>NC_081406.1:195011728-197664228 GCF_030272615.1 Cryptomeria japonica
TGACTAAACCTACTCCGCGATGCAATAAACACTGACCACTCCTATCAAAGCATAAACCACGATAAGTGACTTGGCACTTAACTCCCTGTTACTTGGTGAATTAGCAGAGAAGTCAGTTGTCAACTTAACTCTTCCATGTCCCTCGGTAGGAAGTGATTGACCTGGCAGTGAAAACAATGAACTCGCTTAAACACTTAGGTGATTGTAAACAAGTTTAACTTGTCATTCCCTCCGTCAAGCGAGTAAACTACAGATAACTCTTTCCTTCCACGAGTTGGAATCGATTGATAATGTCCACGTTGGATAAAGTTTAGTAGACCTCTATCGGTGGCAAATAAAGAGTGGATTATAACTGCAGTAAGTTGTATGCTAACAAATCATGTTGCAGCCACATACCCGTTATGGTGGTAGGGATTTAATACCAGTAATAGTTAAACTCACCGATATATTGATCGACATGCGTAGAAGAAGACACTTAGTGGTGGCATAAACAACATAAATAGATGCAAATAAACTACAGTAAATAATATGATAACATACACATAGTGCCAAGAATCTAGGATAGTCAGCGATAGGAAACCAATGAATAGTTAAATCTTGCTCGATAATAGCAGAAAATGCATCAAAGAATGCCATCTCTTGTAGATTTGGGAAAAGTAAGAAGAGTTAAAAGTTTTAGACTCCTAATCAATTACAATCACCGAGCCTTTGAATAGGGAGAAATCGTAGGGAATATTTGGATAAATAGAGGTGGGAGACATGAAGAGAAGACATTTTTTTTTCATTTGTAAGCAAGGAAGGACGATAGATTCCTGAAGAGAAGAATAGAATAGACGAGAGGATTAGAGAAGATAATTTTAAGGTATCGAAGAGAGATAGATATAAATTTGAGATAAGAGATAGGAATAGATTGGAGATAGATTTGCAAGCAAGGCGTAGTACTATTTGGTGAAAGAGCGTCGAAGTCTTACAAACCAGTCCAAGCTTATAAGAGGTCGGATTTCTTTTGATTATGGTTATTATTTGGTATAAGAATGTATGAAATTAGAAGTTTTAGATATAAAGTACGACTATTTATATATGTTGCATAAGTCATTATTTATTGGAAATGCATTATAATGCCTAAGCTCTCTATATTCCCATGTGTCTTGGTTCATTGACCTCTTTTCTCAACAAATGAAAACGTTGATTTATTTGTATTAATATAGTTGTAATTCTTTTTTTTTTTTGGAAATCTTAAATTGCAAGCTATCTATGCATTTGGCTATTTTAAGAAAAGATTGCCTGTATTAGGATCTTGTGTAAATGGTGTTTGCAGTCAAGTTTAAATTCCATTGTAATTCTGGTTGAGTTTTCATTGTGTCCTATGTTATTATATCTCCTTGGTCAAACCTTATTGATGTGAGCCATTGTGTGTTTTGTCCAAACGGTCAATCTTGGGTTAGTGATTGTGTATCCTTCACCTGTGGTATGTTAGGATTAGGTATGGCTATCTATGTCACCATAGATTTCTCATAGAGATACCTTTCCTGTAGTGTCCTATGAGAGAGAGTGGCTTTCGAGTGGGGGTCGTGCTCGAAGTGGATGACAGGATATCCCGTTGAAAGTCAGTTAAAAAGTGATAACCTAATAATTGATTTGGGATGGGTGGGATAAATATTGATTAAGATAATGTGCCTCGTGCATAGGTGAGTGCTAGTATAGGGATCATAATGTTACGAGAAGGCCTGGAATGGCAAACTTACCACCTTGTCTTCATGAAAGAATTGGTAGGGTCTGCATGAGACTTAGTTGGAACCGGAGGTTCGGGAGAGGTTACCAGGATAACCCAGGATGGGGGTCGGGACCTACGAAGGTTGTACCATGGTATCCATCTTAAGCTATGCGATGACACTCTCTCCTTAGAGTCACTAGTGTTTGTGAGTTGATTCACATGGATGTTTATGGAGTCTTGTAGTTCTTTCGTACTTGTCTTACTTTTCTTGCTTGAGGGTTTTCTACTATCTCTAGTGTGACGGGGTGGTTCCATTTCGGGATCACATGGTTGGGTGGTAGTGCCACTTCCCATCGGATGTTCTGGAATGTATCTTCAGGCGAGGAAGGGCTTCACTAGTGTTCTTGGTTCGTGGTTCATGTACCAACTCATGTTCATGATTATTGTTCAGTTGAGACCTTGTGGTCATTGTATCAACTTTTATGTAACCTTGATATTGTAACTTTGTAATCTATGGTATTTGTGGTAACCATGTATTTATGGATATTGTAAAAGGGAATCATTGGAATGTTTGTTATTTCAGTTGCCTTAATCTTTTGTATATATGATCTATGAGAAATGAATGCATTGGAGTACTTTGATTCTTTCATTATGAAATATGGATGTATGTGTAGTTTTTGTCTTAAGCATTTGAATTTCCTATTTAGATGAACAATAGGATTAACCATGATGTCAATAAAGTCTACGAAGTAATCTTGATTGGTAACCCTTAGGAAATCATGTGTTAGTCTTTCGCTGTGTTATTAGACGTGCAATGGTTATAATTAGTGCACATGTTCTTTAAAAAAAAAAATTATTACGCGCTTTTAGTGGCCTAGATGTTCTGTTTTCCTTTAGGGTTTCTGGGGGGGCATTACATTTGGTATCAGAGCCTAAGTTTCAACACTGGGTAGTCTGGGTCTGTAGTGTGCCTATTCAACTTGACCTTTTTGCTTAGGTCTTAATGTTTGTGTTTCCCTTGTTTATGCTTGCCATAGATCTGAACCATTTTCTCTTTTGTAGTGCTAGGTCATGGCTAGGAGAGCTAGGGGAGGTGGCCGTTTGGGTGGTTGCAATAGAGGCAGAGGTGGAGGACGAGGCCATGGTTCTGATGATCATAGTCCTTCACCACCACCTACTCATGTGAATGATGAGCCAGAATAGTCTATTTATCAGGATTCACAACATTTAGAAGAACAGGTTCCCGAAAGGGAAGAGCTGAGACAGATGTTTCAGGAGGTTCTTGCTAGGTTAGGCCCTAGGCCTGAGGTTGATCAACCAGTTCCAGGAGAGAGAGAGAGAGAGAGAGAGAGAGAGAGAGAGAGAGAGAGAGAGAGAGATCACCTAGGAGGAGGGAGATTGAAGTTAACAGAGATCCAGCTTCCTTGGGTCACATAAAGGACTTGATGAGGTCCAACCCTCCTTACTTTGATGGTATGGGTACCGGTCTCGAGGCAGAGAGCTGGAAAATCAGTTTGGACTGGTGTTTTGCTATGCTTCCATACAGTGGCAACACCAAGGCGAGATGTGCTATTATGCATCTCAATAATTTTGCTTCGATCTGGTGGAGACTAGAGGAGGAGAAGATCAATGTGTGAATTAACACTATGACATGGGAGCTATTTCTAGAGAGATTTAGGGCATGGTTTCTCTCACCCCAGTGGAGGCAGACTTGGGTAGAGGAGTTTCACGCTCTGCGTCAGTATGGTATGAAAGTAGACCAGTATGAGCACAGGTTCTATGAGCTCAAGCAGCATTCTGGGATTGGTAATGATGAGGCTATGCTTGTACAACACTTTCTGAGGGGTTTGAATGACCACATCAATGGAGGTGTTAGGGTGTTTGAGCCAACTTCAATGGAGATATTTGTGGCAAAGGCCAGATTGGTAAAGCTGAACCTTAGTCGTGCACTTGGTGGTCAGACAGGTGTGCAGATAGGGAGTGCACCTTCCAGTGGGAATAGAGCTCATGGGAATCAGTCCCAGTCAGCTGCACCATTTAAGACTCCTCAAGCACCCGCTAAGGGTGGACAACAACAACAACAACCATCAAAATTGAAATAGTTCCAGGGCTAGAAGGGTGGCAATGCTCAGTATAAGAATAACAGGAACTGGCAGAGGGGCAGATAGGGCCATATAGGGCAGTCCTCACAGAGTGCATCTCACACCCCTAGCCAGGGAAGTTTTCAGCAGTCTAGTGGACCGATAGGTAATAGAGGAGCTTGCTTCTCTTGTGGATAGTTTGGTCATAGAGCTACACAGTGCCCTCAACATTTCTACAACATAGGTAGTCAGAGGCCAGTAACATCAGAGCCTACAGTGGGAGATGCAGGGAGATCCCACAGAGTGTTTGCAGTGGTGGATAACCGCCAAGCTGATCATCAGGGTACATTTATGGAGGCAACAGGTATGTTGCATGGAATCCCTATCTCTATACTTTTTGATTCTGGTGCTTCAAATTCTTTCAAGTCTTCGTCTATTATGGAGCGGTGTGGACTCGCATCTGCTAAGCAGGCGGATAGGTGGCAAGTAGAGTTAGCTACAGGTGTCCATGTTTCTGTAGATGCCTTTGTTCCTAGTTGTGAGTTGAATCTAAGAGCCATAGTTACTTCAGTTGACCTTTGAGTCATTCCTTTGGGTTCTTATGGAGTTGTGTTGGGGATGGATTGGCTATCTTCTCACAATGCTCGTGTAGACTGTCACAAGATGACAGTGGAGTGTTTACCTTGGTAAGGAAGTGGAGGTTGTTGGAGTTTAGAGACCAATATCCTTACGTATGATCTCTGCTATGCAACTTAAGCGGTGCATGCGTAGAGGGTGCCAACTTTTTGTAGTTACTCTTGAGGATGTGGATGAGTTAGAGAGTCGAGAAAACACTCTTGATAGTCACCCTATTCTTTGAGAGTATGCTGATGTGTTTCCGTTGGATATTCCTGGTATGCCTCTGAAGCGAGACATAGACTTTCACATTGATTTGGTTCCTAGTGCAGAACCTATTTCGAGAGCTCCATATCGGATGACTACTCAAGAGTTGAGTGAGTTGAAGTTGTAGCTAGAGGAATTGTTAGCCAAGGGATTCATTCGTCCTAGTGTTTCTCCTTGGGGTGCACCTGTTATCTTTGTTAAGAAGAAGGATGGTTCTCTTCGATTATGCATTGATTACAGACAACTAAATAAGGTAACCATCCGGAATTGATATCCATTGCCTTTTATAGATGATCTTTTCGATCAGGTAAAGGGAGCCAAGGTGTTCTCTAAGATTGACCTGAAATCTGGATATCATCAGTTGCGCATTCAGGATGCAGATATTCATAAGACAACGTTTCATACTCGTTATGGTCACTATGAGTTCATAGTGGTGCCATTTGGGTTGACAAACGCGCCTTCAGTTTTCATGAGCCTCATGAATGGGGTTTTTTGCACCTACCTTGATCATTTTGTCCTTGTGTTCTTGGATGACATATTGATTTATTCTATAACTATGGAAGAACATGAAGGTCACTTACGTTAGGTATTGAAGTGTTTGAGGGAGAATCAACTTTATGCTATTTTGGCAAAATGTGACTTTTTCTAGTCCGAGGTGAACTATCTTGGTCATATAGTTTCGGGAGAAGGTGTATCCATGGATCCTTCAAAGATCCAAGCCATTGTTGATTGACCAACACTGATCGACGTTTCAAAAGTTCAAAGTTTTATGGGTTTGGCCAGATATTACCATCGCTTTGTTCAGGGCTTTTCCCGGATAGGACACCCGATCACTTCTCTTCAGAGGAAAGGGAAGAAGTTTGTTTGGTCAGAACAGTGTGAGTCTGCTTTTCATACCTTGAAGGAACTCCTTGTCAGTGCTTCGATTTTGGCAGTTCCTAATCCATCTAGAGATTTTATGGTATGCATAGATGCCTCTTTGGAAGGTATAGGTGCAGTGCTTATGCAAGATGGACGTGTCATTGCTTATGAGTCTCGCAAAATCAAGAACCATGAGTTGAACTATCCGATTCATGATTTAGAGTTGGCAGTTGTAGTTCATGCTTTGGTTAGATGGCAACATTTTTTGTTAGGGCATCAGTTTGAACTACATAGTGATCACCGTAGTCTACAATATATTTTCATGCAGCCGAACTTGAATGCTCGATAGTGGAGATTGATGGAATTCCTCTGCGAGTATGATTTTGAGGTTCGTTATATTCAGGGGAAAGAGAACGTATTGGAAGATGCTTTGAGTCATAGGCAACATGAAGTTTCAACATTGTCCCTTGGAGTAGACTTGAGAGAAAGGATTCTCAGAGTTCTTCCTCAGGATACTTATTATCAGGATGTTAGAGCCATGATAGAGTTCGGAAGGCCTTTAGAGGGTAGATTTTCTGGATATAATCTTGAGGCAGATGGACTTCTTCGTCACCATGGATAGATCTATGTACCTTCTTTGGAGGGTCTTCGCATCTTGATCATGACTGAGGCCCATCGTGCACCCTATTCAGCACATCCAGGTGTCAAGAAGATGCACGCAAACCTTAGACAGATTTATCATTGGGCTAGCATGAAAAGTGACATTGCTGATTTTGTGTCGAAGTGTTTAGAGTGCCAGCGAGTGAAGGCAGAGCATCAACACTTGGCAGGGCTTTTACAACCTGATTTGATATCGGATTGGAAATGGGATATCATTTCTATGGATTTAATTGTTGGTTTGCCTATCTCTTCACGTCATCATGATGCCATCATGGTCATAGTTGACAGATTGACTAAGGTTGCTCATTTCGTTCTTATATGACAACAGTGGTGGCATGAGTCTTCTTGGAAGATGTAGTGAGATTGCATGGGATTCCAAGGTGGATCATCTCTGATAGAGATCCTGTCTTTACCTCAGCATTGTGGACCTCACTTCAACATGCTTTGGGGACTCAGTTAAACTTTAGTTCAACTTATCACCCAGAGACAGATGGTCAGGCAAAGAGAGTGAATCAGGTTTTGGAGGACATGCTTCGCATGTATGTTATGGACCAACAGTCACGTTGGGAGGATTATATCTATCTAGTGGAGTTTACTTATAACAATGGATATCATAGTTCCATAGGTATGTCCCCCTTTCAGGCATTATATGGTCATCCTTGCCGCACTCCTTTGAGTTGGGATCGGCTAGAGGATAGGGTGCTTATAGGACCAGATATTCTTTAGGAGATGGAGCAGCAAGTTGAGCGGATTCGTGAGCATTTGATAGCTACACAGGATAGGCAGAAGAAGTATGCAGATGCTCATAGGATAGATCGTCATTTTTTTGTTGGTGACTGTGTGTTTTTGAGAGTGTGTCCGTGGAAGAATTTGATCCATTATGGAAAGGGTTCTAGGTTGGCACCTTAGTTTGTTGGCCCTTTTGAGATCCTTGAGAGGATAGGTCTTGTTGCCTACCATATTGCCTTGCCACCGAGTCTATCCTGCATCCATGGTGTCTTTCATGTTTCAGTTCTTCAACCTTATCATCTTGATGTGACACATGCTCCTGATTGGAACTCTTTACAGGTCGAGGTCGGGCAACTTTCCCTGGAGCCCATGCACATTCTTCAACGTCCGGATTTGATCCTCAGGGGTCGCACCATCGCCAGGTAAGGGTCCTATGGGACTTAAATGATGAGACCTCGGCTACTTGGGAGGATGCAACGAAGATGAGAGAGATATATTCTTATTTGTTTTAGGCTTCCAGGAGTAAGCCTAGTTTTGGGGTGGAGAATGTAGTACCCCTACTCATTTGGACTCATATTTTATTCTTGTTGTTTTCAGTGGATACATTACCATGTTTTGTTATTCAGACTTATATGACATTATTCATGGTTTATCTGGATATGAGATGCATAATTAATTTGCAGCATTTCAATACTTGTGATTTATGACATTTTATGGATTATTGCTATGTACTGACACTTTACTTATCTATGCAATGTGGAATTATATGTTGCGTGTCTGCGAGTGTATTGGATGTAAGGGGACAATTTTCCTTCACTCATTTTGGTGAGACAGGGAACGTTGTGATTCTCTTTCATCAGTGTGTATGTCGTGTTTTCTATATTGTATATATGCATGTGTGGTTCGGTGATGCAGGATATTGTAGGTACAAGTACCGGGTAGGTACGAGGTATTGTCTCCACCTAGCTTCACAGGTCTGAGCGTGCCTTATATTTTTTGATAGAAGTGGACGAGATTGTAGTTGACCCTATTTTATTCAGTTACACTCAGGTGAGTGTCGTCAGTTGGTCATCCTGTCAGTTTGTTCGGCCTTCGTATTTTGTTGTTTGACCTTTTAAGAGTAATTGCTTGAGGTTTGCTCAATTTGTGTGTTTTAGTGATTTTAATTATTGCATGTTACGATGTATTTGTCTATGAATATTGGCATATATGTGAATTAGGATTATATATTATAGGCACGAGGGTGACCTTTAATTATGTGTATTTATTTTAAATTATGCTTAAATGATTACTTTATCATTGGATAATCGTGTCAACTCAAGATATTATGTTTTTGATTACGCATGTATATAATTTGAAATTATATATATATATATATATATATATATATATATATATATATATATCCTATTTTATTAGGTTTTTCTTAAATAAATCATATATTATAAGCCATGTATATTATTATTTACCATAATGTGAAGGTGGCAGGTGAAAGAAGGTTATTAAAACAATAACTAGGGTGGCCGATAGTAATATTGACCACCCCCTTATATAAAGGGAGAGGTCGGTATTACCATCGACCACCTCTCTCCCTTTCTATTAAACCAAACACCACTTCGAAGTTAAACATCGACCACTCTTCCCTTGTGATGAAACATACCCCACGTTACAACTTATGAATCATGGTATGTCGGCTAGACATATGCTTAGACCATTGAGAGTTCAAAAGAAATAAGGATTGTGTATGTGCAACGTTGGTACCACGATGGCTATCCCATGTTACAACTAACTTGCATGCATAAATCGATGGGTAGAGCGATATATTGGGAAGCCATCGAGACTTAGGAAATGCAGATCTATTGCAAGTAATAACCTAAAGGGGTGGTTAAGTTTAATGCGAAGAAAAATACTAATGAGGGTGGTCGATAGTAATATCGACCACTCCCCATATTTAAAGGGAGGGATCGGTATTACCACCGACCACTCCTTCTCCTGTGACTAAACCTACTCTGCTATGCAATAAACACCGACCACTCCTATCAAAACATAAACCATGATAAGCGACTTGGCACTTAACTCCCTGATACTCGGTGAATTAGCAGAGAAGTCAGTTGTCGACTTAACTCTTCCATGTCCCTCGGTAGGAAGTGATCGACCTGGCAGTGAAAAAATGAACTCGCTTAAACACTTAGGTGGTTGTAAACAAGTTTAACTTGTCATTCTCTCCTCAAGTGAGTAAACTGCAGATAACTCTTTCCTTCCACGGGTTGGAATCGATTGATAATGTCCACGTTGAATAAAGTTTAGTAGACCTCTATCGATGGCAAATAAAGAGTGGATTATAACTGCAGTAAGTAGTATGCTAACAAATCACATTGCAGCCACATACCTGATATGGTGGCAGGGATTTAATACCAGTCATAGTTAAACTCACCGATATATTGATTGACATGCGTAGAAGAAGACACTCAGTGGTGGCATAAATAGCAGAAAAAGATGCAAATAAACTGCAGTAAATAAAATGATAACATACACATAGGGCCAAGAATCTAGGATAGTCAACGATAGGAAACCAATGAATAGTTAAATCTTGCTCGATAATAGCAGAAAATGCATCAAAGAGTTCCATCTCTTGTAGACATGGGAAAAGTAAGAAGAGTTAAAAGTAGTAGAATCCTAATCAATTACAATCACCAAGCCTTTGAATAGGGAGAAATCGTAGGGAATATTTGGATAAATAGAGGTGCGAGATAGGAAGAGAAGACATTTTTTTTTTCATTCGCAAGCAAGGAAGGACGATAGATTTGTGAAGAGAAGAATAGAATTGATGAGAGGAATAGAGAAGAGAGTTTTAAGGTATCGAAGAGAGATAGAGATAAATTTGAGATAGAGATAGGAATAGATTGGAGATAGATTTGCAAGCAAGGCATGGTACTATTTGGCGAAAGAGCTTCGAAGTCCTGCAAACCAATCCAAGTTTACGAGAGGTCGGATTTCTTTTGAATATGGTTATTATTTGGTATAAGAAAGTATGAAATTAAGAGTTTTAGATATAAAGTACGATTATTTGTATGTGTTGCATATGTCGTTATTTATTGGAAATGCATTATAATGCGTAAGCTCTCTATATTCCCATGTGTCCTGGTTCATTAACCTCTTTTCTCAGCAAATGACAACATTGATTTATTTGTATTAATATAGTTGTAATTCCTTTTTTTTTTTGGAAATTTTAAATTGCAAGCTATCTATGCATTTGGCTATTTTAAGAAAAGATTGTTTGTATTAGGATCTTGTGTAAATGGTGTTTGGAGTTAAGTTTAAATTCCATTGTAACTCTAGTTGAGTTTTCATTGTGTCCTATGTTATTATATCTCCTTGGTCAAACCTTATTGATGTGAGCCATTGTGTGTTTTGTCCAAATGGTCAATCTTGGGTTAGTGATTGTGTATCCTTCACCTGTGGTATGTCAGGATTAGGTATGGCTATCTTTGTTGCTATAGAGTTCTCGTAGAGAGACCTTTCTTGTAGTGTCCTATGAGAGAGAGTGGCTTTCGAGCGGGGGTCGTGCTCGAAGTGGATGACAAGATAACTCGTGGAAAGTCAGTTAAAAAGTGATAACCTAATAATTGATTTGGGATGGGTGGGATAAATATTAATTAAAATAATGTGCCTCGTGCATAGGTGAGTGCTAGTATAGGGCTCATAATGTTACGAGAAGGTCTGGAATGGAAAACTTACCACCTTGTCTTCATGAAAGGATTGGTAGGGTCCACATGAGACTTAGTTGGTACTAGAGGTTCTGGAGAGGTTACCAGGATAACCCAGAATGGGGGTTGGGACCTATGGAGGTTGTACCCTGGTATCCATCTTAAGATATGAGATGACACTCTCTCCTTAGAGTCACTAGTATTTGTGAGTTGAGTCACATGGATGTTTGCGGAGTCTTGTAGTTCTTTCGTACTTGTCCTACTTTACTTGCTTGAGGGTTTTCTACTATCTCCTAGCACGGTGGGGTGGTTCCATTTCAGGATCACATGGTTGGGTGGTAGTGCCACTTCCCATCGGATGTTCTGGAATGTATCTTCAGGCGAGGAAGGGCTTCGTTGGTGTTCTTGGTTCATGGTTCATGTACTAGCTCATGTTCATGATCATTGTTCAGTTGAGACCTTGTGGTCATTGTATCAACTTTTATGTAACCTTGATATTGTAACTTTGTAATCTGTGGTCTTTGTGGTAACCATGTATTTATGGATATTGTAAAAGGGAATAATTGGAATGTTTATTATTTTAGTTGCCTTAATCTTTTGTATATATGATCTATGAGAAATGAATGCACTGGAGTACTTTGATTCTTTCATTATGGAATATGGATGTATGTGTAGTTTTTGTCTTAAGCATTTGAATTTCCTATTTAGATGAACAATAGGATTAACCGTGATGTCAATAAAGTCTACGAAGTAATCTTCATTGGTAACCCTTAGGAAATCATGTGTTAGTCTTCCGCTATGTTATTAGACGTGCAATGGTTATAATTAGTGCACTTGTTCTTTTAAATTTTTTTTTATTATGCCCTTCTAGTGGCCTAGATGTTATGTTTTCCTTTAGGGTTTCTGGCGGGGCATTACAATACATATATGTACACACACAGACACACACACACACAGACACAGACACACACACACACACAAACACACACACACACACACACACACACACACACACACACACATATATTGTGTGTGTATGAGATGAAAATGTGGGTGCAAAACTTAAATGATTAAAAGCTAAACAAATAATTGAACAACCACAAATAAATCAAACACCTCAAGATCGGGATGCTAAAAAGAAAATAAAAGGAGCTAAATTATTAAAATGACAAATAAAATGCAAACCCCATTCGAATTCCTTGATTTGATGTGTGCTCATGACATTGTGGATGCTCGATTTTTCTCTATGATGTTCGATGTAAAGATGAGGTTGATGGATTGTGCAATGTGAGTAATTATTTTGGCATTACAATGGCATGAGTTTTAAAAAGTGGATGATTTGCAAATAAACGGGAAGGTTTAAATAGAAATAGATGGGAGATGAAGGGAGGTTGAAAATAAGACACTTGCCTTCAAAGAGGACAAGTGGGAAGCCTCAAGATGCCATGTAGAATGAGATTACACACTTATCCTCAAACAAGCAAGGACAAATGTCAAAAAGAGGCATGACATGTCCATTTTGGGAGATGACCACCCAAAATTGGTTATAATTTCCAAAATATTAGGAAATTAGGAATGTGCACACACATGTGAGGGGGGAGGTTAGAAGGGATAAGGTTGGTTCGGTGGATAGGGTTAGTTAGAACCCATGGGTTAGGCTAGGGATTAGGTTAGATGGGGGTTTAGGTTAGGAGACATGTGACCAAATTAATTAATTTAGAATTAATCAATTTAAGAATTAGAGGAAAAAGATGACATGAATAAAATAAAATAAATGAATTATTTTATTTAATAAAGGTTAAAAGGGGAATATTAATTAATTAATAGGGTAAAAGGACACAACAATATTAATTAAATTAGTTGAGCTAGAGGGGACGAGATGTTACATTTAATTAAATAATATAAATTATTTAATTAATATAAGTGACTAAGGTATTCAAATTTGATTAATTGATTAGTCAAATTTAAGTGTCTATATTTTGCCCCTCTTCGTGGTGGTGCTAGAATAGCGGTGGTGAGAAGAAAATAAGACACTTGTGACTCGAAGAAAAGGGGAGCAAGAAAAAGACACCCTAGACTAGATTAATGATAGACGGAGGACGAGGGAAGGGTTTCCCCCTCAAGAGGGTGCATGAGAAACAAGGGCCAGGAGCTGTCTCAAAAGAAACATTTCCCCAACAAACTGGATGGGAGAGGATGTAAAACACAACCTAGGGGTGACAATAATTAGATGGTCAAGAGGGCTGAATGCAAATGAAATGAATCATATGGATAAAATGATCATGGAGTGTGAGAACCTTTGGAAATGGGTTGCCATACAACAAGCACTTATTTTGATTTAGCATTGTACGTGAGTCACCAGGGTATAAGGAACCAAGGTGGAATGTTATAGCCAATGCATGGGCCGACACACAAACAAACACAAAAAGGCTAGTCTAGCACCACACAAAGTTACAAAGAAATTTGTAGGAAATGATGCTAGAAAAAGCAGAAGCAAAAGATATGCCCCAATGTAACATGAGATAGTAGAGACCTCATGAGGGTACAACAAGGAGCATATCAAAAAGGAACACCAAGAAAAACCAAGAAAACAACAAGATCACATCTTGATCCCTATTATTTTGAGAATACCATGACATAAAAGATCACAACAACCAAGAGGAAACATGACCCAATGAGCATTGAAAGATAGACAAAGATTTAAAAAAATGAATCAAAGCCAAAATGAGTGCCTTGAATATCTTTTGCCAAAAGGATAAGTAACGGACTGGATTCGATGAAGTCTGACTTAAGGAAGGATACATCCCGCACAGACTAATGATTGGATAAAAGATTGATGAGACAAGATGACAATAGGTACCTGATACAATCATAATGACAAAGATGCTATAGGATGATTGTTGAAGAACTAGCTGATGGGACATGATCTTGAGGATGGGACTAACACAAAGAATGAGACCTAAGGACACATATGTATAGGAGAACCTAGATGAAGACACATGACTGACGCTATGTACAAGATGTACAAGAGCTATGGATGATGGATGAGGACCTCGAGACAAACATGATGTTGCCCTAGTCAAGATGACAAGCCATGAGAGATTGATGATTGATGGGGTGTTGTTGATGTGAATGATATATCCCGAAGCAACCCAAGGATTAGGAAGGACACATCCCAATGATGATGATTTGATTGCGATGAGGGCTTGCAATAAGATTGGGAACAAGACCAAGGATGTGATTGGATTATTTGATTAGTGTTTGACCTTGGATAGGTGAGGGATACTGATAGGATTTTTATGTGATGGTGGATTGCGAGGAGCGGATGGATGGCATTGGATGGATGAAATTGGATTGCATGGGAGTAGCCTAGATCTAGATACCAATGATGAGGGATTTAAGAGGTGATGGAATGTTATGCTAGGAAGGATGAAAGGATGGAGGATTGGATGAAAAGTATTTGGAGATGGAAGCATCATGGATGTAGTTGGGAGATGAAACGAGAAGGGATGAAGGGATGGAGGTAGATGAGGATTGGGAGAGGATATGGTTAGGGATGAAGGGATGGAAGAACTAGGAGATAAGGATTGGTGGATGGATATGATAAGATGACTGATAGGAGGATAGGAAGTTCTATGAAGTGGATGGAAGATACGGTGAGGGGTGGATAATGATAAGAAAGGTATGCTGAAGGATTACATGGAAGGAGGAAGGATGTGTGGATACAAAGACAAATGGCTAAAAAGTGTGATGGGGGAATGGAGGCCAAGAGGTGTCCAAAGCATGTATACATGGTGGCCTTTTCTTTTTATCAAGATCCAAGGGAGGATGGAGGATGTAAATTGGATAGGATATGATGGGTATGGTAGGGAGATGGAGATGGAGGAGGTGATGGCTAGATGGTTAGAAGAACTTGCCCCCAAGTATGGAGAAAAACAATATGGAGGGAATTAAACATGACACTCATTTACTAGGTTTTCATCATGGTACTTTTCCAAGGCACCTATTTGCCAAGTTTTCTCTATTGGACGAATTTTTCTCTTTACTTTTATGTTTTTTTATTTTTTTTTTAACTTTTATTTTTTTGAATTTTTTTGAGTTTTGGGAGGAACTTTATGGATGGAGATGGATGAGGATAAATGAATTTGGAGGATAGGTGATAAGGGAGATGGATGGAGGACTCAAGCAAACCCACTGGAGTTACCTTCAAACCTACTCAAGTTATCCACAAACCCGTTGGAGTTACCCACAAACCTAACATAGTTTGTTACAGAATGCAAAATTTTAATTGAACAGTGCAGAAAAATGTAGACAGAATGCAAACCCACTAGAGTTACGCGCAAACCCACTAGAGTTGACTTTAAACATAGACTAGAGAGCATCAAAACCCAAAATTAATTTTCACTAGTACAAACCAGTGAGAGTTGACTAAAAACCTACTAGAGTTGACTACGAACCCACTGGACTACGGAAAATCACCAAAAAACATTTACCTGATGATGGAATGGCAGGAATTCATTCCCGCTAAAGTTGGTAACGAACTCACCATAGTTGACCACGAACTCGCTAGACTGCGAAAGTTGACCTAGTGCAAATGACTTCCGCCGAAGTGGAAGTAGACCTCTAAAAACACATTTTTTTCCACGAAGCACTAAATCCTACAATTAAAAACCACTAAAACAAAAAGAAAAAGATTAAATTGACCCATGAAGTGGGTCCCACTAAGCGTGCTAGAAAATTTGTGATGAAAATGTGGGCACAAAATATAAATGATTAAGTGCTAAACTAATAATCAAACAACCACAAATAAATCAAATACCTCAAGGTCGAGATGCTAAAAAAGAAATAAACAAAGCTAAATTATCAAAATGACAAATAAAATGGAAACCCCATTCGAATTCCTTGATTTGATTATCATATGATTTGATGTGTGTTCCTAACATTGTGGATGCTCGATTTTGCTCCATGACGTTTGATGCAAATATGAGGTTGATAGATTGTACAATGTGTGTAATTATTTTGGCATTATGATGGTATGAGTGTGAAAAAGTGGATTATTTGCAAAGAAATGGTGAGGTTTAAATAGAAATGGATGGGAGATGAAGGGAGGTTGAAAATGAGATACTCGTCTTCAAATAGGACAAGTGGCAAGTCTCAAGATGCCACATGGAATGAGATTCCACACTTGCCCTTGGCTCAACAAGGAAGGACAATTGTCCTCAAGGAGGACAAATGTCAAAAAGAGGCATGACATGTGTCCTCAAAGACACATGCCCATTTTGGGAGATGGCCATCCAAAATTCATTATAATTTCCTAAATATTAGGAAATTAGGAATGATCACACACATATGAGGGGGAAGGTTAGAAAGGATAAGGTTGGTTAGGTGGATAGGGTTAGTTAGAACCCATGGATTAGGCTAGGGGTTGGGTTAGATGGAGGTTTAGGTTAAGAGACATGTGGTCAAATTGATTAATTTAGAATTAATCAATTTAAAAAATAGAAGAAAAAGATGACATGAATAAAATAAAATAAATGAATTATTGTATTTAATTGAAGAAGGTTTAAAGGGGAATATTAATTAATTAATAGGCTAAAAGGACATGCCATTATTAATTAAATTAATTGATCTAGAGGGGATGAGATGTTACATTTAATTAAATAATATGTATTATTTAATTAATATAAGCGACCAGGAGATTCAAATTTGATTAAATTGATTATATGTGTGTGCACACACACACATATTGTTTCTATGGAAAAAATTGTTATTTTCTAACTAGATTTAAGAGAGTAAACCACTAAATACTTAGATCTATTTAATTAAATCCATAAATACAATGAAAATCATTTGAAATTGACAAAATAATAACAAATTTCTAATCTAAAACCCCCTTTGTCAACTCAATTTGCTTCCATTACTCTTCATCATTATTATGTTGGTGGGGCTCTCAGTGTTGTGTTGAAGTACCTGCATAATTTAGACACAATAATTCTGAAGATAGTGGTTAGGAAAAATTAGGAGAAATGAGCTGAATTCATAGATTCTAGAGGAGACAAATGGATGGCCAAGATGCATTTTGGAACAAAATAGATCAATAGTGGAGATTGCTTGCAACAAAATTGATTGAGAGTTTAACTCATTTGATTGATGAGTAAATTGAATTGATTGATCAATGAACTGATTAGATTGATCAGATGACTGAATTGATTGATTTGTTAACTGAATTGATTGTTCTGTTCCAAAAAACTAATTTGGAGTTTAAAAAGGTGACTAATGAGTTAAGTGGGGAGTTAACAAATTTGATTGCTCAGTCAAACTAAAAGTCAATGGGAGTTAGAATTTCAACATTTGTTGTAGGAATTTCAAATGAAATTCACATTTGTTTTGCATTTAATTTTGAATTGGATTTGTGAAAGGTGAAATGCACATGTAATTGATTGAAATTTAATGAAATTAGACTTTGGGGAAAATTAGGAATTTGAATTTTGAATAAGAGGAATAAGTTAGTTAATTAAGTAATTTTAAGAAATTATTTAATTATTTAGAAATTGAATTTAACTAAATAATAAAGATTATTTAATTAAAGGTTTTAATCATAAATAATTAAATAATAAATATTTAATTAATTTAAAGAAGTGGCTAAATGATTGATTGATTAAGGTGATAGAAATAGAATAATTAGTGATGTTGAAATGATGATTAAAATTACTTAAGAAGAATTTAATTATTTTAATTAAATAATTAAATAATTATTTAATTAATAGGATGAATAATTATTGTAGATTATTATACATTTTTAGGTGTCTATATGTGCCCCTGTTTGAGAAAATGTCAGAACAACGTTGTTTCAAATAAAATGAAAAAAATTCATGCCCCAATGACACTTAGTGTGTAAACATGTCCCCTTGGAAAATTGGTCAAAAATTATGAAATTGAGACCAATTTAATGATACCAGCTAGTGAGCAATAGTTTTCAATTTCATACGATTTTGTGTCCATTTGACTATCCTACAAGTGTGTTAAATTAAGGGGGACCATGATCGTCGGAGAGAGGAAAACCCTAATTTTTTGCCATAAATAGAAATTTGACCTCTTCATTTGCTCATTTGCTTTCTTTTGAGTTCATAGATTCCTTAGCGATCTTAAGAGATTTCTTGCAACTATTTGAGCATCATGGCTGGCTATAGAGCATGACAACACTTGTCAAAGCAAGTGCATTTATACCGGAAACCACCTAGGACTGGTGGCATGGTTCATGTTTGAAAGTTTTGCCCATTTTTCCTAATTTTGTCCAATTTTTCAAAAAAAAATCTCAGAGCTCAAAATTTTAAATGTTTCACAATCGTATGTCGATTATGTCACATTCATTCTTATCATATCACATTAGTATTTAATGTTGTGCATGCATATAACTATTTCGCATAAGTGTTTAGTATCTCACATTCGACTGCTAAAGTTGCATTAGTGGGTATCTTTTCGCATGAGTGCTAACTATTTCACAATTGTTCTAAGTGTATTGCAAGAGTCATAATTGCATCACATGAGTGTTAAACATTTCACATTTGTTGAATTTGTTCATTTTTTAATGTGTGCTAGGAAATTTTGTCATGCGAGTATAATATCTGCTAATTTCATCATATTTATCTGCTAGACACTTGGCATGCTTGGATGTAGGCAAACGAGGCCTAGTGGAATTGATCTTTGTGATGGGTTACCTCTTGAGGATATCGCTCTTATTAGACATATTGGTTTGTATCATGCTTTGCATCTACCTGAGGTTACGACCAATAGGGCCTTGATCACTATGTTGGTCAGGCAATGGTATTCAAAGACATGTTCATTTCACCTACCCACTGGTGAGGCCTCAATCACATTAGAGGATGTCTGGCATATCTTGCATATTTTGATTCATGGTGAGTGAGTAGTTTATGATCACAAGGCATTTATCAAGGGAATGTGTCATCTCTTTGAGTGTGAGGAGTAGGATATATCTTTGACAAGACGATATGAGATTTCTTGGACACAGTTGGAGGAGGCATATGATGATTTGACCATCGTACTCTGTAGTTTTATTGAAGGACTTTTGAAACTCAATAGGAGATGCCATGGATTTCCAGTTGGATGGGGTTAGGTTATATATGGGATGATCATCGAGAGACAAGTATATGCATGCTTTCCTTGTATGCTTTCTATGTTATACTACCAGATGCATGGGATCGTGTACTTGATTTACAGATCCATTAGTTGTAGTGTCACCTTGCTCCAAGTCTGGGCTTGGGAGCACATTGTTATCTTCTAACCAATGATTCACATAGATATAAAAGAAGAGGATTTGTATGCATATAGATATAATCCATGGATTAGGCATAGGGGTTCATGTAACATTATGTACTGGAGACACTAGATCTATGTTCTACAAAATTTCATTTGGAGGTCGTATTTGGATTGCCCTGGTTGGGTAGATGATGTGCAACACTTGTCATATAGGAATAGTTGATACACAAAGGATCATAGAGTTACACCACCCATGATAGGTTATGATAGTTCGAAGAGGTACAAGGAGTGCCTGAAGTGATGACATATTTTTCTCGAGTAGCTCGTGAGGTTTCTGATGGGGACGCCTGCATACAACCTCATGTGGCAGCTACTAAGTTTTACTCTCCTAGGGAAATGTAGTGGGGTTGGGATTTAGGAGTAGAAGATCTGGGAATGACACCATAATATGATGCATAGTGGTTGAGACAGGGTTTTCTCATTGACAAATCTGATGGTTCCTATTTCTCCTCAGCAGATACGACATTAGAGATCGCAGAGGGGAGATGATGAAGGAGATGGAGAGGGTGGAGGAGGAGGTGGAGATGGGGGGAGGGGAGAAGTTGTGGCTATCACTGCTACATGAGGAGATGAGGAGGACAAGGATGAGGGAGAGGAGGATGAGGGGGAGCATGTGGATATTGGTGGTGACACCAATTCTAGCAGCAGTGATGGAGATGATGATTATTCCTATGGGTAATCAAGTAGTGAGGGAGGTGAGAGATCTGATGACATTGATATTCCTAAGCTAGAGGACATACCTGTTGTGGAGGTAGGATGATAGGGTGGTGATGGAGGACAGGGACATGACCGACATGATGATGATGATGATGATGATGATGATCCATAGGTCCTTAGAGCCAGGATCCAAAGTTTAGAGGATGCATTGGCTAGGGAGCAATAGGGACAGATGGATTATTGTCCCTTAGTCCAACATGAGCAACAAGCGTAGATTGTAGAGCAAGCTACATTGATTGTTGAGAGGGGTCAATTACAAAGGGAGCGAGATGATGTCATTTGGAGGGCGTAGTTGGCACACAAGGATTATGAGCAGTATATCACGTTAGGTACAAGTATAATGACCCAAGATGATCGACTCATCCATTTAGATCAGGAGACTTTGTATTGGCGACAGGAGTATGAGAGAGTTGGTCTTGAGGGTTAGTGCGTACAAAGCTATTGTTCGTATAATTCTAGTAGATCAGGGAGATCGGGGAGACTAAGTAGATCGATTAATTGAGATGCGAGTAGCATAGGTGTTATGGGACCACCTCTAGTGCCATCAGGACATCCTAGAGTAGGATTTAGTAGGTAGGATCCTCCAAGGGATAGGGGTAGTGTTGGTTGACACTTTTCTCATCATGTTAAATGAGCCTTTGAGAAGTTCATTGTATTCTGACATATTACCATTTTTGATATATATATATATATATGAAATGCAGTTTTGGCAACGGTCTTATATGTATTTTTTATGTGATGTCTGATTCTACATGTTTTCTATGATGCACTTTATTTGATTTGGTTGAAAATGTATGCATGCTTCTATACGTTCTTGTTTATGATAATGATGCATGATGTTAATTACTTCTCTATATTAATGATCTTATGATAATGTAATGACAAATGATACTTAAAATGAACTAAATGTTTCAAATATATGCAACTAAAATAAAAATTTATGAATCTAAATGAATGCTATATGATAATGCAATAGAAGAAGTGAAATACAAAATGATTTAATTGTTAGGACCCGAAGGCAACTACGAGTGGGGGGGTGAATCAGTTGTCTAATAATTTCAACCCAAATATAAATTAATCAAACTTGATGCATAATACCGGTAAACCAAACTTAATGTTGGTTAACAGTTTAACAATTAATAACAGTACTGGTAAAGTTTAATGCATGAAACAGAAAGACAAATAACATCCACAACACATAATAGAGATATTTGTACGTGAAAACCCTGTAAGGGGAAAAACCATGGTGGGAAACCTTACCCATAATCAGATGATACTACTGCAGATAGTACGTGTGTACAAATGGGGTGTGCACATGCAGAAAGGCCAACTACCTAGATCTCACTGCTCAATCACAAGATGGGAGTCACACTGACTACAATTGGATGGTTAAATCCAATGATAATGTACTGCTCAAAGTAGCATCTTCATATGTTGGATTTAGTATCGGTTAAGCTCTGATTGTCTTCTTCATAGCTTCCTTGAATCTTCAAATGATGTCTGCGTGAGTAGCTCTCATTATATTCACATATACCTTATTACATTCCTTTTCACTACTACTTCATAATATCACAAATGAGATCTCACATATATACCAAAACCTAAGACCAAATGTGTAGGTCGTCTCACTAAGAATATTACAATTAAATCAATTACAAGTGAATCAATATGTGATGCATCATGTCGGCTTAATGCATTTACAATAATAACCAATCAATAAATCATCTTCATATTGTGTTGTGCTAATCTGAAATAGATAACGCTTGCTGGTCCATAACCTAGACTAATTTTCCAGTAACAACAAATATGCAAACTCGATTAGACCAATAAGAAAATCACCAAAACCAAGTGTTTAAACCATGTCTCCAACATAACCAAGTAATCTCCAGATGATAACAAATCATCATTAGTGTCGATGAACAATATAACCTGCCGATGAACCAAATACCGGTGACTGTGTATATGTCACTGAACATGCCAGCGAACATAACCAAAGATCTCCAGTGCTAAGTGCTGACACGTGTTGACACCAATGAAAAAACTAGTACAACACATCCATAATACCAACAATCTCCCCCTTTGGCATTGATGTCAACACAAGATGGAAAAACCATCTAAGTGCCTAAGCAGAAATGCCAAAAACCCAAAACCAACAATCTCTCAAAGAGATCAATTACCATAAATAAAAAAAACATAATATCTTTCCCCCTAGGAATAATCTCTCCCCAAAAGATAATGTATTTTTCCATAGATATCTCTCCACCTTTGACATCAAATTCCAAAGCAATACAAAAACTAGATACAACCAGTTCATAGAACTAATTACAAATACCAACTTATCTAGCTACCCCCCCTAAGAAGTAGCTCGCCTCCATCAAAGCTGAAAAAAGGTTTCTCTATTGATTCCTGCCGGTTTGATTCCAATCTCCAACTGTCTAAGTTTCTATTGGTGAGGGTATTACCCCAAGCTGCTCTCTGAGATATTCAAAAGTTTCCTTAGGCAAAGGCTTAATAAAGATATCTACAATCTTCTCATAGTATTCACATAAACCAATTTCACTTCTTTTGCTTTAACATTCTCTTTCAAAAAATTGAAGTTGATAGAAACATGTTTAGTTTTAGAGTGAAATACCAGATTCTTTGATATATCAATTGCTGTCATATTATCACAGTAAATGATTATAGGTTCTTTGCATTTTACCTTTATGTCCTTCAACATTTTCTTAATCCATAATACCTGAGTACATTTAGTTGTTGCTGCAACATATTCTGATTCTGTTGTTGATAATGATGTACAACTCTGTTTCTTGCTCAACCATGAAATCAATCTGTTACCAAGAAAGAATTCTCTACCGGTGGTGCTCTTTCTATCATCTACATCTCGTGCCCAATTTGCATCTGTATATGCACATAAATCATAATTTTCATCTTTAGGATACCATAAACCAAGATTTGTTGTGTCTTGAAGATACCGAAAAATCCTTTTTACTGTTGATTCATGATTTTCCTTAGGATTAATCTAAAATATTGAAACAATACATACCACATCCATAATATCAGGTCTTGTCAAATACAATAAACCTCCAATCATAGATTTATATCTTGTCGGATTAACAGGTGTTGATTCATCCTTCAATGATAGTTTATTAGTTGTAGTCATAGGAGTACTTACCGGTTTAGAGTTTTCCATACCAAATTTCCTTAGTAGTTCTTTCAAGTACTTTGATTGACATATGAATATACCTTTATCAATCTATGAAATCTACAATCCTAAAAAGAATTTTATCTCCCCAATCATAGACATTTCAAATTCTTCCTGCATCTTATTAGAAAAGTCTTTACACAATCCATCTTCTCCTCAAAAAATGATATCATCAACAAAAACTTCAATAGCCAAGATGTCATCATTAGTCACTTTGTAATATAAGTTATTGTCAACATTACCTTTAGTGTAACCAAGATTCAAAAGATATTTGTCCAATCTAGCATATCAAGCTCTAGGAGCTTGCTTTAATCCATATAAAGCTTTCCTTAACCTGCAAACCATATCTTTGTCATTTGTCAAAGAAAATCCATCAGGTTGTTCAATGTAAACTTCCTCTTCAAGATCACCATTCAGAAATGCACATTTAACATCCATTTGATATACTTTATAGTTCTTGTGTACTGCAAAAGCTAAGAATAGTCCGACTCCCTCAATTCTAGCTACCGGTGCAAAAGTTTTATTGTAATCAATTCCCTCTTTTTGTAAATATCCCTTACACACTAATCTTGCTTTGTTTCTGATTACCTTACCATCTTCATTAAGTTTATTTCTAAATACCCATTTAGTTCCAATTACATTTCTGTTTTTAGGTCGGAGAACCAATGTCCATGTGTTATTCTTTTCAATTTGTTCCAATTCATCTTCCATAGCTTTAATCCAATGTTTATCTTCACATGCCTCAAAAATGGTTGTTGGTTCAATTTGAGAAATTAAGCATACCTCTTCATTTGCCAGTCTTCCTCTTGTCATTACACCTTGATACTTATTCCTAATTATCTGACTTTTAGAATGATTCAATCTTACATACCTGGGTGTATTCACTTGCTGTTGTTCTTCAGTCACTATGGAATTCTTAGATGATGCCGGTGTGACTGGATCAACATTTTGTACCGGTGTACTAAGTGTAGGTTCATTTGTGATTATCTCAATTGTCGGTTTAGAGTCCATGGACCTTGAATTACCTATAAATTGATCATCAATCTTCACATTTGCACTCTTAATGATTTTTTGCAATCTTTTATTAAAACATCTATATGCCTTGCTCTTAGATGAATAACCAAGAAATATTCCTTCATCACTTCTAGGATCAAATTTACCAATATAATCATCTCTCCTAATGTAACATTTTCTTCCAAATATTCTGAAATATTTAAGAGTAGGAGTATTACCAAACCATATTTTATTAGGGGTCTTACCGGTTTCACTTTTGATGTGAACTCTGTTGAATGTATAAACTGTTGTATTCATTGCTTCTCTCCAATACACATGAGGTAGGTTTTCTTCTGATATCGTTCTTCCAGTCGCATCTAGAATAGTTCTATTCTTCCTTTCCACAACTCCATTCTGCTGGGATGTCTGAGGTGCTGATAACTGTCTTATGATTCCATTCACTTCACATAATGTATTAAATTCCTTAGATGTGAATTCACCTCCTTGATCTAATCTTAAACATTTGATTTTCTTACCGGTTTCATTCTCTACCATTACCTTGAATAGTTTGAATTTCCCAAAAGCTTCTGATTTCTCCCTGAGAAAAGTAACCCAACACATTCTAGAATAATCATCAATGATTAGCATAAAATATTTATCTCCTTGTAGACTTCTAGTTCTTGCTGGACCACATAAATTAGTATGAATTAAATCAATAACATTATTGGATTTTTCTGGAATACTCTTAAAAGTTGTTCTAACTTGCTTTCGAAATTGACATTCCTTACATACCGGATTGTGAGGTTTTACAATTTTAGGTAAATCCCTTACTACCTTAGTTGTACTGATTTTCACAATGCAAACAAAATTTACATGACAAAGTCTCTTATGCCATAACCAACTTTCATTAATATGTGCAATCAAGCAGGTCTTCTCATTGTTATTCAAATGAAAGATATTACCTCTATTCTAATTACCAGTTGCAATTTCCAAACCAGTTCTATTCATGATTTTGCATTTACCATTCTTGAATTGTAACTGAAATCCCATTTCAACTAATTGACCAACACTCAAAAGATTATGCTTCAAACCTTCAACATAATAAACATTATCAGTATTGTGCTTACCATCAAAAGATATAGTGCCTTTTCCTCTGATCAAACAAGCTTTATCATCTCCAAATATTACTAGACCTCCATTGTATTCCTGAAAAGTTAAGAATTTACTTTTATCACTAGTCATATGATGTGAATCAATGATCCATTCATCCTTTTCTTCAATTTTAGCTGCCAAGGCCTACTCTACCGATTGTACAGTAGGTGCCATTTGATCTTCTGTTATTGCAACAAAAGCCCATCCATTGTCTCTCGGTTCCTCATCAGAATCATGAATAACTCCTTCATCAGCATAGTAATATGACATGTCTCTATTCTTCTTAAATTTGTATCTCTGATATTCAGGGTTAGGCTTGTATGTTCTTTTAGCTTCTTCTTTCAATCTTGCATGTCTATCAGGACACCTAGATGCCATATGACCAATTTTATTGCAGTTAAAACATTTAAATGGTGCTTTACCTTCATACTTACTTCCTACTGGACCTTTAGGCATTTTCCTTGCAAATAGTGCTTCAAGCTCTTCAAGTTCTTCATTTTCCCTTCTGATATCTTCAAGTTCTCTTATATAAAGTGCTTTCCAATCAGATTTCTCAGATGATGATGGTGATGCTTCAAATGATGATGATACCTTGAAAGCTAAATTTGTCTTAATTGTAGCAACAGTACCAAATTCCTCAAGTTCAAAAGATGAAAGTTTTCCAACCAAGGTATCTCTAGATGCTGATGTATTAGGCATTGTTCTCAATTCATTAATAGTAGTTACTTTCATTTTGTATGCCTGTGGAAATGCTCTTAAAAATTTACAAACAATTTCATCTTCACTTAAGGATCCTCCACAACATTGTATACCCAAAACAATTTCATTAACTCTCTCCATAAAAGCAGAAATCCTTTCATGTTCTTCCATTTTCAAATTTTCATACCTGACCCAGAAGCATTCCAGTTTTTCAATTTTGATAGTGGTATCACCTTCATTCAATGTCTCCAATTTATCCCAAATAGCTTTAGCAATAGATCGGTATGATAATCCCATGATTTGCTGATCTGACAATGCACTCAAAAGTGCTTCTCTTGCTTTGCAATCATTCTCCTCATCTTTAGCCAAGGTTGGTGGATTAGGTTGACTCTGTATAGGACCAACATAGCCATTCTTTGTAACATCTCATATGTCTCTACCAATGCAATTCAAATGTGTCTCCATTCTGATCTTCCATATATCATAGTTAGTTCGATCAAGTTTCAGTCTGTCCTTCCTAAAATAGTTAGTTGCCCTAGAATCTCCTCAAGTTGTTAAACTTCCGCAAAAAGAGAACTTAGCTCTGATACCAATTGTTAGGACCTGGAGGCAAATGAGAAGGGGGGTGAATCAATTGTCTAATAATTTCAACCCAAATATAACTTAATCAAACTTGATGCATAATACTAGTAAACCAAACTTAATGTCGATTAATAGTTTAATAGTTAATAACAGTACTAGTAAAGTTTAATGCATGAAACAGAAAGACAAATAACATGCACAACACATAACACAAATATTTGTACGTGGAAACCCTATAAGGGGAAAAGCCATGGTGGGAAACCTTACCCACAATTAGATGATACTACTGCAGGTAGTATGTGTGTACAAATGGGGTCTACACATGCAGAAAGGCCAATTGCCTAGAGCTCACTGCTCAATCACAAAATGGGAGTCACACTGACTACAATTGGACGGTTAAATCCAATGATAATGTACTTCTCAAAGTAGCATCTTCATATGCTGGATTCAGTACCGGTTAAGCTCTAGTTGTCTTCTTCATACCTTCCTTGAATCTTCAAATGATGTCTATGTGAGTAGCTCTGATTATATTCACATATACCTTATTACATTCCTTTTCACTACTACATCACAATCTCACAAATGAGATCTTACATATATACCAAAACCTAAGACCAAATGTGTAGGTCGGCTCACTAAGAATATTACAATTAAATCAATTATAAGTGAATCAATATCCGATGCATCATGTCAGCTTAATGCATTTACAATAATAACCAATCAATAAATCATCTCCATATCGTGTCGTGCTGATCTGGAATAGATAACACTTTCCAGTCCATAACCTAGACCAATTTACCGGTAACAACAAATATGCAAACTCGATTAGACCAATAACCAAATCACCAAAACCAAGTGTCCAAACCATGTCTTTGACATAACCAAGTAATCTCTAGATGATAACAAATCATCCTTAGTGCCGGTGAATAATACAACTTGCCGGTGAACCAAATACCGGTGACTGTGTATATGTCACTGAACATGCCGATGAAAATAGCCAAAGATCTCTAGTGCTGATAAGTGCTGACACATGTTGACATCAATGACAAAACCAGTGCAACACATCCATAATACCAACATTAATGCTATGAGTCTAAATGAATTAATGAAATCAATATCATAAATATGAATAAAATGAATGTAACAAATGCAATCTAATTAATGAAAGTGTATGGATTAATGCAAATAAAAAAATGAATGTATAGTAAAAATGTAGACAACTATATGATAAATGAATCTTTTTGTTTAAATATGCCAGAATATTATTTGATTACTTGGCTCAATTAATTTAGAAGAAATGTTTGTATGAAGAAATAATTGAGGAGAGAATATGTCAGATAAAATGAGAGAATTGATTTGAAAGGATGATTGATCAAGTAAATAAGATGAAAATATTGGAGATGATAGAACCACCAGTTTGTGTGCCTTTATTCATAACGCAACATATTCATCATTGAGCCTTATTAGGTAACAATTGAGCATTGCACACCAAGGTGTAAAGATATATCATTAAAGAAAACAAACACTGAGCAATTAAGGAATGAACCCCTCCATTTTGGGTATAGCGCCAGGGGTCGAGGTATGTGCGATAGTCACAAGCATAGTTATCCATGACTTCATTTTTGCATAGGATACTTGTCGAATGAACATACCAACATAGACACCCATTGTAACTGTTGCCCAAAAACTTTATCGATTCACACCACAAACAACAAAGAAAGGAAGAGGTAGTACTCATCACGGTTTCTCTAGTCACTTGTGGACATCCTTGAGTAGCATAGTATCATGATTTGTTTCCAATTGATAAAAGATAAAGACTAACTTGGACAAAATCTAGGTGCTAAACTGATATGTGCCTTTGGTTTGATTGCTTGATGTGATTGTTGATAATGTCTGGTTTCACAGAATTGAATACCCCATATAAGAGTGATCTGTCTGGTTTTGAGTGTACCATTCTCTATTTAAGACAAGTTGATTGATACGGTTGGTTGATTTGATCGATAAGATAGTGTGTCCAGTTTGATTGTAGATGATGATAAGGTAGTTTGATCTTTGTGTTAACTTCATGTGAAGTGTTTGTTGGATATCTGTTGAGGTGTTTGATTTTTTGCGAGATATTTTATTGCAAGTTTTTTATTGGTTTTTCGATTTTTAAAGCATTTTCAATGTTTTGGTATTTTTTTAGGATCATATTTGGATGTTTTTGTTCCTTTTTTTTTAGGACCATATTCAGATGTTTTTTTTCTTTTTTCAAGACCATATTTGAATATTTTTGTGATTATTTCATTTTTCAAGACATTTTATGATTTTTATGGATTTTTTCAGCTATGCCCCCACTATGTAGACCTATGATGATATGATGATCTACATAATGCTTGTGGAGAAAATGAATTTTTTTGATGTAGTATGCAAGATGAAAGTGCATTGGAAAAGGATGATTTTATATTCTTATCACTCTGTAATGCACTAATTGAATTAAATGGACAAAACATTTCAAAGATAAGGGTTCAATTCATTCTCAAAGACCTTTTATCATCCACATTAGCACACTAAGTAACTAGGCTTTATAAATGGAGACACGGAAAAATTCCCCATTAAGTCTCAAATCCATTGGTCATTGTTTGCCTATGTGTGTGCAATTGAATTCATTTTGAACTTTGTAATCATTAGAAATCCTTGGAATACTATATGACTAGCTACGTGAATTATTCTTACTTCAAAAGCATCTTGGATAGAGCCTCATTACCAGTCGGATGTCTATAGCCCTGACGAGGTTATCAATGTAATCTCTTGAATGTTGCACTATTGCCAATAGGCATCTATAGCCCTGATGGAGTTACCCACATGTTCTCATAGACAAGATTTTAATGCTATTTGATGTTGATGAAATGGGTACAAGGCACAAACATATTTCAACATTAGTATGTTAGTGTTGAACACAAAGTACAATTGAGAGGGGGGTGAATCAGTGGTTCTTAAATCTTTTTGACTTGCAAATCAACTTTAGAATACTGGTTAACCACTCAATCTCTAAGCAATCAAACCGGTAAAGAAAAAAGGAAAACTAAAGAGACCAAACACAAAAATGCAACTCACAACACCAGATATACGAGGAAAACCCAATATGGGAAAAAACTCAGTGAGAAATGTTGTTGGAGACTACTGCTCCAATCCAGCCACACAGGTAAAACATTTAATTACA
This sequence comes from Cryptomeria japonica, assembly GCF_030272615.1. Lineage (NCBI taxonomy): Eukaryota > Viridiplantae > Streptophyta > Pinopsida > Cupressales > Cupressaceae > Cryptomeria > Cryptomeria japonica. The sequence continues at coordinate 195,041,247 of NC_081406.1, forward strand.
AGATTTAGGGCACCAACCCAAGGAGCTCCAACCCCTGCACTTTTAGGGCACCAACCCCTGCACCAAGCTTCAACTAAGTGATGTGTCTTGAAAAATACTATTTGAATACAATTAAGGCTTCTTGTTGCAAATGAATTCTGCAACACTTAGATCAAACAAATCACTGCCGGTTGACAATCTTTCCTCCTCCACTGATTTTCACACTATCGGTTGTGAAATTACTTTTTTTTGATTCTCATCCTCTGTTATTTTTTTCTGCCTCTCTCACACAGACTCTCAACACACTATGTTTCACTTGGATGTTGCCAGCTCTGCCACACCTTGTCGGTTAGGCTTGAATGCAAAACTATAGTTATGCCGGTAGAATCCTCTCATCGGTATGCTTGCTCATACACACTGCAACTTTCTTAGAAATCCTATCTAGGGCTAGAAATTATTCTCCTTACTCACTCTCATGTGTCTCTTCTCTTTCTTCACAGTATCATCCTCTTTCTTTAGATCTCATCTCTTATATCGTGATTTCCTGCCAAAAAGCAATTCAAACTTCAGAGCAGTTAGGGTTTCCTCTTCCTGACATGATCTTCATTAGATCCAATCCAGCCTGTCTTGGATCAATCACCCGTCCTTCAAGGATGCATATGTACATGGTTTCCATTGTCCAATGCACATTTTCTGGAAATAACAATCTCGAACCAGATCTTGTGCCTTGAAATCTGTTGACACATAAAACACTTCAGTTGTTTCCTTTTCGAGGTCTTCCTAAATTGGATTTCATTTGCATTGATCCAGGCACCAACTACTCCCTGATATTTCTCTGTCATTCTTTCTTCCTCAAGCCGCAATGGTCAGTTACAATCCCGTGATTTGTGGTTGTTTCATTAATGGAAATTATCTGTTTCATCAACCCTGTCGATGAGGCTTCATCGACCACAACATGTTTGCCACCTCTGCTCCACATGGCATCACAACGATTAAGATGTTGCCCACCAACACATAGTCGGTCCAGCAAACACATACTGGTACATCCCTTTGTTGGTAGAACTTTATTCTACTATTAACCGGTAGTGCACACTATACCGGTTTCACCTCCAGTGGTTTGAGATAACTTTAACATTCTGCCTCTTCATCATAACAAGAAGCTATCCTTCATACTGGTTTATGCCTTACCGATACCCCTTCATTCTATCTTCTCACACTCATGCCACTATCCATCATGCCGGCTTATGTCAATGACAACTTAATGCCAAAATGCCAACAGTTAGTTCCAACCAAAAACCATAACCAAATGAACTAATAACTATTTCAAAACATGTCAAAGGAGATTTTAAAAACATAAAAGAAGCTTAAAAAACAAAGAAAGGTGAAGAGCCTTCCTAAGATTCCTCCATGATGCCTTGTGATGCTTCTCTCTTGTTTCTCCCCTCTCCAAGTTCCAAATATATAAAGGTCTCAGGTTTTAGCACTAGCCATGGATGTCATATGGAGATTCAAGATGGTTGAAAATAATAAAAAAAATGGTATGCAAATGCAAATAATGATGCTATGAAAAATCTCTAGTTATCTATGTAAGTTCCACTATAATAACAATGCTCTTAATGCTTCCTCTTTTTCTTGAGGAGAAGGGTTCTATTTATAGGCAAAATAGAAGATTGAATGGTCAAGATTGATCTGGTTTGTGGAGGGCCAAAATTTCATGATTCATGATCCGTGTGATGGTTTCAACCCAATCCCATGATGACAAGTGTCAACATGAAATGGCTTGAGAGGAGAGGGAAGGATTATTTAATGCCTTAGAACACATGAGGGTAACCTCATGTGGGTTGGTTTATTGGATAAAGCTATTAGCCAAGGGTAAGGTTATTATCCAATGGGTAAACTCTTGTGCAAAGTTTAGCCATTGTTAAGCCTTGACTAAAGGGTCAAGATCCATGTAGGTTGGAGTGTTGAAGAAGGGAAGCATTTATGACTCTGTAAGAGTCTTAAATGGGTGAGATGATGGGTTGAGGGTTAATCTTGGATTAGGATTTTGCAAATGATTAGAAGAGGGATTAGGCTAAATTAGAAGTGGTTAGAAGAATCTAGAAGGGGATTAGAAGAGTCTAGAAAAATCTAGAAAGAGGTGGGTGTGGATTAATACGATTTATTTAAATAAAAAAATACTTAAATGTGCAACTTGCATTTTCTAGAAAGTGCAAGTGGATAAGTCATTTTTAAAAAAATATTGAATTATTTAAAAAGGGGATTTGATTTGTGGATTTATGATTTTTAAATAAATGTTAAATTTATTTAAATAGGAGGAAGTGGGGAATATTAAATAAATTAGATTTATTTAATAACTTAGACTATAGTTAGTAATTAAATAAATTGATGAAATTTATTTAACTAGAATAATAGAATAGGCTAAGGTGAATTAATTAAATGTAAATTTAATTAATAGAGGAATATTAGTCATTAGATAAATATTTAATATTCATTTAATCAGTAGATAGATTTATGTCTCTACATTTGCCCCTCTTTGAAATTATGCGGTTTATCGCATTGTTTCAAAGAACAACAAATAGTCATAAGAAAAAAATGCCCCAAGGATGTTAGTTTTGTGGGTTAGTATGCCCCCTCGAGAGATGGGCCCAAAATTTCAGAAAATTGGGTGATATCTCGAAAAAGAAAGAAATTAGGGGATGATAGAGTAGATGAATTTGGATTAAATGGCAAAAGAACGGAGGAAAATGGGTTCAAAATGGAGAAATGGCAAGCCTTGAAAGTTCTTGAGGTCCACCATGGTGAGCGAGGTGAAGCAAGGGTAGGGTATATTTAGGCTAGAAGGGGTAAAATGGTCCTCATTTGCACACTCTCCTATAGCGATCCAGAGCCCCTAATAGTGACCCTTTGCAACAGATTGTGATAGAGAAAATGGTGTTCCCGATTGCAAAGCATCGATTCGAGCCCATCTAGAGGTACCAACAGCCAGTCGACTACGAACCCCTGGTAAGTCCAATTCTAACTTTTTTCCTTTAGAGCTCATTTATTACATTTACTAGCTAGGGGTAAAACTCGGATGACAAAGGTGCTAAAATCTTGTTTTAGTGCTTTTGTCGCCTAAAATAGCGCTATTGGTCCGCAATGATGCTTTTTCCAAGTAGTTGTAGCGCTATCCTCAATATAGCACTATTGTTAGATGGTTTTAGCACTATTGTTTTCAATTTTTTGGCACTATTGTTTTCAATGTTTTGGCGCTATTGTTTTAGGAGGTTGAATGAGATTGATTTAGCACTATAATCATGCAATGTTGCACTATTGTTTTGAAGTGGCATTATGGTATAGTTAAAGTAGCGTGTTTGTGTTGTGTAGCATTTTTGTGCCTTTTTTTAAGCGTTTTTTGTTTCTTTTTAGCGCATTTTTTAAATGTTTAGTGCTTTTGTTTTTGCATATAGGACAGACAGTGTCATTTTCCTCAATTTGATTGTCAAGTTCATAGTTGATGTCAATGTTGTTGTTATATGCATGTTTGTGATTTGTGTCAGACTTAGTGTACCTATTGAGACTATGAAATTGATGTAAATGCCTATTGTTAGTCTAGATGTTTGTGACTCGAATTACCCGATGAGACTTAGATACTTGTTGTAAAAGTATCTGATGAAGTCTAGGTAATAGCAGATTTTGTATAACAAGGAGATTGACATTGTTGTTTGATTGTGATTGTAGGAGAACCTAGAGGTGTTCTGCAGATGCAAGAGAGGCATCTTGCTAGGTAGCATCTACATCACCAATTGACTGACCTAAAGATTGATTTTGTATGTGTGGATGGGTTGTTTGATATGATGCATCTACCCGTGATTTGAAGGAATCACAATTTGCTGACTGTGCTTGTTGAGTGATGGCATAGCAAGACATGCTCATTCTACTTGTCGATGGGAGAGATGTTTGTTACATTAGAGGATGTCTGGAGGATCTTACACGTTCCCATTATCGGTGAGCTAGTGACTTATGACAGGGTGATGGGTGAGGTGACACTGAGACGGGTGTTTACATATCCAGAGTTGGAGCTATATGACAGATCAATTCCATGGGAAGATATTGTAGACTTGTATGAGCCACTACATGTAGTATTATCAGGTATTGTTGGAGGGCTCCTATGCCCTGATTGGAGATCACATGGTCTTATTGTCAACTAGGGACAGGTCATAGAGTGGATGGCTAGCGAGGGTACTCGATATGCATGGGGCCCCTGTGTTTTGGCCCATTTGTACAGTGATTTACATGATGTGGTCTACCATGGCATTACTTCTCTGGGAATTAGGATCATGTAGCTACATATTTGGGCATGGGAGCATTTTCCCATTAAGAGGCCATTGTGGATGAGATTTACGACCATTGATCAACCCTATTTATATATGTACAGAGGTATGATGACATAGCCCCAGCTGAGGAAGATGGAGTATTGGTGATGTGTGCTTGATGATTTGGATACAGTGATTTGGTGCCCTTACCTTGATTGCGAGCAATGGGAGGAGGATGCGGATGTGATGCCCTATGTCTATACAATGCAAATTTTTATCAAGTGCACATCTTATGTTATTGAGAGACATCTGCCAGGTTGGGTGATGAGATAGTTTGGTCAGACCCAGGTCATGCCACAAGGTTCACAAGAGTATGCCAGAGTGGTGCGATAGAGATTTTAGTGGGGGCCTTTATTTCCCTATGATCAGGCATTAGCAGAGTTCGACACCTTATAGGAGAGGCCATGGCCATATAGAGAGGATGTGGGGGATGTAGGAGTGACAAATGAGTACGCTCAATACTTGGTAGCACATCCCTTTCTACGTATTTTGGATCCAACAAAGCCAATGCCACCATTCGAGGATGACAGGGCACCTATACAGGGTAGGAGGAGGAGGAGATTAGATGGGGGAGGTGGAGGAGGTAGATGATGTGGAGATGGGGGAGGGCTTGGTGGGGGAGGGGGTGGTGGTAGGGGTTTGATGAGATTCAAGGGTGGTCTTCCATTGCAACTTGCATAGGGGCCTTTGATATAGGGACCAACAACAGTAGCAGGGGGGAGAGTGGAGAGTGGAATAGGTCGAGATATGGGTGCAAGAGGTAAAGATGTAGGTGGTGGAAATAGAGACAATGGTGCAGATGTTGCTATGGAGGTGGGAGAGGGAACCATAGGAGGTGGAGAGGGGGACCTAGAGGTCATGATAGTGCAGGTACAAACTTGTCTCATCGCCATCAAGGATTGCATCCAAGATTTAGAGGCACAATTTGATGATAGGGATGCAGAGATTCATGCTCGAGATGTCATGTTATTTGCATGAGAGTGGGGGAGTTTATTGTCATACTCATGGAAAAGGATGATGCTATTAATAGAGTGAGGTAGCTACAAGATAGGGTCTGAGTGCTGAAGGGAGTACAGGGACATGGACCTATAGCCGAGGTGACGAGGGAGATGCATTAGGCAGGAGTAGAGATTGACTACCGACATGGGCTATATGAGAAGGTAGTACCTAGTAATCAACGAGATTTACTCCCAGATGTGGCGGGCGAGATCATAGTGGTCTCAGAGGGGTCAAAGCAACATGAGTGTGATGGGTCTTCCTCGATGAGATAGTCAGGGTGGTGGTGGGGGTGGGGTCATGACATCTGGTGAGAGTGCCATTTGAGGTACCTTTTGCATTGTTACCTTGTTATTATACTTATACTTGGATGGCTCTTGGTAGCCAATATTTTTGACATCTATGTATTTTGATATATGTATAATTTATTTTGGTGAGATATATGATGAGATATTAGTTTTGGCGGTGATGATATGATATGCATTTATGTGATGATATAATTTCCTTATGCATGATGATGTTTGATATGTGATGGACTATTAAAGTGATACTTGTATGGATACTCACGCTATGATGGACGTAGATGATTTTATGCTTAGTTACCATGATGGATGTTCTTATGTGATGATGTTGATTATTTCTAGATGTATGATTTGATGTGATGATACTAACATGTGGATGCAAGTTATGTTGATGTATGCAATGATGCTTATGTGTTTGTTGATGATAGTGTGATGTATTTTATGATAATGCTTATGCTAATGTATACTATGTAGATGTAATTAATATGTATTTTTATGCATAATATAGATGTTGATGATGTGATGAATGATGTATTCCTATTGACGATGTAATACAGATGCAAAATTATGCTTTTAAAACTTTTATGTGGTGATGTTCATGTAGATGATTGTATTTATTATTGCAATGTATACTTGTGGATATATATGTTGCACAATGTATGACTCTTCATGAGGATGTTGGTGCAATGATTATAATGATTGTATTTACAATGAAAATGATGAATGCTTATGTAATGAAAAATGTAAGATTTGTTCATTGTGATTGCTCAGAATGATGGTGATTTGTTCTAAATGATGAGATAATAAATAATGATAGTGATAGATAATACTGATGTGATGAGATTAATGATGAGATAAAATGATGATATGGACTAAACGAGTAAACTATGTGAATTGAAATGTACAGAATGAATCTAATGAATGCACTTAATGAATGAAATGATATTAAAATGGAATGTACTAAAATGAATGTAATGAATGCACCTAATGAATCTACATGAATTCAAATGAATGCACTTTCAATGAGATGAAAAATGAATGCAAAGGAATGTCCTAATAAATGCAATAAATGAATGTACGTAAATGAATGAAAATGAATGTACTTAAATGAGTTTAAAATGAATGTGCCTAATGAATTAAATAAATATACCTAAATGAAGTTAAATGAATGCACTTAAATGAGTTTAAAATGAATGCACCTAATGAATTAAATGAATATACCTAAATGAAGTTAAATGAATTCACTTGAATGAGTGTAAAATGAATGCACCTAATGAATTAAATGAATATACCTAAATGAATGCAATGAAATGAGTTAAAAATGAAAGCACTTAAAAATGAAATGCGACTATCTACAATGTCATTTAGCCTACATGATGCATAAATGCTAATGTGTTGGAAAATGTAAATATGAAATGAAGATGTGAGATGATGCATCAGAAGACTATGTCATGATTGTTTCCAAGATAAGCCTTTTATACCGAGCTTTCTCATAGCAACCCTAATTAATTGCATGTTGACAAAAGATTTGTGTGATGTATGATTGAACAAATAAATGGGTGATATGCAACAGAATGCAATATATATAGATGAGATGGAATGGTGATCCATGACTTATTCTGAGTTCTTCATATCCTCATTGAGAATGGTAGTACCGATCTTGGCTGAGGTATCAAAAAACAAGGTTGAACGTGCCACTTGTAAACAAACATCACAGACAAGGAAGGTTCCCCTCCACTCTGGTGCATATATGTATGGTCGAGGTATATGTTGTAGTCAGTAAGCCATAGCGATCCATGACAATATTTTTGCATAGGATCTCATAGCTTAGTGAACTTCCCACATAGACACCATTAGTACATGCCCCAAAACTTCATTGGATCAAATCCGCAGACAAAAAACAAAGAAAAAGATATGATAAACCATCCTTGCTACTCTAATCACTTGTAGATATCCTGGAGTAGCATAGGAACCTGATATTTAAAGCAATAATCTGACCAAGTGCCTATCAACCAAACAACATCTTCTTGTCAAAGATATATGTCACCCTGTCTTGTTTTGAAGGAAGGATGCATCCTTGTTTAAGACGGTTTCTTGTATGTGTTGCTCAAATTTGTATTTGTTTGTCGGATAGTTGGTCATCTTGTATGTAGCTCAAATGTTGTTTTGTGTCTGACTGGATGTTTATGTACAAGTGTATTGCAATGTTTTTTTGATTGATTTTGATGTTTTCACATGTTTTTTGGGTTTTTGAATGTTTTTGGTATTTTTGAATGTTTTATGAATGTTTTTGGATTATTTCAGGATATTTTTCAAATGTTTTTGGTATTTTAAAATATTTTATGAATTTTTTTGGAGTATTTCAGGATATTTTCTGAATGTTTTGGTATTTTTGAATGTTTTATGAATTATTTTGAATTATTTTAGGATATTTTCTGAATGAGTAACTCGACGAATCACCGATATTGAGAATCCACTCCCATAATTAGGTTAAAAAGGTTACCCCTAGGTAGGTGTCAGTGTGAAAGCATGACATAAGACACATGAGGTAAGAACCCATATTTTATATCAATAACAAGCCATGATAGACATGATGTATGCACAGATGCAATGGATGGGATCACAACAAGTCTGAAAGACAATGGAGCTGCAACCTTTACGAATGGAACCTGTTTGCTAGGTTTTCACCACTGTACTTATCCAAGGCGCCACCGAAGTGGTTTTCACCATTTGGTTGAATGATTTTTCTTTACTATTTTCTTGATTTTTTCAAATTTTTTGTACTTTTTCTGAATGTTTTTGGTATTTTTTGATATGTGATGAGCCTGATGCTTTGCACAACTTATGTATGAAACTTTTTGAGATGCATGTTGTTGACTGGATCTGCTAGTGGCTCTCCTTTTGAAGTTGCTAAATGATATTCCCTAGACCCAAAAAGGACAAATAATGACATATGGACCCAGTCAATTGGATTCAAATTTGCCCCAGTGTTCTCTATTAGGTCAATTGTGAGGATTCTCTCTAGTAACAAGATCTCCTACCTCAAATTTGTGAGGTTTGACCCTATGATTGTAACTTCTACTCATGCATTGTTGATATCCTTTTAGGTGATTGTAGGTAGCTTGTCACTTTTCATCAAGAAGTTCCAAGTCCTGAAGACATGAGACCCAGTACTCTTCATCAGTAATCAAATTGTGCAAGAAAACCTAGAGGGATGGTAATTCTACCTCAATAGGTAAGATATCCTTTTCTCCATATACAAGTGAGTATAGGGTCACGCCTGTAGAGGTTCAAATGCTAGTTCAATATGTCCATAGTGTTGGATTTAGATGAATGTGCCACTCATGACCGATATCATTGATTTTCTTCTTGAGGATCCTCAATATGTTCTTGTTTGAGGCTTCTTCTTGACCATTTCCGTGTGGGTAATATGGGGTGGAGAAACGGTGTTGGATATGAAACTTCTCACAGAGTTCACGTACATCCTAATTTTCAAAGGAAGCTTGTTATCTGTGATGATGGACATGGGTACACCATACTGACAAATGATGTAGTTTAATATGAATGAAGAGATCTACCCACGGTGACTTGGGTAAGTGGAACGACTTCAATCCGCCTCGTGAAGTATTTTGTGGCAGTAATGATGAAGTTGTGACCATTAGATGAAGATGGGTGGATTTTAACCATAAGGTCAAGTCCCCACTGACAAAAGTGTCATGGTGTTGCAGTTCTTGCATTGGTGCATGTATTAGATCTTCGTGAACTTGGCACTTCTTGCACTTCCTGACAAAGTAGTAGGAGTCTTTTTCCATGGAGGGCCAGTAGTATCCTGCCTGCATTATCTTTTTAGCCAATGAAGGGCCACTTAAATGAGGCCTAAAGAAACCTTCATGAAATTATTCTAAAGTTGTGGTCACCTCACCTTGCTCTAAACATTGGAGGAGAGTATCATCGAGACCTTGTCGATATAGGGTTTCAAAAATGATAGTGTATCAGGTGGATTGACGTATGAAGGTTTTTCGTTGGTTGGTTGATTGGTTAGGTGGAAGAAGTTGATCGTGTAGGTAAGCATAAAACTCACCATACCATGGGGAATCAGGACCGATGAGTTGACATACCATCTCAAATTTTGGGATATCATAAGTAGGGATCCAAAGTTGTTCAACTAAGAACTCGTAGTGTGTTGAGTTCCGTGGAAGATCGAGGAGAGAGGCTATTCTAGCCATTGCATCTGCAACTTTGTTATGATCTCGAGAAATCTTTGCAAAAGTTATATCTGTAAATAATTATTTGAAGCTATCAACCATTTTCTTGTAAGGCATGAGCTTATCATCCTTAGTTTGGTATTCATCATTGACCTATCGGATTACTAGTTGTAAATCGCCATAGACCTATAGCTCCTTTAAGTTCCATTCTATGGCAAAGCATAGTCCTATGATCAAGGCTTCATATTCTTCTATGTTTTTCATGCATGGGAATGTGAACCTATATTATTTTGCAATGTTATCACCTTGAGGTGTGATAAAATGAATGCCATCTCCTCAACAATGTCTTGTATAGGACCCATCAAAATATAACTTCCATTGTTGTGTTGGTATGACTATGAAGATTTCCTCATCTAGAAAATTTAAGATAAGAGGATGGTCTCCTATGAGTAGTGCTTTAGCCAACTAATTAGCAATAACTTGCCCTTTGTGGTGCAGCCATGATCCGGTGGGTCCTCAAAGAGAACTGACCAGGTCATGCAGCAAGAGTAACACAACGGAAGAAACAATAAAACGTTGAAAGATTATAGAATCAGATCATAATATCATCTTAGAACCTCTAGTAACCAACAAATTATCATCATACATTCATCATAGAACATTTCGTAATCAACCAGTTATCATCATACATTCATCATAGAACATCTGGTAATCAACCGGTTACATGGAGGCTAACATGCCAGATTACAATCCATATGAAATTATTAGTGTCTTGCGGATCTCTAATCATGAATCTAGAATCTAATATTGATCCCTTCCCTACAAATGATCACATAAAACTATATATATACCCTCTGGAGCATATTTGGGTTGGCCACAAAATATTACATTTACCAAGACAGGAAAATGAAACATGTAAATAGGGCAGCCCCAAGAATGAAAGGAAGTTCTCCAGAAAAGAACCACCAAGAAGTGCAGATCAATGGGAAGGTCGGCCAAAGACTTAGGAACATCTAGCAAGACCCAAAATAGATTCTCACGTGAAGAAACCACTCTGGAAAAGAAGAAGTCTCCAACTGGTAAGCCCAAAACTGCTCCAAAACCCAAAAATAGTCAAAACGGAAGCAATATCTTACCAGAAAAGAATCCAAATGAACTGAGAATCTGGAATTAAGCACAAGAACTAGCCTAGAATATGATCTACAATGAAAAGTAAGCCAATACCAGAACATATCAAAAGAAACACACAAACTTGCACACTTAACTAAACAAGAACTAAACTAAAAGGAAATATTTTTGGTTGATGCAAGATTGCTCATAGATCGGGGATGCTTCTGCATCAAACATCCCAAGTAGAAAGAGATGTTCCATGAGAGGTAGCTCATGAAATTCGAAAAGGATTTAGGTTATAGATTCCATGCTCATTCCTAATCCAAGCATATTCCTTATCTGCAAACCTCTTCCTTAGCTCCTCTGGAACCTCAATCAAATTCTCTAACTCCCAACTCTCTTTATTTCTCTTCCCTTGCTTCAGATCTGCACACTGTCTTTACTTACTGCTCTCTTTCTATTGTAACTTTGACTTATTTCTGCCATAAGATTTCATCCAGTTCACTATCAGAACCTTACTGCCATCCGACTCCATCTGTCTATTAGACTTATCTATCAAATCCTTCTGCAAATTCACTTTCCACTTTCCAATATAACCTCTACAACCAGTTTCTCTATACTATAAATTCTCTCAAGACTTAGATTCTTCACCTCCTTCTCTTTCTCTTTCAAAGAATCCAATGTGAACTTCTGCCCATCTTTCTCAGAAGTGATTAGGTTTCTTCTACAGTTATAAATAGCTCTTATATCAAACTGCCAAGGTCTCCCCAACAAGACATGGCAAGTACTCATGGATAAAACATCACACAAGACCTCATCCCTAAAAGGCCCAATATTAAAACTCACTAAACATTTCTCTTTTACTTCCAACTTCTGATCATCTTGCAACCAACTTACCTTAAAAGGACAAGGGTTCTTAAGCCTCTTCAATCCAAGCTTTACTACCATCTCCTCAGAAACCAAATTATCAGTACTTCCATTATCCACAATAACCTTGCAACACTTACCACTTGATTTGCACATAGTCCAAAAAAGACTCCTTCACTGAGTAGGTCTGATATTTTCACTGCTCAGCTCCATCATGACTCTTTTGAAAATAAGGGAGTCTCCTTGTTCTGGTGAATATTCCTTTCTCATAACTCCACCTTCTGGTTCCTCATTTGCCATACAAATTCTTTCCATTCCCTGCTTACATTCATAAAATCCATGTTTGGTTTCTCCACACTTGAAACATTTATCGGGAAATTCTCTGCAGCTACTACCACTCCCTTTTCTTTGTATTTTCTGATATGGCTCTTTACTCCACTTAGGTTTTTATTATTCTTCAATATTTTGTTTCTCTATACTGCCACTCATCCATCCTTTGAATCTCTCCTTCCCTCTAGGGTTATTCTGTTGTCTTCTTCTCACCTTCTCATCAGCCTTCAAAACATACTAGTGTAAAGCGGAAAATCGCGATCGAACCCTAGTTGTTCTCCCCTCTTCCAACTCCGAGGAGAGAGAAGGGAGGTTCGCTAGGATTCGATGGTTTTCACTTAGGGGAGAGACTTTACATTCAAAAGAGGGGTTGAAACTCATAAGATCCAATCCCACATAATGCAAGATTGGATGCTAAATGAATTTCAAGGGTTATGACAACAAGGCTACCCTCTTTTGTAAAGAATATCGATAAAGGAATTGAGCTAGGAATGCATAGAAAGTGACAAAGATTCTCTTATAAACTGAGATAGGAATACAGTATGAAGCTGCGAACCTGGAATTAGCAGTAAAATGTCGATACGGCGCTGTCCTGCAAATTTGAGCAAAAGTTGTCGGGACGATGGCGCCCGGCACCACGGTCCTCCGAAAAATCCGCGAAACGAAGGGGGATCTGTTCGTCTCTGCACAAGGATTCCAGATCTTCAATTTCAGCCGCGTACCTGCAACCTTGTTCTAAGGATGTTGGTATCCTTATGTGCGAAGGTTTAGATGTTGTTGTTTGTTGTAGTAATATGTTGTATGTAGCATGTAGTAAGTGATCTCCTCTTCAATGGTTGAATCCTTGACTTGAATGCAACACTTAGCCTTGAATGGAGACTTGAAATGATCAATTGCTTGAAGGAATGCTTGAATGCTTGAATGCTTGAGTATAGTTTCCACGCTTTTCCATCATGTGTGTCTCTTATCCAAATGAGAGAGGAAAATGTAGTTTATATACTTGTCAATTAGGGCTGATAGACTGATTTTCCCGACCTTAGGCCGACCAGGAAATGTAATTTCCAAATTGCAAACAAAAAGACCCACAATCTCCTTAGGAGACCGGGCCCAAAATAGGACCCAGGGACCAGGGCACTGGGCGCCCTGGTCCTGAGGGACCAGGGCGCTGGGCGCTCTGGTCCCACCTCCTGGGACAGCAGGGTGCAAGGAGGTTCAGGCCAGGGTACTTGAAAAATGCAGTTTTTGGTGTCGTGAGCAAGTTTCGGGGTCTCCATTCAGGTTGCGTGTTGCGTCCCCATCGTGAAGACCGAAATGCAGTCGAAATTGCAAGTGTCGCAATTTTAGGACGCTACATTTAGCCCCCACTTTAGCGGGAGTATGTATGCTCATACTTCCGGTAAAGTACAAGGAAACAACATTGAAAGACTTTCACCACATCAAGGAGGCAAGACACACCAAGCCCCCAGTGGACTAAGGATCTTACGACTTCGATTGAAAAAGTAAAAGGGAAGATCACGAGGGAGAACCATGACTGTCAGTAGTAAGGTTCCCTCACTATGAGTCATGCAAGAAAGATATCAAAAATTCTCAAGGCAAGGTTAAATTTGCCAAGAAATTCTCAAGTATCTTGAAAAGATATGAATGGGATGTATGCCCCCTACGTTAAAGCGATCGCACATGCCTCACCGGGGGTGATTGCTTTAAGGTAGTGATACATATAAGAAATGAGAAAGGAGCACGTTATCACAAGGATTTAGCCCCCAAGTGTGAGATAAGCCCAAGGATAATAGACACAAAACACAAAGCACGAGGTGACTTCGCTTTCCTTGGGGTCAGTATGCTGTATGATAATTCATGTATATATATCATATGTATGTATGCATAATTGTTCTTCATTCCCTAATTGAGGAAGGTCACCTAGAAGAAGGGAACACATGTGTCTTTTGAGTCAACATGAGAGAGATGGATAGATCTCAATACTTTGCATCGTCCTCAAGTAGACAACACTAAGGGCAACAAATAGAAGAATGAGAATAACATATAGAAGAAGTAACACAAGAGAGGAGAAGAGAATCTGCTATGCTAATGTAACTAGTCTAGCACGTCATCTACCCCCCGATCTTGCTGATCAATGTTTCGGGAAGGCAGGGAACACGCTAGAGGAGGAACATCCAACACAGTAGATGGAGCTATCACTAGATCCAAACAAGGGCTATGTTCATATCCCAAGCCGCGGTGTTCTTGTCTAGGAGCTAGGATAAGTGCTTTAGAAAATTCATTAGATAAATGGTTATCAATATCAACAAGTTCATACTCACTATCAGAATGAACAAGAGAAGTAGCATTTTCATCATGAATAACATTTTCATCTATATCATCATCAAGATTTATAAAAATAGGATCTTTAACTCGCACAGGATCAAGACCATCATGCATCTTATGTTTAGGAGATTTAGGCTCAATGTCTGGCTGAGGAGAAAATGGAATAATGCTTGTTGAAGGTGTTTTTGGAGATGGCAAAGTTTGAGAAGCAGCTGCTTGAGCTCTAAGATGGCGCTTTCACCGGCGTTCACGTGCAGAACGATTACATCTAGTCTTAGTAGGAAGTGAAGAAGATTGAGGAGGAGGAATGTTCTCATCCCTATCACTTGGGTGTTTAGGTTGTGGTCTCTTAGGCTGGATAATAGGAGGAGAAGAAGGTCTCTTCTCTCTATAAAAGGATGGAGGAGGAACTGCTCCATATAAAGGAGGAATTTTTGGTTTAGGAAGGAGACCAAGTCCATCATGATGAGGAGGTATAGGTCTACTTTTAGAAGGTTTTTTAGGCATAGACATAATCACATCCATGGGAACGGGTTGGGAATCTTCTTGAGGAAAGACATTAGTTTTATCTTTCAAAGGAAGAACTTCCTTCTCAAGAATGATAGGAATATCAAGTTTAGGTGTTCTAGGTTCACTTAGAGATAGGATCATATCTATTTTCCACTTTTGATAAGATTTGAAAAGATGATCACTTCGCGGAGGAAGAGATTGGAATTGTTTAGGCCAAAAGTAATCAATAGGAACGCTAGAAGTTCTTTCAGCTGGTTTAAAGAGACTATGATTGACAATAACAACTTCACCATTATGGGGAAATTTCAAACACTTATGAATAGGAGAAGCAATAGCTTTCATGGAAGATAGCCAAGGATAGCCAAGCTTCACACAAAATTGTTCGGATGAAGGAATAATAGCAAAGTTCACATCAAGGGATTTGTTATGGACCTCAATAGGCAATGTAATAGAACCAATTGTAGGAGAAGAAAATGCATCAAATAGTTTCACAATCACATCTGTTTTGTCATATATGACTTGATTCAATTGCAAAGTAAAAAGAAATTCTTCAGTAATAACATTAACCATGCACGAAGGATCAATAAGCACTCCACGGCAAGGTGTATTCTTGACTTTTACAACTATGTTTAAAGGACCATCAGGTGCCCTGATAGTTTCACTGGAATCAAATGTGATGGAAGGTTCTTTAGGGATTTTCTGCTGCTCTACAAAGTTAATCACATTCGGAGTCATGGACACAAGATCATCAGGTGAGACAGAGGAATCAGTAGTATCAATCGCATTAGAGGTATGAGAAGGTAATGGATCAGTGAAAATCTGAAGATTTTGGTTAGGAGGAGCTACAGATGTGTTGCCTTTATCATTCACACCAGAAACAGAGATAGTATTATTATCAATCAAATCTTGAATTTTACCCTTTAAAGCAAAACATTTTTCAGTATCATGCCCAGGTTGACGATGAAATTGACAAAAAGATTTGTTATCAAAATAAGGTGAAGTAATCTTTGCTGGATCAATTTGCCTTATAGGAGGAAGAGTAAGCACATTTTGTTCCAATAACTTATTCATA
The DNA here is from genome assembly GCF_030272615.1 of Cryptomeria japonica. Lineage (NCBI taxonomy): Eukaryota > Viridiplantae > Streptophyta > Pinopsida > Cupressales > Cupressaceae > Cryptomeria > Cryptomeria japonica. The sequence goes on from NC_081406.1 coordinate 195,057,298, forward strand.
ATACTATGCAATGATTCATTCAAAGGAGTATACTTTCTTTCTTTCTTGAAAAATTTAGAAATAGGAGGCACACCTGATGCTGCATTCACATTGTTGTTGATGATGTTTTCATTGAATTTGATGGAATCTCTGTTCGGTTTAAACTTCCCAAATGGTTGTTGACTACTATCACCCTTATCACTCGGAGCCATAAGATGTGATTGTTCCATTTGACTCACAGTCAGTTGATAATTGTGAAGAGTTGCACAGAACTGTTGGAAAGAAGTAAACTCAGAAAACAGAAGTTTGTCTCGAATATCTTTTTGTAAATTAGAAATAAAGATTCTTTGAAAATCATTGTCAGGCACTGGAAAAGAAATTTGAGCATACAAATGCTTATATCTACCAATGAAATCAGTCACTTTTTCTTTAACACCTTGTTTAAAATGCATTAAATCAATCAAAGTAACTTTAGGACTTATATTGTTTTGAAATTGTTGAATGAAAGCATTTGCAAGTTGTTCAAAAGAAGTAATAGAATAGGAAGGCAATGAGCAATACCATTGTAGGGCTTTGTCTCTTAATGTTCTAGTAAACAATTTTGCAAGCAACCTTTGGTCATAAGCAAAATCAGTACAGATTGTTTGAAAGGTCTTAACATGTGTTAGAGGATCTCCTTTACCATTATAAAGTTCCAAATGCGTGATTTCGACATGTTTAGGAGGGATAGCTCGAACAATGTCAAGAGAAAGTGGGCTCGCAACATCAAATGTGGGCACACTAAACTTAGATTGATTCATAGAGGCAATTTGTTGCTGTAAAGAAGAGACAGTTTGTGCAAGATTGTTAATGGTCGCTTCAGTCGAAGAGTTCATATTAGATGTGTTAGATTGAGATGGAGGTGTTATGTTATTGAAAGAAGGCAAATAGTAAGGTGGTGGGACTCTATGATAGTCAGTCATAGGAGATGATTGGACAAGAGGAACACTACAAGGAGGAATGGAATGGTTAAACGAATTGCCCCCTTGCGTCATGTTCATTTGCGAAGATATAATAGGAACACTCATTGAAGAAATGAATGAAGAAGTCAGATTGAATGAAGGAAGAGGGTTAATCGAAGAAGAGGGATTGCCCCCATGACTAGTGATCACAGGAGGAATGTCTTGTGTAGAAGTAGCCATTATGTTTGATGTAAAGGTAGGTATGCTAGCAATAGAAGTCATCAAAGGAATAGAATGATTGACTTGAGTAGGAGGTTGTGTATAACCTAAAGTTTCGGCACAACTCTTTATAGGCATCACATTCAAATCCACGATGTGTGCAATACCACGCAAAATATCAATTCCATTCTTATCACTTTGAAGCATACGTTTTAGACCCTCAATTAAAGGAAGAGCTTGACTATCGGGATACTCATGAGACATCCATTGTCGAAAATCATCAAATTGGTTATCCAATTTTGAAATTTGTTCTTCAGAAACCTCATGGAGAGCTTCTTCATCATTAGGAGGATTAGAGGAATTACCCATGTCCTCGTTAAAAAGGCTATTCAAATTAGGTTCCATCTCCTTAGTAATTAAACCTCGGAAAGACTTAATTCTATGGCTTCGTCTAACGGGAATAGTGTAAGTAGGGCTTATTGTTGTAAAACTCATGCACTAGAAAGGAAGAGGAAATTTTGATTTTAGAGGTAGCAATTTTCAGTAAAATCAGCCAATCTTCTGGATTTAAGCTGTTAAATGCAATCACGACAGTCTCCCGAAATTTCGGAAAAAATGTCCGGGACCGTGGCGCTCGGAGTGCAACACGGTCCTTGCAACTTTTTTTGAAATTTGCAGGGATGAAAGGTATGATGATTTTAAAGCTAATCTGAAAAAATTGAGTGATTTTACGATCTGTAGGTAGGCCAAATTAAAGTTGCAATCTCAAAATTGAACCCTACCCAGATTGTCGAAAAATGCAAAATTTGAATTTTGAAAAAGAGAGGGAAACTGAAATTTTGAATTTTATGATTTTAGAGGGAATGCCAAAAGCAATGCAAGTTTTGAATTTCAAAAGTTGACTCAATTTCACGCAAAATTTGATTTTGAAAGTGGAAATCAAAGTTACAGCTGATTTGGAGATGTTTTGATCAGTGAAATTGTCAGTCAAAGGTTGAATCAAGAAGGTTTCAAAAATTAGGGTTTTGACACTTAACCACTTAATTTTCAAAATTAAAGCACAAATATGAATTGATAATTTGTAATAGAAGGATAGATCTGGAACAAGCATTAACAATTAAATATTTCACAAGCTTAATTACTAAAAAGAAATTTTAGGGTTTTTTATGCAATCACCTCTAAAATTTTGCAAAAGATCAAACATGGAAATGTAATCAATTTTTTCAGATCTAAGCATGAAAAATCAGAAAGGATGTTCACGTCAGGTTCACCAAAATGTAAAGCGGAAAATCGCGATCAAACCCTAGTTGTTCTCCCCTCTTCCAACTCCGAGGAGAGAGAAGGGAGGTTCGCTAGGATTCGATGGTTTTCACTTAGGGGAGAGACTTTACATTCAAAAGAGGGGTTGAAACTCATAAGATCCAATCCCACATAATGCAAGATTGGATGCTAAATGAATTTCAAGGGTTATGACAACAAGGCTACCCTCTTTTGTAAAGAATATCGATAAAGGAATTGAGCTAGGAATGCATAGAAAGTGACAAAGATTCTCTTATAAACTGAGATAGGAATACAGTATGAAGCTGTGGACCTAGAATTAGCAGTAAAATGTCGATACGGCGCTGTCCTGCAAATTTGAGCAAAAGTTGTTGGGATGATGGCGCCCGGCGCCACGGCCCTCCGAAAAATCCGCGAAATGAAGGGGGATCTGTTCGTCTCTGCACAAGGATTCCAGATCTTCAATTTCAGCCGCATACCTGCAACCTTGTTCTAAGGATGTTGGTATCCTTAAGTGCGAAGGTTTAGATGTTGTTGTTTGTTGTAGTAATATGTTGTATGTAGCATGTAGTAAGTGATCTCCTCTTCAATGGTTGAATCCTTGACTTGAATGCAACACTTAGCCTTGAATGGAGACTTGAAATGATCAATTGCTTGAAGGAATGCTTGAATGCTTGAATGCTTGAGTATAGTTTCCATGCTTTTCCATCATGTGTGTCTCTTATCCAAATGAGAGAGGAAAATGTAGTTTATATACTTGTCAATTAGGGCTGATAGACTGATTTTCCCGACCTTAGGCCGACCAGGAAATGTAATTTCCAAATTGCAAACAAAAAGACCCGCAATCTCCTTAGGAGACCAGGCCCAAAATAGGACCCAGGGACGCCCTGGTCCCACCTCCCGGGACAGCAGGGTGCAAGGAGGTTCAGGCCAGGGTACTTGAAAAATGTAGTTTTTGGTGTCGTGAGCAAGTTTCAGGGTCTCCATTCAGGTTGCGTGTTGTGTTGCCATCGTGAAGACCGAAATGCAGTCGAAATTGGAAGTGTCGCAATTTTAGGACGCTACAACTAGTAAGCTTCTTCAACTGTGGAAATCCTCAACATACTCATCTCATCCTGAATGTTAAATGAAAGTCCATTTATGTACCTCACCACCTTTTCTCTATCCATTTCTCTATGCCCAGATCTGATCATCACCTTGTAGAATTCCTCAGTATACTCTTTCACACTCACGTTTCTCTTCTTCAGGTTCTGCAACTTCTTGAACAATTCCAACTCATAGTCTCTCAGTATGAACTTGGCCTTCAATCTTACAACCATCTATCTCCACATGGTGATCTTCATTTCACCATTCTCCACTCTGTCTCTCTACAATCCTTTCTACCATAAGGAAGCATGCCCTTTCAACTTAGTTTGTGCCAACCAGACTCTCTGCAGGTCCTTGACATCCTCAAACTCAAAGTAGTCCTCCAACTCTCTGATCCAATCAATCAAACCTTTTGGGTTTAGCATTCTGAAAAAGTTTGAAATCTCAACTTTATGCATTTTACTTGCTTGTGCCACTAATCTTGGGAAATCTTTCTTCTCTTCTGTATTCCAGTCCTTCAGCCTCTTCCATCTCAAGCTCTTCTCCAACTTCTTCATATTCATCCTCAAACTCTGGATTCCTTCACAAACCAGCCAATGCATTCTAGATCTTGTTCCTCATCTCATTCTTGAAATCCTCCATCATCTGCTCTATCCTCTAGGGGTTCATCCTTCTAGGCAACATCTTCTCCCTTGCTCTGGTGAACTACCTCAACTCAATGATCTGACTGTCAGTTTCAATTGCCTCACACTTGATGATCTATTAAACACATTTGCAACTTACCTCCACTTGATGATCTGTTCACCCAAAGGAATTCCTCAAGGTTTGCAACTATCTCTTCCACTGACTGGTTCATAACCCTCTCTAATACCACTTGGTGTAGCCATGATCCAATGGGTCCTCAAAGAGAACTGACCAGGTCATGCAGTAAGAGTAACACAATGAAAGCAATAAGAAAACATTGAAATATTACAGAATCAGATCATAATATCATCTTAGAACCTCCAATAACCAGCCGACTATCATCATACATTCATCATAGAACATCTGATAATCAACCGGTTATCATCATACATTCATCATAGAACATCTAGTAATCAACCGGTTACATGCAAGCTAGCATGCTAGATTACAATCTATCCAGAATTCTCAGTCTTTTGAATCTCTAATCATGAATCTAGAATCTCATACTGATCCCTGCCCTACAAATGATCACATAAAACTATATTTATACCCTCCGGAGCATATTCGGTTCAACCACAAAAGATTACATCTACCAAGATAGGAAAATGAAATGTGTAAATAGGTCAACCCCAAGAATGAAAGGAAATTCTTTGGAAAAGAACCACCAAGAAGTGTAGATAAATAGGAAGGTCGACCAAGGACTTAGGAACATCTAGCAAGACCCAAAATAGATCCACATGCCAAGAAACCACCCTAGAAAAGAAGATGTCTCCAACTAGTAAGCCCAAAATTGCTCCAAAACCCAGAAATAATAAAATCGGAAGCAATATCTTGCCGGAAAAGAATCCAAATGAACTAAGAATTTGAAATTAAGCACAAGAACAAACCCAAAAACTAAAAATATGATCTGCAATGAAAAGCAAGCCACTATCGGAACATACCGACAGGATCACACAAAACTGCACACTGAATTGAACAAGAACTAAACTAAAAGGAAATATTTTTGGTTGATGCAAGATTGCTCATAGACCGAGGATGCTCCTACATCACTTTGATTTCTTTTTAGTCCACATACTCTATGTCGAACTTGTAGAGGATTATAATCCACTTTACCAAATGACATGTTAGTGCTACTTTAATACTGAGTAAATACTTGAGTGGATCTATCTTGGAAATGAGTTGTATCTTGTGTGTCAGTATTTAGTGTGTTAGTTTAGTTTTTGCTAAAATTATTGCTAGACAAGTTCGTTCAATAGGGGTATAATTGAGTTCATACCCAATTAGTCTCTTGGAAATCCAATATACTGCACATTCTTTGTCTTCTGCATTATATTGTGCAAGCAAGACTCCTAAAGCCATAGCTGTAGCTGATATATATTACAATAAAGTCCTATCTAGAGATGGTGGTGTCAGTAATGGTGGCGTCATTAGGTAGACCTTTAACTATTGAAATACTTGTTGGCAATTCTCTTCCCATTTGAAACAGACATTCTTATGAAGCAAATGTGTGAAGGGATGACATTTGTCAGCCAATTGGGCAATGAAGCGACATATTGATTGTATCCTCCCTTGTAATGTTCTCAACTAACTGATGTTCCTAGGAGGAGGCATTTCCATGATTGCTTTGACCTTTGTCGGATCAACCTCAATTTCTTTGTTTAAGACAATGTATCCTAGGAGTTTCCTGGAGGTTACTCCAAAGACACACTTCTTTAGATTTAGGTATACATTATATTTCTCTAGTCTGTTGAATATTTTATCTAGCACGATGAGGTGAACCTCTCTTGTTAATGATTTAGCTAGTAAATCATCCACATAATCTTCCATTAATGTATGCATCATGTCACGAAAGATGGTAGTCATTTCCCTTTGATATGTGTCGCCTACATTCTTCAGACCGAATGGCATTACATTCCAACAGTATGTACCCCATAGGCATGTAAAATTTATTTTGTGTTGATCGTCTGGAGTAATCTTTATCTAGTTGTATCCTAAAAAGATATCCACGAGCGATAGCATTGCATGTCCTGCTGTTGTAATACCCTAAAAATGGTCATCTAAACCATAGGCCCCCTAATCTCAATTTCATCACCAAGGTCCTAACCAAAAGGGCAATTAAATTAATCTTGAGCACACAATTAATTTCTTAAATAATTAAATAACACATGGCAAATTAATCACTCTGAATTAATTAAATAAATATTGAATTAATTGATCATTTCAAGTAAATCATATTTAAACAATTATCCTATTTATTTTATTAAATTTCCTAGTATATTTAATTAAATAAATTAATTTGCCATTAAATCACAAAAAAAAGGAATTAATTGGAAAAAAGAATGAAAATTTGAGAAAATAAATCAAATGGAGATAATCTTGAAAAAAAAATGAATTGAAAAAATCTCAGAAAAGCAATTAAAACAATTAAATCTCAAAATTGAATAAAATAGAGAATAAGTCAGTTTTTTCTTATTTTATCTTAATTTTAGTTCAATTTCCTTTAAAATTGAGAAAATGAGCCAATCGCATCAATTCACCTGGATTGTGCTTCTTTTGGGAAAATCTTGACCGCTCATTATCATTTTATCTTGGTCGTTGGTTTCTTTCTGAATTTTCTATAAATTGAGGCTCTCATCTCCTAATCAAGGATCCTAGAGAATACATTGTTATCATGTTGTTTTTGCTCTAGGTTCATTAAGATTTCATATTGAGAATATTTGCATACTAGTTATAGCATATTTGTTAAATCATTTAGCTTAATATTTATTCACAGCTTAATCATGTTAGCCTAATATACATTAATCTTGCATATCTTTCATTTATCTAGCTTAATCCTGCATCCATTTAGCTCAATTTTGTACTCATATAGATTAAATCCTTCATTTAGGTGTTGTCTAGTCACTAGTATTGCTTATACAAATCTGAGAGCAAGACTAAACTCACATCTACTAGAAGGAAATAGGTTGCTTTGTGATGGTTTATTATTCATTGTTGATTGATTTACTAACCATGTATCTAATGACTTAATTGAAGTGTTATGTATTCTAGATACAGATGCGATCCACTTTTCACACACACATTTTTGGCGCCCACCGTGGGGCCCAAAATTCAATCCTTCGGCCTCAAAATCATTTTAATTTATTTTTCAAGTCTCATTCGTATAGCCATTGTGAAAGGTACAAGTTCCGTCCTTTATCGTCTGGTTCATAGAGAATACTCATAAGATTTTTTGCTATGGACATTTGATTCTGTGTTTTGTTGCCTGGGCCTGTGGGAATACTCGTACGTGAAGGTATATATTGTCGTACGAATTTATGTTTTTCTCATTTCATAAACAATATACTTTTAGGGTTTTTTGTGAATTGGATTTGGATTTTACTGATGCTAACCCTAGTCTCTCTTCTGTCTACTTGAGATTTTTATAGCCTAATCGGTTTCTTGTAGAACGCTTGTCAAATAATTTATCAATAAAACATACGCCTGTTAAAGAATCAAAAGCAACATGACTACTGATGCGTTGGTTTTGCAGGTTGCCTAAAGAGAATCGACCAAACATCGTGTATTCTTTAAATTCAATTTTAGGCACTTAAATTGCTATTTGGTTAATGAACAAATCTATCTTTTATGTTTGAAGAAAAATATGAGAGGTAGGAGAGTATGCTCTTGTCTTTTACAAACAATCAGAAATCTAGACCCTTGAGGCTTTTTCTAAATTTGAGATTTATGTACCTTTAGCGGGCCTGTCACAGTGGGAAAAAATAATCACCTTGTGAGAATGACCCAAGTGAGTATAGCTTGACCTAAGCATTCCAACTCACTATAATAAATAGGCCTCCAGTGATTAAAGTCATAGAGGACAAGATTTTTTGAGTTTTCTCTTTGAGATCTCTCATATCAGGCATTTTGTAGGGCCTCACAATCTCAATCATGTTTACGTGACTACAACTTGTTTTGGTACCTTGTCGGGCTATAGGCCTCAATCATGCTTGCATGACTTCAAGGGATAATTTCGAATGGAATTATTGACTAATAACTATAAGCTAGAGGATACCTGATTCACCTCTGAAAGGGGGATAATCTTTGTGCAAGAGAGATAGTAACTCTCCCAAGACACTTGCCATATTGTGCCCCCATTAGCATTTGGAGTCGGCTAATATGGCATTGAGAATCCATTGTGTGAGACTCAACGGTCGTATTTTAATTATCTATTGGGTGTGTACCTAAGTCTGCAAGTAAAGGTTTTCTTCTCTAAGCCAACTTCTGTAGGGTTAGCGTGTTGTGCTTGAAGTCATTATACATCTTGCGTATTTACTGTATTTTCATCCCAGAAATTGAAATTAAAATACTGAAACTAGAGAAAACAAATCAACAGCATCAACAACTTAGTGATCAAAACTTTTTCTGAAAACTGGTCTCTGTCAGTCGTCAAAACCGTATCCGTGTCAAAATCTCGTCTCTATCTAGTCCTCTGTCGTACAAGTTTACTAAATTATCATCTAGCTACATACATATTGTTGTACGAGTCTTCATTGATCCTATCAGTTTGTCATCTAGATCTGTTAAAACTGTTGTATGATTCTATAGAATTATCATCTAGACCTTATCATACTGTCATAAAAATAACTATCATACCCAATAGATTATCGTCTGGAGACCATTAAACTGTCGTGCAAGTTTAGGCAGCAAATTGTACGAGAAATTGTCTCTATCGTACAAATTCCTAATTTTGTTAGTCCAGAAACATGTCTGTCTACACACTTTTCTAGAATAGTCAAACTTGCCTAATCAATATACAACGAGCATAAAATTGGTCATCATAATCCCGAGCATAAACAATCTTGATAGTGTACCCCTGCCGTTGTGCTGCATGATTTTGTCAATCATCTTTCAGCTAGTTCAATCAACTACTTATCAAACCTAAGTTACTTAGATCAGATCTTATATAGGATAGATCGTTCCTGAAACCAGACTAAATCTTAGTTACTTCTCTCAATCACGACGTTAAACATACAACTAGTTTCAATTTGATCTTGACTTCTGCATCACATCTATCTCTCAGTAATATCAGTCATAAATGCCCGTTCAAACCAGATTTTCTCACAAGAAAGCTGACAAAGGTAAAGGACCTTCCTTTTCATCAAAAGATAATCCATTCTTTGTAGAAGACCCCGTCTCTAATAAACCTTCATCGTCAAATTTACCAATTTTTGATCAACACTTATCTCCCACCATATTTGGAGAAAGGCAAGAAAGACAAGCTACTAAACACGATACTTATGACAATCTCAGCACCCATGCTAATGACAGTGATTCCTCATCTAGCAATTTTGAAACCTCTGAACCTACAAAAGCTATTATAAATAGCTATCAAAAGGATAAAGATTTCCAAAAAATGATGAAGATTATCATGGCTAGAAAAAAGAATATTATTTTCTAGAGCTAGCAAAGCAAGGCGCTAAACTTCCTATTGATTATAACATTGAAACCCTTATCACTAAAGAGGAAGAGACACCTTTAGCATTGGCAAACAAACAATTACAAGCGTTGCAGACTAAAATCACATAAATGAAAAACAAGGATAAATTATCAAAGCAATATTCTCTGGACATGATATTCCTGTTTCCATTTGACAAAAACCTTTACATGCCTCCATTTCCTTCAAGAGTGGAGATTCCTAAGTTTGACAAACATGACGATAATACAAATCCTCAAGACCATGTATGAGAATTTTATGCTTTATGTATGGAATTCATGCATGAACAAACATATCTCATGTGCCTTTTCTCGAGGAGTTTAGGAGGACAAGCTACGGAATGGTTTTTGAGCCTACCTATGGGAATTAAAAATTTTGAGGAATTATTTGAATCATTTCTCCAACAATACTCCTATAACATTCATCATGCAGTCACTACAATTGAGCTTTGCAATACCAAATAGAAAAGAGGAGAGCCTTTTCTCACTTTTCTTCAATATTGGAGAAAGATGTTCTCTAGATATTCACAACCTATTCCAGATTTTGAGAAGATGGATATCTTTGTCAATAATTTGATCCCTGAATTCAAATACAGTATCCAAATACAAGTGTACCCTTCATTCAACAAAATGGTAGATAGTGCCCTCAGAATGGAAGATGTGCTTATAAAGAAAGGAGATATATCACTTTGGAAAGAAACACAACAAGGTTCTAGTTCCAAAGAAAAGAACAAATACTGGAAATATGGAAAAGATAACAATAGAAACATTTTTAATGATGGAGTGGTAGACATTGTTAAAGCAAAACCAAAACCCACAATATTTAATCTGGCTAGCGGCACACAAGCACTCAAAGCAACTGAAACTACAGCAGAAAATCCTCTGAAAAAATCAAAAGAGTGGTTTAAAGAGAAACCTTGGCTTTCAAAGCCTAAACATGATTTCACTCCTCTGGAATAATCATATGAATCAACTTTTAAGACTTTATTGGAAAATGATCTGATAACAATGCCAGACAACTCTAGACCATATGATCCAGAAGTTAAACCCAAATGGTGGAGGGAAAACGAATATAGTGAATATCATTGAAACAAGGGTCATACAATAAACAATTGCATGAAGCTCAAACATGAGATTCAAGACCTCATGGATGCTGGCAAAATTGTTGTTGGAAATCACAAGACTAATGCTAATCACAAAGCTTTTAAATATTTCTTACCTTCTTATGAACAAGGCGATTCCTCAAAATCCAAGGGAGGTGCCAAAGTCAATTACACCTATACTAAGAATGACAATTTGATCAACATGATTGAATCTTCCCAATCTGAGTATTTTAATGTGATCATAATCAAAGATAAACAAAATAAATCACAAACTGCAAATGTTGTGACTTGCGCTCAAAAGAAGGTTACTCTTTGAGGAGCTAGTTCCATAACTTTTGCTCAAACAACATCAAACCTACTGACTTCTTCAAACAAACAACCAGATACAATCATGACTAAATATAAGCAGTTGGCTTCATCATCCTGTCCTAGTTATAGTATTGGTGAACAATTAAAAAGAACTAATGCTCAAATCTCCATTTTTGAACTACTTAAGATCTCTTCTACTCATAGAGATATCCTTGACAAAGATTTACTCACTACTAATGTCCCTAAAGATTTAGATGTAGATCGGTTTCAATCTATGGTGGGTCACCTGACTTTGCCTCATTACCTCACCTTCTCTGAAGAAGATGACAACTCACTAAATCACTCGCATAACCAACCATTACACATTGATGCTATGCTCCATAAACACCGAGTCAAACATGTTTTGATAGATGGAGGCACTGGGTTGAATATTTGTACCTACAATCTACTAACACAACTGGGCTTTTCTAAAAATGTCATTGATACAATAAAGAGAATAACAATCAAAGCTTATGATGAAGAAGAGAGAACCTCTAAAGGTCTGGTGCTATTACCAATCAGGGTAGGACCTATGGAAAGAGATGTTTTTTTCAGGTGCTTGACCTTCCTCTTTCATACATCTCACTGGGCAAGCCATGGATTCATGAAATGAAAGTAGTACCATCTACATATCATCAGTGCTTGAAATTTCCTTATAACAGAGTTGAAGTCAGTATTCCTTCTGATACAAGTTATGATAACTCAATGATGAATGGATAATACCAAACCAGTACTGAGAGGGGGGGGTGAATTAGTATAGACAAAAACACATTCCTAAAATTGGTTTGTCAGCAGACACTGTGCTTTGGAAGACAAATAGTATCACCGGTCTTAAATGGAGTACAATCAGCAAAACCTAGAATAACTAAGACAAGCATAAACCGGTTGACACTTATCTTTTCATACAATCTAATACTTCATTTCCATTTCACCCTAGTGTATGAATAGGTAATCTATCATCAAAATATATAAATAGCTAGATCAACATGATTTACCTTCATAAACAAATCACTTAAACCATCACATGAATAACACCACACATGACACACAGATTTTTCACTTGGAAACCCAACTAGGAAAAACCATGGTGGGGATGAATACCCACAAGCTATTTTTGAACTCTTTAGAAGTCCGCTCTATTAGGAGCCTTGTTCGGTTAAAGACTGAAACAATAGGTTCTGTTAGGAACCGATCTTGTTAGGGATCACCCGATTAAGGGATGGCTAGAATACCCGATTAAGGGTTAAACACTGTTAAAGGTTACCTTCTTAGAGGATTCCAAGAACTCAATGGTTTTGAGTCACCCTGTCAAAGGATTTACAGTAAGCCAGTTAAAGCTACCCTGTTAAGGGATCTCCCAATTGTTGAAGTGGTTAGAGATCAACAGGTATTACAATGATCTGGTAACAACACTCAATGCCAATGCAGATCCGTTTTAGCTCCTCTTCACCTTTTGCACTTACACTCTGCAGGTATCACTTCTCTCCTCTAGTCTGGCAAGAATCATGTATCTCTTCACTTGGATACACACACACACAACTTTTGCCAACAGCCTCAAAAAGAAACACAACATCGACCTTATAGGAAACAGATAGGTCAGTAGCATAAACCCTAAACCCTAAACCTATTAGGTTAAGCAATTCAAACGGTTTAATCCTGACCGTTGAGCATATTGCATTAAATGCAATAGTCTTGAACCAATCTCAAGACGTTCTCCATCGTTCATTTTCCACCACTTTCATGGCAGTTGATAACCCATCACGCATTTTCACCGTTTACAGACTTCGCACATTCCCGAGGTAGATAGGAACAATCTCCTTCATGTAAGATCCTTCACACGCACAAGGCTAATGTTGCAACATGATCTATTCTTTGTTACAATGCTAACTCATCACACAAAGTCACTGGTTGAGTCACATAGGCTTGAAGCACTTCAACCGGAAACCCTGAAGTTGAGACTACCAATTGGTAGTCATACAAAGATTCCATGTACCGGTTCCCATATCAACATGCCGGTTCACCTTGAACAAACACACCACTTCACTTTGGCACATATACTGGTTCACAATGTTATACCGGTTCTCACATATACTGGTTCTCTCTTCTTCAACATATTGACATCAATGACAACATACAATGTCATCATGTCCTCATATGGGTTCACATAATGCCAACAATCTCCTCCTTTGGCATTGATGGCAATATACAAAGATATCTCTCCGCTTCAGATCTTCTCCCCCAATTTCTGCAGATATCTTCTTCACTTTACTTTTTCTCCACCTTTGACAACAATGCCAAAGTGGAGGCACAAGCTTCCCTATTTCATTATGCTGCTCCCCCTGAGGAGTAGCATCCTTCAATACATCAATCCTGAAAAAAAAATTGACTATGCAATACCTGATTGATGTGGAGCATATACCTTTAGTTCACCTCCTGAAGGGGTAGCACCCCTAATTCACCTCTTAAGTACATAAATGTAGCCTTTGGGAGAGGCTTGGTGAATATGCCTACTAACTGCTCCTTACTGGAAACATGTTCCAGTACAATCTCTTTGTTCTGAACCTTTTCCCTCAAGAAATGATACTTAAGCTCAAAGTGCTTGGTTCTAGAATGTAAAACCAAATTCTTGAGATGTTAATTGCACTAGTATTGTCACAAAATATACTTATCGGTTCTGATACAAGAACTTTGAAGCCATTTAATACATGCTTCATCCAAATTGTCTAAGTACAGTTCATGAAAGCTACAACATACTCTGCTTCCACTGTAGACTGAGAGATACAACTCTGCTTCTTACTCATCCATGAGACTAGTCTACCACCGAGAAAGAATGCACCACTAGTTGTGCTCTTTCGGTCATCCACATTACCTGCCCAATCAGCATCTGTGAATACTTTCAAGTTGAAATCCTTGCTATATGGATACCACAATCCATAAACAATAGTTCCCTTTAGATATCTAAGAATCTGCTTGATTGCAACCAAGTGGGATTCTCTTGGACTTTTCTGAAACCTTGCAGTAATGCCAACTGCATGTGCAATATCTGGTCTGCTATGCACTACATAATACAACTTACCAATCATTGATCGATATTCCTTCTCATTAACCAATGTCGAGTCATCCTCTTTGGATAGTTTACAACTGGTCACCATCGGTGTACCAACTAGTTTGCTATCTTACATGCCAAAGGTCTTCAACACCTGTTTTACATACTTGGACTGAGTGATAAAGATTCCATCTTTCATCTGCTGAATCTGCAGTCCAATGAAGAACTTAATCTCCCCTATGAGTGACATCTCAAACTCTTTCTTCATCTCATCTGCAAACTCATGACTCATCTTGTCATCTCCACCAAAGATAATGTCATCAACAAATACCTCACAGATCAGGATCTGATCTCCTTCAGATTTCAAGTAGATATTGCTATCTTCGCTTGTTCTCTCAAATCCAATCTTCACAAGATGGGAGTGCAGGCATTCACACCATGCTCTAGGTGCCTTCTTTAGACCATATAAGGCTTTATGTAGCCTACACACCATGTCACTGTCTCCAGATAGGGCAAACCCATCTGGTTTCTCTATATACACCTCCTCTTCAAGTACACCATTTAGGAATGCAGATTTTACATCCATTTGATATACTTTGAATCCTTTAAAAGCCGCATATGCAAGAAGCATACACACTCCTTCCAATCTAGCTATAGGAGCAAAGGTTTCTCCATACTCTTCTCCTTCTTCTTGGGCATATCCTTTACACACCAGTCTGGCTTTTTTTCTAATCACTGTGCCGTCCTCATTCAGCTTATTTCTGAAAACCCATTTGGTGCTGATGACATTTTTATGCTCTGGTCTGGGTACCAAAGACCATGTACCGTTTCTCTCTATCTGGTCAAGTTCCTCTTCCATTGCCTTGATCTAGTCTTCATCTTTATGTGCCTCTTTGAATGATTTAGGCTCAAATTTAGAGATCATACATGAGTTTTCTCTGACCTTTCTTCTTGTAAGGATTCCTGCATCCTTATCTCCTATGATCTGCTTAGGATCATGATTCAGCTTGACATATCGAGGAATGGTCTTAACAGATTCCTCTTGCTTTTCTTCTTCATCCTCATCTCCATCAGTATCAACATCTACATCTATCGGTGTAGGAACACTGTTACTGGTACTTGGTTGACTGGCAACCGGTTCCCAGAAGGTTACAACCGGTTCATTTACCACTTTCTCACTACCAGTTTCCTCAATTTTCTTAGAGGTTTCATCAACTCTCACATCAATGCTTTCCATAATTCTCTGAGTCCTATTATTGAAACACTTGAGAGCTTTGCTCTTGGTGGAATACCCTAGGAATATTCCCTCATCACATTTCGCATCAAATTTGCACTGGTGTTCGCTCCTCTTGATGTAACATTTGCTACCAAAAACTCTAAAGTAGCTAACCATAGGTGTCTTACCCATCCAATACTCATAAGGAGTTTTATCCTTACCTTTCTTGATGAGTACTCGATTCATTATGTAGACTGCAATGCTCACTGCTTCTCTCCAAAAGGTGTGATAAACCTTTCCTTGAATCAGCATTGTTCTTGTTGATTCAACCACAGTCCAGTTATTCCTCTCTGCTAGGCCATTCTGCTGTGGAGTCTAGGGGGCAGACAGTTTCCTCTTGATGCCATGTCCTTCACAGTACTCATTGAATTCATCAAAAGTGAATTCCCCTCCTTGATCAGTTCTAAGGCACTTGATCCTTTTACCGCTTTCCTTCTCCACTAATGCTTTGAAAGCTTTGAACTTTCCGAAAGCTTCAGACTTATCTTTCAAGAATGTGACCCACATCATTCTTGAGCAGTCATCAGTGAGAATCATGAAGTACCTATCACCCTTCACACTCCTAGTTTTCATAGGACCACACAAATCAGTATGCACAAGATCAAGTAAATTGTCAATAGTGAAAGGTTTACCTTTAAAGGTTGAGGAAGACATTTTCCCCAGTTGACACTCTCTGCACAAGGTATTTTCTGGTTTTCTCAGCACCGACAACCCTCTAACTGCCTTGATCTTACTAGCCTTCACAATGTTATCAAAGTTTACATGGCATAGTCATATGCCATATCCAACTATCATCGAACTTGGCCATAAGTCATGTACTGATATTTGCATTTAGCTGAAATAGGTTACCTTTGGTCTACATGTCGGTGGCCACCAATTCACCATTCTTTCCTTTGATTCTGCACACTCCATTCTTGAATTCCAGAGTGAGACCACTATCATTTAGCTGGGCAACACTCAGAAGGTTGTGTCTGAGACCATCAACCCAATACACATTGTCAGCACTACTCTTTCCATTCAGAGAGATGACCCTCTACCTTTGACCATACATGGTGCATCATTACCAAAGCGAACCACACCACCATCATACTCTTCCAAGGATAAAAACTTGCTCCAGTCACCAGTCATATGGTGAGAACATCCACTGTCAATAATCCACTCATTTGAATTATCAAAGCGAGAGACAAGAGCCTTCTTGTATGACACATCTTCCTTGACAACAAGAAACACAATATCTTCATTTTCTTTATCTTCTGATTCCTCATCTATGACACCTTCATCAACTGCCACAAAACAGTTTCTCTGGTTTTCTCCTTTGAATTTCTTGAACCTTTCCGGTTTATCCTTGTTGTCACCATTAGGATAGTTTATAGCAATATGTCCTATCCGGTTACAAGAAAAGCATTTCAAAGGGAGCTTACCTCTATATTTACCAGTTCCTTTAGGAAGTTTCCTGGCAAGAAGAGCTTCAAATTCCATCAGAATCTCCTCATTATTCATTTCTCTGCTCCTGTCTTGGTTCACCACTGGTGCTTTCTTTGTTTCCTTTTCTGGATGGTACAACAAAAGCTTTAAAAGCTGATTACATCTTTTGAATACTGCCATCAAAACTATTTAGCTCATAGGTTGTCAACTTTGCAATGATGGAGTCTAGCGATACCTTAGTCTTGTCTATTGATCTCAACTCCTGAATAGCAGCAACCCTTATTACATAGACCGGTAAGAAGGATCTCAGAACTTTGCTCACCACAGTGGAATCTTCCATTTTACCACCTGCACTCTTGATATCTCTGACAATAGTTTTGATTCTTATTCCATATTGTTGAATGGTCTCACATTCAACCATCCGCATGTCTTCAAACTTCCTTTTAAGGCTTTCTTCCTTAGCTTGTTTTACATGCTCATCACCGCCATAGATATTTTCAAGAGTATCTCATACTTCTTTGGGATTAACTTTATCTTGGACATCAATAAACTCAATGTCAGATAAACTACTTGTAGACACCTAAAATTGTCATGTCTAATTAAATAAATATCTTTATTTATTTAATTACTTTAGCCTAATTCTTCTATTAATTAAATAAATCTTTATTTATTTAATTAATTCATTTATCCTCTTCTAACCTTATTTCTTATTTAAATAAATACATTTATTTATTTAAATTATCCTTTTCCTAAATTAATAAATATTTTATTTATTTAATTAATCCCACTTATTCTATTAGTTAAATGAATCTTTATTTATTTAATTAATTCATTAACCTTTTCTACCTATGACACATGTCATTCATCTCTTAATTCCTACACCACGTACGCTCTCATTATTTTATTATTTTCTCTACCTACCCTCTAATCATAGCCGACCATTTATCTTTTACACCTCTCAATCTTAACCCTCCATTTTTTATGGTGTCTTCTATATAAGGAGATGATTCCTTCATTATCAAACCCTAACTAACTCAAGTGCGCACTCGACTACACTACGCCTTTTGCACTTTCATATGCGATCCTACTTGCAACCACATTTCCGTTTCTTTGTTGAGCTCTTGTGCACATAAAATCTGAGAACAAATATATCAAGCAAGATCAATGGAGATAGGAAGAATGGAGATCCAAACCCTATTGGACATGTGATGGTATAATATTTGTGATTTCATTGGATTTGCATTGTCTTAGGTAATCTTCATATGTTATGGTGGATCTTTGTTGTTGTTAGGCTAGGGTTTTGTGGTTGAATTCATTTAGTCTTTCAACATTGCTGTTATCCATTTTCACCATATACACTACTAATTAGGGCTTCCATGACTTGCACATTCTCCTGCATCTCTCTCTTTTGGTCATCGGTGAGAGTACCGGTAGGGGCAACATAGCTCCAGTGTTGAGCACCCATGCTTCTGATGTATATCTTCATTCTGTCTTTCCATATATTGAAATTATCTCTGTTGAACTGTGGACCTTCCCTCTTCATCATCAGACTGGGATCTTTTCCTCAAGTGGTTAAGCTTATAACACAAAGGACCTGGAGGACTGGAGGATGCTTTGATACCAATTGATAACTCAATGATGAACGGATAGTACCAAACTGGTATTGAGAGGGGGGGGGTGAATCAGTACAAACAAAAACACATTCCTAAAACTGGTTTGTCAGCAGACACTGTGCTTTGGCAGACAAACAGTAACACTGGTCTTAAACGGAGTACAACTGGCAAAACCCAGAATAATTGAGACAAGCATAAACTGGTTGACACTTATCTTTTCATACAATCTAATAATTCATTTCCATTGCACCCTAGTGCATGAACATGTAATCTATCATCAAAATATATAAACAGCTAGATCAACATGATTTACCTTCAGACACAAATCACGTAAACCATCACATGAATACAACCACACATGACACAAATTTTTCACGTGGAAACCCAATTGGGAAAAACCACGGTGGGGATGAATACCCACAAGCTATTTTTGAACTCTTTAGAAGTCCGCTCTATTAGGAGCCTTGTCCGGTTAAAGACTGATACAATAGGTTCTATTAGGAACCGATCCTATTAGGGATCACCCGGTTAAGGGATGGCTAGAATACCCTGTTAAAGGTTACCTTGTTAGAGGATTTCAAGAACTCAATGGTTTTGAGTCACCCTATCAAAGGATTTACAGTAAGCTGGTTAAAGCTACCCTATTAAGGGATTTCCCAACTATTGAAGTGGTTAGAGATCAACAGGTATTACAATGATCAGGTAACAACACTCAATGCCAATGCAGATCCGTTTTAGCTCCTCTTCACCTTTTGCACTTACACTCTGCAGGTATCACTTCTCTCCTCTGGTCTGGCAAGAATCACGTATCTCTTCACTTGGATACACACACACAACTTTTGCCAACAACCTCAGAAAGAAACACAACATCAACCTTATAGGAAACAGATAGGTCGGTAGCATAAACCCTAAACCCTAAACCTATTAGGTTAAGCAATTCAAACGGTTCAATCCTAACCGTTGAGCATATTGCACTAAATGCAATAGTCTTGAACTGATCTCAAGATGTTCTCCATCGTTCATTTTCCACCGCTTTCATGGCGGCTGATAATCCATCACACATTTTCACCATTTACATACTTCACATATTCTCGAGGTAGATAGGAACAATCTCCTTCATGCAAGATCCTTCACGCACACAAGGCTGACGTTGCAACATGATCTGTTCTTCATTACGATGCTAACTCATCACACAAAGTCACTGGTTGAGTCACACAGGCTTGAAGCACTTCAACTGAAAACCCTAAAGTTGATACTATCGACTGGTAGTCATACAAAGCTTCCGTGTACTGGTTCCCATATCAACATGTCGGTTCACCTTGAACAAACACACCACTTCACTTTGGCACATATACCGGTTCACAATGTTATATCGGTTCTCACATATACCGGTTCTCTCTTCTTTAGCATGTTGACATCAATGACAACATACAATGTCATCATGTCCTCATATCGATTCACATAATGCCAACAAGTTATACCTGTAATTCATTAACACAGAGTACTGATACTTTTGTTCCTCATAACAAATCAACCTCTATAGCTGAAAGTTCATCAACTTTGATGAAAGATTTAGAAAATAAATTGAAAATCACAGATACTGGCATGGATGGATACAAAATAGAACATATACTTTCACTAATGTCTCTTCCTCCATCACCAAGATAGTCGGGAAAACCATCAGAGGTTATGAATGTTATATTCAATGACAGTCCCAAAGACGCTGAGAGGGGGGTGGGGTTGAATCAGTGTCTAACTGGTTAATAGAATATTTAAACTTATTTACAACTTTGCAACCCAAATCAATGTACCGATAAGCAAGAAATAATGCAATAAATAGAAATAACTAAGATAGCATAAATGCACACCATAACACAAGATATTTAACGAGGAAACCCGGTGTGGTAAAAACCTTTGTGGGATTTGTGACCCATAATATTTACTCATTGGCCAATATGAATAAATATTACTTACAATAGGGGCCTGCACATGCAGGAAGGCCAACTGTCTGGAGCGCACTGCTCAAAAGAGTCTCACTGACTACAAAATGGATAATTAAATCCAATACAATGTACTACTCAAAATAACATCTCAAACGCTTGGTTCAGTACCAGTTTAAGCTTAGTCAGATACCTTAACCAAAACCTTTGCTGTCCACTATATCACTTCATACAATAATTTTCTACCATTACATAATACAAAATAATCTACAAGATATCATACATATATGAGTCTTTACAATATACCGCAATGGCTTACAAATAATTAGTTACATTTACAAAACAATTAATATAAACAAAACTTTATCCCATGCTGGCCTAAGTGCCGGTATACTTCATTTCTGGTGTAATCTGGGTGCCGGTGAAAGTGCTTGCTGGTGCATGTGTAGAAACTTGTTGAAAGTGCTTGCCTGAGCAAGTGATCTTCTCGGTGCATATATTTTTCTCTATACTACTCCCCCTTTGACATCAATGACAAAGGATGTCAAAAAGAATCAAAGAGTACAAAAATGCTACCTCATTGCCTATAACCGGTTGGTTACAATCTGAAAAATGTCTGCCAAAACTAAATTTAGGCTCTGCATGAATTTGTTGTTGTTGGAGACAATTGTCTCAGTGTGCTGGATCATGCCGGTTAGATAGTGCATTTCTTGCTCCGGTGATCATTCTCCTTGAACTGTTGCCTTTGATATCTCAACCTGCTGAGTGATAAGACTGTCCAATTTTGGACCAAGTTTACTTTTGAGTTCCCAAACTTTTGACCTTATCCTTGCTTTCTCTTTCTCAAGTTTCTCCAACTTTTCCTCAAAAACTGTCATTACCTGCTAAAAAACTGAGATAAGTCCCGAAGAACCTATCATATTATCCACAATATCATCAATCTCTTTTTGTATCTTTTTAATCTCTTCATCAATGTCCTCTGTCAAATAGTGAGGTTTACCTACTTCTCTATACAACTCTTTATACTCCAAAATTGTTGAATTGAGTACAGGTAATAGTGAATCCATATGCTCATTACAATTTTTGATGGTTTTCTCAAAGAATCTTCCTTTATCTTTATCTACTCTTTCCTTTACAGTATCCTCTTTTACCTTATCTATAGTTATGACATTTTCAGCAATGAATTTGGACAATGTATCCAATTTACCTATAGAATCATTAATGTGATCTATCTGATAGGTAGGTGCAATCATCTTAAAGATAGGTAATGTGTTATCAATTGCCTTAAATTCTAAGGCATTTCAATCTATTATCCTCTTGATAGAGTCCAATAGAACATCTATTATGTTCATCGGTCTGAATTCTCTTGTTGATGTGCTTGGTTCTGCTATGGATTTCTTCCCAACAAATGTTTGCCCAATTACTTTCACTATTTCCTCCTTATTTCCATCAGTTGCTTCCTCTTTACTTACATTTTCTACCAGTTCCTCTGTCTGTGTTTGTACCTCTCCTTTTGATGGTTTCTCAGTCTGTACAAGTACCTCTTCAACTGTCGGTTTCTCTAATTTTGGTTTCTCGGTGTTAGTTATATTATCCTCTGTTGGTTTCACAGTCTCTGGTTGCTCATCTTGTGCCGGTATCTTAGAGATCTTACTGTCCTTAACATCATCTTCCTTAACCTCTGCAATCTCTTTATCCACAACAATGTTTATATCCTGTGTATCCACATTCATGTTAAAAAGTATTTCAGACTCTGGGTTAGCATCATCATGAGTTACTTCAACAGTTGCCTTATGTGGTTGATTTTATGTATGTACCAGTGATGCTGAAGTTAATGGAGGGGTGTCTTGAGCCGGTGGAGGGATGTTGTCTATTACCTTTATAGCAGGTACACCACCAACTTTACCTTTTCCCTTATCTTTTTGATATACCTTGAATGTCTTGTCCACTTTCGATCGATTTCTTTCCTCTTGCTTTTCCTTCTCAATAAAAAATATGTCCTAGTTGTCTGCAGTCTCATTTGCAATTTCCTTAACCCTTCCAGCCATCAGGCTTACTTGCCAGTGTCCACTGATAAATACAGACTGGTTAGCCTCAAATATCAATTCAACAATTTTCTCTTTACTATTTACAGGATGTACCACCAAAAGTGCTTCAACTTTCAATTTCTTATCTAGTTCCATCACAGATAGCCTTTTAGCTTCTAATCTCATGTATAAACCATTAGGTAAATCATCTATAACTTCTATCAAAACTTTCTTGTAAATATCCAAATGTAAAATAATGCTTTCTTCAATAGTTTCTCTGTCAGAATATTTAAAAGAATGATACCATTTATTTACATTTACTAGATTTCCTTCTTGTGTTATTTCATTTAGTAGGTCATCCAGTGTAGGGTTAGTCGGTGTTTGTTTCTTCTTTGGTGTAATTTTCTTCTTAGGTTCCCTAACCGCCTGCTGCTTTTTCCTTAAAGTCTTGGTTCTCTTAGGAGAAGGAGAGGGTATTGGTGAGGGTTTTCTCTTCCTTTCCACTCTTTTAAACTCATATGCCTTCCCACTGTCAATATCAAAAGAAGTAACAACCAGTGAAACATGTGCTTCTGGTTGCAGTCCTTCAAGCTCACTAGGTGATATACCACTGATATTAATAACATTTTCCTTAATTACACTGGCCATCTTAGATGCATCTTTGATAAACTTGTCTCTTTTCTTCTTCTACTTCTGCATAGAAACATTACTTGCAATAGTTTAAGCATTACCAAATATTTCTTCAGATGGTTCCCTAGGTGCTTCAAGTAGTGTTTTAGCATATGTTTCAAGAATAGGTAAGTCAACTTCATAACCCATCTTAGTAACCCAAATAGTTATAGGACTAACTGCTTCCATCTAAGTCTCATCTCTTTGGTAACAAAACAGATTTGCTTGTCATACTTGTCTACTATGCTCTGGGGTAACCTTTCTCTAGCTCTCATTTTAGTCTGAAAGTTTTTGAAGTAATCTTTTATAATGTTGTCACAGTCAGTGCACATACCAGTGAAAGCTTCCAGAATCTATTTTCCCACCGGGATGTCATATCCAAAGTCCTTATGACCAATGTCAGGTATCTCTTTGGTGAAGTAAAGCATCAGACACATAAGTAGATTTCCAAAGTGAAAAGTACCTTTCTTGTAACCTTTAATCTTTTTCAGGTTATCAATCAATTCATATTTAAGCCATTCACAAACATCAATCTTAGCATTTTTCTTTATCATCTCATATGCATTATGAATACAAAGGCTGGAAACTAAATTCATTCTGTTTGCATGAGTTACTCTATATCCAAGTACCATACTCACATATCTCACATTAGCATCAGTAATGTCATTAACTCTAAGAGATCTGTTGTTAGATGTAGCTTCGGTTAACTCCATAACTCCCTTATTAGGTATTTTATTAGTTCTATCGGGCCTACTACTGATTGAGGTTAAACCAGTATCTGCCTTGATTGCTTCCTTAGAGATTTTAAAAATAGAGTCAAGCCACATGAACTCTCCATGAAATCTACTCAGAAGTAGACGAACTACCTCCTTAGGAAATTTAGGTATGTTCAGTCAATGAATCCTAAGTCTTCAACTATCTTATGCTTTAGTTTAATTAAACCTTGTTCATCAGTAATGATGCCACTATACATGTTCTCCAAATCACCGGTTCCTAGATTTTCTATGTTGCAGTGAATGTACATTCTAGGGTCTTTGGCAAAAGAGACTCCCTTCAATTTTTTTGAAAAAGCTATGATAGAATCATCTTTCTTGGCAATTTCATGGATGATTTTAAATACGGGCCTAGGGAACTTAATGTTTTCTACCACAGTAGGGTTCGCAATAAACTCAACTACAGAAGATGAAGATGCCATTTCAAATGATAAATACCTCTTACTCAAAATTTGAATGCCTAAAAATCACTTCGCTGCTTTGCCTTAGAATTCCCTTGCTCAATTTCGTGATCTCTGAATGCTTGAATGCTTGGTGAGTCAAAATAAGGGTTTTTTGGTGCTTTATAACCAAAAAGTTCTTCAAAAACCACATTAAATGCTCGTTGGTTAAGTGAAAACTTAACACATCTGCTGGTAAAGAAGAAATGTATCTTCTCACCATCAACTGAGGGTAGAATGCATGATTTTCAATTTGCTGCAATACCCCCTAAGGATTATTCCTCAGTAAGAAGAATAATCTCCTACTGATGGAGGGTTACTCTGTTCAACCGGTGCAAAGATAGATTCATCAACTTTCTGATCTCCCTTCTTAATCCATTGTTTTGAAAATTCTTGCTTAATTTTATTTACCTTTTCTTTACCCTTCAAAATAGATCCTATATTGTTCAACAGTAAAGTCTTGCTTCTACAGAATTTTGCAATATGCCCAATCTTATTGCATGCATAACAAGTTACTTTATTCCTCTTAATAGCTTTTCCATATCCTTGACCAGTTTGTGTTCTGTATTGATTAGATAAATGCTCAAATCTTCCACAAACATAGCATTTCACATTCATTTTGCAATTTTCCGATTTATGACAAACTTTGTTGCGTTTGGAACATTGATCGGTGGGTAAGTTATTCTAATTATTTTTAAATCTACAATGATTTGCTCTATGACCAAACTTGTTGCAATTGAAACATTTCCCATTAAATTTATAAGCATTAGGTTGTCTTACCGGTTTACTGTGATCTTGATTGTTTACAGTCCCAAAACTTTCTCCATATTCAAATCCAAGTCCAATTGTATCTCCATCAGGTTTTTGTCTTCTAAGCATGTCATCAAGTCTTTTTGAACTTTTCTTGAATTTGTCTTGTGTTCATTTGTAGTGATCAACTCATTTTCAAGAATTCCAACTTGTCTTGTAAGCTCCTCCTTGTCATGTTTTATGTGAATCAAATCTGTCTTTAGCATATCATTTTCATGATTAAGTCTCAAATTTTCATTTTCTCTATCATTAAGTCTCCTAGTCAAGTCTTCTTCATTCTTCTTCCTATCTTCAATATCCTTACATAGTCTCATAGTCATATCTTGCATTTCATTCCTCATGTTAGTGTTCTCTTGTCTCAACTTGTCTGCAATATTACTAAGAGTTTCCTTTTCATCATCATGTTTCTGCATTTGTTCATGAAGTTCTTTTCTCTTATTTTGTGCTATAACCAGGTTGTCCTGAAGTCCTTTAATGAATTCCTATGCAGTCCTCAGATCATCTTCAAGTTTTCTGCATCAAAATCTTCAAGAGCTCCTTCCAACTATTTTCTCAAATTCTCCATTTGTACCAGTTTCAGAATCTTCCTCAAGTTGTTAGGCTTTTGCAAATAGAGGACCACACTCTGATACCAATTGTTAGATTCAATGACAGTCCCAAAGACACTGAGGGGGGGGGGTGAATCGGTGTCTAACCAGTTAATAGAATATTAAAACTTATTTACAACTTTGTAACCCAAATCAATGTACCGGTAAGCAAGAAATAATGCAGTAAACAAAAATAACAGAGATAGCATAAATGCACACCATAACACAAGATAGTCTAAATTTTATTCCGGTTACAATTTTAATTTTAGTCTTCTGTCTGTGATGCACTACAAAACAAACTGTATGCGCTACAATATATTTTTGATGTGCTAAAATTAAGGATCAATGCACTACACTATTTTCTGGATGCGCTACCTTGTGCCTGAAGGCGCTACTCTGGTTCTCTTCTGAAAATTAGTGTTTTGACACGCTAATTTATTCATGGCACGCGCTAGATGATTGACTTCACGGCTAAATAGTGTGCCAGATGCGCTATGCTATTTACTGGATGCGCTGCTCAGGTATTCTTCCACGCTGAGACCTACAAGAAAATATTAGATGGATCCATGTGCTGAGGAAAGGTCCTTACGCGCTATAATATAGACTCCACGAGCTAAACAGTAAGCAGAATGCGCTAGACTGTTAGCCGGATGCGCTAGGGAATGTTTCCCATGCGTTGATTCCTGTTTCCCACGGACCTGTTAAAGTGATTAGTTTCAAACACCGATTTGATATTTGGGGTTGGGCCCCACGGTGGGCGCTAGAAATGTATGCGGGAAAAGTGGGCTAATAGTATTCAATATATGAAAATATGACTAAATGACTTGTCCACACACACACAGAGGACTTCTTGATGCAAGCTATGGAGCAATAACGTATTACTCAGCTTCCCAAGGTGGGTCCCATGGTTCTCTATCTCACAATGTCCCTCAAACCAATGTTTTTGCTCTCATATCACTGAGCAAAATGGTTTAGGGATGGCAAATGCAAGAACGAGGGATGTTTTGATAGTTTTTTAGTATGAAAGATATGCTAAGGTATGTATGATCTTAGAAGTGCAATAAACTAAATGATAAGATGACAAGATTAGTATGAGTACTATCCTAACATGATATATTTAGTCTATGATTGAGCTAAATGATAAAGAAAGTATTTTAAACATGCATATTTAAACTAATTCCTGATTTCAAAGAGGCTAAAATGATGAGCATAAAAATGATATGAAAGCTTGAATGTATTTGAGCATAAGTATGATACTACAAATTTGGATTCTTTTAAAATGGAGGAATGAGAGCTCTACTTATACCAAAAACAGGGCAATGGATGGCCAGGATTGAAAGATTCAATCAAGGGTTGAGTTTGAAAGTTGGGGATCCATGTGCACAATTTGCACCAATGAAATGGTGACAAGTGTCAACATAGGGTTGGGTTGAGAAAAGGGGTTGGAGGCATTAAAGGCCTAAGAAGACCTCATGGTTATCTAGAGGGTAAGGGTCAAGCTTAAATTAGGATTACCCACTGGATTAAGAGTTAATACAAGGATAAACCTTTGTGCAAACGATTAAGAGATAATCATGGTCAAAGCATTAAAGTCCTGATGAGACCTTTGGGTTGGATGAAGGTTGAGTCAAAACAAATGTTTTAACCATGTAGGAGGGTTTGAGTTAACCATTAATGGTTATTGGAGACTTTGGGGGATTAAGTGGTTGAAAGTTGGAAGCCTTTAATGGTTATCAAAGACTTTGAGGAATTAAGTGGTTGAAGGTTGAAAGCCTTTAATGGTTATCAAAGACTTTGAGAGTTTGAGAAGTGACTTCCCTTTGCTTAGGGATGTGACAAAGTTTAGAGAAGGGGTTAGGTTAATTAGAAGTGATTAGAAGATTCTAGAAGGGATTAGAAAGGGGTTTGGGATTTTGCAAGTGGATGGAGGGATAATAGGATTTAATTGAAATAAAGTATTTCATTCAATTTGGTTGTTGTAGCATCCTAAAATTGCGACACTTGCAATTTCGACTGCATTTGGGTCTTCACGATAGCGGCGCAACGTTGAACCTGAATGGAGACCCCGAAACCTGCTTGTGACATCAAAAACTACATATTTCTGCACCTTGGCATGATCCTTCCTTGCACCCTGCTGTCCCGGGAGGTGGGACCATGATGTCCAGCACCCTGGTCCTTCTGGACCATGGCGCCTAGTGCCCTGGTCCCCCAGGACTATGGTGCCCAACGCCCTGGTCCTTGGCCCTATTTTGGGCCCGGTCTCTTGTTGGGCATCGGGTCTTTAAGTTTGCAATTCGGAAAATAATGTTTCTAGGTCGGCCTAAGGTCGGGAAAATCAGTCTCTCAACCCTAATTGACAAGTATATAAACTACTTTTCCTCTCCTAGAAAGGGAGGAAGGAAATAAGCAAGGGCAAGACGCAGAAGCAATATTCAAACATTCAAACATTCAAGCATTAGAGCATTCCTTCAAGCAATTGAGCATTCTAAGTCTCCATTCAAGGCTAGGTGTTGCATTCAAGACAAGGATTCAACCATTGAAGAGGAAATCACATACAACATACAACATACAACATACATTACACCTTCGCATGTAAGAATACAAACATTCTTACAACAAGGTATCAATACTTGTTTACATTACAAACATTTACATTTACAACATTCTCATTTCTTGGTTAATTCCAAAATCAGGGTTTGACCTAAAAGCAAACCCCTAATCCCTAACCCCTCGATCATCCTCTCTTTTATGTGTGTAGGTTGCAGGTACGCGGCTGTAATTGAAGATCTGGAATCCTTGTGCAGAGACGAACAGATCCCCCTTCATTTCGTGGATTTTTCGGAGGACCGTGTGCACTCCGGGCACCATCGTCCCGTCAACTTTCGCTCAAATTTGCAAAAGAACATTGTCTCGACATTTTACTGCTAATTCCAGGTTCCTAGCTTCATCCTGTATCCCTATCTCTGCTTATAAGCGAATCTTTCTTACTTTACATGCATTCCTAGTCCAATCATTCTATCTATATTCTTTACAAAAGAGGGTATCCTTGTTATCTCAAACCTTGAAACTCATTTAAAATCCAGTCTTGCATTGTGTGAGATTGGATCTTGTGGGTTTCAACCCCTCTTTTGAATGTAAAGTCTCTCCTAAGTGAAAACCGTCAACCCTAGTGATCTCCCTTCTCTCTCCTTGGAGTGGGGGGGGGAGAACAACTAGGGTTCGATTTTCCACTTTACATTTTGGTGAACCCGACGTGAACATCCTAATTCTGATTATTCATGGTTAGATCTTAAAAATTTGTTTCCTTAATTACATTTCCATGTTTGATCTTTTGCAAATTTTAGAGGTTAATTGCATAAAAACCCTAAAATTTTCTTTTTAGTAATTAAGCTTGTGAAATGTTTAATTGTTAATGCTTGTTTCAGATCTACCCTTCTATTGCAAATGGTCAATTCATATTTGTGCTTTAATTTTGAAAATTAAGTGGTTAAGTGTCAAAACCCTAATTTTTAAAACCTTCTTGATTCAACCTTTGACTGATAATTTCACTGATCAAAACACCTCCAAATCGGCTGTAACTTTGGATTCCGCAACAAAATCACAATATCTCTCATCCCTGAAAATTTGGAAAAAAGTTGCGAGGACCGTGTGCACCCCGAGCGCCATCGTCCCCGACATTTTTTCCAAAATTTCGGGAGCTAGATCTTACTATATCTTTTTGCTAAAATCCAGAATTTTGGCTGATTTTATCAATTCTAACACTTTCAAAATTAAAGTCAAAGTTGGTCTAGTGATTGCTTGGATAAAGGCTTATAATCATTCAAAAAATTGTTGAAATTAAAATTCATATCAAAATTGTGTTCCTTACTGTCCTAAATCTGAAAAGTGTGTTGGCATTCATTCGAAATTTTAGTGCTTTATTCAAATTTTTACAATTTGTGACTTTTGAAATTAAGTGTTTAATTGCGGCAACTTTGATTTCCGCTTTCAAAATTTGAATTTTGCATGAAATTGAGTCAAGTTTTAAATTTCAAAGCTTGCATCGCTTTCAGTATTCCCTCTAAAATCATAAAGTTCAAAATTTCAATTTCCCTCTCTGTTTCAAATTCAAATTTTGCATTTTTCAACAATCTTAGTAGGGTTCAATTTTGAGATTGCAACTTTAATTTGGCCTATCTACAGATCATAAAATCACTCAATTTTTTAAGATTAGCTTTAAAATCATCATAACTTTCACCCCTGAAAATTTCAAAAAAAGTTGCGAGGACCATGTGCACTCTGTTCGCCACAGTCCCCGACATTTTTTCTGAAATTTTGGGAGATTGTCCTGATTGTATTTAACAGCTTAAGTCTAGGAGATTGGCTGATTTTATGGAAATCTGCTACCTCTAAAATTCAAAATCTTCTCTCTCTCTCTTTAGTGCATGAGTTTTACAACAATAAGCCCTACTTACACTATTCCCGTTAGACGAAGCCTTAGAATTAAGTCCTTCCAAGGTTTAATTATTGAGGAGATGGAACCTAATTTGAATGGCCTTTTTAATGAGGACATGGGTAATTCCTCTAATCCTCTTAATGATGAAGAAGCTCTCCATGAGGTTTCTGTAGAACAACTTTCGAAATTGGATAACCAATTTGATGATTTTCGACAATGGATGTCTCAAGAATACCCTGATAGTGAAACTCTTTCATTAATTGAGGGTCTAAAACGTATGGTTCAAAGTGATAAGAATGGAATTGATATTTTGCGTGGTATTGCACACATTATGGATTCGAATGTGATGCCTATGAAGAGTTGTGCTGAAACTTTAGGTTATACACAACCTCCTACTCAAGTTAATCATTCTATTCCTTTGACAACTCCTATTGCTAGTATACCTACTTTTACATCAAACATAATGACTACTTCAATACAAGAGATTCCACCTATGATCACCAGTCATGGGGGCAATCCCTCTTCTTCAATCAACCCTCTTCCTTCATTCAATCCAACTTCTTCATTCATTCCTTCAATGAGTGTTCCTATTTCATCCCCACAAATAAACATGACGCAAGGGGGCAATTCATTTAACCATTCCATTCCTCCTTGTAGTGTTCCTCCTTTCCAATCATCTCATATGACTAACTATCATAGTGTCCCACCACCTTACTCTCAATCAATACCTTCTCTCAATAACATAATACTTCCATCACAATCTAACACGTCTAATATGAACTCTTCGACTGAAGCGACCATCAACAATATTGCACAAACTGTCTCTTCTTTACAGCAACAAATTGCCTCTATGAATCAATCTAAGACTAGTGTGCCCACATTTGATGTTGCGAGCCCACTTTCTCTTGACATTGTTCGAGCTATCCCCCCTAAACATGTTGAAATTCCACATTTGGAGCTTTATAATGGTAAGGGTGATCCTCTAACACATGTTAAGACCTTTCAAACAATATGTACCGATTTTGCTTATGACCAAAGGTTGCTTGCAAAACTGTTTACTAGAACATTAAGAGATAAAGCCCTACAATGGTATTGCTCATTGCCTTCCTATTCTATTACTTCTTTCGAACAACTTGCAAATGCTTTTATTCAACAATTTCAAAACAATATAAGTCCTAAAGTTACTTTGATTGATTTAATGCATTGTAAACAAGGTGTTAAAGAACAAGTGTCTGATTTCATTAGTAGATATAAGCATTTGTATGCTCAAATTTCTTTTCCAGTACCTGACAATGATATTCAAAGAATCTTTATTTCTAATTTACAAAAAGATATTAGAGAAAAACTTCTGTTTTCTGAGTTTACTTCTTTCCAACAGTTGTACGCAACTCTTCACAATTATCAACTGATTGTGAGTCAAATGGAACAAGCAAATCCTATGGCTCCGAGTGATAAGGGTGATAGTAGTCAACAACCATTTGGGAAGTTTAAACCGAACAGAGAGTCCATTAAGTTCAATGAAAACATCATCAACAACAATGTGAATGCAGCATCAGGTGTGCCTCCTATTTCTAAGTTTTTCAAGAAAGAAAGAAAGTTTACTCCTTTGAATCAATCATTGCATAGTATTATGAATAAGTTATTGGAAGAAAATGTGCTTACCCTCCCTCCTATAAGGCAAATAGATCCTGCAAAGATTAATTCACCCTATTTTGATAACAAATCTTTTTGTCAATTTCATCGTCAACCTGGGCATGATACTGAAAAATGTTTTGTTTTAAAGGGTAAAATTCAAGATCTGATTGATAATAATACTATCTCTGTTTCTGGTGTGAATGATAAAGGCAACACATCTGTAGCTCCTCCTAACCAAAATCTTAAGATTTTTACTGATCCATTACCTTCTCATACCTCTAACGTGGTTGAGACTAATGATTCCTCTTTCTCACCTGATAGTCTTGTGTCTATGACTCCGAATGTGATTAACTTTGTGGAACAGCAGAAAATCCCTAAAGAACCTTCCATCACATTTGATTCTAGTGAAACTATCAGGGCACCTGATGGTCCTTTATATATAGTTGCAAAAGTCAAGAATACACCTTTCCGTGGAGTGCTTATTGATCCTTCTTGCATGGTTAATGTCATTACTAAAGAATTTATTTTTACTTTGCAACTGAATCAAGTGATCTATGATGAAACAAATGTGGTTGTGAAACTATTTGATGCATTTTCTTCTCCTGCAATTGGTTCTATTACATTACCTATTGAGGTTCATAACAAATCCCTTGATGTGAGCTTTGCTATTATTCCATCGTCCGAACAATTTCATGTGAAGCTAGGCTATCCTTGGTTATCTTCCATGAAAGCTATTGCTTCTCCTATTCATAAGTGTTTGAAATTTCCAAATAATGGTGAAGTTGTTACTGTCAATCATAGTCTCTTTAAACCAACTGAAAGAACTTCTAGCGTTCCTATTGATTATTTTTGGCCTAAACAATTCCAATCTCTTCCACTACGGAGTGATCATCTTTTCAAATCTTATCAAAAGTGGAAAAAAGATATGATCCTATCTCTAAGTGAACCTAGAACACCCAAACTTGATATTCCTATCATTCTTGAGAAGGAAGTTCTTCCTTTGAAAGATAAAACTAATGTCTTTCCTCAAGAAGATTCCCGACCCATCCCTATGAATGTGATTATGCCCATATCTAATAAACTTTCTAAAAGTAGACCTATACCTCCTCGTCATGATGGACTTGGTCTCCTTCCTAAACCAAATATTCCTCCTTAATATGGAGCAGTTCCTCCTCCTTCCTCTTATGGAGAGAAGAGAGCTTCCTCTTCTCCTATTATTCAACCTAAGAGACCACAACCTAAACACCCAAGTGATAAAGATGAGAACATTCCTCCTCCTCAATCTTCTCAACTTCCTACTAAGACTAGACGAAATCATTCTGCACGTGAACGCCGATGAAAGCGTCGTCTTAGAGCTCAGGCAGCTGCTTCTCAAACTTCGCAATCCCCAAAAACACCTTTAGCCAGTATTATTCCATTTGCTCCTCAGCCGAAAATTGAGCCAAAATCTCCTAAGCATAAGATGCATGATGGTCTTGATCCTGTGCGAGTTAAAGATCCTATTTTTATAAATCTTGATGATGATATAGATGAAAATGTTACTCCTCTTGCTTCTTTTCATTCTGATAGTGAATATGAATATGTTGATGTTGATAACCATTTATCTAAGGAATTTTTTAAAGCACTTATCCTAGCTCCTAGACAAGAACAACGTGGCTTGGAACATGAACATAGCCCTTGTTTGGATCTTGTGATAGCTCCATCTGCTGTGTTGCATGTTCCTCCTCTAGCGTGTTTCCTGCCTTCCTGAAATATTGATCAGCAAGATCGGGGGGTAGATGACGTACGTGCTAGACTAGTTTCATTAGCATAGCAGACTCTCTCCTCCTCTCTTGATCTCTTTTGTTACTTCTTCTATGTGTTATTCTCATTCTTCTATTTGTTGTCCTTAGTGTTGTCTACTTGAGGATGATGCAAAACATTGAGATCTCTTTTGGTCTCTCTCATGTTGACTCAAAAGACACATGTGTTCCCTTCTTCTAGGTGACCTTCCTTGATTGGGGAATGAAGAACAATTATGCATACATACATGTGATATACATGAATTATCATACAACACACTGACCCTGAGGAAAGCGAAGTCACCTTGTGCTATGTGTTTTGTGTTTATTATCCTTGGGCTTATCTCACAATTGGGGGCTAAATCCTTGTGATAACATGCTCCTTTTCCTTTTTATTTCTTATATGTATCACTACCTTAAAGCAATCACCCCCGATGAGGTGTGTGCGATCACTTTAATGTAGGGGGGCATACATCCCGTTCATATCTCTTCAAGATACTTGAAAGTTTCTTGGCGAACTTAGCTTTGCCTCAAAAAATTTTGGTATTTTTCTTGCATGACTCATAGTGAGGGAACCTTACTACTGACAGTCATGGTTCTCCCTCGTGATCTTCCCTTTTACTTTGTCTATCGAAGTCGTAAGATCCTTAGTCCACTGGGGGCTTGATGTATCTTGCCTCCTTGACGTGGTGAAAGTTTTTCAATGTTGTTTCCTTGTACTTTACCGGAAGTATGGGCGTACGCTTATACTCCCGCTAAAGTGGGGGCTAAATGTAGCGTCCTAAAATTGCGACACTTGCAATTTTGACTGCATTTGGGTCTTCACAATGGCGGCTTAACGTTGAACCTGAATGGTGACCCCAAAACCTACTTGTGACATCAAAAACTGCATATTTCTGCACCTTGGCATGATCCTTCCTTGCACCCTGCTGTCCCGGGAGGTGGGACCACGACGCCCAGTGCCCTGGTCCCTTGCCCTATTTTGGGCCCGGTCTCTTGTTGGGCATCGGGTCTTTAAGTTTGTAATTCGGAAAATAATGTTTCTAGGTCGGCCTAAGGTCGGAAAAATCAGTCTCTCAACCCTAATTGACAAGTATATAAACAACTTTTCCTCTCCTAGAAAGGGAGGAAGGAAATAAGCAAGGGCAAGACACGGAAGCAATATTCAAACATTCAAACATTCAAGCATTCAAGCATTCCTTCAAGCAATTAAGCATTCTAAGTCTCCATTCAAGGCTAGGTGTTGCATTCAAGACAAGGATTCAACCATTGAAGAGGAGATCACATACAACATACAACATACATTACACCTTCGCATGTAAGAATACAAACATTCTTACAACAAGGTATCAGTACTTGTTTATATTACAAACATTTACATTTACAACATTCTCATTTCTTGGTTAATTCCAAAACTGGGGTTCGACCTAAAGGCAAACCCCTAATCCCTAACCCCCCGATCGTCCTTTTTTTTATGTGTGTAGGTTGCAGGTACGTGGCTGTAATTGAAGATCTGGAATCCTTGTGCAGAGACGAACAGATCCCCCTTCGTTTCGCGGATTTTTCGGAGGACCCTGTGCACTCCGGGCACCATTGTCCCATCAACTTTCGCTCAAATTTGCAAAACAACATTGTCTCGACATTTTACTGCTAATTCCAGGTTCCTAGCTTCATCCTGTATCCCTATCTCTGCTTATAAGCGAATCTTTCTTACTTTACATGCATTCCTAGTCCAATCATTCTATCTATATTCTTTACAAAAGAGGGTATCCTTGTTATCTCAACCCTTGAAACTCATTTAAAATCCAGTCTTGCATTGTGAAATGTTTAATTGTTAATGCTTGTTTCAGATCTACCCTTCTATTGCAAATTGTCAATTCATATTTGTGCTTTAATTCTGAAAATTAAGTGGTTAAGTGTCAAAACCCTAATTTTTAAAACCTTCTTGATTCAACCTTTGACTGATAATTTCACTGATCAAAACACCTCCAAATCGGCTGTAACTTTAAATTTCGCAACAAAATCACAATATCTCTCATCCCTGAAAATTTGGAAAAAAGTTGCGAGGACCGTGTGCACCCCGAGCGCCATCGTCCCCAACATTTTTTCCAAAATTTCGGGAGCTAGATCTTACTGTATTTTTTTGCTAAAATCCAGAATTTTGGCTGATTTTATCAATTCTAACACTTTCAAAATTAAAGTCAAAGTTGGTCTAGTGATTGCTTGGATAAAGGCTTATAATCATTCAAAAAATTGTTGAAATTAAAATTCATATCAAAATTGTGTTCCTTACTGTCCTAAATCTGAAAAGTGTGTTGGCATTCATTCGAAATTTTAGTGCTTTATTCAAATTTTTACAATTTGTGACTTTTGAAATTAAGTGTTTAATTGCGGCAACTTTGATTTCCGCTTTCAAAATTTGAATTTTGCATGAAATTGAGTCAACTTTTAAATTTCAAAGATTGCATCGCTTTTAGTATTCCCTTTAAAATCATAAAATTCAAAATTTCAATTTCCCTCTCTTTTTTAAAATTCAAATTTTGTATTTTTCAACAATCTTGGTAGGGCCAAAGGGGTAGCACCTAGGAGGTGTAGATTAGCCCGTAGAGTCAATCTAGCGCATAGGGTAGGTTAGGTGGCGCATGGGGGGAAAATTTTAGCGCGTAGAGTCAGTCTAGCGCATAGGGTAAATAGATTAGCGTGTAGGAAAAGCAGCCTAGCGCGTGGGGGTGTTTTAGCGCATTGGGTATCTGTTTTAGCGCATCGGGAAAATTTTTGCGAGATGAGCCGATTTGAAAAATTTGTTTTGGTCTGTCTGTGATGATTTTATGCTTTTGTCCAATATGAGTGTTGATATAACTTGTTTTGATTTGCAATTTTCCAAGTTATGTATAGATATCAATGTGTTGCATTGATCAAAATATGATTTATTTGCGTGTTCTGTTTCAAGTTCAATGTGTGAAGCCTGAGTTGTGTTACAAGCTGATATGGGTTGGAAACTTGAGTTGTGTTATAAGTTGATATGGGTGGAAAACTTAAGTTGTTTTACAAGTTTATGTGATTGTGGAGACTTGAGTTGTGTTACAAGTTTTGATATGGTTTTTGAGAACTTGAGTTGTTTTACAAGTTGATATGAAATGATAAGATTTTGAACTTTGATGTAGATGAGCAAATTGTTTCATGTTGTTGATGTGAGTTTGATTTTGATATCTTTGTTTTGATGTGGAACTGATATTAGATTTGTTTTGCTTGTTGATAGGAGCGATTGGGCATGGTTCAGTCGCGGGAGAGATTTTCCAGACTGTGGACATTGATACCGCGGTTGTCGCAGGCTGATCTCGATATTATCGAGAGATGTGGGTTGACTTCCCTCTTAGATATGCCTCGGTTCACTATGAACCGGGGGCTATTGATATTACTTGCGGAGAGGTGGCACAGTGATACGAACACCTTCCATTTTGCCACTGGAGAGATGACAGTCACACCAGAGGACTGTTACCGGATTCTACGCATCCCTGTGGTAGGGGCACTACTACCATATGAGCAGTCCGAGGAGGGTGGCACAGAGGCACTGTGCCGTATTTTTCAGGATGATACCGTCTGCAGCTATGAGATCCCATGGCAGGAGTTTTTGGACCTAGATTATGCACCGCTGCCATCCATACTAGCAGGGTTCATTGGTGGATTCCTTTGTCCTGATCGCAGGTCAAAGGGATTCTCGGTGGGATGGGGGCTGGTTTTGGAGGAGATGGTCACTCAGGGCCAGAGGTTTGCATGGGGGTCAGCTATGCTGGCCCATTTATACAGGGGATTACATGAGGTAGTATACCTCGGTTACGATAGTTTGTCAGCTGGCGTGACATTATTACAGGTATGGTGCTGGGAGCACATTCCAGTAGCGAGGCCATTAGTAGACAGAGACAGGCCTGTAGGTGCAGCATATGCCTATGGATATAGGGGTCTAGTTGTCCAGCGTAAGCTGGGCAAACTAGAGCATTGGAGGAGAGTGCTGGATGACATAGATATGGTCATCTGGTGACCATATACAGGATGTGAGGTGTGGGCCGAGGATGGGCTGGAGATGCCCTTTGTATTTATGACTAGGTACCTGATCGGGAGGACCCCATTCATTATAGAAAGTTTGTGGTGACCCGAGTTTTGAGGCAGTTTGGGTGCCAGCAGGGTATTCCTTAGGGAGCGTGCCTATATGCACGGCGGCAGTAGGATGTGGCTGATTGGGGGCCGACCATTGATAGTGCCGTGGCGGTGGAGGAGTTTGTGGGGTTGGCCGGGCCGATATGGGACTATGCACCGGAGATTCAGGATGCCGGTATGACAGATGAGTTTGCCCGATTGTTTGCTGCGTGGGCAGTGGCCAGGATATCTGATCCTGAGGAGATGAGGCCATCGTTTGATTCAGATGAGGAGGAGGGAGACGAGGGAGATGATGGAGATGATGGGGATGATGGAGGAGATGGATGAGAGAGAGGAGCTAGAGGGAGGCGGGGAGGTAGAGTGAGGAGAGGAGATAGGGGTGTGGAGAGAGCAGTGCGATAGGGGAGGATAGATAGAGGGAGAGGTGGATTGGCTATCGGAGCTGGTGGAGAGGGGAGAGTGGGGGAGGTGCTAGTTGCGATGGGGGGTGATGATGAGCCTAGTCGACCAGCACAAAGGAGGAGGACGGATGTACTCTCACCTCCAGCACCGAGGATAGACCGAGTGGGAGGGGTTCAGCCAGCACAGGTACCACTACGGGTTCGGATCCCTGGTCATATGGAGGATGCATAGATCCAGACTCTACAGGTGACCGTTCAGCAGCTGCAGGCACAGATTTTGACCTATCAGTGGCAGATTTCTTAGTTGACCACTGAGCGAGATACCGAGATAGAGCGGCGGGGATGAGCGGAGGAGGAGGTGTCCAGCATGCAGAGAGCAGCGACGAGTGGTCTGATGAGAGACACCCTGAGAGAGTTGGCACTGAGAGCCCAGGAGGCAGAGTATTATCGGCGGCACTATGAGGCCGCAGTACCTAGGGATCACCGAGTACAGAGTTTTGCATAGTCGAGATCTAGTCGATCTCGAGCTACTGGGTCACGGTCTGAGAGCCAAGGTGTTACGGGGCCACCGAGATAGGACCCTCCTAGAGATCCAGGGGCAGGTGCATCTGGAGCGAGACCATCTCCGTCAGGGGATAGTCATACTTGAGAGACATGGTCTCAGTTATATTTTGGAGTATTGTATTCTTTGTACTGGACACAGTGTTTTGATACATTTTGTACATTTGGATCATTTTTGATATATATATATATATATATATATATATACACGACACCATTTGGTTTGATCATGTGATGTGTTTATATGGATGCATGTTATGTGGGCAATTTCGTTACTTTATGATAATGGAATGTTTAAATATATGATGTAATGTATGATGTAGGATGTATGTTTTTATATGCTATGAGATGTATCATGAAAATGAGATGTATGATTTGATATGCAATTATGGTTAAATGATAAGACCGATCAAAATGCCTAGTTTTAGGAATGATATATCCTATATAAGAGCTGATCAAAACCTCTAGTTTCATGAACGATATATCCTGTATAAGAGCTGATCAAAACATCTGGTTTCAGGAAAGATGCATCCTGTATAAGACATGATAGAAGATAGTTTGGAAGAATGATAGAAGATAGTTTGGAAGAATGATGAAGATAGGTTGGAAGAATGATAGAGATATGAAAGTGAAGAAAGATTCCATGATGATGTGATAGATATGCATGCGAGGGATGCAATGATGAATGATGAATGATATTTTGAAAATGAGATGTATGATATGATATGCAACTAATTGTAAAATGATATGCAACTATGTGTAAAATGATATGCAACTATGTTTTTGGTAGCATCCTTATTCTGCATTTGCCATCCGATATAGCCATTTGTTTGCTTTCTTTGTAGATATAATCATTGAGCATTGATTTGTTTAGGATATGTTGAAAATTTATACAAGCATAATGGTATAATTGAACCATAATGACCTGAGAAAAATTTACATGATTTTTGATTTTACAAGATAGTACAAGCGTCAAGGTATAATTGAACTAGGACGATCGGAGTGCGTATTGCGTAAACAGACAAGATTTGATCATTTGTATGCGTGAAGTGGAATCAGGCCTTCAGTGATATTCAATGTATCACGTCTCAAGGCAAGGATTCACACAGTACAAGTGATCGCCTTCCAGACAGAAGACTAAGAAAATATTGGAAGTTCCCCTTGACCTCTAGCTGTGAAGCATTTAGTGAGACAAGGAAGAGAATCCAAAAATTCAAATATATTATTTAACAATCTGAGATTAAATAATATAAAAGAAACTGAATTAAAAATTAAATAATATAAAAGAACTGAGTTTAAATCTCTTAAACTAATTTTTAAATCCACTTATTAATCTGACTCTTCTTTATTTTTATATATTACATACATATATTCTTTTTTTTTTTTCTTTAAAAACGATTATATAAAATAATAAAAATAAAAAAATTTAAAAATAAAATAAACTAACTTTTTTTTTTAATTTTCACAAAAAAAACACAAAAAAAAAGAGAGGGAAGGTACCCACGTGGACACCCACGTGGCCCCCCCCCTTTGGCAGCCCAAGCTACCATTGGTAGCGCTGCTACCAAATGGTAGCAGGCCGCTACCTCTGGTAGCGTTGCTACCAACTGGTAGCAGTTCGCTACCTTTGGTAGCGCTGCTACCAACTGGTAGCAGTTGCTACTAGCGGCCATGGGGTTTTAATTTTTTTTTTAATTATTTTTTTATTTTATTTTATTTTTTTCTCATTTTTTTGGTTATAGCAAATAAAAAAACAGTGTTTTAAAAAAAAGGATAACAAATCCCCAATGCAACCACACAGCCTGAGACAAGGATATAAAGCATTTTCCAGCAATCCCCCATTTTTGAAAGAAAGTCACAGTCCATTTATTTTCCAGCAAACCCCATTTTTGAAAACAATCAACATTTCTCTTTCTCTTTTTCTTATTCAGAATGTTTAAGCATTTAAATGGGAAGGTTTTCTTCTCTCAATATGTTCAAGAAATCCATAACAAATCTTGATTTCCAAGAACAACCCAAAATCAAAACTGAAACTAAATCTTAGAAAACATTCATGGGTATTTCTATTTCTTTTTTTTTTTTCCTGCACTTCATGGAGAACATTCAAACACCATTTTTTTATTTATTTTTATTTATTTCAACAAAAACAAAAGGGTAGATTGGAATCCTACCTCCAAACGCATTCCGGGAAGAGTTTTGATGAAGAGCTCCACCTGCAACTCAAGGCAAATCTTCCATCTTTCCAAAAATTTCCCCATCTCCATTTTTTCTAAAAAAAAAGCTCTCAAGAAAGAACCCCCAAAAACATTTCCAAAACTAGGTTAAATGAGAAACCCTATTTTTGCCCTAATTTTCAATTTCGAATTTAGGCATTTTTTTACCATTTTTTCTAAAAAAAAAGCTCTCAAGAAAGAACCCCCAAAAACATTTCCAAAACTAGGTTAAATGAGAAACCCTATTTTTGCCCTAATTTTCAATTTCGAATTTAGGCATTTTTTTATTTTTAAAATAAAAGAGAATGAGAATGGAAAAATCATTCCTTTCCACTATTCAATACATCTTATCGCTTTTCTAATTAAAATTAAAATGCCTCTATTTCTTATTTAATTCTAATTTTAACTTCTCCATATTACTTTAGCCAACATTTATATTTTGAACTATTAACAAGGATAACGCATTTTGATTAATTTAAATTTCCAAAAATCAATCTTTTATACTATATCAACTTTACACGTAAAAAGAATAATTTCCTTTTAAATAATAAAATTTACCCTTTCTTTCCAAAATGTGAAAATGATTAATCTATTTCTATTTCCCAAATGACTTTAAATCTTTCCTCTCTAAAATGCATAACTCATTAAATTCGTTATTTTAAAATTAACTATTAAATTAACTCGCTATAACATAATAAAGTGACCTTTTTAATAATCGACTATTCTCATGAAAGAAATCTATTTATTTTAATTCTGCAACTTTTAATGCGTAAATGAATACATTATTTCAATTTAAATGTTTTAAGCTTGCTACAGTTATAATTAACGCGATCTCTTCAAATCAACGATTAATCATATAAAAGAAACTATCTATTTAAATTTTTAAATTACTAATGCGTACATCTACTCATTAAATAACATTAAATACTTAGGATTACAAATGCCACTTACCCCGCGCATGGCACGCAAATTGAGGAGGTCCACTGAATTACACGACACACAACCCAATGAAAAGAAAGCCCCATGAATCCACACACGATGCTCACCTGACCATGGCTAAGGCAAGACAAGAGTTTAATGACCCCCAAATCCGAATTCTAAGGATGGAGGAGGTTTACTCAAACCTGCGAACCCCGAAGGAGATGAACCTCGCCTTAGGCGGTGTCGTGCCTGCAATCTTCTGCACCCATGAATCACGCAAGCATACATATATATATATACATATTCAATGAAGGCATTAGCTCAAGATTTATCACAAGGGTTAGGAACAATTACATTAACACAAGAATCGATGCAAAAGCACAATAATAACTATGCACAATTATTTATATTATCTAAACTACACATTGCATCACGGTTAACCTACCATTCAAGAATGCCACATAGGAAGTCAACCAAGATCAAACGGGTTTTACAAGTCTGACTAGGGTATGGGCATTACATTGTAAATGGCTGTAGTTCCTGTGCTGGTGCATGTATCAGATTACCATGGATCTGGCATTTAGGACATTTCTTGGCGAAGTGATACGAGTCATTTTCCATTGTAGGCCAGTAGTATCCCATTCGTAGAAGCTTTTTAGCAAGAGTAGTGCCACTTGAATGTGTGCCACAAATACCTTCATGAAGCTCGTGTAAAGCAGAATCGGAATCATTACGATCAAGGCAACGAAGAAGAGTACCATCGAGACCTCGACAATACAAAGTGTCAGCGGTAAGGGTGTAACGGGCAGCTTGTTGGATAAAGTTACGTTTTTGGTTACGGGATTGGTCAATAGGTAAGATATTGTGCTTGAGGTAGTCGTATATTGGTCCATATAATGGAGAATCTGAACCAGTCAAGGTATAGATAACTTGGGATTCAGAGTGGTCATAGGCGGGAGAGAACAATTGCTCTACCAGGAACTCGTAACGACTCTGTTGTTCTGGAATTTGTAGTAATGAAGTGATTGTAGCCATTGCATCGGTTGCTTTGTTGTTCAATCTTGGTATTTGCTCGAAGGTGATGTGCACAAAATACTATTTGAAGTCATCCACCATTCGTTTGTAGGGTAGTAGCTTGTCATCCTTTGTCTGATAGTTGTTGTTGATTTGATGGACAACTAGTTGTGAGTCTCCATAGACTTTTAACTCTGTGATTTTCCATTCTACGACCATTTTGATGCCTATGACTAGTGCCTCATATTTAGCCACATTATTTGTGCATGGAAACATAAGCCTATATGATCTTGGTATAGTGTGTCCCTCAGGAGTGATGAACAGAATGCCAGTACCTAAACCATGTTGTGTATAGGATCCATTGTTTAGTAGAAAGAGAAAGAACGTCCCTGTCTGGAAATTCAATCTCCATGGTGTGTTTGTCGGGGAGTGGTGCTTCAGCCAACTGAACTGTAATTGCTTGTCCCTTGATGGCTCGTCTTTCTGTGTATTGGATGTCAAATTCACTAAGAATCATGACCCATTTAGCCAATCAGCCTGGAAGAGCTGCCTTACTGAGTAGATATTTGAGAGGATCAATTTTTGCTACTAGCTTAATGGTATGTGCTAGCATATAATGTTGGAACTTCTGAGATACAAAGACCATTGTTATGCAAGCCTTTTCAATGAATGTATAGTTGAGTTCATAGCCA
Source organism: Cryptomeria japonica (assembly GCF_030272615.1). Taxonomy (NCBI): domain Eukaryota; kingdom Viridiplantae; phylum Streptophyta; class Pinopsida; order Cupressales; family Cupressaceae; genus Cryptomeria; species Cryptomeria japonica. Next base: position 195,100,822 of record NC_081406.1, read on the forward strand.
TTCAATGTCCTACTGATATAATATATGGCGCATTCCTTCCCTTGTTGATCTTCTTGTTCCAATAGTGCCCCCAGTGATATATCTGTTGTTGAGATATATAAGATAAGAGGCTTTCCTGCGACTGGTGGGACCAGAACTGGTGGATTCATCAGGTACTGTTTGATTTGGTAAAAATATTCTGCGCACTCAGCCTCCCATTTGAATGGTACATTTTTGTGTAGTAAACGGTTAAATGGGAGACTTTTATTTGCTAGCTGAGCGATGAATCGCCTGATTGATTGAAGTTGTCCTTGTAGAGATCTGAGTTGACTGATATTCTTTGGTGGTGGCATGTCCATAATGGCTTGTACCTTTGCTGGATCTACTTCAATACCTTCAGCTGAGACAATGTAGCCTAGTAACTTCCTTGATGTGACCCCGAAGACACATTTCTTAGGGTTGAGCCTGACTTGGAATTTCTCTAATCGATCAAAATTTTTTGTTAGGATGCCAAGATGTTCAGCTCTAGTGAAGGATTTAGCTAATAAATCATCCACATAGTCTTCCATAAATGTGTGCATCATGTCATGGAAGATTGTTGTCATTGCTCTTTGATAAGTGGCCCCTGCATTCTTTAAGCCAAAAGGCATAACATTCCAACAGTACGTTCCCCAAGGACAGGTGAACACTATTTTATCTTGATCTTCAGGAACTATTTTGATTTGATTATAGCTTGAGAAACCATCCATTAGTGAGAGAATTGCATGGCTTGCTGTGAGATCTACAATTATGTTGATACTGGGTAGAGGAAAGTCGTCCTTTGGACAAGCTTTGTTGACGTCTCTGAAGTCAGTGTAGATTCTGATGCTACCATCTAGTTTTGATACTGGAATGATGTTGGAAATCCATTCTGCATAGTCAATGGGTCGGATGAATCTGACATCTAATAGTTTCTTTAGTTTAGTTTTGACCATGAGTGCCACCTGTGGATTGATCGTTCGTAGCTTTTGCTTGACTGGCTTAACTCCTGTAGAAATGGACAAGTGATGCATGATTAAGTGTGGATCTACTCCGGGCATATCAGCATATGACCAAGCAAAGTTAATTTTCTATCCTTTAAAGAAGATGATAAATGTCGATCTTTCTTCCTCTGTCAGAGATTCTGCAAGGTGTATGTTTCTGGCTGCTTCTGTGGTACCAATGTTGATTGATTGAGTGGGCTCAATCAAAATGGGCGATCGCTCATGAAAGTGCTCAAGAAGAGTGTCAAGTCTCCCATCGTTAGGTGCCTTAAAAAGGTTTTCACCCTCAGATGCGTCCTTTATTTTTACTTTTTTGTGATCTAGAGCTGCCATTGACTGGTTTTCAGCATCAGATCCTTTATTTGGTTCATTTTTGTGACTGAGAGACTTGGCACTCCCTAATTGACAGACATCGTTATTTTGTTCACTGGTAGAGTCTGTTTCCAGATTTACAGTACATAGGTAATGGATAATAGATTCATCATCTAAGAAAATTGGTATATCATGGATTTCAGGTTCATCCCAGTCGATGAGGTCAGGAAAGACAAGTGGTAAGGAATCATTAGGTGGATCTAGTTCGGCTACTGTGAGTGTTAGGATGGAGTTTTCATTGCGATGGGCCTTGGTTTTAAAGAAGTCCAGGATTTCGTCAAGGTCCTCGATGGTATTATCTTCCACATAGACTTGTTCATAATGTTTCTATTCGCTTTCCTTGGCGTCATAGATATTTTGTGGTCCAAATTCAAGAGGTCTATCTTCTGATGTTCTTCTTGAGAAAGGGATATAGAATCAGTATCATGAAGGATATCTGTAGTAGCATTGGAGTAGGTACCCCATTCATATTCATTGGAATCTGTCTCATAGGCATCATCCCAGATTCTATCGATGCTGCAAACAGGTATGTTGTATGGTGAAAACAAATCTTTGATAATGGATACCATTTTGATGGTTTTTGTTGATTCTGTATCAGATCCGTCTTCTACTTGCTGGATTTGTTCATAGACTGTACTTCCTTGGGGAGGGATAATGGTATCTGGAGATGACATGATTTGTTTCTGAGACATTGGTGTTTGAATATGAGCTACTACTGCAGATAGGGCCTTCTTATGACTTAGAAGCTTTCCCTGATGCAACTTCTAATCTTGACGTTCCCGTGCCTTGTGGATTGTTTCTGCCGATTCAAAGAGTGCTTCTTGCCAGGATTCTTCTTTGTACTTCTTCTTCACCTTCCATTGAGCTTTCATAGTTGTTGTGGCGGCCTTTTCAATAGGAACGTGAGTTTAGAACCTAATCCTGCTTTGCTTCTACTAGGTTGTGAAGGAAGATCTATAGGTTCAGTGACTCCTTCTTTGCATTTCCCAATAGGTCCTTTACCGCCATATCCCATTTGCTTCATGATTAAGTATCCTTTTCCATACAGGTGTGTTGGTAGAACAATGTACAGAGTAGCTACTCTATGATCTTCTTCCTCATCTTTGTATAACCAGCTAAGATCATCTTTGTCTTCTGATTCATGTGGAAGAGTACCCAATTGGATGAAGGTACCATCAAATTTAGTGATGGGCTGAGTGGCCAGATGTGTTGATGTAGTAGGCAAACCATGCAATCTAGGTGATGTTGGCAATTTGGCCAAACATAACGGTTCCAAAGAGTATCCTCCCATGCCTTGGTCTTTGATTTGCATTTTCTGTTTGAAGTCTCCCCATAAGGAGTTTGATTTTGTTGTTGGTCGATCTGATGTTGAAGATCGCTACTTTTCTCTATTATGAGGAACCAAACTGTCTTGGGCTGCCCCCATTGCGTTGCAATGTTGAAATGGATTGTGATCAGCTGATATGAGATTTCTTGTCCATCATAAGGAAACTTGACACATTGGTGATATGTGGAAGGTACTGCTTGCATTTCATGTATCCAAGGTCGTCCTAACAAGAAATTGTAGGTGAGATCAATATCTAAAACCTGACATATAGTATCCTTTTGTACTGGTCCTACTTGAATAGGTAATATCACTATTCCTTTAGAGGATCTTTCCTCATCATATATGCTTTTATGGTAATCTTCTTGCAAGGATCAATAGATTCTTAAGAGAAGCCTAATGCACGGATAAGCTTTAAAGTACATATATTAAGTCCGGTTCTTCCATCTATTAAGACTCTTTTTACTCGGTGTTTGCAAACAATGACTTCAATATGGAGAGGAGTATTATGCGGATGACTCAAGGAAGTATTGGCATGCTCTAAGAAGGTGAGGTTATGAGGTCCTGTCATATGGGTGACCATGGCTTGAAATCTATCTGTACCTAGATTTTGGGGTACATTTGTTTCCAATAGCGCTTGCTCCAATATGTCCTTGTGCTTTGGTGATAGTTTCAATAATTCCAGGATAGATATCTGAGCTGGTGTCTTGCGTAGTTGGCTAACCAAGTCATATTGGATTTTTGGTGTGGTAGTTGTAGGTGTAGTATGTCCCTTCAAGACATATTTCTGAGTTCGGGTTGTTACATTGACAGATTCATGATCATGCCGATCTCGAATGGTGATGACATTGACTTGACGATCTTCAGCTGAGATGTGGTTGATGGTGTTGTTGTAGATGTGATTAATACAAGCTCCGCGTGTATCATCTGAAGTTGATGCTCCATCTTTGTTGTAATTTGGGAGAGGATTTTTGAAGGCTCTGTGATCACCATTTGTTTTGAGACCATCCACCGTTAAGTCACCTCGATCAATCATGTCCTGTACTATGTGTTTCAATCTCATGCACTCATTTGTTCGATGACCCTTATTGCGATGGAAATCACAATAGTGTGAATCATTCCACCAAGGTGGTTTGATTGGGGGTTCATAGTTGCTGATTGGAGGCAAAGAAAGAATCTTGTTTATCAAGAGTTCTCTGAATGCGGATTCTAATGATTGTCCCAGTGGTGTGAAGATACGCTTTTGGAAATTGTTCGTGTTGTTGCGTGAATTGTTGTTAGGTCCCGGATTCATGTTCTTGCTTTGAGTATCGTTGGTGTTGTTTGCGTTGAGTTGTCCGTGATCATTGTTTGGTGCATATGTGTTAGCACTGGGAGTAGCATTTTTAGGATTTTTTGTATTTTGAGGATTTTTGGATAATGCAAGCACTGGTTGCTTAGATTTGGGATCATATGATTCATTGTTGCCTTCGTTTTTGTTTCGAGTCCAAAATCAAGATTTATCAAGGTTGGTGTTGTTCTGGTTATTGTAGCTTGATGAGTTTGTTCCTTCCTTGTAGAATTTGAGTGTTCCCTTTTTGACACATGCTTCTTCTACTTGAATGCCATTTTCAATCGATTTAGCGAAAGATGGTATGCATTGAAGTTTTAGTCTATAACTCATTTCGCCATTCAAGTTGTCAATGAAGATTTCCATTTTCTCCTTTTCGGGAATATCTCGAGGGTATCGTGATACCATGCGTCGCCAGCGTTGAAGGAACAACATGAATGTTTCGTTGTTCTTTTGTTTGGTGTTGCAAACATCTAGCATGGTTATGGCATGTTGGATGTTGTAGGAATAATGGGTTATGAATTTGTTAACCAATTCATCAAATGATCTGACAGGTGGCTAAATTTTGGATAACCATTCCATGGTTTGCCCTCCCAAGCTTCTGGGGAATAACCTCATCAAATAGGTGTCATCATGAGCAAATTCAAGGCTTAGTGTGCAAAATTCTCGAACATGATCTCGGGGATCACTTTTTCCATCATATTTATCAAATTTTGGAACGTTTGAGTTTGGAGGAAAAGGCACCATATTCAATCTTCTGTCAAATGGATAAGGACAGATTTTGTTTAAAGAGTACCGCACTATCGTCCCTTGTTGCATATCCTGTATTTGCCTTTGCAACATTTGCATTTGTTGAGTAAGAGCTACAAAAGGTATATTGTCGTGTCGAGGGAAAAGTTCTTGCCTTGTATTGGTTCTCAGCTGAAAAGGTGTGGTAAATGGTATATTTTGTTCTGATGTTTCTAGCTCAGGTATACGCATTTCGGGTATGCATTGTTCTGGAATGTGTTGCTTTGGAATATGTTACTCAGGTATGTGAGTTTCTTTTTCTCTTTGTTGTTCTTGATATGCATATTGTCGAGATCCGGTTTGAAAAATGTTTGGGTCTAAATCTTCGGGAAGTTTAATGCCTTTGCTTGTAAGCATGAGTAGATATTTTTCTTTGTCATTTTCCATGAGCTTTTCTACAATTTTTTGGAAGGAAGGGTTTTCTTGACATTCCTGAAGAAGTGCTTCAGTAATTTCAGGTTCTTCTACAGGTGGAACTTCAAAAGGATTTGATAATCTTCGATTCATACTAGACTCAGCGTGTGCCTCGCTTTGTTTGTCTCTTTGAGAGCGAGTAAAAGGCATTTTAGTAGAAACTCTCAGTGATGAAGGGGACAAAAGCCTCGTTGATATGTTGCTCGGGTGTTGGTGGTTCTGGTTGAGATGTGTTATATGTGATGCACTCATCGGGCAAGAATGCTAGATTGATCTTTCCTCCGCGGTTTATGGTTTGATTAAAAGCAGACTTTTGACAATATGCTCTTGTTTTCAAAGGTTCTTTGTCAAATTCGCTAGATTTGTTTTGGATATACTGTTTGACGTGATGAAGGAATACCCAATGAGATTTGAATAGTTGACGATTGATGTATAAAAACTTATTTCTCTTGATGAATTTGGAAAAACTAGGTTGTTGTTTCTTCAACGTGATGTTACGATAGAGGTTCTTTCTTCTCAGAATAAGGGGATTAGTCATGCATGAGTGATCAATGGTTTCCTTTGATTGGTTTGGATTCATTTGGTTCTTGTTTTTGAAAATTTCAAATCTTACTCTATCAAAGTGAAGGTTTTTAGATGCCCCTTCATGACAAAGCGTGTCAAATTATATGGATAAAAGCCTTCCGATCTAGAAACTTTAATTTGACAATTTGAAAATTTTAAACAAACGGTGTTTGTGAGATAAAAATCCGTAAGATGGTAAAGGATTCTGTTGATACTGATGATGAGATTTCCGGATTATGATAGGAGAGACATTCTCGATTGCGCGATTCGTTTAAGATTCTGACAACGTTCGTTTTGACACTAATTTTGCTCAAGAAATAGGTTTAGTGGTTTGTTTTCATCACTCTGGTTTGATGAAAAATGCTTCTAAAAATGTTTTTGAAAATTTCAAAATTTTTCTCGGTTTTGCTCTTTGTTTTTCTGTTTTGGGATCACGCGCTAGAACAGAGTCTACATGCCCTACTGAATTTCCTCTATGCACTAAAATAACAACCACATGCGCTAGGCTGCCCCCAGACACGCGCTAAAGTTTTTGGACTGTTAAAATTGTTTTCCTGGCTGCTGTAAAAGCTATGCGCTATCCTGGGTCTGGGACGCGCTAACTGTTGGACTTTATGCGCTAATGTTTAGTCTCCACGTGCTAAGCTATTGCTTCTACGCGCTAGACTGTTTCTTTGATGCGCTAATGGATTTTACACTGTTTTGACCTGGGTTAAAACGCTTCTGTTTGGAACCTACGTGCTAACTTGAGGTTTGGATGCACTAATATAAGTACTCTACGCACTAAGAAGTTGCTCTTATGCGCTAAACTACCCTGATTTTTTTTTTTTTGTTTGGTTTTTGTGAATTTTAAATTTTTGTTGGAAATTTTTCAAGTTTTATGGATGATTTTCTGAAGTAATAAATGCAAACACGGCACAAAAAGTACAACCATTTTGCCTAATCTAACAAAAAGTGTATGTTCTACGAGGATGTGTTCGAATCCTCAATGTTTTAACAGGTTTGGATACAAATAATACACTTCAGAAAGACTCTTTAGTCAAGGTTCATAAATAACATCATAACCCACTAGTCTCGATACTCCGTTAGCTCAAACAACCGTGTCACCCCCTAGAGGGCGCCCATTTTTTTCCCTTTTGCCAGAAATTAACTCAAAGTGAATTGCTTCACAGTTGAGTAGTTATCTTGGGAGATATATGGTGAGTAATCTTGGAGGCAGATTCTTCCCCACCCTTGCATTATGATGTTATAAATGTCTGGTTACTGACTCGGCTCAAAGCTTCTATTTCTAGGGTTCGTAATCAGGCTTCCTGTTCGGCCGTCAGTGATAAACTCCCTTAGGAGGCTTCCCAACCTTTAGAACAAAGGCTAATCGCTGCGCGCAACCGTTGAAAAGGACTTTCATCACTTTTCACATTTGATTATAGTGGGTTTGAATTCTTGGCATCAAAGCCATTCCCCACTTAGGTCGTTCCCTTCACACCGGCCATAAATGACTTTAAGAGTTGGTTCCAACTCCTCGGGAAGGCAGGCCTGCTAAAGGTTTTATTGCTTGAAGTAAAGAAAGCTGTAAGAGTGGTCTGGATTTTTGATCATCCAATTAAGGGGAGAGCATATTCCTTCCACTTTCGAGACAAAGCAATCAAGTTGATTTATTTTATCCTTTCAATTCAGTGATTTGCTAAAATCTATGTGGAGATGTTGCTTCACGAAAACATGGTGTTTATTTTATCCGTGCAAGGCAATGATTTTCTGATCTATGAAAATGAATTTGGTAAACAAAATAAATTCGATGTTTTGGTCAGCAAAAGAAATCGCTTTAAAAGAAAATGGCCCCCGCTCCACCTATAAGAAAATTGTTAGAGCCCTACAAAATTCCAATAAAATAGTCAGATAAATCTGGAGGTTGGTGGACTTCTACAAGTCTAAATTTTATTCCGGTTACAATTTTAATTTTAGTCTTCTGTTTGTGATGCGCTACAAAACAAACTATATGCGCTACAATATATTTTTGATGCGCTAAAATTAAGGATCAATGCGCTACACTATTTTCTGGATGCGCTACCCTGTGCGCTGAAGGCGCTACTCTGGTTCTCTTCCAAAAATTAGTGTTTTGACGCGCTAATTTATTCACGACATGCGCTACATGATTGACTTCACAACTAAATAGTGTGCCAGATGTGCTATGTTGTTTATTGGATGCGCTGCTCTAGTATTCTTCCAAGCTGAGACCTACAGGAAAATATTAGATGGATCCATGCACTGAGGAAAGGTCCTGACGCGCTATAATATAGACTCCACGTGCTAAACAGTAAGCGGAATGCACTAGACTATTAGCCGGATGCACTAGGGAATGTTTCCCACACACTGATTCCTGTTTCCCGCGGACCTGTTAAAGTGATTAGTTTCAAAAACTGATTTGATATTTGGGGTCGGGCCCCACGGTGGGCGCCAGAAATGTATGCGGGAAAAGTGGGCTAATAGTATTCAATATATGAAAATATGACTAAATGACTTGTCCACACACACACACAGGACTTCTTGATGCAAGCTATGGAGCAATAACATATTACTCAGCTTCCCAAGGTGGGTCCCATGGTTCTCTATCTCACAATGTCCCTCAAACCAATGTTTTTGCTCTCAGATCACTGAGCAAAATGGTTTAGGGATGGCAAATGCAAGAACGAGGGATGTTTTGATAGTTTTTTAATATGAAAGATATGCTAAGCTATGTATGATCTTAGAAGTGCAATAAACTAAATGATAAGATGATAAGATTAGTATGAGTACTATCCTAACATGATATATTTAGTCTATGATTGAGCTAAATGATAAAGAAAGTATTTTAAACATGCATATTTAAACTAATTCCTGATTTCAAAGAGGCTAAAATGATGAGCATAAAAATGATATGAAAGCTTGAATGTATTTGAGCATAAGTATGATACTACAAATTTGGATTCTTTTAAAATGGAGGAATAAGAGCTCTACTTATAGCAAAAACAGGGCAATGGATGGCCAGGATTGAAAGATTCAATCAAGGGTTGAGTTTGAAAGTTGGGGATCCATGTGCACAATTTGCACCAATGAAATGGTGACAAGTGTCAACATAGGGTTGGGTTGAGAAAAAGGGTTGGAGGCATTAAAGGCCTAAGAAGACCTCATGGTTATCTAGAGGGTAAGGGTCAAGCTTAAATTAGGATTACCCACTGGATTAAGAGTTAATCCAAGGATAAACCTTTGTGCAAACGATTAAGAGATAATCATGGTCAAAGCATTAAAGTCCTAATGAGACCCTTGGGTTGGATGAAGGTTGAGTCAAAACAAATGTTTTAACCATGTAGGAGGGTTTGAGTTAACCATTAAAGGTTATTGGAGACTTTGGGGGATTAAGTGGTTGAAAGTTGGAAGCCTTTAATGGTTATCAAAGACTTTGAGGAATTAAGTGGTTGAAGGTTGAAAGCCTTTAATGGTTATCAAAGACTTTGAGAGTTTGAGAAGTGACTTCCCTTTGCTTAGGGATGTGACAAAGTTTAGAGAAGGGGTTAGGTTAATTAGAAGTGATTAGAAGATTCTAGAAGGGATTAGAAAGGGGTTTGGGATTTTGCAAGTGGATGGAGGGATAATAGGATTTAATTGAAATAAAGTATTTCATTCAATTTGGTTGCAATTAAATAAATTAGATTTATTCAATTTAGGATAACTATTTAATTAAATTTGAATTTAATTAAAAGTGGATAGGGGGGGATTTAATTGAATAAAATGATTTATTCATTAAATGGGTATAATGAATTTAATTTAAATAAATTGAGTAATTTACTTAATTAAATAGAGGAATGTGGATAATTTAATTAAATTGGATTTAATTAAAATAGAGAAATGAACATAAAATATTTATTTAGGAATATGGTCATTTTTATACGTCTACATTTTGCCCCTCTTTGAAGTGACGTGTGTGCACATGTTATTTCAAAGAAAATGATATATTTTTGTGATTTATGATCAAATGCAATTTTTGTGTCGCTCTTATGATTTGCCAGTCGTGCCCCGGATTTGATTTGATGTGTGATGCCCCCAGATTTGATATTTGATGGTGATGCCCCCTCGGGAGATGAATCAATATTTTGAAATTATTTTGATTTAATTTGATGAGTTGCGTATGATGTGTATGATTTCATGCATGTGAAATGTGTGCAAATTGATTCATCTCCTGATAAGTTATGAATGTTATGGTATAGGGGAGACCGCAACCATATTACAGATCCATTCGGCTAACCCTAATTTCATTTTCCTCCTATAAAAGGGGAAAAGGGCTTGATTTGGATTCATTTGTGCTTTGTTGACTTTGGAGAAAGAGAATTTGGTCTGCAGAGAAAATGCCGATTCCTTATCATAGACACCATTTCGAGTGCGTTTGGAGGTACCGTTTCGAGTATGGTCATAGAGCAAATGAATGTAGATCTAGAAATTATCAGAATATCAACACACCCACCGGTCAATGTTCTAAATGCAACAAAGTTGGTCATAACTCTGAAAACTGCATAATGAATGTAAGATGTTATGTTTGTGGAAGATTTGGACATTTATCTAATCAATGCAGAACACAAACCAGCATAGGATATGGAAAAGCTATTCAGAAGAATAATGTAACTTGTTATGCATGTAACAAGATTGGGCATATTGCTAAATTCTGTAGAAGTAAAGGAACACTGATAGACAACAAAAGTTCTAGCTTGAAAGGTAAATAAAAAGTTGAAGAGGTTAAGCAAGAATTCTCAAAACAATGGATTAGAAAAGCTAATCTAAATATTGGGAATACTCCTCCATCGGTAGAACAAACCAATGCTTCACCGACAGGATAGAGTGATGCTTCACCAGAAGTACAGAGCACTGCTCCATCGGCAGGAAGTTCTTCATCCAATTGAAGAAAGTTTCTTTGAGGGTTTGGCAATCTAATGACACATGTATTGTTATTCCCTCGGTTAGAGATAAGAAGTTGAAAATTACTTATTACCGACAAACAATGTTAAGTGAATACTTAACCGGCATGCAATTAATGTGGTAGATGGCGAATAGACACTATAAAATTAAGGTTTTGGCTCCATTTCATTTCACCGAGATTTCAAATTTACGAAGAGCGCGAAGATTCCGAGCTAAGGCATTTTGAGCAAGAAGCAAGAACACTCCAAGCAATCATCCATCCTAAAGGTAGTAAAAGTTATTTAATCATGGCATCCACCTCTGCAATTGAATATATAGAAAACCCTACTGTTGCTGAAGTGATAAAAAGACCTAGGCCTGTATTTCAGTTAGTTCCTGAGATAGCAAAGAAAGATGATACCTTAGGTTCTTTTTCTCAAATTCCTAAGGGAGTTGTTTATGCTGAAGACCCTAGAATGTACATCCATTGCAACATTGAGGAACTAGGAGATGAAGAAATTAAAACCATGTTCAAAACTATGATATGTGATAAAAATGGCAATGTAAAAGATGAACACAAAATCATTGAGACCCTAGGATTTACAAAGATCCTTAGCATTCCTGAATTTACCAAGGATGTGATAAGGATAGTCTTAAGCAGGGTACATGGTGAGTTTTTTTGGTTAGATGCAGTCCACAAAATCACCAAGGAAGCTGTGAAAGCTATCACATGGTTACCAACCACCGGTAAAAGACCAAATAAAACCAAGAAGGTTTCCAATGATCTAGTTATAAACCTAACTGGTGCAACATTTGACAAGAGGTTCCTAAGAGTTAATGATGTAACAGACATTAATGTGAGATTCATCAACATGATATTAGGGTATAAAGCTACTCATGCAAATAGACTCAATTCATTTTCAAGTTTATGCATTAAGAGTGCTTATGATATGGTCATAGATAATGCAAAAATTGATGTATGTGAGTGGTTAAAAGATGAATTAATTGACAACCTTGGAAAGATCAAGAAGGACAAGAAAGGAACTTTCAGGTTTGGAAATCTGTTAGTATGTCTGATGCTATATATAACAAAACAAGTTCCTGGTATAGGCTACAAAGAACTTGGATATGATATACCGTAGGCAAACAGTTATCAGAACTATTCAATAACATAGGAAAAGACAAGGAAAACAATATTCATGACTTTTTTCAAGCATTAAAGGCCAAAATGAAGAAGAGAATCAAATTATCATAGAAGATTGTTGACAAATACAAGGATGATATATGCTTTGTAACCAAGAAAGATGAAATCTGGATGGAAGCAGTCATCCCTAGGACAATCTGGGTAACAAAGATGGGCTATGAAATAGATGATCACATAGTTGAAACTTATGCTAAAGCACTTCTGAAAGCACCAAATGAACCTAAGGAAGAAGTATTTGGTAGTGCTAAAACCATAGAAAGTCAAATACAATCTAAGAAGAGAGTGAAAAAGGTTGAAGTAGTTGTGAGAAGAGGTTCCAGACAAGCAAAAGCCATCAAAGAAGATGTATTGAAGAAAACCGGTATAACAGAGGATGAGTTAGCAGCCCCACAACCTGAAACTCATCTATCACTAGTAGGTACTTCTTCGGAAGGTGACATGCCTGCAACTTTCAAAAGAGTTGTAAGAAAAAGAGATCCCTCACTAGCAACCACACCCTCACCCAGGAGGACAAGGCAAAAACAACAAGCAGTGAGATCTCCGGTAAGAAAGGCCACACCAAAGAAGAAACTGACACCCAAGAAGAAGAAGATGACAAACAAAGACTTGGCCCCTCTTGATATACTGCTAAATGAAATCACAGAGGAAGGTAAATTGAAGAACATAGAGAAAATATATGACACCTTAACAGCTGATGAAAAAGAGCAAGTTGAAAATAGTGTTATATTGCACATGGATATGTATAATAAGTTTTTAATGGAAGTAGTCAATGAAATTCCAGATGAACTATTCAAAAGACTAGAAGCAAGAAGACAAGCAGTAATAGAACTGGATAAGAAAATAAAAATTGAAAAGCTACTTGTTGTATATCTGGTAAACTCTCTAAAAGAAATTGATGACCTAATTGCTCAATCCAACCGGATAGTATTTTCTATTGCACACCGACACATTGCTTTAATGGTTGGAAGAATAAATGAGGTGACTGAAGAGACTGAAAATGAATGGGACATATTCCTAGTTGAGAAAGAAAAACAAGAAGAATACAGGAACCCCAAACCCATAAAAGTTTATTAGAAAGATAGAGACAAGGGGAAAGGAAAAGTTGGTGGACCACCTAGTATCAAGGTTAGAGACAACTTACCTCCACCTCCTTTAATTATTCCACCGGTAAAAACAACAACTACAGATGATCAACCAACAGCTGAGAGTATGGATGTAGAGGATAATAATCCTAATCCTGAAGTCTTATATATTGTAGATGTTGATACTCAGAAGATCAACATAGTGGTAGACAAAGATACAACTGATAAGACTAATATGGCTAGTGAGCCTCCGGTACCTAAGGAAACTGATAACACACAGGAGAAACCGATAGAAGATAAAGAGAAAAAGTTAGAGACTCAGACACAGACTGAGACAATACAACAAACAGAGGAACAAATAGAGCAAAAGGCTCTAGAACAACAACAACAACAACAAGAAAGGTACATAAGGAAACAGTGCCATCGACAACTAGTGAAGCAGAAAAACCATTGATTAAAGAAATGCAGACACAAACAAACCTACCAGAGGTCAATACAAGCTTGGTTACTTCCACCAGTACTCAGATTGTTGATTCATCATCAGGATACAAATTAACTAATGTGATTAAGGTACTATTAGATTCAATCAAGAAAATAACCTACTACAGCTCACAAGCTTACAAAGCAATTGATGATACCATACCAATTTTGAAGGTAATTGCTCCTAACTGTAATATAGACAAAAAAGATTCTTTAGGACAACTTGATACACTGTGTAAATATATCCCAAAAAACGTTGAGAAAATAAAAGAAGAGTCATTGAAGGATAAAGTAGAAGTTGAAAAATAGAAATTCTTTGATGAGCAAATAAAGAAGTGTAACAAATATTTTGACACACTTCTACCAGAATTATGTAATTTATTGAAAGAGTACAAAAATCTGTACAAAGATACCTGTAAAACAAACTTTTTGACTGTAGATATAGACAAGAAAATGAGCAAGGTACAGGATGAGATCAATAAACTTGCAGAAAGTTTTGTCAACTCACCTGATACACTATCAATCTTTGAGGAGAAGATAACAAATTTTGAGGAAGAACTACTTAAATTGGAAAGAGAGAAAGAAAGAATAGTAAATAAGGTAAAGCATTTGAGATCAAAGCTAAGTCCAAGATTGGACTATCTAGCATCTCTACGGAAGGAAGTATCTAAGACATTAATACAGGGAAAGAAAACACTGGCAGAGCATTTGTAGCATCTCACCGGTACAATAAAGAGAACAGAGACAACAATAAAGGATAGCAAAAAGTTTATGGACAGTATAAACTTGATTTTGGGAGATCTTTTTCAAATTGTAACCACCTAGTTACAAGGTTGAAACTACAAACTCTACTGACATCTTGACAACCTTTGTCATTGATGCCAAAGGGGGAGTAGTAGGATGAGAAAATTCAAATATCACAGGAATCATATGCTCAGGGGGAGCACACACATTTTTGGTAACATTTTTGGACTTCACATTTTTGGATCATTTTTGAAATTTCTCATGAGTGTTGCCATCAATGCCAAAGGGGGAGATTGTTGGCATATGCACACTCCAATGAGACATTGTATGTGATTGAAGGTTTTGTCACTGATGGCAACCTTGCAATCCTATGGCACCGGCAAAGGCATTATACCGGCATCAGTAGATCACACTCTACACCGGCACTCAGGACACCGGCACTGGCACATAAGAAAGGAAGTATATCGGCACAGAGGCCAACAAGATTTTTATATTTTGTTTATTATTGAAAAACTTTGTAAGCCGACTTGGCAAATTGTAAAATAACTTTTATATATAAAAGAGATCATTGTAGACATTTAAAAAGGGATAGATAGGCAAAAGGAAAATATTAGGCAGACCTATTGTGCGAAATATAGGTTAAGGGGTATATGTAAAGAACAGAGCAGGTACCGGTATTGAATCTGGCATTGAAGATGCTATTGTAAAGCAGTACACATTATTGGATTTGTATAATCCTCATTGTAAGTCAGTGAGACTTCCCATTGAGCAGTGAGCTCTAGGCAGTTGGCCTTCCTCCATGTGTAGGCCCCTATTGTAAGTAATATTCTCTTATTGGCCAGTAAGTGAATATTGTGGGTCACAAATCCCACCGAGGTTTTTCCCACACCAGTTTTCCTCGTTAAAATCTTGTGTTATGGTGTGCTTTTCATGTGGATGTTCTTGATTTTGTTTATTGCATTATTTCTTGCATATCGATACACTATTATATTATGTTCTACATGTTTTAAGTTAAGAAATTCCATTCACCGGTTAGATACTGATTCACCCCCACCTCTCAGTATTTGTGGGATTCCTAACATCAACTCCAAATGTCATTTATGATGGTATTTTTGTACAGTGCTCTACTTCCCTTACAAATGAAATAGAAGAGGATGTTGCTCTCAAATGGCTTTTCAAAGAAGATAGAAAAAACAAAGAAATACGACATTGTGAAATTTTCGTGACACAATATGGTCCAGGCTATAAGATGATTCATCACATGGGATATTTAGGTACCGATCCTCTAGGCAAGTGTCAAGAAGGTATTGTTGAACCTATTCAGCTACAATCTAAGTCTACAAATGATAAAGATAGACTTGGATACAATCTAAGAAAGCCATCAGATCAGAAACATACTTCTCATCGTCAACCTAAGTGGAGGAAAAAGATACTACCTTCAACATCATAGGAAATCAATACTCAACAAACTCAGGAAGAGTATGCAAATGAACAAGAAGAATTGGCAATCAAGAGAGAAGAAGCAGCTGGTAATCGAGTTCCAAGTGTATCAGCAATAACACTGCAAGGAGTAGAAATCCCAGAAGATATGAGAGAAGAAATAGAAGGAATTAAAGAGTTGTTTGCACCACTAAACTTTCCGGTCACATACGTAGGTAGAAAGAAAATAGATGATTCAGAATCTGACTCAAATAAATATGAATGGGGTCCAGATCATCTCTCAAATACATCTACTACAAAAACTTTTGAAGAATCTAGTGATATCATAGATGAAGCACAAGAGATAATACGCTTGAAGCTACAAAAAGAAATAGAGGAAATCAAACTAAAAAGACAAGAAGACTATGAACAACAACTGAAAGAAGAAAGAACCAAAAAAATTCTTCACCTACTATATCTCCCTCTAATGAGATAGAACAAATCAGGTATGGAACTAGAAAAGAAGAATTAGAGGCTATAGAAGCAGGACCAATCATTAGTCTAGAGGAAGCTGAATGGAAAAGACGACAGAGACTAACAAAGCCATCAAGGTTATGTCAACATGTATGTCAAATACAAGTGATCAATGAACCAAATCATGAAGGAACTTGCAACATCAAAGATGTAGATATTGATACTATACATACTTTTACTAAATCACTTGAAGAAGAGTCAAAAAATTCATCTTATGACTCTGATCGCTCTAACATAAGCTCTATTTATGACAATACCTATTCGACATCAAAGTATGACTACTCCGTCATGAATGTCGAGATTTTGCCTGCTGACCCTATTACTATCAAACCACGATATGTAGTCCAATCTAAAGTAGACGACAATGCTATTGGTAGGTCTGTTGGGTTAGGTCCCCTAAATATTAAAATGCACTTTGATAATCGTGTTGTAACTCTTCCTGGTCTCGAGACACTTATGCAAGGTAGTCTTCTAGAACTCGACTTATCGGTCTGGAGTTATGATGATAATATCGTGAACTCCCTTGAACCTATTAAAAATTTATCCTCGATACATCCTAAACTAATTGAATGTACTCTTCAAGACCAACCTTTGAATATACCTACCTTCGCCAATGAATATACATTAGCCTGCTATCTTAATACAGTTGACCGAATGGACTCATCCACCAGTGAACAAAGTGAGAAAATGACAGCAACAAGTGTCAAGTATCTTAGTTGCAAAAATCAAGAAAAGAAGAATAAGAGCTCTGATAGTGAAAACCACACCGTGGCGGTATCAGAATCAAAAATAGTAAAAATCAAGCATGTACCTAATGGTGAAAACCTCTCTGAGGCGCCTGAAGGTGAGATACTTGACATTTTGCATGATCACTTTCAAGAGCGATCATCATTGCTAATTGAACCTACAAAGCCAACAAACATTGGAATAGAAGAAGCTCAACACACCATACATGTATCTCAATCCTTGTCAGCTGAAGAACTAAAAGAATTTGTTGATTTCTTCATGGAAAAGAAGATTAATTTTTCATGGGCAAATGCGTATATGTCGGGTCTGGATCCTAACCTCATAATGTATCATCTTTGTATAACTCCCGGAGTTAAACCTGTTAAGCAAAAACTCCAAAAAATGCATCCTCATGTTGCATTACTTGTTAAGGTTGAACTAGAAAAATTGCTAAAAGTTGGATTCATCAGAGGAATTGATTATGCCAAATGGATATCTAATATTGTACCTGTTTCTAAACCTAACAAATCAATCCATGTTTGCATTGATTTCAAAGATTTAAACAAAGCCTATCCAAAGGATAATTTTCCACTACCCAGCATAGACATGATTGTGGACATGACTGCTAGCTATGAAATGTACTCTTTAATGGATGGTTTTTTCAGGATACAATCAGATCAAAATTGTACTTGAGGATCAAGAGAAAACATCATTCACCTATGCATGGGGAACCTTCTGCTAGAATGTAATGCCCTTTGGTTTAAAGAACGTGGGTGCTACTTATCAAAGATTTGTAACAATAATTTTTCATGACATGATGCACAAAAACATGGAGGATTATGTCGATGACACTCTAGTTAAGTCCATGAAAAGATCAACACATCTATCAAAACTAGGTCCTATATTAGATAGAATGGAAAAATTCAAACTTAGATTAAATCCTAAGAAATGTACATTTGGAGTTACATCTAGTATGCTCCTAGGATATATTGTTTCAACAAAAGGAATTGAAGTGGATCCAAAAAAGGTTAAGGCTATCATGGAAATACCACCTCCAAAGAATATCAGTCAAATGAGAAGTTTACAAGGATGCCTCTAATCAATAAGGCACTTTGTTTCTCAGCTAGCAGATAAAGCTCAACCATTCACAAAGGCATTACGAAAATGAGTCAAATACAACTGGGATGAAGATTGTGAACAACATCTAAAACAAATCAAGGACAATCTTTTAAACCCGATGTCAC
The DNA here is from genome assembly GCF_030272615.1 of Cryptomeria japonica. Lineage (NCBI taxonomy): Eukaryota > Viridiplantae > Streptophyta > Pinopsida > Cupressales > Cupressaceae > Cryptomeria > Cryptomeria japonica. The sequence continues at coordinate 195,118,969 of NC_081406.1, forward strand.
CAATTCAAGGTAAACCATTGATTCTCTACATATCAGCTACATATACATCACTGGGGCACTTCTGGCACAACAAGATGAAAATAAAAAGGAATGAGCTATATATTATATCAGCAGGACCTTGGTGTCCTATGAGATGAACTATACTATCATAGAAAAAGCTTGTTTGGCATTAGTCTTTGCATCACAGAAATTAAGACACTACATGTTAGCACATTCTATTAAGCTGGTGGCTAAGATTGATCCGCTCAAATACCTTCTCAGCAAAGCAACACTTATAGGAAGATTGGCTAAATGGGTCGTGGTTCTTATAGAATTTGATATTGAATATGTAGAATGTAAATCTATCAAAGGATAGGTCATTGTAGATCAACTTGTTGATGTTCCGCTTGAAGACAATCAACCTTTGCACATAAAATTTCTGGATGAATCCATCATACACCTTACTTGGCAATCATGGAAAATGTTCTTTGATGGGTCTTTCACTCAACATGGTTCTGGTGATGGAATACTTTTTATCACTCCTCAAAGATATTCAATCCCAAAGGCTTACAAGATTCTCTTTCCTTGCACAAACAATATTGTAGAATATGAAGCTTTGGTAAATGGGATCAAGCTGGCTATCGAATAGAAAGTTGTTGAATTCTACATATATGAAGACTCAGATGATTATCAACCAAATCAATTATATATATCAGTCTGGAGATGAGAAACTGATGCCCTATAAGAGAATGGTTTATGATCTCAAGAAATAATTTACCTTTGTATCATTTCAACAAATTCTCAGTTTAGTAAACAGAGCAGCAGATGCTATGGCTACCTTGGCATCTATACCACAACTACAAGAATCTAACTTTCACTTTGAATTCCTGGTGGAAGAGTTACACTATCCTACCTATAATTATCCTGAGTCCCAGATGGTCTATTCTATTATTGGACATGACTCATCTTGCTATATCCTCATTTACTCTTACTTGCATGACCAAATTATCCCTGCTAATCTTATCTATAATAAGAAAAGGAACCTAATTCAAAATGCTTCATGATATGTCATCATCACTAACGATCTATTTAGGAGACGTTTGGATAGTACTTTGCTTAGGTGTCTAGAAATTGAATTTTCCCAATGCGCATTATCTGAAGTCCATGAAGGTATTTGTGAATCTCATTCAAACGGTCTATCTTTAGCTCGAAAAATACTAAGGGATGGCTACTACTGGCCATATATGGAGAAAGATTCTATAAAATTTGCTAAAACTTGTGAGAAGTGTCAGCTACATGGGAACCTCATACATGCTCCAGCACAAGATCTCATACCTTTCATTGCACATTGGCCTTTTCAACAATGGGTGTTTGATCTCATTGGCCAAATATATCCTGTATCATCTAACGAACACAAATTTATCATAACCACCACTGAGTACTTCACTAAGTGGGTAGAAGTGGTTCCGCTAATCAAAGCACTAGGTAAACAAGTATCTCTATTCATCCTTAACTATATCGTCTGCAGGTATGAGATACGTTCTTCCATTGTAACTGACAATGGAGGGTATTTCAAAAACAAAGATCTAGATGAGCTCTGTGAAAAATTCAAAATCAAACAGCACTGGTCATCCATATACTACCCTCAAGGTAATGGACAAGCTGAAGCGTCTAACAAAAATATGTTGATTATCTTACACAGAACAATAAACAAATCTGGTAAGGATTGGCATCTACAGCTCAATCATGCACTATGGACTTATAGAACAAGTATTAGAGCACCTAATTGGGCTACACCTTTTTCTTTGGTGTATGGGTTTGAAGTAGTCTTACCTATTGAGGTTGAAATACTGTCTTTGAGAGTTTATTTGCAAGGTCTAGTTACTGATGAAGACTACATAATATCTAGATTGCAAGAACTCGAGTTGCTGGATAAATGTTGACAAGTTACATTTGATCATCTAAGAGTGTATCAAAAGAGAATGTCTAAAGGTTATAACAAGAAAGTTTGACAAAGAGAATTTCAGGTTGGTGACCTTGTTCTGAGAGAAAATCCTAAAAATCAATAGTTTTGAGTCAACAAAGGGAAGTTTGAACCCAACTGGTTGGGTCCCTACATCATTACTGTAGTCTTTGGCTCTGGTGCCTATCAACTCTCAACATTGAAAGGAGAACAACTCCATGAACTGATCAACACCATCCACTTGAAGAAATTCTTCACTTAGTATTCTCTGCTCCAGCAACCTGTACAACTAAAATGTCCTGAAAAAAATCCTAAAAATACCAAAATATCTTGCAAAAAAAAAAAAAAAAAGGGATCTTTGGTAGGTGAAAACCTGGTAAATAGGCATCTCTTGTACTCAAGCACTCCATCTATCAATGCAATTTTGGCATTTCCCATTTTCATTCCCACTTTCCTGCATCTTTTCTTTTGCTTGTACATAACTTCTAGTCGCTTTTGTGACATTCTAGTTCTTTTGGAACCCTCATGGCTTGAAACCGATCAATGTCCTAGTCTTAGGGAAATCAATTGATCAATTTACATGTCCTAAGTAGTATCAACCAAGTCATCTTTCTGTTAGTAGTACCAGGTCATCCACTTTGAGTCAGACACTTGTCTCCTGAAGAGTTTTATCACTAAGTAAATAAGCAAAACAAGACTACTGAAAACAATCACTAAACTGTTTGAGATATGCATGAAATTTTCTTTGTGAACTATCTTTTTAAATTGGTTTTCAATTATTATTCCCTCTGAGTAACTCGAGGAAGTCTATATTGACTAAGATAAGCAAGGATTGGGGGCATAATACTTTTCTTTGTTTTATGGTTGTAAGAATGATTCCGATGATCTAGAAACATCTAATCAGCTGGGTGTTTGTGATATGTGCCTTCACATCAAGGTGAAATCGCCACACATACCTTGACTCCACTTATTTGTATGCTACAAGGAGGTTGGAATCATTTCTTTGTCTATTTGAGGGAATTTCTTTAATGTGCAATCCGGATGCACACGTAATTTGTCCAAGGATATCAATGAAAAAAGGGTCATTGCGGACAAGATAATTAATATTGCATATTAAAAGAAAGGAACTCTATTTTTGCCTGCTATGTTTGTAAAACACTCAGTGATGAAAATTAAGCATACCAAATCCAATGACTAGGTTTAGGTTGCATTCATTCTAAATTTTATGCATTTAAAGTGAGTTCAGCATGATAATAGTGATCTCTTTATCTTTTGAATAGGAGTCTGAAGAAATCATCATTTCTCAAATAAGTGGTCTCTTTTTCATCATTGTTTCTCTAATCGAGTACTTGTGTATTGAGATGTTAGTTGCATACATGAGCATCTTATATAGATGCATACATTTCATTATATACTTATTTGCATTCATATTATTGCATGAAAAAATTAAACATTTGCATTACTAGTTAGTCATTTGCATATGAAAACGAAACAAAAAAAAACATCCATATTCATTTGCATTACATACATCCATACTGAAAAAATGTGCATACATATAGAATCAAGCATATAGAATGATATCTTATAATCAATCAACACAAGTACGATGAGATCAAATCAAAAGCTCATATATATCATCATAATCTCAATGTCTTAGAGTACACATGATATCAACTATCATGTACAATGTCTCATCAGAGCAAGAATTGTATAGGCTACAAAAATGGGGTATATAAAAAAATCTAGGAGATATAATAAAGCTATCTCTCTGCCTCTCCCTCATTTCTAGGTGGAGGAGGTGGTGCCTGCTGATCAACATCCTATCTCGGTACCCTAGCTCCCTTAGATTGAGCCATATACTAAGAATACGAAACAACCTTTTGTGCTACTAGGACCGCTACATTATAAGCTGCGACATAATAGGTTGCCCGACTCATCTGATGTAACACCTCTCACTGAAGAGCATCACGCTTTGCTCTAACCTCTGCAAGTTGTCGATCTCACTCTAACAGCTGTGTCTGCACCACTATCAATTGTGACTGCAAACCTATCAACCTCGCTCTCAATGATCATAGACGTCCGGTACTCTATGCTCTCTCCTAGCATCTCCCTCCCCACGTCCCCACCTCCTTTGTCATCTCTCTACTGCCTAACCTTTCTAGGAGCTAATCTCTCCTCCTCACCTCCACCCTCTACTGCCTTATCACCGCTAGCCTCAACCCCAACATCTCCTAAAGATCCACCCTCCCCTCTCTGTAATTGTCTAGCTCCAACTGGTACCCTGTTGCTACTAGCCCAGGGATCACCCCTACTTGTCTAGGTACATCCGCTCTTCATCCCTATACCTTCCCTCATCCCTCTACCTGACCTAGTACCTATTCCTATGCTGGTACCTCATCCTCAACCTCCTCTATAAGAGGTGCATGCTCTCCCAGATTTGTAAACCAAGGAAAAGGATGTCTTTGAAACCAATCTCTGTACTAGGGAAATTCCCTCATGTCTGCTACATCCTCTATGTAATCCCATCTCTGTGGTTCTAAACCCACTAACTCTTGCATTCTCGATGCATATGATAGTCTTAGTGCCCATCCTCATCTCTCCTCCTATCCATATCGGGCATAGGCTATGAACTCCTGGGATATACCCTGCGGTCTCCCATACTGCCTCATCACCCTAGATACTACAAACCGCTCAATGATAAACACTAATTTGCCAATGAGAGGTCAAGTCATGAACATGTCCTTCCTCTGATCTCTCCAATCTTCCCATGGTTCTAGACCCCTATACGGTGTCCATACTACCGCAATCAGATCATCCAACTACCTCCTCCAATAGTCAGTCTTTCTCAGATGGGGCTGAGTAACATAACCTGAATAACAATAAACAATAGGCTAGTGCACCTCTCTAAAACCATCTACTATAGGTGTACATACTGGGATGTGGTCCCATGCCCATATCTGTAACACTAAAACACTTGTTGCCATACTCTTCCCCTCTCGATAAACAATCTCATACATCTCATGATACATATGGGCGAGCAAGCGTGATCCCCACCCTAATCTCACAAGATGAGTCAACAACCTCTCCAGCATTCTGGCCCAACCACAAAGAAAACCCTGTTGTCCTCTATTAGGCATAACAAAATAACCAATCATACCTACTAAAATGCATGCCAGAGGGTACTTCTCACCATATCTACTCATCAAATCATCCCAAGTTATGGCACGCTCAAGAATAGTCTCATCATAGAATATCCATCTCAATGTTAAAACACCCAATCGCTGAGTAGAATCGTAATCAACCTTGTCTCCAGCAAAAAGAATCCTCAGAATCCTATATATGTCCTCTGGTGTAATGGTCATCTCTCCAACTGGTAGATGGAAGGTGTTATGCTCTGAATGAAAATGCTCAACTAATGCAGTCAACATCCCATGATTCACATGGATATCAGGCATCTGTAAAAGGTATCTGAATCCACACAAATCAACATATGCTCTCTCTACATCTGATAACCCACGGACTAGCCTCATCGTCGACGAAAATACACATCAAAACTGGATATCCAACAACTGAATATACAAAATCAAACATACAAATTGTCAGCACATGATCCACATTGTGCGAAAAATATGTTAAACATGCTCGTGAATCCAAATATCAAAATTAAAAATTGAAAATTATTGTTTAGACTCTCAAAAAAGCTTGATGTTTTTCATATGAGTTTCCATAGACAAGCAGAAACTCGTACGAGTAAACATTACACACCGCACGAGAAAAGATGTTCATACGACAAAATATATCATGTCGCACAATACAATGGTCACTCAAGAACACTGTTGTATGACTCATGGGACGAAACTAGACGATGAAACCTATATGACCATATGACAAAATATAAGGAGGACAGTTTGTCATATGAAAAATGGTGTTCAATTGCATGACAAAATGATGTAAACAACTTCAAATGAAAAATAAAATGCAAAAAAATCAACAAAAATTCAAAATTTAAGAAGTGCACATGCTAAAGATTGATAACTTACCGTAGGGTCATAGTTTCACGGTCGATTATGACGTCTCTGGCACTCGAATCGATGCTCTTGGATCGGAATGGCCATTTTTCTTCTCAGAGGGTTTTTCAAATTTCCAAGTTTGGGAGGTAACAATGAATTGAAAGTGACACATTGAACCCCTTATATAGCCCAAACCCTCATTTTTTACCTTGCTTTGATGGACGTAAAACTTGTACCCTAAGCTAAATTGACTGTCTTGAGTCCATTTTCGAGATTGAAATCAAAATATGATGTCAATTCTCTATTTGAAATTTCATGACATTGACCACTTAGCACTTTCATGCTCAAGTCAGTTTTCGAATCATTTTTGCACTCAATTCTAAATCTCAATTTAATTCTCAAAACAACTCTGATTTTCATCTTCAACATCAATCTTTGTGCTCAAATAATTATCATCACTAAAAATTGCCTAAAATCATTGTACCCTCATCATCTTTCGATTTTGCTCCTGAGGGGGCATACTCATTACACCTTTTCAGTGATCATCATCATCAAAAGTCGACAATTTTTTTTCAAATCTTCATCTAAAGTTGAGCAAAAATCTTTTCAAACAAAGAAAATCAATTAAACCTATTTACTAGGGACATCTCAACTAAATCACGTCATATCAAGTTGAGATTCTTTGATGTCAAATAAAGCAATCTCTAGGGGCATATCAATCTTTGTCCTTATCTGAATCAATGTTCAAAATCAATGTTTAGTTTCAATCAAATCAAATCAAGTTGGACGTTATCTCTTGCTAATCAGTTCTTGTTCAATCAAGTTCAGAATTGGTTTTATCACTTTGCTCAGTCAATTCTTGTTCAATCAAGTTCAGAATCGGTTGTGTCTCTTGCTCTATCTAGTTCAATCAAGTTCTAGATTGATGCTTGTTTCTTGATCAATCAAGTTCAAGAACGGTATCTCGCTCTTTTGTTCAATCAAGTTCAGGATCGGTGTCGCTTTAATCAATCTATTTAGTTCTATCACTTCAAATCAAGCTGAACATCTCGCTCTTCATCAGTTTGTAATCCATCAGGTTCAGGACTGATATTTATTTGACATCAAATTTTCTTTGAATCAATACGTTACTCGCACATCAATTCAAAGAGGGGCAAATGTAATACCCTAAAAATGGTCATCTAAACCATAGGCCCCCTAATCTTGATTTCATCACCAAGGTCCTAACCAAAAGGGCAATTAAATTAATCTTGAGCACACAATTAATTTCTTAATTCATCAAATAACACATGGCAAATTAATCACTTTGAATTAATTAAATAAATATTTATTTAATTGATCATTTCAAGTAAATCATTTTTAAATAATTATCCTATTTATTTTATTAAATATCCTAGTATATTTAATTAAATAAATCAATTTGCCATTAAATCACAAAAAAAAGGAATTAATTGGAAAAAAGAATTAAAATTTGAGAAAAGAAATCAAATGGAGATAATCTTGAAAATCAAATTAAAAATTGAAAAAATCTCAGGAAAGCAATTAAAACAATTTAATCTCAAAATTGAATAAAATAGAGAATAAATTATCTTAATTTTAGTTCAGTTTCCTTTAAAAATGAGAAAAGTAACCAATCACATCAATTCACCTGGATTGTGCTTCTTCTGGGAAAATCTTGACCGCTCATCATCATTTGATCTTGGTCGTTGGTTTCTTTCTGATTTTTTTTATAAGTTCAGGCTCTCATCTCCCAATCAAGGATCCTAGAGAATATATTGTTATCATGTTGTTTTTTCTCTAGGTTCATTAAGATTTCATATTAAGAATATTTGCACATTAGTTATTGCATATTTGTGTAGCGTCCTAAAATTGTGACACTTGCAATTTCGACTACATTTCGGTCTTCACGATGGCGACGCAACACGCAACCTGAATGGAGACCCCGAAACTTGCTCACGACACCAAAAACTGCATTTTTCAAGTACCCTGGCCTGAACCTCCTTGCACCCTACTGTCCCGGGAGGTGGGACCAGAGCGCCTAGCGCCCTGGTCCCTCAAGACCAGGGCGCCGCCTTGGTCCCTGGGTCCTATTTTGGGCCCTGTCTCCTAAGGAGATTGCGGGTCTTTTTGTTTGCAATTTGGAAATTACATTTCCTGGTCGGCCTAAGGTCAGGAAAATCAGTCTATCAGCCCTAATTGACAAGTATATAAACTACATTTTTCTCTCTCATTTGGATATAACACATACATGACGGAAAAGGCGTGGAAACTATACTCAAGCATTCAAGCATTCAAGCATTCCTTCTAAGTCTCCATTCAAGGCTAAGTGTTGCATTCAAGACAAGGATTCAACCATTGAAGAGGAGATCACTTACTACATGCTACATACAACATACTACTACAACAAACAACAACATCTAAACCTTCGCACATAAGGATACCAACATCCTTAGAACAAGGTATTAGTACTTGTTTTACAATCATTTACATTTACAGCACTTGCTCATTTCTTGGTTAATTCCAAAACCGGGGTTTGACCTAAAGGCAAACCCCTAATCCCTAACCCCCCAATCGTCTTTGCTTTTCTGTGTGTAGGTTGCAGGTACACGGCTGAAATTGAAGATCTGGAATCCTTGTGCAGAGACGAACAGATCCCCCTTCGTTTCGCGGATTTTTCGGAGGACCGTGGCGCTCGGGTGCCATCGTCCTGACAACTTTTGCTCAAATTTGCAGGACATCGCCGTATCGACATTTTACTACTAATTCCAGGTCCGCAGCTTCATCCTATATCCCTATCTCAGTTTATAAGCGAATCTTTGTCACTTTCTATGCATTCCTAGCTTAATTCTTCTATGCACATTCTTTACAAAAGAGGGTAGCCTTGTTGTCTTAACCCTTGAAACTCATTTAGCATCTAATCTTGCATTGTGTGGGATTGGATCTTGTGGGTTTCAACCCCTCTTTTGAATGTAAAGTCTCTCCCCTAAGTGAAAATCATCAACCCTAGTGAATCTCCCTTCTCTCTCCTCGGAGTTGGAAGAGGGGAGAGCAACTAGGGTTCGATCGCGATTTTCCGCTTTACATTTTGGTGAACCCGACGTGAACATCCTTTCTGATTTTTCATGCTTAGATCTGAAAAAATTGATTACATTTCCATGTTTGATCTTTTGCAAAATTTTAGAGGTGATTGCATAAAAACCCTAAAATTTCTTTTTGGTAATTGAACTTGTGAAATATTTAATTGTTAATGCTTGTTTCAGATCTATCCTTCTATTACAAATTATCAATTCATATTTGTGCTTTAATTTTGAAAATTAAGTGGTTAAGTGTCAAAACCCTAATTTTTGAAACCTTCTTGATTCAACCTTTGTCTGACAATTTGACCGATCAAAACATCTCCAAATCAGCTGTAACTTTGGATTCCGCAATAAAATCACAATATCTTTCATCCCTGAAAATTTGGAAAAAAGTTGCGAGGACCGTGGCGCCGAGCGCCATCGTCCCCGACATTTTTTTCGAAATTTCGGGAGCAAGATCTTATTGTATTTTCCTGCTAAAATCCAGAATTTTGGCTGATTTTATCAATTCTAACACCTTCAAAATTACAGTCAAAGTTGGTCTTGTGATTGCTTGGATTAAGGTTTTTAAACATTCAAAAATCATTGAAACTGAAATTTTGTGTCAAAATTGTGTTCTTACTATCCTAAATCTGAAAAGTGTGTTAACATTCATCAAAAATTTCAGTGCTTTATTCAAATTCTTGCATTTTGTGACTTTTGAAATTAAGTGCTTAATTACAACAACTTTGATTTCCGCTTTCAAAATTGAATTTTGCGTGAAATTGAGTCAACTTTTGAATTTCAAAACTTGCATTGCTTTTGGCATTCCCTCTAAAATCATAAAATTCAAAATTTCAGTTTCCCTCTCTTTTTCAAAATTCAAATTTTGCATTTTTCAACAATCTGGGTAGGGTTCAATTTTGAGATTGCAACTTTAATTTGGCCTACCTACAGATCGTAAAATCACTCAATTTTTTCAGATTGGCTTTAAAATCATCATACCTTTCATCCCTGCAAATTTCGAAAAAAGTTGCAAGGACCGTGTTGCACTCCGAGCACCACGGTCCCGGACATTTTTTCCGAAATTTCGGGAGACTGTCGTGATTGCATTTAAGAGCTTAAATCCAGAAGATTGGCTGATTTTACTGAAAATTGCTACCTCTAAAATCAAAATTTTCTCTCCTTCTCTAGTGCATGAGTTTTACAATAATAAGCCCTACTTACACTATTCCCGTTAGACGAAGCCGTAGAATTAAGTCTTTCCGAGGTTTAATTACCGAGGAGATGGAACCTAATTTGAATAGCCTTTTTAATGAGGACATGGGTAATTCCTCTAATCCTCCTAATGACGAGGAAGCTCTCCATGAGGTTTCTGAAGAACAAATTTCAAAATTGGATAACCAATTTGACGATTTTCACCAATGGATGTCTCATGAGTATCCCGATAGTCAAGCTCTTCCTTTAATTGAGGGTCTAAAACGTATGCTTCAAAGTGATAAGAATGGAATTGATATTTTGCGTGGTATTTCACACATTGTGAACTCAAATGTGATGCCTATAAAGAGTTGTTCCGAATCTTTAGGTTATACACAACCTCCTACTCAAGTCAATCATTCTATTCCTTTGATGACTTCTATTGCTAGCATACCTACCTTTACATCAAACATAATGGCTACTTCTACACAAGACATTCCTCCTGTGATCACTAGTCATGGGGGCAATCCCTCTTCTTCGATTAACCCTCTTCCTTCATTCAATCCAACTTCTTCATACATTCCTTCAATGAGTGTTCCTATTACATCTTCACAAATGAACATGACGCAAGGGGGCAATTCATTTAACCATTCCATTCCTCCTTGTAGTTTTCCTCCTATCCAATCATCTCCTATGACTAACTATCATAGAGTCCCACCACCTTACTCTTTACCTTCTTTCAATAACATAACACCTCCATCACAATTTAACACGTCTAATATGAATTCTTCGACTGAAGCGACCATTAACAATCTTGCACAAACTGTCTCCTCTTTACAACAACAAATTGCCTCTATGAATCAATCTAAGTTTAGTGTGCCCACATTTGATGTTGCGATCCCACTTTCTCTTGACATTGTTCGAGCTATCCCTCCTAAACATGTTGAAATCCCGCATTTGGAACTATATAGTGGTAAAGGAGATCCTCTAACACATGTTAAGACTTTTCAAACAATATGTACTGATTTTGCTTATGACCAAAGGTTGCTTGCAAAACTGTTCACTAGAACATTAAGAGACAAAGCCCTACAATGGTATTGCTCATTGCCTTCCTATTCTATTACTTCTTTTGAACAACTTGCAAATGCTTTCATTCAACAATTTCAAAACAATATAAGTCCTAAAGTTACTTTGATTGATTTAATGCATTGTAAACAAGGTGTTAAAGAAAAAGTGACTGATTTCATTGGTAGATATAAGCATTTGTATGCTCAAATTTCTTTTCCAGTGCCTGACAATGATATTCAAAGAATCTTTATTTCTAATTTACAAAAAGATATTCGAGACAAACTTCTGTTTTCTGAGTTTACTTCTTTCCAACAGTTGTGTGCAACTCTTCACAATTATCAACTGACTGTGAGTCAAATGGAACAATCACATCCTATGGCTCCAAGTGATAAGGGTGATAGCAGTCAACAACCATTTGGGAAGTTTAAACCGAACAGAGATTCCATCAAATTCAATGAAAACATCATCAACAACAATGTGAATGCAGCATCAGGTGTGCCTCCTATTTCTAAATTTTTCAAGAAAGAAAGAAAGTATACTCCTTTGAATGAATCATTGCATAGTATTATGAATAAATTATTGGAACAAAATGTGCTTACTCTTCCTCCTATAAGACAAATTGATCCTGCAAAGATTACTTCACCTTATTTTGATAACAAATCTTTTTGTCAATTTCATCGTCAGCCTGGGCATGATACTGAAAAATGTTTTACTTTAAAGGGTAAAATTCAAGATTTGATTGATAACAATACTATCTCTGTTTCTGGAGTGAATGATAAAGGCAACACATCTGTAGCTCCTCCTAACCAAAATCTTCAGATTTTCACTGATCCATTACCTTCTCATACCTCTAATTCAATTGATGCTAATGATTCCTCTTTCTCATCTGATGGTCTTGTGTCTATGACTCCGAATGTGATTAACTTTGTAGAGCAGCAAGAAAACCCTAAAGAACCTTCCATCACATTTGATTCCAGTGAAACCATTAGGGCACCTGATGGTCCTTTATACATAGTTGCAAAAGTTAAGAATACACCTTGTCGTGGAGTGCTTATTGATCCTACGTGCATGGTTAATGTTATTACTGAATAATTTCTTTTTACTTTGCAATTGAATCAAGTGATATATGACAAAACAGATGTGATTGTGAAACTATTTGATGCATTTTCTTCTCCTGCAATTGGTTCTATTACATTGCCTATTGAGGTCCATAACAAATCCCTTGATGTGAACTTTGCTATTATTCCTTCATCCGAACAATTTCATGTGAAGCTTGGCTATCCTTGGCTATCTTCCATGAAGGCTATTGCTTCTCTTATTCATAAGTGTTTGAAATTTCCCCATAATGGTGAAGTTGTTACTGTCAATCATAGTCTCTTTAAACCAACTGAAAGAACCTCTAGCGTTCCTATTGATTACTTTTGGCCTAAACAATTCCAATCTCTTCCTCCGTGAAGTGATCATCTTTTCAAATCTTATCAAAAGTGGAAAATAGATATGATCCTATCTCTAAGTGAACCTAGAACACCCAAACTTGATATTCCTATCGTTCTTGAGAAGGAAGTTCTTCCTTTGAAAGATGAAACTAATGTCTTTCCTCAAGAAGATTCCCAACCCATCCCTATGGATGTAACTATGTCTATGCCTAATAAACCTCCTAAAAGTAGACCTATCCCTCCTCGTCATGATGGACTTGGTCTCCTTAAACCAAATATTCCTCCTTTATATGGAGTAGTTCCTCCTCCTTCCTTCTATAGAGAGAAGAGACCTTCCTCTTCTCCTATTATCCAGCCTAAGAGACCACAACCTAAACACCCAAGTGATAAGGATGAGAACATCCCTCCTCCTCAATCTCCTAATCTTCCTACTAAGACTAGACAAAATCGTTCTGCACATGAACGCAGACGACATCGTCATCTTAGGGCTCAAGCAGCTGCTTCTCAAACTTTACAATCTCCAAAAACACCTTCAACAAGCATTATTCCATTTTCTCCTCAGCCGGAAATTGAGCCTAAATCTCCTAAACATAAGATGCATGATGGTTTTGATCCTGTGCGAGTTAAAGATCCTATTTTTATAAATCTTGATGATGATATAGATGAAAATGTTATTCATGATGAAAATGTTACTTCTCTTGCTTCTGATAGTGAATATGAACTTGTTGATATTGATAACCATTTATCTAACGAATTTTCTAAAGCACTTATCCTAGCTCCTAGACAAGAACAACGTGGCTCAGAACATGAACATAGCCCTTGTTTGGATCTTGTGATAGCTCCATCTGCTGTGTTGGATGTTCCTCCTCTAGCATGTTCCCTGCCTTCCCAAAACATTGATCAGCAAGATCGGGGGGTAGATGACGTGCTAGACTAGTTACATTAGCATAGCAGATTCTCTCCCCCTCTCTTTTGTTACTTCTTCTATATGTTATTCTCATTCTTCTATTTGTCGTCCTTAGTGTTGTCTACTTGAGGACGATGCAAAGCGTTGAGATCTCTCGATCTCTCTCATGTTGACTCAAAAGACACATGTGTTCCCTTCTTCTAGGTGACCTTCCTTGATTGGGGAATGAAGAACAATTATTCATACATACATATGATATACATGAATAATCATACAGCATACTGACCCCGAGGAACGAGAAGTCACCTCGTGCTTTGTGTTTTGTGTCTATTATCCTTAGGTTTATCTCACACTTGGGGGCTAAATCCTTGTGATAACGTGCTCCTTTCCTTTCTCATTTCTTATGTGTATCACTACGTTAAAACAATCACCCCCGGTGAGGCATGTGCAATCGCTTTAACGTAGGGGGGCATACACCCTGTCTATCCTTTCAAGATACTTGAAAATTTCTTGGCGAACTTAGCTTTGCCTTGAAAATTTTTGGTATTTCTTTTGCATGACTCATAGTGAGGGAACCTTACTACTGACAGTCATGGTTCTCCCTCATGATCTTCCCTTTTACTTTGTCAATCGAAGTCGTAAGATCCTTAGTCCACTGGGGGCTTGGTGTGTCTTGCCTCCTTGACGTGGTGAAAGTCTTTCAATGTTGTTTCCTTGTACTTTACCGGAAGTATGAGCATACATACTCCTGCTAAAGTGGGGGCTAAATGTAGCATCCTAAAATTGCGACACTTGCAATTTCGACTACATTTCGGTCTTCACGATGGCGACGCAACACGCAACCTGAATGGAGACCCCGAAACTTGCTCACGACACCAAAAAATGCATTTTTCAAGTACCCTGGCCTGAACCTCCTTGCACCCTGCTGTCCCAGGAGGTGGGACCAGAGCGCCCAGCGCCCTGGTCCCTCAGGACCAGGGCGCCCAGCGCCCTGGTCCCTGGGTCCTATTTTGGGCCCGGTCTCCTAAGGAGATTGCGGGTCTTTTTGTTTGCAATTTGGAAATTACATTTCCTGGTCGGCCTAAGGTCAGGAAAATCAGTCTATCAGCCCTAATTGACAAGTATATAAACTACATTTTTCTCTCTCATTTGGATATAACACATACATGACGGAAAAAGCATGGAAACTATACTCAAGCATTCAAGCATTCAAGCATTCCTTCTAAGTCTCCATTCAAGGCTAAGTGTTGCATTCAAGACAAGGATTCAACCATTGAAGAGGAGATCACTTACTACATGCTACATACAACATACTACTACAACAAACAACAACATCTAAACCTTCGCACATAAGGATACCAACATCCTTAGAACAAGGTATTAGTACTTGTTTTACAATCATTTACATTTACAACACTTGCTCATTTCTTGGTTAATTCCAAAACCAGGGTTTGACCTAAAGGCAAACCCCTAATCCCTAACCCCCCAATCATCTTCACTTTTCTGTGTGTAGGTTGCAGGTACGTGGCTGAAATTGAAGATCTGGAATCCTTGTGCAGAGACGAACAGATCCCCCTTCGTTTCGCGGATTTTTCGGAGGACCGTGGCGCTCGGCCGCCATCGTCCCGACAACTTTTGCTCAAATTTGTAGGACATCGTTGTATCGACATTTTACTGCTAATTCCAGGTCCGCAGCTTCATCCTATATCCCTATCTCAGTTTATAAGTGAATCTTTGTCACTTTCTATGCATTCCTAGCTTAATTCTTCTATGCACATTCTTTACAAAAGAGGGTAGCCTTGCTGTCTTAACCCTTGAAACTCATTTAGCATCCAATCTTGCATTGTGTGGGATTGGATCTTGTGGGTTTCAACCCCTCTTTTGAATGTAAAGTCTCTCCCCTAAGTGAAAACCATCAACCCTAGTGAATCTCCCTTCTCTCTCCTCGGAGTTGGAAGAGGGGAGAGCAACTAGGGTTCGATCGCGATTTTCCGCTTTACAATTTGTTAAATCACTTAGCTTAATATTTATTCATAGCTTAATCATGTTAGCGTAATATCCATTAATCTTGCATATCTTGCATTTATCTAGCTTAATCCTGCATCCATTTAGCTCAATTTTGTACTCATATAGATTAAATCCTTCATTTGGGTGCTTTCGAGTCACTGGTATTACTTATACAAATCTGAGAGCAAGACTAAACTCACATCTACTAGAAGGCAATAGATCGCTTTGTGATGGTTTATTATTCATTGTTGATTGATTTACTAACCATGCATCTAATGACTTAATTGAAGTGTTGTGTATTCAAGAAACATATACGATCAACTTTTCACACACACAACTATTAGGTCTACGATCATATCAATGTTGGATAATGGGAAGTCATCTTTAGGACATGCCTTGTTTAGATCTCTAAAATTCATACAGATACAAATGCCCCCAGTTGGTTTTGCCACTGGTACATGTTGTAGTCTTTTGGATTTGGTTGTTGGACTTAGTTATGTTGTTTTCATTGATGTCAACATTCTCCTGTGAGTTTTTTCGATGAGCTTGTGAAGATTTTTTGATCTGGTTTGTTGTTCTTTGGTTACGAGTTCCTGGTGTTCCTATTGGTGTTCCTGTCAGTATTCCCTCTAGTATATTCTGGTATGATCAGATCTTGTGTTGAGACTTTGGGATGTTTCTTGGGATGATCTTGTGTATCTTCTTTTCAAATAGTTCATGATTTGGTGACCCGCAAATTATCTTTCTTCATGATAGTTGTTTAGTTGTGTTCTTGAATTTGAGATGTTGATAGATGAAGATTTGAAAAGAGATGATTGTGCAACTATTCCAGATGATTCTTACACATTTCTTGGTGTCTCCAAATTCTTTCCTATTTGTTTTGATGATCTGCATTGATCGTTGTATGAGTTTTGGTGATTTCTATCAATCAGTGATTGTTTGAGTATTTCTGGTGGTGTAACGTGTTGTGGTTGATCTTGGTGTGATTTCTAGTGAATATGATCATTTGGAAATTTGAATTAGGTCCATGCTATATAATGTAAATCATAATACTAGTCTGGTGGTCGATCTTTGTATCATGTAATGTAATTTTTGTTGAGGGTTGAGGGTTTAGCCTGATGGTATGATGAAAGAATAAGTATCCTGTAGAATACTGAGAGGGGGGGTGAATCAGTATATTGAAAAACTAAAAGAAAATTCCCAAACTCAAACTCAGTCAAACAAAGTAAACATATCTCAGTCAAGATCAATATTCATTGGAATACTTGACATCAACCAATTTAACTGTTAAGACAACTTTAACTGTAAACAAATTCAATCTTGAAAACATTAACAATGCTTAATCATAACTCAACATATTCATCTCTCAATGCTTCTACTTAACATTCCTTATCAGAAGTTAACCATATCAACAAATAAATTTACAACCACAAAAGCATTCGCCACTTGACACAAATGTTTATACGTGGAAAACCCAAATAGGTAAAAACCATGGTGCGATGGAACTCACAAGGATATCTATCTGAATTCTTCTGAAGTTAATCCTGTTAGGAGCCAAATCCTGTTAGAGCTTTACAATAAGTCCTGTTAAGAACTAATTCCAGTCAAGAATCACCCGGTTAAGGGATTTACAAATATGCCTTGTCATAAGCACAATACCCTGTTAGGAGTAACCTCACTGGAGGATATAAGAATCCAAGCTAATGGACCACCTTGTTAGAGGATTTAATGAGTAACCAAGCTTGTTAGATCTCACTCGATTAAGGGATTTAACTTCTAATGTAATTGTTAGAAAACAACAATTTTGTTGATCTGTCTCAATAGCACTACTTTTGCTTGATCAGATCCTTCTATAACCTTCAATCTACCTTCACTCAAAGTGCAGATCCATTCACCAGTTTGGCAGCTACACACTCAATAGGTTTTCTACCAACCTTGCCAACAACCTTTACAAGCAACTTCATCGACCTTAAATAGAAATCAATTAGGTTGGTAACACAACAAAAACCTAATTCTCATCATTGAGATTACAAACAAGTCGATACAATCTTGACTATTAGAAATCATGACAATCTTCTTCACATTCTTCAAGACAATTCCAACCGCTCCATGATCACCACTTCATCGGACTTTGTAACTCATCACACGTTGTGCATTAAATGCAATCCACTTTGCTCCTTCCCTAGACAAGAACAAACACGCCAAAACAATTTGAATATATCCTCAATCAAATGATCACATGTTTCTCCATCATTACCGCTTATCAGATAATAAACCATCAAACTTGGTCAATTAGAGTTTAACAGCTGACAGGGTTTTACCGGTTACATTACATAGAAAGATTTAACCCTTTATACCATTTCACTGGTTCAACTCACAAAGCTCTTTTACCGGTTACTAGCCAATATCAAAATCAACAATATCGACGATATCATGAATATCATTACTAGTTCAATTGACATCAATGACAACATATTATTAATGCAATCTCTATGCAAAATGCCAACAATATCCAAATGCCAACAATCTCCCCTTTGGCATTGATGGCAATACAAATATCAATGCCTCTGATTACTGTTGAGATTGGTGAATAGGAATCCTGGTTTATAGTACCAAGTATTCACCTAATCAGACACATAATTCTTCTCCTCAATCACATAATTCTTCTCCCCCTTTGACAACAATGCCAAAGTGAAAGTAAAACATGTAATTCTTCTCACATTGTGATGTTGATGCTCCCCCTATGGAATACATCCACTCCTTCATCAATCCTTTGAAAATTCTGCAAGTGGTTCAGGGACTAATGCAATCAACATCATGCTCAACTAATTTCATGAAGAGGGACAACCCCCAATTGACTTCTAAGATACTCAAAAGTGGTCTTAGGTAGAGGTTTGGTAAAGATATCTGCAAGTTGCTCCTTGGTAGAAACATTCTCCAAGACAACATCTTTACTTTGAGCTTTTTCCCTCAAGAAGTGATATTTCAATTCAATGTGCTTAGTCCTTGCTTGCATAATAGGATTTTTGGAAATGTTTATTGCACTTGTATTATCATACAAAATCTTTATAGGTTCAAAGATTTCCATCTTCAAACCTTCCAAAATGTACCTCATCCACATAGCTTGTGTACAATTCATATAAGCTACTACATACTCAGCTTTAGCAGTAGACTATGAAGTGCAATTCTTCTTTTTACACTCCAAGAGACTAGCCTTCCTCCTAGAAAGAATTCTCTGTCGGTAGTACTCTTCCAGTCATCAATATTTTATGCCCAATTAGCATTTGTGTATGCTTTCAGATCAAAATTTCCACCATATGGATACCATAATCCATAGCCAACAGTACCTTTCAGATATCTCAAAATTCTCTTGGTTGCCATCAAATGTGCCTCCTTAGGATTCTCCTAAAATCTAACAACAATACCAACTGCATGGGCAATATCTGGTCGACTGTGAACAACATAGTGTAATTTGCCAATCATTGACCTGTATTCCTTTTCATCTACAGACTTAGATGCATCATCTTTGGACAATTTACAACCTATAACCATTGGGGTTCCAACTGGTTTACAATCACTCATACCGAAATTCTGCAAAACCTCTTTCACATACTTGGATTGAGTAATGAAAATACCATTCTTCATCTGCTGTATTTGTAAGCCTATAAATTTTTTTATTTCACCTACTAATGACATCTCAAATTCATTCTTTATTTCATCTGCAAAACAATTACTCATGTCATCATTATCTCCAAATATAATATCATCTACAAATACTTCACTTACCAGTATATCATCTCCTTCAGACTTGAGATAAATGTTGTTGTCATCACTAGTTCTAGCAAAACCTATCTTCATCAGATGAGTGTGAAGCTGCAAATGCAAGTAGTGTTCTGACACCTTCCAGTTTTTCTACTGGTGCAAAAGTTTCTCCATAGTCTTCTCCTTCTTCTTGCACATAACCTTTGCATACTAATCTTGCCCTATTGGGAATTACAATACCATCTTCATTTAATTTGTTTCTGAACACCCATTTGGTACCTATAACATTCTTGTTTACCGTTTGGGGTACTAGGGTCCAAGTGTTGTTCTTCTCAATTTGATCCAACTCTTCCTCCATAGCTTTCACCCAATGATCATCACCAAATGCCTCTTTAGCACTTCTAGGTTCAAAGGTGGAGATCATGCAAGAGTTCTCTCTTAATCTCCTTCTAGTTTGTACACCTGCATCCTTATTCCCAATTATCTATTCAAGGTTGTGATTCAGTCTCACATACCTAGGTAAAACATGATCATTCTCTTTAGGTTCAACTTCATCATTATCATCTTCCTCTGGATTTATTTGTTCCGGTTGAACAACTTCATCAGGATTTTCTTTACCGGTTTCTGATTTAACAGTTTCA
The DNA here is from genome assembly GCF_030272615.1 of Cryptomeria japonica. Classification (NCBI taxonomy): domain Eukaryota; kingdom Viridiplantae; phylum Streptophyta; class Pinopsida; order Cupressales; family Cupressaceae; genus Cryptomeria; species Cryptomeria japonica. The sequence goes on from NC_081406.1 coordinate 195,138,995, forward strand.
AGTTCTAAAAGCAAAATACAAGGATCTTCATCCTTTTTCTCAGAACTAGTTCCTTCTGAAAGTTTAGGACATTCATCTACACAAACATCAACACTTTCAACAACTTTCTATGTTCGGTTGTTGAAGCATTTATAGGCCTTACTCTTGGTGGAATAGCCAAGGAATATGCCTTCATCACTCTTAGCTTCAAACTTTCTTATGCAATCACCTCTTTTAATAAAAAATTTTCTTCCAAATATTTTAAAATAGCTAACATCAGGTGATTTCTCATACCAGTACTCATATGGGGTCTTGTCCTTACCTCTTTTTACCAGAACTCAGTTCATTGTGTACACAACTGTACTTACAACTTCTTTCCAAAATGTTTTTGATACACCTCCTTGTATCAACATAGTTCTAGCAGCTTCAACCATTGACTAGTTGTTTCTCTCTGCTATATCATTCTATTGTGGTGTTCTTGGTGTAGAAAGATGCCGCTTGATACCATTATCATCACAATATTTAGTGAACTCTACAGAAGCGAATTCACCACCTTGATCTATTCTAGTGCTCTGCTGAGAAAGACTTGCTCTTAAAAGTTGAAGAAGTCATCTTTCCTAGTTGACATTCTTTACAAAGAGCATTAACCGGTTTGTCTAGCTGAGGCAGACCTCTTACAGTCTTAGACTTGCTTACTTTAATAATATTTTCAAAATTAATATGATAAAATCTCCTATGCCAAAGCCAACTATCATCTGTTTTTGCAATCATACATATGCTAACTTTAGGATTGAGAAGAAATAGATTACCTTTGGTCTGTTTACTAGTTGCAATCAATTCACCTTTGTTGTCAAAGATTTTGCATATACCATTTTTGAATCCAGTGGGTATCCTCTATCATTAAGTTGTGCTACACTTAACAGATTGTTCTTTAGGCCTTCAACCTAATAGACATCGCCATCACTGCTTTTCCCATTAAGAGAAATAACTCCTTTTCCTTTCAGCATATAGGGTGAGTCATTACCAAATCTGACAACACCACCATCAAATTCTTTTAGGGAAATAAATTTGCTCCGGTCACCAGTCATGTGGTGTGAACAACCACTATCAATGATCCAATCATCAGAGTTATCCATTCTGGATACTAGTGCCTTCTGATCTGATATTTCTTTCTTAATTGCGACAAACACAATACCTTCACCATCATCATCATCAAATTCTTCATCAGCAATACCACTGTCAATAGCTACAAGACAATCTCTCTTGCCTTTACCCTTGTACTTCTTAAATTTGTCTCTCTTGTATTCATTTTCACCATTAGGCAATTTGTTGCTATATGACCAATCTTGTTGCATGCAAAACATTTTAAAGGTAGCTTACCTTTATATTTACCCATGCCTCTAGGAAGTCATTTTGCCAACAATGCTTCAAGATTTACTAAGTTGTCATCATCTTCAGCATCTTTGTTAGATTTAGATTCATGGTTATGGTTAGTATCTCTACTTCTTCTCACAGATGGGTTAGAGACAGAAGCTCTAAATGCAGATTTTGATCTCTGTACATTGCCATCATAGCCATTTAGTTCAAAAGCAGTAAGTTTGCCAATAATAGAGTCAAGGGTTATCTTTGTCTTATCAATGGATTTTAGCTCTTGAATAGCTACAACTTGAATAGCATAGATCGGTAGCAGGGTTCTCAGTACTTTACTGATTACTATGGCATCTTCCACTTTCCCTCCTACACTCTTTAATCCTTTGACCATACTACTGGATGTTTTCACCTTCAGACATTCTCATGTCATCAAACTTTCCTCTTAAACTCTCTTCTTTAGCAATCTTGACATGCTCAACACTGCTATAGATATCTTCTAGTTTCTTCCATACTTGATATGCAGTTTCAAGACCATGAACATCTACATATTTAGCATCAGATAGGGAACTGATATTAGAATCTAATGTCTGGTGATTTTTTTTGTTGTTCTTTCTTCTGATCATCAATCAGGGGTCCAGTGGTTGTAGTATACTTATTTTCAATATGTTCCCAATACTGACTACCAAGACTCTTAATATAAGTCTTCATCCTATCACTCCATATTCTATAATTATCTTTGTTAAATTTCAGACCTTCTTTCTTCATCATGATCTACAAGATCTCTTCCTCAAGCTGTTAGGCTTTTAGGTTAAGAGGGTCTGAGTCGCTCTGATACCAATTGATGGTATGATGAAATAATAAGTATCCGATAGAATACTGAGAGGGGGGGTGAATCAATATATTGAAAAACTGAAACAAAGTTCCCAAACTCAAACTCAGTCAAACAAAGTAAACATATCTCAATCAAGATCAATATTCATTGGAATACTTGACATCAACCGGTTTAACTGTTAAGACAACTTTAACAGTAAACAACTTAAATCTTGTAAACATTAACAATGCTTAATCATAACTCAACATATTCATCTCTAAATGCTTCTACTTAACATGCCTTATCAGAAGTTAACCATATCAACAAATAAATTTAGAACCACAAAAGAACTCACCACTTGACACAAATGTTTATACATGGAAAACCCAATTAGGTAAAAACCATGGTGAGATGGAACTCACAAGGATATCTATCTGAACTCTTCTAAAGTTAGTCCTGTTAGGAGCCAAATCCTGTTAGAGCTTTACAATAAGTCCTGTTAAGAACTAATTCCAGTCAGGAATCACCCGGTTAAGGGATTTACAAATATGCCTTTTCATAAGCACAATACCCTGTTAGGAGTAACCTCACTGGAGGATATAAGAATCCAAGCTAATGGACCACCTTGTTAGAGGATTTAATGAGTAACCAAGCTTGTTAGATCTCACCCGATTAAGGGATTTAACTTCTAATGTAATTGTTAGAAAACAACAATTTTGTTGATCTGTCTCAATAGCACTACTTTTGCTTGATCAGATCCTTCTATAACCTTCAATCTACCTTCACTCAAAGTGCAGATCCATTCACCGGTTTGACAACTACACACTCAATAGGTTTTCTACCAACCTTGCCAACAACCTTTACAAGCAACTTCATCGACCTTAAATAGAAATCAATTAGGTCGGTAACACAACAAAAACCTAATTCTCATCATTGAGATTACAAACAAGTCGATACAATCTTGACTATTAGAAATCATGACAATCTTCTACACATTCTTCAAGACAATTCCAACCGCTCCATGATCACTACTTCATCAGACTTTGTAACTGATCACGCGCTGTGCATTAAATGCAATCCACTTTTCTCCTTCCCTAGACAATAACAAACGTGCCAAAACAATTTGAATATATCCTTAATCAAATGATCACATGTGTCTCCATCATTACCGCTTATCTAGATAATAAACCATCAAACTTTGTCGGTTAGGGTTTAATAGCTGATAGGGTTTTACCGGTTACATTACATAGAAAGATTTAACCCTTTATACCGGTTCACCAGTTCAACTCACAAATCTCTTTTACTGGTTACTAGCCAATATCAAAATTAACAATATCAGCAATATCATGAATACCATTACCGATTCAATTGACATCAATGACAACATATCATTAATGAAATCTCTATGCAAAATACCAACATAGCCGAGCTTGCTATCAAGGTTGACTATTTGTGTATATAGGTGATATACTTATGTAATTTAGGAGTCGATGTGATGTTTTCATTATCAGAGAGAGTTGTATATGTGAAAAAGAGATATATTCATTTTGTAAGTCAGTGAGACTTCCCTGAAGGTTGGAGCCTTCCGGGCATATATCTTTTGGCAGTGAGCCTAGGCAGTGTGCCTGAATGCATGTGCATTTCCCATTGTAATATTTTCACATACTACTATAGAGTATCATCTTAATGTGGGTAGGTTCCCACCGTGGTTTTTCCCTTGACCCGGTTTTCTATGTCAAAAATCTTGGTGTTGTGTGTTGTGTTCATTTTCTTATCTTTCAGTTGTTGCAGTTTATCAGTTTATGCCTTGGTATTTGATTATTTGATTTTCGGTGAAGACTGATTCACCCCCCTCTCAGTCTTCCTTCTTGATTGCCACTAATAGTGCAAGGTTGGAGATCTATTTTGCATAATCAATAGGCCTTATGAAAGCAACATCTAATAGATTTTTGAGTTTTGCTTTTACTAACAGTGCGATCTAAGGATGCATCTTTCTAAGCTTTTGTTTTACTAGTTTGGCTCCTTCTTCTATTGTCAAATGATGCATTACTACTTCTGAATCTAGGCCTGGCATGTCTGCATAGGACCATGCAAAATTGATCTGTCGCTTTTGGGATAACTGTATAAAATCGGGATCTTCAGTTGGAGTCGATGGTTTTGCAAGATGTAGTATGTGTGGATTTTTTGATGCCTCCAGATTGACTTCCTTTATTTCTTTGATGAGAATAGACGATCTCTCCTAATTACTCATGAAGGGGATAATTTCAAGCCTTCCATCCTTCGGCACCTTAGAGAGGTTTTAACCTTTGGATACATCCTTTTTTTAACTCTTTTGGTCTCCACAAGTGCCACAGTGTGGTTTTCACTTGAGGATCCCGTTTTTATTGTAACATTTTTGTGACTAAAAGGTTTGGAATTCTCTCCAAAGTAATCCATGCTTTGAAGTTCAATAGCATACCTAGCTTTGTGATCCCCTCTTGGTACGTTATCCCGTAATTCAAAAAAGTCTATGATCACTTCATCATTTTGGAAGGTGTCCAGGTGTGGGAGATCCTTTTGGTTCCAACCAATGAGTTTGGGGTGAATAATTGGCGTTGCTTCATCGATTAGGTTAAGTTCATAGGATGTGTCAGTTAGGGTAAGTATGGAGGAATTAAGGTCATTGTAAGTACTATTATCTTCGTAATTGGGCTCAAGAGGTGACCTATCTATTCTTGAAGTATCCTCGTCAACTGGATCCCAAAAGGTTTTGATCCATGGATCTTTGTCAGCTCTTTTATCATCTAAAGAATCCTCATCCAAGTCATTTAAATAATCTATTTCATATTCATTTGAATTGGTCTCAACATTACTAGGTTGAATTATGTAACTGTACCTTATAGGGATGTCGTCGATGTTGAAAGGTTTGTGGACAACCATTATAGGTGTCATATATGACGGGGTTGCTAGTGTTGCTGGAGTATTTGAAATGGATAGAAGTGGCAACTCAAAAGTGATTGATCTATGTGCAATATCATCCCTTTGTGTGTTTAGTGTCCGTGCACACGGTGAGTGATTGGTGTTGGGCATGACTTGGATTTTTAGATCTTTTAGGTTGATCTGCAATAGACACTTTTCTACTTCTAGAATGGGTGAACTTGGAAGTGGTATGCTTTTGTTTTCTTGGAATCTTGAGCTTAGAAGATCCTCCTGAACCAAGATTGAATCCAAAGACAGTTGTATCTCATGGTTGTAACAAGGGTTGCAATGGCTCCTATACACCTAGTTTGTTTAACCTTAATGCACTATTGCCATCATATCCCATCTTTTGCATTAGGGTAAAACCTTCGTCATACCTCTCTGTAGGGATATTGATTTGTTGTCTAGCTGTATTGGAAGGGTTTCTATAGATCCATCCCGCCAAGTCTTCATCAATAATTTCTCATTCTTGTGATCTGTCTGGGATAAACCCATCAAGTGTATTAGTATTGACTATAGTAAGGGGATTGAGTGACATTTGTGGTTTTCCATGAGTCCTAGGTGAGAGGGGTAGTTGGCCAACACAAAAAAGTTGACTAATCCTTTACTTTCATTTTCAACTTTTTCCATTTGGGTGTAGGGATCGGTGGACAGGTGAGATTTTTTGGGTGGATGTAATATTATGAGGTGATGGATTCTATGTTGCTAGGGACTGTGATATCAAGTTGATGCCTTATATTGTTTCAAAAGGTGAATGGGTTAACATCATCGAGGATAGTAATCTCTACTCCGTTATCTGGAAACTCGATGCATTGATGGTAAGTGGATGGTATTGCTTGCATGACATGAATCCATGGTCTACACAATATGATATTGTATGGAAGAGGGAGTTCAAGGACTTGACAAACAACATTCTTCACCACAGGTCCTACCCTGGCCGATAGAGTAGCATACCCTTTAGAGGAGCGTTATGCATCATCATAGGCCTTGATGGTGATACTCTTTCTTGCATCAACTACTTCTACTGCATATCCCAATGTTGTGATTAACTTTAATGTGCAAATGTTAAGCCCATCCCCATTGTCAATCAGACTCGCTTGATTATGTGTTTATGTATGAATCCCTCAATGTGGAGAGGGGCATTGTGTGGTTATTGAAAGGATGTGTCATCATTCTCTACAAAAGTGAGACATGGTGATGATTTGAGACTTCCAACCATGGCTTGAAATTGATTTGTATCAAGGTTGGATGGAACTGACACTTCTTGGAGAGCTTGGTCCAAGATGGTTTTGTGTGAGGGTGATAGGCGCAAAAGCTCTAGTATGGAAATGAGTGTCGGTGTCTTATCCAATTAGTCCATGAGGTTATATTATTTGGGTACGTATGCTGCTCTTGAGGGTGCTCCTTGTATGATGATCTTCCTATGATGCGTAACAAAATTGCATGTTGAATCTTTGCCTTTGATCTTAATAGTTGCAATTTGTTCATTGATATCATAAAGGTTATTAACGGTATAGGTATATGGTGCCTATGTATAGTTCACCATGTTATCTTGGTTCCTACGTTAATGGGAGTGACCTTCTTTCTCATATGATGGGAGTGGATTTTTTAACATGGTATGATCAGATTGGAAGTTTTTGCATTGTGACCATCCACTTCTATGTCACCTTGATCAATGAGGTATTGAATGATATATTTTAACCAATGGCAACTATTTGTTTTGTGTCCTTTTCCTTTACTAAATTCACAATACTTATTATCTCTCCACCATGAAGGTTTAATCTGTTGGCAATTAAAACTCGTTGGATTCGTATGTTGTCATTGATGGAAACAAGATTCTATAGAAGGAAGATACCATAATTTGGAGACATACACCGACAGATACCGGAATTGGAGTAATCAAGGTCATCACCGGCACTGACACCAGCATCCAACACTTTAGTGTAGCTGACATCAGTTTGGGATCTGAAAGGTTTTATTTGTAAAATTATTTTGCAATTATTTGTTGGCACTTTTGATGATTATGTTGTGATTGTCATTGATGGACACATACTTGCATTGAGATCACTTTTATATGTATGAGTTATGCTCAACCAATATTTGTTCCAACCAGTATGATGCATTATAGTCTTTAGACTATTGGTGTTTTACTGAAAGTGTTTACCGATCTGAAGCGGTATGATGACCCCAAGCAGTTTGAGGATCTCAAGCGGTACGAAGGATCAAAGCGGCAGAACACATATTTCCCAGTCTTCATTTTGTCAAACTAGCAACCAGTATTTTGTCTAAACTGCTATTTTGTATGAATTGGTAATACTCTGTGATGAGTTACCATCCACTGATTGTTTGATGGTGCGGACACTTCAATGGTTCTTTTTGTGTCATGTTACAGAATATGTCTAGATGCATTGAGCCTAGGAAATTGTATTGTAATCCTATTGGACCAACATGAAATCAAATTCCTTTATAAGGACATCATGTCTAGGGTTTTAGGTTGTTGCTAGGGTTTAAGGTGGTTGATGAGTTGGAGAGAGTGTGAATGTGTAGAAGACTGAAGCAATGCTGGAATGCATTAGGAATGAGCTATCAAGGATCTAACCAAGCAATCTATGCTATTTGCTAGATCACTCACTTGTTGATTATTCACATCTTCGACAAGTCTGAAGCCCTTAACCGGGTAGGCCCAAAAGCCTTTTGTAAATCCTCTAACAAGGTGGTTCACATCTATGGATGTAAAATCCTCTAGCAAGGTAGTCTTTAATCAAACTTATCTCCTAACAGAGATTGAGATTCCTAACAAGGATCTGTTCTGGTAAAGAACATTGTATGACCTTAACCGGTCTGGTTCCTATTCTGCAGATAGTTACTTGTGAGTTCCATCTCACCATGGTTTTTCCCATTTGGGTTTCCACATCAAAATATTTTGTGTTATGGTGTTTGTGCTTCTGTGGGTGAATGTATTATTTTCTATTTGGTTTGCATGTGTGCTAACCGGTTTGTCTGCTAAACTATTTTACCGGTTTACTGGTAGTCTAGTAAAGTGTTTAAGTACAGAGATTTTTGGCATACTAATTCACCCCCCTCTCTTAGTATTCATCAATTGGTATCAGAGCCTACCTTTCTATAAGTTTAACCACTTGGAAAGAGATATGGGGGAATACACATTGAGGGAACTTACTCATCAGCTCACTCAGTCTGAGCAAGCCTATGATGATCTTATGGTTAAATATAAGGCATCTCAAGCAAAAAGGAGAGAACATGCTAAAAAGATGATGGAGCTATCTGAAAATATTTCTTCTAATGAAGCAGACATGGAAGCCCTAATCCAAGAAGTAGAAAAGCTGAATGAATCCAATTCCAACCTGAGAAAGGAGTTGGAAGGACTGACTATCCGAATGTGCCAAGAGCTTGAGAACCAGAGGAAAGTTGAAGATCTGGTAAAAGATAAAGATCATGAAATCTCCAAGTTGAAACAAGAGTTCAGTTCCCTAACTGCTCAACTCCATGTGAGCAAAGTTGAAAAGGAAGACATGCAAGGAGAACTGAACATGACCATCTCTGAGAATGCAAACCTGATGGAAACAAATACTGCTATTTCCAAAGAACTCTCTGAGTCAAAGGAAATACTTGCTAAGTTCAACAAGAGTACTGTTAAGCTAGAGCAAAATCTTGAATCAGCCAAACCTGTCAAGAATGTTGATGGATTTGGTTACTCCAATCATGAGCAAGATGAGACCTCTGGTGCAAATGCTGAAGCATCAAAGAGGCAACTGACATTCAAAGGTAAAGGTAAGAAAAAGTTCAAACATGTTTGCTTTAACTATCTTAAAGAAGGACATACTACTAATGTATGTAGGAGTAAGGCTTATAATAATTTTCCTTATTTTCTAAATGATAAGCCTAGATCCTATAGATTCAATGGTAATTGTTATGCATGCAACAAGTTTGGGCATAGAGCATTTGAATGCAGGTCTGTTATGAACAACTCTGGAAGATATCCTCAGAGGACTCAACGAGTTGGTCCAGAACCTTTTGTGAACCCGAATCACAACCGGTTTAATTCCTTTAATCATCAGTCAAGAAGCAGTGGCTATCAAGCGGCAATCGAATGGAGAGAAAACTATTTGATCTATCATGGTCATGGTCACACAACTGCAACATGCAGGAGGAAGAACGGTAACATGAATAATGGACCTTGGAGAGCACCTGGAATGGTCTGCTATCATTGCAACAAACTGGGTCACATTGCGAGATTCTACAGAAGTAGAAAGAGTATATCAGATGTTATACCGGTCATTTCGGAAGGAAAGATTGATATTGACACTGTTCAAGTGGATATGAACAAAACTTGGAAATGGAAACCAATGGTGCTGCAAGAAGAACCGGTTTCTGCACCTAGTGTGGAAATAACGGAACCGACAAACTAAGCATCAGAAAAGCTTAGGGGGAGAAAACAGTGAAACACTATGAACCCCCAGTTTACACCAGTAAAAGACCTTAACCGGTATGTGATACCTATCATTTGGCAGAAGACCGGAAATGGTAATATGAAAATTAGGGTTTACGCCCTAATGGTGGAGCATTTATCATGGTAGGTGAGGAATATGTTTAAAAGGAATTTTCAAATCATTTCTCACTATCATTTTTTTTTAGGGAAGAAGTTTTTCAAGTGCAGAGAAAAGAAAAAGTGATTTGTGTTGCGATTCAAAGAAATCTCGAAACCCTGAAGAAGATTTAGAAGCAAATATCAAACAGTCAAGAGAAGAACTCAAAGCGGTAATTCAACAACCGATGAAGTGTGAGGCGAAGTGGAATTTGCAAGCCCTAAATTCTCGATTTCTGAAAGGTATTTCTCGAGTTTTATATTTTATCATGGCTTCCGCATCTCATGATAGTTCTAGTGCAACTGTTGATTCTATGGACTTCATACAACAAAAGTCGAAATATAATGCATTGTCTCAAGTACCGGCTGGTGTTATAATAGAAGAAGGGATTTTAGATTATATAGATTGTAAAATTGAAGACCTAGGCTCTCTCGCAATCCATTCTCAGCTAGGTCTATTCTGTGGGAAGGATAAAAAGATCAAACAGGAGTATAGCATTTTGGAGAAGAAGAAACTTCACAATGCGGTTTACTTCTTAGAGGATTTCACAGATGACCACATTCGAATCATTCTGAGCAGAGTTCATGGTGACAAGATGTATCTTGAGAGAACACATGATATCACACCACAAGCTATTTAGGTCATCACCGGTTTCTGCAATACAGGGGAAGTGTCAGCCCTAAGGAAGGTTAGTAAGACTGAAATGTCCAAGCTCACCGGTTCAGTGAGCAACTCACATGGCATGACCGTCAACTCAATCAAGGACGATCTGGTCAAGTATGCCTGCATGGTGATAGGTTACTGGATGTTCTCTGCTAGCAGAATTAACTCTGTATCTACTGCAGTGGTAAATGCCACTTACCAAATGATCAAAGAAGATGCATCATTTGATCTGTGCACCTATATGCAAAGACAACTTATGTTGAATCTTAAGTCAATCAAACAAGATAATACACTAAGATTCAAGTTTGGACAACTGATGGTAGGGTTATTTCTTCTACTTCCAAGGTTATTTCCCAGGAGTTGGAGATATTCAGTGGTCTACCAACCAACTGGTTACCAAGCAGATCAAAGAGAGCCTACAAGTAGTTGGAACCTGTTACCCTGAAGTTCTGAACAAGTACTTTGATGAGTTCAGGCGCAAGATCAGCCAAAGGATAAGGATATTTAGTGACATTGTCAAGAAATATGAAGAGGATATCTACTTTATCATCAATGTGGATGAATGCATAATGGAGGTTGTTGAGCCCAGACAGGAAGAAGTAGATCCTATGGGCTATGAGGTGATGTATGATATGCTAGATGGGTATGCTTCTACCCTAATCACCTCACCCCTTGATCCTAAGGCAAAGAGAACCGACACCTACTTGGAAAGGGTTGCATTGGTTGTAGAACCCCCTAAAAAGAAAGGAAAGGCAGTGCCTTTGGCATCAGCACCGGTTATTGTAGCCAGTCCCAAAGTGACAAAGCAGTCACCTGCAAAGAAGAAACTGGAAGCGGCACCTGCAAAAGTCTTCGAGAGGAAGAGGAAGACAAGAAATAACTCACTGGACTCAGAAGAAACTATGTCTGAAGAAAAACCCAAGAAGACAAGACAAACAAAGAAAAAGAGAAAGAATGAACTGGCATCATCGGCACCGGTAAATATTGACATTTCTTCCTACAAACCTTTGACACATTGTCAAAGAACTATCAAAAATATTAGGAGAAAAGTGTTGAAAGATTTGATTGATTATTTTGATGATTTCAATGATGATGAAAAGGAAGCAATTGAACAAGAAATCATTAGGTATTTATGTGTTAATGACTGGTGGCCTTCAGAAATTAGATGTGAGACACCAGATTCTTTGTATAATTCTTTAGACAATAAATGGCGCATTGCCATAGAAAAGGAACAGGAAATGAGGGAGAGAATATTTGCTCAACATTTTCCTAATGTATCTAATTCAAAACTTTTTGAAGTTATGAATAAATACAAAGACCTCTTCTTCATGAGAAGAAGAAGACTCCTGTTACTAGAAGGAAAGGTTCAAGAAGTGATCAAGAATACACATACTCTTGCTCAAGAAGCTCTTAAGATGCATCAAGTGGCTAAAGCCAATAGGAAGGCTGAGCAAGAACCGACAATAACAAAACTAGATGAAGTGTTTGATAATGAAGGAAACTCGGTTACTGAACCTATAGACACTATTGATGTCGATGCTCTGGATGTAGAAGATGTTGCTCAGGATACACCATCAGAAACAACAGGACAGGAGAAGCAGGCAGGACATGTAGATAAGTAGAAGAAAGTAGAGGAGGACAAAGAAGAGGAGAAGAGAAAGGAAGTGGAGAAGGAAAAGAAGAAGGATGAAGAGGAGAAAAGAAAGAAGGAAGGGGAAAAGAAGAAGGATGAAGAGGAGAAGAGAAAGAAGGAAGAGGAAAAGAAGAAGGATGAAGAGGAGAAGAGGAAGAAGGAAGAGGAGAAGAAGAAGAATGAAGAAGAAAAGAAGTAGAAAGATGAAGAAAAGAAAAAGGAAGAGGAGAAGAAGCAGTAGGAAGAGGAGCAGAGGAAAAAGGACGAAGAAGAAGAAAAGCAGAGGAAAGAAGAGAAAATGAAAAGAGAAGAAGAGGAAAAGAAAAAGATAGAAGAGGAAAAATTAAGAGCTACAGAGAAAGAAGAAGCAGCAAAAAACACTCAGATGGAGACGCCAAAGGCAACTAGTAGTCAAGCCAAATAGACTGACCTCACTAGTCCTATTGACCTCCAGTCTACAAATGAAATGGAGCTGCTATAGAGAATTAAGGTTTCTCAAGAATGCCTTGAAGTGATAAGGAGGAAGAAGGAGCAAGATGTGATCCAAGCTGTAGTGGACACTCTTACCAATTTGTTACCCAACACAAATCTCCCCAATATTAATTCATCATTGGCACAATTAAAGCTCCTATGCACCATAGTGGATGATCAGGTGCATAGCCTACAAGAGGTAGCAAAGGCAAATGCCAAGAAAGAGCATCAAAAATATCTCAAAATTGCCCTGGTGAAGAAGCTAAATGAGCTCCAGTCCGATCTGCAAAAAGCTCAAAAAGACATAAGGAATGCTCTGGATGAGGGGAATCTACTTCTGAGTAAGATTTGCCAACCCCATCTCTTCTGTGATGATGTGCTTGTATAGAAGCAAAAGCTACAAACTGACTTGCAGCTATACATGAGCACCTTCAAGCTACCATATGACTCTTTTACAGCTTATGGGCAAACCATTCACCGGTTTCATATCCAGTCTGCCAAAATAGAGTTGGAAATCAGCAATCGGACTTGAGATTTGCAGGAACTACAACTGGTTCTACTCCCACACCTACAAATACTTCAAAAATGTTATCTCAATCTAGATTCCTTAATAGCGACTCAAGAGATGAGCACAATAGATGCCATGGAAGAATAGGTCTCCCAGATGCAGACAGAGAAAGAAGTGGCTACCTCGCTACTTGAGTCCTAGTCCTTATATATGAAACAATTTTTGGAGGACTTTAAATCAGTTTTTGACAAGTTTTATTCTCTATTGTCATAAACTCTTATTCTTTTAATACTAATGAAACAAGAGTTGGTCCACAATATTATTTTTGTCATTGTTGGCAAAGGGGGAGAAGTATAAATTTTGAATGTTTTGATGTATACTTTCATGTTATTTTTGTTAAGAAGTAGTATACATTGTATTTTCTGCAAAAGGGATAGTGTATATGCTTAGGGGGAATAATTTTGATTATGGCATATTTTTGTTGTAAAACACTTAGATGTCAAAATTTTCCTAAGTGTTGCCATCAATGCCAAAGGGGGAGATTGTTGGCACTTTTGATGATTATGTTGTGATTGTCATTGATGGACACACACTTGCATTGAGATCACTTTTATATGTATGAGTTATGCTCAACCGGCATTTGTTCCAATCGGTATGATGCATTATAGTCTTTAGACTATTAGTGTTTTGGAGAAAGTGTTTACCGATCTGAAGCGGTATGATGACCCCAAGTGGTTTGAGGATCTCAAGCAGTACGAAGGATCAAAGCGGCAGAACACATATTTCCCAATCTTCATTTTGTCAAACCGACAACCGGTATTTTGCCTAAACTAGTATTTTGTATGAACCGGTAATACTCTGTGATGAGTTACCTACTAGCATTTTGTGATGATTTACCATCCACCGATTGTTTGACAGTGCCGACACTTCAATGGTGCTTTTTGTGTCATGTTACAGAATATGTCTAGATGCATTGAACGTAGGAAATTGTATTGTAATCCTATTGGACCGACATGAAATCAGATTCCTTTATAAGGACATCATGTCTAGGGTTTTAGGTTGTTGCTAGGGTTTAAGGTGGTTGATGAGTTGGAGAGAGTGTGAATGTGTAGAAGACTGAAGCAATGCTGGAATGCATTAGGAATGAGCTATCAAGGATCTAACCAAGCAATCTATGCTATTTGCTAGATCACTCACTTGTTGATTACTAACATCTTCGACAAGTCTGAAGCCCTTAACCGGGTAGGCCCAAAAGCCTTTTGTAAATCCTCTAACAAGGTGGTTCACATCTGTGGATCTAAAATCCTCTAGAAAGGTAGTCTTTAATCGGACTTATCTCCTAACAAAGATTGAGATTCCTAACAGGATCTATTCTGGTAAAGAACATTGTATGACCTTAACCGGTCTGGTTTCTATTCTGCAGATAGTTACTTGTGAGTTCCATCTCACCGTGGTTTTTCCCATTTGGGTTTCCACATCAAAATCTCTTGTGTTATGGTGTTTGTGCTTTTGTGGGTGAATGCATTATTTGCTATTTGGTTTGCATGTGTGCTAACCGATTTGTCTGCTAAACTATTTTACTGGTTTATTGGTAGTCTAGTAAAGTGTTTAAGTACAGTGATTTTTGGCATACTAATTCAGGCCCCCTCTTAGTATTCATCATTATTGTATTGGACCAACATTCAATATATTTTGTATTGTAAGTTGACATAAGGCATATTCTTTGTAAAGGGCATATAAGTCAGTCTGTTAGGTCATATTCAAATATGAAAAGGTAGTAGAATAGAGTGATGTGAAGGATATGTATGTAGATCATTTGTATGCAAAATTTATATCATGCTATGATCAGTAGATGGTTTATAAAGCATTCTTGGAGGAAAGGAAATACCGGTAGAAGGGTTTATGGTTTATGAACTGGTACAGAGCAGAGCTATAACTAGAACTGTTTTTGGAATTGCAGATGCATTTTGTGAGTTCACCATTACTGTTTTATCTCAGCAAAAGCTTGTAGTCAGTCAACTCTTTTGTGTTGAGAAGGGCGCTCTAGGCAGTGTGCCTTTGTTGGCATATGTGCAAAGTATGATGACATGATGATATTGTATGTTGTCATTGATGTCAATATGTTGAAGAGTGAACTGGTATATTGAAGTAAGCAACTAGCAAGAGAACTAGTATGATGTTGTGAACTGGTACATGTGAAAAAGTGAAATCGTATGTTTGTCCAAGTGAACTGGTATGTTGGAATGTGAACCGGTATATGAAATGTTTTGTATCAAGGTTTCATATGGTATGACTACCGGTTGGTAGTCTCAGCTTCAGGGTTTCGAGTTGAAGTGTTCCATGCTTGTGTGATTAAACTGATGACATTGTGTGATGCGTTAGCACTGTAATGTAGAACAAATTGTGTTGCCACATCAGCCTTGTGCACATGAAGGATCTTTCATGAAGGAGATTAATCCTATCTACCTCAGGAATGTGCGAAGTCTCTATAAATAGTGGAGAATGCGTGATGGGTTATCAGCCTCCAAGAAGAGGTGAAGAACGAATGTTGGAGAACGTCTTGAGATCTGTTCAAGCCTGTTATATTCAATGCAATGTATTCAACAGTTAGGATTGAACCGACTGAATTGCTTAACCTAAAATGTTTAGGGTTTAGGGTTTATGCTACCGACCTATCTGTTTCTTATAAGGTTGATGTTGTTTTTCATGTTGAGGTTATTGGCAAATTTTGTGTGTGTATCTAAGAGTAGAGATATGTGATTCTTGCCAGACCAGATAAAAGAATAGATACCTGCAGAGTGTGATTGCAAAAGGAAGGAACTAAAGCAGATCTACATTGGGATTGAGTGCTATTACCAAATCATTGTAATACCAGTTGACCTCTAACCACTTCAACAGTTGGAAAATCCCTTAACAGGGTATCTTTAATCAGCTTGTTGTAAATCATTGAGTGCTTAAAATTCTCTAACAAGGTAACCTTTAATAGGGTTTAACCCTTAACCGGGTATTCTAGCAATTCCTTAACTAGGTGATCCCTAGCAGGATCGGTTCCTAACAGAACCTATTGTATTAGTCTTTAACCAGACTAGGCTCTTAACAGAGCAGACTTCAAAAGGGTTCAAAGAACAGCTTGTGGGTATTCATCCCCACCATGGTTTTTCCCAGTTGGGTTTCCACATGAAAAATATGTGTGTCATGTGTGATGCCTTTTCATGTGATGCTTTGTTATTTTCTATCAAGTGGTAAATCATGTTGAAATAGCAAGTTATTATATTTCTGATGGTAGAGTATGTGTTTATGAATAAGGGTGAAGTGGAAATAAGATGTTAGATTGTGTGGAAAGCTAAGAGTTACCGGTTTATGTCTTTCACATTCTTACTATCTTAAAGAGTTTTTGTTTGTACTGATTCACCCCCCCTCTCAGTAACAATTTGGTACTAACTGTTCATCATTGATTCATCAATTGGTATCACAGCATCCTCCAGGTCCTCTGTATTGTAAGCTTAACCACTTGAGGGAAAGATCCTAGTCTAATGATGAAGAGGGAAGGTCCAAAGTTCAATAGAGATAACTTTAAAATACGGAAGGACAGAATGAAGATATACATCAAAAGCATGTGTTCTCAACACTAGAGCTATGTTGAGAATTCTTATGTAATCCCTACCAGTAATCTCACCGATGATCAAAAGAGAGAGATTCAAGAGAATGGGCAAGTCATGGAAGCCCTAATCAGTAGTTTATTTGACATTGAGTTTATTGATGTTCAGGATAAAGAGAATCCCAAAGAAGTATGGGATGTGCTTGAGAATATCTATGGCGGTGATGAGCATGTAAAACAAGCTAAGGAAGAAAGCCTTAGGGGAAATTTTGAAGACATGTGGATGGTTGAAGGAGAGACCATTCAACAATATGGAATAAGAATCAAAATGGTTGTAGGAGATATCAAGAGTGCAGGTGGTAAAATAGAAGATTCCACCATTTTTAGCAAATTTTTGAGATCCTTATTACTGGTCTATGCAATAAGGGTTGCTACTATTCAGGAGTTGAGGTCTGTAGACAAGACAAAAGTATCCCTAGACTCCATCATTGAAAAGTTGACCAAATATGAGCTAAATAATTATAATGGCAGTATTCAGGAAACTAAATCAGCCTTTAGAGCATCTATTGCACCATCTAGAAAGGGCAAAGAAGCTAGTACCAGTGGTGAACCAAGACAAAGTAGAGAAATGGATGATGAGGAGATCCTGATGGAATTTGAAGCTCTTCTTGCCAAGAGACTTCCTAAGGGAACCGGTAAATACAGAGGTAAGCTCCCTTTGGAATGCTTTTCTTGTAACCGGATAGGACACATTGTTGTAAACTATCCTAATGGTCATAATAAGGACAAACTGGAAAAGTTCAAGAAGTTCAAAGGAGGAAACCAGAGAAACTGTTTTGTAGTAGTTGATGAAGGTGTCACTGATGAGGAATCAAAAGATGAAGAAAGTGAAGATATTGTGTTTGTAGCAGTCAAGGAAGATGTGTTAGACAAGAAGGCTCTTGTCTCCCGCTTTGATAATTCAAATGAGTGGATTATTAATAGTGGATGTTCTCACTATATGACTGGTGACCAAAGTAAGTTTCTATCTCTGGAAGAGTATGATGGTGGTGTGGTTCATTTTGGTAATGATGCACCATGTATGGTAAAAGGCAGAGGGTCCATCTCTCTAAATGGAAAAAGCAGTGCTAACAATGTACATTGGGTAGAAGGTCTCAAACACAACCTTTTGACTGTTGCCCAACTGAATGATAATGGACTCACTCTGGAATTCAGAGATGGAATGTGTAAATAAATGGTAAGAGTGGTGAACTGATGGCCACCAGTATGCAGACCAAAGGTAACCTATTTCAGTTGAATGCTAATGCCAGTACATGTCTAATGGCTAAGTTTGATGATAGATGGATATAGCATAGGAGACTCTGCCATGTAAACTTTGATAATATTGTGAAGGCTAGTAAGATCAAGGTAGTTAGAGGACTGCCTATGCTGAGCAAACCAAAAAATCCTTTGTGCGGAGAGTGTCAACTGGGGAAAATATCTTCCACAACCTTCAAAGCTAAATCTTTCACTGCAGACAATTTACTTGATCTTGTGCATACTGATTTTTCTAGTCCTATGAAAACTAGGAGTGTGCAGGGAGATAGGTATTTTATGATCCTTACTGATGATTGCTCAAGAATGATGTGGGTCACATTCTTGAAGGACAAATCTGAAGCTTTTGGAAAGTTCAAAGCCTTCAGAGCACTGGATGAAAAAGAAAGCAGTAAGAGGATTAAGTGCTTAAGAACTGATCAAGGAGGAGAATTCACTTTCAGTGAATTCAACAAATACTGTGAAGAGAATGGCATCAAGAGGCAACTGTCTACCCACCAGACTCCCCAATAGAATGGCCTAGCAGAGAGGAACAAACAGACTATGGTTGAAGCAGCTAGAACTATGTTGAAGGGAAGGTTGCTCACACCTTTTGGAGAGAAGCGGTGAGAACTGCAGTCTACACAATGAACTGGGTACTCATGAAAAAGGGTAAGGATAAAACACCTTATGAGTATTGGATTGGTAAGACCCCAGTGGTAAGCTACTTTAGAGTGTTTGGTAGCAAATGTTATATCAAGAGGAGTGAACATCAGAGCAAGTTTAATGCTAAATGTGATGAGGGATTATTCCTAGGGTATTCCACAAAGAGAAAAGCTCTCAAATGTTTCAACAATAGGACTCAAAGAATTGTTGAAAGCATCAATGTTAGAATCGATGAAACCTCTCAGAAATTTGAGGAAATTGACAGTGAGAAAGTAGGAGATGAACCGGTTGTAACCTTTTGGGAACCGGTTGCAAAACAACCTAGCACTAGTAATAGTGCTCCTACACCAGTAGATGCTAATGCTAATGAAGATGAGGATGAAGAAGAAAAGAAAGAGGAAGCAACTAAGATCATTCCTAGGTATGTAAAGTTGAATCATGATCCAAATAAGATCATAGGAGACAAGGATGCAGGAATTCTTACAAGAAGAAAGGTCATAAAAAACTCTTGCATGATCTCTGAATTTGAGCCTAAATCATTTAAAGAGGCACATAAAGATGAAGACTGGATCAAGGCAATGGAAGAGGAACTTGACTAGATAGAAAAGAATGGTACTTGGTCTTTGGTACCCATACCGGAGCATAAAAATGTCATTGGCACCAAATGGGTTTTCAGAAATAAGTTGAATGAAGATAGATCAGTGGTTAGAAACAAAGCTAGACAAGTGTGTAAATGATATGCCCAAGAAGAAGGAGAAGACTATGGAGAAACCTTTCCTCCTATAGCCAGATTGGAAGGAGTTCGCAGGCTTCTTTCATATGCAACTTTTAAGGGATTCAATGTATATCAGATGGATGTAAAATCTGCATTCCTGAATGGAATACTTGAAGAGGAGGTGTATATAGAGCAACCAGATGGATTTGTCCTTTCAGAAGATAGTGACATGGTGTGTAGGCTACATAGAGCCTTGTATGGACTAAAGCAGGCACCTAGAGCATGGTATCAACGCCTGCACTCCCATCTTGTGAAAATTGGATTTGAAAGAACAAGTGAAGATAGCAATATCTACTTGAAATCAAAAGGAGATCAGATTCTCATCTGTGAAGTATTTGTTGATGATATAATCTTTGGTGGAGATGACAAGATGAGTCATGACTTTGCAGATGAGATGAAGAAGGAATTTGAGATGTCACTCATTAGGGAGATTAAGTTCTTCATTGGACTACAAATTCAACAAATAAAAGATGGAATCTTTATCACTCAGTCAAAGTATGTCAAAGAGGTATTGAAGACCTTTGGCATGGAAGACAACAAACCGGTTAGTACACCAATGGTGACCGGTTGTAAATTATCAAAAGAGGATGACTCAGCTTTGGTAAATGAGAAGGAATACCGATCAATGATTGGTAAGTTGCACTATGTAGTACATAGTATACCAGATATTGCACATGTAGTGGGCATTACTGCACGGTTCTAGAAAAGCTTAAGAGAATCCCACTTGGTAGCAGTCAAGCGGATTCTGAGATATCTAAAGGGAACTATTGACTATGGAATATGGTATCCATACAATAATGATTTCAATTTGAAAGTATTTACAGATGCTGATTGGGCTAGTAATGTGGACGACCGAAAGAGCACAACCAGTGGTGCATTCTTTCTTGGTGGTAGACTAGTCTCGTGGATGAGTAAAAAGTAGAGTTGTATCTCTCAGTCTACAGCAGAAGTGGAGTATGTTGCCGCTTTTATGAATTGCACTCAAACAATTTGGATGAAGCATGTATTAAAAGGCTTCAAAGTTCCTGTATCTGAATCAGTAAGTATATATTATGACAATACAAGTACAATTAATATCTCCAAGAATCCGGTTTTACATTCTAGAACCAAGAACTTTGAGCTCAAATATCATTTCTTGAGAGAAAAGGTTCTGAACAAAGAGGTTGTATTGGAACATGTTTCTAGTAAGGAGCAGTTAGCAGACATATTCACCAAGCCTCTACCGAAGGCTACATTTACCTATCTAAGAGGTGAATTAGGGGTGCTTCCCCTTCAAGAGGTAAACTAAAGTTGTGTACTCCACATCAGTTAGGTCTTACATTGATATATATTTTTTAGGATTGGTGTGTTGAAGGATGCTACTCCTTAGGGGGAGCAGGATAGTGGAACATAGATGTCTATGCCTCCACTTTGGCATTGTTGTCAAATGGGGAGAATATGTGAAGCGGAGAAGATATCTGTAGTATTGGGGGAGAAGATGTGAAGGGGAGAGATATGTTTGTATATTGCCATCAATGCCAAAGATGGAGATTGTTGGCATATGTGTAGAGTATGATGACATGATGGTATTGTATGTTGTCATTGATGTCATTATGCTGAAGAGTGAACCGGTATATTGAAGTAAGCAACTAGCAAGAGAACCAGTATGATGTTGTGAACCGGTACATGTGAAAAAGTGAAGCGGTATGTTTGACCAAGTGAACCAGTATATGGAATGTTTTGTATCAAGGTTTCATATGGTATGACTACCGGTTGGTAGTCTCAGCTTTAGGGTTTTCAGTTGAAGTGTTCCATACCTGTGTGATTCAGCCGATGACATCGTGTGATGCGTTAGTATTGTAATGTAGAATAGATTATGTTGCCACATCATCCTTGTGTGCGTGAAGGAGATTGATCCTATCTACCTTGGGAATGTGCGAAGTCTTTGTAAATGGTGGAGAACGCGTGATGGGTTATTAGCCTCCAAGAAGTGGTGAAGAATGAACATTGGAGAACATCTTGAGATCTGTTCAAGACTGTTGTATTCAATGCAATATGTTCAATAGTTAGGATTGAACTGACTGAATTGCTTAACCTAAAATGTTTAGGGTTTCGGGTTTATGCTATCGACCTATCTGTTTCCTATAAGGTTGATGTTGTTTTTCATGTTAAGGTTGTTGGCAAATGTTGTGTGTGTATCTAAGAGTAGAGATACATGATTCTTGCCAGACCAGAAAAGAATAGATACTTGCAGAGTGTGATTGCAGAAGGAAGGAACTAAAGCAGATCTACATTGGCATTGAGTGCTGTTACCAGATCATTGTAATACCAGTTGACCTCTAACCACTTCAATAGTTGGAAAATCTCTTAACAGGGTAGCTTTAATTGGCTTGCTGTAAATCATTTAATAGGGTGACTCAAAATCATCGAGTTCTTAAAATCCTCTAACAAGGTAACCTTTAACAGGGTTTAACCCTTAACCAAGTATTCTAGCCATTCCTTAACCGGGTGATCCCTAGCAAGATCAGTTCCTAACAGAACCTATTGTATTAGTCTTTAACCAGACTGGGCTCTTAACAGAGCAGACTTCAAAAGGGTTCATAGAAAATCTTGTGGGTATTCATCCCCACCGTGGTTTTTCCCAGTTGGGTTTCCACGTGAAAAATATGTGTGTCATGTGTGATGCCTTTTCATGTGATACTTTGTTATTTTCTGTCAAGTAGTAAATCATGTTGAACTAGCAAGTTATTATATTTTTGATGGTAGAGTACTTGTTTAAGCGTAACGGTGAAGTGGAAATAAGATGTTAGATTGTATGGAAACCTAAGAGTTACCAGTATTTGTCTTTCACATTCTTACCATGTTTAACCGGTAGTAATCTGGTTTAGATTGGTGTTATTGCTTTCCAGTAAAGTGTAGTGTTTTCAGTCAAACCGGTTTAAGGAAAAGTGTTTTTGTCTGTACTAATTCGCCACCCCCTCTCAGTACTAGTTTGGTACTAATTGTTCATCATTGATTCATCATCCTTCCTGCATGTACATGCCCCCATGCTATGTAATATCTTTCATATGGCTAGTGAATTGATATTGTGGGTCACAAATCCCACTGTGGTTTTTCCTCTTTGAGGTCTTCCATGTATAAATTTTGTGTTTGATGGTGGTCATTCATGTGGCTGGTTTATTTACTTCATGTTATATGTTTCCTCATTTACCAATTTATATGTGTATGTCATAAAAAGTTAAAATCTTATATTATCGGCAAAACACTGATTCACCCCCCTGTCTCAGTGTTCTTGGATTCCAACAATTGGTATTAGATCCTAGTACCTTGGAGGAAGTTTAATAGCTTGAGGAAGATCCTGAAACCATAATAATTGAATATGGCTATGGAGAAGCAACTTGAGATGGCACTTGAGGATTATGATGCTGAAAGGATAAAGAACTTAAAACTACAAGATGAATTGAATTCTGCTAATGAATTCATTCTTGTTCTGCAAGAAAGGTTATCATCTGCTCAAGCTAAGAGGAAGGAAATTTTGCAAAACCAGGATGATGAAGAGAAAAATGCACTTAAGGAACAATGTGAGAAACTGAGTCAAGCAAACATGCTCATGAAAAATGAAATGCAAGACCTAACTATGAGGATGTCAAAAGATATTGAGGACAGAAAGAAGAAGGAAGAAAATCTTGCTATATCTCTGAAGAACAAATTTGAAGAATCTGGCAGATTGGCTCATGAGAATAATCTATTGAGAACTAATTTGGTACAATCCAGGAATAATGAACAAGAGCTTGAAAGACAAATAATGAATCTAAGAGATGATCTAACTACTGCAAGTGAGTATAAAGAAAAATTCAGGATTAGTGTTGCACAGTTAGATGATTTATTGAAAAATACAAAGGTAGAGTGAAGATTCAAGAGGACTTGGATTTGTATAAGGCGAAAGCTCTGGTACTACAAATGAAGATCAGACAACCGGTATGCAAAACCCATTAGACTAGAGGAAATCGGTAAGGCAATCTAATGCTTACAAATTCAATGGTATATTCTTTATTTGTAATAAATTTGGGCATATGGCTAGACAATGTAGAAATAGAGAAAATCAAAACTACAATTTAGTTCTCGGTCAATGCACAAATTGCAAGAAATATGGTCATAAGTCAGAAGATTGTAGAATGAATGTAAGTGTCATGCATGTGGAAAGTTTGGAAATTTGGCTAATCAATGTAGGTCAAGGAATGACACCGAATATGTCAAATCAATTCAAAAGAACAATGTTACATGTTATGCATGCAACAAAATAGGTCATATTGCTAAGTACTACAGAAGCAAGACTACATCGGATAGCAATGACAAAGAAAATGAGAAAGGAAAATAGAAGGTAGATGAAATATAACAAGATCACACCAAGAGATGGGTTAGAAAGTTTGAAGAACCAAGTGGAGATGCAACTACACAGGTAACTACACCATTAACTCCATCGGTGGAATAGAGCATTCCTGCATCGACAGGAAATTCAACTATTAACTGAGGAATATGCCTTAGGGGTTGACAAATTCATTGCAAATATTACATATTCCCTGAAAGAGATCTAGAGAGTGGTATTGATCATTGATGGAGGTTTATCTGACATAAAACTCTGAAACTGACATCCGGTAGGGCACATTGCTAGACATTTATGACAGTAATGAATTAGGGTTTACTCGCTGACAAAAAGGGAAAATGGACTCATTTTCACTCATACAAAACTCAAGAAAACCAGAGCGAAGCAAAGATGGATCAAGAGCGATCAAGAGCGATCAAAGCCATTCTAAAGGATTTCCAACAGTTATGTGAGAAGTAATCAAGATCTTTTAACCGGTGACTGTTATCCATGTATTTCTTTGAAATGGCATCTGAATCATCATCTGCTCCTACTTTCATTGTGAATCTCACTATTTTTGAGGTTAAGGATAGGCTTAGACATGCTTTCAAGGAAGTTCCTCAAATTGCAATGAAGGAAGACTCCACTGGCGCATTTTTGAGGGTTCCTGATGGAATAGTTTATGTGGAAGATGTCAGGACCTATATTCACTACACATTGGAGGATTTAGGCATTGAGGAAATCAAGGGAATGTATCAATATATGATACTAGGCAGCTTCAAAACAATCAAGCCGGAATATCAAATCATTGAAGACCTCGAGTTAACCAGGATCCTGTATATACTAGAATTCAAGGACGAAGTGATCATATATGTCCTAAGCAGGGTCCATAATGAATTTATCAGGTTGGACCAACCCCACATGATCACCAAAGAAGCAATTCAGGTGGTCACTGACTTACCCAAAGTTGGACAGGAACTAGGAAAGAAGATCTCCAACACTGTGGTTGAGAAGCTCACCGACGCAACCCATGATAGAAGGTCGATGAGGGTCAGCACAATCAAAGATAGAGATGTGAAATTTACCAGCATGATCATGGGCTGCAAGGTAACTCAATCAAGTCGATTGAACTCTGTTTCTAGTTCCTGTATCCATGCTACATATCAAATGATAAAGAATAATGAAAAGTATGACTTGTGTGAATAGTTGAGAAGTAAATTAATGTTGAATGTTGTCAAAATCAAAGGTGTTAAGAAAGGAACTTTCCGTTTTGGCAATCTTATTGTCTGCTTGATATTATACTTCATGAATGAGCTGTCGGGTTTGGGAAAGAAACGTTGGGCTTATCATATACTGGTAGGGATGAAGATCAAAGATGCAATCATTGGTATTGGTAGTAACAGGGATGAGAAGATTTGGGGCTACTTTAAAACTTTTCAAGAGAACATGAGATTGAGGGAGAGAATCTCCAAACACATTGTGGAGAAATACTCCACTGAAATTTGCTTCATGGTAAAAAAAATGAGACACTCATGAAAGAAATGGAAACTAGAACAATATGGGTCACTTAATTGGGGTATGAAGTTGATGACAACATCTTGGAGCTATATGCTAAAATGTTGATTGATGCTCCTTTGGATGATAAGGTTGAACACTTTGGCACTATAGAGGAGAAGGATTTTAAAGTTAAAACTAGCTTCAATAAGAAAAAGAGGGAAAAGAAAATAGACAAAATGTCTGCATTTGTTCAAAATGTAATTCACAGGATAGATACAGAACTAGGTTTTGGATCTAAACCAGTAGATCAACCGGCAATGACTAGTGCTCCTGAGGTAAAGAGGCCTGAGACTTTCATTTCTTTTATCACTTCTGACTCTGATCCAAAGGATAATCAACATCTTGCATTCAGAAGGATACAAAGGAAGAAAGTTGACAAGCCTCCAGTAAAAGAGAAGAAGATGGAATCAAGGAGGAAGCTAATAAGAAAAGTAACAACTGCATCCACACCTCCAGAAAGAAAACCTACTCAGAAGAGGCAGCCTGCTCCATCTGCTCTTGCAACCACCAACAAGAAGAAAAAGAGTAATGAAGCAACGAAATCTGGTAATATGACTTGTGTAGAGCTAATTGATGAGGTAACTAAAGATGGAATTTTGAAGAATGTGTCAAATTTATATGAAGATTTAGATGACAATGAGAAAAATGAAATAGAAGAAGCAATGTTGTTACATTTAGACATATATAAGAAGGATTCGGTAGATATTTTGAAAGAAATTCCTTTATCATTGTATAATAAGTTAGATGCAAGGAGATTAGATGCAATCAGGAGGGACAAAGAGATTAAAGAAGTTGAACTTTTAGGAAATTGTGGTTCTATAAATAATGAGGAAATGAAAAGATGTATAGATGTTGCAAATAGAATAATATTTAGCAGCAAAACTCGACAAATAGGCTTAATGATGGGCAGAGTCAATGAAATAATAAATGAGACCAGAGATGGCTGGGCTAAATTCTTCCAGAAGAATCCTGATTTCCTTACTTCTCAAGAAGAATTTGCTAAGGCAACTGCTCCCACCATTCCAGATAGATCTAAAGGGAAGGCAATTTTGGGAAGTTCAGATCAAGTTTTGAATGAACCGACAAATAATCCTAAAACTGATGAAAGTGTATAGACTAAACTGACAGAGACTACATTTGTACAGTCTGAGCAAGGTAATATAGATAATGTACAAGATACTGATAATATTGTGGATAATACTCCACCGTCAGTAACAAATACTGCACCAAGTGTCCAAGCCACCATCACAAAAGAGGATGAGAAAAGAGATACACCAGGAGAGGATAAGGAAAAGGAGACTGATAAGACACCCAGTACCATACCGGTAGTTGATTCCCCAATGAAACTTTTGACAATTGACACTTCTCAAGTTGAGAAGAAATCAATCACAAAGATGAGTCCCACAAAGCTAATGATGATGGCTACTCAAAAGCTAACAAAGGAAGGATCTACAGACAAAGGAATAATAGATCACTCAATAACAGTTTTGCGCAAATTGATTCCTGATTGTATGATTGAAAATGAAGCAAGCCCTTCTGACAAGCTTAAGAAATTGACATAGCACATATCAAAAAACTTTCAATCATTACAATAGATTTCTGACTGACAAGCACTTGAAAGATTTACTTTGGCTAAGAAAGCCGCTTTTGACTAGATTATTGAGACAGAGAAGAGGAAGGTTGAAGAGAAACTTATACTTATTGAAAATTCTTTGAAATAGGGTACTAACATGTACAGGGTCTGTTGTAATATAGAAATTGTTACAACAAATGTAGATAAGAGGATAAAGGAGTTACAGGAAAAGATTGCTACTATTGCTAATTATTTTGATGGACTAACTTCACTTACAACATCCATTGATGGACAAATATTGACTTTGGAGAACCAAGTTTTTTCTTTTGAAAAGGAAAGAGACAAGATTATTTGGAGAGAAAGGAGTCTTAGAGGTTTGGTGAGTCCAAGATTGGATTCACTTGGTGTACATAAGAGGGAATGTATGGATATTCTTGTGAAGCTCACACCGATAGAAGTCACTGCGAAAGAAACACTTCCACATTTACTGAGTGGACTTGTATCCATATTTGAAACATTCAAAACCGACTGGGATACCTATATATAGTTGCTAGAGAAATCTTATCCAGAAATCTTGAAATTGGTCAAGCTCCGGTAAAGTAATCTGTAATTATTCTTTCAATT
This sequence comes from Cryptomeria japonica, assembly GCF_030272615.1. Taxonomy (NCBI): domain Eukaryota; kingdom Viridiplantae; phylum Streptophyta; class Pinopsida; order Cupressales; family Cupressaceae; genus Cryptomeria; species Cryptomeria japonica. Next base: position 195,166,421 of record NC_081406.1, read on the forward strand.
CTTTCACCGGTGTTTGCCATTGATTCCAAATGGGGAGTGTATATTATGTGAAAAATATGTATATAATCCTAGGGGGAGGATATTAGATAGAGTATATTGCAAACATAGCCAATCAGCTCAGGGGGAGCATGTTTCAGTTGAACCAACAAGGAATCCATTTTTCACATGAGTGTTGCCATCAATGCCAAAGGGGGACATTGTTGGCAATTGACACTCATTGGATTCATATGTTGTCATTGATGGCAACAAGATTCTATAGAAGGAAAATACCAGCATTTGGAGACATACGCCGGAAGATACCGACATTGGAGTAATCATGGTCATCACCAGCACCGGCATCCAACACTTCATTGAAGTCGACATCAGTCTGGGATCCGATAGGTTTTATTTGTAAAATCATTTTGTAATTATTGTATAGGCCCGACATTGAATATCTTTTGTATTGTAAGCCGACATAAGGCATATTGTTTGTAAAGGGTATATAAGTCAATCTGTTATGTCATTTTGAAATATGACAGGGTAGTAGAATATAGTGATGCGAAGGATATGTATGTAGGTCATTTGTATGTGAAATTTATATCATGCTATGATTAGTAGATGATTTGTAAAGCATTCTTGGAGGAAAGGAGATACCAGTAGAAGGGTTCAAGGTTTATGAACCGGTACAAAGTAGAGCTATAACCAGAACTCTTTTTGGCATTGTAGATGCATTTTGTGAGTTCACCATTACTATTTTATCTTAGCAGAAGCTTGTAGTCAGAGGGACTCTTATGTGTTGAGCAGTGTGCTCTAGGCAGTGTGCCTTCCTGCATGTGTAGGCCCCCATGCTATGTAATATCTTTCATATGGCTAGTGAATTGATATTGTGGGTCACAAATCCCACCGTGGTTTTTCCTTTTTGAGGTTTTCCATGTGTAAATTATGTTTCTTATGGTGTTCATTCACGTGGTTGGTTTATTTACTTCATGTTATATGTTTCTTCATTTACCGGTTTATATGTGTATGTTATAATAAGGTAAAATCTTATATTATCGGCAGAACGCTGATTCAACTCCCCCCCCCCCTCTCAGTGTTCTTGGATTCCAACATAATCTGTGGTTCATAGTTTCACATTTTTGGCAATGTGATGAGATTGAAATATATGAGTTGTCGTAATATATTTTCAAGAGGTTCTCCCAAGGGTGTGTATGTGCGATTGGGTTTGTAGGTCAGGTACCTATTTTTAGGTACTTCTTGTTGCGTGTTAGGAGTTTGATTTCCTTAATTGTTTTGGGGACTACCTTTCTTGGTATTGTGGTTGTTACAATTATCTGTTGGTCCTACAATTTTGACTATAGGTTGTGCGATTTTGACAGTTCTTGCATCTACAACACCATTGTTAACAATGCTTTTGTTCTTGGCCCAAAATTTGGGTTTATCACTATTGTAGGTTGGTCGTGGACCCTCCTTGTTGTCTTTGTATATTTTTCCAAATCCCTTTTTTATAAGGGCTTTCTCTATTTTAAGCCCTTAGGTTATCACGTCTTTGAAAGTGTCTGCACATTTAATGTATAAGTAGAATTTCATTCCCTCATTTAAGTTTGAAATAAAAATTTCAAGTAATTTGTCCTCTAGAATGGGAAAAGAATGTCTACTAGAAAGGTGTCTCCATCTTTTTAAGAATGCTAAGAATAACTCGCCATTCTTTTGTTTTGTATTGCATAGATAAGCCATGGAGACATCTCGTTCTATGTTATGTGAATGATGACTGATAAATTTTTGTACCAAGTCCTCAAAGGTACTGATCCTGTCGGGTAGGTGTGAGAACCATTGTATGGATGAGCCTCCCAAACTTTGGGGAAAAAGGCACATTAAATGTGTGTTCTCATATGAAACCTCTAAGCAGGCAGAGTAAAATTCTTGCACATGATCTCTAGGGTCTCCCTTTCCTTTGTATTTATCAAAATTTGGGCTTTCAAACTTGTGTGGGAAAGGAGGCATGTATATGTTTCTATCAAATGGATATGGATAGATATCTTTGAGAGCATATTTCTTTTGTGACCTTCCTAAGTGTACTTGTTGGGCGAGGTCTTGCATCTATTGTCTCAACATATCCATTTATGTAGGAGGGGGCAAGATTTTTCCTTGTTGATAGTTATCGTCATAGTTGTGGGTAGTCCTTTCCCTCCTGTCATCTAGATTTTTTTCTTGCCAATGGATATGTTGTGCTTGTTCTAGTATACCCCTAATTTGTGATATGTCAAAGTCTGCACAGAGTTTTGCCCCTTCTTGAGCAAGTCTTAGAATATGGGTGTCAGCATATCCCCTGATAATTTCCTTTATAATGTTAGGCCCAATATGGAAAGCTAATGTACTGAGAGGGGAGGGGTGAATCAGTACTGCAAAACTTTTCTTGAATAATAATTTTACTGTTATGCATAAACAGAATAGTGTAGTAACATGAAACAAAGTTAAAACAAGTAGATAACAATCATACATGATTCACTCCATAACACATATATTTTGGTTACGCAGAAACTCTTGGTTAGAGAGAAAAACTGCGGTGGGGATGGCACCCACAACTTCACTACTGCAATAATAAAGAGTGCTTAGTTAGAGCTACATTTTAGCTATTTCTGATAGCTTACCCTGTTAGGAGTAACAAGATCTATTAGATCTACCTTGCTAAAGGATTTTACAACATTTATTCTGAATGCTGCACCTGGTTAGAGGCTTTACAATTTATAGACTTGATTAGAGTCTTTTACCTTGTTAAAGGTTTCTCTTTCAACTTCACAATATTACAATAAAATCATTACAAATATCTGCAACTTTACATCTGAAATGTTATAGCAGATTCTATGTGCTCAGAATAGATTATCTTGTTTATAGCATACCTTGGTAACCCATATAGTAACTTGGTAAACCCTTCTGTTTACTCTGTTCTTCGACTGTTCTCTGAAAACCTTCTCGATGACCTCTATGTCTCTGTAACAGTCTTCTTACACACATATACACCCTTAACTCATGTTGTATAAATAGATCTCTTAAGATGGTGATCTAATTCATTGCTTCGATCTTACAAACATGATCCTTGAATGAATAACTATACAAAATATTTCATTGGTTAGATTGATCTCAAAATCATACACAATCTTCTAGTGCAATTTTCAATGTAATAACAGTTAGATGTGCCTCGATCTTGTAACACATTTGCATATGCATGTCCAGGTTCACTGTATCTGGTAACACGTTTCACTCGGTGTATATCAACTTGATGCATCATCTTTGCTGCTCAGTAGTCATAAAAAGATACCCGGTAGACAACTCAGTGTATACCGTGTTTTGTGACTGCTTTCCTTTGTAACCGACTAGACTGTGCATACCGACTTCTCTGTGTATACCGACTGCATGATTCGGTAGTATTAACCGACTAGAGTATATAGTATGACTTTGAATATAAAAACTAATGGTAACTTGATAAGTAGTAACATAAAAGTCTGTTAAATTTGGGGTTGCTAGTTGCTCCTTCTAGTTGTGCTTGTCTAGGTGTGTATAGGTCTCTTCTTCTTGAAAAGGGGTCAACGACCTCTTCCTCTTCTTCTGATATTTCATTTTGAGTTTGTATCTAACTTTGAGACCTAGTCCTAGCCATGTTTGAACTGCGCATTCATGAAAGGAGGTGTTCGATTCCCTTCTTATGGTTCCAAGAGTGGATGATAATTTTTTTATGGATGAGTGATCTCATTTACAAAAGGTTGGGTATCAACAAAGTTCTCTTTAGAATTGCTTGTTTGGTGTTTCAAAAATTGTGAGATGAGGTGTAGCAGGGTTTGTGTCGTTACAATCCTAGGCTACCTAGTAATGAGAGGATGCACTCATAAACTAGTTTTAACCTATCTAAATGCTTAGTAATTCCCTTTTGGATGATTGATCCTAGATGTAGAGACACACTAGAGAGTAATTTTATTGGAAGTGTAATGGGTTTAGCAAGATCTTGAAAGAACTAAGGACAAGACCTTTGTATGTTTGAGAGTGGGATGGATTTGTTGATGTGTTTTGGAATAAAATGTGAACCTTGGAATTTCTACTAAGGGATTATGAATTTGATTAACTTGACTTTGGAAATGATTGTGAAGTGAGAAGGATGGAAGAAATGAATTTAGAATAGACTTATGAAGTTTTGATTTTGATTTGAGAATGATGGAAGAAATGATGTGTTGATGTGGAAAGATTTAAAAAAGATTTATAGAAAATGAAAGATTTTGGATTTGAAGTATGATTATGAAATGTATGTGAACTTTAGAAATGATTTGGAAAAAAAATCTAACTATGGAAGATGTGATTGAGGTAAGTAGATGAAATGTATGAATTTTTGGAAATAATTTTGTAAAATGAAAGATGATGGATTTCAAGTATGATTATGAGGATGACTTAAGAAGATGAAATATGGAAGGTGTAAATTTTGAGTTTCTAATAGGTGATTGCAGGTTGTGGAATGTATGATGGATGAATGCATTGCTCATGGTTGTGTCTATGTGATAAATCTCTTCTTTGAAAGAAAGCTTGTGATGTGATGGGTTCTAGTTCAAAATCGTCGGTGAAACCATAACTAAAATTGTGATATGAATGGATGAAGGTGTGATGTTTTAACAATAGCTTATGGTTTTTGTACAAGAAACTTCTTCTCTTTTGGATTTTCTTTTCATTTTGCTTCTTTTTGGTGTGTCGATAAATTGATTTCTTGGTGTATTTGAGAGATTTATAAACACAAAGCATTGATGATTTTTTCAAGAATTTTATTTTGGTTGTTTTTAGATCATTGTTGGGATGTAACTTGTTTCAAATGGTTGATAATTTCTTTGACAAGAAGACATGGAAAGCACACAAGCACATAAAAGCACTTATTTTCTCTTGATAACTGTTGATGTATGTTTAGGATCTTTTCAAACCCACTCAAGGATATTTTCAAATCCTCCTTTGTTTACACAGGTTTTGAACAAACAAAAGATAAATCAGATAGACTCTACTATCATCAAAAAGGTCATTCCTAATATCTATAGGCCACACTTGATACTCTGTCAGCTCAAATAGCCATGTCACACCCTAAGGTGCGCCCATTTTTTTGTCTTTGTCTAGAATTTGAACCAAAGAGATTTGCTCCTCAATTGGATCATTTTCTTGGGAGATATATGGTGAGTGTCTTGGGGCAGATTCTTCGCCACCCTTGCACTATGATATTACAAATGTTTGGCTAACTGACTCGGTGAGGTTTCTACTTCTAAAGTTTTTAATCAGCCTTTCAATTGGTCTCTAGTGATAAAATCCCTTGAGAGGCTTCCCAAACTTTAAAACAAAGGCTTTATGTATCTCAAGGATATTGGGGGAAGGCTAATCACTGAGCAAAACTGTTGAACATGATTTTCATCACATCAACATTTGATTATAGTGGGTTGGAAAACTTGGTGTTAGTTGTTCCCCACTTAGGTCATTCCCCTCTCACTGACCTTATGGGTTTCTCAGGAGGGAAGACCTACTAAAGGATTTATCTTAATTGTGAAAATGAAAGAAAGCAAGTCAAATGGTAAGTTTGTCTTTTTATCACCCAATTAAGGGGAGATCATATACCTATCACCTTCAATTCACAAAAGACGCTCTTTCTTTTTAACCAATATCACAATGTTGTCTAAATACTATTTGGAAATTTTGTTCCAAAAGACATGGTGTTTATTTTACCTAAGTTAGCAATGATTTGAACTATTTTGAGGAAAACTTGGAATAAAAACTTGGTCAACAAAATAAAAGTGTGGTCAACAAAATAAAATCACGGTCAACAAGACAAAGATGTGTAGCCTTTTGGAGCAAAAAAGTAAATGTGAAGTTCTTTGTTATGCACCAAATGAAAAATGAGGTTTGTTTTATGCAACAAATGAAAATGATGTTTGTTTTAATCTCTTTTGTGAAAAACAAGATTAAGTTCTTTTTATGCACCAAAATGAAAAATGAATTTTGTTGTAGATGCACTAAATGGAAATGTGAAGTTATTTTTAGTCTCTTTGTAAAAAAAAGAAAGATGAAGTTCTTTTTATGCACTTGAAGAAAAAATGAAGTTTGTTTTAGTTGCACCAAATGGAAATGATGTTTGTTTTAATCCCTTTGTGAAAAACAAGAAAGATTAAGTTCTTTTTTATGCACCAAAATGAAAAATGAAGTTTGTTTTAGGTGCACTAAATGGAAATGTGAAAGTTTTTTTTAGTCCCTTTGTAAATAACAAGAAAGATTTGTTTTAAATCAAAGAAAGCAAAAAAAATGTTTTAACTAATTCCTTCCAGAACCTGCAACTAAAACATTCAAAAAGTTAGTGCACATGGTGGGCTTAGAAGCCTAAATTTTTTCCTTGATGTTACAAAAGTAGTCCTTTGTTTGGTACAAAAGAGCTAAAATGGTGCAGGTTACAAATGCACCAAACATAGAACAAAAACACAATTTTAAACTAAAAGCATTATAAAAAATTACAAAAGTACTAAAAGAGATCAAAAGCACTAGAAAAATGAACAAAAGTGCTAATACTAAATAATCAAACCAAGAATAGGGCGCTAAATTGTGAAAGGAAAACGTTAAAACATGTGACAAAAGCACTATTTCAGGCGACGAAGGCGCTAAACCATAGTCTATGCATGAAAACCTGCAAATTTTTTATTTTTAAGTGTTGGATTCATGTCGAGCTCACCAAATGATGTTGATAGAAATGGGTACAAGGTACAAACAAATTTTAACATTAGTATGTTAGTTCCAACCAAAAACCATAACCAAATGAACTAAAAACCATTTCAAAACATATCAAAGGAGATTTTAAAAACATAAAAGAAGCTTAACAAAGAAAGAAAGGTGAAGAGCCTTCCTAAGATGCCTTGTGATGCTTCTCCCTTGTTTCTACCCTCTCCAAGTTCCAAATGAATGAATCTCTCAGCTTTTAGCACTAACCATGGATGTCATATGGAGATTCAAGATGGTTGAAAATGATAAACAAATGGTATGCAAATGCAAATAATGATGCTATGAGAAAGCTCTACTTATCTATGCAAGTTCCACCATATTTTGAATGGTCATGTAGGGTAAGGGACATGAATTATGGGTGATGTTCTCGTTATCTCGCAAGATAGGAAGAATCATTACAAGGGTCATGTGGGATAACAAAAGCGAGGGCAGATGGTCTCCCCCTTATCTCGTAGGACAAGAAAGCACAACATTATCCTGTGTAGGGTAAGAAATAAAGTGAGCAGGGATCTTCCTCTTATCCTGCAAGGGATCTAAGGGATACAACAAGGCCTATATGGGACAACAACAAGTAAAGACAGATGCTTTCCCCATTATCTCACACCATACAAATGCACATGAAGATGATCTTGCGGGGTAATATACATAGTGAATTGACCTCCTTATTATCCCACGTGGTGAATGTAACCATTTCCATAGTCACTCAGCGAATCAGAGGTGGGCCCCAGGTGTCACGTCAGCCATCAACGACCATGGATTTTCACTTAATGGCTCGATTTGATGGCCATGTTTTAAACTTATATTGATTCCCATGGGGGGATACATGGATCGATCTCGCGCGTCCATCTTCGTATGATCTGGAGGATCGAAGGGCTAAGGTTTAATTTTGCAAAGGTCGTTGAAAATTTAAATCCCTATGCATAGTGGTTGTTGGCTCGATTGTTGAGACCCCTTTTCTTGCCCGGTCGACACCCTGAATTCGATCTGATCCCACTCAGCTTCTAAATTTAGATGCCATTACTCCAGACATGACTTCTGTAGACTGATTTCAAAGGCCACCATGATCATTTAATGTGATATGAAGACTTTGTGCCCATAGGTGCACTCAGGCGCCTTCCAGATGCCTCTATGCAAAGATTTCCCCCCTTATGCACAGAGATTTTGTATCTTCCCAGTATGAGATGATCTTTTTGAAGGTTGTTTTAGCACGTCATCAAATCAGTCAATCTAATTATCTCCCATTTTCTCTGATATTTTGTAACCTAACCCTGGCTAAGGTTAGGAATTCTAACTATAACTCATCTCAATTATGCCTGAACTATAAAGGCAATTTTGTAACCCTTTATGGGGATCTTCTCTTCTTTTCTTCTACATAAAACTTATGTTTTTCTCTGCATTTGTATAGTTTTGCATTGCATTCTATTAATAGAATTATTTTCCTTACCTTATTTCAGTTTGAACAATTATGTGTATTTCTCTTACATCTTTGTTTTAATGCATCTCTTTCTTTTTTCCTTTGCATAATAACGGTGTTGATCCCTCTTTGAATGTCATATGTGGACTAGCTTCAGTCCCCCTTGTCTTTTTTTAGAATTCCAACCTTGACTTATGTAAATAGGGAGTTGATTTAGGTAGAAACTAGTGATATCCTGGGTAGCCCTATTGATGTTATGTGTAGTTATAGACAAGGAGATTATAGTTTCAGTCTGGGTGCAAACCCCTTTCACCTTCTTTCCAGTATCCCTTCTCTCTTCTCCCTTTTCCTGGTCAAAATCAATAGATTAGGACTTTATTAGTGTTGGGTTGTACCAACACTTGCAGTCATATTGAAAGGAAGTCGTCCTTCTTCGAAGAATTAGCCTCAATTTTGCAAGTCCCACACTTGGAAGGTTGTTTTTATGTTTTACAAGGTTGATGATCAAGGTTTGATAATCACAGGGTGCAAACTTTTCTGACAACAGTTTTTGGCATGCCTAGTGGGACACATTCAAATAATCATGTTGAGGATTCAATGTTGCCCTTAGTATCCTTACCTTTGGAGGCAATCAGTCAATCACTTAGAAACTTTGAGGACTAAATTCAAAATCTTGGTGATACCAGTTGTAGCTTATGCCAAAAAGACGAATCATCATCAAGAGGTAATTTTCAATTTACCTAGCTTCCTTATTCAGGTTATAAGAGAACTAGTGGTAGGCTTTCTTTTTCACCTACAAGGGGAACTTGAGTAGAGGCATCTAAACCCCTAAGGTCCCATTCTACCCCTCTTATTACAAGATTATCACATCCCAAAGGCCTTGCCATCCATATCAATAGGCCACTATTTACCATACTGGTTCCTAGGGCACATACCTTTGTCACCTTTAATGGTGGCAACCCTTTAGTCCTAACTCAAAAGGATAATATCCCAATAGCAGTCCTAAAGGATTTACCTATTTTTATTGGAGAGACATCTACCTTCCCGGAGGAACATATCCAAGATGTGTTAGGCATTTGCACTACGTTTGATGTCACTAAAGATAATGTGGTAGTCAGGCTTCTTGCATCTGTTAGGTCATGGAGACAACTGAGAGGGGGGGGTGAATCAGTTGTCTAATAAATTCAAATAAAAAACCATTAAACCAACACAATGCTTAATACCGGTAAACCAATTAAGTATACCGGTAGACAGTGTTAACAGTAAATTACTATACCGGTAAAGATTAATGCATGAAACACAAACATAAAGTCATCCACAACACATAACACCAATATTTGTATGTGGAAACCCTGTAAGGGGAAAAACCACGGTGGGAAACCTTACCCACAATCAGATGATACTACTACAGATACTAAGTGTACATAAATGGGGTCTGCACATGCAAAAAGGCCAACAGCCTAGAGCTCACTGCTCAATCACAAAATGGGAGTCACACTGACTACAGTTGGATGGTTAAATCCAATAAGAATGTACTGCACAAAATAGCATCTTCATATGCTAGATTCAATACCGGTGTAATTATGATATGCTTCTACAAAAACCTAGCTTCACCTTCAAATGATGTCTTCATGTATAACTCTACTAAATCTCGCATATACCTTCTCTTAATTCTTTTTCACATTCCGCATTTGATCTTACAAATAAGATCTTACATTTATACCATAACCTAAGACCAATTTTAATAGGTTGGCTCTACAAGATATTACAATAAAAACATTTTACAAACAATATAATATCCGATGCAATAACCGATTGAACATGTTAGCTTAATGCATTTACAAAAATAATAAATCATCTCCATAATGTGCCATGCTGATCTGGAAAAGATAAACCTGTCGATGTAACCCTAGGTAACCCTGTACCTATTTGCTGGTAAAAGCAAATATGTGAATATGAATATACCAATGGTTAATTCTTCAAAACAAAGTGTCCACATGATGTCTTCATCATTACCAAGTGTCTTCCATATCATTCCAAGTGCCGGTGATCATTATATCCTACCGGTGAACATTATATCCTGTCAGTGAACCATATACCAGTAACTGTGCAATAGTTACTTGCTTGTCGGTGAATGTTGCTGGATCTCCAAAGTGCTAGTGTTTTAGTAGGTGTTGACATCAATGACAAAACCATACCAAAATACCAATAGCATCCTCTTTCAAGGGAAAGGCCCTACAATGGTACATAGGGTTATCCTCCAACACCATCCACATTTAGGATGAGTTGGGAGAAAGGCTATGTAAACACTTTGAAGACAAAAGTGACAATCTATCACTTATGGAGAAATTGCCAACCATCAAGAGAGCACCCCATGAATTCATGGGTGACTTTAATTATAAATTTCAAAATACCTGGGATAGGATCCCAGTATTGGTCAAGCCCTCTTCAAATGGTGCCTTTTTTATATTTCCTAAGGGCTCTAAATAGTGACTTTTCACTATGATCCAGTCAATGGGAGGAGACAATCTGTTGGATAACTATTGGCATATGGGGATATTGTTGGATATGATAGCATTTGATGAACCGGTATGTTGATGTGATGATAATGTATGTTCTCATTGATGTCAATAAGTGTAAGTGAACCGGTATGCAAATTGAAGAGATGTAGTGAACCGGTGTCGGGGTTTCACTAAGTGTGACTACCGGTTGGTAATCTCATCTCTATGGTTTTGTGATCCAGCTTGTGCGATGCAACCGATGATACTCTATGATGAATTAGCTATGAGATGTGAATGAGATCAAGGTGCCATGTCAGCCTTGTGCGCGTAAAGGATTGAGGTATGAGGAGATCGATCGCGTTTGAAGTCTACCTCAGGAATGATCATTCTTCTTAGTGGAATGAGAAGAGAGTGTGATGGGTACTGATTCCCATGTGTGGTGAAGAATGAATGATGCAGATTGTCTTGTGATCTATTTGAAATTGTAATACTCTATGCAATGTGTGTGGATGATCAAGATTGGACCACCTGTGTTGTAAACCTAAGATGTTTAGGGTTTAGGGTTTTTGCTATCAACCTATCTATTGTCTATAAGGTCGACGATGTTTGTTGTTGTAAAGTTGTTGGAAAATGTTGTCTGTGTTTATCTGAGTAAAGAGATACTTGATACTTTCTAGACCAGTAAGAGGGAAATTACAAAGTGTGATTGTAGAGTAGAGGATATGAAAAGGATCTGCCTTGGCATGTAGTTCTATTATCAAATTAGAGTTTTACCTATTGTCTTCTAATCATTTCAATAGTTGGAAAATCCCTTTACCGGGTAGCTTTAATAGGCTTATTGTAAAACCTGTAACTAGGTGACTCAAGATCATTGAGTTCTTAAAATCCTCTAGCGAGGTCACCTTTAACAGGGTTTCAACCTTTAATAGGGTATATAGTCATCCCTTAGTCGGGTGATCTCTAACAAGATCAGTTCCTAGTAGAACCTTATTGTAAAGTCTTTAATCAGACTAGGCTCCTAACAGGGCGAGCTTCAAAAGAGTTCAAAACAAGCTTGTGGGTATTCATTCCCACCGTGATTTTTCCAATTTGGGTTTCCACGTGAAAAATTTGTGTGTTATGTGTTATGAATTTTTCATGTGATGCTTATGAATTATTTAGTTAAGAGATTATGCATGCAAAGTCAATAGGTTATGATATTACTAGTATATCACATGCATATGTTTATGGATGAAGCTGATGTCGAGTATTGATCATATTTGAAGTGTTAATACTTATCAGTCTATGGTGTCTAGTGTCTTACCGTGTTTAACCAGTATTGTTGTGGTTAAGTCCAATAATGGTGATAACCAATTGATATTGTTTTAACTAGACAAGTTGTTGAGAAAGTTTTTATATGTACTGATTCACCCCCCCTTCTCAATACCAGTTGGGGTATCTGTTGTTTATCATTACTCATCAATTGGTATCAAATAAACTCCAGGTCCTCAGTAATATAAGCTTAACCACTTGAGGTAAAAGATCCTACTGTAATGATGAAGAGGGAAGGTCCTAAAATCAACAGAGATAACTTTAAGATATGGAAGGACAGAATGAAGATTTACATCAAGAGTATGGGTGCTCAACACTGAAGCTATGTTGAGAATGCCTTTGTGACTCCCACTGGCACTCTGACTGATGATCAGAAGAGAGAAATCTAGGAAAATGGGCAAGTCATGGAAGCTCTTATCAGTAGCATGCCAGATATTGAGTTTACTGATGTACAAGACAAGGACACACCTAAGGATGTATGGGATGCACTGGAAAACATCTATGGTGGTGATGAGCATGTAAAGCAAGCTAAGGAAGAAAGCCATAGAAGTAAATTTGAGGATATGAGGATGGTTGAAGGTGAAACCATTCAGCAGTATGGTATTAGGATTAAGGTTGTGCTTGGAGATATCAAAAGCATTGGTGGAACTATTGATGATACCACTGCTGTTAGTAAAGTCCTTAGATCATTGTTACGAATCTATGCAATCAGAGTTGATGCTATCTAGGAACTAAGGTCTATTGATAAAGCCAAGGTATCCTTAGATTCTATCATTGCAAAGTTAATTGCACATGAGTTGAATAGCTATGATGGTAGTGTTTAGAAGACCGAGTCAGCCTTAAAAGCATCTATTGTACCATCTAGAAAAGGAAAACAAACTAGTACCAGTTATGAGTCCAGACAATGCAGAGATATGGATGATGAAGATATTCTAATGGAGTTTGAAGCTCTTCTTGCTAAAAGACTTCTGAAGGGAACTGTTAATTATAGAGGTAAACTTCCTTTAAAATGTTTTTCCTATAATAAGATAGGACATATAGTTGTTAATTGTCCTAACAATGACAATAAGGATAAACTGGAGAGGTTTAGAAAATATAAAGGAGGAAAAAGAAGAAATTGTCTAGTTGTCATGGATGAAGGTGTCACTAATGAAGAATCAGAGGATGAAGAAAATGAAGACATAGTGTTTATGGCAGTAAAGGAAGAAGTGTCAGACAAGAAAGCTCTTGTCTCCTGCATTGACAACTCCAATGAGTGGATAATTGATAGTGGTTGTTCTCATCACATGACTGGTGATCGGAGAATTTTTTTGTCTTTGGAGGAATATGATGGAGGTGTTGGCAAATTTGGCAATGATGCACCATGCTTGGTGAAAGGTAAAGGATCCATCTCACTGAATGGACAGAGTAGTGTAGATGATGTCTATTGGGTAGAAGGTCTTAAGCATAACCTATTGAGTGTTGCTCAAGTGAATGACAAAGGACTAGTTCTAGAATTTAAAGGTGGAATTTGCAGTATAATTGGGAAGAGTGGTGAAGTTATTGTGATTGGTAAGAAAACCAGAGGTAACCTATTTCAGTTTAATGCCAAGATAAGTCAGTGTCTAATGGCTAAGTTTGATGATAGTTGGATATGGAATAGGAGACTCTGTCATATGAACTTTGACAACATTGCTAAAGCCGGAAAGATCAAGGCGGTAAGAGGATTACCTTTGCTAAACAAACCTGAGAATTCTTTGTGCAAAGAATGTCAACTTGGGAAGATGTCTTCCTCAACTTTTAAAGGTAAGTGTTTTTCAGTAGAAAATTTACTTGATCTTGTGCATATTGATTTGTGTGGCCTTATGAAAACTAGAAAAATTCAGGGAGATAGGTATTTTATGATTCTTACTGATGACTGCTCAAGAATGATGTGGGTCACATTCTTGAAAGACAAGTCTGAAGAATTTGGAAAGTTCAAAGCTTTCAGAGCATTAGTAGAGAAAGAAAGTGGTAAAAAGATAAAATGTCTGAGAACTAATCAAGGAGGAGAATTCACTTTTAATAAATTTAATAAGTACTATGAAGATAACAGTATCAAGAGGTAGTTGTCTACCCCAAGGACACCTCAATAGAATGGCATAGTAGAAAGAAATAACGAGACTGTAGTTGAAGCGGCTAGAACAATGCTGATCCAAGGAAAGGTTGCTCACACTTTTTGGAGAGAAGCAGTGAGCACTCTAGTCTACACTATGAACTAGGTACTCATCAAGAAAGGCAAAGATAAAACCCCTTATGAGTATTAGACCGGGAAACTCCCACTATGAGTTACTTTAAAGTGTTTGGTAGTAAGTGCTATATCAAGAGAAGTGAGCATTCGAGAAAATTTGATGCTAAATGTAATGAACCAATATTTTTAGGATATTCCACTAAGAGCAAAGCTCTCAAGTGCTACAACAATAGAACACAAAAAATTGTTGAAAGTATCATTGTCGGGGTTGATGAATCCTCCGAGGAACCTGAGGAAACATGCAATGAAGAAGTGGAAGATGAACTGGGAATAGCCTTCTGGGAACCGGTTAAGAAAGAAACTTGTAAAGATCTCAGTGTTCCTATATCGGTAGAAGTTGTAGTAAGAGAAGAAGAAGAAGTTAGTGAAGAAGAAGAAGAAAAGCTAGCAAACCAGGCTAGAATCATTCCTAGATATGTGAAGCTACATCATGATCCAAAGCAAATCATAGGAGATAAAGATGCAGGGATACTCACTAGAAGAAAAGTGAAGGAGAACTCTTACATGATTTCTGAATTTGAACCCAAGACTTCCAGAGAAGCTCTTATAGATGAAGACTGGATTAAAGCAATGAAAGAGGAGCTAGATTAGATAGAAAAGAATGCAACATGGTCTTTGGTTCCCAGACCCGAACATAAAAATGTCATAGGTACCAAATGGGTCTTCAGGAATAAGTTGAATGAAGAAGGCATAGTTGTCAGAAAGAAGGCTAGGCTTGTATGTAAGGGATACCCTTAGGAGGAGGGAGAAGACTATGGAGAAACCTTTGCTCCTGTGGCTAGACTAGAAGGTGTTTGAATGCTACTTGCATTTGCAACATTTAAGGGATTTAAGGTTTATCAGATGGATGTGAAATCTACTTTTCTGAATGGAATCCTAGAAGAGGAAGTGTATGTAGAGAAACCAGAAGGGTTTGCCTTATCAGAAGATCGTGACATGGTGTGTAGATTACACAAAGCCCTGTATGGACTGAAACAAGCACCTAGGGCATGGTATGAAATACTACACTCTCATCTTATGAAGATTGGATTTTAGAGAACAAGTGAAGATAGCAACATCTACTTGAAATCATAAGGTGATCAGATTTGTGAAGTGTTTGTGGATGACATAATCTTTGGAGGAGATAATAAAATGAGTCATGCATTTGTAGATGAAATGAAGAAAGAGTTTGAGATGTCTTTGATAGGAGAAATAAAGTTCTTCATTGGTTTATAGATTCAGCAAATGAAAGAGGGTATTTTTATTATCCAGTCAAAGTATGTCAAAGAGGTATTGAAGAATTTTGGCATGGAGGAAAGCAAACTGATTAGTACACTGATGGTGACTGGCTGTAAATTGACCAAGGAAGATGATTCAGAACTGGTAAATGAAAAGGAGTATCGGTCAATGATCGATAAGCTACACTATGTAGTGCATAACAGACCTAATATTGCTCATGCAGTGGGTATAGTAGCTCATTTTCAAAAATGTCCAAGAGAATCCCACTTGGTAGCTGTCAAAAGGATTCTTAGATATTTGAAAGGAACAATTGATTATGGATTGTGGTATCCATATAATGGTGACTATAATCTCAAGGTATATACTGATGTTGATTGGGAAGGAAATATGAACGACCGGAAAAGCACAACCGGTGGAGCGTTCTTTCTCGTTGGAAGATTAGTATCATGGACAAGTAAGAAGCAAAGTTGTACTTCTCAATCTATAGCTGAAGTAGAATATGTGGCACCATTTATGAACTGCACTCAAGCAATTTGGATTAAGCATGTATTGGAAGGTTTCAAGGTACCTGTATCTAAACTGATGAATATGTTTTGTGATAATATAAGTGCAATAAATATTTCCAAGAATCTGGTATTGCATGCTAGAACTAAACATATTGAGCTTAAATATCACTTTTTGAGAGAAAAAGTTCATAATAAGGAGGTTGTACTACAACATGTTTCTAGTAAGGAGCAGCTAGCAGATATATTCACTAAGCCCTTACTGAAGACTACATTTACCTATTTGAGAATTAGGGGTTCTGCCCCTTCATGAAGTCAACTAAAAGATGTGTGCTCCACATCACTCAAGTACTATAGTGTCAAATCTTTCAGGATTGATGTGTTAAAGGATGCTACTCCTTACAGGGAGCAACATAGTAGATTTTGGAATCTTATGCCTCCACTTTGGCATTGTTGCCAAAGGGGGAGATGTTTTCAATAAGAAATGCTAACTGAGTATTGTCATCAATGCCAAAGGGGGAGATTGTTGGATATGATAGCATTTGATGATCTGGTATGTTGATATGATGATAATGTATGTTGTCATTGATGTTAATAAGTGTAATTGAATTAGTCTGTAGATTGAAGAGATGTAGTGAACTGGTGTCGGGATTTCACTAAGTGTGACTACCGGTTGGTAATCTCAGCTCTATGGTTTTGTGAACCAGCTTGTGTGATGCAACTAATGATATTCTATGATGAGTTAGATCAGAGATGTGAATGAGATCGAGGTGCCACATCAGCCTTGTGCATGTAAAGGATTGAAGTATGAGGAGATCAACTGCATTTGAAGTCTACCTTAGGAATGATCATTCTTCTTAGTGGAATAAGAAGTGAGTGTGATGGGTTACTGA
This sequence comes from Cryptomeria japonica, assembly GCF_030272615.1. Taxonomy (NCBI): domain Eukaryota; kingdom Viridiplantae; phylum Streptophyta; class Pinopsida; order Cupressales; family Cupressaceae; genus Cryptomeria; species Cryptomeria japonica. Next base: position 195,183,286 of record NC_081406.1, read on the forward strand.
TTCCCATGTGTGGTGAAGAATGAATGATGTAGGTTGTCTTGTGATCTATTTGAAATTGTAATACTCTATGCAATGTGTTTAGATGATCAGGATTGGACCATCTATGTTGTAAACCTAAGATGCTTAGGGTTTAGGGTTTATGCTACCGACCTATCTATTGTCTATAAGGTCGATGATGTTTGTTGTTGTAAAGTTGCTGGCAAATGTTGTGTGTGTATCTGAGTAAAGAGATACTTGATACTTGCCAGACTAGTAAGAGAGAAACTGCAAAGTGTGATTGAAGAGTAGAGGATATGAAAAGGATCTGCCTTGGCATGTAGTGTTATTATCATATCAGAGTTTTACCTGTTGTCTTCTAATCATTTCAATAGATGGAAAATCCCTTTACCGAGTAGCTCTAATAGGCTTATTGTAAAACCTGTAACCAGGTGACTCAAGATCATTGAGTTCTTCAAATCCTCTCGCAAGGTAACCTTTAGCAGGGTTTCAACCTTTAATAGGGTATATAGCCATCCCTTAACCGGGTGATCTCTAACAGGATCTGTTCCTAGCAGAACCTTATTGTAAAGTCTTTAACCGGACTAGGCTCCTAACAAGGCGAGCTTCAAAAGAGTTCAAAACAAGCTTGTGGGTATGCATTCCCACCGTGGTTTTTCCCATTTGGGTTTCCACGTGACAAATTTGTGTTATGTGTTATGCATTTTTCATGTGATGTTTATGCATATGTTTATGGATGAAGCTGATGTCGAGTATTGATCGTATTTGAAGTGTTCAGACTTATCAATCTATGGTGTCTGGTGTCTTACTCTATTTAACCAGTATTATCGTGGTTGAGTCCAGTAATGGTGATAACTAGTTGATATTGTTTTAACTAGACAAGTTGTTGAGAAAGTTTTTATTTGTACTGATTCACCCCCCTCCTCTCAGTACCGATTGGGGTATCTGTTGTTTATCATTATTCATCACAATCTTCTTGGAGCATATGACATCGCCATCAAGGCAAAAAAATTCTTAATACAGGTAGGGAAGTTAGCTCCTAGGTCTCCAATGCCTCTATTCCCAAATATTTTTGCACGACAACCTACAATGATACCACTTCCAGTAGCATCTACAAGTTAATTTCTCATGGCTACACCTTCCCCTTTATATTTAGAGATTAAGGAGCTACAGACCTCACTGCGAGCCTCTTTAGAGGGCTCAATGCAAAAAATGGATCAGAAAATGGACCAATGAATGCAGGGATTTGGGAATGAATTGGTTTCAATCAAGAAATAGTTGCCACATGCCAATAAGCCCTACCAACGACAAAGTCAAGGCTATCAGTGACAAAGGCCTAAATTTCAAGGATAGAATTAATGGGGCAATGCTAGGCCCTTGAACAATGTGAATCCCTCAACTGTAAGCACCTCAAGAGCACTAGTCCCAACTTAGAACAATCTTTCTCAGGAGAAAGCATGGTGCAATCAATGCAATCAACTACATAATTAGACTACTTGCCAGAATGAAGATTTTTTTCAGGCCTTGGTAGCACAAAATGAACCAACAACATTAGGATAACAAGAATTAAGTGGTTGTCCAAACCATCCACAAGCATATTCCTCCTTCAATAATTGGAAGGAGGCTAATTTTTGTGGGATCAATAACACAAATAGTGACCCAGTGGCCAACAATAATAGATCCAAGAAGGGGGCAATGGGAAGTGATACAACTTCTACAACAACTCAAACTTTGCAGCTTGTCATACAAAATACAATGTCAAAGATGTCTAACAAAGAGAAAGATTTTACACAAAATGTCAAGAAGAGACAACCTTCCATGGCTCCTACAACAAAACAATTAGACCTAGTTGCTATAAGGGTCCCTGCCAATGTTGCCTCTTCTTTTAATATTGTTGATCAGATGAGAAGATCCATCCTTAATGTCTCAATGTGGGATGCTCTTTCCATCCCATCTCAGAGAGACCAACTTCAAAAGGCCTTGATGGAAATCAACGTTGCAGAGGATACCAGTCAAGGTTGGGGTTCTTCAATACCTACAATCTTGGTGCAACTTGTAGAGGTAGAGACCTCAAGAAAGATGGATAAGCCTCCCTCCATTTTATCTCTATTTGATCATAGGGAATAGCCTTGTTCATAATTGTATGATAGACAGTGGGGCTAGTACCTCGATTATGCCCAAGGCAGTGGTTGACCAACTAGGTATCAAATATGAGCCTGTGAACAAAGGAGTTATGCAGCTTGATGGTATAATAGTTTAGGTTGTGGGGGTCATTAAGGATCTAAATTTAATCTTGCATGTCTGCCCTGGTTGCAATGTACTCCAAGATATTTCATTTATTGATCTCCCTGCTCACTTTTCCATTTGTTTATCTAGGGAATTCACTTTGATCCCTACATCCCAATCCTCATAGAGATGAATTTCTCCTTCCATGAGGAGAATGGGGATGCAATTATTAGGGAGCTTGCAACTCAATTGGAAGAGGTTCTTGATTTACTACTTGCTGAGTGGGCAAATGCTTTTCAGTTTGACCTAACTAATGAGGTCAGTTTTGCAGACCTTGGCACCTTTTGTATCCATGATGAAGATACCCCTATCCCCAATCTCATCAGGGGGAACAAAAAATTGTAAAAGGATTCTAATATTAATGAAGAAGAGACAAAAATAAAGAGACAATTTGAATTTTTTAAGTCTTCTTGTGAGGTGTCTCATAAACCAATTTCATGTGCTGGTGAGAGAGATATCAACATATGTGATTATGATGTATGCTAGTTCTCCCATGTCCTTGAATGTAATAATGTTGAATATGACGCTTTCATTCAGTGTGAAGACGTTTCTTTTGGCATTAGGGATGAGGTGCCTAAACTTGAATGTTTTACTTGCGACTAGCATACCAAGTTTGGAGATGTTGAGCAACAACATGTTGACCATGCAGATATTCTTCTGGTTGCTCAACTTGATAGTGTACTTGAGCTTCAAAATTTTCTATTTGATATGTTTGAGGAGCCCCCTTTTGCAGATCAAGATGGGGAGATGGTATATGTGTCATCCTCATGTGAGTTTGAGACCATTTCTTTTGGTCTTAATTCATACCTGGAACAAGGCAACAATAATAATAGTGTTTAATTTAATACTGGCCTATTCCTTGATTATCATCCCTCTACTATTGAGCATGCACTTGATGTGCCTCCATGTTCTTTAGATGCTTATTTTGTATGGATTACCAATGGAAAGCAAGAAAAATGGTGATTTTTCTTTTCACTACATCAACAACATGTATACTCTATTGTGTGCATACAAGATACTTCAATTGTTGTAGTTGGTTGTTGACCGCAACCATGGCCTAAGGGAGAGTAGTTCCTTCAAGAGGATCACCTTTGATAGAGGCAAATCTTGTCTTTGTCTCTAAGTTTCAATAATATAATCTATAGCTAGTTTTTTCCCCATGCTTTCGAAGAAGTGCTCGTGCACAGGTCATCTCTTTCAGAATGGCTAAAATTTTGTTTTCAGGTTGCAGGGGCAGAGAGTATCTTTTTTGTTTCAAGCCTTGAATCTATGCCCAATGGATATTTTGCTGGCATTTGGTCTTTCCCTAAGAAGGCTTAGGTCCCCCTTTGAGTCTCCAAAATGTTGACTATTTTCGTGTCAACCTAGCTTCGGATCAAGTCTGAGAAAATATTTTTGTTTTTCATAACTTGCATGTTATGTGCATTATGTTAATAATGTGCAGAAAGGCCCTTATGCCTTTACATCTTCGAGGATCATAAGTTTTATATTTTGGAATTTGACCGGGTCTTGCCACTAAATTCACTTAAGATTCACCAGTTTGAGGGTCCTAGGTTCATGGCAGGACTGACCCGTTGTAACGCGTTACCAGCTAGTGAAGGTTGATATTGCCTGGTTGCATTGGGCCAGAACACTTTCCTCTTTTTTGTTCCCCATTCTGCATTTCCATTTGTGTGGTTGCACAACATGCGATGGTGGGACTCGGCGTACAAAATTTTGAAGGCCTTTTGACCAGAGTTTGATGATGAATTGGCGAAGGGTCCTTTTTGGCAAGAGTTTGATGGTCAGAGGGAGGATTTTCGATCTTACCAAAAGCCTTAGATACACCAAAATATGTTGTGTGGGATAAGGCTAGAAAAGGTTTTCTTTGTTATCTCGTGGTGGTTTGAAAGGCAATCAAATAGTCGTGTGAGGTAAGCACGAAGGTAAGAAGGCGGCTTTCCTTTTTTCCCGCAAGGTTAATATGGACACAAAAGGCACCTTGCGGGATAAAAAAAGGTTGAGACCAAGGATGGATACAAAATTCACCATGTGGAATAACAAAAGTAAGATCAAGGGGTGCCCCCTTATCCCGCAGGGTGAGTGGAGGTCGTCGAATGGTCATGTGGGGTAAGAGACGGGAATTGTGGGCGATCTACCCATTATCCCACAAGATAGGAAGAATCAATATGAGGGTCATGTGGGATAACAAAAGTGAGGCTGGATGGTCTCCCCCTTATCTCACATGCATATATATATATATATATATATATATATATATATATATATATATATATATATCTGTGTGTGTGTGTGTACATATACATACATACATACATTCATACATACATACATACATCCATGCATACACACACACACATACATATACATATACATATACATATAAATATACATATGCACATACATAGACATATTCATACACACACACAAATATATATATATATAGACACACACACACACGCGTAGGCAGACACACACACAAGTATAGGGCTGCAAATCTATTCACACATAGTCATGTATATATAGTATAATAAACTCTTTCATGACTTGAGTGGACCTTGCTTTATGTAAGTGAGTTTGAACTATTTCAAAATTGCAAACTTTGAATTAAAGTTTATGTCCAAAGATAATAAAGAATCATCGACTCTTAGCTTATATGAATAAAATTATAAAACAACACTCTTTTTAAACAAAATTTGTTATAACCACCCTTCAAAAAGAGATTATCATAGAATGGAATGAGAATCTGAGGAAAAGAAGTGTGTTGACACTTAAATTAATTATTTTAATTAATTTAACCCTCCTACATAATTAATTTATTTAATTGTGTTAAACTTTATTCTTTTCAATATTAATTAAATTTAATCTAATTAATATTGTCACTATAGTTTAGTGATTGATTTTATTATATAAATCAATTTTCCCTTCTTCCTCTAAAGTTCTCAAAAAATAATTCTTCTTAATCTCCCTTTTAATTAATTAATTTAGGTGATTCCTACAAATCATCTTGTTCTAATCCATCATTAGTCTAATCAATTCTTCTAGAAACTCCCTTAATCTTTCTTAGCATTATTCTTCAATTTTTAAATTCCCCCCACTCATTCTCCCTCCTAGTTAAATCCTCCTACAAATCCCATTGGTGCAGGAGCACCTAGGACTTAGGCAATCTAGTTTTCACAATTTTGGCTTGTACTAGCCCTAGCCAAGTTAGTGATGAATAAGGACTCCAGGAGAGTCCAAGAGTTAGCATTTTTTGTCAATGTAGGCCTAGGTTGTATTCATACTACTTAGGTTTGCATTTTTATGTAAATAGTGAGTTTGAGTAGCCAATTGACCTTTTTGATCGTCAAAAGTGTCAAAACTTGGCATGAGAATTAGGGAGGGTTAAATAGGTATTAGACATGTTTTAAAAGTCATTTATGATGATTTGGAATAGGTCTTATAGTTTGGAAAGGCCAAAAGTGCAAAAGTTGCAAAGTTGCAAAAAGTTGTCATGACAACTTTTGTCTTGATTTGGTTAGCGATGGAGTTAGGAATTATCCAACACCCTAGGAGGACTCCACACATGGTAAAACTATATATACCCTCTCTTTCACATTTACCAATGTTGGAGAAGTGTGTGATGTAAGTTCAACAACTGAAACTACTCATTTTTAGTCTTGTTGTTAGCATTTTGGTGTGATTTTACTCATTTTGCAATTGAATATGGATTGAATCCATTGATCCAGCAATGGATTGAGTTAATCCTATGTGTTATTGAGTTCTTGGTTTAATATAGAGTCTTTTAAATACTATTCATTGGTGTTTTCTTGTTCAAGTTTGCAAATAGCCAGTTTTGGCTTGTAACTAGCAATTTTCTTATAAATATGGTTGCCCCATGAGTTCCACACCTGCTGTCATCATGGATTGCTGGGAAATGATGGGAAACCCTTTGTATAGTGTACATATGTAGGTTCAAGTTCTGGAGAAGAGATTTGTTATGACTGTCACCTTATTCTAGGCGAGTCCAGGAGCAACCCGGTTAGAGGAAATAAGATGAAAATGGAGTGTTAAGTGCAGGGGTGTGTGCCAAATCACCATTTTAGAGTTTGGAGGGGTTCATGAAGTTGGGGTAGAGTTTCTTGAGAAGGGATAAGCTTTTAAAAATCCTTTTGATATCAAAACCCCAATTTGTTCATTCATTGTCGGTTTAAGGCCTAGTAAACCCTTCAAAACCCTCAATTTGGGGTTCACACATTGTACGGTGAAACCAGGGGCCAAAACAAAAAAAATCCTTTAGGGATAGGTGTATCTTTGAAGAAAATCCAAACTTGTTTGGGGGTCATTTGAATCATTTTCCTTCAAGCCCTAGAAAACCGGTTTTGGAGGCCTAATTAGGGCTAATTCCTTGTAGCCCTTTTCTAGGCAAGATTTTGAAATCGATAAGAAACCTAATAATTGAAATACACTAAAGGACCCCAAATGCATAAAAAAACATGTTATAAGACACCTCCACACCTCTACATCATCTCACAATAGTAGGAGGTTAGTTTGGCAAGTTGAAGCCAAGAAGCCATAATTGAGCACCTAAGAAGCACTGGGAATTGGTAGGGTTCCTAACCAAAACACCCGAAGAAAAATCCTTAGAAAGGTTAAGAATCAAGCCCTAGAAGATATTAAGAAGGACTTGGAGGTCTAGAGAGCAACTAGGTCTGGCGAGTTGGTGGAATTGAGCAACACTAGTTAGGTGAAATATTGAGCAGGATAGGTTCCCTATCAAATTGGTGTTAGAGCCTATAAGATTTGGGCTAGAAGAGTTGATGTCCTCAGTGGAATGTGTAGGAAACAACTACATGCTAACCAATGTAGAGTTGGCAAGGAAAGTGGATGATCAAGAGGAAGAGAATAGACTCTTGAAAGAGAAATTGATGGAATTCGAGAGTAAGCTTGGTGCAATTGAAACCAAGGTTGATGAAGTGTTGGTAAAGGTAAAGGAGTAGAAGGGAAGGGTAAAGAAGTGGTAGAGATAGACAAGATACCTGAACCTGACCCTATCCTAGAGGAAGAACCTTTCTTGAAGGCATTGAAGGCCTTGAGTGGCAAATCACTAGAAGGATTTCCATTGTTCACTACTAAGATGGAGGCAGAAGTGGTCCTAGAATGGATAGAAGGTATGGAGAACCACTTTGAATGTGAAGGTATAACTGAAGCTCAGAGAGTCAGGGTAGCCAAATCTAGGATGAGAGGAGCTTCCCTCACATGTTGGCAATTTGAACAAGATGAGAGGAGGAAAATGGGCAAAGCATTCATCTCTTCTTGGAAAGGGATGTTAGTCAAAATCTAAGAAGTCTATCTCCCTGATGACTATGAAGTGCAAATTCATAGGAAGAGACAAAACCTAAGGCAAAAAGACATTGATGTGAGTAGCTACATAGAGGAGTTTTACAAACTTAGCCTTAGATCTCATGTGGTGGAAGAGGAGAGTCTCAAGGTAGCTAGGTACCTAAATGGACTATGGTGGAACATCCAAGAAGAAATCGATCTAATGAGCCCAAAAAAAGTCCATCAAACCTTTCAACTTGCCCTTAAGGTGGAGAAGAAACTAAAAAGAAAACATGACTCAAGCAACAATAGGGGCAGGGGTAGAGGAAAAGACAATAGATGCCATAGAGGAGGATTTGGAGGAAGAAGTACTGAACAAAGAACACAAGGTGAGTCCAAACTCACAGAGCAGCAAGAGAGTGGCAGTAGTAGAGGAGGATTCAATAGAGGAAGGGGATCAAACAGTGGTTCTAGAGGAAGATCTAGTGGACAAGGTAGAGGCTCCTCATATTTTGCAACAATGAAGTGTTACCATTGTAACCAACTTGGCCATCCAGCATATAGGTGTCCAAAGAAAGGATCATCATCACATGGTGGTGAAAGAAGAGTGAGCTATCTTCAATAAGAGTCTTCAAGCAACAAGACTTCAGAGGTTGCCTTAGAGTCAGAAGTAGGTGACAACTTGATGATAAGGATAACTTTGATCAAAGAACCGGTCAGAGAAGAGCCTAGCCAAAGAAGGTCCTTGTTTAGGATCAAATGCAAGATTTTGGATAAAGTATGCAAAGTGATCATTCATTTAGGGTCTATACACAACATTATGTCAAAAGAGGTAGTGAGAAAGCTCAAATTGCAAAGAATACCTCACAACTATCCTTATAGATTCACTTGGTTGTGTAGCTAGGAAATCGGAAATCATCAAAGCAAATATCAATAATAGCTCAATCACAAAAGCAGATTGCAATAATCAATCCTAACACACTCAATAGAGACATGAAAAGCAAAACATTCAAAACTAAAGACTAAGCAAACCAGATGCAGATTTGAATGTCGCCTTCATGCGGCTCCATTGTCTTTCTTTCTTCTCCAAATAGCCTTTGTTTGTGGATCTCACCTTCAAGTGCATACAACTAGTGTGAAAGCAAGATTGACATTGACACAAGAATACTCGAAACGTGATTGATTTGACAAAGTGATTAGAAATTCGATAATCTGATTATTAGATTGAGATTGAAGAAATTCATCCAATTTATAGGTAAATTGGAGAAATGATCAAATTAGCATGATAATGATTCGAATGGAAATTCAAATCAGCAAAATTATGACATGTGTATGACAAATTGCTATGCGAGGATTTATGACAATTTATGACAATTTATGACAAATTGCTATGCAAGGATTTATGACAAGATTTTGAAATAGAAATAGACATTTAGGAATTTAGGAGAAATTAGAAAATTAGGTTAGAAATGATGACTGACTTGGAAATTAGGAAATTGATGAAAATTAGGTAAATTAATTAATAATTTCTCATTAATTAATTAATTTACAAAAGTAGGAGGAAATTAATTAGCCAATTAAATAAACATTTAATTGTGACAAGAAGACTTAGGATAAATAAATAAATTATTTAACCTGGAGGGAAAATGCCAAACAAGATTAAATGAATAAATCATAAAACCTTGGAAGATGAATTGGAAATGCAAGGATGACAATTAGGTCTTGATGTAAGATTGATTTGACGTCGATTCGATCATGATTTTGAATTAATAAATGATTTGATTGATAAATGTGCTGAGGAACAATGAAAAATTGATCCAAATTGACATGATTGAAGAGGACAAGGATCGATGACAAATCGATCGTAAAACAACGAGATTGACAAGTTGATAAGAGATTGACAAGATCGACCAAAATCATGATTAAAGATTGTTATCGACAAGACCAAATTCGAAAGCGAGACAACTGAAGAATGTAGAAGAAAGACTCGATGCTCACAAATGATAAAGACCAAGTGCATGACATAGGAGAAAATGTTAATGCGACGCAAAAACCTAAAATGAGGCAATGCGCAAATGTTAAAGTATGACCCCGCAAGCGTTGACCATTTTTAGGTGTCTACAGGTTGAAATAAGGTCAACATGTTCTTGTTAATGAGCAAGAATGGGTGGATTTTACCATTGGGAGGTATAAGGACAAGGTGTTATGTGATGTCTTACCCATGGATGCATGCCATCTCCTATTAGGAAGACCATGGCAATTTGATAGACAAGCTATCCATGATGGAGCCAAGAATGCATACTCATTCAAGAAAGATGGAGTCACATTCAAGATTCAGTCTATCCTTGAGGAAGGTGAAAAAAGGGCAGCAGGTCCTAATGTTCTTTTGGTGAGTGAAAAATAGTTCTTAAAGACACTTGAGGAAGGTGAAGGTGTAGAGTTATCACTTGTGATGAAGCCCAAATATAAAAGACAATAAAGAGTAGCAAGATTTGCCATTAGAGGTGCAATAATTCTTAAATAAATTCAAAGGTATAGTAAGTGAAGGACAACCAGCCACCTTAACCCCTAAAAGAACCATAAGCCATCAAATAGACTTCATTCCCAGAGCATCCTTGCATAATAAGGTAGCCTATAAAATGACTCCTCAAAAAATGTTGAAATTGCCAAACAAATCCAAGAGCTCCTAGATCAAGGCCTAATTAGGAAGAGTATTAGCCCTTGTGTTGTCCCTACCATCTTAGCACCAAAAAACCATCTTAGCACCAAAAAAAGGTGGTGTGTAGGGGAAAAAGCGAGACTAGGCTAACATGTCCTAATCCTACCTTTTGACACACATTGTGGAATACGAAAGAGCCTAGAGGTATCACACAATTGGCTACTTCTTTTTGTGGAAGAGAGAGCCACGGGCTACCTATTAGGATTTCTATTCCTTTATTGCAAATGATAGATAAAATGATGCAAGTTCAACTATTAACCCTAAAGTGTAAGTATGAACTAGTAACAAGATTGCAGAATTGGAACTAAACAATGGAAAGCTGTAAACACAAGGACAAGACAAGAATGCAAATGCGTACCCAGAGTTAAAATCTGAGTGAAAATGTTCTGGATGGGGGCGCAAGCGCCACTATCCTGATACTGCCCCTGAAACTACTCCTGAAACTGCTGTTCTGCAACCTGAAAAGCTATCTGAAACTTGCTATCTGACAGAAGAACCAGGGCGCCCCACGCCCCTATCCTAGTCTTTTGCACTGAAATTTGGTGTGAAGTTCTGTCTCGGTCCACTTCCATCAGATCTGCAACTTGCGGTGTTGTCTGAATCCCGAAACCTGCACTTATATCTGAAAAGGGTATGGTGGGTGGCTATACAGGGTTTTGCCTTAGTCAAACCCCCGCTTCAGTGATTTCCACCTCCACGAATAGCCAAGTTGTATTGTAAAAGTAGTGTGTGTGCAGACCTTGTGTGTATGCAAGATCCTAAAATGCAAGTAAGCAAACTAGAGCAACCTAGAAAGTAAACCCTAATTGCTTGTAAATGATAATGTAAATGCTCCAAAATCAAGATGCAAAGTGATCTAAAGCATGAATACAAATGATATAATGAGGCTTATGCAAAGACATGAAAACAACATGAAATCATACCCAACCCCAAGGGAGGGGTACAAGCCAATCTTCAGTCGGTAATCCCCTATTGCTCTTCCATGTCTTCAAAGCCCTAAATGGATGAATGAAATTGATGAATGCTTGATGGATGGATGTTGAATGTTGTTGAAGTCTTCAAAGACCTGCTCTTTCGCTGCATAGAAGGCCCCTAAAACCAAAATTCCCTCGTCCTTTCAAATGAAGAAAGAGAGCTCTTAAATATGAAACCCTAGGTCTTAATTTCAACTTTTGGTTGACCTAGAGATTGAATCTCCCACCAATTTCTGGGGGTTAAGCTTTATTTTATGATTGGATCGCGCTCCTAAAATTTTGGGAAAAATGTCCGGGACCGTGTGCACTCCGGGCGCCATGGTCCTGACAACTTTTCACCAAATTTTCAGGGCCGTCGGATATGATGATTTTAGAGAGAATCCCAAAGTTACAGGTGATTTCGAGATGTTTTGACCCCCAAAATCAAGCCCCCAAGTTCAAAATAGGACCTAATTATGGTTTTTGGTTAAATGATGTATTGGAAGAATGAAAGGGGCACACTTTAATGAAAAGGGCCCAACGTTATGATATGGGAGATGATAAAATAGAACCCTAGACCTAATTAATTTAATTAATTAAGTGCTAAAGGGGAAATGCAATGCAAAATGCAAAATGTGCCAAGGCGGGTGCTAAACTAGGTGTGAAATTGTACCACCCTAGCAAGTGCGTACAATTTACGACGCTACATTTAGCCCCCACTTTAGCGGTCATATGAACACTACATGCATATGCAAGCTAAAGTACAGAAAAGTAAACATTATTTGAAAAAGGATATATCCATAAGTTGTCGGACGAAGCCCCCAGCGGTATCTGCAGTACTCAGTTAACAACCACAACCTACAAAATCACCTAATGCTTACTAAGGAAGGTGATGAAAATTCGAGGGTAGCTATATGCCCCCCCCTATTTCGGCTTGCTAATTTTAGTGAGTTGAAACAGGGTATCATGTTTACCACTTCGAATTGTTAAAGAATATTGATGACAAATGCTCACAAGAAGATTTGATATGAGATCAAAAACTAATGGAGAATCATTTGGTAATAAAGAGGACTGAATCTCAATTCCAACACAACAAAGAGTGTGAGGATTTGAGAGTTCTCTAACACAAGATGAAGGATGTGAATGGAAACAAAATGCAAAGAGAAGAAAAGAAAGGAAAAAAGCATGAATACACACATTGGTGATCCATGAGAAGAATAGTGAGAGAAAAAAAAAAACTTCTCGCCCCTAGATCTTGTCTAGGTGATCCATGGGAAAAAGGACATGGAAAACTAGCCCCTAGAGTCTGTCTAGGTGATCCATGTAAGAGAGGAGAGTGAGAAAGTCTAGCCTTATGCCGCTAGTTCCACTCAACCTCATGCATGTGTGTGTAAGGGAGGTTAGAAGCACCTCATAGGAGTCTATGCCCAAGTATGCTACAACCTGTGTATGTATAGTACAAAAGCATGACATCTCGCTCTAAGAGTCCGTGCTCTAGTTTCGAGAATAATCACCTTGCATAAAAGAAAAATGGAGACATCTCGCTCTAAGAGTTTGTGCTCTGGTTCCGAGAATGACCCATTGCTCAAAAAGTGTAATGTTTATGTCATAAGCAAAGTAGAACAAGGATACCTACCTTCATCACAAAAGAAGATACCCCAAAAATGCAACAATGTCATAGATCCAAGCAAGAGAGTTTTGCACTCTTTAAGAAAGGATAAGATAGTTGAAAAGGGATATCTTGTAGTATGTGTAAAGGAGATCCTTAGAGGAGAAGAGATCTTTGTACAAAAGACACCTATCCCCGAGAGGAATTGTCTTAGACAAATATAACATTTTCTAGAATAAGACAAAGAAGAGAATAAGAATGCAATACTTCCTTCTTTTGCAAGGTGAAAGTGATTCTTAATGAAGGATGATGCTCTTTTTAACCCAATTGGGAGAGTGAATTCATTATGGATGTATTTTACCAAGTGCAAAAGAGGTTGTAGTCAAGGACTTACACCTCTTGTAAGAGAGAATCCTTGAACAAACAACAACAAATGCATACAAGGAATAACATCAAGTAATAAAGTTCACACCATCCACGAAAATAGGAAAAAGTGGATCCTTAGATAAAAATAAGAAAAGATCATTTCCTCCCAAGGATAAGGTCAATGAGAAGGACTTACACAATCTTCCAGGGAGAGATTTAGACATAAGAAAATTGTACTACATACTCACATGAGTTCATGCAAGCAAGACATTAGTGTATGTAAAATGCTTCTCACAAGAAGTGGGTAGGATAAGAAAGAGAATACACATCTTCTCCCATATCTAGGAAAAGAGGATTCTAAAGAAAAGATGATCAATATTTCCCCACTATTACCCCAAAGGGAAATTTTAACCATAAAAGAGGAGATGTATGAAATCACTCTTGTCCCCATAGGAACAAGAGATAACATAGAAAAATTAGGCTATTATGTTGCTTCAAACATATGATTGCACTTGAAATTGTACCATCATGAATGACAATGAGCCCCCAGTGAATGAGCTACCAATGTCACATAATGATGAGCAACATAATAGCCATTAATGTTATTTAAAGACATGATAGACTAAATGAGGTATTTGAATATGACATGCTAAATGCTCAACTATAAGTGAGATCAAAAACATGTATAAAGTGATAAAAATTGAAGAAGAAAAGTCACAAGAAATCTTAGAAGAGGGATGAGTGTAATTTATTAGAGGCTTATCCTTGGAGGAAAGGACTTTATGATGAATAGGAGATCAAGATTCATAAGTGGATTTAGAAATTTGAGGGGAGTCATAAAGAGATTTGTTCATCGCCAAGATTTCCTTATGAGGGCAATGAGAGTTGATAGAAGTAGAAGATGATTTAGTTGAAGTGAGATCATCATCACTACTAAATATAGCATTCACACTGAGAGATGGTCTTTTAGATGCTTTGGTGGGCTTAGAAAGATTATATCCAAGTCCAAATGAATATTCATGCATGTTATGTTCTAAAGGAACTTTAATTCCTTGTTCATTTGCACCACAACCATTTCCACTATAGCCACTCTTAGCCAAAATATGGAAACCATGACGATAATGATTAGCCATTTCAGAAAGAAAAGGCCGTTTTTCATAAGACAAAGAATCAAATTCTTCAGAATTAGAGGTGTGAGGAGAAGAAGTTTGAGAAGCGGCCACAAAATTATTGCTCATAGGTTCAGGTAAGACTGATTGATCTCTAGTTTCTTCCTTCTTTTTAACTTTAAGCTCTCTAGGAGGGACCCTATACTCACCTACAAAGGTGGGATTGAAATCAAGAGATCCCCAATCATCTTCTACGAGAACCTTCTCAGGATCAAAAGCCTTTTCATGTGCAGATTCAAGTTGAGAAGAATCTTCTTCAAAAACTTCAGACTCATCCAAAGAATTTTGATTATCAGAGGGTGATGATTCATCCATAGGTATCTTGTTTAACGAGTCATCACTAGAAGAGGAAGGTTTAGAAGAACTCCCTTTGGAAGTAGATGTTTGCAAACAAGCTTGAAAATTAGTATCACCTATCAAGGTATATGTCTTATTATTATAAATAAATTTAACTTGTCTATGCAATGTAGAGGGGACAGCTTGCATACTGTGAATCCAAGGTCTCCCTAATAACAAGTTGTATGTTAGATTTCCCGACATAACATGGATAGGAGTAGGCAAAGTAACAGGTCCCACTGTGATGGGTAAGGTGATAATACCTAATGAAGACTTAGCCACATTATCAAAGCCTTGAATGGGATGAGAGTCAGGCTCAATAAGGGATGTATCCACATTCATCTTATGCAATAGATTAATGCTACACACATTAAGGCCAGAACCATTATCTACCAGTGTTCGTCTTATAGCAGTGTCATTTATGATAACCACAATCATCAAGGGATCATATTGATGTTGAATTTCACTAGTAGGCAACTCATCTTGAGTAAACACAATTTGAGCTTTAGGATTCATCACAGAGTTAACCAAAGACACTATATTACTAGATGTATTAGGTGGAGGAACATTCAAATCTTTCAAGGCATCTTGTAACATTCCATGATGAGCGGAAGAAGTTTGGATCAAATCCCAAAGGGATATCTTAGCAGGAGTAGTTTTAAGTTGTTCTATGAGATCATAGTCCTTACTAAGCATTTGTGAAATACGAGGAGCTTGGGGAAGAATAGGTTGGGAAGGAGGAAGTGAATTTGGGATAACTAGAGGAGGATTAGGCTGCCTATTATTTCTAGTATTATAGGTATGAGCAACCGCATCATAGCTCTCTCTAGTCAGTTGCTTAGCATACTCATAAGGGCTCTTAGTAGAATAACCTCCTTGCACAGTAATAATAGGTTTCTTAGGAGTGCAAAAAGAATCATTAGCATAACCACCTTGAACCACTAAGATAGGCTTATTTAAAGGTTGAGAATTTTGAGAAGGACAAGCACCTTGGACAGTGAAGAGAGGTTTGTTAGGTGTTTCATTCACATGTATCAAATTGATTGAGGATGGTTTAGAGGAATGAACAAAAGTGCTGGAAGAATTATTGATAGTCTTCTCTTGCACTAAAATCTTATCACGGATTAAATCAATTTTAGGAGAGAGACAAGGGGTAGGCATTGATGTTCCAGTAGGAAGAGTAATACTAGGAAAGGTCATATCATCCTCTATCATCAAAGGATCTACATGGGGAATAAACTCTCTAGGAGAAGGATCAACATTACTCTCTAAAGTCTCACTTTTGAGATGGAGATCTTTGAAAGAGATGTTAACCATCTTGTTTTGAACTAGGGTTTCCTTATGAGTAGAACCAAGTTGAGGAGAGGGAGATGCTTTATTTTTAGAGGGAGAATGATTGAGATTCAAGGAAGGTGAGAAACCATCAAGAGAGTTTTCAATCTTGATTTCTCCCCCTTTGGCTAGGGTTCTCTCATGGGGAAGAGAATAATCTACACCTTCTTCTAATGGTTCATCCCAAATAGTGAGGTTGTTGAAAGGAGTGTTTGAAGTATTGTCAATTTCGGGAGAGGAGATAACATTGTTTATTAATTCCTCATCCTTAGGAGGGAGAGAATCAATAGATGTGTTAAACTCATCCTCTTTCCTCAAAATATGTTCAATATGATCTTTAGGGGTGAGAGAATTAAGGAAATTGCTTATTATTTCATCTTCTTTCTCTAAGGGATGCTTATGGGTAAGACAAACTTTAGGAGAAGGGTAAGCATTTATCATTAATTCATCATCTCTAGTGGGAATTTTGTTGGAAAAGGAAATGCCATCACTAGGAAATGTAGGGATAATGTCATCTTCTTGCACAAAAGGATCCTCATGAAGGGAGCATTTTTTAGGAGCCATAAAGTCATCAAGGGCATCATCCAACAAAGCATGATCATATCTATTAAAAGGTTTATCTTTTGATTCAAAAGGAGATATCTCTTCATAGAGGGGATCATTGAAAACAACCATGTTACTATATTTAGTGGAAGAGTTGATAGGAATGTACCCTTGAGAGGAATCATCCGACTTATCTTTCTCATCACAATGAAATGGCATAGTAACAATGTTTATGAGTTTTTGGTAAAATGAAGGTTTGGTATCTTTAGGGTTCAAAAACTCATCTAAAGATTCATCTAACTCATAATCAACATAATTGCATACATCATCACAAATATGAACATCTTGCAAATAAAAATTTGACATTTTGAAATAAAAAATTGCATAAAACTTAAACACACAATGCAAAGAAACAAAACACACTCTTTCTTTTCCTTCTTTTTTTTTTTTCTTTTTTTTTTTTATGAAACTTAAATGAAACACGCTAAATCTAGATTTAGATCTAACAAATGTAATGCAAGAGAAAGCAATAATAAGATTCACATCGGGTTCACCAAAATGTGTAGGGGAAAAAGTGAGACTAGGCTAACATGTCCTAATCCTACCTTTTGACACACATTGTGGAATACGAAAGAGCCTAGAGGTATCACACAATTGGCTACTTCTTTTTGTGGAAGAGAGAGCCACGGGCTACCTATTAGGATTTCTATTCCTTTGTTGCAAATGATAGATAAAATGATGCAAGTTCAACTATTAACCCTAAAGTGTAAGTATGAACTAGTAACAAGATTGCAGAATTGGAACTAAACAATGGAAAGCTGTAAACACAAGGACAAGACAAGAATGCAAATGCGTACCCAGAGTTAAAATCTGAGTGAAAATGTTTCAGATGGGGGCGCAAGTGCCACTGTCCTGATACTGCCCCTGAAACTACTCCCGAAACTGTTGTTCTGTAACCTGAAAAGCTGTCTGAAACTTGCTGTCTGACAGAAGGACCAGGGCGCCCAACGCCCCTGTCCTGGCAGGACCAGGGCACCCCACACCCCTGTCCTGGTCTTTTGCACTGAAATTTGGTGTGAAGTTCTATCTCGGTCTGCTTCCATCGGATCTGCAACTTGCAACATCGTCCGAATCCCGAAACCTGCACTTATATCTGAAAAGGGTATGGTGGGCGGCTATATAGGGTTTTGCCTTAGTCAAACCCCCGCTTCAGTGATTTCCACCTCCACGAATAGCCAAGTTGTATTGTAAAAGTAGTGTGTGTGCAGACCTTGTGTGTATGCAAGATCCTAAAATGCAAGTAAGCAAACTAGAGCAACCTAGAAAGTAAACCCTAATTGCTTGTAAATGATAATGTAAATGCTCCAAAATCAAGATGCAAAGTGATCTAAAGCATGAATACAAATGATATAATGAGGCTTATGCAAAGACATGAAAACAACATGAAATCATACCCAACCCCAAGGGAGGGGTACAAGCCAATCTTCAGTCGGTAATCCCCTATTGCTCTTCCATGTCTTCAAAGCCCTAAATGGATGAATGAAATTGATGAATGCTTGATGGATGGATGTTGAATGTTGTTGAAGTCTTCAAAGACCTGCTCTTTCGCTGCATAGAAGGCCCCTAAAACCAAAATTCCCTCGTCCTTTCAAATGAAGAAAGAGAGCTCTTAAATATGAAACCCTAGGTCTTAATTTCAACTTTTGGCCGACCTAGAGATTGAATCTCCTGCCAATTTCTTGGGGTTAAGCTTTATTTTATGATTGGATCACGCTCCTAAAATTTCAGGAAAAATGTCTGGGACCATGTGCACTCCGGGCGCCATGGTCCCGACAACTTTTCACCAAATTTTCAGGGCCGTCGGATATGATGATTTTAGAGAGAATCCCGAAGTTACAGGTGATTTCGAGATGTTTTGACCCCCGAAATCAAGCCCCCAATTTCAAAATAGGACCTAATTAGGGTTTTTGGTTAAATGATGTATTGGACGAATGAAAGGGGCACACTTTAATGAAAAGGGCCCAACGTTATGATATGGGAGATGATAAAATAGAACCCTAGACCTAATTAATTTAATTAATTAAGTGCTAAAGGGGAAATGCAAAGCAAAATGAAAAATGCACCAAGGCGGGTGCTAAACTAGGTGTGAAATTGTACCACCCTAGCAAGTGCGTACAATTTACGACGCTACAGGTGGTACTTGGAGATTATGTACTGATTCTAGAGCCATAAATAGGATCACCATCAGATATAGGTTTCCTATTCCTAGAATAGAAGACCTAATGGATCGTTTAGGGGAAGCTAGGTACTTTACCAAGATTGACCTTAAGAGTGGCTATCATCAAATTAGGATTAAGGAGGGTGATGAATGGAAAACTGCATTTAAGACTATTGAAGGTCTTTATGAGTGGCTTGTAATGTCATTTGGCTTATCCAATGCTCCAAGCACCTTCATGAGACTCATGAATGAGGTGATTAAGGAATTCATAGGTAAATTTGTGGTAGTGTATCTTGATGATATTCTCATTTTCAGTAAAGATAGGGCAGATCACATTAATCATTTGCAAGATGTATTACAAAGATTGTGTGATGAAAAGCTAACCATGAATTTGGATAAGTGTGAGTTTGTCAAGCAGGAGTTGGTTTACCTTGGGTTTGTGTTGTCTCAAGGAAACCTCAAGATGGATCCAAGAAAGGTTGAAGCCATTGTAAATTGGCCTACTCCTAAGACAACAACAGAGGTGAGAAGCTTCCGTGGACTAGCTCAGTACTACAGGAAGTTCATTAGGCAATTCAGTGCTATATGTGCACCAATGCTAGACACCATTAGAGGTGGAGTAAAGGCAAATTTTCAGTGGGGTGAAGTAGCAAACAAAGGTTTTGAAACCTTGAAGGAGAAGATAACTACCCAACCAGTACTAGTGTTGCCTAGTTTTGAGAAACTTTTCATTGTAGAATGTGATGCAAGAAATTTTGCAGTAGGTCTTGTCCTAAGATAAGAAGAAAGACCAGTAGCTTTCCATAGTGAGAAGCTAAGTGATGCCAAGAAGAAATACTCTTCATATGATCTTGAGTTGTATGCTTTAGTGCAAGCATTGAGGAAGTGGAGACACTATCTCCTCCCTAAAGAATTTGTGGTCTATACGGACAACCAAGCATTGATTTTCCTAAACTCAGAAGATAAACTCAGTCATAAACACATGAAATGTGTGGAGTATATGCAGGCCTATACATTCACCATTAAGCATAAGAAAGGGCAGTTAAACCAAGTAGTTGATGCACTAAGTAGAAGACTTTTGACAGTCCAAGAAATCCAATTGAGAAGCATAGGTGTGGATAGTTTTAGAGACTTGTTCCCAGAGGATGAAGACTTCTCAAAGGCCTACAATGTGTGTAAGGAATATCAAAATCACTTCCATAGTGAGTATTCTGATTTTACTTTGCAAAATGGACTATTGTTCAAAGGTGGGCAGCTTAGGCTTAATGAGAGAAAATATTATTCAAGAGAAGCATAATGGTAGCCTTAGTGGACATTTTGGAGTCAATAAGACTCAAGAGTTGGTTCAGAGGTACTACTATTCACCAAGGATGAATCAAGATGTGAAGAAGTATGTGGAGACTTGCATAGTTTGCCAAAAGGCCAAGGGTACTTAAACAAATGTCACTTTATACCAATCTCTTCCCATACCAAATAGACCTTGGGAATGCATTAGCATGGAATTTGTAGTAGGTTTACCAAGGACAAAGCAGGGATATGACAATATCTATGTTATTGTGGACATATTTAGCAAAATGGCTCACTTTGTGCCTTGCAAGACTACTCATGATGCATGCCAAATTGCTCAACTGTTCTTCAAAGAGGTAGTGAGTGTTGGCAAGTGTACACTCCAATGAGAAATTGTAGGTGATTGAAGGTATTGTCATTGATGGAAACCTTACAATCATATGATATCGGTAGATACCGGCACCAACAGACTCTACACTACCACCAAAAGATTGATTACTAGCACCCTGGCCAATGGGATTTTATTTATTGCAAAATGTAATTAATTGTAATATCTTTTTGTAAAATCTGACAAAGCATATTGTAATTAGGCTCATATATAAGTATGAGATCTTAGAGAACATTTTTAAGTAGGAAATATGAAGTGGAAATGGTTAGATTATTGCAGACCTAATGTGTGAATATTAACGCAGAATTTGGTATAAGGTTTTAGAAGTTGGAGAGCTTAAACCGGTACTAGATCTGGCATAGCAAATGCCCTTTTGTAGCAGTACATGACATTGGATTTTCATAATCCACTTTTGTAAGTCAGTGAGACTTCTCTTTTTGTATGTAAGTAGTGAGCTTTAGGCAGTTGGCCTTCCTGCATGTGCAGGCCCCTATTATAACAGTAATATTCTCTTATTGGCTAGTAAGCGAATATTGTGGGTCACAAATCCCACCAAGGTTTTTCCCACACTGGGTTTACTCATTAAAATATTGCGTTATGGTGTGCTTTTCATGTTATGCTTATTGTTCTTATTTGCTGCATTAATTTTGGTTTACCGGTACATAGTTTTGAAATTCTTTTCATATAATAAGTTCAGAAAATTCATTAACCAGTCAGATACTGATTCACCCCCTCCCCCCCCTTAGTATCTTTGGGAATCCTAACAATTGGTATCAGATCCTGGTCCTCTATTTTCAAAAGCCTAACAGCTTGAGGAAGATTCTAACACCGATAGAGATGATGAACTTGAGGAAGTAACTTGAAACATCTCTTGGAGACTATGATGCAAAAAAAGTGAAGAATATCAAACTTGAAGATGATCTGAAGGTTGCATAGGAAATCATTCAAGGACTTCAGAAAAATATCACTATTGCTAGGAACAAAAAAAAAGAACTTTATGAGAAGATGTAGAGTGATGATGATGAGAAAGAAACTCTTAATGACCTTGTGAACAAGCTGAGACAAGAAAGCAGTAGAATGAAGAATGAGATGCAAGATATGGCTATGAGAGTTAGTAAAGACATTGAAGATAGAAATAAGAATGAAGATGACTTGGTTAGAAGACTAAATGATGCTGGAAATGAAAACACAAGAATCAATCATGAGAATGATATGTTAAACACAGATTTGATGCATACACAAAATGACAGAACTGAACTCATGAGATAGAAAGATTTCTTGCAAAATGAGTTGGCTAATGCAAATCAACACAAAGAAAAATTCAAGAAAAGTTCAGAAGAACTTGATGACATGCTGAAGAATCAGAAACCTAATGGAGATATAAATGGCCTTGGCTTTAAAATTGGTGAAAGCTCCAGTACTGCAAACAATCAGGATCACAACAAACCGGTAAGGCAACCTAATGCTTATAAATTCAATGGAAAATGATTTAATTGTAACAAGTATGGTCATAGAGAAAATCAGTGTAGATCTAGAAATTATCAGAACTCTAATACATCCACTAGTCAATGTTCTAAATGCAATAAAGTTGGTCATAATTTAGAAAATTGCTGAATGAATGTAAGATGTTATATTTGTGGAAGATTTGTACATCTATCTAATCAATGCAAAACACATACCGGCATAGGATATTGGAAAGCTATTCAGAAAAAAAAATGTGACTTGTTATGCTTGTAACAAAATTGGACATATTGCAAAATTCTGTAGAAGTAAGGCATCACCGGCAAATAACAAAGGATACATTTTGAAAGGTAAAGAAAAGGTTGAAGAGGTAAAGCAAGAATTTTCAAAACAATGGATTAAAAAGTCTAACATGAATGTTACTGAAGCTATTCCTTCACCGATAGAATAGAGTATCACTCCACCGGTAGGAGATTCTTCATCTAACTGAGAAATAATCCTTTGGGGGTATGTCAACAAATTGAAAACATGCTAATTAACCCTCGGTTGATGGTGAGAAGTTGGATTACTTCTTTGCCGGTAGATGAGTTAAGTTTTTGGCTTAACCGGTAGGCATTAAATGAGTCAATTGAAAGAAATGACATTATAAAGAAAGTGTTTTGGCTCCTTTTTCATTCACCGAGCATTCAAATCTCCAGAGAGCGCGAAAAATCCCGAGCAAAGGCATCCATAGCGAAAAGTGAAGCAATTCATCCAAGCAATTCATCCTAAAGGTAGATTAAGGTATTTATAACTATGGCTTCTTCATCTGTACCTGAATTCATTACAGACCCTACTATGATTAAATTATCAAGTGCCCTAGACCCATATTCAAACTTATTCCCGAAATTGCGAAGAAAGATGATACCCTAGGAGCATTTTTGCAAATACATAAGGGAGTAGTTTATGCAGAGGATCCTAGAATGTATATACATTGTCATATTGAGGAACTAGGATATGAAGAAATAATGAGCATGTATAGGACTGTAATTTGTGATGAAAATAGTAATGTTAAAGTGGAACACAAGATAGTGGAAACCCTAGGCTTTATGGACATCCTTAGTATCCCTAATTTTCTTAAAGATGTGATAAGAATAGTCTTAAGTAGAGTTCATGGAGATTTATTTTGGTTGGATTCCATCCATAAGATCACTAAAGAGGTCGTTAGGGTATTAACAAGCTTACCTTCCACCAGTAGCAGGCCTGACAGAACTAAGAAAGTGTCAAATGACACTGTGATGAACCTAACTGGTGCAACATTTGACAAAAGATCCCTAAGAGTCAATGATGTGAAGGACATCAATGTTAGATTTGTCAGTATAATTCTTGGTTATAAGGCTACACATGCAAATAGACTAAACTCTATCTCTAGCTTATATATTAAAAGTGCATATGACATGGTGAATGACAATACAAGAATTGATGTATGTGAATGGCTTAAAGATGAACTGATAGACAACTTAAAGAAAATCAAAGGTGATAAGAAGGGAACTTTCAGATTCAACAACTTTCTTGTATGCTTAATGCTATACATTACAAAGGAAGTACTTGGTATTGGTAGGAAAGCAATTGTTAGACATACTAAACAACATGGGAGATGACAAAGAGAAAAACATAAATGAATATATTCAAACTTTGAAAGCAAGAATTAAGACAAGAATAAGGCTATATCAAGAAATTGTTGATAAGTATCAAAAAGAGATATACTTTGTGATTAAGAAAGATGAAATCTAGATGGAGGCAGTTATCCCTAGGACTGTCTAGGTTACAGAGATGGGATATGAGGCTGATGACAACATAGTTGAAACTTATGCAAAAGCCCTCTTAGAAGCCCCTAAGGAACCAAAAGAAAAAGTATCTGGCAATGCTGAAACAATTGAAAGTGGCATTCAATCTCATAAAAGAGTTAAGAAAATTGAGCAAATAGCTAGGAGAGGTTCAAGACAGGCAAAATCAATAAAGGATGATGTTTTGAATAAAACTGGTATTAAGGAGAGTGAATTGGAAGGACTACAACCGGAGACACATCTCTCACCGGTTGCTACTTCTTCTGATAGTGAGATATTGACTGTATTCAAAAGGGTAGAAAGAAAAATAAAACCCTCACCGGCACCCTAAACTACACCCTGGAAGACCAGACAAAAACAACATGAAGTAAGGCCCCCAGCTAAAAAGATGACACCAAAGAAGAGAAAATAGATTATTCCTACTTTTGAAAATCTTTTGGAAGAGATCACTGAAGATGGCAAACTGACAAATATCAGCAAGTTGTATAATACATTATCCAATGATGAAAAGGAGAGCATAGAAAATAGTGTAATCTTACACTTAGACATCTATAAGAAATTTTTTATGAAGATTGTAGATGACATACCCAATGATCTGTATAGAAGACTAGAAGCTAGAAGGGTAGCCATTGTGGATTTAGACAAGAAAATAAAAATAGAAAAGCTACTTGCAGTTCACCTAGTGAACTCCACTCAAGAAATTGATGAGCTGATCAATGAAGCTAACCAAACAGTATTCTCAACTGAATGCCGACATGTAGCATTAATGGCAGGAAGAGTAAATGAGATATCAGAGGAAACAACAGATAAGTGGGACATATTTTTTGTAGAGAAAGACAAACAGAGAGAACGTAAGAGACCAAAGACTATGAAATTCTACTAGAAGGATAAGGGGAAAGGTAAGGTAGGTGGACCTCCAAGCCTAAATATAACTAATAACTTGCCCCCACCTCTCTCTGATACTCCACCAGTACAAACTAATGACACACAGCTGACAACAAAGAGTATGGGTACACCACATGAGGATACAAATCCTGATTCTGAGGTGTTATACACAATGAACATTAACACTCAGGAAGTCAATATTGTGGTGGATAAGGAATCAACTGAGAAAACAGATGTGGCAACTGAGCCACCGGCAGGAAATATTGGAGTTGAAAACATTGGAATTGGGGAACAACAACAAACTGAAGGAACAGATGAACCCCCGGACACTGGAAAGGTAGAGACCATAGATGTGCATATTGTTGCATCTACTAAGGCACTGACAACTACTGAAATTGAAAAACCAACTGAGTCACTGGTAGTAGACAGCACAAAGATAAATAAAGAAAAACTAGCAGTGGACACTATAGAGAAACCATCAGAACAATAGGCTCTTGCTGAGGGAGACACAGAGAAACAAGTAGAGAAACAGGCTCCTTCTCAGGTACTTACTCAAACTGTACCATCGGCTACATCTGACAAGCCTAAGCCTTTGGTAGCTGAAATGCAAACACAAACTGACCCTCCAAATAATGAGGAAAATAAAGCTATCACAACCACCGGTGGATTATAGATTGTGAGAACAGTTGGACAGTCATCTAGCACATCAATGACTGAATTTAGGCCTAAAAATTTAACATAGGTACTCTTGGATTCTATAAAGAAAATAACAGAGTGTAATGCACAAGCTTATAAGGTTATAGATGACACTTTACCAATCTTGAAGATGATAGCTCCAAAGTGTAACATAGATAATAAAGATTCTTTGAGCCAATTAGACACATTGTCTAAGTATATAACCGGCAACCTAATAACACTGGATCAAATAAATGAAGACACCTTCCGAGAGAAAATGAATAAGGAGAAGGAAAAATTCTTTGATGAGACAGTAAAGAATAATAAGGAACATATGGAAACCTTATTACCAGTATTAGGTAAAAAAAATTTGGACTTCAAGAAATTGTATAGAGATGCATGTAAAACAAATATTTTGACAAAAGACATAATAAAGAGATTGGCATAGCACAGAAGGAAATAAATGATATTGCCGACAACTTGATAGGTTCATCAGACTCAATATCAATAATTGAACAGGAAATTACAGGATTTGAAGAGAAAATAGAAAAACTTGAGAAAGACAAGGAAAGGATAAAGTACAAGGCAAAAGAGCTTAAATGCAGACTAAGTCCTAAACTGGATATCCTCATCTCTTTGAGAAAAGAGATTTATGAGGCTCTTGTTCCAGGACTTAAGACACCAAAAGAGAAAATGCACCTTCTCACCGGTACAATTCAGAGAACTAAAGCAGAACTAAAAGATAGTGAGAGGTTCAACAACAGTCTGAATGTTGCGTTAACAAAAATTTATCAGATTGTAATAAACAGATTACAAGGATCTAGGCAGGAACCACACTCCATTGATAGTGAATGACAAACTTTGTCATTGATGCCAAAGGGGGAGTAGTGGAGATGAGAAAAAATAAGATGTAAATGATCAGAAGAAAGACATCATCAGGTCAGGGGGAGCACACATTTTGGTAACATAGTTTTGACAGTTTTGGTAGATTCTTATAGACATTTTTTTGGACACCTTTTCGGATTTTTCTCATGAGTGTTGCCATCAATGCCAAAGGGGGAGATTGTTGGCAAATGCACACTCCAATGAGAAATTGTAGGTGATTGAAGGTATTGTCATTGATGGTAACCTTACAATCATATGATACCGGCATACACCAGCACTAGCAGACTCTACACCGACATACAATTCACCGGCACCAAAAGATTGATTATCGGCACCCTGGCGGACAGGATTTTATTTATTGCAAAATGTAATTAATTGTAATATCTTTTTGTAAAAGTAGACAAGGCATATTGTAATAAGGCTCATATATAAGTATCAGATCTTAGAGAACATTTGTAAGTAGGAAATATGAAGTGGAAATGGTTAGATTATTGCAGACCTAATGTGCGAATATTAAGGCAAAATTTGGTATAAGGTTTTGGAAGTTGCAGAGCTTAAACCGATACTAGATCTGGCATAACAGATGCCCTTTTGTAGCAGTACATGACATTAGATTTTCATAGTCCACTTTTGTAAGTCAGTGAGACTTCTCTTTTTGTATTTAAGTAGTGAGCTTTAGGTAGTTGACCTATTGTAACAATAATATTCTCTTATTGGCTAGTAAGCGAATATTGTGGGTCACAAATCCCACCAAGGTTTTTCCCACACTGCTTTCCTCGTTAAAATATTGTGTTATGGTGTGCTTTTCATGTTGTGCTTATTATTCTTATTTGTTGCATTAATTTTGGTTTACCGGTACATAGTTTTGAAATGCTTTTCATATAATAAGTTCAGAAAATTCATTACCCGGTCAAATACTGATTCACCCACCCCCCCCCCTCTGTATCTTTGGGAATCCTAATAGTGAGGATACATAGTTTACCCATGAGCATTGTTTCAGATAGGGACTCAAATTTTATGAGTCATTTTTGGAAGACACTGCGGTAGAAGCTTGGTACCAACCTCTCTTTTGGATCAAGCTACCATCCTCAAATAGATGGGCAAACCGAAGTGGTGAATAGGAGCTTGGGAAACTTGTTAAGGTTCCTTACTAAGTAATATGGTCAAACATGGGATCAAGTACTCTCACAAGGTGAATATACATACAATTATACCATAAATAGGACTACCGGCAAGAGCCCATTTGAAGTGGTCTATGGTGTGCACCCAAGAGGCATTTTGGAGTTGAGAGACTTAGAAAGTGTAGCGGCAAGTAGTGAATATGCAAAGGACTTTTCTCAATCAATGAAGAAGGTCCATGAATCATTTAGACAAGCATTGATGGAGAACACAAGAAAACTCAAAGAAAAAGTTGATGAAAAGAGGAAGAACCTACAATTTCAAGTGGGAGATCTTGTCATGGTACACTTGAACAAAGCAAGGCTACAACAAGGAGTGCCAAACAAGTTACAAATAAGGAGGATAGGTCCATGTGCCATTCTAGCCAAGTATGGAGAAAATGTATACAAGGTGGATCTACCTAGTGGCATAACCTTGTCACCAGTTTTCAACATAGAAGACTTAGTTGCATACAAGGGACCAGTTCAAGGTTCATATTATAGTCACTTAGAGTTTTTTGATGATGTGAACAACCTTTAGTTACCAGCCACACCAAATCCAAAGGCCGAGAAGGTGTTGAGTTCAAGGATCGCCAGGAAAACAAGGCATCAAGTCTATTGGGAGGACCTAATCAAATGGAAGGGTATGGATGATGCTGAAGCTACATGGGTGATGGAGATAGAGTTTAAGAATCTTGTAATTGATCATAATTTGATTCCCAAAGAGGTGACTTGATCTTCTTTTGTTTGGGAGAATGGTGTAGGAGCACCTAGGACTTAGGCAATCTAGTTTTCACAATTTTGGCTTGTATTGACCCTAGCCAAGTCAGTGATGAATAAGGACTCTAGGAGGGTCCAAGATTTATAATTTTGTGTCAATATAGGCCTAGGTTGTATTCATACTACTTAGGTTTGCATTTTTGTGTAAATAGTGAGTTTGAGTAGCCAATTGACCTTTTTGATGGTCAAAAGTGTCAAAATTTGGCATGAGAATTAGGGAGGGTTAATAGGTCTTAGACATGTTTGAAAAGTCATTTATGATGATTTGGAATAGGTCTCATAGTTTGGAAAGGCCAAAAGTGAAAAAGTTGCAAAGTTGCAAAAAGTTGTCATGACAACTTTTGTCTTGAATTGGTTAGCGATGGAGTTAGGAATTATCCAATGCCCTAGGAGGACTCCACACATGGGAAACCTATATATAACCTCTATTTCACAATTACCAAGGTTGGAGAAGTGTGTGATGTAAGTTCAACAACTAAAACTACTCATTTTCAGTCTTGTTGGCAGCATTTTGGTGTGATTTTACTCATTTTGCAATTGAATATGGATTGAATCCATTGATCCAGCAATGGATTAAGTTAATCCAGTGTGTTATTGAGTTTTTGGTTCAATTTAGAGTCTTGTAAATACTATTCATTCATGTTTTCTTGTTCAAATTTGCAAACAGCCATTTTTGGCTTGTAAATAGCAATTTTCTTGTAAATATGGTTGCCCCATGAGTTCCACATGTGTTGTCATCACGGCTTGCTGTGACATGATGGGAAACCCTTTGTATAGTGTACATATGTAGGTTCAAGTGTTGGAGAAGAGATTTGTTATGACTGTCACCTTATTCTAGGTGAGTCTAGGAGCAACCCGATTAGAGGAAATAAGGTGAAAATGGAGTGTTAAGTGTAGGGGTGTGTGCCAAATCACCATTTCAAATTTTTGAGGGGTTCATGGAGTTGGGGTAGAGTTTCATGAGTAGGGAGAAGCTTTGATAAGGCCTTTTGATATCAAAACCCCAATTTGTTCATTCACTGTCGGTCTAAGGCCTAGTAAACCCTTCAAAACCCTCAATTTGGGGTTCACACATTGTATGGTGAAAACAGGGGCCAAAACCACAAAAATATTTTAGGGATAGGTGTATCTTTGAATAAATTCCAAACTTGTTTGGGGGTCATTTGAATCGTTTTCCTTCAAGCCCTAGAAAACCGGTTTTGGAGGCCTAATTAGGCATAATTCCTTGTAGCCCTTTTCTAGGCAAGATTTTGAGATCGATAAGAAACCAAATGATTGCAAGCCACTAAAGGACCCCAAATGCATAAAAAAACATGTTATAAGACACCTCCACACCTCTGCATCTTCTCACAATAGTAGGAGGTCATTTTGGCAAGTTGAAGCCAAGAAGCCATAATTGAGCACCTAAGAAGCACTGGGAATTGGTAGGGTTCCTAACCAAAACACCTGAAGAAAAATCCTTAGAAAGGTTAAGAATCAAGCCCTAGAAGATATTGAGAAGGACGCGGAGGTCTAGAGAGAAACTAGACCTAGTGAGTTGGTGGAATTGAGCAACACCAGTTAGATGAAGTATTGAGCAAGCTAGGTTCCCTATCACCCACTTGCTCCTAATCATCACCTAATTCTTCTAAATAACTCACCAAATCCATTGCTAGTACCTACTCTACATGATTAGACACAAAATTCAACTATAGCCATTTATGGATAAATCCTCTTTTTCCTCCTTCTCACCTTCCACCTTAAATGCCCCATTTTGGGTGAATGTGAGATTTTCAAAATCTCACATTCTCCCATGCTTCTCATCTTCCCAAGGAATTTCAAAATTTGTTTTCCCTTTTCCAATCCCCATGCACACAATATCTTGTGAATTTTTAATTCCTTTTTCATCCCCCAAGTAATTTTTAATTCCTTTTATTCCTCCTAGGTGCATTGGGAACTCTTCCCCATGTACCTTGAGGAGGGTGGAGACAAGGAATGCCTTTATGGAAAATCTCTTCGTCTCCACCCCCCTTGTCATGTCATTTTCCATTGACCCATGTGATCTCTTCTTTTCAATCCTAGCCCTCCATTGTTCTTCAATATTGATTGTCCATTTTCTTCCATCCCCTCATTTGACATCTCCAATTTGTGCAATCTTATGTTGTTAGTTTGAGACTAGAAATCATCCCAAGTATCTACATTATAGCCAAAACTATATCCTCCATCACTTAATCATTTCATCCATCCATCTTGCATCCATAAATTAATCTCTTTCTCACCATTGTTGTGCAATGTTAGAGAGCCATCCACAATCAAGTAAAGGAGCACATCCAATCAAGTGCAGCAATAGGGCGCATTCTACTTCATCATTAGCTCAATCGAAGGAACAAGAGAGACCTTCTCTTGTAAGGTATAAGTTAGTTTATCGCACTCATTTGGTTTTATATGCTTATTTGTATTTAAAATAACCCTCTAACACCTTGCATGATTTCCCTTGGTTCATTTTAGCATGCCTGGTGGGACCCATGTCCTGAAAATCTAACATTTTTTGCAAGTTTTTCGCAATTTTTAGTCGTAGGTCTGAGATTAGCGCGAGAGTCTGCAAATCAGCGCATGCACCCCAGATTTAGTTCATGCACCTCTGGTTCCACGCGGGTTGAGGCACTTCAGCGTGTGTGTTTTGAATTTCAAATTTGCTAACCCGCCTTTTTTCTAAAGGTTGTATTTTGGTGCATCCGATACAGTTTTAGCGCGTCCACCTTAGTAAAAAGTTTTTCTTGATTGTTAGATTGTAATTTCTTATACTTTCTTTTTTAAGCACTTAAAATCTAAATTAAAAATCAAAATTAAAAAAAATCTGAAAATCAATTAAAAATCAATTTAATTTTTTTTCGTAATTTTGTTTGGTTTACAATTCTGCGAAATCGTTGCATGTGTAGGCATTTTGGCGCCTGCAATTTGGTTCAACGCATCCACTATACCCATTTGCTGCCTTTTGTCAAATTTAAAATTTGAATTTTTGAATTTTTTTGTTTCCTGCTAATCATTTCTATTACAACGCGTATGCTCACAGCTCAACATGACTACTTTTGTTTCAACATGACCGCTCAGGTATAATTTTTATTAACTGTTTTAAATCCTTCCTTTCCATATTTCTTTTTTTTTAGGAGGTAGACACTTCTTCAGTGCATATGCAGACATTCTGGCACCTGCATAGGCGCTTCGACAAGTCTGCCTACATATTAGCAAGTCCACTGTGCCCATAGGGTTTTCTGTATTTTGATCAAATTTTGAATTTTGTGGGTTTGTATGGTCGGTCCAAGATTAGAAACAAAAACTACTAACTGTTTATTTTGCAGAATGTTGGACGAAGACTTATTTTTTCACTAGTCTAGTTGTCTTTTGCTCATTTCTAGATTAGCACACATTGTATTTTGGGCATTAAATTTTACAAGTGTCTTCTTTAGCTTAGGCACATTTCATTTTCTTAAGGGATAATAAACATCATGGCCATGTTTTATTTCATTTTGATCACATGTTTTTACCCTCAGAGGGCCTGCCTTCCCGATTTGCCTGGCACTCCGCACAGGCATTGGTGAGAGGAGAATGAACCAAGTGGTAATGGGTTAAAGCCAAACTCTTTTGAACCACTATAAATAAATGTGTTTATGATGAAAGTTGCAAGAAATGTGTGTTGATTAGTTTATACCGACACTATGTCTCACCACAAACCCTATAGAGCATAACCTCTATAGGTTGGGAGCCTTCCGTAACTACGGAGCATAAAGTGTTGCATGTATGGCCACATGAACGGATGCCCTAACTAAGAACTCTTATGTTTAGAAGCCAAAAACCCTCTAGTCATTGGTGCAGGAGGTCGTACCTCTAATGGCGCTCACATTTTTACAGCTCTTAGTAGAGATACAAAGTTCGTAATAGGTAGTTTTCATGGGAACTAATGCTTGGCTGCCCTGGAGAAGTGAGTTTCGAGGGTGGAGCCAATGGGGTCAAGCATCTAAGTATCTACTTTGAGTAAGCATAGTTGAGAAACCAAGTGAGATCCATGACTATTGTCCTTGTCAGCCTTAGGAAATGTTGTAAAGGTGAATGATTGTCTTTGAGTCACACTTGGCCAATGTGTTTTCTATGTTTGATATTTTCTTGCTAAGAGTAGAGTGATAAACAATCCCCTCATTTTCCACATTTGTCAAATATTCTCGAGTCCAAATTTTCACACCTTGCATAGTCAAAGTCCAAATCTAGTCCACCACATTTTCACCTCATTTTTCATAAGACTAAGTTGTACAAGCATCCCAAGAAGTCAATCCATCATCCAATCAAGAAGAAGAAGCTCACCCAAGCCCAACTCATTAGACGTCGTAAGTTTTGGTATACCAACCACAAAGTCTTTCTCAAACATAAGACCTTTTGGCATCGATATCACGATTATATTCACGATCATAGCAATGAGTTTTATGCTAGTGAAGAACTAAGAGTCTGTGCCCTACACCAAAGATCGGGCTTGTCTTTCAACACCAACTATCATCAAAATTGGGGTGGTCGCATTCCTTCATACAACTTGCCATCCAAGCCTATCACTTATTGAACCATTCCCATCCCAAGGATAATCTAGTCATCAATTTATTCTAGTCATCATTATCACCTTTATTTGATCTATCATCATTAACATTTTCCAATATTTTAGCACACCAATCCTCAAATTAAATCAATATTTAATCAATCATACTCCAATCAATCAACCTCCCTCTAAGGTTTTATACATTGTGAAGTTTTATTTAGACCTCATCTTTAATCAATCACTCATTTGGCTTTTGTGATCAGGAAAGAATCTCCCCCGAGTACCTTTGCCTCATTGTTTGAGTCGATCAAGACTCCTATCCTACAACTTTATTTTGTTTGGGATCATTAGTCAATCCCTAGTAGAAAGAGACTTTGATCATTATCCTAAGGTCTAAATTTTACCCAACTTGGTCGACACCTTGTTTGTGGTTTTCATCAAACATCCCCCACGTAAAATCCTCATCCAACAATTAAGGTGCAATCTTAATCAAACTCTTGTACTAAACTAAGGACCCCATCAATCAGTATATCCAACTTCATCAAATCTGAATCAAATCAAAATCCAAAATCTTAGCTAAGTCCTTTCATCAAATTTATCTTCCAACAAATCTTTCCAAAAGATTATTCTTGTATGGTCACAACTCGATCTCAAAAAATGATAGTCGAACAACAATATGACATGTCGAACATTAGTGTCCTATATCAAGACCCTACACAAGATCCCACACACAGGAAAAATGTGCAGCCTAATATTCAAGATCCACAACCACAAGTGGACCCTAACATGGTAGATCAAGATGACCTCTCCCTGGAAGTGTGAGCATTCCTAGAGTATTCGTATAATCAAGAAATGATGGAGAAATTCATCCGACATAATCCCAATGGTCTTCTAAGACCCTTATTGAAAATGGATCTTGCCTTCCCTCTAAATTCGATAGATCCATTCTTGATCAACAACCACAAGGATAATTTTCTCCTACTCACATTGTTGCACCTATCATTCAGCCTCAAGCAATAGTGTATGTGGTATCCATCCCCATGGTTTCCATCCAACCTTGTTCCTTCTTGACATCTATACCATTATCCAATCTGATCATGTCTATTCTCCAACATGCTTCTATGTCATCCTCTTCTACCCGACCAGATGTATCTATTCCACAATCTTCCATTTCTCTCAACAATACTGCTAATTTCATCTATACTTCTCTTCCTCCTCTCACAACAATCTACGGGTTGCGACCAATTGTCACTCAAGTCCCCGTCACATTGGTCATCATGTCTCATATTCATGTATCTTCATCTTACCAATATATTAGTGGTGGCGGTATATCTTCCACAACTCACCAGATACTCGGGGAAAACACGGTCCATCATGTCCAAGACCCACAACATTATATAATCAGGGAAATTCAGGACATGAAAAACATCATCAAAAACATGAAGGGACTAATAAAAGAAAACCTTATTCATTCGAGGAATTTTGTCCTTGTCCTTATGATCCTTCTATATCAGTTGTACCCTACCCACCAAGGTTTGAGATGCCTAAGTTCACAAAGTATGAGGGTAAGGGGGACCCACGAGACCATGTTCATGAGTTTCACATCTTATG
The DNA here is from genome assembly GCF_030272615.1 of Cryptomeria japonica. Lineage (NCBI taxonomy): Eukaryota > Viridiplantae > Streptophyta > Pinopsida > Cupressales > Cupressaceae > Cryptomeria > Cryptomeria japonica. The sequence continues at coordinate 195,217,628 of NC_081406.1, forward strand.
CCAGGAAGTCTCTTATACCAAATTATATCTTTGTAGACTATTCCCTAAGAGTCTCATAGGAGACACTCTTACATGGTTCTCGTCCCTTCCTAGAGGTTCTATCACCTCATTTCTGGAGTTAGCAGAGAAGTTTGTGGTCCACTATGCTTACAAAATTGTCAATGAGGTTTCCATGATGGACCCTTGTAACACAAAATAGAGGCCTAGGGAAACTTTCTCTAACTTCTTGTAGAGGTGGTGACACCTTATCAAGAAATTCTAGTGGGAGATGCTAGAACAAAATCAAATTGAACTATTTCAAAAAAATTTGATACCTGAACTATCGAAACCCTTGACATCTTAGTGCATAAAGTCTTTCCAAAATTTGACTGACAAGGGCCCAACTCTTGAACATGTCTTGTTAGAGGATGGAACTCTAAAGTATTATCAAAAATCAAGTTAGAATACCTCCTCTTATCACAATGATAAACCACAGTTTTGGTCTAAAAATAAGAACATAGTCAACGATGGTGTTACTGATGCAAAGTGGGTCCAGACTGTGGCCGCCCCTCCAAAGTCCACCACCACTAATCTCCAATTCAACACTCAGCAAAACAATCAAAAACAATCTCAGAGGCCCCCCAATAATGTCTCAGTCAAGGGGTGACCACCCCGATCTAACAATCAAGCTCCAAGGGAGTATACACCCCTTGTTGAGCCCATTGAGGTTGTGTTCCAAAACCTTGTCCAGGTTTGTGTGGTTGTCTTTCGAATAACTTGCCCATTTGATCCTAACTAACCTAAGCCTAGGTGATATAATGAAAATAAGTATTGTGATTATCATCACATCAATGGAAATGATACATGAAAATGTATGAAACTAAAGAACTACATGCAAGATCTCATTAACAAGGGTAATATTGAGGTAGCAACAACAAAATTTGGTAACAATAATGATAAACTCAAGATGTATTAGGAACCCTTCCCAAAACATGGAAAAGGCAAGGCCTCGTCATCTAATGTTGTGAACTACGATTATACCAATCATATATCTGACTTTGACTTCTTGGTAGGTCATATTGAGCCTGCAGATAACCATGTCAATGTCATCACTATCCAAGGAATGAACTTGCCCCCTTCCCAAAATAGATCTAAGATCATTGTTCAAGGAAGTCTCGCGCCTCCTCAACCGACAAGCAGACCCAATCCTACTAAAATAGTCATTCAATGCGCCATGCTTCCCACTTCCCACTCTCAAAATGACTGTAATGTAACCAACCCTCGTGGGAGAGTAGTAGTCCAAGGAGATCCTCCTCCACCGAACCCTCCCCCCATCTCATCCACCAGCCAATATGACCTCCTTGACAATCTTGGGAAGACCCCTGCACAGATCTCCATCTTAGAGCTCCTCAAGATCTCCCATGTCCACAAGGAGATTTTGGAACAAACCCTGATCGAGTCACATGTCTCCTACAATATCAATGTTGCCCAATTCCAATCCCTCATTGGAAACCTTGTTGCCTAGCAACACCTTATTTTTACTTCCAATGATGCTCCCACTGACGATGATCATAATAAACCATTTCATATGGAAGCTCTTATCTAGAAACACAAGGTTAAACATATCTTGATAGATGGTGGATCTGAACTCAACCTTTATACATACAAGTTAATAAAGAAATTGGGAATTTCTGAGGATCTGGTTGACAGGTTAGGAATAATTACAATCAAAGCCTATGATGATGCAGAAAGAGTTTCCAAAGGGATGATCACTTTACCTCTTCAAGTGGGCCCTATTACAATTGAGACCCCTTGCCAAGTTTTGGATCTTGATCTACCCTATAACATTCTCCTCAATCGCCTGTGGATTTTTTCCCTCCACTTAACACCAATACCTTAAATTTCCTTTCAATGGTAGAGAGATCACTATCAGAGGTGATCCACAACCTTTTCAATATTGCAAGCTCTTAGAGGGAAAACATTCATAGTATTACCTGTTAAACATAACCGCTCCACCTCCTCCATTTGATGCATCTAAAGTTGCCTCCACCTCATCTCAAACAGGACCTAAGATCAAGAGCGTAGACAATGGTTATGGAGAATAAAAACTTGAGAATGTCTTATTAATAGGCAATCTCCCCATGTCTCCTAAGACATTTGGCAAGCCCAGAGAAATTAAAAAAGATTAGAAACCCATTATACAATGTAAGGACACCACCTTCAAGAAATAGGGCCCACTTGATGAGGAGAGTCTCAAGATAGATGTTTCTTCTTGGTTGTACCGTGAAGAGGATGAAGAACCAACAAAGATTCTGAAGCATATGTATCCAAAAGCATTAGCCATAGTGGATAAGATGGGTTATAAAGGACACGACTTGGGGCTGGAAGAAAAAGGAATCAAAGCACCAATAAATCCCATCTCATAAAAGTATAACATGGGCTTGGACTACACTCCAGTGTCTAAGATCACTATCGTTGGTACCCCTTCAAATCCCTCCTTGGATTTTGAAGACTCTGATGAAGAGGAATTCCACGAAATGCCTTTTGAGTACAAAGGTGATATCTTCTTTGACACCCATATCAACACCATCACCCCCACAATCCCTTCCACTCCCCATGATCTACAACTTGTCCACCTTGAGCTTATAGACTGATACCAATGAGACAAACCTGCTTTAGATATATGTGTCTATGATAACGCTCTCATGACTCTCCTGACTATGCGCAATTTAGAAGACCACAATAGAGTTCATGTGATTCAATTACATCAGAACAAATACTTTGGTAGTCAGGTCAATGCCCTTGGTTGCAAAAAAAGAATAAAAAGAAAAATCATGATTCCTTAGGTGAAAACCTTTATGAGGCACCTTTGGAAGAGGAAAAAGTAAAAACAAAGGGCGTATCTGAAAAAGAAAACCTAGATCAAGCATTGGAGGATGCGGGACTTAACCTCCCTACCATTGTTCCTCCACAACAAGATAGGTCAACCTTACTGATAGAAGAAACGTAAATTGTCAATGTGGGCACTGAGGACACCCCAAAGAACATGTTCATTGCTAAGTCCTTGTTGGATCAAGAGAAACAAAACTTTATCAATTTTCTCACAAAAACAAAGATCAACTTCGCCTGGTCATATGCTGACATGTCATACCTTGATCCCAACTTGGTAGTCCACAATCTTGTTGTTCGTCTAGATGCAAAACCAGTGAAGCAGAAATTATGAAAGATGCATCCACACATTACACTCCTCGTCAAAGAACAACTTCAAAATATGTTGGATAATGGGTTCATAAAACCAACAGATTATACCAAATGGGTATCCAATATTTTACCTGTCAGCAAACCTGCTGGTGGCATCCGCATTTGCACAAATTTTTGAGATTTGAATAAAGCCTAGCCTAAGGATGACTTTTTGTTCCCCAACATAGACATGATTTTAGATCTCACGGCAGGATATGAAATGTTATCACTAATGGATGGATTTTCTAGATATAATCAGAACAGGATTGCAAAGGAAGACCAACACAAAATAGCATTCACAACACCATGGGGAACCTTTTGTTATCAAGTCATGTCTTTTGGTCTCAAGAATGTTGGAGCCACATACCAATGAGAAATGACAACAATTTTCCATGATCTTTTTTCACAAAATCATGGAGGATTATGTGGATGATCTCCTAGGAAAATCCAAAACAAGACATGAGCACATCCCTATCCTGAGGCAGATTTTTCAAAGATTGGAAAAATATAAACCACGCCTAAATTCCAATAAATGTGTCTTTGGTGCCACATCCGGGAAACTATTAGGTTTAATTGTTTCCCACAGAGGCATAGAGGTTGATCCTACAAAGGTGAAAGATATCATGGAAATTCCTCCCCTGAAGACTCTTGGACAACTGTGCAGCCTCCAAGGAAAGCTCCAATCCATGAAACAATTCATCTCACTGCTCCTAGATAAATGTCACCCATTTGCACACTTACTCTGCAAGGATACCATATTCAAATGGGACTTCTTGTGTCGAAAGTCTTTTGATAAACTCAAAGAATACCTCACATCACCTCTGATTCTTATGCCTCCTATTTCAGGACAACCACTCCTTTTGTACATATCAGCAACTGCAGTGGCATTGGGGGCATTATTGGCATAGACAGAGGATCAGGGAAAAGAGAATGCTATATACTACATCAGTCGCACATTAGTAGGGTATAAGATCAATTATACCCCTATTGAAAGATCATGCTTGGCACTCATCTTCAGCACACAAAATCTTTGGCACTACATGTTGCTATTTACTAAGTTGTCATTAGTTTTATGCCCAAAGCCATTCTATATACTCTAGTCGGTTAATACTACCGAAAAGTCCAGTCGATAAACACCAAGGTCACCGGTGTTAGTTATAGAAGAAAGACAAGTCACTGAGATGATACACACCAAGCTGTGAACTGATACATATGCAAAATGTCTACCAAGGTTTATATGTTTACCGAGCAGCAAAGAAGGTATACCAAGTTAATCTGAACTAAGTGAAAACGTGTTACTAGATTCAATGAACCTGGACACTCATGTGAAATGTGTTACATAATTTGAGAAGATGAAACCGTTACTACATTGGAAATTGCATTTAAAGATTTTGTATGATTTTGAGGAAGAATATCCAATGAAATAATTTCTACGTTTATTCATTCAATAAAACATGTTTGTATGATCGAAGCATGTACAGATCGTCATCTCAGAGATCTATATAAACAAAATGATTTGAGTACATGATATGAGATAAAAAGTCAATCAAGAAAAGAGACACAAATGAATGACATAATTCAGTATGAAAAAAAAGAAGATTGACAGAGATAATCACAGGTTACCGAGAAGGTTTCAGAGAATAGTTTAAGGAATAGAGAATACATAAGTGGTTATCGAGTTGATTTATCAATTACCGAGGAATGCTATGAGCAAGGTAATTTCATATTAAGCACATAGAGTCTACTATAACATTTCAGATGTGAAGTTGTAGATATTTTGTAAAGATTTTGAGTGAAATATTAAGTTGTAATAGAAACCTTTAACAGGGTAAAAGACTCTAATAAAGTCTATAGATTGTAAAGCCTTTAACCAGGTACAACATTTTTTAGAAGTGTTTAAAAAATCCTTTAGCAAGGTACATCTAAAGATCTTTATACTCCTAACAGGGTAAGCTATCAGAAATGGCTAAACATGTAGCTCTAACCGAGCAATCTTGATTACTACAGTAGTGAAGTTGTGGGTGCCATCCCCACCGCTTTTTTTCTCTCTAACCAAGAGTTTCTGCGTGACCAAAAATCAATGGGTTATGGAGTGATATTTTGCTATATGTTATCTTTATGATTATGTTTCAGTATTTTATATCTTTGAGATCAGTAATACATACTTTGTGTTTATCAGTAAAACTATTTTTCAAGAAAAGTTTTGAAGTATTGATTCACCCCTCCCCTCTCAGTACATTAGCTTTCCAAGGAGGACCTAATAATTGGTATCAGAGATTTGCTCTTCATAAAGGGTCTAACAGCCTAAAGAGAAAAATCCTATCAATGGAAGGCTATAAACAATCTTGCAGGATTGTGAATCTTCAAGAAGAATTGGATCATGCTAATCAAATGATTGTAGATATGTAGAGGCAAATGCAGAGATCACTGAAAGTCAGAAGAAGGTTGTCTAATGATTTATAGGACTCACAAGAGTTGGTGGAACAAATTGAGACATCATCTGAAAACAACATATCAGAAGAATCTGAAGAAATGATTACAGAATTGAAAGAAAAGAACAAAGCACTTAGTGAACAACTAAAAGCAATGAGAAGGGAATATGAGTATTTTAGCACATAGATGACAAAATCTTGATGCATTGAGAATGACTGAAGATAATAAGTAAATCATAGAAGGAGAAAAACAACAGCTAGAAGCAATGGTGTCTGCAAAATGAAATATCAAGGATGACTGTAGTTCAACATAATTTGTCTAATCAATTGGACTATGCACATCATGAAGCTACTCAAAAGGAAAATGAGAACCAAGCATTGAAACTTGAAATATCAAGATTGACCGATGAACTGGAAGCAAAAAAGAAGTCAAAAGAAACGTTGAGGAAAAGCCATGAAGCATCAAAAATGTTGGATGGGCAACTGAATATGAGAAAACCCAACAAAAATGCAAGACTCGGTTACAAATGAAACAACTCTGTCGAGAAAGGGATCAACACTACCGAGAAAGGAGAATCATCCAAGCAAGCTGGAAACAAAGAGAACATCAAGGACAAGAGCCTATTTGCAACTACTGTGGAAAACAAGGACATACTGCCAACATTTTCCAGATCAGAAAAGGTAAGCAACCGGATGTTACTAGGTTTTATGGTTATTATTAGAATTGCAATAAGTATGGTCACACATCTAATTAATGTAGAACAAAGTCTGTCAACAATTATGAGAAGGCAAAATGCAAAGGGTTTTGCAAAAATTGCAATAGATATGGACATAATACCAAGAAATGTTGGTTTAAGCAGAAAAACTATATGTGGACTCCACACCGAGCAAACACTAGAAGCTACCGAACTGACACAAATCTCAATTGACAATATACTTCAGTACCATGGGATTACAATACAAGAATTTGGTGTGAATGTTGTGGAAGATATGGACATAGAAGTGCAAACTGTATGATAAGGTTTGGAATGAACAACCAGAGATCATGGAGAAGTCCAGGAATGGCATGTTTTCATTGTCACAAAGTTGGAAACATAGCTAAAGACTGCAGAGACCAACCAAGAGGAGATACTGAGGAGATAAGAAGCAAATTGCAGATATTTTGGAAAAAGAAGGAAAATGTGTCAACCAATGAAGGAATCACCTTACCTACCGAGTTAGGTGAATCTACTTCGGATTAGTCAATGAAGATATTGAGGGACTGCATTCTCAAAGGTTAGATCTTAACAGTTCCTATATATTTATGTGCTTAATTCCAAAATCAGCATAGCTAAGATGCAATAGAAAGTTTGAAAAATTATCTAGTCTTTTGATTTACCAGGGAAGTCGGTAAAACTAGTAAGCCTGTCTAGTCGGTAAAAAGCTAATAAGAGAGTTAGTTGGTAAAGGGAAACCAAGTGCATTTAATGCCTATTATACCTAACCGCATGAATCTCGATAAGGTCAAAAGAAGATATTTAAAGTATTGAGCACGGTCATTCTTTTACTTACCAGTTTTAAAAGTGCAGAGCAGAGCGAATCAAAAGGCGATCAAAAATTTCCAAGAGCGAATTCAAGGTATTTAGCAAATATAAAGTCGCATTTTTAGCAGTTAACCGATCAAGTCAAGTTGTGAATATTTGCAAAGTATTTACTAAGTTGAAAGTGTTTTCTGGTTACTTGAAACCCTAAGCTATTTGGTAAGCATAATTTCAGTTTGTAATGGCCCCCAAAGTTCAAAAACCTGTTGTAGTAGAAACCATTGAGAAGCCTACATTGAAATACACCTTACCTCCCAAAGTGGCTTCCGAACCCGATGAGAAGATGTTAGATTTTATACCAAGTGCAGAGTTGATGAGCTAGGTCATATTGAGATTAAGGATATGTATGATAAATTGTGCACCGATGGAAATCTAGATAGCAAGTTTGAGCATATCAAAATCAAGGGATTAACCAAAGCCCTAACCTATCCTTGAGTCATCAAACCCCAATGGTTCAAATTTGTCTTGAGCTGAGTACATGACAATTTTATGTGGCTAGAGGAACAACCTTTCAAGATCACTAAGGAGATTATTCACATAATAACTAGATACCCTATATTTGACCATGCCCGAGCACAGAAGATGATTTCACAAAAGGAATTGATAACATTAACAGTTGTTGAGTCTGATAGAAGAGGTCTTAAGTTGAACAATGTGACAGATGCAGAACTTAATTTTTCTATTAGAGTTATTGGTTATTGTTTCTTCCAGTCGGCAAGAGAAAACAGTGTACAGTGTGCAGCTGTAGATTTGGCCTATAAAATTGTTAAAAAGGGTATGCAAATTGATTTATGTGAAGTGTTGTTGAATTTTCTTTTTGAAAATCTAAATACAATAAGGAAACCAAAGAAGAATAATACTGCCAACACACTAAAGTTTGGGTCACTCCTAGTGTGTATGTTCTTCTATTTTCAGAAATTCTTTCCATCAGTCGGTAACGTTGTTTGGGAATTACACTGACCTATCACCCATAAAATAAATGATTTCATCAATCAGCTAGGTGATAATTTCAATATGATAATGGATGACTACTTCAACAAATTCCAGGAAAAGATGCATAGCAGGTACAGGATTCCACCTCAGCTAGTGGAAAAATACAAGGATACTATATGTTTTGAATTGGATACAGACTACTGTTATGTCAATGCAATAGAACCCAGGACTCAATCACTACTCCCTATGGGTTATGAGATAGATTTTGACATTGCTCAATAGCAGATAGATGCCTTTTTAGCACTTCTAAGGCATGCTACCGAGAAAAGATATGGCACCTATGAAGAGGTGAAAGAAAAAGTAAAAATGAGCATAGTTGTACCGAAGGCTACAGGAAAGCCACCAGAATGATCAAGGATTTAACTGAAAAGTTTGGAGAAGGTTCTACCTCCACTCCTACTAAGATTGATCAACTTTCAATCGAGGAAGAATCTGAAGCTCAAGAAGAAACAATTACACTGAGCACCGAGTTGCCAAAGGGCAAAATTTTGAAAAGAAAGAAATAGGATGCAACCAAGGTATCACCGACCCCACCAGTGAAGCGACCGAACACTAGATCATCTATTGTGTCACCCGGCTAGAAGAAAAAGAATGTAGAAATGCCTAAGGTTACAAAAAATTATAGAAAGAAGAACAGAAAACTAATTTTGGAAAGTGACATAGAGCCAGAAGATGTAAATAAATTTCAGATTGTAAAAATCACAAAGGAAGATGTACATAGTGTCAACAATTTTTGTGCAAAATTGAAGGAATATGGTGGATTTGGGTCATTTAGATATGTAAAATATGATACTAGAATAGATGAAGAGAAGAGGATAATAGAAGAGACTGTAATTAGTACACTTCTCAAATTCTGAGTAGTTCCATTGGAAGTGACTGGTTTTCTTCCAGAAGCATTATACTCACATATTGATAATAGATGGAAGTATGCTATGGAATCGGAGAAGCAAATAAGAGAAAGAGTTTTGGTACGTCCCTTTCCAGATATGTCGGTAGATGAAATAAGAGATCACTTGAAAAACTACCAAACAAATTTTCAAGTAAAACAAAGGGCCTTGAAAATGATGAATGGACTATATCTTGAAATTGAAAATGAAACCAAAGAGAAATGGAAGAAGATATTCAAGATTCAAACTAAAGAGCCAAAAGGTGAAGATGAAATAGTTGACATCACCGAGCAAGATCCTAGATAGATGAGGATGTCATAGACACTGGAGCACAGGAAGGAGAGATGATAGAAGGAAGCACCTATGCCAAACTGGTGACTAGTGAATCAGTTTTGGAACAGGCTAAGCCTTATCCTTTGATCACCCAACAAGTCTTAGCTGAGAAACCTCAGGACACAGATGAAGGCACAGAGGCTCCAAAGGGTAAACTAGATGAACCTACCTCTCGGGCCACTGGCGAGCAAACTTCACAAGTACCTTCAAGAACTGAGACAAGTGCCACTAAAATTCCAAGCAAGGAAACATCAAAGGATAAAACAGAGGCTACAGGAACTGACAAAAGTGTTGCCCCTACCGAGCAACATACCGAGGAAGGAAAAGTATCCAAAGCCATTGTACCCATTCAATCGGCAAAGGCATCATCAAAGGAGAAGAAAGAAAAACAACACAGTTTTAAGGTACATTTGTCAAAGCTTATTGTGCTACCGAATGTTGACCTAACAAAATTGAAAGGGCAAGCACTAATAGAATTCAGTGAGCTTTGTAAAGCCAAAGCAGAGCAGGAAAGACAGATAGCTATTCAACAGAAGAACCGAGTACTTCAGAAGGTCAAAACATTATTGACAAATATGATACCTAAAGCTACCATCAATAAAGATGTTGTCATCCATGTGCAACTGGATGAACTACTCACTCAATTGGAGAAATCAGGAGTAGAAGCATCAGAATACCTCAGCAAATTGAAGGAAAAAGAGTTAACTGCCAAGATGATTGAAGAAGTGCAGAAAACAATTGCTATAGGTAAAATAAAGCTTATTGAATTTATTGTTGAGTTATCCCCTCAACTCAAGCATATTATTTATTTATTCTAAAAGTTATGTACCTTTTCATTCTTCATCAAAGATATCAAGAATAAGACTGAATTCATTGAAAAGGAGATCACTGATCTCTTAAATAAATTGACTACCAAGCCAAATTCTCTACAGAATTTTTATAAAAGGCTACAAACACTTATGGCTCAACAATTAGAACTTCGGAATGAAGAGCATAAAATAAGGATGGATATCATGACTCTTCAAACATTATTTATTCCCCATTTGTCATCAGTTCAAGAGCAGATCAACCGACCTACCCAATTGTCAACTCAAGTTGAGGGAAGCACTTTAGATGGTTTGATCACACTGCCAGCTGATATTACAGCTCATATTACAATACTGGAAAGTGTCAAGGATGCACTTAAGAACACTCTTATAGAAGCTCATACAAAGTATAAATCTATTTTTGATTAGTTGCCCCCACCAAATGGTAACTAGTTTTGATGTTTGTCAAAAAGGGGGAGTGTATCGAACACATGACCGAGCATGAATATCTGAGTATATAGAGTGTCTGAGTGTATAGTTGAAATTGTCAGGGGGAGCATGGAAATCAAGAGCATGGAAATACAGAGCATGGAACATCAAGTTATGTACAGAATATTGATAAGGGGAGTATGTATTTGAACATTGTATATACTGACATTTCAGTTTATTTTGCAAGTATATAGATTTTGTATTATGACTTTGAAAGGAGTTTTGTCAAACATACCAAACTAATGTCAAAAGGGGAGATTGTTTCTATTTACTAAGTTGTCATTAGTTTTATGCCCAAAGTCATTCTATATACTCTAGTCGGTTAATACTACTGAAAAGTCCAGTCGGTAAACACCAAGGTCACTGGTGTCGGTTATAGAAGAAAGACAAGTCACCGAGATGATACACACTGAGCTGTGAACCGAAACATATGCAAAACATCTACCAAGTAAGGTTTATATGTTTACCGAGCAGCAAAGAAGGTATACCGAGTTAATCTGAACTGAGTGAAAATGTGTTACTAGATTCAATGAACCTAGACACTCATGTGAAACTTGTTACATAATTCAAGAAGATGAAACCATTACTACATTGGAAATTGCATTTAAAGATTTTGTATGATTTTGAGGAAGAATATCCAATAAAATAATTTCTACATTTATTCATTCAATAAAACATGTTTGTATGATCGAAGCATGTACAGATCATCATCTCAGAGATCTATATAAATAGAATAATTTGAGTACATGATATAAGATGAAAAGTCAAACAAGAAAAGAGACATAAAGGAATGACATAGTTCAGTATGAAAAAAAAGAAGATTGACAGAGATAATCACAGGTTACCAAGAAGGTTTCAGAGAACAGTTTAAGGAACAAAGAATACAGAAGTGGTTACCGAGTTGATTTATCAATTACCGAGGAATGCTATGAGCAAGGTAATTTCATATTAAGCACATAGAGTCTGCTATAACATTTTAGATGTGAAGTTGTAGATATTTTATAAAGATTTTGATTGAAATATTAAGTTGTAATAGAAACCTTTAACAGGGTAAAAGACTAATAAAGTCTATAAATTGTAAAGCCTTTAACCAAGTACAACATTTTGTAGAAGTGTTTGTAAAATCCTTTAGCAAGGTAGATCTAAAGATCTTTATACTCCTAACAGGGTAAGCTATCAAAAATGGCTAAACATGTAGCTCTAACCGAGCAATCTTGATTATTGCAGTAGTGAAGTTGTGGGTGCCATCCCCACCGCAGTTTTTCTCTCTAACCAAGAGTTTCTACGTGACCAAAAATCATTGTGTCATGGAGTGATATTTTGTTGTATGTTATCTTTATGATTATGTTTCAATATTTTATATCTTTGAGATCAGCAATACATAGTTTGTGTTTATCAGTAAAACTATTTTTCAAGAAAAGTTTTGAAGTACCGATTCACCCCTCCCCTCTTAGTACGTTAGCTTTCCAAGTAGGACCTAACAATACATGCTTAACAATAAAACAAAATTGATTGCTAAGATTGACCCTCTTTAGTACCTCTTGTCAAAGATTGCTCTCACAGGTAGAACTACTAAATGGATCGTGTTACTAAGTGAGTTCGACATCAAATATGTAGATAGAAAACAAATCAAAGGACAAGTGATAGTAGACGAGTTGGCCGATGCTCCACTTCCAGATGATCACCCTATCCTCACAGAATTCCTAGATGAATTAATAATGACTCTCACTATGTTTTCCACATGGCAGTTATATTTTGATGGTTCTTGCACCCAGAATGGATTAGGGGCAAGCATATTGTTGATTACTCTCCAAGGAGATTGCATTCCTAAATCATACAAGATAGCCTTTGCATGCACCAACAACATTGTAGAATATGAAGCACTAATCACTGAACTCCACTTGGCTATCCAATGGAAGATATTGGAATTACATGTCTATGGTGATTCCCAACTTGTCATTAAACAAGTCAATGATAAGTACCAAAAAAAGATGACAAGCTTCTTCCTTATCAAAGTATGGTTGAGGACCTCAAGCAAAACTTTACATCAATCAAGTTTGATCAGATTCCACACACAAACAATAGAGCTACGAATGTAATAGCTACTATTGGTTCCCTCCTTCAGATGCCAGTGCACAGTCAGAAATGTGAGTTTTTGGTTGAGCAACTTTTCATACTAGCATATGATCTACTAGAGTCTGAAATAGTGTGTGTAGGCATTGGTCCTGAATCCCCTTGGTATCGAGAAACTTTCTCCTACCTAAGAGATAACACCATCCCTCCATACCTCACCAAAACCCAACAACAATCCTTTATTTGTCGTTGTACCCATTACACCATCCTTGCAGACACCCTATTCAGAAGGCATTTCAATGGTTCCCTCCTAAGGTATCTAGATAAACAAGAGGTTGAATAGGTACTATGTGAAGTGCACGAAGGTATCTGTGGGGAAAACTTAAGTGGTCTCACTTTGGCTAAAAAACTCTTGCGAACAGGATACTACTAGCCTACAATGGAAGAAGATGCATACAATTATGTGAAAAAATGTATCCCTTGTCAGAAGCATGGCAACAAGATTCACGTCCCGTCACAAGATCTGTAGCCTTTTATTACACCCTGGCCCTTCTCATAGTGGAGGCTTGATCTCATTGGGAAAATCCACTCTGTATCCTCCAATGGCCATAAATTCATCATCATCGCCACCAAATACTTCACCAAGTGGGCAGAGGCCATCCCTCTTACGTTTGCCACTAGCAAACAGATATCTAAAGTCATAGTGAACTATTTGATATGTTGATATGGAATCCCCAAGGTTATTATCATAGATAATGGAAGAAATTTCAAAAATCAGGATGTTAAAGAACTCTATCAGAAGTTTGATATCCAACACCACTTCTTTACCCCTATTACTCACAAGGTAACGGTCAATCTGAGGCTTCTAATAAAACCTTAATCAAAATCCTAAAAAAGACAATTAATGAAGCTAGCCGCGATTGGCACTTGCAACTCCATCTTGCTCTTTGGGCCTACCGCACTTCCATCTACACACCTATAGGTGCCACCCCGTACTCCCTAGTCTTTAGTTCCAAAGTTGTCCTACCCCTTGAGATCGATATCCTATCCCTAAGGGTATCCCTTCAAAATATCCTCCCTGATGAGGAATATAGAGTCGTCAGGCTACAAGAGCTAGAATTGTTGGATGAAAGGTGTCTCAAGGCCTTGAATTATCTTCGGGTATATTAAAATTGCCTACGCCTAAGCTATAACAACAAGGTCAAAACTAGAGAATTTAAAGTTGGTGATCTTGTCCTTATGCAAAATCAGAAAAATCTTCAAGAAAGAGAAAATAAAGGAAAGTTTGAGCCTAATTGGCTTGGACCTTATGTAATCACAACAAAGTATGGATTAGGGGCATATCAGTTGGCTACTCTCGAAGGAGATCCCTTGGATGAGCCTATGAACATCATGCACCTGAAGAGATTTTATTCCTAGTCCTCAGAAGGTCACCAATTATTCAAAAATCAAAAAATACAAAAAAAATAAAAGAAAAGTAAAAAAATCAACTCGTCCATCAGTGAAAACCACTTTGTGGCACTATGGGCAAGTACCTTGGTGAAAACCTGTTTACATGCATCAAGGTAAATAATTTGGGTCCATCATATATTAGGTCAGACTCTATCTCCCTCACCCACCCACCAGATATCCATATTCACCACTGCATAAATCTTTTACCATGGCACCCATCACTCGGCTTGTTGTCGGTTGTATCCTTCATTCCTTTCAAAACATCCCCTAATCCACTAATCCACGCTCCACAAAATGATCACCCATATGATTATGATTCTTTGTCTGAATCATGAATAAGGATCACCCTGTTAAACTAAGATTTCAACCCATCAAACTAAGCTTCCATCCTAGTTAACTGAGCTTAATTCCCAGTCCTAAGCTTAAAATTCTTCTTGAATTGTGCATTATTAAAACGCCCATCCATGTGCACTCCATCAAGTCTCAACAGTCAAGTGTCATAGCTGCATTTCAAATATCCATGCCATCTACTCTATTGCCCACTCACATCCATCAGTCACTTCTACCCATCGAGATGCATCCTTCCCCTATCTAGCAGTATATCCACAAATCCTAAGTCCTACTTTTGATAAGAGATGTCAGTTGGCCTTGTGCATTTTGTTTGCATGATCTGATTTGTCTGCTTTGATTTGCATCACTTTGTCCTATGATTGTTCCTACCCATGGCTTCCAGGATCGATCTATATCTTAGTGTGTTGTGGAAAGGGGCATACTAGGGCATGTTTTTGCGGTATGGTGTGTTTGAAGGTTTTCCTTGTATGAATCGACAACCCTACATTGTGTGCAAGGCATACCTATTTGTCTGAGATTCAATCCACGCCTTAGGTTTTTCATGACATCATAGTTCCTATAATCAATGTTGTAGACCACCCTTGGCAATATCAAACTATGTTGGCTCTCCACATTTTGTGCATAACAAACCTCCCTATCCATCTCATATCATCACATTTTTCCGCTCATCCCCCCCTTTCACATTTTGGAGACCTCAATTTATTCCCCCACTCCCCCCATATTATTCTATTCTACCTAAGGTCATTTTATTATGATTGGCATATTCTCACACAAATGTTGCATTACCCATATAGGTGCATTATTCATTTCTATCTGGTCCATTAATCTTTTGTGTGTTGCATTAGTCATTTAGTTTGCATTTCAAATTTTGTTGCATTACTCATTTTTAGTTTTCCACATCATTTAGTTTGCATTTCAAATTTTGTTGCATTACTCATCTCTTCCATGTTGCACATCATTTAGTTTGCATGTCAAATCTTGTTGCATTATTCATCTCATGATAAATTTTTTATTGCATTATTCATTTTTATTTTGTCCAGTGTGTCCATTACTTAGTTTACATTTCAAATTTTGTTGCACTATTCATTGTTATTCCGGTTATCCATTATAGTCAACATATTCATTATAGATTAATCCATTTAATCAATAATGCATTCCCAAATTTTATATAATTAGGCATCATAAGTCTTCAAAATCATCACAAAATCCAAAAATATATACATCCACATACCTCATATAAGTCTTGCATCCATCAAAAGCATCAGTAACATATCATAAACATATAAGCATACATCCTACATCCATCAAAGTTGTCAATAATATATCATAAACATATGCATATATAAGCACCCATCCTGCATCACAAATAGGCCAGCATAACACATGCATTATCATCATCAATTCATCACATCATCAAACAATAAACAATGTCCATCGCAATGTCCATAATAAAGTACATGCATGTATAAGTGCTACCAAAAAATCATATATCATAAATATGTCTCTCAAAAATGAATATAACAATCATAGTACAATGGCTGCCCCGAAGGGTCAAAATATAATGTCACATGGAGACTAGCTCTCCCCTCATGTCTCTCCAACCCTCTCCTCATCCCCTCCTCCTCTGGATGGCTCTACTCCCCCTGTCCTCGATCACCACATACCTACCAATCCCCCTGTCTGCTGGCTCTAAGTCGGGTGCTGGTTGTGGCTCCTTTAAAAATGTACACTCTTTGTATACAACGTTGCCCTATGCTCTACTAGGACTACTCCATGATATAACACTTTGTAGTCTGCAGCCTCTCACCCTGCCCTCTCCTACTTTTGCATCATGTCTGAGTACATATGACCCAGCCCTGTAGGGACTAACACCTACCACATTGCGTCCCTCTCTCCCCACAGGCGAGTCACATCTGCCTCTGCCCTTTGAACCCTAACATGCAGACTCTCCATCTCCTCATCCTATTGTTGTAGTGTGCTCTACAGCTCCCCAATGGCAGTCCCTATCCTCACCTCCTCCAACATCCTCTCTACCTCCTCACCCTCCCTCCACAAATCCTCCACCTCTATCTAAGTCGTCTGCAGACTCTTTGTCAAATCATCGATCTCTCTATAATCTCCCCACCTCCGCCTGCAGACTGTCCCCCCTCACCCTCTCCACCTGCAGCTCATCCTCTAGTGAGTGTACTCTCACTCTGGTGGCATCCCTCTCCTGCACAATCCTGTCAAAATCTTCCTAAGATGCCCTATCACCACCCTCCACACCAGCGTCTTGTGCCTGCACATTAGAGATATCCATGGCCATTGCCTCATCTCCTCCTCCCTCTCCCTCCCCTGCCACCTAGCTTATAGTTGCTGCCACCACCTGTACCTGTGTTGGAATGGCCTCTTGCAGCCCTCTCCCTCGTACTACCCCACTCCTCTACCTCACAACACCCATACCTCCTCTTGCCATAACCCTATCCCCAAGAGCATCCTCCTCCCCTCCAACTATCTCATCGATGGTTGGTTGCACCTCATTATCCTCCAACTCCTATATCCTCCCTTGTACCCCTCCATTCATCCCAGACCAGGTAGGTTGTTGTTTAAAAACTAGTCCTCCCCTCCAACGGACTCACAATCTGTCCCCACAAGCCTACCTCATGTGTAATCCATGGGTATAATGTTATATTGCCCACTATAACCTGTATCTCTCCAAACTATCGGGCCACCCTATATGGTGCATAGTACTCCATAACATATACAGACCTGCCAAAAAGCCACATTTCTACACCTACCTAATGCAGCTACCAGTCTCCCCTCCACCGCTCTCTATCCCAAAATGGTCGCCAGGTAAACTGCATCAGCTCATGAAAAATATGGTGCCAAAACCATATAGCCCCTATCTGGGTATAGTGTAATAGTCCCCTGTACCGATCTAGATAAGGTCATTGTGGCCTCCTGTCTTCTACCCCAAGCAGTCGAGTAACTGCAATGTGCTCCCATGCCCATATGTGAAGAAAGGTCACCCCTTCCGACAGACTCACATAACTGTGCGAGCATCATTTCTCCCCATGCATACTTTGCACAATCGTGTACCATATAGTACATGCACCTACTCCACCCAATGTGAAATCCATGTCCTCTCAGGTCAGGCATCACCCATCCACTAAGAAATCCACTGATCACGAGCACCAGTTTTGGAATGTGTCAAATCTCCATCGCTCACCTCGGGTGCATCTGTGTCTTGTCCATCATCAGCAATGCCTCCCACTCACAAACCTCCTACATATAGAAGTCTATTGCGTCCAACCTGTACTCAAGAATCATGCTGTAAATGGGGATCTTCAAGATCCTCCATACATCCAATAATGTCATAGTGGCCTCTCCTATGGGCAAATGGAAGGTACAAGTCCTGCGATCCCACCTCTACACCAGCGCAGTAATCATGGTGTGTGTGCTCTGATCCTCGACCATCAACTGACAAAATGCAATCCCATGGCACTCAGAATCTCTAACTCATCCATGTACAGCCACATCGTTGTTGGCTAGTGCTCTCTCAATCCTAGTGGTCCTAAATCTACCTGCATTCAAGCAAACCACTTCATTAACCCCTTTCATTCTTCCTACGCCTACCCTATCCTATGCCTGAAGTATCTAGGTCATCATCTAAGCCAACTTCTACAACTATACTCATCAAATTTTTCACTTCCTACCTTTCTTGGTGCTTGCGCTAATTCATCCAACACATGAGCCAAAACCGTGGCGCTCATGCTATGCCATAGTTGGACACGCTAAGTTCCCTGTTCCTACCTCCTGGCCTATATGCTAACCTCTAACATCGTGGGCGCTCACACCACGTGCATATGACTAACTCAAACATTGCATGCGCTCATGCCATTCGCATTTGACTAACTCGATCCTCGCGGGCACTAGCGCTATGCACGGTTGTCTGCCCCAAAACTCCCCGCGCACCCCTAATCCCCGCACGAGTTGGTTCTATTCACCAATTCTCATGCTAACCTAGGGGCATGCATGCTGAAACAACGATCAGCACATCTGCCCCACTAGACATTTGACTTAATTCTAGCCTCCAAATTATACCCTAAGTCTATCAAATCACAAGGTGAGCCCAGGGTATGTACCGGTGGACCGTAGTAGGCTGGTCTCTCATGTCAGCGTACCCTCTTTGCATGATGCTCATGTGTGAGAATGTGGTCCATCACTCCTTCTACTCTCTAGGCTTTGATTTTCTCCAATATCTATGTGTGACAATGACCCTTTATTGGGCCTTGTGTGGCTTATATGGGCCCCCTTCATGGGCCCACTCCTTCGTCTCTCCCCTTCTATTTTGCATCCATCCATTATTCTTCTATTTCACATCTGTTCATTATTTTCTCTCTATTTCTTTCTTATTTTTGATAATTTTCTGCAAAAAATTTCAAAAAATTCTCGAGGGGGCATACACCACCCGCGCTTAACGTCGAGGCATCCTCTTTCTTCTATCTTTTACCCATCATAAATTTTTGCCATTGCATAAAACAAGGGCAAAACGTAGACACTTAAATTAATTATTTTAATCAATTTAACCCTCATACATAATTAATTTATTTAATTGTGTTAGCCTTTATTCTTCTCAATATTAATTAAATTTAATCAAATTAATATTGTCACTATAGTCTAGTGATTGATTTATTTAATAAATCAATTCTCCCTTCTTCCTCTAAAGTTCTCAAAAATTAATTCTTCTTAATCCCCCTTTTAATTAATTAATTTCAATTAATTAATTAATTTGGGTGATTCCTACAAATCACCTTGTTCTAATCCATCATTAGTCTAATCAATTCTTCTAGAAACTCCCTTAATCTTGCTTAGCATTATTCTTCAATTTTTAATTCCCCCCAACTAATTCTCTCTCCTAGTCAAATCCTTCTACAAATCCCACTTGCTCCTAATCCTCACCTAATTCTTCTAAATAACCCCCCTAATCCCTTGCTAGTACCTAATCTCCATGATTAGACACAAAAGTTAACTAAAGCCATTTATGGATAAATCCTCTTTGTCCTCCTTCTCACCTTCCACCTTAAATGCCCCATTTTGGGTGAATGTGAGATTTTTAAAATCTCACATTCTCCCATGCTTCTCATCTTCCCAAGGAATTTTAAAATTCCTTTTCCCTTTTCCAATCCCCATGCACACAATATCTTGTGAATTTTTAATTCCTTGTGCATCCCCCAATAAATTTTTAATTCCTTTTATTCCTCCTAGGTGCATTGGGAGCTCTTCCCCATGTACCTTGAGGAGGGTGGAGACAAGAAATTCCTTTATGGAAAATCTCTTGGTCTCCACCCCCGTTGTCATGTCATTTTCCATTGATCCATGTGATCTCTTCTTTTCAATCCTATCCCTGCATTGTTCGTAAATCTTGACCATTCATTTTCCTCCATCCAACTCTATAAACTGAGGTCTACATCCCCTCATTTGACATCTCCAATTTGTGCAATCTTATCTTGTTAGTTTGAGCCTAGAAATCATCCCAAGTATCTACATTATAGCCAAATCCATATCCTCCATCACTTAATCATTTCATCCATCCATCTTGCATCCATCAATCAATCTCCCAATCACCATTGTTGTGCAATCTTGGAGAGCCATCCACAATCAAGTAAAGGAGCACATCCAATCAAGTGGGGCAATAGGGTGCATTCCACTTCATCATTAGCTCAATCAAAGCAACAAGAGATATCTTCTCTTGAAAGGTATAAGTTAGTTAGTTTATCACTCTTATTTGGTTTTATATGCTTATTTGTATTTAAACTAACCCTCTATCGCCTTGCATGATATCCCTTGCTTCAAAGTAAAATCCAATGTTAATGAACTATAAATTGGCTCGTAACCAAATTAAATTCTGATAACTGATTGTTATCTATTAAATTGAGAGAAAATTGAAGTCCATAGGATATATTATAGAAACGGATAATTTAGTCTTTCAAACACAGTTTTTATCTCATTCAAAATAGTAAAGCTCTTAATATATTATCATAGAAGAAAAAAGAAAGGTTAATAGTGCTCTTAAAACCATAGCTAGTATAGGAGGGAAGGAGGCATATCTTCCTAGTCAAATTGAAGAGATTCGTCACCACCATATTGCCAAACAATCTCTAGCCAGGTTATGTATTCTTGCTCTGTTATGAATTGAAAGAATTCTTTAATGATGTTAACCAATAATTGCAATAAAAAGTTCTTCTTTTTATGTACTTGATAATGCACTATAGCTCATTCAAGACTTAATCTTAAAAGCATGAGATAGGAATCTGAATGAATGTAGATGTGAATTAAGCTAGACGATGTAGCTAATGGTTTCATACCATGTTAAGAAAATACAATAACTACACCTAAAATATAAAGGTAGCTTAATTATTTGAGTATTGTTCATTGTCACTTATATATGGCACAATTGTCTTATTATTTTAGAAAGGGAAACACATAATACAAGCATTATTTTTCTAATAAAATACCACAGTTCATTATGGAAGCCAGAGAAAAATTTATAAGGAAAGACTTGAAAAACTTAACTATATATAGAATCAAGAGTTACTCATCAAAATTAGTTCTTTGAACAGTTTAATAGTAACCTAATTTCATCTACAAATCCTTTAAAGTACAACATAAGGTTATATGACTACTACAATTTGAAAAATACCCTAACCTGATGAGGAATTGAGAACATAATTATGAGGAAGAGATAATTTAGCATAGTTATAAGGTTGTTATTTCATACCTATGAACATGAGAGAGTAGGATGCTAGCTCATGAGCACAAGTGTGGAATCAATAATTAATATTAACCAAGTAATTAAATAAATGAAAGGTGAATCCATAAATAATGACTGTTAATTCTGAACTTATTTTGACCAATATGCTTTTCTTAAAGTCAAAACAAGTGAGTAAGCCTAGTAAGCCTCAAATAGAGTCAGTATTAGCTAGCATAAGAGACAAACTTGATGGCTTGAAATTCTTCACTTGTTTTGGTCTAGCCTAGTAGGGTGATGAACAATTACTACATGCATTAACATGTTTCAACTTTTACTTTGGCCAAGGTGACACTACAAAGTGTGCATGTCAGTCAGCTCTTTTAATCTAGATATGCAACCCAATCAGAGGTCATAATAGTTAGGAGTTGCCTATGGAGTGTGATCAACTAGGGTTGTGTAGGACCAAACACCGATCTTAGATGGTATTAGCTCCAACATCTATTTCTACCCTACAAAGGGTCGAGCCTTTCCAACTAAAAGTGGCATGAGGGACTATTAAGTCTATGGGTGGTGGAAAATTTCCCTAATGATACTTTCCCTCTTATCAGTATTGCAAGGATTACTTAAAGGTTCATAATGAATCCAAGAATCTATGAACACTAAACCTCTCTTGAATTATTTTTTTACTAGATTTTATGAGTTATGTTTCTTATTTTTGTTATGCTTATGCGGATCATTCTTGAATAAGTGTTATTTATACTATCTAGATAGAATTGTATCCTATTTATTTTTAAAGAGTTCATATTAAGTTCTCAAAGTTTGAATTTCAGTTATTTGTTTTAATTTTTAGTTGCCTAAAATTTAGCATGTTACATATGATATTAGAGAAACTGGATTTGACATTGAACCTAGGGCTCACCACCACATAGAGAATTTTAGGATAGAAAAAATGAAACAAAGCATTTTGGCTTTTTTGCCAGGATGTGGATTTGTACCACTAAATGTAACAGAGCTCAAGATCCAGTTTACTCTCATCTTTGGAGAGCAACAGGTTTGAATCATGACTACTCATGTTGCTCTCTACCCTCCAACACAAAACATAGATTCACTCAAGAGACTTAAAAGAGAGACACAACATTGGACAACTTCAAGAAGAGAAGCAATTAGAGCAACTATTCTAGCCAAGAAAGCACCTAAAACTAAAATTAAACCGACAAACCCTCATGTAAACAAAACTAGTCTTTTGACCCAAGGGAACTTCATGTACCCACCCCAAGATTCAGACTAGTCCCTTATTTTGAGTTTGAAGGGAAAGAAGAGCCCATTATTGAGAGTGACAATAACTCTTAGATGGAGCTTATGATTGTATATATAATGTAAAAAGAATTTTTTTGGAGTGCATAATAATAAATCAATTTTGTCAAGTATGTATCTCTTGTTTCAATTATCAACAAATAGATAAAAATGTAAATAGAATATTGAGATTAAATAATTTTTTAATTAACAAGAACCTAAAGTAATAGTAGGATAGTAGGATGGCCAACATGCAATAGAGCGGAGGAGAATTTGGACTACTAGAGTCTCCAGTGACCAAGTTAGACTTTTTCTCATGATACAAGATACCTAGACCAGGCTCCAAAATATGGAGTAGATTAGAGGGGAATAAACTAAAAACCAAAATGAGGAACATGAGTCTCAATACAAATATAATTTTTCTGAACAAGAACACACTCACCAAAGTGAGCATAGGGGAAAACAATCCCATACTCAAAATAGAAAGGAAAAAAAGTAATAGTTGTCATTTCAAATAACATGTAAAAGGTCGAACCACCTCAATATGATGGGTGAGAAGCAGGAAATTCCATTGAGGCATGGCTAACTAGAAAGGAAAAATATTTAAAGATTTGGGATTATAACGAGAACATGAAAGCGGTTTGGGGGGCCTACCAACTTACATGAGAGGTTGTCAGGAGAAGAAGGTTGAATTTAGTCTGAGGTAAGTCGATGTAGTCTGCATAGGTTTGTGGAAGTATTTAAACAAAGATGGTTGCCACAACTATTTTTTGAGTTGAAACTGATATATTCCCAAGAACTAAGACAAGGGGAGCTCTATGTGCATGCAAACTAGGAGAAGTTTACCTGATTACTCAAATATGTGCCCCAATTTCAAACCGATGAAAAGTATCGAATTAAAATTTTTTACCATGGGTCTCAACAACTGCATACAAGGATTTGTAGATGTCTTGACCCCTACAAAAATGGACAAATTCTATGAGAAGGTCGTCAAACAAGAAGAAAAGCTAAAAAAAAATGACTCTATCAGGGATAGAAACAAGAAAAAGAATAATTGGTCTCAATCATCCAAAACTTTTAAAAACAGGGGAGATAGGTATGGGTCTAATAATAAAAATGGAAAAGAGCTCAAGGGAGGTTGGCGATAATCTAGAGGAGATCAAAAAAAGATCAACAATCCTAAAAAGGAAAATGAGATGAATAACAAAGGGCCAGAGAAGAAAGGACATTCTAGTGGACGTTACACATATGGAAGAGAACATTATGCCAATCAATGTCCAACAAAAACACAGGGAGGGAAACCACAAAGAAATCCTCTACCACCACAACAAGCAAAATTTCAGTAGAGGATACATGGAAAAGTAGATAACCATCAAGTTGAACATTAGTTTACTCCAATAGAGACTCCAAATATTCTCTATAAAAACCCCATAATAGTATTGATAGATACAAGAGCTACATAAAATTTTATTTCTCCTAGAATATTGAGTAAATTTTCTAAAAGAGTTGGTTTCATGGCTAAGTCTTCAACTGTAGAATATGTCAACCGATCGAGAGCTTGGGTAGAGCGGTATCTATTTGAGACTAACGTTGAACTTTTTAGCTTCACCGTAGTGTTGGCAATATTGCATTATAACAGACAATGAAAGATTGTTGGCATTTCATAAGGATATTGAGAAGGTTGTTGATGATTATGGATATAACTGATTAAAGATGTTTTACTGTCTTGATATTATTATTTTGTCATTGATGTCAAGAAATTGATTTTCTAATTCAGTATGATGTTGCCATATCTTGAGAAGTATGATATGAAGATTATAAAGATGTCGGTAAAAGACACAGGAAAGAATATGATGAATAAGGTATTCAATGGGCAACTACTACTGAGTCAGACAGTGATGAGATCATGATGTTTTAGATTGTTTTAACATCATACATATGTTGTAAATTGTAAAGGTTAATACTATACTATGTTATCAAGCAAAGAACCTAGTCGGTAAACCCTAAGGAACCTAGTCGGTAAACCCTAAGGTTATCGCTATCGGTTAATAAATGCAGAATGTCTACCAAGTGAAGTTTAGTATTCACCAAGTTGTTACTGAGTTGTAACCAAGCTATAACAGAATGCATTAAATGTTTACATGTGGTATTTAATGAAGGAAGCTGATGAGCTGGAGTGGATTAAATGATTGGTAAGCCATGGAAGAATTTTGTTAACAAATCTAAGGCAATGAAAAGTCGGCATGAAGATCTATGGCTCAGATTGAACCGCAATACCCTGGCACAAGTTCCAAGACTGGTATGCAAGTTTCAAGGTGGGGTAAAACATTTTTAGATCGAAAGATGCATTGAACCTAGACAAGATTGAAGATCTAATGGCTATGATTAATCATGGGAAATGTGATCAAGGAGATTAAGCGGTTACCTAATTGTTTATAAATAGGAAATTGTTGATAAACAATGTATGCGGGCAAGTGTATGCACAGGGATGCTACATAGTGATTACCGAGCACAGAAGTTTGAAGACCTATTTGAATAACAAAGTATAGAAGCCCAGCAGATAGACAAGATTAGTTCTATGTCTAGATTGTATATAAGAATCTGCTTTAGCATTTTAGATGTGAAGTTGTAGATAGATTTTATTACTGTTATTTTGTGAAAGTGATAGAAAATATCTTAACCGAGTGGACTTAACAGTCTTATATGTAAACCCTCTAGCAAGGTGACATTTTGATTGAGTGTTTGAAATCCTTTAACAAGGTCACTTCTAACAAAGTGAAGATCTTAACAAATCTGAGGGAAATCCCTTAACTGGGTCACATCTAGCAATGAGTTGTAATCTTTAACAGGATTTGCTTTTAACCGAGCATACTCTAGAAGAGTATATTTCTTAGTGGGTCTGAAATCCCACAGTGATTTTTCCCTATTTGGATTTCCACGTTAAATCTGGTGTTATGAGGTTTATATTGTTCATATGCTTTTGAGTTTTCATGTTTAACAGTTTTGGTTATATTGCTAATATATATGTTACCGAGGTTGAATCTGATGTTTTTATGGATGATTAAGTTTGTATGATTCACCCCCCCCTCTCATCTTGTTGGCTATTGGATCTATACTTATATTAAGTATTAGAACTATCAATTGGTATCAGAGCTTTGGACTCCGGAAGGAAAGTTTAAAGGCACTTGAGTTAAAGATCCAAAGATGTATAAGAGGGATGCACCGAAGCTGAACAAGTCAAGTTTCTCTACATGGCAGAAAAGGATGAGGCTACATCTATCAGGAGTTGGAGAATATGTTGTATACTATCTAGAGAATGATTTTGTTGCACCGAGCACCTATCCATTGACTATGGAAGAGATAAGGGCAAAACAAGAACATATTCAAGCAATGATTGAAATAGCATCTGCATTGACCGATTCAGAGTTTAATGATCTAGAAGGCTGCAATAATGTAAAGGCAATGTGGGATAAGCTCATATCAGTATATGGAGGAGATGAACATGTTCAAAGAGCAAAAGTAGATAGTCTGAGAGGACAACTTGAATCTATGAGGATGAATGAAGGTGAGAACATAACTCAGTACAGTACAAGACTAAAGGAGATTGTCAATCAAATCAAAGGAGCAAGTGGAACTATTGAAGAAAAGGATATAACAAGTAAGTTGTTGAGAACCCTTCTACCAGCTTATGCAATCCGAGTCTCTGCAATCAATGAATTGAGGTCTGTACCTAATGTGCCAGTTTCTTTAGATGCTACTATTCCAAGGAACCAAAAGACTATGATGAATTTTTCTATGTTCAACCGAGAAGTCCTACCGAGAAGACTGTTGAAGAAAATGAAGAGAATATCCAGTTACCGAGTGATGAAGAAGATCATACAGAGCCTACTGAGCCTGTATTAGCCAAGTATGTTAGAAGACATCATGCACCAAGTCAGATTATAGGAGATAAGGATGATCCAGTGATGACAAGGAACAAACTGAGACAGAACACATGCTTGATATTTGAATTTGAACCGAGAATAGTAAAAGAGGCATTTAATAGTGAAGATTGGGTAAATGCTATGATAGAAGAGATTGATCAAATCAAGAAGAATGACACATGGACACTAATCCCAAGACTAAAGGAAAAAAATGTAATCGGTACAAAGTGGATTTTCAGAAACAAGCTAAATGAAAAGGGTGAAGTCATTCAAAATAAAGCAAGACTAGTTTGCAAAGGTTATGCTCAAGAAGAAGGAATTGATTATGGTGAAACTTTTGCACCTGTTGCTAGACCTGAAGGAGTTAGAACATTGTTGGCCTATGCTGCTTTCAAGAACTTCAAGATATATCAAATGGATGTCAAATCTGCATTTCTGAATGGAATATTAGAAGAAGAAGTTTTCATTGAACAACCTGAAGGATTTGTTAAAGACAATAATAAAGATCAGGTATGTAAATTGAACAAAGCTTTATATGGTTTGAAACAAGCACCAAGAGAATGGTATGAAAGATTGCACTCTTATTTGATTAAGATTAGTTTTATAAGGACAAGTGAGAACAACAACATGTACATGAAGAATGATGAAAATGGAATACTGATCTCAGCCATATTTGTTGATGATATTATATTTTATGGAAATGACTCTTTATGCAAGAACTTTGGAAATGAAATGAGCAAAGAATTTGAGATGTCATTAATTGGTGAGATAAAGTATTTTATAGATTTATAGATACTGCAATTGAAAAATCAGATTTTCATTACCCAATCCAAGTACATAAAGGAAATCTTGAAGAAATTTGGAATGGATGATTCAAAACTAGTAAGTACTCCTATGACTACCAACTATAAATTATCAAAGAATGATGAATCTACATCTGTTGATGAGACACTCTATCGATCCATGATTGGAAAACTAAAATATGTTGTTCATAGCAAACTAGACATAGCACATGCAGTAGGTATAGTTGCAAGATTCTCTGCAGATCCTAAGGAAACACACATGACAACAATCAAAAGAATTTTTAGATACTTGAAAGGCACAGAGGATTATGGCTTAGTATATCAAAAAGGAAATGATTTTGATTTAAAATTTTATACTGATGTTGATTGGGCAGACAACATTGATGACAGGAAAAGCACAAGTGGAGGAGCTTTCTTTTTAGGAGAAAGACTAGTGAGTTGTCTTAGCAAGAAACAAGGAGGTGTTTCATAGTCAACATCAGAAGCTGAATACGTTGCTGCAGCATTGAATTGTACCAACATTGCATGGATCAAACAACTATTGGAAGGTATAAATGAAAAAGTTACCAAGTCAGTAACTATATTCTGTGACAATACTAATGCCATTAATATTTCAAAGAATCCTGTAATGCACTCTAAGACAAAGCACATATCTATTAAATATCATTATCTTAGAGAAGAAGCTCAAGAGAAGAAAGTGGTGTTGGAGTATGTTAGCACAAAGGAGAAAATAGCATATATCTTCACCAAGCCACTACCAAAGGAAACTTTTGAATATCTTAGAAGTCAGTTAGGGGTCCTACCCTTATCTTCTACTCACTGACTAAGTTCGATGAAAGCATCATTCTGATTACTCTAATGAATATCTTTTGGGAGTTGATGCTGAGTTATACACTTTAGGATGTTTTCTAAAAGTGTACTGGAATTAATACAGGAAATATCATAGGGAAGAGGAATTGAAGACAAATGCTCTGACTGAGACTTAGTTGATACACAACAATAGGAAATCACTTCTTACAGAAAGAAATTATGTTTTAGTTCTTTACTTTTTGGCATTGTTGTCAAAGGGGGAGAAGACCTACAAAGGGGGAGAAGACTACTATAAAGGAGAGACAACTGAGAGAAGACCTATTAGAGGAGAATCCTAAGAGAAAATTGAGCAGACTACAGATTGGAAAGAAGACTGAAAACAAGAGAAGTCTAATGTATAGGGGAGAGCATTTCAGCATTTCAGAATCACAGCAATCCGAAGCATTTTTGCATTTCAGAATCACAACAATCTGAATCTATTAAGGTCAAATCAATTGGTTTTGCCATCAATGCCAAAGGGGGAGATTATTGGCAATATTGCATTATAACAGACAATGAAAGATTGTTGGCATTTCATAAGGATATTGAGAAGGTTGTTGATGACTATGGATATAACTGATTAAAGATGTTTTACTGTCTTGATATTATTATTTTGTCATTTATGTCAAGAAATTGATTTTCTAATTCAGTATGATGTTGCCATATCTTGAGAAGTATGATATGAAGATTATAAAGATGTCAGTAAAAGACACAGGAAAGAATATGATGAATAAGGTATTCAATGGGCAACTACTACCAAGTCAGACAATGATAAGATCATGATGTTTTAGATTGATTTAACATCATACATATGTTGTAAATTGTAAAGGTTAATACTATACTATGTTATCAAGCAAAGAACCTAGTTGGTAAACCCTAAGGAACCTAGTCGGTAAACCCTAAGGTTATTGCTATCGGTTAATAAAGGTGGAATGTCTACCGAGTGAAGTTTAGTATTCATCGAGTTGTTACCGAGTTGTAACCGAGCTATAACAGAATGCATTAAATGTTTACATGCAGTATTTAATGAAGGAAGTTGATGAGCTAGAGCGGATTAAATGATTGGTAAGCCATGGAAGAAGTTTGCTAATGAATCTAAGGCAATGAAAAGTCAGCATGAAGATCTACAGCTCAGATTGAACTGCAATACCCTGGCACAAGTTCCAAGACTAGTATGCAAGTTCCAAGGCGGGGTAAAAAATTTTCAGATCGAAAGATGCATTGAACCTGGACAAGATTGAAGATCTAATGGCTATGATTGATCATGGGAAATGTGATCAAGGAGATTAAGTGGTTACCTAATTGTTTATAAATAGGAAACTGTTGATAAACAATGTATGCGGGCAAGTGTATGCACAGGGATGCTACATAGTGATTACCGAGCATAGAAGCTTGAAGACTTGTTTGAATAACAGAGTATAGAAGCCCAGTAGATAGACAAGATTAGTTCTATGTCTAGATTGTATTGAACAAATAAGAATCTGCTTTAGCATTTTAGATGTAAAGTTGCAGATAGATTTTATTACTGTTATTTTGTGAAAGTGATAGAAAATATCTTAACCGAGTGGACTTAACAGTCTTATATGTAAACCCTCTAGCAAGGTGACATTCTGATTGAGTGTTTGAAATCCTTTAACAAGGTCACTTCTAACAAAGTGAAGATCCTAACAGATCTGAGGGAAATCCCTTAACCAGGTCACATCTAGCAATGTGTTTGTAATCTTTAACAGGATTTGCTTTTAACTGAGCATACTCTAGAAGAGTATATTTCTTAGTGGGTCTAAAATCCCACAGTGGTTTTTCCCTATTTGGGTTTCCACGTTAAATCTAGTGTTATGAGGTTTATATTGTTCATATGCTTTTGAGTTTGCATGTTTAACAATTTTGGTTATATTGCTGATATATATGTTACCAAGGTTGAATCTGATGTTTTTATGGATGATTAAGTTTGTATGATTCACCCCCCCCTCTTCATCTTGTTGGCTATTGGATCTATACTTATATTAAGTATCAGAACTATCATGTAGAAGTTGACTTATACATAGCACCCTTAGGTACTTTTATATCATCTTAGTGATGCAAAATCACTGGTCTAGTTCTTACCGGTTGGGCAATTTTCAATGGAATTGTGAGGCCCTACCCCGACTCATCCTAGCATTTCAGTGATTTTCATGTTGAGACTATTATGGATGCTTTATTTTTATTAATTATGGATTTAGAACTTATATGATTTCATGATTTGGATAACATTGATATATATGGATGCTTTACTTTTATGCACTATGGATTTAGAACTTATATGATTTCATGATTTGGATAACATTGATATATATGGATGCTTCATTTCTATACATTATAGATATAGAACTCTATATGATTCTAGAATAGGATAACTTTGTGATGATGGATGTCATCATTGGATTGGCAGGACTTTACTATGATGATAGAAATAGGATGCATGCCTTATGTATGGATCAAAATTATGAGGATTATGATAATTATTTATGTGGATTTATTTTGATACAAGATATATTGATTTTGTTTAATGTCAATTGTATACGGAGTATTTGACGTGTATTCTTATTCATGTGTTTAAATATTATATGAGGTTATTTGGAAGTACTAATGTGTAATTGAGATGCGCACGAAAATTATCCATGTGACCATGGAAATATTATGGAGAACCAAACCTAGACCTATGTACGTTCATAAAGCCAGGGGTTGTCTATTTGGAGAGACAACACCCCGTATGTATCGTATTTTATTTGTGAAAGTAAATGATGCATGTGTGTTAAATTGAATTTATTAATTTGTGTAAATCCAACAAGAGACAAATTTCATGGGTAATTTTGTAATGTATTTTATTGTGTCACTTGACACATGTGTGAATTATGTCTTGATTTTTGACTTGTCTCTTAGAGGGAGTTGTTGTAACCATAGCTTTTTCAAACATTTGAATGTGGTTCTAAATTTTCCTTGGGTAGAGAGTCTTTGGAGTGGTCAACACAAGTTTGACCCAAAATTTAACTTCAGATGGGTTTATAAGGGGTCAAATGGACTCCTAGGGGTAGTTTAAAGGTGTTTCCTAAAGTCCATAAGGTATACCTATGGGTTAGGAGTATTTTTAGGCATGTGTCTACTCCCATGTGACTGTTTAATCACCTCAAAAAGTGGGTTTCCTAAGGTGAGCGAAAATTGAAATTAGAAGGTGACATCTAGGTTAGATAACTTTCTTTTTTATGAGAGATCCTTTTTCCACTTTTTCTTACTTTTTCCTTTTTCAGTTTTAGAAACTTGTGAGAACTCTCACTGAGGTCTTTTTAGGAAAGAATGAGAGATTTTGTGGGTAATCACCCACTCTCCATTTTTTGGAGATCATGCATTTTTGAAAAATATAGTTTTGGGATATAATTTTGGCTAAGTGTAGAAGGAAAATTTGGGGATTTGGGCTGCTCATCCTCAAACTAGTTCTAGCAAACCTTTGGGCAGATTGAAGGTTGGTTCATCTTCTTCTTTTGTTTCTTTTTAAGTTGCATGCTTATGTTGGAAAGATTGTTTGAATGAAAAAGTTGTTGTCTTGTACTTTCTTTTGTAAAAAAATTATTATGTGACCTCTCTTTTATTCTTTTATGCATTTCCTGTGATTTGGGAGTAACCAAGGCCTTCTACTCTTGGGAGAGTAGGTTGGTCTTGTGGGTGGTAGGAGTTTGATAGCCCTCGAGTGAGAGACTCTCATTTGAGAGCAAACTCAAGGGGTGTATATGTGACCCTTGGCTGCATGGCCTGGTTTATGCATTTGGGGGTCATATGGGGAGAAAGTATGGCTTGAATGCCTTGGGGGGCATAAGGATGTGGAGTTAATGAACTTGTAATATATCTCCGTTTGCCATGAGGTGGCTTTGTGATCTACCATTCTTGCAGTCTCCTCGAGGTATTTGGTCCACTACCACCCATGTAAAATCATCACATTTTGTGATGAAGTGTAGCCTTGGTTGGGAAAGTGTTCTTGTGTGTTTTTCCCTTGCTTGTTGTGTTCGTATGTGTGTAACTTGTCTAGGGCTTGGTTCTCCAAGCTCGGGGGTGGCTTCTAGTAAGCCTAGGCTAGGAGGTGAGCACTCCATGGTCAAGCCTTATGATTTATTTGCAGGTTGTTTGGAATGGAAGGAAAAAGTTAAGCTAGGAGTTGTTGTTTTTACTTGGTTTGCAGAAAAAGATTAAGAAAAGGGATGCTATATTTTTAGTTGCAGAAATGTAAATAAAAAGTTACATGTTGTATTTACCTTAAAAAGAAAATGTATCTATTTTATTTAAAGTCCTCATTTAATAGAAATGAGAGACTAGTTGGGTATCTCACCCATTTGTATTGTTGGCTATATTGTATTTTAAATACACTTTAAAGAAATGCATTATTTTTATTAAGTATTAAATTGTTGCAAAAATAAAAAAGAAATGTTTATCTTGGATTAAGTTCCTATAGTTATTGGAATAATATTTGTTGTATGCATGTTAGTTTTGAAAATAAAGGTTCATTTTATCCCCTTATGCATTTGAAATATTGGAAAAGAATGAAATAGAAAAGCATGTATGTTAGTAAGCTAGAAATAAAACATTTAGTCTTATTTATGGAAATGCAAATATAGTTTATTAAATTCTGTCATTTTCCCTTTTATTTATTAGCAGAAAATAAATCTAAAAATTAACACGCCTTTCAATGTTTTCTAGACTAATATAGTTACTGCTTAAATTTAATTAATTATGTCATCTTCTCCTTTATTTATAGCAAAATCAAAATTAAATAATTGCACTATAGATTTATGTCTAGATCTAAAAGATGAAATAAAAAAAATTTGGTCTAATACTATGATGCTAGTTATTTTAATAATTTCCTGTAAATATTTAAAGAAAAAAATATATAACATTATACATTTATGAAAATCTATATTAAACCTACCTATGATTTAACCATGGTTAGATTATATATATATATATATATATATATATATATATATATATATATATATATATATATATATATATATCTATATATATATATATATATATATATATATATATATATATATATATATATATATATATATATATATATATATATATATATATATTTGTTATATTTTAAAACCAAATAATAAAAAAAAGAGAAAAAGAACTTTTAAATTTAAAAAAAAAAATAGGGTTTTCGGGGGGGGGGGCGAACCCATTGTGTGTAAACACAGTGGGCCGACGTGGCTCGGGCCGCCACTATGGCTTCCCATAGTGGTCAGCACGGGGGCCACCACTATGGGCAACCACAGTGGTCAGCACGAGGGCCGCCACTGTGGGCAACCACAGTGGTCGGCACGGGGGCCTCCCACTGTGGGTAACCACAGTGGAAAGGGCCCCGGCCGCCACTGTGTTTACACATAGTGGGCGGCGCCCGATCGCCACTGTGGGGAAACCCAGTGGCACCCGAGAAGGCCCCCGCCAGCACACCTCCATCCCTCCTCCACTCCTCCGCCAAGACCCTCCATGGCCACCACCTCCCGTGACCTGTAAAACCAAACACTCATCCGCCCTGCACAATAAGAAAAAGATAAAACCCTAACCTGGTTCGGGTTAGGGTAGCATGAAAGTTGTAAAGGAAAAGAAATGGGGTTTGAAAGGGGCATTTTATAATATTTTATTAGGGTTCATGGGTATCTATATAACAATGTTTGTTTAAAGAATATATATATATATATATATATATATATATATATATATATATATATATATATATATATATATATATATATATATTTATTTATATATAGTTAAGAATATGAATGTATACATCTAACTTAGTTTAATTGTTTTATTTAATCATTCATATTGTTTGAACATTTAAATGTGATGTTTTAAATCTTAAATTATTTTGGGGTTTAATTTTTTTTAGGAAATTATAATGACTTTGTAAGATTTTTGGCCACAGGGTATTAATTTTAGTCCACCTAAATCTTAAATTTAGGGAAATTTACAATATGGATTTAATTGACCCTTTAGTTGAATTACTTAACCACATTTTAATTATTGTTAAAATATAATATAGGCATTAATAATCTAAGTGCTAGGACTAATTTATTTAGTTCCTAAAAGCAATTAATGGTTATTGGAGGTTAATATTATCTTTGTCAATTAATTTAGAGATTTTTGGTTAAATTAATTTATTGATTAAAATTGATGAGATAATAAATAATTATTTTAGTATTCTGCATTTAAATTATTTTCGCTTACTGGAGTTAGTGGTAGAGTTAACTCACACATAGTTAAGACAAAACTTGTTAGTGCGTTTCATATTAGCAAATTTAATGTTATTAGGTGGTTATTTTTTAAAAAAAAATTATTTCGTTCTTGCCCAAAAGTTTGGGCATGATAGGAATTGCTTGAGAGCATGGCATTTCTTCATGTTTGAGTTTTTAGCATTGTGGTTTTGAGTTTATTCCCTTGTGTTCATGGTCATTGTTGTGTTCGAGTTTCATAACTTCTGGCTTTGTTTCCGGTTAGATGTGGATTTCGATATTGTCCTAGTTCGTGTGTTCTTACCGGTTAGCCTAGCTGTATGTTGAGCGAAGATGATTTCGGGTTACGGTTGATCTCTGTAACTTGAAGATCATTTGAGGTGTTGCTTTGGGCCTTGGCTAGTATTCCTGGAGGTTTGTGCATCGTTTGGAGATTGTTCTTAGTGATTTGAGTCGACATATTGCTGTTGCACGTTTCTTGAACCGGTTGGTCTTTGGGCCGACTTGATTAAGTTGTGATTATTTTTGAGTGGTATAATAGAAGCTTGTGAATCATTTGAAGATAACAAAGAAGTTATAATATTGAAGACAGATCTTGCAGATTGAGCAAAGATGTAGAACCGGCTATTCGGTAGGACTGAACTCGGAAGGTTGAGGTCCTGATTAGGAAAGAACTAGTAGATTGTTAATGGAGGCCAATTTGATATGAGGATAATCTACGGATCTTGTAATTGTATTATAAGTATTGTTTGTATCCTGGACTATGATCCAACATGTGGCATGTATAATTCTTCAGATTGTTTAATAAGATTCATTCACATTGTTTACCGATTATGTGTTTCATGTTATTACTAGTTGTTCATGTTGTTTCTAGCATCTTTTTACTAGTTAACCGTATGTTTTGCATGGTTTATGTGTTTAGCTACAAGGTTGGGCTATCCTTCATTGGATATCCCTACCTTGACTGCATCAAATTGTATTAGAGTTGGTTCGTGAACCTGTTGTTGGACAAAATGTTGTTTGTGCATCGGTTGGTTGGAGAGAAGATTGAGGCAACTTGTGGACTTGTTCAAATCACCGAACGTGAGGTAGAGAAAGGTTTGCAGGTAGACCATCGATCCTACAACTTGATCTTGAGGCAGTTAGTGGGTGGAGACTTGAACAGATCACTGATTGAGATAGGCAACAGCTTGTACTAGTAGATCATCGTGGAGAGGCAACCAAAGGTTGTGGTTAGATCGTCGAACCCCTGAGGCAGTTGCAAGTAGCTACTGACCGATTGTCGAACTAGAGAAAGTGATGGGACTCACTTTTCAATTAGCAACAAGAGTCTGATGCAGAAGCACCGGTCTACTTCTTACCGGTTGGACAGTTTTCAGTGGAATTGCCTAGGAGCATGGCATTTCTTCATGTTTGAGTGTTTAGTATTGTGGTTTTGGGTTTATTCCCTTGTGTTTATGTTTGTTTTTGTGTTTGAGTTTCATAGCTTTTGGCTTTGTTTCTGATAAGATGTGGATTTCAGTATTGTCTCGGTTGGTGTGTTCTTACCAGCTAGCCTGGTTATATGTTGAGCAAAGATGATTTCGGGTTGTGGTTGATCTCCATGACTTGTGGTTCATTTGAGGTCTTTCTTTGGTCTTGGCTGGTATTCTTGGAGGTTTGTGCATCATTTGGATATTGTTCTTAGTAATTTGAGCCGACATCTTACCGTTGCATGTTTCCTAAACTGGTTGGTCTTTGGGCTGACTCGATTAAGTTATAATTATTTGTGGGTGGTATAAATGGAAGGTTGTGAATCATTTGAACATAACAGAGAAGTTAGAATATTGAAGATAGAGTTTGGAGATTGAGAGAAGATGTAGAACCCGCTGGATTTTGATCTGGTAGGATTGAGGTCGGAAGGTTGAGGTCTGGATTAGGATAGAACTGATAGACTGTTATTAGAGGCCGATTTGATATGAGGATGATATGGGGATCTTTTAATTGCATTGTAAGCATTGTTTGTATCTTGGACTATGATCCAACATGTGGCATGTATAATTCTTTAGATTGTAATAAGATTCATTCACATTGTTTATCAGTTATGTGTTTTGTGTTGTTACTGGTTGTTTCTCTTGTTGTTTCTGGCATCTTGTTACCGATTACCCATATGTTTTGCATGGTTTATGTGTTTAGTTGCAAGGTTGGGTTGTCCTTCATTGGATCTCCATGCCTTGACTACATCACTTAGGTATGGATCAGTTGGGTAAGCACAAAGCCAAAGTTAATTGTTATGGAAAAACAATAGAGTTCTTAGATGACCTAGGAAACAAGGTGCTCTTGCAAGGTGGCCATCATGAGGTCAAATTTTGGCAACTCTCTACTATCCAATTAAAGCAGAGTAAAAAGAAAGGTTGCCAAGTATTTGCAATTAAAATGGAAGAAATTAATGAATCCAATGAGATTAGATTCCATGATGATTTATGAAGCTTGTTACCATCACGAAGAAGGTTATAGGAAGAGCGGAAGATTGGAGGAATCATTTGAAGATAGATACCCTTATCCTCAAAATTATTTATATGTATTTCCTGAAGAACTACCTAGGTTACCTATAATGCCCACCAAAATGTCATAGAGAAATATACTAACTAACATTCTAATAGAGAATTTAAAAAAACATCACTTAATGCAACATATTCAACTAACTTCTCGTATGAATTTAATATTCATTTACATGATATACACATATCTATCATGTGAATAAAGATAAATGCACTATACACAAGTGGAATTATACACAACTCTATATTAATCTTTCCCTAGGGTATCTCAACGATATTACCTAATCTATCCATAGAGCATAACCACATCAATAATATATCATCATAAGCATAACATCATATTTACTATCATGATCCAATGCATTCAACTCAACTAACCTTCCTCTTCTCATGCATACATAAGATACCTCACTAGTTTGTCTATCATGAATACATTCATTAATAATGCAAAACTCATTAAACCCCTAAGATCCATTTTAAGAGCACCAATCCAAATGTTCCTAATCCCAAATACTTATTTAATTTCCTAGCATCATTATTCCATTACCACATTATGAATCCATTTCCTTAATCATCTTATACATTCCCATAACACTAAATGCATATCCATAGAACCAATTCCATTAATGAGCATTATCCAAGATGCAACAAGATACAAAATTACATTCTCTTTAAATATTCCGATCTTGGCCTAAGGCATCATATATCATTGCATGCACATCAACCATTTTACTTCAATGAGCATAACTCTCAACTACAATTACAATTACATCATGAATTCTACAAATACACCAATCTCCTACAAGTATCCATCCATAGTTGAAGAGATAATAATCCACATCCACGTACAAGAGAATCCAACTAAGAACATCCCAATGGAAGAAGGAATCAAACCACCCGACCATGTGGAACCATAAGGAACCACTGCCTATGCTGGGAGATGACACAAGATCCCACACACACTCTATATCTAGGCTGACACCTAGCAACCAAAGGATAACAATCCACACCTCACGCAGCTAACTCAAGACTAAGAATCATAAGACCTCAAGAGGCTTCTCAACAAATCAAGACTCAAGGTGCTAGGACCCACATGTAGGAAAAGAGAATCATCACATGAAATCATAATGGGAACCTAGGAACCCATCCTGACATCCATAATGCCCATGTGGAGCCATCTCAACCTTGAAGGAGTGAGGGAGATGTTGACATCTATTTTGACGCACTCACCACCTCTCCTAAAAAGCAATAAGTTATGGGAAACTGATCACTCCAAGGTATCTATAGTCAGATCTTGATGGTGATGGGCATCTCAATGGTTGATGCGGTTCTACCTGTTAAGGGGTCTACTGGTTGAAACTAAATCCCAATAATTTTTAATAACTTAACTTCTTTTTTTGTATTTTATAATTTAAGATTCTCCTGGAAAGAAATTGCAAAAGATAGGGAAACAAGAAAATAACAATGAAACCAATTCAATAACTTAATGAACTAATCAATTAGTACCCTGCAATCCAAAAATCATCAAATTTTATCCAAATCAGCATTCAATAACGGACCTCCAATAAACTTGCAAAGTCAGTAACCTCACAAATTCATGGAAAGAATATCACCACAATATCATTCTATCACATTAATTCTCATACACCACTTACGTGTGCAATATGATTCATAAAGCAATAAAACATAGACTAGAATAAGTTGTTGATTTCAAACAATAGACAATACTAGATTACAAAGAATGAACTCCTAGAACATATGCATAGATCTGGCAATCTATAAGGTGCTTCTTGTATTAATTTCAAAGAATGTATCACAAAAATAACTCAATTTCATAATAATCTACAAAAAATAATCTAAAATCTCTAAGTGGGCCTCAAATCATCAATTTGTGGACCCTTACAAATGAATAAAACTCCTTAACTTATAGAGTTTTATGCCCTACTTTCTAGGAAATAAACCTAATCTAAATTAAGAACTAAAAAGAAAGGAGTCACAGTTGACTTGCAAGCCTCTACCTCTATACTCTAGTTAACTATTATGAAATGGAGACTGGGTGAGCACTACAAAGACCATGCTGCATGAGCTAGGCTTTTATAGTCATGCAAAAAATTTCTATAAAGTGAAGCGTGAGTTGGAGGCGTAGTGGGGTGGTCATGCAAAAACTCCCTTTAAAAATCATGTTATCATTAGCGACTACACGTTTATTTTTTACTTATTTTTATAGGTTTTACAATTACTGATGATACATGCAATCATCTCAACAGGAGGATCAATAACATGTTTAATTCTGAACTTGTACTTTTTCAAAAATTCCTCCACATTCTTTCTTTCACTTTCTAACTCCTCTATTGTCTTTGCATTCTGTTGACATTGGGTTATAAAATATGTATATTTGTCCATTAATGCCACACTAAACTAAGTCGAAGCTTCAAAATGTTGTGCCTCATACGCACCCCAATGGTAGAGTACCTGATCTTCCTCCATACTTCTAGCATTGGTTATTCCAAGCTCAAAAACTCCTAATAACTATCCTACAAAATTCTCATACTTTTCTACTATCTCGAGGAGGGGAGATCGAATATTTGTTATATCCCCCACATACTGTTGAAGCATTTCTATCTTCAACTCCAAAATGTATGTGTAAGATTGTAAATTTTTACAGTTGTCTCCACCTAAGAGGTCTTCCCTTATTGTTTCTTCTTCTCCAGGACTCAAAACTTTATTCGAAACCTGAAGCTTCTTGTCAAAAGTGTTGAGCTTCCGCTCCCACTGCTGAGAACAAGAAGATAACACTCCTCCAACTTGCATGACCTTCCTATATTCCTTCATGGTGCTTCACAAAAATAGTCTAATTTTAAAGACATTTATTTGTGTCCATGACTTTGTCGTGGCATTCACCTGTCTTACCTCAACCAATGCTTTTATCTCTCCCTCTGGGAGTGATGAGGTTGAAGGTAAATTATCACTTACACAAGTATCCAAGGGCTTTCCCATCTCTACCAACAGCTACTTATATTTTTCCAGTTGTGCCTTGACCTCTAAATGGGAGTTGTGTTCTTTTTCTATTCGCCCCCTAATGACACTAGTAGCCAATTCAAACCTATCTAATTCTCCCCATTTAGTCTACTTACCCAGTTTCCCCTGTGGTACTTGGTACTTTGGAGAGATCTGACCTTCTTCTTGTGTAGGAACTGTTATATCTGCAATCACCTCACCAGAACTTGTTCTTGATAAATGATGTACGGTCTTGGCCTTCTTTGTTTTCCTTGGGTCTTCAATGATTGCCTATTGTAGTGTAACTTTTGGTAGCTCTACTTTCCTTTTCTTTTTCTTGAAGGTGAAGTCTAACGATTGCGGCACATCCTTATCTTTTTCACCTTCATGGGGCACAATGTCAGTGGTCACTATGTGCATATTTGACTGCTCTTTTGCTTCATCTTTCTCATCTTCTTATGTATTCTTAGGATCCTAGGGTGAAGAAATTTGATGGGCCAGGCTAACTTGGAGAGGAGTATCAACATTCAATTGTTGCTACTTATGTAACTCTCCTAACTTATCATTGATTTATTCTTCAAACGTCTTGCCATCTTTATCAATTTCATCTATACCTTGCTTATCAGCTATTTCTTTTAGTAAATGTTCTTATTCTTGCGGAGTTAAGACCAACCTTTCATCCTGTGGATCTTCAAACTCATTTCGCTCCTTCTCTCCTCCAAGTGGTTGTTGTTCCATAGGTTGCTCATCCTCTTGGTTAGAATTTGATCTAATGTTATGGATACTTACTATTTCTGTGGTAGGTCTTTACACCTGTGTCATGGGAGGCACTGTTGTTGTACCAAAAATATCAATTGGCAATGGCATAGGGGTGGTAGTAGTTGAGGTCAAAATTGGATCTTGTGTTGCGGTGGTAAATGGAGGCTGAGTGGATGCACCTGTCGTATCAGGAGGAGGTTGTGCACTTTCATCTTCTTTCCCCTGTTCATCTTCCTCTTGAGTGCCCTCTTGTGGTGTTTGTCTAATTGATGTTCTCATAGGATGTACCTCTATCAGTGGCACAACTCCTGACCCTTCTTTTACTCCAAAATCCATAGTCTTTTTCAAAAGTTCAGACCTCCTCATTTGTTCTTTAACTTTCTTCAATAATTCCTCAGTACTTTCTTCGAGTTCGGCAGTTTCATCTGGATCAGTTAATATGTTCTTTCGAGAGCTAGACCTTGTCTTACGGGCATACTCCTTATAACCCCTTGATTGGGGACCACCTGAAGTTGATTCCTTTTTCTTCCCTTTCAAAGTGCTTGGCCAAACCCTCAAACTTAGCCACTACCTAGTTCTATCTATAACAGTTTGAGTTTTTTTGTCCATATATATATCCTCTTGTGTCGACCACCTTATTGGAGAGAGAGGGTTCTTGTCAATTTATTACTCCTTATAACCCCTTGATTGGGGACCACCTGAAGTCGATTCCTTTTGCTTCCCTTTCAAAGTGCTTGGCTGAACCCTCAAACTTAGCCACTACCTAGTTCTATCTATAACAGTTTGAGTTTTTTTGTCCATATATATATCCTCTTGTGTCGACCACCTTATTGGAGAGAGAGGGTTCTTGTCAATTTATTGCTCCTTACATATAGAATCTAATAATTCACCATCATCCCTTAGTTCTTTAGGGAGATTGGTCTCTATTTCAAAATTTCTTATTTGTGGTACTGACAGCCTATAATAATTCTTTTCTCTAACTTCAAAACTATCTTGGAGGTTTTCCCAAAAAACCTCCAATCTAGGCTTATGCCCCTCATATGCCTTCTGAATTATTTTCTTTAGCTTGCCGTAGGGATCATAGTACTCCCTTGCATAGTTAAATTCTTTAAGGTTTAAATCCTGAAGTCTCTGCTTTGTTGTCTTTGCTACCTGAATCTTGGAACAAGAGAAGTAACCAATAGAGACTGAAAAAATTATACCCACCTTGTGTTTTGAAGACAAAAGTGATTGAAGGTCCAGCATCTTCCTGACATATTCTAACAATATAATATGATCATTGCAGTTGTGCAACAAAACAATAAGGTTCTCTGTGAATCAACTAACCCTGATATATGTAGAGCATTGGTTCTGAATGAACCAACATGCCTATTCCCTAATGATTGCCATTTCTTTTCGGTTGATTTTATAACCTATATCACCTGTGAGTTTGATGATGATAGGAAAAAGAAAGGCATCATTTATACTTTTAAAATGTGTCTTTGCATTGTTTAGAGGAAGTTGTGAGTAATACTCCCACACCTTCTTGTGCCCTTCCTCATCGCCTAGCTAGCCCTCTATTTGCAACCTTAGGAATTTGCCTACTCGGGCAGCTACCTAGATAACATAGGAGGTAAAGAAGAATTTATTCGTTTGATGCACCTCCTTCATCTACTTATGTATGTTGTCAGAAAGAATTTGGGCCCAGTCAAAGTATTGTTTCCCTATTAGTATAGTTGTCATAAAATGGAATATCCAAGGATGGAAGTGCTAGCAATTTGGCTTGCCAAAGGCCTTGCTAAACATGATGATTGTCTTGTTGAGGCTCCTTGAAATCTACCCTCAAAATGTATGTGGCCTTTAGCCCTATCTTCCTCTCCTCTTCCAGCCAATTCTCATTCATATTCCTTTTGTTTGAAGCAATATTCTTATTCCATACTCTGGCGGCTTCTTCCTCTATAGTCAAGAGTATTTAATCCCTCGCAGGGATACCAAACACAAATCCTAGCATATCCATTGATAAATCAATCATAGTTCTACCCTGATCATCTATGCACTTTCTGGTTTCTGCATTGTAGAATTATGCAACGGTCATAATAAATTCAAGGGATTGGATCAATTGCAGGAAAATGGTTGCTTCCACCAGACCTAATCTTGTAATTCTCCTCACAAAGGCCTCTGGCCTTGGTCTGTCCAATTGTGTTTTGATATCTTCTAACTCAATATGCCCCACCTATGTTTCTGTCACCCATTTGATTTGGTCATCCAACTTTGAAACATAGACCTGACCTTGATATTGATATTTCATGGTTATAGGAATCTTGTCCAACTCTTTTCATCTCTTGCTAGAGGTTGGGTCCATCTAAATGCTCTGATCTGCAAGAAAGAATCATGAATTAGTTCATTGCATACTTAAAAATATTAATAACATCATCCACCTTAGAACTTCAGAGTTCTGGGATGGATAACTTCCTTTAAAGCAACTGACTTCGGAACTCCAGGGTTCCAGGGTTCCAAGGTTAGCATAGGCTTAAAAAACTAAGTCTAAAACTCTGAGGCTTCAGGGTTCCGGGTGGATAAAACAAATGGGGTCCAGAACTTTGGGGTTTCGGGGTTCCGG
This sequence comes from Cryptomeria japonica, assembly GCF_030272615.1. Classification (NCBI taxonomy): domain Eukaryota; kingdom Viridiplantae; phylum Streptophyta; class Pinopsida; order Cupressales; family Cupressaceae; genus Cryptomeria; species Cryptomeria japonica. Next base: position 195,261,014 of record NC_081406.1, read on the forward strand.
GATGAACGAGAAAAGATGACTTCAGGACTTCAAGGTTCCAAAGTCCCAGGGTAGTTCAATTGAGTGCCAAAAAGATGTTTTAGAACTCCAAGACTCTAGGGTTCTGAGGTTAAAACAATGGCCAAAATAGGAAAGAACTTCGGCACTCTGGGGTTCCAGGGTTCTGAGGTTGGGGGTAGTTCACTCATAGGTTTTGAGATGATCCAGAACTTGTGGATTCTGAGGTTCTAAGGTAAAAGCACGACGAAGCCCGAAACTCTGGGGGTCCGGAGTTCCGAGGTTTATGAGAACTACCAAGCCCGGAACTCCGAGGGTCCGGAGTTTTGAGGTTTGGAAAATCTAGGGCACGTGAAAAGAACAAAACACACAAAACAAGGAAAGAAAAAAGGAAAATCTAAGCTAAAAAAAGCTAAAAGATCTAAACACAAAAACACAAGGAAGGAGAAAAATCTACCTACCTAGTGGGAGAAAACACGTGAAAACTCAACAACGGGGAGGCATGAAGTCGGGAGGTCACAACTGGAAGGTTTGAAAACTTGAGTGCACAAATGAACTTAGAAAAGTTCATTCCTCCTATTTATACCCCTCGAAACTTCCTCCATGCGGTCGCCTCAAACAAGACCTCGGGAGTCCAAGGATCTGGACTTCCGAGGTGAAAGCTAAAAACACAAACAAACCTTGGGACTCTAGGGTTTCGAGGTTCTGAGGTGAAAAAAGAAAAGCAAGCAAACAACCTCAAGACTCTAGGTTTCTGGGGTTACCATGACAACACAACTTTGGGACTCTGGGGTTCCAAAGTGACTAACAACAAAACATGAAGAACTCAGGATTTTGGGACTCTGGAGTCTCGAGGCTTCAACGACAAAAAGAGACAAGGCATGACTTCGGGACTCTGGGGATCTGAGGTTCCAGGATCATGACAAACATAACAAACAAACAAAAACCTACCTCGGAACTCCAAGGTCAAAACAAACATAACAAACGCCTACTTCGAAACTTCGGGGTTCTAGGGTAAGACTTCAAAAACAAACAAAGGACTCCTCAGGACTTCAAGGTTCCAAAGTTCCAAGGTGTCTAGGCAAAAACTAAAAAAAAGCTATAGAAAGCAAAAATAAGGACCCATATTTTCAAGACAAGGAAACTAATGGGGCTAGGTATGCAGGGCATAACAGGAGATTAGCTTACCTAGATCACCAAGGCCTTCCCAATCCTATCCCAAATACCACCCCTGAGTAAGGCATTGGGGCCACCATAACCATTTCTTATCTTATCATGGTGAATTACTATTACCCAGCCCTCTTATAATCAATTAATTTAAATTATCACTTGATTACAAGATAAACTCCCAATGAGATAATCTGGCAGTCTAGACCTCGGGTAACCTGGTTGTCTACTCCCCATAACCCTAGTCACTCACTTGGAAGCCCACTACCCCTAGCAGGCACCTAGACCATAGGGTGACAACAGCGCACATCACATAAAACATGGGCTCTCAACACATCATAATTAGATAGCCAAGGTTATACATCAAATAATAATCTTCAAGAACATGACCAATATATGCCAAAATCATAGCCTTACATAGGCAACCAAGAATCATCAAGAATCTCATTATCAAAAGCATCCAATATGAGCCCAAATAATAACAGCAAGGCATTTCCCATCTTGCTCAATCTATTAGAGTAATTAATCATCTCAAATCAATAAATCATTCCCAGAACAACATCAGGAAACTCAGAAAATCCAAAAGGACAGCCTCTAGACTGGCAAAGCCAAAAGAACAAAAATCCATGATGACTCAAAATATCAACACAACAGCCTAGTGCCTATGCAGACTATCTCGGCACATATAAAAAAATAGTGCAACGCTTATGCCAATAAAAACAGTGCTTTTGTTCAACAATTTAGTGCATACGAACAACATTACAGTGGATTCACAAACTTTTGCAGCATATACATATGACTCTGAGGCACATATACTAATTTAAACAACGCAAATACCAGACAAGGCAGCCCAAACTAGTGCATACAAGTAATACAGTAGGTCAAATAAGATAGAGCACAAAAAGGTCTCAAAATGGCCCAGAAACATTCAGCCAAATCCAAAAAATAAATTAAACACTTAAGCCAAAGTCAGACTTAACAAAAACAATATGTAAATAAGTCACAACATGAAATAAATTGAGTTAACCAAAACAACACCAGCAATCCATCCATCCAAAATTCACAACAATTATTTCTAGAAAAGATAATCACAAAATACAATAGTCCCCATAATATATTATTAAACCATATAATTAATTTAACAGCAACATCAATTTTTAATCCCCGTAGCCAATCTTTTACAAACAGTCCATTTCAATAACAAAAGAAGTAGATCTCCAACCTAATATTAGAAGTTATAGAAAGACAACAATCTAATGAAATCCAATCCCAACTCTAAGCTCCAAAACCAAAATTCCCAAAATCTTCAAACAATGCAAAATTTCTCCAGCCAAGTCCACACCAGATAATGTCAAAAAACCAAATTAATAGAATTACATTCAAAAACCATGGATCATGTCAGCCAATAAAAAATAATTAAAAATATAATATTTCATACCAATCCCTACCTGAATTCGAGGTAAGAAAATATAAAATAATATTACTTAACTTACCTGAATATCTCAACCAATAATAAAATAGGGTAGGTAGGGTAAATAGTTAAATAATAGATAAATAATTAAACCAAATGGGAAAATAGAAATTAAATAATAATAACCAATAAATAAAATATAAATGTTTAGTAAAATAAACCTAATAAATCAAAGGCCCAATCAAAATAATCTAAAATAATATATTTCTTACCAACCATCTTCAAAATTAAAGCAACAACAATATAAAATAATATTATTACTGTAAAGTGGAAAATCGCAATCGAACCCTAGTTGCTCTCCCCTCTTCCAACTCCAAGGAGAGAGAAGGGAGGTTCACTAGGGTTGATGGTTTTCACTTAGGGGAGAGACTTTACATTCAAAAGAGGGGTTGAAACCCACAAGATCCAATCCCACACAATGCAAGATTGGATGCTAAATGTGTTTCAAGGGTTAAGAAAGCAAGGCTACCCTCTTTTGTAAAGAATGTTGATAGAAGAATTAAGCTAGGAATGCATAGAAAGTGACGAAGATTCACTTATAAACTGAGATAGGGATATAGGATGAAGCTGCGGACCTGGAATTAGCAGTAAAATGTCGATACGGCGCTGTCCTGCAAATTCGAGCAAAAGTTGTCAGGACGATGGCGCCCGGCGTGCACACGGTCCTCCGCAAAATCCGCGAAACGAAGGGGGATATGTTCGTCTCTGCACAAGGATTCCAGATCTTCAATTTCAGCCGCGTACCTGCAACCTACACACAGAAAAGCGAAGACGATTGGGAGGTTAGGGATTAGGGGTTTGCCTTTAGGTCAAACCCCGGTTTTGGAATTAACCAAGAAATGAGAAATTGTTGTAAATGTAATGTAAAACAAGTACTAATACCTTGTTGTAAGGATGTTTGTATCCTTATATGCGAAGGTATAGATGTTGTTGTTTGTTGTATTATTGTATGTTGTATGTAGCATGTAGTATGTGATCTCCTCTTCAATGGTTGAATCCTTGTCTTGAATGCAACACTTAGCCTTGAATGGAGACTTAGAATGATCAATTGCTTGAAAGAATGCTTGAATGCTTGAATGTTTGAATAGAGTTTCCACGTCTTGTACACATATGTCCTTCCTCCTAAAATGGGAGAGGAAATGTAGTTTATATACTTGCCAATTAGGGTTAATAGACTGATTTTCCCGACCTTAGGCCGACCAGGAAAGATAATTTTCCAATTTGCAAACATAAAGACCCGAAGTCCAAAAGAGACCGGGCCCAAAATAGGACCCAGGGACCAGGGCGCTGGGCGCTCTGGTCCCACCTCCCGGGACAGCAGGGTGCAAAGGAGGTTCAGGCCAGGGTGCAAGAAAATGCAGTTTTTGGTGTCATAATCAAGTTTCGGGGTCTCCATTCAGGTTGCGTGTTGCGTCGCCATCGTGAAGACCGAAATGCAGTCAAAATTGCAAGTGTCACAATTTTAGGACGCTACAATTACAATCTCCAACCTCACAACCAATAATGAAAGAGGGTAGGTAAGATAAATAATAAATAAATAATGGGTAGGAAGACTAAACAATAATAAATAATAAATAAATCCATTAACCAATAAATAAAATAGAAAGGGCTAATAAATAAAATAAATAAATCAAAAGCCCAATAAATGTTAAACCATAAAAAAATAATTTAAATAAATAAATTAACAAGAAATAATATTATCTTATAAACACAACTCCCAAAAAACTCAATCATAACAAGGAGTAAGTAAATAAATAAATAATAAAATAACAAATAACAAATAAATAACCAATAAATAGATATGCCAATAATAAATAAATAAATACACAATAAACAAATAATTAAATGTACAATAGATATAAAAAATACTCCACTAATATAATTTAAACTAAATACCATTACTATCTCCCACATACATTTAAAAAATAATAAATAGATAAATAATATTTCATGTATAATTATAAATGCCAAATATTATGATCCACAAAATAACATTAATAAATAATAACCCTCAATAATTAATTATGTAATTATATTTAAATACCAATGCCATCCAATAATCTAATTTGTTATTAATAAATCTTATAAACCAATTAATTAATTAATAATTCAATGAACCAATAATCTCAACTCCTCAAGACAAACCATCATAGGGTAACATAAAATACCACAAGACAACTCTAACCACAATACTAAGACTGTCAAGGTACCAACTTAAATCTCGAGTGGAGAATGGGATTTCATGTCACCTCTAATCAACCCACCATTGGGATGAAGACACGCTCACACCTATGAAGCTAGGTGGAGTCACCACCAATAGACGTACAATTGTTGGCATTATACACTCATATGAGAATAGTTGATGTTGTCATTGATGGCAACCAACTAGTAACATGGTTCACACGTTACACCGGCAACGACATCATTGACCGGCACCAACAGGAACTACAAGATTATTCTCACCGGCATCCAATCTACACCGACAGAAGATCTTACTGGCACTCCTAGCTGACATGGAAATTATATTATTTTGTATTGTACTATTATTGTATAGCCGACATAATGTATGTAAAGACTCATATATGTATGAGAACTTGTAGGTCATTTCGCAAGAGAGAAAATGTAATTAGGAAATAAATGTAAGTGGTATATAAGAGCGAATAACTATATATGCCTTATGATGTAATTATTTTATGAGTGAATAAGAGCAAAGTAGAGTGAAGCAAGGTTTATGGCAGAGGTATCTGATAGAGCTTAAACTGGTACTGAATCCAGCATTGCAGATGCTATTTTGAGCAGTACATTATCATTGGATTTAATCGTCCAATTGTGTAGTCAGTGTGACTCCTTTTTGTGATTGAGCAGTGAGCTCTAGGTAGTTGGCCTTCCTGCATGTGCAGGCCCCTATTGTATAAGTAATATTTATTCATATTGGCCAGTGAGTAAATACTGTGGGTCACAAATCCCACTGAGGTTTTTCCCCTACCAGGTTTCCTCGTCAAAAATATTTGTGTTATGGTGTGCATTGATGGTTATACTTTTGTTTCTCTTTACTGCATTATTATTTGCTTACCGGTATATTAATTTGGGTTATAAAGTTGCAAACAAGTTTAAATCTTTTGTTTACCAGTTAGACATTGATTCACCCTCCCCCCCCAACCTCTCAGTGCCTTTGGGATTGATCAAGTATCTAACAATTGGTATCGGAGCCTAGTCCTCTACTTGCAGAAGCCTAACAGCTTGAGGAAGATTCTGAAACTGGTACCGATGGAAAGTTTGAGACAAATAGTTGGAAGGAGCTCTTGAAGATTTTGATGTAGAGAAATTGAAGAATATCAAACTGGAAGATGAACTTAGAACCGCTCGGGAATTCATCAAAGCACTTCAAGATAACCTGGTTATAGAAAAGAACAAGAGAAAATAATTACATGTGCAATTGCAAAATCAAGATGATGAAGAAAAAGAAACTCTCAGAGATATTGCAGAGAAATTGAGACAAAAGAACAGTAACATGAAGAATGAGATGCAATATTTAACCATGAGACTATGCAAGGATATTGAAGATAGAAAGAGGAATGATGAAGATTTGGCCAGAAGACTTAATGAAAGCTCGGATGAATCTCAAAGGCTTGGTTATGAAAATGATATGCTTAAAACTGATTTGATTCACATGCAACATGACAAAGAGGAACTTTTGAGACAAGCTAGCACTTTGGAAAGTGAGTTGGTCACTGCAAATGAATAAAAAGACAAATTCAAGAAGAGTTTAGATAATCTTGATGATATGCTGAAAAGTCAGAAACCTGATGGAGAAACAGTTGGACTTGGATTTGAACATGGAGAAAGTTTCGGGACTGCAAACAATCATGATCACAGCAAACCGATAAGGCAATCTAATGCTTATAAATTTAATGGGAAACATTTTAATTGCAACAAATTTGGTCATAGAGAAAATCAGTATAGATTTAGGAATAATCAGAATACAAACTTACCCACCAATCAATGTTCCAAATGCAATAAAAATGGTCATAACTCAGACAATTGCAAAATGAATGTGAAATGCTATGTTTGTAGTAGATTTGGACATTTATCTAATCAATGCAGAACTCAAACCGGTCAAGGTTATGGAAAGGCTATTCGGAGAAACAATGTAACTTGTTATGCATGTAACAAGACTGGGCATATTACAAAATTTTGTAGAAGCAAGAATGTACCAGCAAACAATAAAGGATCTAATAACAAAGGCAAAGAAAATGTGACTAAAATCAAGCAAGAATTTTCTAAACAATGGATTAGGAAGAGAGATCAGAGAAGTGATGAATCTGTCACTGCACCGGTAGAACAAGGTAATCCTACACTGGCAGGAGATTCTTCATCTAACTAAGGAATAATCCTTAGGGATAAGGCAACCAATTGAAAATCATGAATTTACCCTTGGTTGGTGGTAAGAAATTATATTTCTTCTTTACCAGCATATATGTGGAGTTTTCACTTCACCAGTGAAGCATTTATTGCAGTTGTAAGTTAATTTTTGGTTATAAAGGCTTGGCAACTTCTCATTTCAATTACAACTTTGACTAACATCAACTAAAATGGAGAGCGGGAGAGTGGGAGCAAGATCGGGAGGGGTTTCCTATGAAGGAGTTGCAGAAGATGGGGAAGATGGTGTTGCGGACGAGGATGATTTCCTCCCTCTCCTCCTTTCACCTTCCATGTCATCTGATGGGGCTCTTCATGGCTCTTCTTTGCTGGATTGGTGGGTGGAGGAGTTTGGTATAGAGGAAGGAGTAGAGGCTGCGACAGCGATGGAGGCATTTGGCATGGGTTTTTTGTGGCCTCTATTTTTGGTCATCAGGGGTGTGCGGTGGTTCCTATCAATGGCTTTTTTCTACTCTTTCTTTGGTGGGTGGTGTTCTCCTGCCTGTGTCTAGGATGGTGTCTGGGCAAATCTAGGACCCTAGTGGATCTCTTGTGGAGAGGCTCTATGTGTTCTCTCCTTTCCTTTGTGTTGACGATTTGTTGTTGTTCTGGCCTTTGGTGCTCTGGTTCTTCGAAGGAGCTTCTTTTTTCAGTTCTTCTTTGTTAGGCTACTCTCCTATGGAGGTGGAGAGTTGTCTTTGGTGTGAACCTTTGAGAGGGTTTTCTCGGCTCTTGTTCTTTTCCCCTCCTTGTCTGTTAGAGGTGAGCATATTTCCTATGGAGGTGGACATTTGGTGGAGGGGAAAGGGTTGGTATCTGCTTGATGCTGGAGAGTGCTGGTTGTTGTCTTTCTGCTTCATCCTTCATCCTGTAGAGGTGGAGCTCTTTCCTATTGAGGTGGAGAGATGGAATGTTGGAGATTTTCAACGTTTGGTGTTCCTCTTGCTGTTGGCTATGGATGCCTATTTCTTCTCTCATGGGAGTCTCCTTGGGTGGGTCTAGAAGTTCTTTTTTCTAGACTCCTAGCTTGTCTCTTGGACTAGTTCCTTTTTGTTGTTTCTTGGTTTGGCCTCCTTCCTTCTGGTTTTTGGGGTCTTTGTTCCCCCTTTTTCTAGTTGTGGGTTCCTAGTTTATCCTATAGGCAAGCCGGTTGCTAATAGTTTTAAAGGGTCTAGTCTGTCTTTTTGTTTTCTTTGGTTTGGGGAAAATCCTGTGTTTAGAGTTCTGAGCTCATCATTTAAGGTTGAGGGTGCCTGGAAAAACCCCAGGTTGTTGGTTTTGGGTTCCATTTTAAAAACCAATTTGAAGGTTGGGGGAGCCTTTCAAAATCCCTACTGGCCAGATTCAAATTGTATGAATATTTGTTGTAATCTGGTGTTGTTATTGAAGGTTAGGGGTACCTTTCAAAACCTTGATAGTTGGCTAAGGGTTCTAGTTATACCCTTGATTATTATTGTTTCGTGCTATAGTTTGGAGCTATAGCTTTGTTGGGTGTGGCATGACTATGCTGGTTGTTGCTGGTTTTAGTCATCTTTGTTGGATTTTGGTTGTGGTTTTTCATTGTTTATTTCTTTTAGCAACCTGCTTTGTTGGGTTCTAGATCTCGGTAAAATCTATTGGGTTTTGGGTCCCTCCAAAACCTATTGTATGGGGTTTCGGGTCCCCTCAAAACCTATTTTTCCCCTAATCAAAAACTTCTCATTTCAATTCACCAAGCATCCAAGCATTTGAAGAGAGCAAAATTGAGAAAGGCATTCTAAAGGCAAAGCAGCAAAGATCTTTTCAAAGCATACAAGGATTTCTCAGTTAAAAGGTATTTATCATTCGCAATGATATCTTCATCTTTTGTTCTTAAATTCATAGAAAACTCTACCATTATGGAGAACATAAAATGACCTAGACCCATTTTCAAGATCATTCCTAAGATAGCAAAACTAGATGACTCTTGATGCATTTTCTAGAATCCCGAAGGGAGACGCATTTGCTGAAGACCCTAAGGCATACATACATTGTTACATAGAAATTTTAAATTCTGAATAATTGATGAACATGTACATGAACGTAATCACTGACAAGGATGGGGTAGTGAAACTGGAACATAAGGTAGTTGAGGATTTAGATTTCATAGATATCCTCCATTTGCCAGAATTCTTAGACGAAGTCGTCTGCTATGTCCTTAGTAGGGTTCACGGTGAATTTATGTGTTTGGACTCAGTATTTAAAATTGCCAAGGAAGTTATAAGGGTTGTTACTGGTTTACCCTCCACTGGTTCTAGACCTGGTAAGAAGAAGAAAATCCCTAACAAAGAGGCTATGAGCTTAACCGAAGCTACATATAACAACATATCAGTTAGGGTCAATGATATAAAGGATACAAATGTTAAATTTGCTAGCATGGTCATTGGATATAAAGTTGGTCATACAAATAGGTTGAATTTTGTATCTAGTTCATGCATTCATAGTGCTCATGAGATGATTATAAATAATGCTAAAATTGACATCTGTGAATGGTTAAAGGATGAATTGCTAGAGAATTTGGATAAAATCAAAGGTGATAAGAAAGGAACCTTCAAATTTGGAAGTTTGTTAGTATGTTTAATGCTTTACTTTTCGGAAGAGATCCCCGGTATAGGACACAAGAATTTTGCCTATGATATTTCTATTGGAAAACAGATAAAGGAGGCAATTACCGGTATGGGAGCTAACAGTGATGAGTTGGTAAAATATTACTTCAAGAATTTTCAAACTAAAATGAAACAGAGAGAAAGGATTCCATAGAGCATCGTAGATAAATATGACACACATATGTTTTGTAGTAAAAAGAGATGAAATATGGATGGAGGCAGTTAGACCCAGGACTGTCTGGATTACAGAGATGGGATATGAGGTGGATACTCACATATTAGATTCATTTGCAAAAATCCAATTAGATGCTCCACCAGAATCATCTGAATAATTTTTTTGTAATGCTGAAACAATAGAGAAGGATGTAGACATGCTAAAACAAAGAAAGAAAAGAGAAAATCTAATGAGAGAAGCTTCAAAAGTGGTTAAAGAGGTAACAAAAGGACTAATGAATATCAGTGGTATTGTTGCTGATGTAAAAAGGCAATCAAAACAGAAACTAGTAGCTCACATTTCCCCTGTGGCTACTTCATCTGATTCTGACGATGACAGGGTGGCTAAATTCAAGAGAGTGGACAGGAAGAAAAGAAAACCCTCACCGGCACCTGCTCCATCTCCCAAGATGACAAGGACATAGATAAAGAAACAACGGGTTGTAAGAGAGCCTAGTGGTCCGAAGAAGAAAGTGACTCCAAATACAAAACATGAACCTAAGGCACCGGATACTCTTACACCGGAAGAGTTGATGAATGAAATAACCCAAGAAGGTAACCTTGGTAATGGGAATAAACTTTATCATTCTTTCAAGGACTCAAATAAGGATACTATAGAGGAAAGCATTATTTTACATCTTGATATATACAAGAAAGTTCTTACTGAAGTTGTACATGATCTACCTAATGATTTATACTTAAGGTTCCAAGCTAAGAAAATGTCAATCATGGAGCTCGATAAGAAATTAAAAGTAGAGGCTTTACTTGTTGTGCATCCTGTTAACACCAAATAGGAAATCGATGACTTAATATCAGAGGCAAATAGAACCGTTTTTGTGAGTGGTCACCGATAGGTTAGCCTTATGGTAGGCACATTCAAGGAAATTGCAAATGAGACAGTAGATAAGTGGGACATATTTTTGTGGAAAGAGAGAAGAAAGAAGAGAAGGATAGACAGAAAATGGATAATTCATTTGCTAAGGTATATCAGAAATACAAAGGTAAAGGAAAAATTGGTAGTGTACCCGATATAACGGTCAAGGATAACCTTCCTCCAATGGCACATGACACCCCTCCAATAACTGCAGAGGCACCGACACAACCTGATAGTCAACTAGAAGAAAAGAAAGAGGAAATGACAAGAGATGACACTAATCCGGAATCTGAAATTCTTTTTACCATGAATGTAGACACACAAGATTTCAACATTGTCATGGATAAGGAAACTGTAGAGGTTAAGACAGTTGAAGCTACAAATGTTGAGGTCTTTGAGTCACCGGTAAACACTGTCAACTCTCAGCAAAATATTGAGATACTAGCTGAAGTTAAGAAAACAGATACCATCCCTGATGTTACTCAGCTTAACATTGAGAAATCGGTAGAAACAGAAGTAGTGGCACAAACTGAAACCGGAACAGGACAAGAACAGAGTATATATGAATCGGGAGTCAGTAAGGATGAAAATAAAGTTGAAAAACTGAGTGAGCATAAGGAAGAGATTAATGATGGAAACAAGATAGCAGAAGTGGTTAAGGTTAATGTGCAGGAATCCGGAGATGAGAAGAAACCAACTGTAGAACCTCACACTCCACCTAGCACTTCCACCATGGATTACAAACCTACAAATGTGACAGATGTACTTCTGGATTCAATAAAGAGGATCACAAATTGCAACACCTTAGCATTTAAGGCCATTGATACTTTACCTATTTTAAAAATGATTGCACTGGCATGTAAGATAGATCATATTGATGGATCTTTAGGTAAATTGGACACATTGTCCAAATTCATTGCTTCAAATATTCTAATTGTGGATAAAATTAATGAAGAAACTATTAAGGAAAGGGTGAAAAAGGAGAAAGGTGAATTCTTTGATAAGACTATTAAGGACTATACTGAGCATATTGATTCTTTATTACCGGCACTTAATTCCACAATTTTGGAATATAAAGAATTGTATAGGGAAGCATGCAAGCCTCACCACTTAACAAAATATATTGATGAGGAGATAAGGAAAACACAAAAGGAGATTGATGATATAGTAGATAACATGATAGGTTCTTCGGAACTTACTTCAGTTTTGGATCAAGAAATGACAGTTTTTGAAGAAAAGATTGAGAAATTAGAAAAGGAAAAAGAAAGGATAAGAATGAAGACCCGAGAGCTGAAAAATAAACTTGGTCCTAGATTGGACAACCTTCTAACTCAGCGGATTGAGTTGTCTAAAGAAACAATTTAAGGAGAAAGATCACCACAACAATAGATGCATTATCTGACCGGTATGATCGAACAGACTGAAACCATTATTTCTGACAACACTAAATTTATGCAGAGTCTTAATCTGATTTTAGCAGATATCTTTCAGATTGTAAATAACTAGTTACAGGATTTGAGGTAGAATTTTAAATTCTTTGACTCTTTTTGACATCCTTTGTCATTGATGTCAAAGGGGGAGTAGTAGTGTAGGAGAAAAATGTAGAGAAGGGATCATTTGCTTAGGGGGAGCACTCTTATTTTTGGATCGATTTTTGGACTTCAAATTTTTGGATATCACCTTTTGGGTTTTTCTCATGATTTTTGCCATCAATGCCAAAGGGGGAGATTGTTGGAATTATAAACTCAATTGAGAATAGTTGATGTTGTCATTGATGGCAACCAACTGGTAACATGGTTCACACGTTACACCGGTAACGACATCATTTACCGGCACCGATAGGCACTACAAGATTATTCTCACCGGCATCCAATCTACACTGATAGAAGATCTTACCAGCACTCCTAGCCGACATCGAAATTATATTGTTTTATATTGTAATATTATTGTATAGATGACATAATGTATTGTAAAGACTCATATATGTATGAGATCTTGTAGGTCATTTTGTAAGCAAGAAAATGTAATTAGGAAATAAATGTAAGTGATATATAAGAGTGAATAATTGTATATGCATTATGATGTAATTATTTTATGAGTGAATAAGAGCAGAGCAAAGCAAAGCAAGGTTTATGGCAGAGGTATCTGATAGAGCTTAAACCGGTACTGAATCCAGCATTGCAGATGCTATTTTGAGTAGTACATTATCATTGGATTTAATCATCCAATTGTGTAGTCAATGTGACTCCTTTTTGTGATTGAGCAGTGAGCTCTAGGTTGTTGGCCTTCCTGCATGTGCAGGCCCCTATTGTATAAGTAATATTTATTCATATTGGTCAATGAGTAAATATTGTGGGTCACAAATCCCACCGAGGTTTTTCCCCTACCGGGTTTCCTCGCCAAAAATATCTATGTTATGGCGTGCATTGATGGTTATACTTTTGTTTCTCTTTACTGTATTATTATTTGCTTACCAGTATATTAATTTGGGTTATAAAGTTGCAAAAAAGTTTTTGTTTACCGGTTAGACATTGATTCACCACCCCCCCCCCAACCCTCTCAGTGTCTTTTGGACTGATCAAGTATCTAACAACAACAACATATATCATGAAATAGGCAGACAAGTGAAGGGGAATCACAATGTCATATTTTGCTCATGAATGAGTGGTATGACATCATCCCTATCACAAACATAGTAGAATACAATCACAATAACCAAGCACTATCATAATCATCATCGTATCCAATATAATCATGAAATAGGGTTAGTACATAGTATGATACCATTAAATCATCATAAAGTAGACCAAGTTGTATCAATATGGTTTATTGATGTACAAAAAGATAAGGTGAATCAGGGAGGGGCACTACATTACCACCCAAGAGAATATTTGATTTCTCAATTGAGTTAGTTCTAGGAATAGTGTCACGATCAAAATCTCCATAACTTATGACAAGTATCAAACTCATAGAGTTGAAAGCACAGTTACAAGAGTTATTGAATAAGGGTTTTATTAGACCCAGCGTGTTGTCATGGGGGGTACTAGTAATATTTGTCAAGAAGAAGGATGGTACCCTTTGCCTTTGCATTGACTACATGATTTTGAACAAGCTAACCATCATAAACAAGTACCCCTTGCCATGTATTGATGATTTGTTTGATCAAATGCATGGAGTCGTAGAATTTTTCAAAATAGACATGTGTTCAAGGTATCATCAATTAAGGCTTAGGGATGAAGATATCCACAAAACAACCTTAAGAACTCATTATGGACATTATGAGTTTACCATACTACCATTTGGGCTTACCAATACCCCAATCGCATTCATGAACCTGATAAATAGCATATTCCATGATTGTCTCGACAAATTTGTCTCATTGTTCTTAGTTGATATTTTGATATACTCTAAGAATGAAAAAGAGCATCTACAACATTTGCAAACTATCCTTTTATGCTTGTACAAAAATAAATTATATGGAAAGTTATCCAAATGCACCTTGTTTCAGAAAGAGGTGCAATATCTAGAGCAAATTATCTCAGCTAAGGGTATAGTTGTAGATCCAGCTAAGATAAAGGGTATTTTAGAAAGGCCAATCCCTAGAAATGTGCAAGAAGCAGGAAGCTTTATGGGCTTAGCAGGTTACTATAAGAAGTTTGTAATGAATTTCTTGTGCATAGCTTATCCAATAACCTCACTTCAGAGAAAAGGGAAAAGATTTGAATGGACTGAAAGGTGTCATAAAGCATTTGAACTCCTTAAAGAAAGGTTGACCATGACTACAATATTATAAGTGTCAAATCTGAAGGGACATTTTCTGGTGGTAATTGATACATCAAAGGAAGGACTAGGTGGATTCCTAATGCCAAATGGGCAAGTGATAGCTTATGAGTCCAAAAAACTCAAAAATTATGAACAAGACTATGCACCACATGATTTGGAGCTCGCTGCAATAGTGCATGCTTTATAGATTTGGCATCACTACCTATTAGGAAAACCCTTTGAGCTTTGATCTAATCATCAAGGGTTGAAATACATTTTCACCCAACCCAATCTCAATGTAGGACAGAGGAGATGGTTGGAATTAATTTCCAACTATGACTTTGAGATTAGCTATATCAAAGAAAAGGAAAATCATGTGGCAAATGCCTTGATCCATTGATGTCATATTAATGTTGTAAATGCAGTGCATACATATTTCAAGAATCAAGTGCTTCAACAGTTAGAGGGTGACAACTATTACTAGTAGGTAAGAGAAGTCCCGCAACTTAATCCTCAAGATCCAAGATTATGAGGGTTTTTGAATTGAAACCAATGGGGTAATCAGGTATCAAGGCAAAATGTATGTGCATGAATCCCTTGAACTAAGAAATTTAGTATGGAAAAAAGTGCGGTCAACACTATAATCTGTACATCCAGGAGTTACTAAAGTCCTAGTTGATATTAAACCCTTTTACTTCTGGAATGGTATAGAAAAGGATGCCACAAGATGTGTAGCTAATTGTTTAAATTCCAAAGAGTTAAAGTAGACCATCAACATCCCACGGGTCTGTTGCAGGCCAATGTAGTACTAGAATGGAAATGGTAGATAATTAGTATGGACTTCATCCAAAGATTTCCTATGTCCAAAAATAAACATAATTCCATATTGGTAATGGTTGATAGGCTTAGCAAGGTAGCCCACTTCATACCAAAAAACCTAATAGATGGGACGCCCACTATTTCCTATAAAATTATACAATAAATATTTAGATTGCATGGAGTACCCAAAATAAAATATCAAATAGGGATGTTAGAATGACATCAAAATTCTAGCAAAACTTGTTTATAGCCATAGGTACTCAATTGAACATTAGTTTCACCTATCATCAAGAAATACATGGTCAAACAAAAAGGGTCAATTAGGTGCTAGAAGACCTTCTAAGGATGTATTGCATGGACCCACAGTATAAATGGGAAGACTATCTTCCCTTAGTCAGGTTTTATTATAACAACTTCAATCATTCATTTATAAATATGACATCATTTGAGGCACTCTATGGAAGGAGATGTAGAACTCCTATCAACTAGAAGATAGGATAACCCTCGGTCTTGAAAGACCCTTAGAAATTGAAGAGCAAGTAGACACTCCTAACACTACCAATTTCACAACCATAAAAACTAACGTTTGAAATAAAAATGACATGATAAAAAAAATTAACATGGAAACATGATAGAATCCCCCCCCCCACTTAAAAAAAACAAGGTGTCCACAAGTGCGACATAGAAGAGATGAGGAGTTTGGATCATTACGAGCATAAGAAATATGAACAAATGAAATGAAAATAATACCTCAATACCATAATAATTATGCATTGTGTGCAAATTTAGAAAATCATTAGATTATGTGATGAAGTGCATACAAAATAATGGTTTTCATACCAATGGAAGGTGTTCTTGAAATGACTTGAAGTATGTTTCCAATCAGCAGGTGCATGGGAATATCGATTCAAGTCACATCAAATTATCGTGAGTGGGAAAAAAATGTTTTTTTCAAAATCAATTAATGTTGTATGAATGATTTGGGGTTTGATAGAAGTTAAAAGGTTGATGTCGATGGAGAATTGAAAAAAAATGCTCAGTCAAATGAAACATGGAAGTTGACTCATCACCAACAAGTCCTGACTTCTTGGCTATAAGAAATAGGGTCCTCAAACTTCATTATGGTTCTAGCTAACTAGCGAATGGTGAAAATGAACTATTTTATTATGGTCATGATACTTCCTCAAAGAAAGGAGGACTTTATTATAATTTCCTATCATCTAACTGACTAAAAGATTGATTGTCCCTAGTTGTGAAATATCAAGGGTAGAAGCTGCATATAATTCATAGGGTATATTAGTAGCACATTTCTTAAAGAGATCATCCTTATTGAGGGTCTTCTTATACAAGTAGATTCTTTTACCATTGAACAACAACAAAAATTTCATTGGGTCATGTTGTGCCTCCATAATTCATGCCCCATTTTCTTGTTTAATAAAATAGGGACCCCCCTTCTTTCTTCGCTTAGCCATTTTGTTTGTGCCTTCTCCTTATTTTCCTATTTTCCTAGCCTTCTTTTCCTCCTTCTATCTTGTTTTATATTCCTTTATTTTCTTTTCCCTTGTTCTTTTTTCCCCTTTTTGGGCTTGCAAGGATCGAGGGAATTAGGGATCCCCCTTTTTAGTTTCGAGAGTTAGGGGACCCCAAACCGCTAACCCTTACGTTTTTGTTTATTTATTACCTCCCTTTTGAGGATCAAAGGTGTCTCCACCACCAACCCTCGAAGAGGAACAAAGGTGGTGAGGTTCACTGTTCTAGTGGCACTTGCCACCCCCAACCCCCAATGGGTATACCTACCACAAACTACATTTAATGCAACCTTTTCTCACCTATATAAACCCAATTTATGGTCATTTTATGTCATATTGTGACACATTTAGGGTGATTTCCAAAGTCATTACACAAGAATAAAAGGGAACTTCAAGCAAATTTGTAGCAGTTCATTGGTGTGTTGGTAATTGTTTATGATTTTCTTGGGTAGGGTTTTGATTATTTTTTCCTTTATTTTTATTTCATTTTATTTTCTCTCTTTTCTCTTGTCTATTTTAGGGTTTATTGTCTTGTAGTCTCTCCATTCCTATTTGGATGTATCATTTAGGGTCTAACCCCTTGTGCTTCCATGGCTTGATAGGAGTATGTGTTCAAGCCTTTTCGTTTGTTTTGTCTATTGAACACAGCAAGGACGGAGAGGGGGGTAAACCAGTCCAGAGCTAAAACAACTTATTTCTAATATTTTAAACTTGAAATCACAATTAACTTATCATTACAATTATGAAACATGAAACCATAAAGCACAACACATGCAAGAACACTAAATTTACATGGAAAACCCAAGAAGGGAAAAACCATAGCGTGAATCACACTCACAATATGAATAATTGATTACACTATTTTAGGATCAAGACTAAGGAATCTCATTGCACATGATTGGACATGTGAAACTAAGGTGCACAACCTTAGGGCAAGATACAAGGGAATTGCATTACTGAAAATGCACACTCTCAAGGCAAGATACAAAGGACTTGCATTATTGAAGCACACTACTCCAGGGCAAGATATAGAGATTGCACAAGTTGTCAAAAGGACTCATTGTATTTCAATAGGAATAGGGAAATGATCAATTAAAATGAACAAGATCTCCTTATCATAAAATTGTCCTAGAAACATCGTGTCAAGTGAACAATATCTTGATTCTCTTGAAGTACTATCATACTAAAGATATGATCATCAAATCTTATCACAAACTGAAATTCACACTTTTTCTTCTTCACATACACATGCATATCATTCACATCAAATTCACAACAATCAATGCACCAATACACACATTCACGCTTCCATTTATACTAGGTTATAGATTAAAACCCTCAACCAGGTTGGCAATAGATAAAATGTACATGAATTACATAAATTTGACCACCATGAGAAACTATACACAATGTGGTCCACTCAAAGAGATAAAGGGGACCTAAATAGTTATTTATAAGTTTATTCCAACAAACCACACACACTGGCACATCCTCAAAAGTTGGCATCCAACATAGCATGTATGAAAACAATGAAGCACATTAACTCATCGGCCAAAAATCATCACCCAATGCAATTTACTGAATATGGATCTACACATGCTATGTTAGGACCCATAGCATCCTTCTAACTCAATATCTAATGCATATCTGAACCAAAAGAGTATGATCCAAAAAAGATGAATCAACTAAGTCAACCAAAGACCAACACAACTAACTGCACCAAACATTGAATAACATAAATTCACTTGTCAATCATACCAACACTAGAAATAAAAAATGAAATACTATAGAAACCATATGAAAATGTCCTCCAAGTTTCAACACTTTAATCAACATAGTGGGTTATGTTGGACACAATGGATCACTGAGAGGAGGGTGAATCAGTGATTAAAACACTTTTTCTTCAGCAGGGAGATACCGATAATAAATAAAACAAACTGAGTGCTAACCGGTAGCTCAAATAGTACAAACAAGGTTTGTGAAAGGACTTGCTAAAACATTAACATAACACATGCACAAGAGTGAATCACACAACACCAGATATATACGAGGAAAATCCAATGTGGGAAAAACCTCAGTGAGAATAGTTGTTGGAGATCTTCTATTCCAATCTAGCCTCACAATGAATCTTTGATTATAATATTTACGGAACCAACCCCTAATTTATGAGCACCAACTCAAAGGAGCACCAACCCCTACACAATTTATAGGCTATGTAAAGCAGAAAATCGAACCCTAGGTGTTGCCCCCCCCACTCCAAGGAGAGAGAAAGGAGGGTCACTAGGATTGATGGTTTTCACTTAGGAGAGACTTTACATTCAAAAGAGGGGTTGAAACTCACAAGATCCAATCCCACACAATGAAAGATTGAATTCTAAATAAGTTTCAAGGGTTGAGACATCAAGGATACCCTCTTTTGTAAAGAATGTAGATAGAATGATTGAACTAGGAATGCATGTAAAGTAAGAAAGATTTTCTTGTAGATAGAGATACGGACACGGGATGAAGCTACGGACCTGAAATTAGTAGTAAAGTGTCGAGACGATACTGTCCAGAAAATTTGAGTGAAATTTGATGGGACGATGGCGCCCAGAGTGTACACGGTCCTCCGAAAAATCTGCAAAATGAAGGGGGATCTGTTCGTCTCTGCACAAGGATTCCAGATCTTCAATTACAGCCATGTACCTACAACCTTGTTGTAAGAATGTTTGTATTCTTACATGCGAAGGTGTAATAATGTTGAATGCTTGTATGTTGTAGGTGATCTCCTCTTCAATGGTTGAATCCTTGTCTTGAATGCAACACTTAGCCTTGAATGGAGACTTAAAATACTCAATTGCTTGAAGGAATACTTGAATGCTTGAATGTTTGAATGTTTGAATATCGCTTCTGCCTCTTGTACACATATGTTTTCCTCCTTTTTTTGGGAGAGGAAATGTAGTTTATATACTTGTCAATTAGGGTTAGTAGACTAATTTTTCTGACCTTAGGCCTACCTAGGAACATTATTTTCCGAATTGCAAACTTAAAGACCCGATGCCCAACAAGAGACCGGGCCCAAAATAGGGCCAGGGACCAGGGCGCTGGGCGCCATGGTCCCACCTCCAGGGACAGTAGGGTGCAAGGAAGGATCAGGCCAAGATGCAGAAAGATGCAATTTTTGATGTCGTAAATAGGTTTCGGGGTCTCCATTCAGGTTCAACATTGCACCGCCATCATGAAGACCCAAATGCAGTCGAAATTGCAAGTGTCACAATTTTAGGATGCTACATTTAGCCCCCTCTTTAGAGGGAGTATAAGCATACGCCCATACTTCCGGTAAAGTACAAGGAAACAACATTGAAAGACTTTCACCACGTCAAGGAGGCAAGATACACCAAGCCCCCAGTGGACTAAGGATCTTACGACTTCGATTGACAAAGTAAAAGGGAGGATCATGAGGGAGAACCATGACTGTCAGTAGTAAGGTTCCCTCACTATGAGTCATGCAAGAAAAATACCAAAAATTTTCAAGGCAAAGCTAAATTCGCCAAGAAATTTTCAAGAATCTTGAAGAGATATGAATGGGGTGTATGCCCCCCTACGTTAAAGCGATCGCACACGCCTCATCAGGGGTGATTTCTTTAAGGTAGTGATACATATAGGAAATGAGAAGGGAAAGGAGCACGTTATCACAAGGATTTAGCCCCCAAGTGTGAGATAAACCCAAGGATAATAGACACAAAACACAAAGCATGAGGTGACTTCACTTTCCTCAGGGTCAGTATGTTGTATGATAATTCATGTATATCATATGTATGTATGCATAATTGTTCTTCATTCCCCAATCAAGGAAGGTCACCTAGAAGAAGGGAACACATGTGTCTTTTGAGTCAACATGAGAGAGACCAAAAGAGATCTCAATGGTTTGCATCGTCCTCAAGTAGACAAGACTAAGGACAACAAATAGAAGAATGAGAATAACACATAGAAGAAGTAACAAAAGAGATCAAGAGAGGAGGAGAGAGTCTACTATGCTAATGAAACTAGTCTAGCACGTCATCTACCCCCCGATCTTGCTGATCAATATTTCGGGAAGGTAGGAAACACGCTAGAGGAGGAACATCCAACACAGCAGATGGAGCTATCACAAGATCCAAACAAGGGCTATGTTTATGTTCCAAGCCACGTTGTTCTTGTCTAGGAGCTAGGATAAGTGCTTTAGAAAATTCGTTAGATAAATGGTTATCAACATCAACATATTCATACTCACTATCAAAAGAAAGAGGAGTAACATTTTCATCATGAATAACATTTTCATCTATATCATCATCAAGATTTATAAAAATAGGATCTTTAACTCACACAGGATCAAAACCATCATGCATCTTATGTTTAGGAGATTTTGGCTCAATTTTCGGCTGAGGAGAAAATGGAATAATACTAGCTGAAGGTGTTTTTGGGGATTGCAAAGTTTGAGAAGCAGCTGCCTGAGCTCTAAGATGATGCTTTTGTCGGCATTCACGTGCAGAATGATTTCGTCTAGTCTTAGTAGGAAGTTGAGAAGATTGAGAAGGAGGAATGTTCTCATCCTTATCACTTGGGTGTTTAGGTTGTGGTCTCTTAGGTTGAACAATAGGAGAAGAGGAAGGTCTCTTCTCTCCATAAGAGCAAGGAGGAGGAACTGCTCCATATAAAGGAGGAATATTTGGTTTAGGAAGGAGACCAAGTCCATCATGATGAGGAGGTATAGGTCTACCTTTAGAAAGTTTATTAGTCATAGACGCAGTCACATTCATAGGGATGGGTTGGCAATCTTCTTGAGGAACAACATTAGTTTTATCTTTCAAAGGAAGAACTTCCTTCTCAAGAATGATAGGAATATCAAGTTTGGGTGTTCTAGGTTCACTTAGAGAT
This sequence comes from Cryptomeria japonica, assembly GCF_030272615.1. Lineage (NCBI taxonomy): Eukaryota > Viridiplantae > Streptophyta > Pinopsida > Cupressales > Cupressaceae > Cryptomeria > Cryptomeria japonica. The sequence goes on from NC_081406.1 coordinate 195,282,785, forward strand.
AGGATCATATCTTTTTTCCACTTTTGATAAGATTTGAAAAGATGATCACTTCGCGGTGGAAGAGATTGGAATTGTTTAGGCCAAAAATAATCAATAGGAATGCTAGAAGTTCTTTCAGCTGGTTTAAAGAGACTATGATTGACAGTAACAACTTCACCATTATGGGGAAATTTCAAACACTTGTGAATAGGAGAAGCAACAGCTTTCATGGAAGATAGCCAAGGATAGCCTAGCTTCACACGAAATTGTTCGGATGATGGAATAATAGCAAAGTCCACATCAAGGGGTTTGTTATGAACCTCAATAGGTAATGTAATAGAACCAATTGCAGGAGAAGAAAATGAATCAAATAGTTTCACAACCACATTTGTTTCATCATAGATCACTTGATTCAATTGCAAAGTAAAAAGAAATTCTTCAGTAATGACATTAACCATACAAGAAGGATCAATAAGCACTCCACGGCAAGGTGTATTCTTGACTTTTGCAACTATATATAAAGGACCATCAGGTGCCCTGATAGTTTCACTGGAATCAAATGTGATGGAAGGTTCTTTAGGGATTTTCTATTGCTCTACAAAGTTAATCACATTCGGAGTCATAGACACAAGACTATCAAGTGAGAAAGAATCATTAGTCTCAATCACATTAGAGGTATGAAAGGTAATGGATCAGTAAAAATCTTAAGATTTTGGTTAGGAGGAGCTACAGATGTGTTGCCTTTATCATTCACACCAGAAACAAAGATAGTATTATTATCAATCAAATCTTGAATTTTACCCTTTAAAGCAAAACATTTTTCAGTATCATGCCCAGGTTGATGATGAAATTGACAAAAAGATTTGTTATCAAAATAGGGTGAATTAATCTTTGCAGGATCTATTTGCCTTATAGGAGGAAGAGTAAGCACATTTTGTTCCAATAACTTATTCATAATACTATGCAATGATTCATTCAAAGGAGTAAACTTTCTTTCTTTCTTGAAAAACTTAGAAATAGGAGGCACACCTGATGCTGCATTCACATTGTTGTTGATGATGTTTTCATTGAACTTAATGGACTCTCTGTTTGGTTTAAACTTCCCAAATGGTTGTTGACTACTATCACCCTTATCACTCAGAGCCATAGGATTTTCTTGTTCCATTTGACTCACAGTCAGTTGATAATTGTGAAGAGTTGCGCACAACTGTTGGAAAGAAGTAAACTCAGAAAACAGAAGTTTTTCTCTAATATCTTTTTGTAAATTAGAAATAAAGACTCTTTGAATATCATTGTCAGGTACTGGAAAAGAAATTTGAGCATACAAATGCTTATATCTACCAATGAAATCAATCACTTTTTCTTTAACACCTTGTTTACAATGCATTAAATCAATCAAAGTAACGTTAGGACTTATATTGTTTTGAAATTGTTGAATAAAAGCATTTGCAAGTTGTTGGAAAGAAGTAATAGAATAAGAAGGCAATGAGCAATACCATTGTAGAGCCTTATCTCTTAATGTTCTAGTAAACAGTTTTGCAAGCAACCTTTGGTCATGAGCAAAATCGGTACATATTGTTTGAAAGGTCTTAACATGTGTTAGAGGATCACCCTTACCATTATAAAGCTCCAACTGCAGGATTTCAACATGTTTAGGGGGAATAGCTCGAACAATGTCAAGAGAAAGTGGGCTCGCAACATCAAATGTGGGCACACTAGACTTAGATTGATTCATAGAGGCAATTTGCTGTTGTAAAGAAGAGACAGTTTGTGCAAGATTGTTAATGGTCGCTTATGTCGAAGAGTTCATATTAGACGTGTTAGATTGTGATGGAGGTATTATGTTATTGAAAGAAGGTATTGATTGAGAGTAAGGTGGTGGGACACTATGATAGTTAGTCATAGGAGATGATTGGAAAGGAGGAACACTACAAGGAGGAATGGAAGGGTTGAATGAATTGCCCCCTTGCGTCATGTTCATTTGTGGAGATGAAATAGGGACACTCATTGAAGGAATGAATGAAGAAGTCGGATTGAATGAAGGAAGAGGGTTGATTGAAGAGGAAGGATTGCCCCCATGACTGGTGATCATAGGCGGAATGTCTTGTATTGAAGTAGTCATTATGTTTGATGTAAAAGTAGGTATACGAGCAATAGAAGTTGTCAAAGGAATAGAATGATTGACTTGAGTAGGAGGTTGTGTATAACCTAAAGTTTTGGCACAACTCTTCATAGGCATCACATTCAAATCCACAATGTGTGAAATACTACGCAAAATATCAATTCCATTCTTATCACTTTGAACCATACGTTTTAGACCCTTAATCAATGAAAGAGCTTCACTATCAGGGTATTCTTGAGACATCCATTGCTGAAAATCATCAAATTGGTTATCCAATTTCGAAAGTTGTTCCATAGAAACCTCATGGAGAGCTTCTTCATCATTAAGAGGATTAGAGGAATTACCCATGTCCTCATTAAAAAGGCCATTCAAATTAGGCTCCATCTCCTAGGTAATTACACCTTGGAAGGACTTAATTCTAAGGCTTCATCTAACGGGAATAGTGTAAGTAGGGCTTATTGTTGTAAAACCCATGCACTAAAGAGAGAGAAGATTTTGAATTTATTTTTGAATTTAGAGGTAGCAAATTTCAATAAAATCAGCCAATCTCCTAGATTTAAGCTGTTAAATGCAATCATAACAATCTCCCGAAGTTTCAAAAAAAATGTCAGGGACCGTGGCGAACGGAGTGCACACGGTCCTCGCAACTTTTTTCCAAATTTTCAGAGATGAAAGTTATGATGATTTTAAAGCTAATCTGAAAAAATTGAGTGATTTTACAATCTGTAGATAGGCCAAATTAAAGTTGCAATCTCAAAATTAAACCCTACCAAGATTGTTGAAAAATGCAAAATTTGAATTTTGAAAAAGAGAGGGAAACTAAAATTTTGAATTTTATGATTATAGAGGGAATACTGAAAGCAATGCAAGCTTTGAAATTTAAAAGTTGACTCGATTTTATGCAAAATTCAAATTTGAAAGTGGAAATTAAAGTTGTTGCAATTAAACACTTAATTTCAAAAGTCACAAACTACAAAAATTTGAATAAAGCACTGAAATTTCGAATGAATGCTAACACACTTTTCAGATTTAGGATAGTAAGAAATACAATTTTGACACAAATTTCAATTTCAACAATTTTTAAATGATTATAAGCCTTTATCCAAGCAATCACTAGACCAACTTTGACTTTAATTTTGAAAGTGTTAGAATTGATAAAATCAGCCAAAATTCTGGATTTTAGCAGAAGAATACAGTAAGATCTAGCTCCTGAAATTTCGAAAAAAATGTCGAGGACAATGGCGCTCGGGGTGCACACAGTCCTCGCAACTTTTTTCAAAATTTTCAGGGATGAGAGATATTGTGATTTTGTTACGGAATCCAAAGTTACAGCCGATTTGGAGGTGTTTTGATCAGTGAAATCATTGGTTAAAGGTTGAATCAAGAGGGTTCTAAAAATTAGGGTTTTGACACTTAACCACTTAATTTTCAGAATTAGAGCACAAATATGAATTGACAATTTGCAATAGAAGGGTAGATCTGAAACAAGCATTAACAATTAAACATTTCACAAGCTCAAAAGGAAAATTTAGGGTTTTTATGCAATTAACCTCTAAAATTTGCAAAAGATCAAACATGGAAATGTAATTAAGGAAGCAAAAAAAAAAAAAAATTCAGATCTAACGATGAATAATCAGAATTAGGATGTTCACGTCAAGTTCACCAAAATGTAAAGCGAAAAATTGAACCCTAGGTGTTGCCCCCCCCCCACTCCAAGGAGAGAGAAAGGAGGGTCACTAGGATTGACGGTTTTCACTTAGGAGAGACTTTACATTCAAAAGAGGGGTTGAAACTCACAAGATCCAATCCCACACAATCCAAGATTGAATTCTAAATGAGTTTCAAGGGTTGAGACATCAAGGATACCCTCTTTTGTAAAGAATGTAGATAGAATGATTGAACTAGGAATGCATGTAAAGTAAGAAAGATTCGCTTGTAGACAGAGATAGCGACACGGGATGAAGCTACGGACCTGAAATTAGCAGTAAAATGTCGAGATGATGTTGTCCTGCAAATTTGAGTGAAAGTTGATGGGATGATGGTGCCCGGAGTGCACACGGTCCTCCGAAAAATCTGCGAAATGAAGGGGGATCTGTTTGTCTCTACACAAGGATTCCAGATCTTCAATTACAGCCGCGTACCTGTAACCTTGTTGTAAGAATGTTTGTATTCTTACATGCGAAGGTGTAATAATGTTGTATGTTTGTATGTTGTAAGTGATCTCCTCTTCAATGGTTGAATCCTTGTCTTGAATGCAACACTTAGCCTTGAATGGAGACTTAGAATACTCAATTGCTTGAAGGAATACTTGAATGCTTGAATGTTTGAATGTTTGAATATCGCTTCCACCTCTTGTACACATATGTTTTCCTCCTTTTTTGGGGAGAGGAAATGTAGTTTATATACTTGTCAATTAGGGTTAGGAGACTGATTTTTCCGACCTTAGGCTGACCTAGGAACATTATTTTCCGAATTACAAACTTAAAGACCCGATGCCCAACAAGAGATCGGGCCCAAAATAGGGCCAGGGACCAGGGCGCTGGGCGCCATGGTCATGGGGGACCAAGGCACTAGGCACCATGGTCCTAAAGGACCAGGGCGCTGGGCACCATGGTCCCACCTCCTGGGACAGCAGGGTGCAAGGAAGGATCAAGCCAAGGTGCAGAAAGATGCAGTTTTTGATGTCGTAAACATGTTTCGGGGTCTCCATTCAGGTTCAACATTGCACCACCATCGTGAAGACCCAAATGCAGTCGAAATCGAAAGTGTCACAATTTTAGGACACTATAGACTACAACCTAAAGGAGCTACAGCCCCTACACTAAGATCCAACTTAGTGAAAACAATATAAAACTCACTTCTACAAATGAAATCACTATTGCAAATGAAGTTTTGCAACCTTACAATATTCTGCTCAGTCGGTTTCAACCTTACCGGTCTATATTATCTCCACCCACTCTACAACTTTACTTTGTTGATGACTTTTCTAAGTTCCCTCTCACAATGTCTTCACTCTTCAACTCACACTTGATCCCTCTTTATCAGGTACAACTTTTGCTGGTTTGTCACCTATGTGTTCTATGCTCTCTCCACCAATTTTTTCCTTCTATCGGTTTATCCAGCTTCTCCTTACCGGTCTAGTCTTCACTCATAAGCACTTCAAGTGTTTATCTCTTTGACTCTCAGACAATGCTTTCACACTTTCCTTCACTCTGCAGCAGCCACAATCACAGTCTCAATTCATCATATTTAAACTTGAGCTTTCCCACCAAGAATCAATTCAAACTGAGGGCACTTAGAGTTTCCTTCACCCGACCAAATCTACATCAGATCCGATCTAATCTTCCTTGGATCAATCACATGTACTCGAGGAATATATTTGTACATGTTTTCCATTATCTAATGCATATTTGCTAAAGATAGCAATCCTGACCATGATCCTTGGCCTTGAAATCTGTTGACTTATTTATGACCTAGTTGTTTCCTTCTCAAGGTCCTCTTGCAGTCTTATTTCTTTTCTTCGATCCAAGCGCCAACAACTCCCTGATCTTTCTTTGTCACTCTTTCTTCCTTGAGCTACATCAATTTGTTATTATCCCGTGATCTGTGTCTATTTTATTAATGTTGACCTAGCTTTTTCAACAACCATGTCAATGGAAACTTCATGAACCTTTGTATTCTTACTACCTCAACTCCACATGGCATCACATGGATCATACACTCATCTCACTGACACAAGGTCAGTTTACACTTGAACATTCACCAAACTCATACTGGCACAAGCCTTTACTGGTGAGACCTTATCCTCCTGCTAACCGGTAGTGCTCACTACACCGGTAGCACATCTTCACCTCTAATGGTTTGTGATAATTTTAGCATTCTTCCTCTTCATCATAAATAGGCAACCAGCCTCCAAACCCTTTTATGCTCTACCGGTTATCACTCAACATGCTAACACACACATGCATCTCACCTCATACCGATGAAGTCACTGATAGTCTCAATAACTGCTTGTTTTCCACCATACCGGTGACAAGCCTTCATGTTAATCTTCCTTATCCCGATTAAATCTTCTTCATATCAATTTGGCATACTTCTATCAGTAGCCTGACTGCAATACTGATTGACATCAATGATAACTCAATACCAACAATCTCCCCCTTTGGCATTGATGTCAACATCATCTTTTTCAGTTTCTCTCCCCCTTTAACAGCAATGGAAAAGGGAACCTTAGTCTAACACCAATATTATTTCTCTTGACTACACCCGATTGAGACACACTCTCCCCCTGTGTCTATGCTTCAAGATTCAAAATTCATAAGATATTAACAATGGTTAACCCCCCTTATATCATGCATCCTCTTATCCATTTAAGTGTTGCTAGATGGTGGGACAACTCCCATCTTTTTTCTCAAGTATTCAAATGGTCCCAAAGGAAGTGGCTTGGTAAATATGTCAGAAATCTTCTCACCAGTTGAAACATATTCTACTATGACCTCTTTGTCTGCTACCTTCTCCCTTAAGAAGTGATACTTGATTGAAATGTGTTTTGTTCTTGAGTGCATTACTGGATTCTTGGAGAAGTTTATTGCACTTGAGTTATCACACTAGATTGGAATAGGCTCTGGTATCTCCACCTGTATATCTTTCAGTGTCTACTTCATCCATAAAACTTGTGAACATGTAGCAACTACTATATACTCTACCTTAGTAGTAGACAATGACATTGAATCTTTCTTCTTATTGTGCCATGATACTAACCAGTTTCCTAAGTAGAACGAACCTCCACTTGTACTTTTTTGGTCATCAATACTTCCTGCCCAATCTGCATTAGTATAAGCCTACAAAGCAAAGCCTCCTTTCTTTGGATACCATGAACGATAGCTAATAGTTCCTTGCAGATATATGAAGATCTTTCTGACTGTATTTAGGTGAGACTGTTTAGGAGCATCTTGGAATCTTGCTACCATGCAAATAGGTTGTATAGTATCCAGTCTAGATGTTGTTGAATATAACAGATTACCAATCATAGACCTATACAGTGTTTTCTCAACTTCTGCTGACTCATCTAGTTTGCTTAACTTACAACCGATAACCGTGGGAGTACTCACCGGTTTGCTATTCTCCATTTGAAATTTATTCAACATGTCTTTAGCATACTTGGTTTGGGAGATAAAAATTTCTTTCTCCTACTACAAGTTCTCCAAACCAAGAAAATAGGACAACTCACCTAGCATGGACATCTCAAATTTTGTCTTCATCTAATCTACAAATTCTTTGCACATGATGCCCTTGTCTCCACCAAAGATAATATCATCCACATATACAACAACTATAATCATGTGATCTCCATTTACCTTGACATACAAGTTGTTATCTGCATTCCCTTTCTGAAATCCTTGCTCCTTCAAGTATTTGTCTAACCGAGAATACCATGCTCTAGGATCCTACTTCAAACCATACAAGGCTTTCTTTAACTAGCATACAAAACTCTCATCTTCATACAATAGGTACCCTTCTGGTTGTTCCATATACACTTCTTGTTCAAGATTACCATTGAGAAAAGCATATTTTGCATCCATCTGATACACTTTATATCCCTTATAGGCTGAGAAGGCTAAAAATATTCTTATTGCCTCTAATCTAGCAATTGGTGAAAAGGTTTCTTCAAAATCAATACCTTCCACTTGAGCATACCCTTTGCAAACTAACCTTTCTTTATGCCAGACTATCTTACCTTCTTCATTCATCTTGTTCTAGTAGACCTATTTGGTATTGATGACATTCTTGTTTGTTGGTCTACGAACAAGTTCCCAAGTCTGATTTTTCTTAATTTGTCTCAATTCTTCATCCATGGCATCTACCCACTTCTCACTTTTGCTAGCATCATCAAAAATTTTGGGCTCTACTTCATTCATAAGGCACAAGTTTACCTACTCACTTTCACTGGCTAATCTCCTTCTACTTTGCACACCTTCATTACTATCTTCTATGATTTGTTCTTCCGGATGAGTCTTCTGCACATACCGGTTGGGGATCTTGTTTGGTGCATCTTATGCCGGTCCATTGTCAAATTGTTCTTCATATTCAACATATGAATCATCAGCGTAAGGTGTCGATGAATGTGTGAGTCTTCATCTATTCTCCAATTTACACTCTCAACCACCCTTCTCAATCTCTTGTTGTAGCGTTTGTAGGCTTTACTGTTGGTTGAATATTCCATGAAGATTCCTTCATCACTTAGATAATAAAAAATTCCTAATCTATCAGCGTTTCTCTTGATGAAACTGTAGACACCTAAAATTGTCCAGTCTAATTAAATAAATATTTTATTTATTTAATTATCTAAGCTTAATTTTTCTATTAATTAAATAAATCTTTATTTATTTAATTAATTCATTTATCCTCTTCTAGCCTTATTTCTCATTTAAATAAATACATTTATTTATTTAAATTATCTTTTTCCTAAATTAAATAAATATCTTATTTATTTAATTATCCCACTTCTTCTATTAATTAAATAAATCTTTATTTATTTAATTAATTCATTAAGCTTTTCTACCCATGACACATGTCATTCATCTCTTAATTCATACACTACCTACCCCTTTTATTATTTTATTATTTCTTCTACCTACCCTCTAATCATAGATGACCTCCTTTTACACCTCTCAATCTTATCCCTCCATTTCTTATTGTGTCTTCTATATAAGGAGATGCTTCCCTCATTATCAAACCCTAATCATTCATTCTAATCAATCATCCTAATGACCTAACTACTTGATCAATTGACTACTTGGCATATACGATCCTACTTGCAACCACATTTTGTTCTTTGTTGAGCTCTTATGCACATAAAATCTGAGAGCAAATACATCAAAAAAGATCAATGGAGATAGGAATAATGGAAATCAAAACCCTATTGGACATGTGATGGTATAATCTTTGTGATTTCATTTGATTTGCATTGTCTTAGGTAATCTTCATATGTTATGGTGGATCTTTGTTATTGTTAGGCTAGGGTTTTGTGGTTGAATTCATTTATCCTTTCAATATCGTTACTATTGTTATCCATTTTCACCATATACATTTTGGCATGCCCGATGGGACTCTTGTCCCTTTTGCATTTAACATCCTTGTTGCAGATTTTGAATTTCGAAGTTGCAGATCTGACGTTTTCAGCAGCATTTTGATATTCTCGCGTCTGCACACTTTTGGATCACATTTTTGTTTTTCTAGCACATCTACGACATCTGGAATCATGTCTATGTTACTAGCAGTATTTTATTTTGCGGGTTCCGGGAAAGCGTGTTTGTGTTATTAAGTCGCGTCTGCGGTGTCTTTAGTCGCGTCTGTGTCCAGAGATTGCGTCTGCATTCTATAGTTGCGTCTATACCTCACAGAACTGCGTATGTGTCAAGAAGGCGCGTCTGTGTTGAGGGTAATCGTGTCTGTGTTCACCAGTTTCAAATTTTGGGTTTATTGATTCAGTTTTGGATTTTGCATCTAGGGTTTCAGATCTGGTTTATTTTGAGCTAACATTTTCAGATCTAGCTAATGAAATTGGTGCAGCTTGTCTTGAAAGCAAAATCATTTGGTTGAAGGCCCCTATTTTCACAAAGTCTTTTGGGTTTAAAATCTACCTAACTTGTGTGCTTGCAGGAAGGGGTGATTATTTGAAACAAATCCAAACTACTAACAACTCTTTGTTGCAAGTCCTTGGCAAGGGTTTTTGGATTTTTATTGTGTGCCTTGTTTTCATAGACTAGCAAACACTTCAATTGGTGCACTAAAATTGAATCATTGTCTTTTGTGTCTTAAGCAATAGGCTCTTTTTGTTTTATCTTTAGAGGGCCTATCTTCCCGTGTGGTCATTAGGACTACTAGTGAGAAGAGAATGACCCAAGTGGTAGCAAGGAAAACCCACCTCTTCCGAACCACTATAAACAACTGTATTCATGGTGAAAACTATGGATAACGTGTGCTGATTAGTTCATACCGACACTATGTCTCCCCATAAACTCATTTGATCAAATTTATTTGATCAATTGTAGGGCCTAACCCTACTGGCTGGGAGCCTTCTGTATTCACAGAGCTGAAAGTGCCACATGTATGGCCACATGAGCGGATGCCCTTACTAGCACCTTTTTGTTTTAGAAGCCAAAATCCTTCTAGTTGCTGGCGCAGGAGGTCGGACCTCTGGTAGCGGCCCACACACATACGGTTCTTAGTAGAGATACAAAGTTTGCCATGAGGAGTTTTTGTGGGGAATGATGCTTGGCTGACCCGAGAAGTGAGTGCCGAGGGTGGAGCCAGTGAGGTCAAGCATCTAAGTATCCACTCTGAATAGTGTAGCCTCGAGGGTAAAACCCCATGTGGGATCAACAACTATTGTCTTGGCCAGCCATAAGAATTGTGCTTGACTTATTTTAAACATTCAAAACATTCAAGACCAAACAACAAAACATTGTGTCTTTTGTGTCTTCAAGTGTATGCAAAACATTTTTACATCAAACAACACACTTTTATGGGAGTCATTTGAGTCTAGACACTTGCAAACATTGGGTCTTCATCAACATTGTGTCCTCTTGTCACGAAAAATAGTCAAACAGTCAGATTTGGTCACAACAAAATGACTTCACAGATTGGTAAAAATTGCACAAATTTTGCAGAAACGCGTCTGTGTCGAACATAATAGCGTCTGTGTTGTATAACCGCGTTTGTGAAGGGCAGAAACATGTCCGTGTTTTTAGAATCAACATTACACTTTGCAAAAAAATCTCAGAAGCGCGTCTGTGTCGAACAGAGCCACGTCTGTGTCAGGAAACCATGTCTATGAAGTATACAGGCGCATCTGTGTTCAGAATTAAAAAATTGTTACAGTCCAGCAAACAAACACAGTCAGTTTCGGACTTCTTGAGCTTCCTAGGTCATTTCTCTAGGGTTTCATTTAGCATTCAACCTGTCTTTGGGTCTCACAAAGTCCATCATTTCTTTACATCTTGCATTAAATTTACATTTGTCTAAACTTGAGTCAAAAGGTCACTTGCTTGTCCTCATCATACTTTGTCAACACACTACATACAACAACACTTTGCTAAGTGGTCCCTCATCAAGGTTTCTTACCTTTGGGTCTCATTTGGTCTTACTTAGAGTCAAGGTCAACTTACCTCATCAAGAGAAACTATCCTCTCTTTGGAAGTCACACCTACTCTACTACATACATACTTGGTCTTACACTTTGGACATTGCAAGTACACCTCAAATTCATTTACATTCCATCCAACTCTTGGTCTTCCATACTTTTTCCATTTTTCATCTAGTCTCACACATCTCGGTCAATACCTAGTTCATGGTTGAAACCCATCTTCAAAAATCTAGGAGAGAAACTAAAGAGGCTCAAGAGTCCGCAAACATGAGTTCTTATGAGTATGACAATGATATCTTTTTCAATTATGATCATACTACATTACCTGACATGGATGCCTATAGAAACATTCCAAATGTTGAGAACATGGACACTACAAACAACAATGCTACACACAATTACAATATGGACAACTTTTTCGTACATTCAGCAGATGTGGAAGAATCCATTATGAATCCCCATTTCAATCAATTAGTTCAGGAAATAATGAGAAGGGATAGACAATACTTCTTACACATGATGGCACAAAGTGGAGCCAAGATACCTCATGATTTTGACATGTCTCAAATAATGGAAAATCGACCTCTGCAACAAACTCACTTCAACATGGATCAAAGGAGGCCTAATAGTGGAGGCAATAGAGGACCACATATGGTGCCTGAATCACCATCATCTTTGTTTCAATAACTAGAGGTCCCACATACACATGGTCAAGCATATGATACTCACCTTCGCAGACCATTATGGAAGTCTTATGCAGACAGATATGCTCAATCACATACCAATGCTAAGGATCAACTACCAAAGCAATTGGATATTCAAAGGCATGCTCAAAATTTGGACACAAGGAAACCCCATGTCAAATTTGGGGGCAACACATTAGAACATGACATGCCTGTAGAGTATGGTATACATGCACAAAATAGATATGGTGTTTCTCAACATGAATCTATACCAAGTGGTTCATATACACAACATCACTATAGACCTCCTCCATATGAACATGTGTATGATCAATATCATCCATATATGCAACAGGCTCCTCCTCCAATTGGTGCCTCAAGCATGGGGTATGGTCCAAGAAGTCAATCTCCACCTAAGAGCAATTTGGAGCAACAAATCAGGGACTTACAAAAGAAAATGGAGGACATAAATACACTGAAGCCAACATACACAATGAGAGACATATGTCCTTATCCATTTGACGAAAGCATTCCAATGCCTCCTTTTCCTACACACTTTGTGACGCCTAAATTTGATAAGTATAGAGGAAAAGGGGATCCTAAGGCACACATAAGACAGTTTTTTACAGCTTGCATTGAGGTAGCAGTAGAAGAGACATATTTGATGAGATTATTCCCACAAAGCCTAGGTGATCAAGCTATGGAATGGTTCTCCCAACTCCCACCTGGTATTAAGTCATGGGGTGATCTAGCAGAGGCATTTATCCAACATTTCTCCTACAACATAGAGACAGACATATCAGTCACTACTTTGTGCAACACCAAGCAAAAAGAGGGAGAGTCTTTTGCATCATTTTTACAAAGATGGAGGAATCTAGCCAGCAGATGCTCTTGTGAAATCCCACAAAAACAAATGGTAGATATGTTCACCCAGAATGTTGACAAAGACATTGGCTATGATCTAAGAAAAGCTTGTTTGTCCACCTTCAAGGACGTCATTGAAAAAGGCTTAGCAATAGAGAAGGTCCTAATTGAGCAAGGCATCATTAAGATATTCAAGGAAAACAAAGATGACTTTAAAGGAAAAGACAAGCCGAGGTTTTGGAATAAAAACAAGAACACAGTCAATGATGGTGTTGTTGATGCCAATACAGTGCGATCCAAATTCATTTTTTTCGGATCAAGCTCTACAAACAATCAGGTGAATACTCAAACAACTTCTAGATCATGAAGGAAGTACACTCCATTGGGAGAACCACTTGAATCAGTCTTCAAAAAGCTAGTGGCAAACAAAGTAATCACAGTTCCAGATTTTCCTCCATATGAACCAAAGGTTAAACCAAATTGGTGGAATGATGATGAGTATTGTGAATTTCATAAGAGCAAGGGTCATAAGATAGGAAATTGTCATCGACTGAAGAACATCATACAAGATCTCATTGATAGAGGTGATATTGAAATTGAAGGACACTCATCCAATCAAGAACATGAGATATTTAAGGAACCATTCCCAAAGCATGACAAGGGAAAGTCTAAAGCCACAGATGAGCAAACCAACTATACCAAAGCATCCTATAACTATGATTCAACTATCAATCACATTTCGATGGACAATTATGTCTCTACCATTATCATCAAGGACAAAACCCCTGAGAATTCTACCCAGAGACCCAAGATCATTCTAAAAGGAATTGGATCTTCTTCCAAACCTACCTCTGAATGTCATGTTACAATCCGTCAAGGTAAATTCACTTTGCAAGGTGCTCCAGCCAAAAACACCGCTTCCTCACCAACCAAGCCTGAGTATAACCTTGTAGAACAGTTAGGGAAGACACCCACACTTATCTCCATCCTTGAGCTATTACACATATCCCCCGCTCATAAAGCCATTCTTGACAAAATCTTGAGAGATACTGCCATTCCTACTGATCTGAACATGGACCAGTTTCAAGCCATGGTGGGATACCTTTCCATTCCGCACTCCCTTGCATTCACAAAAGCTGATGACACCTCCATAAGTCAGCCACATAATGCACCATTACACATTGAAGCCTTCATACACAAACATAGAATCAAACGAGTCCTGATAGATGGAGGAGAAGGACTGAACATTTGTACATTGAGCACTATTAAACAATTGGGATATTCTGATAAAGTTGTGAATTCCACAAACAAAATTACCATCAAAGCATATGATGATGAAGAGCATTCATCCAAAGGAACAATCACCTTACCTCTCAGAGTTGGACCAGTTACGAAGGATGTGGTTTGTCAAGTCCTGGATCTAGATCTCACATACAACATACTTTTGGGATGTCCTTGGATTCATGAGATGAGTGCAGTCCCATCTACATATCATCGATGTATTAAGTTTCCACACAATGGAGTGGAAGTGACTGTCAAAGCTGACCCAAACCCATTCATATATTGCAACAATTTGCAACCTAGATCAGAAATAACAATCCCAGTCAATCGAGAAGCTATTCCTTCATCAGCATATGAGGATCCAAAATCATTGAAAGCTTCTACATCAAAGCAAATAGAGATCAAAGAAAAGTTCAAGTTTAAAAACCTGGGATGTGGTGAGTATATATTCCATGTTGATCAACTCCCACTATCTCCTAAGGTATTCAGTCAACATGAACAATCTATAAACAATTTGAAAGGAATTGGGTGTGAACCACCTAGTGTTGTGGCTACTAAGTCCGAATGCAAATCTCCTCTAGCGGTGCAAGCATCTCTTGATATCAATATTCCTAAGAGTGGTTCCAGCGAAGAATCTATTGAGCATATTGCCAGCCCTCTTGAGAACTCACATAGCCTTACCATTTCATCCACTCATTCTATTTCCACTCCACTTCTAGACTTGGATCAACAAGAATCACAAAAGCCCTTAGTCATTGGGGATCAAGAATCAAGCTTTGAAAAGAAAAATCTAAAAGTCAAAAATAAAGAAAAGTCCTTTAGTTCAAATCAAAATCAAAAGCTATTGGACTCTGCAAAAATCAAATTCAAGGATAAACATCCTATGAAAGAAAAAGAACAAGAGTTGATCTCCCCTAATATCAAAATAACTGGGGGCAAAAGTTCTACAATTTCAAGTCAAAAAGCACACTTGTTGATCCTAAGTCTCCATCATGCTATCCTACTTTCACTTCTTTTCGCAATCATAAACCTTCATAACTCATCCACTTGTTCCACACATCCTTTTCCTTCTAGCGATACATCATGGACCTTTAATGGAGCTTCCTTGAAGGACTTTGTTATCAGGGATGCCCAAACTTCTTCAGGTGACATGCATACGGGCCTGTGTAGTACACACACTAGTAATTCTATCTCAGTTCCTTTATCAAGGAAGACAGTCACTCGAGATACACATTATTCAGTCAAGGAACAATGCAACTACAATCATAAAGTCAAGCCTCGCACATTTGAGGTAGGTGATTTGGTTCTCAGAGAAAACCCTAAAAATCAACAAGACAGACAAAAGAAGGGCAAGTTCAAACCAAACTGGCTTGGTCCTTACATCATTACAGCAACATATGGATCTGGGTCATATCAGCTCTCAACTACAGAAGGTGAACCTTTGGAGGATCTTATCAACAGCATGCACCTTCGTAGGTTCTACACATAGCTCTTTGGAATATCCTAATTCAAAAATACAAAAAAAATTATAAAACAAAAAAAATCATTACTTGGTGAAAACCTGGCAAACAGGCACCTTGTGACAACAAAAAAATCAAAAAAAATCAAAAACAACAAAGAGAAACAATTTCGCCCAATGGTGAAAACCGCTTCAATGGCGCCCTGGGCAAGTACCATGGTGAAAACTGGGTCACCAGTGCCATGCGTAGAGACATTGCTCCTCCCTCCTTTAGGATTCACTTTCATCCTTTCACTTTGCACACACTCACAACCTATCCATTCATAATAAACTTACCCCTTCCCATCATGGCTTGTTATTGATCTACCCAAGATTGGTTAGCCATTCATAATAAACCTCCCTTTCCATCCATAATAAATTAGATCCTATCTATGGCTAAGGCAAATCCTACGTCTAGTGATGGGTGTGGAACTGAGAGCATCACATGTTTCAAGGAGTGCAGTTTCTTCCAGCTTCCTTCAGTCTATCCGCGCACAATCCACAATAAGGTTTTGTCTTCTCCACAATAAAGTATCAGTTTCATGGATTCAGTCAGTTTCAGATGAGACAGCAAAAACAATGGGCTTCAACAAATCAAATCTTTCAATAGACTTAGACAACATATGGTTCAGTGCTATCTATCCTTTCTGTGACAGTAAACATTGTGACCACAATTAAATAAGACTTATACAAGTGACAAGGGACACTAAACTTGAGGACTACAGTGGATGTTGGTGTCGAGTCTTGGTTTTCTTTTGATTTTATCTTTTTGGTGACATGTCTTTTAGCTTTTCTAGGATGTCTCTGACTAGAGATTTTGTCTCTAGGATGTCTTTGACTAGAAAGGCGAGGATGGGGTATCGTCACCTATTCGTATTTGCTGTCTGTGGATTGAATCTTAGTAATGCTATGACTTGTCCAAGGATATGAGGACACTATGAGTCTAGTGTGAACTGGGGCATTCCTTGTTTGTGACTGTCTTATCTCCATGCAAACAGGTACAATGACTTTCTGGGTCGAACATATGCCTTGATTGTCATAACCTACTTGTCATAATAAAGCTCAATGATGATAACGCACAAGAAGCTCTTTCACTTTCATATCTTCTATCTTTCATCCCTCTTTCTTGATTGACTTCCATCATCCTTCTCAAATCCACATAGCCTGCTATCACATGACTGAGTATAATGACACACCAAAAATATTTGCATTTCATGTAGTTTCACCTACATTATCACATGTTAGCATTTCATACATACATATAGATATCACAATTGTATCACATCCTACACACAACACTTGTTAGCACAATTTATATTTGCATTATCATATTCATCTGCAGTACATACATTCACATTTGCATCATGCATACAAGTATAAAACATAAAAGAACAAAAAAAAGACTGCATTACATCATATAAATATTTGCATCCACAACATAAAACAAACATCACATAAGAACATCTCATCATATAGGTACACATGCATATAGTTGCCGCAAAGATGAATCATCTCATATATATATATAAAGTGTCATGATACAATGATGTCAAAAAAATCATATGGCTACAAAGCACCCGCAGGTGTCTACATCATCGTACAAAAATGGTACAATACCGATACATAGGGAGCCCTCTATGGCTATGATGAACTCCCTCCCTTAGAGCCACCTGGCCTCGATGGAATCTGAGCCCCTAAAGGACCCACTCTAGGATCATCCCTCCTGTCCCCTTTATCTGGTGGTGGTGGAGGACCCATAACCCCACCACTCGATGCCTATCTCCTCCGGCTCCCTCCCGTAGCTATTGTTGTACGCGACAGTCTATGGAAGATCCTCGCCCACTGATTCACTAGCACTGCACCATAATAGAGATCCCGCCAGTAGGCAATCTCCTCCCTTGCCCACAGGTCATAAGCATATCCATCCCCTGTGTCCTCCGCTGCCTATCTCCCAGCCCTTAGTGTTGTCTCAGCCTCTGTATAACGCTGAATAGCCTGATCCTGCTCCTGCTCAGTATCCCTGAGCCTCCTCCTAAGTCTATCCCTCTCCCTCTCCAACTCCTGGATCTCATATGCCTATCCCTGGCAGATCTCCCTCATCTTTATCAGTTCATCCTCCTCTACATCAGCCCCCTCTCGCTCTGCCTGTGGCTCCCCCTGTATGGGTGCTTGCCCCTATGCCTGTGCCTATACCTATACTGATGCCTGTACCGGTACATGTCCCTGTATATGTCCCTATCCCTGTACCTGCACCTATCTGGGACCCTGTGCTACTGGCACCTGTAGCGGCAATCCACCGCGACCCCTCACCACCCGAGCCTGCCTCTCCTCTCCACCCTCCCTCCATGGTGCAACCCTCCTCTCTCCAACTGCTCCCCTCCTCCTCCATCAGCCTCTGCCCCCATCACCTCCACCATCATCATCATCCCCACCACCATCTCCATCTAAGGGCTCTCCCAGATCCATTAGGCATGGGAATGGATGCTTCACCCAGTATGTTGTGTACTCGACGTCCATGCCGGCATCCTCAATCTCTAGCCACATGTCCTAGGGTAGGGGCATCATCTCTACCAGCTGCATAACAACCTGATCATATGACAATAGGGGCCCAAACTGTGCCTAATCTCTCACAGTTTGTGCATATATGCCTGAGCCCCGTGGCATCCTCTGGATCCTGCCAAACTGTTTGCCAACCCTATCCACTAGCTGCCTCTCCAACACATAGGGCATCCGCCCAATCAGGTACCTACTCTGAAAGGTGTAGGGAAGCTCAACCACATCATCCTCCCACTGCTCACATCCCAGGTATGGTCTCCATATGACCATGTCAATGCCATCTATCACCTGCCGCCAATTCTCTAACCTGCCAATCCATGGCTGTGACGTGATCATGTCATATAAGTGCACAAAACTACATCCATGACCTCTGCCTCTGAAGTGTATCGGCATCGTCACTAGCAGATGCTCATAAGCCCACACCTACAACAATGTCACCCCACAGCCTAATCCCACTGATCTATGGTATACAAACTGATGCAGCTCATAGTAGAGGTGTGCCAGCACACATGGTCCCCAGGCATATCTGGTGTGTTGTGTCACCAGTGTCTCCAATGCTCCTCCCCAGCCTACAGCCAACCCCCATGTCATCCTATCCGAACACAGGAACCCACTGATCGCTCCTCCTACCACTGCTAGTGGCGCTAGCCCTGTAGCTGTCATCGTATCCCAAGCCACATGTCTAGCCCTCATCTCTAGTCTTGGGTCCTGGAACACTCACCTCAGGGCCTCCCTATCTCCATCTCAATCATATGGGATCAGCTCCCCATCGATCGATATCCGCAGAATCCTGTATACATCCTCGAGGGTGACTGTCATCTCACCCATCGGCAAATGAAAAGTACATGTCTCGGAGTGCCATCTCTCCGCCAGTGCAATCAACAGTCCCATGTTTACCCAAAACTCAGGCACATACAAAACATGTCTCAATCCCATAGCCTCGATAGCAGCTCACTCCTCGGCTGTCAGCTCAGGTCGCAATCTCTGAGTCGATGGGAATCTCTCCCGTGACTCCAGCATAGACAAATACTCCTGTAGTCACACAAATCAATCATCTCAGTCCTAGTGACACTCACTTTTCATCACAAAGTGTTGCTTTTATCACTAGTAGTACTCCCTGTTCAACACAAAGTACTACGTGTGTGGCACTCCCTATTCATCACAAAGTGTTACTCACATTTGCATTCACTGTTCATCACAAAGTGCTGCTCATATTTTAGTACTCCTTGTTCATCACAAAGTACTCTATCTTGGTACTCACTGTTCATCACAAAGTGCCTCGATCTATCCTAGTCTTCCCTAGAGGACCTGCTTGAGTGTATCCTCTCAGCAGCTTATCCAATCGACAGCGTATGTTCATCACAGAACTGTCGATTTGACCTAGAAGACACAAATTCACTTTTTTTGACACAAACGCGCTTACCTGACATAAATGCACTTAAAGACTGCATAGACGCGCCTGAAAAACATAGACGTGCCTGGGAGACATAGACGTGCCTTCTTGGCACAAACATGCCTGCACATCACAAATGCGGCCGCATTTGACACAGACACGGTTTCAAATGCAGACACGCCTGGCACAAACACAGACGTGCCTCACGAGCATAGACGTGTCTGGCACCAACGTAGACGCGCTTGGACATTTTTGGACATTTTTTAGACCCTATTCTAGGTGCATTTATTGCCCTATCTAGCATGCATTAATGACAATAATAAATGCGTCAAAGTACGAGGAGGTTTGGTGGTACTTACCGGCTCTCCTGCTTCTGTTGGCCTCTGGAATCAGCGAACGCGATCGAATCTGTGAACGAAGGCCATCGCTGCTGACTGTTGCTACTCTATTTTCGCTCTGCACTCTGCTCTCGTGGATGTGTAGATGACAATGAGGATGTATTTCCCCCGTGGTCTATCTTATAGACTACCCCTAGCCCTCGTTTCCCGAGTCAGTCTTCTTTATCCCGTGACTTTGTCACTTTATCCGGTCAGTCTATTCTAACCTTCCTTTCTTATCGAGAGATTGTTTGTGATCTTTTCAGACATTTTTATCCAATCTCTTGAGGGGGCATATCATTCCCATCTTGGGGCAACTTTGTATCAGTTCGTCTTATCTTCTTTGAAACAACGCGACAAGCTGCATTGTCTCAAAGAGGGGCAAAATGTAGACACCTAAAATTGTCCAGTCTAATTAAATAAATATTTTATTTATTTAATTATCTAAGCTTAATTCTTCTATTAATTAAATAAATCTTTATTTATTTAATTAATTCATTTATCCTCTTCTAGCCTTATTTCTCATTTAAATAAATACATTTATCTATTTAAATTATCTTTTTCCTAAATTAAATAAATATCTTATTTATTTAATTATCCCACTTCTTCTATTAATTAAATAAATCTTTATTTATTTAATTAATTCATTAAGCTTTTCTACCCATGACACATGTCATTCATCTCTTAATTCATACACTACCTACCCCTTTTATTATTTTATTATTTCTTCTACCTACCCTCTAATCATAGCTGACCTCCTTTTACACCTCTCAATCTTATCCCTCCATTTCTTATTGTGTCTTCTATATAAGGAGATGCTTCCCTCATTATCAAACCCTAATCATTCATTCTAATCAATCATCCTAATGACCTAACTACTTGATCAATTGACTACTTGGCATATACGATCCTACTTGCAACCACATTCCGTTCTTTGTTGAGCTCTTATGCACATAAAATCTGAGAGCAAATACATCAAAAAAGATCAATGGAGATAGGAAGAATGGAAATCAAAACCCTATTGGACATGTGATGGTATAATCTTTGTGATTTCATTTGATTTTCATTGTCTTAGGTAATCTTCATATGTTATGGTGGATCTTTGTTGTTGTTAGGCTAGGGTTTTGTGGTTGAATTCATTTATCCTTTCAATATCGTTACCATTGTTATCCATTTTCACCATATACAGAAACATTTACTTCCAAATACTCTGAAGTGCTTGAGTGATGGTTTCCTTTCATTCCATAACTCATAAGGAGTCATTCTACTATTCACTCTTAGTTGTACTCGGTTTAATGTGTAGACTGCAATATGAACTACTTCCTTCCAGTATATATCTAGTATGTTAGTCTCATTCAACATAGTCCTAGCCATCTCCTTTACTATCCTATTTTTCCTCTCTACGACCCCATTTTGCTAAGGTGTCCTTGCAGCTGAATACTATCTTTGGATCCCATGTCTCTCACAGTAGTCAACAAACTCATTGGAAGAAAATTCTCCACCCCGATCTGATTTTAAGAATTTTACTCGGTATCCACTTTCATTTTTACCATCTTCCTGAAAATCTTGAATCTCTCAAAAGCTTGTGACTTATCATGCAGGAAGGTTACCCAAGTCATTCTTGAGTAATCATCTATGAACAACATGAAATACCTTTCATTGACCAATGCTCTTGTCCTTGTTGGCCCACATAAGTCTATATGTATCAACTCCAAAGGTCTTGAGGTGTTATATTCTTTTGTTTTAAAGCTAACCTTTGCTTGCTTATCTCTGACACATTCATCATAGAATGTGCTTGTCGGTTTTATGATCTAAGGTATATTTCTCACACACATGTTCTTGCTTATCTTAACTAGATTATCAAAATTCACATGGCCCAATCTCCGGTGCCACAACCAGCTTTCATCAACCTATCCCATCATGCATTGGGACTCATAGCATTCCTGCATATTGTAGACATTACCCCCAATTCTCTTTCCTTCTGCTACCACCTGACCATTACTCTTCTTTCTTATTTAATAACAATCAATAGAGTCGAATGAAACTTGTACCCTTTGTCACACATCTGGCTTACACTCAACAGGTTATGCTTCAGTCCTTCCACATAGTACACATCATGAGCCTTGAGCTTTCCATCAATATTCAATGTACTTCAGCCTTTGATCTTGATGGAGGAGTTGTCACCAAACCGAACTAAACCACCATTCCAATCATCAAGCTTGATGAAATTTTTCTTATCTCTAGTCATGTTATTTGAGCAACCACTATCAAATACCCATAAATTCCTTCTTTCAACATGTAGAATAGTTTGCACAATCAAACTAGACTCTATCTTGTTTTTCTCCTTCTCTACCCAAACCGGTTTCTCTTCTTTCTTTTCCTCTTCTGTCACTTTGTGTTTTGGTTTTGTTTCTAACTTCTCATCCGATACAATTTTCTTTTGCTTTTCAGTTCTCATATAACAATACCTTGCTATGTGGCCAAAATTTTGGCACTTATAACATTTGACATTAGCACTCTAAGATGTAGTCAAAGCATTCTTGTAGGACACTTGCACATTACTCCTACATTCATAACTCTTGTGACCAAAGTCATTTTAATTATAACATGTGACATTTGTACTTTATAATGTAGCAAATGAGTTTCTACTCTCAAAACTAGGGTTGACATTCATTTTCCTACAATTTGCCATTCTATGACCAAACTTATTACACTAATGACAATAACCATGAAAATTTGGAACATATCGATTAGGTTGTCTTGAACCTGCAAACGGTTGCCTCATTGCGGGTCTTCCTTTCATGTTGCTAACTCTTGTGAATCCTTTATGATCAACACTTGCATTTCTCCTTGGATTTGCATGTCGATACATTGAGTATGGTCTCCGGTTAATTGATTGAGTATACCGGTTTGTGTAGCGGTTTCTAGCAGCATCTGCATATGTCTTCTTGTCAGTATCCTTGCTTACCGTGAATATCTTATTCTCTTCACCTTCATTTGAAGAGGTGACTTGTATTTCCTTATCAGATGTGTCTATGTTGTTTGAACTTTGACCTTCTTGAAAACCTAAGCCACCGGTATCTTTACATTGCTTCTGTTTGCTCAGCATCTTGTCCAGGGCTTTAGTTTTGCCTTCATATTTGCTTTTAATTTTTATTTCTTCCTGACTTTTCTCTAATTCCTTTCGTAGTTTCACTATTTTTGCTTCCAGATTTTGATGCTCCTTTTCCTTTTCATTCAAACCGGTACTAGTGACCTCACACATCCTCTTGGCCTCTTCCAATTGGATTTTTAGATCTGCAATAGTTTTCTTGGACTCTTCAAGAGATTGCTCCAACAATTCTTGTTCTTCAACTGCAGCCCTTTTTATTTTCTTCAAATATCTCCTTGTTTTCTTTAGCTCATCTAAGGCACTAATTGTCTCTACTTCAAGATCTACTTCTCCTTCTTGCTCTTGCTCTTCTCCTTCTTCAAGTACTGGAACCTCTTGAGCCATGAAAAGGTTTGCTCTGACTTCATCTCCACTACAATAGTCATCTGAGGCACTTTCCTCATCTTTGGTATCATTTTCATGTGTGTAAAGACTATTCTACTTTCAGTAGCCTCTTCTACCATACCAATAGACATTCTTCTTCCTATCCTTACCATATGATCTGCTACCACTTGATTGATCATTTTCATTCTTATCACCATAGGGACATTTAGTAGCAAAATATCCAATCCTTCCACAGTTGAAACATTTCAAAGGCAGCTTGCCTTTGTATTTGCATGAACCCTTCTTGAGTCTACTGACAAAGTTTGCCGTGATGTCATCTGAGTCTTCACCAATTGCATCATAAGCAGATTCTTCTTTTTCTTTTCTTGATGTTTTGAATGCAGCTTATTTCTTCACAACATCAGTACTAGCAATACTCATCTCATAAGTAGTTAGGGAACCATACAACTCATCCATTGTAAAGACTTTCAGATCTTTTGCTTCTTCTATTGCTGAGACCTTTGTATCATACTTAGATTTAAGAGATCTAAGTACTTTCTTCACTACAACCTCATCTTTTATTTCTTCTCCAATCCCTCTAATGGTGTTTGTTGTTTCATCAACCCTTTGGAGATAATCAACAATCTTCTCTTCATCTCTCATCTTCAATCCTTCAAGTTGTGCTCTCAATGTTTGCAACTTGGCTTCCTTGACTTTAGCATCGCTTCAAATATCTTTTGCAGCTTATCCCAAGTTTCTTTGGCAGAGGAGTGGTGCATGACTTTAACAAACTCATTATCAGATAGCCCACTAAGAATGGCATTTTTAGCTTTAGCATTGTTCTTATATTCCTTCTTAGCATCTGGATCACTAGGAGGATTATTAGGGACTATGTACCCATTCACAACCAACATCCACACATCACAACCTAGAGAGGACAAATAGGTTTCCATTCTTCTACTCCAAAATGCATAGTTGACACCATCAAACATAGGGGCTTTTGAGGAGGCGAATTCATTTCTTTCCATTGTGAACACTTGACAGGATCTACCCAAGCTAGAGAACGCTTTGACAAAACAGGATACCTAGGATCTAATACCAATTGTTGGACACAATGGATCACTGAGAGGGAGATGAATCAGTGATTTAAACACTTTTTCTTTGGCAGGGAGATACCGGTAATAAATAAAACAAATTGAGTGCTAACTGATAGCTCAAATAGTGCAAACAAGGTTTGTGAAAGGACTAGCTAAAACATTAACATAACACATGCACAAGAATACATCACACAACACCAGATATATACGAGGAAAACCCAATGTGGGAAAAACCTTGGTGAGAATAGTTGTTGGAGATGTCCTGCTCCAATCCAGCCTCACAATGAATCTCTAATTACAATATTTAGGGCATCAACCCAAAGAGCACCAACCCTTGATTTATGATCACCAACCCAAAGGAGCACCAACCCCTACACAATTTATAGGCTACAACCTAAAGGAGCTACAACCTCTGCACTAAGCTCTAACTTAGTGAAAACAATATAAAACTCAGTTATACAAATGAAATCACTGTTACAAATGAAGTTTTGCAACCTTACAATATTCTGCTCAGTCGGTTTCAACCTTACCGGTATGTATTCTCCCCACCCACTCTGCAACTTTGCTTTGTTGATGACTTTTCTAAGTTCCCTCTCATAATGTCTTCACTCTTCAACTAACACTTGATCACTCTTTATTAGGTATAGATTTTCCTGGTTTGTCACCTTTGTGTTCTATGCTCTCTCCACCGGTTTGTTCCTTCTACCAGTTTATCTAGCTTCTCCTTACCAGTCTATTCTTCACTTATAAGCACTTCAAGTGTTTATCTCTTTGACTCTTAGACAGTAATTTCATACTTGCCTTCACTCTACAGCAGCCACAATCACAGTCTCAATTCATCATATTTAAACTTGAGCTTTCCCGCCAAGAATCAATTCAAACTAAGGGTGGTTAGGGTTTCCTTCACTCAACTAAATCTGCATCAAATCCAATCCAATCTACCTTGTATCAATCACCTATAATTAAGGAATAAATTTGTATGTGTTTTCCATTATCTAATGCATATTTGCTAAAGATAGCAATCCCAACCATGATCCTCGGCCTTGAAATCTGTCGACTTATTTATGACCTGGTTGTTTCCTTCTTAAGGTCCTCTTGCAGTCTAATTTCTTTGCTTTGATCCAGGTGCCAACAACTCCCTGATCTTTCTCTGTCACTCTTTCTTCCTCGAGCTGCATCAATCTGTTATCATCCCATGATTTGTGGCTATTTCATTAATGTTGACTTAGTTGTTTCAACAACCATGTCGATTGAAACTTCACCGACCTTTACATGCTTGCCACCTCAGCTCCACATGGCATCACATCGGTCATACACTCAGCTCATCGACACAAGGTCGGTTTACACTTGAACATTTACCAAACTCATACTGGCACAAGCCTTTATCGGTGAGACCTTATCCTCATACCAACCACTAGTGCTCACTACACCAGTAGCACATCTTCACCTCCGATGGTTTGTGATCATTTTAACATTCTGCCTCTTCATCATAAACATGCAACCAACCTCCAAACCAGTTTATGATCTACTATTTATCACTCAACATGCTAACACACACATGCATCTCACCTCATACCAGTGAAGTCACTGATAGTCTCAATAACTAATTGTAAGTCTCAATAACTACTTATCTTCCACTATACTAGGTGACAAGCCTTCACGTTAATCTTCCTTATGTCAGTTCAATCTTCTTCATATTAGTTTGACATACTTCTACTGATAGCCTGACTACAATACCGTTTGACATCAATGACAACTCAATGCCAATAGGCTATGATGTTGAGTGAATTTGATATATAGTATGTAGACCACAAGGCCATAAAAGGACAAACAATAGAAAATCAACTGGTTGGAGCCCCTATCCAAGATTATCACCCATTGTTATTTGATTTATCATATGATTCTTTATTCAATATCAGATTACTCCTGATTTTGATGGTTCACACACACATCATGTCTCAAGGGCAGGAATCTTATTTCTAACTCTACAAGGGGATGCAATCCCTAAATCATACAAAATCACTTTTCAATGCACAAACAACATTGTAGTGTTGCCAGTGGGCTAGCATCCCTCATGTGGGTTCGCGATATGGTTTAACAGCCTCCTTTGGATTCTCTAAGTCATGTGATTGTATCGAGCATGGATAGGTCGATCTTTTGGTGCAACGACAACCCTAGCTTGTAACAAGTGGTATTAGAGCTTGGTCACAGGTTCGAATCATGCAGGTCATGGCGAGTGATGCTGAGAGGGGGATTGTTGGCAGTGGGCCAGCATCCCTCGTGTGGATTCGCGATAGCCTCCTATGGATTTTGTAAGTCTAGTGATTGTATCGGGCATTGACAAGTTGATCTTTTGGTGCAACGGCAACCCTAGCTTGTAACATGCAGAGTATGAAGCCTTAGTCACAATATTAAGAATTGTAGTATAGTGGGACATTAAACATTTTGAAGTATATGATGATTCTCAATTGGTCATCAGGCAAGCAAATGATGAATATAAGACAAAGGATGAGAATTGTCCCTTACAAGAAGTTGGTTGATTTCTACAAAAGTTGGTTTGTTACAATTACATTCAATCAAGTACCACGACTATAGAACAAACTAGTTCGTTTTATGACTATTATTGCTTCTATGCTTGATATTCCACAAAATGTTGCTAAGTGTGAGTTCTTGGTCGAACAACTATTGATTTCGGCCTTTGAGATTCCACAGTCTGAACTCACATGTGATTTTGTTGGTCCCAAATCCCCTTGGTACCAAGTCATCTACAACTACTGAAAATCCCAAACATTAACTCCCAACCTATTGAAAAATCAACATTGGTTGTTGTCCATTAAGCCACTACATACGTTATCATCGGTGACACCCTATACCATTGCTCTTTTGACCAAACCCTCCTCAAGTGTCTTGATTTTGACAAAGCTCAAAATAATTTACAAGAGGTTCATCATGGCATTTATGGGTGACACTTCAATGGTTTAAGTCTCACTAAGAAACTGACAAGAGTAGGATACTATTAGCCTACCATGGAAAAAGAAGTTCACACTTTGGCAAAGAAATGTTGGAAATCTCAAATTGACAGAGCCCTAATTCATGCATTAGCACAATAACTCCAACCTATCATATCTCCTTGGCCCTTTTCTCAATCGGGACTCAGCCTCATGGGGAAGATTCACCCTACTTCCACCAATGGTCACACAAATTAATTATCACTACCACATAATATTTTACCAAATGGATTGAAGCCATTCCTATGACCTACATTGTTCGTGTAGACACTAAAAAATGGTCAACTCTTGTGTCTCCTATTTTTAACATATCATGTGCATAGTCTTTACTAACCTAATTCTCCCAATTCTTCCCATTTTTGCTCAATTTGACCTAATTTGACCTAATTGAGGTTTCTGGGTGTTGGTTTGACTAATTTGGCCTCTTAGATTTAAATAATTAATTAAACCCCCTATTACTAACAATTCTTCTAAGTCCTTAATAAATATTTTATTTATTTGTCTCCTTTGTCCATTAAATTTTAAATAAATTTATTTTATTTAATTAACTAATTCATAAATATGAGCAAAAAATCAATAAATCATTTTTATTAATTTATCATATTTATCTTCCTCCAAAATAAAGATAATTATTAAATTTATTTATTAATTCATCTTTATTAATTTTCTATGAGGAGATAATTAATAAATCTTATTTATTAATTATCTCTAATTATCCTCTCATGTGAGGATATTTCCTGCTTTTCTTAACAAATTTATTCTTCTGTTTTATTCTCTTATATGGAGATAATAATTTTTAATTATTGAATCTTCTCATAAAATCCTCCTAATTTTCAAATTTGGAAACTAATATCTTTCTTTGATCTTCAAAAATCTTTAATTATCTCTATTTATCCTCTCATATGAAAATATTTTATTTATTTTTAATTCATCTATTTATCTTTTCGAATGAAGATATTTAATAATTTTTAATTATTAAAATCTTCCTAATATTTTCAACTTGCTAATTTGGTATTTATGAGACAATAATTAAAGATTTTATTATTTACTCTTATAATATCTTCCCATTTGCTTTCTTATATCTTCATCCTTCCCCGAATAGCAACTATGTTGTGCACTCAATCAGGTTCGTCCATCTAACCAAAAATCTTTTCAATCTTAGCCATCTAATCAATCCCAATTTTTCTATAAATTGAGCTCTCATTGCTCATTTTTAGCAACCACATTTCGAGTACCCTTATGTAGTCAATTTCATCTCATCTTGCTATCATCTTACATGTTTTGTAGGTGAGAGCCACATATATTTTAAGGAGAAAGAAGGACAATGGAAGGAAATGGAAGAAGCACTTATGTTTGTTTGCATTTCTTTTAAGTGTTTTGTTTACATTCTTCTATTGAATGTGTTAGGATTATATTTCATAGAATTTTAGCTTTTGTGGTTGGCTAATTTGTGTTATGATTTCCTTATTGCCAAATCCTACCTTATAGCCAGCACACAAATTTCCAAGTTTATCCTCAATTACATCATAAATCAATATGGAGTCCCTCAAACCATTGTTATTGATAATGGTTGCCCCTTCAAAAACCAAGATGTTAGGGAACCCCGTGAGAATTTGCATATACATCACCTCTTTTTATCTCCTTACTACCCGTAGAGTAATGGTCAAGTTGAGGCATATAACAAAACCATCATAAAAGTGCTTAAGAAGATTGCCAATGACGTTGGCTAATATTGGCATGTACAGTTGAATCCTGCCTTATGGGCATACCGAACTAGTATCCACACATTTGCACTTGCTACACCTTATTTCCCTAGTTTATGGTACCAAAGCTATCCTTCCTATTAAGGTCGAGATCCCTTCGTTGAGAGTATCCTTCTAAAATATCATTGAAGATGAAGAATACATATAATCTAGATTGCATGACCTAGAAACATTAGATGAGTGATACATGCAGGTTTTAAGTGCTAATTTCTTCTTGCGTGTAGGTTTAAAGTGCTAATTTGTTCTTGCATGTAGGTTTTAAGTGCTAATTTGTTCTTGCCTGCAGGTTTTAAGTGCTAATTTGTTGTTGCATGCAGGTTTTAAGTGCTAATTTTTTCTTGCATGCGGGTTTTAAGTGTTAATTTATTATTGCATATAGGTTTTAAGTGTTAATTTGTTGTTACATGCAAGTTTTAGGTGTTGATTTGTTGTTGCATGCAATTTCTATTTGTGAATTTATGGTTGCATGCAGGTTTTTTGGAGTTTAAACAATCATCTATGCAAGATTTCTTAACATGCAATGAATCACAACTTTTACATAGCCTAATTAGAGGATTAATTGATAATAATTCCTTGCTTCAATTTGTTAATGTACTATCATAAAATTGTGCCTCTTGCAATTTTAACCATATTTGAGGTCCTCACCTTGGCAACGACATCCTCCTTCCTAACCGAGACCTCTTCTAGCATTTTCACCCCTTGACCCCTTCATGTTTGAGCCCTAAGATAGCCTCAGGACCCCGTCCAGGCCCCAAGATAGGGCAGGACAGGGGCATAGTGCCCCTATTCCACCCTCTTAGGGTGGCCCCAAGATAGGCCCCCCCAGCCCTATCTGCACTTCGGGATCCCAAATCTCCCCGATGTCGGCTTTTGGTGAGATGAATTAATCTTTGGAGGTGTAAATAAAAGGGAGTTGGTTTTCTCATTTATGGGAGGTGAAATTTAAGAAGGATTTAAATAAGAAAGCATAGGTGAAGATATACATCATCAAGCATTCAAGCATTCAAGCATTCAAGTCTTCTTCATTCATCCATTGGAGCAACATTACAACATTCATTTGCAAGCATGTGTATGTGTTAGGGTTTTTTCATGTTACATGTCATTTCATGCAACACTTGTGATTACATTCAAGAAGCAAAGCAATCATCATAAAAAAATTATAGATCTACAAGGTATACATTTCCATTGTTTACATTCAAGCATTTGTAATTACTTTCTTTCAAGGTTGATTCCTCAACCGAAGTTTGACTGAGGCAAACCCCTATCCATGACCCCTGTTCCTCTCTTTTTTTTGTGTAGGTTGTAGGTACGCCGCTATAATTGGAGGTTTGGGATTCATTTGCAAAGATGGGAGAACCCTTTTTGTTTCACAGATTTTGTGGAGGACCATGTACACTCCCACCACAGTCCTGATGACTTTTCTCCAAATTTGTAGGGCAGATCCGTATCAGTCTAATTAGCTTAGATCTGAAATTACAGCGTTTTCCCAAACTGGTACCTCATTTCACTCATTTTCTTTCTCTTTTCCACATAGTCAACTTTCTCATTTACAAAAGAGGGTAAATCACACTTCAACCCTTGCAATCCTCTTGGAATTCACATCTTTGTTTCCCTTGGATTTGGATCTAGTGGATTCAAGCCCCTCTTTTGAATGTAAAGTATCTCCAAGTGAAAATCATCCTAGTGACTTCCTTTCTCTCTCCTAGGTGGGGAGTCACTAGGATCCAATTTTCCACTTTAGATTTTGGTGAAACCGACGTCTTACACATTAATTTTGATTTCTCATTATTAGATCTGATTAATTACAATTTTCATTTCCATGTTTGATCTATTTGAAAATTTTAGAGGTTAATTGCATAAAATCCCTAATTTTTCATTTTGAGAAAATTAATCTTGTGAAGTGTAAAATTTTAATTACTTGTTTCATATCTGATTTCTATGTCAAAATTGCAATTCAAATCTGTCTCTTTATTCTAAAAATTCAGTGGTTAAATCATAAAACCCTTATTTTTAAGATCTTTCTATTTTTTACCTTTGACTGCAAATTTGACCGATCTAGACATCTCCAAATCAATTGTTTTTTTGGATTCCGCAATAATATCATAATATCTATCATCCCTAAAAATTTAGAAAAAAGTTGGTCGAACCGTGTGCACTTTCGCCACGGTCCTCGACTTTTTTCCTAAAATTTTAGGAGACGGAATTGACTGTGTTTTTCTGCTTAAATCCATAAAATTGGCTTACTTTATCAATTTTAACACCCTCTAAGGTCGAACACAAATTCAAATTTAAAATTTGCAATTCAAATTCCATTTTCCCTCCTTTATTAATTTTTTTATGCATGCATGGGGTGAACATTATTCTCGTTTGATCATCAATGAATATGGATTTCTTAACTTATTTTACAAATTCAAGTTCGAGTTACATTAAAGATGTTCATGATGTTCCCTTTCATGCATATGATGATAATATATTTCTCCCTTTCATTCATAGTTATGATTTACCCTCTCCCAACATTAATCTCATTAATGAGGGCACATTGGTGCAAAAAGGGTATATGGACACTTCTTTCAAAGATCTCCCTCCTGAAGATGAATCTTTGGAGAATTGTGTTCCTTCTTCTCCTACAAATTACCTCCCTCATAAGGATTATGTGGTGCAAGAGGATGATATTATGGCTACTTATCCTAGTGATACCATACCTTCTTTTCATGATCTTCCCTCTAAAGATGAAACATTAATTGCATATGATAGTCCTTTTTATAATGGGTGTCTTGAACATAAAGATACCTTAGAACAAGAAGATGATATTATTTATCATCATAATGCTCTCCCTCCCAAAAATCAAGAGCCTAACAAAAATCAAATCAATTCCATTCATGTTCCTAGGAAACCAAAAATTCTTCATGATTATCATGTTGTGCCTTACACATATACTAATAAGCTAGTTGATGAGAACATAAGTGAAGCATCATGTGCTTTCTTAGTTCCTACAATAATCTCTTCAATTCACTCAGATACACCATCTCCTACCAAAGAAGTTCATAAAGAAGGACTCTTAGAGGATGATTTGGGGTCCTTAGATTTCACTCCTATCTTTTCTAGAAATTCTAAGACGCCTGAATTTCATATTCCAAATTTTTCTCTTAATACAAATCTTGCAATTGATTCAGCCATGTTAAAAATAACATCTGATAATGAATGGCATATTCATCATGATCATTTAAAATAACATTCAAGTTTCTATTATGTTGCGCCTCACTATGTGGCATAGTTAGCCTACTTATTGGGGGCTCTATGTCATTCGTGGTGGTACAATTTCAGGTGCAATCATACTAAGTGAGAAACATAATAGTCTATTTATTTTTGCCTCTATGCTTGGGGGAAAGAATATTTATTTTTCTCTTTCTAAGGTTTCACTGTTTTCTTCATGGGGTACATTATTTACAAACTTGATGTCATTTCTTGCATGGAGTATTCCTTCATGCGAGCGCATGTTTGTTCCGTGAGTGGGATCTTCTCCTTGCTTGAAATGGTACATCTATTATGAAAAATCTCTCCTTCGAGAAATTTTATAAATCTTCTTCTTTCTCTCTCTTTGAAAATTACCTCTTCTATTGTGTTATTAATAACTTGATGTCCTTTCTTGAATAGAGTTATCCTTCATGCGAGTGCATGTATGTTCCTTGATTAGGATGTATTCCTTGCTTGAAATGGTACATCTTTTATGAGCAATATCTCTATAGAAGTTGTGTAATTATTCTCATTGTCCTACACTTGGGGGGAAATGATCTCTCTCCCTCTCTCTTTCTCTAAGGATCCACTTTTCCCTATTGTGTGGATGACGTGAGATTTATTACTTGATGTCATTCCTTGTGCGCAATCATTGGTTTTTCGCTCAAGGATTCTCTCTTATACAAGAGGTGTAAGTCCTTGATTACAACCTATATTCCACTTGGTAATGTACATCCATGATAAATTCACCCATCCCTTTGGGGGCTAAACGTGAGTCATCCTTCATCAAGAATCCCTTTCATCTAGAAATAGGAGGAAGGATTGCATTCTTGTTCTCTTATGTGCTTCATTCTAGAAGATGTTATATTTATCTAAGACAAATCCTCTTGGGGGTAGATTTATTTTGAACAAAGATCTCTTCTCCTCCAAGGATCGCCTTTACACTTACAACAAGATATCTCTTTTCAACTATCTTATCCTTGCTTTAAGAGTATTCCCTCTCTTGCTTGGATTTATGACATTGTTGCATAACCGATATCTTCTTTGTGATGAAGGTAGGTATCCTTGTTCTACTTTCCTTAAGATATCAACATCAACCTATGTTGACATCTTAAGGGGGGGCACCCACACTGCTCATTGTACTATAGTTATCTTATGTATTGTATAGTGGGATATTCTTGGAACCAAAGGGCGATCTCTTAGAGAAAGATGTCATCACTTTTCTTGTATAGTGAGACATTCTTGGAACCAGAGGGCGGCCTCTTAGAGAAAGATGTCATCACTTTTCTTATACAGTGAGACATTATTGGAACCAGAGGGAAGCCTCTTAGAGAAAGATATCGTCACTTTTCTCTTGTACAATGGGTCATTCTCGGAACTAGAACACAGACTCTTAGAGTGATATGTCTTCACTGTTGGGATTATGGATGACTTCAACATGTGTTGCATTGGTTTTGTCATTGATGGCAACACTAGATGGAAAAACATCTAAGTGCCAAAAACATAGATGAGTCATGTTACTATGCAGATGAAGGTGTTACAGATGATTCATATTAAGAACCAGTAGATAGTGGATGGGCATTTGTTGCAATAAAAGAAGATCAACCCGCACCTATTGTCAAACCAGTAGAGCAAGCACTTGCAGCAAAAATTGAAGAAAAGGATGAATGGATCATAGATAGTGGATGCTCGCATCATATGACTGGTGATAAAAGAAAATTCTTGTCATTTTGAGAATGTAATGGAGGTCTAGTAAGATTTGGAGATGACAAAGCTTGTTTAATCAAAGGAAGAGACACTATTTCTTTGGATGGTAAGCACAATACTGACAATGTTTATTATGTAGAAGGTTTAGAGCATAACCTTTTGAGTGTTGGTCAGTTAGTGGAAAAAGGATTTCAGTTACAATTCAAGAATGGAAAATGCAAAATCATAAACAGAACTGGATTGGAGATTGCAACTGGTAATCAGACTAAAGGTAATATCTTTCATTTGAATACCAGTGATAAGACATGTTTGACTGCTCACATTAATAAAAGTTGGTTATGGCATAAAAGACTTTGTCATGTGAATTTTGATTGCATTGTAAAGATCAATTCAACTAAGGCAGTAAGGGATTTACCTAAGATTGTGAAACCTCATAATCTGGTATGTAAGGAATGTCAAATGGGAAAGCAAGTTAGAACAACATTTAAGAGCACTACTGAGAAATCCAATAATATTCTTGATTTAATTCATACGGATTTATATGGTCCAACAAGAACAAGAAGTCTTCAAGGTGATAGATAATTTATGCTAATAATTGATGATTATTCTAGAATGTGTTGGGTTACTTTTCTCAGGGAGAAATCAGAAGCTTTTGGAAAATTCAAGATATACAAGGCAATGGTAGAGAATGAAACTGGCAAGAAAATAAAATGTTTGAGATCTAATCAAGGAGGAGAATTTACATCTAGAGAATTCAAATCATTTTGTGAAGTGAATGGAATCAAAAGACAACTATCAACACCCCAGACACTGTGTATTGGAGAGAAGCTATAAATACTGCGGTTTATACTTTCAACAGAGTTCGCATCAAAAGTGAAACTGGTAAGACCCCTTATGAACTATAGTTTGGTCATACTCCTACTCTTAAATACTTCAGAATATTTGGAAGCAAATGTTATATTAGGAGAGATGAGTCTATTGGCAAATTTGATCCTAGAAGTGATGAAGGTATATTTATTGGTTATTCATCTAGAAGCAAGGCATGTATATTTTATAATAAAAAAATGTAGAAAATCATTGAAAGTACTAATGTGAAGATAGATGACCATTTTAGAGGAGATTCAAGGTTTGTAGATTCTGAACCAGCAGTTCAAATGATTATAAATGAACCAGCACAGATTGCATTGGTACAGGATGTAGATCCAGTCACACCAGCATCATCAGAGAACTCAATGGTGACTGAAGAACAATAAGATGTGAATAAACTCAAGTATGTAAGATTGAATCATTCAGAGAATCATATAATTGGAAACAAAAATCAAGGTCTTTTGATAAGAGGAAGATTGGAAAATGAAGAGGTATGTTTAATTTCTCAAGTTGAACCAGCATCTGTTATTGAAGCATGTCAAGACAAACATTGGATAAAAGCAATAGAAGATGAATTAGAACATATTGAAAAGAACAATACTTGGACATTAGTTCTCTGGCCTAAAGACATAAATGTAATTGGAACTAAATGGGTATTTAGAAATAAACTTAATGAAGATGGTGAGGTAATCAAAAACAAAGCAAGATTAGTTTGTAAAGGTTATTGTCAGAAATAAGGAATTGATTATAATGAAACCTTTGCACCGGTAGCCAAAATTGAGGCAGTTAGACTATTTCTTACATTTGCAGCTCATAAGAACTATAAAGTTTATCAGATGGATGTAAAATGTGCATTTTTTAATAGAGATCTTGAACAGGAAGTTTACATTTGACAACCTGATGGATTTTCATTGACAGATGATAAGGATATGGTTTGCAAGTTAAGGAAAGCTTTATATGGATTGAAGCAAGCTCCCAGAGCTTGGTATGCTAGATTGGATAAATATCTTTTAAAGCTTGGATACACAAAAGGTAATGCTGACAGTAACTTGTACTACAAAATCACCAATGATGACATTTTGGTTATTGAAGTATTTGTGGATGACATCATTTTTGGAGGTGAAGATGGATTATGTAAAGACTTTGCTAACAAGATGCAGGAAGAATTTGAAATGTCTATGATTGGAGAGAAAAAAATTTGTAGGTTTGCATATTTCACAAACAGATAAAGGCATATTCATATGTCAAACAAAATACTTGAAGGAACTTTTGAAGAAATTTGGTATGGAAAACTCCAAACTAGTAAGTACTCCTATGACTACAACTGATAAAGCATTGAAGGATGATTCAACTACTATTAATCCGACAAAGTACAAATCTATGAATGGAGGATTATTGTATTTGACACAAACCAGACCTGATATAATGAATGCAGTATGTATTGTTTCAATATTTCAAAGCAATCCTAAAGAAAACCATGAATCAACAGTAAAAAGGATTTTCCAGTACCTACAAGGCACAGCAAATCTTGGCTTATGGTATCCTAAGGATGAAAACTTTGATTTATATGCATATATAGATTCAAATTAGGTAGTTAATGTAGATGACAGAAAGAGTAACACTGGAGGCGCATTCTTTCTTGGTAGAAGATTAATTTCATGGATCAACAAGAAGTAGAGTTGTACATCATTATCTATAGCAGAAGCAGAATATGTTGTAGCAGCAACTAATTGTACTCAGGTATTATGGATTAAACAAATGTTGAAGGATATAAGGGTAAAATGCAAAGAATCGGTAATTATTTATTGTGATAATTCAGTAGTAATTGATACATCAAAGAATCTGGTATTTCACTCTAAGACAAAGCATGTTTCTATTAAGTATAATTTTCTAAAAGAGAATGTTGAAGCAAATGAAGTAAGATTGTTTTATGTGAATACTAAAGAGGAAATGGTAGATATCTTTACAAAGCCTTTGCCTAAGGAAACATTTGAATATCTCAGAGAGCAGCTTGGGGTAATTTCCCCACCAGAAGAGACTTAAATGATGAATATTGGCTTCAAACTGGCAGGGACTAACAGAAAAATATTTTCCGGCTTTGATGAAGGAGAGCTACTTCTCAAGAGGAGTAGTTAGTTATATGTTATGTTTTGATTCTTAACTACTTTGGCATTTGATGTCAAAGGGGGAGAGATATCTATGGAAAAACTTTGTACTTTGGGGAGAGATGAACATTATACTTGGAGAGATGTATTTTGGTTTTGGTTTCTATTTTTGGTACAAACTTTGTATTGATCTACTTTTGGGAGATTGTTGGTTTATTGGTTTTTGGCATTCTGTTTTTGGCACTTAGATGTTTTTCCATCTAGTGTTTCCATCAATGCCAAAGGGGGAGATTGTTGGTATTATGGATGACTTCGTTATGTGTTGCATTGGTTTTGTCATTGATGTCAACACTTATCCTTCTGGAGGTCTACATTGTTGATTTGGCACTCTAGTTATATTGGTTTATTGTTGAACCGACACATTGTGTTCATCAGTATATGCTTCACCGACAGGATATATTGTTCACCGGCAGTGATGGTAACTTATTTTGATCTGGAGATCATTCGTTTATGTCGATGACATGGATTGGATGTTTGGATTTGGTGTTTTTCTTATTGGTCTAATCGGGTTGACATATTTGCCTTTACCGATAGATAGGTCTAGGTTATGCATCGGTACAAGATATCATGTTCCAGATCAACACAACACATTTTGGAAATGGTTTATGGATTGAATAATATGTAAATCTATTGAGGCCGACATAGTGTATCGCATCAAGACTTATTTTGTAATTGATTTAAATGTAATATCTCTAGGGAGATGACCTCATGTTAAGGTCTTAGGTTTTGTATAAATAAATGTAAGATCTCATTTGAGAGATATGGTATGGTAGCAGATGAGTGTGTGCAAATATTGAAGACCAAAAATAAGAAAATCCTTGTGGGAATCATGCAGATATTATTTGAAGGTTGAAGGAAGGTTATGAAGGTGTTTGGCACTCATGTTCAGAGCTTAAACCGGTATTGAATCCAGCATTGCAAATGCTATTCCCCGGCAGTACATTGTTATTGGATTTAACCATCCAACTGTAGTCAATGTGACTCCTATTTTTTGTTTGGGTAGTGAGCTCTAGGCAGTTGGACTTTCTGCATGTGCAAACCCCATTTGTATACACTTACTATCTGTAGTAGTATCACCTAATTGTGGGTAAGGTTTCCCACTGTGTTTTTTCCCCTTACAGGGCTTCCATGTCAAAATATTTGTGTCATGTGTTGTGGATGTTGTTTCTCTTTCTATTTTATGCATTAAGTTATATCGGTACTGCTATAACAGTTAATCTATTTTACCAACATTAAAGTTTGATTTACCGACACTAAGTTTTAAGTTGGAATAATTTGTTTTGGGTTATAATTTATTGTCAACTAGTTCACAACTAATTCACTCCCCCCCCTCTCAATTGTCCTTTTGGTTCCTAACATTCACTTCTTCTTTTCTTGTACAGTGGGTCATTCTCAGAACTAGAGCACGGACTCTTAGAGCGAGATGACGCCACTTTTCTCCTATGCAAGGTGATTATTCTCAGAACCAGAGCACAGACTCTTAGAGTAGGATTTCACGCCTTTCTTAACTCTTGTACTATACATTCTATATAGGTTGTATCATACTCGGGCATAAACTCCTATGAAGTGCTTCGAACCTCACTTGCATACATGCACTCGAGGTTGAGTAGAACTAACGGTGTGCTCACTCTCCTCCCTTACATGGATCACCCAGACAGGCTTTGGGGGCTATATTTCCATGTCTTTCTCTCCATGGATCACCTAGATTTAGGGGCGAGATGTCCATGGTTTATCTCTTGTTCACCTTTCTTCTCATGGATCACCAAAGTGTGTATTCATGTTCTCTCTTCTTCCTCTCATGAACTCATGGTTTTACTATTGATGGTTCATGGATGATGTCATCTTTGCTCTTTTATGTGATCTCTCATGTTTACATGATGGCATTGGTCTTTGTTCCTGATTAGTTGTTGAGATATCTAAGTATCGAGGTCTCTTAGACTAGTTAGTTTGTCGTTTTGTGTGTGTCGTGTGTCTTGTGTGCTTTGTTTTTGTTTTGTGTGTCTTGTTCCTTTTTGTTTTGTGTCTTCTTGCATATTTTTGAGTGAGTTAAGATCCTAAGATTGGGGGCTTGGTTCCTTGAGATTAGTGACATCTTATA
This sequence comes from Cryptomeria japonica, assembly GCF_030272615.1. Lineage (NCBI taxonomy): Eukaryota > Viridiplantae > Streptophyta > Pinopsida > Cupressales > Cupressaceae > Cryptomeria > Cryptomeria japonica. The sequence continues at coordinate 195,322,100 of NC_081406.1, forward strand.
CTCTTTGTGGTATTGCTCTATATCTCTCATTGTCATCTCTCTTTTCTTCTACTTTAGTGGTAGTAGTGGTGTAAGTCATACTCCAGCTAAAGTGGGGGCTAACTGTAGTGTCATAAATTGTGCCTCTTGCAATTTTAACCATATTTGAGGTCCTCACCTTGGCGACGACATCCTTCTTCCTAACAGAGACCTCTTTCTGCATTTTCACCCCTTGACCCCTTCCTGTTTGAGCCTTGAGATAGCCTCAAGACCCTGTCTGGGAGCCAAGATAGGGCAGGACAAGGGCGTGGCACCCCTTTCACCCCTAGGATAGGGGCATGGAACCACTATCCCACCCTCTTAGGGTGGCCCCAAGATAGGTCCCCTCAGCCCTATCTGCACTTCGGGATCCAAAATCTCCCTAGTGTCGGCCTTTGGTGAGATGAATTAATCTTTGGAGGTGTGTATAAAAGGGAGTTGGTTTTCTCATTTGTGGGAGGTAAAATTTAAGTAGGATTTAGATAAGCAAGCAGAGGCAAAGATATACATCATCAAGCATTCAAGAATTCAAGTCTTCTTCATTCATCCATTGGAGCAACATTACAACATTCATTTGCAATCATGTGTATGTGTTAGGGTTTTGTCATGTTACATGTCATTTCATTAAAAACTTGTGATTACATTCAAGAATAAAATAAATCATCATCGATAAATTGCAGATCTACAAGGTATACATTTCCATTGTTTACATTCAAGCATTTGCAATTACTTTCTTTCAAGGTTGATTCCTCAACCAAGGTTTGACTGAGGCAAACCCCTATCCACAACCCCTTTTCCTATCTTTTATGTGTGTAGGTTGCATGTGTGTCGTTGTAATTGTAGGTTTGGGCTTCATTTGTAGAGACAGAAGAACCCTTTTCATTTCACGGATTTTGTGGAGGACCATGTACACTCCTGCCACGGTCCCAATGACTTTTCTCCAAATTTGCAAGCCAAATCCGTATCATTCTAATTAGCTCGGATCAGAAGTTATAGTGCAATCCTCAACTGGTAGCTCCTCATTCAAATCATTTTCTCTCTTTTCCACATAGTCAACAAGTCAACTTTCTCATTTACAAAAGAGGGTAAATCACACTTCAACCCTTGCAATCCACTTGGAATTCACATCCTTGTTTCCCTTGGATTTGGATCTAGTCGATTCAAGCCCCTCTTTTGAATGTAAAGTATCTCCAAGTGAAAATCATCCTACTAACTTCCTTTCTCTCTCCTAGGTGGGGAGTCACTAGGATCCAATTTTCCACTTTATAGCTAAGTGGCTAAAAATGAATTTCATCTAGATTAATTTAGGATAGAAAATTAATCTTGCATACATGCAACTTTCAGCTAGATTAATTTAGGCTGGTGAATTAATCATGCATTCATGCAAATTTCATTAGACTAATTTAGGATTGTAAATTAATCATGCATTCATGCAACCTTTCATCTAGATTAATTTAGGTTGATAAATTAATCTTGCATTCATGCAAATCTCACCTAGATTAATCTAGGGTGGTAAATTTGACGAGCTTCACATAGATTAACCCAAGAGGTCAAAGAATCACAATTTTGATAGGTTAATTTAATCATGGTTATCTATGACACATTTTTGTAATATTCGATATGTTTTACTATGAAAATGTCACATTTGTCTTGGCTTAAGATTACAATATGTTTTTGGTGATTTATACTTCTTGAGTCTTTGACATTGTTGGTAGCTTTGTAGAAAATACAAGTCAAATTTTAAAGTGCAAATAACTAGCACATTTGGTGCAAAATGTGGTCAAAGACTTGAAATTTGAAACAAGAGTGTCTTCTTTTTTATATTTATTTAATATTTGGACTTGGGAATTAATAAGAAACACCTATCTTTTGTGTTTTCTTTGCTTGGGCACACTTGTGCATGTGAGCGGTCCCACAGCTGACACACACTATCATCTTCGCTTGGACCTCATGGTCTTGGGTGCATGATAAAAGTGTCAAGGACACTTTTTTTCATTTTATAGGTAGAGGACCTATCCCCCTAAGTAGCCCATAAGTCCAAGTGAGGGGAGAACGACCCAAGCGATAATGGGCTAAAGCCAAGTCACTTCTCAGCCGCTATATAAAATGCTTGGGGAGGAAATTCCTCATGACGGGTGCTAATTTCCTACCTATGTCGACTTTCCCAATACCTATGTTCTACAAGAAGAAAGCCTCCCGAGGGAGAGAGCTTCTATGGACTCCCGAAAGAGAGTCCCATACTAGAAAGCCATTATTTTAGATTTGCAAAAAACCTTCTACTTGTTGACTCAGGCATTGTGATACGCGAATGTCGAAGAAACCTCTCATGTAGCCCTCAATTTGAGATAGTAAATTTCTCAAGATCTCTGGGTCCTTATAAATTCGAAGCGAGTGTCATGGAGATGAGCCAGTTCTACCAAGCTTCTAACTATCTAGTTGAATGTGGTATTTTGTAAGGGGATTCAAAAAGTATTGTCCTCGTCAACCTTAGGATTTTGCTTGAATGTTTTATTTTCATGCAAAAGTCAAAAAAACATTTTATCTTTTGTGCTTGTTAAAAGTGAATCATAAACAAAGGACATAATCAACATATCAAACAAACATTGGCAAACAGAAAATAACCTTTCAAAATCAATCATAATCAACCTTGGTTCTCAAACAAAGTTATCAAAGAGGTTCAAATAAGTGTCCAAATGAAATTTAAACAAAGTAAAACTTGGTCCAAAACATTTCAAAGTATCCATCCAACATTCAAAAAGATTTCATAAACATGGCTTGTCAAAACATTGGACTCCTTAGTTTCAAAATTCATGTCACTTAGGATTAGGCCTTGCATAGTCCAAACTTAGGTCTTAGGACATATTAGTTCTCTCTCATAATTAGTCCATTGCATAGTCATTATCCTCTTTTTCACTTAGGTTTAAAATCATTTTCCTAGGTCAGTCCTTCATATTTCTTTTCATTATCATTATTCTCCCAAAATTAGGTCTTTTGTCTAGGTTCCATTTTTGCACATTCCAAGTCATTAGTCCTTACATATCTTTATTACACTGGCCCCATCATTGCATTATCATAAACCCTAGTCTTTTCTTAGTTTTATTTTGTCATATCATATCATATCTTAGTAATTTGTCATTATCATTCTCCTCTTGCATTTAGTCTCAAAATTAGGTTTGCCAAACTCCAAAAATCAAAACTTTAGACTAAACCCTAAGTTTTTATTAGGAATTCTTGACCTTGTCCAACATTTGTCCTCTTATCAACACCATCTTGTCAAACCTTAGCTTAGTAACCAAGCATTAGATGAGACATTGTCATTTGTCCTATCATCATTTTGTGCTTTGTCCTCTTGTCAATTAAGGTCTTGACTTCATTTCTATTTCTCGAGGCTATGTCTTTAGGTTTTCATTCCAGAAGTTTGTCCAAATCTTGAAAAGACCAAAAGAATAGATTGAATTATTGTCCTGTATTGCATTATCATTCCTTAAAATTGCATTTAGTTGCATATCATTGTCATTTCCAAAATTCAAAAAATCTCAAAACACAAGTTGCATTGCCATCCTTTTAGGTTGCATTTGTTAATTCCATCAATTGCATTGCATAGTGGCATGCTTATTGAAACAAGGTCTAAGTCAAAGAAATTGCAAGAATCCACATATCAAGCCATGTCTTTTCTAATGGATGATACCCAGTTGAGAAAAACACAGTTCTATCCAGCCTAACGACAAGGCAACATCATACAACCAAACTTCAATCCAAATGTTGGTCCACCTACAAACATGCTACCAAAGTATGGAATCGTTAAATTGGGACCACCACTGGATTTTAAACCAATCTTTGTACCAATGCAATCAGGATTTGGTAGTGTTCAACATAAATCAAATGAAACAATCATTCAAAACCAAACCTCAATTTTTCATCCAAAACATCAAAGTCCTTGTTTGAAAAAGACTAGTCCTACCCCACATGCGATTTGGTTAGAGAAAATGATGAGAGAAAATGAAATACCACCAATCATAAGAGAATCAAACTCAGACTCTAAATTTGAATCAAAATTAGAGTTTGAATTATACCAACCTTCATGTTCTTATGAGACTCAACCTTCACAAGTAATTTATTCTTCCTACCGGTCCAACTTGCACATAGCTCAAAACTATCCAATCTCCACATTCAGACCATCGTCCCAACCTCTAACATAAAATTTGCAACTCACACATTATTTCCACAAACCTCAACAAGTGATCATATCAAACCAATTCAACCAAGTCCAAAATCAAATATCATTCAATCAAAACCAAATTTCAAATGTTTCAAACCAATTCAACAAAGTCCAAAATCAAATATCATTCAATCAAAACCATATTTCAAATGTTTCAAACCAATTAAATCAAGTCCCAAATAAAATCCCATTTAACCAAAACCCAATTCAAAATCAAAATATAACACCAAAATAAAACAAAACCAAACCAAAATCCAAACCCAACCATGTCAAAACCTCGCAAAGATTGAAATGCTTCTCCAAATAAAGGTATCTCTATTACAAAGATCTTAAAAAGAATCCTAAGTGATTCTTCTGAGAAATGCTAATCCAAGTCATAATGCACGTCCATGTCATGCATCAAATATGCTAGAGCCAATGCAAATGTGTGCTTCATTTCCCATCACACCTATTTTAGAGGATACCATAAAAAATCCATCTCTCTCATCTCCAAACATTGATCCCTTACAATAATTCCTCATTTATATCCAAAGTCCAACCCCATGTCAAGAGGATAATTTAGAGCATGAAGAAATGAGTCCTAAAACAAATCAAGATCAAGATCTTAAAACCTTATCATTTCATCTAATTGTTGACCGGGATCTCATCTTCCTAGACACTCATGATGATCCCACAATCCCTATCCATCATATTTAAAGTCTCATTGACACTCTTCTCCTTGAGCAAGATCAAGATATCCCAGTCTATTCTATCCCAAAATATCCTCTTCCATTGCATGAACAAATTGTCCTTCCAAATCCTATTGACATTACACTCCCTGAGCAAGATCTAGATATCTCTTCCATTATTCCTAATAATCCCATTGAAAGTCAAGAGTAGAAAACCTTTAAAGATGAATCCAATGATCTTCCTCCTTTTCAAGATCAAATTATCCCTTTTCTTTTATATCCTCCACAAGACCTTATCATCCCTTTAGATCCTCCATAAGATTCCTTTTTTCCTCCATCTCCATGTCCTAATCCTCCATATATACTCCAAGATATCATTTATTTTGATGATCTTATTCTCCCACTCCATCTCTTGAAGAGTGTGTCATTGATCCTAATATCCCACATGATCCTAGCCCCCCTCATGATCCTAACATGTTGATGCAATATTTTCATGAATCCCCTACATGCATGATGAAAATCATTTACACACCCAACATACTAAGGGAGATCTTTCTCCCAAATCACCTATCCAACCATTGACATACCCTCGATCAGGCTTATACAACTTGCCAAAACCAACTAAGAACTTCTAACAACTAAGTCACACTAAAACTCACAAAATCCCATCCACACAAGAATAATTTATAATAGGTCTTCCAATTGTTAATTGACACAACTCTCAAGCCGAGTAATCACTCACCATCCCTAAGAACTTCACAACACCCTCCCATCCACCCTAGAGGACAAAAATAACTTGTTGTCATAACATTGTTCATAGTGTTAAATAGACATCAATAGAACAATCAACACTATGGATCATTTCTTATCCATAACCCTTCAAATGATAGTTGTGATGATAGGGAACCTTTCTATTCCCCTTTCCAACACCCATATTCAACAATACGCTTTCTCCTTAAGCCTATAATATATAATGTTTTTATTCATTATCAAACTATGACAGGCAAGCACAAGGTTTTTAGGACAGTCAATAACAAGTTTAGGAACGTTCAATGTTATGTGGATTTTTCTCACTTCATGGGGCCTCCAAACACTAAAAATGATTTAAAATAACCTCCTAGGCTTCCCAAATACCTCACACACACACCAATCCTGTTGAATAATGATGAATAGTTAGTACTAAACCGGTACTGAGAGGGGGGGTGAATCAGTACAGGCAAAAACTTTCTTCCCAATTCAAACAGCAGAGACTGCACTAACCGGTAAGCAGCATTACCGATCTCAGTCAGGACACTATCGGTAAAACATAGTGAGACTGTGAAATACACAAACTGGTAACACCCAAATCAATTCAATACCTAATACCTTATCACAACTTCACCCAAATGCTGAAGCAAGTAATACATCAGAAAATACTTATGACCATTGAATCAACTTGCATTACCACTTAACATAAAACACTAAACCATCACAAGAAAAGCATCACACATGACACACTGATTTTTCACGTGGAAACCCAACTAGGAAAAACCACGATGGGGATGAATACCTACAAGTTGTTCTTTGAACTCTTATGAAGTTCGCTCTGTTAGGAGCCTAGTATGGTTAAAGACTTTTAGAATAGGTTCTGCTAGGAACCGATCCTGCTAGGGATCACCTAGTTAAGGGATGGCCAAATACCCGGTTAAAGGTTATAACCCTATTAAAGGTTACCTCATAAGAGGATTTGAAGAACTCATTGAATTGAGTCACCCTGTTAAACGATTTACACAAAAGCCTGTTAAAGCTACCCGGTTAAGAGAGTTTCCAACTGTTGAAATGGTTAGAAGTCAATAGGTAGTACACTGATCTAATAACAGCACACAATACCAAGGCAGATCCTCTTTAGCTCCTTTTCTTCTACAATTACACTCTACAGGTATCAACACACTTCTCCGATCTGGCAAGAATCAAGTATCTCTTCACTTGGATACAACCATAATATTTTCCAACAACTTTGAAATAAAAAACATCAACGACCTTATAGAAAATAGATAGGTCGGTATCATAAACCCTAAACCCTAAACATTTAGGTTTAACAATTCAGTCGGTTCAATCCTGACCGTTAATCACACTACATTGAATGCAACAGTCTTGAACAGATCTCAAGATGTTCTCTAATGTTCATTCTTTGTCACTTTAGGAAGCTAATAACCCATCACGCACTCTCCATCATTTATAGAGACTTTGCACATTCCTGAGGTAGATAGGATCAATTTCCATGCAATATCCTCAAGGAAATCCTTCACGTGCACAAGGTTGACGTGGCAACATGATCTGATCTTCATTACAATGCTAACTCATCACAAGATGTCATCGGTTGGATCACATAGGCTTGGAAAGCATCAACCGAAAACCCTGAAGCTGAGGCTACCAACCGGTAGTCATGCCAAATGAAACCCCAATACAAAACTTCCCATATATCGGTTCTCATTCCAACATATCGGTTCACCTTGAACAAACATACCGCTCCACTTTGTCATATATGTACCCATACTGCTCCACTTTGTCATATATGTACCGGTTCACATCATCATACCAGTTCTCTTGCCAATTGCTTATATCAATATACCGGTTCATACTTATGCATATTGACATCAATGACAACATACAATATCATCATGTCATCAAGCTCTGCACATATGCCAATAATCTCCCCCTTTGGCCTTGATGGCAATATATAAATATATCTCTCTGCTTCACATCTTCTCCCCCTTTGACAACAATGCCAAAGTGGAGGCACAAACAGCTATGTTCCACTATGTTGCTCCCCCTAAGGAGTAGCATCCTTCAACACACCAATCTTGAAAAAGATTGGTCAATGCAATACCTGACTGATGTGGAGTACACACCTTTAGTTCACCTCTTGAACGGGCAACACCCCTAATTCACCTCTTAAATAGGTAAATGTAGCCTTCGGTCAAGGCTTGGTGAATATGTCAACTAGTTGCCCCTTACTGGAAACATGTTCCAATACAACCTCTTTGTTCTGAACTTTCTCCCTCAAGAAATGAAACTTGAGCTTGAAGTGCTTGGTTCTAGCATGCAAAACCAGATTCTTGGAAATATTGATTGCACTTGTGTTGTCACAGAATATACTCACTAGTTCAGATACAGGAACTTTGAAACCACTTAATACATGTTTCATCCAAATTGTCTGGGTGCAGTTCATAAATGTTGCAACATATTTCACTTATGTTGTAGACTAAGATACAACTTTGCTTCTTACTCATCCATGAGACTAGTCTACCACCAAGAAAGAATGCACCACCGGTTGTGCTCTTCCGATCGTCCACATTACCAGCCCAATCTGCATCTGTAAACACTTTAAGGTTGAAATCATTACTGTATGGATACCATAATCCATAGTCAATAGTTCCCTTCAGATATCTAAGAATCCTCTTGACTACTACCAAGTGGGATTCTCTTGGACTTTTCTGGAACTGTACAGTAATACCCACTACATGTGCAATGTTCGATCTGCTATGTACTACATAGTGCAACTTACCAATCATTGATTGGTATTCCTTCTCATTTACCAATGCTGATTCATCCTCTTTTGACAATTTACAACCAGTCACCATTGGTGTACCAACCGGTTTGCTATCTTCCATGCCAAAGGTCTTCAACACCTCTTTGACATACTTGGACTGAGTGATAAAGATACCATCTTTCATTTGTTGTGTCTGTTGTCCAATGAAGAACTTAATCTCCCCTATAAGTGACATCTCAAATTCCTTCTTCATCTCATCTGCAAAATCATGACTCATCTTGTCATCTCCACCAAAAATTATGTCGCTAACAAATACTTCACAGATCAGAATCTAATCTCCTTCTGATTTCAAATAGATATTGCTATCTTCACTTGTTCTTTCAAATCCAATCTTCACAAGATGGGAGTGTAAGCGTTCATACCATGCTCTAGGTCCTTGCTTTAATCCATATAAGGCTTTATGTAGCCTACACACCATGTCATTGTCTTCTGATAGGGAAAACCCATCCAGTTGCTCTATATACACCTCCTCTTCAAGTATTCCATTCAGAAATGCACATTTTACATACATTTGATATACTTTGAATCCCTTGAAGGCTGCATATCCAAGAAGCATACGAACTCCTTCCAATCTAGCTACTAGAGCAAAGGTTTCTCCATAGTCTTCTCCTTCTTCTTGAGCATATCCCTTACACACCAGTCTGGCTTTGTTTCTTACCACTGTGCCATCTTCATTCAACTTATTTTTGAAAACCCATTTGGTGACAATGACATTTTTGTGCTCAAGTCTGGGTACCAAAGACCATGTGCCATTCTTTTCTATCTAGTCAAGTTCCTCTTCCATTTCCTTGATCCAGTCTTCATCTTTATGTGCCTCTTTAAAAATTTTAGGCTCAAATTGAGAGATCATGCAAAAGTTTTCTCTGACCTTTCTTCTTGTAAGAATTCTTGCATCCTTATCTCCTATGATCTACTTTGGATCATGATTCAGCATAACATACCTAGGAATGATCTTAACAGATTCCTCTTGCTTTTCTTCTTCATCCTCATCTTCATCAGTACCAACATCTACCAGTGTAAAAGCACTGTTACTAGTACAAGGTTGTTTTGCAACCAGTTCCCAGAAGGTTACCACCGGTTCATCTACCACTTTCTCACTATCGGTTTCCTCGGGTTTCTCAAAAGCTTCATCAACTCTAACATTGATACTTTCAACAATTCTCTAAGTCCTATTGTTGAAACATTTGAGAGCTTTGCTTTTGGTGGAATACCCTAGGAATATTCCCTCATCACTTTTTGCATCAAACTCGCTCTGGTGTTCCCTCCTCTTGATATAACATTTGCTACCAAACACTCTAAAGTAGCTTACTACTGGTGTCTTACCAGTCTAATACTCATAGGGAGTTTTATCCTTACCTTTCTTGATGAGTACCCAGTTCATAGTGTAGACTACAGTGCTCACCGCTTCTCTCCAAAAAGTGTGAGCAACCTTACCTTGAATCAGCATGGTTCTGGCTACTTCAACTATAGTCTGGTTGTTCCTCTCTGCTAGGCCATTCTGCTATGGAGTCCGGCGGGTAGACAGTTGCCTCTTGATGCCATTTTCTTCACAATAGTTATTGAATTCACTAGAAGTGAACTCACCTCCCTGGTCAGTTCTAAGGCATTTGATTCTCTTACCACTTTCTTTTTCTACCAGTGCTCTAAAGGCTTTGAATTTTCCAAAAGCTTCAGACTTGTCTTTCAAGAATGTGACCCACATCATTCTTGAGCAGTCATCAGTGAGAATTAAAGTACCTATCTCCCTGCACACTCCTAGTTTTCATAGGACCACACAAATCAGTATGCACAAGATCAAGTAAATTGTCTGCAATGAAAGATTTACCTTTGAAGGTTGAGGAAGACATTTTCCCCAATTGACACTCTTTGCACAAAGGATTCTCCAGTTTGCTCAGCACAGGCAATCCTCTAACTGCCTTGACCTTACTGGCCTTCACAATATAATCAAAGTTTACATGGCAGAGTCTCCTATGCCATATCCATCTATCATCAAACTTAGCCATTAGACATGTACTAACATTTGCATTCAACTGAAATAAGTTACCTTTGGTCTGCATACCGGCAGCCATTAGTTCACCACTCTTTCCTTTGATTTTGCATACTCCATCTTTGAATTCTAGAGTGAGTCCATTATCATTCAGCTGGGCAACACTCAAAAGGTTATGTCTGAGACCTTCTACCCAATACACATTATCAGCATTGTTTTTTTCCATTTAGAGAGATGGACCCTCTTCCTTTCACCATACATGGTGCATCATTACCAAATCAAACCACACCACCATCATACTCTTCTAGAGATGAAAACTTTCTCCAGTCACCAGTCATGTGGTGAGAACAACCACTATCAATAATCCACTCATTAGAATTATCAAAGTGGGAGACAAGAGCCTTCTTGTCTGACACATCTTCCTTGGCTGCTACAAACACAATGTCTTCATCTTCTAATTCCTCATCAGTGACACCTTCATCAACTGCTACAAAATAGTTTCTCCTATTTCCTCCTTTGAACTTCTTGAACTTCTCTGGTTTGTCCTTATTATCACCATTAGGACAGTTTACAACAATGTGTCCTATCCTATTGCAAGAGAAGCATTTCAAAGGGAGCGTCCCTCAATATTTACCGATTCCCTTAGGAATTATGTTGGAAAGAAGAGCTTCAAATTCCATCAAGATCTCCTCATCATCCATTTCTTTTCCTTGTCTTGGTTCACAACTGGTGCTAGCTTCTTTGCCCTTTCTGTATGGTGCAGCAGATGCTCTAAAGGTTGATTAAGTTTTCTGAGTATCGCCATCATAATTATTTAGCTCATATGCGGTCAACTTAGCAATGATGGAGTCTAGGGATACCTTTGTCTTGTCTATAGACCTCAACTCCTGAATAGCAACAACCCTTATTGCATAGACTGGTAACAAGGATCTCATGACTTTGCTAACAATAGTGGAATCATCTATTTTGCCTCATGCACTCTTGATGTCTCCAACAATAGTTTTGATTCTTATTCCATATTGTTGAATGGTCTCTCCTTCAACCATCTACATGTCTTCAAAATTTGCCCTAAGGCTCTCTTCCTTGGCTTGTTTCACATGCTCATCACTGCCATAGATATTTTCAAGAGCATCCCATACTTCTTTGGGATTGTCTTTATCCTAAACGTCAATAAACTCAATGTCAGATAGACTACTGATTAGGGCTTCCATGACTTGCCCATTCTCCTGAATCTCTCTCTTTTGATCATCAGTGAGAGTACCGGTAGGGATAGCATAAGCATTCTCAACATAGCTCTAGTGTTGAGCACCCATGCTTTTGATGTATATCTTCATTCTGTCCTTCCATATTTTAAAGTTATCTCTATTGAACTTTGGACCTTCCCTCTTCATCATTAGAGTAGGATCTTTTCCTCAAGCGGTTAAGCTTACAACACAAAGGACCTGGAGGACGCTCTGATACCAATTGTTGAATAATGATGAACAGTTAGTACCAAACCGGTGCTGAGAGGGGGGGTGAAATAGTACAGGCAAAAACGTTCTTCCCAATTCAAACAGCAAAGGCTGCACTAACCGGTAAGTAGCATTACCGATCTCAGTCAAGACACTATCAGTAAAACACAGTGAGACTGTGAAAAACATAAAATGGTAACACACAAATCAATTCAATACCTAATACCTTATCACAACTTCACCCAAATGCTTAAGCAAGTAATACATTAGAAAATACTTATGACCATTGAATCAACTTGCATTACCACTTAACATAAAACACTAAACCATCACAAGAAAAGCATCACATATGACACACTGATTTTTTACGTGGACACCCAACTGGGAAAAACCACGGTGGGGATGAATACCTACAAGTTGTTCTTTGAACTCTTCTGAAGTCCGCTCTGTTAGGAGCCTAGTCCGATTAAAGACTTTTACAATAGGTTCTGCTAGGAACCGATCCTGCTAGGGACCACCCGGTTAAGGGATGGCCAAATACCCAGTTAAAGGTTAGAACCCTATTAAAGGTTACCTCATAAGAGGATTTGAAGAACTCATTGAATTGAGTCACCTTGTTAAAGGATTTACAAAAAAGCCTATTAAAGCTACCCGGTTAAGGGATTTTCCAACTGCTAAAATGGTTAGAAGTCAACAGGTAGTACACTGATATGATAACAGCACACAATGCCAAGGTAGATCCTCTTTAGCTCCTTTTCTTCTATAATTACATTTTGTAGGTATCAACACACTTCTTCGGTCTGGCAAGAATCAAGTATCTCTTCACTTGGATACAAACATAACATTTGCCAACAACTTTGAAATAAAAAACATCATCGACCTTATAGAAAATGGATAGGTCAGTAGCATAAACTCTAAACCCTAAACATTTAGGTTTAACAATTCAGACGGTTCAATCCTGACCGTTAATCACACTGCATTGAATGCAACAGTCTTGAATAGATCTCAAGACGTTCTCCAATGTTCATTCTTTGCCGCTTTAGGAAGCTGATAACCCATCATACGCTCTCCACCGTTTACAGAGACTTCGCACATTCCCAAGGTAGATAGGATCAATTTCCATGCAAGATCCTCAAGGAAAGACTTCACATGCACAAGGTTGATGTGGCAACATGATCTAATCTTCATTACAATGCTAACTCATCACAAGATGTCATCGGTTGGATCACACAGGCTTGGAAAGCATCAACCGAAAACCCAGAAACTGAGACTACCAACCAATAGTCATGCCAAATGAAACCCCGATACAAAACTTCCCATATACCAGTTCTCATTCCAACAAACCGGTTCACCTTGAACAAACATATAGCTCCACTTTGTCATATATGTACTCATACCACTCCACTTTGTCATATATGTACCGGTTCACATCATCATATTGGTTCTCTTTCCAGTTGCTTATATCAATATACCGGTTCATACTTCGGCATATTGACATCAATGACAACATACAATATCATCATGTCATCAAGCTCTGCACATATGCCAACAAATCCTTCATCAACACTTGCATTGAAATAAAATGTCTCAATTCACTGTCAAAGTATGACAGTCATGAACTCCTTCGAGGACAGTCACTTATATTTGCAATTTGATGGATAGATAGGCCCCTCACAACTTGTAACATGTATGTTATACCCCTACACACTCAACCAAACCTTTACTTGCCTCCTCACAATAAAACTTGGCATTCTCATACCCCCATACCTCCTTCATTCTCAGTTTTAACAGTCTGAGACTGATTTTTTAGTCTTTCCTTCATGATTTGCACGTGCAAATGTCAGCATGGTTCCCTTGCAAAACAATAGAAACAAAATACAAATACAATAAGTCTATCCACAACAAGGGTTTGCATTAATGGATGTGGAATGGCCCTAAACTCATTATTTTCCCCTCTTGGTTACCCTAGTAAGGGTTTTTGACATATTTTACTAAATTTGTTGTAAAGTTCACAATACTAAATAAAATGCAATGAAACAAAATGGAAAAAACTCTAGATTCAGTTCACTTTCATATAAAATTGATTATCATGGCATTTGAATGAGTTTCAATTAGTTAAAATGTCTATGATCAGACTGGTGCGTCTTCAAAACTCAAAGTAAACTGCAAAACACCAAACTTTATTGATTTATTCTTGCTTTTATCATACAAAGTAATGACTTCCAACCCCCCTTGGACATGAAATAGACTTATTTAAACACATTCCAAATCCCCTTAATGGTTATAACAGACTTTTGAAACTCTAAACTAACCAAAGTCATTTACTTGTACAAATCTATCCTAAAAAGACTTAAATAACTTTTGTCATTAAGATCACTTTATTTCCAACCGAAAAAGACCTTAAATGGGACTCTTACATGACATTCCAAGGAACCTATTACACCTTTGCATGAAATAGCAACTTTTGACACATTATAACAGGATGACAACGTTGACTTCATGGAGACAACTTGATCCCTCCTAATCAAATTAAAAACACTACAAGGTGGTCCTAGAGACCTTATTACAAAGAGAATGGTCATCAAGACCTTATTCACATCTTTTATCCTTCAAAACACAAAAGTCTCATAATTGGCCTCATACAGGCTTGAGGACAACTTAGCTTCTCCTACACCAATGCACAATGGGTTTCTCCACTTTGGTTTAGTTTGATTCACTTCATGACCCCATCATTTCTTTCATATCATATCCACCTCATAATGGACTCACTTCTTCTTCCTAAAGAAAGAGTATTCTACAAGTCACAATGTTTTTAAAGGAAAAGGGGTAGACCTTCAGAAGAAAGAACCCCTCAATATTTAAAAAAATATTAATGGTCATGGCCTCAATGACATTCCTCAAGATGTTGGTACCCCTGCTAAACCCCACATCCCTCCAAAACCCAAACATGCACCTAGCCATTCATCTCTTCCATCCATCTTAGGTCCTTATATCCCTTCGTCCCTTATGCAGGATTAGAAAAGGCACACATCCTTGAGCACCTTCTATTCATCCAAAAGACCTCCATATAATTCCCATCCATCCATACATTCCTTTCTCACTATTCCAAGCAATTTAAATTCCAAGCACAAAATTCATAAGTCCAGCTATCCACATGTATTCAAGGATCAACATGTCCCATCTAATAGACATGTCAAAACAAAGAAAAATATGATCCAAAAAGAAAAAGAAAAATCCAAAAGGCCACAAAGGCCCACTAAGAAAATGAAAGAAAATTCAAAATCTATATGGGTTTCTAAATCCCTTGTGCAAGCAATGCAATCCAAGGAGCCACACAAAAATGAAAAATCAAAAACCATGTGGATTCCTAAACGGCTCCTTGAAGCACAATAGTCTAAAGAAGCATCAAAATTGGCATCCAAAATTGTTATTCCACCATCAAAACCTTTCAAATATGTTTCTCCATCACCTCCTTCATCCAGTTTGGGTCCTTATGTCCCAAAATCCCTAGCTATTCCTCCATCCAAATCTCAAAATATGAGATCCACTTTTCCTCCATCAATCCACCACCCCTCAAGGTGTGTGCTAATGTTGATCTTGCCAGCATTTCCATCTATTCTAGCCCAATTCTTCCAATATACCATCCATTATCCAATGCATATTTTCCATCCTCCCATCCCTTTGATCTAATCTTTTGCATAAATCCTTACCTTAGTCTCATCTCATTTCTATGTCATTATCCTACCAACGTCTTTTTGCTTACTTTTAATATTCATGGTTCATTTTTCAAGGCTACTATATAGGAAATAATATGGTTGAGTCCTTCTTTCATCCCCTATCATGTGTCCATTTTCTACTAACAAGTCAAAAATGCAAAAAGAAAAAAAAATGGTGAAGAAAAATAATTCGTCCATTGGTGAAAACCTGACAAACATGTGCCTTGGGTAAGTACCATAATGAAAACCTCGAAAACAAGCATCATGTGTAATCTATGAACTTCTTGCATACCATACTTGGGGGAAGGTTTCATTTATGTTATCCTATCATATCCTATTGTCCTTTAGTATTCCATTATCTTGTCATATCCTATTGTCCTTCATTATCTGTTATCCCTCATATCCATTATCCTCTCTATCTCCAGTTCCCATTTTCTACCTTTGATCTTTATAAGGCTGAGGATCTTCATGAACATCATGCATCCTATACACAACTTTCAGTCTATCAAAGCTTTTAGTCTTTATCCATTGACTTATTACAACCTTTCATCCATATTCCTTGGCTTATTGCAACCTTCTATCACTAGCCCTTGGCCTACCACAACCTTCAATCCATATCCCTTATCCATTTTTTACCTTGATTATCCTATCCATATCTTATCATCATCCATACACCATTTTATGTCCCTTGATCTTGACCTGACATAAGGACGTAAAATGCAAAACATCATTTTAAAAACCTCTTGACATGTCCCTTATTCCATCTCATTACTTTACATTGTCAAATCTAGTCTCTTATCCCATCGCACGATAGCCCTTGGGAATTGAATCTTCTTTGTCTCCATAATAATTGGCCTTTGTCTTCCCTCTATCCACCAACATTTTAGCAAGATTATTTATCCATTTGTCATATTCCTTGCCTTACTAGGCACTAGGGGCAACATCATAAAAATACCTAAAAATTAAATAATGTTCTAAAAAATAACTAAAAATCCAATAAAGTCCTGAAAAAAAAACAACTAAAAATCAAATAAAGTCCTGAAAAAATCCCTAAAAATCAAATACGATCCTAAAAAAGGCATTAAAAACATCGTCTAATGTCATGAAGTAATCCCAAAAAATTGTCAAACGTCCTGAAATAATCCAAAAACATCATCAAATATAATGAAAAAAGCACAAAAAAATAAATAAAGTTCAAAAACCCTAAAAATTGGAAAACATTAAAAATCCAAAACAATCGCTTTCATTTCATTTAGCTAATAAACAATCCCTTTTGTACATAGACAAACATCTATGTGGACATCAGATAGAAAACATGATAAACATTGCACTTAACAAATCACACATTAACAAATGAACTTTTCAATCAACTAAGCATTCAAACTGGTCAACTTGTCTTATCAATCAATCAACATCAATATCATTGGTCCTTGTCAACATTATTGTGGATCTTATACATGGTGTGGTATACTCGAAACAAACTATGTCCTATCTTAGACAGGGTACTGCATTCCTTGAAACCAGGTAGCATGATCGTCCTATCATCAAACAAACATTATCACTTTTGACAATAAGATCAAAATGGTTGTTTGACTTGTTTGGATTTGTGAGTCTTATCTTTCATTGATTTATCTTTGATCATGTTCCTATGCTACTTGATGATGTCACTGGGTGATTTAGAGTGGTTGGGATGGCTCACGATCTTTCTTGTTTTTTGTTTTATGTTTTTGGAGTATTTCATAAAATTCTAGGGCAAGTATGGGTGTTTGTGTTGGCACGTTCACATTGTGGATTTTGCACATACGTCAATCTTT
Source organism: Cryptomeria japonica (assembly GCF_030272615.1). Lineage (NCBI taxonomy): Eukaryota > Viridiplantae > Streptophyta > Pinopsida > Cupressales > Cupressaceae > Cryptomeria > Cryptomeria japonica. The sequence continues at coordinate 195,339,565 of NC_081406.1, forward strand.
GACACACACAATGTCTTAGGATAGTTGAACCATTCCTTATCTACGTTATGTCTGTTTTATGCAAAAGGGACTGCATTATCACCCTGGCTTTCAGTGCCATAGTGCGCCACATCCATTTTTCCATATCAAATAAAGGTTATCACATACTATTAGCATTTATGAAAGCAATATTTCATCACACTAATCATTCCTCACTTCTAAATTGCATTTCTTCTAGCTAACATTTCTTCTATCCCATCAATCATTCTATCTGTTCATCAAATCAATCATTATCATGCTATCTATTCTATCTGATCAATCGAGAATTTCTTCATTTTATATCAATCAACCCTTTTCTACAATCAATTAGCATTCTTCATTTCTTACTAACTAATTTTCTCTTTTCCCATTTTTCTTTTTCACCTAATATTCTTCTCTTCTTTCAACGGATCATTCATTTCTTTCATATATAAACAATCTCTTGATGGGGCATCCTACCTCCATCCCTCAGTTTGTTGGAGCATGATTTTTTTTTTCAATTTTCTTTGAAACAATGCTCAAAATCACATTGTCTCAAATAGGGGAAAAATGTAAACACTAAAAAATGGTCAATGCCATTTTTTAACATATCATGTGCATAGTCTTTACTGACCTAATTCTCCCAATTCTTCCCTTTTTTGCTCAATTTGACCCAATTTGACCTAATTTGACCAAATTGAGGTTTCTAGATGTTGGTTTGACTAATTTGGCCTCTTAGATTTAATTAATTAAACCCCATTTTATTTACAATTCTTCTAAGTCCTTAATAAATAAATTAAATAATTTATTTATTTGTCTCCTTTGTCAATTAATTGAAAAAAATCATTTTATTTAATTAACTAATCCATAAATATAAGAAATAAATTAATAAATCATTTTTATTAATTTATCATATTTATCTTCCTCCAAAATAAAGATAATTAATAAATTTTGTTTTTTTTAATTCATCTTTATTTGGTTTTTTGGTGAGGAGATAATTAATAAATATCTCTAATTATCCTGTCATGTGAGAATATTTCCTGCTTTTCTTAAAAAAAACATTCTTCTGTTTTATCCTCTTATATGGAGATAATAATTTTTAATTATTAAAAACTTCTTGATATTTTCAACTTGCTAATTTGGTATTTATGAGAAGATTATTAAAGATTTTATTATTTATTCTCATAGTATCTTCCCATTTGCTTTCTTCTATCTTCATCCTTCCCCGAATTGTAGCTCTGCTATGCACTCAATCAGGTCAATCCATCTAACCAAAAATCTTTTCAACCTTAACCATCCAATCAATCCCAATTTTTCTATAAATTGAGCTCTCATTGCTCATTTTTAGCAACCATGTTTCAAGTATCCTTATGTTGTCAATTTCATCTCATCTTTCTATCATATTGCTTGCAACACACTTGCTTTGTATGTGTGAGCCACATACATTTGAAGGAGAAAGAAGAACAATGGAAGGGAATGGAAGAAACACTTGCATTGGTTTGCATTCTTTTAAGTGTTTTATTTCCATACTTCTATTGAATGTGTTAGAATTATATTTCATAGCTTTTGTGGCTGGCTAATTTGTGTTATGATTTCCTTACTGCCAAATTCCTACCTTACAACCAACACACAAATTTCCAAGTCTATCCTCAATTACATCATATGTCGATATGGACTCCCTCAGGCCATTTTTATTGACAATGGTTGCCCCTTCAAAAACCAAGATGTTAGGGAACACTGCGAGTAGTTTCATATACAACACCGCTTTTCATTTCCTTACTACCTGCAAAGTAATGGTCAAGTTTAGGCATCTAACAAAACCATCATAAAAGTCCTTAAGAAGATTGTCAATGACATTGGTTGAGAATGGCATGTATAGTTGAATCCTATCTTATGGGCATACTGAACTAGTATCCACACATTTGCACACGCTACACCTTATTCACTAGTTTATGGTACCGAAAGCTATCCTTCCTATTAAGGTCAAGATCCCTTCATTGAGAGTATCCTTGCACATTATCATTGATGATGAAGCATATATATAATCTAGATTGGATGACCTAGAAACATTAGATGAGTGATGTCAAACTACTCTAGCTCACCTACAATCATATCAGAATTGTCTCCACAAGAACTATAACAAGAAATTCAAGGGTAGGCACTTTGAAATCAAAAATTTGGTCCTCAATATGACTCCAAAGAATTAGTGCAAGAAAGAGAGAAGCCGGGAAAATTTGAGCCTAATTGTCTAGGTCCCTATATAATCACTACAATCTGTAGGTCTGGGGCATATCAATTAGCAACATCAAAAGGAGAACCATTGTCTAAACCTATAAATAGTATGTACCTTTGCAAGTATTATCCTTAAGTAAAAAAGAACCTGGAAAAAGAACAAAAAAATGAAAAAAAGATCCTTAAAAAAAAGAAAAAAAAAATTGAATATGGATCCTAAAAAAAGAAAAGAAAAGTAAAAAGAAAACATTCACCCACTAGTGAAAACTTGGCAAACAAGCGCTTTGGGTAAGTACCATGGTGAAAACCTGGCAAACAAGCGCCATGTGTAGCAAGTCACTATTTCACCATCTATCATCAGTCTATTCAAATCCTATTCATATCCATGATAGATTTTTCATCCATCTTTCCATCAAACCCCTTTATCCTTTCTAGCCTAAAACTGGTCGATGTTCATTGTCTTTCCTGAGCACAAACTAGTCTTGTATATATACTCATTTTGACCATTGTATATAGTTTCACAGATTGGGGGCAACTCTTCTATCATGATAAATCGATGGAGTCCTTCTCGCTGCAAGATTGGAGAATGGTGCATGTACATAACTTAAATCTCTTGAAAAAATATCTAAAAATTGTTAAAATGTCATGAAAACATTGCAAAATGTCTTGAAAAATAATAAAAAACATCCAAAAATGTCTTGAACAAAAGATCCAAAAACATTCAAAAAATGATTCAGAAGAAATCTCCAAAAAAATCAAATAATCACAAAATCGTAAAAATTAGAAAATAATCAAAAACAAAAAACAATCAATCATTTTCATTCCATCAATAAACCTATCCTTTTGCAACAAATAAACACTTGAGTAGACATGGTCACAAAACCCACATAGCACTATGCTTATCAAATCATGCATCAACAGACAACCTATCAATCAAATAGATCAACTTGTTGTATTGATCAACCTATCAATTAGCCCTATCCGACTATCATCTATCTTAAATAGGGTGCAGTATAATCAAAACCATATTGTGTATATCTTATATGGTGTACATCATTCTTGAAACCAGACACCATGATTGTCATATCAAACACAAACTATCAAGACTTTGACAACAAGATTAGAATGGTTGTTGGCTTGCTTGGTCTAGTGAGTCATATCCTTATTTGATTTATCTTTGATCATGTTTTTATGCTACTCGAGGATATCCATAAGTGATTAGAGTCGTCAGGATGGTGCATGATCTTTTTGTTTTGACTTTTATTTGTGGGTTGTTTTCATGACATTCTAAAATAGGTATGTCTTGGGTGTTTATGTTGGTACATTCACTTTAATACCATCACACATACCTTGACCCATGACACACACCCCAGTAATATAAAAAATTGCACCTTGTGCAATTCAACATAATAAATGGTGCATTCCTCCACATCATCGGAGGTCGTGTACTACCATCTTTGTCCTTTTGTCCATCAGGATCGCTTTGTCAGCTTCAAGATGGAATTTCACCAGCTTTGTCAACCTGTCACCTTTGGGACTACAACACAATGTGGAGATCTCCACGCAGCGTACTAGCATCCCGCGAATCTGATAGTCTGCAGGTGGTCATTTGAGCATTACGCTTGTGCTCGGAATGGATCGTAACGCACTTACATGCACCCACCAACGTCAGTTTGCCTCTCAAGGACTATATCTCTCCCATTTGAAGGCATCTTTGGGATCTTTTGGCATTTTGAGATCACTTCTCATAGGTTGGAGCTTTTGGCAATCTCTTTGGATAGTGTTCATAGCTTTTCTCACAAAGACCACCATTGTTGCAGCTCTCTAGATAGCTCACAACACCATTTTCATAGCATTTTAGAAAGGGGAGTTTACTCATTCTCTATTTCATTCATTTTATGCATTATCACTCTTTTATCTTGCATTGTATTTCCATCATCTTTATCAATTTATTTCCCCATGGCTTTATCTGGGTTATCTATAGCAGTGAAAACACCAAAACTAGGACCTAACTTAGGCAGGCTCCAAAACCCAACCCTCAATATTTTCTCTCTTATTTGTGTGTAGGCGAATAATCGTGGAAGAATAGTAACTTTATGGGAGGCTCCAAATCATAGACCGGTTGTGAGTTTCTCTCACCTTCTCTCCCTTTATTTTATCCTAGTCATTTTGTATTTTGCATTCATTAGCTTAGCCTTATCATTTTTTATGTTTTATTGCATTATAATCGCGTATGATACTTTCTATGTGATCTTTGTACCTCATTCGTATAGGATGACAACACACTCTGCTAGTGTCCCAAACTTGTGTGCTCATCCTCTAGAGAGAGGCTTAGTAGAGTCGTCTGAGAGGCTCACATTGTGGTTAGTTTATTCAGTTTGTTATATTCATCCCCTGGCTCACCCTTAGCACCAATGCAAGTAAGGTATCAGAGGGTCAATTTGTTCTCTAGGGTTCATCATCCTTGAGGTAGCAAATTTCCTTTGTTACATTTTGGTGAACCCAATGTGAATGAGTTTTACTTTTGCATCATTTAGTTCATTGCATACAATCTCATCTTAAAAAATAAAATAAAATAAAAAAACAAAACAAAAAATAGCATATCTCACATCTCTAATTTTTTCATCTAAAACACCTCATGTCCCTATAGTGTAGTCTTAGCATTGAAAGACTCGTCTATGATCTTTATGACCCAGATTGCCATAGGAGTTGTAGTCAGAAGGTCATCTAGACAGAGTTTTCCTCCCAACTATTATAGTCCTCCTTTTCCTAGAATGATGTTTAAAGATCAGCTTCCTTACCCAACTGATTTCCTGGCTTCTCATTGTTGGAATCAATGAACACTAAGAGGGGGGTGAATTAGTGTTTTGTAATTCACAAATTTATTAAGCTAATTCTTTAACCACTGGATGCAAATAACTGAAAGCAAAGTGTAGAAAAATAAACCAATTAAACATGCAACCATAACACCAAGATTTTTACATGGAAACCCAAAAGTGAAAAACCATGGTGAGATTTGAAACCACAATATTATTATACTATGGCCAATAGTAAAACAATATTATAAAAGTGGAATGCACTTGCATTCAGGCACACTACCTAGAGCTCGCTGCTCAATTACAATATAGGGCTACAACCCCGGAGGGCTCACTATCCTACAAAATGAGATATAAAAGAGAATACAATTTTTGAACTGGAGTATAGCATCTACAAATTTCAGAAATCAGTTATGTTTAGGCTCTGGAATGATCTATTGTATCTATTCTAGAAAACTGCTATGTTCTACTCTACTACCAACTACCAGATCATTAACACTCAAGATGTGCACGTGAAACTATGCTCAATCACTTTCAACACAATCTCGCACACATATCATCACCCAAAAATATCATCCAAATCGATCTTATATATCTGCACCATCAAAATAGATCTCCAACTAGTCGACTTCTCAAAACAGCAAAAGGTGAAACGTGTAGGCTCATGTCAGCACAATCCTTCTACAAATCCTTATTTTGGACCTAAAAAAATGTGATCACAAGCTTCCCACAAGTTAGGCCCAATCACCTCAAACTCGTGAATGACCACTAGAATCACCTCAAGGAATCCGAACCACACACTACACCATCAAACAAGAGAATAACCATGTTCTTCCTGTAATACCAGATACCAAACCAAGAAAGTTGCACTAGAATCAACACCAGAGATGAGAATTGCATGAAAAAGATACCTCACACATCCAATCAACTATTCAAATTACTTCAACCAAAAATGCATCACCGGAAATGAATAATGCTCACCGGATCTATACACTAAGTTCCATCGACTAGACTTATGCTTCATGAAAAACCAAACTTAGTCAAGAATTTTGGTAATCCCAATCTCCATATATTGGATAGTATTACTAGGCCGAGTTGCCATAAATGACAACCCCTAAGTATTCTCCATGCATATAACATCATCAATCTTCACTGAAACATCACCGGAACAATGTATTTTTCCAACACTCATCCCCTTAAAGTCCATTCTCATAGGGGGTCCTTCTCCACCTGGTTTGCAATCCAACTCTCAGAACAATTCTCCAAGAAATTCTACTTCATCTTCCCCTCCAATTGTTGATCATGACTCTTCTCTTACTATTTACTTCAAGAAAAATGGCATGCTAGAGCAAAACTTGATAGACTTTGAAGGTTTCCTAAATCGGGAGAATGTCCTCCCCGAGTTGGAAATGTTGTAAGCACTTTGAGAGATATGTTGATCTCGGATATACGGGGCTTGGAGATGCTAAGGGAATTATCTATGATTGTCAGGAGCCATGTGCCTTTATCTAGTGTCTTGTCTCAAGATGGCTAGTCCAATACCTGTGTTCCTCAACTTGGTGTTGGCATGCTTGGATCGACAGTACACATGGTTGATCCCAGACCCACCATCCTTAGTATCATTGCCTCATACACTCCTTTGGGTTCTATGAGCATTCCTAGTAGCTCAACCTCTATCTCTGATGCGGCTCATCTCTCTATGGGGCTCATCTCTCTATGGTTAGCACTATTACTACCTTTGTTTGCAATTGACACTCATTTGGGTTATAAGTATTGTCATTGATGCCAACACACTTCATGGGAGATCCAATAATCAAGGTAATCGGCATTCACTTCACTAGCATTCAGGGAACCGACATTCAAGGAACTGGAAAACTTGGAACTGATATTCTAAGGCCGACATAGGATATTGATCTAGCAAGTGTGGAAGCGGCATTCGTCATATCGTTTTATGTTTATATTTTATCTGGACCGACATGTGTCTTATCTTTTGTGATATGTTTGTAAGCCGACATAAGGCATTTGTGTTTATTCATGTAAATGGGTATATAAGTCAGTCCAGGTTAGGTCATTATATAATGATGTGGATATATGGGAGATAAGTGATGTGAAAGGTTTTATAATGTTATCTTGATCGATAGAATGTGAATGCAAAGATCTGCAATCGGTCTTGATTATTGGTCTAGAGGATTGAGAAGCGATCAAAGATTCTGGTAAGGGAGGTTATAGTATAACCGGTACAGATAGTCCTTTAACCAAAACTCATCTAGCATAACAGATGCACATTCTGAGTTCAGTTTTTGTTTGTAATCTAATATTTGGATTTGTATTCAGTGAGGCTCCTTTTGTGATGAGCAGTGTGCTCTAGGCAATGTGCCTTCCTACATGTGTAGGCCCCTCTTGTAATATTTATTCATTTGGCTAGTGGATAGATATTGTGGCTCACCAATCCCACCATGATTTTTCCTCTTTGAGGTTTTCCATGTATAAATATATGTATTATGGTGTTGATTCATGTGGTTGCATTGATATTACTTGATGTTACTTTCTTTTATGCATACCAATTAATAAGTGGATTTGTTAATAAGGTTAAAATTACTCTATCTGGTAGAACACTGATTCAACCCCCCCTCTCAGTGTTCTTGGATTCCAATAGTTGGTATCAGAGCCTTGTGCCTCAGAATAAGTTTAACAGCTTGAGGAAGATCTTGAATCCAAAATCGATGGAGATGAGTCTATAGAAGGAACTTGAAGTAGCACTTGAGGACTATGATGGTGAAAGGTTGAAGAACTTGAAGTTGCAAGATGAGTTGAATTTTACAAAGGATTTCATTCTTACCTTGCAGGAGAGGTTATCATTTGCTCAAGCTAAAAGGAAGAAACTTTTACAAAATCTGGATGATGAAAATTCCCTTAAGGAATTATGTCAGAAGTTGAGTCAAGAGAATGGTGTCATGAAGAATGAAATGCAAGCCATGACTATGAGGATGTCCAAGGAGATTGAAGACTGGAAGAAGAATGAAGAAAATATTTTTATATCTCTGAAAGACAGATATGAGGAATGCATTAGGTTAGGACATGAGAATGATGTGTTGAGAATTGAGTTGTTGCAATCACAAAACAATGAGCAAGAGTTAGAAAGAATGGTGACAACCCTAAGAAGTGATCTAGATGTTGCAAATGAATACAAAGAAAAGTTTAGGGTCAACTCTACAAGGCTTGATGAATTATTGAAGGATTAAAGAGACACTGGAGACACTAGAGGTCTTGGATTTGAGCATGGAGAAAGCTCCTTTGCTACCAATCAATGGAATCCACTAGACAACCGGAATAAAAAATCATCGGTAAGGAAACCCAATGCACATAAATTTAATGGTAGATGCTTGGTTTGTAATAAGTTTGGTCATAGAGCAAGTCAATGTAGAAAAAGAGAAAATCAGAATAATAATGTTATTCCTGGTCAGTGTTCAAAGTGTAATAAGTATGGTCATAGGACATAATATTGTAGAAAAAATATGAGATTCCATGCATGTGGAAAGTTTAGACATATGGCTATTCAATGTAGGTTGAAGAATGGTCAAGGAATCAACGAGGCAATTCAGAAGAACAATGTTACTTGCTATGCATGCAACAAAATAGGACATTTGCCAAATATTGCAGAAGCAAGAATACAATGGAAGGGAATGACACATCAAATGGGAAAGGAAAGCAAAAGGTTGATGAGATCTAGCAAGCTCATGCTAAATAGTGGATTAGAAAGTATGAAGATCAATCGACACAGGTAAATTCTCTGGTTACCCAATCGGCAAAGCAAAATGTTCCTGCACTGGTAGGAAACTTATTTAGTAACTAAGGCCTTCGCCTTAGGGGGAGGCAAATTAATGTTAGATACTGCATTGCCCCCTGTATTGGTCTGAAAGCTTGTTTCGGATCTTGGTGAAGATAGTCTGGAGATTCACCGTCACTAAGATAATGGATTTTGTATCTGATATCATATGCTGACATGCATTAATGTCAACGGGAAATTAGGGTTTCATAGATCACAAGGGATAAGTTGCTTCATTTCTAATCACACAACACTCAAAGTGAAGTAGAGAGAGTTTAAGGCTATTAAGAGTATTTTCTAGTGATTTCCAGTATTCTTTGTGTGGATTTATCAAAGGTTTTCATCGGCTTTGGTTCTGAGGTATTTTCCTTGTTTTCACACTATTTTTCTGAAATCGGAATGGCTTATGGATCTACTCCCACTCTGGTAGATATGGTTGTCCATGTTGTGGTGGATATTAAGGATCATCTATATCTAGAATTCAAACAATGCCCTCAAATTGCAAAGGTCGATGACTCTATCGACGCATTTTCTAGGGTTCCCGATGGAGTTCTTTATGTTGAACATGTGAGAGCATATATTCATTGCACTTTGGAGGATTTGGGTTCATCGGAGATTAAATCAATGTATCTATCTACTTTGTTGAACAAGGATGGATTGCTTAAACCATAATTTCAAATTTTGAAGGATCGGGGTTTCATCAACATTCTGGAGATGCCCAAGTTTGAGGATGAGATGATTTGGTATGTGCTGAGTCGAGTCCATGGTGAGTTCATGTGGCTTGATCGACCCTATAAAATTACCAAGGAGGCGATTCATGTTATCACTGACTTACCCCAAGTCAAACAAACACTGGATAGGAGGAAGATTTCGAACAATGAGGTGAGCAAGCTAACTGGTGCCACCTCTGACAATTGTTTGATGCGGATTAGCACTATCAAAGATAAATTTATTCAATTTGCAAGCATGGTAATTTGATACAAGGTAACTCAATCAAACCGGTTGAACTCTATTTCTAGTTCCTATATTTTCTGTGCACACAAGATGGTGAAAGAAAATGATAAATATGATCTTTGTCAGTGGATGTGCGATGAGTTGATTTCTAATTTGGGAAAGATTAAGGGAGATAAGAAAGTTACATTCTAGTATAGAAATCTCATTGTCTATTTGATGCTTTTCTTTTTGAATGAGATATCGAGATCCGGTAAGAGGCAATGGACCTTTGATATACTGGTAGGTAAACAAATCAAGGATGCATTGAGAAACATGGGACAAGACAGAGACTCCATTTTGTGGGGTTATTTCAAGGCATTTCAGAAAGCTATGAAGAAGAGGGAAAGGATCCCTAAGCATATTATTGATAAATACTCTACCGACATATGCTTCATGGTGAAAAAGGATGAAACTTTGATGGAGGCAGTGCAACCTAGGACTATCTGGGTTACTGAGATGGGCTATGAGGTTGATGCATAGATCTTGGACCTTTATGCCAAGATTCTTATAGATGCCTAGTTTGATGAGAAGGAGAAAATATTTGGCACAACTAAGCAGAAGGAATCTAAGGTGAAGATTGGTTTCCGCAACAAAAAAAGGGAAGGACAAATCAAGAAGGTTGGATAGGTTGTCTAGAAGATGTCCTCTAAAATCAAACAAATCATTGGTTTGGCAGAGACATCTCCTCCGGCAGTTGTTCAGGCTTCTCCGACAGTAGGAACCGATAAGGGTTTATCTAAGAGGAAGAAACCGAAAACATTTATTGCTCCTATTGAATTTGGTTCTGAGACTAAGGAAGAAATCCCAAAGATTCCTAAGATCTATATGAGGATTCAGAGGAAGAAGCCCAAGGAAGGGAAGTTGCAGAAATCCACAGTCATTCCTCCGATAGCTTAGGAGAAAATTTTGAAAGAGAGGAAGCCTACGAAGAAAAGGAAACCGGCCAAGGAGTCTACTCCCACCCCCGGTAAGAAAAAGAAATCAGATTTAGATATTTCTCTTGAATCTGATAAAAGTGTAAAGGTTATTGCTCCTCTTTCTGTTGCTGAATTGATTGATCAGATCACAAAGGATGGTATTTTGAGTAACATACAACACTATTATGGTGATATGGATGATAAGGAACAAAAGGAGATTGAGGAATCAATTTTGTTATATTTAGACATATATAAGAAAGCTTTAATTGAAATTGATACTCAAATTCTGACATATTTGTATATTAAGTTGGATGCTTGCAGGTTATCGGCTATTCAGGAGGATAAGCATATTAAGGTTCAGGAATTACTAACTGTTTGTGGTTCTATAACTAATGAAGAGATGTAGGAGTGTCTAGAGTTTGCTAATAAAACAATTTTCCAGAGTAGACACTAGCATATAAGTCTTATGAGAGTAAATGAAATTATGAAGGAAACTCATGAAGCTTGGACTAAATTCTTTGTGGATAAACCAAGTTTCTTTACATCACCAGATATCTGCCTAAGTCTAACATTTCAGAGATCTCGATTGATGCTAAAGGTAAAGGTATACTAGGTGGAGATCGATCAGTTTTGGAATGAAAAACATCTGAGGACATTTCTCTGGAAGTTACACTTGTATGAGATGTTGAAATCAATAAACCGATAGATAATCCTCTGGTAATTGATGTTGATATAGTTGAAGTTCTTGAGGTTGAGGAAATGGAAATAATTGCACCAAGTGGCAAAGCCACTAGTGCTAAGGAGGTAAAGGATAAAGTAGATCAGAAGGTTGAAGGTTAGGTTGATCATATTGAGGTTTGGGTACTGGCACCTTCACCGGCTGTTGGTCCCTCATTGTTGGCACTTGACTCATCCAGTGAAGAAGATTTTGGTCATCTTGGAAATAAGAACATTGAGCAGCTGAGTAGTTTTGAATTGATGTTTGTTGCAGCTCAGATATCAAGAAAGGAAGGGTCAGAAGATAAGCAGGTTATTGAGCAAGCTATTCCTATTTTGCAGCAGCTTGCACCGAAATGCAAGATTGATCAGGTAGCTAGTCCATCCAGTAAGTTGAAAGGTTTGACTGAGCACATTGCCAAAGAATATAAAACTCTTCAACAAGTGTCAAACTAGCAGTTGGTGGAAAGGTATAATGCAGTAAGGAAGGTCACCTGTGACAACATGATCACATCCGACAAGGCTAAGCTAACAAATGAGATGACAAGGATTGATGAGGCTCTTCATCAATGCAGTCGAATATACCAGTCTTGCACTAACACAACAAAACTAACAACAAACCTGGATAAAAAGGTTAAGGAGGATAAGGACAAATTGGAACAACTTGTGGTAAGTTTTGATGGTATTGAATCATTGACTAGCACGGTTGATGGTCATATTTTGCTTTTAGAGTCTGAAATTTCAGCCCTGGAGAATGAAAAAGATAGGTTAATCCAGCGAGCCAGAGAGTTGAGAGGTTTGGTAAGTCCGTGGCTAAATACTTTGTTACTTCATAAGCGGGAATGTATGAAATAGATGAGTTTTCCCAAACATCCAACCCTAACAGAGGAAGAATTGCACGCTTACATTCTGAATGGGTTTGTATCATTTTTGGGAACTTTGAAATCCAGCTGGGATACTTATTTAGCATTTTTTAAGGGTTCTTATCTAGATATTTTCAAGTATATCTAGATCCAGTAATCACATTTTGGTTTGTATTGAATTTCATTTCTTATTCTTTTTGCCCCGGTCTTTCGCATTGTTGTCAAAGGGAGAGATGTGGATGTAAAAATGTCTAGGGACATATGAAGTAAAGTATAGCTCAGGGGGAGTAGTCTTCTAAGATCAGTTTTGGGAGATCATTTTTTAGATGGGAACTGATACAACACTTCAGCAATTCATTTTTCACATGAGTGTTGCCATCAATGCCAAAGGGGGAGTTTGTTGGCAATTGAAACTCATCCGGGTTATAAGTGTTGTCATTGATGGCAACACACTTCATGGGAGATTTGATAATCAAGGTAATCGACATTCACTTCATTGGCATTCAGGGAACCGACATTCACTTCACCGACATTCAGGGATCCGACAAACTTGGAACCAGTATTCTAAGGCCGACATAGGAGATTGATCTGGGTTATAAGTGTTGTCATCAATGCCATCAATGCCAAAGGGGGAGTTTGTTGGCAATTGAAACTCATCCGGGTTATAAGTGTTGTCATTGATGGCAACACACTTCATGGGAGATTTGATAATCAAGGTAATCAACATTCACTTCACTGGCATTCAGGGAACCGACATTCACTTCACCGACATTCAGGGATCCGACAAACTTGGAACCAGTATTCTAAGGCTGACATAGGAGATTGATCCGGCAAGTATGGAAGGGGCATCGGTTATATTGTTTTATGTTTACATTTTATCTAGTCCGACATGTGTCTCATCTTTTGTGATATGTTTGTAAGCCGACATAAGGCATTTAATTTTATTCATGTAAATGGGTATATAAGTCATCCTGAGTTAGGTCATTATATAATGATGTGATATATGGGAGATAAGTGATGCGAAAGGTTTTTTGATGTTATCTTGATCGATAGAATGCTGATGTAAAGATCTGCAATCGGTCTTGATTATTGGTCTAGAGGATTGGGAAGTGATCTAAGATACTGGTAAGGGAGATTACAGTATAACCGGTGTATACACCTAAAAATGGTCTAAAGATAGTTAATTAAATAGGCAGTTATTTGATTAATCTCTCTTCCCAATTAATTGAATTCACAAGCAATTTGATTAATTTCTCTATTCATCTAGTAGTAAATAAATCTACATGATATATTTACATAGTTCATTTCATATCCCCCTTTGATTAATTAATTTCCCATATAAATCAATTCTTTTAATCCCTAATTAAAATTAACAGACTCAAGTTTGTTGAGATTAATTGTCATTTTCCAAATTATTTGAATTTCTAAATTCAAATGAGCACATGCCTCCTAAATTCTAACCACCTAACCTAACCATCCCCTAACCCAACCCATTACACCTAACCCTATCCTATCTTGCACATTCTAACCTCCTTATCCTAACCTCCTATGGTGTGGATATTCTCCCCTTGAGACACATGGCATTTTTGCCACATGTCTCCTCCCTTGGACACTTGCCCTCTCATGAGCAAGGCTCCTTGACACTTGTCACCACAGAGATGACCAGTGTCCCTTCCTCCAACCTCTTCTCCCACTTCCTCAATCTTGGCTCTTGATATCTTCATATCAGATCTAGACCGTCGATTCCTACCACCTTAGCTTTGGCTTTGGAATTCCTATAAATATCCCCCATTTTAGAGCAATAAGGATCCCTTGCATTCATATTTTTAGCATCATTACTATAGGCAATTTGCATTTCAATTATCTAGTAATTAGCATTTTAGATTAATCATAGCATGTTAATCTAGTTCTTAGATCATGCATTTCATATCATTTGCATAATCAATCATGATCAAGTAGCTACTCAACTCTTGAGTTGTCACTTTGGAGGTCATTGCTCCGCTGAGAGCCAATCAATCTAACACCTTTAAGGTCCTCAAGAATAGAGGAAAATGGGGCATTTCAAGGAAGGCTTATGGTTTGCATCTTAGATTTATTTTTCAATTAAGCTTTTCATTTATGTTTTATTGTCTCATTATATGTGTATGCCTTTCTATTTACCACATTTTTAGCATCACAACCGGTACAGATAGTGCTTTAACCGGAACTCATCTACCATAGTAGATGCACATCCTGAGTTCAGTTTTTATTTGTAATCTATTATTTGGATCTGTAGTCAATGAGGCTCCTTTTGTGATGAGTAGTGTTCTCTAGGAAATGTGCCTTCCTACATGTGCAAGCCCCTCTTGTAATATTTATTCATTTGGCGAGTGGATAGATATTGTCGGTCACCAATCCCATCGTGGTTTTTCCTCTTTGAGGTTTTACATGTATAAATATATGTGTTATGGTGTTGATTCATTTGGTTTCATTGATATTACTTGGTGTTACTTTCTTTTATGCATACCAGTTAATTAATAAGTGGATTTGTTAATAAGGTTAAAATTACTCTATCCGGCAGAATATTGATCCACCCCCCCTCTCAGTGTTCTTGGATTCCAACAACCTCTACTAGTGGTAGTGTTTTTCTTGAAGGTGACAGTGGAGGTGGTGGCATGTCTGGCCAACCTCCACCTCCTCCACCTACTAATCCAGTCTTGAACATCACCTTACAAAACATGGGGCAATTATAGTTACAACTCACAAACTTGACCTCCACTTATGGTCAATCAATTATGCCTGCATATTATAAGAAGAGTCCCCTCAATATCACTATACTAAGCACCATTATTCCTCTCGTCATCAAATCATTGAAGTTTGATAGGTTTAATGGTGATAGGGACCCTAATGTGCACATTGATCCCTTTATGACCACGTGTAGTGACTACCATAGCCTAGACTTCGTGTTGCTTAAACTATTCTCATAGTCCCTTAAGGGAATCATGTTGGAGTGGTATAGTTCCTTACCAGATCATTCCATCCACACCTTTGATAAGCTCATGGACCTTTTCCTTAAATGGTTTCAGGCCAACATTGGTAGCAAGGTCACCATCGCTGACCTTGTTCATTGTAAACAGAAACCCAATTAGAAGGTCACAAATTTTATCTCGAGGTATCAATCAATCTCCACTAGGATATTGTTTACCTTATCGAATAGTGATTTACAAAGGATGTTCATCGATAATCTACAACCGACATTGAGAGAGAAGTTATCCCTTAATTGTTATCAGAACTTTGCTAATATGTGTTCTGCACTTACGGACTACCAGCACACTATGTCACAGTTCAAAGATTCTACTTTGAACCCTCATGGTGGTTCCTTTTTAGGCACATCCATGAAAGGGTCTAGAAAGAACAAGGTTGTCGCCAATGTTGTGGTTGTCCGCAAGGATCACAATAGAATAGAGCCTTCACCAAATTGAGTGACTCTTATTTGAGCATAACGCAATGATTGTTGAAAGACAATCTAATCACGCTTACTGAGGTTAGACCATTGTCTGATACTAGACCATATCCGTGTTGATACGATGGATCAAAATTTTGCTACTACCATTGTGTGCCTAGTCATGACACTGAGTGATGTTATCATCTTTGGAATATTGTCTAAGACCACATCGACAGTGAGGCGATTAGAGTGGATGCACGAAAACATAAGTCGAACAAATCTATTGATCAAACTAACAAGGATTTGCAAATCTACACTGATTTGTTTCTCTCACATTCAATGAATTTCATTTATGCATTGGATCCTTCTTCGAATGATGGTCCATTTGTGAACATGGTCACCATCACTCCTATTTTCTCACCTCCCAACTACAAGGGGAAGTTGTCTGACATGTCCTTATCATTCACCCCTCTAGATGTCACGTATTGTGGAGAACCTGCTCCTCTATACATCCATGATCGATTGAATGGTCAAACTGTTATGGGTGTGATGGTTGACCCATCATGTAGAGTCGATGTCATTACGGAGGAGACTTTATTCATAAATGGTTGGCATAGGCCTGCATATGATGAGTTTCAAGCTACCTTGAGCATGCATGATGGTTTCTCTATCCCTCCTTTGGGTAGTATCACCTTGACGTTCCTCGTGGGACCCAAGGCGGTATCTTCTACATTTGTGATCATTCTTGAATCGGACCTATTTCAAGCTAAATTAGATATTCCCTAGTTGATTTCTATGGAGGTCGTTCCTTTAGTAATTCATAAATGTCTCAAATTTCCCCACGAGAGTTCAATGCATGTCATCTGAGATACTAGATATTGACCCCTTGTAGCTCATGAAGACTTTTCATTTAATCATTTTTAGCCTACTCCGTTGGGGTCCATGCTTCCTCGTAGTGACTTGATGTATCATGCATACTATCAGTATAAGATGGGGGAGTTGGCCCCTAACTCTGTTCAACCTAGTTTTTCATTGCCTCTTGCTACATCAACCTATGCTTCGTCTATTCCTATCTTGGAGTGGGTGGTTCCTTATGTCCCCTCCTTATCGGGGGTCAAGGCTAAGAAAACTCCTCCAAATAGACCTTCATGTCCACCTAGGACTGCACAACCTCTAGTGGTGTCTTTTGTTCCTACAACTATACCTAATACAAAAAAGGGAAAGAAACCCATGTTGTGAAAGTCTACAGCCCGCCCTCCCTTCAAGCTCTTGATCATGGCTGATATTCCTCAACCCTCTCATTATGAGAAAGGGAAGCGCTCATCCCATGTTTGTTCATCATCGCTTGCCCCTTCTTCACAACCTGTGTTGGCACCCTCTAACCACTCCTTGAGCAAAGAAAGGTAGGGTGCCCATTGTTGTGAATGTAGTGCCTATCCTGGATGTACCTCTTGTTTCATCATTTGTGCCTTCTCATGTCCCTGACACAATTACAAAGGCATCTCCTATGGAGCATGATGCTCCTAGATCCTCTAAGGCTTCAGTTGGTGGCCCTCATCTTTGTTGTAATAAATGTGCACGTGAGTGTAAATGTTCTTGACGGATCAAGGCTTAAGAGAATGAGGCTACTTTACACTCAGTTGGTGCATCTTCAGCATCCAATCTATCGCCTCAACTACTATTTCGTTAGTTGCTCCTATTCCTGCATCATCTTTAGTTTTTCTTCTCGCTACTTCGGGGCTTGTTGATGAACCTCCCCTCTAAATGGGTGCAATTATTCATCGCTCCATCTTTGGAGCCACCCCTCATCACCTCTTTGTCGAACATACCTCCATTGTCCCAACCCATTGATATATTGCATATGCAAGTGGTGTCTAGTGTAGCTCTTTCTACTCCCCCTATTTTGCAGTTGTTCCAGCATTAGAGCTTTTCAGGAGACCTTCAACCTACTACAATTGATAGGAGACCCGCTTCTCATGTCCAACCCAAATGCAAGCTTGAGCAGGGCCCCATTCTGAAGATTCGATGACATAAATCCTCACAGGTATGTTCCTCACCCTCTTCAATGCATATTTCAGTGCTTTTTGGTTTGCCTGTTTTTATGTGCATGGTCGAGAAGGCTTCGCTTTCTCCTGATTTTTTCACTATCCCTCTTTTGGAGGTCGGCAATCCTATTCATGTTTCATCCTCTTTGAGTGAGTCACCTCCTTCCTCTATAGAGGCTTACTTTTTCAACTCCTTAGAGGTTATCTCGACCTTGGCTATGATCTTCACCTGATCATTGACCCTTGCCTCCTCCGAGCTTGTGGACGTAAATATTTCAGCTACTTCGTCCCTTACCCTTGCTGCTAGTGAGATTCCTGATGAAGCTCTTGTAGTAGTCCCTCTCCAAGCTCATCCCCCTTCTCCCTACGATCTTGGTTGGGAGGAAAATGATATCTTATGGGATAACCTTTAGGATAATTATCCTTCTCCATCTTTTTGTGTGTGCATTTGATTGTGTTCCCTCATGATTGCTTTATTTGTTTGTTCCCTCCCGAAGGACCTAGGTTACTTTGTAAGTGCTTGGATATGGGAGGTTGACTATCTTTTTCTGTTGTACTCTTCTAGAGGACTCAAGTTACTCTATAGGTACTCAAATACAAGATATTTTCCATCATACAACTTCTTTGATATGTTATCTATTTATTATATTTGTCATACGTTGGTTTTTCAATATTTGGGGACAATGTAAAGCATTGGAAGTGTCTTTAGCCTTCTTCCATGTTGACTCGCATTTTTATTTTATCTTTGTATTCATGTTCTCTTCTTCAAATCCAAGAACTTTGGTGCTATGATGATATACCCATCTCACAGTTGTATTACATATCTTTTCTCACTACTATGGGTTCTGATGCCAAACTATCAAATCCCCCTGTCCTCTTGCAATTATCACTGATGTTGTGGACATCCATGTGTCACCACCTAATGGTGGAATTCCATGGAAACATCTCATGTGCCACAACTTCTCTTCTCCTTAGAATAACATGCCTTTCATTCATATCATTCTAAGGGGGGGCACCATATATGCATAATCTACATTTATTATTTAGCCTCTTACATTAGTGTTTCTTGTTGATCACTTTTTCATGCTTGCCTGGGTGGGGGCCAAACCACTTGATCTTTATCTTTTTCATGCTTTCTTGGGTGGGGGCCAAAGCACTTGATCTTTTTCTATTTTGTGTTTTCCTAGGTGGGGGCCAAACCATTTTATCTTTTTTTTTATCATGTTTTCCCATATGGGAGCCAAACCATTGGATTTGTGTCTGTGTAGGGGCCAATCTACTATTTATCCAATCTATCTTTGATCATCGCCCAATCACATGACTATCTAGCATATCGCTACCCATGTCGGAAAAATCTCTCCCTATCGTATGGTTATTCATACTGCCATATATCATCACTTTATCATATGGCTATCTAGTATAACACACATGTCTATCCGTATCAACACATCTCATATCACGGTGACCGCCTATCTTGTATCATTTTCATAATAAGGGGCTTTACTTCAAAGAGGGGTTTGTTTATGTTACACTATCTTATCATCCATCTAAATCCATCTTTATCTTATCATCTGACATGTTAGTCTGCAACTAACATGTTTGAGATGTATTGGCTAACAATATCTATTTCAAATCTCAGCTTCATTTTGCTAGGGGCAACTTCGTCTGATCAACGAAACTCTGTCTTCCTGTCATAACTCTTTATCTTCCTCTACTTTAGTTTCACATCTCTCTGGGGACAAAATGTAATCTAAAAAATTGCACCTTATCCAATTCAACGTAACAAATGGTGCCTTCTTCCATGTCATCAGAGGTTGTCTACCGCCATCTTTGTCCTTTTGTCCATCGGGATCATTTTGTCAGCTGCAAGCTGAAATTTAACCAACTCTGTTGACATGTCACCTTTGAGACTATAGCACGATGTAGAGACGTCTGATCGGCATGCTAACATCCCATGAATCTGACCCGTTTGAGCATTTCACCTATGCCTGGAAGGAATTCTAATTCCCTTTCATGTGCCCACGAATGTCGGTTTACCTCCCTAGGCCTATATCTCTCCCAATTGAAGGTATCTTTGGGATATTTTAGCATTTTGAGATCACTTCTCGCAGGTTGGAGCTTTTAGCAATCTCTTTGGACAATGTTCATATCTTTTCTCACAAATACCACAATTATTGCAGCTCTTCGGATAGCTCATAACACCATTTTCATAGCATTTCAAAAGGGGGAGTTTACTCATTCTCTTTTTAATTCATTTTACGCATTATCACTCTTTTATCTTGCATTGTCCTTCTATCATCTTCATCATTTTATTTCTTCATGGCTTTATTTGTCTTGTTTGTGGTGGTGGAAACACCAAAATAGGGGTTTGACTTAGGCAGGCTCCAAAACACAACCCTCAATATTTTCTCTCTTGTTTGTGTGTAGGCGAATAATCAAGGAAGAATAGTCACTTTGCAAGAGGCTCCAAATCATGGACTGGTTGTTAGTTTCTCTCACCTTCTCTCCTTTTATTTTGTCCTATTCATTTTGTATTTTATATTCATTAGATTAGCTTTATCATTTTATGTCTTTTTATTGCATTATAATCACATCTAATACTTTATGTACGATCTTTGTACCTCATCTGTATAGGATGACAGCATGCCCCACTAGTGTCCCAAACCTGCGTGCTCATCCTCTGGATAGAGCCTTAGAAAAAGTCATCTGATAGCCTTAGATTGTGGTTAGTTTATTTAATTTTTTATTTTCATCCCTTGGCTTACCCTTTGCACTAGTTCGAGTGACGTATCAAAGGGTCAATTTGTTCTCTAGGATTCATCATCCTTGAGGTAGAAAATTTCCTCCATTACAACCCCCAACATTTTAGAACTCATTGGACCATTCCTTGTCTGCAATATGTATATTTCTTTGTAAAAGGATCACACATATGTCACGATGTGATGTATCCATTTGCCATATTAATTAAAGCTCTTTGTTGTTATTGATGTATTTATGAAAGTAAGGTTTCATCACTACTAATCTTTTCTCTATCTAACTTTTCTCCTTTCTTACTATCCTCCCTTTGGTTAGTCCTTGTGGTCTTCATTGTCTTGTACTCTAGTACTCAAAATAATAAGCATCTTGCATTCATAATACGTTAGCCCACATGCATATCATAATCATATATCATACCATCTTATCCTACAAACATATGTTAGTATCATCACATTTCATCATTTATAATATCATAGCACTACATACATATCCATAAACATAAAACCTCTCAAATAAAATCCACATCATATATATATCATAGAAGTATCAAAGTACATAGTTTGAGTCTTTGTGTCAAAATAGAGCTCGTAGGCTTGCTACAATCTGAAAAAAGTGTCTATATAGATGTATATCATTACAAATATCACTAGGTGCTCCCTTAGTACTCCTGACCTCTATCGTGTCCTAACGATGAAGCTCCTCCTATCACTAGCCCTGCCTATCCTAGTAGCCTCATTGGCCCTATCACCCTTGTGCTACACTGAGTCCTTTGTGAGTGTGTTGCATTGCATGACCTATTTTGTGCCTAATATGATGGTGCTCTATGTTTTGTTGGCACCACACCCTCATATAGATCTCTCCAGTATACGGTCTCCTTTCCTAAATCCACTATCTCTTGTATAGCCTCACACATATCAACATCTGTGACACTTTAGATGAACTCCTAGACTGTCACATCCACTCTTGGTGCACTACCCAATGCTATGTCTCAAGAGGCTATAAATAGCTCTCTCCACTATAAGTTTGTCCATATCAGCAATCAGTTGTGCTCGCTCTGCATCCCACGATGCTCTATTTGTTGTGTTATCCTAAGAGGCTATCAAAGTATCTCTCTTTCCCAGCAATGTAGCTCTCTCTGCACTCCATTGTTCCCTCTTCATCTTCAACCTCTCCATTCCTATGATCAACAATGCTCTCTCAACATACCAAGTTGTCTTGTCACCATGAAGAGATGTTATCTATCTCTCTAACACTATAATGTACTCTCTCTAATATCTCAACTAACAACCCCATCATCTGGAATGCACTCAACCTCATCACCTACTGCTATAGCCTACATGTGATCATCCTATGGATCTCATAGGTCATCAATCTGCTCCATCGACATGATATTCTGATCCTTAATCTACCCATCCTCCACGTCTGACTCAATATCCTCATATTTATTTGTCTCCTCATCCTCATCCTCCTTTGCCTCCTCATCTCTACATCATGTTGTCTTCTTCTTTGTCTTTGTCTTAGTGGCATTATTAGAATTGGAACATCTGGATCTATCAAAGGCATTGGCTTGTACTCTGAAAATGATTTACCATAAGTTGTTGTCATCCCTACGTCTATAACATCTGGACCCACAACTCACTATCTCAGCTACAACTACTCAAACTCTGAGAAAGCTACATGCAATCTAATAATTGGCCCCCAATCTCCAACCTCCCACCTAGTTCATGCATAATATGCGGTACCTATAGGAACATCTTATCGCTCTCCAAACTACCTTTGAACTCTCTCTGATGGTTGAACCTTGATAATTATTTGTCTCAAAATGGTCCTACCTATCAAGTATCTCTCATGTTTATAGTACAAAAGATCATCATCATCATCCAACCAACCCTCACAATCCATATATGGTCTCCATGTGAAATCCCTCAAGCAATCTACTTGGTGTCTCCAGTACAATGTCTAACCCAATTACCCATATGACAATGATCTATCATAGCAATATACATATGGTCATCCTGGTCATACTTGTCTATTTAGATTAGGTCTGCACATTGCTATGTGCTCAAAACCCCACACGTGCAATAGAGTCAAACCGCTGTTGATGGTCAGAGTCTATTTGTACACCACCTAGTGCAAATGAAAGTATAGAATGCCTATCATGCATGGTCCCCATGCAAATATCATACCATCCATAACCATCTACTCTTATACCCATCCCCATCCAATAGGGAATCCAGAACCTCTCCTATCTACTGCCACCAATCCTACTATCACTGCACTGATGACAATCACTAATCTCAAGTGTTGAGTTGCTATAGTCTCTCATATAATATCATAGTTAATTATGCATATCTCATCCTCGTCCACCTCAAATATATAACTCAATGCCTCTTTCCAAGTAGAAGTCTCATACATAGCTAGCTCCCCATGAATATGAATCCTAAGTATCTACTAGATATCCTCCAATGTGACAGTCGCCTCTCTCATCAGTAGATGAAATGAATTTATCTGTGAGTGCCACCACTTTGTCAATGTAGTAATCAAGGCCCTATTTTCCCTTATCTCGGACATATAAGTGATATGAAGTAACCCTAAATGTAACAAGCAATCTCTCTCTCATCTCTGTAGTTGATGATACAATGATAAACATCAGGGCTAACTCGCATGACTCTATAGCATCAAAATAACAACCTACAATACAATGAGGCAAACATTTTGCTAACCTAACCTCTTCCATCATGATACATTACCCAAATAGTTAGTTCTAATCCTAATTGCATTAGCCCTAATTCCAAACCCTAATTTGGTCCCCTAATTGGAAACCTAATTGTTCAAATCCCAATCCATCCACCCTAAACCCTAGGTTTGACCCTAGGTCAACTTCCAGGTTCATCTTTTATCAAATCATAACCCTAAACCCCATCTAATTACTTGTTGACCTAACCAACTGTGCAATTCCCTTGACCAACTATGCAATTTTCTTGACTAACTACGCAGTTTGCTTGACCAACTATGCAGTTTCTCTAACCAATTGTGTATTTCTTCCCCCCAATTACGCAAGTCTATCAACCAAGTGCAAAAATCCTAACAAATACACAACAAATGCACCCAACTGCGTAGGTATTAGCCCCAGACACCCCATACATGCATCGAAAATGAGGAAATTACACGTAGGAAAGTGTGCTCAAATCTCAAATTGACAAGTGTGATTTAGAGTACATATTGTTGGTCCTGCACCCTTAGATTGCTAATAGGTCCACACATGCTCACCACTATTATTCTCCCTCAGAATTCACACCATCCTACTAACTTCTCCTTCATTCCAAAGTTCCAATTCTCCAAAAATGAGAGAGAAAATGAGCTCTTTTCACCCTCCCACCCCCTTTTATACCCCTCTTACCTACCTAGATGGGTGTGAACACACTCCCTTTTGCATTGGTCATGATTTTTTTCACCTTCCTAATCTTTTATCTTTGTCTCTTTGCTTCGATTTCTTTTTCATTCGCACCGTTGGAATTTTAGCATCATTATCGACAAATTAACGTTTTTCCAAATTTTTCTGTCAATTTCTCAAGGGGACACCCTTATACCCTATCATGCTTGGGGCATGTTTAATGTGATTTTTAAGTCATGTCTTCTTTGAAATAATACTCTAAATCACATTTTCTCAAAGAGGGGCAAAATGTAGATACTGAAATTTGGTAATCACCTGTGTTCTTCATTTTTAACCTAATCGCATGTATAGTCTTCATTATTCACACGATCTTGTCCCTCTTCACCCTTCCCATTTTCTCTCCCAATGATATAATTTTATCCCCATTTCAATTTTATGATATCTGTATACACATAAAAATGGCTATGAGCAATTAAATAAATATTTTATATTTATTTAATAATTATTCTTCTATTAGATAGTTAATTTGAAAAGATTAATTTATTAATTCATTCATGTCTTTCTATTAATTAATTTAATTGAAATATTAATTAATTCATTCATTTATCCTATTCCTCTAATCAATTAATTAAATATCTAATATTTAATTATTCCTCAATTAATTAAATATCTAATATTTAATGGTTATTCTTCTATCCTATAGTCTCAAATATTAAATAATTTCTTAAACTATTTAAACCCCTTTTCCAACTCATCTTCCATCTCCACTTCATCTTTCCTTTGCCAACTCATCCATCATGTGGCTAAATTAATTCAACAAAATTAAAATAAATAAACATTTATTAGCCACTTATCTTCAACTTCCAAAATAAATGAAATATTATGTACGTACACATATTTCTTAACCTTCTTCTATATTCTCTCCAACATCCCTACATCTTAGGAAGGACTTGAGTCCACGTGTCCTCTCATGACTAAATCTTCTCCAACCATCCCTAGATTCCCTTAGTTAGCAACCCAGTCAAGGTGAGATGAGTGACACTTGTCTTCTCCTTCCCCCTTTTTCTCAACCTTCACCTTTGCTCACAGCCATCCATATCTGCAGATCTAATCATGACCGTTGATCCAAGCCACATCATCTTATCCTCTCAAAGTCTATAAATGTAGGAGTTTGAGTTGAGAAAGAGTTAGTCTTCAAATTATTCTTCAAGTGAGTTTTCAAGTTAACAAATTGTGAAAACTTATGCATCTGTGAGTTTTTATCTTGAAGCAAATAGCAACTTAGCATTTCTCATTTAGTATAATCATTTTGCATTGCATATCATAGTATCAGTTAACTATCAGTTATCAGTCCATTCTTCATATGCCATCTTGGAAGCTACCAGTGCTTGTCTAAGATAAAATCATCTACAACCAGGAACAGTGGAGTTAGGACACAATGAGACTTAAATCATGAAGGTAAAAATAATGTTTTTATTTCTATGTATTTCATGTAGTTTAATTGGTTGAGTTTGGATTTCTTGTAGCATTTCCTTTGTATTTTTTGAAACTAACATGTTGTGGGTAGTATTCTGATGATGAAATTCAAGTCAATACAATATCATTTTTTCCTCATCCCCTTAGCGTCAATTCATTCCCTTGTTGATTTCGCAACATTCGTTTACCTAATTTAGTCTCGGTTAGGTCTTTTTGCTCCCATTTTGGTCCTGTCACTTTGCCCTTCCCATTTTCTATCCCAATGATATCATTTTGTCCTTATCTTCATTCCCTTGGTATTAATTAATTCCCTTGTCAAATCTATAGCGTTGGTTTGCCTAATTTTATCCCAATTAGGTCTTTTTGCTCCCATTTTGGTCCTGTCGCTTTGCCCTTCCCATTTTCTGTCCTGATGATGTCATTTTATCTTCATTTTTAGTTTACGATATCATTTTTTCTTTAGCTTCATCCCCTTGACATCAGTTCATTCCCTTGTTGATTCAACAACATTGGTTTGCCTAATTTTGTCTCGATTATGTCTTCTTTTATCCCATTTTGATCTTATCGCTTCTCCCTTCCCCCTTTCTATCCCAATGATATCATTTTCTCCACATTTTGAGCTTATGATATCACTTTATCCTTATCTTCATCCCTTTGGCACCAATTCGTTCCCTTGTCAATTCTACAGTGTTGGTTTGCCTAATTTTGTCCCGATTAGGTCTTTTTGCTCCCATTTTGGTCCTGTCGCTTCACCTTTCCTATTTTTTGTCCCATTGGCATCTCCCAATTCCTTTTTTATGGCATCATTTTGACCTCTACTCCTACCCCATGGCGTCACATTCATCCATTTTCTGATTGTTGACCTGCTTTGACCCAGTTTACTCGATTTGACCTAATTTTCCCATTTCCACTCAAATCTTCCCATTTTTTGTCCAAATCTTCCCTATTCTTCCAAATTTCACCCATTTTGACCAAACCTAACTTAATTTGACCTAATTAAGGTCTCTAGATGTCAATTTGACTAATTTGCCCTTTTAGGATTAATTAATTATTCAAATAATTATGCCATTTTTACTAATTATTCTTTATAATGTTTCATCATTTAACCGTATCCTTTCAATATTGATTGAATAATTTTATTATTTAATTGATTTTGATTTTACACTTTAATTAAATATTTTTTTATTATTTAATTAAAATGTTCAATTTCTATCTCCCATAATTGAGTAATTTATTTAAATTACTTAATTAACTAATTTGTGTCATAATTAAATAAATATAGTATTCGTCCTATTTATCCTCCTATTTTTTTTAAATGGCAACAATATCTTAGATATTTTATGGGATTTTCCCTAACATCCTCTTCGATTTTTGAAAATCCATCTTTTTGGAAATATCTCATTTTATCTTAATTTTAAATTTGAAAATGAGGTATGCATCCTCAAAAATCTGCTTTTTTGCTTGTTCTTTGCTTTTTCTTCATCACCTTCATCCTTCCTTGAATTGTAGCTTTGTAATGTGTTCAATCGGGTCCATCCATCTGATCAAAAATCTTTTTGATCCTATCCATCCATCAAGTCTCTAGTTTTCTATAATCTAGGACTTCTCTTTCAATCAATTCATCTATTTTTTGAGTATTGTTATCCTATAACATCAATTAGTAATCTAATTTTATTATCATCATTATGTCTAATTGTCTAATAATCTAGTTTTCATGTGCTATTTTTTTATCGATAGGACAATTTTTTATTAAAATAAAAAAAAGAAATTTACAGCTTTTAACAGGGAAAATAGTTTCTGCTAATACCAATCATCCAAAACCAGCCTACCTAGCCATGCAACACCCACTCGAGAACACCATTACACCACCAAAAAATAGTTTACAAATACACACACAAAATTTCACTACCATCCTATAATGTGCATTAATGCACACTTCTAGTTTGAGAATAACACAAACCAAATTCAAAAACAAGGATTAACTCCCAAACTAAAAACCATTATGAAAAACAAATTAAGAAGAACTACACAGGACAATTGCCAGGGTCTGTCTATCTCTCGCCTTTCGCTTCATCGACCTTAATTGCCTGCATGCAAGCTCTCTCTCCTCCTCCTATGCTTGTCGTAACTCTGGCTCAATGTCCATCAGTTGAATGAACATTTTCAGGGCTTCCCACCCTCTCTATGTCTCCACTCTATACTGAGCTTTCACATCATCTTCCCTCCACCTCACAAAGGGGATGTAATTCCCTTTGAGCACTCAATGAAAACCCAAAATGCCCTCACAAATATCAAACCCAATGCTTAGCATTGCCCATTTCAAATAAGACTCCATACCCAAAAGAAATTTCACAAGAAAAATGACCTCCATCACCCTTCGAACCGGTTTTGTGGTAGTCTCCAAGTCTATCCCCCATGCCATGATAAGGGATTAAACATCCATATTGGTCATGTAGCAGTGACCCACTACCCCCAAATCTTCTCCCAAAATAAATTGCACACTCTCAACCAAGCATTCATAATTGTAGCAGAACATGTTCCTTAATCTCCTCCTTGAGATCAGGCCCCAAATCGGGCACAAAATCTTCTTGGTTTTGAATGTGAAGTTAGCCTCCATTACACCTTGTATCGTAATATTCCCACCCTCAATTCCTTTGCACCAAATTACTCCACAAAGAATGAACTTTCGAGAAAGCTTACTAATGAATCCACTTGGAGTTAAACATGGAGATCGATACTCCTTATTAATGTGAGTCCCAACCCACACCATCGCCATTTCAGGCTCATTTGGCATTAATTGCAAGCTTTAGATTGACGAACATAGACAAAGATATTAATATCATGTGTCCACATCAAGGATGAGAACTTCTTTTTCTAAAGTACAAGCATATAATCCTCAAAACTAGGTTGGCCTATATACAACCTCATCATCACTACCCCACCATCTGGTCACAAAGAGATCCAACTCACATGCCAGATTGGACAAAACATATGCCACCCCATTCCCTGCCCTTCTTATATGTAAGATTTGAAAGTCCTGAAAAGAGAGTAACTTTGCACAGATAACTGAAATGAATTTGTTTATACATCGACTTAGTGAGGAACCTTTCGCAATCGCATCGACAATAACCTTTGAGTCCCCTTCTAAATGTACCCTTGAGATGTTAAAATTGCTAGCCAACTCCATTGCAAGTAGAGAAGCCTGCACCTCTGCCTCATTATTTATGTCATCTTGCAGCCTTTGAGCCCCTTTAAGCAGCACTTTACCCTTTGCATCACAGGCCACACATCCAGCTTCTGAAATTCCCGGATTTCCTCTCGAGACCCCATGAAAATTAATATTAACCCACCCTTTCTTCGGCTTAACCCACACAACATCTAAAGCCCTTCCATCACTAGGAGTAGGATTAGCCCTAGAAAACCCATGAACGGGTCAATTTTCATGCCCTATCAGTTTATCATAGAATCACACTTTCAAGTTATCCTTGCTATTACCTTACTTTCATTCATACTTGCACCTGCACAATGAGAGCGACATCAAATTAGAGGAGAAAGAAAGAACAATGGAACCATATTGAAGGAAAGGTGATATCTGCATTCATTTTTTATGTTGTTTATATTCCATTTCAATGTCTCTATTGGTAGGATTAAGATAGATTAGCATAGTTGTTTCAGAAGTTTGCGATTCACTTTAGATTATGCTTTCATTTTATTTTTGTCTAACCTCCGATTCAAATTTTCCTAATCTACAGACATATCAAATTCTTTATATATTTCTTAGGTTGGAGTGGAAAGCATTCATAGGTGCTTGGTTTGGGTCAGTAGCTTCTGGTGTGACAATGGTATGAATGGATTGCAGAATATAGTTTCCATCAATTTGTTGCTTTTGATAAGGTTTGGATCAGATTGATATAGGTTGATATGTTTAAATTTTATTTGAATATCATACATTATTCTATCTAATGTAACAGCTTATTGTCTTATAGGTTGTTGTTGTTTACTATCACAATAATATTGGTTGCAAACTTCTCTCTTAATGATTGCGATTGCTGAATGTAATTTTGATCTGCAGAGATTTTCTTATATTCACCATTTTTCATATTCACCACTTTGCTTCCAATGATAGCAAAGTATATAAGCAAGTAGTGATCCACAAGAGTCATGACTCCTTGTGGAACTGACATGGCTCCCCAAGGAGTCATGACTCCCTATGGAGTCACGTCGGTGTTTATAGCTCGATGCATATCCCACGATAGTATCACCGGGTTCTTCATTTAATCGGTCACTTAAACCATTAGTTATATGCAGTTAAATATATCATATCAGTTAGAGTCTCTAATGAAATAACATAATTAATATTATGAATGATTAGTAACACAAAGTTGTTACTAATCATTCATAGTATTGATTATGATATTAATCATAAGACAAACCGATGGATTGTCATACACAGATAAATGTACATCTATATAGATTTACGGATAGCTACAAAATAAATTTCTAAGGCTGTAAGGCCAATTAGTCATTTAATTTATCCAACTAAAGCTATTTATTTTAACACTCCCTCTTAGCAAGGGAGGATAATCTTCTATCCTACAATATCTTTACTGTGATCAATAGATTCATTTATAAGAGAGAGAGAGAGAGAGAGAGAGAGAGAGAGATCACCTCACTGTGATATGAGGAGATATGGGATATCCATGAATATCACATCTCATGATATCCACCATGATCTCATAATGTAATACCCACCATTATGGCTTGTCCACGTATATCACGTCTCATGATATCCACCTTAATGGCAAATTTAAGGATATTGATTCATGGCATGTCCACAAATATTACATCACATAATATCCACCATGAAAATTTCTATTAGTAGCATCATCTAGCATGGCATATCCATGAATATCATTTCTCATGACATCCACCATGAACAAATATTACTTAGAGATGACAATCATCATGACATGTCCACTGATATCGTGTCTCATGATATCCATCATGATAGTAAGATCAATATTGTTAGATTGCCATCTTCCAATAAAGATCAGAAATACAAGTGCCCATTATTGAGAGATCGTCACCTCTAAATAATGATCACAGGGGCTCAACAAGAACTAAACCAATGTAGTCATGGAGTCACACACATGACACTTAATCATGAACCATATCAGATTAAAATTTATTAATAAGAGTTTACACTTGAAACATCTTAAAGGAATACATCAGTATTATGAAACCAAATCAATGTAGCTTAGACTCAATCTCAGCTAAAGCTATATTTTCTACCATACCAAGCTTACCTTGAAAGTATGAAAACTTTATTCTAGCAAGAGGCTTGGTTAGGATATCTACGGTTTGTTCATCTGTACTGACATATTTCAATTGAATAACATTCCTTTCCACCATGTCT
The DNA here is from genome assembly GCF_030272615.1 of Cryptomeria japonica. Taxonomy (NCBI): domain Eukaryota; kingdom Viridiplantae; phylum Streptophyta; class Pinopsida; order Cupressales; family Cupressaceae; genus Cryptomeria; species Cryptomeria japonica. The sequence goes on from NC_081406.1 coordinate 195,370,438, forward strand.
CTAACATAATGATAAGGAATTTCCACATGCTTAGTTATGTCATGAAACACAAGATTGACAAAAAGATTTATACAACTCTGATTGTCACAATGGATGATAATAAGGTCTAAGGATAGTCCAAGCAATCCTACAAGAAGTTTTCTAAGCCATACAATTGTTGGCAATATTACATTATAATAGACAATGAAAGATTGTTGACATTTCAATAAGGATATTGAGAAGGTTGTTGATGATTATGGACATAACGGATTAAAGATGTTTTACTATCTTGATATTATTATTTTTTCATTGATGTCAAGAAATTGATTTTCTAATTCAGTATGTTGTTGCCATATCTTCAAAAGTATGATATGAAGATTATAAAGAAGTCGGTAAAAGACACAGGAAAGAATATGATGAATAAGGGGATAAATTATTCAATGGGCAACTACTACCGAGTCAGACAATGATGAGATCATGATGTTTTAGATTGTTTTAACATCATACATATGTTGTAAAATGTAAATGTTAATACTATACTATGTTATCAAGCAAAGAACCTAGTCGGTAAACCCTAAGGAACCTAGTCGATAAACCCTAAGGTTATCACTATCGGTTAATGAAGGCAGAATGTCTACCAAGTGAAGTTTAGTATTCATTGAGTTACAACCAAACTATAATAGAATGCATTAAATGTTTACATGTGATATTTAATGAAATAAGATGATGAGCTGGAGTGGATCAATGATTGGTAAGCCTTGGAAAAAGTTTGCTAACGAATCTAAGGCAATGGAAAGTCAGCAGGAAGATCTACAACTCAGATTGAACCGCATTACCCTAACACAAGTTCCAAGGTGAATATGCAAGTTCCAAGGCGGGGTAAAACATTTTCAGATCAAAAGATACATTGAACCTAGACAAGATTGAAGATCTGATGGCTATGATTGATCATGGGAAATGTGATCAAGAAGATTAAGCGGTTAGAAGATTGTTTATAAATAGGAAACTGTTGATAAACAAGGTATGCGGGCAAGTGTATGCATAGGGATGCTACATAGTGATTACCAAGCACAGAAGCTTGAAGACCTATTAGAATAACAGAGTATTGATGTCCAGCAGATAGACAAGATTAGTTCTATGTCTAGATTGTATTGAACAAATAGGAATCTGCTTTAGCATTTTAGATGTGAAGTTGCAGATAGATTTTTATTACTGTTATTTTGTGAAAGTGACAGGAAATCTCTTAACTGAGTGGACTTAACAGTCTTATATGTAAATCCTCTAGCAAGGTGACATTCTGATTGAGTGTTTGAAATCCTTTGACAAGGTCACTTCTAACAAAGTGAAGATCCTAACAGATCTGAGAGAAATCCCTTAACCGGGTCACATCTAGCAATGTGTTTGTAATCTTTAATAGGAATTTCTTTTAACCGAGCATAATCTAGAAGAGTATATTTCTTAGTGGGTCTGAAATCCCACAGTGGTTTTTCCCTATTTGGGTTTCCACGTTAAATCTGGTGTTATGAGGTTTATATTGTTCATATGCTTTTGAGTTTGCATGTTTGACAGTTTTTGGTTATATGACTGATATATATGTTACCGAGGTTGAATCTGATGTTTTTATGGATGATTAAGTTTGTATGATTCACCCCCCCCCTCTCATCTTGTTGTCTATTGGATTTGTACTTATATTAAGTATCAGAACTATCAACAACTTCACCAGTCCCCAAGGATGTTGCAATATACTCTACTTCTGTGGAGCTGAGTGCAACTGAAGATTGCTTCCTATTGAACCAGGAGATCATAGTTGATCCCAAAATGAAACAACACCCAGATGTGCTCTTCCGATCAGTTATACTCCCAGCCCAATCAGAATCAGTATACCCATGAAGGTTCAGGTCCACATTATCAGATTTTAAACCATACCCAATTGTGTCAAGTAGGTATCTCAGAATATGCTTTGCCACAACCAAATGTATTAGTCTTGGTTCACTCATGAAGTGACTAAATGCACTAACTGCATAACAGATATTTGGTCCAGTATTGACCAAGTACATCAAGGACCCAATCATTTGCCTGTAAAGAGTGGGATCTGCCAATTCTAAATAAGTTGTGTCTTATCTTAACTTATGCAATTTTGTTTCCATAGGTGTGACCATGGATTTACAATTCATCATCCCAAACCTTTTAAGAATGTCAATGATATACTTTCCTTGACTTAGAATGATTCCATCAGGTTTTTTCCATACTTCTAAACCAAGGAAATAGTGCAATAGACCTATGTCTTTCATATCAAATTCAAATGCTAGTTCTTATTTACATTAGATAATGAGATGGTCTTCTCCTGTAATTAATAGATCACCTACATAAAGAATTAGGATTAATATTTCCGCATCAATTTTCTTGAAATATAAGTTAGGATCTGCATCATTCTTGGAAAACCCTAAGCCCAAAAGATACAGGTCAATCCTCTCATACCAAGAACGAGGGGCTTGCTTAAGACCATACAATGCCTTTTTTAATTTACAAACATGAGACTCTTTTTCATGAATCATAAAACCCTCAGGTTGCTCAATATAGACCTCTTCCTCAATCACACCATTCAGAAAGGTCGTCTTTACATCCATTTGATGAATTTCCCAACCTTTAGATGCAACAATAGCAATCACGGTTCTGACATAGGTGTATCGAGCAATAGGAGCAAAGGTTTCTTCGTATTTAATTCCTTCCTTTTGTGAGAAACCTCTAGCTACGAATCTGGCTTTATATTTTTCTATACTTCCATCAGCATCATGTTTAATTTTGAAGAGTCATTTGGAGGAAACAACTGATTTACCTTTGGGTCTAGGAACAATGTCCCAAACATCATTCTTCAAAATAAATTGATATTCTTTTGTCATAGCATCCTTCCAAACTTGAAGACTAGAGGCTTCTTCAATACTGGAGGGTTTTGACTTAATGATATTACACATTAATGCAACATAGTTGGAGAATCTATGAGGTCTTTTACTTTCCCTAAAGGTTCCTTTTGGTACTACAAAGCCTTCAGCCTCTTGTATCATTTTTATAGCCCAAAGAGGTATTTTACAGTTTACAACAATGTCTCTAGGTCCATCAGTATGATCCAAGGATTCATTTGGATTAACATCTTCCATAAGTTCACAAGTCTCCCTCTGAATCTTAGGAGCATGGTCTTCTTCCATTCTTTGAGGCTCTTGAACTTCAATGTCTTCATGAATATCCTTGGATTTTCTTAAAGAAACATCCTCCTCAAATATCACATCCCTACTCAATTCAATCAACTTTTGTCCTGGAATATAGATCCTATAAGCTTTAGATATTTCACTATAGCCTGCAAGCATTCCCTTCTTGCCTAAAGGTTCTAGTTTTGATCTTTTATCTTTGGGTATATGAATGTATATTGGAAAACCAAAGATTTTCAAATGACTTACATCAGGTTTTACTCCTATTAATACTTCTTCAAGTGTTTTATTTTCTAAAATGATGTGAGGGCTTCTATTTTGAATGTAAACAACAATTCTAGAAGCTTCATCTCAAAGGGAGGTATCAAGATTTTGGTCATGGATCATGGCTTTGGCTGATTCTACAATAGTCATGTTCTTCCTTTTTGCCACACCATTTTGTTGAGGATTATGGGGAACATTAAACTCCCTCTTAATCCTAGCATCACATCAAAAGTTTCTAAAGTTAATAGCTCGGTATACTCTCCCCCATTATCTGATCTTAAGGCTTTGATTCTTTTCCCTAACATGTTTTCAACTAGGGATTTGAATTCCTTAAACTTCATTACTACTTCATCAGATTATTTACTTTTCAAAAAATATATCCAAGTTTTCCTAGAATAGTCATCAATGAAAGTAACATAGTACAAGAATCCACCTAAGGAAGCTATTGTCATTGGCCCACATAAGTCCGAATGAACAAGTTCTAAAATATATTTAGATCTACTTTCACTGTTATGAAAAGTACATTTAGTGTTTTTTCCTAAGGAACATCCTTTGCAAGTTCCTTCTCACTCTTGGTTAATCTTGGGGAGTCCTATCACCATCTTTTCCTTCGAGGGTAGAGCATGAAAATTAAGATGTCCCAATCTCCTATGCCAAATCTCACATGAATTTGTGGAATCATGGATTATTTCTTGATAAGAAGTAGTGTTAAGTTGATAGAGGCTCCCATGGAGAACTCCCATGGAGAACTCCTATAGTTTGAGCCTTCTTGATAGTTGTCTTCTTAGGCCATGCAAGTACCTTGCCATCCATGAAAGAAATTCGGTAGCCTTTGTCTTCCAAGGTTGATATGGAGACCAGACTTCATTTTATCCCTGGTACAAATAATACATCATTCAATTGTATAGAGATGCCTGAATTTAGATGTAAAGTAGAAGTCCCAACTCCTTTTATTGAATAGTTAGACTCATCTCCAATGGAAATTTTCTCATTTGAGGTATTTTCCACCAAGTTGTCTAGATTTTCTCTAAATCCTATGATATGGTGTGATGCTCCACTATCAATTATCTATATGTTGTGACTGGTGGCCACATGACTTGAGAGAGCTGAAAATAAGATGAATCCATTTGAATCTCCTTGAGGAAGGGTTTCATCAACATGTGCAATGGAGGCTTGAGGCATGGTCCTACTGGGACATTTCATTACATAGTGACCATATTTCTCACATCTAAAACATTGTACTTTTGACATATCCTTCCTTCTCTTAGATGTAGAACCACCATTTGATTTTGTGTCTTTCTTCCTCTTGGAGTATCCTTTCTTTCCTTTCTTCTTGGTGGATTGTGCGGCTAGTACATGAATGTCTTCATTTGTGGAGGTTTGTCCAATCCCTCTTGTGACTAGTCTTGACTCTTCTTGAATGCAATCAGTTTTTAGGTGATCAAACTTAGGGAGTTTAGATCATGCAATTATCCCCTGAATGAAAGCTTCCCAAGAAGAAGGGAGTCCATTAAGAGCTAACATGGTTAACTCTTTACTATCAATGGTGTGACCAATAGTGGAAAGTTGGTCTCTTAGTTTGGTTATCCTCATGAAGTATGCAGTGATCATTTCACCCTTGATCATTTTAACATGGTGGAGTTGTTGCTTTAATGCAAGAGCTCTACTAGTGTTATTTATCTCGTACATACTTTCTAATGACTTGAACATATCATAGGTTGTTTCCAATTTTGAGATAATTCGTACAATGTGGTCTTTTACTGCATCCACTAACATTTTCATGGCTTTATTATTCTTTTTCATCCATTGAGGCTTCTCACCTTCGTCATTTGGTTCAGGTACAACTTTCTTTATGAATTCATCTAATTTGTTATCTCTTAAGGAAATCACAATCCTAAACTTCCAAGATACAAAGTTGGAAGCTCCTTCAAGGCGATCCTTGAATCTAACACCGTTCACCATTGTGACTTATAGAAGATAATGAGAAATCAAGGGTGTATGAAGATTAGCCTTGCCTAAATAAATCCGATTTGATCGTATCTTTATGTTGGCTCTGATACCATGTTAAGTTGTGGATCAGATTGATATAGGTTGATATGTTTAAATTTTATTTGAATATCACACAATATTTTGTCTAATGTAACATCTTATTCTCTTACAGATTGTTGTTGTTTAATATCACAATAATATTGTCTGCAAAATACTCTCTTAATGATGGCGACTGCTGAATGTAATTTTGATCTCCAGAGATTTTCTTATATTCATTGTTTTTCACATTCACCACTTTGCTTCCAATGATAGTAAAGTATATAAGAAAGTAGTGATCCACAAAGGAGTCATGACTCCCTGTGGAGTCACATCGGTGTTTATAGCCCGATGCATATCCCACGATAATATCATCGGGTTCTTCATTTAATCAGTCACTTAAACCATTAGTTATATGCAGTTAAACATATCATATCGGTTAGAGTCTCTAATGAAATAACATAATTAATATTATGAATGATTAGTAACACAAAGTTATTACTAATCATTCATAGTATTGATTATGATATTAATCATAAGACAAACTGATGGATTATCATACACAGATAAATGTACATCTATATAGATTTACGGATAGCTACAAAATAAATGTCTAAGGTCGTAAGGCCAATTAGTCATTTGATTTATCTGACTAATGTTATTTATTTTAACAGCTTTATGGAGAATAGTAGGGGCCAGCCGAATATTAGGGGCCCAGAATGCAAGGAGTGATAATGCTTTCTAGTTGCCCATGTATTTGCTTTCTTGACCACTGATGTCGGGTCAACTAAAAGAATAAGATTCAATTTGAAACTGGAGCATGTTGCTTGTTGCTTCCCATGGCAAGGTGGATTAATCGTTAACAACTATGTTCATCGATGGTGAACTGTGGGCTACTCATGTCGCATGAAAATCTCTTACAAATACCATCATCTCCTCCAAAAATTATACCATCAACATAAAAATCAATTATTAATATTTTATCACCTTCAATTTTGAAATAAAGATTACTATTTGTTGCACCTTTCTTGAAATTTTGCTAGCACAACAAATACTTATATAACCTTGTGTACCAAGCTCTAGGAACTTTCTTAAGTCCATAGAGTGTCTTATTGAGTCTACATACCATATCTGGATCTTTTGACAACTAAAGCCCATCTAGTTGTTCAATTATACCTCTTCTTCAAGTTCTCCAATCAAGACTACTGACTGGACATCCACCTGATATACTTTAAAGTTATGGTAAGTAGAAAATGCAAGAAAAATCCTTTAGGCTTTCATCCTAGCTACTAGAGAAAAAATCTCCTTAACCTTCAACTTCTGAATAACCTTTACAAACCAATCTTGCCTTGTCCCTTATGACTTATCCATCTTCATTCAACTTATTTTGGAACTCCCACTTTCTTCCTATCACATTCTTGTCTACTGGTCTAGGTACCAATTCCCATGTTAGATTATTTTCTATATGTTTTAGCTCCTCTTCCATTGCTTTCATCCAACTCTCATCTTTTCTAGCTTCTACAAAAAAAATTTGCTCCACTTGGGATAGGAAAGAAAAATTTGCTTGTTCACTAGACTCAACAAGTCTTCTTCTTGTTTGAACTCCTTTGTCTTTGTCTCTAATTATTTGGTCTTCCAAATGGTTCTTCTACATGTACTTCACAGGTGTCTTAGGTATTTTTTTAGGTTTGTTATTTTCTACATTTATCTCTTCTTTGTTTTCTATAACTCCCCTCTCTTTTGCAACAACATGAGCATCCTCCATCTCAACCTCAAGTTTGGGTGCAACATGATTCCATTCTTCACTCACTATGACATTCCTTTCCTCAATCTTCTTCAATCTCTTGTTATAACATTGGTATGCCTTTCTATTTGTAGAATATCCCAAGAAAATTCTTTCATTTGAACTTGAATCAAACTTTCCCAAGTCTTCTTCATCTCTTCTTATGTAACACTTTCTTTTAAATGTCCTAAAATACTTGACAATAGGTCTTTCGTACCATAGCTCATAAGGTTTCTGTATGTGATTCACTCTTACTTCTACCATGTTAAGAATATAAACAGTAGTTTGCACAACTTCTTTCCAATATACATTAGGTAGGTTAGCATCTTTCAACATATTTCTAGACATCTCTACAATAGTCTTATTCTTTCTTTCAACCACTCTATTTTGCTGAGAAGTCCTAGGTGTAGATAATTAACTTACAATACCATGCTCTTTACAAAATCTATCAGATTCAATTAATGTAAATTATCCTCCTCTATCAAACCTCAAACGGTTGATTTTAGCATCTATTTCATTTTCAAATATTGATTTCATTACTTTATATTTATCAAATGTTTCAGAATTTTCTTTTAAGAAAGAAACCCACGCCATTCTAGAGTAATCATCAATGAGCAACATAAAATAATTTCCACCATTTAGTCCTCTTGTCCTCATAGGTCTACATAGATCTATATGAATCAATTTTGATGGCCTCGTGGTACAGTACTCCTTTTTCTCGAATATGTTCCTTGTTTGCTTTTCCATTTGACATTCTGTGTACACTATATTAGCAAGTTTGATAATCTTTACCAAATTTCTCACTACATGAGTAGAACTGATCTTCACCATGTTGTCAAAGTTAACATGTCCCAACCTTTTGTGCTATAACCAACATTCATTGCTTTGTACCAAGAGACATCTACTTCCACTATTTTCCTTCACATAGGAGACATTGCCATTTATTATTATTCCTTCTAAAACTAACCTTTTGGAACCTCCTTTTTTGATCTTGTACCTAGACCCTTGAAATATGAGTTTGTAGCCCTTACTACACATCTAACTCACACTCAAAAGATTATTTCTCAAACCTTTAACATAATAAATATCATCTGTATTATGCTTACCATCAATGGATATGGTTCATTTGCCACAAATAAGTGCAAAATATTCATTATCAAACTTCACTAATCCACCTTAATATTTTTAAAATTTTATGAACTTCCTTGTGTCTCTTGTCATATGATTTGAGCATCCCAAATAAATTATCCAAGCTTCAAGTTCCACTTTTGCATGCAATGCATTCTTTATAGTCATTGATCTTTCACTATTATTTTCATCATGCGAAGTACTGGACCTTTTAGTGTATTTTTCTTTTATGGGTAAAAATGATGATTCTTCAATTGAGTCGTCACTATCTTCATCCTTAGAGGAATAGGTCTACATTCAACAAAAACTCTTTTTAGACATATCTTTATCATCTATTTTTTTTTATGTCATCTCTCCTATAATTATCCTATATTTGGTTGTCATCATTTGATCTCTTATATTTATCCTTGCTAGGATTACATCTAACAACATAATGATAAATTGTTACACAATTAGAATATTTAAAGGGCAACTTACATTTGTATTTCCCATATCCTTTCTTTAGTCTACTCAAAAAGTTTGCTTCCACTTCATCCATGTCATTTCTTGTTTTATGTCCATCTTCAATCTTTTTGGTAACCTTGAATGTTGCTCTCTTCTTCTCATAGCCCTGATCATTGAACTTTTCAATATCAAAGGTAAAGAGAAATCCATAGAGATGACCCAAAGTGTATTTATCCATACCATGATTTTCCTTAATTCTTAGGTTTATAGTAGTTAGGCAGTGCTCTCATCGCTTTTCTCACAACTTCACTTTCTTCTATTTTTTCACAAATACCTATGATTGGATTTACTATCTCATTCACTCAATGTGAGTAACCTTCAATATTCTCATCTTCAAACATCCTCAATGTCTCAAATATATATTTTAGATTTTACATTTTTACTTTCTTTGTCTTCTCATTTCTTTCGTAAATGTTGCTCAACTTATCCCAAATTTGCTTTGCACTTTTGCATCCATTGATTTTTAGAAACATCGAGTCACTCAAAATACTAAGTATATTCCTTTCCTTGACATTATTTTCATGGTCCTTGACCTCAATCATAAGAGTAGGACCACCATTTAGAGCAGTATAGCCAAACTTGATAATCTCCCATATTCCAAATGGTAGAGAATTCAAATGATATTCCATCTATGACTTCCAAGAAAAATAATTTGTGCCATCAAACCTTTGGTGCCTTGAAATAGATCCTATGCCATCTTGGACCTCCCTCAAGTGGTTAAGCTTATCTTAGAGGAACCTTGCTCTGATACCAATTGTTGAATACACCACAGGATTGAGAGGGAGGTTTAATCAGTTTAGACCTTAAAACAACTTATTTATAATCTTATAAAATTCAAATCAAATTTAACTTCTCTACAATTATGAAACATGAAACCATAAAAGCACAACACACACAAGAACAACAAATTTTCATGAAAAAACCCAAGAAGGGAAAAACTACAATGAGAATCACACATACACTATGAATAACCAACTATAATGGCTTAGCCTCAAGGCCAAGGAATCTCACTACACTTGATTGGACCTACAAAACTAAGGTGCACAACCTTAGGGAAAGATACAAGGGACTTGCAATACTAAGATGCACAATCTTAGGGCAAGATACAAAAGACTAGCATTATTGAAGTGCACTTCTCTAGGGCAACGTACAAAGGTTGCATAAGTTGTTGAAAGGACTCACTGTCTTTTGGTAGGCACAGGGAAATGATAAATTGAGATGAACAAGATCTCCTAAACTGAAACTATCTTTGAACCATTGTGTCAAGTGAACAATATCATGGCAAACATATCTCACTTTAATCATTGTCTCAAAGAACTATCATAGTAAAGATATGATCATCAAATATTATTGCAAATTGAAATTCGCACTTCTGCTTCTTCACATTTGCTTGCATATTACTTACATTGAATTAACAATAATCCACACACCAATACACACATCTACACTTCCATTTATACTAGGTTATAGATTAAAACCCCGAACTAGAATGACAACAGACAAAGTATACATGAATTACATAAAGTTGGCCACCACAAGAAACTATACACAATTTGGTCTACTCGAGAAGATAAAGGGGACCTAAATACATCTCTCTAAGTTTATTCCAATCAACCATGCACACTAGCACATCCTCCAAAGTCAACATCCAACATAACTTGTAGAAAAATAATGAAGCACGCTAACTAGGCGACCCAAAATCATCACCTAATGCAAATAAGTCAATGCAAATCTACACAGGCTATGGAAAGACCCATATCAACCTTCTAACTCAAACTCCAATCCATATCTAGACCAAAAGAGTTTGATACAAATAATATAAATCAACTGAGTCAGCAAGAGACCAACACAATTGACAACACTAGACACAAAACAACACAAATTCATTATCGATCATACCATCACTAGAAATATGAACTAAAACACTGCACAAACCATATGAACATGTCCTCCCAGCCATGACACTTGAATCAACACAATGAATAAATGCAAAGAATTCCACATATTGGTCTTGATAAATAGCCTCACTATCAACAAACCACTACAACCTACTTCATCATCTAAGCAAATGAGTACCTAAAAATATGCTAGTGCAACATCCACATAATCTAGACATTATATCCAGAACTGCAAGCTAACATCATCAAGAATCGAAGGAATGCAAATCATTCTTCCATAAAGACATTAAATACTCTTTCTTACATATTATAACATCCAGTATTGTAGGCTTTGGGAAACACCTCATGCTCACTTAACATTATCACTAGACAACAGAACAACATTTGAACACTAATTTTTGGACCATATACTAAATTTGCACAACCGAATTTCTCCAACTTCCTCTTCACTTATGTTACCTCAACACATCTTCACAAGAAACATAGACTATGTCATCCAAGATAACATTAGACAAGTTTAACCTCAATGACAATACCAACAACACAACTCAAGTTTCCAACATTGTCTTCCATCTCCTATCGAATAGTGTCTGCCCTAGGTCTTCCTAGCATTGTCGCTATTGTTTGGTTTAGATCAGTTGTTGGTAATAAGCCAGGTTATTCCCCACATTTCATGCCTTGAAATATATTTAAAAATATATATGTATATAATTAAAGGATTGAGAATATATGTTAAAAATTCTATGTCATCAAAGAGATTCCTTAAGTGGGGATCGAGGATAGCAATATCCCCAACCACCCAATCTTTTCAAACCTTATCAAATTTGAATTGATCTCTCAAGAATCAAGGATTTTTCATCCTCGATAAAAATTATAGGGTCGAGGATGATATATCCTTGACCCCTAAAGCCTGCAACTCAATGACATCAATGGCAGAGTGGTGGGGATCTGTGATAGTGAAATCCCCAACCCCCGATGATAGACAGTGCTATCAAGGATTGGGGATGTTGGCATCCCTAAACCCTGATCCATTCACATACAATGTTTGGAATGGATCAATAATTCCAACATCCTCAACCCCCAAAGGATTCCCATATAATTTTAAGTGAGGATTGAGGATGTTGCTATCCTCAACCCCCGAAATACACAGGTTTGGAAATAATGTTAAGGCATAAATGAGTGTTATGAATTCAATTGTTCATGTTTCTTTAATGCTAATTAGTTTTTCCCCCAATAAGATGATTTAATCAAAGAGTAAGTTATTTTTTTTAGTTTAACAAAGGCTCCTAATTTGAGCTATTTTAGTCAAGAACTAGTGATGTCTTAATAAAAGGTGGTTCTAATGAAGTACAAATTTAATAGATACCTCCCTCCTACGAAGTTGCACTCTTTAGGCTGGGAAATCATAACTATTGATATAGGCCATGTGGATTTTCAATGGTTCTTGCAAGTAATGTCTAAATTGGATGGAAGGACTACTTGAGCTACACCATTGGTATACTCTAAATTGGTGTAAGCAGATAGATTTCTCATGTCTTTACAGTCTTTGGACCTAATTTGTCTTGTGTAGAGAAGTATGATTCTAATGAACAAAGAGTTTATAGTCTCGTGGGAGATGTCATCTTGGTCATTTCTCTTGATGTAATTGAAGCAGTGTTTCATATTATGAGTCATGATACATCTATTGTCATGTGACTATCACTAGAGGAAAGTAGTATTATGAAAAAGAATAAAATCCTATGACTTATATTAATGAGAACCTCTTGGAGAAATCAAATAAACCTAATCAACTCAAAAAATGAAGATGATTCGTAGAGCATATTTGCATATAGGTACTAGGGATTATGTCACTCTTCTCTGTAGTGTGGTAGGCATTCTTGGTGCTAAAGAGCTCCAACCATGTATTATCCTATTCATCAAAAATATCCTTACTAGACAAGAATTCATAGACTAGGGAAGGATGATCAGTAATAACCTGGATGAGAAATTGTTGAGGATACAAACATACCAAAGGTTTTACATGACTTCATACATAGTCTATTTTCTTACTGCTCATACCACATACCTAGGGCTAAGGAAAGTAGGATCTCTCATAGATTCTAATATGAAGATGTAGTATCACTATCCCCAGTTACAATTGGAAAGAAGTAGAAAGAGTCATTATATTGTCAATAATTTCTTTGTATTTGCAGTCATAAGATCTTCGGAAGGAGATTTTAGTGAGAGAATGTCACTGGAGGCTATAAAGGAGATAAGTATATTTGGGAGCTACATCATATGATTTAGAACCTTCTCTGAGTGGATGTATAATTGCTCCTAATTAGTTGTCGTGGTATCTTTGTGACAAAATTATGGTCTTAGAATTGTGTCGATAGATTCTTAATGCACAAAAATTGGTAGTGAGTAACCACGAGCCATGTTTCCAACTACCAATGAGGGTAGGTGCTCGTTCCTACCTTGAGATGAAGGTTGCATAAAACATATAAGTTGAATTACTTGAATTTTCATAGAAACCATTGCAAATAGAGCATAGCATGTTTGACCCAATTAGCACACTCAATAAAGTAATGGGGTCACATTTTCAACATGTGTTGGTTATTGAAGACCATTGGGCTGATTGTGCTAATGATCATGAGGTGAGAATCAAGGATTATTGCAAACTAGTTCTTTACCAAGTAGAGAAATTGTGGGTGTCTGATGAAGTAAGGAAGAAGAACAATGAGAATAAGTTGCACCCATTGTATAATGAGAAGAGAGTTCTTGATGTTCCTATTCATAATATAGACCCAAACTTCCTTGAACTAGAAGACATGAAGGAAAAGGTAAGGCATGTTGTATATTGGACTAGTGAATGGATAAGTCACCCTTATGATATGTTGCCTACCACACAAGTTGAGAACAAGTCACAACAAGATCAAGCTAGAAATTATAAGAATAAGAAAGGTTCATCTTTGTTAAGGAGGGAACCTCCTCCTTATAACCCCATTTGAAGACCTTATGTATAATAAGTCCCATAAAAAGTGCATAAGCCAATGAAGGAAAAGAAGGCAGCTCAAGAGGCACCTTCTTCTACCAATCCTAAATCTAAGAAGAGAAAGGAGGTTCCCTCTACCCTTGTTGCAGTGACATCATCTTTTGATCACCAAAGTACTAGATCAGCAAGAGCTAAAGAAAATACAAAAGAACTTCCCAAAGAAGATCCCAATTGTATATAAAATATTAAGAAGAGGCACTAAGGGACCCCCTCCCATGAGAATAATCAAAGTTTGGCCTGAAGAAGAAGGTGATGAAGAGCTTGGACCTCTGTTACAACATAAGAAGAAAATAAGAGTTGAGTTCTCAATTCACAAGGACAAAGTTCTCAAGACTATCAAAATCCTAGGGTGACCCCGACTATACAAAAAAACTACTATTCTTCATAAAGTATGCCCTTTGCCATCATCTTTAATGGATACTCCTCGTGAGCATGCAGTAGAACAACAACTGCCCTAAGATACAATTCATATAGAGACTGACACTGAGGGGGAAGACAAGAAAGTGAATATTCTTAAAATAGAGACATAATGTTGAAAAATACATTCCAAGAGTAGAAGAGGATCTCCCTTAGGAGAATGTGCCCATTGAAAAAGTTCCACAAGTTGACACAAGAATTTCTATAGCTAAAACACAAGAATGGCCTCCTAGTATAACTAATGAAATAGAAGTATTTGATAAGGCAACAAAAGATGCATTACTTTCCATGCTCAGAACAAGCCTTAGAGAAGATGAAGAACAACCAAGGGATGAACTTCCAAGTCACATATTGAGGAATAAGTTGAAGAACCTCTATCAAAAAAAGAGAAATAAGTTCCTCGTGAACAAAATAAATAAGAAGAGGTTCCAGTTGAATGGAAGAAATAACAAGAGAATCCTACATCAACTGCAGAGAAAGAGCATGAGCAAGAATGAGAAGAACCTACACATGATATGGAATAGGAGGTAGGTGGATAGGCTCACAAGATTAAAATTCATGATGTTTGTGATCAAGAAGATGAAGATAATTTTGATAATCAAGGAAACTAAGAGGAGGAAGAGCAGCTAGGAGATGATGGAGAACAACATCAAATTAAAGTAAGAAGTATAGCCTCTACTCCTACTTGGTTGGCAAATAAATTTCAACGATGGGAAAGGAAGTATAAATAGGTAAATGAAGTTGATTTATAGATGTTGGAGCAAGCCTTTTGGACCCTTAAACCAAAGAAACATGCTTGAAAACTCTTAGTTGTTACCAAGGACATATATGGTTATCAAAATTTTAAAATTATAGTTCCCCTTGTTGATAAGTCTAAAAATGAGATGAGGCCAAAAGATTATCAAATTCAGTGAGTGGATTTAGGCCAACAAAACAAGAAAGGAGAAAGACATTATTTACAACAACATGACAACACTATTTTTAGAAGAATGGATAAGGAGGATGTGACAAAAGATTAGTTAAAGGGAAAAAAACATATAAATCAAGAAGTACATTAGCCAACTCCTGAGGCCTATTGATTTAGGAGCTCCCTCCACAAGTATACAAGCTACTTTGACACATGGACTTACAAGTGAAATTTTGAGTGGAGATCCTTTTATAGTAGCAACACTTAGTTGGAGACGTGAATTTGAACAACTTGGAGGAGTAATCCAACGAATCTTGATTGTATATGACACCCTTCAAAGTTAACTAATTGTACTTCATGGAATGCTATATAGTTAAGGGAAATAAAATATAGGTATAGAAAATTCTCTTTACGTGGGATGGCGACATCCACATTCCCTACACAATATAGAGTACAAATGAACAATTGTTGGCAGAGAAAGGTATTATGGTTGAAGAAGTAGACAAAAGCACAGTAGTAGAATGGATCAAAGAAATAAAAATGGTAATCAGAGAATACAAGAAAGCCAAGGATCAGGTCATATAGAAAATTAATGCTATTAACATATTGTTGTCTACAACTGAGGAATTCATTGAAGGTTTGCCATGTATAGTATTATATGATAAGTTGAAAATCAATGATGCTCAATCCATCATACAAGAATTCAAAGATAAGCTACATAAATATTGTTCTCCAAAAATAATTGAATAAATTATAACATACTGAAAAGAACCAAAACAAAATAAACTACAACTTTGCAACTTTTAACAGAAAGGAAAGAAACACTACCAATTTTTTTTTTTGAACATTAAATAACTAAAAGCAAAGTTGATATTAACTGAAATCTTGAATTATGCAAAGATCTATGCTATGAGAAAAATAGTAGATATGAATGTAAACTTAAACATTTCAATTTAAATGAAAATAGAGGTTTAGAAAATACATTTCTCCAGATGCCAATATTCTAAACTTTCATAACTTTATCAATAGACCAATGAGGACAGAAAGTATCATCAGGGTGCTTTCCGCCCAACCACAGACTGACTATTCCCCCATGCCATATCCAACTTGATTGGCCTGACCCTTCGTAGGGAGGTAATGGGAAGTTGAACTCATACATTCTAAGACTTGGTGTATAATCCTACACAACTCCATAGTTATTCACACACTATAGGATACCCCTAACTAGTATGACCTTTGACTGGGGTGTATATATGGACTATAGAATTGGTTGACGCTCTTGATAAGAGCACCACCTTGGCCAAAGGTTTTCAATGGATGCAATCACACTTAAGTGTGAAGTCAAGTCCCACCCTTCTCGGCTACAACTTAAGGTTCTAGGGCATAGGTCTAGAAACAAGTAAGCTTTAACTTGTAGTTGAAAATATCTATACTCACATAGAGACTCTTGGCCACACACTAATATTACATGATTTTTATAATCATCACTAATTCTCATTTAAGCTTTTTGTTTTATCATTCACATAAATCATATCATAAGGTATTAGAGAATACAACTAATTCCCTAGATTAGGAAAGACAATTTAATGGCTTAAGAGCTACCAACTACCCATATAATATTTTACTTTTAAAAGATCATCATGTAGGACATGTCTCTATTGTCATCGCAATGTCTGAGTGTTTTTTTTTAATTGAAATGCTAACTGCATTAGAATTATAGTTGTTCTGCTCTTACCCATTTTCTTTCCTAAGTTAAGAAATTAGTTTTCTACACATGCTAGTGAAGGTTAATCTCAGTTTAAATAATCAATCTTATTGTTGTAATATTTTCAGTGTTGGTTAATTCTGAGACAACTTAAAATAAGAAGGTGAATTCTTCATAATACAAATCTTTTTGGTATGCATACCCTCAATTCTGAGTGGTATTATTCTGCATATCTTTAATCAATTATGCTCTCCAAAGTTTTTGGGTTATAACCCACACACATATACACATATATGTATATGTTTATATGCATATATGTATATGTACATATATATATATATACATATACATATACATATACATATACATATATATCTATATATACATGTACATCTATATGTATATATGTACATATATACATACATATATATATATATATATATATATATATATCTATGTATATATACATATACATATATATACATACATATATATATATATGTATGTATGTATGTATGTATATATATGTATATGTATATACATACATATGTACATATATATGTATATGTATATGTACATATATATGTATATGTATATGTATGTATATGTGTGTGTGTGTGTACATACACATACAAATACACATATACATATGTATACATATATATATACATATACATACATATGTATATATGTATATGTATGTGTATGTGTATGTGTATATATATATGTGTATGTATACACTTAAAAATGATCTAAAGATAATTAATTAAATAAGCAATTATTTAATTAATCCCCTTTTCCAATTTAATTGAATTCACTAAGCAATTTGATTAAATTCCCCCTTTCATCTACTTATTAATAAATCTAAGGATTTATTTAATAGGTTCATTTCAATAATCTCCTTTAATTAATTAATTCCCCCCATCAAATCTATTTCTTCTAACTCCTAATTAATTAAAACAAATCAATTTATGAGTTGTTGAGATTAATTAGCCTTTTCCTATTATTTGAATTTTTAAATTCAAATTCTCCTAACTTCTAACCACCTAAACTAACCACTCCTAAACCTAACTCCTTCCATCTAACTCTGGGTTTAATTAACCTCATCTTAGCTTGCACATCCTAACCACCATGTCCCCTTTCCTTGGACACTTTGCCCTCTCATGAGCAAAGCTTCTTGACACTTGTCACCATGGAGATGACATTGTCCCCTTTCATCCAACCTCTTCTCATACCAACCTCCAAATGTTCCCTTTCATCCAACCTCCTCCAAGTTAACCATTGATATCTTCAAACTTAATCTTGACCGTTGATTCCTGCAACCTCACCCCTAGCCTTGGAAATCCTATAAATAGACCCCATTTTGGAGCAATAGATTATCCCATCTCATTTGCATTCAAGCATTGTTACTATAGGCATATATTTCTTAGCAATATCATTTTAGCATTGCCATCATGTTCAGTTTAGCTTAAATCTACCTTATTTTCTAGCATACTCATGGAAAAATGTAGCTTAATCATTATAATTGCTAGCTCATGCATCTTTATCATTTAAATCCTCCATTTAAGTGTAGTCAAGTCACTGGAATTTGCATGACCAGATCTGAGAGCAAAATTCATACTCGCATTTACTAGGAGGGCGATAGATCAATTAGCTATGGTTTCTCTTTCTTCGCTTTATTTGCTAACCATGCTTGTAATGATCTATTGAGTGTTTTGTGTTGCAGTTGTAAGTATCACACTTCCTAGGCACGACAATGTATGTATATGTATATATTGTAGCGTCCTAAAATTGTGACACTTGCAATTTCAATTGCATTTGGGTCTTCACGATGGTGGCGCAATGTTGAACCTGAATGGAGACCCCGAAACCTGCTTGCGACACTAAAAACTGCACATTTCTGCACCTTGGCCTGATCCCTCCTTGCACCCTTCTGTCTCGGGAGGTGGGACCATGGCGCCCAGCGCCCTGGTCCCTAGCCCTATTTTGGGCCCAGTCTCTTGTTGGGCATCGGTTCTTTAAGTTTGCAAATTGGAAAATAATGTTTCTAGGTCGGCCTAAGGTCAGAAAAATCAGTCTCTCAACCCTAATTGACAAGTATATAAACTACTTTTCCTCTCCTAGAAAGGGAGGAAGGAAATAAGCAAGAGCAAGGCACGGAAGCGACATTCAAACATTCAAGCATTCAAGCATTCCTTCAAGCAATTGAGCATTCTAAGTCTCCATTCAAGGCTAAGTGTTGCATTCAAGACAAGGATTCAACCATTCAAGAGGAGATCACTTACAACACATAACATACAACATACATTACACCTTCGCATGTAAGAATACAAACATTCTTACAACAAGGTATCAGTACTTGTTTACATTACAAACATTTACATTTACAGCATTCTCATTTCTTGGTTAATTCCAAAACTGGGGTTTGACCTAAAGGCAAACCCCTAATCCCTAACCCCCCAATCATCCTCTCTTTTCTGTTGTAGGTTGCAGGTATGCAGCTGTAATTGAAGATCTGGAATCCTTGTGCAGAGACAAACAGATCTCCCTTCGTTTCGCGGATTTTTCGGAGGACCGTGTGCACTCCGGGCGCCATCGTCCCGTCAACTTTCGCTCAAATTTGCAGAACAGCACTGTCTCGACATTTTAATACTAATTCCAGGTCCATAGCTTCATCTCGTATCCCTATCTTTGTTTACAAGCGAATCTTTCCTACTTTACATGCATTCCTAGTTCAATCATTCTATCTACATTCTTTACAAAAGAGGTTATCCTTGCTATCACAACCCTTGAAACTCATTTAAAATCTAGTCTTGCATTGTGTGGGATTGGATCTTATGGGTTTCAACCCCTCTTTTGAATGTAAAGTCTCTCCTAAGTGAAAACCATCAACCCTAGTGATCTCCCTTCTCTCTCCTTGGAGTGGGGGGGTGGGAGAACAACTAGGGTTCGATTTTTCCGCTTTACATTTTGGTGAACCCGACGTGAACATCCTAATTCTGATTATTCATGGTTAGATCTGAAAAAATTTGCTTCCTTAATTACATTTCCATGTTTGATCTTTGGCAAATTTTAGAGGTTAATTGCATAAAAACCCTAAAATTTTCTTTTTAGTAATTGAGCTTGTGAAATGTTTAATCGTTAATGCTTGTTTCAGATCTACCCTTCTATTACAAATTGTCAATTCAAATTTGTGCTTTAATTCTGAAAATTAAGTGGTTAAGTGTCAAAACCCTAATTTTTAAAACCTTCTTGATTCAACCTTTGACTGATAATTTCACTTATCAAAACACCTCCAAATCGGCTGTAACTTTGGATTCCGCAACAAAATCACAATATCTCTCATCCCTGAAAATTTGGAAAAAAGTTGCGAGGACCGTGTGCACCCCGAGCGCCATCATCCCCGACATTTTTTCTGAAATTTCGGGAGCTAGATCTTACTGTATTTTTCTGCTAAAATCCAGAATTTTAGCTGATTTTATCAATTCTAACACTTTCAAAATTAAAGTCAAAGTTGGTCTAGTGATTGCTTGGATAAAGGCTTATAATCATTCAAAAAATTCTTGAAATTAAAATTCATATCAAAATTGTGCTTCGTACAGTCCTAAATCTGAAAAGTGTGTTGGCATTCATTCGAAATTTCAGTGCTTTATTCAATTTTTTGCAGTTTGTGACTTTTGAAATTAAGTGTTTAATTGCAACAACCTTGATTTCCACTTTCAAAATTGAATTTTGCATGAAATCGAGTCAACTTTTAAATTTCAAAGCTTGCTTTGCTTTCAATATTCCCTCTAAAATCATAAAATTCAAAATTTCAATTTCCCTCTCTTTTTCAAAATTCAAATTTTGCGTTTTTCAACAATCTTGGTAGGGTTCAATTTTTAGATTGCAACTTTAATTTGGCCTACCTACAGATCTTAAAATCACTCAATTTTTTTAGATTAGCTTTAAAATCATCATAACTTTCATCCCTGAAAATTTCGAAAAAAGTTGCGAGGACCGTGTGCACTCCGTTTGCCACGGTCCCCGACATTTTTTCTGAAATTTCGGGAGATTGTCCTGATTGTATTTAACAGCTTAAATCCAGGAGATTGGCTGATTTTATTGAAATTTGCTACCTCTAAAATTCAAAATCTTCTCTCTCTCTTTAGTGCATGAGTTTTACAACAATAAGCCCTACTTACACTATTCCCGTTAGACGAAGCCTTAGAATTAAGTCCTTCCAAGGTTTAATCACTGAGGAGATGGAACCTAATTTGAATGGCCTTTTTAACGAGGACATGGGAAATTCTTCTAATCCTCTTAATGATGAAGAAGCTCTCCATGAGGTTTCTGTAGAACAACTTTCAAAATTGGATAACCAATTTGATGATTTTCGACAATGGATGTCTCAAGAATACCCTGATAGTGAAGCTCTTTCATTAATTGAGGGTCTAAAACGTATGGTTCAAAGTGATAAGAATGGAATTGATATTTTGCATGGTATTGCACACATTGTGGATTCGAATGTGATGCCGATGAAAAGTTGTGTCGAAACTTTAGGTTATACACAACCTCCTACTCAAGTTAATCATTCTATTCCTTTGACAACTCCTATTACTAGTATACCTACTTTTACATCAAACATAATGACTACTTCAATACAAGACATTCCACCTATGATCACCAGTCATGGGGGAAATCCCTCTTCTTCAATCAACCCTCTTCCTTCATTCAATCCAACTTCTTCATTCATTCCTTCAATGAGTGTTCCTATTATATCTCCACAAATAAACATGACGCAAGGGGGCAATTCATTTAACCATTCCATTCCTCCTTGTAGTGTTCCTCCTTTCCAATCATCTCCTATGACTAACTATCATAGTGTCCCACCACCTTACTCTCAATCAATACCTTCTCTCAATAACATAATACCTCCATCACAATCTAACACATCTAATATGAACTCTTCGACTGAAGCGACCATTAACAATCTTGCACAAACTGTCTCTTCTTTACAGCAACAAATTGCCTCTATGAATCAATCTAAGTTTAGTGTGCCCACATTTGATGTTGCGAGCCCACTCTCTCTTGACATTGTTCGAGCTATCCCCCCTAAACATGTTGAAATTCCGCATTTGGAGCTTTATAATGGTAAGGGTGATCCTCTAACACATGTTAAGACCTTTCAAACAATATGTACTGATTTTGCTTATGACCAAAGGTTGCTTGCAAAACTGTTTACTAGAACATTAAGAGATAAAGCCCTACAATGGTATTGCTCGTTGCCTTCTTATTCTATTAATTCTTTTGAACAACTTGCAAATGCTTTCATTCAACAATTTCAAAACAATATAAGTCCTAAAGTTACTTTGATTGATTTAATGCATTTTAAACAAGGTGTTAAAGAAAAAGTGACTGATTTCATTGGTATATATAAGCATTTGTATGCTCAGATTTCTTTTCCAGTACCTGACAATGATATTCAAAGAATATTTATTTCCAATTTACAAAAAGATATTAGAGAAAAACTTTTGTTTTCTGAGTTTACTTCTTTCCAATAGTTGTGCGCAACTCTTCACAATTATCAACTGACTGTGAGTCAAATGGAACAAGCAAATCCTATGGCTCCAAGTGATAAGGGTGATAGTAGTCAACAACCATTTGGGAAGTTTAAACCGAATAGAGAATCTATTAAATTCAATGAAAACATCATCAACAACAATGTGAATGCAGCATCAGGTGTGCCTCCTATTTCTAAGTTTTTCAAGAAAGAAAGAAAGTTTACTCCTCTGAATGAATCATTGTATAGTATTATGAATAAGTTATTGGAACAAAATGTGCTTACTCTCCCTCCTATAAAGAAAATAGATCCTACAAAGATTAATTCACCCTATTTTGATAACAAATCTTTTTGTCAATTTCATCGTCAACCTGGGCATGATACTGAAAAATGTTTTGCTTTAAAGGGTAAAATTCAAGATTTGATTGATAATAATACTATCTTTGTTTCTGGTGTGAATGATAAAGGCAACACATCTGTAGCTCCTCCTAACCAAAATCTTAAGATTTTTACTGGTCCATTACCTTCTCATACCTCTAATGTGATTGAGACTAATGATTCCTCTTTCTCACCTGATAGTCTTGTGTCTATGACTCCGAATGTGATTAACTTTGTGGAACATCAGAAAATCCCTAAAGAGCCTTCCATCACATTTGATTCCAGTGAAACTATCAGGGCACCTGATGGTCCTTTATATATAGTTGCAAAAGTCAAAAATACACCTTGCCGTGGAGTGTTTATTGATCCTTCTTGCATGGTTAATGTCATTACTAAAGAATTTCTTTTTACTTTACAATTGAATCAAGTGATCTATGACGAAACAAATGTGGTTGTGAAACTATTTGATGCATTTTCTTCTCCTACAATTGGTTCTATTACATTACCTATTGAGGTCCATAACAAATCTCTTGATGTGAGCTTTGCTATTATTCCATCGTCCGAACAATTTCGTGTGAAGCTAGGCTATCCTTGGCTATCTTCCATGAAAGCTATTGCTTCTCCTATTCACAAGTGTTTGAAATTTCCCCATAATGGTGAAGTTGTTACTGTCAATCATAGTCTCTTTAAACCAGCTGAAAGAACTTCTAGCGTTCCTATTGATTATTTTTGGCCTAAACAATTCCAATCTCTTCCACCGCAGAGTGATCATCTTTTCAAATCTTATCAAAAGTGGAAAAAAGATATGATCCTATCTCTAAGTGAACCTAGAACACCCAAACTTGATATTCCTGTCATTCTTGAGAAGGAAGTTCTTCCTTTGAAAGATAAAACTAATGTCTTTCCTCAAGAAGATTCCCAACCCATCCCTATGGATGTGACTATGTCTATGACTAATAAACTTTCTAAAGGTAGACCTATACCTCCTCATCATGATGGACTTGGTCTCCTTCCTAAAACAAATATTCCTCCTTTACTCCTTCCTCTTATGGAGAGAAGAGACCTTCCTCTTCTCCTATTATTCAACCTAAGAGACAACAACCTAAACACCCAAGTGATAAGGATGAGAACATTCCTCCTCCTCAATCTTCTCAGCTTCCTACTAAGAGTAGATGAAATTGTTCTGCACGTGAACGCCGATGAAAGCATCGTCTTAGAGCTCAGGCAGCTGCTTCTCAAACATTGCAATCCCCAAAAACACCTTCAGCTAGTATTATTGCATTTTCTCCTCAGTTGAAAATTGAGCCAAAATCTCCTAAACATAAGATGCATGATGGTCTTGATCCTGTGCGAGTTAAAGATCCTATTTTTATAAATCTTGATGATGATATAGATGAAAATGTTATTCATGATGAAAATGTTACTCATGTTCATTCTGATAGTGAATATGAATATCTTGATGTTGATAACCATTTATCTAACGAATTTTCTAAAGCACTTATCCTATTTCCTAGACAAGAACAACGTGGCTTGGAACATGAACATAGCCCTTGTTTGGATCTTGTGATAGCTCCATCTGCTATGTTGGATGTTCCTCCTCTAGCGTGTTTCCTGCCTTCCTAAAATATTGATCAGCAAGATCGGGGGGTAGATGACGTGCTGGACTAGTTTCATTAGCATAGCAGACTCTCTCCTCCTCTCTTGATCTCTTTTGTTACTTCTTCTATGTGTTACTCTCATTCTTCTATTTGTTGTCCTTAGTGTTGTCTACTTGAGGAGGATGCAAAGCATTGAGATCTCTTTCGGTCTCTCTCATGTTGACTCAAAAGACACATGTGTTCCCTTCTTCTAGGTGACCTTCCTTGATTGGGGAATGAAGAACAATTATGCATACATACATATGATATACATGAATTATCATACAGCATACTGACCCCAAGGAAAGCAAAGTCACCTTCTGCTTTGTGTTTTGTGTCTATTATCCTTGAGTTTATCTCACACTTGGGGGCTAAATCCTTGTGATAATGTGCTCATTTCCCTTTTTCATTTCCTATATGTATCACTACCTTAAAGCAATCACCCTCGGTGAGGCGTGTGCGATCGCTTTAACGTAGGGGGGCATACATCCTGTTCATATCTCTTCAAGATACTTGAAAGTTTCTTGGCGAACTTAGCTTTGCCTCAAAAAATTTTGGTATTTTTCTTGCATGACTCACAGTGAGGGAACCTTACTACTCACAGTCATGGTTCTCCCTCGTGATCTTCCCTTTTAATTTGTCAATCGAAGTCGTAAGATCCTTAGTCCACTGGGGGCTTGGTGTATCTTGCCTCCTTGACATGGTGAAAGTCTTTCAATATTGTTTCCTTGTACTTTACCAGAAGTATGGGCGTACGCTTATACTCCCGCTAAAGTGGGGGCTAAATGCAGTGTCCTAAAATTGTGACACTTGCAATTTCGACTGCATTTGGGTCTTCACGATGGCGGCGCAACGTTGAACCTGAATGGAGACCCCGAAACCTGCTTGCGACACTAAAAACTGCACATTTCTGCACCTTGGCCTGATCCCTCCTTGCACCCTATTGTCCCGGGAGGTGGGACCATGGCGCCCAGTGCCCTGGTCCTTCAGGACAATGGCACCTAGCGCCCTGGTCCCCCAGGACCATGGCGCCCAGCGCCCTGGTCCCTGGCCCTATTTTGGGCCCGGTCTCTTGTTGGGCATCGGGTCTTTAAGTTTGCAAATTGGAAAATAATGTTTCTAGGTCGGCCTAAGGTCAGAAAAATCAGTCTCTCAACCCTAATTGACAAGTATATAAACTACTTTTCCTCTCCTAGAAAGGGAGGAAGGAAATAAGCAAGAGCAAGGCGTGGAAGCGACATTCGAGCATTCCTTCAAGCAATTGAGCATTCTAAGTGTCCATTCAAGGCTAAGTGTTGCATTCAAGACAAGGATTCAACCATTGAAGAGGAGATCACTTACAACACATAACATACAACATACATTACACCTTCGCATGTAAGAATACAAACATTCTTACAACAAGGTATCAGTACTTGTTTACATTACAAACATTTACATTTACAGCATTCTCATTTCTTGGTTAATTCCAAAACTGAGGTTTGACCTAAAGGCAAACCCCTAATCCCTAACCCCCCAATCGTCCTCTCTTTTCTGTGTGTAGGTTACAGGTACGCAGCTGTAATTGAAGATCTGGAATCCTTGTGCAGAGACGAACAGATCCCCCTTCGTTTCGCGGATTTTTCGGAGGACCGTGTGCACTCCAGGCGCCATCGTCCCGTCAACTTTCACTCAAATTTGCAGAAAAGCACCGTCTCGACATTTTACTGCTAATTCCAGGTCCGTAGCTTCATCTCGTATCCCTATCTTCATTTACAAGCAAATCTTTCCTACTTTACATGCATTCCTAGTTCAATCATTCTATCTACATTCTTTACAAAAGAGGGTATCCTTGCTATCACAACCCTTGAAACTCATTTAAAATCCAGTCTTGCATTGCGTGGGATTGGATCTTGTGGGTTTCAACCCCTCTTTTGAATGTAAAGTCTCTCCTAAGTGAAAACCATCGACCCCAGTGATCTCCCTTCTCTCTCGTTGGAGTGGGGGGGGGGGAGAACAACTAGGGTTCGATTTTTCCGCTTTACATATATATACATATATATGTATATGTACACACACACACACACACACACACACACACATGTATATATACATACATACATATACATGTATATATATATATATATATGTATACATGTATGTATATATACATATATATACATATACATGTATGTATATAGATGTATATGTATATATGTACACATATATATGTATATATATGTATATATATGTATGTATGTATATATGTATATGTATGTATATACATATATATATATATGTATGTATATACATATATATATATATGTATGTATATACATATATATATATATGTATGTATATACATATATATATATATGTATGTATATACATATATATATATGTATGTATATACATATATATATATATGTATGTATATGTATATGTATATGTATATGTATATGTATATGTATATGTATATGTATATGTATATGTGTACATATGTGTACATATATACATATACATGTGTGTATATATACATATATATGTGTACATATATACATATACATTTATATACATACATGTATATGTATATACATATATATATACATGTATATACATGTACACACACGCACACACACACACATATGTGTGTGTGTATACATACATATGTATATATATATATATATATATATATATATGTAGATATGTGTACGTACATATACATATATCTACATATATATGGACACACACACACACAAGTGTATATATGTGTGTGTGTGTGTGTGTGTGTGTGTGTGTGTGTGCGCGCACGCATGCACACACACACACATACTATCATTTACATATATGTAGTTTCAGATTGTTAGGCATTTATGCCTATCTTACACATTTTCAAAAATAAGAATCTAAACCAACCTTATTGTACCTTCTCAATGTACATCTTATTTACTATCAAATGAATTGTTCTCAGTTGTTATCAATAAATAGAATGTATAATAATGTTCCAACTTTCAAGGGTTTTATTTTATTTCTCTTTAATCGTCAGTATGAATGCCGCTACAACCTATTGCCTTATTAATACTGAAATTTATTCAATACACAACCATACTGAAAAACTACTCAACCATACCATGAAATTATACAGTGAATATTTTCTTCCTGTCCACAACATTCCTACTTAGTTGTACATCACTATGCCTCGAGTGGTATAATTTTATTAACAAAAACCATTCCACAAATAGTCATAATATTGTATGCTGAAATAAGAATTCTTCTAATGAACACAATTAACTACAACATATCTACTTATTTCACAATGAACCTGAATTTCTTTTATTAAGAAGGGTTTAATAACATAAATTAGGAGAGAGCGAGTAGGTATATTTTCTTTTAATCTTCAGAATACTCAACACACAACCATACTATATAGGAAAGAAAAATGATATGTATCTAAACTCATTTCCTTAACATATCTTCCTATATTTTCAAATTCAGAAGAAAGAATGTAAACTCAAGCTATTCTATGTTGGGTAATTAAACATGACCTGAAAGATTTGGTGAGACCCAACTTGATAGTGTTTCTTGTGAAACTCTTTCACTTTCATAAACCTTTTATGAGATTCTATGAGGAAGGATACCATCCAGAATGGTAGTCTTTCAACTTGAATGAAGAAGAACGACAGTAATTGTAGAGCTTCCTATATTTCCACAAAACCAAACTCTCAGTGAATAATGTGTATCGCCTCCCAAAATAGAATACCTATAAACTTCATGATATCAGATAATCTTTTCCTTTTTACCCTAATTTCTCTTGCAATCATGAGAATTTCATTCCCATTAATCATGTCCATCTCTTGCCCTTGTTTCTTCCCAATGAAGATAGTAGTCATGCCAAAGTTGTTTTCATGAAATGCTAATAATATGAGGCGATAAAAATATTTTAGTAGCACCGTTACAAATATTGAGTTTATATTTTAACCCAACCATTTGATACATGGCTTAATGCCAAAATAAGATTAAGTGGGCCCCATGGATGATTAAAATAATCCATTGCAAAATATCAAAGCCCTTCCTCGACTTGGCTTTTATTTCAAAGCTATACAAGTATCATCGTCTTATGAATAAAAATAAAATAATAAACTTTCACATTAGGAGGCATTTAATTTCATTCCCCCCCAATTTCATTTGCATTTCACCCCCAAAATCACACCAAATTCATGCATGATTCCTTCACGGGAAAGATAGAATAGTCACGCTAAAACCCTTCCTTCTATTGAATCTTCCAGAAGCATTGGTTTCTCTTTACTTTGGTTTGTTTCATTCTTTTTTTTCAATGGATCTTCAATAAAATGATATATATGTCGTGACAAGTTTTTGATTAAGGAAAAAATAGGTTTTGAGGGGACCTGAAACCCCTTACAATAGGTTTTGAAGGGACCCGAAATCCCTTACAACAGGTTTTGAAAGGACCCGAAACCCTCAGATTTTACAAGGATCTGAAACCCAAAATAGACAACTACCAAAAGATACATCAAAGATAAACAACAACCCAATCTCAGCCTAGCAACAAAGAAAAAACAATGAAAAACTATATGCCATGAAAAGTTAATTTGCACATATTTCCTAATATTATGCCCGATGAAGATAATAAAATGGAATTGATATAAGCATAGGACTTATATGAAAAACTTAGCAGTCAACACCTTTGCTAAATACCAACATAAGCTTTAGGGATGCTTAAAAACTATTTCAAATATAAAAGCCTCCACTTTACATACTTAGCTTGTATTAAAATAGCCATAATAGAACTGGCTAATGTATTGTAAAAGTGCACCTTACGTTGAAAGAACATAAACAAAATATATTTGTATATTTATATATATAAATTCTTATATCCTATGTATACATGTCTATGTGAGCATGTATACAAACGCATTGATCTTGGTCGGGATTACCTACATATACATGTGTTCACATATGTGTGTGTGTGTGTGTGTGTGTGTGTTTGTGTGTGCTTGTATATACATATATACATATATACATGTGTATATATATATACATACATATGTATATATGTATATATTTATATATTTATATATGTATATGTATGTGTATATATATGTATATATGTATATATTTATATATGTATATGTATGTGTATGTGTATATATATGTATGTGTGTGTGTGTGTGTGTGTGTGTGTGTGTGTGTATTTGTGTGTGTGTGTGAGAGACACATATATAGATACACACACATGCATACACACACACACACACACACACACACACACACACACACACACTCAAATATGTCCACTTAATTGAATGAATATTTAGTATTTATTTGATTATTTAACAATCGATCAATAGTTAATTAGATTGATATTTAATTAACTCATCTTAAACCTCTTCTTCTATTAATTAAATAAATTATTCAATTTATTTAATTTAATTCATTAAACCATATTCTAACAATTAATTAAATGAATAAAGCATATTTGTTTAATTAACCCCTCTCCACATTTAAATAAATAAATATTTATTTAAATCTCTAAAACCCTCCCACTTGCATTCTCCTACAAATACAAGTTGCACAATTTTAGTTGAAATAAATAAATTTTATTTAAATTAAAATCCCCTTTTATCCTCACCCACTTACTCACTAACTTTCTTCTAGACTCTTCTAACCTCCTTCTAGACTCTTCTAACCCCTTCTAATTAGCCTAATCCCCCTCTCTAATCATTTGTACATTCCCAAACAAAGGTCACTTCTCAAAAATGCCTCAAATTCTTTGAAATGCATTAAAGACTTTTATTCTTCAACAAGTTAACCTCCAAAGTATTTCAAGCCTTTATGGCTCTTACATAACCATTAATGGTTAACTCAACTTCCCCACATGGTTAGAGACTTTCCCTCTAACTCAAACCTTATTTAACTCACGAGTCTCTTCAAGCATTTATTGCTTTGACCATGGTTATCTCCATTAACTCTTGCACAAGAGTTTATCCATTTGATAAAAGCTTTATCCACTAACTCAAGCCTAACCAAACCCTCCTAGGGTAACCCTCATGTCAT
Organism: Cryptomeria japonica; assembly: GCF_030272615.1. Classification (NCBI taxonomy): domain Eukaryota; kingdom Viridiplantae; phylum Streptophyta; class Pinopsida; order Cupressales; family Cupressaceae; genus Cryptomeria; species Cryptomeria japonica. The sequence goes on from NC_081406.1 coordinate 195,400,896, forward strand.
CTCAAGTATTTAATGCTTCTTCCCTCTCCTCTCAAGCCATCTCATGTTGACACTTGTCATCATGGGATTGGGTTGAAAGCCATCACATGGATCCCAAACCCATCAATCTTGACCCTTCACAAGCCCACTCAATCTTGGCCATTCAATCAACATTTTTACCTATAAAAGGACCTCATTCCCCAAGAAAAAAAAAGGAGGCAAGCATTTGAGCATTGTTATTATAGTAAAATTCACATAGACATTAATTAGGAGCTTTCTCATAGCAAATATTTTACACTTGCATAAGCATTTGTTTTCATTTACAACCATCTTGAATCTTCATATGGAATCCATGGATAGTGATAAAAGTTGAGAGCTACACTCATTTGGGACTTGGAGAGGAAAGGAAAAAGGAAGAGCCAACAACATCAAGAATAGGGAGGGAGTCGTAGAGTTGTCTAGTTCTTTATTTTCCTATTTGCTTTGTTACTAATCTTTCTTGATATGCTCTGAAATGGATTCATTTTCATGTTATGCTTATGGTTGAAAGTTTACTAACATGATTTCATTATTGTTCACTAATCCCTTTTTCACAGCATCTATATATATATATATATAACTAGGGTGGTACAATTTCAAACTCAGGTTAACACCTGCCTTAGTGTGTCTTGCATCTTGCATTTCTCGTTCCTCTTTAAGCATTTAATTAATTAATCAAATTAAATCTAAGGTCATGTCTCATCACTTTACATAGTATAAAGTTGGGCCCTTTACCCTAAGTGTGCTCGTTTTCATCTTATTCCTCCAATGAATCTGTTGGTGTAAATAATTATTCATCATGGATATTATTACACTTACTTAAGTTTACTTAGGAAATGCATTTCATAGTAGTTTGGGTATGAGACACTTGGGTGTTTGTGCCACATTGGGATAGTGTGTGTAGGATAATTTCCACCTTTTATGGTGTTGATCTTGTTGTTACACTCCACATTCAGTGGGAGATCCACCTCATGTGGACTACTATATTGTTTCTCCTACCTACCCACACCTATTTCCTACCTACCCTTGTTTCTTATTGAGCCACATGTCATGTTTGTGTGCTCACATATCCATATAGCCTTGCCTATATAAGCAGGCTCATATTCATTGTATGCAATGCTTAATGATCCAGTTGATCATATTTTTCATCTTGATAGAATACAGTTTATTTCTATCATCTATTTTGTTCTCTCTTATTTGTGCTTTCCATTGCCTCTTGATCTTAGCAAAATCTCACACATGGTATCAGAGCGCAGGTCATTGGTTCAATTCCCTCAAGCCCTAGACCCTTCATTTCGGTAAACTTGGCTTATTGACGTGGTACGTAGTGGGTACGAATCCTACATGGTACGTGGTTGTATCCAGTTCTATTGTGTGGGGTATGTTGGCGTAGTGACTATATCCATGATGAGATCCCTCTTGACCACAAGTACATGCTTTTGGTGTGATGGAAAAATCTGCATGGTATCAGAGCCATTAGAGTGTCATTGGTTTGCCAATTGAGAGAAATTTCATGCTATTTGGGGTTTGCATTTTTGAATTTTCTATTGCAGGTTATTATTGAAGCTTGATGGATCAAATCTAAGGTTACCATTGGATTGAGGAGGTCCAAGAAAGTTATTTTTGTCTTTTGTTTCATCCAAATCGGACTTCGAAGGCCAAATCTAGAGGCATTTGAAGTTTGAAGCCGTAACGGAAATTTTTCAGAAATTATAATTTTGCAGGCGATTTTCAAATAGCAATATCTCACTCATTCAGACTCCTTTTTTTCGAGCAATCAGGATTTTTCTATTTCTTAGATACAAGTTTTTCAGAAATCGTGAAATCCTGATTTTTACAACTTTGGAGGCTTCATTTGGGCTCATATGGACTCTTTTTCAGGTGCCATTTTTTTTGAAAGTGCATATTTTTTCATCTACTTTCATAATCTGTCATTTGTTTGCAGTAATTTTAAGTAGAAATTGTACTTTCATTATTTGGCCATTTTTGGCATATTTGGTACTTGCATTTTGCTTGGATCTCAGTTTAGATCACTAGTAGTATTTGTTGAAGTCTCTTAGATCTCATTTTGAGAAGTTGTAAATTGAAATCAGAAGTCCACTTAGCCTTGTTTTGCAAGTGGCCTATTGTACACGCACTACATGTAAAGTGCCAAAATCATCATTTTTGGGGGGTACTTTGATTGAGTTAATTTGGGGGGTGTCTCTTGTGCTTTTGTGCTCTTGTGTTCCTTCCTTTTTGCTGCTATGGGTTCTTCTAAGTTTCCTCTCTTAACTCCTCATAATTATGCTACTTGGAAAATTGATGCATGGAGTAAACTTATGGAAAAAGGACTAACTCATTACATTGATGGAACTATTGTTGCTCCCGCTAATCCTAAGGTTGATCAAGTTGGTCACTTGGATTGGCTCACTAAAAAATATCATGGCAATTGGTACCTTAAGAAAGTATGTATCAAAGGATCTCATTTTTCATATTAAAAACTGTACTCTAATCAAGGATGCTTGAAAAAAGTTTCAAGACTTGTATGGTCAAGTTGATGAGTTTAGGGGATATCATATTGATAGTGATCTCATCATGTTAGATCCCAAGAACTTTGATACTATACAAGATTATGTCACTAAGGCAAATGAGTTGAGGGCACAACTCAAAGATTGTGGCATTGATAAGAAGGATACTCAATTGATCTTCAACTTGATGGGAAAGCTTCCACAAGAATATGCAGCATTTGTTTCTAGTTTCCAAACCCGTAGGATGACAATGGGTTCAAGCTACACAATGCCTACGTTTGATGCTTTCAATGAAATGTTGATGATGGAACAAACTAAGTTGATAAGCATGGGCATTTTTAAGGCTTCTAAGTCTCAAGCATTAGTAGCAAATCAAGGGAACAAAGGAAATCAAGGAAAGGACAACTCAAACAAGAAGAAATGGCAATCAAAGCCTAAGAACAAAGCACCATCTTCTCCACAAAAAGGAGATTCTTCCTCTTCCAAGAGGGATAATTCACCAAAGAGGGAGAGACCTACTTGTGCCTATTGTAAAAAGTTTGGTCATGAGGAGCATCGTTGTCATTCTAAGAAGATTGATGAGCTCACACATATCATCAAAAAGCATAACATTGATTTGCCTAATGTCTACAAGAAGGATGATTCATCAACTTCCACTCCCTCACATTCAAAAGGAAAAGGGAAAGCATCCATGGCTTCTACAAGTAGGAAAACTCACTCTTTTGGGACAAGAAAAGGAAAAGCTCTATGTGCTACTATCAGTCATGATTCAGAGAGATGGCTTCTAGATTCAGAGGCTTCTCATCATATGGCATCTTCACAGTCTATGTTCTCTACATTTGAGCCTTGCACCATGCTGCAAATTTTGATGGGCAATCATACATACATGGATGTGATTGGGAAAGGATCTATTGACATTGGGGATAACTCCTTCAATGATGTGTTGTGTGTACCCCACTTGACAAACAATCTCCTTTCTATCTATCAAATCACACATGGCGCAACTAAGAGAGTTGTCGAGTTCACACCTGAGTCAATTTTCATTAGAGACTTGGAGACTAGAGCTATCATTGCGACTGGGGTGGTTGATCATGCATCTCGGTTATACTCCTTTTTATATTTTGTTGATGATGATAATTTCACATTTGATGATTCTACACATGATGATCACACTTCTTGTGATGGTTCAGATTTTGAGAACTTTGGGCACTTGAACATGGGGATTCTCACATGTGAACCCATTCTTGAGTCTTGTATTTCATCTCCTCATATTGATATCACATCACCTATTGCACCTGATGATGCAGATAGTGTGACAGTTTTGCCTTCATGTGATTCAGTGCAGCAAGATATTCATTGTCTTCCAGCATCAGATTCATGAGATGATTACTTGACAAACATTGCAGGTTTATTTATGGAATCCTACATTGCAAATTTGGGAGACATCATTGATGACATTCATCTTCTCTTTGATGACACTCTGACCCTCTTGTTCATTCTCTACATGATCATTCTTTTGAGGTTGACATGATTATGGATACTTATGTACAGCAGTTGGAGGAGGTCTCTTTATTTTTTAAGGAGACATGTGAGTCTTTGGGACATGTTCTACATCCATCTCCACTAGATCTTGGAGTGCCTTTTTCAGTAGTGTGGCATAGTTTACCACCTTTGGAGGGGGTATCTTTCAGCATCGACATGGGGACACTTGAGTAGTTTTCAAAGATTCCTTTCATCATGAGTTTTCTTCACTCATCTTCCCTTCATGATTAAGGAGACTTCATGGATACATCTTTGGTTTTGTTTCTTCCTAAGGGGAGGAATGTTGTTTGACGTTCGTGGAGCAGTTTCTTCATACATCGAGCTTCTATCATTGGTGTAGATTCCACATTAAGGGGGGGCTTCCTAGCTTCTCTTCTTCTCTCATATGGGTGGGACTTTTTCCTAACATGGGGTTTTGTCCTTCACATTCTTCTATGAGAGTTCTCTTGTATGTTTTCATCTCTCTTTTGGGGGAGGTTTTTTTCCCATTGGGTTTTTCTCTCTTTCCTCGCTTTGTGAGAGATTTCATTGCATTGGTTTTCATGCATTTGCATTTGTACATGGGTACCTAACATGGCCTAGTACTGTTGGCATTATGTGAACCGGTATGTGGACATAATGACATTGTATGTTGTCATTGATGTCAATATGTTGAAGAGGTATGAACCGGCATATGTGAGAACCAGTGTAACACTGTGAACCGGCATTTGTGCCAAAGTGAAGTGGTGTGCTTGTTCAAGATGAACCGGCATATGGTTATGGGAACCGGCACATGGAAGCGTTGTATGACTACTGGTTGGTAGTCTCAACTTTAGGGTTTCCGGTTGAAGTGCTTCAAGCCTGTATGGCTCAACCAGTGATCTTTGTGTAATGAGTAAGCAGTATATCAAAGAATAGATTGTGTTGCCACATCAGCCTTGCGCGCGTGAAGGATCTTGCATGAAGAAGACTGTCCCTATCTACCTCGAGAATGTGCAAAGTTTGTAAACAGTGAAAACACGTGATGGATTATCAGCCGCCATGAAATCGGTGGATAATGAACGATGGAGAATGTCTTGAGATTTATTCAAGATCTGTTGCATTTAATATAGAATGATCAATGATCAGGATTGAACTGTTTGAATTCCTTAACCTAACAGGTCTAGGGTTTAGGGTTTATGCTACCGACCTGTCTGTTGTCCTATAAGGTCAATGTTGTGATTCTTTCAGAGGTTGTTGGCAAAAGTTGTGTGTGAGTATCCAAGAGAAGGGATACGAGATCCTTGCCAGACCAGAGGAGAGAAGTGATACCTGCAGAGTGTAAGTGTAGAAGGTGAAGAGGAGCTTAAGCGGATCTGCATTGGCATTGAGTGTTGTTACCAGATCATTGTAATACATGTTGATCTCTAACCACCTCAACAGTTGGAAAATCCCCTAATAGGGTAGCCTTAACCGACTTGCTGTAAATCCCTTAACAGGGTAACTCAAAGCTATTGAGATCTGGAAAGCTAGAGAGCTCTGGAAATCCTTTAGCTATTGAGTTCTTGAAATCCTCTAACAAGGTACCCTTAACAGGGTTTAACCCTTAACCAGGTGATCTCTAACAGGATCGGTTCCTAGCAGAACCTTTTGTAATGTCTTTAACTAGACAAGGCTTCTAACAGAGCGGACTTCCAAAGAGTTCAACAACAAGCTTGTGGGTATTCATCCCCACCGTGGTTTTTCCTAGTTGGGTTTCCACGTGAAAAATATGTGTGTCATGTGTGATGCTTTTATCATTGTGATGCTTTGTTATTACCTGTTAAGCATATGATGGTTCTGTGTTTTATGCCTATCAATAAAACATGTTGAACTAGTTGTTGTGAAGATATGATGATAGATTACCTGTTCATACATAAGGGTGAAATGGTAGTGTAATTCTGAGTTGAGTGGAAAGCTCAGTGAGTAACCAGTTTATGATTGTTTTAGTTGTTCTGAGTTTTACCGATTGCACTCTGTTTCAAACCGGTGTCACTGTTAGCCAGTCATTTGGAGTGATTGTTGTTGAACCGGTTTAGGTCTGTATTTTGTCTGTACTGATTCACCCCCCCCCTCTCAGTACCAGTTTGGTACTATTCGTTCATCATTGAGTTATCAATTGGTATCAGAGCACTCTAGGTCCTCTGTGTTGTAAGCTTAACCACTTGAGGTAAAGATCCCAATCAAATGATGAAGAGGGAAGGTCCAAAGTTCGGTATATGGAAAGATAGGATGAAGATATTCATCAGAAGCAGGGGTGCTCAACATTGGAGTTATGTTGAGAATGTCTATGTTGTCCCTACCGGTACTCTCATCGATGACCAAAAGAGAGAGATACAAGAAAATGGGCAAGTCATGGAAGCCCTTATTAGTAGTCTATCTGACATTGAGTTTATTGATGTTCAGGACAAGGTAAATCCCAAAGAGATATAGGATGCTCTTGAAAATATCTATGGTGGTGATGAACATGTAAAACAGGCTAAGGAAGAAAGCCTGAGAGGGAAGTTTGAAGATATGTGGATGGTTGAAGGTGAGACCATTCAACAGTATGGAATAAGAATCAAAACAGTTGTTGGAGAAATCAAGAGTGCAGGTGGTAAAATAGAAGATTCCACTGTGGTAAGCAAAGTCCTGAGATCCCTATTGCCGGTCTATGCAATAAGGGTTGCTGCTATTCAGGAGCTGAGATCAATAGACATGACTAAGGTATCCTTGGACTCCATCATAGCCAAGTTGACAGCCTATGAGCTAAATAGTTTTGATGGCAGTGTTCAAAAGATTGAATCATCTTTTAAAGCCTCTGCTATACCATCTAGAAAAGGAAAAGAAGCTAGCACTGGTGGTGAACCTAGACAAAGTAGAGAAATGGATGATGAAGAGATTCTGATGGAATTTGAAGCTCTCCTTGCCAAGAAGCTTCCTAAAGGAACCGGTAAATACAAAGGTAAGCTACCTTTGAAATGCTTTTCTTGTAACCGGATAGGGCATATTGCTATATACTGTCCTAATGGTGATAACAAGGACAAACCAGAAAGGTTCAGGAAATTCAAAGGAGGAAACCAAAGAAACTGTTTTGTGGCAGTTGATGAAGGTGTCACAGATGAAGAATCAGAGGATGAAGAAAATGAAGATATTGTGTTTGTTGCTGTCAAAGAAGATGTGTCAGACAAGAAGGCTCTTGTCTCCCAGTTTGATAATTCCAATGAGTGGATCATTGACAGTGGTTGTTCTCACCATATGACTAGTGACCAGAGCAAGTTTCTATCCTTGGAGGAGTATGATTGAGGTGTGGTTTGCTTTGGCAATGATGCACCATGCATGGTCAAAGGCAGAGGGTCCATCTCTCTAAATGGAAAGAGCAGTGCTGACAATGTGTATTGGGTTGATGGTCTCAGACACAACCTTCTGAGTGTTGCCTATCTGAATGACAGTGGCCTCACTCTAGAATTCAAGAATGGAGTTTGCAAAATCAAAGGAAAAGATGGTGAATTGGTGGCCACCGGCATGCAGACCAAAGGTAACCTATTTCATCTGAATGCAAATATAAGTTCATGTCTTATGGTTAAGTTTTATGATAGTTGGATATGGCATAGGAGACTCTGCCATGTAAACTTTGATAACATTGTGAAGGCTAGTAAGATCAAGCCAGTTAGAAGGTTGCTGGTGCTAAGCAAACCGGATAATACCTTGTGCAGAGAGTGTCAATTGGGGAAAATGTCTTCCTCAACCTTTAAAGGTAAATCTTTCACTGCTGACAACTTTCTTGATCTTGTGCATACTGATTTGTGTGGTCCTATGAAAACTAGAAGTGTGCATGGTGATAGGTACTTCATGATTCTCACTGATGACTACTCAAGAATGATGTGGGTCACATTCTTGAAAGACAAGTCTGAAGCCTTTGTGAAGTTCAAAGCTTTCAGAGCATTAGTGGAGAAGGAAAGTGGTAAAAGGATCAAGTGTCTTAGAACTGATCAAGGAGGGGAATTCACTTCCGGTGAATTCAATAAGTATTGTGAAGAATTTGGCATCAAGAGGCAACTGTCTGTCCCCCGGACTCCACAGTAGAATGGCCTAGTAGAGAGGAATAACTGGACTGTGGTTGAAGCAGCTAGAACCATGTTGATTCAAGGAAAGGTAGCTCACACCTTTTGGAGAGAAGCGGTGAGCACTGCAGTCTACACAATGAACCGGGTACTCATCAAGAAATGTAAGTACAAAACTCCTTATGAGTATTGGACTAGTAAGACACCTGTGGTTAGCTACTTTAGGGTATTTGGTAGCAAATATTACATCAAGAGGAGTGAACATCAGGGCAAATTTGAAGCTAAATGCGATGAGGGAATATTCTTAGGATATTCCACCAAGAGTAAAGCTCTCAAGTGTTACAACAATAGGACTCAGAGAATTATGGAAAGTATCAATGTAAGAGTTGATGAATCCTCTAAGAAAATTGAGGAAACCAATAGTGAGCAAGTTGTAAATGAACCGGTTGCAACCTTCTGGGAACCGGTTGTCAGTCAACCAAGTACCAGTAACAGTGTTCCTGAACCGGTGAATGTTGATACTGATGAAGATGAGGATGAAGAGGAAAAGCAAGAAGAACCAATCAAGACCATTCCTCGGTATGTCAAGATGAATCATGATCTTAAGTAGATCATAGGAGATAAGGATGTAGGAATCCTTACAAGAAGAAAGATCAGAGAAAACTCATGTATGATCTTTGAATTTGAGCCTAAATCATTCAAAGAGGCTCATAAAGATGAAGACCGGATCAAGGAAATGGAAGAGGAACTTGACCAGATAGAGAAAAATGGTACATGGTCCTTGGTACCCAGACCAGAGCATAAAAATGTCATTGGCACCAAATGGGTGTTCAGAAACAAGCTGAATGAGGATGGCACAGTGATTAGGAATAAAGCCAGATTGGTGTGCAAAGGATATGCTCAAGAAGAAGGAGAAGACTGTGGAGAAACCTTTGCTCCTGTAGCCAGATTGGAAGGAGTTTGTATGCTTCTTGTATATGCAGCTTTTAAAGGCTTCAAAGTATATCAAATGGATGTAAAATCTGCATCCCTAAATGGTGTACTTGAAGAGGAGGTGTATATTGAGCAACCAGATGGGTTTGCCCTATCTGAAGATAGTGACATGGTATGTAGGCTACATAAAGCCTTATATGGTCTAAAGCAAGCACCTAGGGCATCGTATGAGTGCTTACATTCCCATCTTGTGAAGATTGGATTTGAGAGAACAAGTGAAGATAGCAATATCTACTTGAAGTCTGAAGGAGATCAGATCCTGATTTGTGAGGTATTTGTTGATGACATTATCTTTGGTGGTGATGACAAGATGAGTCATGAGTTTGCTGATGAGATGAAGGAAGAGTTTGAGATGTCACTTATAGGGGAGATTAAGTTCTTCATTGCACTACAGATTCAATAGATGAAGGATGGAATCTTTCTCACTCAATCCAAATATGTCAAAGAGGTGTTGAATACCTTTGGCATGGAAGATAGCAAACCGGTTGGTACACCAATGGTGACCGGTTGTAAACTATCCAAAGAGGATGACTCTGCATTGGTTGATGAGAAGGAATACCGATCAATGATTGGTAAGTTGCATTATGTAATACGTAGCAGACCATATATTACACATGCAATTGGCATTATTGCAAGGTTCTAGAAAAGTCCAAGAGAATCCCACTTGGTTGCAATCAAGCGGATTCTTAAGTATCTGAAGGGAACTGTTGACTATGGATTGTGGTATCCATATAGCAAGGACTTCAACTTGAAAGTGTTCATAGATGTTGATTGGGGTGATAATGTAGATGACCGAAAGAGCACAACCAGTGGTGCATTCTTCCTTGGTGGTAGACTGGTCTCATGGATGAGTAAAAAGCAGAGTTGTATCTCGCAGTCTACAACGGAAGCGGAGTATGTTGCATCTTTCATGAACTGCACTCAGACAATTTGGATGAAGCATGTACTGAAAGGCTTCAAAATCCCTGTACCTGAACTAGTAAATATATTTTGTGATAACACAAATGCTATTAATATTTCAAAGAATCCGGTTTTACATTCTAGAACCAAGCACTTTGAGCTTAAGTATCATTTCTTAAGGGAAAAGGTTCAGAACAAAGAGATTCCACTAGAGCATGTGTCCAGTAAGGAGCAGTTAGCAGACATATTCACCAAGCCTCTTCCAAAGACTATATTTACACACTTAAGAGGTGAATTAGGGGCACTACCCCTTCAAGAGGTGAACTAAAGGTATATTCTCCACATCAGTCATGTATTGCATAGTCAAATCTTTCTTCAGGATTGATGTGTTGAAGGATGCTACTCCTCAACGGGAGCAGCATAATGGAACTGAGAAGCTTGTGCCTCCATTATTGGCATTTTTGTCAAAGGGGGAGAAGATGTCAAGCGGAGAAGATATCTACAAAAATTGGGGGAGAAAATGTGAAGCGAAGAGATATCTTTGTATATTGCCATCAATGCCAAAGGGGGAGATTTTTGGCATTATGTGAACCGGTATGTGGACATAATGACATTGTATGTTGTCATTGATGTCAACATGTTGAAGAGGTATGAACCAGCATATGTGAGAACCGCTATAACACTATGAACCGACATTTGTGCCAAAGTGATGTGGTGTACTTGTTCAAGATGAACTAGCATATGGTTATGGGAACCGACACATGGAAGTGTTGTATGACTATCGGTTGGTAGTCTAAACTTCAGGGTTTCCAGTTGAAGTGCTTCAAGCCTGTATGGCTCAATCGGTGATCTTTGTGTAATGAGTAAGCAGTATATCAAAGAACAGATCATGTTGCCATGTTAGCCTTGCGCGCGTGAAGGATCTTGCATGAAGAAGACTATCCCTATCTACCTCGGGAATGTGCGAAGTTTGTAAACGGTGAAAACGCATGATGGATTATCAGCCGCCATGAAATTGGTGGATAATGAACGATGGAGAATGTCTTGAGATTTATTCAAGATCTATTGCATTTAATACAGTATTATTAACGATCAAGATTGAACTATTTGAATTCCTTAACCTAACAGGTCTAGGGTTTAGGGTTTATGCTACCGACCTGTCCGTTGTCCTATAAGGTCAATGTTGTGATTCTTTCAGAGGTTGTTGGCAAAATCTATGTGTGAGTATCCAAGAGAAGGGATACGAAATCCTTGCCAGACCAGAGGAGAGAAGTGATACCTGCAGAGTGTAAGTGCAGAAGGTGAAGAGGAGATTAAGCAGATTTGCATTGGCATTGAGTGTTGTTACCAGATCATTGTAATACCTGTTTATCTCTAACCACCTCAACAGTTGGAAAATCCCCTAACAGGGTAGCCTTAACCGGCTTGCTGTAAATCCCTTAACAAGGTAACTCAAAGTTATTGAGATCTAGAAAGCTAGAGAGCTCTTGAAATCCTTTAGCTATTGAGTTCTTGAAATCCTCTAACAAGGTACTCTTAATAGGGTTTAACCCTTAACCAGGTATTGTAGCCATCCCTTAACCGGGTGATCTCTAACAGGATCGATTCCTAGCAAAACCTTTTGTAATGTCTTTAACCGGATAAGGCTTCTAACAGAGCAGACTTCCAAAGAGTTCAACAACAAGCTTGTGGGTATTCATCCCCACCATGGTTTTTCCCAGTTGGGTTTCCATGTGAAAAATATGTGTGTCATGTGTGATGCTTTTATCATTGTGATGCTTTGTTATTACTTGTTAAGCATATGATGGTTCTATGTTTTATGCCTGTCAATAAAACATGTTGAACTAGCTATTGTGAAGATATGATGATAGATTACCTATTCATACATAAGGGTGAAATGGTAGTGTAGTTCTGAGTTGAGTGGAAAGCTCAGTGAGTAACCAGTTTATGATTGTTTTAGTTGTTCTGAGTTTTATCAGTTGCACTCTGTTTCAAACCAGTGTCACTGTTTGCCAGTCATTTGGAGTGATTGTTGTTGAACTAGTTTAGATTTGTATTTTGTCTGTACTGATACACCCCCCCCTCAGTACCAATTTGGTACTATTCGTTCATCATTGAGTTATCAAGTAGTTGGGACCCATCTTGCATTGCTTAGTTGCATTGTAGACTTAAGTGCATTCCCCTTAGTTGCACTTAAGGGGGGGGGGGGGGGGCGGGGGGGGGTGTTGGTGTAAACAATTATTCATCATGGATATTATTACACTTTACTTAAGTTTACTTAGGAAATGCATTTCATAGTAGTTTGGGTATGAGACACTTGGGTGTTTGTGCCACATTGGGATAGTGTGTGTAGGATAATTTCCACCTTTTATGGTGTTGATCTTGTTGTTACTCTCCACATTTAGTGGGAGATCCACCTCATGTGGACTACTATATTGTTTCTCCTACCTACCCACACCTATTTCTTACCTACCCTTGTTTCTTATTGAGCCACATGTCATGTTTGTGTGCTCACATATCCAGATAGCCTTGCCTATATAAGCAAGCTCATATTCATTGTATGCAATGCTTAATGATCCAGTTGATCATATTTTTCAACTTGATAGAATACAGTTTATTTCTATCATCTATTTTGTTCTCTCTTATTTGTGCTTTCCATTGCCTCTTGATCTTGGCAAAATCTCACATGGTATCAGAGCGCGGGTCATCGGTTCAAGTCCCTCAAGCCCTAGACCCTTCATTTGGGTAAACTTGGTTTATCAACGTGGTACGTAGTGGGTATGAATCCTACATGGTACGTGGTTGTATCTAGTTCTATTGTGTGGGGGATGTTGGCATAGTGACTATATCCACGATGAGATCCCTCTCGACCACAAGTACGTGGTTTTGGTGTGATGGCAAAATCTGCAAAATCATTTAATCATAAAACCTAATTGTGTCTTATTTTGACTGTTTAGGCCCGATTTTGCATATCAAAACATCTCAAAACGAGCTGTAACTTCAGGATGCGCTCTTATATCATCATATCTAATGGCCCAAAAAAATTGGTGAAAAGTTAGTCAGACCATGGTGGGAATGCACATGGTCATCGACTTTTTCCTCAAAATTTTGGGAGCACAATCCTATGCTATAATAATGCTTAACTCCAAAATATCAGTGGGAAATTCAAATCCTAGGTCGGCCTAAACATGAAATTAAGATCTAGGGTTTCATACTTAAGGGCTCTCTTTCTGCATTTGAAAGGGTCTTCTTCTAAGAATCTAAGAGAAGGTTTTTGGAGCATAAGAGTCTTCTTTGTAGTGAAAGAATAGATCTTTGAAGTCTTCAACAACATTAAAAACTCATCCATCAAACATTCATCAAGAATCATTTTATCAATTGGGGGCTTTTGAAGATGTAGAAGAAAAATAGGAGATCACCGACTAACGATTAGCTTGTACCTCTCCCTTGGGGTTGGGTATGGTTTCATGTTGTTTTCATATCTTTACATAAGCTTCATTTTGATTCATATTCATGCTTTAGATCACTTTGCATTATGGATTTAGAGCATTTCCTTTGTCAATTATAATCAATTAGGGTTTACTTTTTAGGGTTGCTCTAGATTGTTTGCTTTCATTTTAGAATCTTGCACACACACAAGGTTCTTGCACACACATTTTCAGTACATTATCATTTATTCATGGAGGTGGAAATCACCAGCACGGGGGTTTGACTAAGGAAAAACTCTATATAGCCACCCCAAACCCTCTTTTTAGCTTCAGGTACAAGTTTGAAACCGAGCATCGCTGGAAGTTTTGGGACCGAAAGAGCACACAGGGATAGTTCTGGGTTGCATATCTTGGGAAAATCCCTAAGGATAGGGGTGTGGCACCCTGGTCCTACCTAGGACAGTGGTGTGTCACCCTGGTCCTACCCAGGACAGTGGCGTGGTGCCATGGTCCTGCCCTCTGTCAGCAAGACTTGGCAGAACAACACTTTGCAGGTCTCAGAATCCCTCCTATCAGTTGCAGCTCCAGAATTTTAGAATCAAGACAGTCGCATGGTACCCTAGTCTCAGAAAATTCTACTCAAATTTTAGACACAGGTGCACCTCTAATTTTTCCTTTTGATCTGTACTTTTCAACAGTATATTAGTTGTTCTTTGATTTGCACTCTCAGATTAGGGTTTGCTTGCTTACTTGTTTTCTAGGTTAGATTGCATTTTGCATCATTCCTCTCTCTCATTTACAACAAAGGAATAGAAAACCTAAGAGGTAATCCATGAATCTCTCTTTCTCATAAGAAGTAGCCGACGTGCATTACCCCCCTAGGCTCTTTCGTATTCCATGAGTGTGTATGAGAGTGGGATTAGGGTTTCCATACTTAGTCTCACTTTTTCCTCTACACATCTTTGGTGAACCCGACGTGAATCCAATTTAATTTACATTGCATTGCATTTTTATATCTAGATCTAGTTTATTTCATTTGCTTTCAAAACAAGAAAGAAAAAAAAAAAAGGAAATAGGTTTCATTCATTTTCCTTGCATTGTGTGTTTAAGTTTCATACAATTTTCATTTCAAAATGTCAGATTTCTATTTGCAAGATGTTCATGCTTTTGATGATATATGCAATTTTCTTGATTATGAGTTTAATAAGGATGAATTAGATGAATCTCTAGATGATTTTTTGAACCCTAAGCCTTCTAAACCCTCATTTTGCCAAAAATTAATCAACCTTGTTACTATGTCTTTTCGTGGTGATGAGAAAGATAAGTTGAATGATTAATCTCATGGGTACATTCCTATCAACTCCTCCACTAGATCTAGTAGCATGGTTGACTCTCATGATTCCCTCTATGATGTTATGTCTCCTTTTGAGTCCAAAGATAAGTCTTTCAATCACTATGATCATGCTTTATTGGATGATGCCCTTGATGACTTCATGTATGTGCCTAAACTTTCAAACAAGAATAATGCATCTAAAAGGTTAATCAACATGATCAATGTGAATGAACATAGCAAACCACTTTTTTTTGTCCAAGGTGCTTGTCCTTCTCCAACTTCACCTCTTCCTAATCAACCTCTTTTCACGGTTCAAGGTGGATATAGTAAAGATTCCTTTATCACTCCAAACAAACCTATCATTATAGTTCAAGGAAGGAATCCCACTAAGAGTCCTTATAGCTATGCTAGACAACTAACTTAGGAGAGAGTTATAATCTAGTTGCCCATACCTATAACATGAGAAACAATAGAAAATCTAACCCTCCTCCGGTTGTTCAGACTCCTCTACCTGATCCTCAACCTATTCTTCCTCAAGCACCTCGCATTTCACAAACCCTTGGTAAGGAATATGATCTTGTCGAACAACTTAAAGCTACCCTTTCCAAGATATCCCTTTGGTATTTGCTTCAAACTTCTTCGACTCATCATGGAATGCTACAAGATGCCTTGAAAACATTGAATGTCCCACCCACAGCAAGATCCAATAATATGTCTTCATTGATTCACTCTATTACAACACCTAAGGCTCAGATTGTGTTTACACAAGATGAGCTGCCCTCTAGTGAAGTTCAACAACAATATGATCCCTTAATGATTGTGGTTATTATAAATGATAGTGCGATAAGATGAACATTAGTGGACAATGGTTATGGCCTTAATGTTTGTAGCATTAACTTGTTGCATATGATCAATGTTGATACATCTCTTATTAAGCCCGATTCTCTCACTATCTGTGGCTTTGATAATGTTGCTAAATCTTCATTCGGTATCATCACCTTTCTTGTTAAGGTAGGTCATGTTACTTTACCTACTCCTATCCATGTCATGTCTGGAGAGTTGACATACAACTTGTTTCTAGGGAGACCTTGGATTCATAGCATGCAAGTTGTTCCCTCTACATTACATAGGCAAATCAAATTAATTCACAACAATACAACATACACCTTGTTAGGTGACACAAGATTCCAAGCTTGTTTACAAACATCAAGTTCTAAATCCTCTTCAATCAATTCTTCCCCAACTATCTTAGATAATTCCTCTTAAGCTTCTACTCCGATTAGTATGAATAGTTCATCAAAATTGTCTCCTATATTTGGATTGATTCCCAATACTTCCTCAATTGGACCTAAGGTTCTTGAGGAAGAGTCTTCTCAGCCTGACTCTACAATTGAGAACACTTTCTCTCTTGAAAAGATTCTTGCAAAAGATGACTGGGGATCCCTTGATTTCAATCCTACTTTCATAGGGTAATACATAATTCCCCCTAGAGAACCTAAGGTTGAAAAGAAGAAAGAAGAAGAAGAACCTAAAAAACAATCTACTTTGTTTCGATCATTGAGTAATAACTTTGTGGCAGCTTCTCAAACTTCATCTCCCTTAGTTAGAGAATTTTTATCCTTCACTTTTTGAATATCCTCCTTCTTTGGAAATGACTAAACTTTATGGTCCTAGTTTTCACATCCTAGCTAGGTGTGGATATAATGGAAATGGATGTGGTGCTCAAGAACAAGGGATTAAAGTTCCCTTGGAAAACAACTTTTGTGATATGACATTTGGGCTTGGTTATGATCCTTTCAAGTGTACTAAAGCCTCTAAGAGACAATCTATTAGTGTTAATTTCATTTATGCTTCTCTCTCGCTAAAATATCCATAATATATTGACTCCAACCCTTCTTGTGTCTTTGCTTTGGATGTCTTTTCTACTGATGACTCCTTAGCTGAATTCTTGGGAGCTTATGACAACCTTCCTCATTATCACCATAACCACAGTTTTCCCTATTGTCTAAATGTGGAAGCTTACTTTGGAAAATAAATAAATAACAATGAGATAGTTAAAGAATTTCCTCAATTAAAAGATGCTCCTCAACAAAGCAATCTCCTAATAAATGACACCATTGCTATCAAGATGGATCCTTGTGTTGAAGATAAAATCATCAAGATAGGAAAATGTCCTGATGAAGAAGAGAAAAAAAAGTATGTCGAGTTGTTACATGAATTCCCTAAGATCTTTGCTTGGATATATTCTGACATGCTTGGTGTAGATCCTAAGATTGTCACTCATAACATTGTCCTAATTCTTGATACTAAACCTGTGAAGCAAAAGATTCAAAAGATTCACCCTTAAGTGGCATTACTTGTTAAAGATGAGATTGAAAAACTATTGGATGTTGGATTCATTCATCCTATCGATTATTCTTCATGGATTTCAAACATTGCAGTTGTGGCTCAAGCTGAAAACAAGATTAGGTTGTGTATGGATTTTCATGATTTAAACAAAGCCTCTTTAAAGGATGACTTTCCTTTCTCGAATATCGATATGATAGTGGATTCGGTAGCAAGGAATGCTTTATTATCCTTTATGGATGATTTCTCAAGATATAATCAAATCTTCATTACTCCTCAAGATCAATATAAAACTACTTTCACCACCCCTTGGGGTACGTTTTGTTGGACTGTGATGCCTTTTGGATTGAAAAACGCAGAGGCAACCTATCAGCGTGCTATGACTCTCAT
The DNA here is from genome assembly GCF_030272615.1 of Cryptomeria japonica. Lineage (NCBI taxonomy): Eukaryota > Viridiplantae > Streptophyta > Pinopsida > Cupressales > Cupressaceae > Cryptomeria > Cryptomeria japonica. Next base: position 195,418,396 of record NC_081406.1, read on the forward strand.
CTTCCATGACTATATGTGATGTAGAGGCCTACCCAAACTCTTAAAAACAAGCCCAAATAAGGACAGCCTAGTGACCCTTCAACTACTCACAAGGGTCCTGCAAGGAAGGACTCTACACCCTGGATGAAATTACACACATATTCCCTAGTTTTAGGCCTACTCAAGATGAGTAAAAGGATTCAACTCTTCAAACAGACTTTACCGGTGATCCTTACTCCTTGGGATTTTGAATTTGGTCAAAAATAACATTTAAGACCTCTTTCAAGCACTGTTTTTGATCTTGGGCATCAAATGCTTATACCTCCTTTGTAAACCTACCCCCTAGGCTTGTAGCCCTATTTGACAATAGAAAAGACCTTAACTAAAAAAATTTCCACACACCCATAAAAAAAACTTAGAATTTAGGAAACCCTTTTGGAAGATATGCTAATCCCCAAAATGGTCTGGTCAGATCTGTAAATATAAGGTTTGCTCCCTTTAGAGGCTAAGAGACCTAATAGGGACAATTAGCCTATTTTCCAAAGCAACTACCCTTACTGGTAGACCAAATGAAAAATAAACTTAATGGGCATGTGGGACGTAGTGATAAACTTCTAATTCCAGGGTTGCACACCTGTAATCCATCGCTAATACAATTTATGATGATTGTCCTAAAACTTGTCCTAGGTAGTCACATAGAGATGCCTACCTAAACTTGATCTTTTCTCCACAAAACAAGGTCTCCCCTGCAAAAAAACATAAAAAAACTAAAATACAAAGTCGCATCCTCCATCCCTCCAAAGGAAGAGTCTTCTAATGGATTGGGGTGCAAGATAAATCCATTTTGATTCAAAACCCTCTTCAAACCCTCAATTTTCGGGTCACAATCAGTAAAATAAAGGGTTCTCTCTAATACCAAATAATTAGGACCTCATGCCACCACCAAAAGAAATATAATTCATCTATCTATCTACTCCATGGATGGTGGGGTTCAAATCAATCCGTACAGTCACGTACAACACCTGCATACTCGGAATTTCTAGGAAAACTGAAGTATTTTGAGTATTATTGCTTCATAAACTCCAACTCCAACATTAGCCACCTTGGGAATAAATCCCACAAGGCTTATACAACTCTCCAATGGTTTCCCATCAAATTTGGAGTAGGTTCGAGCCATTGAAAGGCTTCCCCCAACCAAATTACAAAAAGTTGCACTCTTGCACTCAAAAGTTGCATTTTTGCAATTTTGCACAAAAAGTTTTCATACTTCCTAAGGTTGGGATCCACACACATGGACCAACCAAACACACACAAAACATGTATGAAACCTATCAAACATAAATATAAACCATCTACTACCCCTTTTTACCACATTGTCCCAATTGGCTTCTCAAATTGCCTAATTGGTGACATGGGCTTACATGGTGGGGTTTATTTGCATACATGAAACACAAGACACTCTAAAACATCCTAATGATCCTAGTCTTCATCCACAGGGTCATGAATAGCTTGTTTATGAGGTTCTCCTACACCAATATGCATAAGACCTTAGAAGATTACGTTGATGACATCTTAACTAAATTTGTTCTTCGTATAGATCATGTTAAGATCCTATGTCAAATCTTTGAGAGAATTCATAAGTATAACATGGGTTTGAATCCCTAAAAATATGTTTTTGGTGTGGATAGTGGAAAACTATTAGGATTCATAGTTTCACATCATGGAATTGAGGTGCATATGAATAAGATAGATGTTGTTGTTAACATGCCACCTCCTAAGAATGTCTCCCAACTAAAAAGTTTGCAAGGAAAGATCCAAGCTATTCATAGGTTCGTCTCTCAACTTGTGGATCGTACCTTTCCCTTCACATAATTGCTTAAAAATAATATTACTTTTCAATGAAATTAGGATTGTTGTCAAGCATTTGAAGACCTAAAAACCTATTTGGCCAATCCTCCTTTTCTTCAACCTGCTGATCCTACTAAGCCTTTTCTTCTATACACCATTGCTTCCCCTCAAGCTCTTGTAGCCTTATTGGCACAAAGTGATAAGGATGGTAGATAATTCTTGGTTTATTTACATAATCCACACTTTATTCGATTATGAAGTCCGATATTCTATGATAAAAAGACAGTGCCTTGCTTTAGTCTTTGCAACTCAAAAGTTGAGGCATTATCTCTTGAATGTTGAGGTCCATGTTATCATTAAATTTGATCCTCTTAAACATCTTTTCTCCAAAACTGACCTTTCTGAATGCTTAGCTAAGTGGGTTATGATGTTGACCGAGTTTGACCTTAAGTTTGTCTCACAAAAGGCAATAAAAGGTCAAGCATTGTCTGACCACTTAGTTGATGCTCCTTCACCCTTCTCCCTACCTAATCCAGAGTCCTTTCCCGATGAATACATTTTTTCCATTGAGGTTGATGAGACTTGGGAACTATACTTTGATGGCTCTAAATGTCGTATAGGATTGGGGGTAGGGGTGGTTTTAATCTCTCCAAAAAAGAAGCCTATTCCTTTATCATATCGTCTCAATTTCCTATGTACCAACAACATTATTGAATATAAGGCTCTTATAGCTGGAATTAAAGTAGCCTTGGCATTGAATGTAAAACATCTACATATTTATGGAGATTCTCAACTATAAGACAAGTGGTAAGAGTTTATCAATCTAAGCAAGACAAACTATAACAATATAGAGATCTAGCTATATCCTTGTTTTAAAAATTCGATTCTTATACCATGGAGCCCATTCCTGAAAAATATAATCGACACACTGATGCAATGGCATGTCTTGCCTCTCTCGTGTCTCTAGAGGACCCCTTGGTAGATCTTAAATTCACTATTCACAACCTTACTACCCTGGCTATTGCTGATAATCCTAGTGATGTGGCATATTGTTGCATTATATATTCTAATGAATGGTACTTGCATATTGTGAGATATTTCAGTGATGGTACCTTTCCTGACACTGTGAATAAGAATACTAGGGCTAGGATTCACAAATTGGTTGCTAGATACATTATCCTTTCTAATGTTCTTTATAGGAGGGGTTATAATGGTCTTCTCCTTCAATGCCTAAACAAGGCTGAAATCCCTATCGCTCTTGATGAAGCACATTCAGGTGCTTGTGGGGGGCTTTTTGGGGGTAGATCTTTAGTTTTGAGATTGCTCTGAATTGGATATTATTGGCAAACCATAGAAAAGGAACCCTTTGTGTTTTGTTAAAATATGTCATCGGTGTCAACAAAATAGCAATTTGATCCATGCCTCTGCCCAATAACTTTGATCGCAAGTAGCATCTTGGCCCTTTTCTACATGGGGTTCAGATCTTGTTGGTAAAATATCTCCTCCTTCATTTTAAGGACATACTTTCATCATAACTGCCACTGATTACTTTACGAAAGTGGGTGAAAGTCATTCCTCTTCGATCCACTACCGCTGAAGTAATTTGTCAATTCATTTTGGAAAACATAATTTCCCAATTTGGGATACCTTCCGCCTTAGTTTCAGATAATGGAACGTCATTCAAAAATAAGGATGTGAAGATGTTTCTTGAGAAATATCATATTCAACATAGATTTTCTACACCTTATTATCCTCAATCAAATGGTCAAGCCAAGTCTTCTAATAGGATAATTGAACAAATTCTTTGAAAGACTGTAAACAAGCATGGTAAGGATTGGCATACTTAATTAACCTATGCTCTGTGGGCTTATCGCATGAGTGTAGGTGTTTCTATGGGTTGTACTCCTTATAATCTTGTTTATGGTGTTGATGTCATTATGCCTTTGGAGTTAGAAATTCCTTCTTTGAGAGTTTCTCGTAGAAGTATAATGGATGATGATTCCTATAGAGAGAAGACTTCAACAACTTGAGATGCTCGATGAACGACATATAAATGCCCTCGAGCATATTCAAGCTTATCATAAAAATTTGCAATGAAGCTACCATGATAAGGTTATTCAACATTCCTTCTCAATAGGTGATTTAGTCCTTTACAAGAATCAGCACAACGTGAATGCCCTACCTGAGGAGAAAGGAAAATTCAGCCCTAATTGGCTTGGACCATACATTGTTGTCAAGGTCTATGGATCAAGTGCTTACAGAATAGCAGATGTGGAAGGTACGCCTCTCAAGGAACTCATAAATTCTATGCACCTTCGTAGATACTATGCCTAGTTCTCTCTCTCTCTCTCTCTCTCTCTCTCTCTCTCTCTCTCTATATATATATATATATATATATATATATATATCTTTTCTTTCTTCAAAATTGGGTAATATGTTAGCATGTCTTAATTAAAGTATGTAAGATTAAATGATGTTATATTGTTTGGTTTACATTACTTCATTCTTGACAAGCATGTTTCTTTACTTTATTGTTTGTCTTGGATTCTTTTATATAAATTGAATAGATTTACATTTCATATGTGTTAGCATATTATACAATTTCTTACATGTTAAGTGGAATTATATCATGTTGTGTTTAATTAGAGTTAATTAAATCACATTTGTCATATAGTTCTTAGGCTTAATACATTCTTCTTTTTACATAATCAAATTAGCATTTAATTAACTACTTAGTTATTTAATTAAATCACACATGTATCAATTTAATCATGAAGCATTGAGAAATCAATCACATGGAAATTAAAATTAGACATACATGTTCATTACTCAATATGTTACTTCTAATCTAAGTAATGAATATATTGTTTAAGCATTAAAATAACATAGCCATGAGTGTCATCATATATACATCAATACATAAAAATCATCTCCTATCCCTAGGACTAGTAGTTGGAGGATGGTGGCTAGATGCCCTCTCCCGATCTGGCTGCAGGGGTGGCCCCATGGGGGTGTATCATGATACGAACCATGAGTGATTCCGCAAGGAGCTCTTGTGATCCCTCTCCATCATGATCCCACAATATGTGGCTGCCTCTATCTGTGACACTGCTAGGTCACACTCTATCTATCATAATCTCTCTTGGAGGACCTCCATCTCTGTCCAAATAGGGTAGAAAAGGTCCTTGTTTCGTCGAGTACTCCTCTGGGATCTATGTGATATCTGTGAGGAACTAGGAATGTGCAGAGTCACAATGAGGTGTGTCACTGCATTGTGAATTATAGAACACCACTCCTGGATGATAGCTGCAAGATAGAGAGAAATTTTTCATCAGTAATATTCTATGTCATCAAATCTAAAGCAAGTAATATACATAAGTTAATCAATAACAGGACACCTTACCTAGATCTCCCTCTCACCAGTAGGGATCGTGGACAATGACCGCCTAAGACTAGGACTCGGTAGGCTCTCCGTACTCATACTATCTCTTTACAATAGGCATGAGCCAATGGGGACTAGGATTAGGACCCCTTATTGATTCCTTATCCGCCTACAGTGGGAGACTCGGTGGATCTAGGGCTATGGTATCCTCTCCAAAGTGATGAGGAACTGCATCTTACTCATCCTTGTCCTTGTCCTCATCGTCCTCATCCTCCTCATCCTCTCCATCCTCCTCATCATTTCCATCCTGATCTCCCTCTCTGGTATCAGGATCGTCTCCGTCTCCATCTACCTCTTGCTCTTTAGTGTCATCAACCTGATCATCTGAGCCCTCCTTGGATGTATTGGATCCCTCTCTATCGCCTGACTATCTCCATGGTCTGGGGTTCCCTCGAGGGAAATTTGTTGGGAAGATGGCTCAAGGATATGTCCTCCCCACCATGTGATGTACCATCGATGCGCACCTGAATCATTTTTATGGTATGTCACTATGTCCTGATCTGACCCATCTGAATTTGTGATGTCGATCTCATCACTGGTAATCCTAGGATTGGCTCCTAGCCTCGACATCATGTGTGAGTGTCAGATATACACAGGCACATCAGTAGGGAACACACTGCTTGAACCCGAACTGTCGTCAAACTCAGTCAAAGTAGAAGGGAATGACTATGTGGTTGTACTACCCCTCTAGTAGACAGTTCCACTGCATGCTGAACATTTGTCTGTGTATCCCTTCCCACATGTACATCTTGAGGTAGGGTCTCATTTGACTCTACTCATTATCAATCTATCTAAAATTAACCTCCAATACAGGAGATCGTCGAATCTCCCCTCGCGGGTAAGAGGATAAGCATATACCCTAGGTTGCTCTGGGACTAGCTCTATGGGGGCTCTAGCAAGCCTAGTGCAGGTAATGTGCTAAAACATCCACACTTGTAGTAGCGTGCAAGTCATCAGGTTGCATCCCTGTCCAAACATATACTCCCCAAGGTCATGATAGAGATGCGCAATCATTCTCTGACCCCAAGAGTATACTCTCCTATGTCTCTCCATCACTCAGATGGCATAGATGAGTCCTCCATGCATGTGTATTATGACACATGACTAATGCAAGGGTTGCAATCATGAGTCACCTCACTAATGGAACCTCGCCAATAGGGTGTAGAAGCTAGCTGACCATGATGCGACCCCTCATCTTGCTGCATATCACTCTCCCCACAACATATACCTTCTCTCTCCTATAATCCTCCTCTGTTCGATTAGATTGGTATCTCATGGTCTCTCCTATAATGGGAAGGCATAAAATGCGGTATACATCCTCAAGGGTAACTATCATCTCCTCCACAGGTAGTGAGAACGTCGAGGTGTCTGTATACCACCTCTCCATTAGTGACATCAACATCACAGAATGTAATCAGATGGTCAACATGGTCACCGCATCCCACAAGCCCACTGCATGTAGCAAATCCCTCTCTCCCACTGTCAGCCTTGGGATTCACTTTCGAAAACTCCAAAAGGTGAGACTGGCAGTATGCTCGTGGATATATGGTAGTGTCTACAAAATGCAAAACATTCTATCATGAGTAATCAATCATCATCACTATCCTCTAATCAATACAATCATTCTATCAGTTCTAAACATTCATCGCCTGATATCGTGTCGTCGTTGGTTGCCCCGAACAGGGACCAGGGCGCCCTGAGTGGACCAGGGTACCCTAGTGGGACCAGGGTGCCCTCTTGGGACCATGACACCTTATGAGGACTAGGGCGCCCTAAGACCCCTTGGTATTCAAAGAGGGGGCCCGGACTTGGCGATGACATCATCAATCCTAAAATTGTGAAAGCACAAAAAAGTCAAATGGAATCAATGGAAGGCCAATTCACCTCATTGAGTGGTCAGTCAGCGAATATAGACTATCGCATGATCTCCATCCTCATAGGTCACTCAGGTTAACGTCACAACATGATGGCTTGTATGTGGGCTCCTATGTAGTGAATAGTGCCAAAAAGTTAAAAAGTGACAAATGAAGGTGTCACTTTCATATTTATGAGTTATGCACTTTTTGACTTTATGTTTTTAAGTTAAAACCCTAATTTTTGCACTTTTTCTTCAATCTATCATATCTTGAGCTAGGAAGATCCGATTCTCACACCGTCGGTGGCATTAGAATCGTGAGTTTTCCCTCTCGCTCTACGTTAGTTCCATAATATGCTTGAATGAGAAATCAAGCCTTATTGTGAACTTCCTTTATCAAAATCCTTATAACAATTCGATGTAGAAAACATGATACCTTGTTTCACCTCACTAATAAACAAGTCGAAACAGGGGGGAGTATAGATACCCATGAATTTCATCACCTTCCTTAGTAAGAATTAGGTGATTTTATGATATAACATGTGGTTTTGTAGGGTGTGGTTCCTAACTGTGTACTGCAGATACCACTGGGGGCTTCGTTCGACAACTTATGGATATCTTTTTTCAAACAATGTTTAATTTTATGTACTTTAGCTCACATATGCATGTAGTGTCATATGACCGCTAAAGTGGGGGCTAAATGTAGTATCGTAAATTGTACACCCTTGCAAGGGTGGTACAATTTCACACTTAGGTTAGCACCCGCCTTAGTGTGTCTTGCATCTTGCATTTCCCATTCCCCTTTAAGCATTTAATTAATTAATTTAATTAAATCTAAGGTCATGTCTCATCACTTTACATATTATAAAGTTGGGCCCTTTACCCTAAGTGTGCCCCTTTTCATCTTATTCCTCCAATCAATCATTTAATCGTAAACCCTAATTATGTCTTATTTTGACTGTTTAGGCCCAATTTCGCATACCAAAACATCTCAAAATCAGTTGTAACTTTGGGATGCACTCTAATATCATCATATCTAACGGCCCCAAATATTTGGTAAAAAGTTGGTTGGACCATGGTGAGAATGCACATGGTCCGTGACTTTTTCCCTAAAATTTTGGGAGCACAATCCTATGATATAATAATGCTTAACCCCAAAATATCAGCAGGAAATTCAAATCCTAGCTCGACCTCAATATGAAATTAAGATCTAGGGTTTCATACTTAAGATCTCTCTTTATTCATTTGAAAGGGTCTTCTTCTAAGAATCTAAGAGCAGGTTTTTGGAGCATAAGAGCCTTCTTTACAGTGAAAGAATAGATCTTTGAAGTCTTCAACAAAATTCAACATTCATCCATCAAACATTCATCAAGCATCATTTTATCAATTGGGGGCTTTTGAAGATGTAGAAGAACAATAGGATATCATTAACTAACGATTGGCTTGTACCTCTCCCTTGGGGTTGGGTATGGGTTCATGTTGTTTTCATGTCTTTGCATAAGCTTCATTTTGATTCATATTCATGCTTTAGATCAATTTGCATTGTGGCTTTAGAGCATTTCCTTTGTCAATTATAAGCAGTTAGGGTTTACTCTTTAGGGTTGCTCTAGATTATTTGCTTTTATTTTAGGATCTTGCACACACACAAGGTTCTTGCACACACATTTTTAGTACATTATCGGTTATTCATGGAGGTAGAAATCACCAAAATGGGGGTTTGAATAAGGCAAAACCCTATATAGCCACCCTCAACCCTTTTTTCAGCTTCAGGGGCAGGTTCGGAACCGAGCGTTCCTAGAAGTTTTAGGACCGGAAGAGCACACATGAATAGTTTTGGGTTGCATATCTTGGAAAAATCCCTAATGACATGGGTGTGGCACCCTGGTCCTGCCCAAGAAAATGGCGTGGCATCATGGTCATGCCCTCTATCAGCGGGATTTGGTAGAACAACACTTTGTAGGCATCAGAATCCCACCTGTCAGTTGCAGCTCCAGAATTATAGAATCAAGACAATGGCGAGGAACCTTGGTCCTGGACATTTTTGCAAATCCTAACCCCCTTCTAGATTCTTCTAAACCCTTTTTAATTAGCCTAAATCCATCCCCTAATTATTGTCACATTCCTAAGAAACTTGGAGTCACTTCTCAAAGACTTCAAAGTCTTTGAAAAGCATTAAATTCTTTGTGTGTTCAACAATTTAACCTCTAGAGTCTTCCAAACCACTTATGGCTCTTACATGACCATTAATGGTTAAATCCACTTGCACCCATGGTTAGGGACTTTCACCCCCAAACTCAACCCTCATGTGACCCATGTGTCTCCTCAAGCATTTATTGCTTTGACCATGGTTATCCCTTTAACATTTGCACAAGAATTTATCCATTGGATAAAAGCATTATTTTTTGAATAATGAATTTATTCACTCAACCCAACATTGACCTTAACTCCCAAGTTAACCCTCAGGTCATGTCAAGTATTTAATGCTTATTCCCTCTTCTCTCAACCCATCTCATGTTGACACTTGTCATCCTAAGATTGGGTTGAAAGCCCTCACATGGATTGAATATCATTCAATCATGACCCTTGTTGAGATTACTCAATCTCAACCATCCATTGCTCCATTTTTCCTATAAATAGAACCCATTTCTTCATAATCCAGATCCTAAAAACTTGTATGCATTTACATTATTGTGAATTTTAGAGAAATAGCATTTAGCATAAATAATATATATTGTCATTTTGGACTAAAATAAATCTTAGTTCATTTCATAGTATATCTAATTAGTTTTGTTCACATTTGCATATCATTTTGAGAACAATCATTTGTGAATCTTGAACCTCCATAAGACATCCATAGTGCAAAAATTTGCTGAGAGCTACACTAATTTGGAACTTGGAGAAGAGAGGAACAAGGGAGAAGGAGTTACGAGCATGGTAGAAGGCATTTGGAGATGCCCTGTTGTGTTTGCTTTCATAGTTAAATACTTCATCATGTTTTTAGTGTCTCTCTTGATATCCCTGTTTAGACTAGTTTTTGGTTGATTAACACTAACATTTATCTTTGTTTCTTGTGTTCTTATGTGTTATACGACCACAGGTTTTAGTCTAACATTGTCCATTTTGTTGAGCATCATTTGGTGAGCCTGACATGAATTGAACAACAACTTTTTAAAACTACTAACTTGTTTGACTGTTTTGCTTGACACATAGGTCGTGCTTTGGCACTTTTGTTCGCGCTTTAGCACTATTGAAATTTGGTCTTTTAGCGCTATTATTTCCACAATAGCGCTATTGTCTCAAATTTAGCGCTATTGTCCCTAGTGTAGCACTTTTGTCTATTAAGTAGCGTGTTTGTCCATGTTTTAGCGCATTTGTATTGTTATATAAATATTCTACTTAGCGCTTTTGTCCTTACTTTCCTGCGTTTGTGTTAAGTAGCACTTTTGTTTTCACACAAAGTAGCGCTATTGTAACAGAATGTTTTAAAAATTGCCTTGTAACCGATAAATTTATTTTTCTTAGGCTTGTGGAAGCCCACCATATATTCGGATTTTACTAACTTTTTGTTTCATGTGCAGGTTTTAAACTAACCCTTTTTTTGTTGCTTAAGATCAAAATTTTCATTTGGTGCTTTAAAACTCACAAACAAATTTTGTTTTTCATGCAAGATAGGCAACTCAAACACTTCCATTTTGGTGCTTAAAAATTAACTTCAAACACTTCATTTTGGTGCATAAAACTCAACCAAACAAAATTTGATTTCCTTGCATCAAATCAGGTTAAAAAAATCACAATCCACACTTGGTTTTTGGACAAATAAAAAGAACAATCAACTTGTCTCATTTGGCAAAATGATTTATTTCAGGCAAATGTGTTTTTCATTAAGTTGACCAAGATTTCATTTTTTTCCTAATTTACTCAACACATTGCCTTTTAAGGATAAAAAGAACACCATGAATGTTGGGGCAACATCTCCAAATAGTTAGAACACCATTGCGATGACAAGTTAAAAAGAACAAGTGTAATTTTGTGTTTGGCACACTTGTGCAAAAGAGTTTGTCGAGTGGTCCTACTTCTAACACACACTATCCTCTCCCTTGGCTTTCGTGGTCCTAGGTGCAAGAGAAAAGTGTTAGTAACACTCAAATTTTATCTTTTTAAGAGAGACCTACCAAGAGACACATCACTCTTGGGAACGACCTTGCACGGTAAATCCTTCGAGCTGCTATAGAAATCAGGTGAGAGTGAAAGTTGTAGCCTTAGGTATAGTTGTTCCTACAGTGTAACTTGTCAAAAGGACAAATGGGCCCCACCACAAGTTACAAGGCTCTTAAGTAAGTCACTGCAGAATGAACTTATGTCCAAAAACATCAAAAATTACTAAACACCTTTAAGTAATAGCCCACCTGTTCTATTGATTGAGGATATTTGTGATAAATTCAATGCAAGAGCATAGAAGGTTTTGCTCCCAAGATACTCACCATACATATTTCCTTGAGTAGAAATATAGATTTTTGAAGGGTTACTTGTAGCCCAATAAAAGTGGTGACTCCCCCATCATAGGGATCATCTATTTGTTACACTCATGCAAGACTTAGTATATCACATCCTTACCTACCACGATAGGATTCATAAGGTATGTAGTACCAAAGTTGAAGAAATATCAAGATGTGGGCTGAAATTATCGCAACTGGCCATTTGACCTTAGGGATAAAGAGTGTTTGAAGTGTTTTTTTTTGTTTTGAGTCAAGACCAGTGGAAATTGAGCCAACTTCAGGCTTTCGAAACACCTAAAATACATTTGAAAGAAAGGGTCATAAAAATTTCAAAGGATTGGGTTGATCTAGACCCACACCTATTTGTGACTTTGAGGCAACATTCTTGTGTTTGTGTGCTTGCTTTGTTTTCTTGTCAAAGAGAAAAAATCAAAAATCAGTTTCAAAAACAAGTATTCATCCAACATAAACATTTTTAAAATACCAACAAAAGATCAAAAACAAAGAGCAATAACAAAAGTATCAAACTATATGACCATTCTTCACATCTTGAGAAAGAAGAATCCTCATCAACACATCAACTTGAAGAAAAGACCATTAAGCTCAAAGGCTTTTATAAAAAGGAAGAAATTCTTTTATCTTAATAGACAAATCTTTGTCTCTCATAGAACCTTCTTACATCACATGAGTCTATACCTTCAAGGAAAATCAAACAAGTTTGATCAAGAGTCATTAAACTGCAGAGCTTTTACTCAATATAGAGCCTTGAGTTATCATCAAAATAAGGGAGGAAAGATCAATCCTGCCTTCTTTCTAGATATTTGTATCATATATAACTCAGCTAGAGTAGAACCACCAACCCCTGAGCAAGAAGAGGAAGAGTTTGTTCCTTTTGTAACACAAATTTTCTATTGAAGTTAACATTTCATCCATTTTCCCACATTCACACATCATCAATCCATTCCAACTCTCAAAATATCAAGAGGTTTTTGTCCTAAGTTCTATTTCGATATTGCTTGAATCAAACACAATACATCAATTTTTAGAGTGTCTCTACATCTAGGATAAACTCATCCTAAGAGGCATTTCTACACAGGTTAAAACTAGTCTATGAGGGAATCCTCTCATTACTAGGTAGTTGAGTCTGTAACACATCTCAGATCTCTCTAAACCTTATCACATCAAACTTTGTCAATCAAACACAACAAGCGAATTCAAGAAAGAACTTTGATAACATCTACCTTTAGTGCTAGGGATTTGTATGCAAAACACTTCACCAAACATCAATTTTTCATTCCATCACCAACTCATCATCATTTTCATCAAACTTCAACAAAATCTTATAAACAAAATGGCTCAAACTAGATCGAGGTCTAGACAACAAGAAATTGAGGAAGAAGAGGAGGAAAATATCAATGAATTCCAAGAAGCTCTTGGAGGAAATCCAAATGATGAAAATCCAAGTACTCCTACTCCTGTGGCAATAGAAAGGGCACAACACAACCCTCTCTTTAATATACTTTTTGACGAAATACTCAGGAGCAATGTTGATGCTCACTTCTTAAGACTTTCTCAAGAGGGAGCCAAACTACCCTCTGATTTTGATGTGGCACAACTAAGGCAAGCATCAGAATGCCAAAGTTGTAATGAGGATGAAAGAGGTCGAGATCACATCAGATATAACCTACATCAAGGTAATCCCCCACCTCCTCCTCCTCCAAATGAAATAGACATGTTGGGCAACAAGTCAAAAATCTCGCCCAACAACTTCATAGTGGTGTAAAAACCAATCAATTTTCACTCAATGACATTTGTCCCTATCCCTTTGATAGGAATCTTCAAATGCCACGCTTTCCATGAGGGTTTGAAATGCCCAAGTTTGAAAAGTACCAAGGAAAAGGAGATCCTCACAATCATGTTAGAGAATTCCATTCAGCCTGCCTCGAAGTAGTATACAAGGACACATACCTAATGCGACTTTTTCCCCAAAGTTTGGGAGGAACAACCACATCATGGTTTTCCCGGCTACCAGGTGGCATTAGGACCTTCGAAGAACTAATCTAGAAGTTCCTGGCACATTACTCACACAACATTGAACATGATATCACCATGGCTGATCTATGTAACACTAAGCAAAAACCAGGCGAGCTATTTTTAGTCTTTCTGCAATGATGGCATCAAATGTCTAGCAGATGTTCTCTTCAGTTACCTGAACAAGAACTGGTGGAAATATTTATTTCCAACTTAAACGACAAAATGGAATTTCACCCAGACGTAAAAGACATAGACTCTTTCAATGACATGATCACTAAAGGTTTAAAATGTGAACGGGCTCTCATCAAAAAAGGGCATATCAAGATATACAATGAGCCAAAGGATGGCCCTCGCCCACGCTTCAATAGTGGCAAGCCTAACTTTTGGAACAAAAACAAAAACATCATCAATGACGAGGTTGTGGATGCAAGAACTATCAAAAGTGCACAACCTGTGGTCCGATTTGCAGGACAGAACCCCCCACCCAAGAATAACATAGTTGCTCCTCCAAATCAAGGACGCAATGTACCTCAAGAGGAACCCAGACAATGTCAACAGATTTTTAAACCAAAATGAACATACACTCCCTTAGGGGAACCTATTGAAATGGTGTTGCGTCAGTTAGTTTCTCAAAATCTGGTGACCTTACCCAAAACATCAAATTACGAACCTCAAGTTAAACCTTCATGGTGGAGGGATACTGAACATTGCGATTTCCATCAAGGGAAAGGGCATAAGACAAGCAACTATCATAGATTGAAAGATCTTATTCAAGATCTTATTGACTGAGGTGAAATCAAAATCAAAGGACATGACCCAAAAACAACAAACAATGATCATCTCATGTTCAAAAATCCACTTCCATCACAAGATCAAAGGGGTCCTTCCACTTCAGGAAGAAACACAAATACCACTAATTATACACAAGCCACGTATAATTACACTGTGAATCACCTATTTGATGCCAGTGAACAAATTGCAACTATTACCATCAAAAATACCAGCTCCACTTGCAATCTTGTTACACGTCGCGGCAAGATCACCATAAAAGCACCTCCACAAGGCACCCCATCTATCCCAAAGTAGTATAACCTTGTGGAACAGTTAGATAAAATGCCCGCACTAATATCTATCTTAGAGATATTGCACCTATCCCCATCTCATAAAACAATCTTGGATCGAGCTCTCCAAGAGGCGTCAGTCCCTGCAAACCTAAATACAGATCAGTTCCAAGCTATGGTTGGAAACCTAAGATCATCACCTTGTCTCACTTTCTCTGAAAGTGACAACGCATACTTCCAACAACCTCATAACGCCTCACTCCACATTGAAGGGTTTATCAACCAACATAGGATCAAGCGAGTCTTGATCGATAATGGAGCAGGCCTGAATATCTGTACACTACAATTGGTCATAGCATTGGGATATACGATTGAATCAGTGGATCCCTGTAAGAAGATAACAATCAAAGCCTATGATGATGCAGAGCGTTCATCCAAAAGGGCAGTTGTACTACCGATCTAAGTGGGCCCAGTGGTGAAACACATCATCTGTCAAATTCTGGACTTTCCTCTATCATATAATTTGTTGTTAGGAAGACCTTGGATACATGCCATGCAAGTTGTTCCATCCACCTACCATCAGTGTATCAAGTTCCCTCATAATGGTGTAGAAATTACAATCTTGGGTGATGCAAACCCCTTTGCATATTGTCACAATATCAATCATCAACCAAAGATTACTGATCCCAACAATAGAGAAGCCATCTCATCCACATCATATATAAGTCTAGCCTCTCTTTCCAGTTAAAACACCACTATACCCGAGCAAGAGAAGCTCAAGATGAAAATAGCAGATGAAGGTCCTCGAGAGTATAATATAAGCCAACTCTTTTATGTTGGACAAATGCCTACTTCTCCTAGAACTCATGGTAAACCTCAATGGTTACTTCAAATGCCCCTGGTCAAGCCAACATGCACCTTGACGCCTTTCATCCTTGGAAAGAGTCAAGAAGAAGAGACCAGAGATGAGGACTTAACAGAATGGATCTATAAAGATCCCATCACCACGGACACTCCAAAAGCTAAGCTTCCCACGGATCAGTATGGAAAAGGCCTTCTCATTATGAAAAGAATGGGTTATAATGGTCAAAGTGCTTTGGGACCTTGCAAGAAAGGAAGACATGAACCGCTACAGCCGGAATTAAAGCCCAAAGATAACACAGGACTAGACTTTCAAAAGGAGATCCTTCCTAAGCTTAGATTCAAAGGGAAACCCAGCAAACCTCTATATCAGCCTACTACAAAGAAGTCACCTTTGATTATATCAGCAGCATTGTGCACCATAGCAACTGCCCCATTGAGGCTAAACATCCCAGCAATAGAATCCACAACACCAATCATCCTACCAATCAAACCAACAATCCCATCAACCGTAGCAACCGCATCAACAACACCACTAGCACTATCAGAATCCCCAGGAGTATCAACAACACTAGCAACTCCAACAGAAGAAGCACATTCAACAACGCCAATACTCCTCATATCGGATTCTTTGATCCCTATAATTCTTCCTGCAGCACCAATCATTCCATCTATCCTGGTACATCAGCCAATCACACCTACAATGTTTAACTCAAAGGATATTCCAATATGGTATAGCAACCAGATACTGGAGAGAGACTTAAAGACCAACTCACATGAGTGGGAATTTGATTCCATCCACCTTAATACTTCAGATGAGAAAGATGCATCACTACCTCCACCTCGCAAAGACATCCCTGTTTACGGAGAAGCACAGATAAAGACCTCTTGGATTCCTGAATTGGAAACTTCTTCCACAGATCCTACGTCACATCCTATGCCTGATTCTAACAGGGAGAGTACCATCAACGACCTTCACCACAATGTCTTGACCCTCACTAACACATCTAACGAACTTAACCTAATCGATGAAGCAATTCCCATTATCCATCCTGAGCTCATCGATGGAACCAACCTAATCCCCCATGCCTTGACCATTTCCAAAATGATGAGGTGATCATTGACTTTTTGGAACTATGGAATAATATACCAAACAGGGATCACAAAGTTGGATTCGCCATTGAACTTAATAGTGCAACATACTTTGGGGTAGATGCCAAACCTTTCAGCTGCAAAAATATAACAATAAAACATGGATCTTCCAGTGAAAACCACACTGTGGCACTATTTGATCCCACAAAAGTAAAAAGAAAGAGCGTATCCAATGGTGGAAACCTCTCTGAGGCACCTAAGGATGAAAGGTTTGACATTCTCCTCTCTAATACATAGCAAGAATGATCAACGATTCTCATCGAGGAAACCAAAGAATACAATGTGGGGACTCCTGAAACTCCTGACCACATACATCTGGCATCTCTTTTGACTCCAGAGGAACAACCCAAGTTTGTCGAATTCTTCAAAAAGCGTCAGATCAACTTCGCATGGTCATTTATAGATATGCCTAGGGTTGATCTTGATTCAGTCATGCATCATCTCGCCATAGCAGAAGGAGCCAAGCTTGTCAAGCAGAAACTTCGCAAGATGCATCCCTAGATCGCGGTACTAGTCAAAGTAGAACTTAAGAAACTCCTGGATGTTGGTTTCATTAGACCAACTAATTATGCAGATTGGATCTCCAATATCGTGCATGTCAGCAAACCAAATGAGGGCATCTATATCTGTACTGACTTTAGAGATTTGAACAAAGCATGTCCTAAAGATGACTTCCCCCTACCAAACATCGACATAATAGTGGACCGAATAGCAGGACATGTCATGCTTTCTCTCATGGATGGATTTTTAGGATACAACCAAATAAAGATTGTGCCAGAGGATCAGCATAAGATGACCTTCACATGTCCATGGGGAACATACTGCTGGAATGTAATGCCTTTTGGTCTAAGAATGCAGGAGTGACCTATCAAAGAGCAATGACCACCATCTTTCATGACATGATGCATACTATAATGGAAGATTATGTTGATGACTTATTGGCAAAATCACTAACAAGAGAAGGTCATCTGGAAATATTAGATAAAATCTTTGATAGACTAGAACAATATCATGTTCGACTCAACCCAAAGAAATGTGTCTTTGGAGTAACCTCGGGGAAACTTCTAGGATACATTGTCTCAAGCAAAGGCATTGAGGTCGACTCAACCAAGGTCAAAGCAATCATGGACATGCCATCTCCATGGAACATCAGTCAGCTAAGGACATTACAAGGACAACTACAATCCATCAGAAGATTCATTGCATAACTAGCGGATAAGTGTCACCCATTTACACACTTATTACACAAAAACATATGTTTTTAATGGGATACCAGATGCCAGCAAGTATTCCAGATGCTTAAAGACTATCTCATGAATACACCATTGTTGGTTCCACCAGATCCAAGAAGACCTCTATTGCTTATATTTCAGCAACAAGTACAACATTGGGAGTACTACTGGCTCAACATAATGCAAAAGGGAAAGAGTGTGTTGTTTACTACATCTCTCGTACATTGGTTGGTTATGAACTCAATTACACACCTATTGAGCGAGCTTGCCTATCAGTAATCTTGGCAGCCACTAAACTAAGGCATTACCTATTAACACATAAAGTACAACCTATTCCAAAGATTAATCCACTAAAGTATTTACTCAGCAAAGCAACGTTGACTGGCCGCTTGGCCAAATGGGAAATGATTCTAAGCAAATTTGACATCAAGTATGTGGACCGTAAGGCTATCAAGGGTCAAGTTATTGCAGATCAGTTGGCCGATGCACCCCTCATAGGAGATCATCCTCTCATTTCCAATTTTTTAGATGAAGAGATATTCATGATCACAGAAGCACAACCATGGAAACTATACTTTGATGGTTCATACACTAGGCATGGCTCGGGGGCAGGCATTTTGTTTATCACACCTCAAGGTGACAGCATCCTGAAGTCTTACAGGCTCACATTTCCATGCACAAACAATATAGCAGAGTATGAGGCCCTAATCACAAGACTCAGACTGACCATACAATGAAAATTGAAAGAGTTACAGATATATGGCGACTCCCAACTGGTCATCCAACAAGTAATAGATGAATATCAAACCAAGGATGAGAAACTCATGCCATACAAACAAATGGTGGACAATTTAAAGGCGTCATTCACTACTATCACCTTTGATCAGATACCCAAAGATTAGAATCGAGTTGTTGATGCTATGGCTACCATCGCATCTCTCCTAGATCTTCCACATAATTCAACACGCTATGAGGTCTTGGTAGAACAACTTTGGATTCTCGCTTATGATATCCTTGAATCTAAGATGATATGTCACCTTATCGGTTCTGAATCCCCATGGCATGGTGAGTTCTACACCTATCTCCATGATCACACACTTCCTCCCAACCAATTGAATAACCAACGTAAAACCTTCATTCACCAAACCGCTCGATATACCATTATTGTTGAAACCCTATACCAACGCAGTCTTGATGGTACTCTCCTTCGATGTCTAGAACAGGATGAGATAACAAAGGCCTTGGAAGAGATACATGAAGGAATTTGTGGAACTCATGCAAGCAGTCCATCACTAGCCAGGAAACTCATGCACACGGGATACTATTGACCATCCATGGAAAAAGACTCCTACTATTTTGTCAGAAAATGCAAGAAATGCCAAGTTCATGGAGACCTGATACATGCAACAGCATAGGAATTGCAACCAATCACAACACCATGGCCCTTTTGTCAATGGGGCCTTGACCTTGTGGGTAAGATTCATCCATCTTCATCCAACGATCGTAAATTCATCATTACAGCCACCGAATATTTCACAAAGTGGATCGAAGTTGTTCCACTCACCCAAGTCACCGGCAAGCAGATCGCCTCATTCATCCTAAATTACATCATCTGCCGGTATGGTGTACCCATGTCCATCATCATAGATAACGGGATCCCATTCAAAAAACAGGATGTTCGTGAGCTCTATGAGAAGTTTCACATCCAACATCGCTTTTCCACTCCCTATTACCCACAAGGAAATGGTCAGGCTGAAGCATCAAACAAAAACATATTAAGAATCCTCAAGAAGACAGTCAATGATGTCGATCGTGATTGGCATGTTCAATTGAATCCAACACTATGGGCGTATCGAACTAGCATTCAAACCCCTACAAGCGCAACTCCCTACTCATTGGTCTATGGCGCAAAAGCCATCCTTCCTATTGAAGTTGAGATAACATCTCTACAGGTTTTCTTTCATAATCTCATAGATGACGAAGCATACTGGGTATCACGTCTTCAAGACTTGGAGCTACTTGATGAGAAACGACAAGCTGCATATAATCACCTCAAATCCTATCAGCAACGTATGAGTAGAAGCTATAATCATCGAGTTAGATCTCATACATTTGAGGTGGGTGATCTTGTTCTTAAAGAGAATCCTTGTAACCAACTAAACAAAGAACATCAGGGAAAGTTTGAATCAAACTAGTTGGGTCCATATGTTATCACTGTTGTATTTGGGTCCGGGGCATATCAGTTGTCTACTTTAGAAGGAGAACTGGTAGCAGATCCGATCAACAACATGCACCTCAAACAGTTTTATACATAAGCTGTGCAGAGCATCAGGCTCCCCTACATACCATAAAAACACCAAAAACATTTAGATAGATGTGTAAAGCGGAAAAATCGAACCCTAGTTGTTCTCCCCTCCCCAACTCCAAGGAGAGAGAAGGGAGAGTCACTAGGGTTGATGGTTTTCACTTAGGAGAGACTTTACATTCAAAAGAGGGGTTGAAACCCACCAGATCCAATCCCACGCAATTCAAGATTGGATTCTAAATGAGTTTCAAGGGTTGTGACGTCAAGGATACCCTCTTTTGTAAAGAATGTAGATAGAATGATTGAACTAGGAATGCATGTAAAGTAGGAAAGATTCACTTATAAATAGAGATAGGGATACAGGATGAAGCTGCGGACCTAGAATTAGCAATAAAATGTCAAGACGGTGTTGTCCTGCAAATTTGAGCGAAAGTTGATGGGACAATGGCGCCCGGCGTGCACACGATCCTCCGAAAAATCCGCGAAATGAAGGGGGATCTGTTCGTCTCTGCACAAGGATTCCAGATCTTCAATTACAGCCACGTACCTACAACCTACACACAGAAAAGAGAGGATGATTGGGGGGTTAGGGATTAGGGGTTTGCCTTTAGGTCAAACCCCGGTTTTGGAATTAACCAAGAAATGAGAATGCTGTAAATGTAAATGTTTGTAATGTAAACAAGTACTGATACCTTGTTGTAAGAATGTTTGTATTCTTACATGTGAAGGTGTAATGTATGTAGTATGTTGTATGTTGTATGTGATCTCCTCTTCCATGGTTGAATCCTTGTCTTGAATGCAACACCTAGCCTTGAATGGAGACTTAGTATGCTCAATTGTTTGAAGGAATGCTTGAATGCTTGAATGTTTGAATGTTTGAATATCGCTTCCGCCTTTTGCACACATATGTCTTCCTCTCTCTTTTTGGAAGAGGAAATGTAGTTTATATACTTGTCAATTAGGGTTGATAGACTGATTTTCCCGACCTTAGGCCAACCAGGAAACATTATTTCCCAAATTGCAAACTTAAAGACCCGATGCCCAAAAGAGACCGGGCCCAAAATAGGGCCAGGGACCAGGGCGCTAGGTGCCCTAGTCTTGAAGGACCACGGCGTTGGGCGCCATGGTCCCACCTCACGGGACAGCAGGGTGCAAGGAGGGATCAGGCCAAGGTGCAGAAAAATGCAGTTTTTGGTGTTATAAACAGGTTTCGGGGTCTCCATTCAGGTTCAACGTTGTGCCGCCATCGTGAAGACCCAAATGCAGTCGAAATTGCAAGTGTCACAATTTTAGGATGCTACATTTAGCCCCCAGTTTAGCGAGAGTATAAGCGTACGCTCATACTTCCGGTAAAGTACAAGGAAACAACATTGAAAAACTTTCACCACGTCAAGGAGGCAAGATATACCAAGCCCCCAGTGGACTAAGGATCTTACGACTTCGATTGACAAAGTAAAAGGGAAGATCACGAGGGAGAACCATGACTGTCAGTAGTAAGGTTCCCTCACTATGAGTCATGCAAGAAAGATATCAAAAATTTTCAAGGCAAAGCTAAATTTGTCAAGAAATTTCCAGTATCTTGAAAAGATATGAACGGGATGTATGCCCCCTACGTTAAAGCGATCACACACGCCCCATTGGGGGTGATTGCTTTAACGTAGTGATACATATAAGAAAATGAAAAAGGGAAAGGAGCACGTTATCACAAGGATTTAGCCCCCAAGTGTGAGATAAGCCCAAGGATAATAGACACAAAACACAAAGCACAAGGTGACTTCGCTTTCCTCGGGGTCAGTATGTTGTATGATAATTCATGTATATCATATGTATGTATGCATAATTGTTCTTCATTCCCCAATCAAGGAAGGTCACCTAGAAGAAGGGAACACATGTGTCTTTTGAGTCAACATGAGAGAGACCAAAAGAGATCTCAATGTTTTGCATTGTCCTCAAGTAGACAACACTAAGGACAACAAATAGAAGAACGAGAATAACACATAGAAGAAGTAACAAAAGAGATCAAGAGAGGAGGAGAGAGTCTGCTATGCTAATGAAACTAGTCTAGCACGTCATCTACCCCCCGATCTTGCTGATCAATATTTCGGGAAGGAAGGAAACACGCTAGAGGAGGAACATCCAACACAACAAATGGAGCTATCACAAGATCCAAACAAGGGCTATGTTCATGTCCCAAGCCACGTTGTTCTTGTCTAGGAGCTAGGATAAGTGCTTTAGAAAATTCGTTAGATAAATGGTTATCAACATCAACATATTCATATTCACGATCAGAATGGAGAGGAGTAACATTTTCATCATGAATAACATTTTCATCTATATCATCATCAAGATTTATAAAAATAGGATCTTTAACTCGCACAGGATCAAGACCATCATGCATCTTATGTTTAGGAGATTTTGGCTCAATTTTCGGCTGAGGAGAAAATGGAATAATGCTGGCTGAAGGTGTTTTTGGGGATTGCAAAGTTTGAGAAGCAGCTGCCTGAGCTCTAAGACGACGCTTTCATCGGCGTTCACGTGCAGAACGATTTCATCTAGTCTTAGTAGGAAGTTGAGAAGATTGAGGAGGAGGAATGTTCTCATCCTTATCACTTGGGTGTTTAGGTTGTGGTCTCTTAGGTTGAATAATAGGAAAAGAGGAAGGTCTCTTCTCTCCATAAGAGGAAGGAGGAGGAACAACTCCATATAAGGGAGGAATATTTGGTTTAGGAAGGAGACCAAGTCCATCATGACAAGGAGGTATAGGTCTATTTTTAGGAAGTTTATTAGTCATAGACATAGTCACATGCATAGGGATGGGTTGGGAATCTTCTTGAGGAAAGACATTAGTTTTATCTTTCAAAGGAAGAACTTCCTTCTCAAGAACGATAGGAATATCAAGTTTGGGTGTTCCAGGTTCACTTAGAGATAGAATCATATCTTTTTTCCACCTTTGATAAGATTTGAAAAGATGATCACTTCGCAAAGGAAGAGATTGGAATTGTTTAGGCCAAAAGTAATCAATAGGAACGCTAGAAGTTCTTTTAGCTGGTTTAAAGAGGCTATGGTTGATAGTAACAACTTCACCATTATGGGGAAATTTCAAACACTTGTGAATAGGAGAAGCAATAGCTTTCATGGAAGATATCCAAGGATAGCCTAGCTTCACACGAAATTGTTCAGATGATGGAATAATAGCAAAGCTCATATCAAGGGATTTGTTATGGACCTCAATAGGTAATGTAATAGAACCAATTGCAGGAGAAGAAAATGCATCAAATAATTTCACAACCACATTTGTTTCATCATAGATCACTTGATTTAATTGCAAAGTAAAAAGAAATTCTTCAGTAATGATATTAACCATACAAGAAGGATCAATAAGCACTCCATGGCAAGGTGTATTCTTGACTTTTGCAACTATATATAAAGGACCATCAGGTGCCCTGATAGTTTCACTGGAATCAAATGTGATGGAAGGTTCTTTAGGGATTTTCTGCTGTTCCACAAAGTTAATCACATTCAGAGTCATAGACACAAGATCATCAGGTGAGACAGAGGAATCATTAGTATCAATCACATTAGAGGTGTGAGAAGGCAATGGATTAGTAAAAATCTTAAGATTTTGGTTAGGAGGAGCTACAGATGTGCTGCCTTTATCATTCACACCAGAAACAGAGATAGTATTATTATCAATCAAATCTTGAATTTTACCCTTTAAAGCAAAACATTTTTCAATATCATGCCCAGGATGACGATGAAATTGACAAAAAGATTTGTTATCAAAATAGGGTGAATTAATCTTTGCGGGATCTATTTGTTTTATAGGAGGAAGAGTAAGCACATTTTGTTCCAATAACATATTCATAATACTATGCAATGATTCATTCAAAGGAGTAAACTTTCTTTCTTTCTTGAAAAACTTAGAAATAGGAGGCACACCTGATGCTGCATTCACATTGTTGTTGATGATGTTTTCATTGAATTTAATTGACTCTCTGTTCGGTTTAAACTTCCCAAATGGTTGTTGACTACTATCACCCTTATCACTCGGAGCCATAGGATTTGCTTGTTCCATTTGACTCACAGTCAGTTGATAATTGTGAAGAGTTGCGCACAACTGTTGGAAAGAAGTAAACTCAAAAAACAGAAGTTTTTCTCTAATATCTTTTTGTAAATTAGAAATAAAGATTCTTTGAATATCATTGTCAGGTACTGGAAAGGAAATTTGAGCATACAAATGCTTATATCTACCAATGAAATCAGTCACTTTTTCTTTAACACCTTGTTTACAATGCATTAAATCAATCAAAGTAACTTTAGGACTTATGTTGTTTTGAAATTGTTGAATGAAAGCATTTGCAAGTTGTTCGAAATAAGTAATAGAATAAGAAGGCAACGAGCAATACCATTGTAGGGCTTTATCTCTTAATGTTCTAGTAAACAGTTTTGCAAGCAACCTTTGGTCATAAGCAAAATCAGTACATATTGTTTGAAAGGTCTTAACATGTGTTAGAGGGTCACCCTTACCATTATAAAGCTCCAAATGCAGAATTTCAACATGTTTAGGGGGAATAGCTCGAACAATGTCAAGAGAAAGTGGGCTCGCAACATCAAATGTGGGCACACTAAACTTAGATTGATTCATAGAGGCAATTTGTTGCTGTAAAGAAGAGACAGTTTGTGCAAGATTGTTAATGGTCGCTTCAGTCGAAGAGTTCATATTAGACGTGTTAGATTGTGATGGAGGTATTATGTTATTGAAAGAAGGTATTGATTGAGAGTAAGGTGGTGGGACACTATGATAGTTAATCATAGGAGATGATTGGAAAGGAGGAACACTACAAGGAGGAATGGAATGGTTAAATGAATTGCCCCCTTGCGTCATGTTCATTTGTGGAGATATAAGAGGAACACTCATTGAAGGAATGAATGAAGAAGTTGGATTGAATGAAGGAAGAGGGTTGATTGAAGAAGAAGGATTGCCCCCATGACTAGTGATCATAGGAGGAATGTCTTGTATTGAAGTAGTCATTATGTTTGATGTAAAAGTAGGTATACTAGCAATAGGAGTTGTCAAAGGAATAGAATGATTAACTTGAGTAGGAGGTTGTGTATAACCTAAAGTTTCGGCACAACTCTTCATAGGCATCACATTCGAATCCACAATGTGTGCAATACCATGCAAAATATCAATTCCATTCTTATCACTTTGCACCATACGTTTTAGACGCTCAATTAAGGGAAGAGCTTGACTATCGGGGTATTCTTGAGACATCCATTGTCGAAAATCATCAAATTGGTTATCCAATTTTGAAAGTTGTTCTACAGAAACCTCATGGAGAGCTTCTTCATCATTAAGAGGATTAGAGGAATTACTCGTGTCCTCGTTAAAAAGGCCATTCAAATTAGGTTCCATCTCCTCAGTAATTAAACCTTGGAAAAACTTAATTCTAAGGCTTCGTCTAACGGGAATAGTGTAAGTAGGGCTTATTGTTGTAAAACTCATGCACTAAAGAGAGAGAGAAGATTTTGAATTTTAGAGGTAACAAATTTCAAAAAAATCAGCCAATCTCCTAGATTTAAGCTGTTAAATGCAATCAGGACAATCTCCCGAAATTTCGGAAAAAATGTCAGGGACCGTGGCGAACGGAGTGCACACGGTCCTCGCAACTTTTTTCAAAATTTTCAGGGATGAAAGTTATGATGTTTTTAAAGCTAATCTGAAAAAATTGAGTGATTTTACGATCTGTAGATAGGCCAAATTAAAGTTGCAATCTCAAAATTGAACCCTACCAAGATTGTTGAAAAATGTAAAATTTGAATTTTGAAAAAGAGGGGGAAACTGAAATTTTGAATTTTATGATTTTAGAGGGAATACTAAAAGCAATGCAGGCTTTGAAATTTAAAAGTTGACTCAATTTCATGCAAAATTCAAATTTGAAAGCGGAAATCAAAGTTGCCGCAATTAAACACTTAATTTCAAAAGTCACAAACTGCAAAAATTTGAATAAAGCACTGAAATTTCGAATGAATGCTAACACCCTTTTCAAATTTAGTATAGTAAGGAACACAATTTTGATATGAATTTTAATTTCAACAATTTTTGAATGATTAGAAGCCTTTATCCAAGCAATCGCTAGACCAACTTTGACTTTAATTTTGAAAGTGTTAAAATTGATAAAATCAGCCAAGATTCTGGATTTTAGCAGAAAAATACAGTAAGATCTAACTCCTGAAATTTCGGAAAAAATGTCGGGGACAATGGTGCTCGGGGTGCACACGGTCCTCGCAACTTTTTTCCAAATTTTTAGGGATGAGAGATATTGTGATTTTGTTGCGGAATCCAAAGTTACAGCTAATTTGGAGGTGTTTTGATCAGTGAAATTATCAATCAAAGGTTGAATCAAGAGGGTTTTGACACTTAACCACTTAATTTTCAAAATTAAGGCACAAATATGAATTGACAATTTACAATAGAAGGGTAGATCTGAAACAAGCATTAACAATTAAGCATTCCACAAGTTTAATTACTAAAAAGAAAATTTTAGGGTTTTTATGCAATTAGCCTCTAAAATTTGCAAAAGATCAAACATGGAAATGTAATTAAGGAAGCAAAATTTTCAGATCTAACCATGAATAATCAGAATGAGGATGTTCATGTCGGGTTCACCAAAAAATGTAAAGCGAAAAAATCGAACCCTAGTTGTTCTCCCCTCCCCAACTCCAAGGAGAGAGAAGGGAGAGTCACTAGGGTTGATGGTTTTCACTTAGGAGAGACTTTACATTCAAAAGAGGGGTTGAAACCCACCAGATCCAATCCCACGCAATGCAAGATTGGATTCTAAATGAGATTCAAGGGTTGTGACATCAAGGATACCCTCTTTTGTAAAGAATGTAGATAGAATGATTGAACTAGGAATGCATGTAAAGTAGGAAAGATTCACTTATAAATAGAGATAGGGATACGGGATGAAGCTGCGGACCTGGAATTAGCAATAAAATGTTGAGACGGTGTTGTCCTGCAAATTTGAGCGAAAGTTGACGGGATGATGGTGCCCTGCGTGCACACGATCCTCCGAAAAATCCGCGAAACGAAGGGGGATCTGTTCGTCTCTGCACAAGGATTCCAGATCTTCAATTACAGCCGCGTACCTGCAACCTACACACAGAAAAGAGAGGACGATTGGGGGGTTAGGGATTAGGGGTTTGCCTTTAGGTCAAACCCCGATTTTGGAATTAACCAAGAAATGAGAATGTTGTAAATGTAAATGTTTGTAATGTAAACAAGTACCGATACCTTGTTGTAAGAATGTTTGTATTCTTACATGCGAAGGTGTAATGTATGTAGTATGTTGTATGTTGTATGTGATCTCCTCTTCAATGGTTGAATCCTTGTCTTGAATGCAACACCTAGCCTTGAATGGAGACTTAGTATGCTCAATTGTTTGAAGGAATGCTTGAATGCTTGAATGTTTGAATGTTTGAATATCGCTTCCGCCTTTTGCACACATATGTCTTCCTCTCTCTTTTTGGAAGAGGAAATTTAGTTTATATACTTGTCAATTAGGGTTGATAGACTGATTTTCCCGACCTTAGGCCGACCAGGAAACATTATTTCCCAAATTGCAAACTTAAAGACCCGATGCCCAAAAGAGACCGGGCCCAAAATAGGGCCAGGGACCAGGGCGTTGGGCGCCATGGTCCTGGGGGACCAGGGCGCTGGGTGTCCTAGTCCTGAAGGACCAGGGCACTGGGCGCCATGGTCCCACCTCCCGGGACAGCAGGGTGTAAGGAGGGATCAGGCCAAGGTGCAAAAAAATGCAGTTTTTGGTGTTATAAATAGGTTTCGGGGTCTCCATTCAGGTTCAACGTTGCGCCGCCATCGTGAAGACCCAAATGCAGTCGAAATTGCAAGTGTCACAATTTTAGGACGCTACAAGATGTCCTAAAGAAAATACAAAAAAATCAAAATAATAAAGAAAAATCATGCATCCAAACGATGAACAAACACTCTGGTGGCACCTTGGGTAAGTGCAATGGTGAAAACCTGGCAAACGGGCGCCACTCGTAATGGCTATGGCTCCATTGTCTTTCAGACTCATTGTGATAACATTCATTTCATCCATTCATCCATCCGTCCAAACCATGGCTTGTTATTGATCTGCAATCAAGGATAGTACTTCATGCGTCTTGCATCCCACTTTTTCGTAACAACACCTAACTGGGGGCAATGCCCTTAACCTATTGATGGAAGTGGATTCTGCATTACTTGTGATTCATTGAGTTCTTCATTCAAAACTGTCTCACAAAATACCAAAAAAACATTTGAAAACTATCTCACAAAATCCAAAAACATTGGAAAACTATCTCACACAATCCAAAAACATTTAGAAAACATCAAAAATCAATAAAAAACATGGCAATGCATTTGTACATACACATCCAAGCAGATACCAAAGCAAACATTATGAAATACTCAAACGATGACCACTTCTCACATCGACCAAACGATCAACATCAAAATGCAAAACTGTCTTCACAAGGATGCATCCTTCCTTACCAAAACAAAGACAATATAACATTTTCTTTGACAAGAAAAATCTGTTTAAGGTATCAAGTACTTGGTTGATTTGTAAGTTATTTATTCATTTATATCAGGTTCCTATGCTACTCTGGGATATCCACAAGTGATTAGAGTGGCCGAGATGGTTCCTCGACATTGTTTGGATGTCTTCTGTGAATTATTCCAATGAAGTTCTGGGGCATGTACTAATGGTGTCTACGTGGGAAGTTCACTAAGCTGCGTAATCTCATGCAAAATACATTCATAGATCACTATGGCTTGCTAACTACAGTATATACCTCGACCATATGAGAATGAACCATTATGGAGGGTCCATATTCTTTATACTTTATTTATGTTGTTTGTTTGCAGGTACCATACTCGATCCTTGGTTCCTACTGCCTCATCCAAGTTTGATATTATCATGCTTAATGATGAAAATAAAAACACTATGGATCGTCATTCCATCTCATTTGTTTATATTGCATTCTGTTGCATGTCACCCATCCATTTAATCATTCATTATTCATATGCATGGTTTTGTCTGCAAGTGTGAACAAGATTAATATGAGAAGTTATGGGAAAATGAGTTGGTCTTGGATACAATCACGACAAATTTCTTTGATACATCATCGGTGCGTCATGCAAAGTCTAAACAACCTTGCATTCATCTATCATAATCACATCATCATTTCATTACATTTAGTTGCATTTGCATAGAATGCATTTAATATCATTTAGTTGCATTTAAATACATATAGTTCATTATCATTTATTGGAATTAACATCATTATATCATTTCATTATTGCACAAATCATGACATTTAGATCCATTTATAACATTGCATTTACTATCATTATTATCCATTACTGTGCATTTATTTAGTGTCATTTACCGATCATCATTTACCATCATTTAAAAGCTTGTTTACCATACATTTGTTTAGATTCACATAGTTGCATGCATCTATATATCCATCCATTTAGATTAAGTGCATTCATCTATACATCTAGTATATTCTTATACTCATTCATTTCATTTTATTTTATTTAGGATTCATTATAATGCATTCATTCTCCTTTTAAATTGCATTAAGGTGCAAGTATTCATTACCCATGCGTTACATTACCATTTTCACTTAGCCATATTTTACCACCATTTAGCTAATAACACAAAAACCAGGTGTTTTAAACCTTGGTTTATACATTAAACTTATACATTCATTTAGATATCATCGTATAAACATTTGTCCTTTACATTTGTTTATCCATATTGCATTCATTTTTAACCATCTAGATGCATTTACATAAATAAATCATACATGGCATCAACATCATTTCATATTACTATCTCATCATCGCATCGCCATAAAATACAAGTACTATCTATATCATCATTAGCATCATTTCATTATGCATACATAATCATCATAGCATTTACATACATAAAGCATTAACGTCAACAAATCATGCATATCAACCTGCATCCACATGTTAGCATCCCATTCATAAAACATGCATATAGATATCATATAGGAATAAATCATCTCATCAACGCATCCATATAGCAAGTACAAGTATCCATCTAAGCATACATCATAAGATCATCATCCTGCATAACATCCATACATATCATCAACATGCATATCATCATAAAATATGGGATCTCCTCATATATCATATCCTATCGACAAAAAAAATACATGTATCAGAGTACAATGAAGTCCAAAATATCGGCTACCAAGAGCCATCCAAGACACAGTCCAAAATGACAATATCAAAGAATACAAGAATGCCCTCTTAGATGCCACTCTAACCGGATGCTGCACCACCATCACCACCTACTCCCCCACTACCCCCTGCACCACCTGATCTATCTCTTCGTGGAGAACCCATAACACCCCCACTACTCTGCATCCTTTAAGATCGCTTTGATCTCGCCCGCTGCATTTGGGAATAGCTCAGTGCTTGCTGACTAGCTGGCACCACCTGCTCATATAACCCCCACCAATACTCTATCTCAACCTGTGCTCGTCGAATCTCCCTCACCACCTCCCCAGTAGGACCCTGTGCTCCTACTCCAACCCGGACTCTCTCCTGCAGCTCTACTAATCTCTCCACTACATCATCCCTCTCCTGTAGCACTACGGTCAACTCTGACTCTCGTGCAAACAACTGCACATCTCTAGCTGCCACCTTTGCCTCCATATCCTTGAGCCGAGTCTACAAGAATAATATCATATGATCCCACAAATCTTCACCCCCTGTCGCTCCCTCCCCTGTATCCATAGGTACCTCTCAAGTGGCTCCCTCCCCTGTTTCCATAGGTACCTGTCCCTCACCTGCATCCCTACCACCTAATCTCACGCCTCCCTACATCAAAGGTCCCTGCGATAGCCATAATGGTTTCCTACCTCTCCCTCTCCGTTGTAATCGTCCACCACCCCCACCTCCACCTTCGAATCCACCACCTCCTCCCAAACCCCCACCCCCTCCTCCTCCTCCTCCATCGCCACCATCACCATCTCCTCTCCCTCATCCACCTACACGACCTCCTCTCCTCCTTCATCCCTATCTCCTCTCCTCCTCAAAGGATGGAATAGGCTCCACTGGATCTGATATCTGAGGAATCGGATGTGCTGCAATGTATTGAGTGTACTCATCTGACACCCCAACATCTACCACCCCCGGCCTCATCTGCCATGGTCTCACTTGTAGCGTGCGGAACTCTGCCAAAGCTTGATCATAAGGTAACACTGGTCCCCATAGGTGCCTCTCTCGGACTACCCTAGCATACTCTCCCGATCCACCAGGCAATCCTTGTCGCCGCCCAAACTATCTCAGAACTCTACCTAGAAGCTATCTCTCCACATTGTAGGTTGTCCTACCAATGAGGTATCATGTCATAAACACATACGGCAATGCCTCTGCATCATCCTCCCACGACTCACACTCAATGTACGACCTCCAGATCACTGTATCCAAATCATCTAGTGCCCACTGCCACAACTCTATCTTCCCCAGGTGGGGTTGACTCATCATACCTCCATACATGTATACATATGGCTGGTCCACCACTCAGAATCTCAGACTAACTAGTCGGATAACAAGTAGATGCTCCCATGCCCAAATATGAAGCAGAGTGATCCCCGCTCCCAATGAGCCCACCCCTCGGTATGCTACCTCATGTAAATCCCGATATAAGTGCAATAGCATGCATAGTCTCCATGCAAACTGGGTCCCCTCTGTCATCATCTGCTCAATCACCTGCCCCCAACCAATGACAAGTCCATACGATCATCGATCTGGACATAGCAGTCCCCCAAGAATCCCTGATAGCACTGATGGTAATGGCTCATACAAGGCGACTATATCCTCCCAGGCTATCAACCCATCATCAATGAAGACATCCTCATCAAAGAATCTATGCACTGCCGTTGTCCCCCAAGCTTGGTCATATGTCACCAGCTCTCCTCGAATGGGAATGTGCAGGATGCGCCATACATCCTCCAGTATAACTGTCATCTCCCCCTGCGCTAAGTGAAACATGCATGTCTCACTATGCCATCGCTCTGCCAATGCTGTGATCAAACCGTGATTCGTCTGAATCATGGGCATATACATAACATCATACAGGCTTGTTGCTACAATGCAATCCATCTCGACCTCTATCAATCGATCGCACAACACCTGTGTGGTGGGATGCCTCTCGCACATCTATAAGACGCGAAGGTCCTCCTACACACGTGCATCAACCATCATCATCAGTTGTTTTGTTTCAAACTTTCTTAAGTTTGAACCTAGACTATCAACAAATACTTTAATCAAGTATCTTTGGGTCTCAATAGGTAAGAAATCATGGCACACCTAGACTACAACAGACATTTATCCTAATGACCTAAGTCTCATCAGGGCTGCTATGGTTCAAAACAACTCTCAACTCACATCTCCATCCATCCATCATTGGCATCAGGAGATTCTTTTTCAAACACACTAGGGCATCTATTTTCCTAACAAAAGCGTTATTCTACACACAACAGCGCTAATATGCTCACAAAAACGCTCAATCAAATACCCAATAGCGCTAAAAACCCAAAAACGCTAAATCAGCTATACAAAAGCGCTACCCTTGACAACAACGCTAAAACCACTATGCAATAGCAGCATAGTAATCCTAATTTAGTTGACAACACCACCAAAACACAATTTTAGCGCTATTGTGTTGAGTCAACTTGGACCAAGCAAAAACATATCAAAAATGCATAAAATTCAAAAATTCAAATTCACATACCGTTGGTCTATAGTCATTTGGCCGCTAGAATCGACGGACTCTCTCTAACCAATGATCTGTTATGGGAACCGACATTCTGACTGTTGCTTGCTCTTCCAAAATGTCACTATCGGAGCTCAAATTTCACTATGGACACGAATGCAAATGAGTTTGTTTTCACCCCTTTCTCCCCATATATACCCTTCGTCATAACCCTAATTTTCTCCCGCTCACCGTCGTGGTCCCCGTGAACTTCCAGAGCCTCCTATTTCTCCATTTTATATCCGATTTCTTCTATTTTTTCACCAGTATTGTTAAATTCTTCTCTTCTACCACCCTACCAATTTTCATTCTTTTTCGAGAGATCGCCCGATTTTTCAAAAAAATTCAGCCCATCTCTCGAGGGGGCATACCACCTATTAAATTAACATTTTATGAGGCACATTTCTTCACACCCATTTTTCTTTCTTTGAAACGACGCGATAAACTGCACCGTCTCAAAGAGGGGCAAATGTAGTCACATAAATCTGTCCATTTTAATTAAATGAATATTTGCCATTTATTTGATTAAAAATCCACTAGCCATCAATTAATTAAATTAATATTTAATTAATTCATCTTCAAACATTCTCCTATTAATTAAATAAATTATTCAATTATTTTAATTAATTCATTAAACCAAAATCACAATCAATTAAATAAATAAATTCTATTTATTTCATTTAATCCCCTTTCCTCTTTTAAATAAATTAAATAAAATATTTATTTAAATCATTAAATCCCCCCTTGTTTGCATTCTCCTAAAAATGCAACTTGCACCTATTTGTTGAAATAAATGAATTTTATTTCAATAAAAATCCTATTTTCCTTCACCCACCAAACCCACTTGCAAATCCTAACCCCCTTCCAGATTCTTCTAAACCCTTTTTAATTAGCCTAAATCCATCCCCTAATTATTGTCACATTCCTAAGCAACTTGGAGTCACTTCTCAAAGACTTCAAAGTCTTTGAAAAGCATTAAATACTTTGTGTGTTCAACAATTTAACCTCTAAAGTCTTCCAAACCACTTATGGCTCTTACATGACCATTAATGGTTAAATCCACTTGCACCCATGGTTAGGGACTTTCACCCCTAAACTCAACCCTCATGTGACCCATGTGTCTCCTCAAGCATTTATTGCTTTGACCATGGTTATCCCTTTAACATTTGCACAATAATTTATCCATTGGATAAAAGCATTATTCTTTGAATAATGAATTTATTCACTCAACCCAACATTGACCTTAACTCCCAAGTTAACCCTCAGGTCATGTCAAGTATTTAATGCTTATTCCCTCTTCTCTCAACCCATCTCATGTTGACACTTGTCATTCTGGGATTAGGTTGAAAGCCCTCACATGGATTGAATATCATTCAATCATGACCTTTGTTGAGATTACTCAATCTCAACCATCCATTGCTCCATTTTTCCTATAAATAGAGCCCATTTCTTCATAATCCAAATCTTGAAAACTTGTATGCATTTACATTATAGTGAATTTTAGAGAAATATCATTTAGCATAAATAATATATATTGTCATTTTGGACTAAAATAAATCTTAGTTCATTTCATAGCATATCTAATTAGTTTTGTTCACATTTGCATATCATTTTGAGAACAATCATTTGTGAATCTTGAACCTCCATAAGACATCCATAGTGCAAAAATTTGTTGAGAGCTACACTAATTTGGAACTTGGAGAGGAGAGGAACAAGGGAGAAGGAGTTATGAGCATGGTAGAAGGCATTTGGAGATGCCTTGTTGTGTTTGCTTTCATAGTTAAATACTTCATCATGTTTTTAGTGTCTCTCTTGATATGCCTGTTTAGACTAGTTTTTGGTTGATTAACACTAACATTTATCTTTGTTTCTTGTGTTCTTATGTGTTATACGACCAAAAGTTTTAGTCTAACATTGTCCATTTTGTAGAGCATCATATACATATACATATAAATGGCTCAGCCAAAATTTGCGGGCTCACAGGAGACGAAGGGACCTTCGCAGCTTCTGAAAAATTGTGTAGCAGACATTGTAGATAATGATATAATAAATCTAGAAAAAACCTCAATTATTGGTCGTATCCTGGAAAAATATTGCACACGGGAGGAAATTTGGAGATGGATTAAAGCAAATTGGGGCAACTTCAAAATGGAAACCTATTTTCTGCCAAAGCAATTTTTGTGGTGGATTTCAACTTTGGGGCTGACAGAGACGCAATTCTAAATCGATGCTCATGGGAAATCGATGATCAGGCAATCAATATA
The DNA here is from genome assembly GCF_030272615.1 of Cryptomeria japonica. Lineage (NCBI taxonomy): Eukaryota > Viridiplantae > Streptophyta > Pinopsida > Cupressales > Cupressaceae > Cryptomeria > Cryptomeria japonica. The sequence goes on from NC_081406.1 coordinate 195,453,800, forward strand.
TAGAAATGGGTTCCAATTTTTAATCCAAATAACATTGATCCATATGAGCAACCCATATGGTTATACAACTTGCCTTTTGAATTCTGGTCAGAACAGGTGTTGATGCGAATTGGGAACACTCTTGGTAGAGTGGTCAATATTGATATGGGTGATGAGGATTCCATTCGCTATGCACGAATTCACATTCTCTCTATAAATGTAATTCCAAATGAAATTTGCCTCAAAACTTCTTATGGTGAATGGGTTCAAAACCTGGAAGTTGAAAAAGAAAAATTCTCTTACCTAGGGTGTAGAAGTCGAAAACATTATGAAGTATCATGCCCTAAACCTATAACAAAGTTATGGACTCCTAAAAAGTCTACCCTAACGCAGGAATTAACGAAGAATCAAGCTTTGAAGGAAGAGTCACCCTCTGAAACTACTCAAGCGATTGAAGATGAAGAGAAGAGCTGCCCAAAATTGGCAATTGTTTCATTTACGGAACTATGCCTCACCAATGAAGAACCTGAGCAGAAATATGATGATGATGAACTTGGCATTATGGATTTAAGGGTTATTTCTCAATCGACGACAAAAATTTTAAAGACAGAACAAACCAAGAAACACAGGGGCCAAAAAATGAATAAACAAAAGAGGGTAGAGGATGCACAAGTTAAAGACCAGACTTCTATCATAACTTATCTCACTTTATCCAAGGGAGTGGTGACCTCCCTTGGAGGACAATGAAGGTCCTCACCTGGAACATTAGGGGATTAAACGCCCCAACAAGAAGCACATTATAAAGAGTCAATTGGACAATTTATCATGTGATTTAGTTCTTTTGCAAGAAACAAAACTTTCAAGAAATGCAACTAACCAGACTTGAGTTTTCAAAGGTTGGAAGGTGTTTTCAACAAAGCAAACAATGCCTCTAGAGAGCTTGGTTTCATATGGAAGAAAAATAAAATCACTGTGATTGATGTTTACATGACATATAATTGGATGTTTGCTGAGGTGAGCCGCTTAGCCTCAAACTTTAAAATGAAGATATATAATATATACAACCCTACTAAAATAGAAAATAAAAGACTTCTATGGAAAGAAATTTCTAGCGATCTCCTCAGGCAAAATGGAAAATATATCATTGTCAGGGATTTAAATGCAGTTTTATCCAATATGGATAAATCGAGAGGGCTCAATCAGGTAAGTCAATCTCAATTGAATTTTGCGCAATTTGTTCATGAAAATGGTTTGATAGAAATAGATACACCAAATGAAGCTTATAAATAGAACAATAGAAGGGTTGGTTTAACAAATATATCAGTGAAATTGGATCGGTTTTTCATCTCCCACGATAGGTTGATGGAACGCCCGTACCTGTGTTGTTCTGATCTCGAACCATTTTTTGGTAGAATTAACAATTAATGAAGTTATGGAGTCATTCTGTTCACAATTCCGTTTTGAAAATATGTGGTTGAGATGCCTAAATATAATTTAAAAAAATGGAAAACTAGTGGGTAGACTCGGATATCTTCACTGGAACTCAAATGTTCCGATTCAGTAAGAGATTGTGCATGCTAAAAGAAAATCTGAAAATATGGAACAAGATTGTTTTTAAGAAAGTCTTTGTGGAAAAAGAAAGGATCGAACTGGAAATGGAGATTTTGAGTAATAAAGTAATCAATGATGGAATGGCAATTGCAGAGTACCAAGGAGAGAAGAGGTTGTTGGCAAGAAAATTAGGAGATCCTTGCATGTGAGGAATGTTACGGGTGGAGTAATTTAAGGTAAACTTGTCTTTTGGAGGGGGACAATAATACAACCTTTTTTCATAATATGGCTAAAATGAAGAGATCTTGGAACAAAATAAGTCAGATCAAACTGCTCGATGGGTCCTGGTCATCGGATTTAAACATTATTCGGGATCAAGGTATTGATTATTTCAAGAAGTTACTAGGTAGAGAAAACACTACGGAAATAGCTAACCTAAGATGCCTTCAATACATCCCAACTAGGGTGACGAAGGAAAATAACAATATGCTATATGATAAGGTTACAAAGGAAGAAGTAAAATGTACATTCTTTCAAATGCATTTAGATAAGACACCTGGCCCTGATGACTTTTCTGCACCTTTCTTCCAAAGGTGTTGGTCATTTATGAGCAAGGACATCATCAAAGTTGTGGAGGAATCAAGGAGGAAGAGGAAAATTCTTAGAGACCTAAATAGCACAAATATTGCGTTGATCCCAAAATGTATGGAAGTGGCCACCTTCACAAATTTTCAGCCAATTTTGCTTTGTAATACAATTTATAAAGTCATAGCAAAGGTCATGGCTAATCATCTGAAAAAGATTCTTCTCAGAATTATCATCGGTGAACAAAGTGGATTTGTGCCTAAAAGGAACATCACAGATGGAGTCATCATTACTCATGAGGTACTGCACTCAATTAAAAAATCTGGTATGAGAAGTATCCTTTTAAAACTAGATGTTAGCAAATCTTATGATCATGTTCAATGGAGTTTTCTCTTAAAAACTATGAATGCACTTGGCTTCTGTAAGGAGTGGCTAGAATGGGTTTTTGCATGTATCTCCATTGTGGGATACTCGATCCTCATAAGTAGACAGTTGTGTGGTTTCTTTAAAGCGACAAATGGATTGTATCAAAGTGATCCACTATCTTTGTTTATGTTTGTTGTAATGGTGGATGATCTGAGCCATTCTATAAGAGTTGAGATGGCAAATGGAAGTTGGAGTGGTATAAATGTCATAAATGATCTACGTTCTTTTACTCATCAACTTTTCATGGATGATACCCTACTAATGGGTAAGGCCATGTTTGATGAAGCTTCTATTATAAGAAAGATCTTGGAGGAATATGCGTATGCATGTGGAAAATGTATCAATGAAAATAAATCAAGAATATACTTTTTCAACACATCCAACATAATTCAAAGGAGAAATTTGGGAATCCTTGGCTTTCAGATTGAAAGGTTGCCTACAACATATTTAGGCATTCCCCTCTTTAATAGATTAGTAAGAGATAATATTTGGAAATAAGTATTAGAAAGACGTGAAAAGAAAATGGGGTGTTGGAAGGGTCAATGGATCACCATGAATGGAAGAATAACAATGTTAAAGGTTGTCATCTCTGCGATCCTAATTTACATGCTTTCATGCATCGAGGTCACCTCAAGTATGGCCAAGAAACTATCAGCTCAACAACGACGCTTCCTATGGGAAGGTGCCAATGAAACCAAAAGAATCCCACTCGTTGCCTAGATTGATGTTACAAAAGGTAAAGAGGTCGGTGGTCTCGCCATTTGGGATATTATACTATAGAACAGGCCGCTAGGAGCGAAACTAATATGCCGAATGTTTAAGAACCCGAAGGCTCTATGGTGCAGATTGTTGTAAGCTAAGTATCTTGACTCACAAGACCCATCTCAGATCTTGACAATTGCAAACCCTCCGATGGGCTCATCGATATGGAATTTTATGTGCAAATGTAGGCCCTTGGTGATGAACCACTTATTATGGAAATTAGGAAATGGACAAAAAGATAGCTTCTGGGATGATTCGTGGGGTGACCATGAATCTATCTCAGCCTATGGAAACTTTCATGAAATTAAACTACAAGTGGAAAAAATATATGGTACAAGAGTAAGCGACTATCTCACAGTTAACGATGGCATAACGGGGCCGAGGTGGAAATGGAAAGCATTCGATTTCCTGAGTGAAGGTCAAAGGAAATGCTTAATGGAAATTCTAGAGAAAAGGGAAGTACTCTTAAGTAATGAGGATGACACTATTGTTTGGTGCGCAGCCAAATCTGGTGAGTATTCTACAAAGCTTGGATATTGGGTTGCCAAGATTGATAAGGAGTTGTGTGATTGGTCGGTTAAAATGGTTTGGAATAAGAATATACTCCCCAAGGCCAGGGCTTTCACGTGGTTGGTTATGAAAGCAAAGGCTCTTACTGGTGATAGGTTGGAAAGAATGGGTTTTCAAGGGTTGTTCAAATAAATAATAATAGATAAATTAATTATAATAATAACAAACTAATTTGAAGTACCAATCTATGACTTAGAGTCATGAAACCCTAAACTCTTATTAAGACCAAATTAGGGTTACCTGACGCGACAGGCTGACAAATGATAAGGTCAACATGAGATGACCTAACTCAACTTACAGTTAGGGATTCTAGATGGCATGAGTTCTCTTTCCTTACCTCTCGACCTAATGATACTTCCCCTCCCTTCTCAAAGGACGACGAACTTCTGCACACACTTGACCAGTTCAAACAGTTAGCTTGAAATCTTGTTATAACTTTGGCATTTCAAAAATATTATTAACAAAAATAAAACATCTTAAATGTCCTCATGTTAGATACCAAAACATAAATTTAACAATTATGGTCATCATTTCATTATATTGAGCATATTTGACATCATTCAATAATACATGAAACATCTAGGGCATCATCATTCAATTAAAACATGAATCATCTAGGGCACGATCATTCAATTTAAACATAAAACATCTAGGGCACGATTAAACATCTCACAATCATAAAATAGAACAACTAAAGAACATATAACATGGTGCAATATAACATAAAAATAACTAGAGCACAAGTGAGATGTAACATAAATGATGGCCAAAAAACAACATCTCAATATTATGCAAGTGGAACTCCCACAATTTGAAGATAAGAACAATAAATTGAGGACTTTGTGAAGAATCTAGTTATCAAATTGAAATATACAAAGACACCGAATGTTGAGGAGTTGCATAGCATAATATGATGGCTGCTTTCAATAAGAATTTTTTAGAGATAATAGCATGTCTTTGAAGTGAAGATACTTCAAATCTTGAAAAAGCATAAATAAACGACAATCAACAAAGAAAAAATAATGTTTTGACTTGCAACTCTAGTTAGCTCTAATTTTCACATGGGTCAAATGAGTAGCACGTGGAGTGTTTTTATCTACATTCTCACATCCAAATCACTCTAGCAAGAGTCAATCCAAGTGCAACAAAGAAGGAGAAAGGAAGCCCACATTTTGAAAGGGGAAACACATAAGAAATAAAACAATGGTATTTTGGCACTCAAGACAATGGAGAAATTAGTAGTTTTCTTCATATTTGACCGTCCAAATCCATCATCTACCTCTTGCATGAGTTCTAGGGATTCGTAGCTTTAGTTTTGGAGTAGTTTTAGGGTGTTTATTTACTATTTTCATTAAATTTTAAGCCAAATTTGCCCAAAATCCCTAATTTTAGGCTTATAAATTGACAGTTTTAAACTCTATAAAATCCCTTCATTTGATTGTAAAGGCTTTGGATTATTAATGCAAACATAATAGTGAAATATTTATGCATCTTTGGTTTGATATTTTTTATCGAATTTGTGAAGTGTGAAAGAAACTTATGTTTCAATATTTCAGCATGTGTTAATGATCCAAACAACTTATTAGATTGTATTATTAATTATTTGGTGATCCAATTTCGAAGGATAACTTGGCTGGATCAAATTTTTGGAGAGCTTATTAGGAATTTTGTCTTGTATGTGTGCATGGGTATGGACATATAGTTAGATGAATTTTGAAAATTATTTTATTAAATTTTATTCCTCATATGATTGTATCATATGTTCATGAATTGTGTTAATCTAATTTGTGCAAATATGGTTTATTTTGATGTGGTCTAATCATCACACACTTTAAACGATCTTTTGGTTAACATTGTTTGATAGATTCAATTTCCAGGTTGTTTCTTTTCAAAACTTAAATCAAACCGCAAGATGTCAATTAATTGTTCAAATGATTAAAAATTTGAATTTTAGAGAGACAATGAAAATTCTAGGCCTAAGATCATCTGACAGTAACGGTGAAAGAACTATTGTGAGAAATCTATTTGATGCATATCAATCTATTGGTTCAAAATCATGTAGTAAAGATTCTAATGCTACTCGACGTGTCATTACATCAACCATAATGAGCAAGAAAATAAAAAAAGATCGTTTGATAAGCAAAACAAGTAAGTCATTAAACATTAGTAGAACAACATTAAGTAAAGCATTAAAGAGGCGGGAACAACTCTAATTTTAAGCAAACTGTGTTTTTTTTTTAATGAATATTTATTGACAGTGGTTACTACTTTTCATTGTCTTGTCTGCTTTTTGAGTGTATATTTTTTTTGTTGAGTATTTGATGGAAAGAGATGAAGCTCTATGTTGATTAGTTCAACTTGTGTTTTAGTTGCTTTGTATTATTTATCCCTTAACTTTCCTTTATTACTTTTTAAATTGTTGTTACTAGAAAATATAATTTTACCTAGAGCAAGGCATATATTTTATTCATATGTAGTAACTCCCCAAAAAAGATTTTCAGAAGACTATAATACCAATAGACGATTGTAGTAGGATGTTATGCTCGAAGATTATAAAACAACCTTTCACCACTACCAGTTAAATCTCATTAAATTCTTCGTGTTTGAACAAATCTTATTTTGGAAATTGATAGTCATTTATGTCTTCAACGATTCCACTTGCTTGGTTTGAAATATTCCAGAGTTTGTTGTTTACTCTTTTCACGTAGGTGTTTAGAGTAGTCATGAGGTTTGATTAATTCTTTTTTGGTTTGCTTTTGTCTTTTGTCTTTTTTATTTACTTTATAATATGAAAAGACATAATTAAAAATTATTGAATTTTGAACAATAGCTTTTTTGAATTTTGAATTAGCTAAATGACAACATAAGAACTTCACATTATTGTTTAAAACAAACAAACAAATAAAGAGAGTTACTTAAATTATACTTTTATGAAGGGAAAGTAACTAAATTTTGAGAAAAAAGGTGTTGTTGAAGAGAACTAAGAGCCTATTAAATAGGCCCACATAAGCTTCCCTATTGCTATCATAAGTTTCATCAATTTTCCACTACATTGAAATCATTAGTGAGTGGAGATTGATTGGGAGTTGGCATGACTACTCCCCCTAATTTCAAGATTATTTGAGTCAAGTGGTTAAGCATTAGGCAACGAATTTCGCTTTACACCTGCTAATTGCATTTGCTTGAAATTTTCTAAAGCTTTTTTAACAAATCTATTTATTATATGTTAGCTAAATATTTTTATAATATGTTATGCTAAATATGTAGCAAATGAGATTCAAACGAATTTGATTTTAATGTCAAAGAGTGTACCTCTGCATATCAATTTATATTGAAAAAAATATCTCTTGTAAACTTGAAAATCGACCTAATAAAAAAAAAGATTGGCATTATATTTTCCTCCATGTAAGTTAAGCTATAGATTGACATTATATTTTCCTCCATGTAAGTTAAGCTACATACAATTAGATTATATTAGTCTTTAACAATTATTTTTAAATTGAAACCTCATTAATTCCATAATAAAAAGTAGATGGACATTTTACTACTAAAACTAATTTATTTTCTTCAACCTTTAATTTTCAGCAACATTCACAACATTCACACCTTTTTTTAAACGATAAATAGAAGAGCCGACCTTTAACCTTCATTTCCCTTTAGCCAAGTACACATTTTTTTTAATCCCTTTTCGAAGGAAATAAAAGGGTTAGGGTTTGAAATCTCCTCATCCAACTAGATTGTATCCCTCTCGAATAAATTAGGGGTCATTCCTACTTTTCTCTTGTTTCTTCTTTAACGATTAGCAAAAATGTTTGCCTATAAATTCGCTGGTTTTGGCTCCAAAAAAGAAAACCCTCTAGGATTTGCAAGTGCTACTCTCACACGCACTTCCCAATAAATTCACAAACCTCCACAGTTCAAAGGCTCACATAAACTTTCTTGTGGGCAATCGCTTCGCCGGATAATACATTTGCTGCCACAAAAGAAAGCGGTAAGTATCTTGGTATACATTTCAAAAAATCTCGAGGTTGTTTAGGTTTTCAATTTAAGCTGGAGAGTTTTTAGGGTAATCGGTAGAAATTAGGCGCGTGACGATAAAAGATTTTGTAATATAAAATAGCGAATTTGTAATATAACTGCTATTTACCTTGTTTCATTATCATATGTTTTTGATAGGTTTCTTTTTAAGTTTTCATGTTTTTTTTGAGATAGATTGGAAAAATATTAGGGCCCTTTTTAAATTTTTTATATAAGGAGTGTTGTTTTAGATGACTTGGGTTGTTTTTAAGTTTTCTTCTTTTTTTTGAGAGAGAGTGGAAAAAGATTAGGGCTGCTTTTTAAAAAAATTATAGAAGGGTTTTGAATGGAATTTTGGTGTAGAAAATTCGATAAGGTAGACTGAATTGGACTAAGGGATTGATTTTTCTATTTGTGTGGTTTATAATTTAGAGTATGCGAAGTGATTAAATCCTCTTTTGTTGGAGATATAGGGTCTGCAGAGAAGGGCACTGGCTAAGAGCTTCTTTCCAGTTATTATATATGATTATGTAAAATGATATATTTCTTGGCACATCTATTCAGAATGTGAGACCACTGCATTAGTAGATTATTTAAATTGATAAATATATTCGGTCGGGCATGTAAAACAAGGTGTTAGCATATGGTTGGGGAGATGGTGCGTTGGGATCCTATGTTGATGTGAGGCCTTTGAACAAATCCCCTTTTTTGGTTTTTCTTTAGACTAGCTCACCGTGAGCTGTTAATTGGATATGTTCATCTCGGATAATCTTGGTTTTGTTTTATAACTTCATTGTGGAGTTTCTTTTCATTTGACATTTCCGTGATCCTTTAACGTCATAGGCTTTTGGTTGATGACCAGCTGGGTAGGGCCAACTTTATTGCGCTGAATTCAGGAAGGAAATATTGAAATTTTATTGTTTTACTTTATGCAACTACTGCTTGATCTGGTAATCTACTAAGTGTAGTCAGCAGATCATTGTGATTGTCTTCCATTTGCCTCCAAATACATCCGTTTTGGGTAATTTATTTGTGGCCTAGCTTTTTAATCGAGAATCTCAACAAGTTTAAGCTGCTGTTTGAGAAGCCTTATTGGCATTTGTGTAGACCTGCCAATCTACACTTGATATGTGTAAGGCCTCTAGATTTACTTTGTCAACCCTTGAAAAAGATTGATGGGAGTGACGGAGGAATTATTTATACATCGGGAAAGTTCACACGGTGGATGTGGTGCTATCTTATGTATGTTGTTTCATTAGCAACAAGTGAGATGCTTTTGGTAAGGGAGCCAATGACAACATACAATTTAAAGTAGAGGGCAGAGGCATTGATCAACTTGTAAGGCATACAACAATACAAAGACTTTGTTGTAAATTTACAAGTCTACTAACTAGGAATGTAACACCATTCGTGAGCAGCTACTAAGATGAAGTTCTGCGAGGGATGGTGATATGATGTGTGAGAGACCATGCAAATGTTTGACATTCTAGCCTTCTGCAATCAGCAATTGGGAGAAATTGTTAGCATGATAGTGTTGGAGGTTGAAGAATGGTCCAGCCATTTCAGCGGGCGGTTAAGCACCATGTGTATTAAAGATTGAAGACCTTTTTGGTGGATGTTGTGCAGTTATTTATATTTCTGAGTTTTTTTTTGTAATTTAGAATGACATCATCTGTAAAGTTTGTTCGTAATTGCAGATGCATATTTTTGAGTTTAAAGTAATTCAAATTAGTGAATGCTTAATGTTCTGATACATTTAAATTGTTTTGAAGTTGTTTTTTATATTAAATTGGTGCTTGTAAAAGTATTGCAAATGGGCTCAATTTTGTTAGCCAATTATGGTCTATTATATTTTATATATAAAAGTCTTATTTAATAGAACGTGGTGTCTTATTTAATAGAATGTGGTGTATTGTCTTCAATTAGATGAGACATTTCAAAGGGCATCCTCCTGCAGAAATGGCAGCAGGAGATGGGCTTCTGACTCTGAGGTCCCTATGACGTCCCTTGCCTGTTGCCATTCAAAACCAATATATTTTTTAAAAGGACTTGCATGTTGTAATATCTGCTTTATAGGATTATGTTGATATTCCGATTTGTTACTTTTTTTCTTTTTTTTTTTTTAATATGTAAAGCACCAACTAAAACAGTGAATCAAAATTGAAACTAATAGAACTTGTTACTGAAATCATGTATTGGCTGAAAACAACATCAAATTTATTTAGAATGGCATTGACCCAAATGAAAAGAGCTGGTTATAGTCCAATATCACCCTTATCATATAAATATACTCAAATTTGAGAAGTTAGTACTCACATTTTCAAGCGTAGATGCAGACATGACTGAAAATAGATGAACTCTCAACATCAATGATATTCAAGAATGAAACACTAGAGGAGTAATCTTGCAGGAACTCAGTTAAACATCTTCAAAATGCATCATAAACCAGATTTGAGTAAGGTTGCATCATTGATGATGGTGGTTAAAGATCAAAGAAATGGGACTCGAACTCAGCAAGGCCGAATCAGATTCGGACTCGGGACTCGGAGTCAGACTTGGTTGGACTCGGGAAAGTGAAAAACTCAAGACATTTAGAGATTTTTAAAGATTTAAAACTTGTTTCATGCACCCTTTATTGAATACACCTTAAAGACACAATAACATCATCAAACTCGACTCATTTTATTACATACACAAGTATACATCAATCACATAAGCATAAACGCAAATTGTAGCTCAAGGAAATAACAAACATAAATATATAAATATTGTCAAATATATACAATATTACAAAACTCATGGAATAAAAAATCCATGTCATCATATGATCATCATCAAACGTTCCACACAAATACCAAAGGTAAATACAACTACAAGCCTATGGCTCAGAGGAGCGTGCACCCTCTCGCCTCGGCCCCTTGCGAAGGCGTTTAAGGTAGGTCTTGGATGATTCGGCAGCCATAGTCACTCCCCGTGACACCATGCCATGCTCACCAACATCAGGAACATTTGTGTCACTATCAGTATCTCTTGTCTCTGCTCGTGCTCTCTGCTCCTCCTTTGCCATGGCTACAGCCTCAACCTTTATATCTACCTGGTCGATCCAATCAGTGTCTTCATCACTAAAGATAGCCACAGGATCTATTTGAATCTCATTGACCCACTCTGCTTCAGGATCAACCTCATCTAGAATGATAGGAGAGATGTCAATTGATGTATTCTTTCTCATTCTCAGGCGGAGGTTGTAGTGAACAAAGACGAGATCATTCATCTTCTCCCCAAATAATCTATTGCGCCTTTTGGAGTGTATGTGCTCAAACATACTCCAATTGCGCTCACAACCAGATGCGCTGCATGGTTGGCTCAAGATGTGAATGGCCAACTTCTGAATATTTGGTGTCATTGGGCCAAAAAAGCTCCACCAATGATCTGAGTTTGAAATGAGAAAAATAAATAAAATCAGTCTCACTCATGAACTCATTTAACAAGTTACAATATACAATAAAACTAAAATGAAGCCTTACAATTTATTTTTACCTGGCATCATAGTTGTCCTACCGTCTTTGGCGACAGGACGAGAGATGGTCTCCCCTTGTGCATCCGAGAACAACTGTAGCTCTCGAATAACCTCTATCTGAGTAGTACCAACAGGTCCCATCTTCTCCATGATCAAGTATAGCCCATTAAGGACCTCCACATCAACCTTGAAAGAAGGGATAAAATGGAATGCCCGATTCAGATAATAAGCTGCTGCATGGATGGGCCTATGGAGCTGATGATGCCATCTCCTATCAATGATCTCCCAAACGGGACCATACTTGCTCTCATCTCCTCCATAGACGGATTTGATGCCCTCATTCGCCCTATCCATGCCCTCATATATGTAGCCCATTGCGGGCTTTTCTCCATCCGCAACTCGCAACAAAACCACCAAGGGCTTAACAAACTACAAAATTGAAAATATTGTGTAATTTAGAAAAATGAGCAAATAAGAGAATATATATAATAAGTTATAAAACAAAAAGTTAAATTGTAGGATTTATAAAAAATTTACCTTCACTATCTCATCACAAGGGACCTAAAAGTCTCGCTCATAAAAAATGCAGTTTGCCATATCTTTCCCTACAGGGGTGGCAGCATAGGATGAGGAAGAACACTCCTCACCAACAATCATACGTTTCAAGGCCGACTTAGAGCTAAGCATGGACTACAATGTGATGAAGTTTGTGGCAAATCTTGTGAATTCTTGGACGAGCCAACTCCTTCTACTCTGTGTACTGTCTCATAAGAGCCAACACCCATGAATGATTATATACAAATTTGCACACATTTCTCGCCCTTTCTACACATCTCTTGACTCATGGGAATTTTCCAATATCCTCCAACATGAGGTCAATGAAATGGGCAGCACATGGAGTCCAAACTATAGATGGGTGCCTCTCCATCAATAGTCTACTTGTAGCAACATAATTTGTTGCATTGTAATTAATGGAGGTACAAAATAGTAATTAATTTGCATACAAATTTAGTTTGTAATCAAAAGTTTACCCGCACCAACATAATTTGCTGCATTGTCGGTCACCACCTGTACCACGTTCTCCTCACCCACCTCATCAATCACCTCCTCTATCTGCTCACATAGGTAGGTGGCATTCTTGCAATGGGCAGAGGCATCAATGGACTTGATGAAAACGGTGCCCCCTGAAATAAAAAAATAAAGCTAGATCAATGATCATTGAATAAATCATTAAATAAAAAATAAAAGACTAAATGAAACTAAAATTAATCAATCACCTGTGGAAGAAACAAGAAAATTAAGGAGAGTTCTATTTCTGTTATCCGTCCAACCATCAGTCATGATGGTGCAACCTTTAGTGCTCCATATCTGGCGTTGTTCATCTAATTCCTTCTTCACATCATTCACCAATTGAGACAAAATGGGTCCCCTCAAATCACTCTCAGTAGGGGCTTTGAACCCCGCCCTGCATATGGTAAGGGCATCAACCATTTCTTGCCAATAAGGAGACCTGTCACAAATAAATTCAATGAGATAATGTATGTTTTATGTATTATGTAGTATGTACAAGAAAAAAGAAAATGAAGAGAATCAAAGTATACAAATTAAAACAATCAAACATAAAAATTATAAAACATTCACTTGGCTGTAAAGAATGGAATACCGTTGTAGGTCCAAAACCTGCCAATTGCCATTTTAGCGGCATCATGGACCTCCTTGTTCCAACCCATGCCCTCAAGCGACTGTTGGGACCCAGGAGTAGTGTGAGACACAAAGAAGGTATCCAACCTAGATTTACGAATCCTAGGTCCAATGCTAACACTCCCACTACAACTACTAGTGCTAGGAGCATGAGAAGTGGCTGTGGCACTGCCACTTACAAAAGTAGAAGTGGAAGCACCAACAGTAGCAAACTGAGTGGGACGATATGAAGGTAAGGAAGAAGGGCCTCCAACACAACCTAACTGTGTCCCTCTTCCTAAAGTTGCCTCTCTCCCAATGGCCGCTTGATCCTCCTTTTGTTTCTTTTTCCTTTCAATTTCCTCAACCATTACATAACAATCACGTACAGCCTTAGGGAGTGCTTTTAGGCATGGTTCGGAATCATGTCCACACACACCAAAAATATGGTATTTCAGTCTATATATACCTCCATCGAATATTATTTTGCAAAATGTACGTTTTGTTTGCCCCTTTCCTTGCCCTGGAAAATCCTCATGATATTTCCAAGCAGGGTCCTTTCTAATGGGGGGTCTAGAAGCTGAAGTAGACATTGTAGGATAGTTTTGTGAAACTTGAAGTTGAGGCAAATAATAAAGTGAAGTTTGCTGCAATAAAACATTACAAATACAAAATGAAATTAATACATACATTCAAAAAAACTAAGGTAGGGTTTGTAATTAAAAAATAAATAAAAATTGTAGGGTTTTTCAAACCCTACTTAAAAAAAAAAAAATTACAAACCCTACATACAACCCTACATAGTACAACTACATACTACATGCTACATACAAAGTTACAAACATACAAAAGATTTTGGAAGAAAAGGTAAAACTTTCAAAATAAATGAATAGAAAATGGAATTTTTGCATACAAGAAACACACAAATCTTCAAAAAAACAATCTTTCCTCTTACAACAAGCTTGAAATGAGCTGCAAACTCTTCCTATCCAACTCTTGATGCACCAAATCCAAACACAATGCAACCCCAATGTGATAAATTGAAGAAAACTTGAGCTTCCTCCTTGCTAGTTTTTCTTCTATGCACCCTTGTTTTTCTTCCCAACTCACTTTACTCCTCCTATTTTTGCAAGTGAATGAAATGAAGTTCACTTTTAGGGGTTAGAGATAACTGAACAAAAAAAAAGAACTTGAAAAATCTATTAATTTTTTTTTTTTTGACTTTCTTTATGCTAAATGTCGGCCGAGTTTGAGGCTCGGGACTCGCCGAGTTTGGCGAGTTTTTGCCAAACTCGCCAACTCGACGAGTTTGGCGAGTTTGCTCGTTAGACTTGATTCAACAAACATGACCACCTACTAGGTCCTAGGTGTCATTGATTAGCTCTGGCAAAACTCTAATCGCACTCGAATGCCCTTGATACCATCCAACTCACTCTAAACCAACCCAAAACACCTTTGAGAGTTCCTAGATGCCATTACCTTCGTAACACAATTGAAACAGAGTCAAACTTACACTTCAAGCTCTTGAAAACCCCTCCACATTGAACAACAAGAGACATGCGCCCAGATTGGACATAGACTCTGAGAATGGACACCTGGACGCCTTGAGGACACTGGTGTGAAGCACCATAGTCGTCAATGTGCGCCAATGTCCTAGAAATGCTCTAGTGTCCTTGACTTGTACTGGTGTTCTTCAATTTGACAGACATGCGTTGAAGTCATCCGAGACGTCCAAGGATTAATTTTTTTCCTAGTGTAGCTCCAATAAGGGTTACAAACTTACAACAATAGGAAGAACTATCGTGCTTAAAATAACTAAGTGGACATTCTATGCAAGAACTTGCTTTCTTGAAATTAGGGAGTGCCAAGGCCTTTTAGGTGAATTGAGTAGAAGTTGTAAGTACAAGGTTTAGAGGTTTAGGCATCTAATTCCAACACTCAATTTTCATGTGTGTGACTATTTTGGGAAAAAATTGGGAGCTTAATTTACTCTTAGTCATAACCCTTAAATCAAGAGCAAATTGGTTGAGTTGATCCTTGATAGTGAAAGTTAAAAGAACCTTATTTCACATAGTTGATGGATAAAGGAGGGGAATGTCAGGTACTTGACACTCGAGTGTTTTGTGATGTTTTTATGGAGTAGTTGAGGGAAACTGTTCATTGTGATGTCACTACAGTGGTTGCTGCATTTTGATTGTGAAGTGTCATATGATTGACCACAAGGCTGTCTATGCTAGCTTTCACAAAAACTGTTGGCTGCAAAAGGGCATCAAAGTTTCATGTTTTTTGTCCTTCACTTTTGGCTATAATTTTTTTATAGTATTTGTAGATTTAAACTAGTTTGAAGAACTTCTACGCTCTTCCATGATCAACATCTTGATAGTTGACATGGAGCCTGGTTATGTCTTGAAAACAACCTTCAAGATAGAGTTTTGGGTCAAGAGATATCTCTGGTTCTTGAGCTTTGGTTTCCCATCACACAATCCATCTTTTTATAAGAAGTGATGCATTTCATTTTTAATTTAGCTATGCTAATATATTTTTAGGCCAACTTTTTAATTTGTATCCCCGCCTGTTGAAATATGCTTGTTAAACAAACATATTGTGCAATCTTGAAAGCTAAGAAGGGCGGCTCATCGAGGCTGCCAAAATTGATCGGAGTTAACATGCACAACAATTGACTAGTAATTGCTCTCTTAAATACTAGTATTGCATATATCATGATTATGCATAATGCTGTAAATATTTGCCTTGGGAACCCATCTCCTGTATTTTTAGACTCCCCCACTAGATGTTTTGAGGGTGTAGGGATAAGTCAGAGATGTCCCCTAGCTGTTCCAATTTGATGAAAAATCTCAAAACATCCTCGAGATTTCAATTTTTGGGAAACATCGATGGATGCTACCTACCTTGGACACTCCTTGATAGTCCTTGGGATGGCTATGACCTAGTCAAAAAATCATTTAAAAGAAAACACAAACATGATTTGTAGATTTTGGTTGCTAGGGTTTTTAGTTGTCAAAGTCAATGGGCTTTAGACACACACACAGAGGCTGATTGCTGGGATATGGGTTGGCAAGGTTGACTTTTTTGCATAGGTCCATGGAGTCTCCTGATGGGGGGCAGGTTTTGGGGACATGGGGACCAAGGGCCTAAATTTGGGGACAATGAGGGGATGGTGGTGGATTGGTGCTGGGGGGGGGGGTGGGGGGGTGGCGGTGGTGCTGATATAAAAATAGAGGTTAGTTGAAATCTTCAAGGCAAAATCTGCAATATAACATCTCTGTTAGTGCCCCATGAAAGGCCAACTAGTTTTCATGAAGTTAAAGGTTGCAATCAGTATGTAATGGCATGTGCCATATAGCAAGTGACCCAGCGACATCCCAGACAGAGGTAGCAGAAGTGGTGGTGCTGTGGGGGGATGTTTCTCCCAAGTTTCACAACATCCCCCTATAGGTGACATGGGTTTTTTATTTGGGGGGGGGGGACGTTTCTCCCAAGTTTCACAACGTCCCCCTACAGGTGACATGGGTTTTTTTTTTGGGGGGGGGGGGACGTGTCCAATTGCTGGCCAAGATCATATCATTTCCTTTCTTTCTTTTGTGAAACTATTGCTGCTTTCAAAGTTTGAAACATTTTGACCCCTTTTAAGTTGGTGTTTGCTTGTGTGGCTGCAAAAGTAGGGGTTCTGGAGCATTCCACTTGGCATGTCTTATCATCACTATTTTAGATCTTCAAGGCATAGATGGTGCCTACATATGAACATAGTGTGCATGTCTAGGATGTCGTAGATAAGCAATTTCTTTCACCTTAGATTTTTTTTATTTGTAGGCTAGGCATGGTTGCCTTTGTTGATAATTGCCAATTCAATGTTGAGGGGTGAAACAACCTTATTTTGTACAATAATAAAAGGCATATAAGTAAAATAGTGGCCAAGACTGTACACATTTGTAATTATTTATGAAATTACATGTATCTTGACAATTTGTGGTATTTGTGGTGGAGGCTTGTAGCCTTTGTATGTTTTGTTGTAATTTTTATATTACATATATTTTCATTGACAATGAAATCAATGAAATTTTATTCAGTTCTGATGTTATGTAATCAGGTTCTAGAATTATATGATGAATGCTTTATCGTATGAATATATGAAATTTCTTTAATTAAAAAATTCCCTCCTGATACACATACTCCCATCCCGTACTGTCTCATCCTGGAAACTTGATAGAACATGGGTTTGTAAGTTTTGTTCGAAGTCCCTTTCTTATAGATATTAAGATGTTCATGTTACTGATTTTAGTTGATTTTGGAATTGTATTCTTAATGTGACATTTGCAGTTCTGCTGCATCTCTAACTTTTTATTTGCTTAATGATATTAGATAAGTATTTATCTTCTGTCAGGTGATCTAATACTTGACCTTTTTTTAAACCTTACTGAATATATCTGTTTTTTCTGATTTGAAGGATTAGGGTGTTTGGCTGCAAATAAAGAGGAAGCTACCAAATATGGCTCCTCCTGAAGAAGGGCCAGAGAATACGATAATTGATGAAGTGGCAAATGTTGAATTTCGTTGGGGGGTGAAACGTGGAAAGGGATTAAAAGGAAAGGATATTCAGTTTTATGATTCCTTCACCTACGATGGCGTGGAATATTCTTGTTACGACTGTGTTTATGTTCACAAGGAAGGTGAGCCTGAACCATACATTGGGAAAATTATGAAAATCTGGGATGATCGTAAATTGAAAAAGAAAAGGATTAAGGTGTGGTGGTTCTTTCGCCCTATTGAGATACGGAACTTCTACGAAGGTGACTGTAGCCCAGCTAATAGGGAGCTTTTTCTGGCATCTGGAGAAGGACAAGGTCTTTTTAATGTGAATTTGCTGGTAATGGAAGACTCGAATGCTTTTTTACTTGGAAGTGAATTATATTGGTTAACTTTACTGCTTTAGTTACTATTGTCTTTACATCTTCAAGAATTTTCAGGCATTTGCCAACAGCTAAATTTTAAGAGCTCTTACTAGAATAAAATTTACATATCTACTTGTTTTGCCAAGAAAAGTTGTGAGTTGTTATTCATGTTGCTTACCAACATTTTCTGGTTCCAGCTAATACAGTTACCACGATTTATGTTGGTTTTAGATTCTGATTTTTGCATATGATTTTTTACATCCATTGATATGGTTTTGCAAAGTGATATGTTTCATGAAACAAATATTAGAGATTGTTGAGGATGATACACTTCATCTGAATTTAAATTAGCTATTTAGAAATTGGTATCTATGAATGCCAGATTTCAGAGACATCTCTATGTTGTAGTGAACAGGAAACCCCATGACAAAAACGATTAACATATTTCTTTTAAATTCTTGTTCAAAGGAAGAAAAGACTTAATTTGCATTTCTTACTTCAAGCCAAAGGAACCTGTACTTTAGTTTGTAAGAGAATGTGAGTGATAAAACTCAAATTTGAATGAGTTGCGGTGTCCACAACAAGGTAGAGTTCTTATAGTGAAATGTTTGTCTGCCTTTCTTAATCATGGCGGCCAGTTAGAATGGTGCCTTGAAAATGTTTTATGAGAGCTAGCTTAAATGTTTTCCAAATGTAGAAGCCAATTAAATCACATGTTTCCATAATTTACTCACATTTGTAGCGGTGAGGAATTATTTCATCTGACGTCTAACTATTCATTTTTCAAAAGGTTTTGACATTTTTCGAACAGAAAGAATGTGATTGCAATAGAGTTGAGCCTACTTCAAGATTTTCAAAGCTGGATTCAAAATTAAATCGTGTCGACAGGAATCTGAAAGCAAACCTTTTGCACTTAAGAATAGGGTGCGGCTTATGATAACAGATAATATACCTGTGGTTGTCAGTTTGCAGACAAGATTATTTATTTAATATCATTTTGGTGAAGATTTAGTTGCTGAGTGAGCACCTGTTCTGGATGAAGGCATTCCTAGCATTTTTTAGAACCCTCTAATCCTGATTTTTAATTGTCAAATTTTCAATCAGAGATTCAAGTTCATGATTAGGGGTAGAGCAACTCTTTGTGTGAAGATTGGTTTTTCTCATGTAGTTGGTAGGTGAATAATAACTGTCACAAATCGAAGTCATGGAATTCTTTATGATAGTTAGAAGCTTAGCAGGTTACGTTTTGTTTTTGTAAAGCTAAGCTGAAATATTTGTTGGAGAGAAACAGTTTGGTATGGATGTAGAAGTGGAAGAAAAACAAATCCCTCGTTGCTGAATATAAAGGAAAAGCAAAAGTGAAGACTTGTATCTAGGATTTGCAGAATTAAATGAGCTTGTTCAAGAAGGATAAGCGAACATAGAATTGGTAGTTTTGCTTTGGTAAGGGGGAGATATTTTTGTTTGGAATTGTACCTCAGATTAAGTTGCCTTATATTTTCTTTGAGGCAAAATGAAGTTATTCAAAGATTGGGTTGTTTCTTGAGCCCATAGCAGCAAAAATCATTCTTGGGAATAGATCAACAAACCAAAAGAGTTTTTCAGGAAATCGGGAAAAAAATCAGACTTTTCAAAACCATCATTGCTGGGAATAGATCAGCAAACCAAAAGAACTTTTTAAAAAATTGGGAAAAAATCAGATTTTCAAAAAGCAAAAAGAGAGAGTACATAATTTTGCCTTTTTAATTTTAAAGGCATTTTAATTGCATAAAGAAATAGAGAGCAAATAAAAAATGAGATTTACTCCATGAATTTTGGAATAAAGGTTCTTAATTTATGTTCATATCATTGATTACATTGCATCATATAATGCATGAATGATAACTGCATACTAATAGTTTCAAATTTTTTGTTATAATCTATCTTGTACAAAGTCAGCTGATATACGGAGCAAAGAGTTTCAAAAAATCTAATGTAGCCAATGATTTTTGCTACAATGAAGAAAACTACACTAAAGGGCTACAAGTCTTGCTGCTGAAGGTTTAGAGCCACCCTTGATTTGTTTGACCACATCATTTTTAATGTTGGTCTCATCATGTAAATCAAAATCTTCAAACTTGAAAGAGGGTTTACTTCATCATTTGTACCCACTTAGAATTAGGATTGAGGTCAATTATTTGGTCTTCCTCAATTGCAATTGATTTTTAGCATATAGAAATTAGATTTGACAACTGAAATAAAATAATAATTACATTTTAGAGTCACAATGTAGGTATTTCAAATTTCTTGCCTTGAGTTTTTTTAGTTTTACATAGAGGTTGTGGTGAATAAACTTTGTCATTCATTCTTTGTTTTGTTAGATGGTTGTGATTCTTGGAGTGTATGTCACCAAAGTCGCTCCAAGTATGTTTAGAAGTAGATAAATTACATGGTTGGTTGGAGATGTGCATGTTTAGAAGGTCTTTTTGTCTATGCTAAAACAATGGTGGACTCTGATAGTATTTAATGACACAGAGAGCTGAATGCATTTGGTGATTCCATTTGCTATTGATTGTCTCACAATGGCATGTGCATGTACCAATTATTTCCATCCTACCCCTCATCACCTTCGTGGCCCTATCCATAGCTTTGTACAAATAGCCCATGAGGCATTTTTTCCATTCCACTACACTCAAAACGTATACTACAGGCTTAGAAAGTTTTACAACTTGTTGCATTTAATTCCAAAAACTTGTCGAAAAAAATGCTTTTCCACTATTGTGCTAGGCCCAAGTAGCATTTTGTCAACACACATAACTCACTCGTGTGTTTATAGATGAACTTGATAATAGTGTAGGGCTTTTGCAATACCTCCTTAATCCATTCATGTTTTCTAATGTTCTATAGGGTTTGATCAAGGCAATGTGTTATGTAGGCTAAAAACAATCATGGATACTTGTCCATTAGGAATCTCCCAATGGCAACAAATTTGTGGCCCTACATCAACAATCACCGTCCCAAACAATTCAAACAAAGCAACTATGGGTTTGACCCTATTTGATGCATCCATAGATTTTAAAAAGATACATGCCAAGATCATAGAATGCGAGTAAGTTGATTAGAGTTTGCTTTCTTCTATTTGTCTATTCAAATAAAATAATGATTAGTCTTTGCCCACTCCAATCAATGTTTGGTAACAACTTTTGTGATGCCTTTTTGTTGCCTCATTAACCATATCTACCCTCAATGTTTTGTATGATTGGGCTTGATAACATTGAACGACTAGAGTAATATAAAAAATTCCAAATCAGCTTCTTTGGTACACATTCTTGCCTTTTTGGCCTTACTATTAAAAATGCCTTAAAAGCTTATGTGTTTGAACCTTGTTCTACAAAATTGAAATATGAAAGGTTGATGAAGAGAAATTTTGTTTGACACTTGAAATACAAGGTTATAGACAAGTAAAAAATGCAAACAAACCAAGGAAATATGATCTATATTTGCAAAACATTTTGAATGATGATTCTAAAGAGTTTGAGGTGATTTCCATGAATAGACAACAACCAAATTCCTCGTATTTGTTTGGTATATATGATCAAACCAAGCAAAGAAAGCAGATGATATGGAAGTTGAAATGGAGTGACAATTAAGCAAACCAACTGCTACTTCAAAACTAATTTAAATGCTAATGTTTAGGACTAAATCAAAGTTTTTGTAGTAGGTGACTTGTGGTATGGTGGTCTATCATTTGAAGGGTATTTAATATATAGTAGACTAGAATGTAACATACTAATTTAAAGAAATGTTTATCGATTTATCAAGGAAACACTTTAACAACATAATGGGCTTTGGGACTTAGTTATACGTAATTTTGGAAGGTGTGGAGCTTATACGGTGGATTTCAATGGGATAATGAAATGAGATGGCCTTCTAAGGGAATCTTGGCCTCTTCATTTCCAATTCCATTTCTTCCATTTCTCCTTGGATGAGGTGTTACAACTTACAAGGCAACCCCTTTGTAGGTAAAGGTTGTCAGTGAGAATTGCATGCTTCTAAGTCTGGATATGCAATTAATAGGGTGATAGTAGAACTCCTAGGGGTGGGCGTTCATATGCTATTGGTGGTCTTGCTCCCCTCAACAAAACTAAGTGTAAAGGAAGGGGAAACAAAAGCCTAAATGCAAGAAGTATTACACAAGCAAGCTTGAGGTGGCAATTAAGTTGAGATAAGAACAACCACACTGACCCATATCTTCTCTTTTGTTTGGAGGATCGCCAAATATCGATTCTAGCATATATTTTAGTAGTAGAATGCTTATTGTGGCATCGTAATTGCAGTCGTTCTCCTAAGGTCGTCATTTCTTGTAAGTGCATCATACTTTATATAACCTCTCTTGCGTTAGTTGAAGATGATGTTGGTTTGTCTTTTACTCTAGACTATGACACATATAGCCTTGTATTCGAGTGCCTCCCTTATTTTGCTTCTATTGTGAGCTCTCTTTTTAGCACGGAATGTTTCTTTCCATGATTGCTTAGAATGACATGCCTTTTATAAATCGGTTTCTTTTGGTTTTATCTTGTATGTTCACCCCTCTTGTCAGGTTTTTTGTCTTGAGATCTAAATCTAGATTTAGCTTTAGATCTCTTATTTCTGGCTGGTGTTTTATACTATACCCGATTTACAATTGGCACTTTATGTGCTTTCAAGTCTTGTGTACCTATATGGGTTATTCACGGACAGCAAAGCATGTGAATGCTTCTTATCTATAGTTTTAGCCAGATGAATAATGTTCCATTCTTTATTTGACTTGTCACACATGTAATAACTTTATGGATGATAAGCTGAACATTGATTGTTTCCTAATTATAGGAGGTGATTGTTGGGAAGTGCAAAGTACTTTGCACATCCACAGATCCACGAAATCCACAACCTTCAGAAGAAGACTTGAATAATGCAGATTATTTTTTTAATCGGACATTTGATTGTGGCAAACGCATAGTTTCAGAAAGCTTTGAGGGCCTTGAAGGTGAGTTGATTTACATGCTTAAATGATGCTTCTGGAATTCTAAAGATTCTATCCTCAATGCTTTTTGCTGGGGTTTTCTTGAGCATTATTGTACACTCATAAGCTTGAATACATGTTGCAGCTGAGGCCTTTCTTAACAAACAGGCTTGGGTTAGTAAGTCTGTTCGATCACTGGATCAACAAGCAAATGGAGCTAATGAAAACCAGGCAAATAAATCTATGGCAAATGGATCTCTGTTTGCAAGGAAGGAAGGAACTGAACTGGGAATTTCAGAGGGACTAACTAAGAGTAAGGTAGACACAAGTACAAAGGAGGAGGAACCAAAGAAGGATAAAGCATCACAGAAAAAACTAGACGATATTGAAATCAAAAAGGAAGAAATGGAAGTAAGTATGACAGTAAAGGGCGAGGGGAAAGGAAATGAAACTCCTAAGGAGGAATTTAAGATAATTGAGACTATAAAGGAAGAAATGAAAGGGAATGGAATTCCTGATGAGGAGCTAAGAAAAGGTGAGATTACAAAGGAAGAAACAAAAAAGAACAAGACTGGAAAAGAGGAAATCGAAAAGAATGAGAATTCAAATGATGAACGGAAAAAGTCGGAGACTGCAACTAAGGGACTGACAAAAGCTGAATTAGAAATACCATCAAAGGGTATTGGTAAAATAGATAGTCCAAAACAATCTCCATGGTTGGAAGTAAGATCCAATGATAAAAAAAGCAGTAAAAATGAGCCATTTAAAGATGAAAAAGAGCCGCTCAAGCGGGCAAGAGCAATAGTGCACTCTGATGACGAGGCAGATGAAATGGGTGGTTCAGCAAATGCAAACAGGAAAAAAACAGATTCTAAGAAAGAAGTTTCAGCACCTGAAAATAGAGTTGTCAAGAAGGCCAAGCTGAGTGACAACTTTAATAAAACCTCCGAAGAAGTGGCAAAGATGACATCTCATCCAAAGGAGCTAATCAAGGAAAAAAAGCTTGGTCGTGAAATAATTGAGATTACAAAGAGACCGGAAGTGGTACGTGTCTTCAATTACTTGTGATTGTTTCGGTGATGATTTACGTTATCAATATTAATGGTTTTTGTTCCTATTCTATTTCACAGTAAACTGTAAAGTAACAATGGGTTTTGCTGATGTTTTATTTTGTCTGTTATTTTGCAGGAAAGTAACAAATGGTTCAAAGGGCTTGTAAGTATTAACTTCGCTTTGGTTGTATTTGTGTATGTGTATGGAATAATCAGGAATTGTAAATCTAAAGATAGGATTAATCAGAATGTTAAGTAGAAATTTGGTTGTATAAAATGAGAAAAGAGTTTTCTCAACTTTCCTCTGATCTTCTCTTCCAGAATGGTCGTTTTCAGGTTTAACACCCACCAGTCAAGTATAGATCTAAGATAGTTATAGCATATAACAAGTGCTGTTTATATACGTGTTTTCTAGTTTCCTTTTTTCTTTGATATCATGGGTTGCAATACGTATTCTTTCAAACTTTATCAGCATGATTGGGAAGCTGATTCACAGACTAGCCAATGGCCAATGAGTTTGATAGCAAATAAATTGCACAAAAGAAGCTTAAGACAAGTTGAGGAGGTGCTTTGTATGATTTATTCCTGGGATTCCTCTATAAGATTAGTCTAGTATGGTATGGGAGTGGAACACTTAAAGAATACCAACAATTTCAATTGTTTATAAATAGAACACATGCTTTCAAATAGAGAAAGAATCTTACAATAATGCTGCCATCTGAAGTTTCAGCAACATTTTTTTAGTCTCAAAATTGTTTATGGCTTTTTTATATCGTTTTGTTTTGTTATGAATACAAGTGGTAATCTTGGTTCAAAGATAGACTTCATTTTGATTATGCCCCATGTTTTAGAGGGAATTGTTTAACATGTATATTCAGCGGTCTCTTTGGAAAAAATATATGTCAGATTGCATAAGCAGATATGGTATCATTTGAAAATCCAGTTGATTTTTTGTTTTTAATTTTCCATCTCCGTTCTCTCCTTGTTTTGTTTTATTTTATTGGCAACCTGAAAACATAAAAAGGCAATCGTGGGTACACTTTATATTTCAATATAATATTTTTCTATAATTTGATAATCTTTTAGCCTTTAGTTTTTAAATGTAAATGAGGTTCCAACTTATAAATGTGACAAATGAAGATAAAATTTAAGAAAAGATAAGAAGTTTAAAATATTTTATGGAAAAAATCAAGGTTGCACGGGTACGGGGGTACTTGGAGACTTTGGAGACTGGTGCTGGTACTGGTACGACTATTTTTTCAAAATAGGAGACGTGGGTAATTGGAGATGCCAATTTCTTTTCAATATAATTTAATAATTTGTAGAAATTCTGAAAATATAATGACATTGAACATTAAATATAATGACATTAAATATAATATAATAATTTAGTAATGGCTGTTGCAACGTTTTAAGAAATCCTTGTGACCTGCATTTGTTTTGAGCATTGTTTTTCTTCAGTTTGTACTACATTTTGATTATTTTGTTGTCTGTGTTTGTTTGTTTTTTAACATTTTAACGTTTCCTTTTTTTTTGTTTGGCTTGGAGACGGTGGGAGACAGGCGGATACGTTAGCGGGAAGTCTCCTCTCTATGGAGACGTTTCCAACCAAGTTTCCGGTGCGGGGTACGCGTCCGAGTCACCGGTACGAGTACCCATGCAACCTTGGAAAAAATTAAGTATGCCCCCATTCTTACACAAATCAATGCACAAGGAATAGTTGGGCGAGTCATAATCATTAAAGTTTTATGACTTATTATGGCAAGATTGAAGTTAATGTTATATAACTTTTCGAAAAAGTGTGTTCCCATTTCTCAAGTTTAGCATAGCACATAAAACAGAGAGTTTACAAGAAGAGTTTTAGATATGAATGTTTTATGACTTATTATCGGCTTTTTCTTTTCTGATATTTATGTGAGGAAAGTGGATCTCTCTCCCTTTACATGAAATTAAAATAAAGAAATGAAAGCTACAAATTGATCAGCTCTTTCCTTGTAGAAGCTTTTCTATTTAACAACCTAAACAGTACCTGTCAAGCTGAGGAATGATAATTAAGAATTACTTTTTCGTGGATTGAGAATGAAGAACCATCTTGAATTGACCATCCTCCTTTCTAGAGGAGGACTTCTTCATTATGAATCCCAGAGGCTGGAAGAAAGCCCTCCAACTTAAGCTCCCTACAAGAGGAAGGAGAACAATCAATCCTGCTTACGAACTTGGTGGAAATTGACCCAATATTCAAGGGAGAGGAACATCCGCCTGCTGGAAGGACCCCTGAAGCAGGCTTGGTCTTAATTGAAGAAGGCAATGCAGGAGCCAAGGGAACCAAAGACTGAATCCAGGATAACATGCTGATGCCACAATTCTGTCCTTCCACCATGTAGCCTGCTTTAGACAATCTGATTGTTTTTGCAGCAGACAAAGACTTTAGAAGAGTGCAGGCATCCAATGAATGCCAATGGGTGAAACATCAATTGCACCTAAAAGCTATTCCTTAATGATTCAAGGGTTGATTCCAAACAGCAACCTTTATTACAATCTATTTGTGTAAAATCTGAGACACACATTTTCATATGGATTCATGTGAAGGTAAGGTAGCAGTGGAGCTGAGCTTCCTTGTGGTTCAAAATCAGTCTACCTAAGGAATTGCCAATAGCGAGGAGGCAAGAGTCTCCCTAAGTCAGATTGGAATGATAGGAAAAGTCCTCTTTGAGGGGATTGAATTCTGGAAATCATGGTTTTGAACATAGATGTGCTTTACCCCTAAGACTAGAGACCATCTTCAGTGACCTTAGCTATATCCATAACTGATCTACAAATAATAATGGAAAAGCCTTTGGCAAAAGGGCCAACGAAGAATTTCTCTTTGAGAAAGGATTTCCAAGATATTTGAAATCTAATCATTAAGCTTTCCCAAGGTTGGCCATAATTTATGGAATCTATAAGTCAGAGCATGTTCCTTAAGGTATTGTTCCTTTTCCAACACTTCATCTCTAAATTCGAAGATCTTCAAAGGTTCCTTTTGTTCACTTTGGTACAAAAGTGATCCTGACCTTGTTAAAGAAATTTGTTCGAAAATAGATATGCAAAGAATTTGCAGGAAAATCATGACCCACTCTCACTGGGGTGTCATTAGATGCCAAAGATTGGGCTGAGGAATGAAAGTTGAAGGAATAGTTGCTTGGGTCAACTTGTGAGTGATGTTATGTGCCTACCCTTGGGTCTCTAGGCAAACGTGTGGTAGGAATGGAGGCTAAAGGAGAGCAAAGATGCAACAAAGTAGAGGCTGAAGTCACCTATAAAAATGAGTTATTATTTTAACTATTTTTTAGATATAATTTAGGGTTTCTATTAATGGGGTCCCCACACAACTGGTAAGAGGAAGCATATATTATAACTAAATAAAACATTTGCATTAACATTTAATATCTTGCCTCCTTAGTCATACCATGAATTAACAACATAAGACAAATCTTGAAACATGTAACTAAAACTAGCCTATACTATAAATCAGAAGCTAATACTTACTGCAAATTTTTTGAAAGACTTATCAACACAAACTATCCAATATAGAGATGTCATATTTCTCCATTTCAACATTTGGAGGAGCTGTCTTCTAGTTGTCAAAGGAACGATTATGTAATTCATTTCAAAAGACATTAATCGACTTTAGCATAGATGACATTGGGTCTATAGCATTATCAAACCCATTAATCTTTACACCTGTGATTAATCATTATCCATTGGAGACCTCTAAAACATCTCTATGATGTAAAATGACCTAATCCTTCATTACGAATTTATATCTTTATAATATTATCCAACACACACATGCTCCATTATCTAACACTATAGCATTCATGAGTCTTAAATCGATCTCTAGATGACTAGCTATACCTTATCCTTTCACTATGACATTTATTGAAAAGGCTTTGCCTTCTCCTATTGATACTCCAACTACTCTGAAGTCAAGGTTAGCAACAACACTTCAAGACTCCTGTAATTCACAATCTTGCACTCCCATGTTCAGATTTTGTTTGAAATCTTTCAGAATGGAACCTCTTGAACTTTGATTGCCATTATTGTTTAAATAGTCAAGGTCGAAAATCACATTTATCACTTTTAGACAGTTTGGAGACAAGCAATTGAGCAACAAGAGAGCACCATTTCCTTACCAAAGGCTTTGTTCCCCAGGTTGAGATTAGTGTTAAAATAATATTAATATCTTCTATAATGGTCATCTTCTATTTTTAGCAGTCATCTTAGTTGTCAACTTATTTAGCTATTTAGCGTTTTAGTCGACTTATTTAGCTATTTAGCATTTTAGTCGACTTATTTAGCTTTTTATTATTTAGCCTTTTAAGCTATATTTAGCTTTTTAAGCTTTTTAGCTTATTTGATTTCACTTTATCGACTAGTTCTATTTATAGAACATCGTCTTGAAACCTCTATATATACATGTGTATATTGTTCAATGTAATTATCTGATTATTGAATCATTCACTCAATTTATTTTTCATGGTATCAGAGCATGGAAATTAAAAATTTTGAAAGTTTTTGTTATAAAATTTTTTCGAAGTTTTTATTGAAGAGATTTTTTTAAAACGTTTTTTTTTTAAAGAGCAGGTTCTTTTTCTCTTCTTGGGCAGATTTTGTTTTTTGTAGGTTGAAAATTTTCCTAGGGTTTCTGCAATTTTCAACTAGGGTTTTGACCCTTCAGTTCAAGTCAAAATTTTATTCTGGTTGCAGATTCTTGGTGGGTTTTTCGAGACCTTAATTGCGTCGTCGTTAGATTTTTCTGGGTGCATCGTTTACTATGCCTCAATTTTTTGAGTTGTCGGATCTGCATTCTGATTTCAGATTCTTGGTGTGTTTTTCGAGAGCTTTCCTGGGTTGGTCTCAGATTTTTCTGGGTGCCTCATTCTTTGTGCCTCAAATTTTGTGCCAGTAAATTTGCCTTGGAATTTAAAAACAGTCCACGATTTCTACTAATTCTATGGACGTCGAGAATTTTGGTGTCTTCTAGGCATTGTTTATGCTGTACATCCGATCCTTGGGTTTCTGCCCCTATTTTTTGTGTTTTTTTTGAAAAAAAAACGTCTATATTTTTCTGTTTTGTAAAAAAAAATCAGATGTATTTTATTATTTTCTGCAAATTATTATTTTTTCTGATTATTTTCAGGAAAAATTTCAGGTTTTAAGTTTGCAGAAAATTTTAATTTCAGGGTTTTTTCCAAACCTCAAAATTCGCGCTTTGGGATTCATGTCTCGAATTCCACTCTAGGGTTTCAGATTTTTTTTGCAACTGCTTCTATTCTGATTTTTGAATCAGATTCTTCTGTCTCATACTTTCACTAGGTTGACCTCGTTCAACCTCCATTTTTTGTGATGGCATCTTTGACCAACATCTTGTTGGAACACAGTCAAAAGTTCAATAGCTGCCACAACACCTGGAAACAATGCATGTTCACGATATCCGAATATCGTTACCTTTATCAGATTGATTTAGGCCAGACCTTGTCTTACGGGTCCCAAGGTTTTCACGGTTTTTTCCTGAAAAATTGTGTCGGTTTTCTGATTTTTTCCACAAAAAATCAATGGCAGGGTTTCACTTTTTTTTTTCCTCAAAAATTGTTTGCAGGGTTTATAATTTTTTCCTTAAAAATTCTCATCTGTAATCTGCATAGTTTGCGTGGGATTTCATTATTTGGGGGTTTTACTGTTTTTTTCTACAAAAACGATGATTTGTAACCTCAGATTTCTAGAGTTTTCACGATTTTTTCTTGAAAAATTGTTTGCAGGTTTTTACGATTTTTTCCTCAAAAATCATCTGTAATACACGAAGTTCGCATGGGATTTGTATTTTGCAAAGTTCTCTTGTTTTGATCGATTTCTCCTCAAAAATCGAGCTTTGTTGCAGTCAGTTTGGGTCGCACCTGCCAGGGCGAACATCTGCAACCGTGGTATCTTGCAGTCAGTTTTGGAGTTGGTACTCTTTTGCAAAAGGGTTTGCTGATTTTTTCCTCAAAATCATGGTTTTAGGCTTTAGTAATTTGTGTGTGCCAGATCTCTAATTCGCATGTGAAGGCTACATTAGCTTGGATGGCTTTTGGTACTCTTGGTCATTTACATTCTGCAGATCCTAGGAGGGTCTCCATAGTAGCAGATGGTCTTTGCATTTGTGATCATAACACCTGCATTATCTTTTGTAGGGTATTGAGTACGATGACCATTAGGGAGGGTGTTAAAATAATATTAATTTCTTCTATAATGGTCTTCTTCTATTTTTAACAGTCATCTTAGTTGTCGACTTATTTAGCTATTTAGCTTTTTAGTCGACTTATTTAGCTTGTAAGTTAGCTTTTTATTATTTAGCCTTTTAAGCTATATTTAGCTTTTTAAGCTTTTTAGCTTATTTGATTTCATTTTAACGACTAGTTCTATTTATAGAACATCGTCTTGTAACCTCTATATATACGTGTGCATATCGTTCAATGTAATTATCCGATTATTGGATCATTCATTCAATTTATTTTTGAATTAGAACAATTGATGAAGGCTTGATCTACCATTCCTTGGTTGGTGGAGATCAAATTTTTCTAATTTTGTCTACTTTGACTTGAATGTTTTTGGGAGCTAGCTGCTGAGTGTTTTGGGGATCAGAAGGAGGATTATCTTTTTGTTTCAGTGCCCTACTTGAGGTATTCTTGGGGAACAGAGGAATCCAAGGCATTGATTACTTGGATTTCCTCAAATTTGGAGGATTATATATCGTTCAATGTAATTATCCGATTATTGGATCATTCATTCAATTTATTTTTGAATTAGAACCATTGATGAAGGCTTGATCTACCATTCCTTGGTTGGTGGAGATCAAATTTTTCTAATTTTGTCTACTTTGACTTGAATGTTTTTGGGAGCTAGCTGCTGAGTGTTTTGGGGATCAGAAGGAGGATTATCTTTTTGTTTCAGTGCCCTACTTGAGGTATTCTTGGGGAACAGAGGAATCCAAGGCATTGATTACTTGGATTTCCTCAAATTTGGAGGATTATCTTGCTTCATGAGAGAATGTACGGGGTACACTTTCCTTGTGCATTTTAAATCATAGCTGGATCAACAAGGTTTGCAAGTTTATGATTTCAAACATATTTATTTTGTTTTTGTAAGAATCTGGCCCCGTGCCTTGAGTAATGAAGCTAATTATGTGATTGCAAATCAGATCTTGTGTTCCATCTATTTCTCTGTGTTGTTGTCCATGTGATTGTTATTGTGCTAGACTTTGATTAGGTTCTCAACCATTGACCTGCATCAGCATGATGATTGAATACTTCAAGCTCTTGCATACTTGTGAGTTGTGGAAGTTCCAATGAGTTTTGTAATCATGGTTTAGTCGGCCATTATGATGCATAAATTTGTAAACCTTTCAGCTTATAAGGGCACCAATTGGAATAGTTAAATAAGTTGGAATCTAGAGCATACTGTATTGACATTGTAATGAAGACTTAGACTTTATGTAGTTGAGATAAAGGTTTGGTGGAATGGACGTTATAGGTGTATGCTTCCCTTGAAAGTAACCATTTCTCTCAATTTATGCTGTTAAGTTCCCCAAAAGTCTTGAAGGCTTCAAAAGGTCGTTGAAGCACTTAGCAAACAATTACTTTTGAAGTTCTGCTCCAAGTTTTAGGTATTTAGTTTTTTCTGAAGGTCAAGTGTAAGTGCTAAAGACATTATATAATATTTTCTTGTTACCAAGGATTGGTTGTTGGCATACATTTCCTTATTTAGTGTAGTTTTGAGTGGGTGGTTATCCTTGTGGGCCTTATGATTGCTCCTAATATCAAACCATTCATTGTTCATTCTCATTTACTGGAATTTTAAAAGTCATCTTGAACACATGAACTTGGTATTCCACGCTTTGCACCCACACAAATGTATGTTTGCTACATAGAGAAGGCATCATTTTGGTCAAATGTTATGGTCAAGCATGGTTTAAAACTTGATTTAGAGAAGATATGCCATTCTTAACTAGTTCTCGATACCTTACATAGTTTTCAATTTTCTAACCACCTAGTGCTGACTTACATCGTCTAGGAATTATTTTTAAGCTTGTCATGCATTGTATGAATTCTTAAGTCATTAACATTGCTTAGCTTTCCATGCATTGCTTGGCCTATTAGTTTAGCTTCTTATACCTTATTATATGTTCCTCAGTTTTGTGTGGCAATGTCATAACAATATAAATACTCGCTACGATAGAAGTTTTTATGAATTAATTTTCTCATGTATATTTAACACATCTATTTTTCTCATTCCATATATGTATATACATTTTCAAATATCTATACAGAGTTTTCAAAAGTTAACTCTACAGTCTTTACACTTTACACTATTCTGGGTCTATCCTTATTTTGTAATCTCACTCATTTAATGCGATTTTAGAAAAACTTTGGTATCATTATTAAATTTAACTCTTTTTAAATCCCTTTGTATTATTTTGTGGTATTTTCTTCATTCTTCTTAATTTCAGGAATCCTTGACAATCCCCTTTCTTATTTTGTCTTATAGGGCCTCTTGTTTTCTTTCCTCTATTTAGTAAGCTAATTTACTACTCTATTTCTTTCTTCATCCTAATGATGGATCATGTAGGGTGATGAGAAATGTTGATGTTCAGTTTTTTACACTGTTAAATCCAGAAACATACATCATCAATAATATGGATAATGGAAATATTATGTCTCTAATCTTCTAGTTGAAATAAGATGCAAGTTTGCAAGGTCTATGCTGGCTGAAATATAATTCTTCAATCGCACTAAAGAAAAAATGTGTAATATTCTACCATATCATCTTGAGTCATTTGTGTCCATCTCCTTAATAATATGTTGTATTTTTTTGCTCATGACCGTTATTTGTGGTCAGCACTCACTACTGGGTAAGTCTCATAAACCCTTTTTGACTGTTCTAGATAGGGACTCGTGCTTTCTTAACATCGTTTAGAAGATGGTTTGGTCCACATTATTTTTTTATATTGATGCCTAGATGAAACTTGTCAATTAAACTGTAGTACATTTTGCATGTAGGGTGACAACTCGCTTTTCATTCATCACAATTAGAACAAAGCTCAGTGAGCTCTTAATTGTAGCCTTCATGAGATTTGTCTATAGAGCTAGCCCTTTGCATGAGTTGATTTATATTAAGTAGGTTGGCAATGACAGACATCATTTCAAGACTGAAAAATACCAGCTTTGTAGTCTCTTTACTTGGCTAGTTCAATTGGCTTGATGTTAAGTTATATTCCTGAGATTTAGTAATCCATCTATCATTGCTTCATGTGTTTCTCTATTTTTTACTATCAAATCACATATTTATTCTGCATTTAGAAATTATCAACGAGATATGTGGAAGCCTTTGTAGATAATTAGTGGTTGGAAATTGTATGAAACTTTACCAAAGGATAAACCCAAAGAAGTGTCTTTACTAGGGTTAGAAGATTTTTGATGGTTCATCAATTATTTGGATTGGATTGTAGCAAAGATCACAATCAAACCACTTATGAATAAGGAAGTAAGACATACTTTTGTTTACATTTGGGGCAGAAGACTCACAAATGAAGGACGCAATTAGGATATTAGGAGCAACAAGGCAATGCTTATTCATGGTATACAACTTGAAATGAATAGGGGATCGATATGGTGGGTGTCTTATTAAAATTTTAAGAGGGGGTTGCGTTCATCTGAACAAAATATATATAATATATATTTATATATATCATATAAAATATATAAATATACACCCATTAATGGGTGTACTAGGATTAATCTGAACCAGCAAGGGGTGAATAGCTCAATGTGGATTCCACCAGAATCAATATGGATTAAGATTAACTTCGATGGAGCAGCGAAGGTAATTTGAGCCCCTCAGGTGCAGGGTGTGTAGCTAAGGATTCTCAGGGTAGAGTGATTGCCAGAGGCAAACAACGTTTACCACAAGGGACGAATAATGAAGCAGAAGTGCACGCAGCTTCATTGCCCATTCAATTGCAAAAAGAAATGGAGTGTCGAAGCTACACCTGGAAGGTGACTCCCAAATTATCATCCATGCCTTAGTGTGAAGGGGATCACAATATTGGAAAATAGACAGGGAAATAAAAGACATAAGGGAAAAACTTGCATCTTTCCAGGATTTCAAAGTCGCACATGTAAGGCGGGAAATCAATGCAGATGCAGATCGGTGTGCGAACGAGGCCTTGGTACTCCAAGTTGGAGACGTAGTATTTGAGGTGGAATAACTACTAGCCTTAATTGTTTTCAAATTTCGGGCCGACAAAAGATAGGAAGGAGTTAATAACTCAAACCCTAGATGAGATCCATCGACAGTAAGGTGGAAGGGTGGCAGAGATTGTAATCTCTTCGACCTTTAAGGAATATCAAACCAAGTCTGCCTTGGGCAGGGTGACGATGAGAGTAGGATAGTCATGCGGTCATGGACAACTGAAGTACCACGAGCATTTATGATGACATGCCCGCCACACACATACCACCTTGGAATGCAATGTGTCATTTACGACAAAGAGGTGCGTGCGGCTTCATTGTTAAGATTAAAGTTGCCGAAACATATTGACAGAGACCTAGATAGAGACGATGGTGGTGGTGGAAGATCGAATAGCGAAGTGCTTAGCCTATGTAGCGATGGAGCCTAATTTCTCTTTGAGGGCGGCGAGGCCAATGGTGGTCTTTTGGGGCCAAATCTCTGACGAAAGATTGTCCAATGTCTTTCGTTTTGATGATTAGGGCTTCTTGACCCACATCAAGACGGTGCTTGGGGAGGAATACGTTAAGGCTCAATTCAAATACAAGTCGAATGTTGATATCTTCTCCATGTTTACGGTATGGTGTTTTGAGCTGGTTGGTGTACAAAAGGTGAGATGGATAGTCACAAATACTATGAAGGAAGAGTGGCGTGGAGGCTTGGAGAGCTTTTTGAACATGTCGAGGGATGGCAATGGATTTGTTTGCTGGAATGGAGCTTGGCTCCATTTGAATGAATTTTGGCCTCCACTTCGACCATATCTTCTATGGAGTGCAGATAGCAACAAAGAGGTTCGAAGGGCAGCATCACAAAATGGTTTACATGGTGTTGAAGAATACCTCCGAGCATGGGAGAGACAAGAGATACGCAGGGAGTTGACAAAATGGGGTTCAAAGGAATGCAAATCAATAATTGAAGAATCAGGGTCGGGGTCCTCTAAGAGGAAGAAAGGTCATCCGAGGGGATCCAGGAAGAAGCCAGTGCAACGCACCTTGTGGATTGGATTTCCACCTGAAGATCATGACGACGTGGACAACTCGGTAGATTAGAAGGGTGTCGACAATGACACGGAAGTTAGAGGCAAAGAACTCGTAATTGTAGGTGGTTCTTAGGGTTCTGCAGTCTGTCTCTTTTGAGTTTTGAATGTAAACACTTAGTAGGTATTTACAGCCTTGGTAGTTGTTGGTGCAGGTTTATTGCTATGGTGTTAAAACTTGTTTTGTTGGTCTATTTGGAGATACTTTTGTTTAAATCTAATATTTACGACTTGCTTAATAATAAATACCAATATAAATTATCAATTATCAAAAAAAAATATAAATATAAATATAATTAAATATATTATTCATTTTTTCTCTTGCAATGTTATATTTTGCTCTTGCAACTCTTCACTCTACTCTCTCCATAGGTGATGCATGTCTCAACTCGTTAAAGCATTCTCATGGCGTTGGAGGGTTTGGTGTCAATCTTTTGGTTGCGTGGCGTCTACATCACACTGTGGTGGCAAGCATACTTTTATGGAGGCCTCGTGTTCTAGTGCTAGGGCTTGTGATGGTTCTTAGTTGTATCATGCTCGATGTCATAACCCTCACCTGCGACAACAAAACGGGCGAGCCCTATGCTATGGTTGTAAGGGGTCTGTTTAGGGATGCATGGATGTGCTACCATCATTATCTTCTTTTCTAGGCAAAACCCTATGTTGAGAGTGGTGACTTTGCCTTGCTTACTTATGTTGTTCTTATAAGTTGTTACACCATTCTCCCAAAGATTAGTTTGGCCAATGATAGGGAGGAGTTTTTACAAAATCATGCCGTAATTTGTAGATTTACAAAGTTGTGGCCGAAGCTAAGCGACTTGCCTGCTTGCATTTTGGAAAATTGGAAGGAATTTATGAAGGAAGAAATACGCGTACCTTGTTGTGCCAGGGTGTTTTTTATCCTTGAAGTGTAGTCTCCTTCAATTTTAGTCTCTTGCAGATAAGGATTGGGTGTTAGAAAACAGCCCTTGGGTTCTCTAGGGAGACTTCTTGTGCATGCAACCTTGGTACCCTGCTTTTGATATGCAAATCAAGACTTTCTCCTCCATGTTTTTTGGGCACGGTTACACTATATTCCCTTATAGGTGTGGGAATTAGATTGTTTGTGGGCCATTGGCAATGACATAGGGAAGTACCATTGTAGCTCTCAAGAAACAATTAACTATTAGAGTTCCACATGTTAACATATATGTGTGGAAATGGATCTATCCAAAGGGATCTCTGTAGAGATTTCATTGAAGGTGGGTGATCCTTGTTGGAAGTAGCAAGTAGATTATGAAAAAATTGCTTCTCAATTGATCACTTTACATCCTAGTGTCAAAAGTTGACTATCCACGAGTGTGGTAATATGGAAGCAAGTGGTAAGTCCACTTGGTGGATTAGGGTTAAGCCTGAACACTACGTTATTCCTTTCATTAATGTGGTTGCTCACTTGGACAAAACATCCGCCACTTTGTTCCCCTCACGCATTGTGTGCGAAATTTTGAAAGGCATTGAGTTTTCCTCTAATTAATTTAATAAGCTTATTTAACTTCCATACCTGCATTTCACCTTTGATAATTGCATTGGTAATTATTTGCTATTCACCTTTAAAGTGAATTTTGGAAACTGATAGTTTGCTCACCATGTTTACGGTGAGCAAAGCAGCTTTTACTTCTTCTTCATTATTAGTCCCGTCTTCAAGCCTTTGAGCACTCCATGCTAGAATGTTCCCGGAGCAATCCCGAGCAATGCATATGACCCCTGATGGTCTTCAGTTACATTTGGGGGCCCCGTCAAAATTTATTTTGATCCAACCCTCTTCAGGTTTAATCCAATCAGTCGTTTTCTCATTACGGCAAGATGGATGAACCCATTAAGGCCCTTTAACAGGCATTACAATTTTTTTTATAAATATTTAAACTTTTGAAATATAATAGACTAATGTATTAAATATTTAATCCATCTACAGAAAATTAAAATGTTATAATACGTATAAAGTATAAATATTTTTAACAATATGTTACTGATCGAGAGTGATGTTCCCCCGACTATTCGAGATAGGATTGGGAAAGACTATTTTTTCCCTCAAGAGAATCTTTTATTTCCTCCGCTGAACTGATTTGGTTCAATTAATAGAGGAGAACCTAAGCCTGAAAATTTTGATGTAGAATATGGCACCACTCAATAACAGGGTTAGATACCTACTAGAGAATTGGATGCCTCTGCCTAGCAAAATTCCTTCACCCAGCGATAAATCTACATTCACGACCTAATGCCTCCACTCAGCAATATTTCTTCATCCAGCAATTGATAAATCTACATTCACGACTGAATGCCACACAGAATATATCTTTACAAATATACAGCTACAATTTTTTTGTTTTGGATTGCTGCAATAGTCATTTAGGGTTTTCAACTTTCTTTTCAAAGAGCCGGAAAATCATGTTGAATCTCTAAATCAAACCCTGAGTGAACCAATGGTTGATTACATTCATGTTTGATCCTGTTACAACTTGTACTTGGAAATAAACAGTTTTCAGGCCAATTCAGTATTTTAGCCCACCATTGGTTGCTGGATTGGGTTGAGTGTGATTATCTAATAGCTTAAGCCTACCAATATCCTAATGCTGTAATATGCTGTTAATTTGTCTTGATATATTTGTGTTTTCATTACTGTTTTGTATATGGGTTTTTGTTTTTATATTTTATGCTTTCTAGAATCACTAATTTAGAGCTTCTGCTGCACAGAGAATTGAACAATAAATATTGGATTATATACTTATGTATGACTTTAATTAACCACACTTGCTAACATCATGGTCTTTCCTTTTACCGCCAATGCAAATCACTTTTTAAGAGGATTATGTAATCTATGTGCAAGATCTCAAATTATTATTGCCTGGTATGTGACAAAGTAGTAGTGAGAGAATAGATTTTGTATCGATCATTGTCAACTGACAGTCAATGTCATCTTGTTATGCATGAAGGCTTTCTACAGATCATCTGCCAATTTGCATGCCATTGAAAACATATCAAGCACCACTATAATTTCAATTGCATCTTATGTTACAATGCAATTAACAATACTGTATCAAGAATTTATTTACATTTAATGTTTGTAGAAAGTTATCAGTCATTTTCTTTGTCAGCAATAATCTGAATAGTGAGTTTTGTATATCCAGCCCTGGGATGAGCGCCTTAAGAAAGGTTATGAGCAGAGAGCAGTGATCCGAGTACAAAACTTTGATCCATCATACACATCGGCAGAAATAGATGTAAGTATTTTCTAACAATATATTGTATGTGGGGTTGTTTAGGTTATTCAGAATTTCTGGTTAACCACTGTGTGTTGTCTGGTTGTTGGATGGAATTAGCAGCTTGTTGGGACTGAGAAAAGTCATTTCTTGATTGATAAAAATATTCATGTTGACCACATAACATTACATTGAATGTTCAACTTCAATAATTGACACAGATGGATTCTAAGCTGACCATTGCAAATTGAAACATACCAATGATCCTTTATATGGAATCCACAACTGCATCAAATCGTTTTTGAAATGGCAGACAAATATATCAAATGCTATTTTTGAAACACTGGTTCATCTTCATTAAAAACAAGGAGGGTTCTGTTGTTACAGATTGGGGACACAAACTGGGGTCTCATTCCCCAAGCATGCAGCAACCACACTGTTACAACAGCTGTATCATTGGGAGCTTGGCTAAGTGATTCTTGTGTGGGATTGAATCTCAATCCTTCATGGAAATTGCTTGGTCATACCGCCCATTCACACATGCTGGGTTAAGGATGGTTTTTGAAGTAAAATACTTGCTTTTTTTTTAAAAAAAAAATCTGGCATTAATGCTGCCACAGACAATCTCAGAAAGTGAAATATTTTGTTTTGTCCTATTAATAATTAGCTTTGATATCATGCTCATAAACTGGACACCCATTATCTTTATCAAATATATTGGAACATTTGTAAGGAGAGAAGATGAATTACAAACAAAATTACAATATGCCTGGGTAGCAATGAGAAAATATTGTCATGAAATGGGTTCCACTGTCAACTCTCTAGATCCAAGATATAACTCATGAGTTTTTATGCAATGCTAACTTTGTCACATATCTTTATGATATTTTAAGAAGTCACATTGCTTATAAATAAAAAATGCTTAGACGAGTAGAAACTTATAAATAATGCTTGTAGTTAGCTTCTAGAGAGAGGATTGATAGGAATAAGGAAAAACCTGGTCTTTTTGAGAAGAAGGGTTCATTGTGGTGATGGCTATATGATATTACAGCTTGTAAATAGGCTAATGTATTTGAGCTATCGACACCTGATGGAGCTATGTTGGCAATGTTAGTGTATGGAATTTAACTGAAGTTATTCATGTAAGTATTTTTTCTTATTTTTACATAATTTTTTCCTATTCAATTTCCTTTCCGTGTGCATTTATATTCCTCCTTGCGCCCAGTAACCATGTTTCGTTTTGTCTTTTTCTTCACTTTATACATAGCTCACATTCTTTTTTTTACTGCTTCCTATATTTGCTTGTAGTACATGATGTTTGTTTTGTATAAATCTACTTTTTCCTAGAATACAAAGTCCCCTAGTCAAAATTTTGCAAAAATCCTTGAATCCAGAAAAAGAACTTAACTGCTAGCAAATGATATGCCAAAACCTAGTCATATGTTGATCTTGTCATATTGGCTTGTTTAGCTGGCTTTTGCTAATCCTTGAAATTGTTGTGCAAAGATTATAAATTCAAATATTGTGGGTGTGTCTATTTCTGTGTTGGCTGGTAGGGCAAGGTTGTCAT
Organism: Cryptomeria japonica; assembly: GCF_030272615.1. Classification (NCBI taxonomy): domain Eukaryota; kingdom Viridiplantae; phylum Streptophyta; class Pinopsida; order Cupressales; family Cupressaceae; genus Cryptomeria; species Cryptomeria japonica. The sequence goes on from NC_081406.1 coordinate 195,493,977, forward strand.
TCTAATCCTTGAGTGGATTAGAATGAGCAATCTTGTGTGGATGCTAGATAAATTAAATTTTCCACCATTTGTCTCTTGAATGACTCATCCATTGATCACTAATTCTAGATTGATTACTAATCACCTGTTGGTAGGATTACAATTAAAGAAAGTTTCACTATACCCAAAAAAGAAATACCTGAAACTTTTAGAATCTTGTTGACTATTTTTGTTATTATTGAACAAAACATGCGCAATTGAGCCAATCATAAGTCACAACACTTGCTGAAGGTTGAGCCAATCATTCTCATGAGAGATGGGCTATTGTGAACCACTACTCAGGAAACATGGGTCAATGAGTTTGACTAGAAAACTACATAGTTGAACCCTGATAGTAATATCACAATACAAAAATGTGTTACCTTGGGTTTGAGCCAGGATCAAGATTCTTTAAGTGTGATATCTTGTGAGGATTTAAAGAACTTTTTAGGATATGTATTGTTCTGTTCATTACTTCTTTTGAATATTTATACAAGACTGTCATTGTGCACCATGCCTGGAGCCATCTTCATGAAAATTCTATTTCTCCTCTTGGTTACCCCATTTTGTTGAGAGGTCTATGTTCCTATCATTTGTCTTTGAATGTTTTCTTGCCGTAGACCTGAAGCTACTTGGAAGTGAACTCAGCCTCATTATTAGAACTAATGCTTTGAACTTATTAAAAGTTCCAAAGCAATCTGTCTTTTTTTGAAAGCATACCCATATTTTTCTTGAAAGTCCAACTAGCAGTGAAAGGTACCTCACATCAAAGATTGATAATGTTTTTAAGTGATGGTTTATATAAATATTAATGAATGAGATCCAAAGCTCTCTTTCCACACCTTGCACCTTCAATAGGAAACAACTTCAGTTTTTGTTTGGTAACTAAACCTGCCACACTTGTTGAACTGTAGACCATATCAATTTTGCTCAATTTGACTAACTACTGAAAATTGAGATGTCCATATCTTATGCTACAAAATGCTACTTTTGTTGTTCACAATCAAGGCACACAAATTAACTGTGACAAGATTGATTGGCCTGTACAAACCAACTTGCCCAATGTGTAGGGAAATTATTTTATCCTGCTTCAATTGGTGTTAATTCATTTTTTCCACAAGATTTCACAACAATATCTTATTTTTATTTTAGTTGATTGAGAGACAATAGATATTTGTTCATATTGGAACAAACATAACATGTCTGACTGGGAATGCTTTGGATCATTGAGAACAATCTGAACATCCCCTATCCCTTCTACTACATGTGTTCTACGATCACCATGTACAATACTAGATTCAACAATAAATTTGATTTACTACTCTCAATGGTCAGTGAAATGTTGAGATGTGCAGCAGAATCAGAGTATCAATAACAGGTCGCATTATCGTTATCTTGTCAAGATGCCATAAAGGTATGCTCTTCCTCGGAGCAATGGTCTGCCTCATCTGCCACATTAGCTTAAGTTGGCAGATTCTTTTGAGTTAGACATGTTTTCAACATGTTTTGAAGTGCCTCATAACAATAAAATCATTTTGCATTGTGTTTGGTTGTGAATCAGAAGTTGAAGTTTTCTTCGCTTGTACCGTGCAACAAATGCTGTGGTCCTTTAGATTGGCCAGACCACGACTCATACATTTGAATTTGTTTCTGCTCTTGTAGCAACACAATTAAATTGACTAGTTCTTAATGGTCAAAATAAGCATATTGTCTTATTTATTGGTTTATTGACAACAGAGAGTGATTCGTTTTATTTTTTTCACCAAGTCGTAGTCAACTTTGTGGAAAACAATAGGTTCAAATACAAGACTAATTTTTAAAAAGTTTAATATTTGTTTTTTAGACTCTTTCCCATTTGAATTTGTTTCAGCTCTTGTAGCAACACAATTTAATTCAAAAGTTCTGAATTATCAAAACGAGTATAATGTCTTCATTTATTGGTTTATTGACAATAGAAACTGATTCATTTTAGGTTTTTCACTGAGCCTCACTCAACTTTGTGGAAAACAATAGATTCAAATACAAGACTAATTTTAGAAAAAGTTTAATATGTCTTTTTTAGACTCTTCCAAAGATAAACTGTGGAAGTTATATTCTGAACTTCTGGGACAATTCATCAGAGAAACAATATCAATAACAAGACTTCTTATAGATCATTGTCATTATCAAAGTGTGCAAGATCTGAATTATTTTGGTTAATGCTCAACAATGGTGAGTACTTTGCGACTATAGACATTAAATTTTTGCCTTGTCAATTTGGCCATGGAGCAAAACAAGCTTTTGTTTATGGGCCCTGACAAAGCAACCTAAAGTTTACAAGAAAATTTCAGTCAAAAAAAAAATGAATAATGCAAGATTTTTCACAAAATAATATAATCACCCCTTGAAAGCAGTCTCATCTTCTTCAATCGGCCTTTGACAACATACAATTAGCCCCCCTTAGGAGCAAATTACAACTGGTCTTCTCTCACCATCAATCTGTGTGGTACTGTTTGTCCATACCACAATTTGTCTCCTTGGACATCTGGTTTAAGAGCAGATTTATTTTGCTTTTAACAGCAATCTCATTTTTGGACAACATTTTGATGGAGATTGGATAGACTTCCTTTGACAACTATTCTCATCTCTCTTCAATTTCTTCTGCATCATTGTGCTATCTCGAAGAGCTTTCTCGCTCTAGATCAACACACCCTTTCTAGGGCTTCCTTACTTTGATAGCAATTTTTATAAGAATGGATTAATGGAGTTTGAGAGAATTGGATGGCATACACTTCAACGAGTCTGGCTTCTATTATTACAAGGTAGTTGTAACTTAATTGATATTTACTTGTTGGACGTGGTGTTAACCACATTATTAGAATTATAATGTAAATGCTTGTGTACAATGTGTAATCTAACTATAGCAGCAAATTTCTAGAGAAAAATGAGTAATCTCCAATTATTGTGAGTAATTTAATCATAAGCAATAAAATCCTGTGTGCAAAGTGTACTTCAATCTGAAGTGGATTGTTAGTTTGTTTTGTAGATTTGGAGATACTTCCCTATGCACGACAACATCATGAAAAAATTGTGATTTTATTAGAAATTGAAAAATATCTGTTTTTTCCTTCATTTTTATAAATTTTCAGCATTTTTTTTCCCTATTAAATTTTTTTTATCTGGACAAAGGTTTTCGCTAGTATGATTCTAATATTATATAAAACATTACAGCTTGAAGATGCCCTTTAGATGAAGACATTGTTGATATTCGTTGAGTGTGCATAGGGTTGAGTAGTTGGCTTGTGGCTACCTTAACTCTTGATTAAGTTATGTGATTATTATCATATTCTTATATAGCTATTTAGGTTGTTTCAGGTGTTATGCATATGTATATAAGTTGGCCTGGGTGGCAACTAGGGCATAAATAATCCATATATAGGAGCTAGTGGTTAGTTCATGATCATCATATAATCGTGTTTTCATTGGAGATTTTGGGATGTTTGCCCCCTCAAAGTGGTCTGTTATTATCAGTTATTATTGAATAATTGCATTATATTTCATATTATATTCTTATCTTGTGCAATTTATTTCATTACAAGTGGTATCAAGCATGATCTTGGCTCTGGAAAGGTGAGGCCTTTTTATTTTATTTTATTTCAGAGGTTATTATGGGAAGTGTATTTTATGATTTGGGCGAATTTTTCTGGGTTTTTAAAAGGTTTTTGAAGATCATACTGAAGTTACTGATGTACATATTTGAATGAATTGGTGCAGAATTGAAGTTGAAATCAATGAATTTTTTTTCTGATTTGTAGTGAGTTTATCAGAATCATTTTTCTACTACTATAGGCCAAATTTTAGGTCATTTGGAGCAGAATTCAAGGAGTTATTGCAAAATTTGGGTTTTCATGAATTTTTTTTTTCTAAGGCTTCAAATCAGTGAATTGTTTGGAATTTTCGTTATTGAAAAAAATTATATTAATTTGATTCGTTTCGTGTGATTTATTGCAAAATCATTTTTCTCCATCATGTCAAGGTTGCAACAAGGGTCAAAATAAATTGTCAAAGTTGGAAAATTTCTAGGAAATGATGATTTGGTTTATTGAGGAGATTGGTTCCATAGATAATGAATCTACAAGGGGAAAATGATGATTTGGTTTATTGAGGAGATTGGTTCCATAGATAATGAATTTATAAGGGGAAAATGGGAAGAAACCAAAAAAAGAAGGATGAAATCAAGTTGGATGTGGTGGAGCAAACGAAAGGGTTTGTGGGAGATATGTTTGGCATTCATAACAGATTGGCTCATATAAGTGCTTATATCTAGAATCAAATAAGCTAGAAGTCGATGTTTCAATCAACCAAGTGGGATCATTTAGGTCACCTAATCTAAATGTAAATGTTAACAATCAAATGGGAACTAGGAACTGGTTAGCAAAGATGTGCATGCACAAGTTCGTGGCAAGGATTCATTAACTTGGATGAATCAAATGGAGATTTTTTTTAATATGCATCAAACTTCAAGGAGGCAAAAAGTGATAGTGGCTTCGTTATGTCTAAAATGAGAGCAATTCATGAAGAAATAGATTGTCACTATCACATGGATGCCCATTACAAAAGAGTTGCAATCATAGCATGGTAATAGTGTAGAAAACAATTGCTTTAGCCAATTAGATAAATTACAATAAACAACATTAACACTACATCACATTTAGGATAGAAAGGCGTTTTTGCTCAATCACTTCCTTAGCCTACTTGATTAACACCACATCAAATTTATGAAAAGAGAACAAATATAATTGAGAGCTCCCATGAATGGATAATAATTTATTCTATACTGAGAGGCCAAGTGAGGAAGAAGAGGAGGAACCAATATTACATCTTGACAATGTGTTAGAGGAGGAATCGAGAAATACTCATCCAACCAAACCTTGTCATGCACTTGTTGGTGTTAGTGCCTCACAAACTATTAGGCTAGTGGGTTTCTGGAAGAAATAGAGTAACAAAATTGATCGACTTGGGAAGCACTTAATCTTTGATGTTTGATATTTCAATGGGTGTAGTAGTTGTAATACTGGGAGTACAATGGCTCACTACTTTAGGAACAATTGATATAAACCTAGGAGCTATTCATGAGATTTCACTTAGAAGGGAAGACAATTAAACTCAGTTGCTTTGAAAGTACCCACAAAAGTTAAGCTCTCATAAGGTGAAAAAAATACTGAAGAAGACAGTAGATGGATCTATGGCCCAATTATATCTATTAGTAGTCTATCAATCAAATGCTTCCACCCATCCACATCTACATGCAATTATAAGTCATTGTTGAGGTGTTTTGGAGATATGCCTAAAGGATTCCCTCTTAAGAGGGATCATGATCATGCAATTCAACTCATGCTAGGGACCCAACCACCTAACAATAGGCCTTACCAGTAACCTTTACAAAAAAGTGAGAAGGATGAAAGTTGGCGCATGTGCCCTAACCATAGATGTTATTTGACTTTTGCCCAAGAGAAGATAAATTTATGAAATAACCCTTAAGAATCAAGAGGGAGATACAAATAAAGGATTTATGATCCTTTGGTTAAAAGTGAAACTAATAAAGAATTTTTATAAAAACTCTTATAAAAAATTGGAGGAATAATTATTTATTTAATATAATTAAAAAGAAACCTTTTTGAAAGGATGTGGTGGTTTGGAAACCACCCCTTAAAAGGTTATATAAAGCATTCATGTGAAACTTGTGAGGGGCAAGAAGATCACTTAAGGAAGAAGAAGAAGGTGACTTGGTGGGCTATGGGCTTGGAGAAGGGGGCACACAATGTGTGTCCAACTTAGGGCACAACGTACACTTGGGATTGTCTTGGCCAGGGGGGTTTTGCATGTTGAGTAATTACTCTGGAGCATGTTGCGTTGATGCTTGGGAAGCATCTGTGGACCAAGATCACTAATATTTTCCTAGAGTGAGACTGACCATTCAAATCGCCGAAGATTTAGGTAAGTATTGGAAATATATGAATTTGCTGATAATATGATACATTTTTATGGTTGTGTTATTCAATTTACCTTGTTAGATATTTCCTTCAAAGTTCTTATAATTTATCTATAGCATACATTTGCTATTTATATCTATTTTTGGATAACATTATATATTGCAAATCATGTTAGCTCTATTATTAACCATTGTATTAATTTTGATGAAAATTCTTAGGAGAAAAGTGACATTAAAATAGAGAGCTTGACGTGCACACCATCAAAGATAAATCTCCTATTATAGTCATTGACAATGTTTTAAATGCTTTGTTGTATAAAGAGAGTTTACATCGATGCAAGAATTCCACTTTGAAACACAAGAATTCTTGAAGAACTTCATTATTCTCTAGTTGGGGGCCATTTAGGAGTTTTGAAGATTTATGATTGGATCAAGCAAGATTTCTTTTGGGAAGTGCTTAAGGTGACGGTCAAAAATTTGTTAGAGAATGCTTGGTTCGTCAAAGAAATAAAGGGAAGGCAATTAATACACTGGTCTTTTGCAACCACTAGTTATACCTAGCTAGTGTTGGGAAGAGGTGTTCATGAATTTCATCAGAGGCCTTCCAAGATCTAAGGGTAAGAGTGTCATCTTGGCAGTAGGTAATTGCCTTACCAAACATGCAAAAGCATTTATGGAGAATATACAAAAATTATGTGGGCACCTAGGGCAATTGTCAATGATTGTGGTCCCAATTTTTTTTTGATCCGTAATATATAGATTTTATTAATATTCAGAAATATAAAAGAGTTTAACAAAAAGTTTCCAGAAGGCCTGAATTAGACAAGCGATCAACCCCCATACCCATAATACCTGCAACCCTGCCAACCCCCATAACAACCTTCAACTAGTTGGCACTTAAACAAATTGCCAACTTAACAACTATCCATGAATACATACAACGGCAAACCAAAATGGTGACCCCTTTTTGACCACCAAACCTACACAGTCTACAGTCCCGAGCACAAAAGCCATAATACATTAACGCATTTACATGTCTACAGTCCCGAGCACAGAAGCCATAATACATTAACGCATTTACATTTAAAACCAAAGTAACCATTACAAAACCCCATAAAAATAAAAAAAACAAGACAAGGCAGAAAAAACAAAGCACCTAAAGCCCGTGCACCTCCAAAAACTAGGGCATTCAGTATGGTTCTCCACTCGAACCGTCACTAGTAAGGTGCCATCCATCACCTCCCGCTGCCTTTGAATTTTATATTCTGTCCAGACACAGACCTTGGTCCCTTTGCAAATCTCGCATTCGTCTTCTTGCTGTGGTCTTGTTTCTTCTTTGCTTCTCGCACCATTTCTCTTTCAATTTTCATTGAGCGAACAAACTCCATCAAATCTTCCCATGCTTCTTGAGCCTCATTGGTTCTTTTCACATGATCCGCACCATCCCTCCACAATAGAAATGGCCGATATTCAACATTCACTCGGTCCGACATCACACCCTCCCTAAATGGTCTCCTCAATCCTTGCCCAGGAATCACCCTTCCCATTAGAGCAGTGTTCCACGGGGACGCGTCCCCCCCCCCTTTTTGGCCACGTCTCCCCGTAAGAAACATCTCGGGGACAGGGGGACGGGGACGCAACATCCCCTGCTGTCCCGCCACCGCCACCCAAGCACCGCCGAGATGTCTCCGCATCTCCGTGTCTCCCAGGGAGACCTGGAGACATCTCCCAAGGAGACGTCTTCGCGTCTCTCAAGGGACGGGGAGACGCCCAGACGTCTCCTGTCGCCCCCACGTAGATGCAATGTTTAAAATTAAAATTTAAAAAAAAAGTGACTTCTTAAGTTTTTTGAGGGTTAAGGGGTAACTCTAATTGGATGTGGGCTGCCCGTTGACCCCGCAAGGGGCGATGCCCCTTGACCCCAACTTGGGGGCACTACCCCCAAACCCCAGTTGAAAAATATAGGGGGAAACCGCGCCGATAGAAGTAGGGACAATCTAACCTCCGAGTCTGATTAGGCTCCATATAACAACACAACTTAGAAATCTTGGTATTTAGATTTAGTATTTCAAATTTCCTAGTCTCATTTGAAATGTAATTCTTATACTGTAATACTGTCATACATCTTTTCAAAACTAGTTTTTCAAGTACTATATGTATATGTATAACTATATCAGCACCACCACCCCGCCACCCCCCCCCCGCCGCCGTCCCCAAACTTAGGCCCTTGGTCCCCCCGTCCCGTCCCCGCGTCCCCCCGTCCCCAACGCCCGTGGAACACTACATTAGAGAGACCAATCCACAAAGTGAGTGGGTAGGAACACAAGCTTTCATCATCCATTCAATCTCTACTTTAGTCCCAAACGACAAATCCCAGGCCAACAACATCGACACAATATCCATGTTGGTTTTGTATTGAAATTCAGAAACTAGATACTCCCGACCAAGAAGATGCTTAATGATTTCAAGAAATGCCTCATCACAAAGGAAAATGCCACCCGACCGCTTGTCAAAGATGACACCAAGGAAAGACAGTTGTTGCTTGGTGGAATGGAGAGTGAAATTGGCCTCCATTTCCACCCAAAGCAGAAGAAACAATTAACTCCATCCAGAGCAGAGGAAAACAATTAACACCCTGTTGTGACGTTTTCACACATCGCCCCATTGCAAATGGGGACCCTTGCTCTTTTTTGCTTTTTAGGGTTTGTTCTTTAGGTTTTTTAGGGTTTTGTTAGTTAGCCTTTGCATTTTGAGTGTCGCCCAGGTGATCACATGGATAAGCAAGTCCGGCTTGAGTGATGTCCTAATCCTGAAATTTGGTTAAGTCTGGAATGTCCCGATCCTGAATTTGACTAAGTCTGGAAACTGAAAAACCTCAAAAAACTAGATTTTGCAATATAACTCCTGGAGGTCTGAAACCACTCTCAAACATCCTGAAAGTATATATGGAATATAACTTAAAGTATAAATGTCACTTATACTTAAATGTTATATTCCATTAAAATTGTCCTGATTGAGAGTTCGAAAAGTCAAATTTCGCTCCTGTCCTTCTCCAAGGGTCCAGAGCGAAAAGCGCTCCTGTCCCTCTCAGGAGGACCAAGGCGAAGCGCTCCTGTCCCTCACCAAGGGACCAGGGCGATAATACTTATTTGAGCCATTCCTGACCGTGTTTGGACGAATTGAGACATCAAAGGCATGGTGAAGGACGAAATGAGCATGATAGAGCATCCAGACTTGATCAAAAACAATGAAATGATGAAGTTTTTGCCTAGAAGGTCAAATTCGCTCCTGTCCCTCACTGAAGGACCAGAGCGATTTTCTTTATATGCATAATTTTAGACCTTTTTTGGACATTAACTTTTATTCATAGCATGAAGTAAGATGATATCTTCCTTAGCCAAGACATTTTTTGATAAAAATTGTAACGATTTGGCCTAGAGAGCAAAATTCGCTCCTGTCCCTCACTGAAGGACCGGAGCTTGAATTCCAATTTCGCATTATCCTTGCAAGATTTAAGTGGTTTCGCGATTTGAGGAGGTCAAAGGGGATACATTTCATCAGTTGAATATAACTTGAAGTGCCTTCGTGAAAGAAAAATGGACCAAAATGAAAAATCGCTCCTGTCCCTCAGTCAGGGACCAGGGTGAAGTTCAGTGATAGCTCCCGTCCCTCTCCCAGGGACCAGAGCGAAATTCCTCATGAGGCATGTTTTGGGCAAAAAGCAAGCAAGTTTAAAGTTTGAGGCAAGCAAGGACGATGTAACGGATCCGTTGAAGACAAAATTGAAGATTGAAGGACACCAAATGAGACCTATATTGGCCTGGGCGCTCCTGTCCCTCACTGAAGGACCAGAGCGATTTTTGTCTTAGATGAATTTCTTGCCAAGCTTGAATGATTTCCAAGCCAAAGGTGAAAGAAAGGAGGGTGAAACTAGACCGTTGAAGATAAATTTGGAAGTTGGCAAGGTGTAGTTGAGCTTGAAAGTACAAATTCGCTCCTGTCCCTCAGGCAGGGACCAGAGCGAAATCTTCATGAAAGCTTAGATTTTGAATGTTGATCACGTTTCAAGTGTCCAAAGGGGACCAAGGGACTTCATTTTACACGATGAAAGCAATGGCAAGTTGATGAAAGCAAGCATGAGCCCAGGACATTGAAGTTCGCTCCTGTCCCTCAGTCAGGGACCAGGGCGATATCCACCATATTTGCCAATTCATTCAAAATTCATGCCAAGTCAAGATTGTACATGGTTGCACAGGGTCTAAGGCGTCTTAAGATGATGATATGCAAAGGTTTCAAACGTCAAAAGACTATCAATTTGAACAAGGAAGCTATATCGCTCCTGTCCCTCATCAAGGGACCAGGGCGATTTTCATTAAATCATTCGTTTTCCTTCAAGATCACGTCAAAGTCAAGGTTCGCAAGATCAAGGATATCATTTGCAAGGTGATGAACAAGGAGTAAAGCTTGAGAGATAGCAAATGTTGGCCAGAGCATGAAGTTCGCTCCTGTCCCTCACCAAGGGACCAGGGCGATATCCACCTTAGAGGGCATTCATCCACCAAATCAAGACGATCAAGCTCGAGTTTTTTGGCAAACATGCCAGTCTCAACGTGAGGATGGAGGTTTTGAACATAAAAGGCAAGAGAATCAAGACTAAACATCAAATTCGCTCCTGTCCCTTAGTCAGGGACCAGAGCGATAGGTTTGTGTCCTTACCTCTTCCAAATTTGGCGCTAAAACATTCTTTAGATTTTATTAAATGCTAGGAAAAAATCGATAAATTTGAAATCCAATTAAAGTTAGCATTTAACATTAGCGCATGGGTCTTTATTAATTAATTTTTGCCTTTTAAAAATCGAGTTTATTTAAAATTATAGGCATTAAATTAATTAATTATAAATAAAATGGGGCGCTTGATTTAAAATTTGCTTCATTTTACAAAGGTCGGCCTTTAAGTTTATTTTAAATTTGCCTTATTCACCAAAGTCGGCCTAGGGTCAATGTGAAGGTGAGCGCCTATAAAGGGAGGTGTTTATTTCATTTTCAAATCATCATTTTATCCTCTTTCATATGCGATTTTGGAGAAGACAAGGTGCGAAATTATCATCAAAGAGGAGTGCGTGTTTGTTTCAAGTAAGGCGAATTTGTTATCTTCAAGACATTGAAGACTCCTCCCCCAAGGTGGCGAATTGCTAAAGTGGACGTTCATTTGGAGAGAGAGATCACATTGAAGCCATCAAATTTTGATTTTGCCTGGGCAAATTCCTTGTTTTGCATTCTAGAGTTAGCTCTCAAGTAAGGTATGACAAGATCCCTTGTTTTAATTTCGAATTTTGATCATCATAGCCTTAAATTTTGAAATTTTGAATTCTAATAGCTCAATCGTCGTTTAGGAAATGATAACTCAAGGACTTATTATGAAGTTTCCTAAATTTAATCTCTAATCTAGTTATTCATTGCAAAATCATGTTGCTAATTTTGAAATGTTGTGTAGGCATCAAATGGAGATCTCATCAAGGAAAATCAAGCCGGATCAAGGACGGTCTTCGCCGGGACGATCAAGCCAGGACAGGGGCGACCTCTTTCAATCCAGCGTTCCAAGGCGAGGTACATCAATTGTCCTGCACATCAAGGACACATGGAGGTAGGACAAGGGCTCGTTGAAGAAGCAAATAATTTTAGAAGAGTTAATCAAAGATAACTTCTCAACGCTACCAAATTGAGTATCAACCAAGTGTCAGACGAGGTGGCATCCTAGTCATCACGTCTCCAATCAGTGAGGTCCACCTCAGCATGTCCAGATTCAATGTACTTAACTCATGGAAGGTGGCACAAACTCCGATGTACCTACCTCGGCTATCCATTGGTCGATTTTTCTAGAGGGGACATGTGTCCAAGCAATACAATTTTATCATTGGTCAAGCATTAAATGTTATGTAATGGTTGTAACAAACCCTAATTAGGGTTTTCATTGTAAAATCTTGGCCATTGATCTCGAATTGATCTAAGCCATCGAATTGTATTGTAGGCACTATATAAGCCCTGGCATTTCATTTGTAAAGGGTAATTAGCAATAATGAGAGAGAGTTGTAAATAATAGAAAGCAGTTAGTAGATAGAGAGTAGTTAGAAATTGATAGAATAGTAATTAGAGTAGAATAGGAGGACAAGGCAAGAAATTGTTGCCATTGATTGTAAACAAACTCCATTTTCATTGAAGTAATGGTGAAGTGTGTCGTTTCTTGCAATTTGCATGGTTTCTTGTTGAGCCTTCAATCCTAGATGGTAGATGATTAGATGAATGGAGGAAATGCAATTGATTAATGGTGGAATTCGTATATCCATACTACTAGCAGTTTGTTGATTGCAGACTTGCCTTGTGTAGTCAACTGGAATCATTCAGCTTAAGCTCAATTTCAATTTGTCGCTTCTTCATTGATATGCATCAACTTGATGGTGTCTATGCCTGCGGTGATGATCTGAACATCATAAAGCTTCCCTTAGAAGATCGCACTAGCCTTGTGGAGATTGTCCATTGATGTCAAAACAAGACCTAGTTAGAGTTTCATAAAAAAATCAAATCATTGCTCCTACATTCTTAGTATTAGGATTAGATCTTCTCTTCGCCGTCATCCTTTTTCCATTTTTTTCAAATCTAAGCCAGTAAGAGCCTGTGTTCCAGCAAAGCAGATCGGAAGTTCAATCATCAGATGTAAGTCCCCTTGTGATTCCAGCAAATCACATCATACCACTGGAGTTTATCCACACGTAGAGACCCTACTAACCAGAACATTGGAGTCATCCTAACTGATCCTTCATGCGAATCTTCAGTAGTTAGAGACTTTATTCAAGAGAGGATAAGATGCCTTTAGGTATTTTATTCTGTGTATGATGGTGTACAAAATACACGTCAACACACCCCACCCCCACAATGAATAGAAAAAACTTCACAATGCCGACAATATCTAAAAATTTCTAAATAAATGAATCCAGCCTCTTCAAACGCAGTAAAACGTGCCACCCCATTTGCAACCAATCCCAAAAACCATAGTCATAATGACAAATTAAGGTGGCGGCACAAACTTAATAATGAGAGAGTAGGATCGACATAGAGAGCAACGCAGAGGGATGAAATAAAATTACAATTCCACGAACTCAGCAGAAAAAAATCATGACAAATACCAAGTAGGCATCCCAAGCCACCTCAACACCTAAGTTGTCCCACCACCGGATCATTTGAGGGTTCAAATGACATGCCACATTGGACAAGGTGTCAGCCTCCCCATTACTCTCCCGCTTGATATGCAAAATTTTGAAATCTTGGGAGGGGCTTAATTTTGAGCAAATAGCTGATACAAACTTGGTAATACGCCAACATTGGGAGGATCCACCCGAGATTGCATCCGTAACAATTTTGGAATCATCTTCGAGATGGAGGTTAGAAATTTTAAGATTACAAGCCAACTCAATTGCCAACAACGTCGCTTGAACCTTGGCCTCATTGTTTGTCCCATCTTGCAACCTTTGAGCACCTTTAAACAAAATTTTCCCTTCTTCATCTCAAGCCACACAACCAGTACTTGAAATACCATCAAAATTGATCTTCACCCATCCTTTCTCCGGTCTTACCCAAATAGTATTAAAGGCACCATAACCACTAGGATTTGCCCTAGAAAGCCCATTAATGGGCAAGTAGATTGTTGTCCCATCTTTATTAGTAACTTTTGGACAGATTTATTCTCTTGTTTTAGAATTCAATAGGTCGTCAATAAGTTGTCAATAAGTTCTTCAAATGGTATGTACATTGTTGCACTTCCAATGAGTAGTCTCAATGGGTAGATTGGTTACCACTAACAAAATGGTGGTATAGCACTTACATAGTTCTTTGAAAATGTCTCCATTAATGGCACTATATGGGTATTGTCCTCCACACATCACAACATCATTGAAGGTGACATCAAGAGTTCAAGTTGTGGAGGACCACATGAATCATTGACAAGAAGTACTTTTAGGACTCAAAGAATTTAGCTATGGCACAACATAGAATGAAGTAACGGGCTGACCAACACCACAATGAAAGGAGTTTCTCGTGGTTGATTTGGTTTGAAGCAACCAACAAAGAACAAGAAGTTGTCACCAACCTATTATGGTCCATACCAAATTTTTGAGAAGATGACTTTTTGTGAATGTATCTTTATACCTCTAGTAATAAAGATACATCCAATTTTTTATGTTTCTTGTTTAAAGAAAGTAGTTGAGTCAAATATCCTTACACATACAATATTACTAGAGCTAGATGGAGAAGGAAAAAACATCTTGGAGCTAGAGTTAATTCTTCTGACACTCAAAAGAAATTGAGGACTAGGACAATGATGGAGTTTTCCCTTTTGTTGAGGAAATGACTAGTTGAAGATGTCATGTGGGAGGAGACTTCGTGAATAAGATCCATAGTTGATTAGCATTGAGGACAATACTTCGTTGAGGGAGTGGGGCATGATATGCCCTTAATCATATAGTGTGCATAGGGTTATTAGTAGTTGGCTTGTAACTACCTTAACTCTTGATTAAGTTACATAATTATTAATATATTCTTATTTAGATATTTGGGTCATCCTAAGTATTATATTTATGTGACTAAGTTGGCTTGGGTGGCAGCTAGGGCATAAGTAGGCTATATATATAGCAGCTAGTGTTTAGTCTATGATAAACACATGTTAAATTGTGTTTTGTCACCTTGAAATGGCTTGATTCTCAATTATTATTTAATGATGTATTTATAAAGTAATATTGTAATATTTAGTGTATAATGGTCATTTAATTCATTTAAAGTAAGTAGTTTAGTTAGTATTTTTCATGATATCAGAGCATAGGTTCTTTTTAGGCAATTTTTTTAAAATATAAATTTGTGGTCCATTTAACTAGAAATCTCCTCGGATTTTTTATAGAAAAATTATGGGGTTTTTTGGCCTTTTGTTTTACAAAATTTGTGGTTTATATTTTTGAATTTTTCATAAGAAATTTTCACAAGTTTTTTTGATTGATTTTTTTATAAAAATCGTGGTGTTGTTTCTTTTTCCTGTATGACAAAAGGTTCTTTGTCTAAAGTCTTGCGTGAGGGTTTTCTGGTTGTCGTGATGTTTTCTCATTTCACGTGAGGTGTTTTTCTGGTTCCAAAGTTTTCTGTGACGGGATATGTTTTCCCGCGTGATGGCTGCTGGTTTTATACCGTGTGACAAGGGGGTGTTGCATGCGTGACGAGGGTTTGTTGCAGATCATTGGTCAACGAGGTTCTGCCAATTGAGATTTTCCTTTGCATGCGAAGTCTTTGTTGTCCTGCCGCACAACTAGGGTTTTGCTAGTGGCTGCGACATCTCTAATTTTTTTTTGCATGACTTTTTTTTTTTTTTTTTTTCAAATTTTGGCTTCCTTTGCTTAATCATAGACGTGGTCTGCTGAAGGTTCTTTATACCGTGTGAAGGGCTTCTGGCTGTGTCTCTAAGATGCACAATGGGTTTTGCAGATTTTTTTTCTGCAGATGAGTTTTTGCATGATTTTTTTCCAAAGAAGTTGTGGAGGGTCTTTTGCACGATTTTTTTCCAAAGAAGTTGTGGAGGGTTTTTTGCACGATTTTTTCCCAAAAATCGTGGCTTGTTTTTTCATTATTTTTTCCTAAAAATTGTAGTCTTATTTTGCTGTATTTTGCTGATTTTTTTTATGAAGTGTGGGTTTTTACCGTTTTCCACAAAATGAAGGGTTTTTACATTTTTCTCTCAAAACAAAGGCTTTTGGTGATTTTTTCAGAAAGTCGTGTGATTTCAGCCTCGCATTGAGGGTTTGACGATTTTTCAAAAAAATTGTGGTTGTCTTATAACAGCTTTCTTTTGACGATTTTCGAGCACCAAAAAGTAACAAACAACACTTTTTAACCTTTTTTTTGCATTCAAAACCCTAAGTGCCCCTAAAGTATCATTTCACCCAATACAAAGATCATTTTGTGCTCTCTTCACTCTTTTCTCATTGTTTGCTAAATGTTTTTTGTTGTTGGGTTTTTTTCACATCTAACACCTTTTGTAGCTTATCATTTCTGCTTCTCAAACCCATTAGGGTCTCCACTACCAAACTCCCTCTATGTAGTGGGATCTCTTGTCATATAAGAAATTTGACTACAATGAGGGGGTTTAGGATTTGAGACCAGAATCAAGAACTTACACAACTAAAATTATCACTATTAAATGCCAATTGATAAAGATAAATATTAAATATTTAACTATCAATTGGCATTTAATATTTATATTTATCACTACCAATTTGGCATTTGGCATTGATCAATGATGAAGTATCGTACTATCAAATGTATCTAGTTTTACAAGTTTGTATATTTCTTCAAATTTTGTGTGGGGACATATCCAAACCCATGTACTGAAGGGTGAAAAATATTGCATGTCGCCACGTACACGGTTATCGTACCTGTACCCGTACTGGCAACATAGCTCTGTTACCTTTATTCATTATAGTATTATATTCATCACCTGCTTAGTTTGCTTATGAATTTTTGTTTGTTTTTTACAGGACATTATGTGGCATATGGTTGGGGAGCGATGTACTGCACGAGTCATGCCCCAAACGATGTTTTCCAACCCAAACAGTGGTAAGGCTTTGCTTAATTTGTACATTAGCAATATTCTTTTCAGTTTCTATAATCACATGTGGATGTTTTTCAATAGAAGATTGTTTGGATAAATCCACATGAAAGACTATTGAAATGAAGGGTATGCTTGTATTAATGACTGTCTGTTTGAAGGAATTCTAAAATACTGCTGCAAGTGTCTATTTTCTATTGAGTGCTTACAGCTGATATCATTTAATAGAAAGCTGTGTTCCTCTTTTTGTTATGTGATTCTGTTCTAAGTAATAATGTTCTTAATGAGATGAGGCTAATTGTTTCGATGTTGGAACAGGTGATGCACTGGTTGTTTTCAGAACAAAAGAAGGAGCAGAAATGGCTCTAAAGAAATTGAATCAAGCATGCCTAACTTTTTCAGATGGAAGGTTGTTGCTGAAGTCATTTTCTTGGAAAACCTCTTAATTGAACAGGATTAACTGCATAGTTTCAAGTCAACTAAGAAATTAAAGTTAAGAAATTTAAGAAATTTGGAAGCAATTTGTCTGCTTCCTCTGATGTTTGTGTCCATTTGCTGAAAAATTTGGATTTGTACTATTTTCATTGATCATATTGTTGGGAAATTAATCGTTAGTGTTCACATAAGTTAATAATGTGAGTTGTTAACACAACTCATGTAGCTATTACGGATGTGAGAATAGTTATTTGTTGAAGTTTGTTTGTATTTAGAGTTGTTAAAACAACTCATTATAATTAGTAAATTCATATAGAGCATTTCCTATAAAATAGGATATTAGAATCCTATAAAGATGTAATATGCATTGAACGATGGGAAGTGAATTGAATTAAAATATTACTTTGTGTGCTAGATTTGCTCACATTTTTCTGAAATGGTATCAAGCACTGGTTCACAAGCGCATAAGGTGGATGCCTTTTGTTTTTGTGAATGCTCAACTTAGTAGTCGATAAGGGACTGTAGAATGCTATGTAGAAGCAGTTGGCATGTACAAAACATTAATGCCATTGCCATCCTTCTAGCGTGCCATCCTTAATGTGTTTGAGATTCCTTGGCTGATTGGTCGAAGCATGTGGAGATTGTAATGTGGATGATGACTTTGTTGATTTTAACACTTTCAGATTGATATAAACTCAGAATTTATATTTAGTTTCTAATTAGTTTGATTAACTGAAAGAAGTTGGAATTAGTGACAACATAGAAATGAACAAATTGAGAACAAGACACAGTTACCCTAGGAAAACCTCCTAGGAGGAAAAACCCAGCCAGAAAAGATCCTTAGATCTGATTATGGATTATAGTTATGCAATCATTGCAACACTTATCTCAAGTTTCAGATGTTGTTATCACAAGACGTATGGCTGATTGAGGTAGCTGCCTTCAAGATTAGCTTGCTGTCACATGAGTGATGATTGCTGCCATTTTGCTGGTCCTTTAACCTAGATTGCAGACCTTCAAGGAATTCGTTGTGTATTCACTGAGTTCGCTGACTCCTAATGATGAATTTCGCACCTCAACTGGCAGATGTAAATTGCTGATGTGGCAGATGTAATTGCTGTAAGTGCAGATGCAATATATCTCCCTGAAGTTCGCATTAGCCAGGCATATGAATTTTGCATGAAATGAAAACTGAATGAGTGATTTGTGATGTGAGGTTTATACTTATTTATATGTGTAGCAATACTCTTAAACATGTCGGCTTGCTTTATAAATTAAAACCTTTTAACTTATTAAATGCGAAATGTATTGGAATAGGGTTGGCCCTATCATGATGGTGTGTTAGGCTTGAATGTAGCGTGGAGATGTAACGTGGAGTCTTTAGGAGATGCCGAGAGGTATAGGGCCCAGCCCTATACGTTGGAGAAGGGGCTGGCCCCCTTAGGCGGATTCCAATGTTGCCCAAGGCAATTGGAATCCGCCATCCCTAATTACAACCAACAGACTTCACAGGCGTTTCACATGTATCCTTGACCAGCAAAGGCTCATATCACTTGGAAGGCTCGATCTGCCGTTTTGTGACATTTCGTTTGGTGATTTCAGATCAGGTTCGCTGGGATTTTACTGCACTCCTTCTATGATCGTTTTAGGAGGTTGGCAGTTGTTTTTGAAGAACCTTCTTCCTAGATCGAGTCCCATCCACGGAACTGTGAGGGAGATTGGCATTCTTTGGATCAGCACCAGTTTCTTGTTTTTGGCTGCCCATCACTGATTGGCATTTAATTTTTTGCCAGCGCATTCAAGTGTAAATGTCTGCTATGGTTTAGAAGTCGTTGCTAATGAAAAGGTACTTAACACATTGATATCAGAGAATGTTGTTTTTGTATGAAAAATGTCAAGTCAGGAATGTGTAGTGTTTTGTTTTCTTAAGTTCTATTGCATTTAGAGTTTAAATTCAAAACCTTGAAGCCAAGAAAGTCTTGGAAGTCGAGCAGCCTGGAGTCTTCCTGTGAAGATTTTTGTTGGAGACGTGAGACAATATATTCTCTTTTGCACCAAATGTTCTGTTGTGACCATTTCACACATCGCCCCATTAGAATGGGGACCCCCTCTTTTTGCGTTTGTTTTGCTTTCTTTCTGTTTGTTCTTCTCTCTGCTTTTAGGGTTTTGAGTGAGTGAGTTGTTTGTCTGGACTAGGGCTAAACCTTAAGGGTTCCTTTTTGGCATCATTCAAGCTAAGTCCAGTCAAATTTTGAAAAGTTGTGAAGTGTCTTCCTGAAGAATTGTGATTGTTGAAATAAGGTAAACCTTTCAGGGGAGTCAAATAGGTCTCAGGTTAGGTCTAGATTGAAGGTTTTTAGGGTAAAGTCCAGTTTGTTTCCAGGTCTGAGTCAGTTAAGCGTGGTCAGTGAGGAAAGAGGAGTCTAGTGGGCTAAGTTAAACAGGGAATGGAATAGATCAAGAGCCTAATAATGTCGAATTCGCTCCTGACCCTTGCTGAGGGTCCAGGGCGAAACTCCTTGTAGACTAGACTTCCTTCACAACTTTGACTAAGTGTTAGCATGCTTGAGGGTGAAATTGTGTGTTCTTGCCTAGAGAGGTTTTTGATCAATTTTTGGAAAGTAAGATGATGCCTGAAACAGAAAAGTCGCTCCTGACCCTTTCTGAGGGTCCAGGGCGAACTTCACCCTAAACACAATTTCTTGTTTTTGATGGACTTGCTAACTGGTTCCTGGCCTTGAAAGTGACCTGACTTTGCCTTGTGAGGTGGTTTGAGACTTAAATTTTGAGCAGTTTAGCCTAAAATGAGGATTTCGCTCCTGACCCTTGCTGAGGGTCCAGGGCGAAAATGTTGTTTAAGCTTATTTGGCATTGATTTTGGCTAACTTGTTTTGTGCAGGGTCTCCTAGAAGAGGAATGGGCATCACTTGAGGCAATTGAAGGTTTGAAGACATGAAAAATGATGAATTTTGGGGACTAAGGGCAAATTCACTCCTGACCCTTGTTGAGGGCCCAGGGCGAAATTTTGATTTTCCTCATTTTGCAGTGAAAAAAGACCAAGTTTTGATCATGAATGGAAAATGAACAACTCCCTCCACCCGCCTGAAAGAGTTTTAACTTGAAATGATGAAGGATCTTGTTGAAAACCTCAAAATCGCTCTTGACCCTTGTTGAGGGTCCAGGGTGAAAATTCCTATTTGAGTCATTTCTAGCCTTGTTTGGTCAAATTGAGATATCAAAGGCATGATGAAGGGTGAAATGAGCATGATGAAGCCTCCTAACTTGTTTGAAGATCAAAGATGAAGAAGTTTTGCCCAGGAAAGTCAAAATCGCTCCTGACATTTGCTGAGGGTCCAGGGCGAAATTCTCTATAAAAGCATTTTTTGACCTTTTCTTGGACATGAAAACCTATTCTTAGCACAATGCAAGATGAAATCTTCCTGAGCAAAGAAATTTCAAGGTGAAAAGTGAAGCATTTTGGTCTAGATGGCAAAGTTCGCTCCTGACCCTCTCTGAAGGTCCAAGGCGAAATTCTCAAAAACACATTTTCCTTGCAAGGTCAAAATGATTTTTATGGTTGGAATGGATGTGAAAAGGCATGATTTACCCATTGAAGATAATTTGGAAGATCAAAAGAATGACGAATTGGAGACCAGGATCGTGTCCAAATGGAGTAATATCGAAGACACCAACTTGGGAAACTTCAATGTGAAGAAGTTTCGAGAGGTCCCCTACATTGGCAAGCCATCACCTGTTGCGAAGAAGATAATTGAAAGTGTCATCATCAAGGCGGCAGGATTCCCTCCAGCAGTCAAGTGTCATGAGTTGATGATCGAGTGTGCCCGCCACTATGACTTACAATCAAGGTCGATCGTATCCAAGGAAGGGAACACCTTAGCTTACCTTTCAGAGGATGCTATAACTGAAGCTCTTCATCTTCCAGAGCATAAAGATATGATTTACAAAAGCTTAGAAGGAGCCAGGTCAATGTATGAGGATGATCCCGACACATGTCTAAATCTCATCAATAAGAATTGGTTGCTCAAAAGTCGGCCTCGCCTGAACAAGATTCTTAACACACCGCATAGGATCGACTTCCAGGAGGAGTACAGAGATTTGATAACTTTGCTCAATCGAGTTACAGGGGCTCCTCAAGCCTTCTACTTCGAAAAGTGGATGTTTTTCTTCATTCAGGTGATAGTCCAAGGAAAAGGAATGCTTCATTGGGCCAGAATTATTAGTAATAGTCTGGATGTGCAGTTGAGAAGGCTAAGACCTACCAAATCATTCCACATGAGCTCATATGTTATATATGCCTTGATCAGGAGTTTCGAGTATGCAGGGCTACCTCACAGAGGAGTGATCGGAAGAGGACCTGGAGAGGTGAGAGTTTGTGACTCTTATGTTCATTTGCATTATCCGCCTAGAAGTGACTACAAGTTAGTCAATGATACCTTCACGATGAACATCACTAGGATATTGCAAGGTGGGATTCATAATCGACTGTCTCTGGATGCACAAGAACTTGTGAAGAAGTATGGTGCATGGTTCATCCAGTTTCAAAAGTTTACATACATCAGAGTTCATGGGTGTCCTTCACCTCCTTACATGTTGCCGAGGTATCCGACAGACAGGATAGTGCTACTTGAGGTAACTAGACAGTTGGCAGCTTATGCGAAGGCATCAAGACACAAGCATGGAAATGGAATTCCCGTGCCCATCATACTAGGGAATTCACTTGAAGTGTGTCCTAACACTCAAGCCTCGAAAGATGCAGAGAAGGAATTATCTTTATATTCATTCACATCCTTTGCCTTGCGGGAGAATTTTGATCTTTACGGTTATATGGAGGAGATAGCCGGTAAGAAGTACAAACATGAGTTTCAGGTGGAGGACTTTTGGATGAATCTCCCAAGTGATTTAGAGGTTAGAAGGAAGATGCATTGCAGGCTACCCTTAGATTTCATCAAGAAATGCAAAGTTTAGTTTATAGAGTAGCTGATCAAGCTCAGGATAATGGTAGACATCTCCAGTCGTCTTATGACAAAGAAGACAAAGCAGTGAAGATAGATTGGAATGAGCCTAAAGTTTTAGACTTGAGAGCTTTGATGGCTCCTGTTTTATCATGTACTCGCAGATGGGTGGATGTACAGCATCAAAAGTTGAGGGAGCAGAATGTATCAATGACTTTTACTTTGGAGGCAAGACCAGAAGAAGGAGAAGCAAGCATGAGTGAGAACACTTCCCATCCTAGAGGTGCAAAGAGGAAAGAAAGACCTGAGAAAAGGGAATCTTCCAAGAGGAAACAAGAGGCCAATCGTGATCACCCATCAAGCACATCTTCTCGACATGAAAAGAGGGCAAGCCAAGGGGAAGGTCAAGGGAAGATGGTACCTGAAGTTGATGAATCTATGGAATCTATGATACAAAATGACAAGCCAGAAAAGGGACAGACACCTCAACATTCATCAGGTCAATCTCCCCAAGTTGATGAGCTACATGAAGAGAAGAATGATGATGAAGTGACATCTCCTCTCCGAGAAGATGAACCACTGCCTAAAGAAATACAAGTAAGAGAGACAAGATCTGTCATTCCGGATTGGTTAAAAGAGAGACTGACAAGAGTGATTGTGGTTGAAGAGGAAGAAGATGTATTTGATTTAGAAAGCCTCATAGGAAATTCTCAAGAGGTAATGGAAAAGAAGGTGGCCACCAAGATGTCCAAGGTGATAAGAGATGAGACAGGATCCAGGAAATTGCAAATAGCTACACCAGTAGTAGACAAGTATGAAGGTGAGATTCTTGCAGATGAGTATGACTTAGAAACATTTGAGCTTGGTTCTTGCAGATGAGTATGACTTAGAAACATTTGAGCTTGGTCCACTCACTACCGAACAAGTGATGGAAGAAGCAACTGATTCATTTGAAGCACTTAAAGACAAACTTAAGGAAGAAATGGAAAAGAATAGGAAGCTTGAGAGAGAGGTCGGTGCTTGGAGAGGCTATTTTAGTCATCTCAATCAGCCTTTGAGACATCAGGATCCAGCAATATCTCCTTTACAAGCACTTCCTCTTGAATCAGTTGGCGAGGCAGAAAGGGTCAAGAGCTTAGTTCAGCTTATGAGCTCTTGGATTGATAAATCCCACACGGTAGCCGTTGAATTTGCAACAAGAATGATGAAGACAATTCATCGAGCTATCCAGGTCCTTGAGATTGTCCATAATCTCATGATAACTGTAGCCGCTTTCGCTCACACTAGAGATGTCATCATTCCTGTCCTGCAAGTAATAAGACAAACACCAAGACGGATCCTAGCACAAGAAAAGATAATGGATGGAGGAACTCATAACCTCCTATAGTGGTCAACTCTGCACCAGATGAAAGAGGTCCTTTTTGAAGACATCAGCACCAAATGAAGTCAAGTTGAAGGTATCATCCATCCAATTCAAGATAAGGTGTTCGAGGTGTTGTGTACCATCCTTGGCAGGCGGATCGAGATTGATACAGATGTGGACATCCAAGAATTGGAGGAGAGAGTCAAGGTCATCTTTTGCAAAGAGGAGAACGTCATCACAGATGAGCAACGAGACCTGATGTTCACTACCATGTTCCTGATTGATAAGATCAAAGAACTTGAGCCTGGATGGGAGACAACTCTTCTCACTGCTTTTGATCAGGTCATTCACTTGGAAGAATGAATGAAGAATCTTCCTGAGATTCCTATTGCTAAGATTGAAGGAATTGTGTCCAAATTCGTTGGATATGCTAAGAAGGAGCATAGGAAAGGGAATAAAGTTCTAGAAGAAAAGTTGTTATAGGATGATGTGGCAGCTTATTTACTATTGGTCTATGTTTCCTCGATATTTGTGCCAATTAAATATTTGGCTATGCATTTAATAATGTTCATCTAAATGGGGACCTTTTTTGTAACAAACCCTAATTAGGGTTTAGGTGTCAAAGTCCTAGCCATTGATCTTCTTTCGATCTGGGCCGTTCATTGTAATTGAGGATGCTATATATACCCTCACTCATTTTCATTTTGATATAGAATAAGAGTTAGAAGTTAGAGAAGAGAGAGAGCTTAGAGAAGAAAGTTATTGTGTAGCAAGATTGAGTAGTGAAGAAAGAATTTTGAACAATTGTTGTCCATTTGGCTTTGAGATCAATAAAATATTGAAGTTATGGTGTTTTATTGCAATACTTGTGGCTATCTTCATGATCGTTTATCTTCTTGAATCATTCTCAGTCGAAGTAGTATTTAAGTTTAAGTTTGAAAGACTAAGTGTTGTGCTTGATCTTTGGTGAGATTCATGTTCCAAACCACTAGCTTCTTACTGATTGTAAGGACGCCTTGTGTGGTCAACTGGAGATATTGAGATTGCTTAAACATTCAATCATTGTTGAAATATTGATATGTATCTTTATGATAGTATCTATATCCTTGATGATTTCAAAATCACTAAATCACCTTAGAAGATCACATCAATTCCAGCAGAGTTGTAATTCCTTGGCAATACTGAAATTGGTAGAATCTTACCAAGTCCAGCTTACATTGAGTCATTCTTAGGATTAGATTAGTATTCATCTCTTAAAACCCTTATCTTTTGATCTTTTTTGAGAATCTGTTAGTATTAGGAAAATCCTGTTCCTGCAATCAAAAAGAGCGTGACACGGACAAGCTTTCTCAGAAAGTGCGTAAGACCCCTTGAAGAAACAGCATTTACAACGACCACTGGTTTTTATCCACACGTAGAGATCCTACAACGAAGAACCTTGAAGTCACCTTGATTGATCCTTTTCGCGATATCTTCAGCATTCAGAGGCTTTAATCAAGAGAGGATAAGGTACCATTTGGGTATTTTATTCTGTGTTTGGTTGTGTACAAAATACACGTCAACATGTTCTCTCTTCAAAGTTAAATAGTGTCTTCCTAAAAAAAAGGAGTTTTGATTTTCTATTCTTCCTTGCTAGATTTTTTCTTTCCTTTGGGCCTTTGATTTGTCAATATCTTCTACTTTTGTCAGCCATTGGATTTATAGCATATATTGTGGCTTATGGTAGATCAGTTTTCTTGTCCCTATCGACTTGTGTTCATTCTCTTCTGGCATATTTAGGGATTTGATTATTGTCATCCTAGAAAACCAATTGTCTTTGTGTCAAAGTGTTATAGTCAAGGTGTATTATTGGTTGAGTTTGACACCTTTGATTAAAAGAGTAGTCATGGATAAATTAAGTTTCATCGAGAAATTCGATGGTAGAGACTTACATACATGGTAGATAGAGATGTAGCTACACTTGATAGAAAAAGATCTTTGGGATGTTGTCAAACTGAACTTAGTCACACCAACTGATGCAGGTGAACTTGCTAAGTGGAAAATAAAAAATTAGAAAGCTTTGGGAACTATTGGTCTCGGCTTATCAAAAACATATTTACAGCATGTGGATTTTGTGAAGTCAGCAAAAGAGATTTGGGAGTCATTAAACAAGCTCTTCAAATGTGAAGTAGAAAGTGCCAAGACAACATTGAAGCAGAGATTGCATGGATTAAAGATGGAAAAAAGGTACAAAAATGGCAGATCATATTAGTAAGTTTCACTCTCTCCTAAATTAGCTAGTTGGGATTAATGAGAAAGTAAAAAAATATGATGCCAAAGCAATACTTTTGAATAGTTTGCCTAAAAATATGTCTGGGATGGTGTTCACATTAAGCAAGGTAACCATTAGTCTTGAAGGGGTAATATCTACTCTACTTGACCATTAGTCTTGAAGGGGTAATATCTACTCTACTTGACCATTAGTCTTTATTTGTACATAACAAAGCAAGAAAAGGTATGTATAAATCCAAGCATATTCCTTCAAAAGGAAAAATCAAATGCTTTTATTGTAATGAAATAAGACATTTAATTTTGAATTGTAAGAAGAAGGCACAAGATCTACTAGATGATAAACTAGATCATCATGTTTCCTTAGCTGAAGAAACTGTTTGGGAAAACCATGGCAATGATGAAGAGCTATCGTGTCCTAGTGATGAAGAATACGTGCTTTAGATAAATTCAAGACTGGAAGTCGGAGGCATAGGAGGCTGGAGGACACTCTACGTCCTCTCATCAGTCACCAACGATGAGGCTGCTCATCAGCTTTGGTGGCATTTTATTTTCTTGTATGCAACATGATATGATTGGGTTTTCAGTGCTCCTAGTTGTGTGAATAAGTGGAATTTCACGTTGTGTGTGGGGAGGGGGGGGGATATAACCAGTGTTCCATTCCCATTTCGTGCCAAATGACTAAAGTCGAGGGCATCTTCCAGTGGTAGTGGTAGTTGTCTATGTTGTTCAAGATTGAGTGGCAGCGATTGATAACAGTGACTACAATTAAGAACATTGTAATCTTTTGGAATGTAATGTTTTTCTAGTATGGGTTTTTTAGATTTGTGATATGTCTGTTGATTTCTAAGTAACTTCTTTGGTGTACACGCATAGTGGTGAACAAAAGCAACAAAGTAAGTTAGTTCATGCATCTTGAAAGGGTTTGTGGGAGGATCCAAAAAATCACACGAGATGGACAGTTGATGGGTCCTATTCATGTCCAGGTTTGTATTAAGCATGTGTGAAAACCATGAAAGGTTGATGGGAGATGCCTTTATTTTGAATCAAGATCATAAGAGTTGGGCTTACTGTAGATGGAGTGTAATGTTGGGAAATTAATTGTTAGTGTTCATATAATTTAATAATGTGAGTTATCAACACAACTAAGGTAGCTATTACGTATGTGAGAATAGTTATTTGTTGAAGTTTGTTTGTTTGTATTTAGAGTTGTTAAAACAACTCATTATAATTAGGAAATTCGTTTAGAGGGTTTCCTATAAAATAGGATATTGGAATCCTATAAAGATGTAATATGCATTGAATGATGGGAAGTGAATTGAATTAAAATATTACTTTGTGTGCCAAATTTGCTCACATTTTTTTGAAACATATAAGTATAAAAACAAATTTTAGTTGAAGGAAATAACACGTTTTAGATATATAATTACTTTGAAATGTATATAGAATTCATGGAATATGAATTCCATGGCATCAAAACAAATATTAAAATTAAAAATATAAGTCTATGGCTTTAGAGCAACGTTACCAGGAGACCCGTCTCCTACCCCTGGAGACGCGTACTAGTATCGAAGACCCGTCTCCGGAAACTTCTTGATGCATAAGGTTCTTTTGACTGCCGTCTCCTGCCGTGTCCTGCCGTCTCCAAAGTCTCCCGACCAAAAAATGAAGTCTCCTAAAAAACTTGGGGCAAAATGCAATAAAAAGGCAAAAAAAAAATATAAAAAATAAATAAGAGAAGCTTACAGCAAAGCGAAGCCGTAGGGAAATAACTAATAAGGAAATTGTTTCGTAGATTGACAAAAATCCATGCAAAGTTATAGTGATCGGATCTATTGATAGCATAGACTTTTTGTGAGGACTGATTTCTTATCATTGTAATAGTCTAAATAGAAATTGCCTTAACTATTTAGCAAACAATATTGAGTGTGCTCAACATCTATATTACCTTACTTTCACTAAACAATTTAGACCGGCTATTAACAGTATAAACAATTTTAATTTCAATTTTTGTTCAATTTTAAAGTTAATGTTAAACTTTACCATTGTTCCTGTTTCAAAGTTCTCTGTCATGATATGTTTCAGAAATTATTAAATTATATTTAAAAAAAAATCGGCGTCTCCAAGTACCCCCGTCTCCTATTTTTGAAAATTAGCTGTACCAGTACCGGTACCAGTCTCCAAAGTCTCCAAGTACCCCTGTCTCCTGGTAACCTTGCTTTAGAGGAGCTTGCATTACTCATCGCAACATCACAACGAGTCATGCGTTGGCGTCGAAGATAGGTCCCAGATGATGATGCAACCATGCTATTTGATTCAAGCCTTCAAGATTGGATGTTTTGTCGTCAAACTCATTCAAAGAGGAATGGTTAAGTTAGAAGATAAATAGTTATGTTACAGTTTGACATAAGCAAGGATACTAATAAATGGGGTTGTTCTATGAGTTGTCTGTGCAGGGCAAGATTGATACATTTTTTCATCATGGAAATGACATTTCTTGCCAACTATGTGATGTAGGGGCATCCAGGAAATTCATCCGGTTGGAGTAGTTGACTATGGAGTTGTTGATTATCGAGGAGGTGACCTTGAAGATTGTTGCGTTTCTTCATATTTGTGAATTTAAAGCTGCAGATCTAGATTTAGCATCTAGAGACCCTTGACTTAAACATATTCGAATTTCATGGCATTTGGATTTGATTCTGGTATTGTTCCGGTGTGGTTTGTCCTTGCCGTGTTCTTACAGATATCGATTCCGGTATTGGTGCGGTATTGGGTTGCAAATCGTTTCCGTGATGTGTAGATCACATGGGAGTATTGTCTTGGACCTGGCCTATGTTTGTGGAGGTCCCATTCAAAGCTCTAAACATTTTTGGAGGTGTTCTTGGTGATTTGGCCGACGAGCTTGTGTTTACACGTTTCTTCATAAACCGGAGCATTTTGGCCGACTTGATTAAGTTGTTGAGGCTTGCAGAAGGTATAAAGGGGAAGATGGAGATTCGTTTGAAGGGGGGGAGATCCGCAAAAGATAAGATTCCGGAAAGATGTAGATTCCGGAGGTGCAGAGGTGTTTTGGTACGGCAGACTGAGGTCCGGATCAGCAGACAGAGCAAAAGATAGATGATCTACCGGATCAGGAAATTGAGTTGTCTGAATCATTTTGCTATCCTGGGCTGCAACCTAGCATCTATAAAGCCTGAGGGCATATGTAATTCATCAAATTATTTTAAAAGATTGCTCCTTTTCCCTGTTTTCCCCGGTTGTAACTTGTGTAAACCGGTTCCTCTATTATTCACGGTGTTTATGTTTTAGGCTGCAAGGCGGGGCTATCCTTCGTTGGACCTCCCTACCTTGACTGCACCACTATGACTTAACTTGTATTTAGAAATACAATGTTTGTAACTTTGTAGCATGCCAACTTTGCTTATGGCAGTCCTTGTATACTAAACAAGTTGTCCAATGTATGCAACAAGATAATACTTTGTGGCTTTGACCATGGAGATGCAGAGATTTGCAACAGGGATATGTATTTTGTAGATTTTTTTATCACGATTCATCATTGGCCTATTTTTTGTTTAGACTAATAGTTTGATGGGGGTTTGGGGGCAATTGAGGTGCAACGCCCCTTGGTAGGGTCAAGGGGTAGCACCCTTGACACGTCCCTTGACGTGGTATAGGGTAGGGTTCTGGGGCAAAAGCCCCTACCACCAAAGCCCAAATGGAGACCTTCAAAACCACATAGACCTTCATGGCACACACCATTTTCATATTGAAAGGTTGTAATTTGTTTTCTAAAAGTACCTAAAATGGCCAAGTCTACTTTGTTGGACTTGCCTAGAATAGGTGACTTTGGTGAGTCTCCTAGACTCAGCGAGTTTTGGAAGTACTTGGCAGCCGAGACTCCCAGCAGCCGAGTCTCCCAAACTCACTGAGGGTCACTTGCCTCAGGACTTGCCGAGTCTAGGCGTTTCTTGTAACACTGTTTCTAACCTCAGAGTAGTAACTGTTGTGACCTAATCACACATCACCCCATCCCAGATAAGGACCCCCCTAGCTGTTAGGCCCTTTCGGTTGTTTGGTCTTGGTTTTTTGTGTGCGTTTGGTAGCAGTCTCTTCAATCCCTCCTATTGGGATGTTCGGGGGTCAGTTAGTGCTAATCTGCTTCTCTGTCAAGCGAGTACTGTGAGGTCTAAAGCCTGTTTTGTTCTTTTTCTAGGGTTTTGCCTTTTGTCCTAGATTTTAGGGGTTCCTGTTAGGGTTTCGGGAAAACTGAGCATACAACTGGAGTCAGGACCCTTCAGGGCACCTCCCAGCAAAATTTGAGCCCGAACGGAACAACTTTCTATTTTTAGAAAGTCCCCATTTTTTAGGGATTTTTTCAAGTCTCGGAATGTCGCCATTTTGCCAAAAATCAAACTTACTATTTTTAGTAATTTCTATTTTTAGTAAGTTTCTATTTATAGTAAGTCATTATTGCACCTGGTTTAGGGATCTAACGCTGACACTTGGAAAGTTATTATAGGCAGGGTCAGTCAGCCAGAGCGACAAGGATCAGGCATTCACAGGCATTTCTATTTCCGAAAAGTCAGATAGCAAACGAAGGTGGCCAGAAATGGGTCAAGTGTTGGAAATCCATGCCTAAAATGGAAAGCTTGGGAAAACACTCCAAACGCACAAAAGGTCAAAATAGGCTAAGTCTGGAAGTCATTCACAACTGCAATTTTCCGCCTCTCCATGGACAGGGTGAAAATGCGCCCAAGTCAGGTCTAGGGCGCTGAAATCAAGAAGGCATTCACAAGTACAATTTTCCGCCTCTCCATGGACATGGCAAAAATGCGCCCAGGTCAGGCCTGGGGCGCTGAAATCAAGAAGGCATTCACAAGTACAATTTTTCGCCTCTCCATGGACAGTGTGAAAATGCGCCCAGGTCAGGCCTGGGGCACTGAAACCAAGGAGTCATTCACAAGAGCAATTTTCTGCCTCTCTATGGACAGGGTGAAAATGCGCCCAAGTCAGGCCTGGGGCGCTGAAATCAAGAAGACATTCACAAGTGGAATTTTCCACCTCTCCATGGACATGTGCAAAATGCACCCAGGTCAGGTCTGGGGCGCTGAAATCAAGAAGACATTCACAAGAGCAATTTTCCGCCTCTCCATGGACATGGCAAAAATGCGCCCAGGTCAGGCCTGGGGCGCTGAAATCAAGAAGACATTCACAAGAGCAATTTTCCGCCTCTCCATGGACATGGCAAAAATGCGCCCAGGTCAGGCCTGGGGTGCTGAAATCAAGAAGGCATTCATAAGTACAATTTTCCGCCTCTCCATGGACAGAGCCAAAATGCGCCCAGGTCTGATCTGGGGCGCTGAAACCATGAAGGCATTCACAAGTGGAAAATTCATGAATCCTTGGCATGGTAAAATTTCACCCAAACAGAAATTTTGAAATTTTGCTTAAGGCACGGATTCCAAGGAGTCAAGGAAGAATAAAAAGCAGAAATTCCCCTCGAGCGAATTTTCAATTATGCTACTTTTAGACATCAAATCCCGGCCAAATATGGAAACTTTTATAGATTCTAAATCAGGACGAAATTCCCCATCCAATGAACCTAACTCCTAAAATTTAGGAAGATCCCTAAAAAATAGGGATATGGAGAAAAGCCGGGAAAGTTCCTTCGATGGCACGAGATGACAAGTCGGAGTGGAATTGAGCAAATCCTGAGAAAAATCCTGCAATCTCCCTCCAAAATTAGAAAGTATGGAATCAACGGGTTGGCAGGAGGAATCTTCCAAGTATGACGCATGACTAGGAGCATTTAAGGAAGGTTCTAAATTTGAACTCACATGCATGGGAAACTGCCGTGCATGTCGTAGTGATTAAGGGAAGTATGACACGCCATAAATACAATTACTAATTTGATGCCTCTTGAGAATTCTATATAAGTTGGATAAAACATTTCATTTTTCACTTGCGAGATTCAGGAAAGGAGGAGTGAAGAAGTGAAAAGTTTTTTATACTTAGTCTCTATTTCATCATTTTGAAGTATTCCCAAGATGGCGGAACCTAGCAGGACAGCTACTATCTCCAAGCAGGCAATGATCAAAGCAGAGACGAAGGGTTTTCTTCCCCATTCTCGATTGAAGTCAAGATGGGAAGAGATCAGTGATACCAACTTCGGCACGTTCAACTGGGCTGCATTCAAGATAAGAATGTTCGGAACTGCAGGACACAATCCATCTCCGACAGTTGTCAAGATTGTGAGAAGTGGAATAGTTGCAGCAGCTGGCTTTCCTCCCGCCATTCAATGCCCAAATCTAGTCTTGGAATGTGCAGCACGTTACAATCTGGAGCGGAAGACGATCTCAACGCCAGACGGCAAGTTACTGGCAACATTGACTCCAGAGGCGATTGGTGAAGCCTTCGGAATCCCTTCACATTACTCCATGACATACAGGACCAGCAGCGGAGCCCAAGCAGTCTATGAAGCAGGCCCCACCAGGTGTGCTGATTTGATCAACAAGCAATGGTTGCTGAAACCTAGAGTACACGTTTCCAAGATGCCCAAAACTCTCACAATCTTCGAGTTCAAGCAGGAATATGTAGACATGATAAAAATGCTGAGCAGAGTAATGGGATGCTCACACACGGTGAACTTCGAGCCTTGGATGTTCTTCTACATTGGCAAGATCATGAATTCTAATACATTGATTGACTGGGCTAGATTGATTAGCCACTACTTGCACAAACAATTGAAGAACCTGCAGGAGAAAAAGTCTCAGTCCTTTTTCATGAGTTCCCACCTATTCTATATGTTGGCACGAAGGGGTGGATTCGATGGGTTGCCAGCAAGAGGAATCATGGGCTGCGGGCCAGCTCAGCTAAAGGTGCATGAATGTTATCCTCAGCTACATCTCCACAACGTGAATTCTTACAAGTTGGCGAATGACACCTTCACCATGTACCTGACACGACTTATGCAAAATAAGTTGCACATGAGGTTGTCTCCGCAAGCAAGTGCTTTGGTCCAGAAGTATGGCGCCGCATTCCTGCAGTTCCCCAAGTTCACCTACATCAGGACACAGGGTTTCTCCTTCCAATCTTACAAATTGCCTAGATATCCGTCAGATAAGCTTATATTGCTCAAGCTCATGAGGCAATTGACTGCCTACGATCAGCTGCAGAAGAAGAAGAAGAAGCAATCTATTGAATTTCCAGTTGTCTTGGGGGATTTCATGGAGATATGCCCAGGATTGGAGGCCGCTGAAAGTGCAGCAAGCAAGTTGGCATTCTACCGACTACCATTTTACACTTCTAGGGCCCAATATGATCCTTACAGCCAGATCAGGAAGGTTGCCGGTGTCAAATTCATACATAGATTTCACTTGGAGGATTACTGGGCCGGTGCTGAGGATGACTTTGAGATCCGAAGAAGAATGCACTCCAGACTGCCCCTCGACACCATCAGAATAAGTGAGATCCACCAGGTGAAGGAAGACTCAGATTTGATGCAACCCGAATTCGAGAGGATAAAAGATCAACCTATCCTGTTGCCATATTGGTCGGAGCCTGAGGTAGATGATTTGAACATTTTGGCTAGGCCAGTGCTAAAATTCACTAAGCACTGGATTGACAGGCAGACAAGAAAGTTGATTGAAAACCATGTCCCTCTGACATACCAGCTGATGGGAAATCTGGATTCTCACAACAATGCAACTGAAGACTCTTCACAAGGTCAGGCAGGAAGAGAGGCCCGGATAGACAAACGAAAAAGTGCCCCAAAGAGGCCAAGGATAACAAAGACGAAGGATGCCCAACAGGAAATCCCGCGCGAGGTTCAGCAAGAAGCCCAGCAGGAGGAGCCTCCACAAAAGAGAACGAGGACAGGAAGGGAACATTCACCAGTCAACTCCGCGAGCGTACAAGAAGTAGAAATGTTCCCACATCCCGCAGGCCCACTTCCAAGAAACGTTCCAGCACCTGATATACTCAGGATCAATGCTTCACAGGGCCGTCATCAGCCAAGAAGTCTGAGGCAAGAGGTTTCCCCGCACCTGGAAGAAGTTCGCCAGGATAATTTCATAGAGACTATCCTTGGCGAAATGGAAGAGGAATCTCAAGAACGGGAGCATGCAGAGGATTACAGCCATTCCATCCCCGTGTCGGATTGGTTGATAGGCAGATTGGGAAATGAAGCAGGAGGGGAGCCCAATCCTGCTCAGGAATTAGAAGAATTATTGAAGAGGATGGATCAACCACCGGAAAGAAAGGCCCCCCGGAAGTTTTCCAAGGTAGTCAAGGAAGAATCCGGAGCCCGGACCTTGCACATTGCTGAACCTGCGGTGGATAAGGATAGGAGTGAGATCAAGCAGGAAGATTACGTCATCGGACAGGTGGATCTTGGCCATGCTTCCACCAGTCAAGTAATGGGAGATTTCGACGATTCTTCCTTTGCCATGAAGGAGAAATTGCTGAAGTCAAAAGCAAAGTGTAAGTGGCTGAAGGAGGAAAACGGACTTCTATGCGAGTATGTCAAGAGTTTCAAGAAACCCCTCAGGGAAGCAGGTCCTTCATCCACTCCCCCTCCCTTCCTTCCCAAGGAAGTAATTGATGATGCGGAACTTACAAAGGCAATGGCACAAAATTCCTGAGAATGGGTAGAGGATGTTTATGCTGAGGCAGGGAAATTTGTAGAAGATCTAGCTCAGCTCCATTCGAGGTTCGTGGCCCTCCTAAGTAGGTTGGAAACGGCGGAAGAACTATGGGAAGATGTTGATGTCTACCAAGACTTAACCATTTCCCGACTCAGGGCTCTGATGAGGACTCCAAGACAAACACTGGTAGACGGGAAAGTAATCCAGGAGAATGAAGCCTACGACTTTCCCCGATGGTTCTACGCCATCTATTCAGGGAAGAACACCCTTGATAAATTCAGCATTGATTCCGTCACCTTGAAGGAATCCATCAAAGGGATACAGGAAGAAATCCTCAGTGCCAAGGAAACTCGGCGATGGGGGAACAACAGTGAATTCCTTGAAATCCCAGTTACATGATTTCTTCTTCGTCGGTTTGTTTCCCAAGGAACAT
Organism: Cryptomeria japonica; assembly: GCF_030272615.1. Classification (NCBI taxonomy): domain Eukaryota; kingdom Viridiplantae; phylum Streptophyta; class Pinopsida; order Cupressales; family Cupressaceae; genus Cryptomeria; species Cryptomeria japonica. The sequence continues at coordinate 195,528,722 of NC_081406.1, forward strand.
TTTGCAAATGTTTCTTCATTCTCCGGTATGATGAAGAAAACACAGGAGGCCATGGCAGATTGGGAAGGTTTCTTTTCCAGAAGCAAAGAGGAGATTGCCTTGATGGAATTCAACATCGAGAATGTGCCAAGTGTCTCCATCGGAGAATTGGAAGCCGTCGTCGGTAGGTTCATTACTTACGCCATTAATGAGCGAGATAATGTTCGTTCGTTTTTGGACGAAAGTCTTTTGACTGAACCATGATGGCATATTTATGGCTGAAGGGAACATTGACTAGGCGCGGGACCGGTCAACACATGCCACCACAGGATAAGGGAATCTTCTTGCATGTCGTCCTCTCATAATGGTTTTATGACGGATTCTTCTTGCATGCCGCCGTCGCTTGGAGAGTGATGGGCATTTATGACGACGTTAGTTATATTCCAGGCATGATCATCATCATGGGCACTATTTTAGGCCCTTTTAAATTTATTGTAAGTGGGCATAATGGGTTATTTAATGCAGATTCCCACCTTGTTGCATCATGTGTGGAGAATCTTTTGGGCAAACCCTAATTAGGGTTTTGCATGTAATATGGGCTTGAGGCCTATATAAGGGGGTGACCCCCTCATTTGTAAGGAGGAGAGACTATCGTCAGAGATTGTTGCTAAGAGTTTTCGAAGCAAACACTTAATACATTGTTCAATTGTTGGTGTGTTCTTGTGTTGTTTTGGAATTCGCATGGTCTCGTTCTCTTCATAGATTAGATTTGTTTTTCATGCAATTAAATGAACTGGATTTGATAGGATCGCTTGTTGCCAAATTCGTGCTCATACTTTTGGTATGCAGCTGATTGTTGCATACCGTGCAAAGTTAGTCTGAGCCTCGTTATAAGTGTATGTTCAACTTCGATTGTTAGAAGAGATTATTCTATCTGATGGTTTCTTTTGACTATTTGAAAATCTTTAGCACTCCCCCTAAAGATTGCACCGCCTTCGTGTAAGTTGTGCTTTGCTAGCGAAGCGAAGCACGGTTGGATTTTGGACAAGTTTGTCCCGTCTCCTTGTTCCTAGGATTGGAATACCTTTAGTTTAGTTCCCCTCTACCCTGTTCCTATTTACTTTCTGCATATTTCATAATCCGAAAATCTAAAACTTAGAACTTCATTGCAAATCATCCGTGTCAACAAAGTCTTGAGCTTACATAAATTTCTCCGACATACGTAAGGCCCCTTGGATTACCAGCAATTACATCCGCCAACTGAGTCACACCCGTAATATAAAGGAACCTTGGAGTCGATTTGTCTGATCTTCCTACAATATCAGCATGCAATCGTACTTTGATCAAGAGAGAGTGAAGTGACCGTTGGGCAACTTTATTTTGTGTTGGACGCCGTCACAAAAAACACGTCAACAGTAACCTTGGAGGGAGCCATTCATTCTAGGGATCTGATACTTATGTGGTGAGTATTCAGTACCCCTTGATATAGATACAGCTGGATATGACACTTATAAAAACATGCATATATGCAGTATTAGTTTATTTGACAATTAATATTTAAAAAATAAATATATTCAACTCTTTGTGTTATAATTAGTGTCTGTAGTGACTTTGGTGCATGTATGAACAATTGTACGATTTTTTTTCTTCCTATTTGTAATTTTGAGTGCACTTTCATGAAACCTAAACTGGATATGGCACTGGATGATAGGGGCTGTATTTAAACACGTTGGATAATGCTTAAATACAGGCTTGCATATGGATACGTCTGGATACATTATCCATGTTGTATCTGGGGGTATCATATCTGTATCTGTTATCTGATACACAGATATGTGTATCCATATTTTTTGCAGGCAGGGAGTGGTGGGGCAGTGGGGCAGTGGGGCAAGTGGAGGTGGTGGTCAAGAAGTGTTTGGCAGCCATGATGAGAAATGCCCTGCAAGAAACTCCTCAATCCTACACAACTACATGTGTTCATTGGACATCAAGGAGATTGAGGAGCTTGCAGCAAAGGGGCATCCTGCAGTTAGTGAGAGGCACCACAATTGCTAGTGCCTATGGCTATAAATCAACCACATGATGATGTTGATGCTTTCAATGAAGAACAATACAATGATATGATTTTTATAGTTTAAAATCTTCTGGAAAACACTGTGCACATTTAATTTTCATCAACATTTGAGACCATCAGCCTAGTGAGAGAATTATAAGATTTATATTGAGTTTGCATTTTGTGTTGTGCTACTCGTAGTTTTATCCCTGTCCATTAAATTATTAGTTTATTTGAATTTATCATTTTGTCACATGCAACTTGTACTTTTACGACTGAATATTAATCCATTTGCATTTTTCATGACATTTGGATTTGAATTATCAATTATCTCTAGTGTTTATAACTCTTTTTGACTATTTAACTTAATTGTTTACTCTTCTTATCTTATGTGGTTATTTTTTTGAACTTTATATCTATTACAAGTATCTTGCTTGTTCGAGCATCAACATGATACCAACAATTTTATTTAGAAACTGCCTCCATATTGGAAGCCAACAATGGAAGACCAAGAGTCACAACTTAGAATTACACTTTAGATGTCCCTATGGGGAATTGAACTTATGTTTCTACAATGAAAACCCAATGTTTTAGCCAACTGAGCTCAACCCCTTGGACTATGTGGTTGATTTTGCTCATTTGGCTATAATTTTTATGTTTTTAATACTTAATATATATTTGGTATGGCTGCATCCAGCCATACTAAACTTGGGGCAAAACATTTTGTTGTAACAACATACCTGAGCTCTGTACCAGCACTAGCATATACGTATCTTAGTCTGAAAATATTTCGTTGTTAGGGAGATTTTTGCATATGGGTAACCAGAAATGATGTTGTCAGTTTAACATAAGTAGTCTGTATATCATTGCTGTGTATGAGGAAATCACTTTGCTTGTTTTGATTTATGAAGCGCTTGTTCATTCCATTTTTATTGGATGTGGTTTATATTTGTCGAGCAAAGTATCCGAACCCACTTTCTTATCAATCTGACTTTTTTGCAGATCCCTCATCGCTACAAGAGCAACTCCTGTGATGTCTGGAAAACAAAAATTTGCTGGGCATATTAGTATAGAGAAGCATAAACTCCTAATGCAAAGGGCACATAAGTCTGAGGATATGGTATGCTACTTTTCCATTAATTCAGACAAACAATTTAAGTAAAACTGGCAGCAACGTTGTTATAATTCATTGATAAAAATTTAAACAGCAATATGAGCCCAAATATTAAAATTTGGATTTGGTATTGTTAGTAGTTAAAGTTGTTAGACTAGTTTTTGGTTTCTTGATAATGACTTTATAAACCACATTAAGCTTAATGTTAAAAAAAACACTAATTCTGAATGGAAAATACATCAAACTACATTTCGAGGAATCCTGGATTCTAATTTTCTTCTGCATTTGAGAGGTGGCAATTGTTTAGTGTCTCTGCTTTTGCAATATCTAATGCGATCAAATTTCTATTGTCAACAGAAAAAAGCAGTTTCAACATCACATTGTTCTCAACCAAATACAATTGAATATGAAATGGCCATGGAATGGCGTCTTCTACAAGAAAAGTCTGAGCGTTGGTGGAATGAGTTATTTAAGGTTGCAAATTTTGATTTCTATTACAATGATGATTGATTTATTTTGGTTTTGCGCCACTAGAAGAATCAAAATTAATTGTAACAATGCACCTTTTGACAGCAAGAAGCATCAGAGGTTGATGATGTCAAGCGCAAGAATATAATTTCTAAAAAAAAGAACTAAGCCAGGCTGTAATTACGGTAAGTTTTTTCTATATATAGCCTGTCTTACTCAGCAAGATGTTACCTTGGATTAATGTTTATTTTCTAACCCGTGATCAATTATATTTTGAACTGTAATCTTCACTGCAGAAATTCTGTTTTACAGAGTAGTGCTGATGTTACTGAAGATACTGACCAGTGTGGTGTTTTGCCATTCTTTCACATATAATTGTGGCTGGTAGGTATTGGTTTGTGCTACAATTTCAGTGCAAATATTGACAGATACGTCAAGGCTGAGTTAACAAGAGCTGCATTACAGGTGATAAGTTCAGAGATCGGCACATTTTAGTATGGAGATTTTTCTATAGTACGTTGATTGCGGATGACAAAAGGATAGAGGAGTTAATTAGTGTCTGTGAGTGGGCGACAATTGTTATCGGCATTGCTTACCTGAGAAACAACTTTCTTCGCAAGGTAAATTGACATGGTGGTTTCTATGATGTCTAACATCATAGCTATTTCTATGCCTGATAGGACCAATTCGAAGCTTTACCATCTTATACCTCTGATGTATGATATTTTTGCACATTTCTCATTACTTGCTCCCAATGCAAAGTATGTTGTCTTGGTTGTATGGCTTACCCATTGTACTCCATGTGCCTATGTACGATAGCCATGATAATAGAAATATAACAATGCAAAATTTCCTCTGAATCTTTCTGATATTTGGGCAATTTGAACTCTCATATTGACAGTATTTAATATTGTACAAGTGTTAATTAGATGAATATTGCTAATAATACAAAACAAAGATGAAAAATGACAAGAAGCTTCATAAAGTTTGTTTGCTATGTTATCCTGGAAAGGCTTTATAGCCCGGACAATTTTGCATGATATAGGTTGAATATTTACCCTGGTCAAATTATCCGAGGTCTGTAGTGTTTTGTAATTTCTATCCTTCATGCATATGGCCTCTAGCCTCTAGCAAAGCTTATTAGCCATGCCAGTAGGTGCATGCCAAATTTTACATCATACGATTTGCATTATTGCCACATCGATCATATGTTAACTAAATGTAAATCTGCAAGGCAGAAGCCTAATGGGTGTCTTCCCAAGTGATACAGTGTTGATACCTTGGTAACATAGTTGAAAGGCTATGATGGTACCGGTCTTTGCATTGGAAGGACTACAGATATAACAAATGTACGCTTATTAGAATCGCTCGTGATGCCAATGATGTCTGGGTGCAGTAACTATTGACTTCGAATTGAAGCCAGAAGCCTAGTGGGTGCCTTTTGAAGCAATACAAGTGTTGATGCCTAGGTAACTTAATTAAAAGGTTATAATGATACACCACTATTTGCATTGATAAGACTACAAATAAACCAGACTTGTGCTTATTACAATTTGTCGTAATGAGAATGACGTTTGGGTGTAATATTTATTTACTTGAATCCAATAAACTTTCTTGTTGCTAGTCTGTTAAATACAACCACAAGAGGGTAGTTGCGATACAAATGTTTAACAAGATAAGAACATCAATCTTGTTTCAATAGTGTGCCCAAGGATTTTGAGCCAAAATTAATTTCCTGTAACAGACGTCATAAATAAGAGATCGCCATGAAAGATTCAGGTCTTGCATATGATGCTTAAATGGGTAAAAAATACATGAAAGTAGTGGTCATAAGACTGGCTCATACATTTTAAAGAACGTTATTAAAGTGCAATAAGAGTATAAGGATATAGCTGCCTTTGTTGGCATTGCTAGCCTGGACTTTTTGCAAGTCCGGTGGTAAATGTTCAAAACTTAAAATGTGCCTTGTGCCGATGCATTTTGCAAGATTGGCTGTACATATTTTTCAGTCTTAAAATGGAAATGCCTTCTGGAGAGACTGATATGTGTAAAGGATTCCATATTTGATGTAATTTGCGTATATGGGCGAACAAGTTGTGAATGGATGGCCTTTTGAATGTACGATGACATTATAATATAGGTATGCTTATGGCAAGAGCCGTGCTATTTTGTAACGATCTCATCACTTATTCTAGGTATATGTTCTAATTGAGCAACAATGGTATTGATTAGGATGTTCTATTTGAACACCAATGGTATTGATTAGGATGTCCTATTTGAGCTCATAGTTTATTTATTTTTTAATGCATATGTATATCATGTTTTGCTTTGTATGCCTCGATTATTTGAAAATTCTGTACAGAAATTGATCAATATGTTTTTATATAGTGAGCATAGTTATGAAATAGCGAGGTTGGCAAAACCAGTGGTGTATTATACGGTGGAGAGAGTGGTGTATTATACGATAGTGAGCATAGTTATGAAGTAGATGATGCTTTTGATTGTCTTACATTGATTTTAAGTTTGATTAGGGTTTAGTGATTCACTGTAGTCTGTTGATTATTACTTCATCTACTTTTTAATGTTTGAACTTTGTTGTGGGATCTCTTTGGTCCATACTCCCCACACTTTGGATTTTAAAACAAGGGCCCCAATCTTGTGATAAAGCAAGCCCATAGGTAAGGAAAACCTACAAAACTAGTCTAAACAATGCTAGACCCAACCATGTTCAATCTCACACCCTTCACTCTAGAATGAGTTTGGGAGATGGATTTTAATAAAACCTTTATTTCTCTGCATAATTGTTTAGGAAATATGATCTTCCAAAAATCCTTAGATCTTGCGGAAGCTGGAGGATTCCTCCACATAGGGCCTTGTTCATGGTTTGAATATAATGTCGAGCTTGAGAAGCCAAAAGTTGAACAACCACTTCAAGAGCAGATTGTGGCCGAAGTAAAGCTAATGGAGCAAGAAGAGATTGAGTAATTGGGTCAAAAGGCAAGTGGGATTCACCAATAGGAGTTGATGGTGCAAAAGGAATGAGATTGATTAAAGTCACATCAATTACAAGAGATTGAGTAATTGGGTCAAAAGATGAGTGAGATTCACCAATAGGAGTTGATGGTGCAAAAGGAATGAGACCGATTAAAGTCACATCAATTACAAGAGACTCCTTGTAGCCCACATGGTGTACAAGAAGAGAAGATTTAATATCTTGAGAAGCATCATTATCCAAAGCATCAATCACAGAGTCAGGAGTAGTAGTCCAGTGATCTTAGCAAGCATTCTTCCACCACGATGTTGCACCCTTGTGTGGGGAGGGAGGACTATAAAAATTCAGGTGGTTAATGGCAAAGCTTTGTTTACTTCTGAAGGGAAGACCCTCATAATTTACTGGTTAAGTTCTAGGTTTGTTCCCCACCATCAAAAACACGTTTTTGTAAAGACTTAGAGATGTTGATGTCCACCGGCGTATGGGCTCATAATGTAGAGTGACACATGTAGGAAGTAGAAGAGTCAATTTCCAAAAAACAACTAAAAGTATTCCTAATGGTCTCATAGCATGAGTCTTATCAAAATTGGAGATTTGGAAGCCAAACACACCAAGTTTGAACATTGAGAGGTTCAAAGAGAGGGTTGAATGAGATAGACAAGGGCTTGATTGAGTTAAAGTGCTTGACCTATATCCATAATCTTTCCTCAAGCACCAAATCTCTATCTTTAGAAGAGTTAAAAGGTGCAACAAAGAAGCCCTCGACACAAAGGAAGAGCTCAATCTCACTATTAGATGTGAGGCTTCCATGTATCCTAGATTCATTTGTATAAATTGAAAAGGGTGGACTAAGAATCGTTTAATATTCCAGCCAAACCCTTACATAGATTAAATAGTTAATTTTATGCACACCATGTCCAAAAACAACCATTGGGGAAGATGTGCACAGGGGAGGGGTTTATTACGATGAGTAATTGGTAAAAAATTCAATGTATTAAAATGAATGATCGAAAGATCATTATAAAGATTACAAAACAATGTTTCTAAAAATAAACAATTGTAAATAGAAATTTATTAAATATTTACAATATATTACATGATTGACCATTAACAAATAATAAAAGATATTTATTCTAATACCCTCCCTTAATGGTAAGTCTATCAACTACACCAAGTTGCCCCCTAAATTTGACAAACTTGTCTGGGCTTAGAGATTTGGTGAGGATATATGATGTTTGATCCGTCGTCGGAACATACAACAACTAAACTGATCCGTCTTCAACCAACTTTCAAATGAAATGACAATGAAGTTCAATATGTTTGGTTCTCTCGTGGAAGACCAAATTTTTGGCTATTTTGAGCACCCCCTGATTATCATAGTAAAGGGAAGTAGGACCTGCTTGAGACATTTGGATGTCTGAAAGCATCCGTCAATGCCAAATTGCCTCACAAGTTGCCTTAACTGTTCCTCGATACTCAACTTTTGTCAAGGAAAGAACCACTGCCTGCTACTTCTTACTAGTCCAAGTGATTGCAAATTGAAAACATACCTAGAAGTTGATTTTTTCTCATCAACCGAACCTGCCCAATCCAAGTTTTGAGTAACCAGAGATTCTAGGATCGTGACTTCCGTTGTACATGACTCCAAAATTAGAAGTACCCTTCACATAATGCAGCACACACTTTGTTGCTACCTAATGATTCGTGTTTGGAGCTGTCATGAAGCGTGAAATGTAGCTCACTGCAAAAATGAGATCAGATCTAGTAGTAGTAAGATAGATGAGACTGCCCACTAGTTGCTTGAATGTTGATTCGTTCACCACAGGTGAGTCCGATTTGGTTGTCAGCTTTAGGTCTTTCTCCATAGGTGTGGATGCAAGTTTGCAATCTTGCATCCAAAATTTGTCCAATAAACTGCGAGCATACTTTGACAGAGATATGAAGATACTACCCTCAGTCTGCCAAACTTAAACACCTAAACAATAGTGAAAAAGTCCCAAGTCTGTCATGTCAAAGGATTGGCACAAACTCTGTTTGATTTGATTGATCAAAGTTGTAGAACTACTAATGATAATTAGGTCATCAACATAGACAACAAGAATAAGAATATCATCACCACTGTTTTTGACATATATATTAGAATCAAGTGGACTCCTCTGAAAACCGTTGTCTATTAGGTACTTGTCAATCTTGATGTACCAAGTTCGAAGAGCCTGTTTCAGGCCATAGAGTGCTTTCACCAGTCTGCACACCTGATGTTCTTTTGCAACAACCTTAAACCCTAGAGGCTACGTCATGTAGACCTCTTCCTGAAACTCACCGAGGAGGAATGTACTCTTAACATCCATCTGATGGACTTTCCAACCAAGTTGAGCTGCTAAGGAAAGAACGAGTTGTACGGTACTCATTTTGGTTGTAGGAGCAAAAGTCTCCTCATGGTCAATGCCTTCCTTATGTGAGAAACCCTGAGCAACGAGATGAGCTTTGTACTTGTCAAGGGTTTTGTTAGCTTTGTACTTAACTTTATACACCCATTTGCAGCTAATGGTTTTCTTCCCTCGTGGAAGATCGGAGAGGACCCAAGTGTTATTCTTCAAAAGACTTTGGTGTTCATCTTCCATAGCCTTTTCCCACTTAGGAATCCCTTTAGCCTCAGAATATATTTGAAGCTAAAAAATACTATGAATGTTTGCCATGAGAGCAAAGTTGACTGTATTTTGTTGTTTTCTCTTGTTTCTGGAAGGTCTGCCCTCAATGAGCTCATCAGGACGAAGATCCTTGATGGTCTTAGCCCACCATTTAGACCGAAGAGTAGAAGTGCCAACATTAGATACATAAGTAATAACTGGAACTAGAGGTGGAACATGTGGAAGATTAGCATCATTCAGAGGAAATTTAGGTAGTGCATCATCAAATTCAGAATTTGCATTATCTCTCCCATCAGGTGAATCAAATGGAAGATCGACACCTAAATCAGAAGCCTTCAAAGGGTGATCCTTATAATTCTGCTCAGACGAGGAAAGCTGAAATGGTCCTCGTTCTTCATCAAAGACAACATCACGACTGGAGATAAGATGATCAATGTCTACATCAATTAGTTGGTAAGCCTTGTGGTCATCGCTGTACCCTGTAAACATAGGCTTCTAACTCTTGGAATCCAATTTGGAGCGCTTGGCATTTGGAATCCAAACATATGCTAAAGAGCCAAAAACTTTCAAATGACTGATCCTGGGTTTACGACCAGTCCATGCTTCCTCATGAGGCTTCTCCTTAACAACATGTGTAGGAGACCAATTAAGAAGATAGATTGCAGTAAATATTGCTTTTGCCCAATATTTTTTACGAACATTCTTGTGTTCCAACATTGACCTAGCCATTTTTGTAATGTTGCGGTTGTGATGTTCTACAATGTCATTTTGTTGAGGGGTGTATGGTCTGGTTAACTGACGTTTTATGCCACGTGTATCACATAAAGTGGAGAAAGTAGTAAAACAAAACTCCCCCCATTATCAGACCTAAGAGTAATAATAGAACAACCAAACTCTTTTTCTACCAAGGCCTTAAATTTCTGAAATACAGGAAACACATCTGATTTTTGTCTAAGAAAGTACACCCACATTTTACGACTTTTATAATCAACAAAAAGCAAGAAATACTTGCACCCAGTAACAAAAGGTGTATTCATTGGATCACATACATCAGCGTGGACCAATTGTAGTATCTTTGAGGCTCACCATGAGTCACCATCCTTGAACAATGTCCTATGTTGCTTCCCAGCCTGACAAGCTTTCTTCCTGAACAAGTTGAGCAAGGTAGTGAATTTTTAGGTGACCATATCGATGATGCCAGAGACTGCTAATAGAGGAGGATTTAACTGCAAAAGCATGCTCAAGAGAATCACTAGTATCCACAAGTATATATAGACCATGATCCTCGATGTGAATAGCTATAGTAGTGCGAGATGCACAATCAACATTTGAACACTTGTGTGAACTGAAGATCACATCAAGCTGAAGAGAATGCCACATAATTTGACTCACTAAGAGAAGATCGAGTTCCATTGCAAGAACATAGTGTACATTGAGGAAAATGAGATTGCTCCCACTAGATTGTATCTGAATGTTGCCCTTGTCGACAACGATATACTCTTCACCTCCTCCAAAAATGATTGAATCAGTAAAGGGAGATAATTCTATAACCCAATCATGTCGATGAGTAAAATGTCGAGATGCACCAAAATCTATATACCAGGCATAAGACTTCACATGGTCTGCAGGTCTTTTAGCCATGAAGGCGTAAAACGCATACTCTTTCTGCTCTGTGCGCTCAACGACATTGGCTTTAGGCTGAGACCCTCCTTGCTTCTGTTGTTCGGAAGCTAAACGATTACGGCAATCCTTGATCATGTGGCCATATTTGTGACAATAATTACATTGCACTTTCTTCTTTTGGTGCTATCTTGAGACTGACTAGGGCCTTTCTGCCGAGATGATTGAGCTTTGTCTTTATCCTTACGAAATGGCATTGCTACCAAACTGTTGTTTCCAACAGTCTTGCTGGAGAAGTTTGGTGCACAACTCCGGAAATTTTAGATCAACATTTGTTGAAGTAATGTTGAGATTTTCTATGAAGTACACATATGATTTAGGTAGACTTTTCAAAGTTATAACTATCATATCCTTTTCCTCCATTTTCCGACCAATGGCTTCCACCTGATCTCAAATGTCCTTAATCTTCATGAGATACTCCTATAGGGACATATGTTCATCCATCATGATGGAGAACAACTGGTTCTTTAGGAAGAATGCTAGACTCTTGTCGGATGTCTCATGCAATTCCTTCAGGTGCTTCCATATATCTAATGGTGACTTGCTAGAGGGAATTTGAGACAATTGGTCATCTGTGATGGAGAGCTTGAGGAGCATGACAACTTCTCGATTCTGCTCATCAAAATTTTCCTGGTCATGTCCGTTAGACACAATGTGCCACTAAGAGGGGGGTGAATCAGTGGTACTCAATTTCTTTTCCCTTAAACTCCTAAGTATGTGTACCGGTTAACATACTAAAGCTAAGGTAACTTGCTAGTATGATAAGGAGAGGTTACTTAATGTAATCACACACAAGGGGAAATCACATAACACTAGCATATACGAGGAAAACCCAAGATGGGAAAAACCTCGGTGAGAAATGCTGCTGGAGTCTACTGCTCCAATGAGCCTCGTAATGAATTTCTAATTACAAAGTTTAGGGCACCAACCCAAGGAGCACCAACCCTTGCACCGAGTTACAACTCAGTGATCTACAAAATATATCATCAATTACAAAAGTAATAACCTGTTACAAGTGAATCTTACAACCACTGCATATAATCTCTCTACCGGTATCACCCCTTCTCTACCTTACCAGTTCTCTACTCTTCCTGTCACTTTGCCTCTCTTTTTCTTTATGTTGGATCACTATTTGGCCTTTGGCATTACTTGGCAACATCTCTCTTTGAGGCATCATCAAATTCTGTCTTCGACCTGCATATTTATAATTAGACTTTCCCGCCAAAAGCAAAATTCAAACTTGGCGCCTTAGGGTTTCTTCCACTGATCACAAGGAACATCAAATCCAATCAGATCTCCTTCCAGAGATCGATCACCTGCAACAAATCAATCAAGCTCCGCCAATCTCGAGACTTCTAATACACGTTTGCTAAGTTTAGCAAACATAGACAGTCTTTCGGAAAGGCACTTGGCCACTCACCATAAATGGTTCATCAGATTGCATCACCAACCTCGTTCTGCACCTAGACATTTCGCATTGATTGATGCCTCCCTTCGATCACCTCTGTTCGACCTTCCTCGAGCCACACACCTCTGCAATGCCTCCCATGATTTTTGCAGTCAACATTAATTGTCGACCAAATACCAACAACCTCATCGAAACGACACTTCGTCGACCTCTGCGAGCTTGCCACTTCAACTCCACATGGCATCCTTGTCAATATCCACCTCAACAAAGATCTTTGTGTCGGCTAGACTCGGGTCACCGACAATCAACACACAACCGATCCTTTTATTTTGTTGGTTATCTAACCTTGCCAGTATCGCACACTTTACCGGTTAACCATCGTGTTTGCACTTTGTTGCTCTGCTGATGGAACACCTTAACCGGTCGCCAGACATGCCTATCCATAGCATGCTCATTCTCATCAAGTAGGAGCACATCACTTAGCCTCTTTGCTCTCTTACTGGTTCTCATACTTATCGGTAGGCACCTTGATGACACCATGTCATCAACCTTCAGTTGTTTCCATCTGAGGCATCTACATGTTGGTTGCACTCTCTATCTGCAGTTCCTCAACTTTGCCTTCTTCATCATCAAACCGAACATCATCTTAGCCAGTTTGTCAAGGTGACAAACCCATCACTTCTTTACTCGTCATTTTTTGTCCCGATGGCACAATATGCCAACCCTTTCTGATTCGGTGCACATCTCTGATTACATGCACCCGAGGCATCCTTTTTGTTTCACCGATAGATCTGGTGTGCGCCTTCAATCACCTGCCTTCTACTTCTATCTTATCTCACATAACTAAGATGCATAATAGGAGATAAGCTCCACTTACCAGTGGGAGTGGATCCTTGTCATCTGCATCCTGTAATGCACTCATGTGGCTTCCCTGTTTGTGCATCATATCTTTAAATAGACACATGTGATCCAGTTGGGGCACATTCACTGTCAGTCTTCTCTTCATATGGTGACTGCATCCTTATCCGATGGGAGTCTTGTTGTTTGACATCCACACAACATACCGGTGACCTGTACATCCTTCTCTTCCGGTGTTGATGTGATTTAGATAACATTCCCCCTCTTCATCACAATCAACCGACCAACATCTTGCTCTCTTGTAGATGTCATCATTTACCGGTTGTTATATCATACCGGTCTCTTGTCCATATCTTCCATACAAGTCAAACACTAATTTGTGTACCGGTGACTCCTCCGGCCATTATGCTTAATGACATTCTCTCCCTTATCGGTGGTCTACAAAGCTAGGTGGTATCAAAGACATCACATCCAGTATGCATCAATGACAGTGCTACACATACATCTCTTGTACTGATAGCCTTCCTATACCAATTGACATCAATGACAACATAATACCAACAACGTCTAGCTGCAGTAGGACAAAGTTTTGTACCCAGGATGATCTCATCAAGATGATGATATTCAAAAATCGTCAGCATGCGCTGCTTCTAGGTGTTATAATTCGTGTCGTTGAATCTCTGGCTGCCTTCCAACATTAAGTTGGTCAAAGATGCCATCATGCACACTTTTCAAAGCACGAAAAATGATAAATTTAAAAAAGGCAAAACACTGAAGTCAAAATCTAAGGTATAGATCCCAATGCAGAAATAAAGGCAGATCGGGTATATACTTTAAACAAATGGGAAGTATGATTGACACGAAGCCCAAGGTACAATTTTCGTAGACCCAAAATAATGTGGGAGAAACCCACAAGGAATCTGCAATGAAAACTTAATTCCAGCAAAAAAAAATCTGAGAGAATGCTACAAAACCCTAGGTCATGCGCAAATTAAAAAAAGCCCACTAAATTTCGAAATTAAAAAAAAAAATCTCAAGTTCAAGGCACAAAGAGGGCAAAGACGGGTCGCGGAAAAAAGAGGCCGCGAATTGCATAAAGAACCACAGTATGCAGAAATCACGTGAGAAAAAACCCAACAAAGAACGAAGACAGAAGGCGCCAAAACCCTTCGCACAATTGGTGCCGTCATGAAAAAAGCAGAACACAACAAAAAAAGAGATCACCGACAAACACGAAAACCATAGATAAAACGCGAAATCGCGTTGCAAGTGTGGAAGAGTCGATGCAAGTCGTTATGGGTCGCAGGCATAAGAAAAGTTGTTGCATACGGACAACAAGCCGCGATCATAAAAATCGCGTGGTAAAAAAAATCAAGCCTGATGCGATGCGAAGAGAAACAAAGCATGAGAATTTATAGACCTGCGATTCTTCATGAAAACCCTCGAACACGATGTGTAGAAACATTATTTTGGAAACTCTGCATATACAAAAAAAACCCCTTTTTTCAAAAATTTCAACAGGGCCGAAAGTCTAAAAAAGAATTTCAAAATTCTTTATTTTGGCTCTGACACCATATTATGTTCAGAGCATTCTGTGAATCCTGCATAAGACGGATGAAGAAATTCTTCCGAATGTTATAGTCCGCTAACGTTTCATCATTGGGAATTCCCTCCTCCTCATGATGATGCTGGTGAAGGCAAAGATTCAGGAGGGGGGAATTCCCCCTGAAAAGCAGACACTCTTGTTTGGTAATAGGGTGCTTGAAAATGATAAAATGTTAGCGGACTATAACATTCATCAAGATTTCTTCATTGGACTTGCAGAATGCCTGAACATAATAGGGTTGAAGTTTAGCTCATTGAGGGCAAGTAGCATCTCGAGAACTTGCAATGGTTGCATAGGAATGTTGACATCCAAAACCCATAACAATAGACTTCACATTACAATAGCATGGTTAGTAGAAGTAACTCCAAGCATTGGAACATGGATTTGTAGCTTTGTGGCAACATTAATGACCCCAAAAGTCGCAGTAACCAAAAACATCACGAGTCGGGGGCAGATCGTTGCTGGTATCCATAAGGGAGGGCAACGTGACACCACAAACACCACAGAAGACCTCAAATAATCTAAACCACCGACTCGTGGCAGAGAAACAACTTTCATTATAAGTAGGGAAAAGCATGCACTAGACAGATCAATGGCCCCCAAAATGCTTAAAACAAAGGAGACATGAACAATGGGCGAGCTTCCATGAACTAACTAAAGATGTTTCTCTTGTTAAGTTTCTATCAAATGTGATGTTTCATATGATTGTATGATATGCTATCTATCTACTTTGGTGCTCATTATTTATTGTTGTAGTGGCTATATCTTTGAGCACCTGAGGGAGTCCTCCCTATCATTGCATGTGCTACTTCTTTTGACGCTTTTCCATCCTTCCATGATGTTTTAGGTATCTTTTAACAATGTTCTTATGTTTCAGTGATTTTATTGTTGCATAAGTTTTTCCTTTTTTTCATTTAGTTTATTCATCGTCATGTCAAATCTTTCATCTTACACCATCTCTTCTCAAGAACATTCATACATTCCTACTTCTCATGCCTTAAATACACCATTGAGTTATCATAAAAGCGAACAAGCTTATTAAAAAAGGGCAAGGGATATGTGTAGGCACCTAAAAATGTCTCATTGATCATGTCCTAATTATTCCTCTAATTGATTAAATAATTCTTTAATTCTTTAATTAAGTTAATTAATCTTATTCTTCTAATTTCATATTTCCTCATCATTTTACTAATTATTCTATTTTCTATTTCTATCATCCTTTAATCATTTAACTATTTTCTAATGTTAATTAAATATTTATTATTTAATTAATTATGGTTAATTCCCCAATTTAAATAATCTTTTATTATTTAAATAAATTAATTCTCAATTTCTATCTCTAATCATCTAATCATTCAACCCTTTTCTAAATATTAATTAAATATTTATTATTTAATTAATTGTGATTTTATCCTTTAAATTAAATAATCTTTATTATTTAATTAAAGTCCATTTCTAGCATAATTAAATAGTTTCTTTAAATTATTTAATTAACTAATTAATTCTTCAATTCCAAATCCTTAAATTCTAATTTCATTTAATTAACTAATTAATTCTTCTAAATTCTTCCAAATTCAATTATATGTGCATGATTTCAAAAACCAAATTGAAAATCAAAGTCAAGTTCTAAATATATTCAAATACTAAATTGAATTAATAAATTCAGTTATTTGAATAAATATCATGCAAAGATTAAATTGAAAATCTAAGTTAAAATGCAAGCACATGCTAAATTAATTAATTAAATCATTTATCTCTCCAGTCTCTATTTCCATCTTCTAGTTCTCTTTGTCATCCTTTTTATTTCCTCCAATCATCATTTTTCTTCCCTCAGTTAGCTTTTTCTCAATCAGTTGACTCAATTGATCTATTCAATCTATTTTGTTTCACCTTCAAGTCAGCAATTCAACTATCAATCAACATGAGAGCTCACCTGAGTTCCACCTATTGATCAATCTGTTCCACCTTTCAATCAATCTTCTCCAAAAATCTATAAATTGAGCATTCAATCTCCATTTTCAATAATCACGAACTTTGAATCTTTGTGTCACTTGTAGGTTACCAGTGCAATATCTAAGAGCCATCATACCACAGAGAAGAGAAGAGAAATGGAAGCTATATGAGATTTTGGAATAGGGAGTTTCATTGAATGATTTTAATTCCTATTTGTTTGATATTGCATTATTTCATTGTCTGTTTGTTAGAATTTTTTATTAGATAGGGATTCGTGATTTTCCTTTTCTTCTAATTGATATTTTATTAAGATAAATTTTACTTGCACACATTTTGGTGAACCCGACATGAACAACAACTAATTTACCTTCTCTGTTCTCTGTGTAATTTTTGCAGGTCGTAGGGATCTTTCATTTTTTTTACAGATTTTGCACGGATTTCGAGAATAATTTTTTCATCACACAATCGCACTTACATCTTCACGCAATTGCATAGACAGCGCTACGCATTCAACCCCTCGGGGTCACGCATTCGATCTGACAGGGTCACACAATCGCCCTTCCCAGATCACGCAATCACCCTTTCCAGATCATGCATTCGCGGGGGAAATTGTTGTTTGATTATTTCTAGTCTCATATCCTTTTTGTTCTCTGATCTACTTAATTCTTTCTAAAATTGAGTAAATCTGGAAACAGATTACTTCTATTGCATGATTTTATTATAACAGTTTATGGCACGAAAGGTACAATTCAGGATTCCAGGTGCAAGAAGGACAAAGGAACAAAGAAGACAGGCCAAACGCTATCAAAGGGTTCTCCAAGCAGAAAAACATATACAAGATTCAGAAGATCAACTCGCCTTTGATAGATATAACAGCTTATTTCTTTCATATCAAGTTAAATGTGATCTAATCAATATTGAATGGATGATGAGAGATTTGGCTAGGGCTTCACAATTGGTTTTGCAGGTTTCTGATCGGGTTTAGCTTAATTTCTTATTTTTTTTGTGTTGTATGCCTGTCTGTCACACAATCGTCCTGTTTAGATTACGCAATCGATCTATTATTGTCACGCATTCGGGCTGTCAGGATTACGCACATGATATGTTATATTCACGCATTTGATCTGTCATTGTCACACAAACACGCAAGTATTGTCACGCTTTCGCTTCTGTCAAATTTTGATTTTTTTGTCTTCTGTTGATTTGATTTTACTACTAATCTTCTATTTACAGCTTGTGGCGAGTTTACAGAAAGGATCGGATTAGTATTAGATCAATTGCATGCATAATCTCACACTTCATCTTTTGGCGCTTAAAATCAACAACGGTTAAAATGGACATGCATGCATAATCTCACACTTTGTCGTTTGGTGCTTAAAATTAACATTGGCTAAAATTGACGTGCGTGTATCTCACACTTCGCCTTTTGGGGCTTAAAATCAACAATGGTTAAAATTGACATGCATGCCTTCATATTTCAATTTGGTGTTTAAAATGGACATGCACATGCATATTCAACACCTCAATTTGGGCTATAAAGCGAACGTGAATCAGGCTGCATTAGATTAAATCATATTTGGTTTTCTTAAGGTAAAGAATTTTTATCGTGTTTGGGGTGGACCTACAGTTGCATTAACTAACTTTCCACCCGTCTTCGAGGTCTTGGGAGAAAGGAAGGAGGTGACAACGACATCCAATTTTATTTTATTCCACGTAGTGAGTGGTATCTTTGACTGGGGAATTCATCACCCCACAGAGGTACTTCAAATTGGGATGCGTTGGGGATATCATCTCTCCCAGCGTACTCTCGAGCGGATTTTTCGAGCCAATATATAAATATATTGGTCATGCGACTAGGGTGTTGAGTGAATTCGATGTATGTGAGGGCCTTCCCTGCACCGATAAATTCAACTAAAGTCTTAAGTGGCTTGCTCTAAGAATCCATCGTTGGATCAGGACCCCTCGAAACCTTATATACGAACCAATTTAGTTGCCCAAAATCCTACATTTAGTGATTCTGGGAGTGCGGATCATACCCCATAGATACCTCTCATGTACCTTACATTATGAGATAGAAATCCCTCGGTGATAAGATCTTCGGGGTAAGAGAGGCTGACATGCTCGAGAAGTGTGTGTCGTAGAGTAGAGCCAGTGCTACCAGACTCTCTATCTATCCATCTTGTTTCGATATTTTGCTACGGGGGCCTCATTGAATGGTATCCACTTTCCAGCCTAAGATTGTATTATGTGTTTTTTTATGTATTGTTGTGTCAGACTAGTATTGAGTCAGTCCTTTGGGCTATTTCAGGCGCTATCCTACGTATCTCTGAATTTTCTGAGATTGTTTGAAGAAACAAGTTCAGTCAGCTATATCTACCTCCAAACAATTGCTCTCAGACTTGAAAACCACAAAACTTGTCATACACACAGAATTACTGAAAACAAAGTCCATTTTGAAACAAAAAAACTCAAAGTTTTACATACTTGTGACCCTAGGAAGTCCTTGCATATTCCCCACTTACTTCCTCATTATCATCCTAAGTCCTTGCATAGTCCTCACTTACATCCTCATTATCGTCCTAAGTCCTTGCATAGTCCTCACTTATGTCCTCATTATCGTCCTAAGTCCTTGCATAGTCCCCACTTACATCCTCATTATCGTCCTAAGTCCTTGCATAGTCCTCATTCACGTATTCATTATCATCCATTGTCGTTGCATAGTCCTAATTTTGAGTCCGCATTATCATCCTCATATACGTCTTCATCTAGATTTCATATGTGTATGTCTTAGTCCATTATCAGTTACAGAGTCATAGCATGTGTCGTAATGGGTCTCCCAAGTGATGGTTTGCTCCCCTTCGAGCAACCTAATCTAGTGCCAAACAATGGTATGCAAGAAATCATTGATGGTCTAGCTAACTTAGCTTGGGACTCAAGGAGAAACACACCTCAGTATATAGGAGTCGAGTTCGAGATTAATATCGAGTTTAAAATTGCTCGTAGGATTGACAGAGAAATTCTTGCAGAACATCTAAGAGAACACATGGAAAAACTTGCATTAGAGAAATCCAGAAATACTCAACAAGTCTCGCGTCAAAATCCTCAATAGAGAGTCTAGTCTAGTTTTGCATACCTCATACCTACATCTACAATCTAGCATTAGTCGTCGTCTTGCATAAAACCACCCTCATATAGTAGTCTTAAATGTCTGTCATGAGGTCACAAAAGGAAAAAGGTATAATGGACCCAAACAACGCCCAGTCTATAAACCCAACTTGGAATATGGACATATCAACTAGTCAACAATCAGGTTCTCAGACAATGTCTACCCTAAATGAATTACAACAACATTTAACAAAAGAAGAAATTAAGTCAGCTCAACAAGATCCACATGTCCTTATGATCTTAGATGCACTTATACATAGTGATAGGGACAAATATCTATCGTTGTTATTACAAAATGGGGTGAAACTACCTGAAGATTTTGATGTCACAAAGATCTTACCACTGGGAAAAACTTTAGGTCAAGATAACAGTCAAACACCGCCCATAACACAAATACAAGCAACGACCTCCAGTTTTCCTCAAAACGTACCTATCCAAACAAATGTCAACACAAAATCAAACTTTCAAACAAGTGCGTCATCTTCCGCGATCAATGTTAGTATACCAACACAAAGCATACCGATAATATCAAGTGTCTCAACACCTATTCAAACACAAGCAACAAGTGCAACCCAACCTCCAGTTTCCTATTCTATAGGATCAACATATGGTCATCAAAATGCAAATCTAGGTCTTACCAATACAACAAGTACAACTCAACCAAACAAGGGTTCACATCTCACTTATTTCACAGTACCTAGTGGAACGCACAACACACAAACTTATAATCATGGTACCTTCCAACAACCTCCTAGTTATGCAACCACGAATCCTTTTGTGGGACATACACAAACACAAGGTATACCTTTGACACAAACATATATTCTGACACAATAATTACAAAATTTGCAACAACAAATGACGACCATGCAGACCGGTAACGATAAAAAGAGCTACACAATGAAGGACTTACATCCTTATTCATTCGATCACACATTATACATGCCGCCTTTCCCACAACATTTTGAAACGCCTAAATTTGATAGATATCGAGGGAAGGGTGATCCTAGAGATCATATCAGAGAGTTTTTTACGGCATGTATAGAGGTTGCCACAAAAGATACTTACTTAATGAGACTATTTCCTAAGAGTTTGGGAGGTCCAACTTTATAGTGGTTTTCACATTTACCACCAAACATCACATCATGGGGAAAATTAGCTGAACAATTTATTGCAAACTTCTCGCATAACATTGACACCCTGGTTACTTTGATGAACTTGTGTGTCGCTAAACAATATGAGAATGAAACATTTGCATCCTTCATACAATGATGGAGGGATCTCTATAGGAGGTGCAAGATAGTTATCCCAGAA
The DNA here is from genome assembly GCF_030272615.1 of Cryptomeria japonica. Taxonomy (NCBI): domain Eukaryota; kingdom Viridiplantae; phylum Streptophyta; class Pinopsida; order Cupressales; family Cupressaceae; genus Cryptomeria; species Cryptomeria japonica. The sequence continues at coordinate 195,549,960 of NC_081406.1, forward strand.
ACAAAGCAAGTGGACATGTTCACAGAAAACTCGATTCCCAAGATTAAATATCCGATACAAATGCAATGTTTAACCACATTCAAACAAATCACGGAAAAAGATCTAAAATGTGAGAAGGGACTAGTAGAACAAGGTCTTATTAAGTATGGCAACACCAACAACAATGACAAATCTAAGTTTTGGTCGAAAAACAAAAATGTGACCAATGATGGTACTGTAGACGCCAAAACGGTAAACCGAACTCAACCGGTTTTATCTTTGGGAATGAGTCAGTCATATAATCCACATATAGGGAATAACACGACATCCACAAATGTAAACGCCACACAAAACATGAACACAAGATACCCCAGGGTAAATGCTCCAAGATGAAATTACACACCTCTAGGAGAACCTATCGAGTCAGCACTAAAAAAGTTAATACAGACAAACATGATCACTTTACCTGAAATAAGAGTATATGAACCAGGTCCTTTCAAACCCACATGGTGGAATGATAATGATTTATGTGATTATCATCCGACTAAAGGTCATAAAACAACAAGTTGCTACAAATTGAAAAACTTGGTCCAAGATATGATAGACCAAGGGGACATCAAAATCGATATCGATAAAACCTCAACAAACACAAATCATACAATTTTTAAGGATCCATTTGTTAAGCATGACAAAGGGAAAGCTACCACATCAGGTACCCAAGACAATACAACTAACTACACAAAGGTCTCATACGACTACACTATTCATGCCATTAGCTCAGGAGATATAGCAAACAATGATTCACAAGAAACACTTGATCAAGATGAGCAATATCAAGACACTCACATAGATGATAACCAACTTTGCATGATATCAGAGGCACCAAAGTACGATGATGATAGAAATATTTGTCTCAGAGACTGGGGGTATGATCAACCATCTCATTCAGGTTGGTTTGAAGAACTCATAGAACACATCATGGATGTCAAACATACACATAAAGACTATGAAGAGGGATTTAACATAAATCTTGATAAAACAACATATGATACCAACAAAACCTGTAAATCAAATGATATAGTAGCTACGATCACCATAACTCCCAGAGACAGAGACTGTGCAGTAGTTACTCGCAAATCAAAGGTAACTTTACAAGGAATACCAAAAAATCATCCACCAGCAGTAGGGACCTATAATGTTGTTGACCAACTTAAGAAAACTCTGGCACAAATATCATTATTCGAACTTTTGCGTATTTCACCCACTCATAGAGCTATACTGGACAAAGCACTTCAAGATTCAGTAGTGGACAAAGATATAGATGAAAATGCCTTCCAGTCTATGGTAGGAAATTTGACACAAGGCACACGTATTGCATTCACAGAACAAGATATTCCTAGTGATAGACTACTTCATAACGACCCACTACATCTGGAAGCTTACATCCATAAGAGAAGAATCAAAAGAGTACTCATAGATGGAGGAGCCAGTCTTAACATTTGTACTTTAAAACTGGTTAAGGCACTAGGATATTCTAAACTTCATATTGATTCTTCCAAGAGGATAAATATCAAGGCATACAATGAAGAACGCCCATCGAAAGGCATTGTAACATTACCCGTACAAGTGGGACCTATAACAATAGAAGTCACTTTTCAAGTCTTGGACAGAGAATTGAGATATAACATGTTATTGGGCCGACCATGGATCCACACCATGCAAGCAGTACCATCCACATTTCATGAGTGTGTCAAATTCCCATATAATGGTATTGAAATCGCCATAGGGGGTGATCCAAATCCCTTCCAACATTGCAATAACTTGAAAGAAAGTGTGGATAATCGGGTACCTATTAATCAAGCAACACCTCTCACTACACAACTGGAGACATTAAAAATCACATAAACAAAAAAGGATATGCCTACAACATCCTCCCTACAAATAAAAGATATGGGTTGTGGAGAGTATTCTATTGCAAATACTTTAAGTGGGAAACATTTGTCTCTTTCTCCTAAGTCTTTTGGGAAACCTCGTAATACGGTACAAAAACAAAACAAAGGAAAAGAAACTATCAGATACACAGATTCATGCTCTTTCATTAGATGGGGTGACTTACAAGAAGAATCCCTGAACAAAGATGTTAATCATTGGATATATAGAGAAGAAGATCATATGACAATATCCAAAATACCCACAGATCAGAATGGCAATGGATTCAAAATGCTCCAGAGACATGGATATGATGGTACCACAGGCCTGGGGTTACATAAACAAGGAAGAATAGAGCCTATTGTTCATAATGATAATCCAGGGAATCAAGGATTAGGATATAAGCATGTACAACATATCACAGAAGAAAGACAACGTACCCTTGATATACTAAATCGACCAATCAAATTGTCAGACTACATACCACAAAAAGATTTGTCCATGCAGGTGCTTCCATATTCATCTCAAACACATAATCAAGTACCCACATCACCTAGTGCAGAATCAGATGGAGAAGACACGAGACAACTCCTACAAGAACCTAGCACTGAGTCACAAAATGATGCAGTTGTTGATATAACAGTACATGCTAATGTTGCAATAGATGTAGGTTCACCACCACCAGCTGAATCTCATCCTTGGTTATTATCACTATTTCTGCCATGAGAAACGACTGACGCTCAACCTAACGAATCAGATGAAGAAAGATTGCAAAGGATTATACTAGGCTTAAGAAGGGTAACTAATGTCCAAAGAAGACCAGTCAATCTACAACAGAATCAACGGCAAGAACAAGAAGAAATAAGTGATGATAGCTCACATGATGAAACATACATTGAAAGTGAGACAAAATCTCATGACTATGAGTTCTTATCACTCCATGATTCTAGCCCACCAACAAGTGTAATATTAAGGTATCAAATAAAACCTATACAATATGAAATACACAAAGTCATTCAAATAATCAAGTCTTCATGTTATCAGAGTCTACTATACAAGGGAGTAATGATTTACCCCTGGTACATTCACACTTGATTGATTGGGGGCAAGATGGAAAACCAACGCTGGATTGGTTTGAAAACGACGAAGCAAATGCAGAATTTCTCGGAGGCAGAGAAGGGTTTCCACAAGGTGATCACAAAGCAGGGTTTGTTGTAGACCTAGATAGAACAACATACTTTGGAGAAGAAAGTGCTTCTACAACAGAAGATAAAGATCAAACTAGCCATAATGGCAAGAGCGAGTTGGGTAACCTTCCTATTGAAAGAGAAAGTTTAGCATTGTTTATAGAAGAAACAAAAGAAGTAAACATAGCAGAAGGAGAGGTTGTACATAACATCCATCTAGCAAAATCACTAAGCAAAGAAGAAAAAGAAAGATTCATTCATTTTTTCAAGCAACGACCTATCAAATTTGCTTGGTCCTATGCAGATATGCCAAGCTTAGACTCTGAATTAGTGTTGCATCATTTACCTTTGATACCAGGAGTTAAACCTTACAAGAAAAATTTGAGAAAAATGCATCCAAGTATTGCGTTATTGGTTAAAATAGAACTACAAAAGTTGTTGGATGTAGGTTTCATTACACCTATTGATTACGATGAATGGATATCCAACCTGGTACTTGTGACTAAGCCCACAGGAGGAATAAGAATTTGTACTGATTTCCGGGATCTAAATAAATCTTGTCCTAAGGATGACTTCGTGCTACCCAATATCGATATGATAGTTGACCTAATAGCTGGAAATGAAATGCCATCCTTAATGGATGGTTTTTCAGGATACAACCAGATTAAAATTGCACCAGAAGATCAACATAAAACGACCTTTACATGCCCATGGGGAACATACTGCTGGAATGTGATGCCATTTGGTCTCAAAAATATCGGAGCAACATACCAAAGAGCCATGACAACGTTGTTTCATGACATGATCCACAACATAATGGAAGATTAGGTGGATGACATATTGGCTAAATCACAAACAAGAGAAGGTCACCTTATGGTCCTTGTACAGATATTCGATCGGTTGGAGCAGTATAATGTCAGATTAAACCCGAAGAAGTGTGTGTTCGGTGTAACGACAGGTAAACTATTAGGGTTTATAGTGTCAAATAGAGGAATTGAAGTAGATCCTGCCAAGGTCAAGGCAATAATTGATATGCAACCTCCATCAACACTTAAACAACTGAGAGGGTTACAAGGAAGACTGCAATCCATAAGGAGATTCATAGCACAGTTGGCAGATAAGTGTCACCCACTCCAATATTTACTCAGGAAAGGAGTTACTTTTAAATGGACAGAACAATGCCAAGAAGCTTTCCAAGCTCTGAAAGATTATCTTTTAAACACACCAGTGTTAGTATCACCTACTCCAGGAAAACCTCTATTGTTATACTTATCAGCAACAAACTCATCTCTAGGAGCTCTGTTGGCACAACATGACAAAAAAGGAAAAGAAAGAGCCATTTATTACATAAGTAGGACTCTAATTGGCTATGAGCTTAATTATACCCCTATAGAGCAAGCATGCTTAGCAGTAATCTTTGCATCCCAAAAGCTCAGGCATTACATGCTAAGTCATAAGGTACAACTCATTGCATGCTTTGACCCACTCAAGTACCTATTGAGTAGAGCAATATTGATCGGGCGATTGGCCAAGTGGGTCATGATCTTGAGTGAGTTTGATATAGAGTACATAGACAGAAAAGCCATTAAAGGACAAATCATAGCAGAGGCTCCTTTACAAGACAGTCATCCATTACTCATAGACTTTCCAGACGAATTAGTGTTTACATTGACAACATCTTTAATGTAGAAATTATACTTTGGTGGGTCATATACAAGTCATGGATTTGGAGCAGGGATTCTCTTCATTACTCCCCAAGGGGATTCTATACCTAAATCATTTAGGATAAATTTTCCATGCACAAACAATATAGCTGAATATGAAGCTCTTCTCATAGGACTTCGTACAGCCATATAGTGGAGAATACAAGAATTATAGGTCTATGAATCTTACAGGTCTATGGTGATTCACAATTGATTGTAAACCAGGTCAATGATGATTACAACACAAAGGATGAAAAACTCATGCCTTATAAGAAGCTAGTAGAAGATTACAAAGAGCACTTCAGAAAAATTACCTTCGAACAGATCCCAAGGATACAAAACAAGGCAATAGATGCAATGGCTACCATATGATCTCTTATGAATATGCCTGCTAACGAAACTCGATTTGAGTTCATCATAGAACAGTTGATGCTACCTGCATATGAGACTCCCCCAACAGAATATGTATGTACAATTGTGGGTCCAGAATCACCTTGGTACAATGAAATATATACTTATTTACATACTCAATACATGTCAACGGATCTATCCAGAAATCAAAAGAAGACCTTTATTTGTCAGGCATCTAGATACACCATTATAGATGATACTTTGTACAGAAAGGGCTTCGATGGAACTCTTCTCCGATGTCTCAATGAGAATGAAGCACACCTTGCTTTGAAGGAAGTCCATGGTGGAATTTGTGGGGCTCACCAAAGTGGTCCACCATTGTCAAAGAAATTGTTGAGAACGGGTTATTACTGGCCAACTATGGAAAAGGACACTTATAAGTATGTACAGAAATGTAAACAATGCCAAATTCATGGAGATCGCATTCATGCACCAACACAAGATCTTCAACCCATTACATCACCATGGCCATTTTCACAATGGGGATTAGATCTAGTAGGTAAAATCAACCCTACTTCTTCCAATGGGCACAAGTTCATCTTGACGGCCACTGAGTAATTTACCAAATGGGTTGAGGCAATTCCTCTTACATACACCACTGGAAAACAGATATCAAAATTCATGCTCAACTACATTATATGTAGATACGGGATTCCATTGTGCTTCGTGATAGATAATGGATGTCCATTTAAAAACCAGGAAGTGAAAGAGTTGTGTGACAAATTTCACATACAATAGAGATTTGTCACGCCATATTATCCACAAAGCAATGGACAAGCAAAGGCAACAAATAAAACAATATTGAAAATTCTTAAGAAATTTGTCACTGACACAAGACGGGACTGGCATCTCTAGTTAAATCTCACTCTTTGGGCTTACAAAACAAGAGTATGCACACCTACAGGAGCAACACCATATTCCTTGGTCTATGGTACAGAAGCAATAATCCCTATTGAAATATAAATACTGTCTCTAAGAGTTTCCTTATAGAACATCATATTAGAAGAAGAATACCGGGTAGCAAGGTTACAAGAACTAGAAACGCTTGATGAAAAAAGACAAACAATGTTCAATCATCTACAATGATATCAAAATATACTGAGATGAATTTATAATAAAAGAGTCGGCCTATGAACTTTTGAAGTGGGAGATCTAGTCCTTAAAGAGAATCAAAGGAACCTAGCGGAACGAGAAAAGCCAGGGAAATTCGAACCTAACTGGCTAGGTCCTTTCATCATAACAAAAGTTATAGGCAATGGAGCATATAATTTGGCTACCATGGACGGAGATCCACTCTCTGACCCTATGAACAACATGCATCTTAAAGGATATTATACCTAAGGGTTGTATAGTTTAGGTTTTATTTTCCGCATTGCATATCATATTATTCAAAGCATTTCATCACATATAGTTTCTTTTTTAAATGTATCGCATTCTCAAAGTTTCTGCATTTTCATATAGCAACATCAATAAAACAAGGCAATTGTTCAAGTTTATCATTCGTTTGCATCCAAGAGAAACAAGGGTCATCTACTTTCTTAGATATTCAGACATGAAGTCTTCGAGGTCCTAAGGTCATTCATTTTCAACATTACCCTGTGACGATGCTTTACTTATGGTTGGATACTGATTTCACTATTTGAGACTTGTTGACCCAAAATCTATCAATTGCTATATCTCAAGCATATTAAGAAAATCTCTAATTCATTCTAGACACCTAGTTGATCATATGACTAGTGAAAAAACTAAAATTCTACTTCAACGCCGCTATAATTGTCACACCCAAGTAGGTTTCATTACTTACAAGTCAAGGCAAGAAAATAAAAAGAAAAAGAGCTCTGCCAAATATCCATCTTAAGGCAAAAAGAGCAATGATATATAACTGAAATATCACGCATGCAAATGCGATAAAAAGCTTGACTATAGGAACATGCAAGTAACTCCATCGGGGCTATGAATGCCTACTAGCAATGGAGCAATATTTAAGAAATTACAGTCTATAACCTTGTCAGAGCTCTAAAACCTTTCTGGCAACGAGGCTCTATTCGGGATGCTTTTGAAGTTAGGATAATCCATGTAGCCAGTCATATAGGATGCTAAGGATCTTTAGTGAACACAAGAGCAGGAATTAACTCATCCGCACACACATGGGCAAAAGAAGATCAAAGTTTCAAGAACCAATGGAGAAGTTTTCTACGTCTCCATTTGTAAATCCTAGTCACTAAGTGTGTTGAGTTGAATGTTCCAAAGGGCCTTAGGGATCGATTGACTACTTATCTATGAAATGTTTTGCACCTCCATTTCAATTGGTGTATTACAAATGCTATAACAAACACACTCGACCTTGTTCGAATAGGAAATACATCTTCATCATGCATATTGCATTAACATAGGTCATGTCAAAAATTCATTTGTCTCCACATGCATTCTGCAGATCATCATGTCATACAGGTCTGCACACTGGGGGCATAACTGAAAAAATCCAAAAAATCATATAAAGTCCTGAAAAAATCCTAAAAATTAGATAAAGTCTTGAAAAAATCCAAAAACATTAGAAAACTCAAAATCCAAAAACATTGAAAAACACAAAATCCAAAAAACATTAAAAAACTCAAAATCCAAAAACATTGAAAAACTCAAAATCCAAAAACATTGAAAAACACAAAATCCAAAAACATTGAAAAAACTCAAAAATCCAAAAATAGTGACAAACCATTGAAATACCAAAAACATCCATATAAAGTCCTGAAAAAATCCAAAAACATCCATATAATGTCCTAAAAAAACACCAAAAACATATGCAAAAAGTCATGAAAAAATCAATCAAAAACATTCAAATATCGATCTACATAATCCAAAAACATCGAAAAAACTCTTGGAAAAGAACTAAAAATCGAAAATCAATCAATCAAAAAAACTTGCAATAAAATGTATTGTGAGAAACAAATACCCTAGCAGATATCCAGCAAACACTTCGCACGAAGTTGACAAAGGATACGACTATCCAGTCAAACATCTGCAATCAACTGATCAAACTGTCTTATCAATTGTATCATATCCATATCAAAGTGATCATTATCTTGTTTTAAACAGAAGAGGATACACTCAAAATTAGATAGGTCAGTCTTAAACGGGGTCCGCAACTTTCTGAGATCAGACATTATCAACCATCACATGAAGCAATTGAGAACGAAGGCACAAGATCAGTATAGCTGTTGAATTTCGTCTGGGTCAGTCTTTATCTTTTATCATTTGGCGACAAATATTGTTCCTATGCTATGTCCACAAGTGACTAGAGGAGCTATGATGGGCATTATCTTTTCTTTGTTTGCTATTTGTGGTGTGAACCGATGAAATTATAGGGAAATTGCTCTAGTGGGTGTCTATGATAGGAGCATTCAGCTATTGGATGCCACACATACCTCGACCCCTAGTGTAATTCCCAGAATGGAGGGTTCACTCCTTGTCTGCTACGTGTTTCTTTCTACAATGAGATATCTTTACATCTTGGTTCCTTATACCCTGATGTGCTAAGCTTCATTGTTCAATAATAAGGCTCAGTGATGAATATATATTGCGCAATAAAATATGTGACACGGGTTCGTGATTCTTTCAATTTCATTCTCATCTCATTTATTTATTGATAGTTTGTTGATTTATCATCTTCTCTCTGAATCTCATTCTTTCTAACATTCTATCTATCATCTGACTAACATTTCTTCATGGTGTATCTGAGTTAAAAAATTTGTTCTGGCATTATCATATAAAAACAAAAAAATGATTCCATATAGATTTCATTAAACATTCATATAGATTCCATTGCATTCATAAATATTAGTTAAACTACCATTGCATTCATTAGCATCATTGATACATACATAACTACCATTGCATTTATGAATCACATAGAATCAAATAGATATGCATCATAAAACTCATAGCATGATATAAGCATATGTAGAAAACAAAACATAAATAGATCACTACCAAAACTTGCATATCATATATATATAACTCAAAAATGATAATGTGTATGAATACAATAAACAGGCTAGAAGGCTCAGCTAACATGATCAAAAAATGTCTCAACCAACACTGCCTCTGTCAGCAGGTGGATCCTGTCCACTAGATCTTGCCCCAGGATGTTGAGGTGGTCCCATAACACCACCACTACTAGTTCATCGAGAAGTAGATCTACTCGATCTCCTCCCCATAAAGGCACTAAAATTAGGCTCTCTCTGATCCTCAGAGACAAATCTCTCATAAGCCTGCCGATAGTATATAGCCTCCTATGCAGCAGTGAAATATCTATCTGCCTGGTCACGCGCATTTGTACCTGGTCTAAAAAGTTGATCAAATGCATCCATGGTAATTTGACCTCTCCGGACTACCTTATCTCTCTCCCTCTGGAGACGATCCCTCTCAGCCTCAAGCGCACCATAATTTGCACGATAGGCCTCTCGCTCGACATATCATCTAGCGACCTCCTCCTCCAAACTTTGGATCCGCGCTCTAAGAATCTGTGGATCGTCCTCATCACCCACCTGTCCTCTCCCACCCTCTGCAACAGGCACATCCTCTAGCTCTGGCATATCATCATCATCATCTCCATCCTCGTTGCTATATGACTATGAAGAATAATCGCTATCCCCACTGCTGATAGAATCAGTGTCTCCACCAATGTCTACATCCTCTCCCTCATCTCCCTCACCTCCTCCCTCGGCTCTACCCTCCTCTCCTCCTTCGACTCTCTCCCCTGCGTCTATCCTCAAGCGTTGTCTGGGATGGCGAATCTGATGTGTTGTAATCGAAACAGCAAGATCGGCCTGTGTCTGACAAGCCATGCATCATACTCCGACATTGTCCCTGGGTCCACTACACCTTTACCCCAACTCCAGAGTAAAGGCTGAAGAGCATCAAACTCAACAGAAGCAACATGTGGTTGTATGCACACCCCCCAATCAGATACCTCTCGAGATACACGAGCAAAGTAAGTGGTAACCACTGGTGTCATCTGTACCTCACCAAACTGTCTCGGTACCTGCCCTGGAAGATACATCTCAATAATCCGTTGGGTTTCGAAAGTCTTACCAATCAGATATCTCTGTTGTCGCTAAAAAGGCAAGTGCACTGCGTCATCCGCCCAATAGGGGCAATCTAAGTATGGTCTCTAAATGAAATGTTGCAGTATGTCCAACTGATGTCTCCAATACAAGGTGTTACCTGAACCCCTGTGTCTAATACCTGTTGTGTACCTAAAAGTATAAGGCTCACCAAGCTGCAAATCAACAGGAATAACAAGCCTCGAGATAGAAATATGCTCCCATGCCCAAGTCTGGAGCAGTGTCACACCACAACTGATAGACCGATACCCAAGATATACAATCCCATGCATCTGATAATACAACATGACCAATAGACATGGACCCCATGCATACACTCGTCGATGAACAATCATATCATGGAACACTCTGCCCCATCCAACTAGAAATCTGTGACCTCGTTTGTTAGGTATCAACAAACGGCTGCAACACCGCATAGTACAATAGTCATGTCATCATAATCTGACCGGGCCCAAGGGATGTCATATCGGCCACTGATCTGCAAGTCCTGTATCTCACACTCAAAAAACGCACACAATCTCGCAATGCCATCGTCATGGTCATACACAACTCTCTCACCATGAATCGGAATACGCAATATACACCATACATCCTCTAAAGTGATGGATGCATCCCCAATCGGAAGATGGAATGAACAAGTCTCAGAATGCCACCGCTCTATCAAAGTTATAATCATGGCCCTGTTGGTCGTAACCTTTGGTAAGTGTAATACATGATATAAACCGAGCTGGCGAATATACTCAATCTCCTCATCAAGTAAGTCAGCACGAAGATCAAGTCCACTGGGTCTGCTCTGTCGGCAGTATAACACTCCAATGTTCTCCTGCAATGAGAAAATATTGAAAATATCAGATATCGGATCACAAAAAACAAAAATATTTTCAAATGCATGACAAAATTTACACATACAACGAATGTGTGATAGTTATTACTAATGCGATATACTTTTAGCTTTTGTGTGACATTAAGAGCTGATGCGTAATGATATGAGCGCACGTGTAACATTAAACATTTATACGTGATGATATGAACGAATGCGACACATTTTACACTAATGCGTAACAATTAAGGTGATTGCGTAACAGTTAAAGCGTTTGCTTTACACTTAAAGCGAATGCATGAACATCGATATGCTAATGCGTGACGCAAAGGAAAATTATCACTGATTTTTTTTTTGGAAAATAGCACAAAACAGGCAAAAATATCAAGAAAAATTTGGAAAAATACTATGCCGCCAGTCCCAAGAGGTCTCTGATATGAACGTACTCGGTCAGACAGGTGCAATCAAGCTCTATAACCAGCCATGATGATCAAATACTCGGAAGAAAGCACAAAAATTGCAGAGAAAACCAAGAACTTACCAAATATCAAATGAGCAAATGAAAACCTAAAATCTCTATTTATAACTCAAAATTAGGGTTTTTTGACACCTCGATGCCCATGGTCCTCGCCAGCTTCAAACAACTTGTAACCTACTCAAACGATCTCGAAATCGCATGAAATTTCACACGCTTGCTCGTTACACTGGTATCGAAAACATGGTCTCAATCTTTCAATTTTCCGACCACCTTTTTTGAGGGGGCATCTTTACACTATACAACAATACCAAGGCATACTGGGGCAAAAAAAAATTCATTTTCTTTGAAACAACGTCATTAAGACATTGTCTCAAAGAGGGGCAAATGTAGACACCTAAAAATATCTCATTGATCATGTACTAATTATTCCTCTAATTGATTAAATAATTCTTTAATTCTTTAATTAAGTTAATTAATCTTATTCTTCTAATTTCATATTTCCTCATCATCTTACTAATTATTCTATTTTCTATTTCTATCATCATTTAATCATTTAACTATTTTCTAATGTTAATTAAATATTTATTATTTAATTAATTATGGTTAATTCCCTAATTTAAATAATCTTTATTATTTAAATAAATCAATTCTCAATTTTTATCTCTAATCATCTAATCATTCAACCCTCTTCTAAATATTAATTAAATATTTATTATTTAATTAATTGTGATTTTATCCTTTAAAATAAATAATCTTTATTATTTAATTAAAGTCCATTTTTAGCATAATTAAATAGTTTCTTTAAATTATTTAGTTAACTAATTAATTCTTCAATTCCAAATCCCTAAATTCTAATTTCATTTAATTAACTAATTAATTCTTCTAAATTCTTCCAAATTCAATTAAATGTGCATGATTTCAAAAACCAAATTGAAAATCAAAGTCAAGTTCTAAATATATTCAAATGCTAAATTCAATTAATAAATTCAATTATTTGAATAAATATCATGCAAAGATTAAATTGAAAATCTAAGTTAAAATGCAAGCACATGCTAAATTAATTAATTAAATCAATTAATTAATTAAATCATTTATCTCTCCAGTCTCTATTTCCATCTTCTAGTTCTCTTTGTCATCCTCTTTATTTCCTCCAATTGTCATTTTTCTTCCCTCAGTTAGCTTTTTCTCAATCAATTGACTCAATTGATCTATTCAATCTATTCTCTTTCACCTCCAAGTTAGCAGTTCAACTATCAATCAACATGAGAGCTCACCTGAGTTCCACCTATTGATCAATATGTTCCACCTTTCAATCAATCTTCTCCAAAGATCTATAAATTGAGCATTCAATCTCCATTTTCAATAATCACGAACTTCGAATCTTTGTGTCACTTGCAAGTTACCAGCGCATGGCTCAGAGAAGAGAAGAGCAATGTAAGCTATATGCGATCTTGGAATAGGGAGTTTCATTGAATGATTTTAATTCCTATTTGTTTTTTATTGCATTATTTCATTATTTGTTTGTTAGAATTCTTTGATTAGATAGGGATTCGTGATTTCTCTTTTCTTCTAATTGATATTTTATTAACGTGAATTTTATTTGCACACAATATGAATTACTTGATCAACTTAAAAGTATTCTACTTAAAACATTATCCTGGGATTCATTGTATTTATTTGAGACATAAATGTCCTTAGGCAAGCTTTAGCGAAATTCATTGTTCTATTTGATGATAGTCCTAGAAATGTAGTTACCATCTTTGAAACTATTTGTCAAAAATAATTTGAAGATGTCATTTTCAACTCATGAGTTTCCTCCCCATATTATTTAGGAGCATTAATTGTTATACATTATTGTTAAGTATGGGGACATTTGGATCAAATCTAATTCAGTATTGTTACTTTGTCCATTACCTATTACACTTAATATTTTGTTTTGTGTGATGATTGGTCATTTAGTGTATAATATTCTTTTGGACAGTTCTTGGTCAATACCACAAGTGCTATACTTTATACACTTTATTGGACTTAAAAGTTTATTTGTAGTAAAATGAGGTGTATATTCATAACAAATGATCATTTTAATTAGTATTATTAAGTGGTTGGAAAATAAAATATCTTAGTTTGTTCTTACTGATTGATTACAATTAAATTATCATTAAGAAGTTCTCCTCCATCTAGATCTCAGGTTGATTATGTTTCCCTTGGTTTCACAACATTATGTGCTCAGGTTGATTATGGATCCCACTATATATTGTTAACTGCCTAACTTTTCATGAGGATATTACTAAAAATGAGGGTGCTTTTAATCATGTATCTAAAGCATTTGCATGGAGAGGATTCATAGCTTTGTGACAACTCTCACAAGGAACAAAGGTTTTTTTTATCAAAAAGATATGATCAAATCACAAGACTGAAAGAGATTTGAGTGAGTGGAATATGGTGAAAGGACATGCATACTCACATGTGTAAGCAAAGAGTAGGACGATTAAGCACACTCCACATGGAGAGGATAAGGACACATGTTAGATGATTGGGGACTTTAAATTGATCCATATGACTAGATTGGAGGGTTAGGATTAAATGACAAATTATTTTGTCATACGATGAGTTATAATTAAAAGAGAAGAAAATGACAAGCATGATTAATAAGCCTTATTAGTTAACTAATCATGAATTACTTAATTTATCGAGTTGGAGGAATCAATAAGTAAGGTTAATTGGTAAAGATTGGTTAATTAGCTTTAATTGGTTAATGTTAGAATGGAGAGGTTAACCAATTGTGAGTTCAAAATATATTTAATTAAGTAATAAATTATATTATTAATAATGAGATATTGGTATGATGAAAATTAGTGTTGAATTTGGGGTGTCTACAGGTAGAACCCATTCAACAATCACAAATGCACATTACTAGTTGTTTGGGTTATTACCCTACTATGGATAACAACACGAAGGTTCACAACAAATAATCTTTCGTCAACTTGTACAATTAATCATGATATAGACTTAATATTGATACATTCTATGTTAATTTATACAAACATACCAAATTCTACTCTTCTATACAATTTTACTAATGATGAACCTTTTGTTGAATTCTTTGGTGTTTACTTAGATTTACCCAGGTTTCTATTAATGACCCTAAATGTTTGTTTAGAATAACAACATAATGCATGACCATCAAACATGGAAAGCTTCATCAATGTTATGTTTTTGAGTCAATTTATAGATTGCAAGGATAGATTAATATCTATTCCAAGTAAGAGATGCAAGAAAGTAAACAACATGAAATAAAAAGATTGATGTTAAATGTATTTTCTTTTATAATGGAAAAAAAATTACAACTCATGGTGTAATAGTAAACAAAAATAAGCCATGCATTAGACAAATTCATACACATAATCAAGAGTTAGAACTTTAAGGATAATAATCTCTTAGATTAATACATTTAATAGTGTTAAACAATTACATACAATCTAATATTACTAACACTAGGATCTCTTGGAAGAAAAGGTTTTACACATAAATCTCAATAGCTCATCCACATAAAATAGAACCTTATCTAAAAATGGGCACACTAGACAATATGGATGGTAGAATACCTAACCCATAAAAAGATTTGAACCTACAAAAAGTTTGGATTTGAACTTGAAATCAATGGGAGGAAAGAACCAATTACAAGTTTGATTCCTTGAATGGGCTTGTTGATAGTTGGAATACCTTAAAACGAGTGAAAGTTACCTCACATAATGAATCTCATATCTTCTAGCATTACACAAGTCAATACAAGGTAAGTGAATTGTCAAGATACAAACAATAGAGAGGAAATTGGACATGAATACAATATGATACTCAAGGGTTAACAAATAGTACTTATCATAAAAGAAAATCAATTTATTGAATGACATGGACCAATACCAAGGTTCAAAACCAATACCTAAATTATTGTATGAAGGAACCCCACATATCATTGAATGAGGTTGACATGGAATAGATAGTGTACACTAACTAAAATTTATAGTTAATTGTCACTTTGTGCCACAAAATTATAAAATCAAAGGAACACAATCTGCCAAAGTCGAAAATCATTTGAAACAAGATTTGTACTAGGTAGAGATAAATCCCTAACTACTTTTAGTGAATAATTCATTCTAATTCCATCATGATAGAGGTTTCCCATATGCTCTTGAGATTCATTCTTATATGGGTCAAGCCTCCCTTACACTAGAAGATTTTCTAGAATTAACTAAAGGGTTTACTTACTAGACCATTCATTGGGGCTAGAAATACACTTGTTATTGGTGACACTATAAGTGTTTAAAAATTGATAAATGTTTGAACATATTTGAATGCCACATCTTTTTGTGCTATTTCATGATTATAGCGACTTGATTGCGTGGTCTTATAAGGATGTGCTAAAAATCTTTAGTGATATTATTATATATAATATTGTTCTAGATCTAAATGCTAAATCTATAAATAAAAAATAGAAAGATGCATCCAAAAGATTATTTTATGATCAAAGATGAATTAATAGGTTTTCATTAGACCTAGTGGCTACTCTCCACAGATTTAAAAAACAGTGATTGTGACCAAACTTGAACACATTAGCATATGTATTGATTTTAGAGATCCACTGCATTGCTTAAAGATGATTTTATATTTTTAATATTGTATAATTGTTGATTCTACCTTAGGACGCGTGATGTCATCTATGAATGAATTATCAGGTTGTTATTAGAATCCCATCCCTAAGATCAATATAAGACTAATTTTACTAAAAATGCTAGTACTACTTGTTAAAGAGAAATGACTTTAATTTTTTCATAATTTGGTGTATATCTTAAAATATTACCTGGATGATGTTTTGGCTAAATCTAAGAAATGAATTTGATCGTTTATGATACTTAGGGAACAACTTTTAAATTTTAATACACTATCTAGTTTGCTTGAATCCTAGTACATTCATATTTGGTATAAACAATGGTCACCTTTTGGGAGTTATTGTACATAGACAAGGTACTAAGGTGGATTGTTGGGATGCCTCAACCTTGAAATCTTACACAACATTATATTCTCCAAATAATAGACTTATTTGACACTTAATTTTATAGTTATCAGATGCCACTCTACCTTTCACTTAAATCATTAATTTCTTAATGAAATATAAATAAAATCAAGAATGTTATTTTTTGAATACTAGTCTGTATGCCTATTATTGATAGTAAACATATTTATTATTATATGTATCTACTATTGAGTCTAAGCATACAATATCAAGAATAATGAACCACGTGTTTGCTTATATATGCCACTTTATTGGTTTGATTCATGATATACTTTTGTGGAAAATATATGCTTGGCTATGGTCTTTTCTTTCATAGAAGTTGAGGCACTATATGTTGCATATTAAGACACTTGTGATAGTAAAGGAAGGTCCATTGAAATATATGCTCTCTACGACTAATTATTTTGGTCATGAAAAATGATGGTTCATGCTACTTAGAGGTTGATCTCAACTTTATTTCTCAAAATCTCTTAACAAACAAGTAGTAGTTGATTAGTTGCAACAACATATTCTGATCATTTTCGTATACATATGAATAACATACACTACATATTGATTCTTCACTCCTTTGTACTATGTTATTTTATGGTTCTATATGTTGGAAATTTGGAGGAATTGATTATGCGTTGCATTGATGTTTTGTCATTGATGGAAACACTGACTGTTTTGGTTGTTTACTGGTTTCCAGTTGGTTCCGGTAGAGTGGTTGGATTACAACATTGATCCAGTATACTCTGGTTTGTGAAATTGGTTTGGATTGGTTATTCATGTGTTATGATGCATATCACATTCGGTTGGTATTGACTTGATGATCAGATGCTATCTTATGTTCTAGTAAGCCTTTTGGTTACTGGTAAGGGTTTTACTGACAACGCTTTGTTGAAGATCTTTTGATGAATCCAATAAGTGGTATTGGTGCAGCTTCTAGAAGGGATTCAGGATGCTGATGGTGATTGTGTTCGTGCCTCGACTGATTGGTGTCATTTGTTTGGTGTGTGTGGATCTAATTTAGGTCTGGTGCTATCTAGGTTATGGATCGGTTTCATGAAACGTGTTGATGGATCCTTCTGATGCACTTCCAGGATGTTTTATTGATTGGATGGTGTTTGTTTGGCCTTAGGCTGACATGTTTTATGATTTTATTTCAGGATTATGTAATGGATCTATTGAATTATCATTTGGGTGACTGACCTAATTTTTTAGGTCCAGGGTTTGTATAAATATTTGTAAGATCTCATTGTAGATCATATGCAAAAAGTGAATAATGTAATAATCATTTGAGCAGAGGATTTGGTTGATCATAGGTGATCAAGTTGGGTTTATGCAAGAGGTTTTAGACCTCCGGTATTGAGATTAACCAGAACTGTAATCTGGCATGTTTGATGCTATCATGGGCAGTTCTTCTTTCCGGATTGTTGTCCAAATATTTTGAGGTGGTTAACCTCTTTTGTAGCCAGTGAGACTCCATTGTGATGAGCAGTGTGCTCTAGACAATGTGCCTTCCTGCATGTGCAGGCCCCTTATTGTAATATTTATTCATCTGATCAGTGGATAGATATTGTGGGTCTCGAATCCCACCATGGTTTTCGAATCCCATCGTGGTTTTTCCTCTTTGAGGTTTTCCACGTATAACTCTATGGTGTTATGGTGTTCATCTTTGTGGTTGCATTATTGCTTATTGTTATATGCTTTTATGTTTACCAGTTGTTGAGTTGTTGTATTAATAAGGTTAAATTTCTCCATTCTGGTAGAACACTGATTCACCCCCCCTCTCAGTGTTCTTGGATTCCAACACTATATGTGTGACTAATTTAGGGTGGTGTGAAATTGATACCACCCTCATGTGATTTGATCCCTTTATCTTTTTTGTTAGACTTTCTGGGTTCTAAGAATATGGTTTAGCATGAGGCATTGGTTACAAGATTACATGTCACCGTTTCTTTAAAATTTAAATCTATTGGCATTCACGGTGATTCATAGTTGATGGTTGGACAAATTATTTTTGAGTATAAGACCAAATATATTACAATAAAGTCAAAAATTGCGTAACCTTTGCAATTTCACTTACACTTTTGAAGTTACTTTAGTGTCCATTCCTCTAGCATTTTTGCAGGCTCAATTCAACCCTTGCATCAACCTTTTGCCTCTTAGGATGCTCAAGGTCACTTTTCAACAACTACATTCTTATGTTAGTTTTGTGTTAACTATGCAATTTTCTCATCTCTTGTCATTTATTTGGACACTAGTATCTTGTGTGGACATTTGCACATCACGCTAGTGTCTTGTTACATTTTAATGTTCAATTGTCATTTTTGAGTTTTCCACCACTTGTCACCTACTTGGGTTAGTGAAATATGCCCAAAATGACTAGTAACAACTTGACGACTCTTTCTTTCCTTGCCCTTATCACTTTTAAATCTATCCTTTTAGTCCTTACAATCTAACTTTAAGGTTACATTGGTATCTCTTGAAATCTCATAGCTCCCACTCTCTCACAATAGAGAGAGGGTATCAATCTCTCACAATAATCTTTGCAACACTCTTGGCTTCCTCAAGCCCATTTGGTAATATCTCTTTGGTGCCTTTGATAATTATTAGATTGATCACATCTCTTGTCTACAAATAATTTATTTTTTTATTTGTCTTTTTATCTACTATCTAACTAGTTGTTGTGGAGGTGGAAACACTGAGGTAGGGACTTGACTGAGGCAAGTCTACAAAAAATCCCACACATTTTTCCTTTTCTATGTGTGCATGTTTATTAGAGGCATCTAAATGCAACTTGTGTCTATTTATTTCATTTCTATTTATCTCTTTTATGTGGTATTTGTTGTTGCATTTTTGACTTTTGGGTTTTGCAGGTTAGTTGAAGCATAGAGTTGGATATTTTCTATCACAGTCTGTATGAGACGACAATGCACCACATATACATTTATGCACCTTGCTATTATCCTTGGTCGAGACGATCATATTTTGGCTGAAGACTCCCTATCATCCACACTTTCCATTTTTGTATTCAAGAACTTAATTTCATTTCTATAATTAGATATTTCCTCTAATTTAATGAGTTGGAGATATTTGAATTTATGTTGTGAAATTGGCTCTCAAAGAAACATAGTTTTCCTTCTCTAGAGTTAGATTTCCTCTATTACAATTACACTTTCACATCATCGTTTGGTTGTTGTACAATTACTTGATTCTTTTGATTTATTTACTATTGATGCTCTTCCTCACAAGGAAAATAGACATGTAGTTTCTATTAGTAGTGCCACTTAATAATTATGGATGACAATTGTCTCCACTTTACATTGCTTATTCATATATTACAATAATCATTTGCTAAAGATATTATGTTATTGGTTTGTACTATCCTAGCTTAAGAGGAGTGGTTTCATGATACTTATCTTGATTTAGAGGCATTTCCCCCTAATTGTTCTAAAAAACATGTATTCACATCCATAAGGTAGTTGTAAATATTTGATTATCACACTTATATGTATCATAAAAAATTCATTATTCGTCGGTTTATGTACTAAGGCCATTATGCCTCTTGAACTAGAGATTCCTTCATTGTATATTTCTTTTTGTGGCATTATTAATTCCATTGGATATAGAGAGGAAATATAACATTGTTGGCATTATAACAGACAAAGAGAGATTGTTGGCATTATAACAAACAAGAGAGATTGTTGGCATTTCAATAAGGATATTGAGAAGGTTGTTGATGATTATGGATATAACTACTAAAGGATGTTTACTGTCTTACTATTATTATTTTGTCATTGATGTCAAGAAATTGATTTTCTAATTCAATATGATGTTGCCATATCTTAAGAAGTATGATTTGATGAGTATAAAGATGTCGGTAAAAGACACTGAAAGAATGTGATGAATAAGGGGAGGAATAAGTTATTCAATGGGCAACTATTACTGAGTTAGACAATGATGAGATCATGATGTTTAGATTGTTTTTGATATCCTACATATGTTATTGATTGTAAGGTTAATACTATACTATGTTACCGAGCAAAGAACCTAGTCGGTAAACCCTAAAGAACCTAATCGGTAAACCCTAAGGTTATCGCTATCGATTAATGAAGGCAGAATGTCTACTGAGTGAAGTTTAGTATTTACCGAGTTGCAACCGAGTAATAATAGAATGCATTGAATGAATAAAAGCATTATTTAATGAAGGAAGCTGATGAGCTGGTTATGATTAAATGATTGGTATGTCGTGAATGAAGTTTGTTAAGAATCTATGGCAAAGGAAAATCGGCAGGAAGATCTGCAACTCGGATTGAACCGCAATACCCTAGCACAAGTTCCAAGAAATGTATGCAAGTTCCAAGACGGGGTAAAACATTTTCAGATCGAAGGATACATTGAACCTGGTCAAGTTTGAAGATCTGATGGCTATGATTGATCATGGGATATGTGATCAAGGAGATTAAGCGGTTGGCAAATTGTTTATAAATAAGGAACTGTTGATAAACAATGTATGCGGGCAAGTGTATGCACAGGGATGCTACATAGTGATTACTGAGCACAAAAGCTTGAAGACCTGTTTGAATAACAAAGTATAGAGCCCAGCAGATGGACAAGATTAGTTCTATGTCTAGATTGTATTGAACAAATAAGAATCTGCTTTAGCATTTTTAGATGTGAAGTTGCAGATAGATTTTTATTACTGTTATTTTGTGAAGTGACAGAAAATCTCTTAACCGAGTGGACTTAACAGTCTTATTTGTAAAACCCTCTAGCAAGGTGACATTCTGATTGAGTGTTTGAAATCCTTTAACAAGGTCACTTATAACAAGGTGAAGATCCTAACGGATCTGAGGGAAATCCCTTAACCGGGTCACATCTAGCAATGTGTTTGTAATCTTTAACAGGATTTGCTTTTAATCGAGCATACTCTAGAAGAGTATATTTCTTAGTGGGTCTGAAATCCCACTGTGGTTTTTCCCTATATGGGTTTCCACGTTAAATTTGGTGTTATGAGTGTTATGATGTTTATATGCTTATGAGTTTGCATGTTTAGTAGTTTTGGTTATATTGCTGAAGCATATGTTACCGAGGTCGAATCTGTTGTTTTTATGGAAGATTAAGTTTGTATGATTCACACACCCCCCCCCCTCATCTTATTAGCTTGGCATCTATACTTAACATTAAGTATCAGAACTATCAAACATGATCTTGAAAAATTAGACAAGAGAAGAATTAATATGTTAGGCAAAATGCATGCCTATATAAATAATGAAATAAAACTTATAATAAAGACATTATTTAGAGAATTAACTTTGTTGACTTGTTTGTTTGTACTAATCCCATAGATCAAAATGATAAAGGAGACTTACATGGTTAGTTTGTTTGAATTGATTGGAATAATTCATGTTTACTTCTTACTTTGAAAAAGGTTATTTTGGTTTATCTATAATAATGTCTATACATAACCATGCAAAACTCACCAGAAATAACTTACTTTTTTTTAAAACTAAATGGATCACATAGGTGGTGATGTGAAACACAGGAATTGCTACCATGTGTGACACAATTTCGTATACATGATGCACAGGAGTATATATTATCTTATTTTGTTGATATCTATGAAGGTTTTGATCATAAATATCTTTGGAAACACTTCACTTTCTTTAGTGATATTTGTGAAGGTTTTGATTGCAAAACTCTTTGTAAACATTTTGCTTTCTTTGTTGATATTCATGAAGTTGCTAATCACAAAGATCTTATTAAATGTTTCACTATATTTTGTTGATTCCTATGAATTTTTTGATCATAAAGATCTTTGGAAATGCTTTACCTTCCTTATGGAATAACCATGAAAGACATCTTGTTATGGATAATGACAAACAATAGTAATTAAGGGGGTTTCAGACAAGAGAATGCACAAAGAAATATATAGGAAACATTTGTTATGGATAATGGTGAACAATATAATAATATTTTTAGTATATTTCAAATAGGTGGATCCAAATATCCTTAAATAGGTACATCAATAGAGAGATGTCTCTTACAAGAGACATGCTTGTAATGACTGTGATTAAAATATAGGCTATATTTTTAACACCCCCCATAAACTTTATTTTATCACCAAACTTGATGATGTGAGCGACTAATAAAAAATAGGTTGATTAGCAACGCATTAACATCATTTCCTTCCAAATGTATATAATCTAATCCTTGTTTGGACAGTCATTACAAGCATGTCTCTTATAAGCTAAGACTATTAAACTAAGACTAGTTTACCCAGATATACATCAATGACTATATACATCTGGGTAAACTAAGACTATTTTATGCCAAGAAAAAATTGCCCAAGATAACAAAATTAATCTCGAAAATTTAATTTGTCGTTGAGCACTCACAAAGTCACTTGTAAGTAGAGAAAAATAAAAAAGTAAGAAACATTCCATTTGCAAGTAATATTAAACCATTGTGTCCATTTCCACTACGGTATTGGAATCTTGTGCTTCCTCTTTTTCATCCAAAGACATGGCCATTGTCTGCACTCGCGTTCCTAACGACATCTCTTGCAAATGCATGGGCAAATATATGTTATTATTTAATTTAATATTTATACATTTTTTATATAATTGAACAATTTATTAGATCTATTTATCTCTTAGAAGTAGAGTATTGTGTAATTTTACTGAGAAAAATCGATATATTTACAATTTTAATGCAAGTATAACAATTTTTTTAGACTTATCATATTATCATATTATGTTGTATGCTCAGTTTAAATAAAACATATATTTAAGTTAGTTCAAATATCTTACAAATAATACATTATGATGTTACAAAAAATATAATGTAATTGTAAAATGTGTATAAAATTTAAGATTTTGGAAAAGATATTTATTATTATTTATCAAATCTAAAACACTATTTAACATATTAGATGCAACGTGTTTATTAAGATATATTAAAAGTTATTGTATAGTTAATAATGATATATTGACAAAACAAAGATTATCACTCAATATCTATTGACAAAATGTGTATTTCCTTAAGAGGAGTGTAAAATTAATAATGTGATATTATTAATAATTAACAACAAAACAAAGATTATCACTCAATATCTATAATTAGAATAAATATACAAAATATTAAATTTAATCATTTAAGATGTCCTCATATATCCTCCTTTCATTTAAATTGATTAAATTTATTCACAAAATGCTTATTTTGATAGAGTATAGAATTAATAATAAAAAGATTAATATAATTATAATATTAATAGTATAAAAATAAGTAAAATATATTAATTATATAATAATAATGATAATATAATAATAAAAATGATATTATGATAATAATAATTTTTTAATTAAATATTATAAATAATAATAATAAACGAAATAAAAATAATACTTGATAATAATTGACAAAATGGTTATGGATGATCATAGTTAAGTTTGATGTTGATAAATATGTCCAATATAACTATAATCTTAAATCTGCCTCTAAAAGAAATGTTTTCAAATATGGTTTAGCAATGGTAGAGGATCCACAAGTGAAAAGGTAAAAGAATAAAAGACTATAAGACTTGTGTGAGAATATGAAGAACATTCAAGAAAGCGTTAATATATTACGAATATGTATAGATTAACATTTATTTGAAATATGCAATGGTGTTAAGGAATTCTTTGGCTCCAGAAGACTTCTTAAGGAACTGAATGCCACCTTCATTGTCCTAATCCCAAAGAACCCCGAAGCTAATACTATTAACAAGTTTAGACCCATCAGTTTGTGTAACTCTGTCTACAAGATCCTTTCCAAGGTTTTGACTTCCAGATTGTTGGATGTTCTCCCAAGGATTATCTCTATCCAACAGAATGGCTTTGTCCCCGGAAGACAGATTTTGGACTCTATTATCTTCGTTCATGAAAATATCCACTCCCTGAAAGTGGCGAATAACCAGGGATTCTTCCTTAAGTTAGACATGGCTAAAGCTTTTGATAGAGTGAACTGGCAATTTCTCCTTAGGATCATGAAATTGTTTGGTTTTGGTGACAAAGTTATCCAGCTTTGTTCTCAACACATTGAAACTTCCTCCTTTGTTGTTATTGTTAATGGCTCCCCATCTAGTTTCTTCAAAAGCTCCAGAGGTCTCAGACAGGGAGACCCCATCTCCCCTATCCTGTTCACCATTCTTGTTGAATGCCTGGGTAGATTCATCCTTAAAAATGTGGAAGAAGGTAATATTAAGGGTCTAAAACCTTCTTCATCCTATGTTATCTGCTCCCATGAACAATTCGTTGATGACTCCATCACCATGGGGGAAGCCACCATCTTGGAAGCCAAAAATATGAAGATTATTCTGAATACCTATGAATCTGCCTCTGGTCAAAAAATTAACTGAGATAAAAGCTCTCTGTTTTTCATCAACACCCCAGCCCAAAGGCAATTAAGGATTGGTAGGATTCTTGGCTGCAACATATCTGAGTTTCCTTCTACCTATTTGGGGCTTCCTCTATGTCTCAAGCCCGAGGATTCCTTCTGGAATAAGTTAATAGACAGACTTAACTTGAAACTTGTTGGCTGGAAAGGGGTTGTCCTTAGTCAAGCTGGTAAAGTCACTCTGCTCAAAGCCACTCTCCAAAATCTTCCTGTGTATGCTCTTAGCTTGTTCAAAATCCCCTCAAAGTTTGCAAAAGCTATTGAAAGAATCCAAAAAAAGTTCCTTTGGTCGGGTGTGGAAGTTAAAAACAGAATCCCCCTTATTGCCTAGAATAACATTTGTTCCCCTAAGGCCTCAGGTGGGCTGGGCTTAAGGAACATTGGTTCTATGAATAAAGCTTTATTAGCCAAGCAAATATGGAGATTCAAAGGGGAGGAAAGAGAATGGTACTCTATTTGGAAAAACAAATATCTCTATATGCAACCTTCTGAGGAAGAATTCTTTGACAACTCTTTCTCTGTTGATGGATCTGCCATTTGGAATGTCGTGCAATCTGCTAAAGGCTGGGCTGCTGCTAGCAAAACCTGAAACCTTGGGGATGGGAGGAAAATAAGATTTTGGGAAGATAGATGGATCTTGGATAAACCTCTGGAGGAAATTCCTATCCTCAAAGATTGGAAAGACAGTTTCAAATGCAGGTATGGTGAAATGGTAAGAGATTACTGGAGAAATGGGGACTGGATTGACTTTAGCCAGCAGTGTCCGGATCTCAAGTTCCTTCAGATTGCTCTCTCTGCCAAAATCCCTAGAGACAACAAAGATGACATACTGATATGGGGGGAAACTCTGGATGGGAAATACTTTGTTTCCTCTGTTGTGGCTATTCACAATGTCCCGGTGGAAGATATTCCCATCTGGGCTAAAGTTTGGAATAAGAAATTAGTTCCCAAAGTCAACATCTTCTTTTGGATTTTCATCCAAAACAAGATATTAACCCTGGATAATCTTCATAAAAGAGGCATTATTTTTCCTAATAGGTGTTCTCTTTGTTGCAGGGAAGAAGAGACTGCTTGCTATATTCTCAATCAATGCTCTTTTAGCCAGGATATCTAGAAAATCATCCTTTCCAGGTGGAACCTGAGTTGGGTCTTCCCGAACACTCTTAGTGACACCTGGCTTCAATGACATTGTCCTAACTCTAATCATAAAATTGTGGAGACCTGGAGACTTACTCTGCCGATTGTTATTTGGAATATATGGAAAGAGCGCAACAATAGGTTTTTCAGAGATAAAAGGGTTATTCCTGAAGTGGTTGCAAATAAAATCTTTAGGAGTATTTTTGAATGCCTCTATTGTACTGATCAGGGACTTTCTCCTAAAGATGATTTCAAAGACAGGTGGAACCTTTCTACTACTACTACTAGCAAGGAGAAAGGCAAAGAAGGTCTTGTCTGGTGTTTTCCCCCGCAGGGATGGATTAAGGCTAACTTCGATGGGGCTTCTAAAGGGAATCCAGGTAAACCTGGATATGGGGGCATTGTCAGAAATTTTGCTGGAAGTTGTCTTAAGGCGGTGGTTGGTCCTCTGGGGAATCAAACTAGCCATTTTGCTGAAGCCTCTGCTACCTTAAATACCTTAATTATAGCCAAAAATCTTAATTATGATAAAATATGGCTTGAGGGGGATTCACTTAATATTATTAAGTGCTTAAAGGGGGAATCAGAGCCTTCTTGGTCTATTGAGAATATCATCATGAAAGCTAGAGAGATCATCACCAGTTTCAAAGAAATTATTATACAACATGCCTTCAGAGAGCAAAACAATGTTGTTGACTGTTTAGCGAATACTAGAGTTAACTCTGACTCTCAAATGATTTGGCATGAGGATGATCTCAATTTAAATATTAAAGAGATCCTCAGAAAGAACCGTTATACAGGAAGAGAAGGACACTTAAATCATGACAAGTAAAAAGCATCATTTACGCCTTGCTGGAAAGGCCATCATCACCTGGCATTGCGGCAAATCTCCTACTATCTCCAATAAATCATCACACGCTTTGTGGGTTACTCAGTGCAAAAACTTGAGCAGCATCGGGAAAGAAGGTCTCAATTTGCAAAGAAACAGAGCAGATAACCCGCAACCGAAAATGGGAGGAGACCTAAGACGTGAAGAACCTGAAAACACATCGACCTGGAAAGCAATGCCAAAAGTCTGGGCAAAAATTGAGAAGGGCTCTCTTACCAGCTTCATGAAAAAGCTCGAGGACTATGACAAAGGTAGGGTTAACTTAGCCGTTTCCAAGATTTCTGAAAACTGGTCTAATGGCTCTTTTAAACTTTATGGAGTTAAATTTAAGCTGGACACTGGGCTTATTTCAACTATGACTGGAATGCCCCACACTAGGCTTAACTTCTTTCGAGACCTCAAGGTCTCCAACAATGCGGTTAACCTGTTCCCGCGGAAAGAGATAGAGCCGGCTAAAATTGGCAAGGCTACCGGGGGTACTACGAAGCTACAAACATCAAGAAGTTGTGGGGCTGGGTCTTGAACGCAATCATGGAGTATATCACGGTTGAAGGTCGTTTCTCCAGGGCCCACACCTACCACTTCGTGCTCTTAAACCATTTCAGACACGACAAAAAGGTGTCTCTGCCCTACTATCTTTTTCGGTCCCTTTCCAGGTCCCTCAACAAAAACAGGACTAACCCTTCCAGCCCGATTCTCCATTGCGGGCTCCTGCTGCTCATCTATGAGCATTGCAAAACCCTCGCTCTGTAGGAAAATAAGCGGATTTCCGCTTCCCCGGGTAAGAGAAAGATGAAAGAGGGAGAAACTAGCAAGGAGAAGGCGTCATCCAGCAAGAAAAGGAAAAGTGCCCCTGGGTTGGAAACAGAGGACATTATCAAGGAAAGCAGTGGTATGGAGACGGACAAATCTAACGGTGAAGACAACTGGAAAGAAGAGGAGCTGGGCAACGAGGAAGAAAGTGGAGATTTTGGGCCTGGTCAAGATAGCCCTATTCCAAGCGATCACCCTGGTAAGGACAATAGCCATCTGATGGAAGAAACAACTCCCAAGGATAATGAGGAAACTGAAGTTAACTCTGAGAAGGAAATAAACAAAGACTCTGAGAAGAACCTGACTGAGGACAGGGATAGCAAGGACAAGGAAAGTGCTGGTGAGGGGCTTATCCTCGATAATCTCAAGAAGCTCTCAGAGGCCAGAATGGATTTCGACAGACGGACCTACAAAACCCTGAAAAACTTGGAAAAGAAAGGGATAAATTCGGATAAAAAGAGGGAGGATGAAAACAGAGAGCATATTAATTGGAAGCAGGAAATGGAGAACAAGGTAAAATCGCTGGAAGAGGGAAAAGAAGCGATGAAAAATCTGATGGGAGTTATCCCAAGTATCCTCTCTGCTGTCACCAAAAACCTAAAGGACATCGCTAAGGTCTTTGACCATACTCCTAAACCGGTTGTGGATCTTGACCTGGAGGAGGAGACCATCCAGACTGGAAGTGGTGATGCTACCCCGGCGGGCGGGACTGCGAAGAGAACCAGGGCCAGTATCAAGAAAGTTGTGGCTGCTGCTGCTAAGGATCCACCCAACTTCAAAGACAACATCAAAGAGCTGCAAGAAATTAGCAACACCCTGGCTAAAGCCCTGGAAAAAAATTGATTCTTGGATGGCCTGCTGGCTTTTCGGGGCTTTTATTGGTTTTCTTTGGTTTTCCGCTGGCTTTTTCTTTTTGGTTTTGTTCCTCTCTGTTTCTCGTGGCTTTGTTGTTTAAGTCTTGCTTGTAAAGGGTTTCGGGGCCCCTTCAAAACCTGTTTTTTTATTAATCAAAAACATTTATTTGAAATATATTTGTTTAACAAAATGATTGGTATAATAGATGGTACATGTAAAAGAAATAGATTAATCTAATAATATAATATTATATAGTTAAATATTATAATAACTTTAAAATTAATAATATAATATTGTTAAAAATAATATATAAATATGATAATAAATATATAAAATTAAATATAGTTATAATATATTAGTATAATATTATTATATTATAATATTATTATATTATAATAATATTATATTATTATAATATAATTTTATCTTAAATAAACATAACCTTAAATAAAGTGTACATTAAATCTTGTGGAATACCTTTTCTAATTGAACCATGATTTGAACCCTTAAGGATTATCATTAGATTTGTAATTACAATTAAGGGATCTTTGAGGGGAGGTTTTTGGATATTTTTGTTGGAATTGGATGAGAGCCTTGCTATCGTCGCCTAGGGTTTTTGCATCCGGAGGCCAACTGCTTGTGTGAGGCTTGCCTTGTGCAGGTCGAGTGACAAACGACCTTGTTGGTGTGAGAGACATTAATGTTGTATTAGGAATTTTGTCTTGTATGTGTGCATGGGTATGGACATATAGTTGGATGAATTATGAAAATTATCTTATTAAATTTTATTCCTCATATGTTCATGAATTGTGTTAATCTAATTTGTGCAAATATGGTTTATTTTGATGTGGTCTAATCATCACACGCTTTAAACGATCTTCTGGTTAACATTGTTTGATAGATTCAATTTCCAGGTTGTTTCCTTTTTTTCCTTCTGAAATCCTTTGTCTTTTGCAATTTATTTCACACACATGGATAACATAGAATGTTAGAATATATTTGTTGTGCAATTTATGAAAGGAAACTCGTAGACATACACATGACAATTTCCACATAGCCCAATTGATAAGTCAATTTAAAAACACTTAGAATCCATATGCAAATAATAGACAACATACCCATAAAAGTTGACATGAGATATACCATGAGAAAACCCTCATGAGGGAAAAACCTAGCCTCCAAAAGCATCTATCATCCATGTGTTATCAACAATTCAACATTATAATACAACTATGGAAGCTTTGAAACCTTAGTCATCAACAAGCGCTCCACGTGAATAAGCATGTAACAACACATCTCATGTCAATGCTAAACTTGGCTTACCCAAATAACTACCCTTTTTGGTTGCTTTTTTAGACACGAGCTCCCACAAAACCAACAAGTGGTATTACATCAAAACCATGCGTTGATACCATGGGCTAACTACCCCATTGACCCCACATCTAATATTGAGTACTTTATTAATTTACTTTCCCTAATATTAAATAATTATAATATAATAATACAATGTTACGATACAACTCATCAAGTGGTCTTCAGAATATTCACAAGGAATCTCTACACTTCACACATCCACATGCAACTCACATAATAAATAAAATATTACAATTATAAACATTATTATGCAAGGTCTAAAACACCTATTTTCCCAACAATTTGTTTGTGCATATAATAAAAAATTTCCAAAAAGATATTGTTTTAGTGTTGGAGAGAGAATTTTATAGTTTTCAAAATTTAAGTGTTAAAACCAACAGGCCCCTTGCATATAATCGCATTTGTTCATACTGATTTGTTCTACATGGCTAAGGCCTAGCCTTTTGTAACCTTGGAGTACAGTTTTCCTTCACTTTTTAAGAGAGGATATCCATCCTCAAATCTCTTGCCATTGTCTGTGCTAATACTATAGTCAACATGTCAATGGTTTGCAATCTTATTGCACCATTGGTAAATGCCACAACAATTTCATATGGTCCTAACCATCTTGTCTAAAATGATATTTCTATTGTGAATCATAGAGCAAACCCCAACCATCTTGTTCAAATTTTCTGGTTTTGATAAATCTATGATGCCACTTACTCTTTTGAGTTTCTACTATTTCTACGTATTAAAGTGCCTTTGCCTAAATTCATCCAAGGCATTCAGGTTGTCAAATCTTTTCTTTTGAGATTATGATAATTTAATCCCAAGCTCCACTGTTGTCCATATGGTCTCATGTTCAAATTCTATAGGCATAAAAACTTTCATTTCCTACACCAGTTCAAATGGTATAAAGCCTATAGTAGTCTTCTAGGTGGTCCTATATACCCAAACCACCTCTTGAAACTTAGAAGCCTAATATTTTTTATGGATTGATATTGTTTTTGTAAGAATGACTTCTAGTTATCTGTTACCAACCTCCACCTAGCCATTTTCTTTAGGGTGATATGGTATTGAATTCGTGTGCCTAAGCTTGCTTATACTCATTCATGAGTGCCTCTATCAATGTTGATGTAAATTGAGGACCCTAATCTATCATAATCTCTCCAGGGACCCTGTATCTTGTAATAATTAAATCATAAAGAAATGTTGTAATTGTATTATCTTTGGCATGCTTCATTGCTCTTACCTCAACCCACTTAGTCAGATAGTTTATGAAACTAATATGTACTCCTTATCGTTGGAAGGTGGATTGACTACACAAATGAAATCCAATCCCCACTAATTAAATGGTGTCAAAATTAAGGATGCAAATGCATCTCATTTGATTTGGTGCGTATGCCCATTCTCTAGCACCTATCGCAATGCCTTGTATACTTAACTGCATCTTTATGCAGAAATGACCAATAGTAACCTGTGTTGAGTATCTTCATGGCCATCCTCTTTGCTACAAAATGTCCCCCATGGGGTTCAATATGACATGCATGAAGGATGTTATGTATTTCATCTTCTCTTAAGCATTGTCTCACGACATTGTTTGTTCTAGCATGGAAGAGATATCTTGATATCCATGAGTAAGAGAAACTTTTTTCCATGAGATGATGTTTCTCCCTTGGAGAAAAATAAGGACGCATCTTACATTAAACTAAGTAATTCGCAATGTTTGCATACCATGGGTCATGAACTTGTAGAGCAAAGAGATTCTCTACCATAGATGTGACATAAATTTCACATATTTTTGAGTAGGGATTTTTTATTTTTTATTTGAATTCAAAGACCTAGCAATATTGTTGTTCATCTGCTTTTGAGATTTCTTTGGATCTCTTAGTACAAAATTCTTACTTGCCTTTTGAGATTCATTTCAGACTTGTCCAAGTGGGATTTGGTTTACCCCTCACACAAATGTCACAATGGAAGAGTGGTTGTTTTTATGGTAGTTTCTCTTAGCGTATGCCCTTCCTTTTGAGTCTGAGTAATTCGCATATTCACCTTTTTCCTGGTTTTTATTTCTTCATCGTGTAGCTTGCACAACCTTTTTTGGCTCCTTATTTTTTTTATCAAAATTTAAAAAAACTATGTTATATTAAAAA
This sequence comes from Cryptomeria japonica, assembly GCF_030272615.1. Taxonomy (NCBI): domain Eukaryota; kingdom Viridiplantae; phylum Streptophyta; class Pinopsida; order Cupressales; family Cupressaceae; genus Cryptomeria; species Cryptomeria japonica. The sequence continues at coordinate 195,582,282 of NC_081406.1, forward strand.
AACATAAGAATGACACGAATAAAGATATCCTCAAAAAAAAAAAAAAATCTTTAAAATATTAAATAATAAATTATCATTCAATAGATAAGGATATCCTTCCCAAAAATGGATTTTATGTACATCCACTTTGTGTTGCTATTGTAGAATGACTCTCAACATAATTAAAGTGAGATTTTAGATTTATATTAAAAAATATTTATGATATTTTTTAAAAAATATTTAAAAAATGAAAAAATATATATTTCTATCTTTAAAGTTGTTGTTTCAATTTGGTGTGTTATTTGGAGGCATTGAAGGTTTTCCAAAACGTAATTGGGTAAGGGAAGAGGAGGTGTAGGTTTAATTGTTTTCTTTTTAATCTTCTTTCTTCTACATTTTAGGCATGGACTATGAGTAGAGGAGCTTATAGCATCGTCGGGCCTTCATGTCAAACAATTAATTTAATTGTGTGCAATTCTCAAAAAGTGAGTCATCTAAAATGATTTATCTTCTTGTTCAAGATCTATGGTGTATAATTCAAAACAATCAAAAAATCAAAATGTGCAGATGGTGATACTTCGCTCTATGCAACAAATGTTGCAACCTATCAAGAGGCTTTCACATCTAGAAAATTAATTTGGGTATCAATTTTTAATCCCCATCCTTTTCAATAAAACATATTTAGATAATATTTCATGGTTAATGTAGTAGATTTAATGAACAAAATATCGATCAGATTTAGTGATATGATCCATGATTAAGATGATAAAATTAATTAAGTTATTGAGAGTGATACTTGTTCTTTTGTTCAAACCGTTCTATTATAGCCAACTTCCTTCAATATAGTTTAGGATAGTGAACAAGAGAAGGGAGTGCTTGGATTTATGCATACAGAGAAGCAGAGAAGTGACCAAGTCTACAATGAGTTCTCTATTGCATATCAAAGCTTCAAGTGTTTTTGTAATAACTTATGCATTGAAAAGTAGTGTGATATATTATATATGTTCAAAGATTGTAAAACAAAGTGAAAACAAACAACTTCTTTATTTTTTATATGTAAGTAGTGACTCTAATTTTATGCAAACTATGCTTTTTTTTCAATGAATATTTATTGACAGTGGTTACTATTTTTCATTGTCTTGTCTGCTTTTTGAGTATATATTTTTTTTGTTGAGTATTTGATGGAAAGAGATGAAGCTCTATGTTGATTAGTTGAACTTGTGTTTTAGTTGCTTTGTATGATTTATCCCTTAATTTCCCTTTATTACTTTTTAAATTGATGTTATTAGATAATATAATTTTACCTAGAGCAAGGCATATATTTTATTCATATGTAGTAATTCCCCAAAAAAGATTTTCAGAAGACTATAATACCAATAGACGATTGTAGTAAGATGTTATGCTCGAAGATTATAAAACAACCTTTCACCACTACCAGTTAAATCTCATTAAATTCTTCGTGTTTGAACAAAACTTATTTTGGCAATTGATAGTCATTTATGTCTTCAACGATTCCACTTGCTTGGTTTGAAATATTCCAGAGTTTGTTGTTTACTCTTTTCACGTAGGTGTTTAGAGTAGTCATGAGGTTTGATTAATTCTTTTTTTGGTTTGTTTTTGTCTTTTTTATTTATTTTATAATACGAAAAGATATAATTAAAAATTATTGAATTTTGAACAATAGCTTTTTTGAATTAGCTAAATGACAACATAAGAACTTCACATTATTGTTTAAAACAAACAAACAAATAAAGAGAGTTACTTAAATTATACTTTTATGAAGCGAATGTAACTAAATTTTGAGAAAAAAAGGTGTTGTTGAAGAGAACTAAGAGCCTATTAAATAGGCCCACATAAGCTTCCCTATTGCTATCATAAGTTTCATCAATTTTCCACTACATTGAAATCATTAGTGAGTGGAGATTGATTGGGAGTTGGCATGACTACTCCCCCTAATTTCGAGATGATTTGAGTCAAGTGGTTAAGCATTAGGCAACAAAATTCGCTTTACACCTGCTAATTGCATTTGCTTGAAATTTTCTAAAGCTTTTTTAACAAATCTATTTATTTATTTATTTTTTTTTTTATTGGTAAAAGGTCGAAGCTGAAAATTTTATTAATCATTAATAAAATTTACAACACTCCACTTGTGCGGGCCCCGGTAGGAAAGAGTGGAGGTGAGAAAACCTTTGGCCTTGCCCAGGACCAAAGTCCAGAAAAATCCTACAACTATAATATATAAGAACGAGATTTTTGAAAATTACAATAGCACCCCGGGCTAAGGGTGATCAGGGTGGGAAGATATTTTCTTTCCCTTACAAGCCCCTTTTAACATATTACAATTATCAATGATCTCCTTGTGCCCTGTCTTGAGTTTGAGCTTTGATTTAATGTTGTTTATAGACCGTTTCAGCATAGCTATCTTCCTTTCTTTTGTTTAAGATGGCCTTGCTCACCCTGCATGATTAGTTTTCATACCACTTGCCAAGATTGTTAGTAAAATTTAATTTTCCTATTTCAAATACTATATTTTATATTCTGGTTTAGGATTATTCCTCAACCATTTATCTGATTGGATCTGCCATTCCAAAATTTAAACAAAGAAATATAAACAGAGTGTTTCGATTTCCTACTTTAGTGTCTTAAAACCTTAACCTCATTTATCTACGAGTGAAAAGTAGTTGATATGATACATTCATAAATAGAGTTCATAGTAATTCCCTTTTTGAAAAATGCACATTAATAGTTATGAACCACCGATTTACTTCCTTTTGTTTTTGTATCAGGATGCTATCCCCAATAATGGATGATATCCAAGATACAATAACAAAAGGGAATAAAGGGGATTCTGTCATGCCTGTATCCATGTCAAGCTAACTCACACAGCCATGTAAAATCTATACGAAAAGGGCAATAGATAGAAATGGATGAGTACCATGGTAGTATTTAACTTTAATTCTTACCCAGAATATTTTGCATGCTTGCCACTTATTACCCATAGTCTATAGAATGTCAGATAATCTTCCATATATAGATATCACAACAACAAGTGTCATACAAGTATATTTTAACAACTTGCAGAAATAATAGATCTTGCAATTGATGCTCTTAGTTCATATAAGTCTACATATATAGATGTCGAAGGCTTTCATTGTGGACTTTATTAACAAATCCCTTCCTAATTATGTATCCACCTATATGAGTATATACAAATGATTGTCGGCCTAAATTGGTCGTGAAGCTTATTAATTTTACCATGAAGGCTTGGCTTAATAGTCGTGCTAGATAATTATGTTAATGACTGAAGTGTCACATCCTCTCTTAAATCTTGCGTACTTTCATCCCCTTCAGACATCTCTAATTAATTTAGTATAACTGCCAGATCTTCATTTGAAGATTCGCCTGTGAAGATATCATTTTTGAGTTTCCTTTTCTTTAATTACAAACCACAATCATATTTTGGCTAATGTCCTTTCGAGTTTCCAACTAAGACAGCCAGCTAATGCCCTGTACGTTGGGACTTTAACCTGCCATAATGGCCCAGATCTCTCTGAGATCAAATGTGTAATGATGACCGGACGCTTTGATTAAGAGTATTGATTTTCCATAATATTGTAAATATTTGAATTTGAATATACCCATCATAAGGAGCTAATGATTATCCTAAACCAAGGCATATGAGTATAAGTATAAAGAATATGCTTGAGACTGAAGTTTAAATATAAAGAATATATATTTTAACATGTGATAAGTGATGTATAAATAATAAACAGAGTGAGTATAAAATATATATAAATATATGAGATGATATATATATATGTGTGTGTGTGTGTGTGTGTGTCCAATATATATATATATATATATATATATATATATATATATATATATATATACAATAAATTATAATTAATATGCATATTTGGTGTCAGTATTCTTGAAAGAGTATAATCGTAAGTATATATATATATATATATATATATATATATAATTTAAGATATATAATATATAAGACTCTGTGTGTGTGTGTGTGTGTAATATATATAAATTATAAAATAAGAGCCTGCGAGTATTTCATCTGTTAAATGAGGATGTTTAAGTGTATATGTCAGTTCGATGTAATATTAATATTTATATATGTTCTATCTGTATATGTTAATAAATTTGTATCTGTAGACACCTGAAATTGTCATGTCTAATTAAATAAATATTTTTATTTAATTATCTTAAGCCTAATTCTTCTATTAATTAAATAAATCCTTATGTATTTAATTAATTCATTTATCTTCTTCTAGCCTTATTTCTCATTTAAATAAATACATTTATTTATTTAAATTATCTTTTTTTTCTAAATTAAATAAATATCTTATTTATTTAATTGATCCCACTTCTTCTATTAACTAAATAAATCTTTATTTATTTAATTAATTCATTAGTCTTTTCTACCCATGACACATGTCATTCATCTCTTAATTCCTACACTACCTACCCTCTCATTATTTTATTATTTTCTCTACCTACCCTTTAATCATAGCCGACCATTTATCTTTTACACCTCTCAATCTTATCCCTCCACTTCATATAGTGTCTTCTATATAAGAGGATACTTCCTTCATTATCAACCCTAATCAATCTATGTATTTAGCCCCGATGATTACTCGACTACACTACGCTTTTGAACTTTCATATGAGATCCTACTTGCAACCACATTTCCGTTCTTTGTTGAGCTCTTGTGCACACATAAAAACATGAGAGCAAATATATCAAGCAAGATCAATGGAGATAGGAAGAATGGAGATCCAAACCCTATTGGACATGTGATGGTATAATCTTTGTGATTTCATTTGATTTGCATTGTCTTAGGTAATCTTCATATGTTATGGTGGATCTTTGTTGTTGTTAGGCTAGGGTTTTGTGGTTGAATTCATTTAGTCTTCCAATCTTGTTGTTTCCATTTTCACCATATACATTTTGGCACGCCCCGTGGGACATGTATTTTTGTTAGATCTGTGCTTTTTGTAGGTTTTCCTAACCATATATTGATGTTTTGTAAAACAATTTGGAGAATAACCTTGTGCAACTAGGGTTTTGGACACAAAATCAAGGTCTTGGAGAGATTCGATCATATCTCACAAATGGCTTGGAAATTTTGCACCAAATGTTTTTTGCAGGTTGAAGACAGTATGAAGAGCTCTCAAAGAAAAATCCAGATCTATTGGAGCATATTTTAATTTTCTATGAATTTTTTAAGAATTTTCATAAAAAATTAATTTTGAGAGCAAATGAGCGAATTTTTCAGATTTTCTTATATTTTTGGAAAACTCTCCGATTTATACACATGATCTGTTCTTTGTGATTTTAATTTTGATGCAAAATATTTCCCTAAAAATCGGATCTTTAAAAATTAGGGTTTTTCATTATTTTGATCAGAACTCACAAACAGTTTTGAATTTTGCAATCACATTTTTTTTACAAGTCAGAAAAATTATCAAAGGGGCTCAGAAAAAATTTCAGATTTTTTGGATCAATTTTTCATTTTATGTGAATTGTTTATGATTTTTCATAAAAAATTAATTTTGAGAGAAAATTAGCGAATTTTTCAAATTTTCTTACATTTTTGGAAATGTCTCTGAATTATACACAGGATCTATTCTTTGTGATTTTGAATTTGATAAAAAAAAATTCCTAAAAAATCAGATCTTTGAAAATTAGGGTTTTGCATTATTTTGCTCATATCCCACAGACTGCTTGGATTTGTTGCAGAAATTTTTTTATGTAGGTTTGGAAGACCATCAGGACTCTCCAGTAAAAATTTCAGATTTTTTGGATCGATTTTGCATTTTATATGACTTTTTTATGATTTTTCATTAAAAAAAAAAATTTGGAGCAAATTAGCAAATTTTTTGGATTCTCTTACATTTCCAGAAATTTTTTGAAATTTTACAGGTGGTCTTTTTTTTATGAGGAATCAAATCTTTGAATTGGTCAAAAAAACGCATTGTTGAAGGCCCCTATTTCACAAAGTCTTTTGGATCTAAAATTTACCTAACTTGTGTGCTTGCAGGAAGGGTATTATTGCAAAACTACTAGCAAATCTTTGTTGCAGAATTTTGGCAAGGGTTTTTGATCTTTATTGTGTGTCTTGTTTTCATAGACTAGCAAACACTTCAATTGGTGCACTAAAATTGAACTAGTGTCTTTTGTGTCTTGAGCAATAGGCTCTTTTTGTTTAATCTTTAGAGAGTATGTCTCCCCGTGTGGTCATTAGGACTACTAGTGAGGAGAGAATGACCCAAGTGGTAGTGAGGAAAACCCACCTCTTTCGAACCACTATAAACAATTGTATCTATGGTGAAAACTATGGATAACGTGTGCTAATTAGTTCATACAGACACTATGTCTCCCCATAAACCTGTTTGATCAAATTTATTTGATCAGTTGTAGGGCGTAACCCCTACTGGCTGGGAGTCTTCTATATTTACAGAGCTGAAAGTGCTGCATGTATGGCCACACGAGCTGATGCCCTTACTAGCACCTTGTTATTTTAGAATCCAAAATCCTTCTAGTTGTTGGGGCAGGAGGTCAAACCTCTGGTAGCAGCCCACACACATACGGTTCTTAGTAGAGATATAAAGTTCGCCACGAGGAGTTTTCGTGGGGACTGATGCTTGGCTACCCCGAAAAGTGAGTGCCGAGGGTGGAGCCAGTGGGGTCAAACATCTAAGTATCCACTTTGAATAGCTTAGCCTCGGGGGAAACTCCATGTGGGATCAACAACTATTGTCCTGGCCAGCCATAAAAATTGTGCTTGTCTTATTTTGAACTATCAAACATTCAAAACCAAACATTAAAACATTGTGTCTTTTGTGTCTTCAAGTGTATGCAAAACAAATTTTACATCAAACAACACACACTTCTTTGAGTCATTTTTGAGTCTAAACACTTGCAAACATTGAGTCTTCATCAACATTGTGTCCTCTTGTCATGAAAAATAGTCAAAAAATTCAGATGTGGTCACAACAACAACTTCACAAATTGGAAAAATTTACAGTCCAACAAACAAGAGCAATCAGTTTCAGAATTCTTGAGCTTCCTAGGTTATCTCTTTGGGGTTTTCATCTAGCATTCAACCTGTCTTTGGGTCTCACAAAGTCCATCATTGCATTACACCTTACATTACATTCACATTTGTCTAAACTTGATTCAAAAGGTCACTTGCTTGTCCTCATCTTATTTTGTCAACACACTACATACAACAACATTTTGGTAAGTGGTCCCTCATCAAGGTCTATCACCTTTGGGTCTCATTTGGTCTTACTTAGAGTCAAGGTCAACTTACCTCATCAAGAGAAACTATCATCTCTTTGGAAGCCACGCCTACTAGACATTGCAAGTACACCTTAGATTCATTTACATTCTATCCAACTCTTGGTCTTCCATACTCTTTCCATTTTCATCTAGTCTCACACATCTTGGTCAATACCTAGTTCATGGTTGAAACCCATTCCCAAAAATCTAGGAGAGAAACTAAAGAGGCTCAAGAGTCCGCAAACATGAGTTCCTATGAATATGACAATGATATCTTTTTCAATTCTGATCATACTACATTACCTGACATGGATGCCTATAGAAACATTCCAAATGTTGAGAACATGGACACTACAAACAACAATGATACACACAATGACAATATGGACAACTTTTCCGTACATTCAGCAAAAGTGGAAGATACCATTATGAATCCCCATTTCAATCGATTGGTTGAGGAAATAATGAGGAGAGATAGACAATACTGTCTACAAGTGATGGCACAAAATGGAGCCAAGATACCTCATGATTTTGACATGTCTCAAATAATGGAAAATCGACCTTTGCAACAACCTCACCTTAACATGGATCAAAGGAGGCCTAATAGTGGAGGCAATAGAGGACCATATCTTGTGCCTGAATCACCATCATCTTTATTTCAGAAACCAGAGGTCCCATACACACATGGTCAAGCATATGATACTCACCTTCGTAGACCATTATGGAAGTCTTATGTAGAAAAATATGCTCAATCACATAGCAATGCTAAGGATCAACAACCAAAGCAATTGGATATCCAAAGGCATGCTCAAAATTTGGACACAAGGAAACCCTGTGTCAAATTTGGGGGCAACACACTAGAACAAACTCATGACATTTCGGTGGAGTATGGTATACATGGACAACGCATATATTTCATTCCTCACCATGACTCTATACCAAGTGGTCCATATACACAACATCATTATAGACCTCCTCCATATGAACATGTGTATGATCAATATCATCCATATATGCAACATGCTCCTCTCCACTCGGTGGTTCAGGCATGGAGTATGGTCCAAGAAGTCGGTCTCCACCGAAGAACAATTTGGAGCAACAAATCAGGGACTTACAAAAGAAAATGGAGGACATAAATACACCGAAGCCAACATACACAATGAGAGACATATGTCCTTATCCATTTGACAAGAGCATTCCAATGCCTCCTTTTCCTACACACTTTGTGATACCTAAGTTTGATAAGTATAGAGGAAAAGGGGATCCTAAGGCACACATAAGATAATTTTTCACAACTTGCATTGAGGTAGCAGCAGAAGAGACATATTTGATGAGATTATTCCCACAAAGCTTAGGAGATCAAGCTATGGAATGGTTCTCCCAACTTCCACCTGGTATTAAGTCATGGGGTGACTTAGCAGAGGCATTTATCCAACATTTCTCATACAACATAGAGATAGACATATCAGTCACTACTTTGTGCAACGCCAAACAAAGGGATGGAGAATCTTTTTCATCATTTTTACAAAGATGGATAAATCTAGCCAGCAGATGCTCTTGTGAAATTCCACAAAAACAAATGGTAGAGATGTTCACCCAAAATGTTAACAAGGAAATTGGCTATGATCTAAGGAAAGCTTGTTTGTCCACCTTCAAGGACGTCATTGAAAAAGGCTTAGCAACAGAGAAGGTCCTAATTGAACAAGGAGTCATTAAGATATTCAAGGAAAACAAAGAGGACTTTAAAGGAAAAGACAAGCCAATATTTTGGAATAAAAACAAGAACACGGTCAATGATGGTGTTGTTGATGCCAATACAGTACGACCCAAAATCATTTTTTATGGATCAAGCTCTACAAACAATCAAGTGAATACTCAAACAACTTCCAGATCATGAAGGAAGTACACCCCATTGGGAGAACCACTTGAGTCGGTTTTCAAGAAGCTAGTGGCAAACAAGATAATCACAATTCCAGATTTTCCTCCATATGAGCCAAAGGTTAAACCAAATTGGTGGAATGATGATGAGTATTGTGAATTTCACAAAAGCAAGGGCCATAAAACAAGAAATTGTCATCGACTGAAGAACATCATACAAGATCTCATTGATAGAGGTGACATTGAGATTGAAGGACACTCATCCAATCAAGAACATGAGATGTTTAAGGAACCATTCCCAAAGCATGACAAGGGAAAAGCTAAAGCCACAGATGACCAAACCAACTATACCAGAGCATCCTATAACTATGATTCAACTATCAATCACATTTCAATGGACAATTATGTCTCTACCATTATCATCAAGGACAAAACGCTTGAGAATTCTACCCATAGACCTAAGATTGTCCTAAAAGGCATTGGATCTTCTTTCGAACCTACCTCTGAATGTAATGTTACAACTCGCCAAGGTAAATTCACCTTGCAAGGTGCTCCAGCTAAAAACACCGCTTCCTCATCAACCAAGCCTGAGTATGACCTTGTAGAACAGTTGGGGAAGACACCTGCGCTTATCTCAATCCTTGAGCTCTTACGCATATCCCCCGCACATAAAGCTATTCTTGACAAAATCTTGAGAGACACTTCTGTCCCTACTGATTTGAACGTGGACCAGTTTCAAGCCATGGTGGGTTACCTTTCTGTTCCACACTCCCTTACATTCACAGAAGCCGATGACGCCTCTGTAAGTCAGCCACATAATGCACCATTACACATTGAAGCCTTCATACACAAACATCGAATAAAACGAGTCCTGATAGATGGAGGAGCAAGTCTAAACATTTGTACATTGAGCACTATTAAACAATTGGGATATTTTGAAAAAGTTGTGAATGCTACAAACAAAATTACCATTAAGGCATATGATGATAAAGAGCGTTCATCCAAAGGCACAGTCACCTTACCTCTCAGAGTTGGGCCAGCTACAAAGGATGTGGTTTGTCAAGTCCTAGACCTAGATCTCACATACAACATATTGCTAGGACGTCCATGGATTCATGAGATGAGCGCAGTACCATCTACATATCATCGATGTATCAAGTTTCCACGCAATGGAGTTGAAGTGACAGTCAAAGCTGATCCAAATCCATTCATATATTGCAACAATATGCGACCTAGATCAAAAATAACAATCCCAGTCAATCGACAAGCTATTCCTTCATTGGCCTATGTGTATCCAGAATCATTGAAAGCTTCTACATCCAAACAAGCAGAGCTAAAAGAAAAGTTCAAGATTAAAGACCTAGGATGTGGTGAGTATATATTTCATGTTGACCAACTCCCATTATCTCCTAAGACATTCAGTCGACAGGAACAATCTACAAACAATTTGCAAGGAATTGGGTACGAAACACCTAGTGTTGTGGCTACTAAGTCTGATTGCAAATCTCTTCTAGTGGTGCAAGCAAGTCTTGATATCAATAGTCCTAAGAGTGGTTCCAGCAAAGAATCTATTGAGCATATCACCAGCCCTCTTGAGAACTCACATAGCTTTACCATTTCATCCACTCATTCCATTTCCAGTCCGCTCCTAGACTTGGATCAACAAGAATCAGAAAAGCCCTTACTCATTGGGGATCAAAAATCAAGCTTTGAAAAGAAAGATCTAAAAGTCAAAAATAAAGAAAAGTCCTTTAGTCCAAATCAAAATCAAAAGTTATTGGACTCTGAGGTCAAGGATAAAAATCCTATGAAAGAAAAAGAACAAGAGATGATCTCCCCTAATATCAAAATAATTGGGGGCAAAAGTTCTATAATTTCAAGTCAAAAAGAATACTCGTTGATCCTAAGTCTCCATCATGCTATCCTACTTTCACTTCTTTTCACAATCATAAGCCTTCATAACTCATCCACTTGTTCCACACATCATTTCCCTTCTGGCGATACATCATGGACCTTTAATGGATCTTCCTCACAAGACTTTGTTATCAAGGATGCCCAAACTTCTTCAGGTGACACACATACGGGCCTGTGTAGTCTACACACTAGTAATTCTATTTCAGTTCCTTTATCAAGGAAGACAGACACTCAAGCTACACATCATTCAGTCAAGGAACAATGCAGCTACAATCACAAGGTAAAGCCTCACACATTTGAGGTAGGCGACTTAGTTCTTAGAGAGAATCCTAAAAATCAGCAAGACAGAGAGAAGAAGGGCAAATTCGAACCAAACTGGCTTGGTCCTTACATCATCACAGCAGCATATGGATCTGGTGCATATCAGCTCTCAACCACAGAGGGTGAACCTTTGGAGGATCCTATCAACAGCATGCACCTTCGCAGGTTTTACACATAGCTCTTCAGAATATCCTAATTCAAAAATACAAAAAAATCAAAAAAATACAAAAATATAAAAAAATCATAAAATAAAAAAATCGCTACTTGGTGAAAACCTGGCAAACGGGCACCTTGTGACACAAAAAAAAATTGAAAAAAAAAAACAAAAAAACATTTCATCCAACGATGAAAAACACTTTGGTGGCGCCTTGGGCAAGTACCATGGTGAAAACTGGGTCACTAGCGCCATGCGTAGAGACATTGCTCCTCCCTCCTTCAAAATTCCATTGCATCCTTTCACTTTGCACACACTCACAACCTATCCATTCATAAAAAATTTACCCATTCCCATCATGGCTTGTTATTGATCTACCCAAGATTGGTTCGCCATTCATAATAACCCCCTTTTCACCCATCCGTGGCTAAGGCAAATCCTACATCTAAGTAATGAGTGTGGAACTGAGAGCATCACACGTTTCGAAGAGTACAGTTTCTTCCACTTTTCTTCAGTCTATCCGTGCACAATCCGCAATAAAGAAACATCTGCATCGCCGATCTGTAATAAAGTTCTACCTTCTCCGCAATAAAGTATCAGTTTCATGGATTCAGCCAGTTTCAGATGAGACACAACAACAACAATGAGCTTCAACAAATCAAATCTTTCAACAGACTCAGACAACATATGGTTCAGTGCTATCTATCCTTTTTGTGAAAGTAAAGATTGTGACTACAATCAAATAAGACTTATATAAGTGACAAGAGACACTAAACTTGACGACTACAGTGGATGTTGGTGTTGAGTCTTGGTTTTCTTTTTATTTTTATTTTTATTTTTTTGGTAACATGTCTTTTAGCTTTTCTAGGATGTCTCTAACTAAAGATTCTATCTCCAGGATGTCTTTGACTAGAAAGGCGAGGATGGGGTATCGTCACCTATTTTTCTTTTGCTGTCTATGGATTGTTTCTTAGTAATGCTATGACTTGTCCAAGGATATGAGGACACTATGAGTCTAGTGTGAACTGGGGCATTCCTTGTTTGCAACTGTCTTATCTCCATGCAAATAGGTACAATGACTTTCTGGGTCGAACATATGCCTCGATTGTCATAACCTACTTGCCATAATAAAGCTCAATGATGATAACACACAAGAAGCTCTTTCACTTTCATATCTTCTATCTTCCATCCCCCTTTCTCGATTGACTTCCATCATCTTTCTTGAGTCTATGTAGCCTGCTATCACATGACTGAGTATAATGACACACCCAAAACATTTGCATTTCATGTAGTTGCACCTGCATTATCACATAATAAGCATTTCATATATACATATAGATCTCACAATTGCATCACATCCTACACACAACACATGTTAGCAATTGTATTTTCATCATATAAATAATCATTTGCATTTCATACATTCACATTCACATATGCATAACATATAAAACATAAAAGAACAAAAAAATTGCATTTCATTATGTACATATCTGCATCCATAACATAAGAATCACATAGAAACATACATCATGAAACATCTCATCACATAGGTACACATGCATATAGCTGCTGCAAAGATGAATCGTCTCATATATATACATATTCATAAGTGTCATGATACAATGATGTCAAAATACATATGGCTACACAACCAATTCTCGTGTCGCCCTATCCGAACAGAGAAACCCACTGATCACTCCTGGCAGTACTGCTCGTAGTGCTAATCTTGTTTGTTTCATGGTGTCCCAAGCCACATGTCCAGCCCTCATCTCCAGTTCGGGATCTTGGAGCACTCATCTCAGTGCATCTCTATCTCCATCTCGATCGTAAGGAACTAACTCTTCATCGGTCGGTATCCTCAGAATCCTGTATACATCCTCTAAGGTGATTGTCATCTCACCTATCGGCAAATGAAAACTACAAGTCTCTGAGTGCCATCTCTCAGCCAACGCAGTCAGCAAACCCATGTTCACCCAAAACTCAGGCATATACAGAATAAATCTCAAACCCATAACCTCAATGGCAGCTCGGTCCTCAAATGTCAGCTCCGGTCGTAACCTCTGAGTCGACAGGAATCTCTCCCGTGACTCCAGCATAGGTAGGTACTCCTGCAGTCAATCAAATCAATCATGTCAGTCATAGTGGCATTCCTTGTTCATTACAAAGTGCTGCTCTTTTTAGTACTCCCTGTTCATCACAAAGTACTATGTCTTGGTACTCATTGCTCATCACAAAGTGCCTCGATCTATCCTATCCTAGGGCCTCTGCTTGAGTGTATCCTCTTGAGTAATTTCCTAATTGACAACGTATGTTCTATCACAGAATTGTCAATCCTAGCCCTATCTTCTATCCTAGTCTTCCCAAGAGGACCTGCTTGAGTGTATCCTCTCAGCAGCTTATCCAATCGATGGTGTATGTTCATCACAGAACTGTCGATTTGACCTTGAAGACATAAACGTGCCTTCTCTGCACAGACGCACCTGAAATACACAGACGTGCCTATGCTCTGCACAGATGCGCCTGTCCTGCACAGACGTGCCTATGCTCTGCACAGATGCGCCTGTCCTGCACAGACGTGCCCACATTTCACAAATGCGCCTGCACAACGCAAACGTGCTCGCATCTGGCATAGACGCTTTTCCCAGCATAGACGCGCCTGGCACAAACATAGACGTGCCTAGCCAACATAGACGTGCCTGGCACCAACGCAAACACACTTACACGTTTTTGACATTTTTTGACATTATCCTAAAGCGCATTTATTGCACTACCTAGCATGCATTAATGACAACAATTAATGTGACAAAGTACAAAGAGGTTTTGTGGTACTTACCGACTCTCTTGCTTCTGCTGGCCTCTGAAATTGGCAAACGCGATCGAATCTGTGAACCAATTCCATTGCTGCTGACTGTTGCTGCTCTATTCTCTCTCTGCACTCTAATCTCTTGGATGTGTGGATGACAATGAGGATGTTTTCCCCACGTGGTCTATTTTATAGACTACCCTAGCCCTGGCCCTAACTCGGGTCTCTCGTGTCAGTCTTCATTATCCTGTGACTCTGTCACTCTATCCTATCTTGTCAGTCCATTCTAGTCTTTCTTTCTTATCGAGAGATTGTCTGCAATCTTTTCAGACATTTTCATCCAATCTCTCGAGGGGGCATATCATTCCCATCTTGGGGCAACTTTGTATCAATTCATCTTATCTTCTTTGAAACAACGCGACAAGCTGCATTGTCTCAAAGAGGGGCAAAATGTATACACCTAAAATTGTCATGTCTAATTAAATAAATATTTTTATTTAATTATCTTAAGTCTAATTCTTCTATTAATTAAATAAATCCTTATTTATTTAATTAATTCATTTATCTTCTTCTAGCCTTATTTCTCATCTAAATAAATACATTTATTTATTTAAATTATCTTTTTTTCTAAATTAAATAAATATCTTATTTATTTAATTGATCCCACTTCTTCTGTTAACTAAATAAATCTTTATTTATTTAATTAATTCATTAGCCTTTTCTACCCATGACACATGTCATTCATCTCTTAATTCCTACACTACCTACCCTCTCGTTATTTTATTATTTTCTCTACCTACCCTTTAATCATAGTCGACCATTTATCTTTTACACCTCTCAATCTTATCCCTCCATTTCATATAGTGTCTTCTATATAAGAGGATACTTCCTTCATTATCAACCCTAATCAATCTATGCATTTAGCCTCGATGATTACTCGACTACACTACGCTTTTGAATTTTCATATGCGATCCTACTTGCAACCACATTTCCGTTCTTTGTTGAGCTCTTGTGCACACATAAAAATCTGAGAGCAAATATATCAAGCAAGATCAATAGAGATAGGAATAATGGAGATCCAAACCCTATTGGACATGTGATGGTATAATCTTTGTGATTTCATTTGATTTGCATTGTCTTAGGTAATCTTCATATGTTATGGTGGATCTTTGTTGTTGTTAGGCTAGGGTTTTGTGGTTGAATTCATTTAGTCTTTCAATATTGTTGTTTCCATTTTCACCATATACAGTATCAATTTTAATAATCTATTTAAATTCATGCAAAAAGAGTGCCTATAGTCTCTTCTTGGTGGCTCACCCAAAATACTGTGTAGTATGTCAATGTGATTACTGCATATTTTATTACAAAAGTTTAATGCCAGTGGTAAGTCAATATATATATAAAATGATGTATGTATATAAACTCCTATAATCAGTATATATATGCATATATATATACAAAATATTATGTGTGTGTGTGTGTGTGTGTGTGTGTGTGAGTGAGTGAGTGATTATAAATGAGTTTTTATATATAGAGTGTGCTAAGCAACAAGTGTAAAAGGTTGTTTTAGATATATAATCCTTGTCACCTACCCCTAATATTAGACTTAGGCATTCTCTATGTATATAAAGGGATGATATGTTTGGTCGATTTGTGGATAAATCTGTATAAATGCTGATATTTTTATAGGTTGTGTGTCATTTTAAAATCTTGTTAAGGATAGATGCCAGGGGCCACATGGATCACTGTTTTTCCATCTTTCCCCCATGTTAGCTAGGTAGTTGGCCCTTTTGTTGCCCTCTCTATAGATGTGGTTATAGATGACTCTATCAAATGTTTTGATGTCTGTCGGTATCTTAGTTAGGGAGGCATTTAGCTTCCAATTAGGCATTGCCCCTTTTCTTAGGGCATTAATGATTATTGCTGAGTCCGCTTCAATGTTAATCCTCTTTACATTCAGTATTTTGCATAGATTTATACCACCTGCTAATGCTTTCAGCTCTACTTCATTGTTTGTGCTTTTGCCCATGGGTATGGCCATGTGAGCCAGTTCTTCTCCTTTTGAATTGTGAAAGCAACATCCAAGTCCATCATCTCTCGGATTGCCCCTAGATGCCCCATCAAATTTAAGCTTAACCCATCTAGCTTTAGGGGGTAGCCATTTACATTCTGCACGTTTTGTGTTGTTGGGTGTTGGACCTTTCCCCATGAAAGGTGGAATCCTTAGACCCTTCCACCTTAGTCTCATCTTTTCATCCCAATAGGACATATTGACATCCCTCTGACTATTAGAGATTTGGTTATTTACCATTTCTACTATGTCAACTTCGATTTTATTGGTTAGTTGGGCCCAGTGCATTTTACTATCTTTGAAAATCCTCCTATTTCTCTCCTTCCAGATTTCCCAGATCACTAGGGAGGGGGCTATGACCCATAGATTTTCGTACATACATCCCATGTTCCGAATGGGCCATGCATGGAATATGTCAGAGAGAGTGCTAGGAATAGGGGTATACCAATTCAGTTGTTTTCTCAACCAACCCCAACAATTGTGTGCATATTCACAGGTTAACAATATATGATTAGTATTTTCTTCCTCCTTTTCGCATAATGGGCACCTGTTGGGGCCCTCAAATCCTAGTTTCCTAAAGGTTTCATTGGTGAGGATCCGGTTTTGTATTGCTAACCATGCAAACAGGCCAGCCTTCGGTAGGCACCTTTTATCCCAACAAAGCTTTAGGGGCAGGTTAGTGCTTGGGTTATTCTTTTTGATTGACAGGTGTTTATATCCCTCATTAGTTTCATACTTCCCCTTCTTGGATCCTTCGCACATCAGTTTATCTTTTTCAAAATTTAATGCAGGGTTTCTTAAGGCTAGGATCTGTGCTAAGAGGGATCTCTCATGGTTTGGTAGGCCAAAATTATTTAGTGATTTCCATCTCCATTGTTTAAGGCCTTCAATGTTGTATTATTTCACATAGTCTCTCACTCTATCTCCCTAGTGCTCTTCAAGGATGGGTATAATTTTATTAAAGTTATGAAGTTTGTTGATGGTTGTTTGTGCCCCCTAGGAATCTCTCTAGAATAAGGCATCCTCCCCATTTCCTAAATTCCATGTTAGCTTATCCGTTATGATATCTCTACAACCAATCATAAAGTTCCAAATTCTGGATCCTTTATGTGGATGGGCTATCTTGAAGATGCTCGTGGGATCTGAGTTGTGAAGGTATTTTTTATAAAGGATCCTTGCCCATTTGAGGTTTGTGTTATTATACATTCTCCATATTAGTTTTGCTCCAAGAGCTCTGCTTTGAATTTTTAGATCTTTGATACCTAAACCCCCAAGGTCTTTAGGCAGGCATATCTTTTCCCAGGCTACCAATGGGAGTATGAATTTGTCTTCGGAACCTTGCTAGAAGAATGTCCTGATATGTTTTGTAATTTCCTTTCTTTTGGTTGAGGGCAGATCCATGCATGAAAGTTGGTATATTGGCATCGCTGAGAGAACCGACTTAATCATGGTGGCCTTTCCAGCTGAGGATAACCATTTGCCTTTCCATGAGGAGATCCTGTTTGTAATTTTGGAGACCACCTGATCCCATAATTTGGATGATCTATTCCCTTCGTCTAGGGGAAGTCTTAGGTATTTACATGGTAATTACCCTACATTGTATTTAAGAATGTTTATGATTTTCCTTTGGATTTCTTTATCTGTGTTGAAAAAGATACTGTTGGATTTCAAAGTGTTGATTTCTTGTCCAGAAATCACAGTGTAGTTGTTTAAGATTTTTTTAAGTGTTTTTGCTTCTATTGTATTGCTCTGTCCAAACAACATGGTATCATCAACAAATTGTTGATGGGTTATTGGTTCCATGTCTGATGTAATTTTTATACCCTTCAACTGTTATGTTTCTCTTGCCTTATTAATCATCCTTCCCAATGATCCTGCCATGATGATAAAAAGAAAGGGGGAAAGGGGGTCCCCCTGTCTGAGTCCTCTTGAAATTTCAAAGAATCCTTCTGAGGCCCCATTGACTAAGATTGATACTCTAGGTGTTGATATGCATTCATATATCAAATTGATCCATTTATTATTAAACCCAAATGATTCAAGACATTTACATAGAAAGTACCAATCTACTTTGTCATATGCCTTTTTAATATCTAATTTTATCATCATACTCGGTTCCTTATTATTTTGTACTGAGTGGATTGCTTCTTGAACAATGATTATGCCATCATAAATAGATCTACCTGGCACAAAGCCAGTCTATTCCTCACTAATGATTATGGGGAGGAGTTTGTAAAGTCTATTTGCAATTGTTTTTGTGAGTAATTTATAAAGGGTATTGCATAATGCTATTGGTCAGAAATCCTCAAAACAGTCCACTATTTCCTTTTTTGGAATCGAAGCTATGAATGTGTTATTTAGTTCTCTTGGAATCTTTCCTAAATTTTTCATCCCTTCTAGTGCTTCTGTAATTTCTTCCCCCATGAAGTTCCAACATTTTTGGAAAAAGTGTGCTAGGAATCCATCAGGGCCAGGAGCCTTATCCGGTCTCATTTGGAATAAAGTTGTTTCTACTTCTTTCCTAGATAGTTTTTTATTAAGCACCAGGTTGTGTTCCCTAGAGATTAACTTGAGAATGCATTTTAAGAATTCACTCTCTTTTGTTCACCTAGATCCCTCTTTGTTATTGATGATATTTTCAAAATACCATACTGCTTCCTTTTCTATACTATCAGGGTCCTCACTAAAGTCTCCTGAGTTTAATTTTATTCTATTGATCCTATTTATAGCTCTCCATTATTTTGTGCTGTTGTGGAAGAAGCTTGTATTTCTGTCCCCAGCTTCCAACCAGTGTTCCCTGGATTTTTGTTTCCAACATATTTCTTCTCTTGCTAGGATTTCCTCGTATTGGGCCAAGTTGGTCTTTTCCTTTAGGTAAAGCGTGTTATCCATCCCATGCCTAATTACCTCTTCATTAGTTTTTTCCATTACTATCTCGATTTCCTTTTTTTTGTGAAGATGTTTCCAAAGTTCATTTTGTTCCATATTGTAAATTGCTGCTTTATCTTTTTTAATTTGGTAACTACTTTGAAAGTTTTGGAGCCTATAACTTTTGTTTCTTTCCACCATTTTTCTATTAGTTGTATTAAGTTTTCATCCTTGAGCCACATTATTTCAAAGCGAAAAGGGGTTTTGGTTGGCTTTAGTTCCTTTGTTATGGTCAATTGGACCGGGAAATGGTCCGATCCTGAGAACAAGAGAACTGAGGATTCATAAGACTGTGTGAGGTTTCTACTTAGGAAGAATCTGTCCAATTTTTTTGCTATGTTGCAGAATCATTGTCTTCTATTATTCCAAGTAAAGGCTTCATTTTTTGTCTTGAATTCCATCAAGTTACACTTATGTGTCCATTCTTTGAAATCTTGAATTGTTTGGGAAATTTTTTTATTACCCCCCATTTTTCCTTGGGGTCTAAGATGGCATTGAAATCCCCACCTATTATGTATGTTTGATCCATGTCAATTAATAGGAAGTCCTCAATTTCATTCCACACTTGTCTTTTTGCTTGTGTTTGGATAGGTCCATATACATTTATTACAATAAATTTTAAGTTGTTTTTAATGCTTATAGCCCAGCCACACATCCAGTTTGGGCTCTTGCTAATTAGCTTAAAGGATATTAGCCTAGGATCCCATATGATGGCCAACCCACCTGAGGCTCCGCAAGCAGTTTGACCTTCTAATTCTCTAATACCTAATTTTTTGTTGAAGTTTGTCATCTCATTGTTACTTAATTTAGTTTCTTGTATTAAGAATATTTCTGGATTGAATTTAGCTATGCAATGTTTGAAGATACGTTGCTTGTTAGGGGCATTCAGACCCCTAACATTCCAAGTAAGGAGTTTCATATCTCCTTGGGAAGGTCCTCCCCCTTCCCTGCATAAAAAAGGTTTGTGATTTAATCTGGCCAGCAACACTTCCTGCTTTGGTTAGTAATTCTGCAATTGATTTTCTTCCTCTCTTTTTTAGTTCAGTAGCACAATCTAGGGATGAGCAGGTTTCAATGGTTTTAGCTATCCCCAGCTTGTCCATCTTTTCCATTACTTCTTTATATTTACGGTCCTATAACTCTTCCTTGGTTACATTAAGTTTGAGTAATTTTCTGGCTAACAATTCTTTTTGTAATGCTAATTCTTCCTCATCTGCTATTTCATTTATGAATAGCTCCATGAGGTCATTTGTAACTTCATTGCCAACATACTCAAGGATGATTTTGTTTTCTCTTTCAATCCTTTCTTCCCTTTCTATATCATTTTCATTGTCTTTATTACTGGATTTCTTTTTCTTTTTACCTTTTCCTTTTTTATTTTTTTTCCCTTTTTTGTTCTTGTTCTTTTTCTTTTTTTCAGAGCATCTTGCCTTCTCTATTGTGTGTGGTGTGGGATAGTTTTCTGATTCCTCAATATTTTCATCCTTATTTCCGTTATCTTCTATTGTTTCCTCCTGGTTATCAACATTTTCTCCACTCATTAGGGATCTATTTTATTTTTCATTATTTTTTCTATGTTCCTTGCTATCATTGTTTATCGATGGTGGAGTTGCTTCTTGTTCAGAGCACTCTATGTTCTCTATATCTTTTCCTTTTTGTTCAACTACTAGTTCCCCTGCTTTAGAAATGTTATCTTTGTTTCCTATCTTTGTTTTATCTTTTTCATATTCTGCCATTTTTTGATTGTCTATTGGTTCCTTAGCCCTAGGGTTTTGTTTATGGAGCACAAATCCTCCATTTGGGTTGAATTTTATGTTTATACCTTTATCAACTATATGATCTTTTTTTGTCTTAATACTTTTTCTCTCAATATTCTGTTCAGGGAAGATAACTTCTTTGGCTGTGATATCACCCGTAAAGATCTCTGGTTGGATCTGGTATATCGAGTGGTTTGTAATAATTTCGATGGGTTCTAATTTCTGTTTGTTTATCTCAACGTCGGCTAATATTTTTATGTCAGAGGAATCCTTGCAATTCTCCTCCATACCCTCAAATCCTCCTAAAAAATCCCCTAATTTTTTTAGGATATGATCGTGAATCAATTCTACTAACATTTTAGAGATCCGAACCCATTTAGGCACCCTATGCTTTTCAAAATCTTTGGGCGAGAAATTAGGTTTCCAATTAAAAAATTCGAAACAATAACCTTTAAAGAATCTGTGATTATTCCTAAGTAAATGATTTTTAAGTTCATGTGAATTGCATTGAATAAGCAAAATTTCATCTTCCAAAGAAGTAATACTTATTTGGTTTTTCATGGCAGTTCTCAACCAATGGAGGACATCAGAGGTCGACGCTCCAAATCCATACCATTTGCCAAAGAGCCCGTAATCATTGTAGCGATCCCACAATTCATTTGTATGTTCGTTGCTTATTATCACTATGTTATCCATTCTATTGCACAATGACTTCTGAGTGTTGTTTAAGCTTTGTTTAGGGTTATTTCCTTCATTGCACTGAGTTTGGACCAATGACTTTGAGCTGATCGTGGCGGGTTTTCTTAACCCTAATTTTATTCTGTTTGCACCTGATGCAACATCGTTTTGGGCTCGAGAGAATTTCTCCACACGGATGTATGGTAAATATGTAACACTGCCTTTGTTAGGGTAACAATTTTCCTGAGAAGCCTTCGGAATGGTAAAAAATTCCTTTCTTCTACGTGTTAAAGAATTTTCCCGTCTCTTTAATGGTGCCCTAAGGTTCCATTGTGTCCTCCAAACCGGATTAGTTATCATAATTGAGGAAGATGCCAATTCACCTGTATTCCTCTCACTGGTTGGGGGACCCCTTGGAACCCCAACTACCCTTTTGCATATATCATTAAGTTATAAATTAATCAAATTTGCTCCTATAGCACATGATTGAGAGGCATTCAGAATTGCAAATCTATTTGAGGTGCCCACAACATTTTTACGGACCTTATGTAAATTTATTCCACTTTGCCAATCACCATTTATCCTCCCTTGCTTTCGAGGGTGTTTCGTGGGTTTTGCATAAATGAATCTACTTTTCGCATATACATTTGCTACTCTCATTTTCGCCGATCCAACCCTTTTCTAAATATTAATTAAATATTTATTTAACAAATCTATTTATTATATGTTAGCTAAATATTTTTATAATATGTTATGCTAAATATGTAGCAAATGAGATTCAAACGAATTTGATTTTAATGTCAAAGAGTGTACCTCTGCATATCAATTTATATTGAAAAAAATCTCTCTTGTAAACTTGAAGATCAACCTAATAAAAAAAGAGATTGGCATTATATTTTCCTCCATGTAAGTTAAGCTACATATAATTAGATTATATTAATCTTTAACAATTATTTTTAAATTGAAACCTCATTAATTCCATAATAAAAAGTAGATGGACATTTTACTACTTAAACTAATTTATTTTCTTAAACCTTTAATTTTCAACAACATTCACAACATTCACAACATTCACACCTTTTTTTAAACGATAAACAGAAGAAAGCAACCAACCTTTAACCTTCATTTCCCTTTAGCCAAGTACACATTTTTTTTAATCCCTTTTCGAAGGAAATAAAAGGGGTAGGGTTTGAAATCTCCTCTTCCAACTAGATTGTATCCCTCTGGAATAAATTAGGGGTCATTCCTACTTTTCTCTTGTTTCTTCTTTAACGATTAGCAAAAATGTCTGCCTATAAATTCGCTGGTTTTGGCTCCAAAAAAGAAAACCCTTCAGGATTTGGAAGTGCGTGAAACTTATTTTCGAGGCTGTTTAGGTTTTCAATTTACGCTGGAGAGTTTTTAGGGTAATTGATAGAAATTAGGCGGGTGACGACAAAAGATTTTGTAATATTAAATAGCGAATTTGTAATTTATCGTCTGTTTTTGATAGGTTTCTTTTCAAGTTTTCATTTTTTTTTTGAGATAGAGTGGAAAAATATTAGGGCTCTTTTTAAATTTTTTATATAAGGAGAGCTGTTTTAGATGGCTTGGGTTATTTTTAAGTTTTCTTTTTTTTTTGAGATAGAGTGGAAAAATATTAGGGCTGTTTTTAAATTTTTTTATATAAGGGTTTTGAATGGAATTTTGGTGTAGAAAATTCGATAAAATAGACTGAATTGGACTCAAGGGGTTGATTTTTTGTTTGTGTGGTTTATAATTTAGAGGACACGAAGTGATTAAATCCATAGGGTCTGGAGATGGCTGAAACAATTTTGCTGGGGTTTAAAATAATTTTCAACAGTAAGAAAATATAGAAAAATTTAAGTTTAGACCTGTCCTCACGGCAAGTGGTGGTACAATTTCTTTAATATTTTTTACTTATTCATTAAATGTTGTGCACAGATCTTATTAATTTTTTAGGGTTAAAAAAAGATTACCGTGCATTTTAGTATTTGCTGCTATAAAGGTGGTTTGGTTGAAAGCATTCCCGTAATCAGGCACTCTGGAGACAACATTGTAGAGAGGGAAACGGATTGATTTATCCAGGTGAGTTTCTAGAAAATTTCATGCTTTAAGATGAAATGTTCTCTGCAATTTCTCTCTCTATTTTCTGATGACCCAAATTCGCAGTGTTGCTTGAGTTTGTTTGTTTTGACCACAATTTTGTCCATTGTACCTTGCATCCATTTGCTGACAAACAAACCTGTGAGGGTAGACTAATCCTAGTCTGCAATAGTTCCATGGCGGCGTGGATAAAGCGGGAAACTCAAAATTACAGAGGGGTTGCAGCCAAAATATCTGACAAAAAGGGCTACTGTCGAATCTTCCGCAGCTATTCTGCCAAGAATAAATTTTAAGGGCTAACTATATAATATCATTGCAAAACCCTGTATGTATGCAGGGTCTTAAAAAACCATGTAATAACAAAGCAAAAAGGCGTAGGTACATAGAAACTGTGAAATAGAAAGCCGTTGTTGAACATCCAGAATGGACCAGGCGGACTTCATGAGACTAAGGTTCTCCTCCTCTGTCAAGTGGACATTAACAACACCGAGCACACGTCCTCTTCCCAGTTGCGTAGGTAGGATAAGAAAGACCTCTTCTTCAATACTATGAAAACCCTTGGCCAGAACAGAAATCGGGTGGCTCTTTCTCTGGTTACGCAGAAAACTCCTGGCCAAATTAGTCATCGAGTACATTACAGTATCTGAATTTTTAGGGTGAAGGTGTATTAAATTCAATATGCAATGGTGGTTTATTTTCATTAGCTGGCTATGTTTTTCAATTTATAAAATGCCCAAGGAGAATGCCTCTAAGGAATTTAGGATTTTAATTACTCTTTATTGTATTCTGTACATTGGCTAAGCAGATTACCATAAGAAAATAAGACTCTTTTATTGACAGGAATTTCACAGGTCCAGATGTTCATTTTTATCCTTTTACAGAGTCTTTGAGTTTACATGATTCATTTGTCATTTTCTGAATGCCTTTCCAGATTTTTTAAAATAAATCTATTCTGTGCATATACTACAATCATCGCAGTTTACGAGTGACATATCTTAGTGGCATTCTATCAAACAGTTCACTGTGCCCTAAGGCAGGGAGGATGTTGGCAAAGGTTGTGCAACGGCTTTACACCTGTCGATTGCATTTTCTTGAGATTTTCTAAAGCGTTTTCAAGGTATGCATTATGTGCATATCGTGCTAACATGGCATTCCATAAGACCACATTTCTTTTAGGCATTTTGTCAAACAATTAGCATTCTGGGGCCTGATTGGCCTTGTTGCGGTTTGCTCACAATGTCAGAAGCTGCGAATATTATTTCCAATATCTTGCTTCTGCACTCACGCATCCTTTATAGTTCAATTAGGGGTCCATATTGATGGATATGGCATCTCTGAATGACACATTTACTGAAGTTTATAGAATGGTTAGGGGAGTCTGTGTTTTCATTTTAAAGATAGTTTTTTTGTCTTCTTAGCAAAACATTTCTTCTGACGGATGAGTTCAGAATAATTTATCACTATTTTCATTTTCTGATAATTTCACATTCCAGAAAAAGTATTACATAGTAAAACTTTAAATCTTTTTTATAAATATCACTTATGTTATTCTTCATTGAAAAATTTGGGAGTAACACTTATTAATTATTTTAGACAAGCCTATATCGGGTAAGCATCTGATAAAGAAAGTGGTATGAGTACAATTGTTTTGATGTTTTCAATTATATATTTATCAAAATTACAAACTTCTGAAAAGAATTCAAAAAAATCTTAACACTTATTTTTTGGAAAAAGTTATCATGATTAGATTTTTGTATTGTATTGAAATTCCAGTATTGTGCTTGTAATGATTATTTTTCTTTTGTTGAGATCCTAGCTTGCATTTGAGGTTATAAGTATTTTAACAATAACTGAGACAACAGAGAGAAAAGGATGATATTAATAGTAAAATGTTTCATTACAATTTCCATAGATGCAAAACTTAAGTCTCTTAATCCATGATCATAGACTACCCATTTGTCCATGCTGATTACTACATCGATTAATTTATCACTCCTATTCAACACTTTCTTCATGTACATTGGTATCAGCTTACAGGGCCTTCATCTTAGTAGTTGTGCTCTTGACAGAGATGGATTTCTATGCATTCAAAGCTTTGGTGGAAATTTGACTGCAACGTTTTTTTTTGTTTTTGAGTCAAATTATATGTGTGATATGAATACTAGATCAATATTTGACAATTAGGAAATATTCATTCATCATGGAAATAAGTTTTTGAAATCATTTGAGACAAATGTTTGATAAATTTGGATGATTCAGGTCTAATGTAACAGTAATTCATTATATTTTTGCATAATTTAATGGTGACCTAACATCACAGAAGCAACAATCATTCAAACCATTGTCAAGTTCAGAATTTCGCTCATTATGGACTAAATTTTTAGAAAGGAGTGAGTGCTCTAATACTGAGCTTAAATAGTACCATTTGAAAAAAAAACTTCCAAAAGAAGGATTACAGAAGCAAACATTTGAGTTCATGAAATGCACTAACCATGCATTTGTTTGCTTGTAGAACAGAAAATTTATGCTTCAAAAACATTCTTAATCCCTAATCAAACTCAAACAGGTAATATTGAGAAGAACCACTTTTCCCTAGCTGCCAAATTGGTGGGGTATCCTCTCGTACTCTTCATCTATCTTTTGCTGCTATATATGGATCATTTTGAATAATATGATGTTTTATATATGCTTGCATGTCTGCAATCTCCCTAGGTTATCATATCCTAGTTCCTCTGTATTCCTGTTAGCTGCATTTCTTATAAAAAAAGAACATTCAAGTTATAACTTTTTGAATTTCCTTCCGAATAAGATCTCAATACCATAAGTGTCTTCCTTTCTTCCCATCTTGATTCTTTGGTTGGTAGAATAAAATTCTAACCTTGCATCTAAATCATTTGACAAAGGCAAAAAAGGGACATGCTAGATAATTTTATAAATTTCAAGTAACAGAGTACTTAAATATTTTTAACAAACACATTTGGGATGATAAATAAGTCACATTATTCTGATTTAACTTTCAATAGTTTTACTTCAATATTATTGAATTATGGTTGTGTTTTTAAGCATTTATTTAGTTAAAAAAATTATAATGTTGATTTGAGTTGTAATTGTATAATAGAAATATAAGATAATTAATAAAAAATAAAAATATAATTTTTTTTTTCATGAAAATAATCAAATATGAGAGCTAGTTCTTTAATTTAATCTTTAATATTTATATCTTGAAAGGATGTTTTAAATTACTAAATTTATGCATGTACTTCTATCTATTTAGTGTTTACTGTTTTATAAGTTTTATTAGCATTTCATGTTCACATGAAAATGAATAAAAAAGCATCTTGTATAGAATTTAAGTTGTTTTGAATTTAACAGGTTTGTTTTTTATTTTACTTAATTTTCGAGGGCGCTGTTGAAAAGAATTTTAGAAATTTGTTGTGTTAATTGGGAAGATTTGGAATTCTGATTTTTAAGCAAAAACAAATATTTTAAGATGAATTGACAATGTAATTGTGCTTCTGTTTTGCAGGCTATCTTTTGCACAGGGCAACGTTCTAGTTTCCACACACTTATTGCTCAAGGTGAGTAATGAATTCTTAAAGTTGTTCCTTGTTTAGTTCTTCAAACATAATTGCTTTGTTCTTTGTGCATCCATCTGTGGGCTTTCTTGCTCATTTTCATCTCCTTCGATTGCGATTGTCTCATTCAACCTATTCAAAAGAGCTATATTTCTGCTACTATATATGGATTATTTTGGGGAAGATTTGAAATTTTGATTTTTAAGTAAAAACAAATATTTCCAGATGGATTGACAATATAATTGTGCTTTTGTTTTGCAGGCTATCTTTTGCGCAGGGCAACGTTCTTAAGGTGAGTAATGAATTCTTAAAGTTGTTCCTTGTTTATTTCGTCAAACATAATTGCTTTCCTCTTTGTCTACATTCCATATTTCTAAGTTGGCACTACTACAAATACAAAGTTTCTTAGATTGGTTAACTAGTTTAGTAAAATGCTTGCAAACACTAGTCCAAACAAACAAAATGCGTTAGATAACCCAATTATAGTAGAAACATACAAATCACATGACCAACAAAATATGATATCAATTGATGAGGCTTTAGACAAGGTACATTGTTTTTTAATTGATTCATTCAACTACAAAGTTGGTAACTGCTTATTTGACACAATACATGTCTTGCTTCATTGTAGATATACACCTAATGAACTACGTAATGGTCTTGTGGACCATTTCTTACATTGTCTTCACGAAGGTTGTCCTGTAGCTTTGAAGTCTTTTAAACATGAATTACATCCAACGATACTATATGATTTGCATAATATACATGACAAAAATACATATCCATGTAGAATGAGACTTTTGGCAACAAAAATCGATGCCAATGGTGAAATTGGACTTTGGGGTGACACATTTTGTGTCCACTGGTTAGCACGTTGGTTAAATATACCCATATGCATTTGGTCCTTGAAACACAAAAAAAGATATTTGCATTTCAATAAAGATGCATGTCATGCTCCAATATCAATTCTTTTCCATGACACAAATCCAGCTGCTGGACATTATGAGCCTATCTTTTCAAGGATAAGCACATACAATTGCAAATTGCAGCGTGTATAAAATAAGTTTGCCATTTCCAACAAGATCTTCATTCACTACGCACTACTCCTCAAGGTAATGCTAACTTTCCCAAACACATCGATATATCTTGTAACTTTTTACACCGCCATGACGTATGCAAATGTACATATATTTCTGCAAGCTATTGTTTTATGTGCCTTAAAATGTGATTTTCTGAAATTCTCTCTTGTACTATAGCTCATAGCATTTATAACATGATTGTCCACGATGATTCCAATCAAAGAGATAGGTGCATAACAAGACTCAAAATTTTTACTTTACGGACTTATAAAACAGTTTATTAACTTTCTTTTTGATGCTTCAACTATTAATACGATGCTGATTTCAATTTTCAAAGTTGGTACATGGTTCCATAATCAGAAGAGCTAAATTTTCCTATATGACTTGTGTTGACATGGGAGAAAATACTTACATAGATTAATACTGTTATTTTGTTCATCTTGCTAACCATAAAATAGACATTTCATGCTGAAGAACAGAACTGCAACATCATTTTTGTTCCTTCAATTTAGTTTGAACAGCTCCATCCAACTCCTCATTGTCATGATAATTAAAAGGGAAAGCGAGAGGATTAATCTTCAATAAGCTTCCTGAATCCCTTTTCGACAATGTACACATCAGATTGAAGTTCTGTTGGAAGGAATAATATAAATTTTATATTTTTAAAGGATTATTTCTGTATATGCTTAATGATTCTTATTGTTTTGCTTTATGGTATTTGCTTTATTGTTTTGCTTTATGGTATTTGCTTAATGATTCTTATTGTTTTGCTTTATATTTTCAATCGGAAGGGTTTGATAAAATAATGTAATGTAACTTGACATAGGAATAATGTCTACAATGCATATTAAAAAAATAAATAAAAAAATATCTACAATGCATATGTGATATCAGCATTGTTCATGTACATTTGCACATTTCACTTGCTCTCCAACTTTAATAATTAATATCTTTATTTTGTTAATTTTACAGGTTCCCAAATGATTACTACAAACATTCGACGCCATGCTTGCTTTTTGTAAATATAAATGTTGTCCAATCTTTACCTGTATCTAGAACAGACACAACGTTGCCTATGATACTTTTCAAATTGCCATTTAATAGTACTTTTCAAGACTCGTTCATAGCAAACTACAACTAGTTATCATTTTTGTACCCAGTATCAACTTTCAACTATTTTCCAAATTATAAAATATAAATACAAAAACCTTTACGATGTCAAATCCATAGCATGTTTTAATAGTATATAATTTATGTTACAGATTATGCATGTATACTCCATTCTTTTAATACTTAAAATGTTTAGTGTACAATTTATTGCTTCACTTTTCTCCACTGTATGATGCTCACTTAATGAGTTAAGATTTGGCGAAATTTTCACTATATTTGAATTTGACACACGCAATTCTTAGTTTTGACCATCTCTAGCACCTCTGGGTGCTGTCAGCTAATAAATTCTAATAAATAATAAACTGAACACATTCAGAACATGCACAAAATACCTGTACGCTACCCCTAAGTAATTAATATTACATTTTTATAAATCAGTGATTGTGTATTGGAAGTTTCATTTAACTCCAATATCCCTATATCAAAGACTTAATTGAACCACAAAATGCACATTATTGCCTTTATTTTCCACTCTCTCCTGCAAAGTCTTTACTCTCCATTCTCTATCATCCATTCTCCAATCCAATACTTCATTCCCCCATCACTTGCAAAAGGCAGGGACCATAGCTCCATCAGAGCTCTTGTTATATATGATTATGTAAAATGATATATTTCTTGGCACATCTATTCATAATGTGAGATCACTGCATTAGTAGATTATTTTAATTGATACATATATTCGGTCGGGCGCGTAAAACAAGGTGTTAGCATATGGTTGGGGAGATGGTGCGCTGGGGTCCTATGTTGATGTGAGGCCTTTGAACAAGTCCCTTTTTTTTGGTTTTTCTTTAGACTAGCTCACCATGAGCTGTTAATTGGATATGTTCATCTCGGATAATCTTGGTTTTGTTTTATAACTTCGTTGTGGAGTTTCTTTTTGTTTGACATTTCCGTGATCCTGTAACGTCATAGGCTTTTGGCTGATGACCAGCTGGGTAGGGCCAACTTTATTGCGCTGAATTCAGGAAGGAAATATTGAAATTTTATTGTTTTACTTTATGCAACTACTGCTTGATCTGGTAATCTACTAAGTGTAGTCAGCAGATCATTGTGATTGTCTTCCATTTGCCTCCAAATACATCCGTTTTGGGTAATTTATTTGTGGCCTAGCTTTTTAATCGAGAATCTCAACAAGTTTAAGCTGGTGTTTGAGAAACCTTATTGGCATTTGTGTGGACCTGCCAATCTACACTTGGTATGTGTAAGGCCTCTAGATTTACTTTGTCAAACCTTGAAAAAGATTGATGGGAGTGACGGAGGAATTATTTATACATCGGGAAAGTTCACACGGTGGACGTGGTACTATCTTATGTATGTTGTTTCATTACCAACGAGTGAGATGCTTTTGGTAAGGGAGCCAATGACAACATACAATTTAAAGTGGAGGGCAGAGGCATTGATCAGCTTGTAAGGCATACAACAATACAGAGACTTTGTTGTAAATTTACAAGTCTGCTAACCAGGAATGTAACCCCATTCGTGAGCAGCTACTAAGATGAAGTCCTGCGAGGGATGGTGATATGATGTGTGAGAGACCATGCAAATGTTTGACATTCTAGCCTTCTGCAATCAGCGATTGGGAGAAATTTTTAGCATGATAGTGCTGGAGGTTGAAGAATGGTCCAGCCATTTCAGCGGGCAGTTAAGCACCATGTGTATTAAAGATTGAAGACCTTTTTGGTGGATACTGTGCAGTTATTTATATTTCTGAGTTTTTGTTTTGTAATTTAGAATGACATCATCTGTAAAGTTTGTCCGTAATTGCAGATGCATATTTTTGAGTTTAAAGTAATTCAAATTAGTGAATGCTTAATGTTCTGATACATTTAAATTGTTTTGAAATTGTTTTTTATATTAAATTGGTGCTTGTAAAAGTATTGCAAATGGGCTCAATTTTGTTAGCTCTTTATGGTCTATTATATTTCATATATAAAAGTCTTATTTAATAGAATGTGGTGTATTGTCTTCAATTAGATGAGACATTTCAAAGGGCATCCTCCTGCAGAAATGGCAGCAGGAGATGGGCTTCTGACTCTGAGGTCCCTATGACGTCCCCTGCCTGTTGCCATTCAAAACCAATATATTTTTTAAAAGGACTTGCATGCTGTAAAATCTGCTTTATAGGATTATGCTGATATTCTGATTTGTTACTTTTTTTTTTTTTATATGTAAAGCACCAACTGAAACAGTGAATCAAAATTGAAACTAATAGAACTTGTTACTGAAATCATGTATTGGCTGAAAACAACATCAAATTCATTTACAATGGCATTGACCCAAATGAAAAGAGCTGGTTATAGTCCAATATCACCCTTATCATATAAATATACTCAGATTTGAGAAGTTAGTACTCACATTTTCAAGCGTAGATGTAGACATGACTGAAAATAGATGAACTCTCAACATCAATGATATTCAAGAATGAAACACTAGAGGAGTAATCTTGCAGGAACTCAGTTAAACATCTTCAAAATGCATCATAAACCAGATTTGAGTAAGGTTGCATCATTGATGATGGTGGTTAAAGATCAAAGAAATGGGACTCAGACTCGGCAAGGTCGAATCGGACTCGGACTCGGGACTCGGAGTCAGACTCGGTTGGACTCAGGAAAGTGAAAAACTCAAGACATTTAGAGATTTTTAAAGATTTAAAACTTGTTTCATGCACCCTTTATTGAATACACCTTAAAGACACAATAATATCATCAAACTCGGCTCATTTGATTACATACACAAGTATACATCAATCACTTAAGCATAAACGCAAATTGTAGCTCAAGGAAATAACAAACATAAGTATATAAATATTGTCAGATGTATACAATATTACAATTGTCATGAAATAAAAAATCCATGTCATCATATGATCATCATCAAACGTTCCACACAAATACCAAAGGTAAATACAACTACAAGCCTATGGCTCAAAGGAACGTGCACCCTCTCGCCCTGGCCCCTTGAGAAGGCATTTAAGGTAGCTCCTGGATGATTCCACAGCCATAGTCGCTCGCCATGACACCATGCCATGCTCACCAACATTAGGAACATCTGTGTCACTATCAGTATCTCTTGTCTCTGCTCGTGCTCTCTGCTCCTCTGTCATGGCTACACCGGCAACCTCTATATCTACCAGGTCGATCCAATCAGTGTCATCATCACTAAAGATAGCTGCAGGATCTGTTCGACTCTCATTGGCCCACTCTGCTTTAGGATCAACCTCATCTAGAATGATAGGAGAGATGTCAATTGATGTATTCTTTCTCATTCTCAGGCGGAGGTTGTAGTGAACAAAGATGAGATCATTCATCTTTTCCCCAGATAATCTATTGCGCCTTTTGGAGTGTATGTGCTCAAACATACTCCAATTGCGCTCACAACCAGATGCGCTACATGGTTTGCTCAAGATGTGAATGGCCAACTTCTGAATATTTGGTGTCATTGGGCCAAAAAAGCTTCACCAATGATCTGAGTTTGAAATGAGAAAAATAAATAAAATCAGTCTCACTCGTGAACTCATTTAACAAGTTACAATATACAATAAAACTAAAATGAAGCCTTACAATTTATTTTTACCTGGCATCATAGTTGTCCTACCGTCTTTGGCGACAAGATGAGAGAAGGTCTCCCCTTGTGCATCCGAGAAGAACTCTAGCTCTCGAATAAGCTCTATCTGAGTAGTACCAGCAGGTCCCATCTTCTCCATGATCGAGTATAGCCCATTAAGGACCTCCACATCAGCCTTGAAAGAAGGGATAAAATGGAATGCCGGATTCAGATAATAAGCTGCTGAATGGTTGGTCCTATGAAGCTGATGATGCCATCTCCTATCAATGATCTCCCAAATGGGACCATACTTGGTCTCATCTCCTCCATAGACGGATTTGATGCCCTCCTTCGCCCTATCCATGCCCTCATATATGTAGCCCATTGTGGGCTTTTCTCCATCCGCAACTCACAACAAAACCACCAAGGGCTTAACAAACTGCAAAATTGAAAATATTGTGTAATTTAGAAAAATGAGCAAATAAGAGAATATATATAATAAGTTATAAAACATAAAGTTAAATTGTAGAATTTATAAAAAATTTACCTTCACTATCTCATCACAAGGGACCCAAAAGTCTCGCTCATCAAAAATGCAGTTTGCCATATCTTTCCCTACAGGGGTGGCAGCATAGGATGAGGAAGAACACTCCTCACCAACAATCATACGTCTCAAGGCTGACTTAGAGCTAAGCATGGACTACAATGTGATGAAGTTTGTGGCAAATCTTGTGAATTCTTGGACGAGCCAACTCCTTCTGCTCTGTGTATTGTCTCATAAGAGCCAACAACCATGAATGATTATATACAAATTTGCACACATTTCTCGCCCTTTCTACACATCTCTTGACCCATGGGAGTTTTCCAATATCCTCCAACATGAGGTCAATGCAATGGGCAGCACATGGAGTCCAAACTATAGATGGGTGCCTCTCCATCAATAGTCTACTTGTAGCAACATAATTTGTTGCATTGTAATTAATGGAGGTACAAAATAGTAATTAATTTGCATACAAATTTAGTTTGTAATCAAAAGTTTACCCGCATCAACATAATTTGCTGCATTGTCGGTCACCACCTGTACCACGTTCTCTTTACCCACCTCATCAATCACCTCCTCTATTTGCTCACAATGGTAGGTGGCATTCTTGCAATGGGCGGAGGCATCAATGGACTTGATGAAAACGGTGCCCCCTGAAATAAAAAAATAAAGCTAGATCAATGATCATTCAATAAATCATTAAATAAAAAATAAAAAATAAAAAATAAAAAATAAAAGACTAAATGAAACTAAAATTAATCAATCACCTGCAGAAGAAACAAGAAAATTAAGGAGAGTTCTATTTTTGTTATCCGTCCAACCATCAGTCATGATGGTGCAACCTTTAGTGCTCCATATTTGGCGCTGTTCATCTAATTCCTTCTTCACATCATTCACCAATCGAGACAAAATGGGTCCCCTCAAATCACTCTCAGTAGGGGCTTTGAACCCTGCCCCGCATATGGTAAGGGCATCAACCATTTCTTGCCAATAAGGAGACCTGTCACAAATAAATTCAATGAGATAAGTCGAGTATGTTCTATGTATTATGTAGTATGTACGAGAAAAAATAAAACGAAGAGAATCAAAGTATACAAATTAAAACAATCAAACATAGAAGATAAAACATTCACCTGGTTGTAAAGAATGGAATACCGTTGTAGATCCAAAACTTGCCAACTGCCATTTTAGCGGCGTCATGGAGCTCCTTGTTCCAACCCATGCCCTCAATTGACTGTTGGGACCCAGGAGTAGTGCGAGGCACAAAGAAGGTATCCAACCAAGATTTACGAATCCTAGGTCCAATGCTAACACTCCCACTACAACTACTAGTGCTAGGAGCATGAGAAGTGGCTGTGACACTGCCACTTACAAAAGTAGAAGCGGAAGTACTAACAATAGCAAACTGAGTGGGACGATATGAAGGTAAGGAAGAAGGGCCTCCAACACAACCTAACTGTGTCCCTCTTCCTAAAGTTGCCTCTCTCCCAATGGCTGCTTGATCCTCCTTTTGTTTCTTTTTCCTTTCAATTTCCTCAACCATTACATAACAATCACGTACGGCCTTAGGGAGTGCTTTTAGGCATGGTTCGGCATAATGTCCACGCACACCAGAAATATGGTATTTCAGTCTATATATACCTCCATGGAATATTGTTTTGCAAAATGTACGTTTTGTTTGCCCCTTTCCTTGCCCTGGAAAATCCTCATGATATTTCCAAGCAGGGTCCTTTCTAATGGGGGGTCTAGAAGCTGAAGTAGACATTGTAGGATAGGTTTGTGAAACTTGAAATTGAGGCAAATAATAAAGTGAAGTTTGCTGCAATAAAACATTACAAATACAAAATGAAATTAATACATACATTCCAAAAAACTAAGGTAGAGTTTTGTTGATGTGTTTTTATGCACATGCGAACACAGAATAAAATACCTAAAGGGTACCTTATCCTCTCTTGAATAAAGCCTCCGAATGCTGAAGATGTCGCGAAAAGGATCAATCAGGATGACTTCAAGGTTCTTGTATGTAGGTTCTCTACTCGTGGATAAGCTCTTTGTGGTATGATGTGATTTTGCTGGAATCACAAGGGGACTTACACTTGACGACCTAAACGCCTGTTTTGCTGGAATCACAGGATTTCACTGGCTTAGATTTTGAAAAAAGGAAAAAGGACAAGGGCGAGGAAAGGATCTAATTCTGATACTAAGAATGTAGGAGCAATGAATGATCTTTGATGAAATTCTAACTAATCTTGTTTTGACATCCTAGGACCATCTCCTCAAGGTTAGTGCGATCTTTGGAGGAAAGCTTTATGATGTTCAGATCATCACTACAGGCATAGACACCATCAGGTTGATGCATATCAGTGAAGAAGTGACAATTGAAGTTAAGCTTAAGCTGAATGATTCCAGTTGACTACACAAGGCAAGTCTGCAATCAACAAATTGCTAGTAGTATGGAAATACAAATTTCACCATCGATCAAACACATTTCTTCCACTCATATAATAACATGAAATCAAAACTGAGAAGTATAGAGACCATGCAAATTGTTGAATCAACCCATAGATTTCACCATTTCTTCAATGAAGTTTTACAAGTCTTTTACAACATCTTGGCAACAATCTTTGCCTTCTCTCTCTACTCTACTCTAATTACTATTCTATCAACTGACCATCCACTATTTCTAACTATTCACCTTCTAACTACTCTCTATTACTGACTCCTATTCCTTAACTATTTTCTATTAGCCTTTACAAATGAAGAGCCGGGGCTTATATAGTGCCCTTAATACAATTCAATGGCCAAGATTCTACAATGAAAACCCTAATTAGGGTTTGTTACAGCAAACTCAATTCTGACCAATGAAATAATTGTATTAATTGGACACATGTCTTCTCTGGAATATTTGACCAATGGATAGCTGGGGTAGGTACATCGAAGTTTGTGCCACCTTTAATGAGTTAGGTACACTGAATCTGGACACACTGAGGTGGACCAATCTGACTGAAGGAGTGATGACTAGGATGCCACCTTGTCTGATACTTGCAACTTGGTAGATATCCAATTCGATGCTGAAACTGTTTGCTTCTTCAACGAACCCTTGCTTTGACTTCTTTTGTCTTTCATGTGTAGGATGATGATGTACCTCGCCTTGGAATGCTAGATTGGAAGATAGATGGAGAAGGTCGTCCTTAATGAAACTGGATTGGAGGAGGTCGCCCTTGTCGATGCCTTGATCTTCCTTGATGAGAGTCCGCAAAGTGGTTGATCTTCCAACTCCGGGGTCTCCATTTGATGCCTACACAAAAGATTAAAGTTAGTCTTTGAGCATCAAACCTTAAAGCATGAAATTTAAGACCTTTCAAGAGTATAACTTAAGATATTAATTTGAAAAAGTCATGATAAATCAAGAATTATACATTTTCAAATTAATTATGAATGGAAATTGGATTTTCAAGACTTAGATTTTACAAAATTACAATGAGATCACAATAAGTCTTGAATAAGAACTTCAAAAAAAATGATTCTTCATACCTCCTCCTTGAATGCTTAACTACAAAACCTTGAAAAATGATGAAAGAAGACCGGATTTTGATGGACAAGGCTTAGATTATAGTCCTCCCTTGGATGAATTACGCCTCCATTAGCCTTTAAAATGAATTTCACCTTTTTTAACCTCCAACACTTAGTAAATTCTGGAAATTTGCCTCCAACACTCAGCAAATTCTGGAATTTTAGCCTCCAACACTTAGCAAAATTTCGCCTTCAAACACCTTCCAAAATCTGGAAATTATCCTCCAGCTTGCCCAATTTCGCACCTTCAAATAGGCTCTTTGAATTCGCATGAGAGATAATGCAAGAATGATTTGAATTTGCTAAAGAACCTCTCCCATTATATAGAGCGCTCACCTTGATTCTTGTTGAGGCCGACTTGACAAAAGGAAATAAAAATGAAATAAAACCCTCCTTTTTGAAGGATGGCCGACTTAGCAAATTAGCTTTTTAAAATAAGATAAAATCCCACTTAAAAGGAGGCCGACTTGCTTGTAAAAGCAAATAAATGTATTGGAGCGCTCACCTTCATTTAAAATTTGAAAATTAATTTCAAGGCTTCAAAGGTGGGTTTTTTTTTCATTTGTTTAAAGGCTTAGAATTTAATTAATCAAATTATGAATGCCTTAATTTATGCGAACTTGCTTTAGTTTTCCAAATGTGTCGAACTTAGCAATTTTGGGGGATTTGAGGAATATCAATGTTTGATTAAGGCTTCAATGAAGATTGACAATAATTTCGCCCTGGACCCTTAGCAAGGGTCAGGAGCGATTTTTCAAATTAGGCCTAAATTTCACCTTAGTTCAATCATTAAACTCTTTCAAGGTGATCTCCAGGATTCATTCACCTCCATAACTGGGCTAGCTCATCAAAAAATTGGAGGAAACATTGCATTTTTGGGAATTTCGCTCTGGACTCTCTGGAAGGGTCAGGAGCAAAATTCATAATTGGGCCCAAAATGTTCATTTTCTAAAAATCACAACCCCTTCAAGGCATCTCAAATAGCATTTTTCACCGAGGTCCAGGCTTAGTTTGATTCAACCTAGGAGGAAAAAGGTGGATTTAGGTTTTTTCGCCCTGGACCCTCTGGAAGGGTCAGGAGCGATTTTTCCTCCTTGGGCTTGCTCTTTCATCATCTCAACTTCAATCCACTTCTGGCAAGGCAAAGTTCCTCTTCTTTCACTCCATCCAAAGCTTGGTTCGTTCCTGCAAGGCAAAATAGGGGATTTTGAGATTTTCGCCCTGGACCCTCTGGAAGGGTCAGGAGCGATTTTTGGGTTCTAGGCATATTTCTTCATGCTTTTAACTTGAAATCACTTCTAAGGCAAATAACATCATGCCTCCCTCCCATCCAAATCATGAATAGCAAGATCTTGTCTTAATTTTGCAAAAAAAAGGGAAGAACTTGGAAATTTCGCCCTGGGCCCTCAGCAAGGGTCAGGAGCGATTTTTGCAATTTTGACTAAAAATCTTCATCTTTCCAACTTGAAACTCCTTTGCAAGAGAGGTTCTCATCTTTCATCATGCTTTTGACACTTCATTTCAACCAAACCAAGCAAGAAAGCCTCCTTCTAAGCCTTTTCGCCCTGGACCCTCAACAAGGGTCAGGAGCGAATTTTGCAATCTAGACTCAAAATGTTTCATTTTTCACCTTGAAACCTCTTTGACATTCCAAAACTAAGCAAAAACATCCCCCATAAAATTTTCGCCCTGGACCCTCAAGAAGGGTTAGGAGCGAATTTTAGGTTTTCAACGCAAGGGTTAGGAGCGATTTTTGCAATTTTGACTAAAAATCTTCATCTTTCCAACTTGAAACTCCTTTGCAAGAGAGGTTCTCATCTTTCATCATGCTTTTGACACTTCATTTCAACCAAACCAAGCAAGAAAGCCTCCTTCTAAGCCTTTTCGCCCTGGACCCTCAACAAGGGTCAGGAGCGAATTTTGCAATCTAGACTCAAGATGTTTCATTTTTCACCTTGAAACCTCTTTGACATTCCAAAACTAAGCAAAAACATCCCCCATAAAATTTTCGCCCTGGACCCTCAGGAAGGGTTAGGAGCGAATTTTAGGTTTTCAACAAAGTCCTTCATCTTTTCAAGTTGACACTTTCTTAGGTGGGTAAAGAGAGATGTCCTTATTTCACTCATGTTCAAAACTTGATCTTTTTTCACTGCAAAATAAGGAAAATTCAAAATTTCACCCTGGGCCTTCAGCAAGGGTTAGGAGCGATTTTACCTTTGTTGCCCAAAATTCATCATCTTTAATGCTTTCCAACCTTTCAAAGGCAATAAGAATGTCCAAGCTTCCCTCCAAGGTACCCTGCACATCACAATTTAGCCAAAATTAGTGAAAAAATAAGCTCCAATAAGATTTTCGCTCTGGACCCTCTAGAAGGGTCAGGAGCGAAATCTTCATCCTAGGCCAAATTGCTCAATTTTTTAGTTTCAAATCATTTCACAAGACAAGGTTAGATCATTTTCAAGGCCAGGAACAAGGTTTCGCTCTGAAGTTTATAATGAATTTCGCTCTGGACCCTCTGGAAGGGTCAGGAGCGAAATTCCTAATCTTGGCCAAAATCCATCATTTTTTTTAAGGTTTTCAAACATTTCCAATTTTCCCTTCAAAATGCCTTGCAAGTCAAAATTTGGTCAAATAAGGCAAGAAATGAGTCCTAGGTCGATTTTCGCCTTGGACCCTCTGGAAGGGTCAGGAGCGAAATTTGACTTTTTGAATTCTCCGTTAGGATCATTTTATGGAATATAACATTTAAGTATAAGTGACATTTCCTTCTTATACTTTAAGTTATATTCCATATATACTTTCAGGATGTTTGAGAGTGGTTTTAGACCTCCAGGAGCTATATTGCAAAATCTAGT
Organism: Cryptomeria japonica; assembly: GCF_030272615.1. Lineage (NCBI taxonomy): Eukaryota > Viridiplantae > Streptophyta > Pinopsida > Cupressales > Cupressaceae > Cryptomeria > Cryptomeria japonica. The sequence continues at coordinate 195,622,517 of NC_081406.1, forward strand.
TTTTGGAGGATTTTCAGTTTCCAGACTTAGTCAAATTTCAGGATCAGGACATTCTAGACTTGGCCAAATTTTAGGATCAGGATTTTCAGACTTAGCCAAATTTCAGGATCAGGACATTCCAGACTTCATCACTCACCAACTTGATCTAACTCGAGCAGAACTTGCTATCTAGGTGATCCCCCTGGCGACACTCGAAAGCTAAAGGCTAAGAGACAAAACCCTAAAACACCTAAAAAAACAAACCCTAGAAAGCAAAAAGCAGGGGTCCCCATTTGCAATGGGGCGATGTGTGAAATGGTCACAATAGGTTTGTAATTTAAAAAAAATAAAAATTGTAGGGTTTGTCAAACCCTACTTTAAAAAAAATAAAATTACAAACCCTACATAGTATAACTACATACTACATGCTACATACAAAGTTACAAACATACAAAAGATTTTGGAAGAAAAGGTAAAACTTTCAAAATAAATGAATAGAAAATGGAATTTTTGCATACAAGAAACAAAAAAATCTTCAAAAAAACAATCTTTCCTCTTACAATAAGCTTGAAATGAGCTGCAAACTCTTCCTATCCAATTCTTGATGCACCAAATCTAAACACAATGCAGCCCCAATGTGATAAATTGAAGAAAACTTGAGCTTCCTCCTCAAACACAATGCAGCCCCAATGTGATAAATTGAAGAAAACTTGAGCTTCCTCCTTGCTGGTTTTTCTTCTATGCCCCGTTGTTTTTCTTCCCAACTCACTTTACTTCTCCTATTTTTGCAAGTGAATGAAATGAAGTTCACTTTTAGGGGTTAGAGATAACTGAAAAAAAAAAAGGGACTTGAAAAATCTATTATTATTATTATTTTTTTTTGACTTTCTTTATGCTAAATGCCGGCCGAGTTTGAGGCTTGGGACTCGCCGAGGTTTGCGAGTTTTTGCCAAACTCATCAACTCGGCGAGTCTGGTGAGTTTGCTCGCTAGACTCGGCCGAGCTCGAGTCCGAGCTCCAGAGACTTGGCGAGTGTGTCTCGGACTCGGACTCGCCGAGTTTGGCGATTTTCTAATCTCTGTTAAAGATTTTATAAAACCTAGGAAGCTGATTCTTTTCATATCTGAATCATAAACAATTATAGAGTTCTATAATCCTGATCTGACCACAAGCATAATTGTTGGAAACCACTGAAATATAATAGTTGACAAAATTCATCACACCTGAAATCATCATAGTAATCATCTAGTGTGATACTCCAATGGTATGACTGCCCTTGAAGGAGTACACCAGCAACCAAGGAATGTTAGCTGGGCTATGGAGGGTCGTATGGCCAGTTTAAGGCTGACAGCATCCACAAATCAGTTCCAAAACCCTGAACAAATATTCAGATCTGTCTCAATTGAATTCACCACCAAAGGATGATCAGTGATGCTCCTGAAATAGCTGTTTTGAAGATGAGTGCTGCAGTGACATGATAGCAGCAACATGGAACCTTCAAAGTACCGTAGCCTTCAATAAGTCATTGTAGTGGCAACTATAAATTTAATTTTTTATTCTCAAAGCCTCAACAGATCAATTTATTTGTGATTACCCAATGTAATCACCCAAAATTCGAAACAAGGGTTCTTATCTTTGACCCAACATGTGGAATCCAAGCGGGATTTCGTCCTTGGATTCCCTAGATTGAGCAAAGTTATTAATGGACGGTTTTTCTGGCTATAATCAAATCAAGATAGGTCCAGAGGATCAAGATAGAACAACGTTCACCTGTCCTTGGGTAACGTACTATTGGAATGTCAGGCCTTTTGGCTTGAAGAATGCTGGGGCGACTTATCAACGAGCAATGACAACAATCTTTCATGATATGATGCATACCTTCATGGAGGACTATGTGGAGGATTTACTAGCAAAGTCATTTACCCGGGCAGAACATCTATACATATTAGAGAAAATATTTGAAAGATTGGAGAAATTCCAAGTCAGGCTCAACCCTAAGAAGTGTGTCTTCGGGGTAACATCAGGAAAATTATTAGGCTACATTGTATCATAAAAGGGGATTGAAGTAGATCCAGCAAAGGTATAGGCCATTATGGAGATGCCACCTCCCAGGAACATTAGCCAACTCAGGTCTCTACAAGGGCGACTCCAGTCAATCAGGCAATTCATAGCCCAACTAGCAGATAAAAGCCTACCATTCAATCATCTGCTACATAAGAACATACCATTCAAATGGGAAGCCAAATGTGCAGAATCATTCTATCAGATCAAGCAATATCTAATGAACCCACCAGTTCCGGTACCACCAATAGCAGGAAAGCTGCTCATTCTCTATGTATCTACTACCGACATATCATTGGGGGCACTGTTAGCACAAGAAGATCAACAAGGCAAGGAACGAGCTATCTATTACATCAGCAGGACATTAAATGGCTATGAGCTCAATTACACATTTATTGAGAAGGCCTGCTTAGCTGTGGACTTCGCCTCTCAAAAGTTCCGACATTACATGCTAGCTCACACAATCAAGCTAGTCACAAAGATTGATCCTCTCAAGTATTTGCTTAGCAAAGCAGCTCTTACTGGCAGATTGGCTAAATGGGTCCTGATTCTCAGCGAGTTTGATATTCACTACTATCAAGGGACAAGTAATTGCAGATCAACTAGTTAGAGCACCGCCTGAAGATTGGATGCAAGAGGTAACTTGATCGATGATATCCTAAATGAAGATATGCACCTCCTTGATATACCTTTTCAAATTGGGCCCTTGGGTCATAAATTTTCCTCCAAGATATAAAAATACTTCATATTTGTTTATTTTTATTTTGTGTGTTCAAAAATACTTTTATTTTAATACTATTGTTTAAAAACACTTTTTGTTTTAATTTTAATATTATTATCAAGTTGCCCTTTAAATTAGAGATTACTGTGTTTAACTTAAAAAAATATTATTAATTATCTTAATTTGAAAAAAGCGCACATCACTTGTCCTCAATTTGCTTGCCCACAAGTAATTAAGTCCATAGAGTCAAGATCCTATACTTTCTCAAATACTAACATGCCAACACTAAGAATCATGTTATGCAACTTATGAACTTTGACTACCTCCAACAATTTGGCCTCAAACTAATGTGCATGACTCCCAACAGCATTAATGCAATCCCTAGATTTATACTTCTCTACCTTTGACGTGGATCAAGAAATATTAGCTTCTAACCCACAACTTGCTCCTCTTTGATGTGATGACAGATGATGCTTTCTTCCCCTTGCTTGAAGACATCTTCAAGGAACCACAAAATGAAAGGCAACTCCATGAATTTATCACTATGTTTTTGCTGCACCATTCTGATCTTAAAATGAACATGTTGATGATCTCCTGGACTTCCAATCGGCCTTATGTTTGTACTGTAGGCTGAATCTCTTGAGTGTTTGGACTAATCTGCTTGCATACAAGTTGGAATAAGGTTGCAACAACTTCAGCTCATTCCAAACCTCATTTAAAACAGTAGTTTAGTAGTTGGAACAATTGTTTTCTGTAACTCCAATGGCTGAGACCCTTCATAAACAGCATGATACATGAAAATTTTCCAAAATTCTGCAAGCTGGTAGCTGAATTTGACTGATAACAGCAGGTCAAAATCAGAAATCCTGAATATCAGCATTATAAAAATGGTACAATAGCTGCAATACTGAAAATCCCTTGCAAAAATTAGCAATACAAAAGCTGAAAACAACCATACAATAACTGAAGATACACTGAAAGTAGTGACAAGCTGAAAATCACTCAATCCTATGATTGGATGCACAATATTGCTGCAAATAATGGAGTATGGTTGTTGGAAATGATGATGACAGTTCCCTCAAGATCGGGAATTAGTGGGGCAGCAGTCCCCTATGCGTTCCCTTCATTACATAGTTGTAGTGTACCATGACTCAAACCCATTCCTTAAAATATAGGTCCATCCATAAGATTACTTTGGAAAACAACCAATGGCTCACCCTTTGGAAGTTTAAAGCAGAGGGCATGTTCCTCCCTCTTGAACTCTTTGTATACAACAAGTAAAGCTCTTTCTGCCTTGATTTGATCACTATTTTGTTGACACATGCAATCATTAGAAGTCAAAACATCTTCTATTACCAAATAATTTTTACCCACAACTCTATGTTGGTCCCTTTTGTTCTTGCTCAACGGTGTCTTAAAATTTGAATTTGATTGTTCTTTTCTTTTTCCTTATTTCCCAAAATCTGTCCAATTATATTGTCATCTATGCCTCACCATCTTTCAAATATTGTTTTATTCATTTGTCAATTTGCTTTAGATATCTATTAAAGATATCCTCAAGCGAATTTGTAGATCTTGCTCTTTGATTTCTAATCGTGTTGCATAAAAAACTATATAACTTTAATGATACAGGCTGGTAAGATCAATGCTTTGATACCATTGCTAGGTGACCACTACACCAAAAGCTTTTGCTATTAGTAAATGGCCCCCATCGATGTTGAGGGTGAGGTTTTTGTCTCACTAGAGTGCCATTGTAGGTGAATCCCCTCGTGGGCATGTGGTTTTTGGCCCCACCATTTGGTCTGGGTACACACTCAAGGGAACATTTGTTGAGGCTCAGCTAGGGGCATCACACATGCACACCCACTAAGAGATATGCATGAAGGGTTTTATGGCCTCAAAGGCCTTAATTTGCACTCGAAGCCCCCACTATGGCTTTAAAGAACACAACAAAGTTTGTGCTGCACTAGATGGAAAACTTCTTGAGTTATTCTTAATTAGATACCAAGGCAATTGAATTCCATTTATACTTTTGGTTTGCTGTGTTATTCCCATTTTTGAGTAATGTTGTTGTGATATGTTTAATACCTAGCCAAGGAACCATAGAGGATATGAGCAAAGTGAAAATACACATAGGATACATGGAAATATATTTTTTAAGTAATTAGATATAAACATACATGATATACACAAGTATTATGCTCAAATCAAAATATTAGGTCAAATTGTCATTAACCAACAATGCACATGAGAAAGACTAAGCTCTTGAAACTTTAACTGAACATGGGGAAGGGTCTCCTAAAACCCTAGGACAAGGTCACTAAGGTGATTAAGGTCATAAAAGACTATTCCCAAAGTTGCAAGACTTGATTCAACAAACATGACCACCTACTAGGTCCTAGGTGTCATTGATGAGCTCTGGCAAAACTTTAATCGCACTCGAATGCCCTTGATACCATCCAACTCACTCTAAACCAACCCAAAACACCTTTTGAGAGTTCCTAGATTCGATTACCTTCGTAACACAATTGAAATAGAGTCAAACTTATACTTCAAGCTCTTGAAAACCCCTCCACACTGAACAACAAGAGACATGCGCCCAGATTGGACATAGACTCTGAGAATGGACACTTGGACGCCTTGAGGACATTGGTGTGACACACCATAGTTGTCAATGTGCACCAATGTCCTAGAAATGCACTAGTGTCCTTGACTTGTACTGGTGTTCTTCGGTTTGACAGACACGCGTTGAAGTCATCCGAGACGTCCAAGGATTAATTTTTTTCCTAGTGTAGCTCCAATAAGGGTTACAAACTTACAACAATAGGAAGAACTATTGTGCTTAAAATAACTAAGTGGACATTCTGTGCAAGAACTTGCTCTCTTGAAATTAGGGAGTGCCAAGGCCTTTTAGGTGAATTGAGTAGAAGTTTATAGGTTTAGGCATCCAATTCCAACACTAAATTTTCATGTGTATGACTATTTTGGGAAAAAATTGGGAGCTTATTTTACTCTTAGTCATAACCCTTAAATCAAGAGCAAATTGGTTGAGTTGGTCCTTGATAGTGAAAGTTAAAAGAACCTTATTTCACATAGTTGATGGATAAAGGAGGGGAATGTCAGGTACTTGACACTCGAGTGTTTTGTGATGTATTTATGGAGTAGTTGAGGGAAACTGTTCACTGTGATGTCACTACAGTGGTTGCTGCATTTTGATTGTGAAGTGTCATATGATTGACCACAAGGCTGTCTACGCTAGCTTTCACAAAAACTGTTGGCTGTAAAAGGGCATCAAAGTTTCATGTTTTTTGTCCTTCACTTTTTGGCTGTAAATTTTTTATAGTATTTGTAGATTTAAACTAGTTTGAAGAATTTCTACGCTCTTCCATGATCAATATCTTGATAGTTGACATGGAGCCTGGTTATGTCTCGAAAACAACCTTCAAGATAGAGTTTTTGGGTCAAGAGATATCTCTGGTTCTTGAGCTTTGGTTTCCCATCACACAATCCATCTTTATAAGAAGTGATGCATTTCTTTTTTAATTTAGCTATGCTAATATAATTTTAGGCCAACTTTTTAATTTGTATCCCCGCCTGTCGAAATATGCTTGTTAAACAAACATATTGTGCAATCTTGAAAGCTAAGAAGGGCGGCCCATCGAGGCTGCCAAAATTGATCGGAGTTAACATGCACAACAATTGACTAGTAATTGCTCTCTTAAATACTAGTATTGCATATATCATGATTATGCACAATGCTGTAAATATTTGCCTTGGGAACCCATCTCCTGTATTTTTAGACTCCCCCACTAGATGTTTTGAGGGTGTAGGGATAAGTCAGAGATGTCCCCTAGCTGTTAACATTTGATGAAAAAACTCAAAACATCCTTGAGATTTCAATTTTTTGGGAAACATCGATGGATGCTCCCTACCTTGACAGTCCTTGGGATTGCTATGACCTAGTCATAAAATCATTTAAAAGAAAACACAAACATGATTTGTAGATTTTGGTTGCTAGGGTTTTTAGTTGTCAAAGTCAATGGGCTTTAGACACACTCACACAGGCTGATTGCTGGGATATGGGTTGGCAAGGTTGACCTTTTTGCATAGGTCCATGGAGTCTCCTGATGGGGGGCAGGTTTTGGGGACATGGGGACCAAGGGCCTAAATTTGGGGACAATGAGGGGATGGTGGTGGATTGGTGCTGGGGGGGGTGATGCTGATATAAAAATAGAGGTAAATTGAAATCTTCAAGGCAAAATCTGCAATATAACATCTCTGTTAGTGCCCAATGAAAGGCCAACTAGTTTTCATGAAGTTAAAGGTTGCAATCAGTATGTAATGGCATGTGCCATATAGCAAGTGACCCGGCGGCATCCCCGACAGAGGTGGCAGAAGTGGTGGTGCTGTGGGGGAACGTTTCTCCCAAGTTTCACAACGTCCCCCTACAGGTGACATGGGTTTTTTATTGGGGGGGGGGACGTGTCCAATTGCTGGCCAAGGTCATATCATTTCCTTTCTTTCTTTTGTGAAACTATTGGTGCTTTCAAAGTTTGAAACATTTTGACCCCTTTTAAGTTGGTGTTTGCTTGTGTGGCTGCAAAAGTAGGGGTTCTGGAGCATTCCACTTGGCATGTCTTATCATCTCTATTTTAGATCTTCAAGGCATAGATGGTGCCTACATATGAACATAGTGTGCATGTCTAGGATGTCGTAGATAAGCAATTTCTTTCACCTTAGATTTTTTTATTTGTAGGCTAGGCATGGCTGCGTTTGTTGATAATTGCCAATTCAATGTTGAGGGGTGAAACGGCCTTATTTTGTACAATAATAAAAGGCATCTGGGTAGAATAGTGGCCAAGACTGTGCACATTTGTAATTATTTATGAAACTACATGTATCCTGACAATTTGTGGTGGAGGCTTCTAGCCTTTGTATGTTTTGTTGTAATTTTTATATTATATATATTTTCATTGACAATGAAATCAATGAAATTTTGTAAATTGACGTGTGGATTCTCATGTGAAATTTCAATTCAGTTCTGATAATATGTAATTAGGTTTTAGAATTATAAATTTATATGATGAATGCTTTATCGTATGAATATATGAAATTTCTTTAATTAAAAAATTCCCTATTTTTTTAATTGCCATCCCCTAAAAAATTCCCTCCTGATACACATACTCCCATCCCGTACTATCCCATCCTGGAAACTTGATAGAACATGGGTTTGTAAGTTTTGTTCGAAGTCCCTTTCTTATAGATATTAAGATGTTCATGTTACTGATTTTAGTTGATTTTGGAATTGTATTCTTAATGTGACATTTGCAGTTCTGCTGCATCTCTAACTTTTTATTTGCTTAATGATATTAGATAAGTATTTATCTTCTGTCAGGTGATCTAATACTTGACCTTTTTTTAAACCTTACTGAATATATCTGTTTTTTCTGATTTGAAGGATTAGGGTGTTTGGCTGCAAATAAAGAGGAAGCTACCAAATATGGCTCCTCCGGAAGAAGGGCCAGAGAATACGATAATTGATGAAGTGGCAAATGTTGAATTTCGTTGGGGGGTGAAACGTGGAAAGGGATTAAAAGGAAAGGATATTCAGTTTTATGATTCCTTCACCTACGATGGTGTGGAATATTCTTGTTACGACTGTGTTTATGTTCACAAGGAAGGTGAGCCTGAACCATACATTGGGAAAATTATGAAAATCTGGGATGATCGTAAATTGAAAAAGAAAAGGATTAAGGTGTGGTGGTTCTTTCGCCCTATTGAGATACGGAACTTCTACGAAGGTGACTGTAGCCCAGCTAATAGGGAGCTTTTTCTGGCATCTGGAGAAGGACAAGGTCTTTTTAATGTGAATTTGCTGGTAATGGAAGACTCGAATGCTTTTTTACTTGAAAGTGAATTATATTGGTTAACTTTACTGCTTTAGTTACTATTGTCTTTACATCTTTATGAATTTTCAGGCATTTGCAACAGCTAAATTTTAAGAGCTCTTACTAGAATAAAATTTCCATATCTACTTGTTTTGCCAAGAAAAGTTGTGAGTTGTTATTCATGTTGCTTACCAACATTTTCTGGTTCCAGCTAAATACAGTTACCACGATTTATGTTGGTTTTAGATTCTGATTTTTGCATATGATTTTTTACATCCATTGATATGGTTTTGCAAAGTGATATGTTTCATGAAACAAATATTAGAGATTGTTGAGGATGACACACTTCATCTGAATTTAAATTAGCTATTTAGAAATTGGTATCTATGAATGCCAGATTTCAGAGACATCTCTATGTTGTAGTGAACAGGAAACCCCATGACAAAAACGATTAACATATTTCTTCTAAATTCTTGTTCAAAGGACGAAAAGCCTTAATTTGCATTTTTTACTTCAAGCCAAAGGAACCTGTACTTACTTTAGTTTGTAAGAGAATGTGAGTGATAAAACTCAAATTTGAATGAGTTGTGGTGTCCACAACAAGGTAGAGTTCTTATAGTGAAATGTTTGTCTGCCTTTCTTAATCATGGCGGCCAGTTAGAATGGTGCCTTGAAAATGTTTTATGAGAGCTAGCTTAAATGTTTTCCAAATGTAGAAGCCAATTAAATCACATGTTTCCATAATTTACTCACATTTGTAGCGGTGAGGAATTATTTCATCTGACGTCTCACTATTCATTTTTCAAAAGTTTTGACATTTTTCGAACGAAAGAATGTGATTGCAATAGAGTTGAGCCTACTTCAAGATTTTCAAAGCTGGATTCAAAATTAAATCGTGTCGACAGGAATCTGAAAGCAAACCTTTTGCACTTAAGAAGTAGGGTGTGGCTTATGATAACAGATAATATACCTGTGGTTGCCAGTTTGCAGACAAGATTATTTATTTAATATCATTTTGGTGAAGATTTAGTTGCTGAGTGAGCAGCTGTTCTGGATGAAGGCATTCCTAGCAATTTTTAGAACCTTCTAATCCTGATTTTTAATTGTCAAATTTTCAATCAGAGATTCAAGTTCATGATTAGGGGTAGAGCAACTCTTTGTGTGAAGATTGGTTTTTCTCATGTAGTTGGTAGGTGAATAATAACTGTCACAAATCGAAGTCATGGAATTCTTTATGATAGTTAGAAGCTTAGCAGGTTACGTTTTGTTTTTGTAAAGCTAAGCTGAAATATTTGTTGGAGAGAAACAGTTTGGTATTGATGTAGAAGTAGAAGAAAAACAAATCCCTCGTTGCTGAATATAAAGGAAAAGCAAAAGTGAAGACTTGTATCTAGGATTTGCAGAATTAAATGAGCTTGTTCAAGAAGGATAAGCGAACATAGAATTGGTAGTTTTGCTTGGGTAAGGGGGAGATATTTTTGTTTGGAATTGTACCTCAGATTAAGTTGCCTTTTATTTTCTTTGAGGCAAAATGAAGTTATTCAAAGATTGGGTTGTTTCTTGAGCCCATAGCAGCAAAAATCATTCTTGGGAATAGATCAACAAACCAAAAGAGTTTTTCAGGAAATCGGGAAAAAAATCAGATTTTTCAAAACCATCATTGCCGGGAATAGATCAGCAAACCAAAAGAACTTTTTAAAAAATTGGGAAAAAATCAGATTTTCAAAAAGCAAAAAGAGAGAGTACATAATTTTGCCTTTTTAATTTTAAAGGCATTTTAATTGCATAAAGAAATAGAGAGCAAATAAAAAATGAGATTTACTCCATGAATTTTGGAATAAAGGTTCTTAATTTATGTTCATATCATTGATTACGTTGCATCATATAATGCATGAATGATAACTGCATACTAATAGTTTCAAATTTTTGATTATAATCTATCTTGTACAAAGTCAGCTGATATACGGAGCAAAGAGTATCAAAAAATCTAATGTAGGCAATGATTTTTGCTACAATGAAGAAAACTACACTAAAGGGCTACAAGTCTTGCTGCTGAATGTTTAGAGCCACCCTTGATTTGTTTGACCACATCATTTTTAATGTTGGTCTCATCATGTGTATCAAAATCTTCAAACTTGAAAAAGGGTTTACTTCATCATTTGTAACCACTTAGAATTAGGATTGAGGTCAATTATTTGATCTTCCTCAATTGCAATAGATTTTTAGCATATAGAAATTAGATTTGACAACTAAAACAAAACAATAATTACAATTTAGAGTCACAATGTAGGTATTTCAAATTTCTTGCCTTGAGATTTTTTTAGTTTTACATAGAGGTTGTGGCGAATAAACTTTGTCATTCATTCTTTGTTTTGTTAGGTGGTTGTGATTCTTGGAGTGTATGTCGCTAAAGTCCCTCCAAGTATGTTTAGAAGTAGATAAATTACATGGTTGGTTGGAGATGTGCATGTTTAGAAGGTCTTTTTGTCTATGGTAAACCAATGGTGGACTCTGATAGTATTTAATGACATAGAGAGATGAATGCATTTGGTGATTCCATTTGCTATTGATTGTCTCACAATGGCATGTGCATGTACCAATTATTTCCATCCTACCCCTCATCACCTTCGTGGCCCTATCCATAGCTTTGTACAAATAGCCCATGAGGCATTTTTTCCATTCCACTACACTCAAAACGTTTACTATAGGCTTAGAAAGTTTCACAACTTTGCATTTCATTCCAAAAACGTGTCGAAAAAAATGCTTTTCCACTATTGTGCTAGGCCCAAGTAGCATTTTGTCAACACACATAACTCGTGTGTTTATAGATGAACTTGATAACAGTGTAGGGCTTTTGCAATACCTCCTAATCCATTCGTGTTTTCTGATGTTCTATAGGGTTTGATCAAGGCAATGTGTTATGTAGGCTAAAAACAATCATGGATACTTGTCCATTAGGAATCTCCCAATGGCAACAAATTTGTGGCCCTACATCAACAATCACCGTCCCAAACAATTCAAACAAAGCAAGTATGGGTTTGACCCTATTTGATGCATCCATAGATTTTAAAAATATACATGCCAAGATCATAGAATGCAAGTAAGTTGATTAGTGTTTGCTTTCTTCTATTTGTCTATTCAAATAAAACAAAGTTACCCTGAGATTTCGGGACGGGGACGGCAAGGGATGGAGGGACGCGTTTCCGGGACAACATTTGTTTTGCCAAATTTGGGGACGGCGGGGGACAGCAAAGCGGAAGGCTATATAAAATATAGGAAAAATTTAAAATATATAGGAAAATTTCAAAATTCTAAATGTTCATATGAAAACATGAATAAAGCATGCATACATACATTATATTCATATGAAACAATAAAACATGGATATAGCATGTGTATGATACTATGAAAAGTTGAAAACATTTTAGAATCTAAATTCTGAACATACAACATTGTTAATACTCAATAGACAATTCGCAATTATGCATTCATAAATCAGAATTTCAATTCATTCACATTGTCAATATGCATATCATAATAGATATTAAAGAAATAACATACAAAATGTCAAAACAAAGAGGTTAAATTTTCTCTCCTTCCATCGACGCAGTTTCCCCCCATATTTTTCAACGGGGGTTTGGGGGTAGCGCCCCTTGCGCGCTCCCTATTAGCTTGGGTTGAGGGGCAGCGCCCCGCGAGGCCAAAAAAACTTATTCTTTAACAAAGGCGTTGGGTGTTATTTTCCTATTGACTCGCCGAGTTTGGCGATTTTTGGGCGATTTTCTAATCTTTGTTTCAAAATGCCCGAAGGCTACATTGCTGCCATATTGAAAATACAACTTTTTTTATTTTTTTAATATTTTTTAATGGCCTTAGGTTTGGGGGATGTCTGGTCGTCCCCGGGATGGATTGGGGACGTCCCAGCCGTCCCCGAGACGTACAAACGTCCCCTGGCCGTCCCCAAGTCCTCGAAACGACGAGGATTTTCAGGTCGGGGACGCGTCCCCGGGTAACTCTGAAATAAAATAATGATTGTCTTTGCCCACTCCAATCAATGTTTGGTAACAACTTTTGTGATGCCTTTTTGTTGCCTCATTAACCATATCTACCCTCAATGTTATGTATGTTTGGGCTTGATAACATTGAATGATAGGCTAGAGTAATATAAAAAATTCCAAAACAGCTTCTTTGGTCCACATTCTTGCCTTTTTGGCCTTACTATTAAAAATGCCTTAAAAGCTTATGTGTTTGAACCTCGTTCTACAAAATGGAAATATGAAAGGTTGATGAAGAGAATTTTTGTTTGACACTTGAAATACAAGGTTATAGACAAGTATAAAATGCAAACAAACCAAGGAAATATGATCTATATTTGCAAAACATTTTGAATGATGATTCTAAAGAGTTTGAGGTGATTTCCATGAATAGACAACAACCAAATTCCTCGTATTTGTTTGGTATATATGATCAAACCAAGCAAAGAAAGCAGATGATATGGAAGTTGAAATGGAGTGACAATTAAGCAAACCAACTGCTACTTCAAAACTAATTTAAATGCTAATGTTTAGGACTAAATCAAAGTTTCTGTAGTAGTTGACTTGTGGTATGGTGGTCTATCATTTGAAGGGTATTTAATATATATAGTAGAGTAGAATGTAACATACTAATTTAAAGAAATGTTTATCGATTTATCAAGGAAACACTTTAACAACATAATGGGCTTTGGGACTTAGTTATACATAATTTTGGAAGGTGTGGAGCTTATACGGTGGATTTCAATGGGATAATGAAATAAGATGGCCTTCTAAGGGAATCTTGGCCTTTTCATTTCCAATTCCATTTCTTCCATTTCTCCTTGGATGAGGTGTTACAACTTACAAGGAACCCCTTTGTAGGTAAAGGTTGTCAATCAGAATTGCGTGCTTCTAAGTCTGGATATGCAATTAATAGAGTGATTGTAGGACTACTAAGGGTGGGCGTTCATATGCTATTGGTGGTCTTGCTCCCCTCAACAAAACTAAGTGTAAAGGAAGGGGAAACAAAAGCCTAAATGCAAGAAGTATTACACAAGCAAGTTTGAGGTGGCAATTAAGTTGAGATAAGAACAACCACACTGACCCATATCTTCTCTTTTGTTTGGAGGATTGCCAAATATCGATTCTAGCATATATTTTAGTAGTAGAATGCTTATTGTGGCATCGTAATTGCAGTTGTTCTCCTAAGGTCGTCATTTCTTGTAAGTGCATCATACTTTATATAACCTCTCTTGCGTTAGTTGAAGATGATGTTGGTTTGTCTTTTACTCTAGACTATGACACATATAGCCTTGTATTTGAGTGCCTCCCTTATTTTGCTTCTATTGAGAGCTCTCTTTTTAGCACGGAATGTTTCTTTCCATGATTCTTAGAATGGCATGCCTTTTATAAATCGGTTTCTTTTGGTTTTATCTTGTGTGTTCACCCCTCTTGTCAGGTTTTTTGTCTTGAGATCTAAATCTAGATTTAGCTTTAGATCTATTATTTCTGGGTGGTGTTTTTTAGTATACCCGATTTACAATTGGCACTTTATGTGCTTTCAAGTCTTGTGTACCTATATGGGTTATTCACGGACAGCAAAGCATGTGAATGCTTCTTATCTATAGTTTTAGCCAGATGAATAATGTTCCATTCTTTATTTGACTTGTCACACGTAATAACTTTATGGATGATAAGCTGAACATTGATTGTTTCCTAATTATAGGAGGTGATTGTTGGGAAGTGCAAAGTACTCTGCACATCCACAGATCCACAAAATCCACAACCTTCAGAAGAAGACTTGAATAATGCAGATTATTTTTTTAATCGGACATTTGATTGTGGCAAACGCATAGTTTCAGAAAATTTTGAGGGCCTTGAAGGTGAGTTGATTTACATGCTTAAATGATGCTTCTAGAATTCTAAAGATTCTATCCTCAATGCTTTTTGCTGGGGTTTTCTTGAGCATTATTGTACACTCATAAGCTCGAATACATGTTGCAGCTGAGGCCTTTCTTAACAAACAGGCTTGGGTTAGTAAGTCTGTTCGATCACTGGATCAACAAGCAAATGGAGCTAATGAAAACCAGGCAAATAAATCTATGGCAAATGGATCTCTGTTTGCAAGGAAGGAAGGAGCTGAACTGGTAATTTCAGAGGGACTAACTAAGAGTAAGGTAGACACAAGTACAAAGGAGGAGGAACCGAAGAAGGATAAAGCATCACAGAAAAAACTAGACGATATTGAAATCAAAAAGGAAGAAATGGAAGTAAGTATGACAGTAAAGGGCGAGGGGAAAGGAAAAGAAACTCTTAAGGAGGAATTTAAGATAATTGAGACTATAAAGGAAGAAATGAAAGGGAATGGAATTCCTGATGAGGAGCTAAGAAAAGGTGAGATTACAAAGGAAGAAACAAAAAAGAACAAGACTGGAAAAGAGGAAATCGAAAAGAATGAGAATTCAAATGATGAATGGAAAAAGTCGGAGACTGCAACTAAGGGACTGACAAAAGCTGAATTAGAAATACCATCAAAGGGTATTGGTAAAATAGATAGTCCAAAACAATCTCCACGGTTGGAAGTAAGATCCAATGATAAAAAAAGCAGTAAAAACGAGCCATTTAAAGATGAAAAAAAGCCGCTCAAGCGGGCAAGAGCAATAGTGCACTCTGATGACGAGGCAGATGAAGTGGGTGGTTCAGCAAATGCAAACAGGAAAAAAACAGATTCTAAGAAAGAAGTTTCAGCACCTGAAAATAGAGTTGTCAAGAAGGCCAAGCTGAGTGACAACTTTAATAAAACCTCCGAAGAAGTGGCAAAGATGACATCTCATCCAAAGGAGCTAATCAAGGAAAAAAAGCTTGGTCGTGAAATAATTGAGATTACAAAGAGGCCGGAAGTGGTACGTGTCTTCAATTACTTGTGATTGTTTCGGTGATGATTTACGTTATCAATATTAATGGTTTTTGTTCCTATTCTATTTCACCGTAAACTGTAGAGTAACAATTGGTTTTGCTGATGTTTTATTTTGTCTGTCATTTTGCAGGAAAGTAACAAATGGTTCAAAGGGCTTGTAAGTATTAACTTCGCTTTGGCTGTATTTGTGTATGTGTATGGAATAATCAGGAATTGTCAATCTAAAGATAGGATTAATCAGAATGTTAAGTAGAAATTTGGTTGTATAAAATGAGAAAAGGGTTTTCTCAACTTTCCTCTGATCTTCTCTTCCAGAATGGTCGTTTTCAGGTTTAACACCCACCAGTCAAGTATAGATCTAAGATAGTTATAGCATATAACAAGTGCTGTTTATATACGTGTTTTCTAGTTTCCTTTTTTCTTTGATATCATGGGTTGCAATACGTATTCTTTCAAACTTTATCAGCATGATTGGGAAGCTGATTCACAGACTAGCCAATGGCCAATGAGTTTGGTAGCAGATGAATTGCACAAAAGTAGCTTAAGACAAGTTGAGGAGGTGCTTTGTATGATTTATTCCTGGGATTCCTCTATAAGATTAGTCTAGTATGGTATGGGAGTGGAACACTTAAAGAATACCAACAATTTCAATTGTTTCTAAATAGAACACATGCTTTCAAATAGAGAAAGAATCTTACAATAATGCTGCCATCTGAAGTTTCAGCAAAATTTTTTCAGTCTCAAAATTGTTAATGGCTTGTTTATATCGTTTTGTTTTGTTATGAATACAAGTGGTAATCTTGGTTCAAAGATAGACTTCATTTTGATTATGCCCCATGTTTTAGAGGGAATTGTTTAACGTGTATATTCAGCAGTCTCTTTGGAAAAAATATATGTCAGATTGCATAAGCAGATATGGTATCATTTGAAAATCCAGTTGATTTTTTGTTTTTAATTTTCCATCTCCGTTCTCTCCTTGTTTTGTTTTATTTTATTGGCAATCTGAAAACATAAAAAGGCAATGGTGGGTACACTTTATATTTCAATATAATATTTTTCTATAATTTGATAATCTTTTAGCCTTTAGTTTTTAAATGTAAATGAGTTTCCAACTTATAAATGTGACAGATGAAGACAAAATTTAAGAAAAGATAAGAAGTTTAAAATATTTTATTGAAAAAATTATGTATGCCCCCATTCTTACACAAATCAATGCACAAGGATAAGTTGGGCGAGTCATAATCATTAAAGTTTTATGACTTATTATGGCAAGATTGAAGTTAATGTTATATAACTTTTCGAAAAAGTGTGTTCCCATTTCTCAAGTTTAGCATAGCACATAAAACAGAGAGTTTACAAGAAGAGTTTTAGATATGAATGTTTTATGACTTATTATCGGCTTTTTCTTTTCTCATGTTTATGTGAGGAAAGTGGATCTCTCTCCCTTTACATGAAATTAAAATAAAGAAATGAAAGTTACAAATTGATCAGCTCTTTCCTTGTAGAAGCTTTTCTATTTAACAACCTAAACAGTACCTGTTAAGCTGAGGAGTGATAATTAAGAATTACTTTTTCGTGGATTGAGAATGAAGAACCATCTTGAATAGACCATCCTCCTTTCTAGAGGAGGACTTCTTCGTTATGAATCCCAGAGGCTGGAAGAAAGCCCTCCAACCTAAGCTCTCTACAAGGGGAAGGAGAACAATCAATCTTGCTTACGAACTTAGTGGAAATTGACCCAATATTCAAGGGAGAGGAACATCTGCCTGCTGGAAGGACCCCTGAAACAGGCTTGGTCTTAATTGAAGAAGGCAATGCAGGAGCCAAGGGAACCAAAGACTGTGAATCCAGGATAACATGCTGATGCCACAATTCTGTCCTTCCACCATGTAGCCTGCTTTGGACAATCTGATTGTTTTTGCAGCAGACAAAGACTTTGGAAGAGTGCAGGCATCCAATAAATGCCAATGGGTGAAACATCAATTGCACCTAAAAGTTATTCCTTAATGATTCAAGGGTTGATTCCAAACAGCAACCTTTATTACAATCTATTTGTGTGTAAAATCTGAGACACACATTTTCTTATGGATTCATGTTAAGGTAAGGGGGCATTGGAGCTGAGCTTCCTTGTGGTTCAAAATCAGTCTACGTAAGGAATTTCGAATAGCGAGGAGGCAACAGTCTCCCTAAGTCAGATTGGAAAGATAGGAAAAGTCCTCTTTGAGGGGATTGAATTCTGGAAATCATGGTTTTGAACATAGAAGTGCTTTATCCCTAAGACTAGAGACCATCTTCAGTGACCTTAGCTATATCCTTAACCGATCTACAAATAATAATGGAAAAGCCTTTGGCATAAGGGCCAACGAATCCTTTCTCTTTGAGAAAGGATTTCCAAGATATTTGAAATCTAATCATTAAGCTTTCCCAATGTTGGCCATAATTTATGGAACCTATAAGTTAGAGCATGATCCTTAAGGTATTGTTCCTTTTCCAACACTTCATCTCCAAATTCAAAGATCTTCAAATGTTTCTTTTGTTCACTTTGGTAGAAAAGTGATCCTGACCTTGTTAAAGAAATTTGTTCGGAAATAGATATGCAAAGAATTTGCAGGAAAATCATGACCCACTCACACTGGGGTGTCATTAGATGCCAAAGATTGGGCTGAGGAATGAAAGTTGAAGGAATAGTTGCTTGGGTCAACTTGTGAGTGATGTTATGTGCCTACCCTTGGGTCTCTAGGCAAACGTGTGGTAGGAATGGAGGCTAAAGGAGCGCAAAGATGCAACAAAGTAGAGGCTGAAGTCACCTATAAAAATGGGTTATTATTTTAACTATGTTTTAGATATAATTTAGGGTTTCTATTAATGGGGTCCCCACACAGCTGGTAAGAGGAAGCATATATTATAACTAAATAAAACATTTGCATTAACATTTAATATCTTGCCTCCTTGGTCATACCATGAATTAACAACATAAGACAAATCTTGAAACATGTAACTAAAACTAGCCTATACTATAAATCAGAAGCTAATAGTTACTGCAAAAATTTTGAAAGACTTATCAACACAAACTATCCAATATAGAGATGTCATATTTCTCCATTTCAACATTTGGAGGAGCTGTCTTCTAGTTGTCAAAGGAACGATTATGTAATTCATTTCAGGAAGACATTAGTCGACTTTAGCATAGATGACATTGGGTCTATAGAATTATCAAACCCATCAATCTTTACACTTGTGATTAATCATTATCCATTGGAGACCTCTAAAACATCTCTATGATGTAAAATGACCTAATCCTTCATTACGAATTTATATCTTTATAATATTATCCAACACACACATGCTCCATTATCTAACACTGTAGCATTCATGAGTCTTAAATCGATCTCTAGATGACTAGCTTTACCTTATCCTTTCTCTATGACATTTATTGAAAAGGCTTTGTCTTCTCCTATTGATACTCCAACTACTCTGAAGTCAAGGTTAGCAACAACAATTCAAGACTCCTGTAATTCACAATCTTGCACTCCATGTTCAGATTTTGTTTGAAATCTTTCAGAATGGAACCTCTTGTACTTTGATTGCCATTATTGTTTAAATAGTCAAGGTCGAAAATCACATTTATCACTTTTAGACAGTTTGGAGACAAGCAATTGAGCAACAAGAGAGCACCATTTCCTTACCAAAGGCTTTGTTCCCCAGGTTGAGATTAGTGTTAAAATAATATTAATATCTTCTATAATGGTCATCTTCTATTTTTAGCAGTCATCTTAGTTGTCGACTTATTTAGCTATTTATCTTTTTAGTAGACTTTTTAGCTTTTTATTGTTTAGCCTTTTAAGCATGGAAATTAAAAATTTCGAAATTTTTTGTTATAAATTTTTTTCGAAGTTTTTATTGAAGAGATTTTTTTAAAATGGTTTTTTTTTTTTTAAAGAGCAGTTTCTTTTTCTCTTCTTGGGCAGATTTTGTTTTTTGCAGGTTGAAAATTTTCTTAGGGTTTCTACAATTTTCAATTAGGGTTTTGACCCTTCAGTTCAATTCAAAATTTTAATCTGGTTGCAGATTCTTGGTGGGTTTTTCCCGTCGTTAGATTTCTCTGGGTGCATCGTTTACTGTGCCTTGATTTTTGAGCTGTCAGATCTGTATTTTGATTTTAGATTCTTGGTGGGTTCTTCGAGAGCTTTCTTGGGTTGGTCTCAGATTTTTTGGGTGCCTTGTTTTTTGTGCCTCAAATTTTGTGCCTGTAAATTTGCCTTGGAATTTAAAGAGTCTGCGATATCTACTAATTCTTTGGACGTCGATAATTTTGGTGTCTTCTAGGCGTTGTTTATGCTGTACATCCAATCCTTGGGTTTTTGCTCCTAATTTTTGTGTTTTGTTTGAAAAAAAAAAACGTCCATATTTTTTTGTTTTGTAAAAAAAAAATGAGGTACTTTATTATTTTTGCAAATTATTATTTTTTCTGATTATTTTCAGGAAAAATTTCAGGTTTTAAGTTTGCAGAAAATTTTAATTTCAGGGTTTTTTACAAACCTCGAAATTCGTTCTTTGGGATTCATGTCTGGAATTCCACTCCAGGGTTTCAGATTTTTTGTGCAACTGCTTCTATAATCAGATTCTTCTGTCTCATACTTTCATTGGGTTGACCTCGTTCAACCTCCATTTTTTGTGATGGCATCTTTGACCAACATGTTGTTGGAACACAGTCAAAAGTTCAATAGCTGCCACAACACCTGGAAACAATGCATGTTCACGATATTTTAATATCATTACCTTTATCAGATTGATTTAGGCGACACCTTGTCTTACAGGTCCCTGGGTTTTCACGGTTTTTTCCTGAAAAATTGTGTCGGTTTTTAGATTTTTTCCACAAAAAATCAATGGCAGGGCTTTCACATTTTTTTTTCCTCAAAAATTGTTTGCAGGGTTTATAATTTTTTCCTTAAAAATTCTCATCTGTAATCCGCACAGTTTGCGTGGGATTTCATTATTTTGGGGTTTCACTGGTTTTTTCCACAAAAACAATGATTTGTAACCTCATATTTCTAGAGTTTTCACTATTTTTTCTTGAAAAATTGTTTGGAGGTTTTTTACGATTTTTTCCTCAAAAATCATCTGTAATACATTAAGTTTGCATGGGATTTGTATTTTGCAAAGTTCTCTAGTTTTGATTGATTTCTCCTGAAAAATCGAGCTTTGTTGCAGTCAGTTTGGGTCGCACTTGCCAGGGCGAACATCTGCAACTGTGGTATCTTGCAGTTAGTTTTGGAGTTGGTACTCTTCTACAAAAGGGTTTGCTGATTTTTTCCTCAAAATCATGGTTTTAGGCTTTAGTAATTTGTGTGTGCTAGATCTCTAATTCGTGTGTGAAGGCTACATTAGCTTGGATGGCTTTTGGTACTCTTGGTCGTTTACATTCTGCAGATCTTGGGAGGGTCTCCGTAGCAGCAGATGGTCTTTGCATTTCTGATCATAACACCTGCATTGTATTTTGTAGGGTATTGAGTACGATGACCATTAGGGAGGAGGGTGTTAAAATAATATTAATATCTTCTATAATGGTCGTCTTCTATTTTTAGCAGTCATCTTAGTTGTCGACTTATTTAGCTATTTAGCTTTTTAGTCGACTTATTTAGCTTGTTAAGTTAGCTTTTTATTATTTAGCATTTTAAGCTATATTTAGCTTTTTAGCTTATTTGATTTCACTTTAACGACTAGTTCTATTTATAGAACATCGTCTTGTAACCTCTATATATACATGTGTATATCGTTCAATGTAATTATGCAATTATTGAATCATTCATTCAATTTATTTTTTAATTAGAACCATTGATGAAGGCTTGATCTACCATTCCTTGGTTGGTGGAGATCAAATTTTTCTAATTTTGTCTACTTTGACTTGAATGTTTTTGGGAGCTAGCTGCTGAGTGCTTTGGGGTTCAGAAGGGGGATTATCTTTTTGTTTCAATGCCTTACTTGAGGTATTCTTGGGGAACGCAGGAATGCAAGGCATTGATCACTTGGATTTCCTCAAATTTGGAGGATTATCTTGCTTCATGAGGGAATGTACGGGGTACACTTTCCTTGTGCATTTTAAATCATAGCTTGATCAACAAGGTTTGCAAGTTTATGATTTCAAACATATTTATTTTGTAAACCTTTCAGCTTATAAGGGCGCCAATTGGAATAGTTAAATAAGTTGGAATCTAGAGCATACTATATTGACATTGTAATGAAGACTTAGACTTTATGTAGTTGAGATAAAGGTTTGGTGGAATGGACGTTATAGGTGTATGCTTCCCTTGAAAGTAACCATTTCTCTCAATTTATGCAGTTAAGTTCCACAAAAGTCTTGAAGGCTTCAAAAGGTCGTCGAAGCACTTAGCAAACAATTACTTTTGAAGTTTTGCTCCAAGTTTTAGTTATTTAGTTTTTTCTGAAGGTCAAGTGTAAGTGCTAGAGACATTATATAATATTTTCTTGTTACCAAGGATTGGTTGTTGGCGTACATTTCCTTATTTAGTGTAGTTTTGAGTGGGTGGTTATCCTTGTGGGCCTTATGATTGCTCCTAATATCAAACCATTCATTGTTCATTCTCATTTACTGGAATTTTAAAAGTCATCTTGGACACATGAACTTGGTATTCCATGCTTTGCACCCACACAAATGTATGTTTGCTACATAGAGAAGGCATCATTTTGGTCAAATGTTATGGTCAAGCATGGTTTAAAACTTGATTTAGAGAAGATATGCCATTCTTAACTAGTTCTCGATACCTTACATAGTTTTCAATTTTCTAACCACCTAGTGCTCACTTCCATCATCTAGGAATTATTTTTAAGCTTGTCATGCATTGTATGAATTCTTAAGTCATTAACATTGCTTAGCTTTCGATGCGTTGCTTGGCCTATTAGTTTAGCTTCTTATACCTTATTATATGTTCCTCAATTCTGTGTGGCAATGTCATAACAATATAAATACTCGCTACGATAGAAGTTTTTATGAATTAATTTTCTCATGTATATTTAACACATCTATTTTTCTCATTCAATATATGTATATACATTTTCAAATATCTATACAGAGTTTTCAAAAGTTAACTCTACAATGTTAACACTATTCTGGGTCTATCCTTATTTTGTAATCTCACCCATTTAATGAGATTTTAGAAAAACTTTGGTATCATTATTAAATTTAACTCTTTTTTAATTCCCTTTGTATTATTTTGTGGTATTTTCTTCATTCTTCTTAATTTCAGGAATCCTTGACAATCCCCTTTCTTATTTTGTCTTATAGTGCGTTTTGTTTTCTTTCCTCTATTTAGTAAGCTAATTCACTACTCTATTTCTCTCTTCATCCTGATGATGGATCATGTAGGGTGATGAGAAATGTTGATGTTCAGTTTTTTACACTGTTAAAATCCAAAAGCATACATCATCAATAATATGGATAATGGAAATATTATGTCTCTAATCTTCTAGTTGAAAGAAGATGCAAGTTTGCAAGGTCTACGCTGGCTGAAATATAATTCTTCAATCGCACTAAAGAAAAAATGTGTAATATTCTACCATATCATCTTGAGTCATTTGTGTCCACTTCCTTAATAATATGTTGTATTTTTTTTGCTCATGACCGTTATTTCTGGTCAGCACTCACTACTGGGTAAGTCTCATAAACCCTTTTTGACTGTTCTAGATAGGGACTTGTGCTTTCTTAACATTGTTTAGAAGATGGTTTGGTCCACGTTATTCTTTTATATTGATGCCTAGATGAAACTTGTCAATAATACTGTAGTACATTTTGCATGTAGGGTGACAACTCGCTTTTCATTCATCACAATTAGAACAAAGCTCAGTGAGCTCTTATTTGTAGCCTTCATGAGATTTGTCTACAGAGCTAGCCCTTTGCATGAGTTGATTTATATTAAGTAGGTTGGCAATTATAGACATCATTTCAAGACTGAAAAATACCAGCTTTGTAGTCTGTTTACTTGGCTAGTTCAATTGGCTTGATGTTAAGTTATATTCCTGAGATTTAGTAATCCATCTATCATTGCTTCATGTGTTTCTCTATTTTTTACTATCAAATTACATATTTATTCTGCATTTAGAAATTATCAACGAGATATGTGGAAGGCTTTGTAGATAATTAGTGGTTGGAAATTGTATGAAACTTTACCAAAGGATAAACCCAAAGAAGTGTCTTTACTAGGGTTAGAAGATTTTTGATGGTTTATCAATTATTTGGATTGGATTGTAGTAAAGATCACAATCAAACCACTTATGAATAAGGAAGTAAGACATACTTTTGTTTACATTTGGGGCAGAAGACTCACAAATGAAGGACGCAATTAGGATATTAGGAGCAACAAGGCAATGCTTATTCATGGTATACAACTTGAAATGAATAGGGGATCAATATGGTGGGTGTCTTATTAAAATTTCAGGATTTGGTGTGTTATAGAAAAAGCAAATCTAAACAATATTTGATATGCAAATAACATATAAATATGCAAATAGAGGACAATATTGCTATTAACTTTAAACAGGTTTCATTTATACGAAAATCTGCATGTTGTCTCAAATGGTCATTTTGATTGGACAATTTTGATGAGAGAAGAAATTATGTCTAAAATGATGATGACAATTTCTGCAATTGAAATCTTCTTTTGCTTCATTGCTTACTTAGCCTATGGATGTTCTAATTATTTCTATCTTAATATGGGAGATGTCTGGCCTACAGAGGGAAAGGAAAGATTTTACATTTGTGCCCTTTTTCTTTGTATCAACTCTCTAACACCCCTCCACGATGCAACACCCCTCCACCTAAGTTACCAAATCAGGTACAAATGTGAGTATGGGTATAGAGGTATGATATGTTTGGTATGCCAAAATTTTGAGAGGGGGTTGCATTCGTCTGAACAAAATATATATATGTATACACATATATTTATATACATCATATAAAATATATAAATATACACCCATTAATGGGTGTCCTAGGGTTAATCTGAACCAGCAAGGGGTGAATTACTCAATGTGGATTCCACCAGAATCAATATGGATTAAGGTTAACTTCGATGGAGCAGCGAAGGTAATTCGGGCTCCTCAAGTGTAGGGTGTGTAGCTAAGGATTCTCAGTGTAGAGTGATTGCCAGAGGCAAACAACGTTTACCACAAGGGACGTATAATGAAGCAGAAGTGCAGGCAGCTTCATTGGCCATTCAATTGCAAAAAGAAATGGAGTGACGAAGCTACACCTGGAAGGTGACTCCCAAATTATCATCCATGCCTTAGTCTGAAGGGGATCATAATATTGGAAAATCGACAGGGAAATAAAATACATAAGGGAAAAACTTGCATCTTTCCAGGATTTCAAAGTCGCTCATGTTAGGCGGGAAATCAATGCAGATGCAGATCGGTGTGCGGAGGAGGCGTTGGTACTCCAAGTTGGAGACGTAGTATTTGAGGTGGAATAACTACCAGCCTTAATTGTTTTCAAATTTGGGGCCGACAAAAGATAGGAAGGAGTTAATAATTCAAACTCTAGATGAGATCCATCGACAGTAAGGTGGAAGGGTGGCAGAGATTGTAATCTCTTCGACCTTTAAGGAATATCAAACCAGGTCTACCTTGGGTAGGGTGACGATGAGAGTAGGATAGTCAGGCGGTCATGGACAACTGAAGTACCGCGAGCATTTATGATGACATGCCTGCCACACACATACCACCTTGGAATGCAATGTGTCATTTACGACAAAGAGGTGCGTGCAGCTTCATTGTTAAGATTAAAGTTGTCGAAGCATATTGATAGAGACCTAGATAGAGACGATGGTGGTGGTGGAAGAACGAATAGCGAAGTGCTTAGCCTATGTAGCAATGGAGCCTAATTTCACTTTGAGGGCAGCGAGGCCAATGGTGGTCTTTTGGGGCCAAATCTCTGACGAAAGATTGTCCAATGTCTTTCGTTTGGATGATTAGGGCTTCTTGACCCGCATCAAGGCGGTGCTTGGAGAGAAATACCTTAAGGCTCAATTCAAATACAGGTCGAATGTTGATATCTTCTCCATGTTTACGGTATGGTGTTTTGAGCTGGTTGGTGTACAAAAGGTGAGATAGATAGTCACAAATACTATGAAGGAAGAGTGGCGTGGAGGCTTGGAGAGCTTTTTGAACATGTTGAGGGATGGCAATGGATTTGTTCGTTGGAATGGAGCCTGGCTCCATTCGAATGAATTTTGGCCTCCACTTCGACCATATCTTTTATGGAGTGCAGATAGCAACAAAGAGGTTCGAAGGGCGGCATCACAAAATGGTTTACATGGCGTTGAAGAATACCTCCGAGCATGGGAGAGACAAGAGATACGCAGGGAGTTGATAAAATGGGGTTCAAAGGAATGACGACGTGGACGACTTGGTAGACCAGAAGGGTGTCGACAATGACACGGAAGGTAGAGGCAAAGAACTCGTAATTGTAGGTGGCTCTTAGGGTTCTACAGTTTGTCTCTTTTAAGTTTTGAATGTAAAGACTTAGTAGGTATTTACAGCCTTGGTAGTTGTTGGTGCAGGTTTATTGCTATGGTGTTAAAACTTGTTTTGTTGGTCTATTTCGAGATATTTTTGTTTAAATATTTTATGTACGACTTGCTTAATATTAAATACCAATAGAAATTATCAATTATCGAAAAAAAATATAAATATAAATATAATTAGATATATTATTCATTTGTTCTCTTGCAATGTTATATTTTGCTCTTGCAACTCTTCACTCTACTCTCTCCATAGGTGATGCATGTCTCATCTCGTTAAAGCATTCTCATGGCGTTGGAGAATTTGGTGTCAATACTTTTGGTTGCGTGGCGTCTACATCACACTGTGGTGGCACGCTTACTTTTATGGAGGCCTCGTGTTCTAGTGCTAGGGCTTGTGATGGTTCTTAGTTGTATCATGCTCGATGTCATAACCCTCACCTGCAACAACAAAACGGGCGAGCCCTATGCTATGGTTGTAAGGGGTCTGTTTAGGGATGCATGGATGTGCTACCATCATCATCTTCTTTTCTAGGCAAAACCCTGCGTGGAGAGTGGTGATTTTGCCTTGCTTACTTATGTTGTTCTTATAAGTTGTTACACCATTCTCCCAAAGATTAGTTTGGCCAATGATAGGGAGGAGTTTTTACAAAATCATGTCGTAATTTGTAGATTTACAAAGTTGTGGCCGAAGCTAAGCGACTTGCCTGCTTGCATTTGGAAAATTGGAAGGAATTTATGAAGGAAGAAATATGCGTACCTTGTTGTGCCAAGGTGTTTTTTTATCCTTGAAGTGTAGTCTCCTTCACTTTTAGTCTCTTGCAGATAAGGGTTGGGTGTTAGAAAACAGCCCTTGGGTTCTCTAGGGAGACTTCTTGTGCATGCAACCTTGGTACCCTGCTTTTGATATGCAAATCAAGACTTTCTCCTCCACGTTTTTTGGGCACAATTACACTATATTCCCTTATAGGTGTGGGAATTAGATTGTTTGTGGGCCATTGGTAATGACATAGGGAAGTACCATTGTAGTTCTCAAGAAACAATATACTATTAGAGTTCCACATGTTAACATATATGTGTGGAAATGGATCTATCCAAAGGGATCTCTATAGAGATTTCGTTGAAAGTGGGTGATCCTTGTTGGAAGTAGCAATTAGATTATGAAAAAATTGCTTTTGATGCAAAAAGTGCTTTTCAATTGATCACTTTACATCCTAGTGTCAAAAGTTGACTATCCACGAGTGTGGTAATATGGAAGCAAGTGGTAAGTCCACTTGGTGGATTAGGGTTAAGCCTGAACACTATGTTATTCCTTTCAGCACTCGAAATGGAATATTTTCATGTCACGCTTCCCTAAGAAATAACTCATGATCGTTACCCGCCTACTAACTGGTGCCTTGGATTTTGCTTGTGGCTAATGTTGATGTGGGTGACTTTGTTGCTTCATCATTCACAAAGTGGTATTCGCCTTCATAAAAATACATTCACATGGATCAAATGTCTTGGAAGTGTCATTGCATTTAATGGTTTGTCTTCATATTATGAGTTTTTTGCATCCTGTACTCCTCTTTTCTTGAAATCCACCTCTTGTAGATCTTCCCATGTCATCTCATACTTGCTAGTCATTAATGTGGTTGCTCACTTGGACAAAACATCCGACACTTTTTTCCCCTCGCGCATTGTGTGCGAAATTTTGAAAGGCATTGAGTTTTCCTCTAATTAATTTAATAAGCTTATTTAACTTCCATACTTGCATTTCACCTTTGATAATTGCATTGGTAATTATTTGCTATTCACCTTTAAAGTGAATTTTGGAAACTGATAGTTTGCTCGCCATGTTTACGGTGAGCAAAGTAGCTTTTATTTCTTCATTATTAGTCCCGTCTTCAAGCCTTTGAGCACTCCATGCGAGAATGTTCGCGGAGCAATCCCGAGCAATGCATATGACCCCTAATGGTCTTCAGTTACATTTCGAGGCCCCGTCAAAAATTTATTTTGATCCAACCCTCTTCAGGTTTAATCCAATCAGTCGTTTTCTCATTACGGCAATATGGATGAACCCATTAAGGCCCTTTAACAGGCATTACTACTTTTTAATAAATATTTAAACTTTTGAAATATAATAGCCTAATGTATTAAATATTTAATCCATCTACAGAAAATTAAAATGTTATAATACGTATAAAGTATAAATATTTTCAACAATATGTTACTGATCAAGAGTGATGTTCCCCCGACTATTCGTGATAGGATTGGGAAAGACTATTTTTTCCCTCAAGAGAATCTTTTATTTCCTCCGCTGAACTGATTTGGTTCAATTAATAGAGGAGAACCTAAGCCTGGAAATTTTGATGTAGAATATGGCACCACTCAATAACAGGGTTAGATGCCTACTAGAGAATTGGATGCCTCCGCTCAGCAATATTCCTTCACCCAGTGATAAATCTACATTCACGACCTAATGCCTCCACTCAGCAATATTTTTTCATCCAGCAATTGATAAATCTACATTCACGACTGAATGCCACACAGAATATATCTTTACAATTATACAGGTACAATTTTTTTGTTTTGGATTGCTGCAATAGTCATTTAGGGTTTTCAAGTTTCTTTTGAAAGAGCCAGAAAATCATGTTGAATCTCTAAATCAAACCCTAAGTGAACCAATGGTTGATTACATTCCATGCTTGATTCTGGTACAACTTGTACTTGGAAATAAACAGTTTTCAGGCCAATTCAGTATTTTAGCCCACCATTGGTTGCTGGATTGGGTTGAGTGTGATTATCTAATAGCTTAAGCCTACCAATATCCTTATGCTGTCATTTGCTGTTAATTTGTCTTGATATATTTGTGTTTTCATTACTGTTTTGATAAATATTGGATTCTATACTTATGTATGACTTTAATTAACCACACTTGCTAACATCATGGTCTTTCCTTTTACCGCCAATGCAAATCACTTTTTAAGAGGATTATGTAACCTATGTGCAGGATCTCAAATTATTATTGGCTGGTATATGAGAAAGTAGTAGTGAGAGAATAGATTTTGTATCGATAATTGTCAACTGACAGTCAATGTCATCTTGTTATGCATGAAGGCTTTCTACGGATCATCTGCCAATTTGCATGCCATTGAAAACATATCAAGCACCACTATAATTTCAATTGCATCTTATGTTACAATGCAATTAACAATACTGTATCAAGAATTTATTTACATTTAATGTTTGTAGATAGTTATCAGTCATTTTCTTTGTCAGCAATAATCTGAATAGTGAGTTTTGTATATCCAGCCCTGGGATGAGCGCCTTAAGAAAGGTTATGAACAGAGAGCAGTAATCCGAGTACAAAACTTTGATCCATCATACACATCGGCAGAAATAGATGTAAGTATTTTCTAACAATATATTGTATGTGGGGTTGTTTAGGTTATTCAGAATTTCTGGTTAACCACTGTGTGTTGTCTGGTTGTTGGATGGAATTAGCAGCTTGTTGGGACTGAGAAAAGTCATTTCTTGATTGATAAAAATATTCATGTTGACCACATAACATTACATTGAGTGTTCAACTTCAATAATTGACACGGATGGATTCTAAGCTGACCATTGCAAATTGAAACATACCAATGATCCTTTATATGGAATCCACAACTGCATCATATCGTTTTTGAAATGGCAGACAAATATATCAAATGCTATTTTTTAAACACTGGTTCGTCTTCATTAAAAACAAGGAGGGTTCTGTTGTTACAGATTGGGGACACAAACTGGGGTCTCATTCCCCAAGCATGCAGCAACCACACTGTTGCAACAGCTGTATCATTGGGAGTTTGGCTAAGTGATTCTTGTGTGGGATTGAATCTCAATCCTTCATGGAAATCGCTTGGTCATACCGGCCATTCACACATGCTGGGTTAAGGATGGTATTTTATGTAAAATACTTGCTTTTTTTTTTTAAAATCTCGCATTAATGCTGCCACAGACAATCTCAGAAAGTGGAATATGTTGTTTTCTCTTATTAATAATTAGCTTCGATAGCATGCTCATAAACTGGACACCCATTATCTTTATCAAATATATTGGAACATTTGTAAGGAGAGAAGATGAATTACAAACAAATTTACAATATGCCTGGGTAGCAATGAGAAAATATTGTCATGAAATGGGTTCCACTGTCAACTCTCTAGATCCAAGATATAACTCATGAGTTTTTATGCAATGCTAACTTTGTCACATATCTTTATGATATTTTAAGAAGTCACATTGCTTATAAATAAAAAATGTTTAGACGAGTAGAAACTTATAAATAATGCTTGTAGTTAGCTTCTAGAGAGAGGATTGATAGGAATAAGGAAAAACCTGGTCGTTTTGAGAAGTAGGGTTCATTGTGGTGTTGGCTATATGATATTACAGCTTGTAAATAGGCTAATGTATTTGAGCTATCGACACCGGATGGAGCTATGTTGGCAATGTTAGTGTATGGAATTTAACTGAAGTTATTAATGTAAGTATTTTTTCTTATTTTTACATAATTTTTTCCTGTTCAATTTCCTTTCTGTGTGCATTTATATTCCTCCTTGCCCCCAGTAACCATGTTTCGTTTTGTCTTTTTCTTTGTTTTATACATAGCTCACATTTTTTTTAGTGCTTCCTATTTTTGCTTGTAGTACATGATGTTTGTTTTGTATAAATCTACTTTTTCCTAGAATACAAAGTCCCCTAGTCAAAATTTTGCAAAAATGCTTGAATCCAGCAAAAGAACTTAACTGCTAGCAAATGATATGCCAAAACCTAGTCATATGTTGATTTTGTCATATTGGCTTGTTTTGCTGGCTTTTGCTAATCCTTCAAAGTGTTGTGCAAAGATTATAAATTCAAATATTGTGGGTGTGTCTATTTCTGTGTTGGCTGGTAGGGCAAGGTTGTCATCCATATGGGCTCCTTATCTTTGAGTGGATTAGAATGAGCAATCTTGTGTGGATGTTAGATAAATTAAATTTTCCACCATTTGTCTCTTGAATGACTCATGCATTGATCAGTAATTCTAGATTGATTACTAATCACCTGTTGGTGGGATTACAATTAAAGAAAGTTTCACTATACCCAAAAAAGAAATACCTGAAACTTTTAGAATCTTGTTGACTATTTTTGTTATTATTGAACAAAACATGCGCAATTGAGCCAATCATAAGTCCCAACGCTTGCTGAAGGTTGAGCCAATCATTCTCATGAGAGACAGGCTCTTGTGAACCACTACTCAGGAAACATGGTTCAATGAGTTTGACTAGAAAACTACATAGTTGAACCCTGATAGTAATATCACAATACAAAAATGTGTTACCTTGGGTTTGAGCCAGGATCAAGATTCTTTAAGTGTGATATCTTTTGAGGATTTAAAGAACATTTTAGGATATGTATTGTTTTGTTCATTACTTCTTTTGAATATTTATACAAGACTGTCATTGTGCACCATGCCTGGAGCCATCTTCATGAAAATTCTATTTCTCCTCTTGGTTACCCCATTTTGTTGAGAGGTCTATGTTCCTATCATTTGTCTTTGAATGTTTTCCTTCCGTAGACCTAAAGCTATTTGTTTTCATTTAGTTCTTTTTTTTTAGTTAATTAGCTTTTAAGCTTTATTTAGCATTTAGCTTTTTCTTTTTAGCTAATTAGCTTTTAAGCTTTATTTACTGTTTAGCTTTTTAGTAGTTCACTTTAAACGACTTGTTCTTAATTTAGAACATCGTCTTGTAATCTCTATATATACATAATCCGATTATTGAATCATTCATTCAATTTATTTTTCATGGTATCAGAGCAGGTCGATGGGATTCTTTAAAGTTTGGCAAATTTTTTAATAAAAATTCATGGCCTTCTTTCTGGAATATTTTCTAGATTTTTTTTTTGTTTTTTTATAAAAAAACGATTTTGCTTTTTTGAAGGCTTTTTGAGGGTTTCGAGTTCGTGGGCGAATTCCTTTGTGCTGGGCAACAGTTCATGTTTTTTTTGAAGATTGAAAATTTTTCTAGGGTTTCTGCAATTTTCAACTAGGGTTTTGACCCTTCAGTTCAACTCGAAAAAAAATTTTAGTTGCAGATTCTTTGTTGGTTTTTTGAAACCTCAATTGGGTCGTCGTTAGATTTTTTTTGGGTGCATTGTTTTCCGTGCCTCAATTTTTGAGTCGTCAGATCTGCATTTTGATTTCAGATTCTTGGTTGGTTTTTCGAGAACTTTTTTGGGTTGATCTCAGATTTCTTTGGGTGCCTCGTTTTCCGTACTTCAAATTTTGTGCCAACAAATTTGCCTGGGAATTTAAAAGCAGTTCACAATTTCTGCTATTTCTGTGGACATTGGGATTTTTGCTGTTTTTTTTGGGCACCATTTATGCTGTTTTAAGTTTGCAGAATTTTTTTAATTTTTGGATTTCTTCCAAACCTCGAAATTTGCACCTTAGAATTCGTGCCAGAATTCTTCTCCAAGGTTTCAGATTTTTTGTGCACCTGCTTCTATTCTGATTTTTGAATCAGATTCTTTTGTCTCATGCTTTCACTAGGTTGACCTCGTTCAACCTCCATTTTCGTAATGGCATCTTTGATCAACATCATGTTGGAACACAGACAAAAGTTCCACAACTGCCACAACACCTGGAAACAGTGCATGTTCACGATATCTGAATATTGTTGCCTTGATCAGATTGATTTAGGCCAGACCTCGTCTTACAGGTCCTAGGGTTTTCACGATTTTTTCCTGAAAAATTGTTTGTCGGTTTTTTGATTTTTTCCACAAAAAATCATGGGAGGGTTTTCACGATTTTTTCCTCAAAAATTGTTCGCAGGGTTTATAATTTTCCCTTAAAAATTATCTCATCTGTAATCCGCAATATTCGCGTAAGATTTTAGTTATATGGGTTTTACCCTTTTTTTCCACAAAAACGATGATTTGTAACCTCAGATTTCTTGGTTTTTCAATTTTCTCCTCAAAATCGTAAATTCTCTTTTCAAGGGTTCCCATTTCAGGGTTTGACGGTTTTTTCCTCAAAAATCGTGCTTTGTTGCAGTCAGTTTTGGTCGCACATGCCAGGGCGAACATCTGCAACTGTGTTATCTTGCAGTCAGTTTTGGAGTTGGTACTCTTCTGCAAAAGGGTTTGCTGATTTTTTCCTCAAAATCATTGTTTCAGGCTTCAGTAATTCGTGTGTGCCAATCTCTAATTCGCGTGTGAAGGCTACATTAGCTTGTATGGCTTTTGGTATTCTTGGTCATTAACACTTTTCAGATCCAGAAGGGTCTCCACCGCCGCAGAGTGTTCTTTTCATTTGTGATCGAAAGACTTGCAGTGTCTTCTGTAGGGTAGTTAGTAGATAGAATGACCATTAAGTGAGGGTATTATAATATTTAATTATATTTTAGTCACCTATATTTAGTTCCTTGTTTAATGGTCATTTAGCTTTTTAGTTAATTAGCTTTTAAGCTTTATTTAGCATTTAGCTTTTTCTTTTTAGCTAATTAGGTTTTAAGCTTTATTTAGTGTTTAGCTTTTTAGTAGTTCACTTTAAACGACTTGTTCTTAATTTAGAACATCGTCTTGTAATCTCTGTATATACATAATCCGATTATTGAATCATTCATTCAATTTATTTTTCATTCTTCAATCGGCCTTTGACAACATACAATTAGCCCCCCTTAGGAGCAAATTACAACTGGTCTTCCCTCACCATCAATCTGTGTGGTACTGTTTGTCCATACCACAATTTGTCTCCTTGGATATCTGGTTTAAGAGCAGATTTATTTTGCTTTTAGCAGCAATCTCATTTTTGGACAACATTTTGATGGACATTGGATAGACTTCCTTTGACAACTATTCTCATCTCTCTTCAATTTCTTCTCCATCATTGTGCTATCTCGAAGAGCTTTCTCGCTCTAGATCAACACACCCTTTCTAGGGCTTCCTTACTTTGATAGCAATTGTTATAAAAATGGATTAATGGAGTTTGAGAGAATTGGATGGCATACTCTTCAACGAGTCTGGCTTCTATTATTACAAGGTAGTTGTAACTTAATTGATATTTACTTGTTGGAGGTGGTGTTAACCACATTATTAGAATTATAATGTAAATGCTTGTGGACAATGTGTAATCTAACCATTGCAGCAAATTTCTAGAGAAAAATTAGTAATCTCCAATTATTGTGAGTAATTTAATCATAAGCAATAAAATCCCTTGTGCAAAGTGTACTTCAATCTGAAGTGGATTGTTAGTTTGTTTTGTAGATTTGGACATACTTCCCTATGCACGACAATATCATGAAAAAATTGTGATTTCATTAGAAATGTTTCCTTCATTTTTATAAATTTTCAGCATTTTTTTCCCTATTAAATTTTTTTATCTGGACAAAGGTTTTCGCTAGTATGATTCTAATATTATATAAAACATTACAGCTTGAAGATGCCCTTTAGATGAAGACGTTGCTATTCGTTGAGTGTGCATAGGGTCGAGTAGTTGGCTTGTGGCTACCTTAACTCTTGATTAAGTTATGTGATTATTATCATATTCTTATATAGCTATTTAGGTTGTTTCAGGTGTTATGCATATGTATATAAGTTGGCCTGGGTGGCAACTAGGGCATAAATAGTCCATATATAGGAGCTAGTGGTTAGTTCATGATCATCATATAATCGTGTTTTCATTGGAGATTTTGGGATGTTTGCCCCCTCAAAGTGGTCTGTTATTATCAGTTATTATTGAATAATTGCATTATATTTCATATTATATTCTTACCTTGTGCAATTTATTTCATTACAAGTGGTATCAAGCATGATCTTGGCTCTGGAAAGGTGAGGCCTTTTTATTTTATTTTATTTCAGAGGTTATTATGGGAAGTGTATTTTATGATTTGGGCGAATTTTTCTGGGTTTTTAAAAGGTTTTTGAAGATCATACTGAAGTTACTGATGTACATATTTCAATGAATTAGTGCAGAATTGAAGTTGAAATCAAAGAATTTTTTTTCTGATTTGTAGTGAGTTTATCAGAATCATTTTTCTACTACTAAAGGCCAAATTTTAGGCCATTTGGAGCAGAACTCAAGGAGTTACTGCAAAATTTGGGTTTTCATGAATTTTTTTTTTCTCAGGCTTCAAATCAGTGAATTTTCGTTATTGAAAAAAATTATATTAATTTGATTCGTTTCGTGTGATTTATTGCAAAATCATTTTTCTCCATCATGTCAAGGTTGCAACAAGGGTCAAAATAAATTGTCAAAGTTGGAAAATTTCTAGGAAATGATAATTTGGTTTATTGAGGAGATTGGTTCCATAGATAATGAATCTACAAGGGGAAAATGATGATTTGGTTTATTGAGGAGATTGGTTCCATAGATAATGAATTTATAAGGGGAAAACGAGAAGAAACCAAAAAAAGAAGGATGAAATCAAGTTGGATGTGGCGGAGCAAATGAAAGGGTTTGTGGGAGATATGTTTGGCATTCAGAACAGATTGGCTCATATAAGTGCTTATATCTAGAATCAAATAAGCTAGAAGTCGATGTTTCAATCAACCAAGTGGGATCATTTAGGTCACCTAATCTAAATGTAAATATTAACAATCAAATGGGAACTAGGAACTGGTTAGCAAAGATGTGCATGCACAAGTTCGTGGCAAGGATTCATTAACTTGGATGAATCAAATGGAGATTTTTTTTAATATGCATCAAACTTCAAGCAGGCAAAAAGTGATAGTGGCTTTGTTATGTCTAAAATGAGAGGAATTCATGAAGAAATAGACTGTCACTATCACATGGATGACCATTACAAAAGAGTTGCAATCATAGCATGATAATAGTGTAGAAAACAATTGCTTTTGCCAATTAGATAAATTACAATAAACAACATTAACACTACATCACATTTAGGATAGAAAGGCGTTTTTGCTCAATCACTTCCTTAGCCTACTTGATTAACACCACATCAAATTTATGAAAAGAGAACAAATATAATTGAGAGCTCCCATGAATGGATAATAATTTATTCTATAGTGAGAGGCCAAGTGAGGAAGAAGAGGAGGAACCGATATTACATCTTGACAATGTGTTAGAGGAGGAATCGAGAAATACTCATCCAACCAAACCTTGTCATGCACTTGTTGGTGTTAGTGCCTCACAAACTATTAGGCTAGTGGGTTTCTGGAAGAAATAGAGTAACAATATTGATCGACTTGGGAAGCACTTAATCTTTGATGTTTGATATTTCAATGGGTGTAGCAGTTGTAATACTGGGAGTACAATGGCTCACTACTTTAGGAACAATTGATATAAACCTAGGAGCTATTCATGAGATTTCACTTAGAAGGGAAGACAATTAAACTAAGTTGCTTTCAAAGTACCCACAAAAGGTAAGCTCTCATAAGGTGAAAAAAATACTGAAGAAGACAGTAGATGGATCTATGGCCCAATTATATCTATTAGTAGTCTATCAATCAAATGCTTCCACCCATCCACATCTACATGCAATTATAAGTCATTGTTGAGGTGTTTTGGAGATATGCCTAAAGGATTCCCTCTTAAGAGGGATCGTGATCATGCCATTCAACTCATGCTAGGGACCCAACCACCTAACAATAGGCCTTACCAGTAACCTTTACAAAAAAGTGAGAAGGATGAAAGTTGGCGCATGTGCCCTAACCATAGATGTTATTTGACTTTTGCCCAAGAGAAGATAAATTTATGAAATAACCCTTAAGAATCAAGATGGAGATGCAAATAAAGGATTTATGATCCTTTGGTTAAAAGTGAAACTAATAAAGAATTTTTATAAAAACTCTTATAAAAAATTGGAGGAATAATTATTTATTTAATATAATTAAAAAGAAACCTTTTGAAAGGATGTGGTGGTATGGAAACCACCCCTTAAAAGGTTATATAAAGCATTCATGTGAAACTTGTAAGGGGCAAGAAGATCACTCAAGGAAGAAGAAGAAGGTGACTTGGTGGGCTATGGGCTTGGAGAAGGGGGCACACAATGTGTGTCCAACTTAGGGCACAGCGTACACTTGGGATTGTCTTGGCCAGGGGGGTTGTGCATGTTGAGTAATTACTCTGGAGCATGTTGCGTTGATGCTTGGGAAGCATCTGTGGACCAAGATCACTAATATTTTCCTAGAGTGAGACTGACCATTCAAATCGCCGAAGATTTAGTTAAGTATTGGAAATATATGAATTTGCTGATAATATGATACATTTTTATGGTTGTGTTATTTAATTTACCTTGTTAGATATTTCCTTCAAAGTTCTTATAATTTATCTATAGTATACATTTGCTATTTATATCTATTTTTGGATAAGATTATATATTGCAAATCATGTTAGCTCTATTATTAACCATTGTATTAATTTTGATGAAAATTCTGAGGAGAGAAGTGACATTAAAATAGAGTGCTTGACGTGCACACCATCAAAGATAAATCTCCTATTATAGTCATTGACAATGTTTTAAATGCTTTATGGTATAAAGAGAGTTTACATCGATGCAAGAATTCCACTTTGAAACACAAGAATTCTTGAAGAACTTCATTATTCTCTAGTTGGGGGCCATTTAGGAGTTTTGAAGATTTATGATTGGATCAAGCAAGATTTCTTTTGGGAAGTGCTTAAGGTGACGGTCAAAAATTTGTTAGAGAATGCTTGGTTCGTCAAAGAAATAAAGGGAAGGCAATTAATACACTGGTCTTTTGCAACCACTAGTTATACCTAGCTAGTGTTGGGAAGAGGTGTTCATGAATTTCATCAGAGGCCTTCCAAGATCTAAGGGTAAGAGTGTTATCTTGGCAGTAGTTAATTGCCTTACCAATCATGCAAAAGCATTTATGGAGAATATACAAAAATTACGTGGGCGCCTAGGGCAATTGTCAATGATTGTGGTCCCAATTTTTTTTTGATCGGTAATATATAGATTTGATTAATATTCAGAAATATAAAAGGGTTTAACAAAAAGTTTCCAGAAGGCTTGAATTAGACAAGCGATCAACCCCCATACCCATAATACCTGCAACCCTGCCGACGCCCATAACAACCTTCAACTAGTTGGCACTTAAACAAATTGCCAACATAACCACTATCCATGAATACATACAACGGCAAACCAAAATGGTGACCCCTTTTTGACCACCAAACCTACACAGTCTACAGTCCCAAACACAAAAGCCATAATACATTAACGCATTTACATGTCTACAGTCCCGAGCACAGGAGCCATAATACATTAACGCATTTACATATAAAACCAAAGTAACCATTACAAAACCCCATAAAAACAAAACAAACAAGACAAGGCAGAAAAAATAAAGCACCTGAAGCCCCTGCACCTCCAAAAACTAGGGCATTCGGTATGGTTCTCCACTTGAGCCGTCACTAGTAAGGTGCTATCCATCACCTCACGCTGCCTTTGAATTTCATATTCTGTCCAGACACAGACCTTGGTTTCTTTGCAAATCTTGCATTCGTCTTTTTGCTGCGGTTTTTATTCTTCTTTGCTTCTCGCACCATTTCTCTTTCAATTTTCACTGAGTGAACAAACTCCATCAAATCTTCCGATGCTTCTTGAGCCTCATTGGTTCTCTTCACATGATCTGCACCAACCCTCCATAACAGAAATGGCTGATATTCAACATTCACTCGGTCCGACATCACACCCTCCCTAAATGGTCTCCTCAATCCTTGCCCAGGAATCACCCTTCCCATTAGAGCAGTGTTCCATGGGGACGCGTCCCCCCCTTTTTTGGCCACGTCTCCTCGTAAAGAACGTCCCCTGTCGCCCCCACGTATATGCAATGTTTAAAATTAAAATTTTAAAAAAAAGTGACTTAAATTTTTTGAGGGTTAAAGGGTAACTCTAATTGGACGTGGGCTGCCCCTTGACCCCTCACCCTTGACCGCAACTTGGGGGTGCTGCCCCCAAACCCCCGTTGAAAAATATAGGGGGAAACTGCGTCGATAGAAGTAGGGAAAATCTAACCTTAGAGTTTGATTAGGCTCCATATAACAACAGAACTTAGAAATCTTGATATTTAGATTTAGTATTTCAAATTTCCTGTAGTCTCATTTGAAATGTAATTCTTATATTGTAATACTGTCATACATCTTTTCAAAACTAGTTTTTCATGTACTATATGTATATGTATAACTATATCAGCACCACCACCCCGCCACCCCCCCGCCGTCGTCCCCCCACCGTCCCCAAACTTAGGCCCTTGGTCCCCCCGTCCCGGAAACGCGTCCCCGCGTCCCCCCTTACCCAATGCCCGTGGAACACTGCATTAGAGAGACCAATCCACAAAGTGAGTGGGTAGGAACACAAGCTTTCATCATCCATTCAATCTCTACTTTAGTCCCAAACAACAAACCCCAGGCCAACAACATCGACACAATATCCATGCCGGTTTTGTATTTAAATTCAGAAACCAGATACTCTCGACCAAGAAGATGCTTAATGATTTCAAGAAATGCCTCATCACAGAGGAAAATGCCACCCGACCGCTTGTCAGAGATGACACCAAGGAAAGACAGCTGTTGCTTGGTGGAATGGAGAGTGAAATTGGCCTCCATTTCCACCCAAAGCAGAAGAAACAATTAACTCCATCCAGAGCAGAGGAAAACAATTAACACCCGGCCCCACAACGAATAGAAAAAACTTCACAATGCCGACAATATCTGGAAATTTCTAAATAAATGAATCCAGCCTCTTCACACTCTGTAAAACGTGCCGTCCCATTTGCAACCAATCCCAAAAACCATAGTCATAGTGACAAATTAAGGTGGCGGCACAAAATTAATAATGAGAGTAGGATCGACATAGAGAGCAACGCAGAGGGATGAAATAAAATTACAGTTCCACAAACTCAGTAGAAAAAAATCATGACAAATACCAAGTAGGCATCCCAAGCCACCTCAACACCTAAGTTGTACCACCACCAGATCATTTGAGGGTTCAAATGACATGCCACATTGGACAAGGTGTCAGCCTCCCCATTACTCTCCCGCCTGATATGCAAAATTTTGAAATCTTGGGAGGGGCTTAATTTTGAGCAGATAGCTGATACAAACTTGGTAATACGCCAATATTTGGAGGATCCACCCGAGATTGCATCCGTAACAATTTTGGAATCATCTTCGAGATGGAGGTTAGAAATTTTAAGATTACAAGCCAACTCAATTGCCAACAACGTCGCTTGAACCTTGGCCTCATTGTTTGTCCCATCTTGCAACCTTTGAGCACCTTTAAACAAAATTTTCCCTTCTTCATCTCAAGCCACACAACCAGTACTTGAAATACCATCAAAATTGATCTTCACCCATCCTTTCTCCGGTCTTACCCAAACAGTATCAAAGGCACCATAACCACTAGGATTTGCCCTAGAAAGCCCATTAATGGGCAAGTAGATTTTTGTCCCATCTTTATTAGCAACTTTTGGACAGATTTATTCTCTGGTTTCAGAATTCAATAGGTCGTCAATAAGTTGTCAATAAGTTCTTCGAATGGTATGTACATTGTTGCACTTCCAATGAGTAGTCTCAATGGGTAGATTGGTTACCACTAACAAAATGGTGGTATAGCACTTACATAGTTCTTTGAAAATGTCTCCATTAATGGCACTATGTGGGTATTGTCCTCCATACATCACATCATCATTGAAGGTGACATCAAGAGTTCAAGTTGTGGAGGACCACATGAATCATTGACAAGAAGTACTTTTAGGACTCAAAGAATTTAGCTATGGGACAACATAGAATGAAGTAATGGGCTGACCAACACCACCATGAAAGGAGTTTCTCGTGGTTAATTTGGTTCGAAGCAACCAACAAAGAACAAGAAGTTGTCACCAACCTATTATGGTCCATACCAAATTTTTGAGAAGATGACTTTTTGTGAATGTATCTTTATACCTCTAGTAATAAAGATACATCCAATTTTTTATGTTTCTTGTTTGAAGAAAGTAGTTGAGTCAAATATCCTTACACATGCAATATTACTAGAGCTAGATGGAGAAGGAAAAAACATCTTGGAGCTAGAGTTAATTCTTCTGACACTCAAAAGAAATTGAGGACTAGGACAATAATGGAGTTTTCCTTTTTGTTGAGGAAATGACTAGTTGAAGATGTCAGGTGGGAGGAGACTTCGTGAATAAGATCCATAGTTGATTAGCATTGAGGACAATACTTCGTTGAGGGAGTGGGGCATGATATGCCCTTAATCATAGAGTGTGCATAGGGTTATTAGTAGTTGGCTTGTAACTACCTTACCTCTTGATTAAGTTACATAATTATTAATATATTCTTATTTAGATCATTGGTCAACGAGATTCTGCCAATTGAGATTTTCCTTTGCATGCGAAGTCTTTGTTGTCCTGCTGCAGATGAATTTTTGCACAATTGGTTTTGCAGATATTTTTTCTGCAGATGAGTTTTTGCACGATTTTTTTCCAAAGAAGTTGTGTAGGGTCTTTTGCACGATTTTCTCCCAAAAATTGTGGCTTGTTTTTTCATTATTTTTTCCTAAAAATTGTAGTCTTATTTTGCTGTATTTTTTTTTTTATATAGTGTGGGTTTTTACCGTTTTCGACAAAATGAAGGGTTTTTACATTTTTCTCTCAAAACTAAGGTTTTTGTCGATTTTTCCAGAAAGTCGTGTGATTTCAGCCTCGCATTATGGGTTTGACGATTTTTCCACAAAATTGTGGTTCTGTCTTATAACAGCTTTCTTTTGACGATTTTCGAGCACCAAAAAGTAACAAACGACACTTTTGAACCTTTTTTTTTTGCATTCAAAAAACTAAGATGCCCCTAAAGTATCATTTCACCCAATACAAAGATCGTTTTGTGCTCTCTTCACTCTTTTCTCATTGTTTGTTAAATGTTTTTTGTTGTTGGTTTTTTTTCACATTAACACCTTTTGCAGCTTATCATTTCTGCTTCTCAAACCCATTAGGGTCTCCACTACCAAACTCCCTCTATGTAGTGGGATTTCTTGTCATATAAGAAATTTGACTACAATAAGGGGGTTTAGGATTTGAGACCAGAATCAAGAACTTACACAGCTAAAATTATCACTATTAAATGCCAATTGATAAAGATATATATTAAATATTTAACTATCAATTGGCATTTAATATTTATCTTTATCACTACCAATTTGGCATTTGGCATTGATCAATGATGAAGTATCGTACTATCAAATGTATCTAGTTTTACAAGTCTGTATATTTCTTCAAATTTTGTGTGTGGACATATCCAAACCCATGTACCGAAGGGCGAAAAAAATTGCATGTCGCCACGTACACAGTTATTGTACATGTACCCGTACCGGCAACATAGCTCTGTTACCTTTATTCATTATAGTATTATATTCATCACCTGCTTAGTTTGCTTATGAATTTTTGTATAAATTTTTGTCTGTTTTTTACAGGACATTATGTGGCATATGGTTGGGGAGCGATGTACTGCACGAGTCCTGGCCCAAACGATGTTTTCCAACCCAAACAGTGGTAAGGCTTTCCTTTATTTGTACATCAGCAATATTCCTTTCAGTTTCTATAATCACATGTGGATGTTTTTCAATAGAAGATTGTTTGGATAAATCCATATGAAAGACTATTGAAATGAAGGGTATGCTTGTATTAATGACTGTCTGTTTGAAGGAATTCTAAAATACTGCTGCAAGTGTCTATTTTCTATTGAGTGCTTACAGCTGATATCATTTAACAGAAAGCTGTGTTCCTCTTTTTGTTATGTGATTCTGTTCTAAGTAATAATGTTCTTAATGAGATGAGGCTAATTGTTTCGATGTTGGAACAGGTGATGCACTGGTTGTTTTCAGAACAAAAGAAGCAGCAGAAATGGCTCTAAAGAAATTGAATCAAGCATGCCTAACTTTTTCAGATGGAAGGTTGTTGCTGAAGTCATTTTCTTGGAAAACCTCTTAATTGAACAGGATTAACTGCATAGTTTCAAGTCAACTAAGAAACTAAAGTTAAGAAATTTAAGAAATTTGGAAGCAATTTGTCTGCTTCCTCTGATGTTTGTGTCCATTTGCTGAAAAATTTGGATTTGTACTATTTTCATCGATCATATTGTTGGGAAATTAATTGTTAGCGTTCACATAAGTTGATAATGTGAGTTGTTAACACAACTCATGTAGCTATTATGGATGTGAGAATAGTTATTTGTTGAAGTTTGTTTGTTTGTTTGTATTTAGAGTTGTTAAAAC
Source organism: Cryptomeria japonica (assembly GCF_030272615.1). Taxonomy (NCBI): domain Eukaryota; kingdom Viridiplantae; phylum Streptophyta; class Pinopsida; order Cupressales; family Cupressaceae; genus Cryptomeria; species Cryptomeria japonica. The sequence goes on from NC_081406.1 coordinate 195,665,883, forward strand.
AACTCATTATAATTAGGAAATTCATATAGAGAGTTTCCTATAAAATAGGATATTAGAATCCTATAAAGATGTAATATGCATTGAACGATGGGAAGTGAATTGAATTAAAATATTACTGTGTGCGCTAGATTTGCTCACATTTTTCTGAAATGGTATCAGAGCACTGGTTCATAGGTGCATAAGGTGGATGCCTTTTGTTTTTGTGAATGCTCAACTTATTTGTCGATAAGGGACTGTAGAATGTTATGCAGAAGCAGTTGGCATGTACAAAACATTAATGCCATTGCCATCCTTCTAGCGTGCCATCCTTAATGTGTTTGAGATTCCTTGGCTGATTGGTCGAAGCATGTGGAGATTGTAATGTGGATGATGACTTTGTTGATTTTAACACTTTCAGATTGTTATAAACTCAGAATTTATATTTAGTTTCTAATTAGTTTGATTAACTGAAAGAAGTTGGAATTAGTGACAACATAGAAATGAACAAATTCAGAACAAGACACAGTTACCCTGGGAAAACCTCCTAGGAGGAAAAACCCAGCCAGAAAAGATCCTTAGATCTGATTATGGATTATAGTTATGCAATCATTACAACACTTATCTCAAGTTTCAGATGTTGCTATCACAAGACGTATGGCTGATTGAGGTAGCTGCCTTCAAGATTAGCTTGCTGTCACATGAGTGATGATTGCTACCATTTTGCTGCTCCTTTAACCTAGATTGCAGACCTTCAAGGAATTCGCTGTGTATTCACTGAGTTCGCTGACTCCTAATGATGAATTTCGCACCTCATATGGCAGATGTAAATTGCTGATGTGGCAGAGGTAATTGCTGTAAGTGCAGATGCAATATATCTCCCTGAAGTTCGCATTAGCCAGGCATATGAATTTCGCATGAAATGAAAATTGAATGAGTGATTTGTGATGTGAGGTTTATACTTATTTATATGTGTAGCAATACTTTTAATTTATTAAATGCGGAATGTATTGGAATAGGGTTGGCCCTATCATGATGGCGTGTTAGGCTTGAATGTAGCGTGGAGATGTAACATGGAGTCTTTAGGAGATGCCGAGAGGTATAGGGCCTAGTCCTATACGTTGGAGAAGCGGCTGGCCCCCTTAGGGGGATTCCAATGTTGCCCAAGGCAATTGGAATCCGCCATCCCTAATTACAACCAACAGACTTCACAGGCGTTTCACATGTATCCTTGACCAGCAAAGGCTCATATCACTTGGAAGGCTTGATTCGCTGTTTTGTGACATTTTGTTTGGTGATTTCAGATTTTTGTTCGCTGGGCTTTTACTGCACTCCTTCCATGATCGTTTTAGGAGGTTGGCAGTTGTTTTTGAAGAACCTTCTTTCCTAGATCGAGTCCCATCCACGGAACTGTGAGGGAGATTGGCATTCTTTGGATCAGCACCAGTTTCTTGTTTTTGGCTGCCCATCACTGATTGGCATTTACTCGTTTGCCAGTGCATTTTGGTGTAAATGTCTGCTATGGTTTAGAAGTCCTTGCTAATGAAAAGGCACTTAACAGATTGATATCGGAGAATGTTGTTTTTGTATGAAAAATGTCAAGTCAGAAATGTGTAGTGTTTTGTTTCCTTAAGTTTTATTGCATTTAGAGTTTAAATTCAAAACCTTGAAGCCAAGAAAGTCTTGGAAGTCGAGCAGCCTGGAGTCTTCCCGTGAAGATTTTTGTTGGAGATGTGAGACAATATATTCTCTTTTGCATCAAATGTTCCCTCTTCAAAGTTAAATAGGGTCTTATTAAAAAAAAGTAGTTTTGTTTTATATTCTTCCACGCTAGATTTTTTCTTTCCTTTGGGCCTTTGATTTGTCAATATCTTCTACTTTTGTCAGCGATTGGATTTATAGCGTATATTGTGGCTTATGGTAGATCATTTTTCTAGTCCCTATCGAGTCGTGTTCATTCTCGTCTGGCATATTTAGGGATTTGATTATTGTCATCCTAGAAAACCTATTGTCTTTGTGTCAAAGTGTTATAGTCAAGGTGTATTATCGGTTGAGTTTGACACCTTTGATTAAAAGAGAAGTCATGGATAAATTGAGTTTCATCGAGAAATTCGATGGTAGAGACTTACATACATGGCAGATAGACATGTAGCTACACTTGATAGAAAAAGATCTTTGGGATGTTGTCAAACTGAACTTGGTCACACTAACTGATGCAGGTGAACTGGCTAAGTGGAATATAAAAAATTAGAAAGCTTTGGGAACTATTGGTCTCGGCTTATCAAAAACATATTTATAGCATGTGGATTTTGTGAAGTTGGCAAAAGAGATTTGGGATTCATTAAACAAGCTCTTCAGATGTGAAGTAGAAAGTGCCAAGACAACATTGAAGCAACGATTGCATGGATTAAAGATGGAAAAAAGGTACAAAAATGGCAGATCATATTAGGAAGTTTCACTCTCTCCTAAATTAGCTAGTTGGGATTAATGAGAGTAAAAAATATGATGCCAAAGCAATACTTTTGAATAGTCTGCCTAAAAATATGTCTGGGATGGTGTTCACATTAAGCAAGGTAACCATTAGTCTTGAAGGGGTAATATCTACTCTACTTGAGCATTAGTCTTTATTTGTACATAACAAAGCAAGAAAAGGTTTCTGTAAATCCAAGCATATTGCTTCTAAAGGAAAAATCAAATGCTTCTATTGTAATGAAATAGGACATTTAATTTTGAATTGTAAGAAGGCGGCACAAGATCTACTAGATGATAAACTGGATCATCATGTTTCTTTAGCTGAAGAAACTGTTTGGGAAAGCCATGGCAATGACGAAGAGCTATCGTGTCCTATTGATGATGAATATGTGCTTTAGATAAATTCAAGACTGGAGGTCGGAGGCATAGGAGGTTGGAGGACACTCTACGTCCTCTCGTCAGTCACCAACGATGAGGCTGCTCATTAGTTTTGGTGGCATTTTATTTTCTCGTATGCAACATGATATGATTGAGTTTTCAGTGCTCCTAGTTGTGTGAATAAGTGGAATTTCACATTTTGTGTGTGTGTGTGGGGGGGGGGGGGGGAATATAACCAGTGTTACATTCCCATTTTGTGCCAAAATGACTAAAGTCGAGGGCATCTTCCAGTGGTAGTGGTAGTTGTCTATGTTGTTCAAGATTGAGTGGCAGCGATTGATAACAGTGACTACAATTAAGAATATTGTAATCTTTTGGAATGTAATGTTTTTCTAGTATGGGTTTTTTAGATTTGTGATGTGTCTGTTGAAACTTCTTTGGTGTACACGCATAGTGGTGAACAAAAGCAACAAAGTAAGTTAGTTCCAGCATCTTGAAAGGGTTTGTGGGAGGATCCAAAAAATCACACGAGATGGACAGTTGGTGGGTCCTATTCGTGTCCAGGTTTGTGGTAAGCATGTGTGAAAACCATGAAAGGTTGATGGGAGGTGCCTTTGTTTTGAATCAAGATCATAAGAGTTAGGCTTACCGTAGATGGAGTGTGTGATTTCTTACCATGTTCACACTAAGGGGGGGAATGCCGGGAAATTAATTTTTAGTGTTCACATAAGTTAATAATGTGAGTTATCAACACAACTAAGGTAGCTATCACGTATGTGAGAATAGTTATTTGTTGAAGTTTGTTTGTTTGTATTTAGAGTTGTTAAAACAACTCATTATAATTAGGAAATTCGTTTAGAGAGTTTCCTATAAAATAGGATATTGGAATCCTATAAAGATGTAATAGGCATTGAACGATGGGAAGTGAATTGAATTAAAATATTACTTTGTATGCCAAATTTGTTAACATTTTTTTGAAACATATAAGTATAAAAACAAATTTTAGTTGAAGGAAATAACAAATTTTAGATATATAATTACTTTGAAATATATATAGAATTCATGGAATATGAATTCCATGGCATCAAAACAAATATTAAAATTAAAAATATAAGTCTATGGCTTTAGAGGAGCTTGCATTACTCATCGCAACATCACAACGAGTCATGCGTTGGCGTCGAAGATAGGTCCCGGATGATGATGCAACCATGCTATTTGATTCAAGCCTTCAAGATTGGATGTTTTGTCGTCAAACTCATTCAAAGAGGAATGGTTAAGTTAGAAGATAAATAGTTATGTTACAGTTTGACATAAGCAAGGATACTAATAAATGGGGTTGTTCTATGAGTTGTCTGTGCAGGGCAAGATTGATACATTTTTTCATCATGGAAATGACATTTCTTGCCAACTATGTGATGTAGGGGCATCCGGGAAATTCATCCGGTTGGAGAAGTTGACTGTGGAGTTGTTGATTATCGAGGAGGAGACCTTGAAGATTGTTGCGTTTCTTCATATATGTGAATTTAAAGCTGCAGATCTGGATTTAGCATCTAGAGACCCTTGACTTAAACATATTTGAATTTCATGGCATTTGGATTTGATTCTGGTATTGTTCCGGTGTGGTTTGTCCTTGCCGTGTTCTTACAGATATCGATTCCGGTATTGGTGCGGTATTGGGTTGCAAATCGTTCCCGTGATGTGTAGATCACATGGGAGTATTGTCTTGGACGTGGCCGATGTTTGTGGAGGTCCCGTTTGAAGCTCTGAACATTTTTGGAGGTGTTCGTGGTGATTTGGCCGATGAGCTTATGTTTACATGTTTCTTCATAAACCGGAGCATTTTGGCCGACTTGATTAAGTTGTTGAGGCTTGCAGAAGGTATAAAGGGGAAGATGGAGATTCGTTTGAAGGGGGGGAGATCCGCGAAAGATAAGATTCCGGAAAGATGTAGATTCCAGAGTTGCAGAGGTGTTTTGGTACGACAGACTGAGGTCCGGATCAGCAAACAGAGCAGAAGATAGATGATCTACCGGATCAGGAAATTGAGTTGTTTGAATCATTTTGCTATCCTGGGCTGCAACCTAGCATCTATAAAGCCTGAGGGCATATGTAATTCATCAAATTATTTTAAAAGATTGCTCCTTTTCCCTGTTTTCCCCGGTTGTAACTTGTGTTGTGTAAACCGGTTCCTCTATTATTCACGGTGTTTATGTTTTAGGCTGCAAGGCAGGGCTGTCCTTAATTGGACCTCCCTACCTTGACTGCACCACTATGACTTAACTTGTATTTAGAAACACAATGTTTGTAGCATGCCAACTTTGCTTATGGCAGTCCTTGTATACTAAACAAGTTGTCCAATGTATGCAGCGAGACAATACTTTGTGGCTTTGACCATGGAGATGCAGAGATTTGCAACAGGGATACGTATTTTGTAGATTTTTTGATCGCGATTCATCATTGGCCTATTTTTTGTTTAGACTAATAGTTTGATGGGGGTTTGGTGGCAAATTGAGGTGCAACGCCCCTTGGTAGGGTCAAGGGGTAGCACCCTTGACACGTCCCTTGACGTGGTATAGGGTAGGGTTCTGGGGCAAAGCCCCTACCACCAAAGCCCAAATGGAGACCTTCAAAACCACATAGACCTTCATGGCACACACCATTTTCATATTGAAAGGTTGTAATTTGTTTTCTAAAAGTACCTAAAATGGCCAAGTCTACTTTGTTGGATTTGCCTAGAATAGGTGACTTTGGTGAGTCTCCTAGACTCAGCGAGTTTGGGAAGTACGTGGCAGCCGAGACTCCCAGCAGCCGAGTCTCCCAAACTCGCTGAGGGTCACTTGCCTCAGGACTTGCCGAGTCTAGGCGTTTCTTGTAACACTGTTTCTAACCTCAGAGTAGTAACCTTGGAGGGAGCCATTCATTCTAGGGATCTGATACTTATGTGGTGAGTATTCAGTACCCCTTGATATAGATACAGCTGGATATGACACTTATAAAAACATGCGTATATGCAATATTAGTTTATATGACAATTAATATTTAAAAAATAAATATATTCAACTCTTTATGTGTTATAATTAGTGTCTGTATTGACTTTGGTGCATGTATGAACAATTGTACGATTTTTTTTCTTCCTATTTGTAATTTTGAGTGCACTTTCGAGAAACCTAAACTGGATATATGGCACTGGATGATAGGGGCTGTATTTAAACACGTTGGATAATGCTTAAATACAGGCTTGCATATAGATACGTCTGGATACATTATCCATGTTGTATCTCGGGGTATCATATCTGTATCTGTTATCTGATACACAGATATGTGTATCCATTTTTTTTGCAGGCAGGGAGTGGTGGGGCAGTGGGGCAAGTGGAGGTGGTGGTCAAGAAGTGTTTGGCAGCCATGATGAGAAATGCCCTGCAAGAAACTCCTCAATCCTACACAACTACATGTGTTCATTGGACATCAAGGAGATTGAGGAGCTTGCAGCGAAGGGGCATCCTGCAGTTAGTGAGAGGCACCTCAATTGCTAGTGCCTGTGGCTATAAATCAACCACATGATGATGTTGATGCTTTCAATGAAGAACAATACAATGATATGATTTTTATAGTTTAAAATCTTCTGGAAAAAACTGTGTACATTTAATTTTCATCAACATTTGAGACCATCAGCCTAGTGAGAGAATTATAAGATGTATATTGAGTTTGCATTTTGTGTGGTGCTACTCGTAGTTTTATCCCTGTCCATTAAATTATTAGTTTATTTGAATTTATCCTTTTGTCACATGCAACTTGTACTTTTATGACTGAATATTAATCCATTTGCATTTGTCATGACATTTGGATTTGAATTATCAATTATCTCTAGTGTTTACTACTCTTTTTATCTATTTAACTTAATTTGTTTACTCTTCTTATCTTATGTGGTTATTTTTTTGAACTTTATATCTATTACAAGTATCTTGCTTGTTCGAGCATCAAAATGATACCAACAATTTTATTTAGAAACCGCCTCCATATTGGAAGCCAACAATGGAAGACCAAGAGTCACAACTTGGAGGGGGAATTGTTCGAGCATCAACATGATACCAACAATTTTATTTAGAAACCGCCTCCATATTGGAAGCCAACAATGGAAGACCAAGAGTCACAACTTAGCGGGGGAATTGAACTTATGTTTCTACAATGAAAACCCAATGTTTTAGCCAACTAAGCTCAACCCCTTGGACTATGTGGTTGATTTTGCTCATTTGGCTATAATTTTTATGTTTTTAATAGTTAATATATATTTGGTATGGCTGCATCGTGCCATACTAAGCTTGGGGCAAAACATTTTGTTGTAACAACATAACTGAGCTCTGTACCAGCACTAGCATATACGTATCTTAGTCTGAAAATATTTTGTTGTTAGGGAGATTTTTGCATATGGGTAACCAGAAATGATGTTGTCAGTTTAACATAACTAGTCTGTATATCATTGCTGTGTGTGAGGAAATCACTTTGCTTGTTTTGATTTATGAAGCGCTTGTTCATTCCATTTTTATTGGATGTGGTTTATATTTGTCGAGCAAAGTATCTGAACCCACTTTCTTATCAATCTGACTTTTTCGCAGATCCCTCATCGCTACAAGAGCAACTCCTGTGATGTCTGGAAAAAAAAAATTTGCTGGGCATATTAGTATAGAGAAGCATAAACTCCTAATGCAAAGGGCACATAAGTCTGAGGATATGGTATGCTACTTTTCCATTAATTCAGACAAACAATTTAAGTAAAACTGGCAGCAACGTTGTTATAATTCATTGATAAAAATTTTAACAGCAATATGGGCCCAAATATTAAAATTTGGATTTGGTATTGTTAGTAGTTAAAGTTGTTAGACTAGTTTTTGGTTGCTTGATGATGACTTTATAAACCACATTAAGCTTAATGTTAAAAAAAACACTAATTCTGAATGGAAAATACATCAAACTACATTTCGAGGAATCCTGGATTCTAATTTTCTTCTGCATTTGAGAGAGGTGGCAATTGTTTAGTGTCTCTGCTGGTGCAATATCTAATGCGATCAAATTTCTATTGTCAACAGAGAAAAGCAGTTTCAACATCACATTGTTCTCAACCAAATACAATTGAATATGAAATGGCCATGGAATGGCGTCTTCTGCAAGAAAAGTCTGAGCGTTGGTGGAATGAGTTATTTAAGGTTGCAAGTTTTGATTTCTATTACAATGATAATTGATTTATTTTGGTTTTGCGCCACTAGAAGAATCAAAATTAATTTTAACAATGCACCTTTTGACAGCAAGAAGCATCAGAGGTTGTTGATGTCAAGCGCAAGAATATAATTTCTACAAAAAAGAACTAAGCCAGGGTGTAATTACGGTGAGTTTTTTCTATATATAGCCTGTCTTACTCAGCAAGATGTAACCTTGGATTAATGTTTATTTTCTAACCCGTAATCAATTATATTTTGAACTGTAATCTTCATTGCAGAAATTCTGTTTTACAGATTAGTGCTGATGTTACTGAAGATACTGACGAGTGTGGTGTTTTGCCATTCTTTCACATATTATTGTGGCTGGTAGGTATTGGTTTGTGGTACAATTTCAGTGCAAATATTGAAAGATACGTGAAGGCTGAGTTAACAAGAGCTGCATTACAGGTGATAAGTTCAGAGGTCGGCACATTTTAGTATGGAGATTTTTCTATAGTACGTTGATTGCGGATGACAAAAGGATAGAAGTGTTAATTAGTGTCTGTGAGTGGGGACAAGTGTTATCGGCATTGCTTACCTGAGAAACAACTTTCTTCGCAAGGTAAATTGACATGGTGGTTTCTATGATGTCTAACATCATAGCTATTTCTATGCCTGATCGGATACCTATTCAAAGCTTCACCATCTTATACCTCTGATGTATGATATTTTTGCACGTTTCTCATTACTTGCTCCTAATGTAAAGTATGTTGAGTGAAGCTGGCAATGCAAACACTCTCGGAACGATAGACCAGCGACAGTATGATTGTCTTGGTTGTATGGCTTACCCATTGTACTCCATGTGCCTATGTACGATAGCTATGATAATAGAAATATAACAATGCAAAATTTCCTCTGAATCTCTCTGATATTTGGGCAATTTGAACTCTCATATTGACAGTATTTAATATTGTAGAAGTGTTAATTAGATGAAGATTGCTAATAATGCAAAACAAAGATGAAAAATGACAAGAAGCTTCATAAAGTTTGTTTGCTATGTTATCCTGGAAAGGCTTTATAGCCCGGACAATTTTACATAATATAGGTTGAATATTTACCCTTGTTAAATTATCCGAGGCCTGTAGTGTTTTGTAATTTCTATCCTTCACGCATATGGCCTCTAGCCTCTAGCAAAGCTTATTAGCCTTGCCAGTAGGTGCATGCCAAATTTTACATCATACGATTTGCATTATTGCCACATCGATCATATGTTAACTAAATGTAAATCTGCAAGGCAGAAGCCTAATTATGATGGTACCGGTCTTTGCATTGGAAGGACTAGAGATATAACAAATGTACGCTTATTAGAATCGCTCGTGATGCCAATGATGTCTGGATGCAGTAACTATTGACTTTAAATTGAAGCCAGAAGCCTAGTGGGTGCCTTTTGAAGTAATACAAGTTGATGCCTAGATAACTTAATTAAAAGGTTATAATGATACCACTATTTGCATTGGTAAGACTAAAATAAACCAGACTTGTGCTTATTACAATTTGTTGTAATGAGAATGACGTTTGGGTGTAATATTTATTTACTTAAATCCAATAAACTTTCTTGTTGCTGGTCTGTTAAATACAACCACAAGAGGGTAGTTGCGATACAAATGTATAACAAGATAAGAACATCAATCTTGTTTCAATAGTGTGCCCAAGGATTTTGAGCCAAAATTAATCTCCTATAACAGACGTCATAAACAAGAGATCGCAATGAAAGATTCAGGTCTTGCATATGATGCTTAAATGGGTAAAAAATACATGAAAGTAGTGGTCATAAGACTGGCTCATACATTTTAAAGAACGTTATTAAAGCGCCTTGAGAGTATAAGGATATAGCTGCCTTTGTTGGCATTGCTAGCCTGGACTTTTTGCAAGTCCGGTGGTAAATGTTCAAAACTCAAAATGTGCCTTCTGCTGATACTTTTGCAAGTTTGGCTGTACATATTTTTCAGTCTTAAAATGGAAATGCCTTCTGGAGACTGATATGTGTAAAGGATTTCATATTTGATATAATTTGCGCATATGGGCGAACAAGTTGTGAATGGATGGGCTTTTGAATGTACGATGATATTATAATATAGGTATGCTTATGGCAAGAGCCGTGGTATATTGAACACCAATGGTATTGATTAGGATGTCCTATTTGAGCTCATAGTTTATTTGTTTTTTAATGCATATGTATATCATGTTTTGCTTTGTATGCCTCGATAATTTGAAAATTCTGTACAGAAATTGATCAGTATGTTTTTATATAATGAGCATAGTTATGAAATAGCGAGGTTGGCAAAACCAGTGGTGTATTATGGTGGAGAGGGTGGTGTATTATACGGTAGTGAGCATAGTTATGAAGTAGATGATGCTTTTGATTGTCCTACATTGATTTTAAGTTTGATTAGGGTTTAGATTCACTGTAGTCTGTTGATTATTACTTCATCTACTTTTCAAGGATTGGACTTTGTTGTGGGATCTCTTTGGTCCGTACTCGCCACACTTTGGATTTTAAAACAAGGGCCCCAATCTTGTGATCAAGCAAGCCCATATAGGTAAGGAAAACCTACAAAACCAGTCTAAACAATGCTAGACCCAACCATGTTCAATCTCACATCTCACACCCTTCACTCTAGAATGAGTTTGGGAGATGGATTTAAAAAAACCTTTCTTTCTCTATGTAATTCCTCCACATAGGGCCTTGTTCATGGTTTGAATATAATGTCGAGTTTGAGAAGCCAAAAGTTGAACAACCACTTCAAGAGCAGATTGAGGCCGAAGCAAAGCTAATGGAGTAAGAAGAGATTGAGTAATTGGGTCAAAAGGCAAGTGGGATTCACCAATAGGAGTTGATGGTGCAAAAGGAATGAGATTGATTAAAGTCACATCAATTACAAGAGATTGAGTAATTGGGTCAAAAGGTGAGTGGGATTCACCAATAGGAGTTGATGGTGCGAAAGGAATGAGACTGATTAAAGTCACATCAATTACAAGAGACTCCTTGTAGCCCACATGGTGTACAAGAACAGAAGATTTAATATCTTGAGAAGAATCGTTATCCAAAGCATCAATCATAGAGTCAAAACGAGTAGTAGTCCAGTGATCTTAGCAAGCATTCTTCCACCATGGTGTTGCACCCTTGTGTGGGGAGGGAGGACTATAGAAATTTAGGTGGTCAATGGCAAAGCTTTGTTTACTTGTGAAGGGAAGACCCTCATAATTTACTTGTTAGGTTCTAGGTTTGTTCCCCACCATCAAAAACACGTTTTTGTAAAGACTTGGAGATGTTGATGTCCACTAGCGCATGAGCTCATAATATAGAGTGACACATATAGGAAGTAGAAGAGTCAATTTCCAAAAAACAACTAAAAGTATTCCCAATGGTCTCATAGCATGAGTCTTATCAAAATTGGAGATTTGGAAGCCAAACGCACAAAGTTTGAACATTGAGAGGTTCAAAGAGAGGGTTGAATGAGATAGACTAGGGCTTGATTGAGTCAAAGTGCTTGACCTATATCCATAATCTTTCGTCAAGCACCAAATCTCTATCTTTAGAAGAGTTAAAAGGTGCAACAAAGAAGCTCTCGACACAAAGGAAAATCTCAATCTCACTCTTAGATGTGAGGCTTCATGTATGCTAGATTCATTTGTATAAATTGAAAAGGGTGGACTGAGAATCGTTTAATCTTCAAGCCAAACCCATACATAGATTAAAATCTTTAATTTTAAGAACACCATGTCCAAAAACAACCATTGGGGAAGATGTGCATAGGGGAGCAGTTTATTACGATGAGTAATTGGTAAAAAATTCAATGTATTAAAATGAATGATAGCAAGATCATTATAAAGAGTTTACAAAATGATGTTTCTAAAAAGAAACAATCGTAAATAGAAACTGACTAAATATTTACAATATATTACATAATTGACCATAAACTAATAATAAAAGATATTTATTATAATACCCTCCCTTAATGGCCAATCTATCAACTACACCAAGTTGCACCCTAAATTTGACAAACTTGTCTGGGCTTAGAGATTTGGTGAGGATATATGCTGTCTGATCCGTCGTCGGGAATATGAAACAACTGAATTGATTTGTCTTTAGCCAACTTTCAAATGAAATGACAATGAAGTTCAATATGCTTGGTTCTCTCGGGGAAGACCAAATTTTTGGCTATTTTGAGCACCCCCTGATTATCATACTAAAGGGGAGTAGGACCTGCTTGAGACATTTTGATGTCTGAAGGCATCCGTCAAAGCCAAACTGTCTCACAAGCTGCCTTAACTGTTCCTCGATACTCAACTTTTGTCGAGGAAAGAACCATCGCCTGCTACTTCTTACTAGTCCAAGTGACTGCACCAGATCCCAAACTAAAAACATACCTAGAAGTTTATTTTCCGTCATCAATTGAATCTGTCCAATCCGAGTTTGAGTAACCAGAGATTTTAGGATTGTGACTTCTGCTCCAAAATAAGAAGTGCCCTTCAGATAACACAACACAGGCTTTGCTGCTACCTAATGATCAACCTTTGGAGCTGTCATGAAGCGTGAAATGTAGCTCAATGCAAAAATGAGATCAGGTCTAGTGGCAGTAAGATAGATGAGACTGCCCACTAGTTGCCCGAATGTTGATTTGTTCACCACAAGTGAGTCCGATTTGGCTGTCAGCTTCAGGCCTTTCTCCATAGGTGTGGATGCAGGTTTGCAGTCTTGCATCCAAAACTTGTCCATCAAACTGCGAGCATACTTTGACAAATATATGAAGATACTATCCTCAGTCTGCCAAACTTAAACACCTAAACAATAGTGAAAAAGTCAAGTCTGTCATGTCGAAGGATTGGCATAAACTCTGTTTGATTTGATTGATCAAAGTTGCCGAACTACCAATGATAATCAGGTCATCAACATAGACAACACGAATAAGAATATCATCACCACTGTTTTTGACATATTTATTAGAATTAGATGGACTCCTCTGAAAACCATTATCTATGAGGTACTTGTCAATCTTGATGTACCAAGTCCGAAGTGCTTTCACTAGTTTGCACACCTGATGTTCTTTTCCAACAACCTTAAACCCTAGAGGCTACATCATGTAAACCTCTTCCTGAAACTCACCGATAAGGAATGTACTCTTAACATCCATTTGATGGACTTTCCAACCAAACTGAGCTGCTAAGGAAAGAACGAGCTGTATGGTACTCATTTTGGCTGTAGGAGCAAAAGTCTCCTCATGGTCAATGCCTTCCTTCTGTGAGAAACCTTGAGCAACGAGATGAGCTTTGTACTTTTCAAGGGTTTTGTCAGCTTTGTGCTTAACTTTATACACCCATTTATGGTTTTCTTCCCTCGTGGAAGATCAGAGAGGACCCAAGTGTTATTCTTCAGAAGAATTTGGTGTTCAGCTTCCATAGCCTTTTTCCACTTAGGAATCCCTTTAGCCTCAGAATATGTTTGAAGCTCAAAAATACTATGAATGTCTGCCATGAGAGAAAAGTTGACTGTATTTTGCTGTTTGCTCTTGTTTTTGGAAGGTTTGCCCTCAATGAGCTCATCAGGAAGGAGATCACTGATGGTCTTAGCCCACCATTTAGGCCGGAGAGTAGAAGTGCCAACATTAGATACATAAGTAATAACTGGAACCAGAGGTGTAACAGGTGGAAGATTAACATCATTCAAAGGAAATTTAGGTAGTGCACCATCAAATTCAGAATCTGCATCATCCCTCCCATCAGGTGAATCAAATGGAAGATAGACACCTAAATCAGAAGCCTTCAAAGGGTGATCCTTATAATTATGCTCAGACGAGGAAAGATGAAATGGTCCTCGTTCTTCATCAAAGACAACATCACGACTGAAGATAAGACAATCAATGTCTATATCAATCAGTCGGTAAGCCTTGTGGTTGTGATTGTACCCTGTAAACATAGGCTTCTAACTCTTGGAACCCAATTTGGAGTGCTTAGTATCTGGAATCCAAACATATGTTAAATAGCCAAAAAATTTCAAATGACTGATCCTGGGTTTATGACCAGTCCATGCTTCCTTAGGAGGCTTCTCCTTAACAACATCTGTAGGAGACCGATTAAGAAGATAGATTGCAGTAAACATTGCTTTTGCCCAATATTTTTTAGGAATATTCTTGTGTTCCAACATTGATCTAGCCATTTCTGTAATGGTGCAGTTGCGATGTTCTACAACGTCATTTTGTTGAGGGGTGTATGGTTTGGTTAACTGACGTTTTATGCCATGTGTATCACATAAAGTGGAGAAAGTAGTAAAACAAAACTCCCCCCATTATCAGACCTAAGAGGAATAATAGAACAACCAAGCTCTTTTTCTACCAAGGCCTTAAATTTCTGAAATACAAGAAACACATCTGATTTTTGTCTAAGAAAGTGTTACTACTTATCAAGTTGCCATTAGTTTTATGTTCAAAGTTATTCTATATACTCTAGTTGATTATCTCTACCGAGATATTCAATCGGTATGCACAGTCCAGTCGGTTATAGAAGAAAGTAGTCAAGAGCGTAGTATACACCAAGCTGTCTACCGAGTATCATTCCATGTCTACCGAGCAACAAAGATGACACACCGAGTGAAACGTGTTCCCATATTCATTGAACTTGGACATACATATGAAAACGTGTTACAAGATCGAGGAACATCTAACCGTTATCACATTGGAAATTGCACTTAAATATTGTGTATGATTTTGAGATCATCTAACCAATGAAATATCTTGCATGGTTATTCATTCGATAAAACATGTTTGTAAGATCGAAGCAATGAATGGATCACCGATATAAGAGATCTATTTATACAACATGGATTAAGATCAGAAATATACATGTAGCATGACAGAAAGGAAGATATAGAAATATATGAAGCAAGACATGTGAAAGCACTAAGTGTTATGATTGTTACAGAGACACAAAGGTCACCGAGAAGGATTTCAGAGAACAGTCAAAGAACAGAGTAAACAAAAGGGTTTACTAAGTTACTATATGGGTTTCTGAGGTATGCTATAAGCAAGGTAATCTTATTCTGAGCACATAGAATCTGCTATAACATTTCAAATGTAAAGTTGCAGATATTTGTAATGATTTTATTGTAATATTTTGAAGTTGTAAGAGAAACCTTTAATAGGGTAAAAGACTCTAATCAAGTCTATAAATTGTAAAGCCTCTAACCAGGTGCAACATTTAGTTTAAGTGTTGTAAAATCCTTTAGCAAGGTAGATCTAACAGATCTTGATACTCCTAATAGGGTAAGCTATCAGAAATAGCTAAACATGTAGCTCTAACCGAGCAACCTTTATTATAGCAGTAGTGAAGTGGGTGCCATCCCCACCGTAGTTTTTCTCTCTAACCAAGATTTTCTGCGTAACCAAAATTTATGTGTTATGGAGTGAATCATGTATGATTGTTATCTATTTGTTTTAGCTTTATATTATGTTACTGCACTATTCGGTTTATATATAACAGTAAAGTTATTGTTGAAGAAAAGTTTTGGAGTATTGATTCACCCCTCCCCTCTCAGTACATTAGCTTTCCATATTGGGCCTAACAGAAAGTACACCCACATTTTACGACTGAAATAATCAATAAAAAACAATAAATATGTGTACCTAGTAATAGAAGGTGTATTCATTGGATCACATACACCAACGTGGACCAACTGTAGTACCTTAGAGGCTTGCCATGAGTCACCATCCTTGAACGGTGTTCTGTGCTGCTTCCCAGCTTGACAAGCTTCACAAACTTGTTGATTCTAAGTTTGAATTTCAAGTAGGTCATGTACTAAATCTTCCTGTACAAGCTCAACAAGATAGTGAATGTCCAAGTGACCATATTGATGATGCCAGAGACTGCTGATAGAGGAGGATTTAGCTGCAAAAGCATGCTCAAGAGAATCACTCGTATCCACAAGTCTATATAGAACATGATCCTTGATGCCAATAGCTATAATAGTGTGAGATGCACGATCAACAATTGAACACTTGTGTGAACTGAAGATCACATGAAGCTGAGGAGAATGCCGCATAATTTGACTCACTGAGAGAAGATCGAGTTCCATGCCAGGAATGTAGTGTACATTGAGGAAAATGAGATTGCTCCCACTAGACTGTATCTGAATGTTGCCCTTGTTGACAATGATATACTCTTCACCTCCTCCAAAAATGACTGAATCAATAAAGGGAGAGAATTATATAACCCAATCACGTTGATGAGTGAAATGTCGAGATGCACCATAATTTATATACTAGGCATAAGACTTCACATGGTCTGCAGGTCTTTTAGACATGAAGGCGTAAAAGACATACTCTTTCTTCTCTGTGCGCTCAACGACATTGGCTTTAGGATGAGACCCTCCTCGCTTCTGCTGTTCGGAAGCTAAACGATTGCGACAATCCTTGATCATGTTACCATATTTGTGACAATACTTACATTGCACTTTCTTCTTTTTCGTGCTATCTTGAGACTGACTAGGGCCTTTCTGTCGAAATGATTGAGCTTTACCTTTATCCTTGTGAAAGGATTTGGCTGCGAAGGCTTGCTCGGTGGAGGACAAAGTGGCATTGCTACCAAACAGTTGTTTGCAACGGTCCTGCTAGAGAAGTTTGATGCACAACTCTAGAAATTTTAGATCAACATTTGTTGAAGTAATGTTGAGAGTTTCTATGAAGTGCTCATAAGATTTAGGTAGACTTTTCAAAGTTATAACCATCATCTCCTCTTCCTCTATTTTTTGACCAATGGCTTCCAGCTAATCTCAAATGTCCTTAATCTTCATGAGATACTCCTGTAGGGACATATGTTCATCCATCATGATGGAGAACAACTGGTTCTTTAGGAAGAACGTTCGGCTCTTGTCGGATGCCTCATGCAATTCCTTCAGGTGCTTCCAGATATCTATTGCCAACTTGCTAGAGGGAATTTGAGACAATTGGTCATTTGTGATGGAGAGCTTGAGGAGCATGACAACTTCTCGATTCTGCTCATCAAACTTTTCCTGGTCATGTCTGTTAGACACAATGTGCCACTGAGGGGGTGTGAATCAATGGCACTCATTTTTTTTTCCCTTAAACTCCTAAGTATGTGTACCATTTAACATACTAAAGCTAAGGTAACCTACCGGTATGATAAGGAGAGATTACTCAATGCAATCACACACAAGGGGACATCACATACCACCAACATATGTGAGGTAAACCCAAGATGGGAAAAACATCGATGAGAAATGCTGTTGGAGTCTACTGCTCCAATCCAACGTCACAATGAATTTCTGATTACAAATTTTAGGGCATCGACCCAAGGAGCACCAACCCCTAATTTAGGGCACCAATGCCTGCACCGAGCTACAACTCAGTGATCTACAAAATATATCATTGATTGCAAAAGTAATAACCTAGTACAAGTGAATCTTGCAACCACTGCATATAATCTCTCTACCAGTATCACCCCTTCTCCGCCTTATCGGTTATGTACTCTTCCTGTCACTCTGCCTCTTTTCAGCTTTTTGCCGGATCGCTATCTTCTGCTCTCTGCTACACTCTTCTGCTGCCTCACCAGATCAATTCTACTGGTTACCTTTCTTCTGCTTTTGCTCTGTTGGATCTCCTCTTCACTTGCTCTACATTTCAACACTCTACTGTCTTCTAGCCGGTTCTAGCATTACCGGTTGGCTTCACTGATACTCTCTTGCAGCTTGCCGGTTGCTTTAACCTTATCGATTAAACCTCCCCTAAAACCTATTACTGGTTGTCTCCCTTTTGTTCTATCTCTATGATCCTCTGCAGATATCACTCTTCATCTACTTCTCTATTTGGCCTTTGGCATTACTTGGCAACATCTCTCTCTAAGGCATCATCAAATTCTGTCTTCGACTTGCATATTTATAATCAAACTTTCCCACCAAAAGCAACATTCAAACTTGGCACCTTAGGGTTTCTTCCACTGATCATGAGGCACATCGAATCCAATCAGATCTCCTTCCAGAGATCGATCACCTGCAACTAATCAATCAAGCTCCGCCAATCTCACGACTTCTAATACACATTTGCTAAGTTTAGAAAACATAGACAATTTGTCCAAAAGGCACTTGGTCACTCACCATAAATGGTTCATCTGATTGCATCACCAACCTTGTTCTACACCTAGACATTTCGCGTTGATCAATGCCTCCCTTCGATCACATCTGTTCGACCTTCCTCGAGCCACACACCTCTGCAACGTCTCCCATGATTTTTGCAGTCGACATTAATTGTCGACCAAATACCAACAACCTCATCGACACGACACTTCATTGACTTCTGCGAGCTTGCTACTTCAACTTCACGTGGCATCCTTGTCGATATCCGCCTCAACAAAGATCTTTGTGTCGGTTAGACTCGGTCACCGACAATCAACACACAACCGGTCCTTCTATTTTGTCGGTTCTCTAACCCTGTTGGTATCTCACATTTTACCGGTTAACCATCGTGTCTGCACTTTGCTTCTCTATCGGTGGAACACCTTAACCGGTCGCCAAACATGCCTATCTATAGCATGCTCATTCTCATCATGTAGGAGCACATTACTTAGCCTCTTTGCTCTCTTATTGGTTCTCATACTTATCGGTAGGCACCTTGATGACACCATGTCATCAACCATCAGTTGTTTCCATCTGAGGCATCTGCATGCTAGTTGCACTCTCTATCTACAGTTGCTCAACTTTGCCATCATCATCAGATTGAACATCATCTCAGTCGGTTTGTCAAGGTGACAACCCCATCACTTCTTTAATCTTCCTTTTCTATCTCGGTGGCACAATATGCCAACCCTTTCTGATCTGGTGTACATCTTTGATTACATGCACCTGAGGCATCCTTTTGTTTCACCGGTAGATCCGGTGTGAGCCTCAACCACATGCCTTCTACTTCTGTCTTATCTCACAGAACTAAGATGCATACTTTTCATAATAGGAGATAAGCTCCACTTACCAGTGGGAGCGGATCCTTGTCATCTGCATCCTGCAATGCACTCATGTGGCTTCCTTGTTTGTGCACATATCTTCAAACAAGCACATGTGATCTAGTTGGGGCACATTCACTGTCAGTCTTCTCTTCATATGGTGACTGCATCCTTATCCGGTGGGAGTCTTGTTGTTTGACATCCACACAACATACCGGTGACCTGTACATCCTTCTCTTTCGATGTTGATGTGATTTAGAAAACATTCCCCCTCTTCATCACAATCAACCGACCAACATCTTGCTCTCTTGCAGATGTCATCATTTACCAGTTGTTATATCATACCGGTCTCTTGTCCATATCTTCCACACAAGTCAAACACTAACTTGTGTACCGGTGACTCCACTGGTCATTATGCTTAATGACATTCTCTCCCTTACCGGTGGTCTGGAAAGCTAGGTGATATCAAAGACATCACATCCGGTATGCATCAATGATAGTGTTGCACATACATCTCTTGTACCGGTAGCCTTCCTATATTGGTTGACATCAATGACAACATAATGCCAACAATGTCTAGCTGCAGTAGAACAAAGTTTTGTACCCAGGAGGATTTCATCAAGACGACGATATTCAAAAATCGTCGGCATGTACTACTTCTAGGTGTTATAATTCTTGCCGTTGAATCTCTAATTGGCCTCCAACATTAAGTTGGTCAAAGATGCCATCATGCACACTTTTCAAAGCACGAAAAATGAGAAATTTTAAATAGGCAAAACGCTAAAGTCAAAATCTGAGGTATAGATCCCAATGCAGAAATAAAGACAGATTACGTACAAACTTAAAAAAAATGGGAAGTACAACTGGCACAAATCCCAAGGTACAATTTTCGTAGACCCAAAACAATGTGGTAGAAACCCACAAGGAATTTGCAATGAAAACTTAATTCCAACAAAAAAAATCTGAGAGAATGCTACAAAACCCTAGCTGGCTGAAACCCTGGGTCGAGTGCAAAAAAAAAAGTCGAGTAAATTTCAAAATTTGTAAAAAAAAATTCTCAAGTTGAAGGCACTAAGAGGGCGCAGATGGGTCCTGGAAAAGAGAGGCCGCAAATTGCATAGAGAACCACAGTATGCATAAATCATGCGAGAAAAAACCCAACAAAGAACGAAGACAAAAGGTGCCAAAACCCTTCACACAGTCGGTGCCGTCATGAAAAAGCAGAACGCAGTAGAAAAAAGAGATCACTGACAAACACGAAAACTGCAGATAAAACACGAAATCGCGTTGTGAGTGTGGAAGAGTCGATGCAAGTCGTTATGGGTCGTAGGCGTAAGAAAAGTTGTTGTAGACGGACAACAAGTCGCAATCATAAAAATCGTGTGGTAAAAAAAATCAAGCCTGATGCAACGCGAAGAGAAACAAAGCACGAGAATTTATAGACCTGCGATTCTTAACAAAAACCCTCGAACGCGATGTGCAGAAACATTATTTTGGAAAATCTGCAGATACGAAAAAACCCCTTTTTTCAAAAATTTCAGCAGGCTCAAAAGTCTAAAAAATAATTTCAAAATTCTTTATTTTGGCTCTGATACCATATTATGTTCAGAGCATCCTGTGAATCCTGCATAAGACGGATGAAGAAATCCTTCCGAATGTTATATTCCGCTAACGTTTCATCATTGGGAATTCGCTCCTCCTCCTCATGATGATGCTGGTGAAGGCAAAGATTCAGGAGGGGGGAATTCCCCCTAAAAAACAACCGCTCTTGTGAAGGCAAAGATTCAGGAGGGGGAATTCCCTCTGAAAAAGTAGATGCTCTTGTTTGGTAATAGGGTGCTTGAAAATGATAAAACGTTAGTGGACTATAACATTCGTCAGGATTTCTTCATCTGACTTGCAAAATGCTTGAACATAATAGGGTTGAAGTTTAGCTCATTGAGGGCAAGTAGCATTTTGAGAACTTGCGATGGCTGTATAGAAATGTTGACGCCCAAAACCCATAGCAATAGACTTCACATTACAAAGAATGGTTATTAGAAGTAACTCCAAGCATTGGAACATGGATTTGTAGCTTTGTGGCAACATTAATGACCCCAAAAGTCGCAGTCACCGAAAAAATCATGAGTCGGGGCCATATTGTTGCTGGTATCCATAAGAGAGGGCAACACGACACCACAAACACCACAGAAGGGCTCAAATAATCTAAGCCATTGACTCGTGGCAGATAAACAACTTTCATTATAAGTAGGGAAAAACATGCACTAGACAGATCAATGGCCCCCAAAATGCTTAAAACAAAGGAGACATGAACAATGGGCGAGCTTCCATGAACTAACTAAAGATGTTTCTCTTGTTAAGTTTCTATTGAATGTGATGTTTCATATGATTGTATGATATGCTATCTATGTACTTTGGTGCTCATTATTTATTGTTGTAGTGGCTATATCTTTGAGCACATGAGGGAGTCCTCCCTGTAATTGTATGTGCTATTTATTTTGACGCTTTTCCATCCTTCCATGATGCTTTAGGTATGTTTTAACAATGTTCTTATGTTTCAGTGATTTTATTGTTGCATAAGTTTTCCCTTTTTTCATTTAGTTTATTCATCTTCATGTCAAATCTTTCATCTTACACCATCTCTTCTCAAGAACATTCCTACATTCCTACTTCTCATGCCTTAACTACACCATTGAGTTATCATAAAAGCGAACAAGATTATTAAAAAACAACAAGGGATATGAATTACTTGATCAACTTAAAAATATTCTACTTAAAACATTATCTTGGGATTCATTGTATTTATTTGAGATATAAATGTCCTTAGGCAAGCTTTAGCAAAATTATTTTTTCTATTTGATGATAGTCCTAGAAATGTAGTTACCATCTTTGAAACTATTTGTCAAAAATAATTTGAAGATGTCATTTGCAACTCATGAGTTTCCTCCCCATATTATTTAGAAGCATTAATTGTTATACATTATTGTTAAGTATGGGGACATTTGGATCAAATCTAATTAAGTATTGTTACTTTGTCGATTACGTATGAACCTATTACGCTTAATATTGTGTTTTGTGTGATGATTGGTCCTTTAGTGTATAATATTCTTTTGGACAATTCTTGGTCAATACCACAAGTGCTATACTTTATACACTTTATTGGACTTTTATTTGTAGTAAAATGAGGTGTATATTCATAACTAATGATAATTTTGATTATTATTATTAAATGGTTGGAAAATAAAATATCTTAGTTTTTTCTTACTGATTGATTACAATTATATTATCATTGATAATTTCTCCTCCATCTAGATCTCAGGTTGATTATGTTTCCCTTGGTTTCACAACATTATGTGTTTAGGTTGATTATGTTTCCCTTGATTTCACAACATTATGTGCTCAAGTTGATTATGTTTCCCTTGATTTCACAACATCATGCTGAAGAACATGAAGTGAAATACTGATTATGCTATTCCACCTTCACATATGAATCCCACTATATATTGTTAACCGACTTACTTTTCATGAGGATATTACTACAAATGAGGGTGCTTTTAATCATGGATCTAAAGCATTTGCATGGAGATGATTCATAGCTTTGTGGCAACTGTCACAAGGAACAAAGGTTTTTTTATCAAAAAGCTATGATCAAATCACAAGATTGAAAGAGATTTGAGAGAGTGGAATGTGGTGAAAGGACATGCATACTCACACGTGTAAGCAAAGAGGGAAATGGTTAAGAGCACTCCACATGGAGAGGCTAAGGACACATGTTAGATGATTGGTGACTTTAAATTGATTCATGTGAATAGATTGGAGGGTTAGGATTAAATGACAAATTATTTTGTCATACGATGAGTTATAATTAAAAGAGAAGAAAATGACAAGCATGATTAATGAGCCTTATTAGTTAACTAATCATGAATTACTTAATTGATCGAGTTGGAGGAATCCATAGGTAAGGTTAATTGGTTAAGATTGGTTAATTAGCTTTAATTGGTTACTGTTATAATGGAGGGGTTAAGCAATCATGAATTCAAAATATATTTAATTAAGTAATAAATTCTATTATTAATTATGAGATATTAGTATGATGAAAATTAGTGTTGAATTTGGGGTGTCTACAGGTAGAACCCATTCAACAATCACAAAAGCACATTACTAGTCGCTGGGTTATTACCCTACTATGGATAACAACACAAAGGTTCACAACAAATAATCTTTAGTCAACTTGTACAATTAATCATTATATAGACTTACTATTGGTACATTCTATGTTAATTTATACAAACATACCAAATTCCACTCTTCTATACAATTTTACTAATGATGAACCTCTTGTTGAATTATTTGGTGTTTACTTAGATTTACCTAGGTTTCTATTAATGACCCTAAATGTTTGTTTAGAATAACAACATAATGCATGACCATCAAACATGGAAAGCTTCATCAATGTTAGGTTTTTGACTCAATTTAAAGATTGCAAGGATAGATTAATATCTATTCCACGTAAGAGATGCAAGAAAGTAAACAACATGAAATAAAAAGACTCATGTTAAATGTATTTTCTTTTATAATGGAAAAAAAATTACAAGGCATGGTGTAAATAGTTAACAAAACCAAGCCATGCATTAGACAAATTCATACACATAATCAAGAGTTAGAACTTTAAGGATAATAATCTATCTACATTTAATAGTGTTAAACAATTACATACAATCTAATATCACTAACACCAGGATCTCTTGCAAGAAAAAGGTTTTACACATAAATCTCAATAGCTCATCCACATAAAATAGAACCTTAACTAAAATTGGGCACACAAGACAATATGGATAGTAGAATACCTAACCCATAAAAATATTTGAACCTACAAAAAGTTTGAATTTGAACTTGAAATCAATGGGAGGAAAGAACCAATTACAAGTTGGATTCCTTGAATGGGCTTGTTGATAGTTGGAATACCTTAAAACGAGTGAAAGTTACCTCACATAATGAATCTCATATCTTCTAGCATTACACAAGTCAACACAAGGTAAGTGAATTGTCAAGATACAAACAATAGAGAGGAAATTGGGCATGAATACAATATGATACTCAAGGGTTAACAAATAGTACTTATCATAAAAGAAAATCAGTTTATTGAATGACATGGACCAATACCAAGGTTCAAAACCAATACCTAAATTATTGTATGAAGGAACCCCACATATCATTGAATGAGGTTGACATGGAATAGATAGTGTGCACTAACTAAAATTTATAGTTAATTGTCACTTTGTGCCACAAAATTATAAAATCAAAGGAACACAATTTGCCAAAGTTGCAAATCATCTGAAACAAGATTTGTACTAGGTAGAGATAAATCCCTAACTACTTTTAGTGAATAATTCATTCTAATTCCATCATGATAGAGGTTTCCCATATGCTCTTGAGATTCATTCTTATATGGATCAAGCCTCCCTTACACTAGAAGATTTTCTAGAATTAACTAAAGGGTTTACTTACTAGACCATTCATTGGGGCTAGAAATACACTTGTTATTAGTGAAACTATAAGTGTTTAAAATTTGATAAATGTTTGAACATATTTGAATGCCACATCTTTTTGTGCCATTTCTTGATTATAGCGACTTGATTGCGTGGTCTTATAAGGATGTGCTAAAAATCTCTAGTGATATTATTATATATAATATTTTTCTAGATCTAAATGATAAATCTATAAATAAAAAATAGAAAGATGCATCCAAAAGATTATTTTATGATCAAAGATGAATTAATAGGTTTTCATTAAACCTAGTGGCTACTTTCCACAGATTTAAAAAACATTGATTGTGACCAAACTTGAACACATTAGCATATGTATTGATTTTAGAGATCCACAACATTGCTTAAATATGATTTTCTATTGCCTAATATTGTATAATTGTTGATTCTACCTTAGGACATGTGATGTCATTTATGAATGAATTATCATGTTATTATTAGAATCCCATCCCTAAGATCAATATAAGACTAATTTTACTAAAAATGCTAGTACTACTTGTTAAAGAGAAATGACTTTAATTTTTTCATAATTTGATGTATATCTTAAAATATTACCTGGATGATATTTTGGGTAAATCTAAGAAATGAATTTGATCGTTTATGATACTTAGGGAACAACTTTTAAATTTTAATACACTATCTAGTTTGCTTGAATCCTAGTACATTCATATTTGGTATAAACAATGGTCACCTTTTGGGAGTTATTGTACATAGACAAGGTACTAAGGTGGATTGTTGGGATGCCTCAACCTTGAAATCTTACACAATATTATATTCTCCAAATACTAGATTTATTTGACACTTAATTTTATAGTTATTAGATGCCACTCTACCTTTCACTTAAATCATTAAGAAAAAAATGAAATATAAATAAAATCAAGAATGTTATTTTTTGAATACTAGTCTGTATTCCTATTATTGATAGTAAACATATTTATTATTATATGTATCTACTATTGAGTCTAGGCATACGATATCAAGAATAATGAACCACATGTTTGCTTATATATGCCACTTTATTGGTTTGATTCATGATATACTTTTGTGGAAAATATATGCTTTGAAGAGCACACAGTTATACTGAGGGGGGGGGGGGTGAATCAGTATAATGAAACTTTTGCTAATTCAATATTTTATATGATAGAATCAATCACTAAAAATAATTATGCACATGAACAGAATAATTTTAGGTGGAAACCCAATGCGGGAGAAAACCACTAAAATGGATGTTATATATATATTTCTTTTACAATGTTTGTGAGCACCAACCCACTGGAAGCACCAACCTCCTAACTCTGTTTTGTGAGCACCAACCCACTGGAAGCACCAACCCCCTAACTCTGTTTCGTGAGCACCAACCCACTTGAAGCACCAACTCCCTCTGTTGAAATTGTGAGCACCAATCCACTGGAAGCGCCAACTCCCTCTGCTGAAATTGTGAGCACCAACCCACTTCTCATCAATTTAATTTCCCATCTTAGACATGTTGCTGTACCAACTGATGATGGACATTATCTTCTTCACTAATCGTTTCTCAAATCAGCAAATGACAAAGAATCTGCCTCTTCCTTAAATCTGTATTTATCTTTCAAATCTGCTCATATATATTGATCTATTCTATCTTCATGTTATATCTTCCAACCCTCTTTATAGCTGCAAATAAATCTAAATATGAATAGTCTTAAGAGCTTGTATCATTCTTCAAAAACATCCTTACTGATTTTATGTCACAACAATCTGTGTAGATAGGTCTTGTTGTAGATTCTATTGTAGTCTTAACCTTTCATGCCAGGTATACTTTCTCCCTTTTTACACAAGCATTATATTCCACAAAAAAAAAACTTATAATTCAAATGTCTTCACCGTAATATTATATAAATTGAAACATCATACTTCTTTTTCATGTCTCCAGCAAAACAATGTGACTCTATACTAAGTAGTTGTTTTTTATTTTTAGCGGATATTTGGTTGAGTTTCAAAAATAATAACAAAATAATACCGCTTCATAACTTTGGCTTAGTTTTATTTTTCACGGTTTTGATTATAGTTAAGGTTTTATTTAGAGTGTTAATCATAAAGCTGCCGCTGATTTAAAACTCCGCTCTATCTATTTAAGCATGCTATGATAAGTGTTTATATACTTGCCGTAAAATAAAGTTATTCCGTTGAATATATATCTTGCCGTGGGCTGTGCGATAATAGTTTTGTATCAATATGTATCCACCGATAAAACTTGGCAATGATGTATTTGCGATAATATATCTTTTCATATCGTAAGCCACCAATAGCATATGATAATACATCCACAATTATATTTGTATATCGGTAAAATTAAATTTTTATACTCCACTTCAAATAACATTGACTTGTTCGATATAAAAAGAAACTCATAAATAAGGTGCCGTCAAAAAATTTTGGTTAATAAATCCGCTATCAAAATACTTTGTCTGCTTTAGTTAACTTTGACCACGATGAATTTGATTTATCAATTGCTTTGTTTGATATTTTTCTAAAAACTTTATTGCCGCCAATATATCACCGCTTCACTTTAATATATTGATAATAGAGAGATCTGCTTAGTTTTTAATCTCGCCACTTTAAAATAGAGATGCTATAGTAATTTATTATTACTATATTTTTAAGCTTAATACATGTCGTGATCCACCGCTATCTCTGTCACTTCATGCTTGCTTGTACTATAATGTGCAATACTATATTCTTTGACCACTCTTTCTATTTGTAAACCAATCTGTCTGTGAATTCTGTTTGCTTGCTGAATGAGATACTGTAGGAGCACCAACTATATAAACCTGACAATATTTTGACATCATTGACAATAGTTTCATCAATCTCCCCCTTTTTCATTGATGACAACCTTTCAATTCAGGTTGCTCCCCCTCAATCCAACACTCCCCCTGTCTCCAATTTCTCCCCCTTTGACATCAATGGCAAGAAATTGTCTGTTGTTTGTAACCTGCCCCTGTTTAATGTATGCTTCATACGAAGCACTTACTGGGAAGATGAGAGTGATATTACTCCTAATTTCTCCCATAGGTACTCAAAAGTCTCTTTTGGAAGAGGCTTTGTAAAGATATCTGCTAACTGCTCCTTTGTTGGAACATATTCCCACTTTACTTGCTGCTCAAGAACCTGTTCTCTTAAGAAATGAATTTTGATAGGTATGTGTTTTGTCCTGGAGTGCATCACTGGATTCTTTGACATACTGATTGCACTTGTATTATCACAATAGATAGAGATAGGATGATCATACTCAATCTTAACATCTTGCAAGGTTTGTTTCATCCATAATACTTGCGTACAACATGTTGCTTCTACAATGTACTCTGCCTCTGCAGTAGATAGAGATATTGAAGCCTATTTTTTTCTCAACCAAGATACAAGGTTGTTGCCAAGGAAAAAGGCTCCTCCACTAGTGCTTTTGCTATCATCCTTGTCACCTGCCTAATCAGCATCTGTGTATGTTCTCAAAGTGAAATCATCACATTTTGGATACCACAATCCAAAATCCATTGTACCCTTCAAATACTTGAAGATTCTTTTAGCTGCCTGTATGTGTGTTTCCTTTGGTGCTACTTGATACCGTGCTGCTACACTAACTGCTTGCATTATATCTGGCCTGGTGGCTATCACATATAAGAGACTTCCAATCATGGATCTATATAGAGTCTGATTTGCATCAGGGGATTCATCATTTTTGCTAAGTTTGCAACCAGTGACCATAGGAGTACTGATAGGATGACAATCTTCCATTCTAAATTTCTTCAACATCTCCCTAACGTACTTAGTTTGTGAAAGAAATATCCCTTCATCTATTTGTGAAATCTGCAATCCCAAGAAGAAAGAAAGTTCTCCAAGCATAGACATCTCAAATTCTTTTTGCATGTCAGAAGCAAATTCTTCACACATTTTATTCTTACTACCACCAAATATGATATTATCTACATAAACAACTACAATCAGCAAATGATTACCTTCACACTTGAAATACAGATTATTGTCTGCTACTCCTCTTTTAAACCCTTGTGTTTGTAGGTAGCTGTCTAATCTGGAGTACCATGCTCTGGGGGCTTGTTTGAGGCCATAGAGTGCCTTTTTCAATCTGCATACATAATCTTCCTCTTCTGACAAGATAAATCCTTCAGGCTGTTCAATATACACTTCCTCTTCTAAATCACCATTTAGAAAAGCTGATTTCACATCCATTTGGTAGACTTTGAAATTCTTATGACTTGCAAGCGCTAGAAACATTCTGATGGCTTCCAACCTGGCAACTGGGGCAAAGGTTTCTTCAAAATCGACTCCTTCCACTTGTGCATAACCTTTACATACAAGCCTTGCCTTATTCCTTGTAATTTCACCATCCTCATTCATTTTGTTGCGATAAACCCACTTGGTTCCAATGACATTTTTGTTTGAGGGTCTTGGAACAAGCTCCCATGTGTGATTTCTTTCAATTTGGTCCAACTCCTCATTCATAGCGTTTACCCAATACTTGTCTTCACTAGCTTCATCAAAATTCTTTGGTTTTATTTTTGAAAGTAGGCAGAAATGACCATGTTCTGTGGTGGTAGCCAATCTTCTCCTTGTCTATATGTTTGTATCCAACTCTCCAATAACCAAGCCTTCTGGATGATTTTTCCAGAACAAATTTTGATGCAGTTTTTGATGGTGTTTTTGATGGAGTTTCAAAACTGTCTTGTTCCTCATTTTCACTTTCTTCTTTTAATTCTTCCTCCTCACTTTGCTCCTTAGGATGGTCTTCCATGTCTTTCTCAAATTGTCTTCCTTCATCTATTTTCACATTAGCACTTTCAACTATCTTGTGAAGTCTTTTATTGTAGCATTTATAAGCTTTGCTTCTGGTGGAATATCCAAGAAAAAATCCCTCATCTGACCTGGCATCAAATTTTTCCAAGTCCTCTTCGTCTCTTCTATTGTAGCAAGTGCTACCAAAGATTCTGAAATAATCAATAGTTGCAGTCCTTCCTTTCCAAAGTTCATATGGTGTCTTGTCATTATTTACCCTTATTTGCACCCTGTTCAATATGTACACGGCTGTGTGAACAACTTCTTTCCAAAAAGTGTCAGCAATCTTTGATTCATTTAGCATAGCCCTTGCCATTTCCTGAACTGTCCCGTTCTTTCTTTCAACAACTCCATTTTGTTGTGGAGTTCTTGCTACTGAAAGTTGTCTTCTTATTCCATGTTCTGTGCAGAAATCTTCAAACTCATTTGTAGTGAATTCTCCTCCTCGGTCTGATCTAAGACACTTGATTTTGGCATCCATCTCATTTTCAACTAACTCTTTGAAAGCTTTAAACTTTGCAAGAGCCTCAGATTTTTCTTTTAGGAAGGCAACCCAAGTCATCCTGGAATAATCATCTATAAGTAGCATAAAATATCTTTCACCTTGCAAACTTTTTGTTCTAGTTGGTCCACATAAGTCTGTATGTATAAGCTCTAGAGGTTTTGATGAAGAGTATTCTTTGGATTTAAAGCTCACTCGAGTTTGTTTTCCAAATTGACATTGCTTGCAAATGACATTGGATGGTTTTGTAATCCTAGGCATATCCCTTACTGCTTCCTTTTTGCTGATTTTGACAAGATTGTCAAAGTTAAGGTGACCTAGTCTTTTGTGCCATAGCCAATTTTCATATTCCTGAACAAAATTGCATGTTTCTTCATTTATTTCATTTAGAATATACAAGTTATTTGCCATTCTATGAGCATTTGCAATAATTCTTCCATCCTTTTTAATCTCACATCCCTTAGACAAGAATGTTACACTATGTCCTTGGTCACAAAGTTGACTAACACTTAACATATTTTCTTTTAATCCTTTAACATATAGCACATTTTCAGTTTTAGTCTTTCCATAATCTAGGCTAAGTGTTCCTTTACCTTTTATTTCTCTTTTTGTGTTATCACCAAATCTTACTGTTCCTTCATATGTTGGTTCAAAGGAGATGAACGTGTTTTTGTCCCCTGTCATATGCCTTGAACATGCACTGTCTACATACCACCTATCCTTCTTGTTCTTTGCATGAAGAGCTATTTGAACAAATAGGGATTCTTTATCTTCTTGCTGTTTTTTTCTTCCAAGTCATTCTAGATGTTTCCTCCCTTTTGATGGGTACATCTTCCTTTCTTGGTAAACTAGGAAAGATAGTTCTACAAAATCTGGTTGTGTGTCCAAAGTTGTGACACTTATAGCATATTACATCATAATTCATTAGAGGAGAAAATGAATTGTGGTTCTTTGGAGTAAAATTAGAAATATTTCTATTATGACTCCTACAATGTATTGCTTTGTGACCAAACTTATAACATGAAAAACAATGTCCTTTGAATGAATAATAATTATTAGTTACATGTGGTTTCTTTAGGTGGGATGTTTTCAACACATTAGTGGGAGGATGAGATTTATGAGTATCATTCTTCCTTCTTTTATTTTCTACTATCTTCCATGACTCATCCAAGGTTTTTGAACTAGTAGCCTTGGTTGTTTGATCTTCTTTACATCCTAGACTTGATTTAATGCAAGTAGGTCTTTGTGTTTTGAGAAGTTTATCCATTTTCTTGGTACTGCATCAAATTTCTGAAGTTTCTCCAAGTCTTGTTTTAAGGAGACGATTTCTGATTCTAATTTACTACATCCTTCCTCTTTTCTTTTAATCTGATCTTTTATCTCTTCCTCATTCTTCTTTGCTTCCTCTAATTGTATTTTTAGATCTTCAATGAGCTTTCTTGACTCTTGTAATTTTGTCTTATATTTTGAAACCCTTCCTTTTAGCTTTTCATTTTGTTCATAAGCATAATGTAACTCTTCTTCTAGATCTACATCTTCTTCATCACCCATAGCCTCTTGTTCTTCTTCTTTTTCATCTTCATCATCCTCAACTTTCATTTCCATGAAAAGAATTTCTTCTCCATCACTGCTGGACATATCTTTAGAGCTTTCTTTTGATGAACTAGAGCTTTGTTTAGAGTAGAAGCTTTTCTTATGCTTTGAGTAGTTCTTCTTGAATTATTTCTTTCTTTTCTTCTTTGGATAGTTCTTATTTTCCTCTTCACTACTATCGCTTTCATTTTGAGGACACTTTGAAGCATAGTGCCCTACCTTACCACAATTGAAACATTTAAATGGAAATTTGCCTTTGCCCTTTTTGAATTTCCTCATGAAATAAGCTTCAGCCTCATTTGATTCACTGCTTGAGCTCTCCTTTGGCGCATGGTTTTTGTTTTTGCCTTTCTTTGATATTTTGAAAGATGCTTCCTTTTGAGAGGGTTTGTCTTCTCTTCTCATTTCATAGGCTGTGAGAATTCCAAACAACTCATCTTTTGTCATTGTTTTCAAATCCTTCATTTCTTCTATGGCTGATACCTTAGGATCAAATTTCATTGTCAAAGTTCTTAGCAATTTCCGAACAAGGAATGTGTCTTCAACTTCTTCTCCCAATGCTGTGATTGCGTTCACGATTTCATCCACAAGCAAAAAATAGGTGGCGATATCTTCATCTTCCTTCATTTTAAGGCTTTCAAATTTCATTCTAAGTGATTGAAGCTTGGCCTCTCTTACCTTTTCATCCCCTTCATAGATGCTTTTCAGTTTGTTCCATATCTCTTTTGCTGATTTGCAATGCATGACTTTTGTAAATTCAGAATCAGCCAGGCTGCATAGGAGAGCATGTTCTGCTTTGGCATTATTCTCACTTTTCCTCTTTCCTGCTGCATCGGTCGGAGGAGTTGATGGAGGTGTGTACCCATCCACCACAGATTGCCAAACATCATAACCAAGCGCGTTTAGATAGGCTTTCATCTTGATACTCCAAAATGCATAATTTGTCCCATCGAAAATTGGATTTCTAACTGCATAGTTATCTACCATTGTGCTCTTTTGAGGATCTACCTTCAAGTTGTAAGGCTATCTCCGAAGGAACCGACTTTGATACCAATTGAAGAGCACACAGTTATATTGAGAGGGCGGGGGGTAAATCAGTATAACGAAACTTTTGCTAATTCAATATTTTATATGATAGAATCAATCGCTAAAAATAATTATGCACATGAACAGAATAATTTTAGGTGGAAACCCAATGCGGGAGAAAACCACTAAAATGGATGTTATATATATATTTCTTTTACAATGTTTGTGAGCACCAACCCACTGGAAGCACCAACCTCCTAACTCTGTTTTGTGAGCACCAACCCACTGGAAGCACCAACCCCCTAACTTTGTTTTGTGAGCACCAACCCACTGGAAGCACCAACTCCCTCTGCTGAAATTGTGAGCACCAATCCACTGGAAGCGCCAACTCCCTCTGCTGAAATTGTGAGCACCAACCCACTTCTCATCAATTTAATTTCCCATCTTAGACATGTTGCTGTACCAACTGATGATGGACATTATCTTCTTCACTAATCGTTTCTCAAATCAGCAAATGACAAAGAATCTGCCTCTTCCTTAAATTTGTATTTATCCTTCAAATCTGCTCATATATATGCATCTATTCTATCTTCAGGTTATATCTTCCAACCCTCTTTATTACTGCAAATAAATCTGAATATGAATAGTCTTAAGAGCTTGTATCATTCTTCAAAAACATCCTTACTGATTTTATGTCACAACAATCTGTGTAGATAGGTGTTGTTGTAGATTCTATTATAGTCTTAACCTTTCATGCCAGGTATACTTTCTCCCTTTTTACACAAGCATTATATTCCACAAAAAAAAAAACTTATAATTCAAATGTCTTCACTGTAATATTATATAAATTGAAACATCATACTTCTTTTTCATGTCTCCAGCAAAACAATGTGACTCTATACTAAGTAGTTGTTTTTTATTTTTAGCGGATATTTGGTTGAGTTTCAAAAATAATAACAAAATAATACCGCTTCATAACTTTGGCTTAGTTTTATTTTTCACAGTTTTGATTATAGTTAAGGTTTTATTTAGAGTGTTAATCATAAAGCTGCCGCTGATTTAAAACTCCGCTCCATCTATTTAAGCATGCTATGATAAGTGTTTATATACTTGTCGTAAAATAAAGTTATTCCGCTGAATATATATCTTGCCGTGGGCTGTGCGATAATAGTTTTGTATCAATATGTATCCACCGATAAAACTTGGCAATGATGTATTTGCGATAATATATCTTTTCATATCGTAAGCCACCAATAGCATATGATAATACATCCACAATTATATTTGTATATCGGTAAAATTAAATTTTTATACTCCGCTTCAAATAACATTGACTTGTTCGATATAAAAAGAAACTCATAAATAAGGCGCCATCAAAAACTTTTGGTTAATAAATCTGCTATCAAAATACTTTGTCCTCTTTAGTTAACTTTGACCACGATGAATTTGATTTATCAATTGCTTTGTTTGATATTTTTCTAAAAACTTTATTGCTGCCAATATATCACCGCTTCACTTTAATATATTGATAATAGAGAGATCTGCTTAGTTTTTAATCTCGCCACTTTAAAATAGAGATGCTATAGTAATTTATTATTACTATATTTTTAAGCTTAATACATGTCGTGAGACATCGCTATCTCTGTCGCTTCATGCTCGCCGATACTATAATGTGCAATACTATATTCTTTGATCACTCTTTCTATCTGTAAACCAATATGTCTGTGAATTCTGTTTGCTTGCTGAATGAGATACTGTAGGAGCACCAACTATATAAACCTGACAATATTTTGACTTCAATGACAATACTTTCATCATGCTTGGCTATGGTCTTTTCTTTCATAGAAGTTGAGGCACTATATGTTGCATATTAAGACACTTGTGATAGTAAAGGAAGGTCCATTGAAATATATGCTCTCTGCGACTAATTATTTTGGTCATGAAAAATGATGGTTCATGCTACTTAGAGGTTGATCTAAGGTTTATTTCTCAAAATCTATTAACAAACAAGTAGTAGATGATTAGTTGCAACAACATATTCTGATCATTTTCGTATACATATGAATAACATACACTACATATTGATTCTTCACTCCTTTGTACTATGTTATATTATGGTTCTATATGTTGGAAATTTGGAGGAATTGATTATGTGTTGCATTGATGTTTTGTCATTGATGGAAACACTGATTGTTTTGGTTGTTTATTGGTTTCCAGTTGGTTTCGGTAGAGTGGTTGGATTACAACATTGATCCTGTATACTCTGGTTTGTGGAATTGGTTTGGATTGGTTATTCATGTGTTCAGATGCGTATCACATTCAGTTGGTATTAACTTGATGATCATATGCTATCTTATGTTCTAGTAAGCCTTTTGGTTACAGGTAAGGGTTTTACTGACAATGCTTTGTTGAAGATGTTTTGATGAATCCAATAAGTGGTATTGGTGCAACTTCTAGAAGGGATTCATGATGCTGATGGTGATTGTGTTCGTGCCTCAACTGATTGGTGTCATTTCTTTGGCGTGTGTGGATCTAATTTAGGTCTGGTGCTATCTAGGTTATGGATCGGTTTCATGAAACATGTTGATGAATCCTTCTGATGCACTTCTGGGATGTTTTATTGATTGGATGGTGTTTGTTTGGCCTTAGGCTGACATGTTTTATGATTTTATTTCAGGATTATGTAATAGATCTATTGAATTATCATTTGGGTGGCCGACCTAATTGTTTAGGTCCAGGGTTTGTATAAATATTTGTAAGATCTCATTGTAGATCATATGCAAGGAGTGAATAATGTAATAATCATTTGAGCAGAGGATTTGGTCGATCATAGGTGATCGAGTTGGGTTTATGCAAGAGGTTTTAGACCTCCGGTATTGAGATTAACCAGAACTGTAATCTGGCATGTTTGATGCTATCATGGGCAGTTCTTCTTTCCGGATTGTTGTCCAAATATTTTGAGGCGGTTAACCTCTTTTGTAGCCCATGAGACTCCATTGTGATGAGCAGTGCGCTCTAGACAATGTGCCTTCCTGCATGTGCAGGCCCCTTATTGTAATATTTATTCATCTGATCAGTGGATAGATATTGTGGGTCTCGAATCCCATCGTGGTTTTTCCTCTTTGAGGTTTTCCACGTATAACTCTATGGTGTTATGGTGTTCATCTTTGTGGTTGCATTATTGCTTGTTGTTATATGCTTTTATGTTTACAGGTTGTTGAGTTGTATTAATAAGGTTAAATTTCTCCATTCCGGTAGAACACTGATTCAGCCCCCCTCTCAGTGTTCTTGGATTCCAACGCTATATGTATGACTAATTTAGGGTGGTGTGAAATTGATACCACCCTCATGTGATTTGATCCCTTTATCTTTCTTGTTAGACTTTCTAGGTTCTAAGAATATAGTTTAGCATGAGGTATTGGTTACAAGATTACATGTCACCATTTGTTTGAAATTTAAATCTATTGGCATTCACGGTGATTCGTAGTTGATGGTTGGATAAATTATTTTTGAGTATAAGACCAAATATATTACAATAAAGTCAAAAATTGCTCAGCCTTTGCAATTTCACCTACACTTTTGAAGTCACTTTAGTGTCCATTCCTCTAGCATTTTTGCAGGCTCAATTCAACCCTTGCATCAACCTTTTGCCTCTTAGGATGCTCAGGGTCACTTTTCAACAACTAAATTCTTATGTTAGTTTTGTGTTAACTATGCAATTTTCTCATCTCTTGTCATTTATTTGGACACTAGTATCTTGTGTGGACATTTGCACATCACGCTAGTGTCTTGTTACATTTTAATGTTCAATTGTCATTTTTGACTTTTCCACCACTTGTCACCTACTTGGGTTAGTGAAATATGCCCCAAATGACTTGTAACAACTTGACGACTGTTTCTTTCCTTACCCTTATCACTTTTAAATCTATCCTTTTAGTCCTTACAATCTAACTTGAAGGTTACATTGGTATCTCTTGAAATCTCATAGCTCCCACTGTCTCACAATAGAGAGAGGGTATCAATCTCTCACAATAATCTTTGCAACACTCTTGGCTTCCTCAAGCCCATTTGGTAATATCTCTTTGGTGCCTTTGATAATTCTTGGATTGATCACATCTCTTGTCTACAAATAATTTATTTTTTTATTTGTCTTTTGATCTACTATCTAACTAGCTGTTGTGGAGGTGGAAACACCGAGGTAGGGACTTGACTGAGGCAAGTCTACAAAAAACCCCACACATTTTTCATTTTCTATGTGTGCATGTTTATTAGAGGCATCTAAATGCAACTTGTGTCTATTTATTTCATTTCTATTTAGCTCTTTTATGTAGTATTTGTTGTTGCATTTTTGACTTTTGGGTTTTGCAGGTTAGTTGAAGCATAGAGTTGGATATTTTCTATCACAGACCGTATGAGACAACAATGCACCACATATACATCTATGCACCTTGCTATTATCCTTGGTCGAGACGATCATATTTTGGCTGAAGACTCCCTATCATCCACACTTTCCATTTTTGTATTCAAGAACTTAATTTTATTTCTATAATTATATATTTCCTCTAATTTAATGAGTTGGAGATATTTGAATTTATGTTGTGAAATTGGTTCTCAAAGAAACACAGTTTTCCTTCTCTAGAGTTAGATTTCCTCTATTACAATTACACTTTCACATCATCATTTGGCTGTTGTACAATTACTTGATTCTTTTGATTTATTTACTATTGATGCTCTTCCTCACAAGGAAAATAGACATGTAGTTACTATTAGTAGTGCCACTTAATAAGTATGGATGACAATTGTCTCCACTTTACATTGCTTATTCATATATTACAATAATTGTTTGCTAAAGATACTATGTTATTGGTTTGTACTGTACTAGCTTAAGAGGAGTGGTTTCATGATACTTATCTTGATTTAGAGTTCTCCCTAATTGTTGTAAAAAACATGTATTCACATGCATAAGGTAGTTGTAAATATATGATTATCACACTTATATGTATCATAAAAAAATCGTTATTCATCGGTTTATGTACTAAGGCCATTATGCCTCTTGAACTAGAGATTCCTTCATTGTATATTTCTTTTTGTGGCATTATTAATTCCATTGGATATAGAGAGGAAATATAACATTATCTTGAAAAATTAGACAAGAGAAGAATTAATATGTTAGGCAAAATGCATGTCTATATAAATAATGAAATAAAACTTATAATAAAGACATTATTTAGAGAATTACTTTGCTGACTTGTTTGTTTGTACTAATCCCATAGATCAAAATGATAAAGGAGACTTACATGGTTAGTTTGTTTGAATTGATTGGAATAATTCATGTTTACTTCTTACTTTGAAAAAGGTTATTTTGGTTTATCTATAATAATGTCTATACATAACCATGCAAAACTCACTAAAAATAACTTACTTTTTTTCGAAACTAAATGTATCACATAGGTGGTGATGTGAAACACAAGAATTGCTACCATGTGTGACACAATTTGGTATACATGATACACATGAGTATATATTATCTTATTTTGTTGATATCTACGAAGGTTTTGATCATAAATATCTTTGGAAACACTTCACTTTCTTTAGTGATATTTGTGAAGGTTTTGATTGCAAAACTCTTTGTAAATACTTTGCTTTCTTTTTTGATATTCATGAAGTTGCTAATCACACAGATCTTATTAAATGTTTCACTATATTTTGTTGATTCCTATGAATTTTTTGATCATAAAGATCTTTGGAAATGCTTCACCTTCCTTATGGAATAACCATGAAAGACATCTTGTTGTGGATAATGATGAACAACAGTAATTAAGGGGGTTTCAAAGTAGAGAATGCACAAAGAAAAGTATAGGAAACATTTGTTATGGATAATGGCGAACAATATAATAATATTTTTACTATATTTCAAATAGATGGATCCAAATATCCTTAAATAGGTACATCAATAGAGAGATGTCTCTTACAAGAGACATGCTTGTAATGACTGTGATTAAAATATAGGCTATATTTTTAACACCCCCCATAAACTTTATTTTATCATCAAACTTGATGATGTGAGCGACTAATAAAAAATAGGTTGATTAGCAACCCATTAACATCATTTCCTTCCAAATGTATATAATCTAATCCTTGTTTGGACAGTCATTACAAGCATGTCTCTTATAAGCTAAGACTATTAAACTAAGACTAGTTTACCCAGATATACATCAATGACTATATACATCTAGGTAAACTAAGACTATTTTATGCCAAGAAAAAATTGCCCAAGATAACAAAATTAATCTAAAAAATTTAATTTGTCGTCGAGCACTCACAAAGTCACTTGTAAGTAGAGAAAAATAAAAAAGTAAGAAACATTCTACTTGCAAGTAATATTAATCCATTGTGTCCATTTCCACTACGGTATTGGAATCTTGCGCTTCCTCTTCTTCATCCAAAGACATAGCCATTGTCTGCACTCGCGTTCCTAACGACATCTCTTGCAAATGCATGGGCAAATATATGTTAATATTTAATTTAATATTTATACATTTTTTATATAATGGAACAATTTATTAGATCTATTTATCTCTTAGAAGTAGAGTATTATGTAATTTTACTGAGAAAAATTGATATATTTACAATTTTAATGCAAGTATAACAATTTTTTTAGACTTATGATATTATCATATTATGTTGTATGCTCAGTTTAAATAAAACATATATTTAAGTTAGTTCAAATATCTTACAAATAATACATTATGATGTTACAAAAAATATAATGTAATTGTAAAATGTGTATAAAATTTAAGATTTTGGAAAAGATATTTATTATTATTTATCAAATCTAAAACACTATTTAACATATTAGATGCACCATATTTATTAAGATATATTAAAATTTATTGTATAATTTGATGCTCTGCAAAATGGACACAATGGTTAGACAAAAGCCTGTGGTTGTATAACACACAAAAACACAAGAAACTGTTAGTGTTAGTCAAAACTAATCTAAGCAGGCATATCAACCCAAAACTAATCTAAGCAGGCATATCAAAAGAGACACTAAAAACATGATAAAGGATTTAACTATGGAAGTAAATACCACAAGACATCTCCAAATGCCTTTTAACATGCTCTTAGCTCCTTCTCCTTTTTTCCTCTCCTCTCCAAGTTCCAAATTAGTGAAGCTCTTA
The DNA here is from genome assembly GCF_030272615.1 of Cryptomeria japonica. NCBI lineage: Eukaryota > Viridiplantae > Streptophyta > Pinopsida > Cupressales > Cupressaceae > Cryptomeria > Cryptomeria japonica. The sequence continues at coordinate 195,705,583 of NC_081406.1, forward strand.
GCAACTTTTTGCACTATGGATGCTTATGGAGGTTCAAGATTGCAGATGATTATTCTAAATGCTATGCAAGTATGAACAAGCTAGAAATGAGATTATTATCTAGTCTAGTGTTGATTTTAATCCAAAAGAGTAAATGTAAATGCTAAATGCTCTCTAGAATTCACTATAGATTAAATGCATACAAGTTTTTAGGATTATAGATGTGCTTGAGAATGCTTCGGGATTTGAAAATGAGGAATGTGAGCTCTATTTATAGGTAAAATGGAGCAATGGATGGTTGAGATTGAGCAATCTCAACAAGGGTCAGGATTGAATGATATTCAATCCATTTGAGGACTTTCAACTCAATCCCAAGATGACAAGTGTCAATATGAGATAGGTTGAGAGGAGAGGGAAGAAACATTAAATGCTTGACATGACTTGAAGGTTAACTTGGGAGTTAAGGTCAAGGTTGGGTTGAGTGAATAAATTTATTATCTAAAGGATAATGCTTTTATCCAGTGGATAAATTCTTGTGCAAAGGTTGAAGGGATAACCATGGTCAAAGCAATAAATGCTTGAGAAGACACATGAGTCACATGAGGGTTGAGCTAGGGGTTAACCATAAATGGTCATGTAAGAGCCATAAGTGGTTTGGAAGACTTTAGAGGTTAAATTGTTGAACACACCAAGCATTTAATGCTTTTCAAAGACTTTGAAGTCTTTGAGAAGTGACTCCTAGTTGATTAGGAATGTGACAATAATTAGGGGATGGATTAGGCTAATTGATTAGGATTAGATAGGTTCTAGAAGAATTTAGAAGAGGGTTTAGGAGTGCAAGTAGATTTGGTGGGTGAGGGAAAATAGGATTTTAATTAAAATAAAATTAATTTATTTCAACTTGTGGTTGCAACTTGCATTTGTAGAAAAATGCAAGTGGGGGGGAATAATGATTTAAATAAATGTTTTATTTAATTTATTTAAAAAAGGAAAGAGGATTAAATTGAATAAATAGAATTTATTCATTTAATTGATTGTGAATTTGGTTGAATGAATGAACTAAAATAAATTGAATAATTTATTTAATTAATAGGAGAATGTTTGAAGATGAATTAATTAAATATTAATTTAATTAACTGATGGCTAGTGGATTTTTAATCAAATAAATACAAAATATTCATTTAATTCAAATGGACAGATTTATGTGACTACATTTGCCCCTCTTTGAGACGGTGCGGTTTATCGCGTTGTTTTGAAGAAAGAAAAATAGGTGTGAAGAAATATGCCCCATAAAATATTAATTTAATGGGTGGCATGCCCCCTTGAGAGATGGGTCAATTTTTTTTGAAAAATCGGGCGCTCTCGAAAAAGGATGAAAATTGGCAGGGTGGTAGAAGAGAAGATAATAGAACTAATGGTGAAAGAATGGGAGAAAATAGAGTGAATACGAAGAAAAAACAAGCCAGCAAGTACCTTGAGGTCATGTAAGAGATATCAAGCAAATGTAGTGTGTGGTTTGGATTGATGCTATACAATTGATCAAAATGGGTTGGACAATCTGGTGCAATCAATTTAATTGCCCTGGTCGAGTCAAAGCGTGACAGTTGATGTCAGTGGGTCGCTTGGATAGGGTAAAGTTTGAGTAAGTGAATCAAAGTGACCTGATGTGACTTAGACAATTGATGTAATTGTCCGATGAAGTCAAGGTATCTGAAGCAAAATACTCGTTGAGACTTAGACAATTGATGTAATTGTCTGTTGGATTGTGTTTGATTGGTTGATCAATTGATAGTGTTTGCGTGTGATGGATGGTTGTGAAGAATCATGGTAGCCTCATTGAGCCTAGGTCATTATGATAAATGCCTGTTGTAGTCTAGGTTTCCCATGATCGATTACCTGTTGAGACCTGAAGATACTTGATCAGAGTATCTGTTGATAGTCTAGGTATGTGTGAGTCGATGTACCTGTGTAGACAGAGTTACTTGCTTGATTGGGTTGACTTAGGATGGGAAATGCAGTCCATCCTATTTAGAGATGGATGGTGATGAACGTGGCTTGATTGGGTTGATGGGAAACGATGAAGAGATTATGATGATGACCAAGATAGGGAGGGTGAGGGGGGGATTCGGTGTTAGATAGAAGATATGGAGGACCTAGGACAAAGTCCTATGAAAGAAGATGAGTAAAATAGAGTATGCATTGTTATGACTATGTATGCATGATATGCAACTATTTATGAATGTTTGGATGGATGGAATGCAACAAAATGCAATATATACAGATGAGATGAAATGCCGATCCATAGTGCTTTATTTTCATCATTGAGCTTTAAAATGTTGTAAGAAAATACAAGCAACTTGACATAATGATTCAAGATGACTTGAGTATTCCTTACATGGATTTTGATATAGCAAGTTAATACAAGCAACTTGATATAATGGATCAAGTGACCTGAGTATAGCTTGCGGAACAGACAAGGATTATCTCCTTTCATGCATAACTTGGAACGTCCTCTTTGATCTTTTGCCGATCATATCCTAAGACAAGTTCATACAGTACTCAGAGATAAACCATTATCGAGTTTGGATGAGGTAGTAGGAAACAAGGATGGAGAATGGTACCTGTAAGCAAAAAACATATATAAAGAATAAAGAATATAGACCCTCGATAATGGTTCATGCTCATATGGTCGAGGTATATGCTATAGTCAGCAATCCGTAGTGATCTATGACTGTATTTTGCCTATGATCACGTAGCTTAGTGAACTTCCCACATAGACACCATTAGTACATGCCCCAGAATTTCATTAGAACAATTTACAGAAGATACACAAACAATGTTGTAGGACCCTACAAATCAACCAAGTATTTGATAGCTTAAACAAAATTTTCTTGTCAAAGAAAATGTCATTTTGTCTTTGTTTTGGTAAGGAAGGATGCATCCTTGTTTAAGATAGTGTGCATGTTTGATGTTGATTGTTTGGTCGATGTGATAAGTGGTCATTGTTTGGAGATTTTCACAATGTTTTATTTGGTATCTTCTTTGAAAAATGTATGTACAGGGTGTTGCCATTTTTTTGTTTGTTTGATGTTTTCTGATGTTTTTGGATTTTGTGAGATAGTTTTGAATGAAGAACTTGATGAATCACAAAATAATGTAGAATCCACTTCCATCAAGTAGATTAAGGGCATTGCCGCTAGTTTAGATATGATTATGAAAAAGCGGGATGCAAGACGCATGAAGTACTATCCTCAATTGCTGATCAATAACAAGCCATGGTTTTGGACTGATGGATGAGTGAATGTGATCGCAACAAGTTTGAAAGATAATGGAGCCATAGCCTTTTACGAGTGGTGCCTATTTACCAGGTTTTCACCATCGCACTTAGCCAAGGTGCCACTGGAGTGGTTGTTCACCATTTGGATGCATGATTTTTCTTTTACTATTTTGATTTTTTTTGTATTTTCTTCAGGACATTTATTTGAATGTTTTTGGTGTTTTTGCTGATATGTATGGGAGCCTGATGCTCTGTATAGCTTATGTATAAATTTTTTTAAGGTGCATGTTGTTGATCGGATCTACTAGCGGTTCTCCTTCTGAAGGTGCCAACTGATATGCCCCAGACCCAAATACAACAGTGATAACATATGGACCCAGCCAGTTTGATTCAAACTTTCCCTGATGTTCTCTGTTGGGTTGGTTATGAGGATTCTCTCGAAGAACAAGATCACCTACCTTGAATGTACGAGGTCTAACTCGGTGATTATAACTCCTGCTCATGCGCTACTGATAGGCTTTGAGGTGATTGTATGCAGCTTGTCGCTTCTCATCAAGTAGCTCTAAATCCTGAAGACGTGATACTCAGTATGCCTCATCATCAATGAGATTATGCAAGGAAACCCGTAGTGATGGTATTTCAACTTTGATAGGTAAGATAGCTTCTGCTCCATAGACTAGTGAGTAGGGAGTTGCGCCTGTAGGGGTTCGAATGCTAGTTCGATACGCCCATAGTGCTGGATTCAATTGAACATGCCAATCACGATCGACATCATTGACTATTTTCTTGAGGATTCTCAATATGTTCTTATTTGATGCTTCGGACTGACCATTGCCTTGTGGGTAATAGGGAGTGGAAAAGCGGTGTTGGATGTGAAACTTCTCACAGAGCTCATAGACATCCTAATTTTTGAAAGGAAGCCAGTTATCTGTGATGATAGATATGGGTACACCATACCGACAGATGATGTAATTAAGGATGAATGAGGCGATCTGCTTGCTAGTGACTTGGGTAAGTGGAACAACTTCGATCCACTTTGTGAAGTATTCGGTGGCGGTAATAATGAATTTGTGGCTGTTGGATGAAGATGGATGGATTTTACCCACAAGGTCAAGGCCCCATTGAAAAAAAGGCCATGGTGTTGTGATTGGCTGCAATTCTTATGCTGGTGCATGTATCAGGTCTCCATGAACTTGGCATTTTTTGCACTTTCTGACAAAGTAGTAGGAGTCCTTTTCCATGGATGGCCAATAGTATCCAATGCGCAGGAGTTTCTTGGCTAGTGATAGACCGCTTGCATGAGTTCCACAAATTCCTTCATGTACCTCTTCCAAGACCTTTGTTATCTCATCATGTTCCAGACATCGAAGGAGAGTACCATCAAGACTGCATCGGTATAGGGTTTCAACAATAATGGTATATTGAGTGGTTTGGCGAATGAAGGTTTTACGTTGGTTATTCGATTAGTTAAGGGGAAGTGTGTTATCGTGGAGGTAGGTGTAGAACTCACCGTACCATGCGGATTCAGAACCGATAAGGTGACATATCATCTCAGATTTGGAGATATCATAAGAGGGAATCCAAAGCTGTTCTACCAAGAACTTGTAGCGTGTTGAATTCTATGGAAGATCTAGGAGAGATGTGATGGTAGTCATAGCGTTAGCAGCTCGATTCTGATCTTTGGGTATCTTCTCAAAGGTGATAGTAGTGAATGATGCCTTTAACTTGTCCACCATTTGTTTGTATGGCATGAGTTTGTCATCCTTGGTCTGATATTCATCTGTTGCTTGTCGAATGACCAATTGGGAGTCGCCATATACTTGTAGTTCTTGTAACTTCCATTGTATGGATAGCCTGAGTCCTGTGATCAAGGCCTCATACTCTGCTATGTTGTTTGTACATGAAAATGTGAGCCTGTAAGAGTTTGGGATGCTGTCACCTTGAGGTGTGATAAACAGAATGCCTGCCCCCAAGCCATGTCTAGTGTATGAACCATCAATGTATAATTTCCATGGTTGTGCTATTGTGATCATGAATATCTCTTCATCTGGAAAATTGGAAATGAGAGGATGATCACCTATGAGGGGAGCATCGGCCAACTAATCTGCAATAACTTGGCCTTTGATAGCCTTACGGTCCACATACTCGATGTCAAATTCACTGAGGATCATCATCCATTTGGCCAAGCGGCCAGTCAATGCTGCTTTGCTAAGTAAGTACTTGAGTGGATCAATCTTTGCGATGAGTTGTACTTTATGTGTTAACAGATAGTGTCTCAGCTTAGTGGCTGCCAATATTACTACTAGGCAAGCTCGCTCAATAGGTGTGTAATTGAGTTCATAGCCAACCAGTGTACGAGAGATGTAGTAAACAACACACTCTTTCCCTTTTGTATTGTGTTGTGCCAATAGTACACCCAATGCTGTACTTGTTGCTGAAATATAGAGCAATAAAGGCCTACTTGGATCCAGTGGAATCAACAATGGTGTATTCATGAGATAGTCTTTAAGCATCTGGAATGCTTGCTGGAATTTGGTATCCCATTGAAAGTGGATGTTTTTGTGTAACAGGTGTGTAAATGGGTGACACTTATCTGCCAATTGTGCAATGAATCTTCGGATGTATTGAAGTCATCCTTGCAATATCCTTAGCTGGCTGATGTTCTTTGGTGGTGGCATGTCCATTATTGCTTTGACTTTTGCGGGATCGACCTCAATGCCTTTGCTTGAGACAATGTATCCTAGAAGTTTCCCTGAGGTTACTCCAAAGACACATTTCTTTGGGTTGAGTCGAACATGATATTGTTCTAGTCTATCAAAGATTTTCTCTAATATTTCTAGATGACCTTCTCTTGTTAGTGATTTTGCCAATAAGTCATCAACATAATCTTCCATTATGGTATGCATCATGTCATGAAAGATGGTGGTCATTTCTCTTTGATAGGTCGCTCCTGTATTCTTTAGACCAAAAGGCATTACATTCCAGCAATATGTTCCCCATGGACATGTGAAGGCTGTCTTATGTTTATCCTCTGGTGCGATCTTTATCTGGTTGTACCTTGAAAATCCATCCATGAGTGAAAGCATGGCATGTCCTTCTGTTAGGTCTACTATTATGTCGATGTTTGGTAGGGGGAAGTCATCTTTAAGAAATGCCTTGTTCAGATCCCTGAAGTCAGTATAGATGCGAATGCCCCCATTTGATTTGCCGACATGCACAATGTTGGATATCCAATCTGCATAATCAATTGGTCTAATAAAACCAACATCTAGGAGTTTCTTGAGTTCTTCTTTGACTAATACCGCAATCTAAGGATGCATCTTGCGAAGTTTCTGCTTGACAGGTTTGGCTCCTTCTGCGATGGTGAGATGATGCATGACTAAATCAGGATCAAGCCCAGACATGTCTGCATATGACCATGCAAAGTTGAAATGACGCTTCTAGAAGAACTCTACAAACTTAGGCTGTTCCTCTGGAGTTAAAAGAGATGCCAGATGTATGTGGTGAGGAGTTCAGGAGTACCCACATTGTATTCTTTTGTTTCTTCGATGAGAATTGTTGATCGTTTTGGCTGTGTACTAGAAGGGAGAATGTCAAACATTTCATCCTCAGGCACCTCAGAGAGGTTTTCACCATTGGATACACTCTTTCTTTTTACTTTTGTGGGATAAAACAATGCCACGGTGTGGTTTTCACTAGAAGATCCATGTTTTATTGTTATATTTTTGCAGCTGAAATGTTTGGCATCCGCCCCAAAGTATGTTGCAATGTTAAGTTTTATGGCAAATCCAGCTTTGTGATCCTTGCTTGGTATGTTATCCCGTAGTTCCAAAAAGTCAATGGTCGATTCATCGTTTTGGAAAAGGTCAAGACATGGGGGATTAGGTTGGTTTCATTCGATGAGTTCAGGATGGATAATGGGCATTACTTCATCGATTAGGTTAAGTTTGTTAGATGTATTAGTGAGGGTTAAGACGGTATGGTGAAGGTCGTTGATGGTACTCTCCCTGTCAGAATCAGGCATAGGATGTGATGTAGGGTTTGTGGAAGAAGTTTCCAGCTCAGGAACCCAAGAGGTCTTTATCTGTGCTTCTCCATAAACAAGGATGTCTTTGCGGGGTGTAGGTAGTGATGTGTCTTCCTCATCTGAAGTATTAAGTTGTATGGAATGAAATTCCCTCTCATGTGAGTCAGTCTCTGAGTCACTTTCTAGTCTCTGATTACTATACCATACTGGGATATCCGTTGAGTTAAACGCTGCAGGTATGATCGGTTGATGTACCTTTGTAGATGAAATGATCAGTGTTGCAGGAAGGATTATGGGGATCAAGGAATCTGATACAGGGAGTATCGGTAGTGTTGTCTCTACTGCTTCTGCTAGAATTGTTGATGTTGTAGATACTGTCGTGGGTTCTGATACAATCGTTGCTGCTAATAGTGCTATTGATGTTATTGCTGTTGCTTAGGGGTTTGCTGGTTTGATTGGTGGGATGGCTGGTGTTGTGGATGGTTTTGTTAGGAATTTTAGCCTTAATGGGGCAGTTGCGATGGTGTTTGATGCTGCTTTTTATAATCAAAGGTGACCTCTTTGTAATAGGCTGATATAGAGGTTGACTGGGCTTTTCTTTGAATCATAGCTTAAGAAGGATCTCCTTTTGAAAACCTAAGCCTATATTATCCTTGGGATTTAATTATGGCTGTAGCGGTTCATGTCTTCCTTGCTTGCAAGGTCCCAAAGCACTCTGACCATCATAACCCATTCTTTGCATAATGAGAAGGCCTTTTCCATACTGATCTTAGGGAAGCTTAGCTTGTGGGATTTCTGTGGTGATAGGATCTTTATAGATCCATTCTGCTAAGTCCTCATCTCTGGTATCTTCTTCTTGACTCTTTCCAAGGATGGATGGTGTCAAAGTACATGCTAGTTTGACTAGTGGCGTTTGAAGTAACCGTTGAGGTTTGCCATGTGTCCTAGGAGAAGTAGGCATTTGTCCCACACAAAAGAGTTGGCTGAGATTGTATTCCCCAGGACCTTCCTCTACTATTTTCATCTTGAGCTTCTCTTGCTTGGGTATAGTGGTGTTTGAACTGGAAAGAGAGGCTGAACTTACATATGATGTGGATGAGATGGCTTCTCTATTGTTGGGAATGGTAATCTCTGGTTGATGACCTATATTATGACAATATGCAAAGGGGTTTGCATCGCCCAGGATTGTAATTTCTACACCATTATGTGGGAACTTGATACACTGATGGTAGGTGGATGGAACAGCTTGCATGGCATGTATCCAAGTTCTTCCTAACAATAAATTATATGGCAGAGGAAGGTCCAGGACTTGACAGATGATGTGTTTCACCACAGGGCCCACTCAGATTGGTAGCACCACAACTCCTTTGGATGAATGCTTTGCATCATCATAGGCTCTAATTGTGATCTTCTTGCGGGGATCCACTGATTCAATTGCATATCCCAAAGCTATGACTAATTGTAGTGTACAGATATTTAGGCCTGCTCCATTATTGATCAAGACTCGCTTGATCCTATGTTGGTTGATAAACCCTTCAATGTGGAGTGAGGCATTATGAGGTTGTTGGAAGGAGGAGTTTTCATTTTTAGAAAAAGTGAGACAAGGTGATGACCTTAGATTTCCAACCATGGCTTGGAATTGATCTGTATTTAGGTTTGCAGGGACTGACGCCTCTTGGAGAGCTTGATCCAAGATTGTTTTATGGGATGGAGATAAGCGCAATAGCTCTAAGATAGATATCAGTGCGGGTGTTTTGTCTAATTGGTCCACAAGGTTATACTACTTTGGGATAGATGGGGTGCCTTGTGGAGCTGCTTTTATGGTAATCTTGTTGTGACGTGTAACAACATTGCAAGTGGAGCTAGGATTTTTGATGGTAATAGTTGCAATCTGTTCAATGGCATCATATAGGTGATTCATAGTGTAATTATATGCGGCTTGGGTATAATTGGTGGTATCTGTGTTTCTCCTTGAAGTGGAAGGACCCCTTTGATCTTGTGATGGAAGTGGATTTTTAAACATGAGATGATCATTGTTTGTTGTCTTTGGGTCATGTCCTTCGATTTCGATTTCTCCTCGGTCAATAAGATCTTTAATAAGATCTTTCAATCTGTGACAATTGCTTGTCTTATGCCCTTTCCCTTGATGGAAATCGCAATGTTTAGTATCCCTCCACCATGAAGGTTTGACTTGAGGTTCATTATTTGATGTTTTGGGTAAGGTCACCAGATTTTGAGAAACCAACTGACGTAACACTATTTCGATGGGTTCGCCTAAGGGAGTGTATGTTCGTTTTGGTTTAAAATTTTGTTGATGTTGTCTGGGTTCTTCTTGAGATGTGTTGCATCCTTGATTTGGAGGAGTAACTGTGTTATTCTTGGGTGGGGGATTCTGTCCTACAAATTGAACCACAGGTTGTACACTTTTGATAGTTCTTGCATCCACAACCCCGTTGTTGACAATATTCTTGTTTTTGTTCCAGAAGTTGGGCTTGTCACTATTGAAGTGCGGGTGAGGGCCATCCTTTGGCTCATTGTATATCTTGATAAGCCCTTTTTTGATGATGGCCCGCTCACATTTTAAGCCTTTGGTGATCATGCCATTGAAAGAGTCCGTGTCTTTTACGTCTAGGTGAAATTCTATTTCATCATTTAAGTTGGAAATAAATATTTCCACTAGTTCTTGTTCAGGTAACTGAAGAGAACGTCTGCTAGACATTTGACACCATCGTTGCAGAAAGACTGAAAATAGCTCACTTGGTTTTTGTTTAGTGTTACATAGATCAACCATTGTGATATCACGTTCAATGTTGTGTGAGTAATGTGCCAGGAACTTTTGGACTAGCTCTTCGAAGGTCCTAATGCCATCGGGTAATCGGGAAAACCATGATGGGGTTGTTCCTCCCAAGCTTTGGGGAAAAAGTCACATTAGGTATGTGTCCTTGTATGCCACTTTGAGGCAGGCTGAATGGAATTCTCTAACATGATCACGAGGATCTCCCTTTCCTCTATACTTTTCAAACTTGGGTGTTCCAAACCCTCATGGAAAAGGTGGCATATGAAGATTCCTATCAAAGGGATAGGGACAAATGTCATTGAGTGAAAATTGATTAGTTTTTACACCACTATGAAGTTGTTGGGCGAGATTCTCGACTTCTTGCCGCAACATGTCTATGTCATTCGGAGGAGGAGGAGGTGGGGGATTACCTTGATGAAGGCTATATCTGATGTGATCTCGACCTCTTTCATCCTCATTACGACTTTGGCGTTCTGATGCTTGTCTTAGTTGTGCAACACCAAAGTCAGAGGGTAGTTTAGCTCCTTCTTGAGCAAGTCTTAAAAAGTGAGCATCAACATTACTCTTGAGTATCTCATCAAAAAGTCTATTGAAGAGAGGGTTGTGTTGTGCCCTTTCTATTGCCCCAGCAGTAGGAGTGCCTGGATTTTCATCATTCACATTTCCTCCAAGGGCTTCTTGGAACTCATTGATATTTTCTTCCTCTTCCTCTTCAATTTCTTGTTGTCTAGATCTTGATTTGGTATGAGCCATTTTGTTTATAAGTTTTTATTGAAGTTTGATGAAAATGATGATGAGGTGTTGATGGAATGAAAGATTGATGTTTGGTGAAATGATTTGCATACGGATCCCGAGCACTAAAGGTAGATGTTACCAAAGTTCTTTCTTGAATTGCTTGTTGTGTTTGACAAAGTGTGATGTGATAAGGTCTAGAGAAATCTGAGATGTGTTACAGACCTAACTACCTAGTAATGAGAGGATGCACTCATAGACTAGTTTTAACCTGCGTAGAAATGCCTCTTAGGATGAGTTTATCCTAGATGCAGAGACACTCTAAAAGTGATGTATTGTGTTTGATTCAAGCAATTTTGAAAATAGAACTTAGGACAAAAACCTTTTGATGTTTTGAGAGTTGGAATGGAGTTGATGAGATATGGATATGATAATGGATGAAATGTTAACTTCAATAAAAGCTTTGTGTCACATATGGGACAAATTCTTCCCCTTCTCTTTCAGGAGTCGGTGGTTCTTCCCAAGCTACGTTATATGTGATGTAAATATCTGGAAAGAAGGCAAGATTGATTTTGCCTCCCTTGTTCTTATGATAACTCAAAGCTCTATATTGCATAAAAGCTCTGGGGTTTAATGACTCTTGATCAAATTCGTTTGATTTCCCTTGAAGGTATAGACGCATGCGACGTAAGAAGGCTCTATGAGAGACAAATATTTGTCTATTAAAATAGAAGAATTTCCTCCTTTTGATAAAAGACTTTGAGCTCAATGGTTTTTTCTTCAAGTTGATGTTTTGATGAAGATTCTTCTTTCTCAAGATGTGAAGAATGGTCATATAGTTTGATACTTTTGTTGTTGCTCTTTGTTTTTGATCTTTTATTTTTGAAAAATGTTTGAATTGGATGAATACTTTGTTTTGGTTTTTTGGATTTTATGATGGTTCTTTGACAAGAAAACAAAGCAAGAACACAAACACAAGAATGTTGCTTCAAAAGGCACAAGTAAGTATGGGTCTAGATTAACCCAATCTTTTGAACTTTTTATGACCATTTCCTTCAAATGTATTTTAGGTGTTTTCCAAATCCTGAAGTCGGTTCAATTTGCACTGGTCTTGACTCAAAATGAAAACACTTCAAACACTCTTTATCCCTAAGGTCAAATGGCCAGTTGCAATAATTTCAGCCCACATCTTGATGTTTCTTCGATTTTGGTACTACATACCTTATGAATCTTGTCATGGCAGGTAAGGATGTGATATACTAAGTCTTGCACGAGCATAACAAATAGATGATCCCTATGATGGGGGAGTCATCACTTTCATCAAGCCACAAGTGACTTTTCAAAAAGCTATTTTTCTACTCAAGGAAATATGTATGGTTAGTATCTTGGGAGCAAAACCATCTATGCTCTTGCACTGAATTTATCAGAAATATCCTCAATCAATAGAATGGGTGGGTTACTACATAAAGGTGTTTAGTAATTTTTGATGTCTTTGGACATAAGTTCATTCTGCAGTGACTCACTTAAGAGCCTTGTAACTTGTGGTGGGGCCCATTTGTCCTTTCGGCAAGTTACACTGTAGGAACAACTATACCCAAGGCTACAACTTTCGCTCTCACCTGATTTCTATAGCGGCTCGAAGGATTTACCGCACGAGGTCATTCCCAAGAGTGATGTGTCTCTTGGCAGGCCTCTCTTAAAAAGATAAAACTTGAGTGTTACTAACACTTTTCTCTTGCACCTAGGACCACGAAAGCCAAGAGAGAGGATAGTGTGTGTTAGAAGTAGGACCACTCAACCAAACTCTTTTGCACAAGTGTGCCAAACACAAAATACACTTGTTCTTTTTAACTTGTCATTGCAAAAGATTTTCTATCTAATTGGAGATGTTTCTCCAACAACCATGATGTTTTTTTTAACTTCAAAGGCAATATGTTTGAGTAAACTAGAATTTGAAATCCTGGTCAACTTAATGAAAAACACGTTTGCGTGAAGTAAAATCATTTTGCGAAATTGAAACAAGTTGATTGTTATTTTTACTTGCACAAAAATTGAAGTGTGGATTGTGATTTTTAAGTTTGATGCAAGAAAGAAAATTTGCCTTGTTTTGTTTTAAGCACCAAAATAAAATGTATCCTAACTTGCAAGGAATGAAATTTGTGTTTTGTTGAGTTTTAGAGCACCAAAACAAAATGGATCCTAACTTGCAAGAAATGAAATTTGTGTTGTTGAGTTTTAGAGCACCAAAACAAAATGGATCCTAACTTGCAAGGAATGAAATTTGTGTTTTGTTGAGTTTTAGAGCACCAAATGAAAGTTTTTGATTTTAAGTAACAAATGGGATTAGTTTAAAACCTGCACATGAAGAAAAAGGTTAGTAAAATTCGACCATATGGTGGGCTTCCACAAGCCTAAGAAATTTTATTTTATCGGTTACATGGCCTTTTTTACAACGTTCTGTTACAATAGCGCCACTCTGTGTGAAAACAAAAGCGCTACTTAACACAAACACGCTAAAATGATGACAAAAGCGCTAAACTAAAAATTTTAACAGCAAAACAAGTGCGCTAAAACATGGACAAACATGCTACTTAAGACTCAAAAGCGCTAATATACGGACAATAGCGCTAAATTTGAGACAATAGCGCTATTGTAGATACAATAGCGCTAAAGCGTGAGCAAAAGCGCTAAAGTGCGACCTGTGTGTCAAGCTAAATAGTCAAAAGTTAGTTTTTGAAAACAAAAAAAGTTGTTGGGTGTTGGATTCATGTCGGGTTCACCAAATGATGCTCTGCAAAATGGACACAATGGTTAGACAAAAGCCTGTGGTCGTATAACACACAAAAACACAAGAAACTGTTAGTGTTAATCAATCAAAAACTAATCTAAGCAGGCATATCAAAAGAGACACTAAAAACATGATAAATGATTTAACTATGGAAGTAAATACCACAAGACAAGACATCTCCAAATGCCTTTTAACATGCTCTTAGCTCCTTCTCCTTTGTTCCTCTCCTCTCCAAGTTCCAAATTAGTGTAGCTCTCAGCAACTTTTTGCACTATGGATGCTTATGGAGGTTCAAGATTGTAGATGATTATTCTAAATGCTATGTAAGTATGAACAAGCTAGAAATGAGATTATTATCTAGTATAGTGTTGATTTTAATCCAAAAGAGTAAATGCAAATGCTAAATGCTCTCTAGAATTCACTATAGATTAAATGCATACAAGTTTTCAGGATTATAGATGTGCTTGAGAATGCTTCAGGATTTGAAAATGAGGAATGTGAGCTCTATTTATAGGTAAAATGGAGCAATGGATGGTTGAGATTGAGTAATCTCAATAAGGGTCAAGATTGAATGATATTCAATCCATGTGAGGACTTTCAACTCATTCCCAGGATGACAAGTGTCAATATGAGATAGGTTGAGAGGAGAGGGAAGAAGCATTAAATGCTTAACATGACCTAAAGGTTAACTTGAGAGTTAAGGTCAAGGTTGGGTTGAGTGAATAAATTTATTATCCAAAGGATAATACTTTTATCCAATGGATAAACTCTTGTGCAAAGGTTAAAGGGATAAACATGGTCAAAACAATAAATGTTTGAGAAGACACATGAGTCACATGAGGGTTGAGTTAGGGGTTAACCATAAATGGTCATGTAAGAGCCATAAGTGGTTTGGAAGACTTTAGAGGTTAAATTGTTGAACACACCAAGCATTTAATGCTTTTCAAAGACTTTGAAGTCTTTGAAAAGTGACTCCAAGTTGCTTAGGAATGTGACAATAATTAGGGGATGGATTAGGCTAATTGATTAGGATTAGATAGGTTCTAGAAGAATTTAGAAGATGGTTTAGGAGTGCAAGTGGATTTGGTGGGTGAGGGAAAATAAGATTTTAATTAAAAAAAATTAATTTATTTCAACTTGTGGTTGCAACTTGCATTTGTAGGAAAATGCAAGTTGGGGGGGGGATAATGATTTAAATAAATGTTCTATTTAATTTATTTAAAAGAGGAAAGAGGATTAAATTGAATAAATAATATTTATTCATTTAATTGATTGTGAATTTGGTTGAATGAATGAATTAAAATAAATTGAATAATTTATTTAATTAATATGAGAATGTTTGAAGGTGAATTAATTAAATATTAATTTAATTAGGCTAGTGGATTTTTAATCAAATAAATGCGAAATATTCATTTTATTAAAATGGACAGATTTATGTGACTACATAATTAATAATGATATATTGACAAAACAAAGATTATCACTCAATATCTATTCAAAATGCTTATTTCCTTAAGAGGAGTGCAAAATTAATAATGTGATATTATTAATAATTAACAACATGATATTATTAATAATTAACAACAAAATAAAGATTATCACTCAATATCTATAATTAGAATAAATATACAAAATATTAGATTTAATCATTTAAGATGTCCTCATATATTCTCCTTTCGTTTAAATTGATTAAATTTATTCACAAAATGCTTATTTTGATAGAGTATAGAATTAATAATAATAAGATTAATATAATTATAATATTAATAGTATAAAAATAAGTAAAATATATTAATTATATAATAATAATGATAATATAATAATAAAAATAATATTATCATAATAATAATTTTTAAATTAAATAATATAAATAATAATAATAAACGAAATAAAAATAATACTTGATAATAATTGACAAAATGATTATGGATAATCATAGTTAAGTTTGATGTTGATAAATATGTCCAATATAACTATAATCTTAAATCTGCCTCTAAAAGAAATGTTTTCAAATATGGTTTAGCAATGGTAGAGGATCCACAAGTGAAAAGGTAAAAGAATAAAAGACTATAAGACTTGTGTGAGAATATGAAGAACATTTAAGAAAGCGTTAATATATTACGAATATGTATAGATTAACATTTATTTGAAATATCTTTGTTTAACAAAATGATTGGTATAATAGATGGTACATGTAAAAGAAATAGATTAATCTAATAATCTAATATTATATAGTTAAATATTATAATAACTTTAAAATTAATAATACAATATTATTAAAAATAATATATAAATATGATAATAAATATATAAAATTAAATATAGTTATAATATATTAGTATAATATTATTATATTATAATAATATTATTATATTATAATAATATTATATTATTATAATATAATTTTATCTTAAATAAACATAACCTTAAATAAAGTGTACATTAAATCTTATGGAATACCTTTTCTAATTGAACCATGATTTGAACCCTTAAGGATTATCATTAGATTTGTAATTACAATTAAGGGATCTTTGAGGGGAGGTTTTTGGATATTTTTGTTGGAATTGGATGAGAGCCTTGCTATTGTCGCCTAGGGTTTTTGCATTCATAGGCCGACTGCTTGTGTGAGGCTTACCTTGTGCAGGTTGAGTGACAATCAACCTTGTTGGTGCGAGAGACATTAATGCTGTGCGTTGGTAAATCTGTTTTATGGGCTCCAAATCTTTGGGGAATGGAGCTATTGCTTCTGGTGTCTTAGCTAAAGGTGGTTCAAAGAATTTCAAGAAGGTCGTGGCAAAGGCGGTTCCTCTTCTGGAAGGGGTGAAATTCTTCACAAAGGAAGTACAGTCGAACAATGGAGAAGATGGTAGAGGAAGAGGTAAGAATCTCCCTGACACTTCATTGGTTGTCTTTCCTAATTCGCAAATAGCTAATTTTATTTTGTTTGAGAAGAATAGACTTAGAAATTCTGCCATTTTTCTTGTGGCTTTGGATGTAAATAAGTTACCTTCTAGGAATTTTTTGAATGCTTGGTTACATGATACATGGGGCAAGAAACTTGGTTTTTCCTTTTTCTTCTGTAGGATGGTGCAAAAGGGGCTTTTTTGACATTCTAATAACCTTAATAGTAAAAAAGAAGTTATTAATTGAAAATATTGGAATATAGGGTTTGGGTGCTTTAGGGCCATATCTTGGGACCCCAAGGCTAATACAAATGAGATTTTGGCTCTCTCGAGTCCTAGATGGATTACCATTCAAAATGTCCCCCTGTATCTATGGAATGTTATTCCTAATGTGGTGGAACCCTTGAGGAAGGTGTTGTGAATAGATGAAACAATCTCACTTTTGCTACACATGAATGCTAGGCTACTTGTGGCTCTAAATCTTGGAAATGATCTCCTTGATGATGCCAAAATTGAGCTTATTAGTGATACTGGAGTATGCCCCATCAAATATTTGGGGGGTTTAAATGCTTTCTTTCTTTGTAGAAGAGAGGGACATCTTAGGAGAAATTGCTCCCTCATTAAGAGAACTAACAAATCTGCTAACCCTATAGGTGATCCTAAACCTAGCCCTACTGCGACCCTAGGTTGTGAATCGAATGACTCACCCTCCTCTCCGACATCTGTTGATCCCTCAGGCCTCTCTGTTGGTTTTACCATATCTTTTGTTGCTAGCCCTATGATGGACAAATTGGACACCCTATGTGCTGAAATTAGGAAAGTCAGTTGCTCCTCGACTGGTGTTCAACCCTTTGCTAATCCTAAATGATCATGTGATGTCCTTGAAGTTGCTAGAAACACCCCATATTCATAGGAAGCCTAATTCTTAGTATATTATCCTAGAGGAATTCAAAAAGCCGAATGAAACCCGACACACGGTATTTTGGATTTGGCCTGAAGACTAAAGATGGGTGTGATAGAAACAAGGAATTAAATCCTCCCCCTTTGATTAACACCTCTTGTGCCATAAGTGGCTCCCTTGGGAGTTCTATTCCATATTTCTCCCCTCTAATAGGGCTGGTAAACATTCTATGTGCTCAGATGTGTTCCTTTCTGATGATAATAAGGCTTCAAACCTTTTTGCTAGTCTACTTGAGAAGAATCTATCTCTTGGATCTAGTACTCGTACCCCCATTCGATTTTGGAATTAAAATCAATAATGGTGGGGATATGACTTGTAAGACTGGTGCTCCTATTGCTGATGGTGATTCCTTGATGAACATGGAGGTTGAGGTCTTTGGTATGAAGGATAAGATTAGTGAGGATACTGAAAATTGGGCCATGGTTCCTTTTGGGAGACACTCCAATGTTGGCATAGTAGAGGAAGCTATGAAAGAGTATGGGGATAGGATGACTAAAAGAAAGAAGAGTTCTAGAAAACATAAAAAACAAAAAAAATGGCTAACAACCCCCATGTAGATGCTGATCAAGAATTTATTTTTAAAAGGAAGAGAGGGAGACCTAGTGGCTCCTCCAATAGCTCCAAGGAGGTGAGGACTCCTAAAGGAAAGCTGACCAAATGCTATGCTAGATTTAAGGCTCCTATGCAAACCTCCCCATAAAATTTTGTATGGAGTTAAACATCACATCTTGGAATGTAAGGGGCTTGAAAACCCTAGATAGGAAATATGTTGTTAAGAGATTTTTGAAATTGTACAAAAACATGGACATCCTTATATTGCAAGAAATTAAGGCAGTGGATTTTTGGCTGTATATTAATTTGAAATGTATTTGGAGGGATACAAGGAATTTTACTACAAAGCATTCTAAATGCAAAGGTAGACCAACTATCCTTCTAAATAAGAAATGGTCTGATCATGTTTCTAGATGGGGTTGTTCACCTTGTAATAGGCTTATGTGGGTCATTCTGAAGTTTAAGGAGTTTGGGGAGTGCTCGATGTATGCTCTTAATGACTATAATTGTAGAACGGAGTTATGGAGGTGGATGTTTGACTTGGAGAATATCTCCTGGATGCTTGGGGGAAACTTAAACATGGTGGAGAACCCAGTGGATAAGGTAGGGGGTATAATTTTGAGAGGAAGGGGGAGTAAAAGATCTTCTGGACCAGGATGATTAGTTAACTTGGTCTCATGGACCCATTGGTAGGTTGCAAGAAATATTATCAAGGCATTTGGTTCACTTGGTGTAACAACCAAAAGGGGAATAAAAGGATTTACTATAGGTTAGACAAATCTACTTCGGTAAAGATTTTTTCAGAATATGGAAGGATAGTGAAGGACCTAAGATGAAGGCTATTGTTGGCAACAACAATGGAGGAAAACTGAGAGGGGGGGGGGTGAATCAACTTTCACTGGATTAAACAACTTAAGCACAATTTTAGATTTGATAAGCTACAATAAGAACAAAGATAAGCATAATAACATCGACACACATAAAACCAAGCTTTTGATGTGGAAAACCTGGTTAAGGGAAAAACCATAGTGGGAACCTACCCACAATGAGATGATACTCTGCAATAGTATGGGTAAATATTATAATGGCAAATGCACATGCATTTAGGCACACTGCCTAGAGCTCACTGCTCAAAATATGATAACCCGGAAGGCTACAAACCTTAGGAAAGGCTCACTACCTTACAAGAAAATCTGGACAACAATCTGGTTTAGATGAACTGAAAGAATAACATCTCCAAATGCTTGATGACAGTTCTGGTTAAGCACATTTGTCTGCTCTGCAACACTCTCTGCTCAATACTTCATACCAAAATATGAATTCACTTATTTGCACATACACCACTCTCACATAATGCAAACACAACACCTATTACCCACCGATATCCAAATTACAAAAATATAACACCTATTTATACAAATCATCAACCTTAACTACAAGGTCAACTCAACCCTCATGACCTAATTGCCAAATTACATCACACGATACATAAATCAACCACTAGACCAATATAATCCCAAGATGACATAGCATGGACCCAAATCAAATCCTTGAACATGCAACACCACAAAAAATCTTGTCAAGATAATCCGCAACACGCTACACCACTAAAAATGTCACATAACACAAAGAACATCACTGAACCCATAAGATCCTCAATAACATGCACAATGATCAACACGACCAGCAAAAAAAATAGGACACGATTAGGAAACACCAATAGGCACGTTAGAACCATCCGCAATAGCTGTACCAACACCACTTAATCAAATCTTCATCGATCAACACGCTGATACTCAAGAACACTCAAAAAAAAACAATCAAGACTAGAAGGATAACTTGCAGAGCACCAAATCATGAACCATTAGAATTGAAGATACACATGAACATGGCAAACACTCTCCCAAATCCGTAACTCAAGATATAATCATTTAGGAGCACAACGAATAAAACACCAGAAAACTACAACACTGAACATTGAAAAACCAATCCTCATTACCGAAATCCAAAACCCGATAAAATCACCACATAGCATTATGAAACCAACTCTGAATCAAGTATCTCTAGTTGATTTAGCATATTAAATAGATAAACCAACTATATCAACTCTCTGCAATCACCAACATACTAAAACATAGGAATATGTTGACATCAATGACAACAACATATCCTAGCAGCAACAATGTCCAACAATCTCCCCCTTTGACATTGACGACAATAGATGAATGTGTAAAACAATCAATGCAAAGAAAGAAATCAACACCAACAATCTCCTCTTGAGATCATGCACACAAAGCTTCCAAGATAAGGCTATTTTTCACATGCTTCTCTCCCCCTTTGACAATAATGCCAAAGACACATACATATCATGCAACTCTCCCCCTTAGAACAAACTCACAAATATGAACATCTGAACCATTCACTGTCTACTCCCTCGGAGTAATAGCACATACTCATCAATTTAGATAAGAAGATAAGACTATGAAGTCCACTGGATTGATGCATCTCAATGCATCTAGTTCTCATCAGGAGGGGCATAGACCCCTAACTTATGTCTCAGATATACAAATGTATCTGCAGGCAAAGGCTTAGTAAAGATATTTGCAATTTGATCGTTTGTAGATACATATTCTAGTTTGAATTCTTCCTCGGCGAGTTTCTCCCTCAAGAAATGATACTTAAATGATATATGCTTTGTTTTAGAATGCAGTACTAGATTCTTGGAAATATTAATAGCACTTGAATTATCACAATATATAATAGTAGGCTCATCATAAATAACTCTAATGTCCGTCAGCATCTGTTTCATCCAAACTACCCGAGTACAATTGCTAGCAACAACAATGTATTTAGCTTCTGCAATAGATAGAGAAATATCATCTTTCTTCTTACTTGCCCAAGAAACAAACTTCTTTCCCAAAAGAAAGCTCCACTAGTAGTACTCTTCTGGTCATCAACATCACCTGCCCAATCAACATCAGTATAAGCACATAACATGAAATCATCATTCTTCGGATATCAAAAACCATAGTCAACTATCCCCTTCAAGTATCTAAAAATCCTCTTTACAGTAGTGACATGACTTTCTTTAGGATTTGCCTAAAATCTTGCACAAAGACAAATAACATGCATAATGTCTAGTCTAGTTTAAGTCAAGTATAGCAGTCCATCGACCATAGATCTTGTATATGGTGAAAATGGATACAATAGTATTGAAAGACTAAATGAATTCAACCACAAAACCCTAGCCTAACAACAACAAAGATCCACCATAACATATGAAGATTACCTAAGATAATGCAAATCAAATGAAATCACAAAGATTATAGCATCACATGTCCAATAGGGTTTGAATCTCCATTCTTCCTATCTCCATTGATCTTGCTTGATATATTTGCTCTCAAATTTTATGTGTGCACAAGAGCTCAACAAAGAACGGAAATGTGGTTGCAAGTAGGCTTGATTAGGATGCATAGGTTGATTCGATTGATTAGGGTTGTTAATGAAGGAAGCATCTCCTTATATAGAAGAAACTATAAGAAATGGAGGGATACGATTGAGAGGTGTAAACGATAAATGGTCGGCTATGATTAGAGGATAGGTAAAAGAAATAATAAAATAATGAGGGTAGGTAGTGTAGGAATTAAGAGATGAATGACATGTGTCATGGGTAGAAAAGGTTAATGAATTAATTAAATAAATAAAGATTTATTTAATTAATAGAAGAAATGGGATAAAATTAAATAAATAAAAGTATTTATTTAATTTAGGAAAAGGATAATTTAAATAAATAAATGTATTTATTTAAATGAGAAATATGGCTAGAAGAGGATAAATGAATTAATTAAATAAATAAAGATTTATTTAATTAATAGAAGAATTAGGCTAAAGTAAGTAAATAAATAAAGATATTTATTTAATTAGACATGACAATTTTAGGTGTCTACAGATCTATACAAGGTTTGATTAACTTTCTAAGATTCATCATGCTTAGACAACTTGCATCCAGTTACCATAGGAGTTCCAATAGGTTTGGAATCAACTAACCAAATTTTTTTCAACAATTCCTTCACATACTTAGATTGAGAAATGAAAATACCTTTATCAGTCTATGTAATTTGCAATTCTAAGAAGAATTTCATCTCACCTATCATAAACATCTCAAACTCTTTTTGCATATCTCAACAAACTTCTTACTCAAATCATCACCTCTAAAAATAATGTCATCAACAAAAAATTCAACAATCAAAATGTTACCATTATCAACCTTAAAGTATAAATTACTATCAACAGTACCTTTGCAGAATCCCAACTTCATCAAATACCTGTCTAATCTAAGCACACCAAGCCCTAGGGGCTTTTTAAGTCCATACAATGCTTTCTTCATTTTGCACACCATGTATCCTTCATCTGATAATGAAAATCCATCCGGTTGCTCAATGTAGACTTCCTCTTCCAAATCACCATTCAAAAAGGCTGACTTCACATCCATCTGATATACCTTGAAGTTATTATAAGCAACATATGCAAGAAGTAATCTAACAACTTCAATTCTTGCTACTGGAGCAAAAGTATCCTTATAATCAATACCTTCCATATGTGAATATCCCTTACATACCAACCTTTCTTTTTTTCTAACTACTTCACTAGCTTCATTCAATTTATTTTGGAACACCCATTTTGTACCAATCACATTCTTGTCTTTAGGTCTTAGAACAAGTTCCCACATATTGTTCTTCTTAATCTAATTCAACTCTTCTTCTATAGCTTTTATCAAATTTTCATCTTTACATGCTTCAACAACATCTTTAGGTTCAATCGTGGAAATCAAACATATTTCTTCAGCAACAATCCTTCTCCTAGTCATCGCACCTTTATTTTCTCACCAATATTCTGCTTTTTTGAATGATTTAATCTTACATACCTTGGAGTTTTCTGATTGTTCTAATTATGATTCTCAGGTTCCTGAAATTCTTCACCGACAGTAGCAATATCTGGATTGACTGTCTCTACTAGATCATTCTGCTTTAGGCTCTCAATATCTACTTTCTTTGAAATAACATCTTGATCATCAATTTGCATGCTCTGATCTTCTTCTCATGACATTCATCAACCTTCACTTTTGCACTTTCCACTATCTTTCTCAACCTCTTATTGTAACACTGGTAGGTCTTGATCTTAGTAGAATAACCCAAGAAGATTCCTTCATCACATCTTGCATCAAACTTTCCTATATCCTCATCTCTTTTGATATAACATTTGCTTCCAAATTTTTTGAAATATCTAACTGTAGGAACATGACCAAACTATAACTCATAAGGAGTCTTACCGAAATCACCTTTTATATGCACCCAGTTGAATGTGTATAGAGTAGTGCTAATAACTTCTCTCCAAAAGGTTTGTAGAACATTCCCTTCAACCAACATAGTCCTGCCAACATCCAAAATAGTTCTATTTTTCCTTTGAACAAATTCATTCTGCTGAGGGGTTCTAGGAGCAAATAACTGTCTTCTAATTCCATGCTTTTCACAAAATGAATCAAACTCACCGGATATGGATTCTCCTCCTCTGTCTGATCTTAGACATTTCAACTTCAATCTTGTCTCAGTCTCCACCTTAGCTTTTAATATCTTGAATTTCTCCAGTGCTTCTGATTTCTCTCTTAGAAAAGTAACCCACATCATTCTAGAGTAGTCATTAATCAACAACATGAAATACCTATCATCCTGCATGATTCTCACTCTTGTAAGTCCACACAAATCAATATGTACAAGATCTAACAATCCATTAGATGTATACAACTTACTTTTAAATGAAATTCTTGTTTTCTTTCTTAACTGACATTCTTTACATACCAGATTGGAAGGTTTCACAATTTTGGGCAAATCTCTAATAACTTGAGTAGAACTTATCGTAACCATGCAGTCAAAATTAACATGACAAATTCTTCTATGCCACAACCAACTTTCATCTATCTGAGCAATCAAACAAATTTTCTCACCAACATTTAGATGAAAGATATTACCTTTAGTCTTAGTTCGTGATGCAATCTCTATACCAGAGGCATTTAGAATCTTTCATTTACCATTCTTGAATTGTAAATCATATCCCTTATCAACCATCTTTCCAACACTCAAAAGATTATGCTTCAAACTTTCAACATATAAGACATCATTAGTAATATGCTTACCATCAAGAGAAATAACACCTCTACCATGAATTACACAAGCTTTATCATCTCCAAATCTCACTATACCACCATCATACTTCTTCATATTCACAAATTTACTTTTATCAACTATCATATGATGTGAACAACCGCTATTAATTACCCATTCATCTTTCTCTTCAATCTATGTAGCCACAACTTTCTCCTCAACAATGTAGCTTTTAGAATTCACTGGTATCCGATTATCTTCCTTGATAGCAATAAATATAAATTCATCTTCTGAATTCCCATTCTCAGACTCTTCATCTGTCACACCTTCATCAACAACATAATAACATTTATTCTGAAATTTGTACTTCCGGTTAGGCTTATAGGGCTTATAATACTTATCATGCTTCTCATATCAATCATACCTATCATACTTTGACATTCTTTTAGAACACCTAAAAGCAATATGTCCTATTTTATTACAAAAAAAACATTTTAAAGGAAACTTTCCATCATACTTACCGACTCCTTTAGGCAATCTCTGAGCAATAAGTGCTTCAAGCTCATCCAACTCTCTTTCATGTTCTTCCCTCTCTCTCATTTCTCTTCCATATATGGAAACCCTAGATAAAATTTCTCTTGGATCATACTTTTGCTTCCTAGATACAAAGGCTTTAAAAGAAGTCTCAGATTTACCATGTGATTCTCCAATTTTGCTCAACTCAAATGCAACAAACTTACCAACCAACATGTCTTTTTTCATAGTGGTCATAGTCTAGATCTCATTAATAGAAACAACTTTAGATTTGTAAGCAGGAGGCAAGGATCTCTACACTTTAACAACAATCTCATCTTCTTCAAGAGTTCCATCGGTACATCTAATGTTCATGACAAGTTCATTTACTTTAGTCATAAAGGATGATATGATTTCATCTTCTCCCATCTTCAGCATCTCATACTTTTCTTTCAAACTCTGGAATTTAGCAACTTTGACATGTTTATCTCCTTCATACAAGGTCTCTAACTTTTCCTAGATCTCATGTGCAGTCTGCAAGCCCATCACATTTGTCATCTTTGAATCGATCAAGGCACTCAACAATGCTTATTTAGTTCTTATGTTATGTTCAACATCCTTGATCTCATTTGCAGTAACCAGGCCATTCTGAGGAACATTGTAGGTATTCTTTGTAATCTTCCAATAATCATCTGCAAGACACTTCAAATGACAGTCCATCCGGTCCTTACCTACAATGTAATTGCTTCCATCAAATCTAGGGCTCTCTTTCTTGAAAACATAGGTTTCCATCTCATATCTCCTCAAGTAGTCAAGCTTCTTCCGAAGGATCTATCTTTGATACCAATCGTTGGCAACAACAATGGAGGAAAACTGAGAGGGTGGGGGGGGGGGGGTGAACCAGTTTTCACTAGATTAAACAACTTAAGCACAATTTCAGATCTAATCAACTAAAACAAGAACACATATCAACACAATAAAAAAAACACACATAACACCAATATTTTGATGTGGAAAACCCGGTTAAGGGAAAAACCACGGTGGGAACCTACCCACAATGAGATGATAATTTGTAGTAGTATGTGTAAATATTACAATGGGGAATGCACATGCATTCAGGCACACTTCCTAGAGCTCATTGCTCAAAATATGATAACCTAGAAGGCTACAACCCTCAGGGAAGGTTTACTACCTTACAAGAACATTCAAACAACAATCCAATTTAGATGAACTGAAAGAATTTAGCATCTCCAAATGCTTGATGACAGTTTTGGTTAAGCACATTTGTCTACTCTGCAACACTCTCTGCTCAATACTTCATACCGAAATATGAATTCACTTATTCATACATACACCACTCTCCAATAATGTAGACACAATACCTATTACCCACCGATATCCAAATTACATAAATATAACACCTATTTATACAAATCATCAACCTTGACTACAAGGTCGGCTCAACCCTCAAGACTTAATTACCAAATTACATCACACAATACATAAATCAATCACCAGACCAATACAATGCCAAGATGACATATTAGCATGGATCCAAATCAAATCCTCAAACATGCAACACCACCAAAAATATCACCAAGATCATCCGCAGCATGCTACACCACCAAAAAGGTCGCATAACATGAAGAACATCACTAGACCCATAAGATCCTCAATAATGTACACAATGATCAATGGAGACCAGAAAAACAAATAGGACATGATTAGAAAACACCAACAAGCACTTTAGAACCATCCGCAATAGCTGCGCCAACACCACTTAATCAAATCTTCATCGATCAACACACTGATACTCAAGAACACTCAAACAACAACAAATGGGACTAGAAGGATAACTTGCGGAGCATCAAATCATGAACCATTTGAATTGAAGATACACATGAACATCCCAAACACTCTCCCAAATATGCAACTCAATATATAATCATTCTAAAGCACAATAGATCAAACACCAGAAAACTGCAACAGTGAACACTGAAAAACCAATCCTCATACTGGAATGCAAAACCTGATAAAATCACCACATAGCATCATGAAACCAACTTTGAATCAAGTATCTCTAGTTGATTCAACATATTAAATAGATAAACCAACCAAATCAACTCTCTGCAATCACTCGAATACCAAAACATAGGAATATGTTGACATCAACGAAAATAACATATCCTAGCAACCCAACAGTTACCCCATGCACTCTGTCTGATCACCATCCTATACAAGCTGTAATTTCCCATAATAATTTGCTATCTAGAAGAGATATCAAAATAGATGCATTTTCTCTCAACACTACCTTATTAGGAAGAGAGGATATTAAACAAGTGATCCTTATCTTTAAAAAATTAAACACAGTAGTCCCATCAAGGGTTGTATCCAAAAGGTGCACAACTGGAGGATCCTCTTTGAAATTGTAGGGAAGAAAATGGCCAAGGATTCAATGAAAGAGGAAACCATATCTCACCCCAGGCTTCATCAAGCATAAGAGGTCTTGTAGACTGATCCTTCAAGCCCTGAGAGATTAGACATCCTATTTAATGCCAAAAATTCACTTAGGAAGATCTAGAATGTGAGGATCTAGGGGGCCAAAACTAGAGCGAGTCTAAATTAGTTGGTGCTTTGTGATAAAGGATCCAAATTCTTCTTCTAGTTACATAAGTCTAAAGAGGCTAAGGTCAATATTGATAGTATTTGGGAAGATGGAGATATTATTTTAGTTCAATTAGGAAATTTAAAATCCTTTACCCAGTTTTATCAAAGGTTGTTCTCCTTAGAAGATAATACGCAAAACAAGGTAAGGCCCAAAAAATATTTGAGAGGTATCATTCTGAGAAAGGTGATCTTGGAAGATGCTGAGATGTTGAACAAAGACCTTTTTGTAGAAGAAGTTAGGGAAGCTATCCTGGAACTTAGTAATGGGAAATCTCCAAGACTTGATGGTATCTTGGTTGAATTTTACCAAGATTGCATTGAATGGGTGGAGGAGGATCTCTTGCAGGTTTATCACGAGGATTTTGATAGGGGATGTTTGTAATGCCCGCCAAAATAACCTAGAGAAAATAACTAATCCAACTAACAGATATAGATAATTTAAATAAAAAAACATATACTAATGCAACATATTAAACTACCAATACTCATATGATTTAAACATCATCTACAAGAATGCATAAACATCTTCTATGCAACCTTATCATTACAACATATTACACAAGTGAAATATCATTACTCAACTATCAATTCCCTAGGGTACTTCAACGTCATTACTTAATCACATTAACAGATAAGCATATCCATAATTATGATACCATTATCATTCATGACATTTAGTTCTCAATCAATTAGTTCCTTCCTAATAATATAATTATGAACTATCAAATGAAAACCTACATATCCCCATTAACTCTTGGATTCATTTTAATGCACCAAGTCAAATGTTCCTAATTCCCTTTTAAAAACCACCAAGCATGATAATATCTTCCTTCCACATGAAGTATCATCTACTTAATTTCCTTTAAGGGTAGCCATATAACCTACAAGCTACTCATTCATAATCATATTCTAAAGATAACCAACAATAACAAATAACATCTTTTCAATTTAGTGCTTTCACTCATAGACATTCATGATAATTTAACATTCCCACTACCATCCATAGATACACACAAGATGTTCCAATCACATTACTTAATCATTAAATTCCTTTCAATCTAGAATTACATACATAATGAATATCCATTTACATCAATCATAATCTATTACAACTCATCATGATCCCATCCTACTATGAGTCCTATTATGTATATGATCACAAGATACCAGTTACATAATCTTTCTTTACAATTTTACATCTTCCCCATGATATAAAATACATGATTTCAATATCAATTACATAGATTACATTCCAAGAATCCATCCACAAGAAGATAATATATTAATCCATATCCACACATGCTAGCATCTTACGAAGAACATCCCAATGGAAGAAGGCATGAAACCACCTGACCATGTGGAACCATAAGGAACCAACCCCTGTGCTAGGAGATGAGATGAGGTTCCAACTCACGCTCTAGACCTAGGCTGACACCTCACAACCAAGGGACTCAACAAGACATCCACAAAATATAAACAACCATATAGCAATAAGCCATATCACATCACGAGGCTAAATCAAAAGCAATAAACTCCCAAAGGTGCACCAACAATCAAGGCATAAGGATCATGGGCACATGTAGGGAAGAGTGTTATCACATGCTACCCTCACATAGAAGGGGCCAAGACACACCCTAATAGACATGTGGAACTGTCTCAACCTTGGAGCCAATCAAGGGAGTTTGGTTTACCGTCTCTACGGTCTTCCCAAGATCATCCCGAGTCTCTACTCAAGGGCAATGAGGTGGGGCCAAAACCAAATTATTATCTTATTAAGTGAGTCTTAATTACCCAACCCACTAATTAATTATTATGGTTATCACTTGAAAATTAAAGGAAAACTCTCCATGTGCTTCCATGATAGGTCTAGACCCTAAGAATCCTTACAAGGAACCTCTTAGAAGCCTATTGCTCATGACACCGATCCTACACATGCAAAAGCCCACTCCCCCTAACCATGGACCAAGACCTTAGGGTGAAACATAACAATAATAAAATTGCATGGAGGTTCGAACATATAATCAAATAATAATAACATCATACTGATACAAATCTGAAGCATAACAAGGACTATAAAGCCATCATGTAAACAAGACCCTCAATCATCAAAAGCACAATAATAAGCAAGAGTAAGCCATAAGCCTATCTTATTCAGCCACAAAATAGTATCACATCCTCAACAGTGGAGCATATCCATCATGCTGAAGCTTACATAAGTCATCCTCAACAACAAGACATTCTCTTACTTGCTGGAGCTATAACTTGCACATCTCTCAATAGAAAGGCATTATCCAACTTGCTGGATCCAAAATAACAATAAAATATCATTACTGAGCCAAAAACCATCTTAGAGATATTGAAGACATTCATCAAAAATCCTCTGGTACAAGCCAAAATCCAAAAATTGATCTCAGAAGAACCAAAATTGCCTAACTAGCAAAACAGGGTAGGTCAACGCATCCATGGAGTAGTTTAGCACATACATGATGTATTTTAGAGCATCCAAGGTGAATAATAGTGCATCCATGCCATTCTATAGCACATTGATACCATTCTGCAACACATCCATGCTAGAGACCAAAAACTTGAAAAAGGGAAGAGGTTAAGTCATGATTCTACCCAAAACTGAACATAGAATCACAAAAGGGCACAAATTCACTTCTAGAAGGTGCAGAAGCTAAAATAGAGCCAAAGAAAAACACAAATAAAGCATCAAGACCACACAAGAGCAATCCAACAACATAAAACTATCCCAAGCAAAGAGATGTACAAAATTCTAAAAAATGGGACTCCTGATAGAGTCAATTGAATAATCTACTCACAAGGAGAAATAACAAGACTCCTTCAATCACAAAGACAACAATAACACTCCAAAAACCACACACCACAATGCTACTCTAAACAATATATATACCATTCTTTTTCCCGCATCCGTATAGTAAAATTATAATAAATATATCCAAATTGTACTTTTCCCACAACCAATTCATTCATGAAGCATGCAATCTTTTCCGGAAAGAAAAATTCACAAAGAAGAGAAAACTCCACTGACCTGGAAGAGCACAAGTTATGGCAATGCAAATCTTAGAAGATAAAAATCCAATCCAACAAGCTTCCCAAATCAAAAATCAAAGTCCAATCAAGCAATTCCAACTTTAGACAAATCAAAAATCACAAAGTTGTCAAAAATCATTTAGAAGCCAACCCCCGAAAATGCACAAAGCAACCCAATAAATAAAAAAATGAATTCAAAACTGATGCCCTCCTAAATGGACAAGGTTAGCAGATGACAAACAACACACAAAAACCAAAAGATCGTTTAGTGTTAGTCAATCAAAAACTAATCTAAAAAGGCATACCAAGAGAGACACTAAAAACATGCTAATATATCTAACTAAAGAAACAAAGATAATGAGACATCTCCAAATGCCTCTTAGCATGGTCTTGGCTCCTTTCTCCCTTGTTCCTCTCCTCTCCAAGTTCCAAAATAGTGTAGCTCTCAACAACTTTTTGCACTATGGATGCTTATGGAGGATTGAGATTGTAGTATTGTGCTTCAAAATGTGAAATGAAAAGCTAATGCTATGATAATATTAAAATGATTTATTTTAACCAAAATGACAAGATATTAGATAATTATGTTAAAATGCTCTCTAAAAATGCCTATAGCTTAAATGCATACAAGTTTTTCAGGATCTGGATTATGAAGAAATGGGCTCTATTTATAGGAAAAATGGAGCAATGGATGGTTGAGATTGAGCAATCTCAACAAGGGTCAGGATTGAATGATTTCAAATCCATGTGAGGGCTTTCAACCCAATCCTAGGATGACAAGTGTCAATGTGAGATAGGTTGAGAGGAGAGGGAATAAGCATTAAATGCCTGATATGACCTTGGGATTTAAAGTCAAGGTTGGTTGAATGAATAAACTCTTTATTCAAAGAATAAAGCTTTTATCCAATGGATAAACTCTTGTGCAAATGCAAAATGGATGAATATGGTCAAAACAATAAATGTTTGGGGAGACAAGTTTGAAATAACCATAAATGGTTATGTAAGAGCCATAAATGGTCATGTAAGAGCCATTAGTGGTCTTGGAAGACTTTGGGGGTTAATTTGTTGAACACACAAAGCATTAAATGCTTTTCAAAGACTTTGGAGTCTTTGAGAAGTGACTCCATTTTGCTTAGGAATGTGACAATAATTAGGAGATGGATTAGGCTAATTAGGAAGGGGTTAGAAGAATCTAGAAGGGGATTAGATTTTGCAAGTGGATTTGGTGGGTGAGGGAAAATAGGATTTTATTAAAATAAAAATTCATTTATTTCAATAAATGTGTGCAAGTTGCTATTGTAGGAAAATGCAAGTGGGGGGGGGATAATGATTTAAATAAATGTTCTATTTAATTTATTTAAAAGAGGAAAAAGAGATTTTATTAAATAAATAGATTTTATTTATTTAATTGTTTGGAATTTGATTTAATGAATTAATTAAAATAAATTGAATAATTTATTTAATTAATAGAAGAATGTTTGGAGATGAATTAATTAAATATTAATTTAATTAACCGATGGCTAGTGGATTTTTAATCAAATAAATATGAAATATTCATTTAATTAAAATGGACAGATTTGTGCGACTACAAAAACTATAGGAGAATTTCAACCAAATAGTGACAAAGGTAATAATAAATCAAAACCATTAAATAAAATAACCTCATGGGAAAAATAAAAATACAAAAGCCCAATAATCAAGTAAACCAAAGTCAATATAAAATAAATATCACAATTAAATATAAAATCACAAACCATATAAATAAACAATAAATAATAAATCAAAGGAAATACAAATAAATGCCACCAATTAATTATAAAGCCACAACTATATAAAATAATAAATCCAAAGCTCCACAAATAAAATAATTAAACATTAAATAAATATCCAATAAACATTAAATAAAAAAAAAGTTTAAACCATTAAATCAAAGCTTAATAAACAATAATCAAATAACATTAATAAATATTAAACCTCAATAATAAATTACCAATAATAACTAAATACATAAACTATACCATAAATTAATTTAATTTAACATTAATAAACCATACAAATCAAATATTAATTAATCACATAATCACATACTCATAACACCTCAAGGCAACCCGACGTAAGGGTCTAACAATACACTGCAAGACGACACAAGACAACTCAACTAAGACACTAGACTAACTAGGTTATCAACTAAGACCTAGAGTATAAGGAAGGAAACTTATGCCATCTCCAACAACTTGCCATTGGGATAAGACATGCTCAAACCCGTGAGACCAGGTGGAGTTGATGTCTAGTACCTGCAATCTTGCAACTACCAATAACTTGAGACGACATATGCAATAACATTTATATATCATAAATGATCAGGCAAGTGATAGAGAATCACAATGTCATATCATGCTCATAATGAGTGATATGACATTGTCTCTAACACAAATACACTAGAAGACAATCACAATCATTATATCATCAACTCAATCATCACAATCATGGAATAGAGTTAGAATAATCAAGATGCCATCATAAGCTCTTAACAATATGGACCAAATAATTAAGATAATATAGATCATCAAAGTAAATCCATCATCATAATAGTCTATGATATATCAATCATCCATATAAGTCATCATGTGTCAAATGTCCATATAAATGTCCAACATCATCTCATCCAATGTAATCATCAAGTGGGGTTAGTAAAATCATGATATCATCATAGTCCCATAAGAAATATAATCTATACATGAATAATGAGTGCATTTATATCACTACACATAAGTCTGGCCATCATAATAGTCCAGGACATAATTTCATCCACATAAATTATAAGGAATCCACCAATATCAAAGATACTATCAATATAAAGAATGAAACAAGAGATATCAGACCATGCATAAATCTAAAAATGTTTATCACACCCCCTCATAAAAGGATAAGTCAGGTAGAGGCACTACATCCTCCCCCCTAAAACTTGACTTACTCCTGGAAATCACAAACTTAAGGTGAAGATGTACCCACACATCAATCTAAAACTTCTTTTGAATACAAACAAAGTATATCTTTCCTATAGAACATTTACACACAATATACATAATGTCCTCACTAAAGGATTTGTCAATCATTAAAACATCCCATTTCAAACATTTCCTAGCTCAAAGCAAGATAATGACAACAAAAGTTTCCTTACTATTCTTCAATTATTCAAGTGAATGCATTACATAAGAGATAAAACAACTTACAAAACTCTTACTAGTTACAATAGGCATGCTGAATCATTAAAATATCTTCAAGATAACTTTATTTAACCACATTTTTCAAGACTAAAACTATAATTCCTATCACCGAGTTAGCATCTATAAGAAAAAATCACAATAACTCACACCATTCAAGCATGGCCACATTCCTTTAATACCTAGTTGCACACAATCAAGATGACAGATATACATTTTACATAATATTTTACACATGAGCACATCCTTATATTATTAAAGAAGCCACATGTCATACACCCATATGAGGAATTTTTCAAGAATAAGCTTCCTTCAAGACCAAATAAAATCAAAAGAATCTCACAATCTTCAGAAATCTATATCCTATAATGTCAAGGGAAAACAAGATTCACAGTATTCAAACTTCCTAGTCTCTAACACACTTCCACTACGCTACTCTGATACAAACATTCAATGCATCTTTCATCCAATCAAATCATTCAAAGGCACTCTAATCCATTAATTATACCTGATATATATACATAAGCACTCATTCAAGATATGAAATCAATAGTTCCTTTTGTATTTATCTATTTCATATATTACAAATTCCTCAAATTCAAATGTGTGTAAGGGAAAAAGTGAGACTAAGTATGGAAACCCTAATCCCACTCTCATACACACTCATGGAATATGAAAGAGCCTAGGGAGGTAATGCATGTCGGCTACTTCTTATGAGAAAGAGAGAGCTATGGATTACCTCTTAGGTTTTCTATTCCTTTGCTATAAATGAGAGAGAGAGGAATGATGCAAAATGCAATCTAACCTAGAAAGCAAGTAAGCAAGCAAACCTTAAACTGAGAATGCAGATCAAATACCAATTGATACATTGCTGCAAAGTACAGATTAGAAGGAAAAATCAGAGGTATACCTATGTCTGAAATCTGAGCAGAAATGTCCTGGACTAGGGTGCCACGTCACTGTCTTGATTCTGCAATTCTGGAGCTGCAACTGACATGAGGGATTCTGAGACCATCATAGTGTCGTTTTGCCAAGTCCTGATGATAGAGGGCATGACCATGGCACCACACCACTGTCCTAGGTAGGAATAGGGTGCCACATCCCTATCCTTGGGGCTTTTGTGAAGATCTGCAACCTAGAACTATCCTTGTGTGGTCTTTCGGTCCCGAAACTTCCAGCGACGCTTGGATCCAAACCTGTACCTGAAGCTGAAAAAGAGGGTTTGGGGTTGCTATATAGGATTTTGCCTTAGTCAAACCCCACTGTTGGTGATTTCCACCTCCACGAATAGACGATAATGTACTAAAAATGTGTGTGCAAGAATCTTGTGTGTGTGTGCAAGATCCTAAGAATGAAAGCAAACAATCTAGAGCAACCCTAAAGAGTAAACCCTAATGGCTTATAATTGACAAAGTAAATGCTCTAAATCCACAATGCAAAGTGATCTAAAGTATATATATGAATCAAAATGAAGCTTATGCAAAGACATGAAAACAACATGAAACCATATCCAACCCCAAGGGAGAGGTACAAGCCAATTGTCAGTCAGTGATTTCCTATTGTTCTTCTACATCTTCAAAAGCCCCCAATTGATAAAATGATGCTTGATGAATGTTTGATGGATGAATGTTGAATGTTGTTGAAGACTTCAAAGATATACTATTTCGTTGCCAAAAAGTCTCCAATGCTCCAAAAAACTGTTCTTAGATTCTGAGAAGAAGACCCCTTCAAATGAAGAAAGGGAGCTCTTAAGTATGAAACCCTAGATCTTAATTTCATGTTTAGGCTGACCTAGGATTTGAATTTCCCACTGATATTTTGGGGTTAAGCATTATTATATCATAGGAGTGTGCTCTCAAAATTTCGGGGAAAAGTTTGCAGACTATGTGCATTCCCGCCACGGTCCAACCAACTTTTCACCATATTTTTGGGGCCGTTAGATATGATGATATTAGAGTACATCCCAAAGTTACAACTGATTTTAAGATGTTTTGATGTGTGAAATCAAACCTAAACGGTCAAAATTAGACATAATTAAGGTTCATGATTAAATGATTCATTGGAGGAATAAGATGAAAAGGGGCACACTTAGGGTAAAGGGCCCAACTTTATAATATGTAAAGTGATGAAACATGACCTTTGATTTAATTAAGTTAATCAATTAAATGCTCAAAGGGGAATTAGAAATGCAAGATTCAAGACACACTAAGGTGGGTACTAACCTAAGTGTGAAATTATACCACCCAAGCTAGAGTACATAAAAGTAAACATCATTTGAAAAAGGATATATCCATAAGTTCTCGGACGAAGCCCCCAATGGTATCTACAGTTCATAGTTAGGAACCACACCCTACAAAACCACATGTTAGGTCACAAAATCACCTAATTCTTACCAAGGAAGGTGATGAAACTCGCGGGTATCTATATGCCCTCCTTGTTTCAACTTGCTTATTAGTGAGGTGAAACATGGTATCATGTTTTCCACAACGAATTGTGATAAAGATTTTGATGAAGGAAGTTCACAACAAGGCTTGATTGATCATCCAAGCACATTATGGAACTAATGCGGAGTGAGAGGACGAACTCACGATTCCAACAATTGGAGCTTCCTAGCTCAAGATATGATAGATTGAAGGAAAAGTGCTGAAAATAGGGTTTTAACTTAAAAATGTAATCAAAAAGTGCATAACACATAAGTATGAAAGTGACACCTTCATTTTTGACTTTCTAAATTTTTGGTACTATTCATTGCAGAGGAGCCCACATACAAGATATCGTGTTGTGACACCGACCTGAGCGACCTACGAGGATGGAGATCCTGCGCCAGTCCGTACTTGCTGGCTGACTGCTCGATGAGGTGAGTTGACCTTCCATTGATTCCATTTGAATTTTTCATGCTTTCATAGTTTTTAGGAATGATGATGTCATCACCAAGTCTAGGCCTAGGCCCCCTCTTTAGACACCTAGGGGTCCTAGGGCGCCCTGGTCCTCCTAGGGCGCCATGGTCCCAAGGGGGTGCCCTGATCCTCCTAGGATGCCCTGGTCCTATCTGGGCACCCTGGTCCACTCAAGGTGCCCTGGTCCCTGTTCAGGGCGACCAACGATGACATGGGATCAGGCGTTGAATGTTAGAGTTGATAGAATGATTGCATTGATTAGATGATGATTGATTGATCATTGATGATAGATTTCTTTGCATTTTTCAGACACTACTTTACATCCGTGAGCATATCGCCGGTCTCACCTTTTGGAGCCTTCGGGAGAAGATCCCAAGGCTGACAATGGGAGAGAGGGATTTTCTACATGTAGTAGGCTTGTGGGATGTGATAACCATGCCGACCATTCGATTCCATTCTACGATGTTGATGGCATTGATGGAGAGGTGGGATGCAGACACCTTGACGTTATCACTACCTGTGGGGGAGATGATGGTCACCCTTGAGGATGTATACTGCATTTTGTGCCTTCCCATTAGAGGATAGACCATGAGATACTGATCCGACAGGACAAAGGAGGATTACAAGAGAGAGAAGGTATATGTTGTGGGGAGAGTGATACGCAAGGAGACAATGGGCCGCATCATGGTCAGCTGGCTCCTACACTCTACTAACAAGATTCCATTAGTGAGGTGACTCATGGTTGCAACCCTTTCATTAGCTGTGTGTCCTAATGGGTGCAATACACATATGCATGGAGGACTCATCTACGCTATCTGAGCGATGGAGAGACATAAGAGAGTATACTCTTGGGGTTGGAGCATGCTTGCGCATATCTATCACGACCTTGGGGAGTATGTATTTGGATAGGGATGCAACCTGATGACATGCACACTACTATAGGTGTGGATGTTTGAGCATATTACCTGCACTAGGCTTGGTGGAGCCCCCATAGAGCTAGTCCCAGAGTAGCCTAGGGTATTTTCTTATCCTCTTGCCCACGAGTGGCAATTCAATGATCTCCTATATTGGAGATTGAGCTTAGATAGATTGATAGCAGGTGGAGTATATGGAGACCCTACGTCAAGATGTACATGTGGGCACGGATAGGCAGACAGATGTTCAACATGCAGAGGAACTGTCTACTAGAGGGGCGGTACAACCATATAGTCATTCCCTTCTACTTCGACTGAGTTCGGTGGTAGTTTGGGTTTGAGTAGTGTGTTCCTACTGATATGCCTGTGTACAAATGACACTCACGCGTTATAGCGAGGATAGGAGCCATTCCTAGGCCTACTAGTGATGAGATCGACATCAGAGATTCAGATGGGCCAGATCAGGACATAGCGACAGATTATAGAGATGATTTGGGTGTGCACCAATGATATATCACATGGTGGGGGAGGACATACCCTAGAGGCATAGTCCCAACAGATTTTCCTAGAGGGATGCCCAGACCATGGAGAGAGTCAAGCAATGAAGAGGGATCTGATACATCTAAGGAGAGCTCAGATGATCAGGCTGACAACACAATAGAGTCGAAGGCAGGTGGAGATAGAGATGATCTTGACACCAGAGAGGGAGATCAAGATGGAGATGATGAGGAGGACATAGAGGAGGAGGAGGAGGATGATGATGAGGAGGAGGAAGACAAGGAGGATGAGGAGGAGAATGAGTCAGATGTAGTTCCTCATCACTCTGGGGAGGATACCATAGCCCTAGATCCACTGAGCCTCCTACTATAGGCAGAGAAGGACCTAATAAGGGGTCTTGATTCTAGTCCCCATCAACTCACACCTACTGTACAAAGATAGTACAAGCGTGAAGAGCCTAGTAGGTCCCAGTCTCAGGCGGTTGCTTTCCATGATTCCTACTAGTGAGAGGGAGATCCTGGTAAGGCATCCTGTTATTGATTAACTTATGTATCTTACTTGCTTAGATTTGATGATATAGAATGTTACTGATGAAAAAAATTCTCTCTATCTTGCAGCTACTGTCCAGGAGTCGTGTTCTCTGATTCAGAATGCAGTGATAGACCTCATTGTGATTGCGCACATTCATAGTTCCTCACAAATATCACATAGATCCCACAGGACTACATGATGACATGAGGACCTTTTCTCCCCTATTCGGATGGAGATGGAGGTCCTACAAGAGATTACAACAGATAGAGCATGACCTAGATGCATCATGTTGGCATCATACACTCAGATGAGAATGGTTGTTGTTGTCATTGATGGCAACCAACTAGTAACAAGGTTCAACAAGGTTTCACAGCTTCTACTGGCAATAGACTTCACATACCAACACCGATAGTCACTACAAGGGTTATTCACATCGACATCCATCTACACGTGCAACAGATTATACCGACAGTCCAAGCTGACTTGGAAATGATAGTGTTTATGCGAAATGTATTGTAATATAATATTATATTTGTATGGCTGAAATGATGTATTGTAAAGATTCATATATGTATGAGATCTTGTAGGTAATTTGTAATGTAAGGAAGTATGCAAAGTAGTTAATGACATGTATGTATGATACTGGATAATTGTATATGCACTTTGATGTATTTATTTTAAGAGCGAATAAGAAGCAGAGCAGAGCGAAGACTATTTACCAGCAAGGTTTTGGCAAAGGTATTAGACAAAGATTAAACCGGTACTGAATCTAGCATTGCAGATGCTATTTTGAAGCAGTACATTGTTATTGGATTTAACCATCCAATTGTGTAGTCAGTGGGACTCCATTTTGTGTTGAACAGTGAGCTCTAGGCAGTTGGCCTTCCTGCATGTGTAGGCCCCTCTTGTACTAAGTAATATTTATTCATATTGGCTAGTGAGTAAATATTGTGGGTCACAAATCCCATCGCAGTTTTTCCCTTATTGGGTTTCATCGCCAAAAATATTTGTGTTATGGTGTGCATTGATGCTCATTGTTTTGTTTCTCTTTACTGCATTATTATTTGCTTACCAGTATATTAATTTCAGTTATAAAGTTGCAAATAAGTTTAAATATTTCATCTACTGGTCAAACACTGATTCACCCCCCCCCTCCCCTCTTAGTGTATTTGGGACTAACCAAGTATCTAACACATCACATACAAAGGCAACCACATATAGTGGGATCATGATCTAGAGGGATTGTAGGAGCTCCTCACAGAGTCGCTTGCGGTCCATATCATGATACACCCCCATGGGGCCACCCCTACAGCTAGATCAGGAGGGCGCATCTAGCCACCATCCTCCAACTACAAGTCCTAGGGATAGGAGATGATTTTTGATGCATATATGTATATATTATGATACTCATGGATATGTAATTTTAATGCTTAAACAATATATGCATTGCTTAGATTAGAAGTAACATATTGAGGGATAAACATGTATGTCTAATTTCAATTTCCATCTGATTGATTTCTCAATGCTTCATGATTAAATTGATACATGTGTGATTTAAATAAATAATTGTATTTAATCAAATGTTACTTTGATGATGTAAAAGAAGAATTTATTAAGCCCAAGAACTTTATGACTAATGTGATTTAATTAACTCTTAATTAAATACAACATGATATAATTCTACTTAACACATAAGAAATTATATAATATGCTAGCACATATGAAATGTAAATCTATTCAATTTACATAAAATAATCCAAGACAAACAATAAAGTAATAAAACATGCTTGTCAAGAATGAAGTAATGCAGACCAAAAAATATAACATCATTTAATCCCACGTACTTTAATGAAGACATGCTAACATATTACCCAATTTTGAAGAAATAAAAGATATAGAAAGAGAACATAAAGAATACTAGAGAGAGAGAGAGAGAGAGAGAGAGAGAGAGAGAGAGAGAGAGAGAGAGAGAGAGAGAGAGAGAGAGAGAGAGAGAGAGAGAGAGAATAGAACTAGGCATAGTATCTACGAAGGTGCATAGCATTTATGGGTTCTTTAAGAGGTGTACCTTCCACATCTGCTATCTTGTAAGCACCCGATCCATAGACCTTGACAACAATGTATGGTCCAAGCTAATTAGGACTGAATTTTCCTTTCTCCTTAGGTAAGGCATTCACGTTGCGCTAATTCTCGTAAAGGACTAAATCCCCTACCTAGAAGGAATGTTGAATAACTTATCACTGTAGTTTGTTACAAAGTTTTATGATATGCTTGAATATGCTCAAGGACATTTATACGCCATTCATCGGGAATCTCAAGTTGTTGAAGTCTTTTCTCTCTATAGGAATCATCATCCACTATGCCCCTAAGAGAAACTCTCAAAGAAGGGATTTCTAACGCCAAAGGCATAATGGCATCAACACCATAAATGAGATTATAAGGAGTACAACCCGTAGCAACACATACACTCGTGCGATATTCCTGCATAGCATAGGCTAATTGAGTATGCCAATCTTTACCATGCTTGTTTATAGTCTTTCAAAGAATTTATTCAATTATCCTATTAGAAGACTCAACTTGACCATTTAATTGAGGATAATAAGGTGTAGAATATTTATGTTGAATATGATATTTCTTGAGAAACTTCTTCACATCCTTATTTTTGAATGACGTTTTATTATTTGAAACTAAGGCAAAAGGTATCCCAAATCGAGAAATAATGTTTTCCAAAATGAATTGACAAATTACTTCAGGGGTAGTGGATCAAGAGGAACGACTTTAACCCACTTCATAAAGTAATTTGTGGTAGTTATGATGAAAGTATGTCCTTGCATTGAAGGAGGAGATATTTTACCAACAAGATCCTAACCCCATGTAGAAAAGGGCCAAGATGCTACCTGTGATCGAAGTTCTTGGGGAGGGGCATGGATCAAATTGATATGTTGCTGACATTGATGAAATCTTTTAACAAATGCAAAGGAATTATTTTCCATGGTTTGCCAATAATATCCCATTCAGAGCAATCTCTGAACTAAGGATCTACCCCCAAAAAGCCTCCTAGAAGCACCTGAATGTGCTTCTTCAAGAGAAATAAGGACTTTAGCCTTGTTTAAGCATCAAAGAAGAAGACCATTATAACCCCTCCTATAAAGAACATTAGAGAGGATAATGTATCTAGCAACCAATTTGTGAATCCTAGCCCTAGTATTCTTATTTGCAGAGTTAGGAAAGGTACCATCACTCAAATATCTCATGATATGTGAGTACCATTCATTAGAATTTATAATGCAACAATATGACACATCACTAGGATTATCAACAATAGTCGGGGTAGTAAGGTTGTGAATAGTGAATTTAAGATCTACCAAGGGATCCTCTAGAGACACAAGAGAGGCAACACATACCATCGCATCAGCGTGTCGATTATCTTTTCAAGGAACGCGCTCCATGGTATAAGAATCGAGTTTTTGCAACAAGGATAAAGATAGATCTCTATATTGTGATAATTTGTCTTTCTTAGCTTGATAAACTCCTATCACTTGTCTTATGATTAGTTAAGAATCTCCATAAATATCTAGATGTTTCACGTTCAATGCCAAGGTTGCTTTAATTCCAGCTATAAGAGCTTTATATTCAACAATGTTGTTGGTACATAAGAAATTGAGATGATATGATTAAAAAATAGGCTAATTTTTAGGAGAGATTAAGACCACCCCTATCCCCGATTCTATACAACACTTAGAGCCATCAAAGTAAAATTCCCAAGTCTCATCAACCTCAATGGAATAAATGTATTCATCAAGAAAAGACTATAGACTAGGTAGGGAGAAGGGTGAAGGGGCATCAACTAAGTGATCAGTCAATGCTTGACCTTTTATTGCCTTTTGTGAGACAAACTTAAGGTCAAACTCAGTCAACATCATAACCCACTTAGCTAAACGTTTGGAAATGTCAGTTTTGGAGAAAAAGATGTTTAAGAGGATCGAATTTAATGATAACATGGATCTCAACATTCAAGAGATAATGCCTCAAATTTTGAGTTGCAAAGACTAAAGCAAGGCATTGTATTTCTATTGCAGAATATCGGACTTCGTAATCGAGTAGAGTGTGGCTTATGTAATAAAGCGGGCATTCTCTACCATCCTTATCACATTGCGCCAATAAGGTTGCAAGAGCTTGAGGGGAAGCAACGATGTATAGAAGAAAAGGCTTAGTAGGCTCAGCAGGTTGAAGAATAGGAGGATTGGCAAATAGGTTTTTAGGTCTTCAAATACTTGATGACAATCCTCATTCCATTAGAAAGTGATATTATTTTTAAGCAATTATGTGAAGGGAAAGGTACGATCTGCAAGTTGAGAGATGAACCTACAAATAACTTGGATCTTTGCAAAATTTTTAGTTGGGAGACATTATTAGGAGGTGGCATGTTAACAATAGCATCTATCTTCTTCGTATCCACCTC
The DNA here is from genome assembly GCF_030272615.1 of Cryptomeria japonica. NCBI lineage: Eukaryota > Viridiplantae > Streptophyta > Pinopsida > Cupressales > Cupressaceae > Cryptomeria > Cryptomeria japonica. The sequence goes on from NC_081406.1 coordinate 195,748,517, forward strand.
AATGCCATGTTGTGAAACTATGAATCCTAATAGTTTTCCACTATCCACACTAAAAACACATTTTTGAGGATTCAAACGCATGTTATACTTACGAATTCTCTCAAATATTTGACAAAGGATCTTAACATGATCTGTACAAAGAACGAATTTGGCTAAGATGTCATCAACACAATCTCCTAAGGTCTTATGCCTATAGTCATGGAAGACAAGAGTCATAGCATGCTGATAGTTTGTGCCTGTGTTTTTCAGTCTAAAAGGCATCACAATCCAACAGAACGTACCCCAAGGGGTGGTAAAGGCAATTTTATATTGATCTTGGGGATTAAAGAAGATTTGAGTATATCTTGAGAAACCATCCATAAAGGATAATAAAGCATGTCCTGCTACCGAATCCACTGTCATATCAGTATTCAGAAGAGGGAAGTCATATTTTAAAGAGGTCTTACTTAAATCACAAAAATCATTACACATCCTAATCTTGTTTTTCAGCTTTAGCCACAACCACAATGTTTGAAATCCATGAGGAATAATCGATAGGATGAATGAATCCAACATCCAACAATTTTTCAATCTCAACTTTAACAAGTAATGCCACTTTAGGGTGAATCTTTTGAATCTTTTTCTTCACAGGTTTAGCATCAAGAATTAGGACAATGTCATAAGTGACAATCTTAGGATCTGTGCTAGGCATGTCAAAATATATCCAATCAAAGATCTTAGGAAATTCATGTAATGACTCGACATACTATTTTTGCTCTTCTTTGTCAAGACATTTCCCTATCGTGATGATTTTATCTTCAACACAAGGATCCATCTTGATATCAATAGTGCCATTTATTAGGAGATTGCTTTGTTGAGGATCATCTTTCAATTGGGGAAATTATTTAGCTATCTCATTGTTATTTCTTTCTTTCCCAAAGTAAGCTTCTGCATCTAGACGATAGGGAAAACTGTGGTTATGGTGATAACGAGGAAGGTTGTCATAAGCTCCCAAAAATTCAACTAAGGAATCATCGATAGAAAAAACATCTAAAGCAAAGACACAAGAAGGATCACAATCAATATACTCTGGATATTTTAGTGAGAGAGAAGCAGAAATGACATTAAAAATTATAGATTGTCTCTTAGAGGCTTTAGTATGCTTGAAAGGATCATAACCAAGCCCAAATGTCATATTAGAAAAGTTGTTTTCCAAGGGAGCCTTAATCCCTTGTTCTTGAGAACCACATCCATTTCCATTATATCCACACCTAGCTAGGATGTGCAAACCAGGACCATAAAGGTTAGTCATTTCTAAAGAAGAAGGAGGATTTTCAAAAAGTAAAGAATCAAAATCTTCTAGACTAGAAACTAAGGGAGATGAAGTCTGAGAAGCTGCCACAAAGTTATTACTCAATGGCCTAGACAAAGTAGATTTCTTTTTAGGTTCTTCTTCTTTCTTCTTTTTGATCTTAGGTTCTCTAGGGGGGATTTTGTATTCTCCTACAAAAGTAGGATTAAAATCAAGGGATCCCCAATCATCTTCTACAAGAATATTTTCAAGAGAGAAAGTGTTCTCAATCGTAGAGTTGGGTTGAGAAGACTCTTCCTCAAGAACCTTAGGTCCACTTGAGGAAGTATTGGGATTTGATTCAGATATAGGAGATAGGTTTGATGAACTGGTCACAGTAATCGAAGTAGAAGCTTTATAGGAATTATCTAAGATAGTTGGGGAAGAATTGATTGAAGAGGAAATTGATGTTTGTAAACAAGCCTGGAATCTTGTGTCACCTAACAAGGTGTATGTTGTATTATTGTGAATGAACTTGATTCACCTATGCAATGTAGAGGGAACAACTTGCATGCTATGAATGCAAGGTCTCCCTAGCAATAAGTTGTATGTCAACTCTCTGGACATGACATGGATAGGTGTAGGTAAAGTAATAGGACCTACCTTAGTAGGCAGGGTGATGATACCTAGTGAAGATTTAACAACATTATCGAAGCCACAAATGGTGAGAGAATCAAGCTTAATAAGAGATGTATCAACATTGATCTTATGCAACAAGTTAATGCTACAAATATTAAGGCCAAAACCATTGTCCACTAATGTTCATCTTATCACACTATCATTTATAATAACAACAATCATTAAGGGATCATATTGTTGTTGAACTTCACTAGAGGGAAGCTCAAAGAAGCCATATTATTGGATGTCACTGCGGGTGGGACATTCAATGTTTTGAAGGCATCTTGTAGCATTCCATGATGAGTCGAGGAATTTTGAAGCAAATCACAAAGGGATATCTTGGTAGGAGTAGCTTTAAGTTGTTCGACAAGATCATATTGCTTACCAAGGGTTTGTGAAATGCGAGGTGCTTGAGGAAGAGTGGGTTGAGGATTAGGTAGAGGAGTCAGAACAATCGGAGGAGGGTTAGGTTTCCTATTGTTTCTCATGTTATAGGTATGGGAAACTACATTATAACTCTTCTTAGTTAAATTTCTAGCATAGATATAAGGACTCTTAGTGGGATTCCTTCCTTGAACCATAATGATAGGCTTGTTTGGAGTACTAAACGAATCATGACTATATCCACCTTGAACCGTGAAAAGAGGTTGATTAGGAAGAGGTGAAGTTGGAGAAGGACAAGCACCTTGGACAACAAAAAGAGGTTTTCTATGTTCATTTACATTGATCATATTGATTAACCTTTTAGATGTATTATTCTTGTTTTAAAGTTTAGGCAAAGGCATAAAGTCATCAAGGTCATCATCCAATAAAGCATGGTCATAGTGATTGAAAGGCTTATCTTTGGACTCAAAAGGAGCAATAACATCATACAGGGAATCATGAGAGTCAACCATGTTGCTAGATCTAGTGGAGGAGTTGATAGGAATGTACCCATGAGAGGAATCATTCAACTTATCTTTCTCATCACCGCGAAATGGCATAGTACCAAGGTTGATTATTTTTTGGCAAAATGAGGGTTTAGAAGGAGTAGGGTTCAAAAAATCATCTAGAGCTTAATCTAATTCATCCTTACTAAACTCATAATCAACAAAATTGCATACATCATCAAAAGCATGAACATCTTGCAAATAGAAATCTGACATCTTGAAATAAAAATTGCATAAAACTCAAACACACAATGCAAGGAAAATCAAATAAATCTCTTTTTCTTATGTTTTAAAAGAAAATAAAATAAGCTAGACCTAGATTTAACAATGCAATGCAATGAAAATGAAGTTTGATTCATGTCGGGTTCACCAAAGATGTGTAGGGGAAAAAGTGAGACTAAGTATGGAAACCCTAATCCCACTCTCATACACATTCATGGAATACGAAAAAGCCTAGGGAGGTAACACACGTTGGCTATTTATTATGAGAAAGAGAGAGCTATGGATTACCTATTAGGTTTTATATTCCTTTGATGTAAATGAGAGAGAGGAATGATGCAAAATGCAATCTAACCTATAAAGCAAGTAAGAAAGCAAACCCTAATCTGAGAATGCAGATCAAAGAACAACTAATACACTACTACAAAGTACAGATCAAAAGGAAAAATCTTAGGTGTACCTGTGTCTGAAATCTAAGCAGAAATGTTGGGGACTAGGTTTCCATGCCACTGTCCTAATTCTGCAATTCTAGAGCTACAATTGAGATGAGGGATTTTGAGATCTGCAAAGTGTTGTTTTGCCAAGTCTTGCTGACAGAGGGCAGGACCATGGTGCCACACCATTGTTATAGGTAGGAATAGGATGCCACACCCCTGTCCTTGGGGCTTTTTCCAAGATTTGCAACCCAAAACTATCCTTGTGTGCTCTTCCATTCCCGAAACTTCCAACGACGCTCATATACGAACTTGTACCTGAAGCTGAAAAAGAGGGTTTGGGGTGGCTATATAAGGTTTTGCCTTAGTCAAACCCCTATGTTAGTGATTTCTACCTCCACAAATAGCCGATAATGTACTAAAAAATGTGTGTGAATGAACCTTGTGTGTGTGCAAGATCCTAAGAATGAAATCAAACAATCTAGAGCAACCCTAAAGAGTAAACCCTAATTGCTTATAATTGAAAAAGTAAATTCTCTAAATCCATAATGAAAAGTGATCTAAAGAATAAATATGAATCAAAATGAAGCTTATGCAAAGACATGAAAACAAGATGAAACCATACCTAACCCCAAGGGAGAGGTACAAGCCAATCGTCAGTCGGTGATCTCCTATTGTTCTTCTACATCTTCAAAAGCCCCCAATTGATAAAATAATGCTTGATGAATTTTTGATGGACGAATGTTGAATGTTGTTGAAGACTTCAAAGATCTACTCTTTCATTGCCAAGAAGGCTCTAATGCTCCAAAAACCTGTTCTTAGATTCTTAAAAGAAGACCCCTTCAAATGAAGAAAGAGAGCTCTTAAGTATGAAACCCTAGATCTTATTTCATGTTTAGGCCAACCTAGGATTTGAATTTCCCACTGATATTTTAGGGTTAAGCATTATTATATCATAGGATTGTGCTCCCAAAATTTCAGGGAAAAAACCATGGACCATGTGCACTCCTGCCACGGTTAGACCAACTTTTCACCAAATTTTTGGGGCTGTTAGATATGATGATTTTAGAGTGCATCCCAAAGTTACAACTGATTCGAAATGTTTTTATATGCGAAATCAAGCCTAAACGGTCAAAATAAAACATAATTAGGGTTCATGATTAAACGATTCATTGGAGGAATAAGATGAAAAAGGGCACACATAGGGTAAAGGGCCCAACTTTATAATATGTAAAGTGATGAAACATGACCTTATATTTAATTAAATTAATTAATTAAATGCTTAAAGGGGAATTAGAAATGCAAGATACAAGACACACCAAGGTGGGTGCTAACCTAAGTGTGAAATTGAACCACCCTAGCAAGGGTGTACAATTTACGACACTACAAAATGCACTTCTATTTAAATTTTCATAGTCTAAAAATTTACCAATTCATTTTACCCTATACACATGTTTTATTTACTCAACTAATATAAGTATTATCTAATTGTTTACCAGGTCTAGTGCACTTCTCTGCGGTATCCTCCCTTGCACACACTATCAAAGTTTTGAAATGAACATGATAGAGACAACACTTCACACAAAACAAGGGCCCACAATACTCAACACACAAAATGATCGCTATAGACAACAACAACAACACAAGAGAAAGTGCAAAAGGAGAAGATCATCAAATCCAACATTAAATCACGAAAAAAATTGCTGGTGAAATCAATCAAGAAATGAAGTGTGATAGGTGCCACAAAATAGATGAAAGGAGATTTACAAAATTCCAAAGATTAAATTAACTCCAACGATGCTAGCACAAATCATAAAATAACTCAAGGAGAAATAACCAACACATCCAAATCCACTTGACGAGGTGACCAATATCAGTCACACCAAAGGGAGTAAGCGCTACACAACATCCAAGGGTACAACACCCTGAATGTGTTAGAGAGTTCGAGCCAGACATTTAAAATCATAAGTTTATTTATATATTCATATTCCTTTAATCATTTTATTGCAATGCAATCCTTTACGAAAGTCTAGGCAAACATCCTTTATGAAACAAGACATATGCAAGGAGGAAATAAAGTGTTTCATACACACACAAGGAATACACTCATACATGATCAATTTCCAAGATATCCTATCTATAAAATAACCACATTCACCAAGTCATAATAGAAATAGATATCAGAACCTCAAGTATCACTTGATGACATACTGCAATATTAACAATTTTTCCCAAAACACAATAAATAACATGCAGATGATTACAATGTTCTACACGATGTCATTATAAAACAATTAAATCAACCATATATTCACACAAGTAAATTTACTCATAAGAAATAGATATCATTAATTTATTGCCAAACAATTTAATTCAATATCAAACTTCGATTACACCTACTCCTATCTCCTATGACGATTTCCTTAATACACCATTAACTAGTCAGTTTATTAATATTAAGCATGAAACTAGATGTCATAGCCTCACCCACGTCTACTTTATATCCACTTCCATTAAATGTCACACAAATTTAGGATACATACTTACATTATTCCATTCAAACTCATTTCGATCAATCTTTAGCTATTATTATTTGTAAACTAAATATTTCTAGCACCCAAGGAAAATTGTCATTTAAGAATACATTACAACTTCATTCAATTTGTTATCGATCCATCCTACTAAAATTTGTTGAGAAAGTACATTCTTTGAAATTCAGTAGTGTAAGGAGATAACACTTTTCCTTAATCTATCCATTCAATCAAGAAAAACATTTCATCAAAACTAGACAACTCTTCATGAATCTAAGACTTTTATCTAAATTTTCCTATACTATACATGCAATGCATCAATTTTACTTCATTTAACATATATATTATAACATGATCTTTTAATCCATTAATTCATAAGACTTTCTACATTACTCATGCAAAAGATATTCTCCCTAGCTTATCCTTCTTAAACAAAAATTATGGATGCCACCCATTAGTTTTGTACTTAAATGCAATTTATTATGTACAAAATTCTCTTTTTAATGTATGCAAAATCATGTTCCTCATTGATTATTCAAAAATTTGATTTAATATCAATAACTTCCTTAGGCATTTAGTCATATACACAAATAGAGGGAGAAAAGAGAGGAAGAGCATTGCCAATCAGTCAATAGCTACACATAAGAATTATGCATGAATCAGTTTGAGTCTCCTAAATATGCCATATTTATCATACCATGTAGCTACTTACATCATTTCTAAGATGTGCAATTTTGACCTTCCATGAGGTCTCCTAACATTGCAAATGCAACTAGAAGTCTCAAATCCTTATTGGAAGATATGATTTACTCACTCAATTCTTTTATTACATGTAGAATCTTACACATAAATAACACCCAATATTTCTATTTGGTGCCCATACAACACGAGTTAACTCCTTACATTCACATAGAAGAGTCGGGGAAGGAGAAGGACATTATTAAGCTACTATTTACTAACTACTAATACATATCATGCAAATTATTTGATTACACATCATGGTCTACACTGAATCATTCCTATATGCATAATACAAACAATTCATTTTACTATTCATCAGGCAATCAATGTATTATTCCAACATAACAAGCTAATCCTATATACATAACATCAGCTAAATGATTACACACATTTTTCTTCTCATTCTATAGCATAATCATTTATATAATGAAAACAACCTTTATGATGCAGGAGAGAACTAGAAATTACTAGCAAACAAGACCACATAGAATCATATATACATTGCTCACATCCAAGAGGAATGCATAAGAAATGATTGAATATATTGCAAACAATTATGATTTCTAAAGGGCTTAGGGAGAGAACACAAAGCATAGATATCTTAAAATCTCCAAGGTTCTAAATACTTTTTCCATTACAAATCCCATAAAAAACTTAAGTTAAAAACAACATTATAATGCACCACGCAAGACTAAGAGCAAGAATCTTAACCAAAGATTCTAGTGTTTGTAACACGGGCTCTGATACTAGATGTAATACCCACCAAAATACCTTAGAGAAAATAACTAATCCAACTAACAAATAGAGATTTAAAAAAAAAAACATCTACTAATGCAACATATTAAACTACCAATACTCATATGCTTTAATCATCATCTACAAGAATGCACAAACATCTTAGACATAACCATAGGAGGTCTATGGTGAATGCTCTATATGATGGAATTTGAAATACAATGGTATGCCTTTGGCTCTATTACAAGGATGCTTAGCCATGACATGGACAGGGAAAGGTTTGAAAAAATTCTATGATATTATTAGAGATTGCCATCTGTTTAGTTGGAATGATATTATGATAGAGTATGATATGCCCATTTCTCAAAGGAAGACTTTCACAATGTTGAGAGAGAATTCTTCACCTCTTAATCTTCCCAAACCTTAAACCTTGCACTGATGACAACTCTAGATTTTGCCTCTTTAGATGGCCAGATGGATCCCTTCTGCCTAAAACCAAAGTCAAGACCATCTATGTTGTCCTTGTGGATGATGACTCTATCCTATCCCATGCTAATTATTGTTGGAATCTTAACTTTGATGCTGCCTTTTGGAAAAATACATTTGAGGCCTTATGGAGTAGACTTGTTGAACCCAAAAAGAGGTATTTTTGTTGGCAATTCATCCTACAGAAGCTTCCCATGAAAAAGAACAATGGGGAGCCCAATATTTGTTATTGTTGCAGATTTTCTAAATCAATCACATCTTTTTGATTGTCTTTGCCAAGGAAGTGTGGAAAATATTTGGTTTATGTATTGGTATTAATGTTGGGATTTCTTGGAAAACTTTATCAAAGAACTCAATATGTAGCATAACAGAGGTAATCAGGAGATGGCTCATAATATTTTAGTTGCTGAACCCTTCATTCATCCGTATGCCAATCCCATAATGTGGGGGAAAAGTCTCGATTTGGTGTGATGGTCCGCAAGGATAGACTACTTGGGTGGAAGCTGTGGGAGACTCCAACTCTCCAGATGGGGAGATATCTGTTGATTAAATTTTCTTTGAACTTTTTTGATGATCTGCACTGTGGGGGAAAAGTCCCGATTTGGTGTGACGGTCCGCAAGGATGGACTACTTGGGTGGAAGCTGTGGGAGACTTCAACTCTCCAGATGGGGAGATATCTGTTGATTAACTTTTCTCTGAACTTTTTTGATGATCTGCACTGTGGGGGAAAAGTCTCGATTTGGTGTGACGGTCCGCAAGGATGGACTACTTGGGTGGAAGCTGTGGGAGACTCCAACTCTCCAGATGGGGAGATATCTGTTGATTAACTTTTCTTTGAACTTTTTTGATGATCTGCACTATGGAGAATGTTCATATCTATTGGCTATGATGTACATCTGGATTAGTGGGCTTACTAGTTTAGCTATGATGTAATTTTTGGTTAAGTGAGGTTCTCACACTTTGGTAGGATATTTACTTCGGTTGCAACAATCTTTAATTTTGTATGATTCATTTTTGATTGGGAGACTTCCGATGCTTCTATATTTTGTAATGTGACCTCATTATATTTAATACAAAAAATTACGATTAAGATTACATTTATAATATAATAATATAAAATATTGTTATAATATAATAATAATTATGGTTATGATTCATTTATAGACAGGGTTAGGGCTAATTTAAGGTTACTTATATGTGGTTGCGGTTAAACTGGCTTCAAAAAGTCATGATTTTTGCAATACATGAAAGTTAGTTGAAAATTATAGATCTTGGTTAATGAGCTGTTTTTGAGCCAGATTAGCTGTGTCCATTTAGGTTTACATCAAAATTTACTTTAAGGTTAGGATTATAATATAATTTTAATATAATAAATATTAATATTTAATTTAATCTATAATAATAATATATAATAAATATTAAAAATATAATGAAATAGATATTAGTATAATATAATAATAATTAGGATACAATTCAATTATAGGCTGAGTTAGGAGTAAGTTAGGGTGACATTTATGGTTACTTGTACATTAGGTTTAGGTTAAGATTCACTTTAGGGTTATCTTTATAATATGGTAAGGGTTGTAATATAATATAATATATTAATATTTATAGTTAGGGTTCAATTAAAAATAGGACTAGGATTAAGTTTAGGTTAGGAATAGGTTTATCATTCTTCAATAAAGATTTTGTAATAATAATTTAATATAATAATAGAGAGGGTCATTTAAGTGGACTATTGCACTAATCAAAATAAGGTTCATTATTTTTTTTTTTCTAAAAAAAATAAGGTCCATTATTAATATAATAATAATTATCATGTAATAATAAGAATATAATAATATTATAGTTATATAATTATAATTATAAAGTAATAAAAATAAAATACTAATAATAAGAATAAATTTAAAAATAAATTTTAGCATAATTTCTCTAAATTGAGGTTAGGGATTGGATTTAATTAGGTTAACATTTCAATTACACTTAGGATTTTATAAATGTGTTTTTTTTTAATTAGAATCAAATTGTAAGTTATAAATGGTTAATATTCACTTATGGTTAAGGTTAGAGTTTAATTAGACTAAAGGTTCAATCATTACAAAGTTATGATTGGGTATGTGCAGGATCATGGTGTGCCAAAACAAGCCCTTAAGTGGCAATGAAATTTCAGAAAATTAGAGTTATGCAACTTGACATGAAAATTTGAATAAGTTGTGAACATTATTTTTAAAATATGTAAGAAGAGGATATATAGAAAATTGAATGTAGTTTCTAAGCTACTAGTTGTTTTTTGGAAATTTGATGAAAATTTCAAATTTTAATGTAGTGGTACTAAAATTTCAGGAAAAAAACAAGAAGTAGAAGTATGTCTGACCACCCTAATCACAATCAAATCATAATATTTTTTGATAATATTTATAATATAAGTATTAGACTCATGTCCAAATGTGACACATATTTTTTTTTGATTTCTTATAAAGTAAATAATTATTTATGAATTTTTTACTACATCTTTTTCAGAAATTCAGAAACTCCTACGTCTGACCACCTTAACTTAGTCAAAACCTTATGAATTTTTTTTAAATTTTTTTCCCTATAGTAGACGAAGCATAGGATGTGATGCATGTTTCAGATTCAAAAAATGTTATACTGTTTGAAAGTTATGAGTGTTTTTCAATCAATATATCAATCAGGACTATTGTCAGAATTCAATTAGAAAATAAATAATAATAATTTATTAAAGTCGAAATAAGACAAGCCTTATATTGTTGGAAAGGTGGGAACACCCTTAAAAAACCCTTTTCATTTTATCAATTTTGGCTACAAAAAAAGTCATTAGCCACCAGCATAAAGTCTGGAAAATCAAGGAATACTGAAAAACACATTTTTTCAGTTGACTTTCCAGGCTTGTCACTTCCAAGCCAAATACCAAAGCATTCCTGAGCCGAAATTTGAAATTTGAAAATTTGACTACAAAAATCGGATATCTGATTTTAATCAGTAAATTCTCTAACTAGATTTGCCCATAATTAATCTAATGTTTATTAATATATTAATTTATAAATAAATTAGTATATGATATTAGGGAGGGAGGGAGAGAGAGAGAGAGAGAGAGAGAAGAGAGAGAGAGAGAGAGAGAGAGAGAGAGAGAGAGAGAGAGAGAGAGAGAGAGAGAGAGAGAGAGAGAGAGATAGATGGAGAGATTAGGGGAGAGGAATAGAGAGAGATTAGGGGAGAGAGAGAGAGAAGGAGAGGGAGAGAGAGAGAGATTAGGGGAGAGGGGGAGAGAGAGATTAAGACACCATAGGACCCAAAGAGACCCAATATGGTGCCATAAGGGGTCGTATGGTGTCATAAGGGGTCATAAGGGTTCATGGGACACCATATGGTGTCATTAGGGGTCATATGGTGTCCATAGACATCATATGGTGTCCTAGGACACCATATGACCCCTTAAGACACCAAACTGTGTCGTTATGGGTCATATGTTGTCCTAAGGGGTCGTAAGACACAATATGACCCAAAGAGACCCAATATAGTGTCATTAGGGGTCATATGGTGTCCTAAGGGGTCATATGATGTCTTAAAGGGGTCATATGACACAATATGACCCACTAGGACACAATATGACCCATAATGACCAAATATGGTGTCTTAAGGGGTCATATAGTGTCCTAAATGGTTGTAGGACACCATATGACCCCTATGGACACCATAGGACCCCTTATGACACCCTATGGTGTCGTAAGGGGTCATATTGTGTCGTAAGGGGTTATATGATGTCCTAAGGGGTTGTAGGACACAATATGACCCCTTAGGACACAATATGATCCAAAGCAACCCAATATGGTGTCATAACGGGTTGTATGGTGTCCCAAGACACCATATGACCCCTATGGACACCATAGGACCCCTTAAGACACCAAATTATGTTGTTAGGGGTCATATGGTGTCCCATGAACCCTTATGACCCCTTAGGATACCATATGACCCCTAATGACACCATATTGGGTCGCTTTGGGTCATATTGTGTCCTAAGGGGTCATATTGTGTCCTACGACCCCTTAGGACACCATATGACCCCTAAAAACATGATTTGGTGTCTTAAGGGGTCTTATGGTTTTGTTAGGGATCATATGGTGTCCATAGGGGTCATATGGTGTCTTGGGGTCATATTGGGTCGCTCTGGGTCATATGGTGTCCTAAGGGGACGTAGGACACCATATGACCCCTATGGACACCATAGGACCCCTTAAGACACCAAATTACATCATTAGGGGTCATATGGTGTCCTAAGGGGTCATATGGTGTCCCATGAACCCTTATGACCTCTTAGGACACCATACGACCCCTAATGACACCATATTGGGTCGCTTTGGGTCATATTATGTCCAAAGGGGTCAAATTGTGTCCTACGACCCCTTAGGACACCATATGACCCCTAACGACATGATTTGGTGTCTTAAGGGGTCCTATGGTGTCGTTAGGGGTCATATGGTGTCTTGGAACACCATATGACCCCTAATGACATCATATTGGGTTGCTTTGGGTCATATTGTGTCCTAAGGGGTCATATTGTGTCTTACGATCCCTTAGGACACAATATGACCCAAAGCGACCCAATATGGTGTCATTAGGGGTCATATGGTGTCTTATTGTGTCACTTTGGGTCATATTGTGTCTTACGACCCCTAAGAACAACATATGACCCATAATGACACAATTTGGTGTCTTAAGGGGTCATATGGTGTCCCATGAACCCTTATGACCTCTTAGGACACCATATGACCCCTAATGACACCATATTGGGTCACTTTGGGTCATATTGTGTCCCAAGGGGTCATATTGTGTCCTACGACCCCTTAGGACACCATATGACCCCTACTGACATGATTTGGTGTGCTTAAGGGGTCCTATGGTATCGTTAGGGGTCATATGGTATCCATAGGGGTCATATGGTGTCTTGGGATACCATATGACCACTAATGACACCATATTGGGTCGCTTTGGGTCATATTGTGTCCATAGGGGTCATATTTTGTCTTACGACCTTTTAGGACACAATATGACCCAAAGCAACCCAATATGGTGTCATTGGGGGTCATATAGACACTATATGATCCCTATGGACACCATATGTCCCCTAACGACACCATAGGACTCCTTAAGACACCAAATCATGTTGTTAGGGGTCGTAGGACACAATATGACCCCTTAGGACACAATATGACCCAAAGCGACCCAATGTGGTGTCATTAGAGGTCATATGGTGTCCTAAGGGGTCATGAGTTCATGACCCCTTAGGACACCATATGACCCCTAACGACACAATTTGGTGTCTTAAGGGGTCCTATGGTGTTCATAGGGGTCATATGGTATCTTAGGACACCATACGACCTGCTATGACACCATATTGGGTCGCTTTGGGTCATATTGTGTCCTACGACCCCCTTAGGGCACCATATGACCCCTTACAACACCATATGGTGTCATAAGGGGTTCTATGGTGTCCATAGGGGTGATATGGTGTCCTATGACCCCTTAGGAGTCTAGGATACCATATTACCCCTTAAGACACCATATTTGGTCGTTATGGGTCATATTGTGTTCTAGTGGGTCATATGACCCTTTTAAGACATCATATGACCCCTTAAGACACCATATGACCCCTAATGACACCATATTGGGTTTCTTTGGGTTATATTGTGTCTTACGACCCCTTAGAACAACATATGACCCATAACAGCACAATTTGGTGTCTTAAGGGGTCATATGGTATCCTAGGACACCATATGACCCCTAATGACACCATATGGTGTCATAAGGGGCTGTATGTTGTCCTTAGGGGTCATATGGTATCCCATGAACCCTTATGACCCATTAGGACACCATACGACCCATTATGACACCATGTTGGGTCGCTTTGGGTCCTATGGTGTCTCAATCTCTCTCTCTCTCCCCTTGTCCCCTAATCTCTCTCTCTCTCTCTCTCTCTCCTTCTTTCTCTCTCTCTCCCCTAATCTCTCTCTATCTATCTCCCCTAATCTCTCCATCTATCTATCTCTCCCCTAATCTCTCTCTCTCTCTCTCTCTCTCTCTCTCTCTCTCTCTCTCTCTCTCTCTCTCTCTCTCTCTCTCTCTCTCTCTCTCTCTCTCTCTCCCTTCCCCCTCCCCATCTCTCTGTCTCTGTCTATTAGTCATATTGTGTCCTATGACCCCTTAGGACAACATATGACCCATAACGACACAATTTGGTGTCTTAAGGGGTCATATGACCTGTCCCAGGAAACCATATGATGCCTATGGACACCATATGGCTCCTAACGACACCATATGATCCCCATGGACACAAATATGGTGTGTTAAGGGGTCATATGGTGTCCTAAGGGGTCGTAGGACACCATATGACCCCTAATATATATATATATCTCCCTCTCTCTCTCTCTCCCTCTCCCCTAATCTCTCTCTCTCTCTCTCTCCTCTCTGTCTCTAAAATATGACTAATAAAATCCGATATTAGATTTAATCGGATATCGGATTTCTGCCATCGCCATTAATGTGGTAGTTCAGTAAATAAAAGGTGGCAATGGGAAAATTTTGGGGGACCACAAATTTATACATTAAAATTGGATATCCGATTTTTGTACAAAAAAAAAGAAAAAAAGCCTTGTGGGCCATTTTGTGGATTCCAACGGCCCACAATTTGCATATTCTATTTTCTGTTGAGGATCACGGGTTTTCAGACAGGTTGAGACAAATTTTTCTTTTGGGAGATTCTTAAAGTCAAAACTTACATTGTCAATCACGTAGGAGCATATGTGTGGAGGGAAATGGGGAGTAGTAGTTGTCAGAAGTCTAAACGCAAAAGAAAACTTTTAAATGACCAAATTGAAGTGTATAGAGAAAGAGATAGAGAATGCCATAGGAGGAGAAGACAAGGTATGTTAAATATTGCTAATGTTACTTCAAGTGAAGATGAAATTGAATTTGAAAATGTGCCACAAGTTATTGAAAATGAAAATGTAGATTTTGAAAGTGAAAATATTGAAAATTTTGAAAATGTTGAAAGTGATAATGAAAATGCTCAACATGTGGAAAATTTTGACATAGGAGGTGAAAATGTGGAAAAATTTAACATTGAAGGTGGAATTGCTCAACCAAGTGAACCATATGTAACACCTAATTACTTTAGAAATGAAGACCCTCTCATGGATGAAAGACAAATTCCAAATCCAAGACCTTCAAGAACCCCAAAATGGTTTTTTGAAATCGATGAGAACATTATTGCGAATCTTGAAGGCAAGAGGTCAACAAGAACCATTTGGTTGTGGGCTACACAACTTTTCAACCAAAATTTTAGCAATAAGACATTGACCGAGAAATGCCAACTCTTTGTTCAATGCTAAAGATGATAAAGATGAGACCATTGCTAAACAAATTGAAGATTCGTATGAACAAGAAGATGGAGAGAAATTATATTATTGCAAAAAATCTATTTGACACTCTCAATTCTATTGGAAAGAAAACCAAAGAAAGAGATAAGAGAGCTTCTCGAAGAGTGATTACAACCTCCTTAGTAAGCCATCAATTGAGGAAGGCTCGTCAAATGAGACAAACTTGTGTTGATTTTAACATAAACCGTAAAACTTTGGATAGAGAACTTGCATGAAGACAAAGAATTGACGATCCACTTCAACAAGATACATTGGCATTTGGTGGGAGGCTTCCACGCATTGATAGAAAGTTGACTGACAATGTGAAGGAGGAGATTCAACAATTTTGGCACTCTAATTCTAGAGTGTCACCCAATGTAAAGGACATTTTAAAATTAAGAATTGACAACCGAGACCGCACACCGCATCCCAAACATTTCTTGGAATCAAGCCAAACAATGTTGTACAGTTTTTTTTGTGAATTACATCCAACTTTGCAAATATCACAAAGGGCCTTTGAATCTTTGAAACCATTTTATTGCGTTCCTCTTAAGATTCGCAATACTTGTTGTTGCAAGTACCATGTGGAGTTTTCAATGTACCATGAGCTTTTATGTCATATTCGTTCTATGATGCATACTAATGAGATGTTACAGGAGTGTGGTGCAATGCTATTTCCGAGATCATCAAGAGACTTGCAAGATATATTTTTATGCCCTAGAGATGATGGCTGCTATTTCTATAGAAATGATTATTTGAATGAGAAGTGCTTAGAATGTGGTGGGTTGTCAAAGTTTGTTTCATGTTTTCATGAGGGCAGCGAACACGATTTTGCAAAGAAATATGTTGAGAAAAAAAGATACGAGATAATGAAATATAATTTGAAGAGTGGAGGTGAAGGTTCTAGATGCGAATTAGTCTCAAGAGAAGTGAGTATTGCTGATTTTATTTTGGATTTTAAGGAAAATATTTTTTACAAGTATGCAAGGAACACCCATAGGTCTCAGTGGTTAGATCAACAGTTCAGGATGTGTAAGAACTCTTTCCCTATTGGCACTATTGTATCAGTGGTTGATTTTGCAGAGAACTATACATTGCAACCACAAAATGAAGTACAGTCTTAGTACTACAATTCAGTCCAGATTGCTATTTTTGTTCACATTACATATAGACATGCTCCTGATAGTACAGAAGAGGACAGGAAGATAATCGAGGAGTATCATTTTTATATGAGTGATGATAGATCACACTCGTCCGAGTATGTGCAACAATCTTTTGAGAATTTTTTTGAGTTCTTGCATGAGAAAGCTATTGCAATTGACCGACATATAATATGGTCAGATAACTGTACGGGTCAATTCAAGAATGCCTGTATGTTTTATTGGTTGAGTAGAATGCATGTAGAGAGGCGTATACCTCATATTTGGTGTTTTTTTGAGGCAGGGCATGGGAAGGGAGAGCATGATGGAGCAAGTGCATGTTTGAAGAGAGCTCTAGTTAAGAAGCAATTGAGGATTTTAGGTGCAAATTTCTCGGATGCACGTTCTATTGTTGATTGGTGTAGTTCAACATTGTCACATGGAGGTACTCTTGATTCAGTAGTGAGCAAATTCTTTTGGTTGGTTGAGGAGGGAAAAATGGGAGATAGATTGGATTGTCAAACAATTAAAGATTCTTCAAAGATGCATTCATTTCTCAGCTTAGATGCAAGTACATAGACTATTTGGACACAAGCGTTGACTTATTTTTGTCAGAGTTGTATTCGGTGTAATTGGGATCAGTGCGAGTCAAGTGAGTGGGTTGATACGTGGGTTCCCCACTATCTAACTCCTTTATCTCAAATGATATCCTTGTGAAATGATGACATGGAAAGTTCACTTGAGTATGATTGTCTATCAGATCTTGTACAACTAGGACATGTTTTTGCAGTTGTCGCACTGCAAGAGAATGAAGATAGATCAGAATATTGGTTGGCACGATGTGTACAGGGAAAAAAAAAGCTAAGATAACCAGTGCCAGATGATGACGGGTTCACATATCCTACAGGTTCAGTTGTTGTTGTGGGAACTTGGTTGCAAACATACATGATTAGAAAGAATGACATACCTGCATTTGAAGACTATGAGAGACACAAAACCATTATAATATATTCACACCTTATTATAGCTACAAATATCAAGTTCTTGAAGCATCAAGAAAAACCGAAGACCAAAGAGCTATGGACAGTGACTACTGTTGATCATGAAGCAATACTGGATACTCTTAAGCAAAGAGATGACACTTCAGGCACACTTGAGTAGTAGGTCTTTAATGGTGCCTTATTTTTTATGATGCATTTAATTTCAAACAATGATCATTAAACCTTAATGTTCAAGTTTGTTACGTGTATATTAAGGATGTCTTGAAAATGCAAGTCTATTGATGAACATTTTTTTTTGGCAACACGATTTTTGCATGCACATAGCAGGTACACTCGATATAATCAAAAGGGATGTATTTTTGTAACATGACTTATTATCATGCATTTAACGAGCTTTACATTTTTTGTTATTAGAGAACACTATTTGATAATTTTTGATGATATAATTATTGCAAAACCTTTATGCTCATGCAGGTCTTTTTTGATGATATACAATAGTATCACATTATGTTTTTTACGTCAACATAGTGGATTTTGTTGATATAATTCAAAGGGACGTATTTTTGTGGCATATAATCCCACCTTTTCATTTATTATCATGCATTTCAGTTGAAGTGATTATCATGAAGCCTTTATGTTCATCCATGCATTTTATGTGTAGACTAACAATTCTTAAAAATACTGGTTCATGCTAGATCATTCACCGTTGACAAGACCCTCTCTTGGTGATGGTACATATTCCTTTGTGCATTAATGAGATAAAATTCTGTGCATAAACATTAAGTCAAGTGAATGTATTTCTATTTAGAAATGACCATATCTACCATCGTCTTCAACCATGTAGAGAAATGCAGTGAGAAGGGCTTTAATCAACATGCATCTTTCTTCAAAGTTATGCTTGTATACTTTGCAGAGAAACTGGTAAGTTTCATAATTATACAGTCTTGTGCATCTTAAAAATGTTTCAAATGATCTATTTATAATTTTACAAACTAATTTGTATTAAGTGTTATAATTTGTTTCTTGTAGCACATTCATTCCGCATAAAAAGGTTACTTATTTTGGTCTTCATTTATATGTAGGCATTGCCGTACGTAAGCTTTTCTCTTAGGACATGAGGATGTCTGATGCAGATGAAGTGGGATGTTATATTTGTATATGGATGTGAATTGATGTAACATTGTTATGATGATATACAATGTCCATGAGAAAATTGGTTTAGTTATATTGATGATAATGTCCATGTATCTGTACATGAGTACATTGGTGTAGTTGTATTGATAATGACAAAAAAAATCATGTTTGCATATCCCTTCACGGATGTCACATGCAAGTGTAATGGTAATTATGTGTATACAATACATGGAAACATTGATGATCATTATGTGTCTACAGTGTAATGCTTGTTTATATATAATTTTAGCACTTAGGGCGCTCAAGGGACAACGCCGGTAGGGTATGACCCTGAGCATTCGATTGAGTGGGGGGGGGGGAATAGGAGCATGCATAGGGTAATAATGCCTAACTGGACATGTTAGAGTTGATGGTTCATCATCGCGATGAGGCCACGCGACAACATTCGATTGACTGAGACTGATGATTTTTTCACCAACCAAAAAATTGCCGCTCTAATAAAATCGTAGGGAAACTTGAAAAACTGAGATAGGCTTTTGTAGGGACCCCTCTCATGGCCCCGTAGGTTCAAACAGATTGTTTGCAGGTGCCATGGATTTTGAGTTAGGGCCCATCAAAGTTTGACAATTTTGAGCACTTAGTGCGCTCAAGGGACGACGCTGGAAGGGTATGACCCCGAGCGTTTGATCGAGTTTGCGGGGGGGGGGAATAGGAGCATGCATAGGGTAATAATGCCTAATTGGACATGTCGGAGCTGAAAGTTCGTCATCACGATGGGCTAAACGAGAAATTGGCAATGCGACAACATTTGATCGAGTGAGACTAACGATTTTTTTGCCAACAGAAAAATTGCTGCCCTAATAAAGCCGTAGGGAAACTTGAAGAACTGAGATAGGATTTTGTAGGGACCCCTCTCATAGCCCCGTAGGTTCAAATGGATCATTCGTAGGTGCCACGAATTCTAAGTTAGGGCTCATCAAAGTTTGATAATTTTGAGCACTTAGGGCGCTTAAGGGACGACCCCAGTAGGGTATGAACCCGAGCGTTGGAATGAGTGGGGGGGAAAAATAGGAGCATGCATAAGATAATAATGCCAAACTGCACATGTCATAGTCGATGGTTTGTCATTGGGATGAGTTGAACGAGAAATTGGCCACACGACAACATTCGATTGAGTGAGACTAATGATTTTTTCGCCAACTGAAAAAATTGCTAGCCTAATAAAACCGTAGGGCAACTTGAAAAATCGAGATAGGATTTTGTAGGGACCCCTGTCATGGCCCCGTAGGTTCAAACAGATCATTTGCAGGTGCCATAGATTCTGAGTTAGGGCTCATCAAAGTTTGACAATTTTGAGCACTTAGGGCGCTCAAGGGACAACGCCAGTAGGGTATGACCCCGAGCGTTCGATTGAGTGGAGGGGAAAAATACGAGCATGCATAGGGTAATAATGCCTAACTGGACATGTTAGAGCCGACGGTTTGTCATCGCGACAAGATGAACGATAAATTGGCCACTGGTGCAGGAGCACCCTTCTAAGGTCTTCCTCCATTTGGATTTTGTTGGGATTTTGCTTCTTTAAGAAGCCATGTAAATGTAATAAGAACCAAGAGCTCATTGGTCTTGTTTAGGTCCTAGGTTCACAAGTCTAGGTTGAGTTTTCTTTTGGAGTAGAGGGTATGTGTGCCCATTGATGAGTTTGGGGTCATTTTAGCATGGTTGTGTCCATAGGATAGCCCAATGTAGGCCTAAAAGTCAAGAAAAGCAACATTGCAAAAGTTGCAAAAAGTTGCATGACAACTTTTTAAAGTTGTCATGCAACTTTTCCACCTAATAGGTCATAACCTTAGCTTGGTGTGGAGAACCCTAACCTTGGCACAAAAACTAAGGCAAAGACATTATATATGGATGCAAACCCTAAAATAATGGGTTGGATGTCAGATTGTACGGCCAAAGGAAAAAGACCTTGACTGTGACTATGATTTTGGTTGCCAGTCGGCACAAATGGAGCAATGAAGGATTGTTAATGGATTGTTTTGGAACTTAAATTGTATTGGGAGTCTTGTTTAGTGTTGACACATTCTTTTTGAGCACTTAGATTAAGTTTGTTTTCCAAGTTTTGGTGTGTTTGTAAATACTTTGCAAATTTCTTCTTTACTATCCAGTTTTGGACTATTTTGTGTAAATGGGTTGACAACTCCTATCCCCATTGTGGAAACACCATGGAACCATGGGGAATAGGAATGCAGACCCTGTATAGTATCTCAGAGGAAGCAGGGCCCTTGAAGATGCAGGAAAGCCTTTCAAAGACCCACTCCTAGGCGAGACTAGACTATGCCCGACTAGGAAGGGTTAAGGTTGCAGAGGTCCGTGAGAGAAAGGAAGGAGAAGGAAGGAGGCACCCTTTGGAGGAGTTGTAGAGGGGTGTGTGGATCATCATTTGTGAGAAGGAGGAGCTTCCACCAATCCAGACAAGGTGGTGAAGACAACAAACCATCACTGTTACCTTGGCAGGTCTAAAAACCCTCAAAAACCCCTAAATTCACCTAGGGCAGTGTACGGACACTTGGAGGCCCAAAACTAGGAAAATATTTGAGCTTTTGCCAAATGAATATCAGTCCCTTTGGTAAGTTTCACAATTTTGGGCATCGTTTGCAAGAGGGAGCCCTAAAAGTCCAAAATGGAGGCCTAATTGGGGCACTTTCCTTGTAGCCCTATTTTGTAGGAAAGAAGCAAAATAGTGAGATCAGTAACAAGTAGGAAGGTCAAAACCTCTTGGGGGAACATGAATGGATGGAGAACTATTTCAAAGACCTATCCTATCCTTGCTAGGACCTGAGAAGGTGTAGGAAGAGTTAAACCCTTATTAGCCTATGTGAGGGTTTTTGAAGCTTGTGAGTAGGTGAGACCTTAGGAGAAGAATCACATGTTGTTGGTGGGTGGATTGGGCAAGGTCAGGGGATTCCACAAGCAAGGGAATTCCTAGAGACCCTAGGGTGTGGTTGGAACACCTGATGATCCAAGGAGAGGATCAAAGAGAATATACTAGGCTAGTCTATCCCATACCCATTCCCATCAGCCACTCGACAACATTCGATTGAGTGAGACTGACGATTTTTTTTCCAACTGAAAAATTGCTGCCCTAATAAAACTGTAGGGCAACTTGAAAAATAGAGATAGGATTTTGTAGGGACCCCTCTTGTGGCCCCATAGGTTCAAACGGATCATTCCCAGGTGCCACAGATTCTGAGTTAGGGCCTGTCAAAGTTTGACAATTTTGAGCACCTAGGGCACTCAAGGGACAACGCTGGTAGGGTATGACCCCGAGCGTTCGACCGAGTGGGGGGAAAAAATAGGAGCATTCATAGGGTAATAATGCCTAATTGGACATGTCGGAGCTGACGGTTCGTCATCACGATGAGATGAATGAGAAATTGGCCATGTGACAACATTTGATTGAGTAGGATTGATGATTTTTTTGCCAAACAAAAAATTGCTGCCCTAATAAAACCATAGGGCAACTTGAAAAACCAAGATAGGATTTTGTAGGGACCCCTCTTGTGGCCCCATAGGATCAAATAGATCATTTGTAGGTGCCATGGATTCTGAGTTAGGGCTCGTCAAAGTTTGACAACCGAAAAATTGCTGCCCTAATAAAATCACATAAGGCAAGGTCCACTCAATTTGTGGAAGAGTTTATTTTACTTTACATACATGACAACATGTGAACAAAGTTGAATCCCTATACTTATATAGGTACGTATGTGTACTAAGTATCATATAGAAATGCACACATCTATCTATCTATATATGTATATATGTATACATACATACATACATACATACATACAAACAAACAAACATACATACATACATATATGTATGTATATATATATATATGTATGTATATGTATATGTATATGTATATGTATATGTATATGTATATGTATATGTATATGCATGTCTATCTATCTATCTATATTGCAAAGGGGAAAATTTGATTTGGCAATTTGCAACATAGAAGGATAAATCACCAAATCAATTTTCGTTTTGATGGAGGAGATTTCCATTACATTCAAAAGAGGGGAAGAATCCACTAGATTCAATCACAAATCAGATAAGGATTCAATACTAAGTGGATTGATAAATTATGAATGTATTTTTCCCTCTTTTGTAAGTTGAAACGTTGATTTAGGGTAAAGTGCTGAAATTGAATACAAAACTAAGAAAATACTGAGCTACGGATGCAAGGTTCAGTTGGGAACCTGGATCTGAGAAATATAAGTTGATTCAAATTTGCCCTGTGAAAATGCCTCAAAAAAGTAGGGACAGTGGCGCTGCCTCTTGGTCCTCCAAATTTTTTGTGCGTCAAAAAGGGTTGTTTTGTCTATATGTCTAAATATTAATTCCAGAAGCATAACAACACACCTGTTTCTTGCACACAAAAAGAAAGGCAATAGGTTGGGAATATGGGCTTGCCTTTGGTCAAATCCCAGTTTTGGAATTAACCATGAAATTGAGATAAATGTAAATGAAATGATTGAAAGGAAATGTTCTCCTTTTGAGGGAGATGCTGAATTAAGACTGAAAATGAAATGATTATACCTCGTGAAGTTTTTCTTGCCTCCACATGGAATTAGGGTTTCATGAAATAGGATGTAGATCTCCACTTCAATGCTTGAATCTTGACTCTATTGTTGCTCCAAAGCTTGAAGGAAGAATGAAAATGCTCAATTTCTCTTGAATGTTTGAATGCTTGATCTCTTGTGTGCTTGAATGCTTCTCAATTCTTGTGGTTTCATGTGGATGTTCAAATGAGAGGAGAAATCCTCTTTATATACCTTCCTATTGTGTTAATTGACTGATTTTCCAACATGAGCTGACACAAAGGTGAAAATCTTGCTCAAATTTGAAATGAAAAAAAGGGTTTAAATTGGGCTCCTTTTAGGGAGGACTATGGCGCCACGCCCTAGTCCTACCCTATTTTAGGCCAGGATCAAGGTGTCCAAGGGGTGCAAAATAATTTTTTTTGGTATTTGTGATGTGCAAGAGCATATTCAGGTCTTCAATCAGACTGAGGGGCACAAACACTAAGGTGAAGACCCGAATACGGTCGAAAACTGCAAGGGGTGCAATTTTAGGATGCTACATATATGTATATGTATATGTACATGTATACATACATACACACACATCTATCCACACACACACATATATACATATATATAGATATGTATACACACACACACACACACATATATATATATATGTATGTATACATATATACATATACATACATATATATCACACATATATACATATATATTGGCATTTGGCATAACTGATGTAGTTGAAGAGTGATGACTGCATCGGTAAAGGATAGAAGTCTATTTGTGATGAAGAGATTGAGATTTTGTGATTAGGTGACTTGATCAGTTATTTGTGTTGTCATTGATGACAATTGATGTCAAATGATGTTCCTGATGTTTTGTTTTGTCATCTAAGTGATTTGGTTTATTGAAAGTCAGGATTTACTGACAGAGAACTGAAGTTTGTGAAATAGGACTTTAATTGGTAAAGCAAAAATGTTTTGGTTGAATCAGATGATCGACAATGATTGGTGATTTGCGGTTGGAATGTGAGATTGTATCATGGAAAGGGGTATTTGGCCGGAACCAAAACTTGTGAAGATTACCAGAAGGTGTGTTTCAAATTTTTGATGAAGTTTTGCTAATGTTTTAGAAGGGTTTAAGACTGCTAAAGATATCACCAAATCGGTAATGATTTCTGTTATGATGGTGATTAACGATGAGTCTACTTGAAGGTGGTAACATGACACAACCCACATGAAAAGATTTGATTGATGTTTTGGCGCGATTCAAGGAAGAATTTATTGGGAATCAACGAAATGCTTAGTAGAGTGTTTTAAGGTTTTGACTTTGGTATAGATCGGATTTTCGTGATGGGTTATGATTGCCAAAGATTGATATTGCATTGTTTTATTGTAATGATCTATATATCGATATGTGATGATCTCTTATGTTTTTTTATTGAAAATTCATGATGTAATTAGGGTTTAGTGGCTGACCTAGTTGAGATGGCTATTTAGGATGACATAGTTGATGTTTATGTTGTCGGTGGTCTAAGAGAATGTGTTGCGTTGTCCAAGTGAAGTGTGAGATCTTCCTAAGAGTTGCAGAGTGTTGAGCATAACTAGATCTAATTTAGCAAGCAGAGAAATGCAAGTAACATATCACTTTTTCACTGTTGTTCCCTAACAGTTGCAATAGGTTCCCTTAATCGGGTAGGTCCAATAGGCCTTAAACATTTAATTCCCCTAACAAAGAAACTCTTAAAAGAGTGATAAATCCTCTCACGAGGTTGATCCTAACAGATCATAAAGCTCCTAATCGGGCTGCTAGGCAAATCCCTTAACCGGGTGACTCCTAACAAGGCTTGCTCCTAATAGGGCGTACTTCAAAATAGTACAAATATTTGTGGGTGCCAATTCCCACTGTGGTTTTTCCCTATTTGGGTTTCCACATCAAAAATTTATGGTGTTTATGTGTGAAATGTTTTTCATGTGATGTTCTTCTTTATGTTTCATTTCATGCATTATTTCTGAGACATTGGTTATGATGTTTTATCAGAGGTTTATCAAAGGTTACCGAAATTGATAAAAGTTGATAGAGAAAATTGATTGATTTGATAAGATAAGTTGGTAAATGATCAAATCTATATGATTTCTTATGTGGTGAAAGAATTGATTGATGTGGTAAATGATTTGATTAATGTGTTAAGCAAACCTGATTAAAGAAGTTGAGATATTTGTTAAATGGTTTCAGATCTGATATACATTTATTTTCGGTTTACAGTTTCAATCGGCGTTAATACTAATTCACCCCCCCCCTCTCAGTATTAATTGGATCCTCATAGGATTAAAAATATATATATGTATGTGTATGTGTATATACATATACATATATATACATATGTACATATATATACATACATATACATATATATGTATGTATATATGTACATATATGTATATGTACATAAATATATATGTACACACACACAAAGATATATATATATATATATATATATATATATATATATTTATGTACATATACATATATATTTATGTACATATATATATACATATATATGTATATGTATATATATGTATTTATGTATATATATGTATATGTACATACATATACATATACATATACATATACATATACATATACATATACATATACATATACATATACATATACATACACATACACATACATACATACATACATACATACATACATACATATATGCAAATATATATGTATATATACATACATATACATATATACAAATATATATGTATATATACAAATATATATGTATATATACAAATATATATGTATATATACATACATATACATATATACAAATATATACGTATATATACATACATATACATATATACAAATATATATGTATATATACATACATATACATATACACACACACATATATATGTATATATACAAGTATATATACACATGTATATACATGTATGTATACATACATACATACATACATACATATATATATATATATGTATGTATGTATATTGTATTTGTATATATGTATATATATGTATATACATATATAAATATATACATGGGTATATACACCACAAGGACTTCACTTAGTCAACCTGGGTTATAGCATGTGTGTTCATGACATACTAAAGAATCCCCCTATTTTCAAAAAATATTGCCCTAAACTCCTTTTTTGTCACCCCCTCCTAATACATTGGCTGAATTAAAAGCCCCCCTATTTTCGCCAAATATTGCATTTTTTCATAGCTCGAATTTAAAAACCCACTATTATGTATGTATAAAATTACATTCATGTATGTATTAGTTCTTGTATCATAAGAATCATTAAGAGTGATCATAATTATTTATTCGAGTGTTTTAAATTTATATTTGTTTAAAAAGAATGACATAGTCTATGACAAGGATGCAACAAGCCCTAACTACTAGACTGACTATCTAGGGTTAACTAGGATAGACATTGAGCCGAAGGCACCATACCCTAACTCAATGGAACAAGTCTTAAACTTACAGGATTAGGGCTCTAGATAGCATTAGGTCCTTCATCTACTACCGCCCATTCCCGATGATACTTTCTTCCTTCTTAAAGGATGAAGAATTCCTTGCATCCACTAGGTCAAAACTATGTAGTTAGTTTGGAATCTCGTCATAACTCTACCATATACAAACATGATAAAAATTAGTTCATATAAACATAATGATTTAAAGCCAAAGCATTTCCATGTGCATTGTGAATCACTATTCAATAATATAAAACAACATGTATCAGTGCATTTAATCATTATCAAAACATTAGGGCACAAGTGGGATGTAACATTAGTGTTCACTTAAGGTTAGGGTTATGATTATTTCTAATCAATTGTATTACAAAGGGTTTGAATTCAATTAGTATACTCACTTATGATTATAGTTATGCTAGTTATTGCTTTTTCTTATTAATGCCATGTTTATGGTTAAGTATTTATAGTGTGATACATAAATGATTTGTCAAGTACAATATAAACATCTCAAACAAAAAAAACTCTTCATATATAAGCAATAATTCCATAGAAAGTATTTTTTTAATTATTTATAAAAATAATTTAAGATAAGTTTTATATAATATTAATATTATAAAATATTATTGTTTAAATGATAAAAAATATTATTGTTTGAATTATATAAAAATATTTAAATAAAAATTAAGATATATTTAAATATATATAGTGATTTCATAGAAAGTTTTTTAAATTTTTTTATGTATAAAAAATAATATAGTATACTTTTTATATAATATTAATATTATTAAATATTATTGTTAAATTAATTAGATATAATTAAGTGAAAATTAAGTTAATTTATTTTTTAAATATTAAATTATTATGAAAAATTTATGATTTTAGATGAAATTAGTTTTAAGAATTGTGAAAAATTAACTTGAGAAAGGTAAAAAAAATTATATTATTAGATCATAACAATGATAGTTATAAAAAATATTTAAATTGAAATAAATTGTTATTTTTTATATAAATATTAAATTATTATTAAAAATTTATAATTTTGAATTAAATTAGTTTTTAAAATTGTGAAAAAATATTTTTTCTATGAAATCATAATAATGTTAATTATAAAAATAATTTAATGAAAAATAAGATATTGATTTTTTTTTCAATTAAATATCATTGAGACAAGTTACAAATTGTATCATAAGAGTCACATAATTAGATAAAAGAATAATGATCAAGAGTCAACCAAGACATCTTCAGTACTACATCAAGACATAAGTATTACATAACATCAAGGATCAAAACTACAACATATAAGTTCGAGTAATAAACACATTCTAAATTTGGAAATTATCCTCCTGCACCTTGCTGTTAAAAGTAAGATGTCAGTCCATGCCACCTAAGTTGGTAGCCCTTCCTTCCACACCAGCTTCTTGCCATCTTCTAGCTACACCAAGTAAGGATGTAGGAAGACTTCTGCCACTGGTAAATCCACCTCTTTCTATTGCAAATCTCTACCTCCAGCCTCATTGAGTTCCCTCATGAAGTTATGCAATGCATTCTCAAAAAAAGTCCTAACACCAACCTGTCTTGCCCAAGAGAAGCCATGAGAGACTTCCCATTTAAATATCCCAATTGAGCCATCTTGCATCAAGTCTTCAAAATTCCTTTTTTCCAGCCTTAGGACTATGGTTACCTGCTTGGAAACATTGTGCAAAATGAGTCTCCTCAGAGACTCGGTAAGTGCCCTTCTTTTACTATTAAAAATACTACCATTCCTTAGCTTTCATAAATTCCAAAGTATAATAGATGAAAAAGAAGACCAAAATAAATTACAATCTTTCTTCAACATGAGAATATGACCACAAATGATATTTGTCTCACAATAAGATGGTTAGTGCATGATTAGTATTCAATAAACACAAAAGCCATTTAAATGAGATATCAAGAAAGATTTGAACAAGAACATCATGAAAATAAAACAAAACATAAATATACTCATGAAGCTCCCATTGCAAGTAGCTCTTCCTTGTCCTCCTTGCCTCCACGAACTTTGCTAGCTCCAAAGTTTGACAAATGGAGAGTTGGAGAGAGATAGAGTGAATGTGGATTGCTCTCCTTGTGCTCAACAAGGTAAGATTGATGGATTATTGGATTGTTGGATTTGAGTGTGGATTATGAATTTGATAGATTTGAGAGAGGATTTCGAAGAGGATGAGAGGAGAATAGAGCAGCATGAGGATGCATGAGAAGGGGATCTGTTGTGAAGATAATAGGCTCCAATTTATAGATTGGAGAAGGCCAATGGAGGGCCAAGATTGATTTGATTATGAAGGGTTGAGATTGATTTTGGATAGAAGGCATGGATCAAGGGTGCCTTGGAAAAATAAATAGGAATATAAAATTACTTTGGAAAAAGGGGGGAGAAATTTGAATTTCAAATTTGAGGAATTAAAAATTCCAAAATAAGGATGCATTGAGAGATTCAAAGAAATTTGAATTTTTTTGAGAGACTCAATGTTGATGTGACATGAGCGAGAATTAAAAATTGGAGGATAATGACAAGCATGATTATGAGAGATTCTAGAAGAATTAATTAGACTAAGTGGGATTAGGAAAAGTGATTTGTAGGAATCACATGACTAGGTTAATTAATTATAATTAATTAACTGAGTGGGTTTTAGAGGAAATAATTATTGGAGGGGACTTTAGAAGAATAGGGGAAATTAATTTATTTGATAAATTAATTATTGGACTATAGTGACATGATTAATTAAATTAGATTTAATTCATTATGAGAGGAATAAGGATAACACAATTAAAGTCAATTAATTATGTTGATAGGCTTAAATTAATTAAATATTAATTTTAGGTGTCTACAATATTAACATTAATAACAAGGCCAAACATATACCAAAATTCCTTATCAAAGAGGCACTCAAAGAATAAATTGCTAATGGTCTTAGGAAGTTTGCAAAAGGTACAAAAATTGAAGTCCCCATCAAGTTTCTTGGGAGGTAGTCTATTAAGAAGGAGGCACCAAATGATTTTTTTAAATTTAGGCTCAACAGGTCTGCGTTAAAGATGATCACAAGCACATTTCCATTTGGATAAACTAAAGCTTAGATGCCACATCCAATTGAAATGTTCAAGGATGTCACTGCTGTCAGACAAAGCGCAGTAGATAGAATTGTATTTAACAACACAAAGAGATGAGCCATCAGCCCAAGGAAGGGAGACTAAGCAAAGGGGCCTTCCTTCATAGTGAGAGAGAAGAGTTAGAGAGTCACATGTAGACTTCAACATAGAATATGTTCTATAATGATTCCTAGGAACACCAAATCTATCCATAATAACTTGCCATTGGATCAATTACCCATTTTTATAATATCTTCAAATGGCCAGAGGCCTTTGTCTACCCTATTGGCATATGATACTATTTTGGTGATGCTCCGGTGAAGATTGGTGATGTACGGTGCATGATATTTCTTAAGAGTTGTCATTGATGGAAACTCAACTTATTTATCTTATCCAGTATTAATTTCAGAATATCCGGATGTCTTGAGTAAGTTTTGGTATAAGTCTGTTGGTGATACTTGGTGTACAGTGTTGGTCAGAATTTCTCATATCCGGTGACATGTTTTTGGTTTCAATGATCTGAGTTAATTTGATTGAGTATGAGAAGCAAGATAGCATGCAATACCACCCTCCAATGTTGATTATTTAGCATGTTAGAAGGTCTAGTATCTGGTAGAGTAGTAAAACTGGGTTATCTTCATTATTGATGGTGTAACGTATGGACCAGATTCTTTGAGGTGATTCCGATGTTTGTTAGTAAGTTCGAGGTAATTGGACTGACTTATGGAAAGCATGTGATCATATGTTTTGGATCCAAAATATTGTTTTGTAAAGATTTGAGCCGACTTGAAGCTACATGTTTCATATTTTGATATTTTGGGAAGCTGAATTGTGGGAGATCAAATTTGCTAGTGTGGATATATAAATTTGACTTGGTTAATGATTTTGAGTGTGGATATGATGTGTGAGATGATTTTGGGAGTGATTTAGAATAGTTTCACGTGTACACCTTGAGTTTTATTGATCCAGAAATCAGTAGTAGGGCAAAACATAGCAGTTTATTAGAACAACATAGTGGATCACTTTGTGTCTAACTAAAACTATTACTTGGCATAGTTAGATGATTTTATTCAGTTTATTACTCATTGTAATCATTTTGTATTAGACTGTAAGGCAATGAGCCTTCCTTCGGGTTGTAGTGCTTTTTGTAATTGAGTAGTGAGCTCTAGGAAGTGTGCCTGAATGCAAGTGCATTCTCCTCATGTAATATTTTTTTACTAGTAGCCATAATATAATAATATTATGGGTATTCAATCCCACTGTGGTTTTTCCCTTTCTAGGTTTCCACGTAAAAATGTTGGTGTTATGGTTTTGTGCTTATTTGCTTTGTGTTTCTTCTTTATAGTTTCTATTATCAACATCCAGTGGTTATAGAATCGGATTAACAAATTTGTAAATATCGGAACACTGATTCACCCCCCCACCCCCCTCAGTGTTCATTGATTCCATCATGCCCATGATTTATTAGATTAGCCTTGTAATAGGGCTAGAAATTATTCTTATATTTCATATTCCACCATATAGATCCGTTACCAAATATTTTTTTGCTACCACTGATATTTTACTTGTACTCTATGAGAGTCCTTACACTATCCCATTCCTTCCAAATGGATTTAAAAATAATTGACCTTGCAAGATACACTATAAATTTACTAGACACCAAATCAAGAATTGGGAGAACTTTCCAAGAAAGACCTTGTTTGGGGAGATATTGAGATAAATTATGTCTGACCAATATATTCTAGGGTCCATCCCCTTTGAAAGAATGCACTATCCATTTTGTGGCTAATGCAATCCCCTGCATCCTCGGGTCCTTTAATCCAAGATCATCCTTGGTTTTACTCATATTACACCACTTCCATCTTACTGCGTGTATTTTATACCCTCCTTTATCATTAGACCACAATAAATCTCTAACTAACTTTTGGAGAAATGAGAATTGATAAGCATTAAATAGCCAAGCCAAGGAATACTAGATATTATATGAGGAAACAACTTTCTAACACACCTGAAATTTGCTTGCCAAAGAGAGTTAATGTATGTTCCAACTCTTTAGTTTCATATCAATCTTAGTCTCAACCCATTCCCACATCTCCTTGAGATTAGGGTTGAGGGAAAAAGGTATTCCAAAGTATCTAATCTGGTGCTGAGGACCACCCCACATCAAAGGGAATATACTAAACCATATAGGTGGGTGCTTATCCCAGCTTAACATAATGAATTTGGAGAGAGATATTCTACTGCTAGAAGCTAAACAAAAGATATCCAATTTATATTCAATAAATCCTTTCCATTGGGTAGACTGAGTCCTTTCACCTAGGGGGAAAGAGAGTGATCTCTTAGAAGGTAGTATAGTGCATTAGTAGCAATGACAACAGTGTCATCCACAAATTGTATATTCAATAAATCCTTTCCATTGGGTAGACTGAGTCCTTTCACCGAGGAGGAAAGAGAGTGATCTCTTAGAAGGTAGTATAGTGCATTAGTAGCAATGACATATAAGGTAGGAGCTAAAGGACAACCTTGTCTAATGGTTCCGAACAGAGGGAAGCTTTGAGACTAGACACCATTAACTTCAACACAACCTCTAGAATCCTTCATGAGTATCTCCACCATACTACAGAAAAAACAGAGGAAAGACAAAACTTTTCAACATCATAATAATAAAATTCTACTCTATTTTGTAATATGCCTTCTAAAAATCAATAAGCATCGTGGAAGCATTTTGTTTAGATACTCAGGACCAATGCATCGCTTCCCAACAAGTGAGTAGGTTTTCCAAGATGTACCTTCCTTTAAAAAAACCTATTTGGGTATTGCTAACCACCTTGGGTAGGATGTCTTCCAATCTTATGGCTAACATTTTAGCCAAATTTTTTTAAGAAATATTAAGTAGGGTAAACAAGCTCCAATTTTTAATACTGGATTTATCACCATCATTGGGGATAAGTTTAATGACACCCCTATTCATTTCCTTGTCCAAAAATCCTTTCTCATAGGCTTCCCTATATAATAAGAGAAGGTCATTACCAATCCAATCACTATTTTTCTTATAGAATTATATAGGTAACCCATCTAGGCCAGGGGCCTTGTCATCCTTGAGGGCCAAAATGACATTCTAAATTTATTCTAGAGATATTTATTTCCCTAGTTTAGAAGCATCTTCTTTGTTGATCTTGTAGGGAATAATACTCCTAATTTTTTGTCTAGCTGCCTTCTTGTCACAATCATTGTCTTCTGAAGTAAATAAGTTTTGATAAGAGTTCCTGAAAGCCAATAAAATCCCCTCCCGATCTGCACTGTCAACTCCATCTTCACATAAACTATCAATATTGTCTTTAGCCTGCTTATTCCTGAGAAGATGAAAAAAAATTTAGAATCTTTATCCAACTGATCAAGCCAAGTGAACCTAGCGCTCATCTTAGCACCCTATATTTTCACATTTGAATATTTCTAAGCTCATCCTTAACCTGTCTAAGTATATAATCTACTTCCTCATTGTAAGGCTGTGATTGAAGATCTTCTTCAACAACAATTATCTTATTATGCAACTCATCCTCCTTTCTTTTGTTAGCTTTCTTCTTACCTACAATTTGAAAAAGATATTTTCAGATCTGCACATTCTGGATCCATATATCCACAATAACTTTTAGAGTAGGGTTCCAACAGTTAATTGTTGAATAATGAGGGAGGAAAAAATGACATCCTCATATTCCAACAATCTGGCATTAAGGGAAAAAGAGTCCTTAGGACAACGAGAATGGGGAGGGGTAGAGTTAAAAGAGATGGAGGCAAGGATATGATTATGGTCAAATAAAGTATAGGGTATAACCTTCAAGTTGCACCTCTCACCATCCTTCTTACCAATGAACCAATCTTTGTTAAAATAGAAACAATCTAGCCTGCTGTAGATTCTCTTCCTTCACTATTGGAAGTTACATCATCTGTACCAAATACCATTATGTTCAAACTTTTTACCAACTAAAGGATCTAACAGTCTAAGTTTATTTATCATTCTATACAAGAAAAATTTCTCATTAGGTTTCCACCCAAAAGCTAAACCTCCTGATTTATCTTGGGGATGCTCCACCATATATAAATCCCCTCCTATGATCTAGGGCACACCCTCCATCCGAGTTACCGATTTCTAGAGCTCTATCCTCTCCCTATGGTCATTTGGGGAATATATTGATGCTACCCTAAACTCTTGATCTTTAAAACTCAGAATGATCCAAACAACCCTATTACATGGGGAGCAACCCCATCTCTTAGCCAGGCTAGCCCATGTTTTAGAGATTAAGATAGTCACTCCACCTCTCCCTTTAGAGTGTTTGGTAAAAAATTGCTCAGATTCCCTCCATATGCATTTCAAGTTAATATCAAGGGTAAATTGGACCGACTTGATTTCTTGAAGCATCAAGATATCAACATTCTTATGTAATTTCAAGAATCTTTTAATCACATACTTTTTGTCTGAGAATTCCAACCCCCTTATATTCCATGAGATACATTTAAGTTCCATATCCAACAATTATGAAGAGATGTGCATTGGGGTCCTAAATGATTTGTAGCATTTGGGCAACTTCTTAGTAGATATCTTCTAGCTAGACGACCCAGAGGGTTTGCCCCTCTTTCTTTTGAATTCAAAAACCCGATCAATCTCAAGGGGGGAGTTAGATATTTCTTACTAGACTCGGGGAGTCTATTCCTTTTATTATGTTCCTTTTTAGCACCAAACTTGACCATAACTGCTGGATATTGTTGTTGCTAGGATATGTTGTTGTTATTAATGTCAACATATTCATGTGATTAATTTATTGAGAACATGGTTCAATTTATGGAGTATTTCTTGTATCATTACATCCTTCTGTATTGATTTCAGTGATCCAAAAGATTGAATGATCATATCATATGATCCGGTTTGCAGTTTGGTTTATTTGATCAATGCTTTGTAGAGTTTGGTATTTTCTCTGGTATATCCGATGTGATCAGATCTTGAGTTATGATTTTGGGAGATTGTTTGGGATGTTAATTTGTATGTACATTTCAGATGGTTCATGATTTGGTGCTCCACAAGCTATCTTTCTAGTCCGAGTTGCTGTTGTTTAAGTATTCTCGAGTTTTAGTTGTTGATTGATGAAGATTTGATAAGTGGTGTTGATGCAGCTAATGCAGATGGTTCTAATGTGCTTGTTGGTGTTTCCTAATTGTGTCTTATTTGTTTTGGTGGTCTGCATTGATCATTGTGCATGGTATTGGTGATTTTGCTGATCTGGTGATATTCTTCGTGTTATGCACTATTCTTGGTGGTGTAGCGTGTTGCAGTTGATCTTGGCGTAATTTTCGATGGTGTTGCATGTTTGAGAATTTTATTTAAGTCCATTTTGTATCATGTATATCATTATATTGGTCCGGTGGTCGATCTTTGTATCGTGTGATGTAATTTTGTAATTGTGAGATGAGGGTTTAGCCGACCTTGTTGCCAAGGTTGGTGAATTGTATATATAGGTGATGAAGTCATGTAAATTGTGTGCTGGTGTGGTGTTTGCATTATCAGAGAGTGGTATATGTAGTTCTTAAGAGAATTTATCCTTCGACGTGGTATATTGAGCAGAGATTGTTGCAGAGCAAACAAATGTGCTTAACCAGAACTATCATCAGGCATAAGGAGATGCTATATTTGTAGTTTATGTAATCCAGATTGTAGTTTAATAATTATTGTAAGGTAGTGAACCTTCCCTAAGGGTTGTATCCTTCTAGGTCATCTTATTTTGAGTAGTGAGCTCTAGGCAGCGTGTTTGAATGCATGTGCATTCCCCATTGTAATATTTTCACATACTACTGCAGGGTATCATCTTATTGTGGGTAGGTTCCCACCGTGGTTTTTCCCTTAACTGGGTTTTCCATATTAAAATCTTGGTGTTGTGTTGTGCTATCAATTTTCTTATCTTTGTTGTTACTATAGTTTACTAGATTTGTTTTTCAAGTTAAGTTTGATAATATGGTGAAAATTGATTCACCCCCTCTCTTAGTTTTCCTTCATTGTTGTTGCCAATGATTGGTATTAGAGATAGATCCCCCAGAAGAAGCTTGACTACTTGAGAAGATCCAAGATGACAACAAGAGGTGCTATTTTTAAGAAGGAAAGTCTGAGATTTGATGGAAGTAACTATGCTTTATGGAAGAATTAGATGGAGGTGCACTTGAGATGTATTGGAGAAGATTACTGGAGGATTACAAAGAATGCCTATTCTGTTCCTCAGAATGGACCGATTACTGTTGATGAGATCAAGGAAGACGAACATACCAGTAGAGATAAGGAAGTGTTGTTGAGTGCCCTGAATGATTCTGAGATGACTAATGTGATGGGACTTCAGATTGCACATGAGATTTGGGAGAAACTTGAGACCTTGTATGAAGGAGATAAACAAGTTAAAGTTGCTAAGTTGCAGAACTTGAAAGGGAAGTATGAGATGCTGAAGATGGGAGAAGATGAGAACATAAACTCTTTCATGGCTAAGGTGAATTAACTTGTCCTAGGTATCAGATGTGCCGGTGGAACCATTAAAGAAGATGAAATTGTTGCTAAGGTGTTGAGATAATTGCCTCCTACTTACAAACATAAGGTAGTTTCTATTGATGAGATCCGAAGTGTAACTACTATGACAAGAGATATGTTGGTTGGAAAGATTTCTGCATTTGAACTTAGCGAGTTTGGTGAATCACATGGAAAGTTAGAGACATCATTTAGAGCATCTGTATCCGGAAAGAAAAAGTACGATTCTGATGAATGCAAAATATCTTGATATGAAAGACATAGAAGAGAGATGGAAGAGCAAGAAAGAGAATTGGATGAGCTTGAAGTATTGATTGCCTGGAGATTACCTAAAGGAGCTGGCAAGTATGATGGTAAATTTCCTCTAAAATGCTTTTCTTGCAATAAGATAGGACATTTTTCTTCTAGGTACCTGAAGATAATGTCTAAGTATGATAGGCATGATAAATTTGATAAGAAAGATAGAAATGATAGATATGAGAAGCATGAGAAGTTTTATAAGCCCTACAAGTATAACCATAAGTATATGCATTAGAAGAATTGTTATTATGCTATTGATGAAGGTGTTACAGATGAAGAATCAGAAGGAGATGGAATTGTGTTTATTGTTATCAAAGAAGATGAACCAGTACCTATTGATTCCACAAGATGCACTAGTGAGGAGAAAGATTTAGTTGCCAATGGATGATTGAAAACGATTTTTCACATCATATGACTGGTGATAAAAGCAAATTTATAAATATGGAGAGATGTGATGGTGAAATAGTAAGATTTGGAGATGACAAAGCCTGTGTGATCCATGATAGAGTTTCTATTTCCTTTGATGGTAAGTATAACACTGATGATGTCGTGTATGTTGAAGGTTTGAAGCATAACCTTTTGAGTGTTGGACAGATGGTTGACAAAGGTTATGATTTGTAATTCAAGAATGGAAAATGCAAGATCCTAAATGCCTCTGGTATAGAAATTGCATCAAGAACTAAGACTAAAGGTAATATCTTTCATTTGAATGCCGGTGAGAAAAGTTGCTTGATTGCTCAAATTGATGAAAGTTGGTTGTGGCATAGGAGAATGTGTCATGTTAATTTTGACTCAGTGATTAAGATTATTTCTAATCAAGTTGTTATATATTTGCCTAAAATTGTTAAGCCTGCTAATCCAGTATGTAAGGAATGTCAAATGGATAAGCAAACAAGAATTTCTTTCAAGAGTAAACAATATACATCTGATGGATTGATAGATCTTGTGCATACTGACCTATGTGGACCTACTACAATAAGAAGTGTGGAGGGTGACATAAATTTCGTGTTATTTATTTATGATTATTACAGGATGATGTGGGTTGTCTTTTTGAGGGAGAAATCAAAAGCATTGGACAAATTCAAGATATTCAAAGAAAAAGTTGAAACTGAGACAGGTTTTGAACGTGAAGTGTATGAGATCTGAAAAAGGAGGAGAATTTTGTTTTGGTGAGTTTGATTCATTCTGTGAGAAGCATGGGATTAGAAGACAATTATCTACTCCTAGAACCCCACAACAAAATAGAGTTATTGAAAGAAAGAACAAGACTATCTTGGATGCTGCAAGGACTATGCTGATTGAAGGGAATGTTCCAAAGATCTAATGGAGAGAAGCTATTATCACTGCTGTTTACACATTCAACTGAGTTCATATAAAAGGTGATACTGGTAAGACTCCTTATGAGCTATGGTTTGGTCATGTTCCTACTATAAGGTCTTTCATAATTTCTGGAAGCAAGTGTTATATCAAGAGAGATGAGGATTTAAGAAAGTTTGATGCGAGAAGTGATAAAGGATTTTTTTTGGGATACTCTACAAAGAGCAAAGCCTACTAGTGCTACAATAAGAGATTGAGAAAGATAGTGGAAAGTGCAAATGTGAAAGTTGTTGAGAACTATGGAAAAGAGATCAAAGCATGCAGATATGATGATGATTTGGATGTTGTTTTAACTCTAAATCAAATTGAAGAATTGAAGCAGAATGATCCGGTAGAGACTGTTAACCTGGATATTGTTGTTACCGGTGGAGAGGTGCAGCAACCTGAAAATCAAAAGATTACGAGGTATGTAAAATTGAATCATTCTGAAAATCAGATCATTGGTGATAAAAATAAAGGCATGATAACTAGATGAAGGCTAGTTGTTAAAGAGGTATGTTTGATTTCCAAAATTGAACCTAAAGATGTCATTGAGGCTTGCAAAGATGAAAATTAGATGAAGGCTATGGAAGTACAATTGAATTAGATTGAAAAGAATAACACATGGGAGCTTGTGCCTAGACCTAAAGACAAGAATGTGATTGGTACTAAATGGGTATTCAGGAACAAATTGAATGAAGGCGGTGAAATTATCAGAAATAAAGCAAGACTGGTATGAAAAGGATATTCACAGAAATAAGGAATTGATTATGCAGAGACTTTTGCTCTGGTGGCTAGACATGAAGCCGTTAAACTATTACTTGCATATGCTTCCTACAAGGATTTCAAGGTATGTCAGATGGATGCCAAGTCAACCTTTTTGAATGTTGATCATGAAGAAGAAGTCTACATTGAGCAACCTAATGGATTTTCATTATCAGATGATGGAGACATGGTATGCAAAATGAAGAAAACTCTTTATGGATTGAAACAAGCCCCTAGAGCTTGGTATGCTAGATTGGACAAGTATTTGTCGAAATTAGGATTTAATAAAGGTACCGTTGATAATAATCTATATCTCAAGATTGAGAATAATAACATTTTGATTGTTGAATTTTTTGTTGATGACATTATTTTTGGAGGAGATGATAACTTGAGTATGAAGTTTTCCAGTGATGTGCAAAAAGAATTTGAGATGTCTATGATAGGAGAGATGAAGTTTTTCTTAGGTTTGCAAATTTCACAGATTGGAAAAGGTATTTTTATATCTCAAGCTAAATATGTAAAGGAATTACTGAAGAAGTTTTGGTTAGAAGATTCTAAATCGGTTGTAACTCCTAGGATGACTGGTAGCAGATTATCTAAAAATGATGAATCTCCAAAAGCTAATCAGATCTTGTACAAATCTATGGTTGGTGGACTTCTATACCTAACTCAAACTAGACTTGACATTATGCATGTTGTGTGCATGGTTGCTAGATATCAAGCTGATCCGAAAGAGAGTCATGTCACTACTGTAAAGAGGATATTCAGATACCTTAAAGGAATTGTGGATTATGGTTTATGGTATCTGAGGAATGATGATTTCATGCTATGTGCTTACACTGATGCTGATTGGGCTGGTGATGTTGATGAGCAGAAGAGTACCTGCGGTGGTGCATTCTTTTTGGGTAAGAAATTGGTTTCATGGGCAAGTAAGAAACAAGATTCAGTTTCCCTATCTATTGTTGAAGCTGAGTACATTGTTGCTGCTAGTAATTGCACTTAGGTAGTTTGGATGAAATAAATGTTAAAGGATATCAAGAGTTATCTATGATGAGCCTACTATCATATATTGTGATATTTCCAGTTCTATTAATATGTCAAAGAACTCGGTGCAACATTCAAAGATTAAGCATGTATCAATCAAGTATCATTTCTTGAGAGAAAAAGTCAGTGAAGAGGAAGTGAAGATGAAGTATGTGTCTAAAAGGAACAAATTGCTGATATTTTCACAAAGCCTTTGCCTGCAGACACATTTGTCTATTTGAGAGACAAGTTAGGGGTATCCACCCCTCTTGATGAGAACTAGATGCATTGAGTTGCATCAATCCAGTAGACTTCACAGTCTTATCTTCTTGTCCAGATTGATGTGTTTATACTGCTCCTCTGGTGGAGTAGTCTATTTATGGTTTAATTGAGCTGATTTTTTAATCTAAGGGGGAGAGTTTGGTTTTATGTTGTGAGAACCTTTGTCATTGATGTCAAATGGGGAGAGAAGCATGTGAAAAACTCTTTTATCTACTTGGTCTTAGGGGGAGTTTGTTGGAGATGTTTTCTTTCTTTGCATTGATTGTTTTTCACATCCATATGTTGCCATCAAGCCAAAGGGGTAGATTGTTGGAAATTGTTGTTGCTAGGATATGTTGTTGTCATTGATGTCAACATATTCTTGTGATTGGTTTATTGAGATCATGGTTAAGTTTATGGATAATTTCTCATATCATTACATCCTTTTGTATTGATCCGAAAGCTTAAAAGATCATATCATATGATCCGGTTTGCAATTTGGTCTCTGATCAGTGCTTTGCAGAGTTCGGTATCTCCTCTGGTATATTTTGGTGTGATCAGATCTTGAGCTATGATTTTGGGAGATTGTTTGGGATGTTCATGTGTATCTCAATTTTAGACGGTTCATGATTTGGTGCTCCGCAAGCTAT
Organism: Cryptomeria japonica; assembly: GCF_030272615.1. Taxonomy (NCBI): domain Eukaryota; kingdom Viridiplantae; phylum Streptophyta; class Pinopsida; order Cupressales; family Cupressaceae; genus Cryptomeria; species Cryptomeria japonica. Next base: position 195,789,410 of record NC_081406.1, read on the forward strand.
CTTTCTAGCCTGAGTTGCTGCTGTTTGAGTATTCTTGAGTTTTAGTTGTTGATCGATAAAGATTTGATAAGTGGTGTTGATGAAGTTATTGCAGATGGTTCTAATGCGCTTGTTGGTGTTTCCTGATCGTGTCCTAATTGTTTTGGTGGTCCACATTGATCATTGTGCGCAATATTGGTGATTTTGCCGATCCGGTGATATTCTTCGTGTTATGTGGTTTTCTTGGTGGTGTAGCGTGTTGCGATTGATCTTGGCGTAATTTTTGATGGCATTGCTTGTTTGAGAATTTGATTTAAGTCCATGTTATATCATGTATATTAGCATATTGGTCTGGTTGTCGATCTTTTTTTCGTGTGATGTAATTTTGTAATTGCGAGATGAGAGTTTAGCCGACCTTGTTGCCAAGGTTGATGAATTATATATATAGGTGATGAAGTCATGTAAATTGTGTTTTGGTGTGGTGTTTGCATTATTAGAGAGTAGTATATGTAGTGCTTAAGTGAATTTATCATTCGGTGTGGTGTATTGAGTAGAGATTGTTGTAGAGCAGACAAATGTGCTTAATCGGAACTGTCATCAGGCATAAGGAGATGCTATATTTGCAGTTCATGTAATCCAGATTGTAGTCTGATCATTATTGCAAGGTAGTGAACCTTCCCTAAGGGTTGTATCCTTATGGGTCATCTTATTTTGAGTAGTGGGCTCTAGGTAGTGTGTTTGAATGCATGTGCATTCCCCATTGTAATATTTTCACATACTACTGCAGGGTATCATCTTATTGTGGGTAGGTTCCCACCATGTTTTTTTCCCTTAACCAGGTTTTCCTCATCAAAATATTGGTGTTGTGTATTGCGCTATCAATTTTCTCATCTTTGTTCTTACTACAGTTTATCAAATTTGTTTTTAAGGTTAAATTTGATGATCCTGTGAAAACTGATTTACCCCCCACTCTCAGTTTTCCTTCATTGTTGTTGCCAAAAATATCATCTAAGAGATCCTTTGAAGGAGCTCCTTTATATGGGACAATAGCCCAACCAACTTCTACCTTAGGGTTGATATCAAGAGAATCGGGGAGCATCACCTCAATACCACTCGAGTCATTTAAAGAATCTCTGCTAGGGGTGTGAGTGGGGTTAAGGATAGACCTCTCTACCCCAAGGGCAACATTGGTGGGTAGCTTGAAGGGGGGGTGCTCGAGGATTCAACATTAAGTAAGAAACCAATAAGGGGAATTTTAGGATCATAAACTTTCTTAATTTCAAAGAATTGTTCATCTGTAGAGTTATTCAACAACTCCTGGTTAGAAAAAGGGACCTTGGAGGGACCCCTGGGCATCAAACCCTTCTTTGGTTGCACTACAATATCATCCTTGCAAGAGGTCGAGTTGGCTAAGGCTCCACTCACATCCTTTCTAGAGAAGCCTTTCTGAGCCTCAATTCTGGATTGATTGGAGTTATTATAAATCAAATCCTTAATCCTCTTTTAAACATCATTAATATTGTTAATCTTCAACATAGCCAACTTCAATGCGTTCAAGGTCCTATGAGGGGTTGATCCCCATCACTCTAAGGAACAATAGGGCTAGTAGAACCATCGCGAATGATGGGAAGAGGAGGCAACAAATTAGACACAAGAGATGTAAGCAACTCAAACACAGTTGAAGGAGTAGTGGAAGCAACAAAGGAGAAAATAACATGTGGGGACATGATGGAGGTTGAAAGAACTTGAGGACCAGGAGGGGGGGCATTAGAAGAAGGCATTGGCTTATTCATAAATTTGCCTTTCAAAAGAGGGTAGTTTTTTTCTTAAACGACCTTCCATACGACAAAGAAAGCAAGCGTTGATATCGCCAAGAAACTTCATAGGATAGGAGACCATTTCGCCTTCTAAGTCAAACACTATTTCTTCTGGCAAATCCCTACCAGGATTAATGGATAACAAGACTCTGGCATCAAGATGTGGCAACGAAGCAAGAGACTCATCAATTTTCAAAACTTTGCCTAGGTTTTCGAGAGCTTAGGTAAAAATTACCAGAGAAACGATGAAACATTATGAATAGAAATCCATCTCGAGAAAGATAAAGCCAATACTTGATTACAATTAGCCTTAGGAGACCAACCAATTACCCTAAAACAACCATGCCCAATATTCCATAATTCTCTCTTTACAACTTCCTTTTGATGACTAGGGTTTTTCAAGAAAATAAAAAAACATGCCCTTCTACACCATTCAACAAAAAGAGAATGCAAAACCAAAATTTTTAATCCAAATAGAGTGTAACCAAGATTTTCGAAAGTTACGAGAGGGAAGTTTGTTCAAATCCAATGCAACAAGAAGATTGCACAATCCCTAAGTCTAACTTTTTCATCTGTTATAGCCTTATACATATGAACAATCTGTTTAATAGTGAGTTTAGCAAAGTTAGGGCACTTACCTCTTGGTCTTCCATTTGAATCAATGGAAGCCACGGGTTGCACGATGAAGGTGATGTCCTCCGGGAGCAAAGGCTTATCCACAAGTGCGTCCTTGAAGGTTTTTTCTCTGGATGCAGACTGCTCAGCCAAAGCAGATTGAAATGAATGGCCATCTCTAGGGGAGTTATGGGCCATAAAATGGTCACTTCAGATGACACACACATAATAAATTAAGGATAAATACACACCTCGAACGAAGGACAGTAAGGCCAACCTTGTGCTCGAAACGAGCAAGCACTCGCTCGAGTCCTTTTGACCAAGTTGCAGAGCACCCAACCTTCCCCACTCTCCCCTTTTTATTTTAGATATTAAATTATTTTTAAAAATTTATGATTTTGGGTAAAATTAATGTTAAAAATTATGAAAGATTAACTTTAGAAATGTAAAAAATTATATTATAAAATTATGGTAATGATAATTATAAAAAATAAGCTATTAAATTAGTTTTTCAAATATTTATAAATTTTTTATAATTTGGGATGAAATTAGTTTTAAGAATTGCGAGAAATTAACTTGAGAAAGTAACTTTAGAAAGGTAAAAAATTACATTATGAAGTCATAATAATGATAATTTAAAAATAACTGTATCAAATTATTATTAAAAAATTATAATTTTAATAAAATAAAATTTAAAAATTGTAAAAATTAGCTTTAAAAAGTTAATTTTTTTAATCATGAAATCATAAATAATAATTATGAAATTAAATTATTAAATTGGGGACACTTAATAATGAAAAAATAAAAAATTAAATAACTTTTAAAAGAAGCATATTTAGGTTGGGGTCCCATAGACAATAACATCTATACAAACTTAAGATGCACCTTTGAACATATTTATTAATTAATTGAAAATTAGAATAGAACAATTTTTTCTATTTTTTATTAATTAATAAATATAGTCAAAGGTGCATCCTAAGGGGTGCATAGACATTTTGCCCATAAAGGAGGCTTCCTAAAAAAAAGAGTTGGAGTTGTTGAGATTTTTTAGAAATATTTTAAAGATGTCATCCCATGAATTTTGTGGTGCAATTCATTGTAAAAGAAATTCATTCTCCCTCAAAAATCATTTTTTATTGGAAATCTAAACTTAGATGATTGTGACATATAACATTTGTAAGTTGGTGGGGGCTATAGCACCCCCATTTCACCTATTCAAATATATAACCGTAAAATGTAGGAGATCCTATTTTTGAGGAAAAGATTCCAAATAAACCCGTGAGTAGTAAGATACAACCAAAAAAATAAGAAAGTAAATTGGAGCTAATAATTTTTCCGAATCAATGAGGCATGATAGGCATGGATGCATAGGTGCACTTTAGGACAACAACCATCTAGCCATTAGGATGCCTTTAGTTATATAGCATCCGACTATGAATGCAATGGTGCATCTTGATGGTTGGATAGCCATTTCTACATTTTAGGGTCTCGATAACCATTTCCTTCATTTTAAAGGTGGATTGCCGCTTCCCTCCCCTTCTATAAACTTTTAAAGACAAATGTCACCTTTCAATTTGACTTTGTATGATGATCACATGCCTATTTCAATAAAATTTAATATTTAAATTTCTACCTCCAAAAACAAATCTGACCTTTTTTTGGTCCTCCTTTATTCCCCAATCTCCATCACTTTGCCATGCCACCCCATCTCATGAAACCTCTTATTATACTTATCTTCTTGCTCTTGCTTGAAAACACCACCTTTTGTGAGCCATTGATCTTGTGGCAAGATCTTAGCTGTACATTCACTCACCAAGAATCTATAAATCAAGACCTTCACCTTTCATTTTGATAAGTGTTATTGTTGTATCCTCTCTGTGTTAGTTTGCCATTGTGAGATTTTAATCTTGCCAAGGTTATGCTGAAATTCCCATAGAGAAATCCACATTGAGAAGGAAATCTTTTGGAGTTTTGGGTGTGCTCCATGCAAGCTCAATCTGAATCCTCATGAAAGTATTGATGTATTAGATACTGTGCATGGTTTGTTTTCGTTACTTCATTGCTTTTATTGTCTTCAATCTCATCGGTCGCTCTATCGTTCTGCATCTCATCTCACAATCATGCCTGCCCACGATGCATTCTACACACTTCCTGATTCTCTTATTTCTTTCATACTATCAAAAATGCCAATAAGAGACGCTGTCAAATCTTCTATTCTTTCCAAGAGGTGGAGGTTTCTCTACACTCAAATGCCTGAACTCACTTTAGCTCCACATCTTATTTTGGGCTCTGCTTCAACTTCCCTCAATCCGCTCTTCATGTCAAGGGTTGAGACTATTGTTTCTAACATCTTGCTTCTGCACACGCGCAATCTGAAGGGATTTCACCTCCACAGCACTTGGTTAGACTCCAACGAATGGCTGCACTTCTCTCGTGAAAATGTGTGCAGATGGGTAAGGTATGTATCTACCAGCAATCTCCAACATCTCACTCTGTATGATCGCACAACTTTTCCAGAATGTTTACATGTAATACCACCCCCTGCACTTTTTTCATGTTCGGATCTGGTAACACTAAAACTGCACGACTACGTCCTTACCAGCTTCCCAATCAATTTCAATGGATTCCCCCACCTGGTTACTTGTCACCTCCGATATGTTCAAATGACAGATGAATCTTTAGTCTCCTTGATTTCCCTCTGTCCCTGTCTGCAAAACCTTCAAATAGTAGGATATGTTCGGCTACGTAATGCCGTAATCTTTTCACCCACTATTGAACATTTGAGTATGGGTTGGGTGAAGTCTCTATCTGTTAACTGCCCCAAACTTAGAACTCTGTCGGGGGAATGGATTGAGGATTTGAGTGTGAATGGAGTACGGTTTTATGAGCTTTGTTATGACGCCTTTCATCTTCAAATGGATTGTGGAGGCACTCCGAGTGAATTGAAAATTAGTTGCTCACCTGGACTCAAAGGCAACTTTGGACATATTCTTGGAGTTGTTTCAGCAAGTAGATTTCTTCACATTGTGGGCAACTTCCAGTCCCTGAAGAAACTTGTCATATACCTGGGGAATCCCTTTAAAAGGGAAGCAGATATGGGTGCTCCTCTGTTGGACTTATTTCGCAGGCTTCCAAATCTTCAGACACTCTTTATGTTGGGCTTCTTTGTTCAGGTATTTACAGAAACCTCAGTAACTCTAGACCAATCGTTATAAGTTGGTAGTTAAGGTCACGCATTTTGAATTTAGATGAGTAATAGATGAAGGTGGTTCTTTTTAATCAAGTCATTAGGGTTTGCATAAGCTTGAGAAAGAAACTTAGATAAGTAAAAGATTAAAGTGGTTCTTTTTAATCAAGTCATTAGGGTTTGCATAAGCGTGAGAAAGAAACTTAGATAAATAATAGATAAAAGTGGTTCATTTTAATCAAGTCATTAGGGTTTGCATCAGCTTGAGAAAGGAACTCTTGGTCAAATTACTTATTCATTGCATTGTGCATTGTAATGCAGGAGTTGGCAAGAGATCATATACCTGTTTGCCTCACCTCTCCACATGTTAACCTCAAGAAAATACGCGTACAAATTCGTGAGTTTGACTACAAAGAAGTTGCAGTAATAAGTTGCTTGCTTCAGAGCGTGCCCTCTCTTGAAGCATTGGAAATTAAGCTACCTCATGAATATGATGAGAGTCAATGTTCGAAATTTTTTAAAGATATTGCGTACTTGAGGAGAGCATCCTTATTAGCAAGGATAATTGTACTGGATAAGTGCCCCAAGTAATAGGCTGAAAAAATATGGCCTTTGAACTCATAACTGTTACACCCTGGTATTTGATTCCTATATACTGTTTTTAGCTTTTATTCCAAAAATTGTTTATGTTGGTTAAGTTCTATCTGCTTTTACTTGCACTATAGTCTGGTGAATTGTTTTAGAGAATACAGATTTGTGGGTAGGACTAGTACCTCTTGGAATGAAGAAAAATGATAGATGTTATAAATATAAATTTGTGATCGAATTTTTTTTACAATCAAAACTCACTCATTCAAATCCACAAGAACAACATTAAAACCACATCAATCATAATATTGACCTGCAGCTGAACCAAAAGCCCTCTATCAATTATGACTATTCTTCCAACTCTATTCTTCCAACTCTACTCTCCATGAGTCACAACTATGACAATAAAACCACATCAACCATAATATTGACCTGCAGCTGAACCAAAAGCACTCTATCAATTATCATGCACCCTGTCCCTCAGAACTTAGAGGACCATTCTTCTATCTCTACTCTCCTTGACTCACAACTATGACTAGATACTTAATGAAATAAGCACTGAAAGGCTTATCTGCAGTAAGTCTCACAGATTCTAAAATTTTGTAGAATTATAACAATATAGAAAATTAATTAGTGTTAAACTTTTAGGTCATGAAAGAAATTAGGAAGATATGTAAAACAAATATGATTTGTTGTAAATTCACATCTTAATGCTGCAATATTATTAATAAATTCATGCAGCTAATAATTCTGTAAAAAATCTAATAGAGTGGTTTCAGATATGTTCCAAAATTTGTGTGTTCATTTCTTGTGTATTAAGATTGAGTTACAAATATCTAAATAACTATGAATTCTCTTATCAAAGATCACCTTTGTACCCTTGTCATCCACCTCCAGATAAGTCTGTTTTAATATTTGTACCATCTCACATGCTATTTTCTTACTCTTTTCTTCTTATCTTCATGTTGAATCCTTCTCTTCTCTTTTATTTTTTTCCTCTCTATCAAGACTTTCTTCAGGCCTGCCATGAAACAACAATGCAAAAATGTGATTAAGAACTATAAACTCACAATGCTTCTTTTCCAAGTTTATCATACAATTCCTTCCTTTAAATAAGTCTTTTCTTCCACTTTGTGTTTGGGAAGGCATTGTCTTGCCAAGTGTCCATAAGACCCTGATCATGAAAGTAGAGGATCTTCGCAGAGAAGTTTACATCAGTAGAAGATATAGTTTAAGCTGAAGCAACTTTCTTAGAGGTAGTGAACTCTGTACTTGGATCTTTCTGTTGGAATTTCAATTTCTCCTGAGCCTCTGTGCACACCTATCTGTCAGGAATAAATGCAGTCCAGAAGTTTGTTGCAGACACTGGGATTGTCTCTCCCAGTTGCTTCTGATGTTGCAACTGCAACAGCTCTTTTGACAGTAAAATTTATTTTGTGTGGGAAAATCAATTGGACAGCAAGTGACAAAAAAGAGAATGTTTTCAATCATTTAGTCTGGAAAAGGGAATGTTTTGTGGAGGAACATCAGTTCTGATTGGGTGCAGCAGCAACTGTGTGTTTGTGAAAAGAGCAGTAATTGATCCAGACTCTTAGAAGCTCCATGCGAGCAGTAGGTTGAAAGAGCTCGTGAAGGTACAGACAAATTGATTGGGAGCAGCTCCAGAATGCTTTAAACAAATTGTAATCTAAGTTTATAATCAGTTTTAGTTTGTGAGTATGTTTATTTTGTAAGCATTATTTCCAATTTTAATAGAAAGAAAAAAGTTGCACGTCTCCATTATTGTTTGAGTTTTATTCCACATTTGTATTGCTAATGATAGATAACTGAATTGCAGTCTCAGAGTTTATTTCAGAACTTTGTCTCTGCCTTATTTGAAGATTTTAATTTCCATCAATTTTAGGAGGGAAACATATTTTATTTTTTGACAAACCTTTACTTCTGCAAGAAGCTCCATATGGGAATGCTTAAAAAGAGACATGCAATATAGATGAACTTGAGATCCCAACTGTGAGAAACATGTTAAATAGAAGGGGATTTGAAATCACCATGCTGTCAAAATGGTACACTCCACTGCCCAAACCAATATTTAAGGCTTAGTCTTAAATTTTCTCTTTGGGCGTCCTCTTGGCAATTGGAACTGCTGCTGGCAATATACCAAACCAAACATACTTGGTTTCGAAATTACATGGACTTATAATTTTGTCCAATAATGTTTTCGAACTGATTTCTTCATAGTTTTGATAGTTTTTAGATTGCCTCAGGGAAAGGAAATGCAACCCAAGCATTGAATTACTTGATTCTAGCCATAACAATTTCTATGACTGATAGTTATCATCTTTTAATCCTTCTCGATATTTACATGGGGAAATGATTTTATTTTCTGCTTTTGCAGTCTGGTGGTTTTACTGGGCTCGATATCTTGCGTCTCTTTACTTTTGCAAGAAGCTCCATATGGGAATCTGTACACAAATTAACATCTATCCTCTGACATGGAAGATGCTTTGGTAGGAGTTTCGAATTCTAACCTCATTCACAAGATTTGAGTCATGTAAAAGAGTGAATGATTTGAGTCATGTAAAAGAGCAAGGTTTTTTTTTAATATTTTCATGTAAAAAAGCAAGTATTTCTTTTAATATCTTTTTGAAAAGATGTATTGCAAAGTTATTTATTTTTAAATATCAAATAATTCAGGTTTATATATAGTGTGTAAGATTGTTATTTGTTTCTAATTATAGTGAAATTATATGGATGTCTTTCAAAATAGAAATATTTTAATTAATTGATTTCTTGTAATGGGATAATAGAATTTAAGTTTTTTTTCAAATTACTTTAGTCTAATTAAATAAGTAAATAAAGGAATTGTTGCTTGGCTTTCTTATAATTATGTCTTATATTTCAATTACTGGAAATGTGCTCTAGCAAGGAATAGAGTGTTGTATGACCTTATTAAAAACCTTGTGGGATTTGTCCTTTACTCTTGAAGATTGCCAAATTCAAGGAGGCTATTTATTGTAGTACTTTACCTATCATTTACATTTCATTTTAAAATCAATGCATTGAATCTATATGTGGATGATAAGTAATCAAAATGAAACCATCTCATTACAAGCTATTTTTAGATGTTAGTAATTTCACATTAGCTACATTTATTGATGCACCTATTGATGTTCCAGATGAAAGAGATTATGATGTACATAATTTGTACAAGATTCATCTAGATGAGCTAGCAAGGATTAATTTGTGACTTGAAGGAGGTCACATTAGAAAGAAAAGAAGGTCAAGCCAAGAAAATATGAAAGCAAAGAAATACAAAGAGAATTCCAAAGAAAAAACAAAAGAAAATGTTGAACTCAAACCAATGCAAGAAAAATAGAAACAAAAAGAAATAAGTTGTCTTGTATAACCAAATTGCATTAATGTACAACCACAACAACAAAGGAAACAAAATTGGATTAAAGTGGATGTTTCATAAATTGATGAAGTCTTGTACCAAGTACAAAGTCATATCAAGATGAAAAACATGCAATTAAAATAACTAGCAATGAAGAACATAAAAAGAAGAATCAAGAAAATAAATCTAATAATACATTTTGGATGGAAAATGATGACATCATTGATGAGAATGAAGTTTTTTTCCTTTAATGGTCCCATTATACTATGTCACTATCTTTTCCTTTGTATTTTGCATTTGATTCTCATTTTATTTTCTCTCCTTTGGGGAGTACACTCTTCCTTTTTTATATATTGTCTTTGATATTTATCATTAACATTTTAAATGACCCATCTCCTGATTTCACCTTATTAATTCATCACTCTCTTTTCTATTGATTTAGTTCATTTGCTTATCTTTTTGACCCTTTGATCTTTTCTCCTTTCAATTTGTTTAATTTTTTTACTTGACACTATCTAATTTTATGCACTTACATTGATTATATCTAGCTTGTTGGCAATATACATGTTGTAATTGACGTCAACTCAAGAATTGTTGTCATTGATGTCAACTTGAGGTCATTGGTGAAGTTAAAGAGGATAATAAATGGTTAGAGATAGATTGGTAAGATAGGGGGGTATGTTCACCAAGATAGTGAACAATTTAGTGGCGATTAGAAAAAAAAAAAATCTAAAATAGATAATAAATAGAGAAATTGAGAGGGGAGATAGATGGATAAGTAGAGAGGTGGAGAGAGGGAAGGCGGGAGGGATGCAGGTATATAGAGAGAGGGTGGGAGGGATTTTTTTTAGAGAAATAGAGGTAGGTAGGGAAGGAGGGAGAGGTATGTATAGAGAGAGGGAGATAGGAGATAGATATAAGTAGAGATAGAAAGTGAGAGGGAGGTAATTAGAGATAGGGAGTGAGAGAATAGAGAGTGAAGGGTGAGAGAGAGGTAGAAAGATAGGTCTAGATCTTGGGGCGGGGAGGAGAGAGTGAGATAGAGAGCTATAGAGAGAGGGAGAGTGATAGGTACAAATCTTGGGGAAGACAAAGAGAAATAGAGAGGAGTTTCATGTAGATAAATACAAATAGGGAGGGAGGGATGTAAAGGTATGCAAAGAGAGGGAGAGGGGAGATAGAGGCTAGTACAGAGGGAAAGGTTGAGAGTGAGATAAGTAGAGAGGGAACATGGGAGGGTGGGACAAAGAGAAAATGCGAGAGAGAGAGGGATAGGTAAGAAGGGAGTGAGGGGAAGTATGTAGGGAGAGGGAGAGAGGAGATAGAGATAAGTAGAGAGAGGGAAGGATAGAGAGAGAGGTGGGGAGAGGAAGAGAGAGGTGAGATATAAAGGAGAGAAAATGTGTGAGGTAGGTACAAAAGAGAGGAGAGATATAAAGTAGAAGGGTGAGAGTGATAGGTTTAGAGATTGGGGAGAGATGAGAGAATATGACAGAGAGATGGAGGAGAGAGGAGAGAATATGATAGAGAGATGGAGGAGAGAGGGGGAGAGAGGTGAGAATGAGATATAGATATGAGGGAGAGAGGGAGAGAGGGAAAGTGATAGGAAGAGAGATAGGTCTCTAGATTGAGGAAGACAAAGAGAGTGAAATAGAGATAGAGAGAGAATGATAATAGGAGCTTAGTGATTATTGAAATTTGATTGTCTGAGAAATTATAAGATATAGAGCTTGGGGAGACAGGAGAGAGTGAGATAGATACATGTGGAGAGAGAGGAGAAGGATATAGATAGGAAAACATATAGCTCTAGAACTTAAGGGAGACAAATAGCATGAGATAGAAAGATATCAAGAGAATGATGATAGGAGCCTACTTAAATTACTGAAATTCGACTAAGTTTAAAAAATTATAAGATTTCTTAAAATGTAGAATCTGCATTATGACTCCTAGAGATCTGAAACCATTCTTAAACATCTTGCTAATATATACATGAAATATAAGTTATACTTAAATGTTGTATTTATGTATATATCCCGATGAAAAAAAACTAAGGGATGTCCAAAGGCATTAACATCTAGGAACATTTTCCTTTCCTATAATTATGTCAACAAAACACGTATGTATTTTGTTTGTTTATCATATCGCTTACATACTATAACATGTGTGTTTTTTTCTCTCATAAATGCATGTAAGTATTTTTATTTCATATAACACGTATGTGTTTTTAACGCAGATAACACATATGTGTTTTGACTTGTACTTAGCCTTGGATGACAAGCCTTAGGCTTGCGAGCTTCATTTACCTCCCTTTTACATGTTTTCTTCTTCCAATTTGGTTTATCAACTTTCTCATAATTAGGTTTACATGTTATCAAGTGGGTATTTATAAAATCTTATGAGATTTCTAACCATATATATATATTTTAAATTTGAACAATATTAACATATTAATTTTTAATTTCTCTTACCAATGTCTACATAGTTCTCAGAGAAATATGTGTACCATTTTTTAATAACTTATGAACTACTTGTCCAAATTTGAAATGAATTATATATTATTGTTCTACACTTCATTCTTTACACTTTCAATATTTTATTTTATTTTTATTATTTTGGTGCAAGTTGTGTGACACGCATGGACAAGTATTTGAGTTTTAGGATGTGTCCACTTCAAAAAAAAATTGATTAGCAAAAAAATACACAATTGTAGCATCATAAATTATAACCAGTCCAATTTAAACCTCGTGTTTGTGCTCCTACTTTAGCATGTCCTATCTCTATCCCCTCTCTAGGTTTGTTTTGACTCTTTTTCCAATCCTTGGTGTTATGAACACCATTGAGTGGGCCCCATCTTGGAGGTCCCTTCCCTATTTACTAATTGCTAGGTCTCATTTGCAAGAGGACCAAGGCACTCCGTTGGTCTAGACTAGGGTGCCCCAAAACACCATGGTCCCCCTTAAACAAGCCCCAATTTGAAATGGAATCCTATATAAGAACATCCTATCAATTAATTTTCACCTAGCAACAATTGCTCACTCATATATCCATAATATTTGTCCATTTTTGAAGCATTAATCATCAAACATTTTTAGATATTCAAGGTTTCATTTCATCCTTCAAGCATTGTAGAGCAAAGTTACCTCAATCTTCATGCAAGAATGTATGTGTGATTAGGGTTTTTAAAGTTCATGCATTTGTCATGCCACTACATTCAAAATTTGTGATTGCATTCAAAGACCATTGCATCATCATTAACAATTGCATATCTGAGTTATATCTACTTAGCATTTATTTTAGTATTTACATTATTTCATTCAAGGTTAATTCTTAAATTGGGATTTGACCTAAGGCAAACCCCTATCCACAACCTTATTCCTTTCTTTCTCTATGTAGGGAATAGGCTCAAGAGTTGTACTTGGGAATATCGATAGAGTCGATAGTGATAAACAGGTTAAGCTTTTGACAGAGGAAAATTCAAAGGACCAGGTAAAATCTGTACTACTTGGTTCTGAAAAATTAGGTTGAACTTTTGGAAACAGGTTCTAAATATCTTAATATTTTCCTAGATCTCAATTTGTGGCTTTGTGGGGTATCTGTAGCAGTTTTTTTTTTACTGTTGACTTCAATTATTCATACTTTTACCCTTATTTCACAACTATCATCCAATTTTCAACTAAGAAAGAAGGAGACCCCCACACAAAATTGGTAAATCTGATTAGTTTACTCAACCCCTTTGCCTAATCAAATTGTGGCTAGATCTATTGGATTTACCCTCTTGTTTTAATGCATGGTTAATTTGGTTAGTTAGTGGTTTTATTTCCATGCATATTTCTGATTTATGGTCTTAGATCTGATTTTTAAGCATCTAAACATGAATGTTGCACTCATAGATCATAATTACATAAATTCAGTGGTTAATTTCATAAAAACCCTAATTTATTCTTATAACATTGACATGTGGATTGCATAAATTTTCACTTTTGTTTCATAATGGAATCTACTAAATTTGATTTATTTTCTATTTCACATATGATTACATTGCTTTTTTGTTGTAACATGTATCACAATCATGTGTTGGGTAATGGCTTCTTTCATTTACATTACTTCTTTTCATTCATAGTACTCTTGAATATTGCATCTTTAGAATTTCAAAGATATTTCCTACTTGCAAACCATCTTTCAAATATTTTATTCATGTTATATATGGTTTCATGATGAAATTTTTAAGAACATCCATTACATTTCTAGATCACATAAAAGCTTTTGTAGGCAATGATAATCTTAGAGATGACATTGACAAAGCTAACACTTGTACCTCTCCTAGGGTATCTATTATAAACAAGGAATGAATAAATACTCCTATCAATGATCTCTCCAATGGAGAGCAAGAATTAAAGAGAAACATGACACCATCATCTTCTCATATGCATACTCTAGTGCAAGGGGGGCAAGATCAAAATGTTGGCGTATCAATCTCTTTAGATCCTCCTTATTCTCCTAGGGCTTATCTTAATCATCAACATATTTGTAGAGAAGATGATGTTATGCATTAATTCATGATCTATCTCCTCACATAACATTAAGCAAAGATGAAGTATTAGAGGATAAGGACCCTCCTTATCAACCTATCAAAGAGGATATGAATAATGGTGATAGAAAGGAGAATCTCCCTACAAAGGATATCCCCTCATCCGATAATCCCTTTGATTCCTCCATGTTTTCTTATACTACCAATTTTAAATAAATTTATGTTAATGGCCGTTCTTCTTCACAATTGAAACATTCTTATAGGAATGGTTATAATATAATCTCAAAACAAGGTTATAGTGGACAAGGACTTGGAAAGTATGAACAAGGAATTAAGGTCCCTATAAACCCTCTTTCAAAAGCTAGTACAAAAGGCCTAAGACATACTCATCATTCACCTATAAATGATCTCCTTAAAGTTCATAAGCTTAAGGAGCATTTTGCAAGAAATATTCTATCATCCATCTAAAGGTGTTTCTTCCTCAAATAATCCTTTTTGCTGATATCATCAAACCCACAATCATCATGCCAATGGTTGTCCTAATTTTAAAAAGGGAATACAAGGACTCATTGATATTGGAACTATCAAAATCTTAGAAGACAATAATTCTCAGGTTCTGTAGACACCTAAATTTGACTAATCAATTTAATCAAATTTAAATCTCTTGACCATTCAATTAATTAAATATCTTAATTAATTGGCCCATCCTTTTAATTAATTAATCTAATTAATTAATCCCCCTTTCCAAATCCTTTTGAATTAATTAATCTAATTAATTAATTCCCCTTTTCAAATCCTTTTGAATTAATTAATCTAATTAATTAATCCCTTTTCCAATCCCATGAATTAATTAATTCCCTCCTCTTCCCCCTTTTATTTGAACTATTTAAATTCAAATATCCTATCTAGGACACATGGCTCCTAACTTTTAACTACCTAACCCTCCCTTCTAACCTAACCTCCAACCTAAGCTCCAACCTAACCATGGGTTCTAACCAACCCTGTCCTCTCAACCAATCTTATCCTATCCTATCCTAACCTCTCCTCACATGTGTGTGCACACACATAATTTCCCAATTTCCTTAATTTTTAAAAAAATGTTCTTATTTTGGGTGACTTCCTCCCAAAATGGACATGTGTCCTTGTGGATACTTGTCAAGCCCTTTTTTTACATTTGTCTTCTCTTGGGGACACTTGTCAACCCTAGTTGAGCCACTTGTGTGGAATCTCATTCCACATGGCATCCTTAGAATTGCCACTTTGAGGACAAGTGTTGCATTCTCTTATTTCAATCCTTCCCTTCCAATTCCTATTTAATCCCCCCTCATTTTGGAGATAATTCTCCACTTTCATACATTCATAAGACCATAATACAGAATTACATACATCATTTAACATCCATATCATCATAATGCAGGTTTCCATTTTTATATCTACTCATCCCATCCTTGCATCTTGAATCCAATCAACATATCAGTATCGTGGAGCACAATCGAGCATAAGCTAGCGTCATGAGCACACATCCTAATCGGGGATAATCAAATCAAAGTTGGTAGATGAGGTTTGCATTCTCTTGTGTATTGCATTTATACTTCACTTCCTCCTTTCTAAGCATCCTAATATTGAGGTGTATTGAGTTACTGGCCTACTCGATTGTTTTCATTATTATTTAGATCAATTTAGTTTAGCATGTATATTTAACTCACACATTTTTGGCATGCTCGGTGGGACCCTCTTCGTGGGTCAATCTAATCTTTTTATTATTGTTTGAAGTTATTTTGAGGTTAAAGGTTCAATCTTGTCAATTTGGGGCTTTTTGAGATAGTTTCAGGGCCTTTTTGGGCAGTTACAACACTATTGCGCCTATACTGAGAGATGTTGCACCTATGTGAGAATTTCTTGTGCATGTGTCAATACTTTCTACACCTTTGTGGCCTAGACTTGCGCTTGTGCAGGGTTTTGGGGCCATTGGTCCTAGTTGCTCAATTTGACAAAATCACTCAATTTTTAATGCTTTTAAGGCTAAAATGGAATCATATAGCTCTAATTAGGCTTTTTTGAATGAACAAAAATCTTTCATTCTTATTTTTAGTGCAAATTTTGCTTTAAAAGAGCAAGAATTTTCAATTTGGGGCTATAAAATGGACACTAAATCTTGCAATCTTGCTTCAATTCAATTGCAATTAGCTTAATTAGGGTTTAGAAAGGTTTATTTGACTCACCTCAGATAATTAGAAAGGAAATGAACAATTAATTATTTTCTTTAGGTCATTAGGGTTTCTAGGTGATCTAAGTCCTGCATTTCATCTTAAGAGGACCTAAAACTTCTACATTTCTCATTTTGTGAGTTGCATTTTCTTCTTTAAGATTGAATCCATCATGGTAAGTTGGAATTTGAATGAAATATTAATGTCATGGTGAATTTGGAGCTCCAATAGATCTTATCTTCTCAAAATTAGGGTTTATATGGTCATTCTAGGCTTTATTTGTGCCAAATTGACCTCTGATTTACTAAATTTCACTGTTTTGCATAGGCACTGCACTCATATGCCTATGTTGGGAGAATTTGTGCCTATGTGATAATTTATTGCGCCTGTGTGAGAAGTTCCTGTGCCTATGTGAGAAGTTCTTGCACTTGTGCAAAGTTTTGATACACTTTGTCCTAGATGCTCTAACTTGCAGAATTTTTTTTATTTTTTAGGGCAAAAATAGAGTGGTTTATTGAAAAATTTGGTTGAATTGAATTCACATAGAATTAGTAATAATAGAAATAAACAATGAATTTCTTGCATTGAGTCATTAGGGTTTCTAAATGGAAGATTTCGGTATTTCGTCCTAAAAGGCTTAGAAATTCTGCATTTTCTTAGATTAGGGTTTGCAATCATATTCCTAGCTATGGATGCATCACATGGTGATTGAAATTTAGTCAATTAATTGAAATCATAATTAATTTTGGGCTCACATAAGGAAAATTTCTTAAAATTAGGGTTTGCATTCTCATTCTAGGTCTCAATTATGCAAAATAGGTCTTTGTCTGGTAAAATTTCGCCATTCTGCACAAGCAATGCACTTCTACGCCTATGCTTGAAGTTCATGTGCATGTGCTTGAAGTTATTGTGCTTGTGTGAGAAGTTTCTGTACATGTGTGAGAAGTTTCTATGCTTGCGTTTCTCTGTTTTGCGCTTGTGTAGGGGTAGAAAGGCAGGTATAATCTTGAAATCCAGTTTTAAATCATGTCAATTTCACTTCATTATGAGAGATTAGGTTTTTTATGTTACTGATAATCTATGTAGCACCTTGGCGATTGTTGGAAAAATACTTTGAAACTACTAACATATTTGGTGCAGGTTGTTGTTGAAGACTATATTTTCAAACCGAGTGTCTTTAATAGTTAGACAACATTTTCAATTGGGCTTAAAATTGAACCTTTTGTCTTCCATGTTTGGCACACTTTTGCACTTGTAGGTTGGACCGACGGTTACACCTATTATCCTCTCCCCTCGCCTTCATGAAACTTGGGTGATGAGAAAGGTGGTTAACGACGCCTGTTTTTATCTTTATTAGTGAATCACCTCTTCGGGGCCTCATAACCTCAAGGGAGTGTTTCAAAATAGGGGCACATTGGAGACAACATCTCTCCCAACATGACCTCAAGCGGTGTTTTTCAAGATGCTATACAAATACCTGGTCAAATGACCACAGTGTTGAGTGAATTCGTCCTATGTGGAGGGCTTCTCTACACCGATAAGCTCAATTAGAGACTTAAGTGGCTTGCTTCGTAGATTCATTGTTGGACTGGACCCGTTTGAAGTTACTATGAACCATTGTTATAGTGGCCCCAATCCTTCTACTTGTTGGCTCAGGCGTTGTGATATGTGCATGCTGAAGATACCCCTCATGTATCCCCCAATTGAAGAGAAAATTTCTCTAGATCCTCAGATCTCTAGAAATTTGAAGCTTGGCATGCTCGAGAAGTGTGCGTCGAGGGTGGAGCTAGTGCTTCCAAGCTTCTATCTATCCTGTTGGATGTGGTATTTTATGGTTAGGGGATTCAATAAGTATAGTCTTTGACTATCCTAGGAAGTGCATATCTTCTTTTCATTATCATACTTGTGTGTTTTCTGTGTTTGGTGTCAAAATAATCTTTTGTTAAAAATCAATTCAAAACATCAAACAATATCATGTCACTAGGTCCTAGCTTGGTCTCGTCCTTCAACACTTGTCCTTTTGATCTATCAATTTTGCGTTGGTTGTCACATTACACTATCAAAATTTACCTAGGTCAAGTGTCAAATCAGTTCATCTTGGTCTCATTTCAAATTTGGTGTCATCAATATCATCCTCTAAGGTTTTGACTTACATAATCATACTTTTATCATCTCAATTCAAAGTCATAACTTTGGTCCCTCATTCCAATCAAACATCTCTAATCAGATCTTGATTCTCATTTCTAGCTTGCATCGTCATTATCTTCCATCATCATCCATTGTCTCATAATTTGCATCATCATTTCCTTTTTCCTGAGTCAGAGATTGAATATCAAACATCAAGAATCAAACATCAAACTTCATCCTCTTTCCAACTTCTTCAAAGTTAGACCCCATCTCATCCTAAGCTTTAGTGTACTATCCTCTAAGTTCATCTTTCATCTCTCCAACTCATCAACTAATCGTCATGTTGCAAATCTATTATGGTGTTTCCTGATCGTGACCCATTCGTTTTGGTGGTCTGTATTGATCCTTGTGCACGTTCTTGGTGATTTTGTTGATCCAATGATATTCTTCATGTTATGCGGTATTTCTAGTGGTGTAGCATGTTGGGGTTGTTCTTGGTGAGATTTTCAGTGGTGATGTATGTTTGGAGATTTGATTTAGGTCCATGCTATGTCATCTATGTCATAATTATATTGGTCTGGTGGTTTATTTATGTAGATCGTGTGATGTAATTTTGTAATTAAGGTTTGAGGGTTTCACCGACCTTGTAGTCAAGGTTGATGACTTGTATATATAGGTGGTATAGTCATGTAATATGTGTGTTGATGTTGTGTCTGCATTATTAGAGAGTGGTTTATGTTCTCATAAGCGAATTTATCTTTCAGTTTGGTGTATTGAGTAGAGATTGTTGCAAGGAAGACAAATGTGCTTAACTGGAACTGTCATCAAGCATTAGCATATGCTATTTTTTCAGTTCATGTAATCTAAATTGTAGTCTGATAATTATCATAAGGTAGTGAACCTTCCTTGAGGGTTGGAGCCTTTTGGGTCATTATATCTTGAGCAGTGAGCTCTAGGCAGTGTGCCTAAATGCATGTGCATTCCCCATTGTAATATTTACACATACTACTGCAGAGTATCATCTTATTATGGGTAGGTTCCCACCATGGTTTTTTCCTTAACCGTGTTTTCCATGTCAAAGTATTGGTGTTATGTGTGTTGGTGTTATTGTGTTTATCTTTATTCTTTCTGCAGTTGATTGAAATTTGAGATTGTGCTTAATTGGTTTAATTTGGTGAAAACTGATTCACCCCCCCTCTCATTTTTCCTTCATTGTTGCTGCCAACAATTGGTATCAGAGCTAGATCCTCCAGAAGAATCTTGATTGCTTGAGGAGATCCAGGATGACAACTTATGTGCTTAAGAAGGAGATTCCTAGATTTGATGAAAGCAATTATATTGTTTGGAAGGATCTAATGGAAGTTCATTTGAAATGTCTTGGAGATGAGTGTTGGAAGATTACAAATAATGTCTACAATGTTCCTCAGAATGGACTAGTTACTGTTGCTGAGATCAAGGATACTAAACATAACATAAGAGCTAAGGAAGATTTGTTGAATACCTTGACTGATTCAAAGATGACAAATGTTATGGGCTTGAAGAATGCACATGAGATTTGGAAGAAGTTGGAGACCTTGTATGAAGGAGATGCACAATTTAAAGTTGCTAAGTTGTAGAGTTTGAAAGGAAAGTATGGAGCTTTGAAGATGGGAGATGATGAAAACATAACATTCTTTATGGCTAAAGTGAATGAGCTTATCATGAATATCAGATGTGGTGGCGAAACCCTTAAAGAAGATGAGATTGTTGCCAAGGTGCTAAGATCATTGCCTCCTGCTTACAAGCACAAAGTAGCTGCTATTGATGAAATATGGAGTGTGACTACAGTGACTAGAGACATGTTGGTTGGGAAGCTTGCTGCATTTTAGTTGAGCAAATTTGGAGAATCACATGGTAAATTTGAGACTGCATTCAGAGCCTCTATATCTGGGAAGAAGAAGTATGATCTGGGAGAAAGTTCATGTTGGGTATCCAGATTTGAAAAAGAAAAAGATGGGAGATCAAGATAGAGAATTGGATGAGCTTGAAGCCCTTATTGCTCGGAGATTGCCTAAAGGATCCATTAAGTATGATGGGAAGTTACCTTTGAAATGTTTGTATTGTAATAAGATAGGACATTTTGCCTCTAGGTGCCTTGAGAGAATGTCTAGATGTGATAGACATGAGAGATATGATAGATCTTATAAGTATGATAGATATGAGAAGCATGATAAGAATGATAAACCCTATAAGACCCACCAGAAGTTCAAAAATCAGAAGAGAATCTATTATGTTGTTGATGAAGGTGTAACAAATGAAGAATCAGAGAATGGGAATTCAGAAGATGAATTTGTATTTATTGCTATCAAGGAAGATGATTTGGTATCAGTGAATTCTACAAGCTGCATTGTTGAGGAGAAAGCTTTAGCTTCTAAGGTTGAAGAGAAAGATGAATGGGTGATTGACAACGATTGTTCACATCATATGATAGGTGATAAAAGCAAATTTGTGAGTATGGAAAGGTATGATGGTGGCATAGTGATATTTGGAGATGACAAAGCTTGTGTGGTTTATGGTAGAGGTTCTATATCTTTCAATGATAAGCATAATACTGATGATGTCTTGTATGTTGAAGGATTGAAGCATAATATTTTGAGTGCTGGACATATGGTTGAAAAGGGATATGATTTGCAATTAAAGAAGGGTAAATGTAAGATCCTAAATATCTCTGATATAGAGATTACATTAGAGACTAAAACTAAAGGTAATATATTTCACTTTAATGCTCGTGAGAAAAAGTTGTTTGATTGCTTACATTGATGAAAGTTGGTTATGGCATAAGAGAATGTGTCATGTTAATTTTGACTGCATGATAAGGATAAGTTCTATTCAATTTGTTAGAGATTTTCCTAAGATTGTGAAGCCTACTAATCTGATATGTAAGAAATGTCAGATGGGAAAGCAAACAAGAAATTCATTTAAGAATAAGTTGTATTCATCTAATAGATTGCTAGATCTTGTTTATACTGACTTATGTGGACCTACTAGAGTGAGAAGCATGGAGGCTGACAAATATTTCATGTTGCTGATTGATGACTATTCTAGGATGACGTGGGTTACCTTTCTAAGGGATAAATCAAAAGAGTTGGAGAAATTTAAGTTATTGAAAGTCGGTGTGGAGACTGAAACGGGATTGAAGCTGAAGTTCCTGAGATCTAACAGAGGAGGAGAATTTACATTAGGAGAGTTTGATACATTCTATGAGAGGAATGAAATTAGAAGAGAGTTATCTGCTCCTAGAACCCCTCATCAGAATGGAGTTGTCGAAATGAAGAGAAAAACTATCTTGGATGCTACAAGGAATATGTTGATTGAAGGAAATGTTGGAAAAATCTTTTGGAGATAAGTTGTTAGCACTTTTGTTTACACATTCAACTGGGTGCATATAAATGATGATTCTGGTAAGAATCCTTAAGAGCTATGGTTTGGTCATGTTCCTACTGTTAGATATTTTAGAGTTTTTGGAAGTAAATGTTATATCAAGAGAGACGAGGATATAAGAAAGTTTGATGCAAGATGTAGTGAAGGAATCTTCTTGGGATATTCTACTAAGAGCAAGGCCTACTAGCTCTATAATAAGAGACTGAAGAAGACAGTGGAGAGTGCAAATGTGAAGGTAGATGAATGTCTTGGAAAGAAGATCAGAGCATGCGGTTATGATTTTGATGTTGTTCCTAAGCCTGTGCAGACTGAGATCTTGAAGTAGATTGATCCGGTGGAGACGGCTAATCCAAATATTGCTATTGTCAGTGAAGAAATGCAAGAGCTTGAGAATCAGAACAATCAGAAGACTCTGAGGTATGTTTAAGATTGAATCATTCATAAAATCAAATTATTGGTGATAAGAATAAAGGTGTGATGACCAAAACAAGGATTGTTGCTGAAGAGATATGTTTGATTTCAAAGATTGAGCCTAAAGATGTTGCGGAAGCATGTAAGGATGAGAATTGGATAAAATAAATGGAAGAAGAGCTGAATCAGATTGAGAAGAATAACACTTGGGAGCTTGTTCTGAGACCTAAAGACAAAAATGTGATTGGTACTAAATGGGTGTTCCAGAATAAACTAAATGAAGTTGGTGAAGTTGTCAGAAACAAAGCAAGAGTGGTATGTAAAGGGTGTTCTCAGATGGAAGGCATTGACCATGAGGAGACTTTTTCTCTTGTAGCTAGAATTGAAGCTGTTAGATTGCTGCTTACAAGAATTTCTAGGTCTATTAGATGGATGTCAAGTTAGCCTTTTTGAATGGCGATCTTGAAGAGGAAGTCTACATTGAGAAACTAGATCACTAATACATTTGGCCTAAAATTCCGACAGAGGTTTCCGATGGAGAAGGTATATTTTGGTCAAATTTGATTTTTTTTTTGAAAAAATGCCCGCTTTCGTCAGAATTTCGACGATAATGCAACATTTGGTTTCGACGGAGAAGGAATTGGCAATGACATTTGTGTTTTTTTTAGAAAAAGTGTCCGCGTTCATTGAAATTCTGACGACCACAGGCATTACTTAAAAAAAAAAGAAAAGACCAAGTCATTTCATAAATTCCGCCTCTTCGTCCCGTCGACCTCTACCATTACAAAATCTCGCCTCTTCATCCCATGGACCTCTGCCATTACAAAAGCTCCAGCTTGGATAAGTCTCCTCTGGCAGGGAACCTATGGGTTTAATCATTGCAGGATGTAGGAATGGTCTGCTATCCTAGCTATCTACTACTAGTGCTCTAGCCGCGGAATGAAGTGGTTCCTCCCATGTCAATTTCGGTGAAAGAATCTAGATCGATTATGCGCTCAAGAAGTCGCAGGTGGGGGTCGAGTAAGTCGAGAAGTTATTGTTGGGTCATCCCCCGATGAACACGAAGGAGGGAGGCATACATAGTTCCCTCGTGGGTTTAATTGTTGCAGAATGTAGGAATGGTCAACTATCGTAGTGCCGCTTTCCTTTCCTTTCGCATTTGAGCCAAAGGATGTGTTTGTTAGGGCGGCCATTTCAATCATCATCACTTCACTCTAAATTGGGCATTACAAGATCCGGTTGAAGAAAAAAGGTAGGGTATAATCACCAAATTCATTGTTATACATATTCAAATATTTAGATTCAAAGTTTATTATAGATTTATTAGATTAATTGACAATAGCAGAGATGGTGAGAGGTTTCTGTAATATGATATGATCGATTTAAAAGAAGAATTTCTTACAAGACCTAAACTGTTGAACAATCCTACAATCATGTATTAATTAAATACTGCATTTTAAATAATGAACAATATAGTAAGCCTGAAACATATTAACACTACTTTCCATATTTAAAATATATCCAAATTAAGGAGAGGGATGACCTAAACCTGCGTGATCGAGAGCCATTATGTAAAATATATCCTAATTATGGATGCTGGTATATATGGTTGTGATAGAAAATCCCTACTGCAGAACCCTGAGAGCACTGTGTAGTGATCGTGTGCTATTTTTTGTCAGTGTTTTGGAAGGGAGCATAAGTGTACCATTAGGAAGGTGGTATAAAATGGAAGATGAGAGGTATAAGGTTATGAGGTGTGGGTTAGGATAAGAGAGGGAGGTAAGTGATGAAGGATGTAATGGTGAAAGAGTAAGTTAGGATATGTTAGGGGTTTGGAAGGTAGGAAAGTGAATGGGGGGAGATAAAAGGATGTGAAGGATGGAATGGGGTTAGGTAGGTGAAGTAAAAGTAAGTGTGTATGAGGTTAAGGTTTAGGATACAATGTATGAAAGTGGAGGAGGTTAAGATAGGGGACATGAAAGGTAGATGGAAGGTAATAATGATAGGAAGTGAGGTAAAGGTTATGAGGTGTGGGTTAGAAAATAGGGTGTAGGAAATGGAAGGAAGGGTCATATCACTTTGAGAGTTTTCACCAAGATGAGTAGCCCGAGTATGGACCTCAAATCTTACAAGCCATGAGGATCCACTTGTAGTAGAGGAGCATATACTTGCATCTTGGGAGCTTATTAGGAGTTCGCCTTGAATTTGGGAAATACACATAGAGGAGATAGAATATTGATTAATACACATTAATTAGCCTCATCATGCATAAATACAAGAGTTATAGACTATAGAAAGCACATATCATGAGCCAAAGGATCATATTCGAGAGTTGCTTCATCTCCAATCCTCTACATTTTTAAGATCCACAAATGGGGTTAAGGATAAGTCTTGGTTACTTAGCTTGGACTTATGCTTTGGGTTGCATCTATATGTGAGCAACCTAAAGGCATAATTTTCAATGCAATTTTTGAGAGGAATTGCTTCCACCTTGTGGTACTGGGAGGATAAAATGCACCAACTCACATTGGAAACCCTCTCCAGATACCATTTTGGAGTGCTTCAAAGTGTGTTCTATTTCAAAATATTTTTGACAGAGATGCATAGATGAGTTTCACAATTTACATAATAAGGTTTCATAGTGGCTCAACATGAAAGTTAGTTTTTGGAGTTCTTGCAGTTTGTAGATTACATTCAAGACAAGTTACTTGTCAATTATTTCATTAGGGGTGGAAAGACCAAAATTTCAGTTTTCCTACACATGGCCAATCCAAATGACTTTAGGGTTGCTATGGCAAAGTCTCTTATGGAAAAGGAGGTACATGGGAGGACACAAGAGGCATGAGAGAAGTTTATAACCTTGATGAAGGGACTAAAGTGTCCATAGGCCTCCCCATCCTTCAAAGGATAATTTAGACTTACTTTATGATTTACAAAGAAAAACCCAATAGTATCAATATTAGGGACAAAGGTCTAGAGCATAGTAGGGGCCATAGGGTAGTCACATGTGACCATCATCAACACAAGGATATTTTAGGTATGAGAGACTATAGGGCTATCAATCTAGGCCTTATGACTCAACAACCTTTTAGGGGAGAATATAGTGTTTTTAGTAGTTAGGATCTTCTAATTATGGTGGGGCCTAGCCAACATAGGGTTATATGAGAGGCACATGTTATGTATATGTTAGTATCAGACAGAGAGTTCCCACAAGGTTTTAGAGTAGGTGGACACCATCCTAGGATGTCAAAGTAGATAGTTGATATGTGGGTCTTTACCCTCCCAACCACTCAACATATACCACCATGGGTCTTTACCCTCCCAAACACCCAAAGGTCAAAGGAAGATTCACTGTTGCAACACTCACTTTTTGTGACAGTCTCAAGCACTTAGGATAGCCACTCCTTTCATGGCCATTATTCTTCACACAACACTCTCTAACATTAATTATGATGATAGTGTACCTCCTTAAACCTTCCACCAACACCTAACTCAATACCAAACTCTTTCCCAATCTTGCTAATGGACTAATTAACTCAACTCACTGTGAAATTGTGATGATCAATGCAAGGTTTAGGATAGTAGTAATTAGGATCTTCTAATTATGGTGGGGCCTATCCAACATAGGGTTATATGAGACAGGGGTAAGTTCAACAGTGATGTGTATTAGATTGTCATCAAAGTTTCCTGTTAGTGTTACTTTGTATCAACATTAACCACTTATTGTCATTGGAATCAACTAATAGACAACATAGATATTTTATCATCAACCTCCTTTTTATTCACCAGAGGGATACAAATTTATTAAACACAATGAGAATTACATAGCAAGAAAGTAGATACATAACCTAATCTAATCTCCATTTGCATAACCTAAGAAGGTAGATACAACTAAATAATCTTGAAGGAATTGCATGTGAAGGGTACTATTAGAAAATAACTTATGTACCATGCTATTCTATGTAGCTACTACTAATTATTGCATAGAAATAGATACATGTGTTAGAATCTATTGAAATAGTAGCTAGCTCGAATAGGACAGACCCTATAAATGTAACTTGTAATTTGGCCTGACTCTAATTGGGTGATGTAACTTCTGGTCCTATATTGAATGTAACTTGTAGATAGGGTGATGTAACTTGTGATCCTATATTGAATGTTAACTTGTAATTTGGTCTGAATGTAACCAAGGATAAATATTCAAAAAGTATAATAATTACACTAATACATATATCACTCTCATGCCTTCCTTAATTTGATATAAGGTCCCTCTATCTTGTTAATGCATGATAGCCTCGGTAAGATAAATGATTGAATGAGAGATAAATGAAGTCTCTCATTCAATCATCTATCCTATCGATAAACTATGATGAAGACTTCAAGCTATTGTTTCTTCATTTGATCGATGATCATTCTTAAATTTTTATATATTCAACCATACTTGAAAAGTTCAATCAATGCTTAACTACCGATAGTCATCGGTTGTAAATATCATAGCATAGAATACCAATTGGTATTTGTTTACATTAAAACCAATGCACTCCGACTAATATTGGTTAACATATTAACTATGAACACCGATTGTTATCGGGCTTAACCAATGATCTTTGATTAATATCGGTTAATATATTAACTATGAACATTGATTGTTATCGGGCTTAACTAATACATACCGATTAGTATCGATTGTCTTGCATATGATAGACATGTTGATTAAGTATCAGGTGGTTTGTTAATTGATATATACATCGATGAAATATTTGGGCATAAATAGATGAAATGCACTCCATACTACTGCTGCACAATATTTTGGTCAATGATATTTTTAAAATAGTAAAGGAAGGTGTATGGAAATGGCCTACTCTTCCGCTTTTCATGCCATCAAAATTTGAGTTTGATTGTCATAATTTACTTTGCCAAATTCTTCACACGTAACTCTTGAATCAATTTCCTACACACAAAATGACAAAAATAGATTTGTTGATGGGGGCTTTCCTAGGTCAAATAGGTTTGAATACACCTTGAAGTGTGCAATATGGAAGGTTTGTATTCTTAATCTCCTACCCATTTCTTAATTTAAAAGATGATATATTTATTAAATATCTCCTCTATTTTTGGAGGTAGACATCTTTAGAAAAAGATCTCTTCCTCCCTCTTTAAAATGATCCCTTTAGATCTAATCATTATCCCTTTGGAGGTAGACAATATTTTGGTCGATGATATTTTTAAAATAGTAAAGGAAGGTGTATGGAATAACCAAATTCTTATCATTATAAACAATAAATATTTTAAGATCCTTTTATGATGTGTAAGTTGAGAATATTTTATGAAAGGTCCCTAAATGAATACACTTTAAACTGATTTTAGCAATGACTATCGGATGTAGACAAAATGAATGCTTTTTGGATTAGGATGGTACACAAAATCTACTATCAAAAGGTTTCTTTGGCAAGTATATGCTTCAAAACTAAGGAAATGCAATTATTTGCAAGTTTTAACCTTCTTAGATGCAAAATCCCTTATTTAGCCTCTCACAAACCCTTAAAAGTAGGGTTTCTCATATACCCCTCTTCCAAACACTATACCATCCAATTGATGATGGATTCACCTTTCATTTGAAATGTCTAAACACTGTCAATCATAAAATGTGCCCCTCCTTAAGGCGGATTTGCTACTGCTGCTCCTTAGCAAGCAATTTCTCCACTCTTACATTCACTATTATGGTGATCACCCCGGTTCTCCACCCAATCTGCACATCAACCTGTTAGTAATTTATTGTACATGTTAGAGGAGTTCCATCCCATGAATATTAGGCCTTTTACATTCATGGAATGACTATTCTCATTGTAAATCAACCAAATCAAATGCCAAATTGCACAAATCTGTTAGAATAGTCAATGCAACTAGTCTAAAGTCTGAGACAAATGGATTATCAGTGCATCTTCCATGTAAATAAGATGTTCAAGGTCTCTTCAATGCATTAGGAATTCGAATACACACTCAAGACAAAGTTACCATAAGCCAAAACACCAAAAAATTTCAAGAAAAGAAAAATTTGTTGTTATTGCTTGTCCTAGTCTGTACATCAGCATTCTCTGTCGTACAAAGCATTTCATCAACCATTTGATCAAAAAATCTTAATTTCTGACACACAAGGTCATGAAATGATTTATTGAACTTGCCTAAACTCTTGTAGACTCCCTAAGCCATACATTCCTATTACTTCTTTTTGTTGGTTCTAAGGTCCTTACCAGGCCCTTTAGGACAAATTACAAACTTATTAATATTTTCATCATTAAAGGCCATAATGGACCTTAAGACATCATAATTGATTGGCTCTTCACTCCTAAGACCTTCAAAAGTATTTAATGGCTTCACTGAGTCCTTTGGTCTTCCAAATGCACCTACACCAACTTGAATTCTCCTTCAATGCTTGATTGCTTGTTCACTTGGAATTGAATTTATTTTATAATTAATAGATCACTTGAATTGTAGGTAGACCCCTTCAAATGACAGGGTAGGCTTCCTTTTATACCTAATATATGTCTTGAAAGCATGTTATCCTAATGGCATTAAATTCAAGTACTTTCTCTTCTATCTGGTATTGGTGGAGCAGAGGCTGCATTGCATCAACCTATGATACATATTTCCATAGATACAACACAAGTTAAATGCATCCCAGGTCAATGCAAAGAAAACTTTGCTCCGAAGATCACTAGAAAATAGAGAAAGAAATTTAAGTTAATATCATCAAGATAAAAGGCTTTCAAGACAGATAAAATTTGAGTTTGATTGTCATCATTTACTTTGCCAAATTATTCACACGTAACTCCTGAATCAATTTCCTACACACAAAATGACGAAAAGAGGTTTGTTGATGGGGGCTTTCCTAGGTCAAATAGGTTTGAATATACCTTGAAGTGCGCAATATGGAAGGTTTGTATTCTTAATCTCCTACCCATTTCTTAATTTAAAAGATGATATCTTTATTAAATATCTCCTCTATTTTTGGAGGTAGACAACTTTATGAAAAGATCTCTTCCTCCCTCTTTAAAATGATCCCTTTAGATCTAATCTAAAAATGATTAAAATTGAACATGATACCTTGATGAATCTTTCTTGAATCCTCACACAAGGTTTTAGGATGTCATGCAAACTGTTGATCATGAATGTTGTGCTTTAACTTGAATTCTCCTTCAATGCTTGATGAATGCTTGATTGCTTGTTCACTTGGAATTTAATTAATTTTATAGTTAAGAGTGTTGGCATTACAATAAGTTTGTTGGTATGAGGATGTTGAGAAGGTTGTTGGAGATTGATGATATAATTGATAAAGGTTGATTACTGTCTTAATGAAATTATTTTGTCATTGATGTCAAGCAATTGATTTTCTGATTTAGTATGATGTTGCCATATCTTAAAGAGTATGATGAGTATAAAGATGTCGGTAAGTGACACATAAAGAATGTGAAAATGAAGGGGAGTAATAAGTTATTCAATGGGCAACTATTACTGAATTAGGAAGTGATGAGATTATGTTATTTTGATTGTTTTGATACCTTTATATGTGTATTTGAAGACTGAATAAGAAGGAGAAAAGATTTCATGCAATAGAATGAGTAAAGGTTTGATACTATTCTGTTTTACCAAGCAAGGAGCCGGTCGGTAAATTCCAAGGTTATCGATGTTGGTTAAAGAAGAAAGAAGTCACCGAGTGTCGTCAGCAAGCAATGCTACCAAGACAGTAATCGAGACAAATACATAATGTCTACCGAGTAAAGTTCAGAATTAACCGAACGTCAACCGAGCAGTAACAGAATGCATTGGATGAATAAATACATTATTAAATGAAGGATGCCAATGAGCTAGAGATCTATAGAAGATTGGAGTGTCGTGCAAGAAGTTTGTTAAGTATCAACGGAAATGAAAATTCAAGAGTTAGATCTACAACACAGATTGGACACTCATAGTCGAGCACAAGTACCAAGGAAGGAATACAAGTTTCAAGGCAAGATAAAATGTTTTTCAGTTCGAAGGATTCAATGAACCTAGTCAAGTTTGAAGATTTGATGGCTATGATTAGTCATGGGAAATGTGATTAAGGAGATTAAGTGGTTAGGAATTGCTTATAAATAAGGAAAAGTTGATAAACAATGAATGCGGGCAAATAGAAGAATAGTGATGCTGTTGAAGTGATTACAGAATATAGAAGATTGAAGATTCGATTGAAGAATAGAGTGAGAAGCCCAACAAGGAGGAAGATAAGTCTTATGACAAGATTATTTTGACCACATAGAGTCTGCCATAACATTTCAGATGTGAATTTGCAGAATTATTTTATTATTGTTATTATTTTTGTAATTGACAGGAAATCTCTTAACTGAGTGGACCTAACAGTCTTATTTGTAAATCCTCTAGCAAGGTAACATTCTAATTGAGTGTTTGAAATCCTTTGACAAGGTCACTTCTAACAAAGTGCAAGATTCTGATAGATCTGAGGGAAATCCTTTGACCGGGTCACATATAGAAATGTGTTTATGTAATTTTTAACAGGATTGGCTTTTAACCAAGCATACTCTAGAAGAGCATATTTTCTTTGTGGGTTCGAAATCCCATAGTGGTTTTTCCCTATTTGGGTTTCCACGTTAAATCTGGTGTTAAATGTGTTTTGATGTTTCAAGTTGATCAGTTTATGAGTTTGAATGATTTTCAGTTATAGTTGCATATCAAGTAAGTTCTACCAAGGTTGAATCAAATTAAGGTGATGTATTGTCAGTTTATCTGATTCACCCCCCTCTCATTAAACTAACAAAGAGATCACTTGAATTGTAGGTAGACCCCTTCAAATGATAGGGTAGGCTTCCTTTTATACCTAATCATACATAAAGTATTTGAATTTTTTCTCACACATGAGGCAAGAAATGAGGGGTCATATTTTGGGTCCCAATCATGAGGCTTGTCAATTTAGGATGTGACATGCTAAAGTGGGCATCAATGTCTCAAGATCAGATGGACCTTAAGTGATTGTCTCACTTGCATATGATTTGTTTGGGTGATAAACTTCACCATTCTACTCACAAGAATTTTATTAAGTCTCAAATATAGGGAAACAGAAGGCTTCAAATAGAAAACTTGTACATGCAACTAAATCCATTGACTAATCAAAAGAACAAAATTAAGAAACGGTTCGATCATCTGAGAGATGCTGTAGACTTGCAACTCACCAGCTACTTAGTTTTTGTGGGTAAGAATTTTTTTTGTTTTGGTTATGGTTGTGGTGTTTGTAGGGAGACATTTACAAATTTATATCTATTTTCACTATTTAATGGTTTATGTTCTTTCATATTTTTGTATATATTCTTTATAATAGCCTATTATATTGATTTGTTCTTTTATGGATAATGGTGTGGGTCAGATGGCTTTGCCATCGGTGCATGAAAGCATTGCAGGAGTTCTACTTTTAAAAATTACATGAAACATTTTTAATTTATTTGATTCAGTGTTATTTGCAAAAAGGTTTATCAATGATGTTTCCTTTCTCCAAGAATTGTCTAGGATCTTTCCGTCAGATAATATGTAACATCGAATGACTAAATCTTTTCTTTACAAATGCTTATTTTATTTAATTATTATTTGAGCATGAATTAAAATTTATATCTGTATGGAAGTAGAACATACAAGCTGAAGAGTGATGTGCAAGTAAATTTCGTAAAAGATAGCAAGCAGGCATTATCTTGAATGACATGGAAACAAGCTCATCAACTACCTAGAAGAGAGCGATTGGAGAAAAGAAGAGGAAAGTGTTAAAGGGTGATAAATACATAGAGAGTATGCAATACAATCAAACAATGTCTGGAGTGTGTGATGTGACATCTCTAATTTATGTCCAAAGGGACTAACTGGTTTTGGAGTTCTTGCGAAACCTATTGGGCCACGCTTGGAGGAAATCAATGTGTTCATGCAAGGAGCACCTTTTTTCTATTATGAAAATGATGCTTTTGTACCAAAGGATATTTGGAAGGCAATATCCAAAAATTTCTATAGTGTGGAACCAGAGTTGGCGGACTCGAAGTAATTTTCAGCTTTCAGAAGACCAAGACCTGTTATGTACACAATCTCCCAATAGAAGGGCGATTTCAAGCATTACCTCTCCCCCCCATGACTATTCAGGAAGCACTTCCTCAAACAAAGGACTAGTGGCTTCCATGGGATCAAAGAAAAAAATTGAAGCATAGACTCTAGACGATGTGGTGGTGTCCTTCGTGAAGAACTCTGCACTATAATTGAAAATTCATGAGGGAAACTGCAAGATAGTGAAGAGAAATACATTCTTGAAAAGTGGGAAGAATGGATCTTGGTTTGGGTGGGGCCAAGTCAAGTGGCTCCTCTAGAGGTTGACGAGATAGAAATCATATTAGGATTTGAAAAAGATCACACTCGTGGAACTTCGTGTGCGACTGATCGATTGCGTTGTTTGGGTAATGCATTCCAAATAGATACAGTTGCATAGAATTTATCTATCTTGATTAAAGCCTTTTATCTTGATGGCATTAAATTAAAGTACTTTCTCTTCTATCTGGTATTGGTGGAGAAGAGGTTGCATTGCATTGTATCCCAGGTCGATGCAAAGGTAATGCTTGAAATCGCCCTTCTATTGGGAGATTGAGTACATAACCTCTTGGTCTTCTGAAAGCTGAAAATTACTTTGAGTCCGCCAACACTGGTTCCACACTATAGAAATTTTTGGATATTGCCTTCCAAATATCCTTCAGTGCAAAAGCATCATTCTCATAATAGAAAAAAGGTGCTCCTTGCATGAACACATTGATTTCCTCCAAGCATGGCCCAATAGGTTTCGCAGGAACTCCAAAACCAATTAGTCCCTCTGGACATAAATTAGAGACGTCACATCACACACTCCAGACATTGTTTGTTTGTATTGCATACTCTCTATGTATTTATCACCCTTTACACTTTCCTCTTCTTTTCTCCAATTGCTCTCTTCTAGGCAGCTAATGAGCTTGTTTCCATGTCATTCAAGATAATATCTGCTTGCTTTCTTTTACGAAATTTACTTGCACATGACTCTTTAGCTTGTATGTTCTGTTTCCGTACAGATATTAATTCATGCTCAAATAATAATTAAATAAAATAAGCATTTATAAAGAAAAGATTTAGTCATTCAATGTTACATATTATTTGACGGAAAGATCCTAGACAATTCTTGGAGAAAGGAAACATCATTGATAATCCTTTTTTGCAAATAATACTGAATCAAATAAATAATAAATGTTTTATGCAATTTTTAAAAGTAGAACTCGTTCAATGCTTTCATGCACCAATGACAAAGCCGTTTGACCCACATCATCTCTCACCATCGAAATTCCAACGACAACTAAAGAAACATCCGACAAGGATGCTATATATCCGACGTCACTTCCATGTTGGATAGTCGTCGAGGAGCAAACATAGCATCCATCAGAATTCCAATGGTAATCCACCAAAATTTATGGCCAGGGGAGCAAATATAGCTGCTATCGGAGGAGTTCATAACGTCATCAGACAATCGATGCAAATGGCATCGTTGGGAAGCCTGACAACGAGTTTTTGATGTTAAAGTTGGTCGGAAGTTCGACATGGTGTCGTTGCAAGTTCGACAATTAGCCGTCG
This sequence comes from Cryptomeria japonica, assembly GCF_030272615.1. Taxonomy (NCBI): domain Eukaryota; kingdom Viridiplantae; phylum Streptophyta; class Pinopsida; order Cupressales; family Cupressaceae; genus Cryptomeria; species Cryptomeria japonica. Next base: position 195,823,353 of record NC_081406.1, read on the forward strand.
AAAATTAGGCCCAAATGTACTAGTGGATGGATTTTCCTTATCAGATGAAGGAGATATGGTATGCAAATTGAAGAAGGAACTGTATGGACTGAAGAAAGCCCCTAGAGCTTGGTATGCTAGATTGGATAAGTACTTGTTGAAGTCAACCGAGATTTTGTAAAGGTATTGCTGACTATAATTTATACTTTAAAGTTGAGAATGATAACATTGTTGATGTCTTTGTTGATGATATCATTTTTGGAGGAGATGATGATTTGAGTATGAAGTTTGCTAATGATATGCAAAAGGAATTTGAGATGTCTTTGATAGGTGAGATGAAATTTTTCTTAGGATTGCAGATTACACAGACCGATAAAGGTATTTTCATTTCTCAATCTAAGTGTAAAGCGGAAAAATCACGGTTGAACCCTAGTTGGTCTCCCCTCTTCCAACTCCGAGGAGAGAGAAGGGAGGTTCGCTAGGATTCGATGGGTTTTTCACTTGGGAGATAGACTTTACATTCAAAAGAGGGGTTGAAACTCATAAGATCCAATCCCACACGATGTAAGATTGGATGCTAAATGAATTTCAAGGGTTAGGAAAGCAAGGCTACCCTCTTTTGTAAAGAATGTTGATTAAGGAAATTAAGCTAAGGATGCATAGAAAGTCATAAAGATTCGCTTATAAACTGAGTTTAGGTTATAGGATGAAGCTGCGGACCTGGAATTAGCAGTAAAATGTCGATACGGCGCTGTCCTGCAAATTTGAGCAAAAGTTGTCGGGACGATGGCGCCCGGCGCCACGGTCCTCCGAAAAATCCGCAAAACGAAGGGGGATCTGTTCGTCTCTGCACAAGGATTCCAGATCTTCAATTTCAGCCGCGTACCTGCAACCTACACACAGAAAAGCGAAGACGATTGGGGGGTTAGGGATTAGGGGTTTGCCTTTAGGTCAAACCCCGGTTTTGGAATTAACCAAGAAATGAGCAAGAGCTGTAAATGTAAATGACTGTGAAACAAGTACTAATACCTTGTTCTAAGGATGTTGGTATCCTTATGTGCGAAGGTTTAGATGTTGTATGTTGTAGTATGTTGTAGCATGAAGTAAGTGATCTCCTCTTCAATGGTTGAATCCTTGTCTTGAATGCAACACTTAGCCTTGAATGGAGACTTGGAATGATCAATTGCTTGAATGCTTGAATGCTTGAATGTTTGAATGCTTGAGTATAGTTTCCACGCTTTTTTCATCATATCGAATAAAAGAGGAAAATGTCATTTATATACTTGTCATTTAGGGCTGATAGACTGATTTTCCCGACCTTAGGCCGACCAGGGAATGTAATTTTCCAAATTGCAAACGAAAAGACCCGATACCACTTAGGAAACCGGGCCCAAAATAGGACCCAGGGACCAGGGCGCTGGGCGCTCTGGTCCCACCTCCCGGGACATCAGGGTGCAAGGAGATTCAGGCCAGGGTGCTTGAAAAATGCAGTTTTTGGTGTCATGAGCAAGTTTTGGGGTCTCCATTCAGGTTGCGTGTTGCATCGTCATCGTGAAGACCGAAATGCAGTCGAAATTGCAAGTGTCGCAATTTTAGGACGCTACATTTAGCCCCCACTTTAGCGGGAGTATGTATGCTCATACTTCCGGTAAAGTACAAGGAAACAACGTTGAAAGACTTTCACCACGTCAAGGAGGCAAGATACACCAAGCCCCCAGTGGACTAAGGATCTTACAACTTCGATTGACAAAGTAAAAGGGAAGATCACGAGGAAGAACCATGACTGTCAGTAGTAAGGTTCCCTCGCTATGAGTCATGCAAAAGAAATACCAAAAATCTTCAAGACAAAGCTAAGTTTGCCAAGAAATTTTCAAGTATCTTTGAAAGGATAGACAGGGTGTATACCCCCCTACGTTAAAGCGATCGCACACGCCTCAACGGGGGTGATTGTTTTAACGTAGTGATACACATAAGAAATGAGAAAGGAAAGGAGCACGTTATCGCAAGGATTTAGCCCCCAAGTGTGAGATAAACCCAAGGATAATAGACACAAAACACAAAGCACGAGGTGACTTCGCTTTCCTTGGGGTCAGTATGCTGTATGATAAGTCATGTATATATCATATGTATGTATGCATAATTGTTCTTCATTCCCCAATCAAGGAAGGTCACCTAGAAGAAGGGAACACATGTGTCTTTTGAGTCAACATGAGAGAGACCAAAGAGATCTCAATGCTTTGCATCGTCCTCAAGTAGACAACACTAAGGACGACAAATAGAAGAATGAGAATAACATATAGAAGAAGTAACAAAAGAGAGGGGGAGAGAGTCTGCTATGCTAATGTAACTAGTCTAGCATGTCATCTACCCCCCGATCTTGCTGATCAATGTTTCGGGAAGGCAGGGAACACGCTAGAGGAGGAACATCCAACACAGCAGATGGAGCTATCACAAGATCCAAACAAGGGCTATGTTCATGTTCCAAGCCACATTGTTCTTGTCTAGGAGCTAGGATAAGTACTTTAGAAAATTCATTAGATAAATGGTTATCAACATCAACAAGTTCATATTCACTATCAGAAGCAAGAGGAGTAACATTTTCATCATGCATAACATTTTCATCTATATCATCATCAAGATTTATAAAAATAGGATCTTTAACTCGCACAGGATCAAGACCATCATGCATCTTATGTTTAGGAGATTTAGGCTCAATATTCGGCTGAGGAGAAAATGGAATAATGCTTGTTGAAGGTGTTTTTGGAGATTGCAAAGTTTGAGAAGCAGCTGCTTGAGCCCTAAGACGACGCTTTCGTCGACGTTCCCGTGCAGAACGATTACGTCTAGTCTTAGTAGGAAGTGCAGAAGATAGAGGAGGAGGAATGTTCTCATCCCTATCACTTGGGTGTTTAGGTTGTGGTCTCGTAGGCTGGATAATAGGAGAAGAAGAAGGTCTCTTCTCTCTATAGAAGGCAGGAGGAGGAACTGCTCCATATAAAGGAGGAGTTTTTGGTTTAGGAAGAAGACCAAGTCCATCATGACGAGGAGGTATAGGTCTATTTTTAGAAGATTTATTAGGCATAGACATAGTCGCATCCATAGGGACGGGTTGGGAATCTTCTTGAGGAAAGACATTAGTTTTGTCTTTCAAAGGAAGAATTTCCTTCTCAAGAATGATAGGAATGTCAAGTTTAGGTGCTCTAGGTTCGCTTAGAGATAGGATCATATCTGTTTTCCACTTTTGATAAGATTTGAAAAGATGATCACTTCGCGGAGGAAGAGATTGGAATTGTTTGGGCCAAAAGTAATCAATAGGAACACTAGAGGTTCTTTTAGCTGGTTTAAAGAGACTATGATTGACAGTAACAACTTTACCATTATGGGGAAATTTCAAACACTTATGAATAGGAGAAGCAATAGCTTTCATGGAAGATAGCCAAGGATAGCCAAGCTTCACACGAAATTGTTCGGAAGATGGAATAATAGCAAAGTTCACATCAAGAGATTTGTTATGGACCTCAATGGGCAATGTAATAGAACCAATTGCAGGAGAAGAAAATGCATCAAATAATTTCACAATCACATCTATTTTGTCATAGATCACTTGATTCAATTGCAAAGTAAAAAGAAATTCTTCAGTAATAACATTAACCATGCACGAAGGATCAATAAGCACTCCACGGCAAGGCATATTTTTGACTTTTGCAACTATGTATAAAGGACCATCAGGTGCCCTAATGGTTTCACTAGAATCAAATGTGATGGAAGGTTCTTTAGGGTTTTCTTGCTGCTCTACAAAGTTAATCACATTCGGAGTCATAGACACAAGACTATCAGATGAGAGAGAGGAATCATTAGTCTCAATCGCATTAGAGGTATTAGAAGTATGAGAAAGTAATGGATCAATAAAAATCTGAAGATTTTGGTTAGGAGGAGCTACAGATGTGTTGCCTTTATCATTCACTCCAGAAACAGAAATAGTATTATTATCAATCAAATCTTGAATTTTACCCTTTAGAGAAAAACATTTTTCAGTATCATGCCCAGGCTGACGATGAAAGTGACAAAAAGCTTTGTGATCAAAATAAGGTGAAGTAATCTTTGCAGGATCAATTTGTCTTATAGGAGGAAGAGTAAGCACATTTTGTCCCAATAACTTATTCATAATATCATGCAATGATTCATTCAAAGGAGTATACTTTCTTTCTTTCTTGAAAAATTTAGAAATAGGAGGCACACCTGATGCTGCATTCACATTGTTGTTGATGATGTTTTCATTGAATTTGATGGAATCTCTGTTTGGTTTAAACTTCCCAAATGGTTGTTGACTGCTATCACCCTTATCACTCGGAGCCATAGGATGTGATTGTTCCATTTGACTCACAGTCAGTTGATAATTGTGAAGAGTGGCGCACAACTGTTGGAAAGAAGTAAACTCAGAAAACAGAAGTTTGTCTCGAATATCTTTTTGCAAATTAGAAATAAAGATTCTTTGAATATCATTATCAGGCACTGGAAAAGAAATTTGAGCATACAAATGCTTATATCTACCAATGAAATCAGTCACTTTTTCTTTAACACCTTGTTTACAATGCATTAAATCAATCAAAGTAACTTTAGGACTTATGTTATTTTGAAATTGTTGAATGAAAGCATTTGCAAGTTGTTCAAAAGAAGTAATAGAATAAGAAGGCAACGAGCAATACCATTGTAGGGCTTTGTCTCTTAATGTTCTAGTAAATAGTTTTGCAAGCAACCTTTGGTCATAAGCAAAATCAGTACATATTGTTTGAAAAGTCTTAACATGTGTTAGAGGATCTCCTTTACCATTATAAAGCTCCAAATGCGGGATTTCAACATGCTTAGGAGGAATAGCTCGAACAATGTCAAGAGAAAGTGGGCTCGCAACATCAAATGTGGGCACACTAAACTTAGATTGATTCATAGAGGCAATTTGTTGCTGTAAAGAAGAGACAGTTTGTGCAAGATTATTAATGGTAGCTTCAGTCGAAGAGTTCATATTAGGTGTGTTAGATTGAGATGGAGGTGTGATGTTATTGAAAGATGGTAAAGAGTAAGGTGGTGGGACCCTATGATAGTCAACCATAGGGGATGATTGGATAGGAGGAACACTACAAGGAGGAATGGAATGGTTAAATGAATTGCCCCCTTGTGTCATGTTCATTTGTGAAGATGTAATAGGAACACTTATTGAAGGAATGAATGAAGAAGTCGGATTAAATGAAGGAATAGGGTTAATTGAAGAAGGAGGATTGCCCCCATGACTGGTAATCACAGGAGGAATGTCTTGTATAGAGGTAGCCATGATGTTTGATGTAAAGGTAGGTAAACTAGCAATAGAAGTGGTCAAAGGAATAGAATGATTGACTTGTGTAGGAGGTTGTGTATAACCTAAAGATTCAGCACAACTCTTCATAGGCATCACATTCGAATCCACAATGTGTGCGATACCACGTAAAACATCAATTCCATTCTTATCACTTTGAAGCATACGTTTTAGACCCTCAATTAAAGGAAGAGCTTGACTATCGGGATACTCATGAGACATCCATTGGTGAAAATCGTCAAATTGGTTATCCAATTTGGAAAGTTGTTCAACAGAAACTTCATGGGGAGCTTCTTCATCATTAGGAGGATTAGAGGAATTACCCATGTCCTCGTTAAAAAGGCTACTCAAATTAGGTTCCATCTCCTCGGTAGTTAAACCTCGGAAAGACTTAATTCTACGGCTTCGTCTAACGGGAATAGTGTAAGTAGGGCTTATTGTTGTAAAACTCATGCACTAGAGAGAGAGAGAAGATTTTGATTTTAGAGGTAGCAATTTTCAGTAAAACCAGCCAATCTTCCAGATTTAAGCTGTTAAATGCAATCACAACAGTCTCCCGAAATTTCAGAAAAAATGTTCGGGACCGTGGCGCTCGGAGTGCAACATGGTCCTTGCAACTTTTTTCGAAATTTGCAGGGATGAAAGGTATGATGATTTTAGAGCTAATCTGAAAAAATTGAGGGATTTTACGATCTGTAGATAGGCCAAATTAAAGTTGCAAATTCAAAATTGAACCCTATCAAGATTGTCGAAAAATGCAAAATTTGAATTTTGAAAAAGAGAGGGAGACTGAAATTTTGAATTTTATGATTTTAGAGGGAATGTCAAGAGCAATGCAAATTTTGAAATTTGAAAATTGACTCAATTTCACGCAAAATTCAATTTTGAAAGCGGAAATCAAAGTTGTTGTAATTAGGCACTTAATTTCAAAAGTCACAAAATGCAAATATTTGAATAAAGCACTAAAATTTTGAATGAATGCAAATACAATTTTCAGATCTAAGACAGTAAGAACACAATTTTGACACAAAATTTCAGTTTCGATAATTTTTGAATAATTAGGAGCCTTAGACCAAGCAATCACAAGACCAACTTTGACTGTAATTTTGAAAGTGTTATAATTGACAAAATCAGCCAAAATTCTGGATTTTAGCAGGAAAATACAGCAAGATCTCGCTCCCGAAATTTTGGAAAAAATGTCGGGGACGATGGCGCTCGGAGTGCAACACGGTCCTCGCAACTTTTTTCCAAATTTTCAGGGATGAAAGATATTGTGATTTTATTGCGGAATCCAAAGTTACAGCTGATTTGGAGATGTTTTGATTGGTCAAATTGTCGGACAAAAGTTGAATCAAGAGGGTTTCAAAAATTAGGGTTTTGACTTTTAACCACTTAATTTTCAGAATTAAAGCACAAATATGAATTGATAATTTGTAATAGAAGGACAGATCTGAAACAAGCATTAACATTTAGACATTTCGCAAGTTTAATTACTAAAAAGAAATTTTAGGGTTTTAATGCAATCACCTCTAAAACTTTGCAAAAGATCAAACATGGAAATGTAATCAATTTTTTCAGATCTAAGCATGAAAAATCAGAAAGGATGTTCACGTCGGGTTCACCAAAATGTAAAGCGGAAAAATCGCGGTCGAACCCTAGTTGGTCTCCCCTCTTCCAACTCCGAGGAGAGAGAAGGGAGGTTCGCTAGGATTCGATGGGTTTTTCACTTGGGAGATAGACTTTACATTCAAAAGAGGGGTTGAAACTCATAAGATCCAATCCCACACGATGTAAGATTGGATGCTAAATGAATTTCAAGGGTTAGGAAAGCAAGGCTACCCTCTTTTGTAAAGAATGTTGATTAAGGAAATTAAGCTAAGGATGCATAGAAAGTCATAAAGATTCGCTTATAAACTGAGTTTAGGTTATAGGATGAAGCTGCGGACCTGGAATTAGCAGTAAAATGTCGATACGACGCTGTCCTGCAAATTTGAGCAAAAGTTGTCGGGACGATGGCGCCCGGCGCCACGGTCCTCCGAAAAATCCACGAAACGAAGGGGGATCTGTTCGTCTCTGCACAAGGATTCCAGATCTTCAATTTCAGCCGCGTACCTGCAACCTACACACAGAAAAGCGAAGACGATTGGGGGGTTAGGGATTAGGGGTTTGCCTTTAGGTCAAACCCCGGTTTTGGAATTAACCAAGAAATGAGCAAGAGCTGTAAATGTAAATGACTGTGAAACAAGTACTAATACCTTGTTCTAAGGATGTTGGTATCCTTATGTGCGAAGGTTTAGATGTTGTATGTTGTAGTATGTTGTAGCATGAAGTAAGTGATCTCCTCTTCAATGGTTGAATCCTTGTCTTGAATGCAACACTTAGCCTTGAATGGAGACTTGGAATGATCAATTGCTTGAATGCTTGAATGCTTGAATGTTTGAATGCTTGAGTATAGTTTCCACGCTTTTTTCATCATATCGAATAAAAGAGGAAAATGTCATTTATATACTTGTCATTTAGGGCTGATAGACTGATTTTCCCGACCTTAGGCCGACCAGGGAATGTAATTTTCCAAATTGCAAACGAAAAGACCCGATACCACTTAGGAAACCGGGCCCAAAATAGGACCCAGGGACCAGGGCGCTGGGCGCTCTGGTCCCACCTCCCGGGACATCAGGGTGCAAGGAGATTCAGGCCAGGGTGCTTGAAAAATGCAGTTTTTGGTGTCATGAGCAAGTTTTGGGGTCTCCATTCAGGTTGCGTGTTGCGTCGCCATCGTGAAGACCGAAATGCAGTCGAAATTGCAAGTGTCGCAATTTTAGGACGCTACACTAAGTATGTGAAGGAATTATTAAAGAAGTTTGGGTTAGCTGATTCTAAACCTGTTGGAACTCCTATAATGACTGGATGCAAGTTGTCTAAGAATGATGAATCTCAGAAAGTTAATCAAACTTTGTATAGATCTATGGTTGGTGGATTGTTGTACTTAACTTAGACTAGACCAGATGTTATGCATGTTGTTTGTCTTTGTGCTAGATTTCAATCAGATCCTAAAGAGACTCATGTTATTGTTGTGAAGATGATTTTCAAATATTTGAAGGGGAATGTTGACTATGGCTTATGGCATCTGAAGAATGATGATTTCTCGTTGTGTCTATACTAATGTTGATTGGGTTGTTGATGTTGATGACCAGAAGAGCACTACCGGTGGAGCATTCTTTTTGGGAAAGAAGCTGATTTCATGGTCCGATAAGAAGCAATATGTTATATCCTTATCTATTGTTGAAGTTGAATCCATTGTTGTTGCTAGTAACTGTACTCAGGTAGTTTGGATGAAGCAGATGTTGAAGGATATCAGAGTGATTTATGATGAGCCTATTGTTATATATTGTGATAATTCAAGTGCGATCAATATTTCAAAGAATCTGATGCTACATTCTAAAACAAAGCATGTATCAATAAAGTGTCATTTATTGAGGGAGAAGGTCAGTGATGAAGAGGTCAAATTGGAATATGTATCTACAAAGGATAATATTGCATATATTTTCACTAACCTTTTTCTTGCAGATACATTTGTCTATTTGAGAGACAAGTAAGTGGTCTTTGTCCCTCCTAATGAGAACTAGATGTATGGAGTTGCATCAATCCGGTGGACTTCAAAGCCTTATCTTTTTATTCGGGTTGATGAGTTGGTGCTACTACTCAGTCGGAGTAGTCAGTATGTGAATTACTATTGTGAGTTTATCCTATGAGGGAGACTGTCCTTCTTAGAAGATGAGTTATTAAGAGAGAGAAGCATAATTTGTATTCTATCTTTGGCATTGTTGTCAAAGGGGGAGAGAGGCATGTGAAAACTGCTTTGGAGCTTTGTGTGCACGATCTTAGGGGGAGTTTGTTGTAGATTGCTGGTGTTGATTCATTCCTTTGCATTGATTGTTTTTCACATTCGTATGTTTCCATCAATGCCAAAGGGGGAGATTGTTTGATATTGTTGCTGCTAGGATATGTTGTTGTCATTGATGTCAACATATTCCCGTGTTTTGGTGTTGCTAAGAGATGTTTGGTGTTCCTGTGTTTGCATTGAGTTGATAGAGATTTTTTATCTATTTGGGATGTTGGAATACTTAATTCCTTATTGGTTTCAATGATCCAAAATTTTACTTGATCATAATATTTGATCCGGTTTGTAGTTCAGTCTTTTTGTTCAGTGTTTGGCAGAGTTTGGTATTTGATTTGGTGAGCTCCAGTATGATCATATCTTTGGTTGTGGATTTGGGAGAATGTTTTGTACGTTCATGTGTATCTTCAGTTCAAATGGGTTGTGATTTGGTGCTCTGCAAGCTATCTTTCTAGTCTGAATTGCTGTTGTTAAGTGTTCTTGTGAGTTAGCCTGTTGATCGATGAAGATTCGAATAAGTGGTGTTGGTGCAGCTATTGCGGATGGTTGTAACGTGTTTGTTGGTGTTTCATGATTTTTTCTTATTCATTTTGGTGGTCCACATTGATCCTTGTGTGCATTCTTTGTGATTTTGCTGATCCGGTGATATTGTTCATGTTATGTGGTATTTCTGGTGGTGTAGTGTGTTGCGGTTGTTCTTGGAAAGATTTCCAGTGGTGATGCATGTTTGGAGATTTGATTTAGGTCCATGCTATGTTGTCTATGTCATTATATTGGTCCGGTGGTTTATTTATGTATCGTGTGATGTGATTTTATAATTAAGGTTTGAGGGTTTGGCTGACCTTGTAGTCAAGGTTGATGACTTGTATATATAGGTGGTATAGTCATGTAATTTTTGTGTCGATGTTGTGTTTGCATTATCATAGAGTTGTGTATGTGCGCATAAGATAATTTATCCTTAGGTGTGGTGTATTGAGTAGAGATTGTCGCAAGGTAGGCAAATGTGCTTAACCAAAACTGTCATCAAGCATTAGTAGATGCTATTTTTGCAGTTCATGTAATCCAAATTGTAGTTTGATCATTATTGTAAGGTAGTGAACCTTCCCTAGGGGTTGGATCCTTTTGGGTCATTATATCTTGAGCAGTGATCTCTAGGCAGTGTGCCTGATTGCATGTACGTTCCCCAATGTAATATTTACACATACTACTGCAGAGTATCATATTATTGTGGGTAGGTTCCCACTGTGGTTTTTCCCTTAACTTGACTTTTCCACATCAAAATATTGGTGTCATGTGTGTTGGTGTTATTGTGTTTATCTTTATTCTTGTTGAAGTTGATTGAAATATGAGATTGTGCTTAATTGGTTCAATCCAGTGAAAATTGATTCACCCCCCTCTCAGTTTTCCTTCATTGTTGCTACCAACACATTCTCCTTTATTGAATCCTAGTCTTCCTTTGTATTTAGATGGTTTCTGAGCACTTAGCATCTCATTACGCACATCACTTCCACCTTTAAGCTTTAGGTTCTTATCAATTTATTATTTTGTATCTTTCCTCAACATAACCACTTCTTCTTCAATCTTTGTGCATTCTTCAAATTCATCATGTAGCTTTGTTTCAATATCATCAATGGTCTTTTTACATTCATCAATTTGTCTTTTCAAATCGACAATATGTTATTTTGATTTCCTTGACCTTTTTTGATAAACCTCCATATTAGATAGAGCAACTCTCAATCCTCCTTCACGATCTACAACTGCATCAATATCCCATTCATTTTGTTCCATATAATTTAAATCTTTAGATTCAAATATTGTGTTCAAATCCTAGATCTACCTCAGTTGTTAGATTGTTTCTTTAGGAACCTTTCTCTGATACCAATTGTTGAGCACTTCCAAATAGTTACCATTCATTCCAATTAACATATATTAATACTTACCATATAGTTACCATTCATTCCAATTACCATATGTGTAGAAGTAAAGAACTAAAAAACAAAAGAGAAATCACACATGAACACCAATATTTTACATGGAAAGCTCGATGAGAGAAAAACTATGGTGAGAACTATTCTACTATATGAAAACATGTTGCAAAGTTTTAGGATCAAGACCAAGGAAGCTCATAGCTTCAGATTTTGACTTGCAAGACTAAGGCACACAGCCTTAGGGAAATATAAAATGGACTTGAAAACACTGAAGATCACTTATTCAAGGAAAGATACAATAAATTTGAATACAATGAATCAATATTGTTGAATTGCGGAGAAACACATCCTTTGAAATGCTAATTATAATTCACTATTATTACACATCTGAAACTGACTTCATTATTGCTCAACTGCAATCGCAAACCTTTACACTCACAAGATATGACACACACAACTTCACATATCACACTAATTACTTAGATATCTTCCTCCAAATGAATTTCATGTTTATATACCATTCACAATCGTAGAAACATCAGTTAGGTTGACCTAATTAATGTAACAGGTAGGATACAAACGGTCTGTCCACAAACAATCTCCAAGGTAGTGCATAAGCAAGAATGAAACATGAGAAGGATTTCACCATGTCAGCACACCTTCCTATCCATCCTAGATCAACTCCTACAACTCCACACACTAATGCATGGACCAAAACTACATAATATAGCTCCAAAGAATACAATTGTTAAGGTATACCAACCAAACTTACTCAAAACATGATGCGGATCACCAAGACTCTTTCAGATTCACAACATAGGATCACCTAACACTTGCATAGCTAAATTGTTTATACGCACCACCAAAACAATAGAAGGAAGAGGAATGCTACATATTCTTGCAAACTATCACATTGTTAGTGTACAAGCTGATACTCAGACCATCACAACTTCAACTATAGATCAAATGAGAACATACAAACTAGAATCAATCAATAATTTGCATACACAAACATGACACTACAACCATAAGCAATGTGTCACAATGCGGAACATAAAACTACACCCAATCTAATAGGTTGTTTATTGGGACAAACACCTTTAGCCAAGTTCAGCTATAGACCATATGATACATCTCCAAAGTTTTGGAAAATTCATAAGACAACTAGATATAATATTTAAAGCAAATACAATCAATCTCCATAGATATGCATGAACTCATAACCAATCCTTTGATACGACATTACTATGGAGCACAATTTCTCAACCTTTTGCTCTTTGTGCTCTCATTCATCCTGATGATGGATCACAGAGTGTGATTTGAAACATTGATCCAAAATATTGCACACAATCGATTCCAAAAGTTTGCTCACATAATTTCTTAACCTTCCGGACAAAAGTTATCATTAATTACAAGTTTGACATCAATGACAACACATACTCACATATTTATAACAATGTTCACTTATGGTTTGGTGTGGTGAAATTTAGAGAGTTACAATGATTTATTATGAGAGGTTATGTAGTAGTTTTTGTTGCATGTATGGGTAATTGTGACCGTTATTTTTTACTATATGATTTGATTATTAGCCACACTTTGGCATGAGTTTTTATTGGTAGACTTGGTATAACTTAATATATTTTTAGATTTAACACTACTCATGTAGTGGGAGTTCCCAAACGTTAATGTTCTTTATTTAAAGTTTTTGTACATGGAGCTTATGATTGTGATTTGTGAGCATGTTTTTGACACAAGTTCTACTAATGTTTTATTCATTTAGAGCTATGGATGATTTTGTGGATTATCATTTGTTAAATGGTTGTTACTTTTATTCATGTAGATTTTTCTTCATTTGATAGTAGCTTGGAGCCTCTAAAATTTTCATTTTGTTTTGATGCTTGTGTTATTTATATTGGTGCATCTTGAATTTGGATTGTTCCTTTTCTTTCATAGGTGACATGTTGGAGAGTGAGAGGATTTCTTGCTTGATATGACGATAATATTTGATATTATTATTAAATATTTTGATGCATCTTGAAAGCACGCTAAATCTTCATGCATTTTATTGGATGGCTATGATGATTTATTTTATTGATTGAACCTTATGCAATGTATACAACAAGTGGGATATGCTAGGAAAAAGGGTTTTGTACACCTTCTACAAGAATAGGATAGAATAGGATTATTTAATTATCTAAAACAAATATTTATTTGTATTGTATCTTTAGAAAATACCTTTATCCACATTAAATATTTATTTTAGTCCACTTGTAAAGTTGTTTGTTATTTTGGTTAGATTTTTTATTTGTGGGTTGTCAATGAAAATGATAATTAATATTGGAAAAACTTAATACCAAAAAGCAAATGTTGGGGTCAATATTTTTGTGCATTCATGGTTTTGGGACATGTGGTTTTACCACTTCGTTGTTTGTGTGACCTTGATTTTATAAATGAAAACACATGATTAGTGGTTAATATTTGTTGGTTGGTTGTTTGACTTGACTATCATTGTATTGAGCTCTTTTGTCAAGTGCATATACCAAGCATGACATGAGATGTGTGGCTACATGATTGGGCACATAGAAGATGCATTTGAGGAGCTTTATATTTCAAAATTGTTCATGGAGATTCTATAAATGTATTGTCATGTTTTTATTGATAAATAATAAATTGAGTGTGGATGCTTTTAGAGGTAGAGTTTTTCTCTCTTGAGGGCTTTCCCAGACTAAATATTGTGTAATCTTGTGGCATGTATTTGATCTTTGCATTATATGCTTTCCTCTCATGGGGTTATGTAGAAAATGGTTTGATCAACTTGATAATTTCCTAACATCCCAACCAAAGCATTTATGGCTTGTCTACTTTTTTGAAATTTAGGACAAAGTGAGAAGAGATTAGATTGCAAAATAATTTTACTTGGTGAAATAGTTGAGAACCCAACCAACCACCTTGAAAAAATAAATGTGTGGTCATCTCTCTCCTAAAAATGTAGTACAAATGACCAATAGCTTATCTAGATTCAAGACATTGAACCATCCTAGTAGTACTTTCAAGTGGTGGCATGCATCCAATAGGGAATGTGCATACATCTTATAGGATGAGATCATCCTCCCATAATTTGTGGAGATTAATAAAAAAAGACTGACATGTAAAAGACCAAAATAACAAAGTTGGTTGTCCCGTAAACTATTAATAAGCTCATGAACACTTGAATAAAATGACGTTATTGGAATTATGTTATCTATTGGTGCTCTTCCCCTACTCAAAGAATTGAATATAAGAGATCCGATCAGCCTAGAGGAGCATGCATCGGAACAATGAAAGGATCCAAAAACATTTAAAGGCGGCTGTTATTTGCGACTTGCCAACTTGAAGTATGTGTTGGATATATACAAACCAAATGTGATATGTACTTAATATGTCTGAATACATTGCATTGGCTGTTGCCAGCTGTAATGAGTGTATTGCAGTGAAGACCAGTCCTGCAAAGTTTGAATATGTCGGGGGCATGCCAGATAGGTTAGAGTTAAGGATATTGAACCTAATTTTTGCCAGCTAGGAATGTCAGTTTACTTTTTGTGGTTGCTGGTCAAGTTGATGGTCTACGGTAACCATTACAGTCCTTGAGGGTCCTTGAGGGAGCACTAGACTGATAATAGGATAACCCATTACTCAGTCTCAAGAAAATATTCTCAATTTTTTGATTCCAGGCTAATCCATGATATATAAGTATTTTTATTTTCAGTAGAAGCAATTTGAAAATATATAAGAAAGATTTTTTCAAATAATTCTTCTATCATAAAAATGAAAGAGAAGGCCCAGCACTTTGGAAAAACGATTCACAGGCAACCCATTACGTCCAAAGACAGATATGACTAAATCTGGTAGATTAATACATTTACTTAATTGTAAAGTTTTTTAAAACTTGACGTAATTCTTTTATGGTTTTGAGTATTACATAATTATAGATTTATAACGGATAGATTGTTGGGTGAAATCTCAAATGTCAATACAAAAAATATATAGAACTGATTTTCGAAAGAAAGAGAATGTCCAATAATGTTGAAAAATGATTCAGAAGCAATCTATTAGGTGAAAAGAGTGATATGTTTATTTCTGATAAAATAAAAGTTGTATATTATTTAATAATATTGTTTTATAGTTTTTAATATTATACAATTATAAAATTGTGACTGCTGATGGATAGCTGATTGTGATTTGAAATATCTATACAAAAACATATAGAATTATGATTCTATTAGTTCTGTGTTATTCTGATGATGGATCGCGGAGTGTGATCTGAAATGTTGATCCTAAAAATAATAACACAGTCTAAGTTTAGAAACAATAGCAAGCAGAATCAAGGATTATGAAAATACAATATCATTAATATAGAACTCTAAGGCATGTCTATGTCATGATAAACTGCATTTTTGAATTGTGATATTTCACTTTGAAATGTTTTCACAATTTTTCTTTACAAATGTAGAGAATGAGAAAAAGACAAGTTACAACATTTTACACAAAAATATACATCGAGGACCTTATAGACAAGTGTGTCAATATAATGACAGCTATTTCTTGACATAGTTTATTAACACTATTGAGAAGATGAGGATGCTTATCATCTTCTTAATAAAAAAAGACTGACATGTAAAAGACCAAAATAACAAAGTTGGTTGTCCCGTAAACTATTAATAAGCTCATGAACACTTGAGAACATATCTCTCTATCTACACCAAATATCTAATTCAATAGAGAACTCCTCTCAATCTGATTGATCCATTACACCATTATAATTGTCTTTTCCTCAATCTAGATTTCTCCTAAATCTCTTCATTCAATAGAAAACTCCTCTCAGTTTGATTGATCCATTACACCATTATAATTATCTTTTCCTCAATCTAGATTTCTCTTAAATCTCCTCGTTTACATTGCAATTCAGAAATCCTCTCATGAACTTAAAAAATGGTTTCTGATAACACCTAATCAAAACATTTATGACTTATCTATTCTTTGGAATTCAAGACAAAGTAAGAAAAAATTAGATTGCAAAAGAATTTCACTTGTTGATGACATAGTTGAAGACCCAACTAACCATTTTGAAAAAATAGACGTGCTGTCATCTCCCTCCTAAAAATTTAGTACACACGGCAAATTGTTTATCTAAATTCAAGCTTGACATTTGACCATCCTAGTAGTACTTTTAAGACCAATACGGAATGTGCATGCATCTTATAGAAAGTGATCATCGTCCCATAATTTGTGGATATTGAATCCAATATTTTAATAGAGCATTAATTTAGCCACCGATGCCTTATTTCTCTCCTTTTTTCATGCATACATACGAATCACTTACTCGAGGCTTGGGATGCGAATTTTGCAGATTCATGCTTTGTATCTGGCCTTACCTGTGAAATTATATCAATTGGCTTTCTTTCTTGCTCAAACCTCGTTCCATATTTCCTAGGAATTCAAGATTTCAAGCCTTCTTATGTATGTGGATTTGTATCTTCATGAAAACAGATACAAACAACTATGACCAGTTACTCTTTGTCATGTATTTGTGTTATGTAAATGCACATTCTTTCAATTTGTGTTTATTGTGATGTGCTTATAAATTCTTCAAATTGATTATCATTCTATACGTTTATTGATAATAGATTTCATTAACAATATTGTATAATATATATTAAATATTACATAATACAATATTGTATAATAGGTTTTTTTTGAAATATATTATATTTCTATTTTCTAATTTTTTAAAAAGATGTAAAAAAATAAAGTAAATTTATTTAATTATAAATTATTGTAATTGTAGGTCTGTTAATGGGCTTTCCTAGTTGATCTAGAAAAGAAGATGGGGATAGGTAAAACCAGATAATAGTTGGGTTAAAGTGAATTTTGATGGGACGTCAAAGGGTAATCAGGGACTTTCTGGTGCTAGATTTGTAGCTCGAAATTGAAAAGGTGATTGTTGGGTGGCACAAACAATGAAGCAGATATGTAGACAACATTATGGGCGCTGAAGATGGCGCAATGACTGTTGTTTCCTTGTCTACACTTTGAAGGCCACTCACAAATAATAATAAATGCTATTATGAAAGGAGAGGCTGCTTCATGCGAAATCAACAAGTTTATTCTATTGATAAAATTTGAATTAGAAACCTTCCAGTCATTTTAAATTTCTCATGTACTAAAGGAAGGTAATAATATAGCCTATGTACTTTCTAAATCATCTATACCATTATAGGAGGTGGGCAGTGAAGGTCAAGTACCTTCTTGCAAGTACACCGTCCCTCCTCTCTCATCGGAAATACCCTTTGCCGTTAATGGGCGGGTGCAAGTTTTTTAAAGGGGGCGTTGGTCTGCCAACATTTTGGCGGGGCCCCCTCTTAATCCGCGACAGGTTAAAAGGAGGGAAAAAATTTAAACTATTTTTTATATAGTTTATTTAAAAAAAGTTTAATTATATTTTTAATAAAAGTTAAATTAACTGTATTTAATTTACAGTATGTTTTTTTATTTTTTCTAGATCAATTTGTCTAACTCAGGTTGTACTTTATATTTTTTATTTTTTAATATATTTAATTTATATCATATTTTTTATTTTCTAATATAATTTTAATTTTATATATTTTATTTAATAAATTTATTTTTAGTTGTAAAAAGCAACCAATCATGTGATGCCACATCAACTGGAATTAGACTGCTAAACTTTTAGTTTACAAACTTAGATAAGAAAGGTAAAAGACTATTAACATCATACCATTTTAATTAAATTATTATATCTTTAATCATTTACAAAGTTGAATGGAACTATTTATTTTTATGTGTGTATAGAATAATTGTTTAGGTGAAGGTATAAAGTTAGGAACATATGACAAGGGGTGCCTCAGCCTGTGGTGTTATTTAAACACAAGTGTGGGCGGCAAGTTTTATTCCCCAGGATGAGGTGTGTAGCGAAAGTGAAAGAGAAAGTGATAGAAGGTAGTGCTTGGGAAATAAACAAAATGCTAGTATGGAGGCGAATTTCTTGCTCCACTCAATAAATCAACAACTTGCCTTTTTAGGTAAAATCTCAGAGAAAAGATTCAGAGGACTGTTTAAATTTGATGACCCCATTTTTCTGCAGATACTGGAAGTGTTGTTTGGTGATGATTACATGAAGTCAGAGTTACATTTAGAACGATTAAATTTGATGACCCCATTTTTCTGCAGATACTGGAAGTGTTGTTTGGTGATGATTACATGAAGTCAGAGTTTCATTATAGAACGAACGTGGATATTATTTCTATGGTGGTTGTGTGGGGGTTGGTGTTCGGCACGGAGGAGGAAGTGGTTTGGGTTGTGCCAGCTTGTGTCCCAGACCACTAAGCTTGTGGGATTACTTCTATTTGGCAAGAGCGTAAGTGGGTAAAGATCTACGGAGGCAATTTGGAGAAGGGATGATGCAAGATGGGGATGACTCGGAACACAGGTCTTTCATCCTTGGGAACAATGGAGCTGACCGAGCTGCTCGGACGAAAGGAGGTGTGTGGGGGTTGGGAGGCGTTGAAGGTCTTTGTCCGTGAAAAGGAAGTGGAGCAGCAGAGAAGAAAACAAATTTTGCACCTAAAGATTATTGGAGAAAATAATATGGATTTTATCTCTGTTTTTGTTCGTCCTCCAAGTTGATAGATTTAGGGGTATTTTTTGTATGCCTTTTGTATAGGGTAATGGTGGCAGTAAAGCCACATTTTGGTGTTCATATAGTTTAATGGGTGCAGGCAGGGTTTAAAATATATGTGCATAGTATGTAGTCTGCGCAGTAAGGAGCCTTTTGATTGGGGGAGAATAGGTGGTAGATGTTTTTTTCTGTTCTTTTATTTATTTGACTATTATTATATTAATAAAATACACTCTAAATTACCCATTAAAAATTATGATAAATGTAAGTTTAATTATTAACTTAGAACTACCCATGCACTTCGTTTTTTATCAATACAAACTATTATGTTTTAACAACCCATTTTTGTGAGCATTTGAGGAAGTGCACGATATAAAACAGTGTATTGAAAAGTTGCAACCCTGGTCAAGGTGAAGAAATTGCAGCTAAATGATAGAAAACCCCTCCAACCTGCACTACTGCTCAAGAATCGCTACAAGAGGCCGAATAGAAGCATTTATCAGAGAACAAGGATATGATCCAAATACATTCAAAGGCGGCTGTTATTCTCTTATTTGCCACTTGCCAACTTGAAGTATGTGTTGGATATATCCAACTTGAATGAAATATGGACTTAATATGTCTGAATACATTGCACTGTCTGCTGCCTCTAATGAGTGTATTGCAGTGAAGACTAGTCATGCAAAGTTTGAATATGTTGGGGTCATGTCAGACCTATGCAGCTTCCACAAACCAACGATGATATTATCGATCTACAGGTTAGAGATAAGGATATTGAACCTAGTGTTCACTTATTTTTTGCCAGCTAGGAATGCCAGTTTACTTTTAATTTGTGGTAGATGGTCAAGTTGATGGTCTAGGGTAACCATTACAGGCCTTGAGGGAGCACTAGCCTGCTAATAGGATAACCCACTACTCAGTCTCAAGAAAATATTCTGAATTTTTTGATTCTAGGCTAACCCATGACATATGAGTATTTTTTTTTTCAGCAGAAGCAATTTCAACATATATAAGAAAGATATTTTCAAATAATTCTTCAACAATAAAAAAACGAAAGAGAAGGCCCAGCACTTTGGAAAAAACGATTCATAGGCAATCCATTACGTCCAAAGAGAGATATGACTAAATCTGGTAGACTAATACATTTACTTCTGATCTGTAAGTGCAAAGTTGTTTAATACTTGACTTAATTCTTTTATGGTTTTTGAGTATTATATAATTATAGAATTATAACGGAGGGATTGTTGGGTGAAATTTCAAACGTCAATACAAAAAATATATTAAACTCATTTTCGAAAGAAAAAGAATGCCCAACACTTGAAAAATGATTCAGAAGCAATCTATTAGGTGATCTGCCAATCTCTGATAGAATAAAAGTTGTATATTAGTCAATAATATTGTTTTACAGTTTAATATTATATAATTATAAAATTGTGATTGATAAGGATACTTGATTGTGATTTGAAATATCATACAAAAACATATAGAATTATGATTCTATTAGTTCTCTGTTATTCCTATGATGGATGGCAGAGTGTGATCAGAAATGTTGATACTAAAAATAATAACACAGTCTAATCTAAAAACAATAGCAATCAAAATCATAGATTGTGATATTTATATTGAGAGTTTAGATTCAATTTGAATATATGATGATTATTGCTATGATTTTTGTGATTCTTCATGACCTGTCATATTTGAACTGTGATATTTCACTTTGAAACTTTTTCACAATTTTTATTTACAAATGTAGAAAACAAGAAAAATAAAGTTAAAAACACAACATATTATAAAAAAATATACATTAAAGACATTGCATACAAACGTGTCAATATAACAACTGTTTCTTGACATAATTTATTTGACACAATTGAATAGATGAAAATACTTATCATCTTCTTGATTAAAAAAAGAACTGAAATACAAAAGACCAAAATAACATTGTCCCATACATTATCCGTAACCTCATGAACATTAGAAGACATGTCCATCTATCTACACCAAATATCTGATTCAACAGAGAACTTTCGGTCTGATTGATACGTTCCACTATTATATTATTGTCTTTTCCTCTTAGTGTGGATTTCTATAAAATCTCCTCGTTTACATTGCAATTCAGAAATCCCCAACTTTTTTATGTACATATATATGGTAATCCAGAGAGACATACAGTAATGTACAACAGACGCCATAGTACAAACATAGTACAGAATATCAGAAATCTGCAAGGCGTTTGTATCGGCGTCCAGCGTGAATTATCAGTTTGGGCTTTTCTTTCTGCTGACTACGCTGTCCACCATTACCAGAGTTCTTTTCACCCTCTTCTCTTCTCTGCATCGTTTTTAGCCCATTGGCCTGATTAGACACAGAAATACTATGCAGCCTGTTGAAGCCATCATTATTGAAATTAGTGTTACCAGCTTCCCTTTCCGCCATTTCTGCGAACCTGCACCATTCGCAAGAAAAACAATCCAGATCTACATTTGGGTACAGGCTACTGCAATACCTGCAATACCAACATTGCAATTATGATAAAAATGGAGAAAAAAATTGGCTCTCTGTTAATCTGAATCTATTTGGAGCTCTGGGAAAAGGGCAGAAAATAAAAGAATACTTGTGCTGATATCTGAAGGAGCAGGAGGTGCATTTGAAGAGCTGCTTTTCAATACCCACATCACCACACATGCAACATTCATTGGAAAAAATCTCCGATTCACAGTTTTTGTTGGAATTTTGCAACAGAGTTTCCATGAAATGCAATTTGAGTGCTCTAATGG
Source organism: Cryptomeria japonica (assembly GCF_030272615.1). NCBI lineage: Eukaryota > Viridiplantae > Streptophyta > Pinopsida > Cupressales > Cupressaceae > Cryptomeria > Cryptomeria japonica. The sequence goes on from NC_081406.1 coordinate 195,844,954, forward strand.
AAGCTGTAAATATGAAACATTAGGGGAAAATGTAATCTGAAATATCAGCAGGAACAAGGTTAAATTTTATTGAATACAGTAAACGTCTGCGGCAAGAGAAACTTGTGGAATCCGTGTTTATCACGTTTCTTATGGTGATATTGGTACATTCCACGCTGTTTTCTACTAGAGATGGAAAAAACAATCGAAATTGTTCCGTGTGTTGTCCTTTTGCTTAATCATCATTTGCTTTTCATGGCACATTTTCTGGTTTGAAAATATGAGCAATGATGTCTGTAGCCATGTTTATAGTAGGAACAACATGTAGTCCCCACAGGATGGGATAGGAGAGGATATTTATATATCTTAAACAAAAGTCAGTTTTTTTCCTCAAAATTCACATAAGGATTACTAATGTACAACTTTTATTACCAGTCAAATAATATTAGTTAACTAAATAGATTTTTTATATATATTTCAAATAAGTGTACAATTTATTATTATTTTCTTCGCATAGTTGTTTTCGAGTTCTTTACTAATTCTTTTCTTTGCCCGGACAAGAATCTGTCTTTTCAATCTCGTGAGTGTAAGCTAATATAGTGGTAGGATAAATCAAATAAGTATTCAAAAGTTTTACCAATAAGAATTAGGATCGATAAAAAACATACAATTAAACTTTAGATCTAAAATAAATTAAATTAAGGTATAATTGTTTTTTTAGATGTAGTCAAGATCCATCTTACTAATTAAGGTATATTAGTTAAGTGCATAAAATCAACAATATTTTATATTTTTATTTAGTCATTTTTATAAATATGAATTTATTCGAAATCAATTGTAATACCTTTTCATGGTTGCTTTCTATTTTTGTTTCTGTTGGACTCATGGTTGTGTCTATGTGTGTGTGGTTATCTTTTGGATCTATGTGTGGAGCTACTTATTTGATTAGGCTTTGTGATGTCTCTCTCTCTTATTTGTGCCCTAGGACCCTATCCTAAGTGGTTGTGTATAGAAGCCTCTGGTGGAACCTTTTTGTGTGTCTTATTTGTCCTTAAGTACATCTGGTTTCCTTGGTTATGGTGTTGTGTTTGTGAGTTGGCCTAGTTTGCTTGTGTGTGGGGGGCCTAGTGTCTATCTCCAAAGCACAGTGGGGTGGACCTAAGGGTTCCACATGGTCAAGTGATTGTTGCCAACCTCCATTGGGAACCAATGGACTTGTTAGTGTCCATCGGTTAGATCTTGTATCTTCTTTCCAATATCTCTTTATTCATGATGTAGATTATTTAGTTATTGTATTAGCAGATGATATGTATCATTTGGAAATCATTGTAATTGTATCATTATTATTGTACATTGGACACTCCTGAGGGAGATTGATGTAATGAAATTAAATTTAATAAAAAAAAATGTAATCTTAGAGTAGTGTTAACCAGTTCAGTGTTGGTACCAAATACTCTTGTGTGGATGGATGTTTTACCATATCTTATACAAAAAGGTTATCATAGGAACACTTAATTTGGTGTTTAAAATGAACCTAGTGATAGAAGATATGTATGTTCTTACATTATGCATTGTTATTATTATTTCATTGTAGTTTAATTTTCTTAGATCTTGTTTAGGAGAGTTGCTTAAGTAGCGACATTGGGGAATCCGCAAGAGGACTTAGTTTATGAGAATGTTCATCTTCCGCATGTACATTTGTTATAGTTAACTTCATGACAAATTTATGATTGTAATGTAATTTGTAAAAAAAAAGTTATTGCTATGTTAATTTGGTTAGTTAGTTGTTGCCCTTTGGGGTTCCTTAGTAGGGCGTTACAATTCGTATCAAAGCCCATGTATCCACATTTGGAACTCTAGTGCATATGTGCCTATTACGGTATCTTTTGGTAGGTGTCCTTGGATTATGTCCATTGAGGCCCATCTTTCTTGTCACTTGCTTTAGTTTTACCTTTACATTCTTGCCTTATGGTTGCTTTATGTTTGTGTTAAGAGAGATGTCTTCTAGGGGTAGGGGTTGAGGGAAAGGTAATCATCTAGGCACTTGGCTGAACCCGTATCAAGATGAGTACCGAGAGTCTCATTAGGAGGTCTCCCAAGAGAATTATCAGGAAAAGCATCATGGTGATCATCAAAGTGATCAAAGAGGAGATGATCAAAATTATTATTAGAATGATGGGTTAGGAGGTCCTCGGGTGCTTCATCTCTTATAGGAGATTATTTCTCATTTAGGGCCTAGGTAGGAGGGCTCTCAGCACGAGGAGTCTCATCACTCCTAGCATTAGGAGAGGGAGAGGAATCGTTCCCTCCTCGAAGGAGAGACAACATGTCTCCTCATAGGAGGCCACATCAGATGATGATGATGTCATTCTAGTTGGACATATGAGAGATCTTTTCAAGTCTTGATCACCTACTTTCGATGGTTCTAGTAGTGGTTCTGAGGCATAGACTTGTTTGATTGACTTAGATAGATTCTTTTCTATGCACTCCTATGGTAGTAACATGAAGGCTAGGTATGCTATCATGCACCTTAGAGGGTTTGCATCCACTTGTTGACACTTGGAGAAGAAAAAGCTCCATCTGGATATTACTTTTGTTGGAGATTGTTGGTCATTGTTGCTACTAGGATATGTTGTTGTCATTGATGTCAACATATTCCTGTGTATTTCTCCAGTGTATGTAGACTGGGAAGATCTTATGATCCGGTTTGCAGCGTTATTTTGTTGATCACTATTTTGCAGAGTTCAGTACTTTTTTTGGTATATTCCAGTGTAATCAGATCTTGTGTTGAGATTTTGGGATATTGCTTGGGATGGTCTTGTGTATCTTCATTTGAGATGGATTGTGATTTGGTGCTCTGCAAGTTATCTTTCTTCGTAACAGTTGTTGATTGGTTGTGTTCTTAAGCTTTCAGTTGTTGACAGATGAAGATTTGATAAGTGGTGTTGGCGTATCTATTACTGATGATTCTAACATGCTTGTTGATGTCTCCTAGTTGTGTCCTATTTGTTTTGATCATCCACATTGATCGTTGTGCGAGTTTTGGGTGGTTTATTTGAATCGGTGATGATTTTCATGTTATGTGGTTTTCCTGGTGATGTAGCATGTTGCGGTTGATTTTGTTGTGATTTTCGATGGATTTGTGCATTTGGGAATTTGAATTAGGTCCATGTTATGCTATGTAAATCATTACATTGGTTCAGTGGTCGATTTTTGTATCGTGTGATGTAATTTTGTAATTGAGGGTTTAGCCGACCTTGTTGTCAAGGTTGATGAATTGTATATATAGGTGACATATTCATGTAATTTAGGTGTCGATGTTATGTTTGCATTATCAGAGAGAGGTTTATGTGTAAACAAGTGATTCATCTTTCGGTGTTTTGATTGAGGAGAGATTGGTGTTGTAGAGAAAACATCTTTGCTTAACCAGAACTGTAATTAGGCATTGGAGATGCTATTATTTTAGTTCATCCCTTCTAGATTGTAGTCTGAATCTTATTGTAAGTCAGTGAGACTTCCCTAAGGGTTGTAGCCTTTTAGGCCATTATATTTGAGCAGCAAGCTCAAGGCAGTGTGCCTGAATGCTTGTGGATTCCCCATTGAAATATTTTCTGTGCATTCCCCATTGTAATATTTTCACATACTATTACAGAGTATCATCTTATTATGGGTAGGTTCCCACCATGGTTTTTCCCTTAACCGGGTTTTCCACGTCAAAATCTTGGTATTGTGTGTTGTGCTTTCAATTTGCTTATCTATATTATTATTGTAGTTTATCAAATTTGTTTTCATACTTAATTTTGTTGATATGGTGAAGACTAATTCATCCCCCCTCTCAATCTTCCTTCTTGGTTGCTACTAACAGTTGGTATCAAAGCTAGACCCTCCGATAGAAGCTTAATCGCTTGAGGAGATATGGGATGGTAGCTCAAGGTGTTATCTTTAAGAAGGACATATCAAGATTTGATAGGAGTAACTATGCTATATGGAAGGACTGGATGTAAGTGCACTTGAAGTGTCTTGGAGAAGATTATTGGAAGATTACAAAGAATGCCTACACTATTCCTCAGAATGGACCATCTACTCCTGATGAGATCAAAGAAGGTGAATATAATATTAGAGCGAAGGAAGCATTGCTTAGTGCCTTGACTGATTCCAAGATGACAAATGTAATGGGACTTCAGACCACACTTGAGATCTGGGTAAAGCTTGAGATTATATATGAAGGTGATAATTAGGTGAAGGTTGCTAAGTTACAGAGTTTGAAAGGAAAGTATGAGACAAATTGAGGATGGGAGATGATGAGAACATACACTCTTTCATGGCTAAGGTGAATGACCTTGTCCTAGGTATCATATGTGCCAGTAGAACCATTGAGGAAGATGAAATTGTTGCTAAGGTGCTAAGATATTTTCCTCTTGCTTATAAACATAAAGTTTCTGCTATTGATGAGATCTAAAGTGTGACTACAGTAACAAGAGATATGCTGGTTGGAGAGATTGTTGCATTTAAGCTGAGTGAATGGAGAATCACATGGAAAGTCCAAGGCAACATTTCGAGCATCTACATCTGCATCCGGTAAGCAGAAATATGATCTTGATGAGTGTAGAATATCTAGATATGAAAGAGAGAGAAGAGAAATGGAAGAGAAAGAAAGAGAGATGGATGATCTTGAAGCACTGATTGCTCAAAGATTGCCTAAAGGATCCAATAAGTATGATGGAAAGTTTCCTTTAAAATGTTTCTCTTGTAATAAGATAGGACATTCTATTTCTAGATGCCTGAAGAGAATGGCTAAGTATGACATGCATGATAAGTTTGATAAGTATGATCTAGGAATGATAGATATGAAAAGCATGAGAAGTATGATAAGCCCTACAAGCCTAACTGGAAGTATAGGAATCAGAAAAACTGTTATTATGCTGTCGATGAAGGTATTTAAGATGAAGATTCATAAGGAGATGAATTTGTATTCTTTTCCATTAAGGAATATGTACCTGTACCTATTGATTCCACAAGTTGCACCATTGAGGAGATAGCATTAGCTGCTAAGGTTGAAGAGAAAGATGAGTGGGTAATTGATAGTGGTTGTTCATATCATTTGACCGGTGATAAAAGGAAATGTGTAAGCATGGAAAGTTATGATGGTGGAATAGTAAGATTTGGAGATGACAAAGCCTGTGTGATTCGTGGAAGAGGTTCTATTTCTTTTGATGGTAAAAATAATATTGATGATGTCTTGTATGTTGAAGGTTCGAAGCATAATCTTTTGAGTGTTGGATAGATAGTTGATAAAGGTTATGATCTACAATTCAAGGATGGAAAATGCAAGATCTTAAATGCCTCTGGTATAAAGATTGCATCTAAAACTAAGACTGAAGGTAATATTTTTTATTTGAATGTCGGTAAGAAAAGTTGTTTGATTTCTCAGATTGATGAGAGTTGGTTGTGACATAGGATGGGCGTATCTCGTATGCAAAAAAAAAAGCCTGAATGTGTCATGTTAACTTTGATTCAGTGATTAAGACCAGTTCTACACACACTGTTAGAGAGATCTGCCTAAGATTGTTAAGCCTACTAGTCCGGTATGTAAGGAATGTCAGCTGGGTAAGAAAACAAGGATTTCTTTCAAGAGAAAATAGTATACATCTAATGGACTGCTAGATCTTGTGCATATTGACCTATGTGGACCTAAAAATGTTAGAAGTGTGCAGGGTGATAGATATTTTATGTTGCTAATTGATGATTATTCTAGGATGATGTGGGATGTTGTATTTTTGAAGGAGCAATCAGAAGCGTTGGACAAGTTCAAGATATTGAAAGCAAAGGTTGAGACTGAGTCTGGCTTAAAAGTAAAGTGTTTGAGATCTGATAGAGGTGGATAATTCTATTCTAGTGAGTTCAATTCATTCTGTGAGAAACATGGGATTTGAAGACAATTATATGCTCCTAGAACACCTCAACAGAATGGAGTTGACTAAAGGAAGAACATAATTGTCTTGGATGTTGCAAGGACTATGCTAATTGAAGGAAATATTTCAAAGATCTACTGGAAAGAAGCTATTAGTACTATTTTTTACACATTCAACAAAGTTCATATTAAAGGTAATACCAATAAGACTCCTTATGAGTTATGGTTTGGTCATGTTCCTACTGTGAGATATTTTAGAGTATTTGGTAGCAAATGTTATATCAAGAGAGATGAGGATATAGGAAAGTTTGATACTAGAAGTGATGAAGGAATTTTCTTGGGATATTCTACAAAGAGCAAAGTCTACTAGTGCTACAACAAGAGACTAAGAAAGATAGTGGAAAGTGCAAATGTGAAGGTGGATGAGAAACTTGGGAAAGAGATCAGAGCATGTGGATATGATGATGGACAACATATTGTTTTAGCCCATGTTTAGACTAAAGAGCCTAAGTAGAATAATCCGATAGAGACTGTTAACCCAGATATTGCTACTGTTGGTGAAGATGTGCAGGAACCTGATAATTAGAACAATCAGAAGAATATGAGGTATGTAAGATTGAATCATTCTGAAAATTAGATTATTGGTCATAAGAATAAAGATGTAATGACTAGAAGAAGGTTAGTTGTTGAAGATGTATGCTTGTTTTTTAAAGTTGAACCTAAAGATGTTGTTGAAGCTTGCAAAGATGAAAATTGGATGAGAGCTATGGAAAAAGAACTAGATTAGATTGAAAAGAATAATACTTGGGAGCTTGTGCCTAGACCTAAGGATAAGAATGTTATTTGTACTAAATCGGTATTTAGAAACAAATTGAATGAAGTCAGTGAAGTTGTCAGAAACAAAGCTAGATTGGTTTGCAAAGGATATTCACAGCAAGAAGGAATTTATTATGAGGAGACTTTTGCTCTGGTGGCCAGACTTGAAGCCATTAGACTATTGCTTGCTTATGCTACTTATAAAGATTTCAAGGTATATCAGAAGGATGTCAAATTTTCCTTTTTGAATGGTGATCTTAAGGAAGAAGTCTAAATTGAGCAACCTGATGGATTTTCATTTTCATATGATGGAGACATGGTATGTAAACTGAAGAAAGATCTTTATGGACTGAAGCAAGTCCCTAGAGCCTGGTATATTAGACTAGATAAATCTTTGTTGAAATTGGGATTTAGTAAAGGTACTGCTAACAATAATCTGTACTTTAAGATATAAAATGATAACATCTTGATTGTTGAAGTCTTTGTTGATTATATTATCTTTGGAGGTAATGATGACTTGAGCATGAAGTTTTTTGGTGATATGCAGAAATAATTTGAGATGTCTATGATTGGTGAGATGAAATTCTTCTTAGGTTTGCAGATTTCACAGACTGGAAAATGTCTATTCATATCTCAAACTAAGTATGTGAAGGAATTGCTGAAGAAGTTTGGGTTAGATGACTCAAAACTGGTTGAGACTCCTATGATGACTAGCTGTAAATTGTCTAAGAATGACGAATCTCTGATAGCTAATCAGAGTTTGTATAGATCTATGGTTGGTGGATTGCTATATCTTACTCAAACTAGGTTGAACATTATGCGTGTTGTGTGCATGGCTGCTAGATATCAAGCTGATCTGAAAGAGAGTCATGTCATTGCTGTGAAGGGAATATTCAAATATTTGAAGGGAACTATGGATTATGGTTTATGGTATCCGAGGAATGATGATTTCATGCTATGTGCCTACACTGATGCATATTGGGCTAGTGATGTTGATGACTGGAAGAGCACTACCAGTGGAACATTCTTTTTAGGTAAGAAGTTGGTTTCATGGGCTAGTAAGAAACAAGATTTAGTGTCCTTATCTACTACTGAAGCTGAGTATATTTCTCCTGCTAGTAATTGCACTCAGATAGATTGGATGAAGCAAATGTTGAAGGATATCTGAGTTATTTATGATGAGCCTACTGTTATATACTATGATAATTTTAGTGCTATTAACATGTCAAAGAATCTAGTGCAATATTCAAAGACTAAGCATGTATCAATCAAATATCATTACTTGAGAGCGCAAGTCAGTGAAGAGAAGGTGAAGCTTGAGTATGTATCTACAAAGGAACAAATAGATGATATTTTCACTAACCCTTTGCCTGCAGATACATTTGTCTATTTGAGAGACAAGTTAAGGGTGTCCACCCCTCTTGATGAGAACTAGATGCATTGAGTTGAATCAATCCAGTGGACTTCATAGTCTTATCCTTTTATCCAGATTGATGAGTTGATGTTGCTCCTGTGGTGGAGTAGTCTGTGTTTTAGGGAGAGAGATTCATGTTTCATATTCTAAGGGCGAGAGTTAGTTTGGTTATCTATTTTGAGATATTTGGCATTGTTGTCCAAGGGGGAGAGAGATCATGTGAAAAACTGCTTGATATATCCTAATCTTAGGGGGAGTTTGCTAGAGATATCTTCTTTCTTTGCATTGATTTTTTTTCACATTCATATGTTGTCATCAATGCCAAAGGGGGAGATTGTTAGAGATTGTTGGTCATTTTTTCTGCTAGGATATGTTGTTGTCATTGATTTCAACATATTCCTGTGTATTTCTGTGGTGTATGCAGATTGGGAAGATCTTATGATCCGGTTTGTAGTGTTGTTTTGTTGATCATTGTTTTGCAGAGTTCAGTATTTTCTCCGAGATATTCCGGTGTGATTAGATCTTGTGCTGAGATTTTGGGATATTGCTTCAGATGGTCTTGTGTATCTTCATTTCAAATGGATTATGATTTGGTGCTTTGCAACTTATCTTTCTTTGTAACAGTTGCTTATTGGTTGTGTTCTTAACCTTTCAGTCATTGACAGATGAAGATTTGATAAGTGGTGTTGGCATAGCTCTTACTGATGATTCTAACGTGTTTGCTGGTGTCTCCTAGTTGTGTCCTATTTATTTTGATGATCCACATTGATCATTGTGTGATTTTTTGGTGGTTTATATGAACTGGTGATGTTTTTCATGTTATGCAGTTTTCTTGGTGATGAAGCATGTTGCGGTTGATCTTGGTGTGATTTCTAGTGGAGTTGTGCATTTGGGAATTTGAATTAGGTCTATGTTATGCTATGTAAATAATTATATATGTCCAGTGGTTGATTTTTATATTGTGTGATGTAATTTTGTAATTGAGGGTTGAGGGTTTAGCCGACCTTGTTGTCAATGTTGATGAATTGTATATATAGGTGACATATTCATGTAATTTAGGCGTCGATGTTATGTCTGCATTATCAAAGAGAGGTTTATGTGTGTTTAAGTGATTCATCTTTTGGTGTTGTGATTGAGGAGAGATTGGTGTTGCAGAGCATACATATGTGCTTAACTGGAACTGTAATCATGCATTGGAGATGCTATTCTTTTAGTTCATCCCTCTCGGATTGTAGTCTGAATCTTATTGCAAGTCAATGAGACTTCCCTAAGGGTTGTAGCCTTCTAGGCCATTATATTTGAACAATGAGCTCTAGGTAGTGTGCATGAATGCCTGTGCATTCCCCATTGTAATATGTTCACATACTACTACAAAGTATCATCTTACTGTGGGTAGGTTCCCACTATGATTTTTCCCTTAATCGGGTTTTCCACGTCAAAATCTCGGTGTTGTGTGTTGTGATTTCAATTTGCTAATTTGTCTTATTACTACATTTTATCGGATCTATTTTTGTAGTTAAATTCACTGATCTGGTGAAGACTGATTCGGCCCCCCCTCTTAGTCTTTCTTATTGGCTGCTACTAACAACTTCCATATCTTGGGAGATTTTTTTAGAGAGGTTTCAAGCCCACTTTTTGTTAGATCAATTGAGGTAGAGATGTGCTAATGAGCTCCATGATTTGCAACAAATGACCATGTTTGTAGAGCAGTATGAGCATAGATTCTTGGAACTTAAGCAATATGCTAGTATTGCAGATGATGAGGCCATATTGGTTGAGCATTTTGTTAGGGGCCTTAATGCCCATATTAATGGTGGTTTTTTGGGTCTTCAAACCCAAAACTATGGAGGTTATGATGGAGAAGGCTCAGTTGGTTGAGGAAAATTTAGCCATGGCTCTTGGAGGTTAGACAAGTGTTCAAATTAGTAGTACCCCTCCCTTAGGTTCAATGGCTAGGGACAATCAGTCTCAGGTGATAGGTTCTACCAAGAATCACCATGCACCCTCTAAGGGTGGACAACAACAACAACAAAGGGATAAGAACTCTTAGAGACATCTGAATTCCCATGGTGATGGTTCTGAATCAAGAAGGGGTCACAATGTTACATATGTGTGCTTTGTTGTCATTGATGTCAAATAGTATGGTCCAGGTATGTTCTAGTCTGGACATCAGTTGAGTTGGATACTATGTTGAGGTATTTGTAGTTATGATTTTGACTGGAGGTTGCTATGATTGGTTTGATGTATATAGGTTGCGTTGACAGCTGATCGAATTGATGTTAGCTTATTTTTTATGGAGAGGATAGTTGGAAGCTTTGGTTGTGTGGTCCGAGTGTTGCTTGTTTTGGTCCAAACTTTCATTTGTGATATAATTGGTAAAGTTAGATGTATCATATATTTGTTGGTCCAGTGATTGTGTATGAAGTATTCTTTCGGTCTAGTGTTGCATGTTGGATGTTCGTTTAGGTTTGGTTTATGTTTTATGTGTTTCTTATTTTGGTCTGGTTGTATATCTTGGGTTATAAATGTGTATACACTTTCAATCTTTCCTTTGGCCGACTTGGCAAGGATGTTTTGTTATGGGTTGGTATATATATGTGATGATCTATTGAAAAGATATATAGAGATGAAGATGTGAATATAGAGTTTGGTGGTAAATGAAATAGAGCGTATGATATTCAGTGATACAGTGTGTGTGCATAAAAAGTTCGGTGATAAGAGTGTAAGCGACTTGATGTAAGGATGTCGATGTGATTTGAGTTGTTGTGTCAAATTGTATTGTAGTGTAGAAGTGACATTTGATGTAGTTGCAATGATCTAGTGACTTGGATATTTCATTAAGGTCAAAGATTACATTATAAAAATGAGTGTAATCAACATATTGAGATGCTTTTATTCATATAGTTCTTTTTTCTGAAAGTTGTAATTTTGTATCTTGCCTTGTTGTAGTTAGCTTCAAGTTTGCAAGTCCTTTTTTGTGTCTTGCCCCAAGAGAAGTTAGCCTTGGTCTACAAGTTTGGAGTAGTGAGCTCCCTTTTTTTTTAAATATTCTTATATAGTCAATTGATTCTGTGAGTTGGCGCTCACCGTGGTTTTTCCCAGTTTTCATTTTTCATGTATAAATTTTGGTGTTCTTGTTCAATTTATGTGAATGATTTTATGAATGTTTATGAAAATTTGTCACCTAGAATAAAGTTGCTAATTGATGGTTTGAGGTTAAATTTTTTGGTTTATGCTGATTCACTCCCTCTCAACATTCTATGTGTGTTCAACATGCAATTGGTTCCGTGCCAAGCAGAATCAGTCTAGTCAACCCGCTCAAAGTGAACAACAAAATTCTAGAAATGGTAGCTTCCACTATTCTAGTGCACCTCCCACAAGTAGATTATCTGACAAAGGGGGTTATTTTTCTTGTGGATAGCATGGTCATATTGTAGTACAGTGACCTCAAAGGACTTCATATGTATCTATTTAGAGGTAGGTGTTACAGATGTGTTCTTTGATTGTCATTGACGTCAAAGAGTGTGGTCCAGATCTATGTTTAGGTCTAGACATATACTATGTGGGATGTGACATATGTTGTGTAGGATTCAATGTTGAAGTGTTTCATTGAAGTATTTGTAGTTATGATTTTGTACTAGTTGTTATGATCATGTTTGTACCAAAGGTTGAAATGATTGGTTTTGTGGATTGGATATAGATATATTGTGTTGGCAGTTGTTCTAGTTGATATTAGCTTGTTTTTAATGGTGAGGACAATTTTAAGTTTTATCTATATGGTTTGGGTGTTTCCCATTTTGGTCTAGACTCTTTCAATGCATGTGTTGGGATATGTTCCTTGGTCCAGTGATTATGTGTGATATATTCTATTGCTTTGGCATTGCTCATTGGATGTTGGTTTAGGTCTAGTTTATGTTCCACATTTTATACTTTGGTCTAGTTGTATATATTGAGTCAAAATATGTGTACACATTACAATCTTTATTTTGGCCAACTTGGTGAGAATGTTTTTTGTTCATGTTCAGTATATATATATGTGATGATTTGTTGAAGAGAATATATAGAGAGATACATGTGTGAGATGCGAGTAAATTGGATTCAATAGTGCATGTGTGCGACTTGATGTAAAGATGTCGATGTGATTTAATTTGTTGTGTTAGATAGTGTTGCAGTGCATAAGTGTTAGTGAATTTAGATGTAGTAATCTAGATGTTTCTAGTAAGGTCAAATTTGTGCTTTAAAAGTGACTATAATCAGCATATGGAGATGCCTTTATTCATACAGTACTTTTCCTAAAAGTTGTAAATTTGTAACTTTCCCTATTGTAGTTAGCTTCAAGTTTGCAAGTCCTCTTTTGTATCTTGTGTTGGAATCAATGAACATTGAGAGGGGGGGTGAATCAATGTTCTATAGTTTAGAACTTTCTTTAACTGATTCTTAAACGACTAGATGCAAATGAATAAAAGTAAAGTGTAGAAAATCAACACACACAAGCATAAAACCATAACACCAAAAATTTTACGTGGAAACCTGAAAAGGAAAAAAGCATGGTGGGATTGAGACCCATAATATTATAATAGTATGATCAGGAGTATAGTAATATTACAATGGGGAATGTACATACATTCGGGCACACTGCCTAGAGATCACTGCTCAAAAACAACAAAGGGCTAAAACCCTGGAAAGGCTCACTGCCTTACAAAGATCAGACAACAATCCAGATTACATGAACTGAAAGAATAACATCTCCAAATGCCTGATTATAGTTCTGGTTAAGCACAATGTCTGCACTGCAACACTTCTCTGCTCTTCAACAACACTTGATTAGGTCACCAACATGTCGGCTTCAAGCATATTCACAAAATATGAAATTTGTAACAAGAATTCGGGGTGAACTCACAATACTGGTTCCCACTTTTTGACCAACTTTGACACTTAGATGAACATTTTGCAAAAAACCTTCACTTTCCGACACCTATAACTTTTAAATCGTTAAGAATTTGAAGATGATGTAAACTAGTGATTTGTAACATCTTTATTGTAGATTCTAAATATATTTTTTTCAAATTTTTTTGAATAAAATTTTATTGATTTTTCCATCTCCCTCAAAAGTAGTTTTTTACAGGAAACGACATTTTTTAAGAGTGATGTGCATCCCGAAACGTATAAATTTTTTTCTATAAATGATAAAAACTTATCTCTTTTAAATTTTGGTTTGTAACATCAATACCCAGGGCATGCAATTGGTTTGATAGTGATATGTTGAATATTTTTTATTTTATTAAGTTTTGAAGTCCGACTAATTATAATTTAGATATAGGTGTACGTTTGAACACATAACTTGCTCTATATATATCAAAATTAAGTTTTATTTTTTCTGTTCGAAAGAAGACATCAATACCTAGGGCATAGATATTTTTCAGAATTTTTTTTAATTAGTTTGCTATTTTTCCCAATGCATTGAACAAAGAAGTTCATGTTCGGTGAAAAACCTACATTCATAAAAAATAAAATAAAAATATATTAATAAACTTAAATATATTAAAAATTATACTATTTGGAAAGCTTATAATAAGGTCTAAATCCTCAAGAAAACAAAACTTCTAAATGAATTCGTTTGACCCCTCAAAAGCTAACGTAAAATTGGTTTTTAATCAGCATTTGATAGATGCAAAGGAGACTCCATTGCAAGTTTGATTTAGAAGTAAAGAGGTTCTATCCAAGAAATTTTGATCTAAGAGCCTTTGATCTAACTCTCTTCAATTAATTACTTCAAATGGGACCTCTTAAAGCTTAAATAATTATATTTTCCAAAAAATGTATGATTTCAGCAAAAATCAGGATGTACCAAAAAGTGGGAACCAGCTTTGTGAGTTCACCCTTCGGCTCAATCCAATTACAAATGCTCATGCAAACCCAAAAAGAAATGATAATACGCTTCAAATAAGTTAGCACAACAACCTCGAGCATGACACCAATCGACAAAATTATCCCAAAGATTTCACATAACACACTACACAACAATAACCTTATTCTTCCTAAAATACTGGATACCAGATCATCAAACTTGCACAAGAATCAACACCAAAAGCTAGGATTGAAGACTAAGTAATTCCAACTAATAAATAGACTACCTCTTCCACCACAAACAAAAATGTGCACCCAAAATTGAGTTTTGCTCAATGTACTCGTACTTTATTGAATATTGTGTACTACATTCCATAATTAAGAAAAAAATCCAATAGAATGAATTTGTATATACTGGATGACTCTTCTGATTTGAGTTGCCACCAATGACAACCAAAACAATCTTCAAGCACTCATCTCTTCTAGAAAAGTGTCTCTTGCCAGCATCTTGCACCATTAGAAGTTAGCCTTATTTTGCATGTTTGTAGCAGTGAGCTCTCTATTTTGTAATCATTTCTATATATAGTGGATTATCTTGTGAGTTAACACTCATTATGGTTTTTACCAGTAAGGGTTTTCCACATATAAAATATTGGTTTTCTTGTGTGGGTGATTTTTGATGTGTATATCTAGAACTAATTGGCTAACATAAGTTTCTAGTCTAGAATTTTAATATATGTTGATTCACCCCCCTCCCAGCATTCGATGTGTGTTCAACAATTGGTATCAAAACAAGGTTACTCTTGAGTAAGCTTAACTACTTGAGGCGGGTCTAGATTTTTCAAACACTATGTTTGAACAAGAGCTGAATGATATGGATGCTTTAGATCAAGGTGATTGGGATGATGTTGAAGGAGTTTTTGATATGTGTAGCATCCTAAATTGTACTCCCTTACAATTTAGTCCACATTTTTTCCCATCACCTTAGTGTGCCTCCCCCAATGCCTAATTAAGTCTTGATTATTCCTTTATCATGCAAATATGGCTTCATTTTCATCTCATGCACTGCATGATACCTTTGTTTGGCCCCAAAATAGGGTAGGACCAGTGTGTGGTACTCTGATCCTCACTGGGACCAGGGTACCATGCTTTGGTCCTCCTTAATTGGGCCCTATCTTGGCCCCTTCTTCCATTCTTAAATTTGGGTAGGAAACCCCTCCCCATGTCAGCCTATGTCAGAAAATTAATACATTTTTTGATGGACAAGTATATAAGGAGGATTTCCCCTCTCATTTGCATATACAAGGATCATGATACAAGGATACACGAACGAAATTATCATCATCAAGCATTGGAGTATTAATCATCAAGCATTTCTAGAGATCTTCAAGGCTACATTCTTCATTCATCAATTGTGGAGAAACATTACATCATTCATATACAAGCATGTGTGTGTGATTAGGGTTTTTCATGTTCATGCTATTTCATACAAAATATGTGATTACATTCAAGAAGAAAAGCATCATTATTAGTCATTGCAGATCTAAGGTATATCTTTCCATTATTTATTTTAGTATACAATATTTCATTCAAGTTTAATTCCTAAACCAGGGTTTGACTTAGGAAAGTCCCTATTCCCAACATATTTCCCTTTTTTTTGGTGTGCAGGAAATAGGTACAGAGCTGCAATCTTCAAAATAGGCATTATTTGCAAAGATGAATCAACCCTCTTTCGTATGAGGAAAGTTAGGAGAACTAGAGGAACAGTTGCTCTGATCTCAACAATTTTGGAGCTTTTTTGGGGACCAGGTTTGAATCTTCTTATACTACTTAGATCCAAATGTGTGCTTCAATTTGATGACTATAGCTCACTATTTTCATATTTTTACATTCATTCTCAACACTTTAACCTAATTTTTGCATTTGAACTCACAAAAGAGGGCAAATGAACTCATCCCTTGAATCCAATTAGCATTTTCAATCCTTATCATGACTAGTTTGTGACTAAATCTATTGGATTCACCCCTCTTTTGAATGTAAGGGTAAATTAACGATTTTTGTCCCTCTCATGGTGGAAACCCTAATTTTCAACACTTTACATTTTGGTGAACCTGACTCCTTACATGTTAATTTTTGATTTATGTTCTCAGATTTGGGTTTTCTGTGCATTTCAAATTAAAAAATTTCATTTACAAGCTCAATTTCCAATTAAATTTCAAAAATTAAGAGGTTAATTTCATTAAAAAAAACCCTAAATTTAAAATTTAAAATTGAGCTTGTAGGTTGCTTGAATTGGATTAATTATTTTAGATCTGGGTGTTTTCAAATTTCAAATTTTTATTTTCATTTACAAGTTTAATTTCCAATTAAATTTTAAAAATTAAGAGGTCAATTTCATAAAAAACCCCTAACTTTTTAATTTAAAATTGAATTTGTGGGTTGTCCAAATTTGGATCAATAATTTTCAAGATTGTATTTGGGAACATTTTAATTATCAAATTTGCACTCATAGATCTTATTTTAATTAAATTACATAAATTAAGAGATTCAATTCATAAAAACCCTAATTCATTAGTTTGATTTTTGGGTTGCATAATTTTTTCCAAATTCACAATTCAAATTACTTGAATAAATGGTTAATAAATCACTTTCACAAAATTTTGCATTGTTTAATCTCAAATTTGAAATTTGAAATTCAAAATTTCCCTCCTTTATTCAATTTTCCATGCATGTATTGAGTGAATTTCTTGAATATGGAAATTTTATCTTATTTTGCTAGTTCAATTTTAAGTTACATTAAAGATGTTCATGATGTTCCATTTGATGCATATGATGATAATTTAGTTATCCCTTTCATTCATAGCTATGATCTACCCTCTCCCAAAATTAATCTCATTAATGAGGGCACATTGGTTCAAAAAGAGAATATGGACACTTCTTTCAAAGATCTCCCTTCTAAGGATGAATCTTTGGAGAATTGTGTTCCTTCTTCTACTAAAATGTACCTTCCTCATAAGGATTATTTGGTGCAAGAGGATGATATTGTGGCTACTTTTCCTAGCAATACCATACCTTCTTTTCATGATCTCTCCCCTAGAGATGAAGCATTAATGGAATATGATAGTCCCTTTCCTAATGTTTGTCTTAATCATAAAGATACCTTAGAGAAATAGGATGATCCTATTTCTCATTATTATAATGTTTCCAATTCTCTCTCTCCCAAAAATGAACAACCCAACAAAGATAAAATCAATGCCATTCATATTGAGAACCCTAAGATTGTTCCTAATTATCATGCAATGCCTTACACATATAATAATGAAGTATTTGCTTTAGAAACTAATTAGAACATGTGAATTGAAGAAAAATATGCTTTGTTAGTTCCTACAATCCCCTCAACAATTCAAACAAATACACCGTCTCCTACTAAATAAGTTCCTAAAGAAGAACTCTTGGAGGATGATTGGGGGTCATTATATTTCACACCTTCTTTTTCTATAAAATCTAAGATGATTGAATTTGATACTCAATATTTTTATCCTAACACGTGTCTATAAATTGATTGGGCTTCTTTAAACTTTAATCCAATCCCACTTAAGAGTGGACCCTCTCTTGATCCTACAAATGGATGCAATGGATAAGTTTTGGGATGTGTGCAACAATGTCTTGAAAGTCATGAGAAATCAAACCTTTTTAATGAAAAGCTAGGTTTCCAGCTTCTTCCTTTGTCAACATTGCCTCCTCCATTGTTTAGTGAATCCACATCTTCTCATTCCAATTAGGTATTGCAAAAAGATAATATTTTGTCTGATCTTCTTCACTCCAATTCAATCTCTCTTCTTTGGCCTAAAATAAGAAGGAAGCATAGACAACATCTTGAAAATTCTTTTTGCAAGTATCATCAAATTCATGGCCATTCTACTAATGAGTGTCAAGCCTTGTGAATTAAAATACAACAATATATTGATTTAGGCTTATAAAAGTAACATGTGAAAATGAATGACATATTTCTCATAATCATTTCAAATAACATTCAAGTTCCTATTATGTTGCTCCTCACTATGTGACAGTGTTAGCCTACCTATTTGGGGCTCATTGTCATTCACCATACAATTTCAGGTTCAATCATACTTAGTGAGCAACATAATAGTCTATTTATTCTTGTCTCTATGCTTGGGGGGCAATAATATTATCTCTCCTCTTTCTAACGTTTCACTATTTTCATTATGGATTGAATTTTTCATAACATGGTGTCCTTTCTTACATAGAAATATCCTTCATGCAAGTACATGTGTGTCCCTTGTTAGGACATATTATTTTTTTGAAATGGTACGTCTCTTATGAATAATCTCTCCTTAGAGGAGTTTGTGATCCTTCTTTTCTCTCTCTCTTTGAAGATTACCTCTCTTTTCTTTATTGCATCCCTCATAATGTGATAACCTTTCTTGCATAGAATTATCCTTCATGCGAGTACATGTTTGTCATTTGGTTAGGACCTATTCTTTGTTTGAAATGGTATGGCTCTTATGAATAATCACTCTAAGGAAGTTGTGTTTACACTTGGGGGCAATGATCTCTCTCTCTCTCTCTCTCTCTCTCTCTCTCTCTCTCTCTCTCTCTCTCTATCCTAAGGATCTACTTTTCCTTTGTGATTGGTTTTTGCTTATGATTTGATGTCATTCCTTGTGTGAAGTTGTTGTTTTCTCAAGGATTCTCTATTATAAAATAGGTGTAAGTCCTTGGCTACAACCTCTTCTTCACTTGGCAATGTATATCTATTATAACCTCACCCCCTCTTATTGCGTCAAAGTGTGTCATCCTTCATGAAGAATCCCTTTCACTTAGAAATAGGAGGAAGGTATGAATTCGTGTTCCCCTTCCTTTCTTTTGGTAGAAGATGCTATATTTGTTCAAGAAACTCCTCTTGGAGGTAGATGTATTTTGAGAAAAAATATCTTCTACTCCAAGGATCCTCTTTACACTTGATGCAAGATATCTCTGTTTCAACTATCTTATCCTTTCTTGAAGAGTATTCCCTATGTAGCTTGGATTTATGACATTGTTTCCTAAAGGATATCTCCTTGGTGTTGAAGGTCGGTATCCTTGTTTCTATCTTCCTTAAGACATCAACATAGGGCTATGTTGACATCTTAAGGGGGGGTCACCCATATCGTTCCCTTTTGTACTATATTGGACCATGTTTTTGCATGTTTTAAACACGACGTTCATTCTCAAAACCGGAGAAAAGTAAACTCTTACACAAGATGCTTCACACCCAAAAATAGACGCATCATTGATATATGTCTTAAATGGGGTTACACATCACTAAAAATAGAGGAAACAAACTCTTTGTTGGACATTGGGGAGATTGTTAGACATTGTTGCTAATAGGATATGTTGTTGTCATTGATGTCAACATATTCATGCTCTAGTGACTGCAAAATTGGTTCATTGTGATTATAGTTTGGTGTATGGAGTATCTTTAGTATCATTATATTCTTTTGTACTGGTGTTGGTGATTCGGGAAGCTTAATTGATCATATCATATGATCCGGTTTTGCAATTTGTTTATCTGATCAGTGTTTTGTAGAGTTCAGTATTTCCTTCGGTATATTCTGGTATTATTAGATCCTAATTTGAGATTCTGGGATAATTTTTGGGATGGTCTTGTGTATCTTCATTTCATATGGTTCATGATTTGGTGCTCCACAAGTTATCTTTCTTCCTGACATTTGCTACTGTTTGAGTGTTCTTGAGTTTCAGATGTTGATTAATGAAGATTTGATATATGGTGTTGGTGCAGTTGTTGCTGATGATTCTGACGTGATTGTTGGTGTTTCCTAATTGTGTGATATTTGTACTGATGATCCTCATTGATCATTGTGAGAGTTTTTTGTGATTTTGTTGAACTGGTGATGTTCTTCGTGTTATGCGGTTTTCTGGTGGTGTAGCATGTTACGGTTGATCTTGGCATGATTTCCGATGGTGTTGCATGTTTGGAGACTTGAATTAGGTCCATGTTATTTTTAAATTTAATGATCAGATTGTATAGATAGAAAACTCACACAAAATGCATAGAGTATACCTTGGGAAAATCTTCCTCTTGAAGGTGAAAAACCTAGCAAAGAAGTTCCTTATTATTTTATTGACATACAAGATGTCTTTACAATGAATTTTATTCACCCCTTGAAGCTAGTATCAACTCAATTCAACATACAGTCTGTAAGAAGTAAGTTTGATCTGCAATAAGAATAATCCACTCGTTGTCTATGATGCCACTATTGTGTGTCTAGGAGATCTGGAGAAGATAGAGATATCGCAACACAAGGAAGAACACAATTTGTATGCTGAAGATAATAGATTATTTGATGAGAAAATGATATGATCTACTCTATAATATACGATCTTCTTAATGAATAATCTCAAACTGAAAATAGAGAGAACACGATCTTCTTAAAGAACAACTCAATAACCCTGAAGGTGATGGAGTGAATGAATCTATATATCAAACACATCTTGTCAACCAAAATGACTTATATCACAAGTTGGCTTCTTATTAATCAAAATATCCTTTTGTTAAGGCTTGATTATATTTAATTTAACACGTCTTTATCAAACAAATTCAATCCCAAAAGACACTTCTTAATTAACACGTCTTAATCATCATTTGTTAACAAGGTCAATTCAATACAAAGTTGGCATATTAATGAATATAAACAAATCGATATAACTAAATTGTCTAAGGCCAATTAGGCTAATTAGACAATTTAGTTGGCCTTGAAGGACACCGACCAATGCTATTACATTAACAATTATGTCATGTAAATCATTATATTGGTTCGGTGGTTGATCTTTGTATCCTGTGATGTAATTTTGTAATTGTGAGTTGAGGGTTTATCCAACCTTGTTGTCAAGGTTGATCAAT
Source organism: Cryptomeria japonica (assembly GCF_030272615.1). NCBI lineage: Eukaryota > Viridiplantae > Streptophyta > Pinopsida > Cupressales > Cupressaceae > Cryptomeria > Cryptomeria japonica. The sequence goes on from NC_081406.1 coordinate 195,865,846, forward strand.
TGTATAAATAGGTGATATAGTCATGTAATTTAGGTATCGTGGTTGTTTCTACATTATCATAAAGTGGTGTATGTGCAAACAAGGTTTCATCTTTCAGTGTAGTGCATTGAGTAGAGATTGGTGTTGCAGAGCAGACAATTGTGCTTAACTGGAACTGTCATCAGGCATTTGCAGATGCTATTATTGTAGTTCATTCCTTCCCGATTGTAGTCTGAATCTTGTAGTAAGTCAGGAAGACTTCCTTGAGGGTTGTAGTCCTCTGGGTCTTTATCTTTTGAGCAGTGAGCTTTAGGCAGTGTGCTTGAATGCATGTGCATTCCCCATTATAATATTTACACATACTACTATAGAGTATCAACTTATTGTGGGTAGGTTCCTACCATGGTTTTTTCCTTAACCGGTTTTTCCATGTCAAAGTCTTGGTGTTGTGTGTTGTGTTATCATCTTTCTGATCTCTCTTATTGTTGCAGTTTATCAGATCTATGATTAAGTTTGTATATCCGGTAAAAATTGATTCACCCTCCCCTCTCACTTTTCCCTCATTATTGTTGCCAACAATTGGTATCAGAGATAGATCCTCTAGAAGAAGCTTACCCGCTTGAGGAGATTCAAGATGGAAACTAGAACTACAGGTGTTATCTTTAAGAAGGAGAGTCTGAGATTTGATGGTAGTAACTATGCTATATGGAAGAACCAGATGGAAGTGCACTTGAGATGTCTCAGAGAATATTACTGGAAGATTACAAACAATGCCTAATCTGCTCCTCTAAATGGACCGGTTACTGTTGATGAGATCAAGGAAGCTAAACATAACATTAGAGTGAAGGAAGCATTGTTGAGTGTCCTAAATGATTCGGAAATGACAAATATAATGGGACTTCAAACTGCACATGAGATCTAGGAAAAGATTGAGACCCTGTATGAAGGAGATAAACAAGTCAAAGTTTCTAAGTTGCATCATTTGAAAGGGAAATATGAGATTTTGAAGAAGGGAGAAGATTTGAACATAAATACCTTGACGGCTAAACTGAATGACCTTGTCCTAGGTATTAGATATGCTGGTGGAACCCTTGAAGAAGATGAAATTATTGCTAAGGTGCTGAGATCTTTGCCTCTTGCTTATAAGCATAAGGTAGTTGGTATTGATGAGATCCAAAGTGTGACTACAATGACAAGAGATATGCTGGTTGGAAATATTGATGCATTTGAGCTGAGCAAATTTGGTGAATCACATGGAAAGTCTGAGACATAATTTAGAGCATCTGTATCCGGAAAATAGAAGTATGAACCTGAAGAATGCAGAATATTCAGATATGAAAGAGCAATCAGAGAGATGGAAGAGAAAGAAAGAGAACTTGATGATCTTGAAGCATTGATTGCTCGAAGATAGCCTAAGGGAGCTAGTAAGTATGATGGAAAATTGCCTTTGAAATGTTTCTCTTACAGTAAGGTAGGACATTTTCCTTCTAGGTGCCCAAAGAAAATGGATAAGTATGATAGGCATGATAAATTTGATAAGCATGACATAAATGATAGCTATGAGAAGCATGAGAAGTATGATAAGCCTTACAAGTCTAACTGGAAGTATAGGAATTAGATGAACTTCTATTATGTTGTTGATGAAGGTATTACATATGAAGAATTAGAAGGAGATGAAGTTGTATTTATTTCCATTAAGGAAGATGGATCGTTACCTATTAATTCCACTAGCTGCACTATTGGGGAGAAAGCTTTGTTGGTATTTGGAGGAATTTATTATGTGTTGCATTGATATTTTATCATTGATGGCAACACCGACTGTTTTGGTTATTTATCGATTTCTGGTTGGTTCCGATAGAGTGGTTGGATTATGATATTGATCTGGTATGCTCTGGTTTGTGGAATTGGTTTGGATCTATCATTCATTCTTTTCAAATTTATATCACGATTAGTTGGTTTGGGATTTGATGACTCGGGAGCTATCATTTGCTCTAGTAAGCCTTTTGGTCACCGGTAAGGGTTTTACCGACAGAGCTTTGTTGAAGATCTTTTGATGCACATGATAAGTGGTGTTGGTACGGCTTCTAGATGGCTTTTAGGATGTTGTTGGTTATCTTGTTCATGTTCCAGTTCATCGGTGGTGTTGGATTTGGTTTATGGCGACCTATTTTGGGTCCGGTGCTATCTAGGTTATGGACCAATTTATGTAACATGTTGGAGGATGTTCTTGATGTGTTACTGGTGGGATTTAATGATTGGTTTACATTATTTTTGGCCTAAGCCGACTTGGTTGATCATTGGATTGTAGGTTTATGTTACCAAATTATTATATTATCTTTTAGGTGGCCGCTGACCTAATTGTTTAGGTCCCGGGTTGGTATAAATATGATGTAAGATCTCTTTGTAGATCATAGGTCAAGGTTATGGGATTATCTGTGTGTGAATAATGTTATAATCATATGCAGAAGGCTTGGTTGATCATAGGTGATAGAATTGGGTTGGTAAGAGAGGTTTAATACCTCTAGTACTGAGATTAACCGGAACTGTACTTAGGCATAGGAAATGCTATACTTGCAGTTCAATCTTCATTCCACATTGTAGTCTAGATTTATTTTGTATTGAGTGAGACTCCTTTTTGTGATGAGCAATGTGCTCTAGGTTGTTGGCCTTCCTAAATATGCAAGCCCCTCATATTTTAATCACATACTTACTATAGAAGTATTTTATTACTATGGGTAGGCTTCCCACTATGGTTTTTCTCTTTACCGGGTTTTCCACATACAAATCCCGATGTCATGTATTATGGATGCATGGTAACTATTTTGTGATTTATGTTTATGTTTGATTTCTATAATAGTTATTCTGGTATTTGGTTTATGCATTCTGGTATTGATTTTATGTGTTCCAGTGATAAGGTTTTGAATGCTTAAAGTTCTATAATCTGGTGACAACTGATTCACTCCCCTCCCCCCCTCTCAGTTGTCCTCTGGTTATTTTAGTTGTCTAACAATTGGTATCAAAGCTTGGTCCTCTCTACAGAAGCTTAACCACTTGAGGAATATCCTATGACATCTAGTAGTTCAAGTGTATCATATACATCTGCAGTTGTTTTCAAGAGAGAAATTCGTAGGCTTGATGGAACAAATTATAGGGTATGGAAGATTCAGATAGAGACTCACCTGAGATGTCTTGGAAATAAAATTTGGGAGATCACCGAGAATAGTGTTACATTATTTAATCTGGCATCTAGCAATCCTCCTCCAACAGGTCTGGATAAAGAGCTTGAGAGTGATTGTAGAGCTAGAGAATCCCTTTTGTGTGCTCTTTCTGATCAACAAATAATGGGACTAACTGAGAAATCAACTACAAAGGCTATATGGGACAAATTGGAGACTCTGAATGAAGGTAACCCTAGTGTTAAAATTGCTAAAATTGATGGTTATCGGGTGAGGTATGAGAACCAGAAGATGGAAGAAGATGAAAGGATTACTGCTTTTATGGAGAGAGTTAATGAGATTATTTTGGGAATACAAAGATGTGGTGGATCTCTGAGCGAAGATGAAATAGTTTCTAGAGTACTGAGAGCTTTGCCACGGCTTATAAGATGAAGGCAACTGCAATTAATGAGCTAAGAACTATGGCTAACACGTCTGTTAATAAGGATACCTTGGTTGGGAAATTATCTTCATTTGAACTTGAGGAATTTGGACCTTTTGGAGTTGTTAAATCTTAACCTGCTTTTCATGCATCTACCAACAAGAGTGATTGGAAAGCTTTATATGCGAAGGAACTAGAGGATATGAAGAAAGAAGATGAAAATTTTGAGAAACTTGAAGCCTTATTTTCTAGAAGAGTACCTAAAGGACCGACAAGAAGTAAGTATGAAAGAAAATCACCTTTTAAATGCTTTACATGTAATAAGATAGGTCATTTTGCATCTAGATGTCTTAAAAGGAATTCAAGATTTGAAGAAAGAGCTAGAAGATCTTTTAGGCCTAACCATGATTATCAGAACAAGCATAAGTATAAGAGAAACAAAGACAAATCATGTTTCTTTGTAGATGAGGAAGGTGTGACTGATTCTGATGATTAGCTAGTGGATCCAACAATGGAAAGGAATGGGTATTTTTTGCTATCAAGGAAGATGATTTGGTACCTGAAGAGAAGGCCGTTGCTGCTAAAGTTGAAGACAAGGATGAATGGGTAATTGACAGTGGATGTTCACATCATATGACTAGAGATAAAAGGAAGTTCTTATCTATGTAAGAATTTGATGGTGGTCTGGTTAGATTTAGAGATGACAAAGCATGCATGATCAAGGGAAGAGGAACAATATCATTGGATGGTAAGCATAAAACTGATAATGTTTATTATGTTGAAGGTTTAAGGCATAATATTTTGAGTGTAGGACAGTTGATGGATAAGGGATTTTAGTTATAGTTCAAGGATGAAAAATACAAGATTATCAATAGATCTGGATTGGAGATTGCAATCGGTACACAGACTAAAGGTAATAGATTTCATTTGAACTCCAGTGATAAGACATGTTTGATTGCACAAATTGATGAGAGTTGGCTATGGAATAAGAGGATGTGTCATATGAATTTTGATTGCATTGTGAAGATCAGTTCTACTAAGGCAATTAGAGATAAACCTAAGATTGTAAAGCCCTATAATCCGGTATGTAAGGAATGTCAAATGGGAAAGCAAGTTAGAATTTCTTTTAAGAGTATATAAGACAAATCTAATAAGGTTGTTGATCTTATTCATACTGATTTGTGTGATCCTACTAGAATCAAAAGTTTTTAGGGTGATAGATATTTCATGCTAATCATTGATGACTATTGAAGAATGGTGTGGGTTACTTTTCTAAGGGAGAAGTTTGAAGCATTTGCAAAGTTTAAAATATTTAAAGATAAAGTTGAGACATAGACATAATTGAAGATTAAATGCTTAAGGTCATATCGGGGTGGAGAATTCACATCCAATGAATTTAATAACTATTGTGAGAAGAATGGGATAAGGAGACAGTTGCCTACACCTCGGACACCTCAATAGAATGGATTTGTGGAAAGGAAGATTAGAACTATCTTTGATGTAGCTAGAACTATGATGATGGAAGCTAATCTACCTCATGTCTATTGGAGAGAAGTTGTAAGTACGATAGTATACACATTCAACAGAGTTCATATCAAAGGAGATATCTATAAGACACCTTATGAGTTGTGATTTGGTCATACACTGATAGTTAAGTATTTCAAAATCTTTGGTAATAAATGCTATATCAAAAGAGAGGATTCCATTGGAAAGTTTGATCCTAGATGTTGATGAAGGAATATTTCTTGGTTATTCTAATGAAAGAAAAACATATAGATATTATAACAAAATATTGTAAAGAATTGTGGATAGCACAAATGTCAAAGTGGATGAGAAAAACATAAGTCAAATCAGAACTTATGAGAGAGAACCGGTATTGGAAATGATCATAACTAAACTGGTAGCACCTACACCGGAACAAAATGTTGAATCAGTTACTCCGGCAGTATCAAAAAATTCAATAGTAACTGAAGATCAAGACAGAGGAACAGAAAATCATAAGACTCCTAGGTATGTAAGGTTGAATCATTCAAAAGATTAGATCATTGGAGACAAAAGCAAAGGATTGATGACAAGAAGAAGGTTGCCAGCTGATGAGGTATGTTTTATTTCTCAAATTGAATAGACATCAGTAATTGAAGCTTGTAAAGATGAAAGTTGGATGAAAGCTATGGAAGAAGAATTAGATCAGATAGAAAGGAATAACACATAGACTTTAGTTCCCCGACCTAAAAATAAGAATGTTATTGGAACTAAATGGGTTTTTTAGGAATAAATTAAATGAGGATGGACAAGTTGTGAGGAATAAAGCTAGATTGGTTTGTAAAGGATATTCTCAGAAGGAAGGAATTGATTATGGTGAAACCTTTGCACCGGTAGCTAGAATTGAAACCGTGAGATTATTTCTTGCTTATATTGCACATAAGAACTACAAGGTTTATCAGATGGATGTTAAGTGTGCATTTCTGAATGGAGATCTTGAAGATAAGTTGTGTATGGAATTCTCTAACAATATGAAGAATGAATTTGAGATGTCTATGATTGGGGAGATGAAATTTTTCTTAGGTTTGTAGATTACTCAGACTGACAAAGTTATTTTCATCTGCCAAACTAAGTATGCTAGAGAGTTGTTGAAGAAATTTCGGTTGGAAAATTGTAAATCGGTTAGTACTCTGATGGTTACAAGTGAGAAATTGACAAAGAATGATGCATCCACACTGGTAAATCCTACAAGGTACAAGTCCATGATTGGTGGTTTGTTATATCTGACTCAAACTAGACCAGATATAATGAATGCAGTTTGTATTGTATCAAGATATTAGATTGATCCTAGAGATAATCATGAGAGTGCGGTGAAAAGGATTTTCAAGTATTTGCAAGGAACAACTGAATATGGTTTGTCGTATCCTAAAAATGATGACTTTACATTATGTGCACATACAGATGCAAATTGGGCTGGAGATGTTGATGACTGGAAGAGCACATCCAGTGGAGCTTTCTTTCTTGGATGAAGTAAATGTTGAAGGATATAAAGGTGGATTGTAATGAATAGGTAGTTATTCACTGTGATAACTCTGTTTCTATTGATATATCAAAGAATTTGGTATTTCATTCTAAGACAAAGCACATATCTATCAAGTATAACTTTTTAAAGGAGAAGGTGGAAGAAAATGAAGTCAGACTGGTTTATGTGAATACTAAAGAGCAGATTACAGACATCTTCACTAAACCTTTGTCTAAAGAATCATTTGAGTAATTCAGAGATAGATTATGGGTTTTTGCCCCTCTAGTAGAGACCTGAGTGATGTTGATTGGCATTAGTCCGGTATACATTATTAGAGCTATTACTCATTCTAGATTGATGTGGTGGTGCTACTACTCAGGGGGAGTAGTCAGTTGTAAGATTCAAAGGATTTATGATTTTTCTTTTATGTTTATGTCAGATTTATGGCATTCATGTCAAAGGGGGAGATATATATGTGAAAAAATGAGCTTAATAGAATATCAGTCAAAGGGGGAAAGATCAGAACTTCATTGCTATATCATTTTATGGGAGATTGTTGGTTGTCTTCCATAGGGAGAGACTTGTTTTGCATTTCTTGGCATTTGGATGTTTTTCACATCTAGTGTTGCCATCAATGCCAAAGGGGGATATTTTGGCATTTGGAGGAATTGATTATGTGTTGCATTGATGTTTTGTCATTGATGAAAACCTCAGTTATTTTGGTTATTTACTGGTTTCTGGTTGGTTCCGGTAGAGTGGTTGGATTATGATATTGATCTGGTATGCTCTAGTTTGTGGAATTGGTTTGGATATGTCATTCATGCTATTCAGATATGTATCATGATTAGTCGGTTTGAGATTTGATGACTCAAGAGCTATCATTTGTTATAGTAAGCCTTTTGGTCACCGATAAGGGTTTTACCGACAGAGCTTTGTTGAAGATCTTTTGATGCACGTAATAAGTGGTGTTGGTGCAACTTCTAGATGGCTTTCAGGATGCTATTGGTTATCTTGTTTGTGTTCCATTTCATTGGTGGTGTTGGATTTGGTTTATGGTGACCTATTTTGGGTCTGGTATTATCTAGGTTATAGACATGTTTATGTAACATGTTGGAGGATGTTCCTGATGTGTTACTGATGGGATTTAATGATTGGTTTACATTGTTTTCAGCCTAAGATGACTTGGTTGATCATTGGATTGTGGGTTTATGTTATCAACTTATTGTATTATCTTTTAGGTGGCTGACCTAATTGTTTGTCCCAGGTTGGTATAAATATGATGTAAGATATCTTTGTAGATCACAGGTCAAGGTTATGGGATTATCTATGTGTGAATATTGTTGTAATCATATGCAAAAGGTTTGGTCAATCATAGCTTATCGAATTGGGTTGGTAAGAGAGGTTTAAGACCTCTGGTACTGAGCTTAATTGGAACTGTACTCAAGCATAGGAGATGCTATACTTGCAGTTCAATCTTCATTCCGGATTGTAGTCTAGATTTATTTTGTAGTCAGTGAGACTCCTTTATCTGACTATGGATAGGATTCCCACCATGTTTTTTCCCTTTACTAGGTTTTCCACATACAAATATTGGTGTCATGTGTTATGGATGGATGGTAACTGTTTTGTCATTTATGTTTATATTTAATTTCTATAACACTTATTTCAGTATTTGGTTTATGCATTTCGGTAATGATTTTATGTGTTCCGGTAATAAGGTTTTGAATGCTTAAAGTTTTGTAGTCCAGTGACAATTGATTCACCCACCCCCTCTCAGTTGTCCTTTGGTTATTTGAGTTGTCTAAAAAGCTTTAGTTGCTAAAGTTGAAGAAAGAGATGAATGGGTAATAGATAGTGGTTGTTCACATCATATGACTGGTAATAAAAGCAAATTTGTGAGTATAGAAAGGTATGATGGTGGAATAGTGAGATTTGGAGATGACAAAGCCTGTGTGATATGTGGTAGAGGTTCTATTTCTTTTGATGGTAAGCATAATACTGATGATGCCTTGTATGTTAAAGGTTTAAAGAATAATCTTTTGAGTGTTGGACAAATGATTGACAAAGGTTATGATTTACAATTCAAGAATGGTAAATGTAATATCCTAAATGTCTTCGGTATAGAGGATGCATCTAGGAATAAGTTTGAAGGTAATATTTTTCATTTGAATGCTGGTGAGAAAAGTTGTTTGATTTCTCAGATTGATGAAAGTTGGTTGTGGCATAGGAGAATGCGTCATGTTAACTTTGATTCTATGATTAAGATCATTTCTATTCAATTTGTTAGAGATTTGCCTAAAATTGTTAAGCCTGCTAATCTGGTATGTAAAGAATGTCATTTGGGTAAACAAACAAGAATTTCTTTCAAGAGCAAGAAGTGTACATCTAATGGATTGCTAGATCTTGTGCATATTGACCTGTGTGGACCTACAAATGTTGGAAGTGTCCAGGGAGATAAATATTTTATGTTGCTAATTGTTGATTATTCCAGGATGATGTGGGTTATATTTTTGAAGGAGAAATCTAAAGCATTAGGCAAGTTCAAGATATTCAAAGCAAAGGTTGAGACTGAGTCTAGATTGAAGGTAAAATGTCTGAGATTTGACGGAGGTGGAAAATTTTGTTCTACTGAGTTTAATTCATTATGTGAGAAGCATGGGATTAGAAGACATTTATCTACTCCTAGAACCCCTCAGTAGAATGTAATTGTTGAAAGGAAAAACATGACTATTTTAGATGCTACAAGGACTATGCTGATTGAAGGAAAGGTTCTGAAGATTTATTACAGAGAAGCTATTAGAATTGTTGTTTACACATTCAACTGAGTTCATATCAAAGATGATACCAATTGGACTCCTTATGAGTTGTGGTTTGGTCATGTTCCTACTGAGAGATATTTTAGAGTATTTGGTAGCAAATGTTATATCAAGAGAGCTAACGACATAGGAAAGTTTGATGCAAAAAGTGATGAAGGAATTTTCTTGGGTTATTCAACAAAGAGAAAAGCCTACCGATGGTACAATAAGAGACTGAGAAAGATAGTAGAAAGTGCAAATGTGAAGGTGGATGAGAACCTTAGGAAAGAGATTAGAGCTTGTGGATATGATGATGGTCAGCAAACTGTTCTGAATCCTATTTAGACTGGAGAGCTTAAGCAGAATGATCTGGTTGAAACTTTTAATTTGTGTAGACACCTAAAAATGTCTCATTGATCATGTACTAATTATTCGTCGAATTAGTTAAATAATTCTTTAATGTTTTAATTAAGCTAATTAATCTTATTCTTCCAATTTCCTATTTCCTCATCATCTTACTTATTATTCTATTTTCTATTTCTATCATCATTTAATCATTTTAACCATGTTCTAAATGTTAATTAAATATTTATTATTTAATTAATTATGGTTAATTCCTCAATTTAGATAATCTTTATTATTTAAATAAATTAATTCTCAATTTCTATTTCCTATTCTATCATCATTTAATCACTTTAACCATTTTCTAATGTTAATTAAATATTTACTATTTAATTAATTATGATTAATTCCCCAATTTAAATAATCTTTATTATTTAAATAAATAAACTAATTATTCAATTTGTATCTCCAATCATCCAATCACTAACCCTTTTCTAAATATTAATTAAATATTTATTATTTAACTAATTGTGATTTTTAATTTAAATAATCTTTATTATTTAATTAAATTCCATTTCTAAATAATTAAATAGTTTCTTTAAATTATTTAATTAACTAATTGATTCTTCTAGTTCTTCAAATTCTAATTTCATTTTATTTCTTATTTCTTCTAATTTATTCCAAATTCAATTACATGTGCATGATTTCAAAAATCAAATTGAAAATCAAAGTCAAGTTCTAAATATATTCAAATACTAAATTGAATTAAAATAAATTTAATTATTTGAATAAATCTCATGCAAAGATTAAATTAAAAACCTAAGTCTAAATGCAAGCACATGCTAAATTAATTAATCAATCAATTAATTAATTAAATCATTTATCTCTCCAATCTCTATTTCCATCTTTCAGTTAGCTTTTTCTAAATTAGGTTTTCTTTGTCATCCTCTTTATTTCCTCCAATCATTATTTTTCTTCTTTCAGTTAGCTTTTTCTCAATCAGGTGACTCCATTAATCTATTCAATCTATTCTGTTTAACTCCTACAATCAGCAGTTCAACTATCAATTTTCATGTGAGCTCATCCGAGTTCCACCTTTCAATCAATCTTCTCCAAAAATCTATAAATTGAGCATCCAATCTCCATTTTCAACAATCACGAACTTTGAATCTTTGTGTCAATTGCAGGTTACCAGCGCAATATCTAAGAGCCATCATACCACAGAGAAGAGAAGAGCAATGGAAGCAATATGAAATCTTGGAATAGGGAGTTTTAGTTTGGTTTGAATGATTTATAATTCTTATTTCTTGATATTGCATTATTTCATTGTCTTGTTTGTTAGATTCTTTGATTAGATAGGGATTTGTGATTTCCCTTTTGCTTCTAATTGATTACTTGTTTTAAGATGAATTTTACATGCTTACATTTTGGTGAACTCGACGTGAATCAATAGCACTCTGATTGAGAATTTTGTATATGCCTGCAGGTATAGGTATTGGATCTTGCAAGCTACACCTATCCTTTAAATTCATATTCTAAGAGGTTTTCTGATCTTAGCTGGTATTTTATTGAAAAAATGAAAATAAAAATAAAAATAAATTATTAATGTTGTTGTTTTGATTTCTCTTACTAATTGTTTGTTTGCAGCATGTGGCGAAATTACAAAGAAGGCTTGATCATTCCAGATTATTTTGGACACCATTAACAATTTGATTGCAGGATCCTTTAGGGTTGAATCGCTTTTGGATTTTGGGTTTAAAATGGACATGCATGCTTTCACACTTCAATTTGGTACTTAAAACAAATTTGGTTAAAATTGACATGCATGCTTTCACACTTCAATTTGGTGCTTAAAAAAAATCTTGTTAAAATTGACATGCATGCTTTCACACTTCAATTTGGTGCTTAAAACAAATCTGGGCTAAAATTGACATGCATGTATCTCACACTTCATTTTTAGTGCTTAAAATAAACAACAGTTAAAATGGACATGCATGGATAATCTCACACTTCGTTTTTGGTGCTTAAAATGAACATGGACTAAAATTGACATGCATGTATCTCACACATTGTCTTTTGGTGCTTAAAATAAACAAATGGTTAAAATTGACATGTATGCTTTCATATTTCGATTTGGTGTTTAAAATGGACATGTGCATGCGTATCTAACACCTAAATTTGGGCTATAAAACAAACATGAATCAGGCTGGATTAGATTAAATCATTTTTCTTTTTCTTAAGGTAAAGAATTTTTATCGTTTTGGGGGTGGACCTACTATTGCATTAACTGACTTTCCACCACCTTCAAGGTCTTGGGAGAAAGGAGGAAGGTGACAACGACATCCAAATTTTTATTTTATTCTATGTAGTGAGGGGTATCTTTGACTGGGGATTTCATCACCCCACAGAGGTACTTCAAATTGGGATGCGTTGGGGGTATCATCTCTCCCAGCATACTCTCGAGCAGGTTTTTTGAGCTGCTATATAAATATACTGGTCAGGCGGCTAGAGTGTTGAGTGAATTCAATGTATGTGGGGGCCTACCCTGCACCGATAAGCTCAACTAAAGCCTTAAGTGGCTTGATCTGAGAATCCATCATTGGATCGAGACCCCTCAAAACCTAATACTAATAACCAAATTAGTTGTCAAAAATCCTACATTCAATGGTTCCGGGAGTGCAGAGCATACCCCATAGATACCCTTCATGTACCTTACACTATGATACAGAAATCCCTCGGCTATAAGATCTTTGGATCTTTGGGGTAAGAGAGACTAGCATGCCCGAGAAGTGTGTGTCATGGAGTGGAGCTAGTACTACCAGACTCTCTATCTATTCATTTTGTCTTAGTATTTCGTAAGGGCCTCACTGAATGTTGTCCACTTTCCAGCCTAAGATTGTATTTTGTGCTTTTTTATGTATCATTGTGTTAGACTAGTATTGAGTCAGTCTCGCGGGCTATTTTCAGGCCCTATCCTACGTATCTCTGGATTTTCTAAGATTTTATGAAAATTAAGTCAGTCAGCTATACATACCTCCAAGCAATTGTTCTCAAATTTTGAAAAATATAAAACATTGTCCCAGACACGAAATTACTGAAAACAGAGTCCATTTTGAAAACAACAAAAACTTAAAGCCCTTACATACTTCTGATCCTAGAAAGTCCATACATTTTTCCCATGCATAAGTCCCCACTTACGTTCTCATTATCATCCTAAGTCCTTTCATAGTCCTCACTTACATCCTCACTATTGTCCTAAGTCCTTGCATAGTCCTCACTTATGTCCTCATTATCATCCTAAGTCCTTGCATAGTCTTCAATTGCCTCCTCATTATCACCGTCATATATGTCCTTGTCTAGACCTCATATACATTTGTCTCAGTTCATCATCATTTGCATAATTGTCCTAGAAATCATACCCCAAACGTCCAAAACACAATCAAAGGATCAGTCAAACTCAACCTCAAATCAAACAAGTTGGTCAAGTTTAATCAAACATTGTCACATTCAGAGAAATGGAGAAAATATCTTACATTTTGTGATCCTAGGTCCAGACCAAACAAGAAAACATCATGGATTCTAATTATACATTTTGTAGGGAAGGTGGAGAATTCATCCCTTCCATTCCTATTCCATCGCCATCCATAGAAACCTTAGCTCAACAAATCAAAACTTTGCAACAACAAGTGACTGACATGGCTAGTCTTGACAACCATAGGGGCTGGTTAGAAAACATGATGAGAGAAGTGATGCCCACAAGGGAATCAATATCAGACCAACATTCTTATTCTTGTGAGACCATTCAAACATGCCAACCTTCATTCTTCAACAAAATTGTTCCTACCTCAGTTCAACCAACATTAGAGTCATGTAAACCTTCTTTTTCTTTCAACCCACTACATCAATCATACCAATCACATCAATCCAACGTTCAAACCTCATTCAACCAAACTCAAACCCATTTCAACCAAAGTCCAAATCAAAATTCATATCAACCCAACATTCAAACCTCGTTCAACCAAAATCAAACCCCATTCAACCAAATTCCAAATCAAAATTCATATCAACCCAACATTCAAACCTCGTTCAACAAAAATCAAATCCATTTCAACCAAAGTCCAAATCAAAACTCACACCAACCCAACATTCAAACCTCTTCCAACCAAAATCAAACAACTTTCACCCAAAATCAAACATCTTTCACCCAAAATCAAATCCCTTTCAACCAAATTTCAAGTCAAAATTCACACCAACCCAACATTCAAACCTCTTTCAAGAAAAATCAAACACCTTTCAACCAAAGTCCAAATAAAAATTCATTTAACCAAAATCAAACAACTTTCACCCAAAATCAAACATCTTTCACCCAAAATCAAATCCCTTTCAACCAAAGCCCAAATCAACCATATCTATCCACCATTTCATTATCCCTTGAAGTCACACAAAACCAATCCATTCCATCTTTATCTAATAACATAATCTCCCAATCACTATCCATCATACAAATCCAATCTTATTCATGTCATGATTTAGAGGATCTCATTCAAAATCCTTCTTCATCAAGCCAAAATGTTTAAACATTCCAAGAATCTCCCATGAATATCCAAACTCCTTCCCCATGTCAAGATGATGATCCAAAATCAGAATAAATGAGCCCTAAAACTGTTAGGTCCGAAGACAACTGAGAGGGGAGGGGGGGGGGGGGTTAATTAGTTGTCTAATAAATTCAAACCAAAAACTAATTAACCAGCTTAATGCTTAATACCGGTAAACCAGTTAAGTATGTCAGTAGACAATGTTAACAGTAAATTGCTATATCGGTAAGGATTAATTCATGAAACATAAACATAAAGTCATCCACAACACATAACACCAATATTTGTATGTGGAAACCCTGTAAGGGGAAAAACCACGGTGGGAAACCTTACCCACAATCAGATGATACTACTGCAAATAGTAAGTGTACATAAATGGGGTCTATATATGTAGAAAAGCCAACAGCCTAGAGCTCATTGCTCAATCACAAAATGGGAGTCACACTGACTACAGTTGGATGGTTAAATCCAATAAGAATGTACTACAAAAAATAGCATCTTCATATGCTGGATTCAGTACCGGTGTAATGCTGATATGTTTTTACAAAAACCTAACTTCACCTTCAAATGATGTCTTCATGTATATCCCTGCTTGATCTCGCATATACCTTCACTAATTCTTTTTTTCACATTACACACTTGATCTTACAAATAAGATCTTACATTTATACCATATCCGAAGACCAATTTTAGTAGGTCGGCTCTACAAGATATTACAATAAAACATTTTTATACAATATAATATCCGATGCAATAATAGATTAAACATGTTAGCTTAATGTATTTACATCAATAATAAATCATCTCCATAGCATGTCATGCTGATCTGGGAAAGATAAACCTGCCGGTGTAACCCTAGATAACCTAGACCTATTTGCCGGTAAAAGCAAATATGCAAATATGAATATGCCAATGATTAATTCTTCAAAACAAAGTGTCCACACGATGTCTTCGACATTACCAAGTGTCTTCCATATCATTCCAGGTATTGGTGAACAATATATCCTACCGGTGAACCATATACCAGTAACTGTTGCACAGTTTACTTGCTTGCTGGTGAATGTTGCTGGATCTCCAAGGTGCTTATATTCAGTAGGTGTTGACATCAATGACAAAACCATACCAAAATACCAACAATCTCCCCCTTTGGCATTGATGGCAACACAAGATGGAAAAACCATCAAAGTGCCAAAATAGAAATGCCAAATACAAAAACCAACAATCTCCATTTCTCCCCCTGGGAGTAACATGTGTTTATCCAAAGATTTATTTTCAATACCAATCTCTCATACCAATCTCTCCTTTAAAGGATAATGTGTTTTTCCATAGATATCTCTCCCCCTTTGACATCAAATGCCAAAGTCAAGTTCATACAAAATACCAACTACTCCCCCTAAGAAGTAGCTTCCTCATCAAATACCAGAATAAAAGATTTGTCTTTTTAATTCTGTCGGTTGATGACAATCATCAACTGTCTAAGTCTCTATCGGTGGTGGTATGACTCCAAGTTGATCTCTGACATATTCAAAAGTCTCCTTAGGCAAAGGTTTTGTGAAAATATCTGCAAGTTGTTCTTTAGTATTCACATAAACCAGTTTTATATCCTTTTCTTCAACTTTTTCCCTTAGAAAATTTAGTTTGATAGAAACATGTTTTGTTTTAGAATGTAATACCGGATTCTTAGATATATCAATTGCTGCAGTGTTATCACAGTATATAGTAATGGGTTCCTTGCATTTTACCTTTATGTCTTTCAACATTTGCTTAAGCCATAATACTTGTGTACAGTTAGTTGCTGCTACAACATATTCTGATTCTGCTGTTGATAAAGATGTACAACTCTATTTCTTACTCAACGAAGAAACTAATCTCTTTCCAAGAAAGAATTCTCCTCCAGTGGTGCTCTTTCTATCATCTATATCTCCTGCCCAATTTGCATCTGTGTATGCACATAGGTCAAAATTTTCATCTTTAGGATACCATAGTCCAAGATTTGTTGTGCCTTGTAGGTACCAAAAAATCCTTTTTACTGCTAATTCATGATTTTCCCTAGGATTACTCTGGAATCTAGAAACAATACATACTGCATTCATAATATCAGGCCTGGTTTGTGTCAAATATAGTAAACCTCCTATCATAGATTTGTATCTAGTTGGATTAACAGGTGTAGATTCATCCCTTTGAGATAGTTTGTCATTTGTAGTCATAGGTGTGCTTATCGGTTTAGAGTTCTCCATCCCAAATTTCTTTAGTAATTCTTTCAAGTACTTGGATTGACTCAAAAATGTACCTTTATCAGTCTGAGAAATCTGCAATCCTAAAGAGAATTTTATTTCTCCAATCATAGACATTTCAAATTCTAGCTGCATTTCAAGAGAAAATTCCTTACATAATCCATCTTCTCCTCCAAAGATTATATCATCAACAAATACTTCAATAATCAAGATGTTATCATTAGTTATTTTGTAATATAAATTGCTATCTACATTTCCTTTAGTAAAACCAATCTTCAAAAGATACTTATCCAACCTTGCATACCAAGCTCTTGGGGCTTGTTTCAATCCATATAGAGCTTTTCTTAACCTGCAAACAATATCATTGTCATCTATCAAAGAAAATCCATCAAGTTGTTCAATATATACTTCTTCTTCAAGATCTCCATTCAAAAATGCACATTTAATATCCATTTGATAAACTTTGTAGTCCTTGTGAGTTGCAAAAGCCAAGAATAATCTAACTGCCTCAATTCTGGCTACTGGTGCAAAGGTTTCATTGTAATCAACTCCTTCTTTCTGAGAATATCCCTTACGCATTAGTCTTGCTTTATTTCTGACAACCTTACCATCTTCATTAAGTTTATTTCTAAATACCCATTTAGTTCCAATTACATTTTTATCTTTAGGCCAAGGAACTAATGTCCAAGTATTATTTTTCTCAATTTGTCCTAATTCTTCTTCCACAGCTTTAATCCAAAATTTATCTTCACATGCCTCATTGATAGATGATGGTTCAATTTGAGAAATAAGACATACCTCTTCATTTGCCAATCTTCCTCTTGTCATAACTCCTTTAAATTTGTTTCCAATTATCTGATCTTCATAATGATTCAATCTTACATACCGAGGTGTCTTAGTTTGTTGTTGTTCTTCAATTATTGTGGAATCTTCTGATGATACCGGGGTAACTAGATCTTCATTCTATACTGGTGGATTTAGTATAGGTTCATTTGTCACAATTTTTGTTGCTGGTTCAGAGTCTATATATCTTGAAGTTCCTCTGAATTGTTCATCAATCTTTACATTTGTACTCTCAACAATTTTCTGCAATCTTTTATTAAAACATCTATATGCCTTGCTCTTAGATGAATAACCAAGAAATATTCCTTCATCACTTCTAGGATCAAATTTGCCAATATACTCATCTCTTCTAATATAACATTTACTTCCAAAAATTCTGAAATACTTAAGAGTAGGAGTGTTACCAACCCATAGTTCATGAGGGGTCTTACCGGTTTCACCTTTGATGTGAACTTTGTTGAATGTATAGACAACAGTGCTAACTGTCTCTCTCCAATACACATGGTAGATTTGCTTCTGATAACATACTTCTAGCTGCATCCAAGATAGTTTTGTTTTTCCTTTCAACAACTCCATTCTACTGTGGTGTCCGAGGTGCTGATAACTATCTTCTGATTCCATTCACTTCACATAATGTATTAAAGCCCTTAGATGTGAATTCTCCTCCTTGATTTGATCTTAAACATTTGATTTTCTTACCGGTTTCATTTTCAACCATTGCTTTGAATAGTTTGAACTTTCCAAGTGCTTCTGATTTCTCTCTGAGAAAAGTAACCCAACACATTCTAGAATAATCATCAATAATTAGCATGAAATATCTATCACCTTGTAAGCTTCTAGTTCTAGCTAGACCACATAAATTGGTGTGAATTAAATCAAGAGCATTATTGGATTTTTCTAGAATACTTTTGAAACAAGCTCTAACTTGTTTTCCAAATTGGCATTCCTTACAAATTGTATTTTGAGGTTTCACAATTTTAGGTAGATCTCTAACTGCCTTAGAAGTACTAATTTTTACCATGCAATCAAATTTTACATGACATAATCTCTTATGCCATAACCAACTTTCATCTATATGTGCAATTAAGCATGCCTTTTCACTGTTATTCAAATGAAAGATGTTGCCTCTAGTTTGATTATCGGTTGCAATTTCCAAACCAGTTCTATTCATGATTTTAAATTTTCCATTTTTAAATTGTAACTAAAATCCCTTCTCAACTAATTGACCAACACTTAAAATATTATGCTTTAATCCTTCAACATAGTAGACATTGTCAGTGTTATGCTTACCATCAAGAGATATTGAACCCTTACCTTTGATTGAACAGGCTTTGTCATCTCCAAATCTTACTAAACCTCCATTGTATTCTTGAAAGTTCAAGAATTTACCTTTGTCTCCAATCATATGATGTGAGCATCCTAAGTCAATGATCCATTCATCCTTTGCTTCAACTTTAGTTGCTAGGGCTTGTTCTACTGGTTGAGTAGTAGGTGTCGGTTTATCTTCTGTTATAGCAACAAAAACCCATCCGTTGTCTGCTAGATCCTCATCAGAATCATCAGTCACACCTTCATCAGCAATGTAACAAGATTTATCTTTGTTCTTTTTAAATTTGTATTTTTGATATTCAAGATTAGGCTTGTATGTTCTTCTAGCTTCTTCTCTTAGTCTAGCATGTCTATCAGGGCATCTTGAAGCCATATGACCAATCTTATTGTAGTTAAAACATTTAAAGGGTGCTTTACCTTCGTACTTACTTCCAATTGGACCTTTTGGCATTTTTCTTGCAAATAGTGCTTCAAGTTATTCAAGCTCTTCATTCTCCTTTTTGGATTCTTCAAGTTCTCTTGCATAAAAGGCTCTCCAGTCTGATTTGTCAAATGATGGAGCAGATGATGTTGATGCTTTAAAAGCCAAATTAGTTTTTATAGTAGCAATAAGACCAAATTCCTCAATTTCAAAGGCTGAAAGTTTTCCAATCAATGTATCCCTAGTTACTGAGGTATTAGGTATTGTTCTTAACTCATTTATAGCAGTAAACTTCATTTTATATGCCGGTGGCAAACCTCTTAAGATTTTTGAAACAATTTCATCCTCACTCAAGGTTCCTCCACAACATTTAATACCCAAAACAATTTCATTTACTCTTTCCATAAAAGCAGAAATCCTTTCATCTTCTTCCATTTTTAGATGTTCATACCTGACTCAGAAGATTTTAAGTTTTGCAATTTTGACTATGGAATCTCCTTCATTCAGTGTTTCCAAGTGATCCCAAATAGCTTTAGCAGTAGACCTATCTGATAATCCCATGATTTGTTGATCTGATAATACGCTCAAAAGTGCTTCTCTTGCTTTACAATCATTTTCTTCATCTTTAGCTAAGGTAGTTGGAGCAGTTTGACCAACTACAGTAGTAGTATAACCATTCTTAGTAACTTCCTAGATGTCTTTACCAATGCAATTCAGATGTGTCTCCATTCTGATCTTCCATATCCCATAGTTGGTTCCATAAAGTTTAGGATTGTTCTTCCTGAAATAATTAGTAGACATTGGATCTCCTCAAGTTGTTAAACTTCTAAAAAAGAGGACTAAGCTTTGATACCAATTCTTAGGTCCCAGAGACAACTAAGAGGAGGGGGGGGGGGGTGAATCAATTGTCTAATAAATTCGAACCAAAAACTAATTAACCAGCTTAATGCTTAATACCGGTAAACCAGTTAAGTATGCCAGTAGACAGTGTTAACAGTAAATTGCTATACCGATAAGGATTAATGCATGAAACATAAACATAAAGTCATCCACAACACATAACACCAACATTTGTATGTGGAAACCCTGTAAGGGGAAAAAACATGGTGGGAAACCTTACCCACAATCAGATGATACTACTGCAGATAGTAAGTGTACATAAATAGGGTCTACACATGCAGAAAGGCCAACAACCTAGAGCTCACTGCTCAATCACAAAATGGGAGTCACACTGACTATAGTTGGATGGTTAAATCCAATAAGAATGTACTACAAAAAATAGCATCTTCATATGTTGGATTCAGTACCGGTGTAATGCTGATATGTTTTTACAAAAATGTAACTTCACCTTCAAATGATGTCTTCGTGTATATCCTTGCTTGATCTCGCATATACCTTCACTCAATTATTTTCTTCGCATTCCACACTTGATCTTACAAATAAGATCTTACATTTATACCATACCCTAAGACCAATTTTAGTAGGTCGGCTCTACAAGATATTACAATAAAAAAATTTTATACAATATAATATCTGATGCAATAACTGATTAAACATGTTAGCTTAGTGTATTTACATCAATAATAAATCATCTCCATAGCGTGCCATGCTAATCTGGAAAAGATAAACCTGTCGGTGTAACCCTAGATAACCTGGACCTATTTGTTGGTAAAAACAAATATGCAAATACGAATATGCCAATGATTAATTCTTCAAAACAAAGTGTCCACACGATGTCTTCAAAATTACCAAGTGTCTTCCATATAATTCTAGGTACTGGTGAACAATATATCCTATCGGTGAACCATATACCAGTAACTGTTGCACAATTTACTTGCTTACCGGTGAATGTTGGTGGATCTCCAAAGTGCTTATATTCAGTAGGTGTTGACATCAATGAAAAAACCATACCAAAATACCAACAGAAATAAATAAAGATCAAGAACAACCACTTCCATACCCATTTTTTGATCAAGATCCCACCGACCAAGAATCTTATGATGATCCCCTCGCCCTTTTCTATTCCATTCATAATCAAACCCTTCCACCTCAAGAACAAAGTGTCATTTCAAGTCCCATCCAACATCCACCTCCTAAACAAGATCAAGACATCTCTTCCATCCTTCATAATAACCTTTTCCAAGACAAGATCAAAGCATACCTTTACCTTAAAGTCCTAAACAAGATCCCATTATTTCTCCAAATCCTGATCAAGATCTCTCCATCCCTTCATCTCCATGTCATAATCCTCCATGTTCTTCACAAGATTTCCTCTCAAATAAACTTGTCATTTCTCCTCATGATCCCATTCCCTCTACACAAGGTTTTCATGAACCCCTTATAAACCAAATCACCAATCCAGATCATACTACATAGAAAAACTTGTCAACAATTTTTTCATCATCCTCTTCAAGTGCATCAATAAAAACAGGCATAACACCCACTCATGTCATAACTTTGAAAGCAATTTGTCTCATACACCTGCACTTGAAAGACCGGGGGCAAGAGAACCTACCACAATTGGATTTCTTTGAAAATGATAACGCTATAGCTAAATTCATGGGTTCCAGAGATGGATTTCCCTCTGATGATCCACAAAATCCAAAAACTAAAGAAATCAACATTGGAGATGTTGAACCTGTACACTTAGCTGAGTCCTTATATCCTATTGGAAAAGACGTCTTTATCTGAATTTTCAAACAAAGGCCAATGAACTACCTACACAAATATTATACCTAAAGGTTGGGTTAGTTTAGGTTTTTACTTTTTGCATTGCATATCATGTCATTTAAAACATCTGCATTACATATAGTTTCTTTTTTAAATGCATCGCATTCTCAAAGTTTTGGTAATTACATATAGCAGCATCAATAAAACAAGGCAACTGTTCAAGTTGATCATCCGTTAGCATTCAAGAGAAGCAAGGGTCATCTCCTTTCTTAGATATTTGAACATGATGTCTTTGAGGTCCTAAGGTCATTCATTTTCAACATTACCCTATGATGACACTTTACTTCTGGTTGGGTAGTGATTTCACTATTTTAGACTTGTTAACCCAAAATCTATCAATTGCTATATCTCAAACACACAATAAATCTATAATTCATTGTAGACACCTAGTTAATCAGACGACTAGTGAAAAATCTAAAATTCTACTTCAGTGCCACTGTAAATATCACACCCAAGTAGCTTTCATTACTTACAAGTCAAGGCAAGAAAATAAAAATAAAAAGAGCTATGCCAAATCTATCTTAAGGCAAAAAAGAAATGATATATAACTGAAATATCATGTATACAAATGCGATAAAAATCTTGACTATGGGAACATACAAGTAACTCCATCAGGGCTATGAACACCTACTGGCAATGGAGCAATATTTGAGAAATTACAGTCTATAACCTCATCGGAGCTTGCTAGCAATGAGGCTCTATTCAAGATGCTTTTGAAGTTATAAAAATCATGTAGCTAGTCATATAGGATGCTAAGGATCTTTAGTGAACACAAGAGCATAAATTAACTCATTTGCACACACATGGGAAAACGAAGATCAAAGTTTCAAGAACCAGTGGGGAAGTTTTTCACGTCTCCATTTTTAAATCCAAGTCACTAAGTGTGTTGATTTGAATGTTCCAAAGGGCCTTAGCGATCGATTGACTGCTTATCTATGAAATGTTTTGCACCTCCATTTCAATTGGTGTATTAAAAATGTTAAAACAAACACAGTCAACCTTGTTCAAATAGGAAATGCATCTTCATCATGCATATTAAATTAACATAGGTCATACCAAAAAATAATTTATCTCCACATTCATTCTGCAGATCATCATGTCATACAGGTCTACACACTAGGGGCATAACTGGAAAAATCTTCAAAATCATATAATGTTCTTCAATAGAAAATCCTAAAAACATTGAAAAACTCAAAATCCAAAAACATTGAAATATTCAAAATCCAAAAACAGTGAAAACTCAAAATACCAAAAACATCCATATAAAGTCCTGAAAAAATTCATCCAAAAACATTCAAATATGCAAAACAATCCCACATAACAACCAAAAAACATCTGAAAAATGTCCTGAAAAATCATCCAAAAACATTCAAATATCGATCCACATAATCCAAAAACATTGAAAATACTCTTGGAAAAGAACTAAAAACCAAAAATCAACCAATCAAAAAACTTGCAATAAAATGTCTTGTGAGAAACAAATACCCTAGCAGATATCCAACAAACACTTCGCACGAAGTTAACAAAGGATACGACTATCCAGTCAAACATCTGCAATTAACTTATCAGATTATCTTATCAATCGTATCATATCCATATCAAAGTGATTATTATCTTGTCTTAAACAGAAGAGGATACACTCGAAATCAGACAGGTCAGTCTTAAACAGGGTCCGCAACTTTCTGAGATTGGACATTATCAACCATCACATCGAGCAACTGAGAACGAAGGCACAAGGTCAGTATAGCTGCTGAATTTTGTCTGGGTCACTCTTTATCTTTTATCATTTGGTGACAGATATTGTTCCTATGCTACTCAAGGATGTCCACAAGTGACTAGAGGAGCCATGATGGGCATTATCTTTATCTTTATTTGTTGCTTGTTTGCTACGTGTTTGTTTCTTCAATGAGATATCTTTGCATCTTGGTTCCTTATACCCTGATGTGCTAAGCTTCATTGTTCAATAATAAGGCTCAGTGATGAATATATATTGGCGCAATAAATAAAGACATAGGTTCGTGATTCATTCAATTTCATTCTCATTTCATCTCATTTGCTTATTGCTAGTTTGTTGATTCTTTTCTCATCATCTCTTTCTAAATCATTTTCTATCATCTAACATTATTCTATTTCATAGGTTCATTCTCTCATATTCTATCTCAATATCGTCTTCACATCACCTATCTCTATCTCTATCAACTAACCATTCTTCTATCTTTCATCTCACATTCTTGTTTTTTTTGAGAGATCATTCATGTCTTTAATGCACAAACAATCTCTTGAGGGGGCATTACACCCTAAGTATCACCGGGGCATACTGGGGCATAATTTTTCATTTTCTTTGAAACAACGTTGTTCTAACATTGTCTCAAAGAGGGGCAAATGTAGACACCTAAAAATGTCTCATTGATCATGTACTAATTATTCATCTAATTAGTTAAATAACTCTTTAATTATTTAATCTTATTCTTCTAATTTCCTATTTCCTCATCATCTTACTTATTATTCTATTTTCTATTTCTATCATCATTTAATCATTTTAACCATGTTCTAAATGTTAATTAAATATTTATTGTTTAATTAATTATGGTTAATTCCCAAATTTAAATAGTCTTTATTATTTAAATAAATTAATTCTCAATTTCTATTTCTTATTCTATCATCATTTAATCACTTTAACCATTTTCTAATGTTAATTAAATATTTATTATTTAATTAATTATGATTAATTTCCTAATTTAAATAATCTTTATTATTTAAATAAATAAACTAATTATTCAATTTTTATCTCCAATCATCCAATCACTAACCATTTTCTAAATATTAATTAAATATTTATTATTTAATTACTTGTGATTTTTAATTTAAATAATCTTTATTATTTAATTAAATTCTATTTCTAAATAATTAAATAGTTTCTTTAAATTATTTAATTAACTAATTGATTCTTCTAGTTCTTCAAATTCTAATTTCATTTAATTTCTTATTTCTTCTAATTTATTCCAAATTCAATTACATGTGCATGATTTCAAAAATCAAATTGAAAATCAAAGTCAAGTTCTAAATATATTCAAATACTAAATTGAATTAAAATAAATTCAATTATTTGAATAAATCTCATGCAAAGATTAAATTAAAAATCTAAGTCTAAATGCAAGCACATGCTAAATTAATTAATTCAATCAATTAATTAATTAAATCATTTATCTCTCCAATCTCTATTTCCATCTTTCAGTTAGCTTTTTCTAAATTAAGCTTTCTTTGTCATCCTTTTTATTTCCTCCAATCATCCTTTTTCTTCTTTCAGATAGCTTTTTCTCAATCAGTTGACTCCATTAATCTATTCAATCTATTTGGTTTCACTCCTATATTCAGCAGTTCAACTATCAATTTTCATGTGAGCTCACCTGAGTTCCACCTCTTGATCAATCTGTTCCACCTTTCAATCAATCTTCTCCAAAAATCTATAAATTGAGTATCCAATCTCCATTTTCAACAATCAAGAACTTTGAATCTTTGTGTCACTTGCAGGTTACCAGCGCAATATCTGAGAGCCATCATACCATAGAGAAGAGAAGAGCAATGGAAGCGATATGCAATCTTGGAATAGGGAGTTTTAGTTTGGTTTGAATGATTTATAATTCTTATTTTTTGATATTGCATTATTTCATTGTCTTGTTTGTTAGATTCTTTGATTAGATAGGGATTCATGATTTCCCTTTTGCTTCTAATTAAGTACTTGTTTCAAGATGAATTTTACATGCTTACATTTTGGATGTTGTTGTTGTCAGTGGAGAGGTGAAGGAACCTGAAAATCAAAACAATCATAAGACTCCGAGGTATGTAAGACTAAAGCATTCAAAAATCAGATTATTGGAGATAAAAATAAAGGTGTGATGACTAGAAGAAGGATAGCTACTAAAGAGGTATGTTTGATTTCTAAAATTGAACCTAAAGATGTTGTTGAAGCTTGCAAAGATGAAAATTGGATGAGAGCTATGGAAGAAGAATTATATCTAATTGAAAAGAATAACACATGGGAGCTTGTGCCTAGACCTAAATATAAGAATGTGATTGGTACTAAATGGGTATTTAGGAATAAATTGAATGAAGCTGATGAAGTTGTCAGAAATAAAGCAAGACTGGTATGCAAAGGATATTCACAGAAAGAAGGAATTGATTATGAGGAGACTTTTGCTCCGGTGGCCAAACTTAAAGTTGTTAGACTGTTGCTTGCATATGCTGCCTATAAATATTTTAAGGTATATTAGATGGACATCAAATCTTCCTTTCTGAAGGGTGATCTTCAAGAAGAAGTTTACATTGAGCAACTTGATGGATTTTCATTATCAAATGATGGAAACAAGATATGTAAATTGAAGAAAGCTCTTTATGGATTGAAACAAGCCCCTAGGGCTCAGTAGGCTAGATTGGATAAGTGCTTGTTGAAATTAGGATTTAATAAAGGGACTTCTGATAGTAATTTGTACTTTAAGATTCAAAATGATAACATCTTAATTGTTGAAGTCTTTGTTGATGATATTATCTTCAAAGGTGATGATAACTTGAGCATGAAGTTTGCCAGTGATATGCAGAAAGAATTTGAGATGTCTATGATAGGTGAGATGGAATTTCTCTAAGGATTGCAGATTTCACAAACTGGAAAAGGTATCTTTATATCTCAAACTCAATATGTGAAGGAATTGTTGAATAAGTTTGGGTTAGATGACTCCAAACCAGTTGGAACTCCTATGGTGTCAAGCTGAAAATTATCTAAGAATGATGAATCTCTGAAAGCTAATCAGAGTTTGTACAAGTCTTTGGTTGGTGGACTATTATATCTTACTTAGACTAGGCCAAACATTATGCATGTTGTGTGCATGGCTGCTAGATATCAAGTTTATCTAAAAGAGAGTCATGTCATTGTCATTAAAAGAATATTCAGATACTTGAAAGGAACTGTGGATTATGATTTGTGGTATCCGAGGAATGATGATTTCATGTTATGTGCTTACATTGATGTTGATTGGGCTGGTGATGTTGATGACTGGAAGAGTACATTCGTTGGTGCTTTCTTTTTGGGTAAGAAATTGGTTTTATGGGCTAGTAAGAAACAAGATTCAATGTCCTTATCTACTACTGAAGCTGAGTACATTGTTGTTGTTGGTAGCTGCACTCAGGTGGTTTGGATGAAGAAAACATTGAAGGATATCAGAGTTATCTATGATGAGCCTACTATCATATAATTTGATAATTCCAGTGCTATCAGCATGTCAAAGAATCCAGTGCAACATTCAAAGACTAAACATGTGTCAATCAAATATCATTACTTGAGGGAGAAAGTTAGTGACGAAGAAGTAAAGTTGGAGTATGTGTCTAAAAAGGAACAAATTGCTGATATTTTCACTAATCTTGTGCCTACATATACATTTGTCTATTTGAGAAAAAAGTTAGGGGTATCCACCCCTCCTAATGAGAACTAGATGCATTGAGCTTCATCAATCTAGTGGAATTAATAGTCTTATCTCTTTATTCAGATTGATGAGTTGGTGCTGCTCCTCTGGTGGAGTAGTTTGATTCTGTATTTTAGTGGGAGATATTCATGAGGATGCATTTTGGGAAGAGATACATAATCTCTATTTGGTCTTTGGCATTGTTGTCAAAGGGGGAGAGATGCACATGAAAAATTGTTTTATCTGCTTGATCTTAGGGGGAGTTTGCTAGAGATGTGTCTTTCTTTGCATTGATTTTTTTTCACATTCGTATGTTTCTGTCAATTCCAAAGGGGGATATTGTTGGACATTGGGGAGATTGGTGGACATTGTCACTGCTAGGATATGTTGTTGTCATTGATGTCATTATATTCCTACTCTAGTGATTGCAGAATTGGTTCATTGTGATTATAGTTTGGTGTATGGAGTATCTTTAGTATCATTATATTCTTTCGTACTAGTTTTGGTGATCCAGGAAGCTTAATTGATCATATCATATTATCCAGTTTTGCAGTTTATTTATCTGATCAGTGCTTTGCAGAGTTCAATATTTCCTTTGGTATATTCCGGTATGATCAGATCTTGATCTGAGATTTTGGGATATTGTTTGGGATGGTCTTGTGTATCTTCATTTCAGATGGTTTGTGATTTGGTGCTCCACAAGCTATCTTTATTCATGAAAGTTGTTGTTGTTTGAGTGTGCTTGAGTTTCAGATGTTGATCGATGAAGATTTGATAAATGATGTTGGTGCAACTGTTGCTGATGATTCTAATGTGCTTGCTAGTTTTTCCTAATCATGTCCTATTTGTCCTGATGATCTGCATTGATCACTGTGCAAGTTTTTGGTGATTTTGCTAAACTAGTGATATTCTTCATGTTATCCGGTTTTCCTGGTGGTGTAGCATGTTGTGGTTGATCTTGGTGTGATTTTCAGTGGTTTTGCATGTTTGGAGACTTGAATTAGGTCCATGTTATGTTATGTAAATCATTATATTGGTTTGGTGGTCAATCTTTGTATCGTGTGATGTAATTTTGTAATTGTGAGTTGAGGGTTTAGCCGACCTTGTAGTCAAGGTTGATGAGTTGTATAAATAGGTGGTATTGTCATCTAATTTAGGTATTGTGGTCATGCCTGCATTATCAAAAAGTGGTGTATGTGTGAACAAGGATTAATATTTTAGTGTAGTGCATTTAGTAGAGATTGGTGATGCAGAGCAGACAATTGTGCTTAACTGGAACTGTCATCAAGCATTTGGAGATGCTATTATTGTAGTTCATTCCTTCCAGATTGTAGTCTAAATCTTGTTGTAAGTCAGTGAGACTTCCCTGAGGGTTGTAGCCTTCCGGGTCATTATCTTTTGAGCAGCGTGCTCTAGGTAGTGTGCATGAATGGATGTGCATTCTGCATTATAATATTTGCACATACTACTGCAAAGTATCATCTTATTGTGGGTACGTTCCCACCATGGTTTTTACCTTAACCAGTTTTTCCATGTCAAAATATTGTGTTGTGTAATGTGTTATCATCTTTTTTATCTCTGTTATTGTTGTAGTTTATCAGATTTGTGATTAAGTTTGTAGATCTGGTGAAAACTAATTCACCCCCCCTCAGTTTTCCCTCATTATTGTTGCCAACACTCTTACCACGGGGGCTTCACTGGTTAGGAAATATTATATCACATGCATTCATATTGGGGGGTTTAATATCCCAAAAATAAGGGTGCAATATATTTCCTATTGGTGAAAATAGGTGGTTTTTAATTTCGGCTATGAAAAAATACAATATTTGGTGAAAATAGGGAGGCTTTTGATTTGGGTTGTGTATTGGGAGGGGGTGACAAAAAAGGATTTTAGGGCAATATTTTTCTAAAATAGGGGAATTCTTTAGCATTCCATGAACGCATGTGCTATAACCCAGGTTCACTAAGTGAAGCCCCCGTGACTCTTACACAGGATATCCTCGAAACCATACATGTATCTATTTGAGTCAAGGTTACACATTCTCGAAACTAGAGAAAAAATCTTACATGAGAAAATCTCAAAGCTACACATTCACCTCTTGGCATTCACACACTCACCTCTTGGCATTTTTATTTACATTACATGTCTTAAACAGGTTGATGCACATTCAATATGAGGTGCTATATAGTTGAAACTAGATATCACTTGCACACACACACACGAGGATGAGTGGAACTAGTGGAATAGGGCTAGACTATTCTTACTCTCCTCCACAACATGGATCACCTAGATAAAATATCTAGGGGCAAGGTATCCATGTCCTCTCCCATCATTCTTCTCATGGATCACTTAGAAAAGCACATCTAGTGTGTATTCATGCTCTCTCTCTTCTTCATCTCATGAACTCATAGTTTTTCTATTGATAGTTCATGGATGATGATTTCTTTGACCTTTTATGTGATTAGTTGTGTTCGTGAGATGTCATTTTTTAAGAATGATATTAGTGGTTGAGACATTTTGATATCGAAGTCTTTTCAACTAGTTGACTTGAGGCCTTGTTTTTGGTCTTTAGCTTTTGTTGCATGTCTTTTTGTGTATTTGCCTTTGTTTGTCTTTTTGTATTTGGTTTACTTTTTTTTTTGTCTTGTTTTGTGTGCCCTTGCATATGTTTGAGTGAGTTAAGACCTTAAGATTGGGGGCTTGGTTCCTTGAAATTAGTGATGTCTTATACTCCTTGTGATTTTGCTCCACATTCCTTATCTTCTTCATCTCTCTTTCTTCTACTTTATCATGAGTATTTGTGTAAGCTCATACTCTTTCTAAAATGGGGGCTAAATGTAGTGTCTTAAATTGTATTCCCTTATAATTTAGTCCATATTTTGGGTCCTCACCTCAGTGTGCATCCCACAATGCCCAATTAATGTTGGAATCCAAGAACACTGAGAGAGGGGGGTGAATCAATGTTCTAACAGAATGATTAATTTTAACCTTATTAAAACATGCATACACCAACCGACATACCAGTACATATAGAATTGAAAGAACTAAAGCAACCAATAAGACAATCACATAAATGCATACCATAACAAATAGGATTATACATGGAAAATCTCAAAGAGGAAAAACCATGGTGGGATTTGTGACCCACAATATCAATCCACTAGCCATATGAAGAGATATTACAAAATATAGGGGTGTGCACTTGCAGGAAGGCTTACACCCTAGAGCACACTGCTTATTCACAAAAGGAGCCTCACTGAATACATACCAATCCAAACTACAATCCGAACAAATGACTGAATTGCAAAGATAGCATCTTCTATGCCTGAGTACAGTTCCAGTTAAGCTCTGTTTGTTCCGGTTTGAAACCCTTACATAAATATCCTCACATACTGGATCTCTCTCATATGTTTCGCATCTCCTTTTTTATTTCCTTCGTAATAGATATTCTCATCCATATCATGTCATATTCTCCTATCGATCTATTACACAAAATGATCTAACCAACTGACCTATATACCCTTTACAATTTATCATGCCTTATGTCGACTTACAAAGATAATTACAATATGAATATACATGTTGGCTAGATAACATAAATACATGAATATCAAAAACAATTTCTGATGCCAGATCCAAAATATGGTAGCCTCCAATACAGATAACTTGATTCTAAACCATGTCGGCCTGCATTGTCGGTAACCAAGAATTCCTTCCAACCTATCAGTGCTAGTGTCAGTGTAGTGTTTGTGAAGTGCCTATCGATACACAACTGAACTAAAATATGAAGCCAAAACAAGTTGCCATGTTGCCATCAATGACAACATATTGAAACCAACCAATTGAGTGTCAATTGCCAACAATTAAGTCTTGATTATGCCTTCATCATGCAAATATGGCTTCATTTTCATCTCATGCATTGCATGACCCCTTGGTCTAGCCCCAAAATAGGGTAAGACTAAGGCATTGTGCTCTCGTCCTCACTAAGATTAAGATGCCATGTTTTGGTCCTCCTTGATTGGGCCCTATCTTGGCCCCTTTTTGCATTCTTCAATTTGGGTTGGAAACCCCTCCCCGTGTTGGTCTATGTCAAAAAATTAATATAGTTTTTGATGGGTAAGTATATAAGGAGGCTTTCCCCTCTCATTTGCATATACAAGGATTGTGATACAAGGACATAAGAGTAAAATTATCATTATCAAGCATTGAATTATTAATCATCAAGCATTTCTATAGATCTTGAAGGGTGCATTCTTCATTCATCAATTATGGAGCAACATTACATCATTCATATACAAACATGTGTGTGATTAGGGTTTTTCATGTTCATGCCATTTCATACAAGATATGTGATTAAATTCAAGAAGAA
The DNA here is from genome assembly GCF_030272615.1 of Cryptomeria japonica. NCBI lineage: Eukaryota > Viridiplantae > Streptophyta > Pinopsida > Cupressales > Cupressaceae > Cryptomeria > Cryptomeria japonica. The sequence continues at coordinate 195,897,538 of NC_081406.1, forward strand.
AAGCATAAATTTCAACCATTGTAGATCTAAGGTATATCTTTCCATTATTTATTTCAGTATTTATAATATTTCATTCAAGGTTCATTTCTAAACTTAGGCAAGCCCCTATTCCCAACATATCTGCCTTTCTTTCTATGTGCAAGAAACAGGTATAGAGCTGTGATCTTTAGAATAGGTATTATTTATAGAGATGAAACAACCCTCTTTGGCATTCAGAAAGTTAGGAGGACCAGAGCGACAGGTGCTCTAGTCCTAACATTTTTGGAGCTTTTTCGAGGATCAAGTCCGAATCTGCATATAATACTAAGATCTATGTGTGTGCCTTAATTTGATGATTACAACTCATTGTTTTTGTATTTTTTCCTTTATTCTCAACACTTTAACCTAATTTCAGCATTCCAACTCACAAAAGAGGGAAAATCAACTCATCCCTTGAATCCAATTAATATTTTTAGTCCTTATCATGACTAGTTTGTGACTAAATCTACTGGATTCACCCCTCTTTTGAATGTAAGGGTAAATTAGCAGTTTTTGTCCCTCTCATGGTGGAAACCCTAATTTTTAACACTTTACAATATGGAAGGAGAACTGAGTTCTATGTTGGCTGATTTAGATGAGTGGAAAGAAAAGTATAAGAAGGTAATTGAGAAGATTACTTTCTTAAGAGGTTTAGTGGACAAGGGAAAGAAGGAAAATGATGAATACGAAAAAAAGCTTGATGGGAAAACCAAAGAATGTTCGAAGTTAGAAGAAGAAGTGACAAATCTGAAAAAAAAAGAACACAAATATGGTAAAGATCAAATTAGTAATGGCTTGAGTTTGTATGGTGGAAAAGAGATACTAGAATTTATCTTGCATTTTTAGAATAATGGAGATTTTGGTGAATGTTCAAATATTAATGATGAGAAAGGCAAAGGAATGAAGAATGTTGTTGAGAATAAGAAGTCTTTCATGCCTAATCAAAATTTTTGGAAGTCTATGATGGACTAGAGACCTCCTCCTATTTCTTCCGGGTATTTATCTTTCAAAGGAATTTTTTTTTCATGCAATCAAGTAGGACATAGAGCCTGTGAATAAAGGAATCAAATATAAGCAAATATTATTTCAATGGAAATTGTCATTATTGAAATAAGTTTGGTCACAAGGCCAGTGAATGCAGAAGTAGAATGAATATGAACAATAGTGTCATATCTTTCAATGGATATTGCTATGTTTGTAATAGATATGGGAACACAGTTGTTGGACATAGGATGAATAGGAACTTCAGAAGAAATGTGAATGGGAGTATGATGCGGAATGGTCTAGTATGCTATATTTGTAATATTATTGGGTACATTATAAGATTTTGTAAAAGTAGTAAAGGAAATAATGTTTGTCCGAAGAATATGGTAGATTCTAGTAGAAAAGTAAGGAAGTTGTGAGTAAATAAATCGGAAGAGAAGATTGAAAAAAATGTTGAAGGTGGTTCGACATCCACTAAGGGTGCAATTCCCTCTTCCAGTAATTGACTTAGACAATAGGGTCTGAGGGGGGAGCTTCAATGAAAACATAATTTGATCACTCTTTCTTTGATGTTGGGTATTCTCTTAGCATGGAAAATCTGTGCAATGTTTTTTTAGATGTTTTGAGCCTATCTTGTGGTCCATATATGATTTTTAGAGGTTGGGAAAATCGTGTATCAGCTTTTTGAAAAACCTAATTCATGAGTATTTATTTTAGCAATTACAATCATCTGTGTATTTTCAATTTGGGAAGGGAAGGAGAGAGAAGTAGCGAATTCAAGAGAAAATGCGTGAAAAGGAATTGCAGAGCAATGATTTGGCAAAATTATAAAAATTGTAAGTATCAATGATGAGCCTCGACCTAAGTATGAATTAAAACCTTTTGTTCCATTAGATATAGATTCGATTGGATATTTTTCTAATGTTGGTGATCATGTTATTTATAAAGATTTTGTTTTTTAGTATATTCATGTTGCTCTAGAAGAGTATGATCATGGGAAAAGTAGGGCTTTCAAGTAGAGTAATTTGGTTGATAGTTCATAGAGGTTGAAGAATGAATTTGAAAGCCTACAACACAAGTGCTGGATAGTTGGAACAATTTCTTGATGTTTAAAGATGAAGAAATTATCAAAATTATTCTTAGAAAAGTTCATGAAGAATATATCTAGTTTGATAAACCATACTTGAGTTCAAAGGAAATATTGCATGTTGTGACATGGTTATGTGCAACCAAAGAAGTGTTGATGTTGAAATCTGTAAAGAATCTTGAAGTGAATCGATTGAATAGAGTGATATTAGATGGAAGAGGTTTCAGAATTGATTCTATCAAAGATGTTGATGTGAGGTATGCAACAATGGGGATTGTAGACACTGAAAATTGTCCTAAGTCTTCGATGACACTTTTCACTAACCATTTTCACCTAAACTGATTAAATAATTTTAATTATTTAATTAGTAATAAAATTCTTCTTCTAATTTCCTATAATTAAATAATTCTTAATTATTTAATTATTGTTATTCTAAATCATTAATTAAATAATCTTCATTATTTAATTAATATTCATCATTATCTCTTTCTAATCTATTAATCTTGATCTTAATCGACTAATCCTAACCATTCCTCTTTGATTAAATAATTCACTTAATTATTTAATCCCCTTCTCCAAATTATTCTAATTAAATAAATTTTTAATTTATTTAGTTACCATGTGTGGGTGAGATAAATAAATTTTATTTATTTATTTATGGCCCATCTTAACTCTTCCACTTTCCAACTTTTATTCCCAATTATCTCTTCCACTTGCTAATTCACCACTAGTCTTTCCTTCCACTTTCATTTTGGGATATTTTGTTGATATTAGATGTTTCCAATATTCATTTTCACTTAACTCTTTTCATTTCTATTTCTTCCTCAATATTGGAAATGCAATTTCTTTTTTATCCTCACTTAACAAGTCCTCTTATTTAATCTCTAAGATGTTTAAAAGTAGGAAGACAAGATTCAATGGTTGGAATATAAATAACACAATCAAATACAAATAAAAACCATTATACCATACTAATTATACCTTCTCCTTTAGATTGGGATTGATGAAGTGGAAGATGTACCCTTGTACTCCACTTGTCTAGCTTTGCCCTTCTTGGTTGATGTAGATTGCTCTCCAAGATTGCACAACAAAGAGGGATGGAGTAAATGATGAATGCTGAAGGGATGGATATGGATGCCATGGATGCTAAGTGGATTTTTGACTATAGTGGTGATTCTCTTGATGGATTGCTAAAGCTATGTGGATAGCATAAGATTTCACAAATTGGAGATGAAAAATGAGGGGGAGGAGACCCCAATTTATAGATTGGAAGAGGGAGGAATGGATGGTCAAGATTGAAGATGGATCAAAGGTGGAGATTGAAGGAGAGGAAGCACATGGATTGAGGGGCCATGAGAGGACAAGGTGTGGAGACCAAGAGATTTTTTATAAAGGCATTTATTTTCTCCACACTCCACAATGTACATGGGGAAGATATCCCAAGTATATTGGGAAGACAAGAAGGAATTACAAATTCCTTGGGGGATGAACAAGAGAATTAAAATTATCAAATAATGAAGTGCATGGGAAAAGGAAATGGGAAAAGGAATTTAAAATTCCTTGGGAAGTTGAGAGACATGGGAGAGTGTGATATTTTGAAATCCTTGAAATGATTGAATTAGGTGCATTTAAGGTTGGGAGGTGAGGAGGGGACAAGTGGACTTAGCCATTTATGGTTATTGGTTGACTTGGTGGCTAATCATAGGGATTAGCCACTAGCAAATGATTAAGAAGGTGATTAGGTGGGTTAGTGAGAGATTAAGAGACAAGTGAGATTTGTAGGAGGATTTGACAAGAGGAGAGAGAATGAGTGGAGGAATTAAAAATTAAGAAATAATGTTAAGTGGGCTTCTAGAAGAATTAGGGAAAGTGATTTGTAGGAATCACATGACTAAGTTAATTAATTGTCATTAATTAACTAAAAGGGAATTTAGAAGAATTACATAAATTAAGAACTTTACAAGAATAGGGAATGATTAATTTATTTAATAAATCAATCATTGGACTATAGTGACAGTATTAATTTAATTTAATTCAATTAATTCTGTGAAGAATAAAGGTAACATAATTAAATCAATTAATTACACAAAAAGGATAAAATTAATTATATATTTAATTTAATTAATTTTGGACGTCTACAAATCTCATTCATTGATTATTTTTAGTCCCAAATCAATCTCAACCATCCAATCAATCTCATTTTTTCTATAAATTGAGTTCTCATTGCTCATTTTTAACAACCACGTTTCAAGTATCCTTATGCTGTCCGTTTCAATTTACTTTTGCTATCATCTTGCTTGCATCACACTTGCTTTGTAGGTGAGATCCACACATTATTTTAAGGAGAAAAAAAATGGAATAACATGGAAGGAGCACTCTTGTTTGGTTTGCATTTCATTTTAGTGTTTTGTTTTGATGCTTTTATTGAATGTGTTAGGACTTAATTTCATAGCATTTGGCTTTAATGTGTTATGATTTCCTTTTCCCTAATTCCTAACTCACATTTCTTGGTGAACCCAACATGAACATGTAAAATATGATAATTTTATGCGTCTTACATTTGCATACAGGTTTTATGTGTGGATTTATTATTTCATGTAGGTTTTATTTGCTAATTTGTTGTTGCATGCAAATTTTGGGTGCTGGTTGTATTTGCTAATTTGTTGTTGCATGCAGGTTCTAATTGCTAATTTTTTGTTGTATGTAGGTTTCAAGTGTTAATTTGTTGTTGCATGCAAGTTTCAAGTGTTTATTTGTTGTTGCATGCAAGTTTTGTAGAGTCTAAACAATGATCTACACAAGATTTCTCAACATGCAATGAATCACAACTTTCACGTAGCCTAATTAGGGGTTAAAATTAATGACAAATTTTCAATCTTTGGTTTAAAATTAACCCTACAATTCTCACATAGCCTAATTAGAGGATCAATGGACAATAATTCCTTACTTTAATTTGTTAAGTGGCTAAAAATGAATTTTATTTAGCCTAACTAGGATTTCAATTTGGTGACAATTTCACATTTCCATTTGCAAATTAGTTAAAATGAACCCTACAATCCTCATCTGGTTTAAATAGGGGTGTAAATTGGATAAGATGCAATTGGGTCTATTCCTTTTTGGTCAAGTGTTTTTGTTTACGTAAGGAAGTTTTGGTGTTGCTGATTTATGTAGCACCTTGGCATTCATTGGGAGAAGACATACTTTGATAACTACTTATGATTTCATGCAAGACGTTGTCAAAGATTAAAACATGAAACAAAGTGTCTTCATTTTTAGTATTTAAATCACATTTCAATTTTGGCTTAAAATGAATGTGTATATTCTGTGATTGACACACTTGTGCATGTGAGTAGACCCACTACTAACACACACTATCCTCTCCCCTAGCTCTTGTGGTCCTGGGTGCAAGAGAAAAGTGTTATTGAATGTCACATTATTTTTTGGTAGAGAACTTACCTTCCAAGTGTCACTTTGGCTAGTGAGAGGGAACAACCTAAGTGGTACTTCTTTAGCCTGCTATACAAATTAATAAGTTAAGCAAAAGTTGCGACTGCCTAGTGATGTGTATCTACACCAACGGTTTTCCCTCGGTATCCACGCTTGTGTGAGATGTGTAAAAATCCTTTCGAGAACTGGGAATGGGTTCTTAAATAATATATCGCCACATGGGTAGACATTGGGTTTTGCTAAAGTTCCCCCACCAAGAGCCAAATTGTTTTAGCAACCTTACCTTTTACTTGTTGACTTAGGCATTGTGATACGCACATGCCAAAGAAACCCCTCATGTACCCTTCAGCTTGAAATATAAAATTTCTCAAGATATTCAGGTCTTTAGAAATTTGAAGCTTGGTATGCCTAATAAGTAAGTGTCATGGAGGGGAGCCAATGCTACCAAGCTTCTATCTATCCAATTGAATGTGGTATTCTAGGCAAGGGGATTCAACAAGTATTGTCCTGGCCAAATTTTAGGATTGTAATTTAATGTGCTTTTATTTCATGCAAAAAGTCAAATAGCCATTTTGTCTTATGTGTTCATTGACAAATCAAAAACATAATTCCAAAACAAAGGTCACATCAAAATAAAGGATCATATGAAAAACAAAGACACAAACAACCTTGGTTATCAAATATCAAACAAAGTTTCCAAAAGTTCAAACTTGTCTCAAAATATTCCAATTTTTTATCAAACATTTAAAAGATCTCATTAATATGGCTTGTCAAAAAATTGGATACATTGGTTTCAAAATTCATGTCACTTAGGGTTAGGTTTTTCAAAAGCCAAAACTTAGGTCTTAGAACATATTGATTATCTTTCATAATTAGTCCTTTTCATATCCATTAGCCTCTTTTGCACTTAGGTTCAAAACCATTTTCCTAGGTCTTGGTCCTTCATTTCCATTGCATTATCATTATCCTACCAAAATTAGGTCTTTGCTTAGGTTGCATTTTGCATATTCCAAATCATTGGTCCTCACATATCCTTACCATATTGGCTTTATCATTACATTTTCACAAACTCTAGTCTTGTCTTAGCTTGATTTTTGTCATCATATCATATCCCTAGATCATATCATATCTTGAGATCATATCATCTTCATATCTAATCCTTAGGTCTTGTCATTATCATTTCCTTCTTTCATATAGTCTCAAAATCAGATTTGTCAAATTTGAAAAATTCAAAACTTTAGATTATACCCTAAGCTGTTGTTAAGAAGTCTTGACCTTGATCAAAATCTTGTTCTTTTGTCATCAAACATCATTTTGTCAAACCTAGATTAGTATCCAAGTGTATAGGTGAGACATTGTCATTTATCTTGTCATCAATGTGCCCTTTATCCTTTTAAGGTCTTGGCTTTTAATTTTAATTTCCCAAGGTTGCATCTTTAGGTTTTCATTTCAAAATTTTGTCCAAATATTCAAAAAATTCAAAAATATAGATTCTATTCTTGTCCTAGATTGCATTATCATTCCTTAAAATTGCATATAATTGCATCTCATTATCATCCCAAAGTCTAAAAAATCCAAAAACATAAGTTGCATTGTCATCCTTTTATATTGTATTTGTTAATTCCATTAGTTGCATTACATTGTCACATGCCTATTGAAACAAGGTCCAAGTCCAAGAAATCGCAAGAATCCACTTACCAACTTGATGCAGGAGCATCCCTAGTTCATAGCAATCTTGTATCAACCAAAAACACTTTCTTTTTGTTTCCAGTTTCAGCTTTTCGTTCTGCGTGTCCTGGTTTTGTCTCACCGGATCTCGTGAAGTTGGATTCTACTCAAAGACTTGATCATCTTTCTTATTTCTAGACTGCATCGCATTTGGATTATTTTCCGGCAAGATATCGCTATCAGTTTCCTTGACAATTTCCTGTTACCGGTTGACAGTTCTTGTTACCGGTTGCTTGGACCTATTTTGGTGATCTACTGTAACCCCTTCTGATGCTTGCAGAGTCTTGGGCATTAATTTCGATGTTCCTTGGCATGTGGCTGACCTTTTCCCATGATCTACACTTCATCCTTTGGATTTTCTAGAGAAATCTCTTGGCGGAGGTCAACCTTGTTAATTTTAAATGTTAGGTCTTGTTCTTCAGGTTTTGATCCCTTTTTGGGCCGACCGGATCCTTTGGATCGTATATATAATTACAATTGTGCATTAGAATGTAATCAATCAAAGAATCAAGTAGCTATACTGAGCGTAGAAGATAGATCTTAAGATTCAAGGTCTTGGTTGTGACCTATTCTGTATGTTATACCAGGCTTGTGAGCCAGTTATGATGTAACCCTATAGTTACCGGTTGGTTGTAATCAAATTTCATGTTATAGTTTAATCTTTTATGAATTGCCTCCATCATATCTTTGTGTTTTCGTTGTGTTTACTCTTGCTAACCGGTCCAGATTGATCTCTTTGAGGTCCCTCCTCACCGGTGATTGCTTCATGACCCATATTTATTCAAATGGATGATACGCATTTGAAACAATCATAATTCTATCCAACCCAACAAAAAGACAATATCGTACAACCAAAATTCATTCCAAATGTTGGCCCACCTACAAACATGCTACTAGAGTATGGTATGATTAAATTAGGACCACCACCAGATTTTGAACCAATGCAACTAGAATTTGGTAGTGTTCAACCTAGAACAAACCAAACAATCATTCAAAACCAAACCTCACATTTGCATCCAAAACATCAAAATCGTTGTTCAAACAAGACTAGTCCTAGCCCATATACAATTTGGTTAGAGAAAATCAAATAACACCAATCATAAGAGAATCAAACTTAGACTCAGAATCAGAATTAGAATTGGAATTTGAATCATACCAACTTTCACTTTCTTATGAGGCTAGACAAATATATCAACCTTCATATTCCAATCAAATAATTTTTCCTCCAATTCAATCAATATCAGAGTCATACCAATCTTCACGCTCTCATGAGACTCAACCTTCAAAACTCATCTATTCTTCCTACCATTCCAACTTACACATGGCTCAAAATTATCCAATCTCCACATTCCAATCATCCCAGCCTCCAGTACAAAATTTGTAACTCACACATTATTTCCACAAACCTCAACAAGCAAGTGTGTCAAACCAATTCAACCAAGTCCAAAATTAAATATCATTCAATCAAAACCAAATTTAAAACATTTCAAACCAATTCAACCAAGTCCCAAATCAGATCCCATTCAACCAAAACCAAATTCAAAATCAAAACGTTACACCAAAAAAAAACCATGTCAAAACCTTGCAAGGATTCAAATGCATCTCCAAATAAAGATAGCTCTTTTAGCCATTTCCTAAAGATAACCCTAAGCAATTCTTCTAAGAAGAATAAAAATCATGCACCCATGTCTAGTAATGGCTCACCAGTCCCTCATAAGAAAATTGACTCTCCACTGGCCTCTATTCCTACACCTTTTGAAGCTTTGCAAGAACCTTCCATATCATCCTCATCAAATTATACACCCAAGGATGAAATCCCCCAAGGGCTATCTACAATGGATCTCCATGCTACTCCTGTTAGCAATTTCACAAAAGGAGATTGTTAGCATCTTAGTAAGTTTGTTGGTATGAGGATATTGAGAAGGTTGTTAGAGATTGTTGATATAATTGAGAAAAGATGATTACTATCTTAATAACATTATTTTGTCATTGATGTCAAGCAATTGATTTTCTGATTTAGTATGATGTTGCCATATCTTAATGAGTATGTTTTGATAAATATAAAGATGTCAATAAGAGACACAAAACGAATGTGAAAATAAAAGGGGAATAATAAGTTATTCAATGGGCAACTATTACCGAGTTAGATTGTGATGAGATTATGTTGTTTTGATTGTTTTGATATCCTATATATGAGTATTCAAAGACTGAACAAGAAGGAGAAAATATTTCAAGCTATAGAATTAGTTAAGGCTTGATACTGTTCTATGTTACCAAGCAAGATGCTAGTCGGTAAACCCTAAGGTTATCACTATCGGTTAAAGAAGGCAGAATATCTATCGAGTGAAGTTCAATATTTACTGAGTAACAACTGAGTAATAACATAATGCATTGGATGGATAAATAAATTATTAAATGTAGAATACCAATGAGCTAGAGTTGATCAGATGATTGGTATGTCATGAAAGAAGTTTGTTGAGGATCTATGACATCGAAAATACAAGAGATAAAATCTACAATGCAAATTGAATGGTCATAACCTAGCACAATTTCAAAGGCGAGGTAAAATATTTTCAGATCGAAGGATACAATGAACCTAGTCATGTTTTAAGATCTGATGGCTAAGATTGATCATGGGAAATGTGATCAAGTAGATTAAGCGGTTAGGTATTGTTCATAAATAAGAAATTGTTGATAAACAATGCATGTGGGAAAAATAGAAGAACAGTGACATGACAGTAGTGATCACCGAGCACAGAAGATTGAAGATCTGATTGAAGAAGAGATTGAGAAGCCTAGTAAGAAGCAAGATAAGTCTAATGAAAAGATTGTTTTGAGCATATAGAATCTGCTTTAGCATTTCAGATGTGAAGTTACAGATATATTTTATTACTATTATTTATTTTGTAAGTGAGAGGAAATCTCTTAACCAAGTGGACTTAACAGTCTTATTTGTAAACCGTCTAGCAAGGTAACATTCTAAATGAGTGTTTGAAATCCTTTGACAGGGTCACTTCTTACAAAGTGCAAGACTCTAACAAGTCTGAGGGAAATCCCTTAACCGGGTCACATCTAGAAATGTGTTTTTGTAATCTGTAGCTAGATTGGCTTTTAACTGAGTATACTCTAGAAAGGTATATTTCTTAGTGGGTTCAAAATCCCACGGTGGTTTTTCCCTATTTGGGTTTCCACATTAAATATGGTGTTGAATGTGTTATGATGTTTTAAGTGTATCTATTTATGAGTATCAGAGCTTTGGACTCCAAAAGAAAATTTTAAAGGTACTTGAGGCAAGATTCGAAGATGTATAAAAGGGATGCACCAAAGCTGAACAAGTCAAGTTTCTCCACATGGCAGAAAAGGATGAAGCTGCACTTATGAGGAATTGGAGAATATGCAACATATTATCTGGAGAATGATTACATAGCACCTAGCACCAACCTGGTGACAATGGAAGAGATAAAGGCAAAGCAAGAACATATTCAAGCTATGATTGAAATAATATCAGCATTAACTGACTTAGAGTTTAATGATCTAGAAGGTTGCGATGATGCCAAAGTGATGTGGACCAAGCTTATATCTGTGTATGGTGGTGATGAACATGTTCAGAGAGAAAAAGTAGATATTCTAAGAGGTCAACTTGAATCCATGAGAATGAATGAAGGTGAGAACATAACCCAATATAGTACAAGGTTAAAGGAAACTGTCAATCAAATCAAAGGAGCAGGAGGAACTATTGAAGAAAAGGATGTAACAAGTAAGTTGCTTAGAACACTTCTACTTTCTTATGCCATTCGATTCTCTACAATCAATGAATTGAGGTCTATGCCAAACATGCCAGTCTCTTTGGATGCTACTATCAGTAAGCTACATGCATTTGAGTTAAGTAATTTTGATAACAGTGGTTCCTCGGTAAATAAAGTTGAATCTGCATTCAGTTCTTTTCATATTGGTGAATTTGATGATTACAATGATAGAATGTATAAGTATACTAAAGGAAATCACAGTGGAGCAAGTGAAAGATTTCACAAAAACATGGAAGAGGTACACAAACTATATGAAGAAATCAGAAAGCAAGAAGAGTTTGAAGCATTATTAGTCCGAAGGTTACCGAGAGCCAAAGGTAAGTATAAAGGAAAGCTACCTTTAAAATATTTTAACTATGATAGAATGGGACATATGGCTTCTAATTGTCTTGACAAATAATCTAGTGAAAAGAGAGAATACCAAGATGACAGATAGAAAGACAATCAATACAGAGGACACCAAGACTTTAGAAGGAAAGATAGAAAGACATGCCTAGTAGCTGATGAGGAATCCAATGATGATAAATCTGATGAGACTGATACAGAGGAAGTTGTTTATATTGGATGCTTCTTGGATCATAGATAGTGGATGCTCACATAAATAAAAATGATTCTTGGATCATAGATAGTGGATGCTCACATCACATGATAGGTGATAAACACAAGTTTGTTAAATTAGAAGACTATGATGGAGGATATGTAAGATTTGGTAATGATGCACCATGTCCAGTGAAAGGTAAAGGATCTATAACACTTCTTGACAATGCTAAATGTGATGATGTATACTAGGTTGAAGGTTTGAAATACAATTTGTTGAGTGTAGCACAACTAAACAATACAGGATACCGAATAGAATTCCAGAAGGGATGTGTCAAATTTCATGACAAACATGGAAAGCTGGCTGCTACAATTGTCTGTATGCTAAACTAGAAGATACCTAAACTGGGACACAAACAATTGTCTGTATGCTAAACTGGGACACAAACAAAAGGTAATAAATTTCATCTTGACTCAACTCAGAACAATTGTCTGTATGCTAAACTAGAAGATACCTGGTTATGGCATAAAAGGTTTTGTCATGTAAATTTTGATAACCCGATCAAAATAAGTAAGAAGCACCGAGTAAGAGGTCTACTGAGCCTGGAAAAACCTAAGAATGCAATATGTCGAGGATGCCAAATGGGTAAGATGACAAAGTCAAGCTTTACAAGTAAGTCCTACACTTCTAAAGGAATTTTAGATCTAGTACACACTGATCTTTGTGGTCCTATGAAAGTTCAAAGTTATTATGGAGATAAATACTTCATATTATTTGTGGATGATTACTCAAGAATGATGTCAGTTATGTTTTTAAAAGAAAAATCAGAAGCCTTTCAAATGTTCAAATGGTATAAGGCTAGAGTTGAAAAAGAAGCAGGAAGACAGTTGAAATGTCTAAGATCTGATAGAGGAGGAGAATTCATTTATGATGAATTTAACCTATTTTGCAATGATCATGGTATAAAGAGACAAGTGTCTGCACTGAGAACACCTCAACAAAATGGGATAGCTAAAAGAAGATATAGATCAATTGTAGATTGTGCCAGAACCCTGATGATAGAAAAGAGGGTACCTCAAACATTTTGGAGAGAAGCAATCAACACTGCAGTTTACACCTTGAACCGAGTACAACTGAAGAAAGGAACTTTGAAGACACCATATGAAATCTGGTATGATAAGAAACCTAATGTAAGTTATTTTAAAATATTTGGAAGTAGATGTTATGTTCACAAAGATGACATAAATGGAAAGTTTGATCAGATTAGCGAGGAAGGAACATTTCTTGGCTATTCTTCTAGAAGTAAAGCATTTAAATGTCTGATCAAATCATCTAACAAAATAGTGGAAAGTGCAAATGTGAAAATTGATGAATTTGTAGAAAGAAATGATGAAGAAAATTCCAAAGATCCAGAAAATTATGAAGAATTTGTTTATGTTCAACTGAGAAATCCTACTGAGAAAGTTGATGAAGAAAATGAAGAAAATACTCAGTTACCGAGTGATGAAGAAGATCAAACAGAGCATACCGAGCCCATATTAGCCAAGTATGTCAGAAGAAATCATGCATCAAGTTAGATTATAGGAGATAAGGATGATCTAGTGATGAAAAGGAACAAACTGAGACAAAACACATGTCTGATATCTGAATTTGAACCGAGGATAGTAAAAGAGACATTTAGTAATGAAGATTGGATAAATGCTATGACAAAAGAAATTGAACAAATCAAGAAGAATGAAACATGGACACTGGTCCCAAGACCAAAAGAAAAAAATGTAATTGGTACAAAGTGGATTTTCAGAAACAAGCTAAATGAAAAAGGAGAGGTCATTTGGAATAAAGCAAGACTAGTTTGCAAAGGACATGCTCAAGAAGAAGGAATTGATTATGGTGAGAATTTTGCACCTGTGGTAAAACTTGAAGGAGTGAGAACATTGTTGGCATATGTTGCTTACAAAAATTTCAAGGTATATCAAATGGATGTTAAATTTGCATTTTTGAATGGTATACTAGAAGAAGAAGTTTATATTGAACAACCTGATGGATTTATTAAAGACAAGACTAAAGATTAGGTATGTAAGCTGAACAAAGAATTATATGGTTTAAAGCAAGCACCTAGAGCATGGTATGAAAGACTGCACTCTTATTTGATCAAGATTGGATTTATAAGGACAATTGAAAACAACAACATGTATATGAAAAATGATGAAAACAATGGTATACTACTTTTAGCCATATTTGTTGATGATATTATTTTTTATGGAAATGACTCCTTATGCAAGAACTTTGGAAATGAAATGTGCAAAGAATTTGAGATGTCATTAATCGGTGAAATAAAGTATTTTATAGGTTTACAGATACTACAAATGAAAAATGAGATTTTTATTACTCAATCCAAGTATATAAAGGAAATCTTGAAGGAATTTGGAATGGAGGATTCTAAACCTATAAGTACTCCTATGACTACCAATTGTAAACTATCAAAGAGTGATGAATCTGCATATGTTGATGAGACACTTTACCGATCTATGATTGGAAAGTTGCAATATGTGGTTCACAGCAGGCCAGATATAGCACATGCAGTAGGTATAGTTGCAAGATTTTCTGCAAATCCCAAAGAAACTCATTTGACAACAATCAAGAGAATTTTCAGATACGTGAGAGGCATTGAAGATTATGGCTTACTATATCAAAAGAGAAATTTTTTTGACTTAAAAGTCCATACTGATGCTGATTGGGCAGAAAAAGCACAAGCGGTGGAGCTTTCTTTTTGGGAGATAGAATAGTAAGTTGGCTTAGCAAGAAACAAGGATGCATTTCACAGTCAACAACTAAAGCTGAATATGTTGCTGCAGCATTGAATTGTACCAATATAGCATGGATCAAACAACTGTTGGAAGGTATGAATGAAAAAGTTACTGAGCTAGTAACTGTAGCGTCCTAAAATTGTGACACTTGCAATTTCGACTGCATTTGGGTCTTCACGATGGCGACGCAACACTGAACCTGAATGGAGACCCCGAAACTTGCTCATGACACCAAAAACTGCATTTTTCAAGCACCCTGGCCTGATCCTCCTTGCACCCCACTGTCCCTGGAGGTGGGACCAGGGCGCCCAGCGCCCTGGTCCCTGGCCCTATTTTGGGCCTGGTCTCCTATGGGACTTCGGGTCTTTATGTTTGCAATTTGGAAAATAACATTTCCTGGTCGGCCTAAGGTCGGGAAAATCAGTCTTTTAACCCTAATTGGCAAGTATATAAACTACATTTCCTCTCCCATTTGAAGGGGGAAGGACATATGTGTACAAGTGTGAAAACGATATTCAAACATTCAAGCATTCAAGCATTCAAGCATTCCTTCGAACAATTGATCATTCTAAGTCTCCATTCAAGGCTAAGTGTTGCATTCAAGACAAGGATTCAACCATTGAAGAGGAGATCACTTACAACACATTACATGCTACAACATACAACATACAACAAACAACAACATCTATACCTTCGCATATAAGGATACCAACATCCTTACAACAAGGTATTAGTACTTGTTTTACATTACATTTACAGCATTTCTCATTTCTTGGTTAATTCCAAAACTGGGGTTTGACCTAAGGGCAAACCCCTAATCCCTAACCCCCCAATCGTCTTCGCTTTTCTGTGTGTAGGTTGCAGGTACGCGACTGAAATTGAAGATCTGGAATCCTTGTGCAGAGACGAACAGATCCCCCTTCGTTTCGCGGATTTTTCGGAGGACTGTGTGCACGCCGGGTGCCATCATCCCGTCAACTTTTGCTCAAATTTGCAGGACAGTGTCGTCTCAACATTTTACTGCTAATTCCAGGTCCGCAGCTTCATCCTATATCCCTAACTTAGTTTATAAGCGAATCTTTCTCACTTTCTATGCATTCCTAGTTCAATCTTTCCATCTACATTCTTTACAAAAGAGGGTATCCTTGCTATCACAACCCTTGAAACTCATATAGAATCCAATCTTGCATTGCGTGGGATTGGATCTTGTGGGTTTCAACCCCTCTTTTGAATGTAAAGTCCCTCCTAAGTGAAAACCATCAACCCTAGTGACTCTCCCTTCTCCCTCCTCGGAGTTGGGGAGGGGAGAACGACTAGGGTTCGATTTTTTCCGCTTTACATTTTGGTGAACCCGACGTGAACATCCTTTCTGATTATTCATAGTTAGATCTAAAAATTGGATTCCTTGATTACATTTCCATGTTTGATCTTTGGCAAAATTTTAGAGGTTAATTGCATAAAAACCCTAAATTTTCTTTTTAAGTAATTAAACTTGTGAAATGTTTAATTGTTGATGCTTGTTTCAGATCTGCCCTTCTATTACAAATTATCAATTCATATTTGTGCGTTAATTTTGAAAATTAAGTGGTTAAGTGTCAAAACCCTAATTTTTGAAACCCTCTTGATTCAACCTTTGACTTATAATTTCACTAATCAAAACACCTCCAAATCGGCTGTAACTTTGGATTTCGCAATAAAATCACAATATCTTTCATCCCTAAAAATTTGGAAAAAAGTTGCGAGGACCATGTGCACTCTGAGTGCCATCGTCCCCGACATTTTTTCCGAAATTTCGGGAGCGAGATCTTACTGTATTTTCCTGCTAAAATCCAGAATTTTGGCTGATTTTATCAATTTTAACACCTTCAAAATTACAGTCAAAGTTGGTCTAGTGATTGCTTGGATTGAGGCTTCTAATCATTCAAAAATTGTTGAAATTGAAATTTGTGTCAAAATTGTGTTTCTTACAGTCCTAAATCTGAAAAGTGTGTTAGCATTCATTCGAAATTTCAGTGATTTATTACAATTTGTGACTTTTGAAATCAGGTGCTTAATTACAACAACTTTGATTTCCGCTTTCAGAATTGAATTTTGCGTGAAATTGAGTCAATTTTTCAAATTTCAAAACTTGCATTGCTTTTGGTATTCCCTCTAAAATCATAAAATTCAAAATTTCAGTTTCCCTCTCTTTTTCAAAATTCAAATTTTGCATTTTTCGACAATCTTGGTAGGGTTCAATTTTGAGATTGCAACTTTAATTTGGCCTATCTACATATCGTAAAATCACTCAATTTTTTCAGGTTAGCTGTAAAATCATCATAACTTTCATCCCTGCAAATTTCGAAAAAAGTTGCGAGGACCGTGTGCACCCCGAGCGCCACGGTCCCAGACATTTTTTTCTGAAATTTCGGGAGATTGTCCTGATTGTATTTAACAGCTTAAATCTAGAAGATTGGCTGGTTTTACTAAAATTTGCTACCTCTAAAAATTCAAAATCTTCTCTCTTTCTTTAGTGCATGAGTTTTACAACAATAAGCCCTACTTACACTATTCCCATTAGACGAAGCCTTAGAATTAAGTCCTTCCAAGGTGTAATTACTGAGGAGATGGAACCTAATTTGAATGGCCTTTTTAACGAGGACATGGGTAATTCCTCTAATCCTCTTAGTGATGAAGAATCTCTCCATGAGGTTTCTGTAGAACAACTTTCAAAATTGGATAACCAATTTGATGATTTTTGATAAAGGATGTCTCAAGAATACCCTGGTAGCGAAGCTCTTTCATTAATTGAGGATCTAAAACGTATGGTTCAAAGTGATAAGAATGGAATTGATATTTTGCGTGGTATTGCACACATTGTGGGTTCGAATGTGATGCCTATGAAAAGTTGTGCCGAAACCTTAGGTTATACACAACCTCCTACTCAAGTTAATCATTCTATTCCTTTGGCAACTCCTATTGCTACTATACCTACTTTTACATCAAACATAATGACTACTTCAACACAAGACATTCCACCAATGATCACCAGTCATGGGGGCAATCCTTCTTCTTCAATTAACCCTCTTCCTTCATTCAATCCAACTTCTTCATTCATTCCTTCAGTGAGTGTTCCTATTATATCACCACAAATGAACATGACGCAAGGGGGCAATTCATTTAACCATTCCATTCCTCCTTGTAGTGTTCCTCCTTTCCAATCATCTCCTATGACTAACTATCATAATGTCCCACCACCTTACTCTCTACCTTCTTTCAATAACATAACACCTCCATCACAATCTAACACGTCTAATATGAACTCTTTGACTGAAGCGACCATTAACAATCTTGTACAAACTGTCTCTTCTTTACAGCAACAAATTGCCTCTATGAATCAATCTAAGTTTAGTGTGCCCACATTTGATGTTGCGAGCCCACTTTCTCTTGACATTGTTCGAGCTATCCCCCCTAAACATGTTGAAATTCCGCATTTGGAGCTTTATAATGGTAAGGGTGATCCTCTAACACATGTTAAGACCTTTCAAACAATATGTACTGATTTTGCTCATGACCAAAGGTTGCTTGCAAAATTGTTTACTAGAACATTAAGAGACAAAGCCCTACAATGGTATTGCTCGTTGCCTTCCTATTCTATTTCTTCTTTCGAACAACTTGCAAATGCTTTTATTCAACAATTTCAAAACAATATAAGTCCTAAAGTTACTTTGATTGATTTAATGCATTGTAAACAAGGTGTTAAAGAAAAAGTGACTAATTTCATTGGTAGATATAAGCATTTGTATGCTCAAATTTCTTTTCCAGTGCCTGACAATGATATTCAAAGAATCTTTATTTCTAATTTACAAAAAGATATTAGAGAAAAACTCCTATTTTCTGAGTTTACTTCTTTCCAACAGTTGTGCGCGACTCTTCACAATTATCAACTGACTATGAGTCAAATGGAACAATCACATCCTATGACTCCGAGTGATAAGGGTGATAGTAGTCAACAACCATTTGGGAAGATTAAACCGAACAGAGAGTCCATTAAATTCAATGAAAACATCATCAATAACAATGTGAATGCAGCATCAGGTGTGTCTCCTATTTCTAAGTTTTTCAAGAAAGAAAGAAAGTTTACTCCTTTGAATGAATCATTGCATAGTATTATGAATAAGTTATTGGAACAAAATGTGCTTACTCTTCCTCCTATAAGGAAAATTGATCCTGCAAAGATTACTTCACCTTATTTTGATAACAAATCTTTTTGTCAATTTCATCGTCAACTTGGGCATGATACTGAAAAATGTTTTGCTTTAAAGGGGAAAATTCAAGATTTGATTGATAATAATACTATTTCTGTTTCTGAGTGAATGATAAAGGCAATACATCTGTAGCTCCTCCTAACCAAAATCTTCAGATTTTCACTGATCCATTACCTTCTCATACCTCTAATGCGATTGATACTACTGATTCCTCTGTCTCACCTGATGATCTCGTGTCTATGACTCCGAATGTGATTAACTTTGTAGAGCAGCAGAAAATTCCTAAAGAACCTTCCATCACATTTGATTCCAGTGAAACTATCAGGGCACCTGATGGTCCTTTATATATAGTTGCAAAAGTCAAGAATACACCTTGCTGTGGAGTGCTTATTGATCCTTCTTGTATGGTTAATGTCATTACTGAAGAATTTCTTTTTACTTTGCAATTGAATCAAGTTATCTATGACAAAACAGATGTGGTTGTGAAACTATTTGATGCATTTTCTTCTCCTGCAATTGGTTCTATTACATTACCTATTGAGGTCCGTAACAAATCCCTTGATGTGAACTTTGCTATTATTCCATCTTCCAAACAATTTCGTGTGAAGCTTGGCTATCCTTGGCTATCTTCCATGAAAGCTATTGCTTCTCCTATTCACAAGTGTTTGAAATTTCCCCATAATGGTGAAGTTGTTACTGTCAATCATAGTCTCTTTAAACTAGCTGAAAGAACTTCTAGCGTTCCTCTTGATTACTTTTGGCCTAAACAATTCCAATCTCTTCCTCCGTGAAGTGATCATCTTTTCAAATCTTATCAAAAGTGGAAAACAGATATGATCCTATCTCTAAGTGAACCTAGAACACCCAAACTTGACATTCCTATCATTCTTGAGAAGGAAGTTCTTCCTTTGAAAGATAAAACTAATGTCGTTCCTCAAGAAGATTCCCAACCCATCCCTATGGATGTGACTATGCCTATGATTAATAAACTTCCTAAAAGTAGACCTATCCCTCCTCGTCATGATGGACTTGGTCTCCTTCCAAAACCAAATAATCCTCCTTTATATGGAGCAGTTCCTCCTCCTTCCTCTTATGGAGAGAAGAGACCTTCCTCTTCTCCTATTGTTCAGCCTAAGAGACCACAACCTAAACACCCAAGTGATAAGGATGAGAACATTCCTCCTCCTCAATCTTCTCAACTTCCTACTAAGACTAGACGAAATCATTTTGCACGTGAACGCCGGCGAAAACGTCGTCTTAGAGCTCAAACTTTGCAATCCCCAAAAACACCTTCAACTAGTATTATTCCATTTTCTCCTTAGCCGAAAATTGAGCCAAAATCTCCTAAACATAAGATGCATGATGGTCTTGATCTTGTGCGAGTTAAAGATCCTATTTTTATAAATCTTGATGATGATATAGATGAAAATGTTATTCATGATGCAAATGTTACTCCTGTTCATTCTGATAGTGAATATGAATATGTTGATGTTGATAACCATTTATCTAACGCATTTTCTAAAGCACTTATCCTAGCTCCTAGACAAGAACACCATGGCTTGGGATATGAACATAGCCCTTGTTTGGATCTTGTGATAGCTCCATCTACTGTGTTGGATGTTCCTCCTCTAGCGTGTTCCCTACCTTCCTGAAATACTGATCAGCAAGATCGGGGGGTAGATGACGTGCTAGACTAGTTTCATTAGCATAGAAGATTCTCTCCTCCTCTCTTTCGTTACTTCTTCTATGTGTTATTCTCATTCTTCTATTTGTTGTCCTTAGTGTTGTCTACTTGAGGACGATGCAAAGTATTGAGATCTCTCGATCTCTCTCATGTTGACTCAAAAGACACATGTGTTCCCTTCTTCTAGGTGACCTTCCTTGATTGGGGAATGAAGAACAATTATGCATACATACATATGATATACATGAATTATCATACAACATACTGACCCCGAGGAAAGCGAAGTCACCTTGTGCTTTGTGTTTTGTGTCTATTATCCTTGGGCTTATCTCACACTTGGGGGCTAAATCCTTGTGATAACGTGCTCCTTTCCTTTCATTTTCTTATATGTATCACTACCTTAAAGCAATCACCCCCGGTGAGGCGTGTGCGATCACTTTAACGTAGGGGGGCATACATCCCGTTCATATCTTTTCAAGATACTTGAAAATTTCTTGACAAATTTAGCTTTGCCTTGAAAATTTTTGATATCTTTCTTGCATGACTCATAGTGAGGGAACCTTGCTACTGACAGTCATGGTTCTCCCTCATGATCTTCCCTTTTACCTTGTCAATCGAAGTCGTAAGATCCTTAGTCCACTGGGGGCTTGGTGTATCTTGCCTCCTTGACGTGGTGAAAGTTTTTCAATGTTGTTTCCTTGTACTTTACCGAAAGTATGAGCGTACGCTTATACTCCCGCTAAAGTGGGGGCTAAATGTAGCATCCTAAAATTGTGACACTTGCAATTTTGACCGCATTTGGGTCTTCACGATGGCGACGCAATACTGAACCTGAATGGAGACCCCGAAACTTGCTCATCACACCAAAAACTGCATTTTTCAAGCACCCTGGCCTGATCCTCCTTGCACCCCGCTGTCCCTTGAGGTGGGACCAGGGCGCCCAGCGCCCTGGTCCTTCAGGACCACAGCGCCCAGCGCCCTGGTCCTTCAGGACCATAGCGCCCAGCGCCCTGGTCCCTGGCCCTATTTTGGGCCTGGTCTCCTATGGGACTTCGGGTCTTTATGTTTGCAATTTGGAAAATAACATTTCCTGGTCGGCCTAAGGTCAGGAAAATCAGTCTTTTAACCCTAATTGGCAAGTATATAAACTACATTTCCTCTCCCATTTGAAGGGGGAAGGACATGTGTGTACAAGCGTGAAAACGATATTCAAACATTCAAGCATTCAAGCATTCAAGCATTCCTTCGAACAATTGATCATTCTAAGTCTCCATTCAAGGCTAAGTGTTGCATTCAAGACAAGGATTCAACCATTGAAGAGGAGATCACTTACAACACATTACATGCTACAACATACAACATACAACAAACAACAACATCTATACCTTTGCATATAAGGATACCAACATCCTTACAACAAGGTATTAGTACTTGTTTTACATTACATTTACAACATTTCTCATTTCTTGGTTAATTCCAAAACTGGGGTTTGACCTAAGGGCAAACCCCTAATCCCTAACCCCCCAATCGTCTTCTCTTTTCTGTGTGTAGGTTGTAGGTACGCGGCTGAAATTGAAGATCTGGAATCCTTGTGCAGAGACGAACAGATCCCCCTTCGTTTCGCGGATTTTTCGGAGGACCGTGTGCACGTCGGGTGCCATCGTCCCGTCAACTTTTGCTCAAATTTGCAGGACAACACCGTCTTGACATTTTACTACTAATTCCAGGTCCGCAGCTTCATCCTATATCCCTAACTTAGTTTATAAGCGAATCTTTCTCACTTTCTATGCATTCCTAGTTCAATCTTTCCATCTACATTCTTTACAAAAGAGGGTATCCTTGCTATCACAACCCTTGAAACTCATATAGAATCCAATCTTGCATTGCGTGGGATTGGATCTTGTGGGTTTCAACCCCTCTTTTGAATGTAAAGTCCCTCCTAAGTGAAAACCATCAACCCTAGTGACTCTCCCTTCTCCCTCCTCGGAGTTGGGGAGGGGAGAACGACTAGGGTTCGATTTTTCCGCTTTACAGTAACTATATTCTGTGATAATACTAGTGCCATTAACATTTCAAAGAATTCGGTAATGCACTCTAAGACAAATCATATCTCTATAAAGTATCATTATCTTAGAGAAGAAGTTCAAGAGAAGAAAGTTGTGCTAGAATATATTAGTTCAAAGGAACAAATAGCAATATTTTCACAATGCCATTGCCAAGGGACACTTTTGAGTATCTCAGAAGTTAGTTAGGGGTCCTACCCCTATCTAGTACTTACTGATAGAGTTCAGTGGAAGCATCAATTCTATGAATCTAAAGGATAACTATTTATGAGTTGATTCTACTTTACACACTTTAGGAGGTTGTCTAAAGTTTTACAAGAAAAAGTCATTGAAGACAAAGATGCTCTGACCATGAATGAGACTGCAAGGAAATTACTTCACAAAGGAAGAAATCATGAATTAGTTTTTCTTTTTGGCATTGTTGTCAAAGGGGGAGAAGACTAATTTGTAAGGAACTAACAAAAGAAGCTGGGAGAAGACTAATGACTGGGGGAGAATTCCAACAAATTTTAGAGAAGTTTAAACAACAATCCGAATCCAAATCAATTGAAATAAATCATGTTGGTATTGCCATTAAAGTTGGTTTTGCCATCAATGCCAAAGGGGAAGATTGTTAGCATCTCAGTAAGTTTGTTGGTATGATGATATTGAGAAGATTGTTGGAGATTGTTGATATAATTGAGAAAGGATGATTACTATCTTAATAACATTATTTTGTCATTCATGTCAAGCAATTGATTTTCTGATTTAGTATGATGTTGCCATATCTTAATGAGTATGTTTTGATAAATATAAAGATGTCGGTAAGAGACACATAATGAATGTGAAAATAAAAGGGGAATAATTAGTTATTCAATGGGAAACTGTTACCGAGTTAGACAGTGATGAGATTATGTTGTTTTGATTGTTTTGATATCCTATATATGAGTATTCAAAAACTGAACAAGAAGGAGAAAAGATTTCAAGCTATAGAATTAGTTAAGGCTTGATACTGTTCTATGTTACTGAGCAAGATGCTAGTCGGTAAACCCTAAGGTTATCACTATCGGTTAAAGAAGGCAGAATATCTACTGAGTGAAGTTAAATATTTATCGAGTAACAACTGAGTAATAACATAATGCATTGGATGGATAAATACATTATTAAATGTAGAATATCAATGAGATGGAGTTGATCAAATGATTGGTATGTCGTGCAAGAAGTTTGTTGAGGATCTACAACATCAAAAATAAAAGAGATAAGATCTACAACGTAGATTGAACGGTCATAACCTAGCACAATTTCCAAGGCGAGGTAAAATATTTTCAAATCGAAGGATACGATGAACCTAGTCACGTTTTAAGATCTGATGGCTAAGATTGATCATGGGAAATGTGATCAAGCATATTAAACGGTTAGGTATTGTTCATAAATAAGAAATTGTTGATAAACAATGCATGTGGGAAAAATAGAATAACAGTGACACGACAGTAGTGATCACCGAGCATAGAAGATTGAAGATCTGATTGAAGAAGAGATTGAGAAGCCCAGTAAGAAGCAAGATAAGTCTTATGAAAAGATTGTTTTGAGCATATAGAATCTGCTTTAGCATTTCAGATGTGAAGTTATAGATATATTTTATTATTGTTATTTATTTTGTAAGTGAGAGGAAATCTCTTAACCAAGTGGACTTAACAGTCTTATTTGTAAACCGTCTAGCAAGGTAACATTCTAAATGAGTGTTTGAAATCCTTTGACAAGGTCACTTCTTACAAAGTGCAAGACTCTAACAAGTCTGAGGGAAATCCCTTAACCGGGTCACATCTAGCAATGTGTTTTTGTAATCTGTAACTAGATTGGCTTTTAACCGAGCACACTCTAGAAGGGTATATTTCTTAGTGGGTCCGAAATCCCACAGTGGTTTTTCCCTATTTGGGTTTGCACGTTAAATCTGGTGTTGAATGTGTTATGATGTTTTAAGTGTATCTATTTATTAGTATTGAATGATTTATTATCATAGTTGCATATCAGTAAAGGCTACCAAGGTTGAATCTGGTGAATATATTGTATTGTGAGTTTTTATGATTCAGCCGCCCCCCTCTCTCATCTTCACTAACACTAAAAGTTGTGATCCAAGTCCTTTCCATGCTTCAAAAGTTCTAAACCCAATGCCACCATTTTCTTCATTTCCCATCAAACCTATTTCAGAGGATCTCATTCAAAGTCCATCTCCCTCATGTTAGATAATTGATTCCTTCCTAGAATCCCCCACATATATCCAAAGTCCAACCCCATGTCAAGAGGATAATTTAGAGCATGAACAAATGATTCCTAAAAAAAATCAAGATCAAGATCTTGAAACCTTATCATTCCATCAAATTGTTGACCAGGATCCCATCTTCCCAGGCACTCATAATGATCCCCTATTCTTGTCCATTCTATCCAAGAACACAACACCTTTTCAAGTCCCATTGGCATTCCCCTCCCTGAGACAGATCAAGACATCTCTTCCATTCTTCCTGATAAGCCCATTGAAATCCAAGAGCAAATAACCTTTAAAGAGGAATCCAATAATCTTCCTCCTTGTCAGGATCAAAGTATCCTTCTTGATTCATGTCCACCACAAGACCCTATAATCCCTTTAGATCCTCCACATGATCCCTTTTTTCCTCCATCTCCATGTCCTAATCCTCCATATACACTCCAAGATTTCATTTCTTTTAATTGTTCCATTATTCCTCCCATTCCATCTCATCAAGAGCCTATCACTAATCCATGTCCACCACATGATCCTAATTCCCCTCATGATCCTAATCCATCTAGTGATCCCAATCCTCCTCATGATTTTAGCATGTTGAAACAAAATGTTCATCAATCCCATACATACACAATGGGTTCCTCAACTATGGTCTAATCCGATCTACAATTTACCTTGATATCCTTCAACATTTGCTTCATCCACAAAACTTGAGTGCAATTAGTTGTTGCCGCAACATATTCAGCTACTTCAGTAGATAAAGAAATGCGTGACTATTTTTTGTTGATCCATTAAACCATTTTTTTTCCAAGAAAGAAATCTCCACCAGAAGTGCTCTTCCTATCATCAGTATCTCTTTCCCAATCCGAATCTATATATGCACATAAAGTGAAGTTATCATCTCTAGAATACCATAAGCCATATTTTGTTGTTCCTTGCAAATACCAGAATATTCTCTTTACTGCACATTCATGATTTTCTTTAGGATTACTTTGATATCTTGAAACAATACTTATTGCATTCATATTATCTGGTCTAGTTTGAGTTAAATATAACAGGCCACCAATCATAGACTTACACCTTGTCAAATTTACCGACGCAGATGTGTCTTTCATAGATAATTTCTCACTTTTCACCATAGGAGTACTTACCAGTTTGGAATTATCCATACCAAACTTCTTCAACAATTCCCTCAGATATTTAGTTTGATAGATAAAAATGCCTTTGTTAGTTTGAGTAATCTACAAACCTAAGAAAAATCACATCTCACCAATCATGAACATTTCAAATTCATTCTTCATATTATTAGAGAATTCCATGCACAATTTATCTTCACCTCCAAAAATGATATCATCAACAAATACTTCAATAATCAAAATATCATCATCAATGATCTTGTAATATAAATTACTGTTAGCACTACCTTTAGTAAAACCAAGCTTCAAAAGATATTTATCCAACCTTGCATACCAAGCTCTAGGAGCTTGTTTCAATCCATATAATGCTTTCCTTAACTTGCAAACCATATCTTTGTCATTTGTCAGTGAAAATCCATCAGGCTGCCCAATGTATACTTGCACAATGGGTTCCTTACACAAAATGTTCATGAATCCCATACATGCACAAGGGGTTCCTCCACTTTGGTCTAATCTAATCTACTTCAAGATCCCATCATTCCCATCATATCATATCCACCTCAAAATGGATTTGCATCTTCCTCCTGAAGCAAAGAGTATCCTACAACTCAAAATTTTTATAAAGGCACAAGGGTAGAACTTCACAAGAAAGAACCCCTCCATATCAAAGAAGATCTTAATGGTAATGGCCCTAGTGACATTCTTCAAGATATTGGTATCCCTCCATCAAAATCCAAATATATGCCTTCCCCTTTATCCCTTCCATCCATTTTAGGTCCTTCTATACCTCCATATCCTATTCAAGGTCAGAAAAGGCACACATCTTCAAGCACCTTCCATCTATCCAAAATACCTTCATATCATTCCTATCCATTCATACATTCCTTTCCACCTCCAAGCAATTTGGATGCCAAGCATAAAATTCATAAGTCTAGCAATCCACATGTATTCAAGGATCAACATATCCAATTTAATCAACATGTCTAAATAAAGAAAACTATGATCCAAAAAGAAAAAGAAAAATCTAAAAGGCCACAAAGACTAATACAAGAGAATCCTTAGTTCATAGCAATCTTGCATCGACCAAAAAAATTTTCCATTTTGTTTTGCTTTGTGTTTGTACTTTCAACATTTCTTTCTGTGTGTCTTGGTTTTGGCTCACCATATCTTGTGGAGTTGGATTCTACTTCAAGACTTGATTATCTTTCTTGTTTCTAGACTGCATCACATTTAGATAATTTTCTGGTAGGATATCGCTATCGGTTTCCTTGATAGTTTCTTGTTATCGGTTGACAGTTCTTGTTACCGGTTGCCTGGACCTATTTTGGTGATCTATTGAAACCCCCTCTGAAGCTTGTGGAGCCTTGGGCATTGATTCTGATGTTCCTTAGTGTGTGGCCAACCTTTTCCCGTGATCTACATTTCATCCTTTGGATTTCTAGAGGAATCTCTTGGTGGAGGCTGACCTTGTTTATTTTACACATTAGCTCTTGTTCTTTAGGTTTTGATCCCTTTTTGGGCCGACTCGATCCTTTGGATCATATATAAAATTATAATTGTGCATTAAAATGTAAGGAATTAGAGAATCAAGTAATGAGACTGTGCATAGAAGATATATCTTAAGATTCAAGGTCTCGATTGTGACCTATTATGTATGTTCTACTAGGCTTGTGAGTCGGTTATGCTATAACCCGGTTGTTACCGGTTGGTTGTAATCAATTTTCATGAAATAAAACAATCTATTTTGCATTGTCTCCATCATATCTTTGTGTTTCCATTGTGTTACTCTTGCTGACCAGTCCTGATTGATCTCTTTAAGGTCCCTCCTCACTAGTGACTGCTCCAAAGACCCACCAAGAAAAGGAAAGAAAATTCAAAATCTATATGGGTTCTTAAGGCACTTGTAGAGTCAATGTGTTTCAAGGAACTACAAAAGCATGAAAATAAAAAAACAATGTGGATTCCAAAGCAATTCATAGAAGCACAAAAAGAAGCATCGAAATTGGCATCCAAAATTTCTATTACTCCATCCAAACCTTCCAAATCTATTCCTCCATCACCTCTTTCATCCATTTTGTACCAATGTCCATAGCCATTTCTCCATCCAAATCTTTAAATGTTAGATCCACTTTCCTTCCATTAGTCCACCACCCCTCAAGGTGTGTTCCAATGTTGATCTTGTCAAAAATTCCATTCGCTCGAACAATTATTCCAATACCCTCTCCATTACCAAATGCATATTTTCCATCCTCCCATCGCTCTAATCCAATATTTTGCATAAAATCTTACCTTATTCCCATCTCATTTCTATATCATTATCCTACCAATGCCTTTGAGCATACTTTTAAATAGTCATGGTCCATTTTTCATTCCTATTATCCAAACAATAAGAAGCTTGAGTCCTTCTTCCATCCCTTATCATTTCTCCATTTTATGCTAAAAATTCAAAATACAAAACAAAAAGTGAAGAGAAATCATTCATCCACTGGTGAAAAACTGGCAAACTGGTGCCTTGGGAAAGTACCATGATGAAAACCTGGCAAATAGGCATCATACATAATCTATGAACTCCTTGCATACCATACTTGGGGGTAGGTATGTCCATCCTATCCTATCATACCCTTGTTATACCCTTCATTTTCCTATCGTCCCTTATGTCCATATTCCCCATTTCCACCTTTGATCTTGACAAAGCTGAGGATCTTCATGAACATCACACATCCTTTTTGTAGCTTTCAATCTATCAAAACTTTTGGTCTTTATCCATTGGCTTACTACAACCTTTTATCCATATTCCTTGGCTTATTGCAACCTTTTGTCACTATCCCTTAGCCTATCCCAACCTTCAATTCACATCCCTTATCCATTTTTTATCCTGCTTATCTTATCCATATTCTATCACTATCCATACACTCTTTTCTGTACCTTGATCTTGATTTGACATAAGGACATAAAATGTAAAAAAATGATTTCAAAAACCTCATGCCATGCTATTTCTTTACATTGTCATATCTAGTCCCTTATCCCATCTCGTGATAGCCCTTGGAAATTGAATTCACTGTATCCCCATAATAAGTGGCCTCTATCTTCCCTTTATTCACCAAGATTTTGGCAAGCTTATTTACCCATTCATCATATTCCTTGCCTTGCTAGACACTAGGGGCAAAAATCAATAAAAATAAAATGAAGTCTTGGAAAAATCAATAAAAAGGAAAAATGTCCTTAAAAAATCACTAAAAATCAAATAATGTCTTGAAATAATCCAAAAACATTCATAAAACATCCTGAAATAATTCAAAAACATCGTAAAATGTCCTACAAAATGCACAAAAAAAAATCAAAAATTTCAAAAACCCTAAAAATTGGAAAAAGTAAAAAATCCAAAAATAATCATTTTCATTCTGTCAATAAATTGTCTCTATTGTACATAGATAGACATTTGATTGGGCGTTAGACAAAATAACAAAAATATTGCACTTAAACAAAGCATGTAGCAACAGATGAACTATTCAATCAACCAGGCATTCAAATTGGTCAACTTGTCTTATCAATCAATCAACATCAATATCATTCATCCTTGTCAATATTATCATGGGTTTTATACAAGGTGTAGTATACTCAAAACTAGACTGTCCTATCTTAGATGAGGTACTGTATTCCTTGAAACCGAGCAATATGATCATCCTATCATCAAAACACAAAATTATCAATTTTGACAACAAGATCATAATGGTTGTTTGACTTGTTTGAATTTGTGTGTCTTTTCTTTTATTGATTTATCTTTGATCATGTTCCTATGTTGCTCGATGATGTCATTGAGTGATTTAGAGTGGCTAGGATGGCTTGTGGTCATTTTTGTTTTTGTTTTTAGTTTGTGGGGTGTTTCATAAAATTCTAGGGCAAATATGTCTTCGGTGTCTGTGTTGGCACATTCACATTGTAGTTATCGCATATACCTTGACCTTTGACACACATAATACCTTAGGATGGTTGAACAATTCCTTGTCTTCAACATGGCTATTTTACACAAAGGGATTTTCTTATCGCCCTGGCCTTCATTGCCATGGTGTGTTCCATCCATTTTGACATATCAAATAAAGGTTCTCACCTACTATTAGCATTTGTGAAAGAAAGATTTCATCAAACTAATCATTCTTCCCTCCATACTAACCATTTTTATCTTTCCTCATATATCCTCTTTCATCTAACATTCTTCTCGTCTTTTGATAGATCATTCATTTCTTTCATACATAAACAATCTCTCGAGGGGGAATCCTACCTCCATCCCACGATCTACTAGGACATGATTTCTCAAATTTTTATTTGAAATAACACTCAGAATCGCATTGTCTCAAAGAGGGACAAAATGTAGACACTAAAAAATTGTCCTAAGTCTTCGACGACACATTTTACTAACCTTTTTTCATCTAAACTGATTAAATAATTTTAATTATTTAATTAGACTAATATTCTACTAATTTCTTATAATTAAAGAATTCTTAATTATTTAATTATTTTTCTTCTAAATCATTAATTAAATAATTTTTATTATTTAATTTATATTCATCATTATCTCTTTCTAATCAATTAATCTTAATCTTAATCGACTAATCCTAACTATTCCTCTTCAATTAAATAATTCACTTAATTATTTAATCCCTTTATTCTTAGCTAATTATTCTTCCATGATTAATTATTTAATCCCCTTCTCCAAATTATTCTAATTAAATAAATTTTAAATTTATTTAATTACCATGTGTGTGATGTCCCCTACTGGTACAATGCCTAGTTAACAATAATAAGTCTATTCAATATGATTATAGTTTCTACAAATTCTACTTTAAGGGAACATTTCTAAATACATCTAAGAATATAACTCCATATTAATCATTGACTAACATTAATTGTTTATTGTGCATGATTTACAATAAAAAGAAACTCATAACATAAGTTAGATCATACCTTAACCTATAGCTAAAAACTTGATTATGGATAACCCTGCAATCACAAGAATGTGCACACACAATAACTACAACATTTACGTATTACGAGTCAGTCTAATTTAATAAAACTAACATGCAGACATTGTTAGGATAACCGATGGACAACTGAGAGGGGCGGGGGGGTGAATCAGTTGTCAATAGATTATATTAATCAAACTGCTTTATAACCCTTAACCAGAACACATAAATAATGAATACTGGAATAGAAGAAACAGATACTAGTAAGCAATAAAACTTAAGAATGAAACATAGAATTAACACAATTCAACCATACTACATAACACAATGATTTATATGTGGAAAACCCGGTAAAGGGAAAAACCATGGTGGGAAGCCTACCCACAGTCAGATGATACTTTTGCAGAAAGTATGTGATACAATAAGGGGCCTACACATGCAGGAAGGCACACTACCTAGAGCGTACTACTCATTACAAAGGAGTCTCACTGACTGCAAAGAGGTTATAACCACCTCAATATAATCGGACAATAATTCAGAAGAATGAACTACCAGTGATAGCATCTACCATGCCTAATTAGAGTCCCAGTTAAGCTCAATACCAGAGGCCTTTGACCTCTTACATAAACCCAGTTCGATCACCTATGATTGACCAAATTTCCTTCGCATATGACATTTTATTCCACGACCACGACCATTGCCACCACATGATCCACAATGAGATCTTACATCAATTTATATAAACCCTAAGGCCTAAACTGATTAGGTCAGCCACCTAAAAGATATTACAATAAGATCATTACATACATCCACATTACAATGATATGCCATGTTGGCTTTAGACTAAAACAACATTAAACAATCCATAAATCATCCTGGTAATGTGTAGAGAACACGTTAACATGATATTGATCCATAATCTAGATAGGTACCAGACCTAATTTGGGTCCACCACACCAAAGCGATGTCTCCAATCAGTCAAGGCATGATCAAGGATCACCTTCTGCATCCTGAATTCCATCTAGAAGCCACACCAACACCACTTATGCATCATGTTAAAGATTCTTAGTAAAAGCTCTACTAGTAAAACCTTAAACCCTTACCAGTAATATTAGTTCTTTTACCGGTAACCAAAACTTGTCTGTCGTTAACCAGTCATAACAGCTAATGTTGACATCAATAACAAAACATCAATGCAACACATAATTAATTCCGTCATCTTGCTAGTAATCTCCCCCTTTGGCATTGATGACAACACTAGATGTGAAAAAGAAAACATCTAAGTGCCAAGAAATGCCAAACATTTCTCATAGAAGATACAATAATAAAAAATTGAGAAATCACAGCAACTCCTCCTGAGGAGTGTAGTCCAATCTGAAACTAATCTGAATCTCTCTCCCATATAACATTATTTTTCACATATAACTCTCCCCCTTTGACATCAATGCCAAAGATATGACATAGATATCAACATTTTATGAATCTTAATGTTGACTACTCCCCCTGAGTAGTTGCACCACTACATCAACCCAGAGCAAAGGATAAAGTTGATGATGCATACCGGAATCATGGTCTGCTCCATCAATTAAGTTTTTTCCAGAGGGGTATATACCCCTAACCTATCTCTCATATACTCACATGATTCCTTAGACAATGGTTTAATGAATATATCTGAAATTTGTTCTTTAGTGTTCACATAAACCAATTTGACTTCCTTTTCTTCCACCTTGTCCTTCAAAAAGTTATATTTTATTGATATGTGCTTAGTCTTAGAGTAAAATACTAGATTCTTAGACATGTCAATAGTTGCAGAGTTATCAAAATAGATAAATACCGGTTCACTACAATTTACCTTGATATCCTTCAACATTTTCTTCATCCACAAGACTTGAGTGCAATTAGTTGTTGCTGCAACATATTCATCTTCTGCAGTAGATAAATAAATGCATGACTATTTTTTTGTTGATCCATGAAACCAATTTTTTTCCAAGAAAGAAAGCTCCACCAGAAGTGTTCTTCCTATGATCAGTATCTCTTGCCCAATCTGAATCTATATATGCACATAAAGTGAAGTTATCATCTCTAGAATACCATAAGCCATATTTTGTTGTTCCTTGCAAATACAAGATTATTCTCTTTACTGCACATTCATGATTTTCTTTAGGATTACTTTGATATCTTGAAACAATACTTACTGCATTCATAATATCCGGTCTAGTCTGAGTTAGATATAACAGGCCACCAATCATAGACTTATACCTTGTCGAATTTACCGGTGCATATGTGTCTTTCATAGATAGTTTCTCACTTGTCACCATAGGAGTACTTACCAGTTTGGAATTATTCATACCAAACTTCTTCAACAATTCCCTTAGATACTGAGTTTGATAGATAAAAAAGCCTTTGTCAGTTTGAGTAATCTGCAAACCTAAAAAAAATCTCATCTCACCAATCATGGACATTTCAAATTCATTCTTCATATTATTAGAGAATTCCATGCACAATTTATCTTCACCTCCAAAAATGATATGATCAATAAATACTTCAATAATCAGAATATCATCATCAGTGATCTTGTAATATAAATTACTGTCAGCACTACCTTTAGTAAAACCAAGCTTCAAAAAATATTTATCCAACCTTACATACCAAGCTCTAGGAGCTTGTTTCAATCCATATAATGCTTTCCTTAACCTGCAAACCATATCTTTGTCATTTGTCAATCAAAATCCATCAGGCTGCTTAATGTATACTTCTTCCTCAAGTTCACCATTCAAAAATTCACATTTAACATCCATTTGATAGACCTTATAGTTCTTGTATGCTGCATAGGCAAGAAATAGTCTAACAACTTCAATTCTAGCTACAGGTACAAATATCTCACCACAATCAATTCCTTCCATTTGAGAATATCCTTTACAAACTAGTCTAGCCGTGTTCCTTACAACTTGACCATCCTCATTTAGTTTATTTCTACAAACCCATTTAGTTCCAATAACATTTTTATTTTTAGGTCACGGAACTAAAGTCCAAGTGTTATTCTTCTCTATATGATCGAATTCATCTTCCATAGCCTTTAACCAATGTTTATCTTTACAAGCTTCAATAAAAAATGTCGATTCAATTTGAGAAATAAGACATACCTCTTTATTTGCCAGTCTTCTTCTTGTCATAACTCCCTTGTTCCTATCTCCAATGATTTGATCTTCAGAATGATTTAACCTTACATACCTTGGTGTCTTCTGAACTTCAGGTTCACTATTTTGATCATCAGTCACAGTTGAATTTTCTGATTGTACTGGTGTAACTGTCTCAGTGTCTTGTACAGGTTGAGGCACTGTCGATTCAGTTATGATCATTTCCACTACCGGTTCCCTATCATATGATATAGATTGATCTTTGTATTGCTCATCCACTTTCACATTTGTGCTCTCCACAATTTTCTGCAATCTTTTGTTATAACATCTATATTGTTTGCTATGAATTGAATATCTAATAAATATCCCTTCATCACATCTAGGATCAAACTTCCCAATTGAATTATCCCTTTTGATATAATATTTACTTCCAAAAATTCTGAAATATTTAATAGTAGATGTATGTCCAAACCATAATTCATAAGGGGTCTTACTGGTTTCACCTTTGATGTGAACTCTGTTGAATGTGTAGGCTATTGTACTCACTGCTTCTCTCTAGTAGATGTAAGGCAATTTGGCTTCCATCATCATGGTTCTTGCTGCATCAAAAATGGTTCTATTCTTCCTTACCACTACTCCATTCTGCTGAGGAGTCTGGGGTGCAGATAACTATCTCTTAATCCCATTTATCTCACAAAAACTGTTAAATTCATGAGAAGTGAACTCACCGCCTTGATCTGATCTCAGACATTTGATTTTCAATCCAGTATCTGTTTCCACCTTTTCTTTAAAGATCTTGAATTTCTCAAAAGCTTCAAACTTCTCCCTTAGAAAAGTCACCCACATCATTCTAGAATAATCATCAATTATCAGCATGAAGTATCTATCACCTTGAAAGCTTCTAGTCTTTGCTGGACCACATAAGTCAGTATGAATGAAATCAAGTGCATCATTAGATTTATCATGTATTCTTTTTGTAGACACCTAAAAATGGTCAACGCTTGCGGAGTCATACTTTAACATTTGCGCATTGCCTTATTTTAGGTTTTTGCTTCACATTAACATTTCTCCTATGTCATGCACTTGGTCTTTATCATTTGCGAGCATCAAGTCATTCTTCTACATTCTTCATTCGTCTCACTCTCAAATTTGGTCTTGTCGACAACACTCTCCAGTCATGATTTTGATCGATCTTATCCTGTCGCATCAATGTGCGTGCTCATTTGTCATCATTTTGGACATCGTCAATCCTAATTAGGGTTTTATCCTTTTATCAATCTTATCATCTGGCGATTGATTTGTCATCAATCCTTATCATTTTCAATCTTGTCATTTTAACGATCGATTTGTCATCGATCGTTGTCATGTTCGATCTTGTCATTTTGCGATCGATTTGTCATCGATCGTGGTCATTTTCAATCTTGTCGTCTTGCAGTCTATTTTGTCATCTTGTCAATTTTGTCATTTTGTGATCGATTTGTCATCGATCGTCGTCTTTCTCAATTTGGATCAATTTGTCATTGTTCCTCGTCAATTGGCGCATTTATCAATCAAATCATTTTATCAGATTGATCAATTTGTCATCAGAATAATAATCGATATCAATTATCTTTCATCAAGACCTAATTGTCATCTTTGCATTGCTAATTCATCTTCTAGGGTTTCATGATTTAATCATTTAACCTTTTTTGTCATTTTTCTCTTTAGGATTAATAAATTATTTATTTATCCTAAGTCTTCTCATCACAATTAAATGATCATTTAATTGGCTAATTATTCCTCTTTTTGTGAATTAATTAATAAATGACAAATTATTAATTAATTCACCTAATTTCTTAATTCCTAATTTTCCTCTTTTTAAAAGAAGTTCTAACTTGCTTTCCCAATTTACATTCCTTACATAGCAGATTATGAGGCTTTATAATCTTAGGTATATATCTAACTGCATTTGTTGAACTGATCTTAACAATACAAACAAAATTAACATGACACAACCTCTTATGCCATAACCAACTCTCATCAATATGAGCAATCAAACATGTCTTATTACAAGTGTTCAAGTGAAAGATATTACCTCCAGTGTGAGTACTGGTTTCAATCTCCAAACCAATTTTGTTAATGATTTTGCATTTTCTATCTTTGAACTGAAGTTGGAATCCCTTGTCCACCAATTGACAAACACTTAAAATATTATGCTTTAAATCTTCTACATAATAGACATTATCAGTATTATGCTTTCCATCCAGAGAAATAATACCTTTACCTTTGATCATGCATGCTTTGTCATCTCTAAATCTGACTTCACCATCATTGTATTCTTGCAAGGACAAAATTTTTCTTTTATCTCTGGTCATATGATGTGAGCATCCATTATCAATTACCCATTCATCCTTGTCTTCAATTTTTGCTGCCAGGGCCTTTTCTTCATTCTTGATAGCCGGTTCCAGTTCATCTTCCTTTAAAGCATAAAACACCCAGTCCTTTCCATTGTCAGATCCACTAGTAGAGTCTCTTGTCGGTTCATCCTCTGAAGCATCACTTACTCCTTCCTCATCCGCTATGTAGAATTGTTTGTTTTTCTTGAATCTATATTTGTTTTGATTAGGCTTAAATTATTTCTTAACTCTTTCTTCAAATCTTGCATTCCTTTCAGGACATCTAGATGCAAATTGACCAATCTTATTACATGCAAAACATTTAAAAGGTGCTTTTCCTTCATACTTACTTCCTGCTAGTCCTTTGGGTACTCTTCTAGAAAATAAGGCTTCAAGTTGCTCAAATTCTTCATCCTCTTTCCTCATATCTTCCAATTATTTTGCATATAGGGCTTTCCAATCACTTTTGTTGGTAGATGATGATGCATGAAAAGCAAGTTCAGATTCTGCAGCTCCAGAGGGTCCAAATTATTCAAGCTCAAAAGTAGATAATTTCCCAATCAGAATGTCTTTGTTAACTGAAGTGTTTTCCATTATTCTCAATTCATTAATTGCAGTAGCCTTCATCTTGTAAGTTGGTGGTAGGGCTCTCAAGACTTTAGAAACTATTTCATCTTCACTCGGAGATCCTCCACAACATTGAATTCCCATGATAATCTCATTTACTCTTTCCATAAATGTAGCAATTCTTTCATTATCTTCCATCTTCAAGTTCTCATATCTTACCCGATAACCATCAAGTTTAGCAATTTTGATAGTAGGGTCACCTTCATTCAGAGTTTGTAATTTATCCCACATAACCTTTGTAGGTGATTTATCAGTCAATCCCATGATTTGTTGATCAGTAAGTGCACACAAGAGGGTTTCTCTAGCTCTGCAATCATTTCCAATATTCTTGTCCAAGTCTATAGGAGCATGATTTCCAGATGTCGGATCATAAGGTGTATATCCTTTCTGAGTGATCTCCCAAATATCCTTTCCAAGACATCTAAGATGAGTTTCCATTCGGATTTTCCATATCCCATAATTTGTTCCATCAAGCTTAGGTATTCTCTTCTGAAAAATAGTTGTCGGTGGATTTAAAGTATTAGTTGCCATAGGATCTACCTCAAGCAGTTAAGCTTTTACAAAAGAGGACCAAAACTCTGATACCAATTGTTAAGATAACCGGTGGACAACTGAGAGGGGAGGGGGGTGAATCAGTTGTCAATAGATTATATTAATCAATCCACTTTATAACCTTTAACCAAAGCACATAAACATTGAATATCGGAATCG
This sequence comes from Cryptomeria japonica, assembly GCF_030272615.1. Classification (NCBI taxonomy): domain Eukaryota; kingdom Viridiplantae; phylum Streptophyta; class Pinopsida; order Cupressales; family Cupressaceae; genus Cryptomeria; species Cryptomeria japonica. The sequence goes on from NC_081406.1 coordinate 195,935,130, forward strand.
TAGAAACAGATACCGGTAAGCAATAAAACTTAAGAGTGAAACAGAGAAGTAACACAATGCAACCATACCACATAACACCATGATTTTTACATGGAAAAATCAATAAGGGAAAAACCACAGTGGGAAGCCTACCCATAGTCAAATGATACTTCTACAGAAAGTATGTGATACAATAAGGGGCATGCACATGCAAGAAGGCACACTGCCTAGAGTGTACTGCTCATTACAAAGGAGTCTCACTAACTACAGAGAGGTTATAACCACCTCAATATAATTGGACAATAATCTAGAAGAATGAACTGCCAGTGATAGCATCTACCCTGCCTAATTATAGTCCCGGTTAAGCTCAATACTAGAGGCCTTTGACCTCTTACATAAACCCAATTTGATCACCTATGATCAACCAAATTTCCTTCACATATGATATTTCATTCCATGACCATGACATTGCCACTACATGATCTACAATAAGATCTTACATCAATTTATACAAACCCTAAGGCCTAAACTGATTAGGACAACCACCTAAAAGATATTACAATAAGATCATTACATACATCCACATTACAATGATATTCCATGTTGGCTTTAGACCAAAATGACAATAACCAATCCATAAATCATCTCGGTAATGTGTAGAGAACATGTTAACATTATAGTGGTCCATAACCTAGATAGGTACCATACCTAATTTGGGTCCACCACGCCAAAGCGATGTCTCCAATCAGTCGATGCACGATCAAGGATCGCCTTCTGCATCCTGAATTCCATCTAGAAGCCACACCAACACCACTTATGCATCCTGTCAAATTCTCAATAAAATCTCTACCAGTAAAACCTTAAACCCTTATCGACAATAGTAGTTCCTCTATTGATAACTAAAACCTGTCTATCGGTAACCAATCATAACAACTAGTGTTGACAACAATGACAAAACATCAATACAACACATAATCAATTTCGTCATATTGACAACAAACATAAGGAAGTATCATGAACTAGAAGGGAAAGCAAAGGGTTACTTTCCTACCAAATCCAAGGGCTAGTTACTTCTAACTCCCTTGCTAGACGGGTAACCCCCTATGCTTGAACTAGTACAAAAACAACAATATATGACTAAAAAAACTACCAAAAATTGCATATAAATGACTAAATTTGATCACGTGACCATTGGTAGTTTATTGCCAGTCATTAATCATGCAACCAAATTTATGACTAAACTATTTTAATCATTTGTTGGTTGTTTTGATTGATCAATTTGGTCATCTATTTGGTCATCAATTTGGTCATTGATTTAGTCATTGATTTAGTCACTAATTTAGTCATATATTTAATCATTAATTTAGTCATTGATTGTTGTTATCTGGTCATTTATTTATTCATATATTGAGTCGTTAATTTAATCATTTTTTTTTTGATAAAAATGGCAAAGCCATTAAACTTTTATTAATATTAAGTTATTTACAATCAAATTCAAAAGGGCATACCGACAGGAAAGAATCCGGAAGAAAACCTTTCGGTTGTAGCCCATAAAAAGAAAAGTCTAATGGTACCCAAAATGCCAAAAAATCCATTACATATGAGAGGCCCCACAAGTCAAGATACAAAAAGTCTCGCAATACATATAGAAGCTGAATACATGAAGATCATTACCAAACCTGGTACAAGTAACATTTGAGAATAAAAAGCATCAACCATGTAGATGTAGCCCAAAATAGAGACCCAATCAACCCAACAGTCAAGAAGCCAAAAACCAGGAGCTCGAGCTCACAAGAGGAGGATCCCCAACATCCATAAAGGGGGAGATAATCTACAATGGGATATAAAATTGAGGAGAATCCAACTAGGCAGCCCATAGAACCAAAAGAGAATGAATACCTATGAAAGTGGCTAGAGCAGGGTTCAAGAGAGACTATGGAACTAAATTAATTAGCCTCTCAAATCGCAATAGAGTGTCATCAAACTCATCACAAATAAGACCACACCTAATCACAAAAAGAATCTCTCCACACCAGCCATTAGACAATAACTCAACAAAAGACATAAAGCCACCATAAGTAAAATCACCAAAACCAAAAGAGTAATTAGACAAATCAATATCCAAAGCAAGATAATTATAGAGGCAGGGCACAAAAAATGTATCAGCCAAGGCTCGCACCAGAGGAGCATCCAGAAGAAAGTCCATACAAATAGTAAGGAAGTGAGACACTAGAACAACTAGGATTTGCCACCAACCAATTAATACCAACCACCTTCCTGATTGAATAAGAAACCTCAAAAGAGTAGAGATTAAAAATTTTACCAAGCTTTTCATCATTAAAAGAATGGTCATCTTGGAAGTCACCAAATCTCGGTGGAACCGGAATTTTGTAGTGCATAGAGATAACAAAATGAGACATAGATGCAAATAACAACACAAACAGCAACTTAAATACAAACTAATGAATAATATGAGGGTGAGAAACATCATATAAATAATATGAAGATGCCTTAATTACTCGATCACCCAAAGCCGAGCAGAATCTACAAAACAATCTTGCAAAAAAAAAATCACCTGTAGAAGGAAATAATATCAAAATGCCAAAATACCATAAAAGTACTAGTAATTCACTAAGATTAGTGGCAATAAATGTTTTGCACATACGAGGAGCCAAATATGTGCCAAAACAGAACTACAAATTACAACAAGTAATCAAACATAAGACTTCATGATGATAGAAATCATAAAGGACCATCCTATCACATCAAAACAAGAATAGTGCAATAAATGGAAGGGTCGAGAAAAGAAATATGTTGTACCCCACTAATCTCCTCGCATGTGTAAGTACAACCAACAGTGGTGAAACATGTCTAAATCGCCATACAACCATGTAAGCAACAAGAAGTGCCAACTCAACATAGATAAGAGACAGTCAACACCCCTACACATAAGACATACATGATACACACCTAATGGTGAAATCTCAACACATGGGATGTATACCATAAATGCCTCATATCAAGGAAGTGCACTATCTACCATGAAATCCAAAAGTGCATCACATTGCCATGAGCAATAAAATAATTCAGATTCAGAATATGAGTCGATAGAAAAGAGCCAGAAGAAAACCATCAGCAACAAATATCAATAAAGACAACCCCATAACCAAAACTAAGCACCCATATGCTTACCCTTGGTCATGAAATTAATCAAATAACATTGGAGCATATTCCTTCATGAACATTGGAGGGAATATATGAAGCTGAAACCTCCAAATGATTTGTTTGAACATTAACGGCCATATTAGCTAAGAAATGTGCAATTTTATTAATCTCTCTATAGCAATGAGATATTGTGAAAGATATAAAAAGGGAGAGTTGTTATAATATTTTATCCAACAATACTGTAAATTCCAAGCATGACATCTTCCATTAGTAATCAATGAAAATGCTAATATGTATAAATAAAAAAATATAATGCAAATATAATTCAAACATGTATATATAAATCAAGTTATAAGATGTCAAATCTATCTAAGGGTATATATGTCAATATAATCAGAAATGTCAAAGTTTTCTAAGAGTTTCCAACTCTTTCAGAATATTCAAAATACTGCATAAAACAATAAGAAACATGATAAACATATTCAACTATATCATTTTCTGCAAATATTTTTATGGCCACCTTGCAAAGGTTCTCTCTTTCTCTTTCAGATGGACGACTCCATCTATTTTGTCTTTATAAGGAAGAGGTATGTTACTTGAGACCGTGAAAATGTTCACATTTGCATTTCCTATTCATTTTAAGTTCACTCCATGTAGAATAGATAGGGAGTGAATCCTCCCAATGCCAACAACAACACTATCAAATGGAACCAACAACCTAACTTTATCACCTTCATTGAATTTATCAGTACATTTCTACAAAAAAAAAACATGTTATATTAATACATATGTAATGATTACCCTTATTTTCATAATAAAACAACCATTTATTTAATAGTACGTGTGTTAAAATAACTACAAAAAGAAAATTTCAAAAAATTGCAATGATTCTACATCTGAAATAAAAAAGACATCTAGTAGACCAAAGTTAAGAATTCACTATAATAGTCATACAATTATAATAAATACTACAATGTCAGTAATGAGTCTCTAAAATTTCAAATAAGAGACATCACTTGGGACAACCATGATCTTAAGCTTCACTAGCCACAATCAAGAGAAGCAATAAAGAGTCTTAGTCACAATGAAGGAAGCTTCTACACAAGATCATAGCCCTAGTTCAAAGCTATGGCAACTGGGAGCACACAAAGTAGCAGACATCATCTTGTGATAGCCCAAAAGAGTGAAAGAGAACAGTCCTAATGTTGCAAAGATCATATCATAGAAGGCCCTCATGATGGTGTGAAGGACTACAATAGCAATATTTTACATCAGAAGTGCAACCCTTTCACAGACAACAGTAACATATTTTAGAGTTTAGTAGCACAATACAGTAAATACATCAAGGTCATGGTAACTCACTGTATACACCTAAAAATGGTCTGAAGATAATTAATTAAATAAGCAATTATTTAATTAATCTCCCTTCCCAATTTAGTTAAATTCACTAAGCAGTTTGATTAAATTTCCCCTTTCATCTACTTATTAATAAATCTAAGGATTTATTAAAAAGGTTCATTTCACCCCTTTAATTAATTAATTCCCTCCATCCAAATTCATTTCTTCTAAATCCTAATTAATTAAAACAAATCATTTATGAGTTGTTGAGATTAATTATCCTTTATATATTATTTGAATTTCTAAATTCAAATTCTCCTAATTTCTACCACTCCTAAATCTAACCATTCCTAAACCTAACCCATTCTACCTACCACCATGTCCCCTTTCATCCAACATCTTCTAGAACCTTTGTGACACTTGTCACTAAGTGTTCCCTTTAATCCAACCCCCTCTGCCAACCTCCTCCAATTTAACCATTGATATCTTCAGATCAATCTCAACCGTTGATTCATGCCAACTCACCCCTAGCCTTGGAAAATCCTATAAATAGACCTCATTTTGAAGCTCAAAGGGTCCCAATTTCATATGATTTTTGCATATCATTTGATCCCATCTCATTCGTAGCTTAAGCATTGTTACTATAGGCATCTAGCTTATAACTTATCATCTTTAGCAATGTTATCATGCTCAATTTTAGCTTCAATCTTAGCTTAATCATGCTAGATCCATCATTCATATAGCTTAATCATGCTATTCTTGCTAGATCATGCATTTTCAGCATTCAAATCCTCCATCTAAGTGTACTCAAGTCACTGGAATATGCATAGCAAGATCTGAGAGCATTTTTCATACTTACATTTACTAGGACACAATAAGTTGATTAACTATGGTTTTATGTTTCATTGATTTAATCTACTAACCATGCTTGCAATGATTTATTGAGTGTTTTGTGTTGCAGGAACAGGTATAATAGGTACACCACACAAATACATGACACTCATAGTCTAAACACAAAATCTCAATTATGAATGGTAGAGAATGGACCTCAAAAACATTGACAGTTATCTTAAGTGCATAGAGAGCAGTAAAAGGGGAGTGCAATGGAATTCCTCTCTTCAAGAAGGATGACTATGTAGAAGTCTACATTCATGATAGTCCTCACAATAATGAAGGTTACAACTAAGCCTTAGATCAGTGATAAGTGCAGTCTAGATATATGTAGTAAGAATGGTGAGAATCAATTTTCTAACCAAATCACCTATAAGGAAAGAGTATGCATAGTAGATGTGCAAAGCTTTATACAAAGGGAGGAGTTCAAACATAAAGATGCAGTTCATAGCTTCAACAGGGCAGTCATGAGCTTGAGAGAAGGCAAAGACAGTGAAAAAAAAACTTATCACAAATGGCCTTGAAGATACAGTTAAGGATAGTCAAGTCAAAAGTCAAAAGTCATTTAAAAAGCACACATATTCAAAATCTTTGAGCAACCTATTTATCAAAAGGCATCTTCATATCTTGAATGAGAAAAGGACAACGAGGCTTCATAGTTACAAAGTTTCAAAGGGGAGCGGTCATAAGTTAATCCTAAAAGAACAATAAACCAATGACAAAATGACATTTGTAAGACTATTGCATATATGGTGGTAGACCTTTTAAGACTATCCAAGCACGGTAGATTGTGATAGTAAAAGAGATGAAGAAGATAGAATAGATGTTTGTTGACCTAGACACAATGAATACAACCTAAAAGAGGGTACCACTGTTGTTGTCACAGTAAATTTTACAATCACAATAGTAGTACCAGACAAAGGTAGCGATTCTATGGAGGTCTTAATTTTGAAGACAATGGCAATATCAAAAGAATTTTGCAGTCAAGGATAGTCTTCTTCGTTAAGACAATGAGCTTTAAGCAGGATATCCATGATAAGTTACAACTTTCTTTGAGAGAACATGGAGTCATTAAAATAGATATTCAAGAGCCCCTCATATGATATGAAGAAAACCCTATGGATCATCAACTATCAAAATAATAGAGAGCGACAAGGGATAATGTTAGAAATATTTGTTAGAATAGAGAATATTCAGTTGGAGAGCTACCAAAGCATAGTGAGCATGAAAGAATAGTCATTCATGACTATAAATATTCATGAAGACTACAATATACAATCCAATAAGAAGTACACTTAAAGCATAGACTCATGATAGAGATACATTAAAAAAAAGAAAATACCATAGGTTAGCCAACAAAGGGCATAGGGCTTGGACCAAAGAACTTTTGACTATATAGAAATCATTAGGCATAGTGAGCTTAGAAAGGCATATTCATGAGCCTTCATAAAAAATAAAGGGATCAGTTGCAGCCAAATGTGACAGTGACCTAACCATCATAGGGTAAAAGTCATGGGAATAGAGAAGTCCACATTTAAAGAGGTCATAAATAGTGCAAACACCCATGAGAAGCAGTTAGGGGAGATAATATAGTCATAGGGAAGAAGGGCCTAACACAGAGTTGGTACCAAAAGACATATAGATGATCTAGCAGAGATCATCACAAAGCAGTCCTCAGGGGTCAGATTATGACAAGATGAAAGATAGATACAGTGATATTTTTTTATGATAAGAGTGTCATGAAAGTTAAGGCCTCAAAGATCTCAATCATAAATTATATATCATGAGCATGGTCATGTTGAATGCAGATAAATGAGGCTTAAAAATATTAACAACAAAATATTTCAAGACCTCTATGCTCATCCTCTATCTTAATACATAGGCGGCAAGGATTGATGGAAATAAGATGAGCATTACATTGAAAAATTAGTCAATAAATGGGAATTGATTCAAAGAAACCTTTCACCAAAGCATCCCTACCAAGAACATAGTCTTGAGAAGTAAACAGTGTTGTCAAAATATAAGTGCTCACAATTCTTAACTCAAAATACAGTCTAAACTTTAAAAATACAGTAGCCATCACAATAGTGAAGATGCATAATCATTGCTATTAGATACATAATAATAGAGGTGTAGGTCTGTGGATAGTATTAGAGGACCTCATGAAGTTAAAATGAGACAAAAGAGGCATTTGGAGGTATAGAAAGACAAACACAATTCATAGTAAAGAATAGGAGGCAGTGTCCTAGTAAACTATCATTGAGACTAATGAGAAAGGGCTTGGTTCCTAAAGGATTTTAATTTAGATCTTGAAGATTATTACAACTACAGAAGTATAAAGACAAAAGAACAATCATTACAGGCTATATATTCAATGGAAGATGGGTTCCATTCATCAAGGAACTTAATATAATGAAGAATTTCTTATAGACTCGTTACTGAATTTCTTATATCCTTGTAGATTCTTATAGTGTGTATTATCGAAAAGAAAGCCTTTTGATGAGAAAAGTAAGATCGATGAATCCATAAAAGAGATCATCGCAAGATTCAGGATCATCGAAATAAGGGTTAGCTACTATAGAACACTTTAATGGGTCTTATACTATTGATGATCCGAAAATTCATATGATCGAGGGATTGAAAGTTATCGAAGGGTGAAATTTTATGAAAGTTACAACACCGATAAAGTGGAGGAGGAGTATCATCATGAAGTAAATGTTATCGAGGTCGATAAAAGCAATGCAACGAAGAAACAAAAAAATGCTCTCATCGAAGAACCATATCTTATCGAAGACAAGCAGTTTGTTGATATGATAGGGATCGATAAAAGAGAAATAATGATTATTGAAGGAGGAGGTATCATCTATGTGATTGTGAAGAAACAAAGCTACTCGAAGAAAGAGATTTGCTCATTATCGAAGGCTGTGGTTTCAGCGATATAACCCATTGATGAAAGTAAGGGTTTCGATGATCCGAAAAGTGGTTTGGTAGAAGGACATTGTCTTATCGATTGTCAGGAATACACATTGATGACACAATTATTTTCGATAAAAGAAAAAGGGGGATTATATATGTGTTAAACTCATCGATCATTCCTGATGTGACCAATAATGATGGTAATACCTTGATCAGAGCAAAAATTGAATATATGCATGAGTGAGATTTAACAAAATTAAATTCGAAAGGTGTTCCAAAGTAAATACAAAGAATGTTGTATTCAGATTAAAACATAAAAGCAAGGATAGAGTCATTGCAGAAGAGAAAAATATTACAATTGATCCAGAGGTGAATTGCAACTTGGAGATATAGTGAAAGGAACACATAGTTGGAAACAAGTAAGTTGCTATATTGCTTTTTATCTGTGAATTCATAGAGTCCTCTTCATCTAAACTAGCTAAGAGTAGGAAGCCCAAGAATCCCTCACCTACTGATACTAGTGAGGTAGCTAAAAGAAAAACACAAAAAAAGGAAGGGAGAGCATTGAACCAAGACTTATTGGACCAATTCCTTGCGTCTAGCATGAAATCCCATAGAGTGAAGTCTAAAGGGGATGACCTAGAGGATAATCAAGAATTTGTAGGAGATATCTGGACCAAGATCAGGGGGTATGATTTTATTCACTTTTCACTGGGAGAGGAGAATGAGCCCTGAGCCTGTCAATAATCGATGGAGGTTTAATATAAGGAGACTAGTAGTTCCAAATGTATTTATTAGTCCTAAACTGATAAAATCTCTCGCAAATAGATATGATGCTAAAACAAAGACAATTTATGACAAAGACAACAAGCCATTAGTCACAGTCAAGAAGGACTTCATTGAGACAACATTCAAATTGGATTTTGGAAATGAATCATAGATTGATGTGGAAAAATTAAAACAAGAGTATGTTGCCCTAGAAAGTACATACAAAAACTGGAGGTTGCCTTATCACAGAAGGAGGGAAGTAGGGGGAAAACTAGCAGTATTAAGAAGTAAAGAATTAGCTTCATTTGATGTGAATCTTTTTACAACACAAATCAAATACAAATATTACTCTGTGGGACAAGTCTTGGGAGTTGAAGCACCTCCCCTAATGGACATTATACTGATGGTTTTGGTAGTAGATATCCAATCAAAGGATCCCAGAGTGTTTGATTATGCAACATATATTGCAAGTCGGATAAATCACTCTTTGGAGAAGATCAAAGGGGATTCTAGACAGATAGTGTTCCCTCATTATTCTTTGTTAATGCATATGTTTTTATTTGTTGGGGATATGAATTCAACATGGCGTAGGGATTTACCAGGAAATGTGTTTGATAAGCATGGCGAGAAGAAGCATGTTCAACTGTGGTTGTCCATCTAGGATTCAAGGTATGCAAATTGTCAGAACAACTATTTTGAGGACAAGTTTGTAAAGCCTATGATGTGTCTATAGGGATACAATAAGAATTTCTACTTATCCCCTGAAATAAAGAAATTTCTCAGACTGTTGCAATTCCATGAAGAGATAGGAATTGATCATAACTGGGGAGACTGGTTTTCACATGAAAACCATACTTTGATCAGAGTTTATGGATTTGAAGGGATCCCTAATATCCTTCCTATGACCGTCCTTGATTGGTTGGCCTATTTGGAAATTGTTAGAGAGATGAATGGATCAGCACATGTCCATCTAAGGGCAAGTAGGAAATAGTCTTTCTTACCTGGATGTTTATCTTTTGGATATTTTTTTATTAGAAGCACAACATGATATGCACTCCTTGAACAAAAGATAGGATATTATCAATTGTCCTATGGTACACCAAGAGAAAAATTTGATCCTGAGGGGTATATTCTTAAAGCACAGAATTCACAAGGATTAGATAAAATAGAGCATATCCCACTGGTGAATGAAGACATCATCAGAAACTTGGAGTGGGAGGAATCAGTCAGAAGAAAGGAGTTGTACAATAAGGTTGGTAATGCCTACACTTGGAAGATGCAACAATAGAAAATAAATTTGCCTAATGTAGAAAGTGTAGTGAATCCAATAGATAAGGCAATGGCATTAATTCAACATGTAGAGGAAATCCTTGGTGATGCTCCTAGGGAGATAGTGGAGGCAGAACTTGAGGCACTGACTGAGGAACTCCCACTTGAACACATGTCCCTAGACTCCAGAGAATAGGAGAGGCATGATAATATGCCTGCACATCCTTTTGAGGGAGGTGATGAAAATATTGTTGAGGAGGACTTTGAGGAGCATGCAATTGTCGACGAGAGAATAGTTGAATGTGCAGCCTTCATATCAAATAATGATTTTATCTAGACTAAAGAGTTTTGGTCATTCTTGTATGAACGCAAAGGCAAGGAATTGAGGGAGAAGAGAAAAAAATGTAGACAGGAATGCACTCTTGGATGAATTACAAAGAATAATTGAGGAGGAGATGAAGATAATGACCCCAACAAAAGGGAGACAACTGTTGAAGGAATCAGGTGCTATCATATACCAAGGTTGGAACATGAAGGGGACATTGATTTTTTACACCTTTGCAAAAGAAGTAGGGAGACAACATATGAGATTGCCAGATAACATTGAATCAGTCTACCGGGTCAGGTTGTGATTCTAGATAGAAGGCCTTATTATTGTGGGCAATTTATCCTAGGGATAAAGGACCTCTCATTTTGGACCCAGATGAAATGTATGCTACTCTTTCAATGCACTAAGTAGGAAAGAGTGATCCCATGGAAACAACCATGTTAAAATTGAATGTGTCTAGACTCAACATTGACCAAATGGATTATGTCAAGTGGTCGATGGAACACTTTAAGTTTTTGTACCATAAGAAATAAGAAAAATGTGAGAAATGGTAGGAAATAACCCTGCAACTATAGAAGGAATCAGCCCTTGAGAGAGCAGTTGATCTTGATGAAGAACACATAATCATTCTAGCTTCACAAGATGAAATCTACTAGAAGTACAAAGAAGAGAATTATGAAAGACAATTGAAAAAGGTGGAGGCAGAGAAAGAGACATATGTACGCTCATTAGTGATAGGGGTGATCAAGCACAAAATTGACACTATGGATGCACAAACGGTCCCACTCTAGTCTACCTATAGGAAAACCTTCTCAAGAATTGATCACCATATGAGTTTGAAAGAAAAACTAATGGATTGGGATGGAGTGGAACTAGACATTTTGAGAAAACATAAAAAAATTTATCAGTTGTTGAAGAGAGACGTTGATAGACTTGAAGATGCAAAGGGGCTTCCAAACTTGATGAGTGAAGGAGAAAAATTAACCCTGGAGAAATTTAAGAAGGGGATGGGAGGTAATCTGGAGCATATGATTTCTAAGATAAAGGAGGACAAAGATTTGGTACCACAAGTCTCGAGAATAACTGATACTATGTGCCCACAAGAGTACGCAATGAAGAGATTGATCTTTGAGTGTGGCACTCATTGAGATCCAACCTATGTTGAACACATAGGAAAAGTTAATCTTGTCTTTAGAGAGAATTAATTTTAGTTTACTATATGGTTATTTTTGTAAAGGGCATGACCATTGGTCAAGAATCATGACTATTCAAGATTTCTACTATATAAAGGAAATTGTTTTGTAACATGAGGATATCTTTTAGAAAGAATATTTGAACTATTATGCAACTAGTGACATATCCAATATTTCAAGAATTTTTAAATGATTTTTGCAATTAATGATCAGTTTCCTATTTTCTCTTGAGTATACAGATAAGTGTTTTAATCAATCGGTTCCTTTGTGATTTATATTTTCAGTAAATATAAACTACTTAGAATCTTTCTGCATGAGATATTGTTTGATTAAATATTCAATTTGATCATCAGAAGTAAGTGAGAGTTTTTCCATGTATATTTTGTTCTGTTGGTCTCTTCCAATAGGAGTTAAATTCAATAGAACTAGTTGAGATATTAGTCAAATAATTGAAGGCATTTAAGGTCAGGTTAGTTGACAGGGTTATCCCTATGGTAATTATAAAGATTGTCTCACAAAGGTTATACGTTAGGGTTGAGCAAAGCATATATTGACACCATATTTCAAGGTTATCTCCTTTTTAAGTTACAATATTAGAAAAATGTTTCAGACAAGCATTGACACCAAGAGTCTAAGACCAAGGTAGAAATATTGGAAATATTGTAGCAATAGCAGTCTGTATGACTCTAAGTACTAAGATATTGCAATATGCATCTCAATACAAGGTATATTCAGACTCTAACAGTCGAACAAAAATAAGTACTAAAAGACAAAAGAAAAGTAAAGGTTTCATAGCACTGACCTCAAGTTCAGCACAACTACTACTATGAATATCATTCACATACTCCTTGAATTCATCATCATCACTATCAATATCGATATCTCTATTGGCATCAAGGTGTTTTTTGTTTTTGTGTTTCTTTGATAACTTTTCTTTGCATGTAGTTTAATCATCAAGCAACAAAAATTATCCATATGAGGAGTAATTCATTTAAAAAATAGTCAACAAAAGGCAAAATTTCATAGATCCATTATTTTTGATTAAGCAAAAATAGGTTTTGAGGGGACCCGAAATCCCTTACATCAAAATCTAAAGATAGAGCATTAAATAAACTAGACCAAGAATAAAAACAAAGAAACAGAATAGGCTACTACAGAAAAGGACAACAGAGACACAATAGCCAAAGAAACTAACAACAAAAAGACAATGAGGTGTTGGCAAGCACAACAACAAAAAGAAACCAAGACCGGTTACATGAAAATATTGAGGCCATCAGTAGCCTCTTTCTCCAACATCATCATGGTCTTTGTAGATTCCTTGAGGTCGAGAAAATTCTAAGGAAAAGGTACCTCCACAGCCTTGGTTCTTTGTCTAGTCCTCCTCGTAGTGCGAGGGAAATCCTTGGAGCTAGAAATCCCAGCATATATTTTCTTAAAAAGCTCAATAGCCTCCCCATTTTTCTTAAGGCACTCCAACATCATTATTTTTTCATCTTCTTTCCACAAGGCACACTCATTGTTCTCAGAAGCACAATCCTTCCCCTTATCCTTAATTTTCACTTAACCCTCTTTCTCAACAACCCTTTCAACCCTTCCAACTTAGCTAAGGTAGTTCCCTACTTAAGATGAAGAGTCTTAATTTCATGGAACACCCAACGTTGGAAGCGATACAAATCAACTGATGTGCTTCTAGCAATGCCCAAAATATTGAGCATCAGTTCAAGCTTGTCTTGTAAATCCTAGGAGTCCAAGTCCATCGGTTCCGAGTACTGGTTATCATATTTTTGAGGAGGCAGCTCACCCCCCACATTCGAATCAGATAAAATTATCTTCTTATCCTTCCTATTGGACTTCACCATGTAACTAGAAGTATCCTCCCCCGACGAGACATAATTCTTCTTCTTGAGGATTCTAACCCACTTGTTAGGGGGGGTAGAAGTGACAACCTTAACCTCAGACTCAAAGTCATTAGAGCCATCACTAGGGGTGTAATCCTCCTCTTTATCTTCCACACTAGCCTTCACCCTGTTAAGCATAGCTTCAAAATGCTCATAAATTAAAAGGATTAATCCCTGATGAGCCAAAGGGCTTGACTTAGGGTTCTTAATATGGTTAGCCAAACAATCATTTGGGGATGAAACCAGATAATAAGAAAAGGATACTTTATTCCCATATTTAAAATGATTGAGAAACATAAAATGGTATCTATAGAATTTAGTAAACCTCCCATCAACCATAACAAATTCCATTATCACTTTCAACATTTTACGCTAGAAAATTTTTACCTGGTTGGGAATGAAGTAAGTTTTGTCCTACTTGACAAGCATCTCCTTTTTTCATCACATCCTTAGGAAACATTTTCACCACATTGTCACAAAATTTTCTGTCCCTGAAGAAACTGGCCCCCTCCATTGACATCCCTATGACCTCTACGACCAAATTCCTATCCAGCTTCATCGTCTGCCCAAATAGAGTGACTTTTTTTTTTCTCATCCCTTAACAAAGAGTTTGGAAACATGGTCCTTTTTACCCTGTAAATTCTCCATATACCTTGTAAGCCCTCCCTTCTACAATCTCCTCCACACTTTTATGCTTCTTCTTCCATCTTTCACAGCTCATCAGCTCATTCCTATTAATATTGCCCCTGATTATTTATGCACTCCAACCAACCCTTCCTTCACCTGAGAAAAAAGAGGCTCTACAATACCAATAGAGAAACACAGAGCTAAGGCACAAAATGCAAATAATCACCCACAAAGTGTGTGGGGTGGTCCACCTCACATAATCTAGAAACTTTCCGCCAACTCGACAATCATTTATTTTACAACTCTATCTAAGGGCCATGATGAGATAATAAGGGAATAACCTTTCCATTAATGCGATCAAAAAATAATTTCTCCTTAGCCTCCAAAGAGAAATTGCTTTCACCTTGCCACTTGATAGGGTTTGATAACTTAACTCCTATGTTGGGAAAAGTGTCTACCACCATATTTGCTTCCCTAAAGGTGTGGGTTATGACACACCTATCCACACCTTCAATAATTTTAAGGGCCTTTATAATAATGTTCTTAATTTTCCAAGAGGGCTTAGCCAAACCTTTTAGACAATTGATAATATTTAAGGAGTCCCCCTCTATCCAAACTTTTTTCAATTGCAAATTGTCAATAATTTTAAGGCTTTACATAGCTTCCATAGCTTCTACTATGTGATTGGTATAGGAACCCAAAGTAAGGGCCACCACAATTAAACAATGCCTATTTGAATCTCTTACTACTCTCCCCCCCAGTGGGCCTGGGGTTCCCCTTAGTTGCCCCATCAAAATTAACTTTCACCCATCCCTTCGGAGGGTAATTCCAGATGACTTCTTCTCTAGATTTATTTGCTTTGAACTTGCTAATATCATCCTCTAACCCCCACTCCATAGAGATCCTCTTATCCTCCTCAGAAATAGAAGTTGAAGGAAGGTAGTAGATGCAACTGCCAATTAACTTTGTATTCTCTTTGATGGACCTACACACCTCATCAAAAATTATCTCAGTTGTGCAAGATGACTCCCTAAAAATTATGTTGTTCCTTTCCTTCCAAACATGTCTGGAGACTTAGGGAAATAGCAAGGACTAAAGGGTTTTGATAAAAGAGTTGGAAGAAGGACACCTCCATTGAACAAAGAAATCTTCCACCTTATCCGAAAAGACCCAAGCAATCTTCCACTTATGCAAAATCATACCCCATATCTCGACCATGAAGGGGCAATGAAGCACAAGGTGAGAGATAGATTCTTTAGCATTGAGACATAAGTGACATCTATTTGAAATCAAGAATCCTCTATTACTTAAATTATCAGAAGTAAGGATTTTATTTTAGAGCAAAATCCAGAAGAAAATATTAACTCTAGGGGTGAGGTTTTTGATCCAAGCCTTAGCCCAAAAAGAAGGATGGGGTAGGGGAGAAACCATCTTTCAAACAATAGAGGCTACAAAGAAGGAACCATCTTGGGTCAACCTCCAAATGAAAATATCTTCAAACAGAGGATTAACAAACAAGATCAACAAAGCCTACTGGATTGGAGAAAAGATAGCATTAATTTCCTCCAATATAACCCAAGAAGATTTTTGCCAATATTTAGAGACAAAGAAGCCAAATATAGCCTTGCAAATATTGAGAAAGGGCAAAATATCTGGCCACAAGAATAGGGGTTCATAAAAAATCCACACATCTTCCCAAAATCTGATGTTAGAACCCTTGCCTAAAACCCAACCAACTCCAACTTCAGCCACCTTTTTAGCCTTGAGAATGCTATTCCATATGAAGGAACCACAAGGAATATCATAGGAATTAAAGAAGGAAACCATTAAGGTATTTTTTGAACCACACCGAATTTTATTCCTTCCTTTTGCCACAAGTCCTCCAGACCTGTTTAGCTAACAAGGCATTGTTAAAGTCTTTTATAGCCCTTAAGCCAAGACCGCCAAAGGCCTTAGGTAAGAAAACCTTCTCCTAGAAAACCAAAGGCATCCTTCTTCCATCTTCAACTCCAGAAAACAAAAATATTTTATGTATCTTCTCAATAGATTCAACAAATTTGGAAGGGATCATAAATAAGCTCAATGCATAAACTGGTACATTTTGAAGCAAAGATTTCAGCAACTGCAATTTCCCAACTTGACTAAGCAAAGAACCTTTCCATCCTGCCAGTTTCTTATTGAATCTATCCACAATAGAGCTCCAAAAGGTTTCAGGAGAGGAGTATCCTAGGGGCGGGCCTAAGTAAATTTAAGGAAAATAATCCACAAAACATCCAATGATGTCAGCAATTTGTCTCAGCCTCCAAGGAGGAGTATTAAAAAAGAAGATAGGCGTCTTATTCCAATTGATAATCTATCCAAAAGCTTGGGTATATATTTTCAAACTACATTTGAATGATCTAGCTTCATGGATAGTAGCAAACCCAATGAGGATGGTATCATCCACAAACAACTAGGGTTAAAGAACCGGTATCAAGATCTTTGACCAGTGATGATTATGGTTTGGTGATGATTCTTTTCATGTTCATAAGTTGATGATGACGTGTGAGAATCCATGTGAAAAGAATAGAAGTTGTTTTAGCATGTACAAGGATCAAATTTCTTGGAAAGTAGTGAAGTGCTTAGCAGAATGTGATAAGAGTTTGACAACTTATCAGATCGACGTGTGGTGATGAGTTATGACCATTCAACGATTGTAATTATCTTCTAATTTGTTATAACGATCTATATGATGATATGTAATGATTTCTAATGATCTAATATAATATATGATGTAGATTCTTTTTAGGTTAGGGTTTTGTAACTGACCTAATTGTAAAATGTATTTAGGTAAAGTTTGAAAAGGTTAAGTGTGTCGGTAATAAGAGAAGTGTGTGTGTGTCAAACCAGATTGAGATGTCTACATGAGAGAAGCAGATTGGAGCTGACAAGGATTTGTTATAGCAAGCTATGAAGTGCAAAGTCCAAATCATTTATCTGTTGTTTCCTAATAGTTGCGGCAGCATTAAAATCCCTTAACCAGGTAGGTCCTAACAGGCCTGATTGTATAAATCCCTTAACCAGGTAGCTCAACAACTTGAGTTTAAATCCTCCAGTGAGGTTACTCCTAACAGGGTAAATCTCCTAACAGAGCTAAGGTGTAAAATTCCTTGATCAGGTGACTCCTAACAGGGTCTTCTCTTAACTGGGCATTGTTGTAAAGCTCCTAACTTGGCTAGGCTCCTAATAGGGTGCATTCCGAAGGAGTGCAATATTTTGTGCGTACAAATTCCCACTGTGATTTTTCCCATTTTGGTTTCCATGTGAAAAATCCTTTTGTTAATGTTGTGATGCATTATGCATTTGATGTCTTTACTTATTGATGAACACTTTAGTTGTTACCGGCAAT
This sequence comes from Cryptomeria japonica, assembly GCF_030272615.1. NCBI lineage: Eukaryota > Viridiplantae > Streptophyta > Pinopsida > Cupressales > Cupressaceae > Cryptomeria > Cryptomeria japonica. Next base: position 195,952,890 of record NC_081406.1, read on the forward strand.
GTTTTGGTAAATCTACATTAAGTGATTGTTAGATCAGATACTGGTGCTAGTTATGAATTATTTTGTGAAGTATTGTTTAGATTGGTGAAAGATTGCAATTTACTATTATCACTGATTCACCCCCCCCTCTCAGTGTTAACTGGATCTTCACATTAACAAGGAGTTCATACAGCTTGAGGAAGAAAAGAAGGTAGAGGTTGCAACCACTTCAAGGCTTGAAGGAACTAAGATGGCCTGGGGAAAGGAGTAACTCGATTGTGATGAGAAAGGGAGATGAAATGTTGACAAAGACAATCCAAGAGAAGGTCTAGGATGAATTGACCATGAAGGTGGAAGATTGCTTAGAAAGGTATGATGGAATTGTGGTATGTCCTTGGAAAGAAGAAGAGGTGAAGAGGTAGTCTAGTATTGTCAGAATAGAGGTTGGTAAGATTCATCAGATAGAGGTCTAGGGGGTAGAGATCTCAGGGACAAAGATAAAGACAAGAGGTCAAAAAAGTAGCATGTTTGGCATGGGTTTGAGATTGAGTTCAGGCATGAAGAAAATGAGGAAATGAAGACAAGTCTAAGGGAAGATGGTAAGGACATGGTTCTAGATATGAAGACAGGTTTGACACCATTATAGAAGGTGAAACAACATTCCTTCAATGCAAGACAACAAGACCAAAGAAGGGAACAATCAAAGGGAAAATATGATGCAAGTTTGAAGTAGTCACCAAGTGGATATCTAATTTGGAGAACTTGGTATGATAAGAGGCAACATGTGTTGATGATATAGAGTCCTCAAGGGGACTTGGGAATTTCTCTTGGTCAGGTGTATGGTGCAGGGGCACCAAGTCACCTTGTGATCTAATATGGTCATGGGTTAGGTTTTAGGAGTTTTTTTTCTAGTTTTAGTTTAAAAATAAGGTCAATGTAGACCATTCCTAGTGTAATTTGAGGTTTAGAGAGTCATTTTTGTTAAAATGTCAAAGTTATACATATTTTGCCAAAAAATTGTTATGTCAAACTATAAACTTGTCAAAGTTGCAAAAATTATGGAAGGCCAATGGTCATGAAGTTTAAAAGTTAGGTGTAACAATTAAAAAAGGATACAAAAGGATTTGTAAGGGCCTCGGATGGCAGAGCAAAGGTTTGGCCATGGATTTTGTATATTGAAACCATAAATAAGTATGTTTTCCCTACATTTTTACTATTGAATATGTTGTTGTAGACCCCTGTACAAGTTTGTACTATTCTTGTATGATCCAAAAAAACTCTTGAATTTTCTATGTGTATATGTTAACTCTATTTTTCCATTGATTTGAAGATTTTTCATCAAGGGGAAAGAAAATTATAATGGTTTTTGTAAAAACTACCATAAAACCCTACGTTTCAAGGGTTTGAATAGAGAAAATTGGATTCATGGCACTTCCCCACTAGTAAAATCCTTTTAAATTGGTTGTTTGAAGGTTTAAGGGGTGTAGTTTAAGATTATTTAGTTTCTAGGAAGGACCAATATTGTTTTTGAGCAAGAAGATGATACCCTAGGCGGCTAAAATTATGTAATTTTGACCTAGTAGACTGCACCGTGACAAGGGTTTCATGGAATAGGAATAATCAATTTATGTGCTCAAAATTGTTAATATATATTGTTTGTAACATGTCCTAACTCTTGGAAAGTAGTATAGAAGGTTGGGAGTAAACAATCAATGAGTGGCTATGCAAGGGAGGCCTAATTAAGCTAAGGTGGTACTGTAATAGTCCTAATTTGTACCACATAGTCCAAAACAACCATATCTTTATTTTACATATGTTTTGGAATTTCCAAAAGGGTATTTGAAACTATGATTAGCTAGGGGAGATTCAATTTTCATTGAAAGATATGTCAGTTTTTTGTCACTGTCAAGGGCTACAAACTAGGTATGAGATATTGAGGGATCTGATATATTTGGAGGTCAGGAGGCCAAAAATATTGTTTGATTGTGCTTAGAAAGATTTTTCAAGCCCCATGGGTTCAATTTTGATAGTGAGACAATATTGGGAGGTCATGTTCTCAAAGGTGTGTTATGGCACCTATTAGGTGAGTTGGGAGAAAGACCTCCCTAATTGATTAATTGTTGTGGTAATTTGGTGACTGATTTGTAGGTCTTTGTAATCATCCTTCCGCTTATACATTAGGAAGCCTCTAGTGAATTTGTTTTTTGTGGTTGAGCCTATGTCTTGTGGTTTTTCAGTTCTTGTATATGTTTGTTCCTTGTGTATATTTGTATTCCCTTTAATGTATAGGTATTGTCCTAGGTCAAGTGATGTGTGTGGGGCCTTATGTCATTCCCCTAAGAACAAGGGGTGGAAATTTTTGGTTGCACATGGTCAAGTGATTGATTCCTTCTTCCATTGGGATGTCTCATGGTTGTTCATGATCTTGTGGATGTATCTCTTTCTCTTTAGTTCTAGTGTTATGGTTGAAGATACAAATGCATTCTCTGATGTATATATAAGATTCATCCTTGTACTTTGCAATTGAGATATCATTCATGTAACCAATGCATCATGACATTCTATATGTAATGATTGATGCATTCCTGTAATGCAATAAATGCATAAGATGTAATATATAGTGTAATGATATTTTCATATGTTTATTATATGTAGAATTGGTGCTGGCTATATTTTAAGAATGGATAGACTTATTATGTTTGCAAGATTTCTTGGGATAGGAACATTTGATATTGTTGCGTAAAATGAATGTATTATCTTAAAAGGGATTAATAAGTTATATATCATTGTTATATTTCTATGAATTATTTCAGTACTTTCTTATGCCATGTATAATGATTAGTCTTTAGTTTAAGTAGAAGATGTTCATGTATCCATTTAATTGATGTATTTTAGTAATATATTAGGATACCCTAGGGAATGGAAATTAGATGTTATGAGTCATTTCCGCTTGCGCAATGATGTTATGTAATCATGTTGTTTTAAATTTATGTATCTCCTTTAAATTTAATGTGTTGTTGTATCTTTTAAAAAAAATATCTCTAAGATTTCTAGTTTAGGTTGTTAGTTGGCTTTGTTCCCTTGGGTTTCTTGGTGGGTGTAACATATGGTATCAGAGGTTGTGTTGCAAACATTCAGATCTCTAATTAAATTTTTTGCCCTTAGTCTTGTATTGTGTGTTATAGTGTTTTTATTTGTCTTGTGTTTGTCCTTTAGATATTATGTTTGGGAAAGGTCATTAGGACCTTGCAGGTTTTAGATGTTTATGAATTGTGTTCTCTCTCTCTCTCTCCCTCTCTCTCATTCTTTTTCAAAATCATAATTGTGTGCATCATGTGTATTCATTTCTTGTGCATACCACCTATATGCAAATGATTGGTGTATGATGCTATGTGGCCTTGGTGTGCCTAGTAATTTCTAGTGCTTACTTGAATGCTAAAGGCAGTTTTAGGAATATAAATGAACATGTTATAGATTAGGAGGAAAATTGTATGTATTCCCATAACTGATGCTATGTTCATATGACCATCTTATTTAGTTGGGATAATACATTTCTTCCCTTATGTATAGTAAAATGAAGTGCATGTGTATTGCATATAAATTTGATTTAGAATAGATCGTGATGTGTATATGAAGAACTTGCATGGAATGTATATATGCATATAATAATTGAATGATATTTTTCTCCTCCCTTCTACCCCTATCTTAATATGAAATATAATTATGTTTACCAATGATGTATGTGTACCAATTAGAATTATTGAGATTTTATGTATGTATCATGCAGGTAAGAAAAAGATTGCTTGTATTGATCTTACCTTGTGGTAAGAATTTAAGACTTCTAGCTGCATTTTTTTTATTTGTATGTCTTTGAGTATGTTGTAAGTAGTTGCATTGTACATTAAAGGTGGTGTGTCTATAAAATTTAATCATCCTTTCTTGACCTTTCATGATCTGGTATATATATGCATGCATTGATTTATTGGCAACTCTCTCCTTCTTCTCTCTACCTAAATATAAGATTCAAAATACTTAGGGGTCTATTTGATATCAAATAGAAGTATTGAACGCTAATTGATAAATATGATTTGACATGTATAAAAGGAAAAAGATTGGATTGAATAAATTCTGCATTGAAGACCTAAAATTCATGCATTGCATCTATGATTCCCAGCTAAAAATGAATAAGTTAGGTAGAATATCTTTTGCATGAATAATATAGGAAGTCTTACAAAATATTAGAGTAATAGATCATGTTATAGTATAAGTGTTGAATAAGGTAAAGTAGGTGAATTGCAAGTAAAGTGTGTGTAGGAAATTTGAAATCATTCCATTGTGTCCCTATTTTATTTGGAAAGATGAAAGTCTTTAGCATTGTGAAAAATCTGCACGATTTGATGAAATGTTGTGTTTGAGCAAACAAATAGGTCAAGAAATTGAAAAAAAAAGTGCTCTCTCAATGAATTTTAGTAGAATGGATTAATAATGAGATGAATGATGTTATCGCATGTTGGTAACTAACCAATTTTCCTTGAGTTGCTGAAAACATTAAGGTTTTGAATGATCATATTTAAGTGTGAATCTCTCTCTCTCTCTCTCTCTCTCTCTCTCTCTCTCTCTCTCTCTCTCTCTATATATATATATATATATATATATATATATATATATATATATATATACCAATAGACACACACATACACATACACACACATATATTATATATTTATTTACACATATACATGCATGGATATGTATACACACACACACACACATACATATGTGTGTGTGTGAATTAGTGTGATATTACATGTAGATGAAAATAAAATCGTTACAAGAAGGGCCATGGTATTTAGTTCCATAATTAAATAAGTAACTTGATTGGTTAGTGGTGTGTTAGGAAAATTATCATAGATGATAGGAGTGGTTGTTATTAAAATCTGATGTTAAGTTTTGTTTATCAATAAAGTAAGGAGATTTTTCTTTTAAAATTAATGATGTTAGGCTATGTGTGAGTGTTTCAAATGACTAAATTTTCTTATGGAATTATGAAGGGCATTCTAATAACCTACATGTTATTTATTTTGCATTGTGAGAAATGGTTTATGTTGTAGTATGCATCATCTAGTGATTAAGTTAGAAGGATATATATTTCCATTTTAGTCATAGCCTGGTGAATGTGATTATCTTGTGAATTGAATATCTTAAATGAATGTTGATTATTTATTAACTATATTCCTCATGTGAGTTTGAGACATTATATCTCTCCCTTGCATATGCCTTCCTACAATGATTGCATAAATTTTGATGTGTAAGGAAAAATATTGCATTGCATTATGATGGTAATGGTTGAAAGTAAGTAGAAAACCATGATTGCTTTTATTGTTGCATAAAATTTGCCCCAGAAAGATATATATAAATAACTCAATGATCTAAGGTTTCTGGTGTACATTCTCAAACGCATTCAGGACACTGTGTCCTAGGGTGTCATGTGGTGGTTACTCCTTCTAGTGTGGATAATTTTAGTCACCTCGTTATGTGGTTTTGGATGTGTTAGATGATTTGTCTTTAGTTATTTGTGATTTATATATGATGTCATTAGGGAAAGTCTGAATTTTTTTTGGATTTCCTTATTCTAGGACTGACCACTAAACTTTTCTTCTGATCTATTTTATGACACTTATCACACTTTATTTATTATTCATGTTGTCAGCATTTTTTTGTGATTAAATTTCCCATTCAAGATTTATATTTTGATGTTTGTGGTGGTCATTCTGAATGTTTAGTATTGAGGGCCTTGGTTTTGTATTAAGTGTTTTTTCTATCATGTTTGTTTGAACCTCTAATAGTGAGATTAAGGATGGACACTGTGGAGAAGTGCACTAGACAAGATGGACAATTAGATGATACTAATTGGTGCAGGAGCACCTCATGACTAAGATAATAAGAGAAATAAAGGCTAAAGGACACACATGAGAATGTGACCTTTCAATCTATATAATAGGGTAGTCTTGTTTGTTTGATGTTTGATTTGTTTGTAATAAACCCAAACTTGTTACCCAATGACATGGGTTTGGCAAATTGATAAGCCACCATGGGCATATGGGCCTAGGGGCATTTGGTTGAATATTTTTCTAGGTGTTTATGTGTTGGAGATGTATTAGGAAGGTTTAGGACATGTTGAAGCACCTCTAGATAGGCAGATTTAACATATGTCAAAAGTTGCTCAAACTTGACAACTTTGTTGATAACTTTTAATGACAACTTTTGGTTACAAATAGAAACTTCCTTCCAACGGTCACTTCAATTAAAAAGGTGGTTGATAAACATTGAGGAAGGTATAAAATTTCATCCCCAATCATCATTGGGAGGAGAGAATGACTTTGTAAACTTTTGGCATCATTGAAGTAATATGTTTCAGAGAATTTCCTGCAATTTCGTTATTCTACATGGTGTACTGTACTGTACGATCATTTTGGAATTAGAAAACCAATGGGATGTGTTAGAGTGGCCAATCACCTTTTAGATGCATCAAGTCTGAGGTCCTAATTCACCAAGATAAGGAATATATTGACAAATTTTTGGAAGTGTTCTAGATTTGACAGTTTTGCCTAGGGTTATTGCAAAGAAATGGCCTTACCTTGTTGATCCTTCATTGGTGGTTCATGGCTATGGCCAATATATTTTAGGACTTTGAAGGCCTTTTGTAGGTTAGGACTAGTTGGAGGTGAGGGTTTGATACATTAAGGTGGGCAACTCCATGTGGCCATCGGGCAAGTGTAAGAAAACAGGTCTCGCATAAGGGGTTAAAGGTTTGATCATGGCCTAAGACTTAGGAATTGGTGTTTCTGCAATGGCTTAATAGTATTCCTTGAGTTTTTTTGGTGAGTTAAGGTCTATGGCTACACATTCCTTTGTAAAATAGGCCTAATTGGGCTATACTGGTCTCCTAACCAAAGGAGGGTTTGGATTCTTGTGTTCCCTACTGATAAGAACCCTTAGGATATGTTTTGTAACTTCCAAAAGGGTATCCAAATATGGGATTTTTTATCTAGTCTTGTGGAGAAATAAAGAGTTAAGTGTGGAAAACTGGTCTAGTATGGCTACTAGGTTTTGTAGGCCTTGTTGTAGCAGCTACCCAAACTGGTAGAGGGAACCTTAATTCAATGATTGAAGGAGGTCTCCCTGACCTAGAGGACTTCAAATAAAACCTTAAATAGGCATTATTTCATTGAAGAAGGGACCAAACCATTGTTGACCATAGGGTCCTTGTACCAGTCAATGAAAGAGACCTTTTACCGATAGTCTTTTGTTTGGAAGAAAGGGATGTGGGACTTGTCAAACTAATATTCCTTAACCCCTAGGAGTGTTGTGTGATTGCTAGGGTCCTTGGTGTGTTCTTGGATTAGAGGAACCTATCCTATACCTATATCGGGACTCTGCATCAAATTGGTATCAGAGCATAGGAGGAATCCTTTTGGGAAGAAGAACAGTACATGTCAGTAGAAGAATCAGAGGGTGAGGCTAGAAGAATGCCTCCAAAGGTGAAAAATGTGGAACTTGCTAGGATGATTGAGAACAGAGAAGAAAATAATCGGCTTAGAAAGTTGATTGAGAACTTGGAAGGAAAGCTGGAGAGAGGACTTGACGGCTCAGAGGAAGTGGGAGAAGAAGAGGAGAACCCACAAGGGTAGGAAGAAGAGGAAGTTCCTGCAAAGCATAGGTACCTGGTCAATGCATTGAAGTCTATGGAGAGGAGAACCATGGACCAGAAATCAAACCTTCCAGTTTTCAGTGGGAAGATGGATGTCAATGGAGTGATGGACTGGATAGAGTCCTTAAACAACTTCTTTGAATGTGAAGACATTGCTGACAACCAAAAGATGAATATTGCCAGGTCAAAAATGCAGGGAGAAGCCCTGACATGGTGGAATTTTGTGCAAGGACAAAGAGTGAACGAGGGAGGAGGAATGATCACCTCTTGGAAGAAGATGATTACAGAGATCAAGGGAGTATATGTACCCGAGGACTATGAAGTCCAATTACACAAGAGAAGGCAGAATCTCAAACAAAAAGAGATGGATGTGTGTGCCTATACTGAAGAATTTCAGAAATTGAGTATAAAATCTAAGAAGGTTGAAGATGAAAGTGAAAGAGTGGCAAGGTATCTAAATGGCATAAGGTGGAACATATAAGAAGAGTTGAACCTCTTGTGCCATGACACTATTCATAGATACTATCAATTAGCATTAAAGGTAGAGGAGAACCTCAAAAGAAGAAAAGAGCAAAGCAGTAGAGGAAGGGGCAAGCAACCAAAAGGAAGGAGCAACTTTAGAGGAAGAGGATCAAATTTTGAATTTCAAGGGGAGAGTAGTCAAGACCCCTTAGGGAATGACAACAACAACAAAGGCAACTTCAGAGGTAGAAGGCCAAATTTCAGAGGAAGATCATCAGGAAGAGGAGCATGACCAGTAAAATGTTTTAACTGCAACCAAGAGGGACACATTGCCAATAGATACCTGGAGAAGATGGGTTCTAGTTCCCAATGAGAAAGGAGAGCCAATCTAACCCAAGAATTAGATTACCAAGGCAGTATCAAACGTGATTCATATGGTTATCTAGAAAGCGGAGAGGCACTAATGTTGAGAAGAACCCTCTTGAAGGTACCAACACCTATGGAGCTACCTCAGAGGAAGTCTATCTTCCGCACCACTTGCCAATCAGGAGGAAAGGTATATAAAGTTCTGGTTGACTCAGAGTCTACTAAGAATTTTGTGTCAATAGAAATGGTAGAGAAGTTGAAATTGAGGAGGATACCCCATCCATACCCATATAATTTGTCTTGGCTCACAAAAGGGCAACAAACTCTTGTAGAAGAGCAGTCAAGGTAGAATTCTAGATAGGAGCATATAAAGATAAGATTTTGTTCGATGTTGTTAACATGGAAGCTTGTCACCTCTTGTTTGGAATGCCATGGCAGTATGACCTCAAAGCACACCATGATGGCTTTAGGAATACCTATTCCATAACAAAGAATGACAAGGTCATAGAGCTATTGCCCTTGACTAAAAACAATGAAGAGCAGAAAGAAACTAAGCCTAAAGTGATGATGATGGAGGGCAAACCATTCCTCAAGGAGATAAAGATGGAAGAAGGAATGTGCTTTGCATTGCTTCCAATACCAACCTCAAAGGAGAAGCCTGCTGCAAATGACAGAGTAGAAGGAAAGGAAAAGGATCTTAGTCTGGAAGTGAAGGAGATCATTGGTAGATACCAAGGAATAGTTGCAGATGGAGTGCCAAGGAATTTTCCGCCAATGAGAGAGATCAATCACTATATTGGCCTGATCTTAGGGGCTACATTTCCTAACAAGGTTGCATATGAACTCACACCACAATAAAATGAGGAGATGGCAAGGCAAAATTAGGAGTTGCTAGATTCTGACCTGATTGGAAAGAGCCTTGGCCCATGTGCAGTACCTACAGTTTTGGCACCCAAAAAGGATGGAACATGGAGGCTTTGTACTGACTCAAGAGCTCTCCACAATATCACCATAAGTTATAGATTTCCAATGCCTTGGATAGAGGATTTGCTTGATTATTTGGGGGGTGCAAAATATTTTTCTAAAATTGATATAAAGAGTGGATACCACCAAATTAGAATTAGGCCTGGTGATGAGTGGAAAACAACGTTCAAAACAAATGAGGGTTTGTATGAATGGAAGGTTATGTCATTTGGTTTGTCTAATGCCCCAAGTACATTCATGAGACTCATGAATGAAGTTTTGAAATAATTCACAGGGAAGTTTGTAATAGTGTATTTGGATGACATCCTAGTATTTAGCAGGACAAAGGAAGAACACTTGAGGCATATAGACATGGTTTTGAAAAGCTTGAGTGAAGAGGAATTGATGATCAATATGGAGAAATGTTTGTTCATGCAGGAAGAGCTCATCTACCTAGGATTTGTGATCTCCAAAGGTCACTTGAAGATGGATCAAGATAAGGTAAATGCAATTCTTTCTTGGCCTACTCCTAAGACTATTGGTGATGTTAGAAGTTTCCATGGATTAGCCACATTTTATAGAAATTTCATAAGAGGTTTCAATCAGATATGTGCTCCAATGTTGGAAACCATAAAAGGTGGTCAAAAGTGTAGGTCTTCTTAGACACAGGAGGTGGATGAGGCATTTGAAACTCTCAAGAAAAAGGTAGCTCAACAACCTGTACTTGCTTTACCTGATTTTAACAAAGTGTTTCAGATTGAATGTGATGATAGTCATGTGGCCATAAGAGCAGTCATAAGCCAAGAAGGCAGACCTATAGCATTATTTAGTGAAAAACTCAATGAGGCAAAGAGAAAATATTCTTCTTATGACCTAGAAATGTATGCACTAGTTCAAGCATTGAAAAATGGAGACACTATCTGCTACCAAAGGAATTTGCAATCTATACTGACAACCAAGCCTTGAGTTTCATTAATAGCCAAGAAAAGCTAAGCCATAGGCATATGAAGTGGGTAGAATCCCTACAAGCATTTACCTTTTCCATAAAACACAAGAAAGTAGTAGCCAACAAAGTGGCTGATGCACTGAGTAGGAGATTGCTAACCATATCTAAAATCCAATTAGAAAGCATTGGGATTGATGCAATGAAATATATGTATGTTGCAGATGAGGACTTTAAGGAGATTTACAAGGCATGTACTGAATTTGGTGAAAGGTATCATGTAGAGTTTTCTAATTTTCTAATCCAAGATGAACTTCTTTTCAAAGGTGGGCAATTGTGCATACCAAAGTGCTCAATGAGGACTGATATCATCAATAAAAAGCATAGTGGAGCTATGGTAGGTCATTTTGGTTTGGACAAGACACTTGAATTGGTAAGAAGGCACTACTTTTGGCCCAAATTGCAGGTTGATGTAAGAAAGTTTGTAGATACATGCACCATTTGCCAAAAGGTAAAAGGAAGAAGTACCAATGTTGGTCTCTATCAACCCTTACCCATTCCCTCAAGATCTTGGGAAAGTGTGTCAATGGACTTTGTAACGGGTTTACCTAGGACCCAAAACGGGTTTGACAGTGTATTTGTGATAGTGGATAGGTTTAGTAAAATGGCACATTTCTTGCCATATAAGTCCACTAGTGATGCATCTTATATAGCAGATTTGTTTTTTAGAGAAGTAGCAAGGATTCATGGACTTCCATTGAACATAGTGTCTAACAAGGATGTCAAATTTGTTGGCCATTTTTAGAGAACTTTGTGGAGGAAACTTGGCACCAATTTGTCCTTCTCATCGGCCTATCATTCACAAACGGATGGGCAGATAGAAGTAGTAAACTGGTCATTAGGGAATTTGTTTAGATGTCTTACAAGGTAGCATGGTGAAAAGTGGAATTCAATCTTACCGCAGGCTTAGTTGCCTACAATGACACTGTAAACAAAAGCACATGGAGGTCACCATTTTAGATTGTGTGTGGGTTGCATCCAAGAGAGGTATTGGAGTTGAGAAAACTACCCCATACAGATCCCATAAGTGCAGATGGTGAGAGGCTTGTTGAAGCCATAAAGGAAGTTCATGAACAGGTCAAAATACAACTTTAGAAGTCATTAGAAAATACAAAGAACATGCAGATCAAAAAAGAAGAGAGGTACAGTTTCAAGTTGGAGATTTGGTTTGGGAAAATTTGAAGAAGGAAAGGTTACCCAAGGGCAAACACACTAAGAGCATGCAAAGGAAAGTAGGACCATGTCAAATCTTGAAGAAGTTTGGCACCAATGCTTATGAAATTGAATTACCATTAGACCTTGGCATATCTCCTATTTTAATGTTTGTGATTTAACTCCTTTTAAAGGTGATTCTAATGCAAGTAACTCATAGCAAGTCCTAGAAGAAGCAGCAGATATAGACATTCCCAAACATGAGCCACCTAAGCTTGAGAAAGTGTTGGACACCAAGATTGTAAAGAAGACCAGAAACAATGATTACAAACAATACTTGGTCAAATGGAAAGTAAAATCAAACTTTGAAGCCATTTGGTTTAATGAAGATCAAATCAAGAAGCATGACACTACATTACATGACCTCATCTCAAGTGGACTTGAGATTCATTCACCCTAGGAGTATGGTGCAGGAGCACCTCATGACTAAGATAATAAGAGAAATAAAGGCTAAAGGACACACATGATAATGTGACCTTTCAATCTATGTAATAGGGTAGTCTTGTTTGTTTGATGTTTGATTTGTTTGTAATAAACCCCACCTTGTTACCCAATGACATGGATTTGGCAAATTGATAAGCCACCATGGGCATATGGGCCTAGGGGTATTTGGTTGGGTATTTTTATAGGTTTTTATGTGTTGGATATGTCTTAGGAAGGTTTAGGACATGTTGAAGCACCTCTAGGTAGGTGGATTTAACATATGTCAAAAGTTGCTCAAACTTGACAACTTTGTTGACAACTTTCAATGACAACTTTTGGTTACAAATAGAAACTTCCTTCCAACTGTAACCTCAGTTAAAAAGGTGGTTGATAACCATTGATGAAGTTATAAAATTTCATCCTCAATCATCATTGGGAGGAGAGAATGACTTTGTAAACTTTTGGCATCATTGAAGTAATATGTTTCAGAGAATTTCCTGCAATTTCGTTATTCTACACAGTGTACCATATTGTACGATCGTTTTGGAATTAGGAAAACAATGGGATGTGTTAGAGTGGCCAATTACCTTTCAGATGCATCAAGTTTGAGGTCCTAATTTTCCAAGACAAGGAAGAAATCGGCAAATTTCTGGAAGTGTTCTAGATTTGACAGTTTTACCTAGGGTTTTGCAAAGAAATGGCCTTACCTTGTTGATCCTTCATTGGTGGTTCATGGATTTGGAGGGGATACAAGTATGGCCAATGTATTTTAGGAATTTGAAGTCTTTTTGCAGTTTAGGACCAGTTGGAGGTGAGGGTTTGATGCATTAAGATGGGCAACTCCATGTGGCCACCGGACAAGTGTAAGCAAGCAGGTCTCACATCAGGGGTTAAAGGTCTAATCATGAACTAAGACTTAGGAATTGGTGTATTTAAAATGGCTTAAGATTATTCCTTGAGTTTTTTTGGTGAGTTAAGGTTTGTGTCTACACACTCCTTTGTAAAATAGGCCTAATTGGGCTATACCGGTCTCCTAACCAAAGTAGGGTTTGGATTCTTGTGTTCCCTACTGGTAAGAACCCTTAGGATATGTATTGTAACTCCCAAAAGGGTATCCAAATCTATGATTTTTTGTCTGGTCTTTTGGATAAATAAAGAGTTAAGTGTGGAAAACCGGTCTAGTAGGGCTACTAGGTTTTGTAGGCCTTGTTGTAGCAGTTACCCAAACCGGTAGAGGGAACGTCAATTTAATGATTGAAGGAGTTCTCCTTGACCTAGGGGACTTCAAATCAAACTGTAAATAGCCATTATTTCATTGAAGAAGGGACCAAACCATTGTTGACCATAGGGTCCTTGTACCAGTCAATGAAAGAGACCTTCTACCGGTAGTCTTTTGTTTGGAAGAAAGGGATGTGGGACTTGTCAAACTAATATTCCTTAACCCCTGGGAGTGTTGTGTGGTTTCTAGGGTCCTTGGTGTTCTTGGATTAGGGGAACCTATCCTATACCTATATCGAGACTCTGCATCACTAATGTTGGTTAAGGAAAAGAAATATATTTTCCTAGATGAAATGCATCCGTAATTTTCTAGATATTATTATATGTTATAAAAAGTATGTTTGGATTAAATTTTTTTGTATGATATGCAATTTAGCTAAATTTTAATGAATTGTGTATAATGAATGCTTATGCATGCTTCATGTATAACTATATAATAAGCATGCCTGCAAATAATTTACAGAGTGAAGAGTGCACCAAGTTCTTGTAACACGTACTAATCTTTTCTTCTTCTCTTTAGCTGAGACTATTTTGTGCTTTATACTTAGTGCTTTTGGTGTGGAGACTGAGAGGTTTTATATGCCATGAATCTTGTTTTCTCTTTCTATGAGTATGGACTATGGATTTTGGATATTGTATGATATCTTAATTGTGAACAACTTTGAGAAACTTATTCTGAGAATGTGACTTCTTCAATAATATAGAGGAGTGTATGTGTAAAATGTTGTGTAAAATGCATATCTATCTTCCTTATTGTGTATACATAGATGTTAAGGAAGTGTTTTTATGCTTGAAAAGTGAGATTTATTGTGATTTGTGTTTTACGGATACTAACTTGGTGATGGGAATTATGATTGAAAATTTAATTCTACAAGAATCTTGTACAAACGGAGGTCTCTTGAAGATATTTGAGTAATTTGGTATGCTTATTGTAGCTAGTGAAAAGTAATGTAACTTGGTTGTATCTCTTACGCAGTGCATTAATTTGGATAATTGAAGAAGGTAAAGAAAAACTCTCGTTGTTACTCTCTTACTTTGAGTTAGGAAAATGATTAAACTAAGATGTTTTACCTATTAGTGAATCCCTAAATGAGGAGATTAGTTATGTTGTTTGTATTTATCTCAAAGGAAAGGTATAATTTGGCATCATTCAAATAAAAATTCAAGCCTAATGTGTGTAAGTTTTCATCCTAGCTTTGTGAATTCTAGGAATAAGATGACTCTTAGGGAGGAGGATGTAGTGCCCTTCCCTAATTCATCCTTTATGATAGGTTATGTCAAATACCGGTGGACCTTTTATATGCTCCAGATACTCTTTGTTATTGTTTGACTATCTATGTGGATATTCTCTTTGATGTTGATGGAATTTATTATGATTATTATGATTGATGTAGAGGTGGGTAGGTACTTAGGATGGTCTATAACTGAGTTTTACAAATCAACAAATTTGATACACAATTATGGAGATATTTCTCCCAACTCGCCTACCAAACCAAGCCTCCCAGACCTAAGCAAAAAGAACCAAAATAGTGCATAAATTCAAATGGCTTAGGACTTCAAAGGTAGACTTCAAAAAAATCTTATGACACCTAACCAAATAGGTTCCAAGAATTAGTTATGTCTTCTAGCATGTAGAATGAAAGGACAGTTCACAACCACCCCAAATTCCTAGTAGCCCTACTTTTTAGGACTAGTGAAATAATCTCCCTACTCAGCTCAATTTTTGAAAATTTGAAACTTTTTTTGAATACCCTTTTTGGATTTCTAGAACATATCTCAAAATGAGCCTAGGGTGTTTCAAAGAGTATGCATAAAAATTTGAATTTTACCACTTCTCTAAAGGCCCAACTAGCCCTATTTTACAAAGCAAGTACCTTATTTTTACACTCCACAACTCAAAAAATGATAGGGACAGGTCTCACACAACCATAACCCACAAATTCAATAGGTTTCAAGCTCCCAAACAATCTTATTTAACACATGTTCACTCAAACCCACACTTCCTTGGCCTAACACATATAGATGTTAGGCATTCATTGCTCTAAAGATGCATCCAACCTTGGTCCCTAAAATAATGAAGAAAAACCCATCTATAAAAGACCTATCTCTACCATTCCACCAAGTTTTATGAATATCCCTCAATGGAATGGAGAGATTTTTACATTTCTTTGATCAAACCCTCGGAAGTAGGGTTACAAGACAAATTTTAGATAAACATTCACAAAATACTCAAATCTTATAAAATTTGTGTCCTTAGAAAGGTGATTCGACTAGATTTCAGATGGAACTAGTCTCACATCCTCATTCAATTTTACAAGAGAGTTATGAATGTTATAGAAACAAAATGTGCAGAAATTTCAAGGAACAAAGCTTCAATTTTATTCTTCTTATTCACTTCGGACCAAACAACCAACAACAACCATGCCTCAACCCAAAAGAGGATATTTAAAATTTTTTTCAACCATTTCCAATGGTCCCTAATTGATTTTTGAATAGGTGATGACTAGTTACAAATAAATGCTCATTAATATGGCAATTTTGTGAAAGTTTCATAGCAACTTTTGCAAAAAGTTGACATTTTTTCAAACTCAACAAAATGACTCAAAAACACCTATTCTCACCACAAAAATATTAAAATAGACTTAAAATGACTTATTACATCAATTCCACCCACTTGGAGTACTTTGACTATGATTCACCACATTTGGCCCATGTTGGTCTACATATGATTGGCTTAAAAGCCTTACAAATTGAATTGTATGACCTTGAAAATGAAATTGCATGTATTCCAACTGGTCCTTAGGACCTTATTATGCTCCCACAAGACACAAACAAAGAAACCATTACAATAAATCCTTCATGAAGCATAAGAGTGACTAGGTTCTCTTGCAACATACACTTGGCCTAGAAAAGAAATCATGTCCCATGAGTCATTACATTGTCTTGTAAAGAGTCAAATTATCAAAGAAGATAACAACTAAACACAGATATGAGAACTTGAAAATGGAAGGAGAGGATATAACTAACTTTTTCAGAAGGTTGATAGTGCGGTAAATAAAATTAGAGAACTTGGCGCGACCTTGATAGATAAAGGCATAATTGAGTAGATCTTGATGTCCCTACCAAAAAGTTACAGTGGCAAGATCTTGGCCATTGAAGAAACCTATGATTTGAAGAAGTTCACTAGAAAGCATATTTATGGTACTCTATAAGTATTTGAGATAAGAAAGTTTGGAAAAGACAAAGTTAAGACTAAGGCTGCATACAAAGCCTCTAAGGAAGATCTGGAAGATGAAAGTTCAGATGAGATGGAAGCAAACTTTGTAAGGAGAATGAAGAAAGGCACCAGAAAATACAAAGGTATGTTACCTCTTAAATGTTTTAAATGTGGAAAGATTAGTCATATTGCTACTAGGTGTCCAAAAAAGGGTTCAAGACAAAAATCTAGAGAAGGTAAAGGAAAATTTAATAAGAGATCCTATTATATCAAAGATGATGCTGGAATTTTAGATGATGAATCAGATTATAAAGATTGTGATTGTTTGTTCTTGGTAGAAAGAGATATACCTAAGATTGATAATCCTAATATTGTTGCTACTTCTTTACATGCTAGAAGAGATAGAAATGAATGGCTGATTGATAGTGGATGTTCAAATCATAAGACTGGTGATAAAAGTAAATTTGTGAAACTTGATAAGTATGATGGTGGTTTTATTAGGTTCAGAGATGATCAGACAACACAAATTGTGGGAGTTGGTTCTATTTCTTTTGATGGAAAGAATAATATTGACAATGTTTACTATGTGAAGGGTTTGCATCATAATCTCTTGAGTGTTGAATAGATGTGTGAAAATGGTCACAATGTTGTTTTTTCAAGATGATGGTTGTGAGATGTGGAAATGATCCAGAATTGTTATTGTAGTAGGGAGAAGGATTGGTGGAGACATGTATCTCTTAGAAGGAGCTACGAAGCATTGTTTGTTATCTCTAATCAATGATAACTAGCTCTAGTATTGGAGGATGTGTCATATCAATTTTGACAACCTAGTGAAGATTAGTTCATCAAGTGCAGTGAGAGATTTACTGAGACTAACCAAACTAGATAACAAAATTTGCAGAGAATGACAAGTTGGAAATCATATGAAAGGAACTTAGAGAGGAAAAGAGCATTCATGCACCAGCTTTTTGGAATTAGTGCATACTGAACTATGCGGTCTGACTTAAACAAGGAGAATACAAGGTGAGAAGTATTTCATGTTGTTTATTGATGATTATTATAGAATATCATGGGTTGCATTTTTTAGAGAGAAGTCAAAAGCATTAGAGAAATTCAAAATATTCAAGGCTAAAGTTGAAAATAAAGTTGATAGAAAGATTAAGTGCTTGAGGCCTGATAAAGGAGGAGAATTTACTTCTTATGAATTTAAAAAAATTTATGAGAAACATGGTGTAGTGGAAAGGATGAACTAAGCAATTCAAGAGGCAGCCAGGACAATGATCAAAGGAGCAACTCCCAGAAGTCTATTGGAGAGAAGCAATACACGCTACAACCTACACTCTTAATATAATTCTATACCAAAAACGACATAGAAAGACATCTTATAAGCTATGGCATGATAGAACTTCGACAGTGAAATATTTCAAAGTATTTGCAAGGAAGTGCTACATCCAAAGAGATGAGGATAATCTTAGAAAATTTGGTAGCAGAGCTGATAAAGGCATTTTCCTAAGATACTCTATAAGAAGCAAGGCATATCGGTGTTACAAAAAAAGGATAAACAAAATGTTGAAAGTGCAAATGTGAAAGTTGATGAAAATACTTCTAAAGAATCTAACAAATTGGCAAGATATAAGTTTGATGAACCGAATGACAGAAAAAGAGAAGAAAAGATTAGAGAAGTGGAAGAAGGAAAGGAAGCTCAGGAAGCTCTAGTATCTACATCTAAGACACCAAGATATGTTAAGAAGAATCATTGAGTAGATCATATTATTAGAGATAAGAACAAAGGTATCATTACAAGAAGAAAAGCAACTCAAGAATAAGTCTTGGTATGTTTACTTTTAGATATTGAACCGAAATCAGTAGAAGAAGATTGCAAAGATTAGAATTGGATGAAGGAAATGAAAGAAGAGCTAGATCAGATTGAGAATAATTAGACATGGGAATTAGTTAACAAAATGTGATTGGAACTAAGTGGGTATTCCAGAACAAGCTGGATCAAGATGGAAGGTTGTGAGAAACAATGCAAGGTTGGTTTGCAAGGGTTATACTCAGATTGAAGGTATTGATTTTGAGGAGACATATGCCCTAGTTGCTCGAATGGAGGCAATTAGAATGTTTTTGTCTTTTGTTGCTTTTAAGGATTTCAAAATCTATCAAATAGATGTGAAATCAACATTTTTGAATGGAGAATTGAAAGAAGAAGTTCATATTGAACAAGCAAAAAGATTCAAGTTGAAAGATGATCTAAACATTGTTTGTAGATTGAAGAAGGCCTTGTATGGATTGAAACAAGCCCCTAGATCTTGATATTAAATACTAGATAAGTACTTGATTGATCTAGGATTTTAGAAGGGTTTGGCTAATATCAATTTATATTTCAAAATTGACTTAGGTAAAATCTTAAGTGTTGTAGTGTATGCTGATGATATAATTTTTGGAGGAAATGAAGGTATGTGCAGAAAATTTGCTAATGTGATGCAACAAGAATTTGAGATATCTATGATCGGTGAGTTGAATTTTTTCTTGGATTACAAGTAAACCAAAATGATAAAGGAATTTTCATTTCTCAGTCCAAATACATTAAGGAATTGTTGAATAAGTTTGGGTTAGAGAACTCCAAACTAGTGTGTACACCTATGACCACCAGATGCAAATTGACAAAAGATGATAAGTCTCCTAAAGAAGATACAAGTAAATACATATCAATGATTGGAGGACTATTATATTTGATAGCTAGCGAACCGGATATCATGTATGCAATCTATTTGGTGGCTAGATTTCAACAAGAACCAAAAGAATCACATGTTGTCGCAGTGAAAATAATTTCCAGATATCTAAAAGGAATAGAGGAATTTGGTTTTTGGTACCCTAGAAGTTCAAATTTCACTCTGACAACTTATACTAATGTATATTGGGTTGGAAGTGTCGATGACAGGAAAAGTACAAGTGGTGGAGCATTCTTTATCGACTCCTGGTTATTTGCTTGGTCAAGTAAGAAGTAGGATTATGTCTCTTTATCTACAACTGAATCAGAATACATTGAAACATCTTCATGTTGTACACATATTTTATGGATGAAGCAGACTTTGAAGGATATTGGTATAACATTAAATGAACCCATCTCTATCATGTGTGATAACACTAGTGCAATAAACATTTCTAGGAATCCAGTACAACATTCCAAAACAAAGCACATATCCATTCAACATCACTTCTTGAGGGAAAAGGTGTTGGATAATGAAGGAATGCTTGAATATATACCTACAAAAGAGTAGATTGTAGATATATTCATTAACGTGTTGTGTAAAGATGCTTTTGAGTATCTCTGACAGAAGTTAGGGGTATTATCCCTTCCTTGTGTGAACTAATGTACAGTTTGGATGTGCATTAGTCTAGTGAACATCTTGCATATTTCTATTTGGACTAATGCTCAGGTGCTTCCTCTTAGGAGGAACAAGAGTAAAATTCTTAGGGGGAGTTATGCTTGCCTTTGTCCTTGATTTCAAAGGAGGATAGATCTTGAGAGATTCAAATTGTTGTTGAGTTGAGTAGTGTAGAGATTGCTTTGTGTTTATTATTGATGGTTGTTGCCATCAATGACAAAGGGGGAGATTGTTGTAGATGTGATGGTGATGATGTTAAGTGGTTGTCAATGATGTCAACATAATGGTTTTCATTGATGTCCTTGGTATTGGTGATCCAGAATATGTGTTCCCAAAATTTGATGCTTTGAAAGATGTGTTGATAGTGATTCGGCTATCTCTAGTTATTGAATATAGTGTTGATCAATGGTATTCATGTGTATCGAGGTCCCATTCTTATTTTCATTGTTTTGGGTGATGTTGTTTAGGTCCAGATTAAGTCTAGAATTTGAGGATATGTAATGGCTTTTGGTGTGGCATGTGAGTCAAATTTTGGGTCCGGAATTTGTAACTAAGGTGTTGATCTGACCATTGATGTGTGTTGTGGTATGGTTTACTTCTCATTCCTTCCCACCACCAAAATGTTTAGTGTTGAATTATTTTAGATCTCTATCTTGGCCGACTTGGAAAATTATGCTTCCCGAAAGACAATATATATATAAGGATGATCTGATTATGTTTCATATGAAAAAGTGTGACATTGTTTTGAAGATATGTGAGATTAGAAAGGAAAGATTTGATTGTTGGTGATATGTGAGAGTGTGTTGTTGTTGAGGCACTAGAAGTGGTCTAGTTTGCATATTGTGTTTCAGTGGTGGATTCTTTCTTTCTTTCTTTCTCTCTTCAATAGTGAGCCTTTTTCTGGGCAATGAGCCTACCTGCAGTAAGCATTCTGGTAGTGAGCCACCCTTTGTAAAAATCACCTTAACCGGTGTCACCTTAACTAGTGTTTTATATTGAGAACTAACATTCTTTGTGGTTTTTCCCTTCTTGGATTTTACATGTCATATCTAGTGTTCACCATGTGATCTATTGTATGTTTATTCTTTTCATATTATATCTGTGTTAAATAATTTTGTTGGTTTGGATCCAGATGTGAAAAGAATAAAAGAGATTGTTTTAAGTTATCATCTGATTCACCCCCCTTCTCAGTTTCCCAAATATTCAATAGAAGTATAATAAGAATGTTTTTTTCCCTTTCATAAGATATGACAATAAGAATAAAGAAGATGACAAACATTGTCTTTTTCATAGTTGTTATTCTCATTCTCCTAGAAATTGTAAGGCTTTTAAAAAATTTGTACAAGACTAATATGATCAAGCTTTCATAGTGATGCAGGAGCACCCCTAGTCGATGAGCAATCCTACATCAACCAAAAATATTTTCTTTCAATTTTGTTCTTGTTTAGTTATTTGTGTAGTTTATGTATTCTTACCGATATGTACCGGTAGTTGCTTGTTCTTTGTGGAAGATCTTGCTTGAAGTTTCCTGGCGGTTCCATGTGGTTGATTCCATATTTCTATTCATTTGGGTTCTTCTTCAGTCAGTTCTCGCTTCTGGTTGGCTATTTCTAGGTTCCTAGGATAGTTCTTGTTCTTACCGGTTGGTTTTCCTTAATTACCGATGCGATTCTTGGCATGTGGATCCATCTTGGGTGTTGTCTGATGTTCTTTGGCATGTGGCCGACCTTCTTGCTAAACCACATGACTTGGTTGTTATTTTCTGGAAAGATTTATCTAATTCTTAGGGCCAACCTAATTACACATTTCATTTTCCTGCATTTATGAATGTAATCTTATGAGGTCGACCCAGATGTGTTCTGGTGGATATAAATATGATGTTATGTAATCATATGTAGGGGCAGAGGAAGTAGAACTTAGAATGAGGATTGAGATTCGCATGTTGTGATCCAGTTGATTCTTAGAGTCTCGGTTGGATTGTATCTGGCTTGAAGCCTGCATGTAGCCTGTTAATTACCAGATGTTCCTTGATGATAATATAATGATTGTCAGATGATTGCTGGAAGTTCTATGGCTTGAATATGATCTGTTTATGTGAATTTGTTATTTTTTCTTATTGTTTCCATCGTGTCTCTCATGCTGCATAAGTCGGTTGACTCTTTTGAGGGTTTTTACTGGTTATGGTCGCATCAATTGGTATTAGAGCTAGTTATGGATTGGATGGTGGAATAATCATTTGCAAACATTGAGGCATTCCTTGAGGTGGATAGATCACCGATTCGAGGCAGGTCGCATGTGTGTTTAATAGATCATCGATGGGATGCAATTGAAACTGGTAATCAGATCACTGAGTTGAGGCAGTTCACTAGAGTGGAAGGAGAGATGTCACTGAGGAGTACAAACACCCGAAGGGTAGAACAGATAATGGAAGACTTCAATAATGAAGTGAGGAATGAAAACAAAAATGCTTTGGCTGGTTTGTGAAGAAATATTGATTCTGAGGATGAATATGAGGAAGCCGGTGAAGAGCTTGAGGAAGCTAAAGGACCAGAAGATGAGAGAGAGGAGAGATTCCTAAGAGAAGTGGCACAAGAAAGTAAAGTGCATAAAATTGAGGTCTCTAACTTTTTTGGAACGTTGAACTCGGAGGATCTGATCAATTGGATCAGAGACTTGGAGAACTACTTTGAGTTTGAAGATGTCAAGGACCCGCGGAGAGTCTGGTGGCACATACCAAGTTGAAAGGGCATGCTGCCTTATGGTGGAGATAATTGCAAAAAGACAGAGTGGAGAATGGTGAATTGAAGATCACCTGGTGGAGATAGATGGTTGCAAGATTGAAGGCCAAGTTCATACTGGGGGATTATGAATTGGAATTATTCAAGAAGTTTCATAACCTGAAATAGAGAAACATGACTATGAAGGAATATACTGAGGAATTTTACAAGGTGGCGATTAGATCTGGACATAGAGAGATGGACAAAGAAAAGGTGGAAAGGTACATTAATGGACTTTCCTTTAACATTCAAGATGAGATGAGTATGTTGAAGGTTTCCATAGGTGAAGAAGCTTACTAATGGGGTTCACCTAGTTGGTGTTGCTCAATTCCACCAACTCTTTAGATCTAGTTATGCTCTAAGACCTCCAAGTCCTTCTCAATCTCTTCTATGGATTTATTCTTGTCAATCTCAAGGTGTTTGCATCAAGTGTTTACCTAGGAACCCTACCATTTCAAGTTGTTTCCCACATGGTCATGATTGTTGTCTTGACTTCAATTTGTCAATTTTACCTCCTACTATTGTGAGTTGTTGCAAAGATGTGGAGGTGGCTTCTAAAATTATTTGAATACCATTTGGTTCCATTAGCTTTCTTACTGATTTCACCATTTTGCCTAGAAAAGGGCTACAAGGAATGAGCCCCTATTACGCCTCCAAAATTTGGTTTTTGTGGGTTTAGTGGAAAATGGTCCAGAAGAACCTGCAACAAGTTTTGATATTATTCAATGATAAACCTAACCCCAAGTTATTTCAGTGTTTTAGGTTTCCCAACTCACCGTACAATGTCCTAACCCAAAATTTGAGGGTTTGCTAGGGTTTTTAGGCCTTAAACCGGCAGTGACTAGTTAAGTTTGTAAGAAGAGCATAAATGGTCTTTTCAAGGCTTCTCCTCAAATTGGAAACTCTGTATGAACTTCATGGACCCCTCCAAAAGGTTAGGTTGTGGTTTTGTATTCACCCCTGCACTTTACACTCCAATTTCACCCTATCTTCTCTAGTCGGGTTGCTCCTCGACTCGCCTAGAACAAGGTGATAGTTGTCCCTACATATTTACACTATAAAATTGGTTTCCTTCCATTTCCCAATAGGCCATGATGGTATCATGGAGGGATTTCATGGGGCAACCATTTTACACAAAATTGTTATATACAAGCCAAAATTGACTGTTTGCAAACAAAACTATGAAAACACACTAACTAAAAAGATTGAAATGAATTAAATGACTCTAAAACACGCCAAATAAACTCAATCCATTACTATATCAATGGATTCAATCCATTTGTATTCACATTATGAGCAAAATAAGCCAAAATAGTGACAAACAGTCAGAAAATGAGTAGTTTCAGATTGTTGATCTTACAAAAACAAAACTCCATCCTTGGTAACCATGCAAGAGGAGGTTTTTATAGTTTTCCCCATGTTTGGAGGCATTCTAGGGAGTTTTTCTATCCCTAACTCCATCACTAAGCATTTTAAGACAAAAATTGTCATGACAACTTTCAAAAGTTGTCATGACAGCTTTTGAAACTTTACACTTTTTTATTTTCTAATCTATGTAACCTATTCTAAGTCATTACTCATGAATTTTTAAGCATTCCTAAGACTATTCTAAACCTCTTAATTATTATACCAATTTTTGCCACTTTTGACCATCAAGAAGGTCAATTTCCTACTCAAACCACTACTTATGCACAAAATGCAAACCTAGGAAGAAATTAACTCAATCTAGGCCTACATTTGACTCATCACACTCACACTTGGACCCTCCTAGAGTCCTTATTAAGTACCTAACTTTTCTAAGGTCAGTACAAGACAAAATTTAGAAAATACTATAAGCCTAAGTCCTAGGTGCTCCTGCACCATTCTCCCAAACAAAAGAAAATTATGTCACTTCCTTGGGAATCAAATTTTGATCAATTCCTAACTTATAAATTCTATCTCAAGCACCCATGTAGCTTCAACATCATCCATACCCTACCATTTGATTAGGTTCTCCCAATATATTTGATTCCTAGTATTCTTGGCGATCCTTGAACTCAACACCTTCTCAACCTTTGGATTTGGTTTTGTTGGTAGTTGAAGGTTGTTTGCATCATCTGATACCTCTAAGTGATTGCATTCTAAACCTTGAATTGGTCCTTTGTAGGCAACTAAGTCTGCTATGTTGAAAACTGATGACAATCCTATGTCACTTGATAGGTTCACCTTGTATGCATTTTCTCCATACTTGGCTAGAATGGCACATGGACCCAACCTTCTCATTTGCAACTTGTTAGGCACTCCTTGTTGTAACCTTGCTTTGTTTAGGTGCACCATGACAAGATCTCCCACTGGAAATTGTAGGTTCTTCCTTCTTTCATCAACTTTTTGTTTGATTTTGCTTGTGTTCTCCATCAATGCTTGCTTGACTGATTCATGTACCTCCTTCATTGATTGAGAAAAGTCTTCTGCATATCTACTTCTTGTTGTTGCATTACCTAAGTCTCTTAGCTCTAATATACCCTTTGGGTGAACACCATAGACCACTTCAAAAGGGCTCTTTCTAGTGGTCCTATTTATTGTGTCATTGTATGCATATTCAGCTTGTGAAAGCACTTGATCCCATGTCTAGCCATACTCTTTGGTAAGGCACCTCAATAAGTTCCCCAAGCTCTTATTAACCACTTCGGTTTGCCCATCTGTTTGAGGATGGTAGGCTGATCCAAAAGATAGGTTGGTGCGAAGATTTTGCCAAAGTATCTTCCAAAAATGACTCATGAACTTTAGTCCCTATCTGAAACAATGCTCATGGGTAAACCATGTATCCTTATCACTTCTTTGAAGAACAAATGAGCTATTTGGCATGCATCATGAGTAGTCTTGCAAGGTAAAAAGTTGGCCATCTTAATAAATATGTCCATAATGACATAAATGTTGTCAAATCCCTCCTTTGTCCTTGGTAAACCTACTACAAAGTCTGTACTAATGCACTCCCAAGGTCTATTTGGTATGGGAAGAGGTTGGTATAAACCAACATTTGAAGAGGTACCCTTGGCCTTTTGGCAAACTATGCAAGTCTCCACATAATTTTTCACATCTTGATTCATCCTAGGCCAATAATAATACCTTTGAACCAACTCTTGAGTCTTATTGACTCCAAAATGACCACTAAGGCTGCCATTATGCTTCTCTTGTATGAGATTTTCTCTCATTGAAACTCTAGGCACACAAAGTTGTCCAGCTCTAAACAATAGTCCATCTTGCAAAGTAAAATCAGAATACTCACTATGGAAATTATTTTGATACTCTTTACACACCTTTTAGGCATTTGATAAGTCTTCATCCTCCGGGTATAGGCCTCTAAAACTGTCAACACCTATGCTCCTTAACTGAATTTATTGGACTTTCAAGAGTCTTCTGATCAATGCATCAGCAACCCGATTTAACTGTCATTTTTTGTGCTTGATTGTGAATGTGTAGGCTTGCATGTACTCCACCCATTTCATGTGTTTATGAATGAGTTTTTCTTCTGAGTTTAGAAAGCTCAATGTTTGGTTGTCCATATAGACTACAAATTCCTTAGGAAGGAGATAGTGTCTCCACTTCCTCAAAGCCTGTACTAAAGCATATAGCTCCAAATCATAAGAGGAGTATTTCTTCTTTGCATCACTTAGCTTCTCACTATGGAAAGCTACTAGTCTTTCTTCTTGGCTTAGGACAACACCTACTGCAACATTGCTTGCATCACATTCCACTATGAAGAGTTTCTCAAAACTAGGCAATACCAACATCGGTTGAGTAGCTATCTTCTCCTTCAAGGTTTCAAAACCTCTATTTGCTTGTTCATTCCACTGAAACTTTGCTTTCATTCCACCTCTAATGGTGTCTAACATTGGTGCACGTATAGCACTGAATTGCCTAATGAACTTCCTATAGTACTGATTTAGTCCATGGAAGCTTCTCACCTCTGTTATTGACTTAGGAGTAGGCCAATTTACTATGGCTTCAACCTTGCTGGGATCCATCTTGAGGTTTCCTTGAGACAACACAAACCCAAGGTAAACCAACTCCTGCTTAACAAATTCACACTTGTCCAAGTTCATGGTTAGCTTTTCATCATACAATATTTGTAGCACATTTCGCAAATGATTAATATGATTTGCCCTATCCTTACTGAAAATGAGAATAACATCTAGATATACCACCACAAATTTACCTATGAAGTCTTCATCACCTCATTCATGAGTCTCATGAAGGTTCTTGGAGCATTGGATAAGCCAAATGGCATTAGACGCCATTCATAAAGACCCTCTATTGTCTTGAATGCAGTTTTCCATTCATCACCCTCCTTAATCCTAATTTGGTGGTATCCACTTTTAAGGTCAATCTTGGTAAAGTACTTGGCTTCCCCTAAACAATCCATTAGGTCTTCTATTCTAGGAATAAGAAACCTATATCTGATAGTGATCCTATTTATAGCCCTAGAATCAGTACACAATCTCCAAGTACCACCTTTCTGTGGGGCTAACACAGTAGGTACAACACAAGGGCTAATGCTTTTCCTAATTAGGCCTTGGTCTAAAAGCTCTTGGATTTGCTTGGCAATCTCAACATTTTGTTGGGGAGTCATTTTATAAGCTGCCTTGTTAGGTAAGGATGCTCCAAGAATGAAGTCTATTTGATGGCTTATGGTTCTTTTAGGAGGTAAGGTGGATGGCTATCCATCACTCACTATGCCTTTGAACTTGTTCAATAAGTCTTGTACCTCCATTGGAAAATCTAGCTGCTCTTTCTTGTCTTCATCTTTATGCTTCATTACTAATGCAAACCTTATACCTTCACCTTCCTCAAGTGTCTTCAAGAATTGTTTTTCACTCACCAAAAGAACATTAGGACCTATTGCCCTCTTTTCACCTTCCTCAAGGATAGATTGAATATTGAATGTGACTCCATCTTTCTTGAATGACTATGCATTCTTGGCTCCATCATGAATACCTTGTCTATCAAATATCCATGGTCTTCCCAATAGAAGATGGCATGCATCCATGGGTAGGACATCACATAACACCTTGTCCTTATACCTCCCAATGGTAAAATCCATCCATGCTTGCTCATTGACTAGGACATGTTGGCCTTTGTTCAACCAAGTGACTCTATAAGGGTTGTTGTGAGGTATCCTTTGCAATTTAAGTTTACTCACAACCTCTTCTGATACAATTGTTGGCATTATGTGAACCGGCATGAGGACATAATGACATCGTATGTTGTCATTGATGTCAATATGCTAAAAAGGAGGGAACTGGTATCACTGTGAACCGGTATATGTGCCAAAGTGAAGCGGTGTGTTTGTTTAAGGAGAACCGGCATGTGGGTATGGGAACTGGCACATGGAAGCTTTGTATGACTACCGGTTGGTAGTCTCAACTTCAGGGTTTCCAGTTGAAGTGCTTCAAGCCTGTGTGGCTCAACCAGTGACTTTATGTGATGAGTTAGCATTGTAAGGAAGAACAAATCGTGTTGCCACGTCAGCCTTATGCGTGTGAAGGGTCTTGCATGAAGGAGATTGTTCCCATCTACCTCGGGAATGTGTGAAGTCTGTAAACGGTGATAATGCGTGATGGGTTATCAGCCGCCATGAAATCAATGGAAAATGAATGATGGAGAACGTCTTGAGATTGGATCAAGAGTGTTGCATTTAATGCAATGTGCTCAACGGTCAGGATTGAACCGTTTGAATTTATTAACCCAACAGGTTTAGGGTTTAGGGTTTATGCTACTGACCTATCTGTTTTCTTGTAAGGTCGATGTTGTGTTTCTTTCTGAGGTTGTTGGAAAAATTTGTGTGTGTGTGTATCCAAGCGAAGAGATATGTGATTCTTTCCAGACCAGAGGAGAGAAGTGATACCTACAGAGTGTAAGTGCAGAAGGTGAAGAGGAGCTAAAGCGGATCTGTATTGGCATTGAGTGCTATTACTAGATCAGTGTAATACATGTTGATCTCTAACCACCTCAACAGTTGGGAAATCTCTTAACAGGGTAGCTTTAACCAGCTTGTTGTAAATCCTTTAATAGGGTGACTCAAAACCATTAAGTTCTTGAAATCCTCTAACAAGGTAACCTTTAACAGGGTTTAACCCTTAACCGGGTATTCTAGCCATCCCTTAACTGGGTGATCCCTAACAAGATCGGTTCCTAACAGAACCTATTGTATCAGTATTTAATCGGACAAGGCTCCTAACAGAGTGGACTTCTAAAGAGTTCAAAACAGCTTGTGGGTATTCATCCCCACCGTGGTTTTTCCCAATTGGGTTTCCACATGAAAAATATGTGTGTTATGTGTGGTGATATTTTTGTGATGGTTTGAGTGATTTGTGTATGAAGGTAAATCATGTTGATCTAGTTGCTTATATATCTTTTGATGATAGATTACTTGTTCATGCACTAGGGTGAAATGGAAATGAAGCATTAGAATGTATGAAAAGATAAGTGTCAATCGGTATATGCTTGTCTCAGTTATTCTGGGTTTTGCCAGTTGTACTCTGTTTAAGACCGGTGTTACTATTTGTCTGTCGAAGCATAGTGTCTGCTGACAAACCGGTTTAGGATTGTATTTTTTCCTATACTGATTCACCCCCCCCTCTCAGTACCGGTTTGGTACTATCCACTCATCATTGAGATATCAATTGGTATCGGAGCATCCTCCAATTGGTATCGGAGCATCCTCCAGGTCCTCTATGTTATAAGCCTAACCGCTTGAGGTAAAGATCCCAGTCTAATGATGAAGAGGGAAGGTCCAAAGTTCAAAAGAGAAAATTTTAGTTAATGGAAAGACAGAATGAAGATATACATCAGAAGCATGGGTGCTCAACACTGGAGTTATGTTGAGAGTGCCTATGTTGCTCCTACCGGTACTCTCACCGATGACCAAAAGAGAGAGATGCAGGAGAATGGGCAAGTCATGGAAGCCCTAATTAGTAGTTTATCTGACATTGAGTTTATTGGTGTCCAAGATAAGGTAAATCCCAAAGAGGTATGGGATACTCTTGAAAATATCTATGGTGGTGATGAGCATGTAAAACAAGCTAAGGAAGAAAGCCTTAGAGGGAAGTTTGAAGACATGTGGATGGTTGAAGGTGAGACCATTCAACAGTATGGAATAAGAATCAAAACCATTGTTGGAGATATCAAGAGTGTAGGTGGTAAAATGGAAGATTCCACTATGGTAAGCAAAGTCCTGAGATCCTTATTACTGGTCTATGCAATAAGGGTTGCTGTTATTTAGGAGCTGAGATCAATAGACCAAACTAAGGTATCCCTAGACTCCATCATTGCAAAGTTGACAACCTATGAGCTAAATAGTTTTGATGGCAGTGTTCAAAAGACTGAATCAACTTTTAAAGCTTTTGCTATACCATCCAGAAAAGGAAAAGAAGCTAGCACTAGTGGTGAACCAAGACAGAGCAGAGAAATGGATGATGAGGAGATTCTAATGGCATTTGAAGCTCTTCTTGCCAAGAAACTTCCTAAAGGAACCGACAAATATAGAGGTAAGCTCCCTTTGAAATGCTTTTCTTGTAACTGGATAGGACATATTGCTATAAACTATCCTAATGGTGACAACAAGGACAAATCGGAAAGGTTCAAAAAATTCAAAGGAGGAAACCGGAGAAACTATTTTGTGGTAGTTGATGAAGGTGTCACAGATGAAGAATCAGAAGATGAAGAAAATGAAGATATTGTGTTTGTTGTTGTCAAGGAAGATGTGTCAGACAAGAAGGCTCTTGTCTCCCAGTTTGATAATTCCAATGAGTGGATTATTGACAATGGTTGTTCTCACCATATGAGTGGTGACCGGAGCAAGTTTCTATCCTTGGAAGAGTATGATGGTGCTGTGGTTCGCTTTGGTAATGATGCACCATGTATGGTCAAAGGCAGAGGGTCCATCTCT
Organism: Cryptomeria japonica; assembly: GCF_030272615.1. Taxonomy (NCBI): domain Eukaryota; kingdom Viridiplantae; phylum Streptophyta; class Pinopsida; order Cupressales; family Cupressaceae; genus Cryptomeria; species Cryptomeria japonica. The sequence continues at coordinate 195,983,597 of NC_081406.1, forward strand.
CTGAATGGAAAGAGTAGTGCTGACAATGTGTATTGGGTTGATGGTCTCAGACACAACCTTTTGAGTGTTGCCCAGCTGAATGACAGTGGTCTCACTCTCGAATTCAAGAATGGAATGTGCAGAATCAAAGGAAAGAATGGTGAATTGGTGGCCACCGGCATGCAAACCAAAGGTAACCTATTTCAGCTAGATGCAAATATAAGTACATGTCTTATGGCTAAATTTGATGATAGCTGGATATGGCATAAGAGACTCTACCATGTAAACTCTAATAACATTGTGAAGGCTAGTAAGATCAAGGCAATTAGAGGGTTGTTGGTGCTAAGCAAACTGGATAATACCTTGTGCAGAGAGTGTCAATTCGGGAAAATGTCTTCCTCAACCTTTAAAGGTAAACCTTTCACTACTGACAAATTGCTTGATCTTGTGCATATTGATTTTTGTGGTCTTATGAAAACTAGGAGTGTGTAGGGTGATAGGTACTTCATGATTCTCACTGATGACTGCTCAAGAATGTTGTAGGTCACATTCTTGAAAGATAAGTGTGAAGCTTTTATAAAGTTCAAAGCTTTTAGAGCATTAGTAGAGAAGGAAAGCGGTAAAATAATCAAGTGCCTGAGAATTGATCAAGGAGGAGAATTCACTTCCAGTGAATTCAAAAAGTACTGTGAAGAACATGGCATCAAGAGACAACTATCTACCCCTCGGACTCCATAGTAGAATGGCCTAGCAGAGAGGAATAACTGGACTGTGGTTGAAGCAGATAGAACCATGTTGATTCAAGGAAAGGTACCCCACACCTTTTAAAGAGAAGCGGTGAGCACTGCAGTCTACACAATGAACCGGGTACTTATCAAGAAAGGTAAGGATAAAATTCCTTATGAGTATTGGACTGGTAAGACACCTATGGTTAGCTACTTTAGAGTGTTTGGTAGCAAATGTTGCATCAAGAGGAGCGAACACCAAAGCAAATTTGATGCAAAATGTGATGAGGGAATATTCCTAGGGTATTCCACCAAGAGCAAAGCTCTCAAGTGTTTCAATAATAGGACTCAGAGAATTATGGAAAGCATCAATGTAAGAGTTGATGAAACCTCTAAGAAAACTGAGGAAACCAGTAGTGAGCAAGCGGTAAATGAATCGGTTGTAACCTTCTAGGAACCGGTTGTCAATCAACTGAGTACTAGTAATAGTGTTTGTACACCAATAGATGTAGATGATGATACTGATGGAGATGAGGATGAAGAAGAAAAGAAAGAGGAATCTATCAAGACCATTCCTCGGTATGTCAAGCTGAATCATGATCCTAAGAAGATCATAGGAGATAAGGATGCAGGAATCCTTACAAGAAGAAAGGTTAGAGAAAACTCATGTATGATCTCTGAATTTGAGCCTAAATCATTCAAAGAGGCACATAAAGATGAAGATTGGATCAAGGCAATGGAAGAGGAACTTGACCAGATAGAGAAAAATGCTACATGGTCTTTCGTACCCAGACCGGAGCATAAAAATGTCATTGGTACCAAATTGGTTTTTACAAATAAGCTGAATGAGGATGGCACAGTGATTAGAAACAAAGCCAGATTGGTGTGTAAAGGATATGCCCAAGAAGAAGGAGAAGACTATGGAGAAACCTTTTCTCCTGTAGCCAGATTGGAAGGAGTTCGTATGCTTCTTGCATATGCAGCTTTTAAAGGATTCAAAGTATATCAAATGGATGTAAAATCTACATTCCTAAATGGTGTACTTGAAGAGGAGGTGTATATAGAGCAACCAGATGGGTTTGCCCTATCTAAAGATAGTGACATGGTATGTAGGCTACATAAAGCCTTATATGGTCTAAAGCAGGCACCTAGAGCATGGTATGAACGCCTACATTCCCATCTTGTGAAGATTGGATTTGAGAGAACAAGAGAAGATAGCAATATCTCCTTGAAGTCTGAAGGAGATCAAATCCTGATCTGTGAGGTATTTGTTGATGACATTATCTTTGGTGGAGATGAAAAGATGAGTCATGAGTTTGTAGATGAGATGAAGAAAGAGTTTGAGATGTCACTCATAGGGGAGATTAAGTTCTTCATTGGACTACAGATCCAGCAAATGAAAGATGGAATCTTTATCACTCAGTCCAAGTATGTCAAAGAGGTGTTGAAGACCTTTGGAATGGAAGATAGCAAAATGGTTGGTACATCGATGGTGACTGGTTGTAAACTATCCAAAGAGGATGACTCAACATTGGTTGATGAGAAGGAATACCGATCAATGATTGGTAAATTGCATTATGTAGTGCATAGCAGACCAGAATTTGCACATGCAGTTGGCATTACTGCAAGGTTCCAAAAAATCCCAAGAGAATCCCACTCGGTTGCAGTAAAGTGGATTCTTAGGTATCTGAAGGGAACTATTGATTATGGATTGTGGTATCCATATAGCAAGGATTTCAACTTGAAAGTATACACAGATGCTGATTGGGTAGGTAATGTAGATGATCGAAAAAGCACAACCGGTGGTGCATTCTTTCTCGGTGGTAGACTGGTCTCATGGATGAGTAAGAAGCAGAGTTGTATCTCTCAAACTACAGCAAAAGCAGAGTATGTTGCAACTTTCATGAACTACACTCAGACAATTTGGATGAAGCATGTATTGAATGGCTTCAAAGTTCTTGTATCTGAACTCGTAAGTATATTTTGTGACAATACTAGTGCAATTAACATCTCCAAGAATCCGGTTTTACATTCAAGAACCAAGCACTTTGAGCTTAAGTATCATTTCTTGAGGAAAAAGGTCTAGAACAAAGAGATTGCACTGGAACATGTTTCCAATAAGGAGCAATTAGCAGACATATTCACCAAGCCTCTCCCAAAGGCCACATTTACGTACTTAAGAGGTGCATTAGGGGTGCTGCCCCTTCAGGAGGTGAACTAAATTTATATGCTCCACGTCAATTAGGTATCGCATAGTCAAAAAAAAAATTGGATTGATGTGTTGAAGGATGCTACTCCTGAGGGGGAGCAGCATAATGGATCAGGGAAGCTTGTGCCTCCACTTTGGCATTGTTGTCAAAGGGGGAGAAGAAGAGAAGCGGAGAAGATATCTACAGAAATTGGGTGAGAAGATGTGAAGTGAAGAGATATATTTGTATATTGCCATCAATGCCAAAGGGGGAGATTTTTGGCATTATGTGAACCGGCATGAGGACATAATGACATTGTATGTTGTCATTGATGTCAATATGTTGAAAAGGAGAGAACCGGTATAACATTGTGAACTAGTATATATTGCAAAGTGAAGTGGTGTGTTTGTTTAAGGAGAACCGGCATGTGGGTATGGGAACCAACATATGGAAGCTTTGTATGACTACTGGTTGGTAGTCTCAACTTCAAGGTTTCCGATTGAAGTGCTTCAAGCCTATGTGGCTTAACCAATGACTTTATGTGATGAGTTAGCATTGTAACAAAGAACAGATTGTGTTGCCACATCAGCCTTGTGCACGTGAAGGATCTTGCATGAAGGAGATTGTTCCCATCTACCTCAGGAATGTGCAAAGTCTATAAAATGTGATAACATGTGATGGGTTATCAGCCGCCATGAAATCGATGGAAAATGAACGATGGAGAACGTCTTGAAATTGGATCAAGACTGTTGCATTTAATGCAATGTCTTCAATAGTCAGGATTGAACTGTTTGAATTCCTTAACCCAACAAGTTTAGGGTTTAGGGTTTATGCTACCGACCTATCTATTTTCCTATAAGGTCGATGTTCTGTTTCTTTTTGAGGTTGCTGGCAAAAGTTGCATGTGTGTGTATCCAAGCGAAGAGATATGTGATTCTTGCTAGACCAGAGGAGAGAAGTGATACCTATAGATTGTAAGTGTAGAAGGTGAAGAGGAACTAACGCGGATCTGCATTAGCATTGAGTGTTGTTACCAGATTAGTGTAATACCCGTTGATCTCTAACCACCTCAACAGTTGGGAAATCCCTTAACAGGGTAGCTTTAACTGGCTTGCTATAAATCTGATGCAGAGGATCTTGGAAAACCAATCACAACTTTGGGGTCATGCTGATCCATCTATATTTTAATAATGATAACAATTCATTAGAGGCATATTCCATCATACTTCAACAATCAATCAATCAAGAAAACACAAACTTGATCCAGGTATCAAATTTGCCAACTTTCTGTCCCTTTGGATAGACCTGTACATAGAGGTCTATAGCTTTCTAACCAAAGATAAAAACCTCAATCCCTTCGGTCAGAACCTAAATAGATTTCTTAAAAACAACATATCCCAACTTTATCCAAATCTAATGGTTAGATTAAAAGTTATGGTCTTTTCACTGAGACCTATTTCTCCTGTCCCCAAATAAGACATGTGCATGCCCAGTCCGTCTAGGGAATCAAATATCTTTCACAAGACAAAACCAAACAATTCCAAACTAATAGAAAATGAAATATTTATGGATCTAGTTTCATAATATGTAAGCCATTAAATTTTCAAATGGTTAAATCATTAGATAATCACAAACCCTTGTTTGCAACTCCATTGAAGATAGTTTAAAAACAATTTTCACCAAAATCTTCATAACTTACACAAATGTGCATAAACATGACTTAGACCAAAATTAAATGAAAGGTGATTCATATATCTTTCCAATGAATCTATTTTGAGGTCAAAATTCTTCCCAATGAGTCTGTACCAAATGCTGTAACATGACTGTTCTTAGGAAATCTCAAATCTGCAAACCATCTAACCATTATAAATATACAGGGTTTCCAAGCCATACATGGTCATACAAGGCCTGGAAACAACAACTTAACACAAAAACACCAATCAAAATACAAGTTTTAAACACACCAGTTTGTTCCAAAACTTTATCCTCCTTCTCTATTCTTCAAATAATGATTTGGTTTGACCAATACAACATATATTATAGACTCTTTGGTAGTTATAAACCATCCAACTACCTTTATGACCCCTCATCTTCCCTTTTATAATTGTATGTGTAATTTTTGCACTTTTACATTTTTGCAAATGTTGCACTTTTGCAATTTTCTTGCAACTTTGACACTTTTTCCTAATGACTCCCCAAACTGTAAAAACTCTTATAGACTATTTGAGATATTTTATGTTGATTTAACCCTTCCATGGGTTATTTCAACAATCTTGACCTTATAGACCAAACTGGGACCTAAAGAACAACTTTTAACAACTTTATGCAAATAATTACAATAATTGATCTTGTCTTTACAAATGGATTCATCATGAATCAATACATCATAAAAATGATCAAAATAAATTAAAACATCAGTTTTCTCCTAGTGACCTCATGTTCTTGGTTGCTCCTGCACCAAAATCCTTTAACAGGGTGACTCAAAACCATTGAGTTCTTGAAATCCTCTAACAAGTTAACCTTCAACAAGGTTTAACCCTTAACTGGGTATTCTAGCCATCCCTTAACCGAGTGATCCCTAACAAGATCGGTTCCTAACGGTGATGAATACTAAGAGAGGGGGGTGAATTAGTATGCCAAAAATCTTTGCACTTAAACACTTTGCAAGACTGATAGTAAACTGATAAAACAATTTAGCAGACAAACCGGTTAACAAACATGCAAACCAAATAGCTAATAATGCATTCACCCACAGAAGCACAAACACCATAACAGAAGAGATTTTGATTTGGAAACCCAAATGGGAAAAAACCACGGTGAGATGCAACTCACAAGTAACTATCTACAAAATAGAAACCAGATCGGTTAAGGTCTTACAATGTTCTTTACCAGAACAGATCCTATTAGGAATCTCAATCTCTGTTAGGAGATAAGTCTGATTAAAGACTACCTTGCTAGAGGTTTTTAGATCCACAAATGTGAACCACCTTGTTATAGGATTTACAAGAGGCTTTTGGGCCTACCCGATTAAGGGCTACAAACCTGTCGAAGATGTGAGTAATCAACAAGTGAGTGATCTAGCAAATAGCGTAGATTGCTTGGTTAGATCCTTGATAGCTCGATCTTAATGCATTATAGCATTACTTCAGTCTTCTACACATTCATACTCTCTCTAACTCCTTAGTTACCCTGAACCCTAGCAACAACATCAACCTCAACAACTATAACAACAACAACCTTAGAACCCTAGACATGATGTCCTTATAAAGGAAACTAATTTTATGTCGGTCCAATAGGATTACACTACAATTTCCTAGGTTCAATGCATCTGGACATATCTAGTAACACAACACAAAAAGCACCGCCAGAGAGTCGGCACCGTTAAATGATCAGTGGATGGTAACTCATCACAGAGTATTACCGGTTCATACAAAATACCGGTTGCCAGTTTGTCAAAAATGAAGACCGGTAACAATGTGTTATGCCGCTTTAGACCGGTAAACACATTCCACAAAACATCAACAATCTAAAGACTATAATACAACATATCGGTTGGAACAAATACTGTTTGTGCTCTAACTCATACATATAAAGAGGATCTTAATGCAAGTGTGTGTCCATCAATGACAATCACAACATGAACATCAAAAATGCCAACAATCTCCCCCTTTGGCATTGATGGCAACACTTAGGAAAATAAAATTTTGACATCTAAGTGTTTTACAACAAAATCATGCCATTAGCAAAATTACTCCCCCTAAGCATATACATTATCCCTTTAACAATACAATGTATGACAATTTTGCATATAGAGATAGCATATATCAAAATTTTGATACCAGATACTTTTCCCAATACTTCTCCCAAAGTCCAAATAGAATTCTTCTCCCCCTTTGCCAACAATGACAAAGTACAGCTGAACAACCCTGTTTTCATTTGATATTTAAAATAATAAAAGTTTATGACAATAAGGAATAATACTTGTCAAAAACAGATTTGAGGTCCTACAAAAATTGTTTCATTGATAAAGACCAGGACTCGAGTAGGGAGGTGGCAATTTCTTTCTCTGTTTGCATCTGGGAGACCTGTTCTTCCATGGCATCAACTGTGCTCATCTCCTATGTAACTGTTAAGGCATCCAAGTTCAGATAGCACTTCTAAAGAATTTGCAGTCGTGGGAGTAGAACTAGTTATAGCTCCTGCAAATCTCTAGAACGGGTGTTGATCTCTTGCTCCATTTTTGCTGATTGGATGTGAAACCAGTGAACGGTTTGCCCATAAGTTGCAAAGGAATCATAAGGTGGCTTGAATGTGCTCATGTAGGACTATAAGTTTGTTTGAAGCTTTTGCTTCTGAGCTAGCACATCATCATAGAATAGATGGGGTTGATAGATTTTGCTAAGAAGCAGATTTCCCTCATCCAAAGCATCCCTTATATCCTTTTGGTCTTTTTGCAATTCAAACTGGAGCTCATTCAACTTCTTCACCAAAGCAATGTTAAGAGCTTTTTGATTCTCTTTCTTGACATTTGCATCAGCTGCCTCTTCTAGGCTCTGCACCTGATCATCCATAATTGTGCATCGGAGCTTAAGTTTGGCCAGTGATGATTCAGTTCTCGGAAGGTTAGTACTGGGTATCAAACCGGTAAGTGTGTCCACAACCACTTGAATAACATCCTGCTCCTTCTTCCTCCATATGTTTTCAAGGCGCTCTTGAGCTACCTTGATGCTTTGCATTAGCTCTGATTCACTTGTAGACTAGAGATCGATAGGACTGGTGAGATCAGCTGGTTTGGCTTGACTCCTAGTTGCCTTCAGAGTCTCCATTTGTGTGCACTTCTCCGCTTCTCCTGCCTTATCCTCTTCCGCTTTCTTCTTCTCTGCTTCTCTCCTCTTCTCTACTTCCTTGTCTTCCTCTTCCTTCTTCTTCCTCTCCTCTGCTTCCTTCTTTTTCTCCTATTCCTTATCTTCCTCTTCTTTCTTTTTATTTTCATCTTCTTGCTTCTTTTTCTCTTCTTCATCTTTCTTCTTCTTCTCCTCTTCATCTTTCTTCTTCTTCTCCTCTTCATCCTTTTTCTTCTACTCTGCCTCTTCCTTTGCCGCTTCCTGTCTATTCTCGGCTTTCTTCTCCTGTTCAGCCTATTGCTCCTGTCCTGTTGCCTTAGAAGGTATCTCCTGGGTAACATCTTCTCCGTCCAAGGAATCGACATCAATAGTGTTGATTGGTTCAACAACCGGATTTCCTTCTGTAGATGGAGGAAGTGGATTGAATACAAGATTCAATCTTCCAACATCCAACAATGAAGTTTTTCCTGTCAAACACACACATGCAAATTGAAATATAAACTAGAAACACACATGCATGCAACAAAAATTCACTCCATTGCACTCCTATTCCTCAAGATTTCACATTTGATATATTTGCTCTCAGAAGCAATTATGCAAAAAGCTATGAGGAAATGGAGATTTGAGAATGCAAAGAAAGCGGATAAGATGTCAAGATAATGGAATGCAAACTGGCATAAGTTCGACGCATAAAGATGAGATGCTCAAATAAGAGAGAGGGGCTTGGTTTAAATAGATTTTCTCCGGGCGAGTTCATGTTGTGGGATGAATATGGGATAATGCAAAATGAGTTTTATAGGGAAGATGAGTGGTAAATGGGAAATGGTAAGTGGGAAATGGTAAGTGGTAGATGGGGATATTTAAGGGTTTTATTAAATAAATAGATAAATGTATATAAGGTGAATGCATGAAGGCGTATAAAGGAATATGATAAAATATTTTATTTAATAAATTGAATGGATAAATGATGAGATATTAATAATAATAATATAATAAAAGATGGAAATTATGAATAATGAATTATGGAGAAATAATAGTCTAATAATAAGGACTCGCTCGATGTTCGAAGAAATGTGAAATTAAATGAGGACAAATTAATGGAAATTTTTATGTGTCTACACCTTCATCATCAAATACTTCACCCGGTTTGGATATAACCAGTTCTTTCTCAGCTTGCCTGTTGGCTTCAACCACTCGATGCATCTTCAAAGCATCTAGAGCACGAGTGTGTGTATCCTTGAGCACTTCCTTACCTTTTCCTTCCAGTAACAGGAGTCTTCTTCTTCTCATGAAGAAAAGACCTTTGTATTTGTTCATTACATCGAACAGTTCCGAATTTGATACATTAGGAAAATGTTCAGCAAAAACTTTTTCTCTCATTTCCTGTTCCTACTCTATGGCAATGCGCCATTTATTGTCTAAGGACTTATAAAAAGAATCTGATGTTTCAGATCTAATTTCTGAAGGAATCCGGTCATTAACACATAAATATTGAATTATTTCTTTTTCCACCGCCTCCTTTTCATCATCATTAAAGTCGTCAAAATAATCAATTAAATCATTCAATACTTTTCTCCTAATATTCTTTATTGTTCTTTGACAATGTGTCAAAGGTTTATAGGAGGAGATATCTATAGTTACCAATGCAGATGATGTCGGTTCATTCTTTGTCTTCTTTCTTGTCTGTCTCACCTTCTTGAGCTGCTCCTCAGACACAATTTCCTCTGAGTTCGGAGAGTTCTTTTTTTTCTTCCTTTTCCTCTCGAAGACTTTAGCTGGTGCTACTTCCGGTTTCTTTTTGGCTAGTGACCTCTTGGTCACTTTTGGAGTCGCAGTAGTAACCGGTGTTGATGCTGCAGGCACTACCTTTGCCTTCTTTACTGCCGGTTCTTTTCCTTTCTTTGCAGAGGGTTCCTCGACTGGTGTAACCCTTTCGAAATTGGTTCTAGTCCTCTTTGCCTTAGGATCAAGAGGTGAGGCAATAAGGGTAGAGGCATACCCTTCCAACATGTCATACATCACCTCATAGCCCATTGGCTCAACTTCTTCCTGTCTCAGCTCAATAGCCTCCATTATGCATTGATCCATCTTGATGGTGAAACATATATCATCTTCATATTTCTTGACGATGTCACCTGATATTCTCATTCTTTGGCTCATTTTTTGTCTGAACTCATCAAAATATTTATTCAGAACTTTAGGATAACTGGTTCCCACTGCTTGCAAACTTTCTTTTATCTATTTGGTAACCAGTTGGTCCGCAGACCACTAAATGTCTCCCACTCCTGGGAAGTATCCTTGAAAGTAAAAGAACAATCCAACCAATAGTTGTCCAAACTTGAACCTCATTGCATTATCTTGTTTGATTGATTTCAGCTTCAATAGGAGTTGCCTCTGCATACCGGTGCATAGATCAAATAATGCATCCTTCTTTATCATCCGATAAGCAGCATTTACCATTGCAACAGATATAGAGTTAATTCTACTGGTTGAGAACGTCCGGTAACCAATCACCATATATGCATACTTCACCAGATCATCCTTGATTGAATTGATTGTCATGCCACGTGAGTCACTCACTGAACCGGTGAGCTTGGACATTTCAGTTTTGCTAACCATCCTTAGGGCTGGCACATCCCTTGTATTGCAGAAACCGGTGATTGCATGAATTGCCTGCGGCATGATATCATGCATCCTCTCCAGGTACATTTTTGTCACAATGGACTCTACTCAAAATGATCCTTATGTGATCCTCTGTAAAATCTTCCAAGAAGTAGACAACATTGTGGAGTTTCTTCTTCTCCAAGACATTATACTCCGGTTTGATTTTATTATCCTTGCCACAAAACAAATCTAACTGGGAGTGGATAGCTAGAGACCCTAGGTCTTCAATCTTGTAGTCTATGTAGTCAGAAATTCCCTCTTCTACTATCACACCAGCTGGAACTTGTGATAGGGCATTATACTTGGACTTTCATTGAATAAAACTTTCAGACTCTATAGATGCACTAGAACTGGTATGAGATGCGGAAGCCATGATAGAAACTTTAAGAACTTCGAGAAATACCTTTTAAAACATGAGAATTTAGGCCTTTCTGATTCTCCTTCACTCCACACTCTGTCAGTTGCATAATCACCACTTTGTGTTCCCCACTTGACTATTTGTTGTTTGAATTTGAATCTCCTTCGTAGTTTCTCAATTTCTCAAGATCTCAACTCAAATAACCTTTTTGTTGCTTTCCTCTTTGTAGAACTGATCTTTACTCAAAAACTAATAGTGAGAAATGATTTCAGAAATGCTTTTAAACATATCTCTCACCTACTGCCATTAATGCTCCTCTATTAGGGCATAAACCCTAATTTGCCTTTTTACCATTTTCGGTCTTCTACCAAATGACAGGTATCACACACTGGTTAAGGTCTTTTACCGGTGATAACCAGGGGTTCGAGACATTTTGCCGTTTGCTCCCCTTAAGCTTTTCTGAGGCTTAGTTTGTCGGTTCTGATATTTCCACACTAGGTGCAAAAACTAGTTCCTCTTGTAACACCATTGGTTTCTTCTTCCAGGTTTTGTTCATATCTGCTTGAACTATTTGAACATCAATATTTCCTTCTGGAGTGACCAGTATATCATCAGATATGTTCTTTCTTGATCTACAGAATCTAGCAATGTGACCCGGTTTGTTGCAGTGATAGCAGACCAATTCAGGTGCTCTCCAAGGTCCATTGTTCATTTTTCCATTCTTCCTTCTGCATGATGCAGCAATGTGACCATGATCATGACAAATCCAACAGTTTTCTCTCCATCTGGTTGCCGCTTGATAGCCACCACTTCTTGGCCGATGATTGAAGACATTAAACCAGTTGTGATTCTGGTTCACAAAAGGTTCAGGACCAACTCCTTGGGTCCTCTGAGGATATCTTCCAATGTCAGTCATGACAGACCTACATTCAAATTCTCTACGCCCATACTTGTTGCATGCATAACAGTTATCATTGAATCTATACGATCTACGCTTATCATTTAGGAAATAAGGAAAATTGTTGTAAGCCTTACTCCTACACACATTTGCAGTATGTCCTTCTTTAAGACAGTTAAAGCAAACAGGTTTAAACTTTTTCTTACATTTATTCTTTGATGTCGGTTGTTTCTTTGATGCTCCAGCATTTGTACCAGAGGTCTCACCTTCCTCATGACCGAAATAACCAAGTCCATTGGTATTCTTGACCGATTTGGCAGATTCAAGCTTTTGCTCAAGCTTGACAATACTCTTGTTGAACCTAGCAAGTATTTCCTTTGACTCAGAGAGTTCTTTGGAAATAGCAGCATTTGCTTCCATCAGCTTTTCATTCTCAGAGATGGCATTGTTCAGTTCACCTTGCATGTCATCCTTTTCCACTTTGCTAGCATGGAGTTGAGTAGTTAGGGCATTGATCTCTTGTTTTAGCTTGGAGATCTCGTGATCTCTTTCTTTCACCATATCTTCACCTTTCCTCTGGTTCTCAAGCTCTTGACACATCCAGATAGTCAGTCCTTCCAACTCCTTTCTCAGGTTGGATTTTGATTCATTCAACTTATTTACTTCTGCAATTAGGGCTTCCATATCTACTTCATCTGCAGAACTATTTTCAGATAGCTCCATCAGCTTTTCTGCATGTTCTCTCCTTTTTGCTTGAGATGCCTTGTATTTAACCATAAGATCATCATAGGCTTGTTTAGATTGAGTGATCCATTGAGTAAGTTCCCTCAAGGTGTATTCCCCCATATCTCTTTCCAAGTGGTTAAACTTATAGAAAGGTAGGCTTTGATACCAATTGATGAATACTAAGAGGGGGGGTGAATTAGTATGCCAAAAAGCTTTGCACTTAAACACTTTGCAAGACTGACAGTAAACCAGTAAAATAATTTAGCAGACAAACCGGTTAACAAACATGCAAACCAAATAGCTAATAATGCATTCACCCACAGAAGCACAAACACCATAACACAAGAGATTTTGGCGTGGAAACCCAAATGGGAAAAAACCACAGTGAGCTGGAACTCACAAGTAACTATCTACAGAATAGAAACCAAACCGGTTAAGGGCAGACCGGTTAAGGTCACACAATGTTCTTTACTAGAACAGATCCTGTTAGGAATCTCAATCTCTGTTAGGAGATAAGTCCGATTAAAGACTACCTTGCTAGAGGATTTTAGATCCACAAATGTGAACCACCTTGTTAGAGGATTTACAAGAGCCTTTTGGGCCTACCCGGTTAAGGGCTACAGACTTGTCGAAGATGTGAGTAATCAACAAGTGAGTGATCTAGCAAATAGCACAGATTGTTTGGTTAGATCCTTGATAGCTCGATCTTAATGCATTATAGCATTAATTCAGTCTTCTACACATTCATACTCTCTCTAACTCCTCAGTTACCTTGAACCCTAGCAACAACATCAACCTCAACAACAATAAAAACAACAACCTTAGAACCCTAGACATGATGTCCTTATAAAGGAAACTGATTTCATGTTGGTCCAATAGGATTACACTAAATTTCCTAGGTTCAATGCATCTGGACATATCTAGTAACACAACACAAAAAGCACCGCCAGAGAGTTGGCACTGTTAAATGATCGGTGGATGGTAACTCATCACAAAATGCCAGTTGGCAACTCATCATAGAGTATTACTAGTTCATACAAAATACCGGTTGCCAGTTTGTCAAAAATGAAGACTGGTAACAATGTGTTATGCCACTTTAATCCCTCATACCACTTGGGGTCGACATGCCGCTTCAAACCGGTAAACACATTCTACAAAACATCAATAGTCTAAAGACTATAATACAACATACCGGTTGGAACAAATACTGGTTGTGCTCTAACTCATACATATAAAGAGGATCTTAATGCAAGTGTGTGTCCATCAATGACAATCACAACATGAACATAAAAAATGCCAACAAATAGAACCTATTCTATCATTCTTTAACCGGACAAGGCTCCTAACAGAGTGGACTTCTAAAGACTTCCAAATAGCTTGTGGGTATTCATCCCCACCATGGTTTTTCCCATTTGGGTTTTGATGTAAAAAAATCTATGTGTTATGTGTGGTGATATTCTTGTCATGGTTTGAGTGATTTGTGTCTGAAGGTAAATCATGTTGATCTAGTTGCTTATATATCTTTTGATGATAGATTACCTATTCATGCACTAGGGTGAAATGGAAATGAAGCATTAGAATGTATGAAAAGATAAGTGTCAAACATCTCAACTAATGTCAAAAGGGGAGATTGTTACTACTTATCAAGTTGCCATTAGTTTTGTGTTTAAAGTTATTCTATATACTCTAGTCGGTTATCTCTACTGAGATATTTAATCGGTATGGATAGTCCAGTCGGTTATAGAGAAAGTAGTCTCAGAGCATAGTATACATCGAGTTGTCTACTGAGTATCATTCCATGTCTACCAAGCAGCAAAGATGACACACCGAGTTGTTATACACCGAGTGAAAGGTGTTACCAGATTCATTGAACCTAGACATACATATGAAAATGTGTTACAAGATTGAGGTACATAGAACCGTTATCACATTGGAAATTGCACTTAAAGATTGTGTATGATTTTGAGGTCATCTAACCAATGAAATATTTTGCATGGTTATTCATTTGAGAAATCATGTTTGTAAGATCGAAGCAATGAATGGATCACCAACATAAGAGATCTATTTATACAACATGGATTAAGCTTAGAAAAAGACATGTAGCATGATAGAAAGGAAGATATAGAAATATGTGAAGCAAGACATGTGAAAGCACTAAGTGTTATGACTATTACAGAGACAAAGAGGTCATCGAGAAGGATTTCAGAGAACAGTCAAAGAACAGAGTAAACAAAAGGGTTTACCGAGTTACTATATGGGTTACCGAGGTATGCTATAAGCAAGGTAATCTTATTTTGAGCACATAGAATATGCTATAACATTCGAGATGTAAAGTTGGAGATATTTGTAATGATTTTATTGTAATATTTTGAAGTTGTAAGAGAAACCTTTAACAGGGTAAAAGACTCTAATCAAGTCTATAAATTGTAAAGCCTCTAACCAGGTGCAACATTTAGTTTAAGTGTTGTAAAATCCTTTAGCAAGGTAGATCTAACAGATCTTGTTACTCCTAATAGGGTAAGCTATCAAAAATAGCTAAACATGTAGCTCTAACTGAGTAACCTTTATTATTGCAGTAGTGAAGTTGTGGGTGCCATCCCCACCGTAGTTTTTCTCTCTAACCAAGAGTTTTTGCGTAACAAAAATATATGTGTTATGGAGTGAATCATGTATGATTGTTATCTATTTGTTTTATCTTTATATTATGTTACTGCACTATTTGGTTTATGCATAATAGTAAAGTTGTTATTGAAGAAAAGTTTTGATGTACTAATTCACCCCTCCCCTCTCAGTACATTAGCTTTCCATATTTGGCCTAACAATTGGTATCAGAGCTTCAATCTTGGAAAAGGGTTTAACTTCCTAAAGAGAAAGATCTTATCAATGGAAGGCTATAAACAATCTTGGACAATTGTGTATCTATAAGAAGAGCTGGATCATGCTAATCAAGTGATTGTAGACATGCAAAGGCAAATGCAAAAATCTCTGAAAGTGAGAAGAAGATTATCTGATGATTTGCAGGACTCTCAAGAGTTAGTGGAACAAATTGAGACATAATCTGAGAATAGTATATCTGAAGAGACTGAAGAATTAATTGGAGTATTGAAAGAAAAGAACAAAGCACTGGCTGATCAACTAAAAGCAATGAAAAGAGAACATGAACATTTCAGCACACAGATGACTGAAAATCTTGATGCATTGAGGATAGCCGAGGATAAAGTAAGAGATCTAGAAAGAGTGAAACAACAACTTGAAGTCTTAGTATCTGATAAGAATGATGAAATCACAAGGATGACTGGAATTCAACAAAACCTGTCAGATCAACTAGGTTATGCACATCATGAAACAAATCTGAAAGATGATGAGAATCAAGTATTGAAACTTGAAGTATCAAGGTTGACCAATGAACTTGAAACAGAGAAGAAATCCAAAGAAACACTGAAGAAGAGTTATGAAGCATCAAAGATGTTGGATGAGCAACTAAATACAAGAAGACCCAACAAAGATGTAGGTATCAGTTACAAAGGAAAAGACTCTACTGAGAAGGAAATTCATACTACCGAGAGAGGAGAATCATCAAAGCAAGCTGGAAACAAGAATAACATCAAAAGAAAGAAGCCTATTTGCAACTACTATGGAAATCAAGGTCACACTGCCAACATGTGTCAAATCAGAAAAGGTAAGCAACCAAATACCACTAAGTCCAATGGTTATTGTCACAATTGCAATAAATATGGTCACAAATCTAATCAATGTAGGACAAAGTTTGTCAACAATTATCAGAAGGCAAAATTCAAAGGGTTTTGTAAAAACTGCAATAGATATGGACATAGTACCAAGAAGTGTTGGTTTAAGCAAAAGAACTATATGTGGTTTGCACACTGAGCAAATGCTAGAGGTTACTAAACTCACACAAATTCTTACCGACAATATTCTGCAGTACCATGGGATTACAATACAAGGATATGGTGTGAATATTGTGGAAGATATGGACATATAAGTGCCAACTGCTTTATAAGGTTTGGAATGAACAACCGAAGATCATGGAGAAATCTTGGTATGGCATGTTTTCATTGTCACAAAGTTGGACACTTAGCTGGAGATTGCAGAGATCAACCTAGAAAAGACACTGAGGAATTAAAAGAAAAATTAAAGATGATTTGGAAAAAGAAGGAAATTGTGTCAAATAAAGAAAGCACCTTACCTACCAAGTTAGGTGCACCTATTCCAAATTAATCGATAAAGGTATGAAGGGACTGCATTCTCTCAAGGTTAAATCTTAACAGTTCCTATTTTATTATGTACTTAATTCAAAATCTACATAATTAAGATGTATTAGTCAGTTTGAAATTCTATCAAAGTCTTTTGGAGCACTTTAAAGGAAACCTTTCAAGTCGGTGAATACAGGAAACCTGTCAAGTTGGTGAATGAAAGAAGTTTGGTTACTCGGTTAAAGTGGAAAAAGGAAAGAAAGTTAAGTGGAACTGAGTGCATTTAATGTTTTTGACCTAACCTGCATGGAGCCCAATAAGGTATATTGTGTACTTAAAGCATACTCGCACTCATTTTTACTTACCAAGTTTTTGAGAGAGCAGAGCAAAGTGAATCTAAGGCGATCAAACCTCCTACAAAGAAAATTCAAGGTATTTACATCAATATCAACGCATTGTTAAGCTAGTTTACCGATCTTATCAAGTTGCTATTATCTGCTAAGTATAAAGCGTCTGTCGTTTGAAAATCCTAAAACCCTAAGGATCCTCTGTTAGCTTTCATCTGAAATCTACAATGGCATCTAAGATCCAAGATCCCATCGTTGTTAAGAATGTTGAGAAGCCCTCTCTAAAATATTCTTTAACTCCCAAAGTTGCTTCTGAACTGGATGACAAAACCGTATTTTCACTTATCCTAGATAGAGTGTTGTTAGATGAGGATGTGAGATTCTTCACCAAATGTCATATTGAAGAACTCAGTCATGTTGAAATCAAAGACACCTATGATGAGTTGTGTACCGATGGTAAATTAAATAGCAAGTATGAGCACATTAAGATCAAGGGATTAACTGAAGCTCTAACCTATCCCCATGTATTCAAACCCCAGTGGGTCAAGTTTGTTCTGAGCAGAGTTCATGATGATTTCTTGTGGCTAGAAGAGCAACCATTTAAGATTACCAAGGAAATCATTCATCTGATTACTGGTTACCCCCATTTATGATCATACCCGAGCCCAAAAGAAGATATCACAGAAGGAATTGATCAGTTTAACCCGAGTGGAATCTGATTGCAGGGGACTAAAATTGAACAATGTCACTGATGAAGAACTAAAATTTGCCATTAGAGTAATAGGTTAATGTTTCTTCCAATCAGCAAGAGAAAACAGTGTACCCTATGCAGTAGTAGACCTAGCATACAAAATTGTGAAAAAGGGAATGAAAATTGATCTATGTGAGGTGTTGCTGAAGAACCAGTTTGAGAATCTGAACACCACTAGGAAGCTGAAGAAGAACAACTCGGCTAATACACTAAAGTTTGGATCATTACTTGTACGCATGTTTTTCTATTTTGAAAAATTCTTTCCATCAGTCGGTAAAGTTGTTTGGGAACTCCATTGACCAATCACCCATTAGACCAACGACTTCATTAAGAAGTTAGGTGATAATTTAAATGATATTATGGATGATTACTTCAGTAAATTTCAAGAGAAGATGCATAATAGATATCAAATTCCACCCCAACTAGTGGAGAAATACAAAAATGACATGTTTTGAAGTAGACACTGATTACTGTTATGTGACTGTTGTGGAACCGAGAACTCAATCTTTGTCACCTATGGGTTACGAGATTAATTTTGACATCACACAACAACAAATTGATGTATTTTTCACATTACCGAGGCATGCTACCGAGCTGAGGTATGGAACCTATGAGGAAGTGAAGGAAAAGGCAAAGATGAACATTGTAGTACCCAAAGCTACAAGAAAGGCTACAAAGATGATAAAGGCATTGTCGGAGAAATTCGGAGAAGACTATTCCTCCACACCTGTCAAAGGCACTATAGCTATTACCAAAGAGGAATCTAAAGCCCAAGAGGCAGCTATAACACTAAGCATTGAATTGCCTAAGGGTAAAGTGTTGAAAAGAAAGAAACTGGATTCATCAAAGGCCTCACGGACTCCTCCAATAAAGTACCCTAGCCCCAAAGCATCTGTAGCTTCACCGAATAAGAAAACAAAAAGTGTTACCGTTCCCAAGGTAACAAAAATATACAAGAAATCTACTCGGAGACTGATTTTGGCAAAAGAGTCTAGTGATACCGAATCTGAGGATGCAAGCAAATTTCATATTGTCAAGAGCAAGAAGGTAAATGTACATAGTGTTGAAAACTTCTGTGCTAATCTGAAAGAATATGATGGATTTGGATCATTTAGATATGTTAAGTATGAAACCAGAAATAATGATGAAAAGAGACAAATTGAAGAAGCTGTCATCTGCACACTTCTAAAATTTTGGTTAGCTCCACTGGAACTATCTAAGTCACTTCCAAATGAACTATATTTACATACTGATAATAGGTGGAAGTATGCAATGGACTCAGAGAAATAGATCAGAGAAATAAGTCTGGTACATCTCTTTCCTGACATGTCAGTAGCTGAAATAAAAGAACATGTGACAACCTACAACTCAAAGTTTGTCATCAAACAAAGAGCCTTGAAATTGATGAATGGGTTGTATATTGAAGTGGAAAATGAGACAAAAGCAAAGTGGCAGGAAATCTTTAAAATCAAGGATGTCGGTGAGCAAGTTATAGTTGAAATTGTTGATGTCACTGAGCAAGATCCTGATGTTACCGAGCAAGACCTTGCTGACACCATTCAAATAGATGAAGATATCATGGATACAGAGGCACCGGAATAGGAAATGATAGAAGGAAATGCATATGCAAAACTTGTATCCAATGAATCAGTCTTGGAACAAGTTCAACCTTATCCACTGGTTAATCAACTTGTCTCAACCGACACCCCTTAGGATATGGATCAAGGCACCAAAGGTCACAAGTCTACAGTAGGAGAAGGTACTACTCAAGAACAGATGTCTCAAGCACCTTCTAGCACTAAAAATGTTGCAACTGAGACACCGAGTACCGAGACACCAAAGGACACTACAGAGGCTAAAGAAACCAACCAAAGTGTTGCCTCTACCGAGCAACCTACTGAGGGTCATCAAGCCTCACAAGCCATTGTCTTAGTTCCATCGATGAAAGGTAAAGAAAAGAAGATGAAAAAGCATAGTTTTAAAGTTGATTTGTCAAAACCAATAGTGTTGCCCAATGTAGTTATATGAAAATTAAAGGGGCAAGCACTCATTGATTTTAGTGAACTATGCAAAGCTAAGGCTGAACAAGAGAAGCAAATGGTGATTCAAAAGAAAAATAAAATACTTCAGAAGGTGAAAGCACTCTTAATAGATATGCTACCTGAAGCTACAGTGTCAACAGATGTGGCCATCCACATTCAACTGGATGAACTCCTAATAAAGATAGAGACATCTGGCATAAATGCATCAGAATATTTGAGCAAGCTAAAAGACAAGGAGCTCACTCAAAAAATGATAGAAGTACAGAAAGCTATAGCTATTGGAAAAGTTAAACTTGTCAAATTTATTGCTAAGTTGACTCCTCAACTCAAGCACATTCTTTATTTATTTCAAAAACTCTACACATTTTCTTTATTCATTAAAGACATCAAAAATAAAATAGCAGCAATTGAGAAAGAGATCACCGATCTCTCACATAAGTTGACCACAGAGCCAAATTTAGTTCAAAATTTTTATACAAAGCTACAATAGCTCATGGCTCAACAATTGGACCTAAGAAATGAAGAACACAAGATCAAGATGGACATAATGACACTTCAGACGTTATTCCTTCCTCATCTTTCATCCGTCCAAGAACAGATCAACCGAGCCACCTCCTTATCCACTACACAAGAGGGAAGCACTCTAGATGGCTTAATCTCATTATTGGTTGATATTCAAGCACAAAATTCTTTAATGGACTAATGGTATTTTGGTATGGTTTTTTCATTGATGTCAACACCTACTAAAACACTAGCACTTTGGAGATCCAGCAACATTCACCAGCAAGCAAGTAACTATTGCACAGTTACTGGTATATGGTTCACCGGCAGGATATAATGATCACCGGCACTTGGAATGTAATGGAAGACACTTGGTAATGTCGAAGACATCATGTGGACACTTTTTTTTGAAGAATTAATCATTGGTATATTCATATTTGCATATTTGCTTTTACCGGCAAATAGGTCCAGGGTTACATAGGGTTACACCAGCAGGTTTATCTTTTCCAGATTAGCATGGCACGCTATGGAGATGATTTATTATTGATGTAAATGCATTAAGCCAACATGTTTAATTGCTTATTGCATTGGATATTATATTATTTGTAAAATGATTTTATTGTAATATCTTGTAAAGTCGACCTACTAAAATTGGTCTTAGGTTATGGTATAAATGTAAGATCCTATTTGTAAGATCGAATGTGGAATGCGAAAAAGAATTGTGTGAAGATATATGTGAGGTTAAGAAGAGGTATACATGAAGACATCATTTGAAGGTGAAGTTAGGTTTTTGTAGAAGCATGACAGCATTACACCGGTACTGAATGCAGCATATGAAGATGTTATTTTGTGCAGTACATTCTTATTGGATTTAACCATCCAACTATAGTCAGTGTGACTCCCATTTTGTGATTGAGAAGTGAGCTCTAGGCTATTGGCCTTTCTGCATGTGCAGACCCCATTTATGTACACTTACTATCTGTGGTAGTATCATCTGATTATGGGTAAGGTTTCCCACCGTGGTTTTTCCCCTTACAAGGTTTCCACATACAAATATTGGTGTTATGTGTTGTGGATGACTTTATGTTTATGTTTCATGCATTAATCCTTACCGGCATAGCAATTTACTGTTAACACTGTCTACCGACATACTTAACTGGTTTACCGGTATTAAGCATTATGTTGGTTAAACAGTTTTTGGTTTGAATTTATTAGACAACTGATTCACCCCCGCCCCCCCCCCCCCCCCCCTCCTCGTTGTCTCTGAGACCTAACAATTGGTATCAGAGCTTAGTCCTCTTTTGCAGAAGTTTAACAACTTGAGGAGATCCAATGTCTACTAATTATTTCAGGAAGGACAGTCCTGAACTTGATGGAACCAACTATGGGATATGGAAGATTAGGATGGAGACACATCTGAATTGCATTGGTAAAGATAGCTAGGAAGTTGCAAAGAATGGTTATGCTGCTGCAATAGCTAGTCAGACTGCTCCAACTACCTTAGCTAAAGATGAGGAAAATGATTGCAAAGCAAGAGAAGCACTTTTGAGCGCATTATCAGATCAACAAATCATGGGATTATCAGATAGGTCTACTGCTAAAGCTATTTGGGATCATTTGGAAACACTGAATGAAGGAGATTCCACAGTCAAGATTGCAAAACTTGAAAGCTTCCGAGTCAGGTATGAACATCTAAAAATGGAAGAAGATGAAAGAATTTATGTTTTTATTGAAAGAGTAAATGAAATTGTTTTGGGTATTAAATGTTGTGGAGGAACCTTGAGTGAGGATGAAATTGTTTCAAAAATATTAAGAGGATTGCCACCGGCATATAAAATGAAGTTACTACTATAAATGAGTTGAGAACAATGCCTAATACATCAGTAACTAGGGATACATTGATTGGAAAACTTTCAGCCTTTGAAATTGAGGAATTTGGTCCTGTTGCTACTATAAAGACAGATTTGGCCTTTAAAGCATCAACATCATCTGCTCTATCATTTGACAAATCAGACTAGAAAGCCTTTTATGCAAGAGAACTCGAAGAAACTAGGAAGGAGAATGAAGAGCTTGAAGAACTTGAAGCACTATTTGTAAGAAAAATGCCAAAAGGTCCAATTGGAAGTAAGTATGAAGGTAAAGCACCCTTTAAATGTTTCAACTACAATAAGATTGGTCATATGGCTTCAAGATGCCTTGATAGACATGCTAGACTAAGAGAAGAAGCTAGAAGAACATACAAGCCTAATCCTGAATATTAGAAATAAAGATTTAAGAAGAACAAAGATAAATCCTGTTACATTGTTGATGAAGGTGTGACTAATGATTCTGATGAGGATCCAGTAGACAATGGATGGGCTTTTGTTGCTATAACAAAAGATCAACTGGCTCCTACTGCTCAACCGGTAGAACAAGCCCTAGCAACTAAAGTTGAAGTAAAGGATGAATGGATCATTGAATCGGGATGCTCACATCATATGATAGGAGACAAAGGTAAATTCTTGAACTCTCAAGAATACAATGGAGGTTTAGTAAGATTTGGAGATGACAAAGCCTGTTCAATCAAAGGTAAGGGTTCAATATCTCTTAATGGTAAGAATAACACTGACAATGTCTACTATGTTGAAGGATTAAAGCATAATCTTTTAAGTGTTGGTCAATTAGTTGAGAAGGGATTTCAGTTACAATTTAAAATGAAAAATGCAAAATCATGAATAGAACTGGTTTGGAAATTGCAACCAGTAATCAGACTAGAGGTAATATCTTTCATTTGAATAACAGTGAAAAGCCATGCTTGATTGCACATATAGATGAAAGTTGGTTATGGCATAAGAGACTATGTCATGTAAACTTTGATTGTGTGGTAAAAATCAGTACTTCTAAGGTAGTTAGAGATCTACCTAAAATTGTGAAACCTCATAATATAATTTGTAAGGAATGTCAATTTGGAAAACAAGTTAGAGCTAGTTTCAAAAGTATTCCAAAAAAATCCAATAATGCTCTTGATTTAATTCACACTGATCTATGTGGTCCAACTAGAACTAAAAGCTTACAAGGTGATAGATATTTCATGCTAATTATTGATGATTATTCTAGAATGTGTTGGGTTACTTTTCTCAGAGAAAAATCAGAAGCACTTGGAAAGTTCAAATTGTTCAAAGCAATGGTTGAAAATGAAACCGGTAAGAAAATCAAATGTTTAAGATCGGATCAAGGAGGAGAATTCACATCTAAAGACTTTAATACATTCTGTGAAGTGAATGGAATCAGAATATAGTTATCAACACCTTAGACACTATAACAGAATGGAGTTGTTGAAAGGAAAAACAAAACTATCTTGGATGCAGCAAGAAGTATGTTATTAGAACCAAATTTACCACACGTGTATTGGAGAGAAGCAGTTAGCACTGTTGTCTATAAATTCAACAAAGTTCACATCAAAGGTGAAATCGGTAAGACCCCTCATGAACTATGGGTTGGTAATACTCCTACTCTTAAGTATTTCAGAATTTTTGGAAGTAAATGTTATATTAGAAGAGATGAGTATAGTGGCAAATTTGATCCTAGAAGTGATGAAGGAATATTTCTTGGTTATCCATCTAAGAGCAAGGCATATAGATGTTTTAATAAAGAATTGCAGAAAATTGTTGAGAGTACAAATGTAAAGATTGATGAACAATTCAGAGGAACTTCAAGGTATATAGACTCTGAACCGGCAACAGAAATTGTGACAAATGAACCTACACTAAATCCACCGGTACAGAATGAAGATCCAGTTACCTCAGTATCATCAGAGGATTCCATAGTAATTGAAGAACAACAGCAAACTAAGACACCCCGGTATGTAAGATTGAATCATTCTGAAGATCAAATAATTGGAAACAAATTTAAGGGAGTTATGACAAGAGGAAGATTGGCAAATGAAGAGGTATGTCTTATTTCTCAAATTGAACCATCATCTATCAATGAGGCATGTGAAGATAAATTTTGGATTAAAGCTATGGAAGAAGAATTAGGACAAATTGAGAAAAATAATACTTGGACATTAGTTCCCCGGCCTAAAGATAAAAATGTAATTGGAACCAAATGGGTATTTAGAAACAAACTAAATGAAGATGGTAAAGTTGTCAGAAATAAAGCAAGACTAGTGTGTAAGGGATATTCCCAGAAAGAAGGAGTTGATTACAATGAAACCTTTGCACCGGTAGCTAGAATTGAGGCAGTCAAATTATTCTTGGCTTTTACAGCTCACAATGACTACAAAGTTTATCAAATGGATATTAAATGTGCATTTTTTAATGGAGATCTTGAAGAAGAAGTATATATTGAACAACCTGATGGATTTTCTTTGATAGATGACAATGATATGGTTTGCAGATTAAGAAAAGCTCTGTATGGATTGAAACAAGCCCCAAGAGCTTGGTATGCAAGGTTGGATAAGTATCTTTTAAAGATTGGTTTTACTAAAGGAAATGCAGATAGCAATTTATATTACAAAATAACTAATGATGACATCTTGATTATTGAAGTATTTGTTGATGATATAATCTTTGGAGGAGAAGATGGATTATGTAAGGAATTTTCTATTAAAATGCAACAAGAATTTGAAATGTGTATGATTGGAGAAATAAAATTCTTTTTAGGATTGCAGATTTCATAGATTGATAAAGGTATATTTTTTAGTCAATCCAAGTACTTGAAAGAATTACTAAAGAAATTTGGGATGGAGAACTCTAAACTGGTAAGCACACCTATGACTACAAATGACAAATTATCTCAAAGGGATGAATCTACACCTATTAATCCAACTAGATACAAATCTATGATAGGAGGTTTACTGTATTTGACATAAACCAGACCTGATATTATGAATACAGTATGTATTGTTTCTAGATTTCAAAGTAATCCTGGGGAAAATCATGAATCAGCAGTAAAAAGGATTTTCTGGTACTTACAAGGCACAACAAATATTGGATTATGGTATCCTAGAGATGAAAATTTTGACCTATGTGCATACACAGATGCAAATTGGGCAGGAGATGTGGATGATAGAAAAAGCACCACTGGAGGAGCAATTTTTCTTGGAAAAAGATTAGTTTCTTGGTTAAGTAAGAAACAAAGTTGTACATCTTTATCAATAGCAGAATCAGAATATATTGCAGCAGCAACTAACTATACACAGGTACTATGGCTTAAGCAAATGTTGAAAGACATAAAGGTAAAATGCAAGGAACCTATCACTATATATTGTGATAACACTACAGCAATTGATATATCTAAGAATCCAGTATTACATTCTAAAACAAAACATGTTTCTATCAAACTGAATTTTCTAAGGGAAAAAGTTGAAGAAAAAGAGATAAAACTGGTTTATGTGAATACTAAAGAACAACTTGTAAATATTTTCACAAAAACTTTGCCTAAGGAGACCTGTGAATATCTCAGAGATCAGCTCAAAGTCATACCACCACCGGTAGAGACTTAGACAATTGATGATTATCATCAACCGGCAGAATTGAAAGACAAATCTTTTACTCCGGTCTTTGATGAGGTAGCTACTTCTCAGGGGGAGTAGTTGGTATATTGAATTGATTGGTATTTTGTATATGAACTTGACTTTTGTAACTTTGGCATTTGATGTCAAAGGGGGAGAGATATCTATGGAAAAACACATTATCTTTTAAGGAGAGATTGGTATTGAAAATAAATCTTTGGATAAACACATGTTGCTCCCGAGGGGAGAGATTGTTTTTTAAGGGAGATTGATTGGTTTTTGGTATTTGGCAGATTGTTTTTTAAGGGAGATTGATTGGTTTTTGGTATTTGGCATTTCTGTTTTGACACTTTTATGGTTTTTCCATCTTGTGTTGCCATCAATGCCAAAGGGGGAGATTGTTGTTATTTTGGTATGGTTTTGTCATTGATGTCAACACCTACTGAAACACTAGCACTTTGGAGATCCAACAACATTTACCGACAAGCAAGTAACTATTGCACAGTTACTGGTATATGGTTCACCGGCAGGATATAATGATCACCAGTACTTGGAATGATATGGAAGACACTTGGTAATGTTGAAGACATCATGTGGACACTTTGTTTTGAAGAATTAATCATTGGTATATTCATATTTGCATATTTGCTTTTACCAGCAAATAGGTCCAGGGTTACATAGGGTTACACCGGCAGGTTTATCTTTTCCAGATCAGCATGGCACGCTATGGAGATGATTTATTATTGATGTAAATACATTAAGTCGACATGTTTAATTGGTTATTGTATCGGATATTATATTATTTGTAAAATGATTTTATTGTAATATCTTGTAAAGCCGACCTACTAAAATTGGTCTTAGGTTATGGTATAAATGTAAGATCTTATTTGTAAGATCGAATGTGGAATGCGAAAAAGAATTGTGCGAAGCTATATGCAACGTTAAGCAGAGGTATACACAAAGACATCATTTGAAGGTGAAGTTAGGTTTTTGTAGAAGCATGACAACATTACACCGGTACTGAATCTAGCATATGAAGATGTTATTTTGTGCAGTACATTCTTATTGGATTTAACCATCCAATTGTAGTCAGTGTGACTCCCATTTTGTGATTGAGCAATGAGCTCTAGGTTGTTGGCCTTTCTGCATGTGCAGACCCCATTTATGTACACTTACTATCTGCAGTAGTATCATCTGATTGTGGGTAAGGTTTCCCACTGTGGTTTTTCCCCTTACAGGGTTTCCATGTACAAATATTGGTGTTATGTGTTGTGCATGACTTTATGTTTATGTTTCACACATTAATCCTTATCGGTATAGAAAATTACTATTAACATTGTCTACCGGCATACTTAACTAGTTTACCAGTATTAAACATTATGTTGGTTAAACAATTTTTGGTTTGAATTTATTAGATAGCTGATTCACCCCACCCCCCACCCCCTCTCAGTTATCTTCGGGACCTAACATGGATAGTGTAAAGGATGCCCTCTCTGTCGCTCTCACCGAAGCATGGACCAAGTACAAATCCATTTTTGACTAGTTGCCTCCACCAAATGGTAACTAAGTATTGATGTTTGTCAAAAAAGGGGGAGTGATACAGTATTGATATAGTATTAAGGGAGTGATATAATATTCCAAGTATCGAACAAAAGGAGTGTACTATATAGGGGGAGTATACTGAACAGAGTAAGCAGAGTATCCAAGTGCAGCGAATAGAGCAGTAAATAGTAATGAGCACAACACAGAGAACATTGATCACCGAGCATGCAAAATCAGAGTTTTGTACAATATATTGATAAGGGGAGTATATCTAGATTTCTGTTTTATTGACTATTGTATATACTGTAAGTATAGTCAAATTTTGCAAGTATATAGATTATTGAGTTATAACTTTGAAAGTAGTTTTTGTCAAACATCTCAACTAATGTCAAAAGGGGAGATTGTTACTACTTATCAAGTTGCCATTAGTTTTGTGTTTAAAGTTATTCTATATACTCTAGTTGGTTATCTCTACCGAGATATTTAGTCGGTATGAACAGTCCAGTTGGTTATAGAAGAAAGTAGTCTCAGAGCGTAGTATACACCGAGTTGTCTATCGAGTATCATTCCATGTCTACCGAGCAGCAAAGATGACACACTGAGTTGTTATACACCGAGTGAAAGGTGTTACCAGATTCATTGAACTTGGACATACATATGAAAACATGTTACAAGATCGAGGTACATAGAACCGTTATCACATTGGAAATTGCACTTAAAGATTGTGTATGATTATGAGGTCATCTAACCAATGAAATATTTTGCATGGTTATTCATTCGAGAAATCATGTTTGTAAGATCGAAGCAATGAATGGATCATCGACATAAGAGATCTATTTATACAACATGCATTAAGATTAGAAAAAGACATGTAGCATGATAGAAAGGAAGATATAGAAATATATGAAGCAAGACATGTGAAAGCACTAAGTGTTATGACTGTTACAGAGACACAGAGGTCACCGAGAAGGATTTCAGAGAATAGTCAAAGAACAGAGTAAATAGAAGGGTTTACTGAGGTATGCTATAAGCAAGGTAATCCTATTCTGAGCACATAGAATCTGCTATAACATTCCAGATGTAAAGTTGCAGATATTTGTAATGATTTTATTGTAATATTTTGAAGTTGTAAGAGAAACCTTTAACAAGGTAAAAGACTCTAATCAAGTCTATAAATTGTAAAGCCTCTAACCAGGTGCAGCATTTAGTTTAAGTGTTGTAAAATCCTTTAGCAAGGTAGATCTAATAGATCTTGTTACTCCTAATAGGGTAAGCTATCAAAAATAGCTAAACATGTAGCTCTAACTAAGCAACCTTTATTATTGTAGTAGTGAAGTTGTGAGTGCCATCCCCACCGTAGTTTTTCTCTCTAACTAAGAGTTTCTGCATAACCAAAATATATGTGTTATGGAGTGAATCATGTATGATTGTTATCTATTTTTTTTATCTTTATATTGTGTTACTGCACTATTCAGTTTATGCATAACAATAAAGTTGTTGTTGAAGAAAAGTTTTGAAGTACTGATTCACCCCTCCCCTCTCAGTACATTAGCTTTCCATATTAGCAAGGTAATCTTATTCTGAGCACATAGAATCTGCTATAACATTCCAGATGTAAAGTTGTAGATATTTGTAATGATTTTATTGTAATATTTTGAAGTTGTAAGAGAAACCTTTAACAGGGTAAAAGACTCTAATCAAGTCTATAAATTGTAAAGCCTCTAACTAGGTGCAGCATTTAGTTTAAGTGTTGTAAAATCCTTTAGCAAGGTAGATCTAACAGATCTTGTTACTACTAACAGGGTAAGCTATCAGAAATAGCTAAACATGTAGCTCTAACCGAGAAACCTTTATTATTGCAGAAGTGAAGTTGTGGGTGCCATCTCCACCGCAGTTTTTCTCTCTAACCAAGAGTTTCTGCGTAACCAAAATACATGTGTTATGGAGTGAATCATGTATGATTGTTATCTATTTGTTTTATCTTTATATTATGTTACTACACTATTCGGTTTATGCATAACAGTAAAGTTGTTGTTGAAGAAAAGTTTTGAAGTACTGATTCACACCCCCCCCATCTTAGTACCGATTTGGTACTATTTGATCTTCATTGAGTTATCAACAATGTTGTCTGTTGACCCTGAATCAATGATCACTTTGCAAACTTTGTCCATTATCTTGCATTTGATCCTAAATAAGGACCTTCTTTGACTAGGCTCTTCTCTGACTCGTTATTTTATCAAAGTTCTCCTTATCATCAAGTTGTCACCTACCTCTGATTCTAAGGCAACCTCTGAGGTCTTGCTACTTGAAGTCTCTTCTTGAAGATATTTCACTCTCCTTTCACCACCTTGTGATGATGATCCCTTCTCTGGACACCTATATTCTGGATGACCAAGTTGGTTGCAATGGTAACACTTCATTGTTACAAAATATGAGTAACCTCTACCTTGTCCACTAGATCTTCCTCTAAAACCACTGTTTGACCCCCTTCCTCTACTGAATCCTCCTTTACTAGTGCCACTTTCTTGCTACTCAATGAGTTTAGACTCAACTTGTGTTCTTTGTTCTGAACTTCTTCCTCCAAAGCATCCCCTGTGGCCTCTATTGTCTTTTCCTCTACCTCTACCCCTATTGTTGCTTGAATCGTGTCTTCTTTTCAATTTTTCTTCCACCTTAAGGGCAAGTTGATAGGTTTGATGAACTATCTTTGGGCTCATTAAACTGATTTCTTCTTGGATTCTCCAGCGTAGACCATTTAGGTACCTAGCAACTTTGAGACTCTCTTCTTCCATCACATGAGATCTAAGGCTAAGTTTATGGAACTCCTCCATATAACTACTGACATCAAGGTCTTTTTGTCTTAAGTTTTTCCTTTCCCTATGAATTTTCACTTCATAGTCCTCAGGGAGATAGACTTCTTTGATTCTGACTAACATCCCTTTCCAAGAAGAGATGGGTGCTTTGCCCATTTTCTTCTTCTCATCTTGCACAAATTTCCACCATGTGAGAGCATCTCCTCTCATCCTTGATTTGGCCACTTTAACTCTTTAGGCTTCAATTATGCCTTCACATTCAAAATGGTTCTCCATGCCTTCTATCCATTCTAGGACCACTCCTGCTTCCATTTTACCAATAAACAATGACAATCCTTCTAGTGATTTACCACTTAAGGCCTTCAATGCCTTTAGGAAAGGTTCTTGTTCTAAGATAGGATTAGGTTCAGGTACTTGGTTTATCTCTGACACTTCTTTACCCTTCCCTTCTTCACCTTCAACCTTTACCAACACTTCATCTGCCTTGGTTTCAACCTCACCAAGCTTACTCTCCAATTCAATTAACTTATCCTTCAAGAGTATATTCTCTTCCTCCTGATCATCCACTTTCTTTTCCAACTCTACATTGTTTACCATGTTTTTGTCTCCTATAGATTCCACTGAGGACATCTACTCACCTAGCCCAAATCTTATAGGCTATGATACCAATTTGATGGGGTTCACCTAGCTTGCCTGCACTTCACCTAGTTGGTGTTGCTCAATTCCACCAACTCTCCAGGTCTATTTATGCTCTAAGACCTCCAAGTCCTTCTCAATCTCTTCTAGTTCTTGCTTCTTGTCAATCTCAAGGTGTTTGCATCAAGTGTTTAACTAGGAACCCTACCATTTCAAGGTATTTCCCACATGCTCATCATTGTTGTCTTGACTTCAATTTGTCAATTTTACCTCCTACTATTGTGAGTTGTTGCAGAGGTGTGGAGGTAGCTTCTAATATTATTTGAATACCATTTGGGTCCATTTGAGGTTTTCATCCATTATCTTTCTTACCAATTTCACCATTTTGCCTAGAAAAGGGCTACAAGGAACGAGACCCTATTAGGACTGCAAAATCCGGTTTTTGTGGGTTTAGTAGAAAATGGTCCAAAAGACCCTATAACAAGGTTTGATATTCTTCAATGATACACCTAACCCCAAGTTATTTTAGTGATTTAGGTTTCCCAACTCACTGTACAATGCCCTAACCCAAAGTTTGAGGGTTTGCTAGGGTTTCTAGGCCTTAAACCAGCCGTGACTGGTCAAGTTTGTAAAAAGAGAATCAAATGGTCATTTCAAGGCTTCTCCTTGCATTGGAAACTCTATATGAACATCATGGACCCCTCCAAAAGGTTATGTTGTGGTTTTGTATTCACCCCTGCACTTTACACTCCAATTTCACCTTGTCTTCTCTAGCCAAGTTGCTCCTGGACTCCCCTAGAATAAGGTGACAGTCATATCAATCTTCATCTCTAGAGCTTGTCCCTATATATGTACACTATAAAATTGGTTTCCTTCCATTTCCTAAAAGGCCATGATGGTAGCATGGAGGGATTTCATGGGGCAACCATTTTACACAAAATTGCTATATACAAGCCAAAACAGATTGTTTGCAAACAAAACTATGAAAACACTAACACAGACTAACTAAAAATCTTGAAATGGACCAAATGACTATGGAACACACCAAATAAAATCAATCCATTAGTGGATCAATGGATTTCATCCATTTGTATTCACATTATGAGCAAAATAAGCCAAAATAGTGACAAACAGTCTGAAAATGAGTAGTTTCAGATTGTTGATCTTACAAAAACAAAAATCCAACCTTGGTAACCATGCAGAGGAGGTTTTTATAGTCTTCCCCATGTGTGGAGTAATTCTATGGATTTTTTCTATCCCTAATTCCATTGCTAAGCATTTTAGGACAAAAATTGTCATGACAACTTTTGCAACTTTGCACTTTTTGCACTTTTTGCTTTTCTAATCTATGAAACTTATTATAAGTCATTACTCATGACTTTTTAAGAATTCCTAAGACTATTATAAACCTCTCTAATTCTTATAACAAGTTTTTCCACTTTTGACCATCAAGAAGGTCAATTTCCTACTCAAACCACTACTTATGCACAAAATGCAAACCTAGGAAGAAACTAACTCAATCTAGGCCTACATTTGACTCATCACACTCACTCTTGGACCCCCCTAGAGTCCTTATTAAGCACCTGACTTGGATAAGGTCAGTACAAGCCAAAATTAAGAAAATACTATAAGCCTAAGTCCTAGGTGCTCTTGCACCACTTACCGGTATGCTTTGAAGGTTGAGGAGAAAGTGAGGAGGAGACAACCGAATAAGAGAAAGGATAAATTCAAGATGAGTGATAATATGAAGAAACCAATTGAAGAAGAGGAGTGAAAAACTAAGTGGAGTAAAGAACCAGAGAAAAAGACACCAAGGAAAGGTAGCACCAATACCAGTAGAGAATTTCCTGGCAAATGCTTCAAGTGTGGAGAAACCAGACATAGATTCTATGAATGTAAGAAAGGAATGTCAAGAAGTTGTGTGGCAAGTGAGGAATCAGAAGGTGATGGTACCGGATGTGACTGTTCACTAGAGCAAGGAGAATCCCTTATGTTCAAAAGAAAGGATACCAAGTCTACTCAGAGGAAGAGTCTTTTCCAGACTATGTGCAAATCAAGTGGTAAGTGTTGCAAGGTCATTGTGGATAGTGGAAGTACTGATAATTTAGTATCTGAGGAGATAGTTGTAAAGATTGGATTGAAGAGGCTTAAGAATTCTTGTCCTTATAAGGTGAGTTGGTTACAAGATGATCAGAAGGAAGAGATAAAGGAGAAGTGTTTGGTGAATTTCAATATTGGGCCTTTTAGAGATGAAGTTTTATGTGATATTGTGTCAATGAGTGTTTGTCATGTCTTGTTGGGAAAACCTTGGCAGTATGAAAGAGGAGTTATTTATGACTATAGAAGAAACCTAGTTACTATTAAAAAGGATGGGCAAAAGTTCACATTGATTTCTTTAAAGGAGAAAGAGAAGGAGGTGAAGAAACTAAGTCCTGAGAGAAGTTGCACTGCTGAGAAACTGGTGATAGGGGATATACTAGAAGGATTGATAGAACCGGTTGCAAAAGTTATTGTGATGGTGGGAAAAGTGATGAGTGATAGATCAAGAGGAAAACTAACCCTTTCCCTCAAAGAGAGATGACAATTTCACTATTGATTATCCTTCAAGCACTTTTCACCATTACATTAGGGAAATGAGGGGTAATTCACTAGATCCAATCTCAACATAAAGATGATAGATTCAATTCTAAATAAATTAAGGATGTTATGATGATCCCCTTATTCCCTTTTGTTTGATTTAGAAAGAAATTGAAATTGATTGAATGATGTAGTGCAAAAGTGACAAAGAATTGATTATAACTTGAGATTTGAATATGGGATGAAGTTGTGCACCTGTATTCAATAGTAAAATGTCAAGATGAAGTCACCCTACAAATTTGACGAAAAAAATTCTGGACCGTGGCGGGAATGTACACGGTCCTTCAAAAAATCCACAAAACGAAAAGAGATTTTCCGCCTCTACAAATGAAGCTTGAATCTGAAAGTAGAGTTGTGCACCTGCAACCTACACATAGAAAAGAGAGAGAAATGTGTTGGGATTGGGGGTTTGCCTTTAGGTCAAACCCCATTTTTGGAATTAACCAAGTAATGAAAGAAAGTACTTGCAAGTAGATGTAAATGAAAGATTGAATTGTAAATCACCTCAAGGGAGGTTGTCATAGCAATGTTCATTGAAATGATTTTGTGGAATTGTATATTGAAATTAATCTCCTCTTCAATGGTTGAATCCTTGACTTGAATGCAACACGTAGCCTTGGAGAGAGACTTGAGAATGCTCAATGCTGGAAAGGAATGCTTGAATTCTCTTGAATTCTTGATCGCTTGTGCATACTCCAATCTTATCTAGCCTCCACTTACGCAAATGAGAGAACAAATGCCAATTAAATACATGTTAGAGGATTTTATTTTTGTCAAGGACCGACATCGAGAGAGTTTTCCTGCTCACTACACAACCCACAATGCTTGCACAAGAAAGGTCCTGCCCCAAAATAGGGCAGGGACAGTGGCACCACATTGCTGTCCTAGGGAGACAAGGGCACCATGCCCCTATCCAAGGGGGGACAGAGGCACCATGCCCCTGTACTACTCTTGTCTCCAAAGCAAAGTGCAGACAGAGTGATGTGGAGGCCAATGAAGAAGTAGTTTTCACAAGTTGAGCACTCTCTGGTCTACGATTAGGCTAGAGGATTCAAATTCACATGTGTGAGGACCCTAATGCAATCGTAAATTGCTAGGGTCACAATTTTATGACACTATATTTAGCCCCCACTTTAGCAGGAGTATAAGCATATGTCGATAATGTCGGTAAAGTACAAGGAAACAAGATTGAAAGACTTTCACCACGTCCAGGAGGCAAGATGCGCCAAGCTCCCAGTGGACTTAAGATCTTATGACTTTGATTCAAAAAGTAAAAGGGAAGATCGAGAAGGGGAGAACCATGATTGCAAGTAGAAAAGTTCCCTTCACTATGAGTCATGAAAGCAAGGATACAAAAGATTACAAATCAAAGAAAAGTTCACTTAGTAATTATAAGTATCACAAGAAGGAAAGAATGAGTGGAGTGTATGCCCCGAAGTTAATGTGATTGCACATGCTTTATCGGGAGATATTCATTTAAGGTAGGATACACCCAAGAGGGAGAAGGGAGGGAACACATTATCGCAAGGATTTAGCCCCCAATCGAGGTATAAATCCAAGGATAATGAACACAAAACACAAGGTAGTGTCGCTTTCCTCAGGGTCAGTGTGTTGTATGATAACTCATGTATATCATGTATGTATATGCATATAATAATCTTCATTCCCCAAAGAAAGACACTAACTTAGAAGAAATGGAAGAGAGGATGTCTTATGAGTCAACATGAAAGAGACCAAGGGAAGATCTCAATGCTTTGGATCATCCCCAAGTAGAAAATAAGGGAACAATAGAAGAATAGGGATACATATAGAAGAATGGTCACAAAAGAGAAAGAAATGAGAGGAAGAATGATCTACAGTGTTAGTATCGCTAATCTAGCACGACATCCACCTCTCGATCTTGTTGATCACTATTTTGAAAAGGCGAGCAACACACCAGAGGAGCGATATCGAGCACAATAGATGGAGATATCATAAGATCCAAACAAGGACTATGCTCATGTTGTAAGTCACTTTGTTAAATTCTAGGAGCTAAGATTAGGGTTTGTGAGAAATCATCTGATAAATGTTTGTCCACATCAACATACTCATACACACTATCAGAAGCATTAGGAGTTGTATTTCCATTATGAATAACATTCTCACTCATTTCTGCATCAAAGTTTAAAGCAAGAGGAGCAAGAACACGAATAGGAGTAAAACCATCACATGTTCTATGCAACTTATGATTTGGATATGTTGGTTAAACATCTTTCTTAGGAGAAAAGGGAATCATGTCAATTGTTGGAGTTTGAGGAGATTGAGTATTTTGAGGGATAGCTTCATGAGCTCGAACATGACGTCTTCATCAACATTCTCTCACACAATGATTTCATCGAGTCTTAGTGGAAGGCTAAGAAGGAGGAGGAACATTTGCAATAGGAGGAATGGCTTTCTCCTTAATAGTGGAAGTTTTAGGTTGAGGTCTTTTTGTTTGAACAATAGGAGAAGCAAGCCTCTTCTCTTGATAAGAGGAAGGGGGTGGAACTGCACCATATAAAGGAGGAATATTAGGTGTAGGAAGGAGACCAAGTCCATCATGAGGAAGAGGTATAGGTCTAACCTTAGGAAGAATATTGTGATTCTCCTTAGGAGAAGGTAAAGTCACATCCATAGGAGTAGGTGGACAATTTTCCTTAGGAGGGAGATTAGTTCTATCCAAGAGAGGAAGAAAGTCATCTTGAAGAATAGTAGGAATATCAAGTGTTGGAGATCTGGGTTGACTTAAGGATAATATCATATCGTTCTTCCATTTTTAATAAGATTGAAAAAGAGCATCACTCCTTGATGGAAGAGATTGAAATTGTTTAGGCCAAAAGAGATCAATAGGAACACCAGGGCTTCTTTGGATGAAAAAAGCTATGGTTCATGGTTATGATTTTTCCATTGTGAGGAAATTTAAGACACTTGTGGATTGGAGAAGCAATAACCTTAATGGAAGATAGCCAAGTATAGCCCAACTTCACAAGGAATTGCTCAGAGGAAGGTATGATAACAAAGTCAACATCCATGGATTTAGTATGGACTTCAACAAGAAGGGTGATAGAACCAATGGTAGGATAGGAGAAGCCATCAAATAAATTCACAACTACATTAGAAGCATCATATAATGGTTTATGCAATCGTAAAATGAAAAGATATTCTTCAATTATGACATTAACCATGCAAGAGGGATCAATCAGGGCACCATGGCAAGAGATATCATTAACCTTTGCAGCTATGTATAAAAGGCCATTGGGTGCTCTAATAGTATCACTAGGGTCAAATGTAATATAGGGATCCTTAGGCAAAACTTGTGTTTCTATGATGTTAACCAAGTTTGGACCCATACAGATGAGTGTTTCAAAAGAGAGAGAACTAGGCACAATCTCAATAACATTAGAGGTATGAGATGGCAAGGGATC
Source organism: Cryptomeria japonica (assembly GCF_030272615.1). NCBI lineage: Eukaryota > Viridiplantae > Streptophyta > Pinopsida > Cupressales > Cupressaceae > Cryptomeria > Cryptomeria japonica. The sequence goes on from NC_081406.1 coordinate 196,020,397, forward strand.
AGTGAAAATCTTAAGATTTTGATTAGGAGGAGAAACTAATTTATTCCCTTTATCATTCACACCTGCCACAGATATAGTATTATTATCAATCAAGTCTTGAACCTTATGTTTCAATGCAAAACATTTCTCAGTATCATGACCAGGTTGACGATGAAATTGGAAAAAAAAAATGTTATCAAAATGAGGAGATGCAAGTTTGGAAGGATCAATTTGTTTTATAGGAGGAAGTTTGATAACATTTCTATGCAATAACAGAGACATAATACTATCCAAAGATTCATTCAAAGGAGTAAATTGTCTTTCTCTTTGACAAAAAATAGAAATAGGAGGCACACCTATTGTAGCATTCACATGGTTGTTGTTTATTGGATCATTGAACTTGATGAAGCTTTTTGTTAGTTTGAACTTCGCAAACAGATGTTGAACACTCTCCCCCTTATCACTTAGAGCCATAGGAGTGGATTACTCCATTTGAATCACATCCAGTTGATAATTGTGAAGTGTTGCGCACAACTATGGAAAGGAAGTAAAATCAGACAAAAGAAGCTTTTCCCTTACATCTTTTTGCAAATTAGAAATGAAAATTCTTTGAATATCATTATCAGGCACATGAAAAGAAATTTGAGCACAGAAATGCTTATATCTACCAATAAAATCAGTCACTTTTTGTTTAACGCCTTGTTTACAATGCATTAAATCAATCAAAGTGATTTTAGGGCCAATGTTGTTTTGAAATTGTTGGATGAAAGCATTTGCTAGTTGTTGAAAGGAAGTGATAGAATAAGAAGGCAAAGAGAAATACCATTGTAAAGCCTTATCTCTTAGTGTTCTTGTAAACATTTTTGCAAGCAATCATTGATCATAAGCAAAATTAGTACACAAGGTTTGAAATGTTTTGACATGCATAAGAGGATCACCTTTTCCATTATAAAGTTCCAATTGAGGGATCTCAACATGTTTAGGTGGCATGAATTTAACAATATCAAGAGAAAGTGGGCTCTCAACATCAAAGGTGGGTAAACTAAACTTGGATTGACTCATGGAAGCAATTTTTTGTTGTAAGGAAGAAACATTTTGGGCAAGATTGTTGATTGTCATTTTGGTGGAAGAATTTATGTTAGACATAGGCGATTGAGAAGGTGGTGTGATGTTGTTGAAAGAAGGCATGGATTGAGAATAAGGTGGTGGGACACTATGATAAGTAGGCATTGGTGATTAATGGGTAGAAAAAGGGACACTTAAAGGAGGAATAAAGTTGTTGAAGGAATTTCCCCCTTGTGTCACACTGATTTGTCAAGGAATAGTAGGAATACTCATGGAAGGCATAGGTAATGATGGAAGATTAAATGAAGAAGAAGGATTACCCCCATGACCTATGGTTGTAGGAATAACATTTTGAGTTGAAGTAGCCATGGTGTTAGATGTGAAAGTAGGAATACTAGTCATAGGATTGGTCAAAGGAATAGAATAATTGACTTGTGTTGAAGGTTGTGAGTAACCTAGGGTTTCGGCACAACTGTTAATAGGCATAACATTAGAATCAAGAATATGTGCAATGCCACGCAATATATCAATTCCATTCTTATCACTTTGAAACATGCGTTTAAGATCTTCAATTAATGGAAGAGCTTCACTATTAGGGTATTCTTGGGACATCCATTGTTGAAAGCTATAAAATTGATTGTCCAATGTGGAAAGTTGATCTAAAGAAATCCTAGTTAAAGCTTATTCTTCATCATGAGATCCATCAATAGGCACATGATTAGGACGGGAAGAATTAGCATGATCCTCATTAGAGAAGTCACCCAAATTAGGCTCCATCCCCTCGGTAATTAAACCTTGGGAAGCCTTAAATCTAATGCTTCGTCTAACGAGGATAGGATAGGTAGGACTAATAGTGGTAAAACTCATGCACTAGAGGAAAAATTTGAATTTTGAATTGTAGAACAAACCTTGCAAAATTGAGTAATGCAAAATTCAAGAAAATAATGATTACACAATTTGAACTTTGTTGGAGGAAGGGGATGACATAATTTCCAAAAATGAAAGGAAATTGGAATTTTAAAATTAGGGCCAAAGAAATACCACTTAATTTTTAAATCAGAATTTTCAAAACCAAGGCAAACAATAATTAACCTCTTAATTTTAAAAAAAATCCTAAAAGTTGAAATGTTGAATTTTGAAGGTATTTCTGATTCTAGAGGGTTCAAAAATCAATAAAATCAGCCAATCTTTCGGATTTAGGCTAATAAATAAATTCATAATAGTCTCTCAAAATTTTGCGAAAAAAGTCGAGAACCATGGCGAGAACGCACATGGTCCGGCCAACTTTTTTTGAAATTTTCAAGGATGGATATTATGATGATTTTAAAGCTAACCCCCCAAAAATGGCGAATTTTACGATCTCTGGATGGGCAAAATAAAAGCACAAAGGTGAAAATAGGAACCTATTAGGGTTTTGAAGAAAAATAGGAATTGAATTACAATTTTGAAAAGGGTCAAACCTAATCGAAAGCAACACCTTGGAATATGTTTAGAAATTTGAATGTAACTGAAATTGATTTAAAATTCACACAAAATCCAATTAATTTTAAAAATTAGGGTTTGATGACCTAACCACTTAATTTTGAAATTTGAATTTTGGGAAAAAGGGGGGAAATTAAAATTTTGAATTGTGGGATTGAAGACAAATATGAGAATAATCAGAAATCTAAAAATTAAGTTGAAATCCAATTTTTTGCACAAGTTCAAGATGATTTTTGAAAATTAGGGTTTTAACAAGTAACCTCTTAATTTTGTAAATTTTAATTGCAAATTGAACAAGACAATGAGGAAATTGAATTTGACAATCACAACAATTTTCAGATCTAAGACAAACACAAGCAATTTTTACAAATCACAAGTTCAATTTTAAATTTAAAAACCAAGTTTTTTAATGAATTAACCACTAAGTTTGCAGAAAATTGAAACTTGTAAATGACAAATATGCAATGTTGTTCAAAGGAAAGCATTTAAGACATCAGGCTCACCAAAATGTGATGGTGGGAAAAGTGATGAGTGGTAGATCAAGAGGAAAACTAACCCTTTCCCTCAAAGAGAGATGAGAGTTTCACTATTGATTATCCTTCAAGTACTTTTCACCAGTACATTAGGGAAATGAGGGGTAATTCACTAGATCCAATCTCAAGACAAAGATGATAGATCAAATTCTGAATCAATTATGTTATGATGATCCCCTTATTCCCTTTTGTTTGATTTGGAAAGGAATTGAAATTGATTGAATTATGTAGTGCAAAAGTGACAAAGAATCGATTATAACTTGAGATCTGAATATGGGATGAAGTTGTGCACCTGGATTCGGTAATAAAATGTTGAGATGAAGTCACCTTGCAAATTTGACAAAAAAAAGTCCAGACGATGGTGGGAATGTACACAGTCATCCGAAAAATCCGCGAAACGAAAAGGGTTTTTCTGCCTCTGCAAATGAAGCCCAAATTTGAAAGTACAACAGCACACCTACAACCTACACATAGAAAAGAGGGAAATGTATTGGGATTGGGGGTTTTACTTTAGGTCTAACCCCAGATTTGGAATTAACCAAGTAATGAGAGAAAGTACTTGCAAGTAGATGTAAATGAAAGATTGAATTGTAAATCACCTCAAGGGAGGTTGTAGTAGTAATGTTGATTAAAATGCTTGTGTGGAATTGTATGTTGAAATCAATCTCCTCTTCAATGGTTGAATCCTTGACTTGAATGCAACACCTAGCCTTGGAGGGAGACTTGAGAATGCTCAATGCTGGAAAAGAATGCTTGAATGCTCTTGAATGCTTGATCACTTGTGCATACTCCAATCTTATCCAACCTCCACTTATGCAAATGAGAGGACAAATGTCCCTTAAATACATGTTAGTGGATTTGATTTTCATCATGAGCCAACATTGAGAGAGTTTTCCCGCTCACTGCACAACCCACAATGCTTGCACAAGAAAGGTCCTGACCCAAAATAGGGCAAGGACAAGGGCACCATGCCCCTGTCCTAGGAGGACAAGGGTTCCATGTCCCTATCCAAAGGAGGATAGGGGTTCCATGCCCCTTTCCTACCCCTATCTCCAAGGCAGAGTGTGGACAGAGTGATGTAGAAGCCAATGAAGAAGCAATTTTTACAAGTCGTGCAATCTTTGGTCTCTGATCAAGCTAGAGGATTCGAGTTCGCATGTGTGAGAACCCTAATGCAGTTGTAAATTGCTAGGGTCACAATTTTATGACACTACAATTATATCAGAGGATTGGAAGAAATATCTGATAGAACCAATTGTAGAGGTTATACCAGAGGGTGACATGAGTTTGCGAAAGGATCTAACATATGAGTATGATGGATAGATGGAACTGCTCAACAAAGAACTCATGTTGACAAACCAAATGAAGTCTTGTGGCAAAAGAAATCCTAAGTTCCAAAAGAAAGAAGGCAGTACACAAGGAGAATGTGCAAATCTGAAGAAAAGAAAGAAAAACAAAGGGAGTCAAAAGTTAGAGAAGCTGATTGAGGCACCAGAGGAGCTAAAGCAGAGCTTGGCAGATAAAGAATATGTTTGGATAAAAAATGAGCATAGGATCTTCATTCTGAATCCTTTTAGATGTTCATGAGTTGCCTCTCATGGAACATATTTTTCTACCCGGTTTGTTTGATACAGGAGCATCCTCAATCGATGACCAATCTTGCATCAACCAAAAATATTTCCTTTCAGTTTTGTTCTTGTTTAGTTCTTTGTGCAGTTTCTGTATTCTTACCAGTATGTATCGATAGTTTCTTGTTCTTTTTGGCAGATCTTGCTTGTGGTTTCATGTGGTTGATTCCATATTTCTAGTTCATTTGGGTTCTTCTCTAGTCAATTGTCACTTCCGATTGGCTGTTTTTGGGTTCCCGAGATAGTTCTTGTGCTTACTAGTTGGTTTTCCTTCATTACTAGTGTGATTCTTGACGTGTGGATCCATCTTGGGTCTTGTCTGATGTTCTTTAGTGTGTGGCTGACCTTCCTACTAAACTGCATCACTTGGTTGTTATTTTCTAGAAAGATTTATCTAATTCTTAGGTCCGACCTAATTACACATTTCATTTTCCTACATTGGTGAATGTAATCTTATGAGGCCAACCTAGATGTGTTTCGGTGGATATAAATATGTTGTTATGTGATAATTTGTAGGGGAAGAGGAAGTAAAACATAGAATGAGGATTGAAATTCGCATGTTGTGATCTGGTTGATTCTTAGAGTCCCGATTGGATTGTATCTGGCTTGAAGCCTGCCTGTAATCGACTGATTACTGGATGTTCCTTGATGATAATATAATGATTACCAGATGATTTACAAAAGTTCTATGGCTTGAATATGATCTTTTTATGTGAATTTATTATGTTTTCTTGTTGTTTCTATTGTGTGTCTCTCGCTGCATAATTTAGTTGATTCTTTTGAGGGTTTTTACCTTTTATGGCTGCATCACATAGCTCTTACAACTAAGCTTGCACTTTTTCTTGGTGAAGAGGTAGTGCCTTATCACTCCATTCACCTTATCACGTTTCTACTCATCCTATGGAAATATTATTTTAACCTTATTGGAGGCTCTTTGTCATGTGTGGTGATGCATATTCATTCTCAATACTTGGGCAGAAACATAGTTTATCCTTGTCTCCTTAATTGGGGCGCAAGTATAGCATAATCAATCCTTTCTTCTTTTGAATATTACCTCTTCTTTTGAGTTGCATTTTGCATATCTTGATGTCTTTCCTTGCATTGAATCTTTCTTCATGTGAGTACATGTGTGTTACTTGCTTAGGAACTTTTCTTTTCTTGAAGTGCTACATCTTTTATGTATAATCTCTCTTTGGAGGTTGTGTAATCCTTATGTTTGTCCCTATGCTTGGGGGCATTGATTTCTCCTATCTTTTATAAGGATCCACTTTTCCCTTGTTGAGTGGTGCTTGCTTATAATATGATATTATTCACTATGTGAAGTTGCTTGTTTTCTCAAGGATTCTCTCTTATGCAATAGGTGTGTATCCTTGTGTGCGACCTCTTCTTCACTTGGAAATTTATGTCTATTATAAACAAACGCCTCACTATGGCTCAAAAGTGGGTTATCCTTCATCAAGAATCACTTTTTCCTAGCAATAGGAAGAAGGTGTGAATTATTTTTCTCCTTTCTTTGGTCAATGATGTTATTTTTGTTCAAAATATCCTCTTGGAGGTAGGTGTCTTCAAACAAATATCTCTTCCTCTATCTCCTCCAAAGGATTCCCTTTACACTTGTTGCAAGATATCTCTTTTACAACTATATTTTCCTTGCTTTTAAGAGTCCTATCTCTTTAGCCTGGATTTATGTACATTGTTTCCTAAACAATATCTCCATGGTGTTGAAGGTGTGTATCCTTGTTTCTATCTTCCTTAATACATCAACATACCTTTATGTTGACATCTTAAAAAGGCGGAATACATAACGCCCTCTTTGTGCTATATTATTTTTTATTTTTCATGTCTTATATGGGGTGCTCATTCTTGAAACCAGACCAACAAGTCTTATACGAGATGCATCATGCCTGAAACTAGACACGGTCTTTTATATGTCTTATATGGGATGTTCATTCTTGAAACTAGACCAACAAGTCTTATACAAGATGCTTCATGCCCAAAACCAGACACATTTTATTTCTATTGCATCTATATACATTGTTTCATGCTCGAAACTAGACCAACATGTCTTATATGAGGTGCTTAATTTCTAAAACTACCTAGTGATGACATATGCAATAGAGTGAGTTGAGTAGCATAACACAACTTTCTAGACCATTCATCTCTTTCTTTATCAGAGAGTGGTACTAGCATAACATAGCTTGCTAGAATATTTTGACTCTCCCTGCTTACATGAATCACAGAACATAGCACAACTTGTTGTCCTATGAGTATTCATGTTTATGTCGAGTTCACCAAAATGTAATTGGTGGAAAAACTAGGGTTGTACCAATTATGATAGCAAGACCACTAATTTTACCTTAGGGACCACTACATTGAAAAAGGTGTGAATCCAATAGATCTAGCCACAATCTAAATATGGAAAGGGCTGATATTCTAATTATATCTGGTTGGTTATGTGTTTATTATCCCCTTTCTTAGTTGAAATTGGATGGTAGTTGTGAAATTAAGGTAAAACAATGAATAATTAAAGTATATTGTCAAAAACAAACTGCTTTCGATATCCCATGGAACTACAAACTAAGATCTAGAGAAAATAAGATGTTTAAAATATGTTCCCAGAAGTTTGACCTGATTTTTTAAGACAAAGTAGTATAAATTCACCTTGGTCCTCTAAATTTTCCTCTATCAAAATTTGAACCTATTTATCACCATCAACTCTGTTGAAATTACTCAGTACATCTCCTAAGCCTATTCCCTACAAACAAAAAGAAAGGAAATAGGTTTGTGGATAGGGGTTTTCCTTAGGTCAAACCCTAGTTTAAGAATTAACCTTGAATTGAATAATGTAAATATTGAAGTAAATGTTGGGAGATATACCTCAAATCTGCAATTGTTGGTGGAAGGATTGATGATGAAATGCTCTTTTAATGTAATCACAAATGTTGAATGTAATGGCATGAAAAACACATGAACATGAAAATCCTAATAAAAAACACATGCTTGCATGAAGATTGAGGTAATTTACCTCTATAATTGTCAAAGGATGAAATATTGCCTTGAATATCTGCAAATGCTTGATGATGAATTCTTAATGGATGCATGAATGATGGGGTATATGAGTGATGTCAAAATGAACTAGTAGGAAGTCTTTATATAGGGTTCCCTACATAAATTACCGATTAGACCACCTCCAATGATCAAGTGTGGCCACAGGAACCAAATTCCATTGGGGAGGGAAATAGCCTACCCCATTTGAAATTGGAGCATGTTTAAGGTTGACTGGAGAATTTTGGGGCACCCTAGTCTAGGACCAAGGTGCTCCACACCCTGATCCTCCAAAAATTGGATCAGTCAATCATGAAATAGGAGAGGACAACCTCTAGGATGGGACCCACCCAATAGTGTCAAGACATCAAGTTTGGAGCAAAAGGGGGCCAAAATGGGTCTAGGGGTAATGAAAATGGGACACACTAAAGTAGGAGCACAAACACAAGGTTTAAATTGTACCAGTTATAATGTACAATGTTACACCACCTCCACAAACAAGCAAGATAGGTAATGGATAAACCAATAAGCGAGATACAATAGGGTAAGTGCACGAAGTTCTTGTGCAAAAAAAAAAAAAAGAAAAATGTAAAAACCACTAACACGAATGGGTTTTTTTAAAATTTAAATAACCCGTTCATGTTAAGGATCGTATTACTGAGCCTAAATCCAAGCCAAACCGCGTACATGTTTTTAATTAATAAAAACCCGATCGTGTTTTAATTAATTAAAAATGCGATTGTGTTTTTAAAAATAACAATGTGTATGGGTTATGTTTAGCAAGATAAAAATGTACGTGTTATGCTTGCATTAAGTTAGATAAGGAACATGAACTTAGATGACACTTTATTTAGCATTGCCTTAGTTTGTTCATGAGGATATATGCATAAAATATAACATTTAAGTTAAGTTATATTTTCTCTTTGCCTTTTATCTTTCTTATACTTCAAGTTATATTTTATGTGTATATTGTCAAGATGTATCTATTTTTCTATCTATCTCCTCTTCCCTTCACCTCTCTCTATCTCACTCTCTCCTCTCTCCCCAAGCTCTACATAATCAAATTTTAGTAATCACTAAGCTCTCTCTCTCTCTCTCTCTCTCTCTCTCTCTCTCTCTCTCTCTCTCTCTCTCTCTCTCTCTTTCTATTACTCCCCATCTCCCCTTCTTTACCCCATCTCTCTATCTCACTCTCTCCTCTCCTCCAAGATTTAAACCTATCTCTCCTTTGTTCTCTAAATACATGACACTCTCTCTCTCTCTATGTATGTATGTATGTACATATATGTATGTAAAATACGTGCATAGATATATATATATAATATATATATGGTCTCTCAATATATTTGTAGATTGTATTATCTCTCTCTCTCTCTCTTATTGTGCCTTATGGTGTCATATTGTGTTCTAACACATGTGTGGTCCCTTAGGAACCCATATGACCCCTCAGGACACCATATGACCCCTTGTAACATCCTAGTACATGACATGACCCCTTAGCACACCATATGATCCTTTTTAACATCCCAGTACATGACATGACCCCTTACAACACCATATGACCCCTTAGGAAAATATGATGTCCTAATGGGTCATTTGGTGTCCTAATGGGTCATATGGTGTTCTAACACATGTGCATCCCCTTAGGACCCCATATGACCCCTTAGGACACCATATGACCATTTTTAACATCCTACTACATGACATGACCCCTTAGGACACCATATGACCCCTTACAACAATATGATTTCCAAATGGGTCATATGGTGTTCTAACACATGTGTGGAGCCTTAAGACCCCATATGACCCCTAACAACACCATATGACCCCTTAAGACCCCATTTGACCCCTAAACGACACCATATGACTCCTTAGGACCCCAGATGACCCCTAAGGACATGATATGACCCCTTAAGACATCATACGACCCCTCAGGACACCATATGACCCCTTTTAACATCCTAGTACATGACATGACCCCTTAGGACACCATATAACCCCTTTTAACATCCTAGTACATGACATGACCCCTTAGGACACCATATGACCCCTTAGAACAATATGATGTCCTAATGGGTCATATGGTGTCCCAAGGGGTCATATGGTATTGTAACACATGTGTGGCCCCTTAGGACCCCATATGACCCCTTAGGACACCTTATGACCCCTCAAGACACCATATGACCCCTTTTAACATCCTAGTACACGACATGACACCTTAGGACACGATATGACCCCTTAGGACAATATGATGTCCTAATGGGTCATATGGTGTCCTAAGGGGTCATATGGTGTTCTATCACATGTGTCGCCCCTTAGGACCCCATATGACCACTAACACCACCATATGACCCCTTTTAACATCCTAGTACACAACATGACCCCTTAGGACACCATATGACCCCTTTTAACATCCTAGTACACAAAATGACCCCTTAGGACACCATATGACCCCTTAGGACAATATGATGGCCTAATGGGTCATATGGTGTCCTAAGGGGTCATATGGTGTTATAATACATATGTTGCCCCTTAGGACCCCATATGACCTCTAATGACACCATATGAACCATTAGGACACTATATGACCCCTAAGAACACCATATGATCCCTTAGGACACTACATGACCCTTCAAGACACCATGTGACCCCTTACGACACTATATCACCCCTTAGGACACCATATAACCCCTTTTAACATCCTACTACATGACATGGCCCCTAAGGACACCATATGACCCCATTTAACATCCTAGTACATGACATCACCCCTTAGGATACCATATGATCCCTTAGGAAAATGTGATGTCCTAGGGGGTCATATGGTGCCCAAAGGGGTCATACGGTGTTCTAACACATGTGTGGCCCCACATGACCCCATATGACCCCTAATGACACCATATGTCCCCTTAGGAGCCCATATGACCCCTAAACGACACCAGATGGGCCCTAACGACACCATATGACCCCTTAGAACACCATATGACCCCTCAGGAAAGCATATGACCCCTTTTAACTTCCTAATACATGACCTGACCCCTTAGGACACCATATGACCCCTTTTAACATCCTAGTACATGGCATGACCCCTTAGAACACCATATGACCCCTTAGGACAATATGATGTCATAATGAATCATATGGTGTCCTAAGGAGTCATATGGTGTTCTAACACATGTGTGGCCCCTTAGGATGCCATATGACCCCTAACAACACCATATGACCCCTTAGGACATCATATGACTCCTCAGGACACCATATGACCCTTTTTAACATCCTAGTACATGACATGACCCCTTAGGACACCATATGACCCCTTAGGACAATATGATGTCCTAATGGGTCATACGGTGTCCTAAGGTGTCATATCGTGTTCTAACACATGTGTGGCCCCTTAGGAACCCATGTGACCCCTAAAAACACCATATGCCCCTTAGGACATCATATGACCCCTTTTAACATCCTAATACATGACATGACACCTTAAGACACCATATGACCCCTTAGGACAATATGATGTCCTAATGGATCATATGGTGTCCTAAGGGGTCATATGGTGTTCTAACACACATGTGGCCCCTTATAAGACCATACTACCCCTAACGACACCATATGACCCCTTAGGACACTAATGACCCCTCAGAACACCGGCCATATGACCCCTTAGGACACTATATCACCCCTTAGGACACCATATGACCCATTTTAACATGCTAGTACATGATATGACCTTTTACAACACCATATTACCCCTTTTAACATCCTATTACATGACATGAGCCCTTAGGAGACCATATGACCCTTTAAAATAATATGATTTTCTCAGGGATCATATGGTGTCCAAAGGGGTCATATGGTGTTCTAACATTTGTGGCCCCTTAGGACCTCATATGACCCCGAACAACCATATGACCCCTTAGGACCTCATATGACCCCTAACGACACCATATGACCCCTTAGGACCCCATATGACCCCTAATGACACCAAATGACGCCTCAAGATACCATATGACCCCTTTTAACATCCTAGTATACAACATGACCCTTAAGACACCATATGACCATGTTTAACATCCTACCACACGACGTGACCCATTAGGACACCATATGACTCCTTGGGACAATATGATGTCCTAATAGGTCATATGGTGTCCTAAAACCTATCATATGGTGTTCTAACACATGTGTGGCCCCTTAGGACCCATATGACCCCTAACAACACCATATGACCCCTCGGGACACCATATGACCCCTTTTAACATCCTATTACATGACATGACCCTTTATGACACCATATGACCCCTTAGGACAATATGGTGTTGTAATAGGTCATATGGTGTTCTAACACATGTGTGGCCCCTTAGGACCCCATATGACCCCTAACAACACCATATGACCCCTTACGACACCATAAATCCCCTCGGAACACCATATGACCCCTTTTAACATCCTAGTACATGACATGACCACTTAGGACACCATATGACCCCTTAGAACAATATGATGTTCTAATAGGTCATATGGTGTCCTAAGGGTCATATAGTGTTCTAACACATGTGTGGCCCCTTAGGACCCCATATGACCCCTAACGATACCATATGACCTCTTAGGACACTATATGATCCCTCAAGACACAATATGACCCCTTAGGACACTATATGACCCCTCAGGACACCATATCACCCCTTAGGACACCATATGACCCTTTAGGACATCATATGACCACTTAGGACAATTTGATGTCCTAAGGCATAATATGGTGTCCAAAGGAGTCATATAGTGTTCTAAGACATGTGTGGCACTTTAGGACCCAATTTGACCACTAACGATAGTGTATGACCCCTTAGGACCCCATAGGACTTCTAATGACACCATATGACTCTTAAAGACCCCATATGACTGCTAACGATTATGTATGACCTCTCAAGGCACCATATGATCCCTTTTAATATCGTAGTATACAACATGACCACTTAGGACACCATATGACCCTTTAGGACACCATATGACCCCTTAGGACAATATGATGTCCTAATGGGTCATATGCTATCCTAAGGGGTTATATGATGTTCTAACATATGTGTGGCCCCTTAGGATCACATATGACCCCTTATAACATCCTAGTACACAACATGACCCCTTAAGACACCATATGACCCCTTAGGACTATGTGATGTCCTAATGGGTCATACGGTTTTCTGATGGGTCACATAGTGTTCTAACATATGTGTGGCCCCTAAGGACCCCATATGACCCCTAACAACACCGTATGACCTCTTAGGACACCATATGACACCTCAGAAAACCATATGACCCCTTTTAACATCCTAGTACATGACATGGCCCCTTAAGACACCATATGACCCTTTAGGACAATATGATGTCCTAATGGGTTATATGGTGTCCTAAGATATCATATTGTGTTCTAACATGTGTGGCCCCTTATGACCCCATATGACCCCTAATGACACCATATGACCCCTAAGGACACTATATGACCCCTATGAACACCATATGACACCATAGGATACTATATGACCCTTGAAGACACCATATGACCCCTTAGGACACTATGTGACCCCTTAGGACATCATATGAACCCTTTTAACATCCTAGTACATGACATGACCCCTTAGGACACCATATGACCCCTTAGGATAATATGATGTCCTAAGGGGTCATATGGTGTCCAAAGGGGTCATATGGTGTTCTAACACATGTGTGGCCCCTTAGGACCCTATATGACCCCTAACCCCACCATATGACTCCTTAGGATCACATGACCCCTAATGATACCATATGACCCCTCAAGACACCATATGACCCTTTTTTAACATCATAGTACACGACATGACCCCTCGAGACACCATATGGTCCCTTTTAACTTCCTAGTACACAACATGACCCCTTAGGACATTATGATGTTCTAATGGGTCATATGGTGTCTTAAGGGATCATATGATATTCTAACACATGTGTGGCCCCTTAAGACCCCATATGACCACTAACGATACCATATGACCCCTTAGGAAACCATATGACCCCTCAGGACACCATATGACCCTTTTAACATCCTAGTAGATGACATGACCCCTTAGGACACCATTCGACCCAATAGGACAATATGATGTCCTAATGGGTCATATGGTGTCCTAAGGGGCCATATAGTCTTCTAACACATGTGACCCCTTAGGACCCCATATGACCCCTAATGACACCATATGACCCCTTACTACACCATATGACCCCTCAAAACACCATATGACCACTTTTAACATCCTAGTACATGACATGACCCCTTAAGACACCATATGAACCCTTAGGACAATATGATTTCCCATATTGTCCTAAGTGTTCATATGGTGTCCTAAGGGGTCATATGATTTTGTAACATGTGTGGCCCCTTAGGACCCCATATGACCCCTAACAACACCATATGACCCCTTAAGACACTATATGACCCCTTAGGACACCATATGACCCCTTAGGACACTATATGACCCCATAGAACACCATATGACCCCTTTTTACATTCTATTACTCGACATGACCCCTTAGGACACCATATAACCCCTTTTAACATCCTATTACATAACATGACCCCTCAGGATACCATATGACCCTTTAGGACACCATATGACCCCTTAGGACAATATGATGTCCTGAGGAGTAAAATATTGTCCAAAGGGGTCATTAGTGTTCTAACACGTGTGGCCCCTTAGGACCCCATATGACCCCTAATGACACCATATGACCTCTTTGGACACCATATGACCCCTAACGATACCATATGATCCCTTAAGACCCATATGATTGCTAATGACACCATATGACCCCTTTGGACACAATATGACCCCTCAGGACACCTTAGGACCCCTTTTAACATCCTAGTACATGACATGAACCCTTAGGACACTATATGACCTGTTAGGACACCATATGACCCCTTAGGACACTATATGACCCCTAAAGACACCATATGACCCCTTAGGACAATATATGACCCCTTAGGACATCATATGACCCCTTAAGACAATATATTTAATTTTATGTATATATCCTGATGAAAAACTAAGGGAATGCTAAAAGAAGTGCTATCAATGTTCATGTTTCTTATCGAACTTAATGTAAGCATAATGTGTATGTGTTTATCTTGCTAACCATAACCCATACACGTTTTTATTTTTGAAAACATGATCACGTTTTTGTTTTTTTTAAACTATCATGTTTTTGTTTTAAAAAAACCATACGTGTTTTTAATTCAAAGAACACATACTCATTTTTCCTTGTACTTAGGCTTGGATAACAAGGTTGAGGCTTAGGAGCCTTATTTCCCTCCTTTTTGCATGTTTTCTTCTTCCAATATGGTTTCTCAACTTCATCATCATCACGTTTACACATTATCAAGTGGGTATTTCTAAAATTTCCACCATAATTTCACCCATCTTCTGAGATTTCTAACCATATAATTTTTTACATATTTGAACAACATTAACATATTAATCTTGAATTTCTTTTACTGGTGTCTCCATAGTTCTCAAAGACCCATGTGTACCATTTTTTAAATAACTTTTGATCTACTTATCCAAATTTAAAACAAATTATATATTACTGTAGTGCACTTGATTCTTTACACTTTTAAAAAAAGAAATTGCATTTTCGATTATTTTGGTGCAAGTTATTCTTTGCACATGAACAAGCACCTGATTTTCAGGATGTGCTTGTTTTGAAAAATCATAAAAAAAAATCAACTGAAAAATTACAAAAAAATATACTTCTAGTGCTCGCTCTTAACTATCTTTCTACCAAAGGATTTTTCAAAATACTAAATATAACTAACTTTTTTCATGCGCACGCGAGACACTATGTTATGTTTTTCAGGAAAAAAAAAATCAGGAACTTTTTTTTGTGTGCAAATGATTTGACCCCTTTAATCTTATCCAATTTTGAAAAAAATTAGTAGTTTGGAAACTAGATTCAAAGTACTACAATCTTTTTTCTTTGACTATCTTCATATTTTGAGTGGACGAGTCTCAAATTGCTTCTCCAAGTTCAAGTTTAGCTGATTTTAGAAAAAAGGTGTCCACTTATACCCCCCTTTTTGCACACCATCTTGGTACACTTACCCAATATAAAATAGATACTAGATATCCTATGGAGATAGATAAGATGATAAATGAAAAGACAAAAGGGAAGAAACTCCCTTTCCACACCTAAAAAGCAAAGAACTTGTTGGAGAGAAGAAGAAGAACCAAACTCCCTTGAACAATGAAGCGATGACAATGGTGATAGAGTCTCAAGAAAAAAGTAATGCAGAGAGCTAAGAGAAAGCTTCAGAATGTGAGAGAGATATAAATACTTGAGAATGCTTCTAAGATTTGATAGATTGCTAGAGATATTCATTTAAATATTAGAGAGCCCAAAATGAAGCCTAGAAAGGCAAGATAAGGAACCCAAAATAGAATCTAACGTCGGTGTGCTCTCTAGGAGGTGTTTAAATCTCTATTAATAGCAGACATAATGCTCCAATGGTCACATTCAGATTGCATTTTAGCAAGACACTAGTGTCGCATGTAGACGTCTCTGTGATGAATAGGTGTCCATAAGTCATACAATCAATAGGGTCGAAAAAACAACAAAACCAAGGGTGACAAGGAAAGCCAACAAGGCAAGTGGAGAAAAGCTAAATGGGTTCTCCAATCACCATAAAGTAAAGTCACTTATGTAGCATAGAATTTCATGGGGTACAATTTATGACATTACATTTTTCCCCCACTTTAGCAAGCATATCATTATCACAAGATGCAAGCTAAAGTAGAGATATATTGTTGAGAAGATTTTACTAAGATTTGAAGGGAAACATAATCCTCTAACTTTGTTTCCCTTACGGAAGAGACCTAAACCTTCAGGAGATGCTTCTAAGTTGTTTCACCACAAACATGTTAGATTAAAAAGAAAAACTTTCAATACAAAAACTATATGATCAAACACAAAGATAAAGAGATAGTGACCACTGAGATAAAAAATATTTTGCTGATATGGGTAGCAAGTTGTGTTATGCTAGATGTGTGCTAGATAGCCATACAATAGGATGTCTGGATATTAATTTGTTAGGGGTTTCACCCTAACAAAAGCAATAAGATAATAAAGATCAATTGAGATAGTGGCTTGGCCCCCACGAAGGCAACATATACAAGATCATTGGATAAATAAATATTGAAATAACTACAATGCTCATACATACATGCAAAAATGCAAAGATATGATAGCCCCCCCTTAGAATGGTATGCATTAGACACATGTCATTCTAAGGACAAGAGATGTTGTGCCACTTGAACATAATGAGATGCTTCCATGGAATGGAACCTTGCAACAGATGACACATGATACCCACAACATCAACAAAAACACAAAAAGATAGGGAAATCTAATAGTTCAACGTCAAAAGAACTCACAAAAATAAATATTGAATCATGCATATGAGTTACTCATCATGATCTCAAAATTTTTAAATCTAAATAAGGCACATGAAGACAAAGATAAAATAAAAATTCAGGTCAACGTGGAAGAAGGCCTAAATGCCCCCAATGCTTTGCATCATCCGTGAATGTTGAAAATCAAAAAATGATAAATAGAAGAAATATGATTAACAAATAGAGGAAGGTCACAACATACAATCTCCTATTTCCAAGCACCTACATGGTGTCTTGGGTCCTCCAAGAGAGCACAAACATATAAAGATAGTCATTAGTCCTTGTTTCCAAGTTCCTACAAAGTAACTTGTGTCCTTCATAGGGTCAGAAAATATATAAAGCAAGCATGGGGGAACATGAACATGCACACTCTAATATACAAGATAAGAAAGATATTGTCCTAGAGGATCTCCATCATTATATTATCAACCTCCCAATCTTTGATCATATGGGGAGGAAGGATGAGCTTGAAGAGGGACAACAGTGAGGGTAACACCAGGCACCTCACTAGAAGCAAGAGCCAAGGATGATGTATTTTCTACATTCTCATCCAAAATATCTTGAGAGGCAAGGGTCTATAATCATATAAAAATCATAGATGGCGTTGAGATATCCTCTAAAGAGTTAAACAAATGCCCCTCAAAAAAAGAGGCATGTGACTCAGCCTAAGGCAATGACATAGGAATTAGACTACCAAACTCCAGAAGAGGGACAAAGACAAACTCTGAAGAAAGTCGAACCTCCTCAATAACCCAAATAGATGTAGATAAGAAAACAAGTATTGAAATAGATAAAGAAATAGATAAATAAGTTGTTAGAGTTGGCTTTTGATGCCGAAACTTATGAATAGGGCCATGCTCAAACTTCTACTTTGGTTTTTGTGAAGGTGAAGGCTTCCTATCAATTGTAGCAAGTCTAAGTGCCCTGAGAAAGTTATGGTGAAGATGAGGGTGTGAGGCAAGAAAAGTAGACAATGTTGCATTGGACACAACTTGTTTGTGTAGCATGTCAATGGGTGGGGAAATTGGAGGGATATTAGGCAAGTAAGTGATGAGGGGTGTCTCCAAAGAGGGAGAAATGAAAACCTATACCCTTTTGGGGTGAGGCTCATCAATGGTCCCCAAAGTGGTAGGCAGCAATATGAAAGATGAAGTAGGTGCAGACACATCAAGAGAAATACGAGTAGGACTAGAAATAGAAATAATAGGAGAAAGAGTGCACACCAATTACTCACCCCCATCCCTCAAGGAAGACTCACATTTTAAGGCCATCACATGTCATTGACGCTTACGCTCACATGCAATATAGTTCCAATGTAAATGGGAACAAGGTATAGAGGTCTAAGAAGGCTCAACACCACCTTGCTCCATGGGAGAGGTTGTTGGCAATTGACACTCTATTGGTTGGTTTCACTATGTTGTCATTGATGGCAACATGATTTTGTGTATCGGCTTCATATGGTGTACTGACAGGCACTTCACATATTCTACACCAGCACCAACACCGACACCAGCAAGACAAAAGGATTTCTTTGGTCACCGACAATACAGGCCGCCATGGTATAGTAAAGGTTATCGGTATCGGAGGCCAACATATCTTGGATTTAGTATTGGCAATTTGTTTTAATGATTATTCATTTAGGTTATCTAGCCGACATGTAATCTCATATTGTGTATAGCTTTGTAAGCCGACATAAGGCATAAATTTTGTATAGGGTATATAGGGCAGATTGATTAGATCATTTTGATATGATAGGGATGTAATGTAATGGATATGTAAATGTAATATGATGTGAAATATATCAGAGAGATTATGTATGTGAGGAATTTATTGAAAGGGTTATTCTGGTAAAGAGGTTTAGGGTTTCAACTGGAACAGATAGAGCTTAAACCGAAACTGTATTCTGGCATAGAAGATGCTATCATAGCACTCCACATCTCTTTGGATTATTGTCTGGAATTTTATGTAGTTAGTTAGGCTCCTATTGTGATTGAGTAATGTGCTCTAGGTTGTAAGCCTTCCTGCAAGTGCAGGCCCATCATATATTGTAATATCTCTTCATATGGCCAATGGATTGATATTGTGGGTCACAAATCCCACCGTGGTTTTTCCTCAGTGAGGATTTCCATGTATAAATATATGTGTTATCATTCTCATTTATGTGTTTGGCTTATTGGTTTCTTTACTTCTTTCAATTCTATTTATACCAGTATACCGATTGGTGCATGAATGTTTTGTTAAGGCTAAAATGTACTATTTCGATATAACAGTGATTCACCTTGATGGTATGATGAAAGAATAAGTATCTGATAGAATACTGAGAGGGGGGGGTGAATTGATATATTGAAAAACTGATACAAAGTTCCCAAACTCAAACTTAGTCAAACAAAGTAAACATATCTCTGTCAAGATCAATATTCATAGAAATACTTGACATTAACCAGTTTAACTGTTATGACAACTTTAACAATAAACATCTTCAAACCTGTAAACATCAACAATGCTTAATCTTAACTCAACATATTCATCTCTAAATGCTTATAATTAACATGCCTTATCAGAGTTTAACCAAATCAACAAATAAGATCACACCCACAAAAGAATTCACCACTTGATACAAATGTTTATACATGGAGAACCCAAATAGGTAAAAACCATGGTAAGATGGGACTCACAAGGATAGCTATATGAACTTTTTCAAAGTTTGCCCTGTTAGGAGCCAAAGCCTGTTAGAGCTTTACAATAAGTCTTGTTAAGAAATAATTCCGGTTAGAAATCACCCAGTTAAGGGATTTACAAACATGTCTTGTTAGAAGCACAATACCCTGTTAGGAGTAACCTCGCTGGAGGATTTAAGAATCCAAGCTAATGGACCACCTTGTTAGAGGATTTAATGAGTAACCAATCTTGTTAGAGCTTAACCGGTTAAGGGATTTTAATTATGTTGTAATTGTTAGAAAACAACAGGTTTTCTTGATCTGTCTGAGTAGCACTATCTTTACTTGATCAAATCCTTCTAAGATTCAATCTGCCTTCATTCAAAGTGCAGATCCATTCACTGGTTGGGCAACCACACACTCAACAGGTTTTCTATCAACCTTTCCAACAACCTTACAAACAACTTCATCGACCTTAAATACAAATCAATTAGGTCAGTAACACAACAAAAACCTAATTCTCATCCTTGAGATTACAAACAAGTCAGTTCAATCTTGACCATTAGAAATCATGACAGTCTCTTCACATTCTTCAACACAATTCCAACCGCTCCATGATCACCACTCCATTGGACTTTCTAACTCATCACACGTTGTACATTAAATGCAATCCACTTTGCTTCTTCCCTAGACAATAAGCAAAAGTGTCAAACCAATTTGAATTTATCCTTATACAATGATCACACGTGTCTCCATCATTACCACTCATCAGTTAATAAACCAACAAAATTGATTGGTTAGGGTTTAATAGCTGATAAGGTTTACCGGTTACATTACATAGAAAGGTCTAACCCTTTACACCGGTTCACCAGTTCAACTCACAAACTTTACATACAGGTTACAACATCTTCTACAACTCTCTTCTTACCGGTTACAAACCAATATCAAAAACAACAATATCAACAATAACATGAATACCTTTTACGGGTTCAATTGACATTAATGACAACATATCATTAATGCAATCTTTTTGCAAAATGCCAATAATCTCCCCCTTTGGTATTGATGGCAATACAAATATCAATGCCTCTGATTGCTACTAAGATTGGTGAATAGGAATCTTGGTCTATATTACCAAGTATTCGCCTTGCTCTATGTGTCTTCAGCCTACTGCTAGTGAATAGGAATCCTAGTTTACATTACCAAGTATTCACCTTGTCAAACATATAATTCTTCTCAATCAAATAATTCTTCTCCCCCTTTGACAACAATGCCAAAGTGAAAGTAAAACATGTAATTCTGCTCTCACTGTGCATCAACATCATCCTGCAACTTGATGCTCCCCCTGTGGAATACATCCACTCCTTCATTAATCCATATAATATTCTACAAGTAATTCAGGGACTGATGCAATCAACATCATGTTCAACTAACTTCATGAAGAGGGACAACCCCCAATTGACTTCTAAGATACTCAAAAGTGGTCTTAGGAAGAGGTTTGGTAAAGATATCTACAAGCTGCTCCTTGGTAGAAACATTCTCCAAGATAAAATCTTTACTTTGAAATTTTTCCCTCAAGAAGTGATATTTCAATTCAATGTTCTTAGTCCTTGCATGCAAAATAGGATTTTTAGAAATGTTTATTGCACTTGTATTATCACACAAAATCTTTATAGGTTTTGATATTTTCATCTTCAAACCTTTTAAAATGTGCCTCATCCACATAGCTTGTGTGAAATTCATATAAGCTACTACATATTCAGCTTTAGCAATAGATTGTGAAGTGCAACTCTGCTTTTTACTACTCCATGAGACTAGCCTTCCTCCTAGAAAGAATGCTCCATTGGTAGTACTCTTCTAGTCATCAATATTTCCTACCCAAAACATCTTTGTATGCCTTAAGTCAAAATCTCCACCATATGGATACCATAATCCATAGTCGACAGTACCTTTCAAATATCTAAAGATTCTCTTAGTTTCCATCAGATGTGCCTCCTTTGGATTCTTCTAAAATCTAGCCACAATACCAACTACATGGGTAATATCTGGTCGACTATGAACAACATAGTGTAGTTTGCCGATCATTGACCTATATTCCTTTTCATCTGCAAACTTAGATGCATCTTCCTTGGACAATTTACAACATGTAACCATTGGGGTCCAACTGGTTTACCGTCACTCATACTGAAATTCTTCAAAACCTCCTTCACATACTTGGATTGAGTAATGAAATTACCATTCTTCATCTGTTATATCTGTAAGCCTATGAATTTTTTTTATTTCCCCTACTAGTGACATATCAAATTCAATCTTCATTTCATCTGCAAAACAATTACTCATGTCATCATTACCTCCAAATGTAATGTCATCTACAAATACTTCACTGACCAGTATATCATCTCCTTCAGACTTGAGATAAATGTTGTTGTCATCACTAGTTCTAGCAAAGCCTATCTTCATCAGATGAGTATGAAGTCGTTCATACCATGCTCTAGGTGGCTTCTTTAATCCATACAAAGCTTTATGTAGTTTGCATACCATGTCTTTATTATCTGTCAATGCATAACCATTAGGTTCCTCTATATAAACCTCTTCTTTCAGTATCCCATTCAAGAATGAAGACTTGACATCCATCTAGTATACTTTGAACTTCTTATGAGCTGCAAATGCAAGTAGTGTTTTGACACCTTCCAGTCTTGCTGCTGGTGCAAAATTTTCTCCAGTCTTCCCCTTCATCTTTGCATAATAATCTTTCCTTATTGTGAACTACAACACCATCTTTATTTAACTTTTTTTTGAATACCCATTTAGTACCTATAACATTCTTGTTTACCGGTTAGAGTACCAGGGTCCAAGTGTTGTTCTTCTCAATATATTCTAACTCCTCCTCCATAGTTTTCACCCAATGATCATCACCAAATGCCTCCTTAGCATTTCTAGGTTCAAAGGTGGATACCATGCAAGAGTTCTCTCTTATTCTGCTTCTAGTTAGTACTCCAACATCCTTATCCCCAATTATCTATTCAGGACTGTGATTCAATCTCACATACCTAGGAATAACATGATCATTCTCTTCAAGTTCAACATCTTCATTTTCATCTTCCTGTGAATTTATTTGTTCTGGTTGAACAAGTACATTAAGATTTTCTTTACTAGTTTCTGATTTAATAGTTTCTAGTTCTAAAAGCAAAATGCAAGGATCTTCATCCTTCTTCTCAGAACAGGTTCCTTCTGATATTTTAGGACATTCATCTACATGAACATCAACACTCTCAACAATTTTTTGTGTCCTGTTGTTGAAGCATTTATAGGCCTTACTCTTGGTGGAATAGCCAAGAAATATGCCTTCATCACTCTTAGCTTCAAACTTGCTAATGTAGTCACCTCTTTTAATAAAACATTTGCTACCAAATATTTTTAAATAGCTAACATCAGGTGATCTCCCATACTAGTATTCATATGGGGTCTTGTCCTTACCCCTTTTCACATGAACTCGGTTCATTATGTAGACAGCTATACTTGCAGTTTCTTTCCAAAAAGTTTTTGATACACCTCCTTGTATCAACATAATTCTAGTAGCTTCAACCACTAATAGGTTGTTTATCTCTACTATACCATTCTACTGTGGTGTTCTTGGTGCAAAAAGCTGCCACTTGACACCATTATCAACACAATATTTAGTGAACTCTATAGAAGTGAATTCACCACCTTGATCTGTTCTTAGACATTTTATCTTCTTACCACTCTCTTTCTCAGCTAAGGCTCTGAATGCCTTGAATTTTCCAAAAGCTTCATTCTTATCCTTCAAGAATGTGACTCACATCATCCTTGAACAATCATCAGTGAAGATCATAAAGTATCTGTCATCTTGAATGCTTCTTGTTCTTATTGGTCCACATAGGTCTGTATGAACCAAATCTAACAAGTGCTTTGCTAAGAAGGACTTTCTCTTGAAAGTTGAAGAAGTCATCTTTCCTAGTTGACATTCTTTACAAAGAGCATTAACCAGTTTGTCTAGCTGAGGCAAACCTCTTACTGTCCTAGACCTGCTTACTTTAATAATATTCTCAAAATTTATATGACAAAATCTCCTATGCCAAAGCCAACTAACATCTATTTTTCAATCAAACAATTGCTAACTTTAGGATTGAGATGAAATAGATTGCCTTTGGCATGTTTCCCAGTTGCAATAAATTTGCCATTGTTGTCAAAGATTTTTCATATACCATTTCTAAACTCCAGTGGGTAACCTTTGTCATTAAGTTGTGCCACACTTAACAAATTGTGCTTTAGGCCTTCAACCTAGTAGACATCATCAACACTGCTCTTCCTATTAAGAGAAATAAATCCCTTACCTTTTACCATACAGGGTGAGTCATTGCCAAATCTGACAACACCACCATCAAATTCCTTCAGGGAAAGAAATTTGCTCCAATCACCGGTCATGTGATGTGAACAACCACTATCAATGATCCAATCATTAGAGTTATCCATTCTAGATACTAGTGCCTTCTGATTTGATACTCCTTCCTTAATTGCTACAAACACAATATCTTCACTAGCATCATCACCAGATTCATCATGAATAATACCACTGTCAATAGCTACAAGATAATCTCTCTTGCCTTTGCCCTTGTACTTCTTAAATTTGTCTCTATTGTAATCATTTTCACCATTGGGGAATTTTGCTTCTATATGACCAATCTTGTTGCATGCAAAACATTTCAAAGGTAGCTTACCTCTATATTTACCAGTCCCTCTAGGAGTTTATTTTGCCAACAATGCTCCAAGTTCCACTAAGTTGTCTTGATCATCAACATCTCTACTAGATCTAGATTCCTAGAAATTGCTAGTATCTCTACTTTTTCTCACATATGGGTTAGAGACAGAAGCTCTGAATGCAGATTCTGATTTTTGTACACTACCATCATAGCCATTTAGTTCAAAAGCAATAAGTTTGCCAATAATAGTGTTAAGACTTACCTTTGTCTTATCAATGGATTTCAGCTCCTGAATAGCTGCAACTCGGATAGCATAGACCGGTATCAGGGTTCTCAGTACCTTACTGATTACTGTGGCATCTTCCACTTTCCCTCCTGCACTCTTTATTTCTCCAACTATCTCTTTGATCCTTTGACCATACTGTTGGATGTTCTCACCTTCAGAAATTCTCATGTCGTCAAACTTGCCTCTTAAACTCTCTTCTTTAGCAATCTCGACATGCTCATCACCGCTATAGATATCTTCAAGTTTCTTCCATACTTCATATGTAGTTACAAGACCATGAACATCTACATATTCAACATCAAACATAAAACTGATAATAGCTTCTAATGCCTGGTGGTTTTCTTATTGTTCTTTCTTCTAATCATCAGTCAAGGGTCCAGTAGGTGTAGTATACTTATGTTCTATATGATCCCAATATCGACTACCAAGACTCTTAACGTAAATCTTCATTTTGTCACTCCATATTCTATAGTTATCTTTGTTAAACTTTGCACCTTCTTTCTTCATCATGATCTACAAGATCTTTTCCTTAAGTTGTTAGGCTTTTAGATTGAGAGGACCTGGATAGCTCTAATACCAAATGATGGTATGATGAAAGAATAAGTATCCGGTAGAATACTAAGGGGGGGTGAATCAGTATATTGAAAAACTGATACAAAGTTCCCAAACTCAAACTTAGTCAAACAAAGTAAACATATCTCAGTCAAGAACAATATTCATAGAAAAAATTGACATTAACCGGTTTGACTGTTATGACAACTTTAACAGTAAACACCTTCAAACTTGTAAACATCAACAATGCTTAATCTTAAATCAACATATTCATCTCTCAATGCTTATACTTAACATGCCTTATCAGAATTTAACCAAATCAACAAATAAGATCACACCCACAAAAGCATTCACCACTTGACACAAATGTTTATACATGGAAAACCCAAATAGGTAAAAACCACAGTGAGATGGGACTCACAAGGATAGCTATCTGAACTCTTTCAATTTTTGCCCTATTAGGAGCCAAAGCCTATTAGAGTTTTACAATAAGTCTTGTTAAGAATTAATTCTGGTTAGGAATCACCCAGTTAAGGGATTTACAAATATGCCTTGTTAGAAGCACAATACCCTATTAGGAGTAATCTCGCTGAAGGATTTAAGAATTCAAGCTAATAGACCACCTTGTTAGAGGATTTAATAAGTAACCAATCTTGTTAGAGCTTACCCAGTTAAGGGATTTTACTTCTGTTGTAATTGTTAGAAAACAATAGGTTTTCTTGATCTGTCTGAGTAGCACTATCCTTGCTTGATCAGATCCTTCTAAGATTCAATCTGCCTTCACTCAAAGTGCAGATTCATTCACTGGTTGGGCAACCACACACTCAACAGGTTTTCTATCAACCTTTCCAACAACCTTTACAAACAACTTCATCGACCTTAAATACAAATCAATTAGGTCAGTAACACAACAAAAACCTAATTCTCATCCTTGAGATTACAAACAAGTCGGTTCAATCTTGACAATTAGAAATCATGATAGTCTCTTCACATTCTTCAAGACAATTCCAACCATTCCATTGGACTTTGTAACTCATCACACACTGTGCATTAAATGAAATCCACTTTGCTCCTTCCCTAGACAATAAGAAAATGTGTCAAACCAATTTGAATTTATACTTATATAGTGATCACACGTGTCTCCATCATTACTGCTCATCAGATAATAAACCAACAAACTTCATCGATTAGGGTTTAACAGTTGATAGGGTTTATCAGTTACATTACATAGAAAGGTTTAACCCTTTACACCGATTCACTGGTTCAACTCACAAACTTTAGATACAAGTTACAACATCTTCTACAACTCTCTTCTTACTGGTTACAAGACAATATCAAAAACAATAATATCAACAATAACATGAATACCTTTTACCAGTTCAATTGACATTAATGACAACATATCATTAATACAATCTTTATGCAAAATGATAATAAACTCAAAATACCAACACACCCCCCCCTTGTCTCAATGTTATTGGTTTCCAACAATTGGTATCAGAGCCTTATGCCTCGGAAGAAGTTTAACAGGTTGAGGAAGATCCTAAAACTGGAATCATTGAATGTGGCTTTGGAGAAGCAGCTTGAGATGACACTTGAAGATTATGATGCTGAAAGGTTGAAGAACTTAAAGTTACAATATGAATTGAATTCTGCTAAGGAATTCATTCTTGTCCTACAAGAGAGGCTATCATCTGTTCAAGCTAGGAGGAAGGAATTTTCACAAAATTAGGATGATGAGGAGAAAAATGCACTTAAGGAACAATGTCAGAAATTGAGTCAGGAGAACATGGTTATGAAGAATGAAATGCAAGTTATAACTATGAGGATGTCTAAGGAGATTGAGGACAAAAAGAAAAATGAAGAAAATTTTGTTGTATCCCTAAAGAACAAGTTTGAAGAATGTGGTAGGTCGGTTCATGAAAATGATATGTTGAGAACTAATTTGATACAATCCCAAAGAAATGAGAAAGAGCTTGAGAGACAAATGATAATACTAAGAGAAGATTTAACTGTTGTAAGTGAGTACAAAGAAAAATTCAAGATTAGCATAGCACAGCTTGATGAGTTATTGAAGAGACAGAGGCAGATTGGAGATTCCAATGGACTTGGATTTCATCAAGGATAGAGTTCCGGTATTGCTAATGAAGATCAAAACCATAAGGAATTAGTAAGACAATTCAATGCTTATAAATTCAATGGTAGATGTTTTGTTTGCAATAGATTTGGTCACATGGCTAGGCAATGTAGAAACAGAGCAAATCAGAACCTTGATTCTACTCTCGTTAAATGTTCTAAATGTAATAAAATTGGTCATAAGACAAAAGATTGCAGAATGAATGTAAAATGTTATGCTTGTGGAAAATTTGGACATATGGCTAATCAGTGCAGGTCAAGTAATTTCACCAATTTTAGAAAAGTAATTCAGAAGAACAATGTTACATGTTATGCATGTAATGAATTTGGACATATTGCTAAGTTCTGTAGAAGCATAAATCCACCAGTTAGTAATGGAGGATCAAATGAAAAAGGGAAAGAGAAGGTTAGTCAAATATGGCATGATCATACTCAGAGATGGGTTAGGAAGATTGAAGAACAATCATCAGATGGGAATGTCTGGGTTACCTATCCAGTAGAAGAGGTTGCTCCTGCACCGAAAGTGAGATCATCTAGTAACTAAGGTATATGCCTTAGGGGTAGGCAAAATTCATGAAGATGTTGCATATACCCCGAGAAGAGAATCTGGAAGATGTTCCAGATATTGGAAAGGATTATCTAGCATGGATATTTTCTAAGCGAGATTTGGTATCTTTTGCCGACAGTCATTTATGTCAATGGAAGATTAGGGTTTTGATCGAAGGATAAAAGGTTGAATACACTTCAATGTTAATCACCCTACATTCAGAGTGATTTCAGAGTGATTTAGAGTGACTAAGTGTGATCAAAGGCTATTTAGAGGCAATCAAATTTCTTCTTGAGCGACTTCACCGACGTCTAAAAGAACTTGTTGAAGGTTTTCACCGAGAGTGATCTAAAGGTATCTTTCTTGAAACATGGAAGTGGGATCATCTTTTTTTCCTATTTTTGTTGCAAATCCAACTATAGTGGAGGTTAAGGACTGCCCTAGGCCAATTTTCAAGCGATATCCACATGTGGCTACCAAGGAAGATTCAGTTGGAGCGTTTTCTCGCGTTTCAGAGGGAGTGATGTATGTAGAAGATGTTGGGGCATACATTCACTATCATATAGAGGACTTAGGAACTTCAGAGATCAAGGGTATGTATATGTGTGGGAGAAAAAGCGAGACTAGGTTATCATGCCCTAATCCTACCTTTTGACACACATTATGGAATACGAAAGAGCCTAGAGGTATCACACAATTGGCTACTTCTTTTTGTGAAAGAGAGAGCCGCGGGCTACCTATTAGGATTTCTATTCCTTCGTTGTAATTGAAAGGTAAGATTATGCAAGTTCAATTCCTAACCCTAAAATGCAAGTATGAGCTAACAACAAGATTGCAGAATTGAACTTAAACAATGGAAAGCTGTAAACACAAGGATAAAACAAGAATGCAAATGCGTACCCGGAGTCAAAATTTGACTGAAAATGTTTGGGATGGGGGCGCGGGCACCACTGTCCTGATTCTGTCCCAGAACCGCACCTGAAACTTCTATTTTGCACTCTGGAAAACTGTCTACAATGTTGTCTGTCAGGAGGACCAGGGTGCCCAACGCCTCTGTCCTAGGGACCAGGGTGCCCAGCGCCCCTGTCCTGGTAGGACCACGGCGCCCCATGCCCCTGTCTTGGTATTTTGCTCTGCAATTTGGTGTGGGGTGCTGTCTCAACCTGCTTTTCCCGGATCTGCAACCTGCGGCGTCGTCCGAGTTTCGAAACCTGCACTTGTATCTGAAAAAGGTGTTTGGGTGGCTATAAAGGGTTTTGCCTTAGTCAAACCCCTGCTTCGGTGATTTCCACCTCCACGAATAGCCAAGTTGTATTGTAAAAGTAATGTGTGTGCAGACCTTGTGTGTGTGCAAGATCTAAAATGCAAGTAAGCAAACTAGAGCAACCTAGAAAGTAAACCCTAATTGCTTGTCAATGATAATGTAAATGCTCTAAATCAAGATGCAAAGTGATCTAAAGCATGGATAAATGATATATTGAAGCTTATGCAAAGACATGAAAACAACATGAAATCATACCCAACCCCCAAGGGAGAGGTACAAGCCAATCTTCAGTCGGTAATCTCCTATTGTTCTTCAATGTCTTCCAAGCCCTAAATGGATGAATGGATTTGATAAATGCTTGATAGAGGGATGTTGAAAGTTGTTGAAGTCTTCAAAGATCTTCTCTTTCGCTGCATATGAGGTTCCTGAAAACAAAATTCCGATCCCTTCAAATGAAGAAAGAGAGCTCTTATGTATGAAACCCTAGGTCGCAATTTCGTCTTTTGGCCGACCTAGAGATTGAATCTCCCACCAATTTCTTGGGGTTAAGCTTTATTCTATGATTGGATCGTGCTCCTAAAATTTCAGGAAAAATGTCCGGGACCATGTGCACTCCGGGCGCCATGGTCCCGACAACTTTTCACCAAATTTTCAGGGCCATCAGATATGATGATTTTAGAGAGAATCCCGAAGTTACAGGTGATTTCGAGATGTTTTGACCCCCGAAATCAAGCCCCCAAGTTCAAAATAGGACTTAATTAGGGTTTTTGATTAGATGATGTATTGGAGGAATAACATGAAAAGGGGCACACTTTTAATGAAAGGGCCCGACTTTATGATGTGAAGGATGATGAAATAGGACCCTAGACCTAATTAATTTGATTAATTAAGTGCTAAAGGGGAAATGCAAACCGCGCCAAGGCGGGTGCTAAACTGGGTGTGAAATTGTATTGCCTTAGCAAGTACGTACAATTTACGATGCTAAATTTAGCCCCCACTTTAGCGGTCATATGAGTACTACGTGCATATGCAAGCTAAAGTACAGAAAGTAAACATCATTTGAAAAAGGATATATCCATAAGTTGTCGGACGAAGCCCCCAGCGGTATCTGCAGTACACAGTTAGGAACCGCACCCTACAAAACACATGTTAGATCACAAAATCACCTAATTCTTACTAAAGAAAGTGATGAAACTTGTGAGTAGCTATATGCCCCCCCCTGTTTCGACTTGCTTATTAGGGAGGTGAAATAGGGTAGCATGTTTACTTACAACAAATTGTGTAAGAGAGTATTGATGAGGGGTGTTCACTAAAAAGGCTTCATCAGAGCACTTTTTGGAACATCCCGAGAGTAGGGGAATGAAAATATGATTCCTACACAACAAATGGTTTGAAAATCGCATCTCCCAAACTCAAGTTATGATGAAATGAGTGATAGAGGAAAATTAGGGTTTTGAAAGTAAATGTAAAGGAATGAAAGTATATACCTTGAAAGTGACATTTGCATTTGTCACTTTGTTGATTTCTGAATATTGTCTATTGCAGCGGAGCCCACATAGCCATCATCATGCCTTCACGATGATCAGAGCGTCCCACGAGGATTGAGATCCTGCGACAGGCCGTGATCGACGACGAGCCACTGGACGAGGTGAGTTGACTGAACGTTGACTTTTGATTTTCTGCATTTGACTTTTTGTGATCATTTGCGGGCCCTGGAATCTGACCGTGGGTCCCACATAGGGTGCCATGGTCCCTATGGGGCGCCATGGTCCCTTCAAGGCGCCATGGTCCCTGACAGGGCGCCATAGTCCCAATCAGGACTTGGCGAGAGATACCAGGGTTAGCATACGATGTTTGACAGTTTGCATGAATGATTTTGATGATTGAGTACTGATTACAGTTATGTTTTTGTGTTGCAGGGTCTCCCATACATGAGAGAGCATACAGCGGGGCAGATTCTTCGCAGTTTGTGAGATCAGATTCCCTGGCTGACTCAGGCAGAGAGACACATTGTTGATTGTGGGTTTATGGTCTATGATTCTTATGTCGGCCATTCGATTTCATCCCGCGATGCTAATGGCACTCATGGAGCGATGGGATCCTGACACATGCACGTTCCAGCTTCCAGTAGGGGAGATGACGGTGACACTTGAGGATGTGTACCACATTCTTCACCTACCGATCAGAGGAGCTACCGTGACATATACGACCGATCGGTCAGTAGAGGATCATCAGAGGGAGCAGGTATATTGCATAGGGAGAGTCATGCCGAGTGAGACGAGAGGTCGTATCATGGTCAGTTGGCTCTTACATAGTACAGGAGAGGTGCCCCTCATGAGACGTCTTATGATAGCCATCATTGCACTAGCTGTCTGCCCTAATGGGCGAGGTACACACATGCATGGGGGTCTCACAAGGTGCATCAGGGCTATGGAGAGACACAGGAGAGTATATGCCTGGGGTCAGAGTATGCTTTCACATCTCTATCATGACCTCGAGGAGTATGTTTTCGGACAAGGTTGCAGCTTGATGACATGCACACTTCTGCAGGTGTGGATATTTGAGCACTTTACATGCACTAGGCCTGTCGGCTATCCGATGAGTGCGGCTAGCGAGCGACCTAGGGTATTTTCTTATCCACTTACCAGTGAGTGGAGATTTGGAGATCTATTGTATTGGAGAGTGACATTTGACAGATTGACAGCTGAGGTGACTGTGTGGAGACCATATCTGCGGATGCACAAATGGGATGGGATGGAGAGACAGTTAGCATGCTTATAGAGGAACCGCCTACTGAGAGGGTGATATCCACACATCATAGTCTCATTCTACTTTGACCGAGTATGGAGGTAGTTTGGACTAGAGCAGTGTGTTCCAGCCGATGTGCCCATCTACACTCGACACTCATGAGTCCTTCCCAGACCCAGAGTAGTAGTGAGACCTATGATAGATGATATCGAGATCACAGATATAGAGGGGTCCGACCAGGATGTGGTCACTGATTATGCTGCAGATCCCGAGGCACAGCGCAGGTATCTCTCATGGTTTATGAGATCATACCCAGGGCCTATCTTTCCACTAGATCATCCGACAGGCCATCCAGGCCCATGGAGACATGGAGACCGAGATGAGAATCAGGGATCCAGGTCGGAGGAGGGAGAGGGTCATGAGGAGGTAGGAGATCCTGATCCACCCACAGGGGATCAGCCTAGTGCCGAGGAAGAGGAGGATGATGACACAGATATAGATGAGGAGAACGAGGATGCAGGTGAGGATGCGGATGAGGATGAGGATGAGGATGAGGATAGAGATGATGAGGAGGGGTCAGATGTCGCTCCCCACCATTCAGGAGATGATACTATAGCCCTGGATCCTCCTCTTATTCCCCAAAAGGGGGAACATGAGGCGATACGGAGACCTGTTTCTAGTACGGGCCAACCTACACCCATCATGCACAGATTAATCAAGTGTGGGGAGCCTAGTGGTTCCTAGTCACAGATGCTACCATATCATGATCCCTACTGGCGTGAGGGAGATCCAGGTATAGTAGGTTTAAATTGATTGATTGATGTTTTGATGATATAAAATGGTACTAATACATGATCTGTTCTACTGCTATAGCTAATGTGCAGGAGTGGCGTTCTCTGATCCAGCAAGCAGTGACAGATATCTCCACAACGGCACAGATCCCTAGTTCCTAATAGGTTGCTTATAGACCTCAAGGGAACGCGGGTCGGCATGATGATTTATTTTCTCCATTCCGGGTACAGGTAGAGATATGGAGGGAGAGAGAGCAAGCTCTATCAGAGGACCTTCAGTGGGCACAGCGTGATCTAGTAGCAGCTCAGGCCGAGGCTACCTTGTATCACGCGATCCTTATGGATAGGGATCGTAGGAGTTCCTCTCGGATCCATTCACGATCTATATCACGGTATACCCCTATGGGTCCACCTGCACGGTCGGATCAGGAGGGAGCTTCTAGTCATCACTCTCCAGCCACCAGCCCTAGGGATAGGAGGTGATCTTTATGATGTAAGGTAGGTCACATTTTGGATGTGTAGTGACCTACCTTTGTATATTGATCCACACACACACACACACACACACATATATATATATATACATGCTTCTTTGTCTCAAACGTGTTATCTTTAATGTCTAAAAACAATGTGTATTTTGATTAAAGTTAATACATTTGGTAGATGTACATGTATGTTCTGAATTTAATTTCCATGTGATTGATTTCTCAATGCTCCATGATTAAATTGCTACATGTGTGACTTAATTAAAATATTTAATCAAGTACTACATTGATGATAGGGAAGAAAAATATGTGTGAAGCCTAAGAATCATATAACTAATGTGATTTAATTTGAATTTAAACACAACATGACACGATTCAACTTAACACATAAAGATATTGTATAATATGCCAACATAATAAAAAATGTAAATCTTTTGCAATTTACATAAAATGAATTCAAGACAAACCATAAAGTAAAGAAACATGCTTGTCAGGAACGAAGCAATATAGATTAAACAAAACATCATTTAATTCCATTTGCCCTAACAAAGATATGCTAACATATTATCCAATTTTGAAGAAATGAGAAAGGAAGTAGATGAATGATAAGAAATGAGGAATTAAGCGTAGTATCTACGCAAGTGCATAGCGTTTATAGGGTCTTTAAGAGACGTACCATCTACACCCGCTATTTTGTAAGCACCTGATCCATAATCTTCAATAACGATATACGGTCCAAGCCAATTAGGACTAAATTTTCCCTTTTCTTCAGGTAAGGCATTCACATTGCGCTGATTCTCATAGAGCACTAAGTCACCCACTGAGAAGGAACGTTGAATAACCTTATCATTATAGCTTCGTTGTAGAGTTTTGTGATACGCTTGAATATGCTCAAGAGCGTTTATACGTTGTTCATCAAGCATCTCAAACTGTTGAAGTCTTTGTTCTCTATAAGCGTCGTCATCTACTATACCTCTAAGAGAAATTCTAAGTGACGGAATCTCTAATTCTAAAGGCATAATAGCATCAGCACCATAAACAAGATTATAAGGTGTAGTTCTGGTAGCAATTCGTACGCTCGTTCGATAGGCCCAAAGAGCATAGATTAGCTGAGTACTCCAATCCTTACCATGCTTATTCACAGTTTTACGAAGAATTTGTTCAATTATCTTATTGGATGATTCGGCTTGACCATTTGATTGAGGATAGTATGGTGTAGAAAATCGATGTTTTATATGATACTTCTCAAGGAATTTCTTCACGTCCTTGTTCTTAAATGATGTCCCATTATCAGAGATTATAGTGGAAGGTATCCCAAACTGAGAAATAATGTTTTCTAGAAGAAATCGACAAATCACTTCAGCAGTAGTAGAGCGAAGGGGAACGGCTTCTACCCACTTTGTAAAGTAATCTGTTGCGGTTCTAATGAAAGTATGTCCTTGAGATGAAGGAGGGGAGATTTTACCAATAAGATCCAGCCCCCATGTAGAGAAAGGCCAAGAAGCTACATGAGAACGAAGTTCTTGGGCAGGAGCATGAATCAAATTGTTGTGTTATTGACATTGATGACATTTTTTTACAAATGAAAAAGAATCCTGCTGCATAGTTTGCCAATAATATCCCATGCGAAGAAATCTTTGAACCAAGGATTTGCCTCCAAAATGCCCCCCACAGGCACCTGAATGTGCCTCTTCAAGAGCAATAGGGATTTCCGATTTATTAAGACAATGAAGGAGAAGACCGTTATAACCCCTTCGGTATAGAATATTAGAAAGAATGATATATCTAGCGGACAGCTTGCGAACTCTAGCCCTAGTGTTCCTATTAGCGGAATCAGGAGGGGTACCATCAGTCAAGTATCTTACGATATGCGAATACCATTCATTTGAGTCTATAAAGTCACAACATGTCACCAAGCTAGAATCATCTACAATAGCTGGAGAGATAAGGTTGTGAATAACAAATTTAAGATCAACCATAGGGTCCTCTAAAGATACCAAAGAAGCCACACATGCCATTGCGTCCGCATGTCGATTATCTTTTCGAGGAACAGGTTCCATGGTGTAAGAATCAAATTTTTGTAACAAAGAGATAGCAAGGTCTTTATATTGTGATAATTTGTCTTGTTTCGCTTGATATAGTCCTGTTACTTGTCTTATAATCAGTTGAGAATCTCCAAAAATATGTATGTGTTTTATATTCAAAGCTAAGGCTGCCTTTATTCCTGCTATAAGAGCCTCATACTCAGCAATGTTATTGGTACATAGGAAATTGAGACGATAAGATAAGGGAATAGACTTCTTTGTAGGAGAAATTAGAACAACACCTACCCCCGATCCTGTACGACACTTAGAGCCATCAAAGTATAACTCCCAAGTTTCATCTTTCTCTGTACAAAGGATGAAGTCATCAGGAAAAGACTCAGAGTTAGGGAAGGAGAAAGGTGAAGGGGCCTCAGCTAGGTGATCGGTCAATGCTTGCCCTTTAATTGCTCTTTGTGAAACAAATTTAAGGTCAAATTCAGTTAACATCATAACCCACTTAGCTAGGCGTCCTGATAAATCGGTTTTAGAGAAAAGATGCTTCAAAGGATCAAACTTTACCATGACGTGGACTTCTGAATTTAAGAGATAATGTCTCAATTTCTGAGTCGCAAACACCAAGGCCAAGCATTGTCTTTCTATCACAGAATATCGGGTCTCATAATAGAGTAAGGTATGACTTATATAATAAACCGGACACTCCTTACCGTCTTTATCATGTTGTGCTAATAATGTTGCAAGAGCATGAGAGGAAGCAGCTGTATAAAGAAGGAAGGGTTGAGAAGGTTCGGTCGGTCGAAGGATAGGAGGATTAACCAGATACATTTTTAAATCTTCAAATGCTTGCTGACAATCTTCATTCCATTGAAAAGTGATATTCTTTTTGAGAAGCTGAGTAAAAGGAAAAGTGCGATCCGCAAGTTGAGATACAAACCTACGAATAGCTTGAATCTTTCCTTGTAAGCTTTTTTGAGTTGAGACACATTTCGAGGAGGTGGCATGTTGACAATAGCATCTATTTTCTTAGTATCCACCTCAATCCCACGATGCGAAACTATGAATCCTAATAGTTTTCCACTATCCACACCAAAAACACATTTTCGAGGATTCAAGCGCATGTGATATTTACAAATTCTTTCAAAGATTTGACGAAGGATTTTAATATGATCTATGCGGAGAATGGATTTGGCCAAAATATCATCAACATAATCCTCTAAAATCTTATGCATATAATCATGAAAGATAAGGGTCATCGCTCGTTGATAAGTTGCACCGGCATTTTTAAGTCCAAAAGGCATCATTATCCAACAAAACATACCCCAAGGAGTGGTGAAAGCAGTTTTGAATTGATCTTGAGGGTTAATGTAAATTTGATTGTATCTTGAAAAACCATCCATGAAGGATAACAAGGCATGTCCTGCCGTAGAATCAACTATCATGTCAATGTTTGGAAGAGGGAAATCATCTTTTAAAGAATCCTTATTTAAATCTTGGAAATCGGTACACATTCTTATTTTATTATTTGGTTTAACCACAGCGACAATATTTGAAATCCACAGGGAATAATCAATAGGGCGGATAAATCCAGCCTCCAATAACTTTTCAATCTCAGCCTTAACAAGCAGAGCCACCTTAGGATTCATTTTTCGAATCTTTTGTTTCACGGGCTTAGCATCAGGAACTAAGACAATGTTATGAGTAACAATCTTAGGATCTATACCAGGCATGTCAGAGTATGTCCAAGCAAAGATCTCAGGGAATTCATGCAATAAATTTTCATAATGTTTTTGTTCCTCTTCATCCGAACATTTTCCAATTTTAATAACTTTTTCTTCATTGCAAGGATCCATCTTAACATTAGTGGTGTCACTTATGAGAAGATTAATTTGTTGAGGAGTATCCTTTAACTGAGGGAATTCTTTCACAATCTCATCATTATCAATCTCTTTTCCAAAATAGGCTTCAGTGTTCAAACAATAAGGGAGTCCCCTATTGTGATGATAACGAGGAAGAGTATCATATGCTCCTAAAAACTCAGCTAAAGCATCATCGGTAGGGAAAACATCAAAAGCACAAGCACACGAAGGATCATCATCAATGTACTCAGGGTGTTGCATTGATAGAGATGTAGAAATAGCATTAACACTAATACATGGTCTCTTAGAAGCTTTAGTATGCTTGCAGAGATTATAGCCAAGTCCAAAGGCATAATTGTGAAGATTATTCTCTAGAGGAACTTTTATCCCTTGTTCGTGAGCACCACAACCATTTCCATGATACCCATGCTTAGCAAAAATGCGAAAACCATGACCATAACGATCAGCCATTTCAGAAAGAGAAGGCGGTTTTTCATAAGACAAAGAATCAAACTCTTCAGAATTAGAGGTGTGAGGAGAAGAAGTTTGAGAAGCGGCCACAAAATTATTGCTCATAGGCTCAGGTAATGTTGATTGATTTTTAGCTTCTTCCTTCTTTTCAACTTTAAGCTCTCTAGAAGGAACCTTATATTCACCTACAAAGGTGGGATTAAAATCAAGGGATCCCCAATCGTCGTCTGCGAGAACCTTCTCAGGATCAAAATCCTCCTTATGTGTATTTTCAAGTCGAGAAGAGTCTTCTTTAGGAGCTCTAGACTCATCTAAAGAATTTTGATCATCAGAGGGAAAGGATTCATCGATAGGTATCTTGTTTAAAGAGTCATCACTAGACGAGGACGGCTTAGAAGAACCCCCTTTGGAAGTAGATGTTTGTAAACAAGCTTGGAAATTAGTATCACCTATCAAGGTATATGTCTTATTGTTATAGATAAACTTAACTTGTCTATGCAATGTAGAGGGGACAGCTTGCATAATGTGAATCCAAGGTCTCCCTAATAACAAGTTGTATGTTAGATTTCCCGACATAACATGGATAGGAGTAGGCAAAGTAACAGGCCCCACTGTGATGGGTAAGGTGATAGTACCTAATGAAGTTTTAGCCACATTATCAAAGCCTCGAATAGGATGAGAGTCCGGCTCAATTAGGGATGTATCCACATTCATCTTATGCAAAAGATTAATGCTACACACATTAAGACCAGAGCCATTATCTACTAGTGTTCGTCTTATAGCAGTGTCTTTCATGATAACCACAATCATCAAGGGATCATATTGATGTTGAATTTCACTAGTAGGCAACTCATCTTGGGTAAACACAATTTGAGCTTTAGGATTCATCACAGAGTTAACCAAAGATGCTATATTACTAGATGTATTTGGTGGAGGAACATTCAAATCTTTCAAGGCATCTTGTAACATTCCATGATGAGTGGAAGAAGTTTGAATCAAATCCCAAAGGGATATCTTAGCAGGTGTCACTTTAAGTTGTTCTATGAGATCATATTCCTTACTAAGAACTTGTGAAATACGGGGAGCTTGCGGAAGAATTGGTTGAGGATTTGGAAGAGAAACTGGAATAACAAGAGGAGGACTAGGCTGCCTATTATTTCTGGTATGGTAAGTATAGGCAACCGCATGATAACTCTCTCTAGTTATTTGCTTGGCATAACTATAAGGACTTATAGGTTTTCTTCCTTGCACAGTGATGATTGGTTTATTCGGAGTACGAAAGGAATCATGATCATACCCTCCTTGGACAGTAAGGAGAGTTGATTTAGGAACTTGAAAGGTGGGAGAAGGATAAGCACCTTGGCCTTCAAAGAGAGGCTTATTATGCTCATTCAAGTTTATCATGTTAACCAATTTAGAAGTCTTGTTCTTGTTTAAAGATTTTGATAAAGCCACAAAATCATCAAGAGCATCATCCAACAAAGTATGATCATAGCTATCAAAAGGTTTATCTTTTGGTTCGAAAGGAGATATCTCTTCATAGAGGGGATTGTTGAAAACAACCATGTAACTAGATTTAGTGGAAGAGTTGATAGGAATGTACCCTTGAGAGGAATCATTCAACTTATCTTTCTCATCACAACGAAATGGCATAGTAACAAGGTTTATGAGTTTTTGGTAAAATGAAGGTTTGGCATCCTTAGGGTTCAAAAACTCATCTAATTCATCTTGGCTATACTCATAATAATCATCATAAGCATGAACATTTTGCAAATAAAAGTCTGACATTTTGAAATGAAAGTTGCATGAAAATTAAACACACAATGCAAAGAAACACACTCTTTTTTTTTTTTTTTTCTCTTTTTAATGAAAATGAAATGAAAACACACTAAATCTAGATCTAGATCTAACAAATGCAATGCAAGAAGAAGCAATGATAGTTCACGTCAGGTTCACCAAAATGTGTGGGAGAAAAAGCGAGACTAGGTTATCATGCCGTAATCCTACCTTTTGACACACATTACGGAATACGAAAGAGCCTAGAGGTATCACACAATTGGCTACTTCTTTTTGTGAAAGAGAGAGCCACGGGCTACCTATTAGGATTTCTATTCCTTCGTTGTAATTGAAAGGTAAGATTATGCAAGTTCAATTCCTAACCCTAAAATGCAAGTATGAGCTAACAACAAGATTGTAGAATTGAACTTAAACAATGGAAAGCTGTAAACACAAGGATAAAACAAGAATGCAGATGCATACCCAGAGTCAAAATTTGACTGAAAATGTTCGAGACGGGGGCGCGGGCGCCACTGTCCTGATTCTGTCCTGGAACCGCACCTGAAACTTCTGTTTTGCACTCTGGAAAACTGTCTAAAATGCTGTCTGTCAGGAGGACTAGGGCGCCCAGCACCTCTATCCTAGGGACCAGGGCACCCAGTACCCCTGTCCTGGTAGGACCAAGGTGCCCCACACCCCTGTCCTGGTATTTTGCTCTGCAATTTTGTGTGGGGTGCTGTCTCGACCTGCTTTTCCCAGATCTACAACCTGCAGCATCGTCCGAGTCTCAAAACTTGCACTTGTATCTGAAAAAGGTGTTTGGGCGGCTATATAGGGTTTTGCCTTAGTCAAACCCCCACTTCGGTGATTTCCACCTCCACGAATAGCCAAGTTGTATTGTAAAAGTAATGTGTGTGCAGACCTTGTGTGTGTGCAAGATCTAAAATGCAAGTAAGCAAACTAGAGCAACCTAGAAAGTAAACCCTAATTGCTTGTCAATGATAATGTAAATGCTCTAAATCAACATGCAAAGTGATCTAAAGCATGGATAAATGATATATTGAAGCTTATGCAAAGACATGTAAACAACATGAAATCATACCCAACCCCCAAGGGAGAGGTACAAGCCAATCTTCAGTCGGTAATCTCCTATTGTTCTTCAATGTCTTCCAAGCCCTAAATGGATGAATGGATTTGATAAATGATTGATAGAGGGATGTTGAAATTTGTTGAAGTCTTCAAAGATCTGCTCTTTCACTGCATATGAGGTTCTTGAAAACAAAATTCTGATCCCTTCAAATGAAGAAAGAGAGCTCTTATGTATGAAACCCTAGGTCGCAATTTCGTCTTTTGGCTGACCTAGAGATTGAATCTCCCGCCAATTTCTTGGGGTTAAGCTTTATTTTATGATTGGATCGTGCTCCTAAAATTTCGAGAAAAATGTCCGGGACCGTGTGCACTCCGGGCGCCATGGTCCCGACAACTTTTCACCAAATTTTCAGGGCCGTCAGATATGATGATTTTAGAGAGAATCTCGAAGTTACAGGTGATTTCGAGATGTTTTGACCCCCGAAATCAAGCCCCCAAGTTCAAAATAGGACTTAATTAGGGTTTTTGATTAGATGATGTATTGGAGGAATAACATGAAAAGGGGCACACTTTTAATGATAGGGCCCAACTTTACGATGTGAAGGATGATGAAATAGGACCCTAGACCTAATTAATTTGATTAATTAAGTGCTAAAGGGGAAATGCAATGCAAAATGCAAACCACGCCAAGGCGGGTGCTAAACTGGGTGTGAAATTGTATTGCCTTACCAAGTGCGTACAATTTACGACGCTACAGTATATAAATGAACTAATGGGAGAACCTGGAAAGATTAAACTGGTATATCAACACATTAAAGATCTAGGGTTTACAAATATTCTGGATATTCCAGAGTTTGAGGATGAAATAATCAGATATGTATTGAGCAGAGTACATGGGGAATTCATATGGCTGGACAAATCTTATAAAATCACTAAGGAATGCATCCAATCAATTACTGGTTTGCCATCGGTAGGGCAACATCCAGATAAGAAAGACACCACATCTGACCAGAGATCGATGAAAGTGAGCACTATCACTGACATTGACATCAAGTTTGGTAGCATGGTTATAGGATACAAGGTAACTCAGTCAAACTGACTAAATTTTGTTTCTAGATCATGTATTTTGGTTGCATATAAGTTGATGAGAGAAAATGTAAAGTTAGATCTTTACAGTTGGATGCTTGAAGAGTTATTGATCAACTTAGGAAGGATTAAAGGTGAGAAGAAGGGCACCTTTCTGTATGGAAATTTGTTAGTCTTCTTGATATTATACTTTCTGAATGATACACCCAATTCTGGTACAAAGTAATGGGCTTTTGACAACTCGGCAGGAAGACAGTTAAAACAATCAATTGCTGCATTAGGAATTCAAAGAGATGATAAGATATGGGGTTATTTCAAGGCTTTTCAAAAATCTATGAGGTCTAGGATAAGAATACCTGAGCATATAGTAGAGAAATACTCTATTGACATATGTTTCATGGTTAAGAAGGATGTGACTCTCATGGAGGTAGTCAAGCCCTGGAAGATTTGGATAGAGGAAATGGGATATGAGGTAGATGCATTAATCCTTGATGCTAATGCAAAAATTTTGATTGATGCAGAAATTGATGAGGCAGAGAAACCCTGTGGAACTGCACAACAGAAGACTCTAGAGGTTAAAATAGAGTTCAACCGGAAGAGAAGAGAAAAACAAGAAGGAAAAGCAAGCAAATTTGTACAGGAGGTCTCAAAGGACATAAAGTCACTTATTGATGTTGTCCTGGAGAAAGGGAGAAAGAGGGAGGATCCGATAATTCATATTGAACTTGTTACTACATATTATGAATCAAAGGATGAAACACCATTAGCCTTTAAGAGGGTTGTTAGGAAGAAATCAGAAGAACCTAAGGTAGAAGAAAAGAAGCAACTGGTTAGAAAGGTCACAATCAAGTTACCGGCTCAGAAGCAAGCACCTAAGGCTACACCTACAACTACATTTGGTACTTCCAAGAGGAGAAAGAAGAGTGACATTGATTTAGCAATTGAAACTGGTAATGTTACTATTATACCACCTAAAACTTTTGCTGAAATTGTAGATGAAATCACAAAAGATGGCATGTTGAATAATGTTAAATTTTATTATGAAAACCTAGAGGATGATGAGCAGAGAGAGGTAGAGGAAGCAATTCTATTATATTTGGATATCTATAAGAAAGCCTTAATAGAGATAGAAAATCAAATACCGACTGAGTTATATAGCATGTTAGATGATAGAATATTATCTTCTATGCAAGAGGATAAACACATTAAAATGCAAGAACTACTAGCTATCTATGTTACTATAACTCCAGATGAAATGGATAAGACAATTGAAGCTACAGATAGAAAAGCTTTCAATAGAAAACATAGGATAACTAGCCTGATGCTATGAATGAAGTAATAAAGTAAACTTAGAAAGCTTGGATTAAATTTTTGGGAGAACATAGAGGATTCTTTACTTCACCGAAGACCAAGAGCGACACTGTAGGTACCTCATTTGAAGGGAAAGGAAAAGGGATTATGGGTACTCCACCCTCAGTTTTGAAAAATATCAAGATAGTAGAAATTGAGTCACCGATAAACACAAATGTACAGACAAATACTGAAACACAGGTTAATATTGAGAACATTGTACATGATACTAACATTAAGGACAATTGTCCTCCGGATTGTAATATATAGGTTGAGGATATTGTTCATAGAGAGTAACCGATAGTAACATAGACTGCACCAAGTGGCGAAGCCACCGGTGCAAGTGAGGAGGTAATAAAGGATAAATCATCAAAAAATACAGGGGAATTCAATAGGGTACTAGTTGGGAGCCCATCATTATTGACAATTGACACTTCTTTAGAAAAGAAAACCGTCACAGAGATGAGTCTCACAGAACCGATGATGATGGATACTCAAAAACTGATGAAGGAGGGATCCATAGACAAGGGGATTATAGATCAATCTATCACTGTTCTACACAGATTGGTCCCAGAATGTAAGATTGAAAATGAAGCAAGCCCTTCTAGCAAGCTTAAGGTAATCACTGAGCACATATCAAAAGACTTTCAATCCTTACAACAGATCTCTAACCGGCAAGCACTTGAAAGATTCACTCAGGCTAAGAGAGACGCTTTTGATCAAATCATTGAGACAAAGAAGAAAAATATTGAGGAGAAGTTAATTCTTTGAAACAATATACAAACATATACAGTGTATGTTGCAATACTGATATACTTACAACAAATGTAGATAAAAAGATAAAAGAGCTTCAGGAGAAAATTGCTAGTATTGCTAACTCTTTTGATGGATTAATTTCACTGACAACATCAATTGATGGCCAAATTTTGATTTGGGAGAAACAAATTTATTCTCTTGAGAAGGAAAGAGATAAAATAATTTGGAGAGCCAAAAGTCTAAGAGATTTGGTGAGTCCAAGATTGGATTCACTCTGTGTACATAAGAAGGAATGCATGGATATGTTGGGAAAGCCCACACCGGTAGAGGTCAATGAGAAAGAATCTTTTGCATATTTATTGAGTGGACTTGTACCTATCTCCGACACATTCAAAACCGGCTAGGATACTTATGTGCAATTACTGGAGAAAGCTTATCCGGAAATCTTGAAACTGGTCAAGCTCCAGTAAGACATTTTTGGAGGTATTTAGTGTACAGTACTTATTCTATGACATTTCTTTTTTGGGAATTGATGTCAAAGGGGGAGTAGTATAGATGTGAAAAAGGATAAAAGGGTTGCATACATTAGGGGGAGTTACAGAGTTTTTGGAATTTTGGAGATATGGAGTAGTTTGCATATTCAGCTCAGGGGGAGCAGGGCAGGATGAAACTGACAGATGAAACCATGACCATTTTTCACATGAGTGTTACCATCAATGCCAAAGGGGGAGATTGTTGGCAATTCACACTCTATTGGTTGGTTTCACTATGTTGTCATTGATGGCAAAATGATTTTGTGTACCAGCTTCATATGGTGTACCAGCGGGCACTTCACAGATTTTACACCCGCATCAGCACTAACACCAGTAGGACAAAAGGATTTCTTTGGTCACCGGCAATGCAGGACGACATGGTATAGTAAAGGTTACCGGTATTGGAGGCTGACATATCTTGGATCTGGCATCAGCAATTTTTTTAATGATTATTCATTATGTTATCTGGCCAACAAGTAATCTGAT
The DNA here is from genome assembly GCF_030272615.1 of Cryptomeria japonica. NCBI lineage: Eukaryota > Viridiplantae > Streptophyta > Pinopsida > Cupressales > Cupressaceae > Cryptomeria > Cryptomeria japonica. The sequence goes on from NC_081406.1 coordinate 196,065,234, forward strand.
ATTGTGTATATCTTTGTAAGCCGACATAAGGCATAAATTTTGTATAGGGTATATAGGGAAGATTGATTAGATCATTTTGATATGATAGGGATGTAATGTAATGGATATGTAAATGTAATATGATGCGAAATATATCAGAGAGATCATGTATATGAGGAATTTATTGTAAAGGTTATTACAGTAAATGGGTTTAGGGTTTCAACCAGAACTGTATTATAGATAGAAGATGTTATCTTAGCAGTTCACATTTATCTGGATTGTTGTTTGGAATTTTATGTATTCAATGAGGCTCCTATTGTGATTCAGCAGTGTGCTCTAGGTTGTAAGCCTTCCTGCAAGTGCAGGCCCATCATATATTGTAATATCTCTTCATATGGCCAGTGGATTGATATTGTGGGTCACAAATCCCACCATGGTTTTTCCTCATTGAGGTTTGCCACATAAAAATTTGTGTGTTATGGTTCTCATTTATGTGTTTGGCTTATTGGTTGCTTTACTTCTTTCAATTCCGTTTCTACCGATATACCAGTTGGTGCATGAATGTTTTGTTAATGCTAAAATCTACTATTTTGGTATAACACTAATTCACCCCCCCCCCTTAGTGTTATTGGTTTCCAATAGAGGCCTCCTGAGCCATTGCTAACAGAGGTGAAGGACCAAATGGTAGGAGGTACTACTAAAATAGGCCCTATAGGTGCAGTTGTGGACACCATTCCTCAATTTTCTCTAGGAGTAGTTGGAGGAATAGGGGGTACCCTCAAGGGTTGTGATGTAGGATCCAAAGGTGAAGGATGAGCTTGAGGTGAATGCCTACCTTTAACATACCAAACAATATGAGGGATATTTACAATGATTGAAATGTCAAGGGGAGCACAGGTTGCAGACACTAATAGTGCAGGTGTCTTTTCTTTGTCTACACTAGTTGCAAGTGTAGGAATGGAAGACACCATCGGGGGTTCATAGTCCTAGGCAGGTGAGGAGGTGTACTCCGAGGAATGGGTCTATCCTTTTCCCTCAATGAAGAAGGGGTAGAAGGTGCAACCTACTTTGACATAGGAGCTAAGAGGGAAGGAGGAGCAAAAAATGATGTAGGAGTTAGAGAAACTATGGGCTAAACTATCTAAGGTTCCAACTCCCCTATCTTATACTTATAATAAGCTTAATACAATAGGTCTCTATGCGGGAGCATAGGCCTAATCATAGCAGTCCAAAATTGATCAAGAAAAAATCCCCCATGGGCAACCGGAAACTAGTATCCAGTATGTTGGACAATAAGCATTGTGCCCTCATGAGGGAACTTAAAACACATGAATGACTGAGGAAATTGCTTCCTGTATACACCTAAAAATGGTCTGAAGATAGTTAATTAAATACACAAATATTTGATTAATTCCCCTTCCTAATTAATTGAATTCACAAGCAATTTAATTAATTTCTCTATTCATCTACTAGTAAATAAATCTAAATGATTTATTTATATAGTTCATCTCATATCCCCATTTGATTAATTAATTCTCAATTAATTAATGTCTCCCCATACTAATCAATTCTTCTAATCCCTAATTAAGATTAACAAACTCAAGTTTGTTGAGATTAATTACCATTTTCCAATTATTTGAATTTCTAAATTCAAATGAGCACATGGCTCCTAATTTTAACCACCTAACCTAACCATCCCCTAACTTAACCCATTCAACCTAATCTTAGGTCTAACTAACCCTATCCTATCTTTCACATCCTAACCTCCTTACCCTAACCTCCCATGGTGTAGATATTCTCTTCTTGAGACACATGGCACTTTTGCCACATGTCTCCTCCCTTGGACACTTGCCCTCTCATGAGCAAAGATCCTTGACACTTGTCACCATAGAGATGACAAGTGTCTCTTCCTCCATCCTCTTCTCCAACTTCCTCAATCTTGACCCTTTATATCTTCAAATCAAATCTGGACCGTCGATTCTTGCCACCTCAGCTTTAGCCTTGGAAATCCTATAAATACCCCTCATTTTGGAGCAATAAGGATCCCATTTCATATCAATTTAGGCATTATTACTATAGGCATTTACATTTCAATTATCTAGTAATTAGTATTTGGATTAATCATAGCATGTTAATCTAGTTTCATGAATCATGCATTTCATATCATTTTCATAGTCAATCATGATCAAATAGCTATTCAACTCTTGAGTTGTCACTTTGGAGGTCATTGCTCCTCTGAGAGCCCATCAATCCAACACCTTCAAGGTCCTCAAGAATAGAGGAAAATGGGACATTTCAAGGAAGGCTTGTGGTTTGCAATTTTAATCTAATTTTCAATTAAGCTTTTCAATTATGTTTTTATTGTCTCATTATATGTGTATGCCTCTTATACTAACAACATTTTTAGCATCACATTAATTGGCACTAACCGTGGGGCCTAGCACCTTTGATATTTAACAAGTTTGCTTGCAAGAAATTCAATTGATAGGTTGATTAGCTATTTTAGAGTGCAAATTGGCTCTCTTGGGTTCCTGAATCGCGATCTTGGTCTCTATTGTGGCATTCCAACACCTCAAATGACATTTTTAGGAGACTTCTCAACTCTATTTTTCTACTTTTTTGTACTTTAGTGCTTTCAGTCTATACTTTAGCATTTTTGGTATGTATGGTGGCATTTTTGGCAAATTTGTTAGTGTTTTCAATCTATTTAACAATGTTTCTGGTTTGCAGAACAACATTTATGGTGTGTAGAGTAGAGTTTCTGGTGTGTAGAGCAGCGTTCTTGGCACATATGATGGCGTTATTGGTCAATTTGATGGTGTTTTCAGTTTTTTTATTAATTTTGCAAATATTGTATGTTGCATTCCTCATTTCTACTTCTGGACTGTCATTTTCCCGAACCTAATTTGCAGATTGTTGGTTTTGCAGGTACTTATTTCATTGTGAAAGACCAGAGTTATAAACTATTTCGCTGCCAAAGAATGCAATATAAACTACTAACTTTGTTTGCAGCCACGAGATTTTGCACTTATATTTGTTAAATTAGGCACATAGACTAATTACAATGGAAATGAACAAACATGTCTTATGTGTTTTGATGATAGGCGAGTATGCTCTCACCTTTCTTAGGTGATCAGAAAACCAGACTCATCCTTTGCTTTCAATAGTGCATTCTTTAGCAGGCCTGCCCTCCCGAGGAGTTATTAACTCTTAGCCCTTAAGGCCAGTGAGAGGGGAATGACCTAAGTGGGAACAACTAATGCCAAGTACTCCAACCCACTATAAAATAAATGTGTTTTTGATGAAAATCAAAGCAACGGCAGTGCTCAAGAATAGCTCTCCTTCATACCTTAGGGTATATCAAACCTTGGTTTTCAAGTCTAGGAGACCTCTTAATTGAGTTTATACCCGACGTGCCGAACGGACCCCTTACTAGTTCCAAGTAAATTAGAAGCTACCCGATTCACCTCCGAAAGGGTGATAATCTTTGCGCAAGAGATATAGTAACTCTCCGAAGACACTTGCCATATCGTGCCCCCGTTAGAATTTGGAGTGGGATAATATGGCGTTGAGAATCCATTGCGTGAGACTCAGCGGCCGTATTCTAATTAACTATTGGGTGTGTACCTAAGTCAGCAAGCAAAGGTTTTCATTCTCAGCCAATCTCCTTAGGATAGACTGATTGATGTGTTTTTTATTGTTCAAAACTTTTGGGACAAAAATACAATCTGATTTATGTGTTTATAAGTCAGGTCAAGATCTCATCCATTGAAATATGACAAACATTGAAAACTCAAACTTCAAACTCTCAAATTCACAAGTTTTGCAGCAAATTTGCTCTTTCAGTCTAAACAGTCATATCTACGATCCAAACAGTCGCATTTACAGCTCAAACATTAGCTCTTTCAGTCCAAACAGCCGCACCTTCAGTCCAAACAGTCGCATTTTCAATCCAAATGTCAGCTATCTTGGTGCTAATATCAAATTTCTCATTATTTCAACATTAACTCTCAAAGGTTGAGCATATTAGAGTTTCTAGTTTGTCTGTTGGAGTTTCTGGTCTAAATAGCAGTGTTTCTGGTCTAAACAACAGAGTTCCTGGTCTATACATTAGAGTTCTTGGTCTATCTATTAGAGTTCCTAGTTTAAACAATAGAGTTTCTGGTCTGTTTCTCAGTGTTCCTGGTCTAAATAGTAGCTCTTTTGGTCTAAAGGTCAGCTCCCTTGGTTTAATCAACAAATCTTGTAAGTTGCACGCCAAATAACTCATGTTGCGGCATTAGATCTCCCAATTGGTACTTATTAGGTCTAAACATCCATTTTCTAAGTCTAAAATTCATAGAGTTGGGTCAAAATTGTAATCTCCTAAGTTCAAACACTCAATTTGCTAAACCTACATATCATTATTTGAACTTTAGAGTCACTGTATTGCAGAACAGAGTTCCTGGTCTGTCAGTCAGCGTTGCTGGTCTGTATGTGAGCATTTTTGGTCAATATAGTAGCGCTTTTGGTAAGTCTGTCAGATTTTCTAGTCCAAACAACAGCATTTCTGGTCCATACAGTAGAGTTCTTGGTCTAAACAACAATGTTTCTGGTCAATACAGCAGAGTTTCTGGTCATTTTGTCAATGTTTCTAGTAAAATACATCAAAATCAGAAAACAAAAACAACCCATTTCTCAAACAACCAAACATAGAGAGTAGGTCATCTTGTTGGGTCATTCAATTAGGTTATCTTCTATCAAAAACAAATTCAAGAACAAGACACACAAAAGTCTCAAGTATTCACCTCAAACAAGTTAAAGATCAAACACCTTAAAGTGCAACAACATATTGTCTTTGATAAATTGATCATTCAAACATAGTTTCTCATCAGGATCTATCATCCTTTAATCATGAAACTACAACGCTTGATCAAAACAACCTCATTCTTTATCATAGGATATATCATTCCTATTTGAACTTGGTCATATCAAATATCGCAAAATCTGCACTCCAAAACTAAGATCGAAAAACTTGCAAACAAGCAAATACTTGAAAAAGATCATTTCGTGTCTATACATCCACAACTTCCACCTCAACAATTGATCACTTATAACAACACATTTCTCAAGATTTAAACCTTGAAAAACTTTCAAAACATATGTGTGCCCGTTCTGACCATGGCTCAGAGACAAAATATTGCAGAAACAGAAATCAAAATGTTTGAAATAACTAAAGACTATAGAAAAATGGAACACAAAGATGAAATACAAGTTGAAGAGGAAATAACATAACAACATGTCAGAGACATCAAAAAAGATCCTCAATTCAAAAAATTTATGCAGAAAATATTGGAGGGAGAAAAAGAAAAATATTTTCTAATGTTAGCCAAATCTAGTGCTACACTCCCCCAAGATTTTGATGTAAACAAATTGACACAAAATAAAAGTGATCCTCCTCCTAATAATGAACAATATGAGGACATCTTTGGTCTCAAAATGAATAACACGTCAATTCCTAGCAACACTAGAAACAATGAGGAAACTTACATCCCCAGCAGAGATGAAGTAGAAATTTTGAATAACATTCAATCTAATGAGGATACAAGAAGGACCAAGGATGAACCAAGAAGAGATCAAGATCCTCCTAGAATGCAAAATCAGGGTTATGCTAGAACAAATCATGTTGATAATCCTATCATGACTCTCACGCAACAACTACAAACACTGCAAACACAAATTCAAGATATGCAAAGAGGAAATGTTAGACGATACTCACTTCAAGAAATATATCCTTATCCATTTGACAGAAACCTAAACATGATACCATTTCCTATAGGTTTTGAGACTCCTAGGTACGAAAATATGATGGAAGCACTGACCCTCAAGATCATATAAGAGAATTTTGCACAATGAGCATGGAGTTTGCACATGAAGATACATACTTAATGAGACTATTTCCAAAAAGCTTAACTGGATTAGCTATGGAATGGTTCTCCAAACTTCCACCAGGAATCAGATCATTTTATGAGTTGGTAGATAAGTTTGTATCCCAATATTCCTACAACATACAACATGAAGTCACCATGCTAGACCTGTGTAACACAAAACAAAAAAGCGGAGAACCCTTCATGACATTCTTACAAAGATGGAGGCGGTTAGCTTCAAGATATCCTCGTACAGTGTCGAAGTATGAAAAAATGGACATATTCATAGACAACTTAAATGATCAAATGAGTTATTACTTAAAAATACAAGGAAATCAAAGTTTTGCAAAAATGATTGACAATGGAATCAGAATGGAGGAAGCCATGATAAAGAAAGGTGAGTTGAAAATATTCAAAGAAGGAGTTCACCCTCCTAACAACACTAACAAAAACAACCACAATGATAAACCAAAATTTTGGAATAGAAATCGTAATGTCATCAATGATGGGATAGTGGATAACAACAATGTAAAACCAAAGTAACCAGTTTTTAATTTATCCAATCACTTAGCAGTAGCTCAACAAAACAACAATCACCAAAAAGCAACTATCAAAAACTTCTTTCAAAGATAATTTACAAACATTGGTGAACCCTTGGGTCCACATTAAAAACAATCATCGCAAACAAATTGATTGCATTACCAGAAGAAAGAAACTTTGAACCCAAGGTAAAACCTGCTTGGTGGAATGACAACCATTATTGTGATTTCCATCGAAACAAAGAACACCAAATAGATGCTTGTTAATGATTAAAACATGTCATCCAAGATTTGATTGATAATGGAATAATAACTGTGGATGGACATACAACAAATGAATCTCACACAGTTTTCAAAACTCCACTTCCTAATTATGAGAAGGGTAAATCATCAATAGGGCAGAACGGTAAAGGTAAAGCAAAGGTAAACTATGCTCATGCATATGACAATGTGGTAAATGTAATCGTGGTTAAAGAGCAACAACATCACGAACCTGCTCATGTTATCACACGAAGCAAAGCCAAAGTGGTTTTGTTAGGTCCTACAACAAACACGTCATCCACTACCAAACAATACAATTTAGTGGATCAATTACAGAAAACACCCACACAAATATCCATCTTAGAACTATTAAATCTTTCACCTGCACACAAAGAAATTCTTGAATGAGCATTAGTAGATACCACAGTGTCCAAAGATCTTGATATTGATCAATTCCAAACCATGGTGGGACACCTCACAACTCCTCACTGCTTATCATTTACCGAAGAAGATGACATGTCCTTGCAATATCCCCACAATGCTCCTTTGCATATTGAAGTCCTCGTTCACAAAACGTGAGTTAAACATGTTCTAATAGATGGTGGAGCTGGCCTAAATATTTGTACATTGAGTCTTGTTCATGCCTTAGGATATTCCAAAGATGCAATTGATTCCCGCAAAAAGATCACCATAAAAGCCTATGACGAAGAAGAATGTTTCTCCAAGGGAATTGTGATACTACCCATTAGAGTGGGACCTTTACAGAAAAACACAGCATGCCAAGTTCTGGACTTGGACTTATCATATAATATACTCCTGGGGAGACCATGGATACATGACTTGCAAGCTATCCCATCAACCTATCATCAGTGTGTCAAATTTCCCTATGATGGACAAGAAATCACAATATCTGCAGATTCAAATCCATTCCAGTATTGCGGCAATCTAAAAATGGCTCAAGAAGTCATTGTTCCTCATAACAGGGAGGAATCATCTTCGAACACACAATCCACAAAACAATCCTTTGCCTCTATTTTATCAAGTATGGAAAAAAAAATGCAGTTAAGAGATTGAGGAAACAGAGAATACTCAATATCACAATTACCACTCTCTTCTAAATCCTTTGGAAAACCATCAAACTCTAAACAACAACCAATTGTGAAACATCTTCCGATATTTGATGGAGCGTTCATTAGTGCTGGAACCTTGTCAGAGGAGATAGAAGACAAAGATGTGCTACAGTGGCTATACAAAGATGAAGAAATTCAACAAAAGGTCAACAATGTCATAATACCTACAGAAAAATATGGAAAAGGATTCAGCATTCTTCAAAAGATGGGATACACTGGAATAGGTCCTATAGGAAAAAGAAAAGAAGGTATCTCAGAACCAATCCAACCTCATAATCAACAAGCTATAGACAAAGCAAGCTTAGGGTATGGACAAGTTACTCTACCAAAAGACACATTTTCTAACCAACAAAAAGAAGAATATGAAAACAGACAAGAACAACTTGCAATTGAAAGGGAAGAAGCATCTGCAAAGCAACGAGCACAACCAAACATGAAATGGCAAAAGAAACAATCCTCAAATCAACAAGAGAAACAAACCAATAATACCTCCCAAGTAGCATTAACTCTCAATCAAAACAAGCATGAACCTAGTACTAATCAAGGAGAACTAATAGTAAAGTTGACAGAACTCAATCTCAGTCCAGAAGAAGTTGAATATGAAAGAAGGAAAGATATAGCAAGAGAAACAGAAGAAACACATCAAAAGCTATATGAACAAATTTGTAGATTGCAAGTTACAAGTGAGATAGATTCTGATGAATGGGAATGGGATTCCTATCATTCTAAAGAATCAGATGAAGAAAATTTCTTTAAAGAAGATGTAGGAGTCGATGTAGTTCACACGTATGCAGGATGAATGTTAAGAACTAGTTCACTTGAATTAGAATCACATTCGGCTGACTTGGACTTAATTGAGGATGATCAAGAACTTCTTGGGCGAGGTAATTTTGATGAGGGTACCGTTCTAGACATTGACATACATATCAAAAACTTTGATAACTCAATCATGACCCTAAATACTCTCGAAACATCTCAACCAAATGATCCTTTACCTCTAGTCCACCCCGAACTTATTGAATGGGAAAATGAAGGACATAGTACCATTGATACCTTTCCAAATGACTATGTCACATCCGTATATCTTAATGCAATCGAACCCGCAACAACTTCCACCAGGAATTTCAGCAACGCATCTTCTAGTCAAGTGGGTGTCAAATCTCCTAGTCGCAAAAGAGAAAATAAAGAAAACAATATCAGGTCTAATGCTGAAAACCATTTCTTGGCAACATTAGATCAGGAAAAAGTAAAAAGAAAGGACACATCTAACGGTGAAAACCTCCTTGAGGCGCAGGAAGATGGGAGATTTGACACTTTACCTAAGTACTATCAAGAAAGGTCATCAATTTTGATCGAACCAACAGAAGCAGTTAATATTAGGACAACAGAGCAACCAAAGATCCTACATCCAACAACTTCTCTATCAGAAGAAGAAAAGAAAGAATATATGGAATTCTTTAAAAGATGGCAAATCAATTTTGCCTGGTCATATGCAGACATGCCAGGATTTGATCTAGAGCTTATTATGCATCACTTGAATGTCAATTCAAGAGCCAAACTAGTCAAACAGAAATTAAGAAAGATGCATCCACATATTGCTCTCTTGGTCAAAGAAGAACTAAAAAAATTACTGGATGTAGGATTCATCAGACCTATAGCATATCCTCAATGGGTATCAAACATTGTTCCTGTTTCAAAGCCAGACAAAAGTATCAGAGTATGCACAGACTTCAAAGATCTTAATAATGCATGTCTAAAGGATGATTTTCCTTTGCCTAACATTGACATCATTGTAGATTTAACAGCTGGACACTCCATGTTTTCTCTAATGGATGGTTCCTCCGGATACAATCAAATTAAAATAGCACCTGAAGATCAAGAAAAAATAGCTTTCACATGTCCGTGGGGTACTTTCTGCTGGAACATCATGCCTTTTGGACTAAAGAATGTAGGTGCCACATATCAGAGAGCTATGACAACGATATTCCATGACATGATGCATACATTCATGGAAGACTATGTGGATGACATCTTGGCAAAATCATACAAAAGAGAAGAACATATCAAAATATTGGAAAAGATCTTTGATCGATTAGAACAGTACAAGCTATGGCTAAATCCTAAGAAATGTGCCTTTGGTGTCACTTCAGGAAAGCTATTGGGATACATTGTTTCAGCTAGAGGTATCAAAGTAGATCTAGCTAAGGTCAAAGAAAACATGGAAATGGCATCTCCCAAGAATATAAGTCAACTCAAATCACTACAAGGAAGACTGCAGTCAATCAGAAGATTTGTGGCTCAATTAGCAGATAAATGTCAACCATTCACCCATCTATTACATAAAAATGTTCATTTCAAGTGGGACCATCAATATGAGGATGCATTCAACAAGATCAAGGCATATCTCATGCAACCACCTGTTCTAATGTCACCAATTCCAAACAAGCCATTATTGCTCTATGTATCGACCACTAAGGTATCATTAGGAGTTTTGCTTGCACAACAGGATAATAAAGGAAAAGAATGAGCCATCTACTACATTAGCAGAACACTAGTGGGATATGAGCTCAACTATTCCCCAACAAAAAAAGCATGCTTGGCAGTAGTTTTTGCTTCTCAAAAATTAAGACACTATCTACTGTCTCACTCTATCAAGTTGATAGCTAAAATTGATCCATTGAAATATTTGCTAAGCAAGGAGACATTGACGGGACGACTAGCAAAATGGATCATGATCCTAAGTGAGTTTGATATTAAGTATGTAGATAGAAAAGCTATCAAGGGACAAGTCATCACAGATCAACTAGTAGAGGCACCACTTCAAGATGATCATCCTCTACAGATTGAGTTTCCTAACGCTGATATCCTAATAGAGACAACAAAATCATGGCAACTATAATTTGATGGTTCATATACGCAGCACGGTTTAGGAGCCGAAATTCTATTTATCACACCACAAGGTCATACCATCCCGAAAGCATACAAATTAAGCTTTCCATGCACCAATAACACCGCAGAATATTAAGCTTTGGTTACAGGTATCAAAATCCTTGTGGAATGGAACATTACACAACTTCAGGTCTTTGGAGACTCTCAGCTCATCACCAATCAAATCAATGACGACTATCAAACAAAAGATGACAAACTCATGCCTTACAAAAAGATGGTGGATGACTTCAAGAAATATTTTGTTGAAATCACTTTTGAACAAATTCCAAGAAATGATAACAAAGCAGCAGATGCCATGGAAAAACTTGCTTCTCTATTACAAACACAGAAAAATCAAGAGTGTTATGAATTCCTGGTTGAAGAGTTGTTTTACCCTTCTCATAATTGTCTTGATTCCCAAACCATTTGTCAACTTATAGGACATGATTCCTCCCGCTATGGCCAAACTTACACATACCTAAAAGATAACATCTTACCTTCTAACTTATCGAAAAATCAAAAGAGAAACTTTATTCGCCAATCCTCTCATTATACTCTTGTCGCAGATACCCTATTTAAACGAGGTTTAGATGATACTCTTTTAAGATGTCTCAAACAAGAAGAATCTGAGAAGGCCTTAAAGGAAGTCCATAATGGTATTTGTGGCACTCATTCAAGTGGTCTTACCCTTTCGAAAAAACTCATACGCTTGGGCTATTATTGGCCGACTATGGAACAAGATTCTTTTCAGATAGCTAGAAAGTGCAAACAATGTCAGATCTATGGGAGCTTGATCCATGCACCAACACAAGAACTTCATGCTTTGGAAACATCTCGGCCTTTCTGCCAATGGGGTCTTGATCTAGTAGGAAAGATAAATCCTTCTTCATCAAATGGTCACAAATTCATCCTTGTAGCTACAGAATACTTTACAAAGTGAATTGAGGCAATACCTCTCACAAATATCACAGGAAAACAAATTGTTGCATTCATCTTGAATTACATCATGTCCTATAAGTTGATAAATGGTCTAGAAATCAGGACAATTATGAGAAGGGTAAAACAACTCTTCAACCAGGAATTCATAACGCTCTTGATTTTCCTGTGTTTGTAAAAGAGAAGCAAGTGTTGCCATGGCATCTGTTGCTTTGTTATCATTTCTTGAAATTTGTTCAAAAGTGATTTCAACAAAATATTTCTTGAAGTCATCCACCATCTTTTTGTAAGGCATGAGTTTGCCATCTTTTGTTTGATAGTCATCATTGATTTGATTGATGAAAACAAATTGTTGCATTCATCTTGAATTACATCATTTGTCGCTACGATATACCAATGACTATTATCACTGATAATGGGTGACCATTCAAGAATTGGGATGTACAAGAGCTATGTGAGAAGTTTAAGATCCAGCACAGATTCTCCACGCCCTATTATCCACAAGGGAATGGGCAGGCAGAAGCATCTAACAAAACTATTATGAAAATCCTCAAAAAGACGGTGAACGATGCTGGGAAAGATTGGCATATTCAACTAAACCAAACCCTCTGGGTATACCATACCAGTATCTACACACCAACAGGTGCCACACCTTTCTCTCTTGTATATGGATCAGAAGCCATATTGCCAATCGAAGTAAGGATTCCCTCTCTACGTGTATCACTAAAAGGTCTCATCCCAGATGAAGAACAAAGAGTGTCTAGACTACAAGAGTTAGAACTGATCTAGGAATGAAGACAAAATGCCTTTGACCATTTAAAGGTATATCAGCAAAGAATGTGCTGAAGTTATAATCACAAGGTCAAACCACGAATCTTTCAAGTTGGAGAACTAGTACTAAAGGAAAATCCACGAAATCGGTAAGATCGAGAAAAGAAATGAAAATTTGAACCAAACTGGTTAGGTCCATTTGTGGTCACAACAATATTTGGGTCAGGAGCATATCAGCTATCAACACAAGATGGAAATCAGCTTGAGGAACCCATCAATAGCATGCATCTGAAGAAGTTTTATGTCTGAAAAATCCAAAAACATTGGAAAAAGCAGAAAAATCCAAAAACAGTAAAAAAACAAAAAAATCCAAAAATAGTGAAACAGCAAAAAATCCAAAAACAGTGAAAAAAAATCAAATGAGAAAAAGTGCAATAAAAATAGATGGTGAAAACCTGGCAAACAGGCGCTATCTGTTAGCTAGCTCTTCCATCTATTGGTTCACGCATTCTTCCACTTGCATTCTTTTCCATCAGCGTTGTTCATATTCATCATAAAGCCTTTGTACATACGCAGACATCCCAGGTGGTTTCTCGTCATGGTTTGGATCAATGACTATATCATAATAAGGCTTGTTTCTAGGCTGGGGGCAAAATCTTGAACCTGGCTGGGGGCAAAAAGTTTTGATCATTTTGAGCTTAATCAAAGTAGATATAACAATAGCCAGACAACGCTTGTCAAGTGAAAAACTAAGACACATCCAACATTGAACATAAGATCACATTGTCAACCATTAATTATCACATATCAATCTAAACATGACAAAACACATATCAATGGATGATATATCTTGGCTCATGATTTTAACACTTTGGCAATAATGGTTCAACTATTTTTTATTTTTGCTATCACGATTTCTGAGTAACTCCAGGATATCTTTGACTAGAGGAACAAGGAAGGAACATGATATTTTTCTTGTCTACTATTTGTAAATTAATCATTAATATGTGCAAAGTTATCTAAGGAAATTATCATTAGAATATCATGGAAGACATTTTGGACTTGCAGATAGAAATGGTCAATATTGCATGTTTTATGCAAGCAACACTCTGGTCATCTTGGTTCAATTATACCTCGATGCTTGTGCTAACTTGAAATATCAAAACCTAGGAAAGTAGTGCTTAGGTCATCATGGTTTAATTATACCATTGATGTTTGCACTCACTTCCCACATTTTAAAGGCTCAATGATGAAACAAAGCAATGACTCCATGACCGGTCTGATCACTGCATTGCATTGCATTTTAAGATAGATTTGCATTTCATTCTACATGGGATCACAATGCTCATCTTTTCCAAGGCCAAAGCTAACATGGTGTTATCTCTCTTATTATGTGATTGAGTACATTGGAAAATAACAAAAATAATCACTTCATTCATCCTGCATGATAAGTTAGTTCATCTCATGTAACCATTGCATACCAAGGCATCATTCATATAAAGCATCAAATCATTCATTCATTTAATAAGATAATTGCATGATATTCATCAAATCTCAAATCATATAAAATAACACCATTGCATTGCATTGCATCCATCTCATATTAACATGCATGAGAAAATCATAAAAATATCATAAACATAGAAAGCATTACAATCGCACAAACATCACATAAAAATTATAAGCATCACCATACATATTTGCATTTGCATACATCATGTAAATACTGCATCATCATATATCCATCATCTAGAATTCATAAGCATATAGAAATTAAAGCATACATCAAGCGTACATCAAGAAAGTAACTGCACATCATAATCATATACCAAATAGAATGCATCCATCATCTCATAGGTCATGTAAAATGAATAGGATCGATTGCATATCATATCATCACAATAAGATCAATGTCCAAGGTACAATGATATTACAAAATATATGAGATACATCACAAATATACATTGCAGGAATCATCAATATCTCATCACAAAAAGGTGTGTACATAAATAGATCAATGTCCCATATCAGTGTGACCACTCGGACGTGGAGCAGAACTCTGTCCTGATGCAGTAGGTAGAGTAGCACCAACTAGTACCCCTGCACCTGAGTCCCCACTTGGGGGAGCTCTCTGAAGTGGCCTTGTCACTCCTCAACTCTCTGTCTGGCTCTGTCCTGATCTCCTGCTTAGCTGTGAAAATCTTGGAGCCCTCCGCTCAGGAGGAACAGCAATAAAGTATAATGTCCTATAATACTCAGCCTCTTGGATCCCCTGGCGCATCATCTTCAAAGCACTCTTCCCTGAAGTAGACCCTCTTGACAACTGTACCTATGTCTCAGCCTGTCGACACCTATCCATAGCTGCATCTCTCTCGACTAGGAGAGAAGCCATCTGAGTCTCTAGTTGGGCCATCTGAGAGTCCCTCTCTGCTAGTCGACACTCTAGCTGTTGAACCTGAGCCTGTAGGTCCGTAATCTGAGCCTGTTGCTGATGCGATGACATCCTAATGAGGATCCGTTGAGGTGCCTCTTCCTATGGCTTCTTAGCCCATGATACTGTCACAGGTACCCACTCAACTGGGGGAACCTCCTGCTCTGGAACCTGGTGCTCCTGATCCCCTAGACTTGATCTTCTGTGTCTGACCACCCAAGCCATCCAATCTGTATATACATCTCTGGTAGATCTAGAGCTGCTAGCTCCTGGTGTGCCCGTCACTGCCACTGCCACTGCTCGACCATCTCCCCCATCTCCCCCATCATCTCCTCCATCATCATCCCCAGCACCCTGATCTCCTGCATCTCCCCCATATCCATCTCCATCTCCGCTATCATCTCGGTCTCTACCATCCCTCCGTCGTCTCGAAGCTCTGTGTCGTGGCCTCTCATCATCCTCATCTAACACTGGCTCTAGCTCATCCAGACATGTCAACCTCAAAAAATTGTGTACAGTACAGTGCATAGCATGCTCATGTGTCATCCCGCTATCCATCACGCCTAGAAGATAATACCAATCAACTGGCTCCAATGATCGATACTCTGCGCAGGCCTGGTCATAGGAAATAGAAGGCCCCCAAGTAGCCACATCCAATCTCCGACGAGCATAATGAGTTGTACCCTATGGTATCCCCTGTATCCTGCCATACTGTCTCAACATCCTCATACAAGGGAATCACTCGATGACATAAGGTGTCGAGCCAATCAGATATCGCGTCATGAATACATATGGCATCTCCGCTGCATCCTTGGACCAAATTCGGCAGTCCCTGTATGGCCTCCATATCACAGTATCTAGGTCATCCAAGTTTCGTCTCCAGTACTCTAATTTGCCCAGCTTTTGCTGGACAATGACACCAGGATACCTGTCAGCATAAGGTCTTCCTACAGGTCTCTCTCTATCCGCAAATAGTCGTGTGATAGGTAAATGCTCCCAAACCCATATCTGAAGCACAGTCACCCCTGCCGATAACACGGTTGATCCCTGGTATACAACTCGGTGCAAGTCATGATATAAGTGCGCTAACATACATGACCCCCATGAAAATTGGGTCCCCTCTGTCACCATCTGCTCAAGCAAACGACCCCATCCAACAGATAATCCCTTTGATCTGTGATCAGGACAAAGGAAGCCTCCAATAAATCTGGCAAGCACAGTCGATACCGTGGCATACCCTAGCTCTAACATTTGCTACCACACAATATCATACCCACCTATCTCGTCATCCTCAAACATGCAAGAAAGTGCCTTTGTCCCACCCCGCTCGCTGAGATCATAATATACTAAATCACCCATCACAGGGATCTGCAAAATTCAGTAGACATCCTCAGGTGTCACCATCATCTCTCCAGTCGACAAGTGAAACGTGTTATGTTCACTATGTCAGTGCTCTGTTAAAGCTGTCAGTAATCCCCGGTTTATTAGAGGTCGGGGCATGTCAAGAAGGGAAGAGAAACCACATCTACTTATGTGATCTCACTCCACCTAGCTAAGGCGAGGTATCAGCATCCATGTCTTCGGGAAACGCTCCCGAGACTGAAGAACAGTAAAGTGCTTCTACAATCAAATCACCTCATCATATCAGTTTCTTGATTTATCTATCTATCAAATCTATCTATCGGTCTATTTTGCTCAATTGAGATTTTTATCAAATTTTATTGGGCCCCTATCAATGACACTCATCTATCATGAGGTCATTATCAATCTTATCTCATCTCGCGCATGCATTGAGATAATCAGAACTAATCATCAAATTTATCAATCAGGAGCGTCTAATTTTATCAATTAGATAGCTAGTCAAATTTTATCTTATCAAAAATTGAAAAATCAGATCCAATTGGCAGCAAATCTGATGAATCGACAAATCAAATCATTTTCTCAAAATCGTCAAAATGATAAAAAAATTTCCAAAAATCAAGTCAAAAATCAAAAAATCGTCAAAACCGAAAAAAAAAAAAAGGGGTTCCCCCCCCAGTTGGCACTTGCGGTGGCGCCAAAGGCGCCTCCCGCAGTGCTGGCGGTGGCGTCGATGGCGGCTACCGATTGGCCTCTGCCTTTGCCTTCCTCTCCCCTGCCCCGCCTTTTCCTTTCCCGCCCTTTTTTTAAAATTTCAAAAATAAAAATGCATGTATAAATAAAAAAATTTTGAGATGCGAATGGAATTTTTTTTTTAAATCCGAAAAACCCATTTCACTAATCGAAAAACCCATCTCAAAAATATAATTTTTTTCCCAACCTATTTAGCGAAAATGCTAAAAAATGATTTTTTATGCAAACAGCTAAAAAAAAAATTTTAAATCAACAAAGTTGGGTTTTCTCGAAGTACGTACCAGTGGACCATATATCGGAGGACGCTCATATCACCAAACTTGCTCGAACCTATGCTGGTAGTACGGGATCGCCATTTCCTTCATCCAGAACAATTTTTTTCCAACAACTGCAGTGCACAAATGAGGAGTGGAAAAAGGAATTCACCTTTTTAAACTCATAATGGAACATTTAAGTGGGATTTTTATTCCACTTATTGTTAATCATCTAATCAACTAATCAGCCTGACAGGACAACATTTTCAAAATTATTATCAGGAAATGAATCGGATTGACTCTGAAAATCTCTACAAATCGAAAAATCATTAAAATTTCAAAAAATTTCAAAAATTCAAAAAAAATCAAAAAAATCGCGAAAAATTAAAAAAACATTCAAAAATTATCCGATTCATCTCCCGAGGGGGCATCCTCGCATCAATTTTTATCAATCAGAGTCTGGGGCATCATATCGAGATTTATCATCTCCAAGATCGAAACCGCATCATATCGAGATTTATCATCTCCAAAATCGAAACCACATCATATCGAGATTTATCACCTTCAAGATCGAAACCGCATCATATCGAGATTTATTATCTCCAAATCAAATCAGTGTCACATTGAAACCAAATCTACATCAAATCAAGATCAAATCTGCATTCTATTGAATCAACAACATCATCAATAAAACTTTCTTTGAACCAACGCATCGTCACACATCGCTTCAAAGAGGGGCAAAATGTATACACCTAAAAATGGTCTGAAGATAGTTAATTAAATACGCAAATATATGTTTAATTCCCCTTCCCAATTAATTGAATTCACAAGCAATTTAATTAATTTATCTATTCATCTACTAGTAAATAAATCTAAATGATTTATTTATATAGTTCATCTCATATCCCCATTTGATTAATTAATTCTCAATTAATTAATGTCTCCCCATACTAATCAATTCTTCTAATCCCTAATTAAGATTAACAAACTCAAGTTTGTTGAGATTAATTACCATTTTCCAATTATTTGAATTTCTAAATTC
Organism: Cryptomeria japonica; assembly: GCF_030272615.1. NCBI lineage: Eukaryota > Viridiplantae > Streptophyta > Pinopsida > Cupressales > Cupressaceae > Cryptomeria > Cryptomeria japonica. The sequence continues at coordinate 196,083,523 of NC_081406.1, forward strand.
AAATGAGCACATGGCTCCTAATTTTAACCACCTAACCTAATCATCCCCTAACTTAACCCATTCAATCTAATCTTGGGTCTAACTAACCCTATCCTATCTTTCACATCCTAACCTCCCATGGTGTGGATATTCTCTTCTTGAAACACATGGCACTTTTGTCACATGTCTCCTCCCTTGGACACTTGCCCTCTCATGAGCAAAGCTCCTTGACACTTGTCACCATAGAGATGACAAGTGTCTCTTCCTCCATCCTCTTCTCCAACTTCCTCAATCTTGGCCCTTTATATCTTCAGATCAAATTTGGACCGTCGATTCCTACCACCTCAGCTTTGGCCTTGGAAATCCTATAAATACCCCTCATTTTGGAGCAATAAGGATCCCATCTCATATCAATTTAGGCATTGTTACTATAGGCATTTACATTTCAATTATCTAGTAATTAGCATTTGGATTAATCATAGCATGTTAATCTAGTTTCTTGAATCATGCATTTCATATCATTTTCATAGTCAATCATGATCAAATAGCTACTCAACTCTTGAGTTGTCACTTTGGAGGTCATTGCTCCGTTGAGAGCCCATCAATCCAACATTTTCAAGGTCCTCAAGAATAGAGGAAAATGGGACATTTCAAGGAAGGCTTGTGGTTTGCAATTTTAATCTAGTTTTTAATTAAGCTTTTCAATTATGTTTTTATTGTCTCATTATATGTGTATGCCTCTTATACTAACAACATTTTTAGCATCACACTTCCATGGCAATTAGCTAGGGGTTGCCTCACTTAACCTAGAACAGGTAAAATTAGGGGATGGCAACGAAGGTGCTCGACATCACCTTGGGTACCATAAGGATTTCCAAGGTAGTGCTACCTAGAGGAGGAAAAAACAACCCATCATGTGTACAAACAAAGGAACAACACTCATCATATCTCACTCTATGTAAATCATTAATGAATAGAGCTTCCTCCATAATTACATTGTCTCAACATGTGAGATAAATCATCACATCTATAATAGTATGACCATTTTATCTTAGCCAAAATGTATAAAAGAGTAGGCTCCCCAATGTAAGGAGCATCAAGAGGTGTAAAATATATATCATTAGATGTTATCCTTTGGCTAGGGGTGAGATCAAAGTGATAGTGACCATGTTCACATATGGCCATCACTCGACGTGGGGTTTGATGGTGCAGAGATGAACTTAGATGAATGAGGTATATACTTGGGTCTATATTTTCTCCTCACAACAACTTCAGAGGTAGTCTAGGTCATAAAGCTCATAGACAAACTCTACAACACTTTGACAACTTCAAATGAGTGCAAACGAGGAATGAGACACAACTAATAAATTATTTGTTTTACTAAGAAAAATATTACTATTTTGAAACTAATAAACCAAAGACAAGCCTTCACGTCAAGCTCACCAAAATGTAAAGGGGGAGAATGAAAACCACTTGGAAAGGCCTTTGATAATCTCTTGTGGACTCACTCAATCTACCTCTCCACTCAATAAAGCAAAAAATGTGGTAGTTGTCAAGTGCCAATAGATCACAAGGTTTTAACTACAAAATTTAAAAGGGGACATCATAGAGATCTTATGGTGACCTCCATTAATTCTCTATCCAAGGATACACATGTGCAAGTCATGGAGAACAACGTGACGTGTTGGTGTCTTGAATAGACATAGTGCAAAGATCCGTACCATAAAATACAAAGTGACTAGATATAAGTTGTAATATGTTATGAGTGTGATAAATGCATGATAGAAATTAAGCTAACTATAAATGAGAAGTGAAAAGAAAAGGGAAAGGAAGAAGATGATACAATGGGTCCATGAATGAAGCCTCCAACAAAGATATCCCTTTCTTCAGCAACTTGCACACAAAATAGAGAGAAAAAAATATTAGGGTTATGTTTTAGAGGTCTACCACCATCAAACCCCCAATTTCAGTTCTTCCAGCTCCATGGACAACAAAGATAGGTAATGGATAAACAAATAAAAGAGATAGTAGAAATGTGATGGTGATAGATAAGATGATAAATGGAAAGATAAAAGGGAATAAACTCCCCTTCCACACCCAAAAAGTGAAGAGCTTGATAGAGAGAAGAAGAAGCACCAAACCCCCTTTAAATATGAAGCAATGACAATGTTGATGGAGTCTCAAGCCCGAAGTAATGAAGAGAGCCAAGAGAAAGCTTCAATATGTGAGAGATAAAAAATATGTGTGAGAATGTTTCTAAGATTGATTAGATTGCCAGATAGATTCATTTGAATATTAGAGAGCCCAAAATGAAGCCCAGAAAGGCAATATAAACAACCCAAAAGTGGATCTGACCTTAGTGCATGTTGTAGGAAGCATTGCAACCTCTACCAATCGTAGACGTAATATTCCAATAACCACCTTCATGCTACATTTTTACAAGATGCTAGCACTATGTGTGGATGTTTCTACATCATAAGTGTCCACGTGTCATAAATTCAACAGGGTCGAAAAAGGGACAAAACCAAGGCTAACAAGGCAAACCAAGAATGAAAGTGGACAAAAACTAAAGGGAATCTTTAATCAACATAAAGTGAAGGCTCTTATGTAGCATGGAATTGCATGGGGTGCAAATTACGATGTTGCAGTTCTTTTCAGAATTTGATTGTGATAGGTTGATTTGCACATACAACTCTACTTATTCTAGCTTTCATCTTTCTTCCTTTCCTTCCTTCAATTTTCTAATTTTTTTTATCTCCCTTCTTTCTTTTCCCCCAATTTTTACAACATTGGTAGTGTTAGGGTATAAAGAAAGATATGAAAATTAACTATGAATTAATAATTTATTTGTTTGTAGGATGTCATGCAAGATGAAGGGATATCACCTTTATTCCAATTCTTTAAGTGTAGCTCATCCTCATGAGGGCTCAACAAGGAAATCTAAAGGTCCACAATAGGGGAGGGAGCCCAAGTATGGTCCACATATCCTAGAAGTTCTACAAAACTTGGCAGGATCCACGGGGGATATTTAGCAAAGATTAGCATCACCAACATAGACTCATCAAGTGGCTACACCTATAATCAAATAGCTTAATTTAGGGTTTTGTCAGCGCAATAGAAGTCCACCTAGTACTCATGAGATTTATACATAGATGAAGTGACTGATGAATCAGTCCATATACCTCAACCATGTCACACCCAACCATAGCTTGAGATAGAGACAACACCAAGATCACCTCGTGATGCAGGGATTAGATTAGAGAGTTGCTTCATCTCCAATCCTTGCCTTTTCAGGATCCATTAATGCGGGAGAGTCCAAGTCTTGGTTACTTAGCGTGAATCAATGTTTTGGATTATGTCCAAGTATAGGAGTAATATGAATGCTCCCTTTGTAATGCATTTATAGAGAGATTTTCTTCTACCTGGTGGAGCCAGGATGATTAGAAGCATTGTCTTAGTCTAGATACCTTCTCATGAGAGACATTTTTGGGGCACTTAAAAGCGTGCAATACATCTCAGAGCATTTTGGATAGAAAAATTGATGAGTTCCATGATCTTTAGTAGTCGGGTCTAACAAGAGCACAATATGAGACTTGATTCTTGGAGCTTATACTGTCTGTGGACTACATCCAGGACAATAAATTATTCATCAATCAGTTTATTAGAGGTTTGAACCCCAACATTTTAGGAAATGTATGCATGGATAATGCAAGAGACCTTAGAGTCATCGTGGAGAAGGTCTTACTATAGAGGAGATATTTGGGAGGACACATAAGTCTCATGATTGGTTTCAAAATTGTCACCAAGGTTAGCAAGACTAGAGTTTCCATAGATCTTTCCATCCTCCTAAATGAGGATTTAAACCCCCATCAGGAGTTCAGAGATCATCACAACAACATCAAAGATAGAAGTCCATGGCATAAGAGGGACCATAGGAAGGTCATGGTCATTCTTGGCCAACATAGGGACCTTGTAGGGAGCAGAGATTATCAATGCACTAGGAAGGATCATTCAAGACACAATAGCATGTTAGAGGAGGATATAGTGGACCTACAAGACCTAGACCCTCTCAATTCAATTGGACTTATTCAGCACAAGTTCAAACGAGGGGCTCATGTTATGTTTATGGAGGTGTAAGACACCTAGCCAAGGAGTTCCCATAGGGATTTAGTACAACAAGACAACATTTTGGAGTGTCTTAGCCAATAGTAGGAGATGCGAGAAAGTTCGACAGAGTCTTTATAGACGTCAGGAGTTTCATGGGTTTTAGCTAGGTGTTATCATAGATTTGTAGAGAGATTTTCCAAGATAGAAAACCCTATTACTTCCCTTTAGTGTAAGAGAAAGAGATTTGATTCAACTAAGCAGTGTGAGAGAGCATTCTAGACCCTTAAGGAGCTTCTCTCTATTGCTCCTATTCTAGCAGTACCGGATCCTACATGAGATTTTGTTGTATGTATAGATACATCTTTAGATGGTATAGGAGTAGTGCTCAAGTAGGAGGTCAGGTGATTGCATATGAGTCACAAAAACTCAAGACACGTGAGATGAACTACCCAACACATGACCTAGAGCTTGCAAGAGTGGTTCACACTCTTACCAAATAGGGGTGTTTCCTCCTTGGGCATCACTTTGAGATTCATTCAAATCATTGTAGTTTACAATACATATATTTACAGAATCAAACTTGAATGCTTGGTAGAGACATTGGATGGAGTTCCTATGTAAACACAACTTTGATGTATACTACATCTAAGGTAAGGAGAATGTATTAGTAGACACTTTAAGCAAACGACAACATGAGCCATCATCCATTACAATAGATAGAGATTTGAGGTCTCAAATTTTACAACTACTACTAGAGGATTAGTAGCATTGTGAGGTCCAAGCAATGTTATAGTTTTAGAGGGCTCCTAAAGACAAATATAGAAGATAAATTATTGAATCAGATGGGTTGCTGCAACATAGGGGACAAATATATGTTCCATAGGCAGGAAATATTTGAACATTGGTATTATTAAAGGCTCATAGGACACCCTATGTAGCACATCTAGAGGTTAAGAAGATGCACATAAACCTATGATAGTTGTATCACTAGGCAGACATGCGTCATGATATAGTAGACTTTTTGGCTTGATGTCTTGAGTTCCAGAGGGTGAAGGTTGAGCATCAATGTCCCACATGACTTTAATGCCCAATAAGATTCTAGTATGGAAGTGGGACATCATCTCGATAGGCTTTATCATTAGTCTACCCTTCTCCTCCAAATGCCATGATGCCATCATGGTGACAATGGATAAGCTAACCAAGGTGGCTTGCTTTTCTCTGTTCTGTAGTACTTACACTGCAATAGTAATGGTGAGGGTGTTTTGGGATGACATTGTTTTGGATTAAGGAAAAAATAAGTTTTGAAGGGACCCGAAACCCTTTACAAAAAGATCAGTTTGGACTTAACAAGATATTAAGCCAAAATAGATCACTACAAATAAACAGCCTCATAGAAACATATTCAGTAAAATATCAATGGGGTAGAGACAAAACTGACCTCAAAAAGGGATACAAAGAGGGTTTAACCAATAGGCACCCACAACTAGAGACCCTCAAGATTTACCTTTAGTATTTCCCTTTTGGGAATGAAGACTCATGTCAAAAGAGGGCATAGGCATCTTAGATTTCTTTCCCTTAATAGTTATCCATCCCTCTTCCACCTTAGCAGCCGCATCAAACCAATCCAGTGAACCCAACGCTGAACCACCAAAATGCTGAGAAGGAGCACCACCAGCACCCCCCTTCTCAGAGGCGCAAATACTCCATCTAGGCAAAGCGTCATCATGAACGCTACCGGAGTTGATAGTCAATGCACAATCACCAGACGTAGACACTCGGGGCACAATTCCACCCGAGGAATCAACATGAGGGACATGAGATTGCAAACCAGCCTCAATAGCCACACCACTGGAAGCTAGAACAGTCTAAGAAGAAACAACAATATCCTGCACAACTATATGAGAGCCCTTCTTCTCAACCGTGTAATGCTGATTTAAAGCATCCTTCCACCATGAGGCCGACAAAGTCTTCTTTTCAAACCCACAACACTCAGCCACATGACCCATTTTGAAACATCTTTGACACCTAAAGGATATCCCTTCATAGTCCAAAGATTGAACCCAGTTGCTCATAGAAGAATTGATAACGATCTTAGCAGGCAGTCCTTTTGAAACATCTAGCTCAACCAAAATACGGGCAAAGATGGAGTGAAGAACGCCAAATGAATCATCATCCACCAACAAAAAATCCCCAAGAGCATTACCAACTTCCTCAAAAAGAGAATCACCCCACAAATGAAGAGGGAGAAGAGGAAGCCTAATCCAAACCGGAATCTTATTAAACGTTTCAGAAGAAGGATTGAAATCAAAGTGCCAGGGTTTAACCATTAAAGGGAAATTGTCCTTCCAACAAAAATAATTATCACACAAGATTTTCTTTCTATCCTCAGCATTCTCAAATTTTGCAATTAAAAACCTTTAGCCATAAGGTAAAACATTGTTAGATTGCATTGGACACCCCACACTATTTAAATAGAGACCCAATTTTGACATTTCGGAAAAGTGTTCCAAAAGTCAATCATTTCCATTAAATTACGAAATAAACAAAGAATTAGCATTCACATGATCAATGGTTAGAAAGATCTTAAATGAAAGATTTACAACCCACTTATTCTTGCAATATAAAAACTTACTACATACATCAGAGAAAAATAAACCGCCCTTGCTGATTAGAGGAAACTATGTATTGTTTTTTAATATTTCTCTGAGATTACAGACCTTTAACAATTTTTTAATTTTCTGATTTCATACAGCAATGAGCGACAGTTCTATAGAGGGTCACAACCTTGAAAAAAAAAAAAAGGGAAAAACAGTCATCTTAATTATAGTTCGTATCCTTTTAAGAACAGCTATAAAAAATCAAAAACAATTTTCCTAATGAATAAAGATTCACATCGACTGTTCTAAAAAAACTGATATAAAACTCCTAGATCAAGATTCCTAAATATAGTAGTTTGAACAGCTGTAGTTGCATTAAATCTGTTTGTTCAAACTGCAGTGAATTAAATTTCACGATCAGTATTATTTATCCAACAGTCAAACCTATGCAGCTTCTGAATACCAAGGATAAGATGATATTGATTACTTAAACTCTGCCACCTATTTCATTTTACTTTTTGTGGTAGGGAACCCCATTAGAGGCCTTGAGAGAATACTAGATTGATAATAGAATAACCCATTACTAGCATGTTATACAATTTTCTTTTAGTCTGAATGATTTCTTATTCTATGATTGTTTTTAGTTTTTTGATGAATAGCTTGTTTTTCTGTTTCCTGCTGCTGGCTGATTGACTCTCGCAGGATTAAGGTGGTCTATTCATAAAAAAAAAATTGGTTTCATAATTTTTTCAATTGAGTCAAATCTCTAATATATTTTCATTTTCGTTTTCATTTCAAAAAGTTGGTGCAAATTAAATATACACAGTTAATTTCAGAAACCATTACATTCAATTTTAAGTATTCTCATTGAATATGACCTTAAAAAGTTGAAGCAAATAAACTATAAAGAGTTAAATCCTAATACTATTAAGTTCAATTCTAATTTGATTCTGTTATTTTGATATTTCAGTTAAAGATATCAGTTTTCTAAAATTCATAATTTTATTTACTGTTATTTTTATTAAAATTGTATTTTTTTCATCATCCTTTTAGATCACACTCTGTAATCTATCATGAAATATTAAAGAATTCAAAGAAGGAAAAAAAATTATTCACAAAATCATTGCAATTCAGAAATTCCCAAATTTCAAAACCATATATATATATACAGATATACATCAAGGAATCCACATAGACATATAGTAATATACAACAAAGTCCCTGCTAAAAGCATAGTACAGCATATCAGAAATCTGCAAGGAGTTTATATCGGCGGCCAGCATGAATATGCAATTTGGGCTTTTCTTTCCGTTGGGGCCGCTGTCTACCATTACTAGAATAAAAAAAACCAGACTTGTTCTCAACTTCTTCTCTTGTGTGCATCTTTTTAAGCCCACTGACCTGTTTAGACGCCGCAAAACTGCGCAGCTTATTGAAGCCGCCATCATTGATATTACTGTTACCAGCTCCCATTTCCGCCATTTTTGTGACTCTGCACCACTCGCATGAAAAACAATCCAGGTCTATATTTGGGTACAGACTGCTGCAATAACTGCAATCCCAACATTCCAAAAATGGGTAAAAAGAAAAGAAAAAGGAGATTTTTTTTTGCCGTTTCTGTTAATCTACAGTGAATTAGGTAGAGCTTAAAGAAAAGTTGAATACTTGTGCTGATATCTGAAGTTGCAGAATGTGCATTTGAAGAGCTGCTTCTTAAAACCCACATCACCACACATGCAGCACTCATTTGAAACAATCTGTGTGTCATTTTTGTCAGATTTTTTCAACAGAGTTTCCATGAAATCAATTTTTGTTCTCCTGCTCTGAAACATTACTGGGAACTGTAAATTTGAAACATTTGGGGAAGCCTGTGAATCTGAATTATATGCAGGAATTATGATGCATTTTATAGAACTTTTTGTTATTGTCGTTAGGTAAACGTCAGCGTTTATCACGTTCGCTATGGTGTTATTAGTAGAGATGAATTCGGGCGCTCCACGTGGTTTTGTACGGGAGATTGATAGAATGGGAGATTGTTCCCTTTGGTGTCGTTTTGCTTACTCATCAATTGCTTTTTTGAGGCACATTTTTCGTTTTCAGATGTCGACGCCCATGTTTATTGCGGAAACAAAGCATGATCCGCGAATGTTAGGGCACGAACTTGAATATGAATATATATTCAATGCATATGTACTTTATAGTAAAGAGTCGTTTTTATTCCGAGTTTGAAATCATTTTTTTTCAAATCTATTTTCTATCGTCGATAGTTCATTTGCAACTTTATGTAGGCTATGTACTTCTACACATGTTTTTATCGGCTTTATATATATATATATATATATACAAAATTTCATTGTTCTTTTTAATTTATTATCTATCTACCATTTTGTGTTCATTCATAAAATAATATTTTTAGGATAATATTCAATTTATAATAATTATTAATTTATATGATACTTTTGATTGATAGGTAATTATTAGGTGAGTTTACTTGATACTCATGAAGTTTTGCGTAAAAAAAAGTTTTTTTAAATTTATCAAATGGAAAAAACATGTCATGTAAAAATGTTGATTTGTTGAAAAAAGAAAAGTGAGAAAGTTTATTAAATGGTCTACAAGGGATAAAGGTCTTACAGATATAGATGATTGTGGTGAGGATGAGGATATTGATGATGATGTGGTGGTTGAGGCAAAGGTAGAGCTTGAGGATAGTAGAACGGTGTGCTTGATAATGAGGAAAAAGAGAAATTGACTGACATCTAATTTGAGGCATAGGGAGGCTTAGTGGCTCATTTTCAACATCTTTCAAGCTATCAACGTATGTTATGAGGAAACTAGAAAGGATCCTTTACTCCAACATTTATGTGTGATGGAAAGGCTATGGGTGGCAATGCCTCTTTAAGGTTATGCTGGATGCTACGATGGGGCTTTCTTCTCTCCCTCCATTATGCAAATGAATCATAAAACATTTATTCCCCAATACATTGTCAATGTTCCAAACAAAACAAAATAAAGAAACTAAAAAGAACACAAGGTACAAATGGTAGTGTCATTACACCATTGATCCAGATGAAAATTACAATGAAAGTGTATAAATAAGGGTTTGGGAAGTCAATCCTACCTAAGTCACTTAGTATCTTGGTATGCATGGTTTCTTAATCAACAAGTGGTGTGATTATGAAACATTCAATAGGTTGGCATTGTTCTTTCATCCCAAAACAACATACTCTTGTCCTTTTGGTAATTCAAACCTTAGTTCTCAAAGAAATATTTAAACCCTTTTTTTTTAAGTCATTATAGTAGTATGTATGTGTATGTAGTATAATTGCAGTATTCATGTATATATGCATGCATTATATGTATTTATGTATTCATATCTATGACAATTTATGTAATATGTATGGATGTGTACCTATTAAATATACACATAATACATAATATAAAAATAAATAGTATAAAAATATACATGTATATACACATACCTACACTCGCATACATATATACATATACACATGTGCATGTATGTGTATGTGTATATATACTACTTGTGTGTATACTCCCCTCTCTCTTTCTTTGTATTTATTTGTCTCTATTTCTCTCTATATATATACTAGACACATTTGTCATTGGTATCTACTTAATGCCAATATCTAGCTTCACTTTCACCATACATATCACCCCTTTGGTAGAGGGTGCCTCTTGTAGCTTCTAAATTTGGATAATCAATTCTCATATGCTTTGTCAACCCATATAAAGTTGGTAGCATTGGCATCCCAATTAATATGATTCTTTTCTTTATAATTTTATCTCTCCTAGTCCTAGTTCATGTATGTTTCTTTTTTATTTTCAAAATCTATGTTTCCAAGTTATATCTCTTGACATATTTCTAGACTCGTCTCTAGTGTATGTTAACTTAATTTTATATTAGGCTAATTAGATTGAGTCTAAAAGTCTTTAGTTTGTTATATTTCATCAACTACACTAGAAAAATCACCTAGTTATAATCGAGGTTTCTTAATTAATTTACTCAAGTACACAACTAAAAAAAATTATTTGATTTGGTGAACCTGATATTCCATGTAAATATAACTTTTGTAATTTTAAGTGTTAGATTAGTTCATAATATTTTTCTTTCATTTTATATTAGATTTTTGAGAACTTGTAGCTTGTGTGTATTAATGTATAGCTTAAGTTTTTATGTTCCTTTTTCATATAGTATTTATTTTTCTATTTTTTCCTTTTTTAGTCTCCTCTATGTTTCAATCCTTGACTCTTTTATATTTTTAGGCATCCTTATCTCCTTACAATCTTAGCCTTATTTGCACTATCCTAGTCTACCTTTTCCACCTCATCTTTTATCTCTACCCTAAATACCATGGCCTCATCTTCTTTGCCCTCTATGATAATTTATCTAACCCTCATTTTTTCATAAATTATTTTCCTTGCATTCTCATATTCTTAATTTCATAAAATGTAACTTACCTCTCACTTCTTCTAACCAAATTTTCTCTTGTCTCACCAATCTTTTTTTCTTTCATTTCTTAACCACTATCCTAATTCCATTTCACCACCTTCACCTTTCATTATCTCCAAAATTTCCAATAATAGATAGCAATACCCTTCTCCATGACTGCATGATAATATTTCTTCTACATTTCCTTCCTTAGCCCCTAGGTAAGTTCACCAAGATAGTGAACAAAAACGTGGCCACATACTAAAAAAAAACCCAAAAATGCACATAACACAATCGAGTTACGGTAAGGACAATCCGAACCATAACCCAATTGGGTTATTTATTTATTTTTAAAACTCGATTAGGTTATATTATTTTTAAGAACCCAGTCGAGTTATTTAAGTTTCAAAAACATCATCAAGTTATTTTGATTATAATTTTTTTTTAGAAAAAGTCGACTGGGTCATTTTAACCCACAACCTCTACCAAAATCACATAAACCCTAAGCTATAGTGTGCAAAACCCAGTCATTATTTTTCTTCTATTAGGGAAATCAAGATGCCACATCATCGTAGAGGTAATTTTATGATTCATTTGTGCATTTTTATTGTTTTTTATTTAAAATTTTATTGTAGTTTTTTTAATTTTTTATTAATTCGATTTTATTTTTTAAATTTGATATCAAATGCTCAACAAAACAATCCCCCTCAACAAAATATACCTCATAATCCTCCTCATCCTCCTAATCCTCTTCAATAAACCCTTCCCAAACCACATAGGAGGATTTACTAGGTCATCTAGCACAAAAATAGAGTTACGATTTGCAATATATTGTCTAGATTGAAGGCATCAACATACCAACACAATGCAGACCTTGTCACAACCCTAGAAATAATGGTGGAAAATGTTTTGATGGATTTTCTAAACAAGTGACTGAATGGGATGCATATAGAGATTCATGTCACGGTTTTTATGTGAAGGGTCTCTCATATGATGTAGCGAAAAATAAAGAAATAACAAAAACATAAATATGTGCTCTTTTCATTAATCCACAAACCTAGGAGACCCTACCTCTTAATTCAAAGAGTTTTCCTATACATTGGTGGAATCACATGGCCATGAAAACACATTTTTGGGATAGGTGGTGGATGGTCTTTTACCAACCTCCTTGCAATAATCTTGAGATGCCTTTACATTTTTTGATAAAACTATACTACAATTTCATCCTTAATGAGATACTTAATTATTTTGATATGAGGGAGTTCTAGGGTAGAGGTAGAGGCGCTTCCCAGGATAGACCAAGGGCTCGGTGGGTACAGAACCCCCAAAATCAGGTTCCACTAGCTATGAAACCCTTTGTGCACGTGACGGTCCCTATGTAGCCTTGAAGGAGTCTATAGAAATGGAGACTCTTTAGGTAGCTGCAACACTAAATGACACAATCATCAGCATGGGACACAATTATCCCAGCCTCTTGGCCCAAATGATGGTGCAACAACACACGATAGTGCAACAACACATGATGGTGTTGCAACTAGACCATCTACTTCCAGCATACCTAGTGGTCAACAATGCATCACCTACTATGGTGTGTGCTATGGGGTACATACCATTACACATGCAAATGGTTTGAACTCCCATGAGTGCACATGTTGTGGGTCTAGTTGCCAAGTTGGTGGACCAAATGGCATGGCCCTCACAGATGACCTAATGGAGTAGGTCTTTTCTACTCAAGTAAATATATTTTTAATTATGGGTCGAATTAAACTAATGCAAACATTATGCATTTCAAGATGTAGTAGCAAATTTTGGTATGTCATCAACCATTCCTGCCACAATTCTTGCACTTGTATCTTCACCAGAGGTAAAAAAAATAATAATTCATATCAAAATAGAATAAGACCTTGAATTCAAATTAATGTTGTATAATGTATATTAAATTTCTAATGTATATTTGTGTGGGGTTTGATAGGCGTTGACTATGGACCAGATTTAATAGGTTCATGATGCCACCATTACGGCCATTTCATTTGGCCTAGAAAGCTATACATTATTCTTCTTTGTACACATCTTGTTTACAAAAATTTTGTATTGAATATGCATCTCATTTGAATTATGATTAGTTAACTTATATGTTAAAATTATATGTTGGTGTCTATCTATTATGTTACTCTTTTAGAGTATGTCACATGTGGCTGAGATTCCTCCTTTGTAAAGGTCATTCTCAAGGACACCTAATCGGAAAAAGGTAAATGAACACAATTTTAATCGAGATATCATAGTTTCAAGAGCTTACACGAGTTACTATAGCATGATTTAGATTTTATTTTTTCAAATCTATTATGATTATACACATACATCTAGATTGATTAAATATAACATTTCTTGTCTTGTGCATATACAGGGACAACTAGGATCATTTATAACAATGATGAATGCACCTAATGATGCATTGAAACAAGGGATGCAAGGGGTATATATTTTTTTCTCAATTTCATGATTATATGCACGTGTACATTCATTGCATTACAATCTTATCATTTTACATATAGGGAACACTGATACCTATTTCATCAATGATGACCCCTCCTAGGACAACAGGAGAACCATCAGAGCATCTAGTACATGTTTATTCTATATTATAAATATTTGTTTAGATAGAAGTAGATATATTTATAGTTTATATTTCTTTGTCAGCTATATTTATGTGTGTGTGTGTGTGTGTGTGTGTGTGTGTGTGTGTTAACTTGTATCAATTATATTTTAACTGGTGTAGCCAACTTTGCAATGTTAGCATAACACGGATCCTCTACTTCACTGATTTGGTAGGACTCCTAATCATCAAAGGGGGCCATCATTTTCAAAATACATTTCAGCCAAAAAACCATGACATGAGGTAATCAAAAATTCAATTGTAGAGAAATAATATTACAATATAGGTATTTTGATGTTAATTTGACAACTATAAATTATTATTGACATAAGTAATCTAATACATGTTGTTTGATCTATTGTTCTGTAGGCATCTACAAAGCCATGTTGTACTTCAAAGACGCTTGATTTTGATGATCCACCACAACCATAGGATTTGTTAGACTAATGTATTATTAGTTGTGGTCATTGTATATCAATCTTGAGATGACATATGCCATATTTTATAGAACTTGTATTGAGCTGGTACATATGTCATTTTTGTACATTTTATTGAGTTAGCACATATACCATTTTTGTACATTTTATTGAGTTGGCACATATGCCACATTTTTGTAAAACTTTTATTCTACATTTGGATGTGTGTGTGTGTGTGTGTGTGTGTGTGTGTGTGTGTGGGTGTGGGTGTGTGTGTGTGTGTGTGTGTGTGTGTGTGTGTGTGTGTGTGTGTGTGTGCATGTGTGTGTGTGTGTGCCTGTGTGCCTGTGTGCCTGTGTGTGTGTGGGTATGTGTGTGCGTGTGTATGTGTGTGTGTGTGTGTGGTAATATTCGATTTAATTTATTCATTGTGCGTATATCTTCATACTTTGAATAGTTTATGAACAATGTATATTCAAATAAGAATGGTTATGTTTTGAACAACTTATGAACAATGTATATTCAATTATGAATGGTTGAGTTGTGAACAATTTAACATGTTATGGATTAATGATATTGAAATTCAATGCAACTTATGAATGACAATTGGTATTATCTAAATTCTAAGTGTTAAATTTGGTTGCCTTGGGCAACTTCACCAAATCTTATGATCATTTTTGTATTATTATTAATCATGATGAAAATTATAGATGCTTAGAAATGACAAACGAAAACTATGACTACATCAAGACTTTATATAGAGTTGTTAGTCTTTGTCTCTAGATTCATCGTCATTTTCATTTGGATTCATTTATAGTTTAGATTCATTAGAACTGAAAAAGATTGCATTCAAAAGTTGTCAAAAGGTTTCAAAAGTTGTCAAAAGTTGTCAATAGTTGCAAAAGTTGTCAAAAGTTACAAAAGTTATCAAAAGTTGAAAAATTTGTCAAAAGTTGTCAAAAGTTGTCAAAAGTTGTCAAAAATTATCAAATTTAATCCTGTTTGTCCTGGGCATGATCTGTCAACACAAAAATGTCTAGGTAGGTAGGTTTATTCTAGGCATGGTCCTAGTTTATTTCCCAGTTTGCTTGAACGTTCAACAACATACTGTAGTAGCACTATCTATCAAGTGCCTTGAGTTCAAAAAATTGTCAAACTTTGAAAGGTTGTTTCTCGGAATCTGGGGTGCAGACGACCTATCTATTTGAAACCATAGGGCCATGCGAGGCCTCTCTAAAATAATCTATCTCATCTTTTGAAGATTCGAAGACATTTTCTTAGGGCAACAATTTTTCTGTTGATGAAAATATCATCGGATGCATGCAATGCAAAGTTGCAAGATAGGTTAAATTTCATTATGTTCGTCTTGGGCATGATTTGTCAGTGAATATGTCTGGGTAGGAAGTTTTATGATTTGCATGGTCCTAGTTTGCTTCTCAGGTTGCCAAAATGTGCAACGCCTTACCGTAGCGTTTCTATCTCTTAAGTTCCCTAAGTTCAAAAAATTGTCAAACTTTGACAAGTTGTTTCTTGAAATTCGTGGCACATACAATTGATCTATTTGAAACTATGAGGCCATTTGAGGCCCCTATACA
This sequence comes from Cryptomeria japonica, assembly GCF_030272615.1. Taxonomy (NCBI): domain Eukaryota; kingdom Viridiplantae; phylum Streptophyta; class Pinopsida; order Cupressales; family Cupressaceae; genus Cryptomeria; species Cryptomeria japonica. The sequence continues at coordinate 196,099,323 of NC_081406.1, forward strand.
ATAACCTCAATATTTATTTTCAATAATCGAAGCTATTTTCTTAAGGCAACAATTTTTCTATTGATGCAAAAATCATCAAATGCATGCAATACAAAGTTGCAAGATAGGGTAAATTTTATTTTGTTTGTCTTAGAGACAATTCGTCAGTGCGAACATGTCTAGGTAGGCAAGCTTATATTGGGCATGGTCATGGTTTTCTTCCTAGTTCGCCTAAACATTTAACGCCCTACCGTAGTGACATTGTCTCTTAAGTTCCCTATGTTTAAAAATTGTCAAACATTGACAGGTTGTTTCTCGAAATCTGAGGCACATACAACAAATTTTTTTGAGCCTAAGGGGCCATGTGAGGCCCCTCTACAATAACCTCGGTATTGATTTTCAAGACTCAAAGCCATTTTCTTAGGGAAGCAATTTTTTTGTTGATGCAAAAACCGTCAGATGCATGCAATGAGAAGCTACAAGATAGGGTAAATTTCATTTTGTTCATCCTAGGCATGATCCATCAGTGTCAAACATATCCAAGTAGGTAGGTTTATGCTGGATATAGTCCTTGTTTGCTTCCTAGGTTTCCTCAATGTTCAACGCCCTACCGCAACGATGCTATATCTTAAGTTCTCTAAGTTTAAAAAATTATCAAAATTTGAGGCACATACGATCGATCCATTTGTAACTACGGGGCCATGTGAGACCCCTCTACAATAGCCTCAGTATTGATTTTCAAGACTCAAAGCCATTTTCTTAGGGCAACAATTTTTCTATTGATGCAAAAATGTCAGATGCATGCAATGTAAAGTTACAAGATAGGATGAATTTCATTCTATTCATCCTGTGCATGATCTGTCAATGCAAACATGTCCAGGTAGGTAGGTTTAAATTGGGCATGGTTCTGGTTTGCTTCCCAAGTTGCTCGAGCGTTCAACACCCTACCGTAGCGACACTATCTCTTAAGCACCATAACGTTCAGTTTGCTTATTAATGAAAATATTGTCAGAAGCATGCAAAATTTATACATTCATAGAAGAATAATGCATGAATTACACTTTGACAAAAGAATAACACATGGATTATACATTGACAAAATTATAATGCATGAATTTCAAGTAGAATCATAGATACAAAACTTTTCACGAAATTTCATTTATGCATTTATAATCATTTGGTCATTTATATCACAAAATTTGGCCTCTAAATAGGTACAAATTAGCTCATGGTCATCTATATATAAAATTGTGCCTCTAAATAGGTACAAATCAGCTCATGGTCATTGATATAAAAAATTTGGCCTCTAAATAGGTATAAATCATCTCATGGTCATCTACACACAAAATTTGGCCTCTAAATAGGTACAAATCAGCTCATGGTTGTCTACATACAAAATTTTGCCTCTAAATAGGTACAAAACAATTCATGGCCATCTATATACAAAATTTGCCCTCTAAATATGTACAAATCAGTTCATGGCCATCTATGTACAAAATAATGCCAAGGATTTATACAAAATTTCCAAAATCATTCTACCCTTTTGTAGAATCATTATTGACTATAATTTTCCAGCATATTGAATATTTGTGATTGGCCCAAATTCAATCTAATGAACCTTGTGGATCAACTTTAACCCTTATTGTGTCAAGTATTGCCTTGTGGTCAAATTCATGAACTTTCCATAAATTCTTATTGAGTGGTCTACCACAATATTTAATCAATTGAATATTTGTTGCAACAAGAAGGTTAGAGTAGTGAAGAATATGCCTTTGCATGTCAAAGTGCTCAGAAAACAAAACATCAGATTTTTTGATAGGGTACCTTCCAATTCATGTTCCTATTATAACAATAGACCCTCTCCATCGATGATTGTGGTTGTCATTTTTTTTGCCTCAATACAACAACATAAAAATTAATTTGTGTCTTCTTCATTATTTTCATCAACAATAATCGCATACACATGAACTGCATTTTATTGAATAATAAATTAGTACCAAAAACAATGTAGAATGAAATAAAATGAGTTAAAAAATTTATTTCAAGTACTAAGTCACAATACTTGGTTGCACTAGGTCAGACACATGGTCAAAATCCACAGAAACTTTGATTGGGTTCAATTGTAGTGCTTTGGGAATTTGATATGTATCAATGGGAACTAAAGGTCTACAGGATCATTCATAAACCAACTTATGTAATTCATACTCTTCCCACAAAAAATACATACATGAAGAGAAAAAACATACAATCTTTCTAGTATAAATAATTGGTGAGCTTGAATTTGAACTTCTAAATGAGTGCAAGTCACTCGATCCTATAATTGTACAATAATATACATAGTCTACAACATCAGATTCACATATCAACCAAAAATATCTAAAAAATAGTAGAATTACCTTGACTACCTAGTCCCATTGTCAAGTTACACCAATGCACAATGGTTGTTGCATCTGCTAACTTAGCACCACCTTTGTACTTTAGCTCTTCTCTAGAAAAGGCTCTTCTTACACATGCTCTTGTACCATTGTGCTCTCCCTTTCCATGTATAGCCTCACTAAAATTCCAAAAATGTCATACACCAATCCTCACATGCATCCTACTCAACCAATAGAACATCCTTGCATTCTTGAATTGCGATGTGTAGCTATCCGACCATATGATGTGGTTGTTGTATATGTTATTCCTTTTCCTTAAATTCTCATAGTATCTAGTTGAAAGCATCCTTGTACAAACTCTATCGAATGACTACAGTCATCACTTATGTAGAAGTGATATTCTCTTACTATCTTTATATCTTGCTCTATGCCATCATGTGCACTTAAAAATTTTAGGTTGTAGCATGTATAATTTTTTGCAAAATCTACAATAGAGATGATGGTACCAAGAGGAAATGTATCCTTACATATCTTGAATTTGTCATCCAACCACTAAGCACTATGTGTATACATTATGTAGTCATAAATTAGTTTCTCCTCAAAAATACTCATAAACTCTACTACAAGTATATATCTTGACTCACCAACCCACATCTCTTCAATTCTTTTCAATCTTTAACCCCATATGTGACTAACTTGTATTTTCCATAAGAGACTAGTTTCTTTCCAATTTCATGTGTACTCTCTAAATGTATACATATTTACAACTGTTGTAAAACTATCACATGTAGCACATGAACCTTTCAAACACATGATCTTATAAAAGGTGCAACCATCATCTCTTTGACATAATACACTTGAAATAAAATCTCTTGATGACGTTGGAGGTACTTGTATACCACATTCTTGCAAAACATTATTAGTGTGCAAAGTACAACATACATGATGATATATCATAATGCATGAAAAATTCAATATGCATTCTACAACAACATGTAGTGCATGCATGATTTATCTTAACATAAAAGGGTTTTTTCATTTCGAAAAACCTTTGACTAATTTTTATTTGAGGATAGGTTTGAATAAATTTTTCATTAAATTGTGTTTGAGTTGTATCCAAAAAGTGTTTTGGATGTGGCTCGCAATTTCTAGATCCAATTTGCCTTCCAACAACATCTCTTTGATTGGTAAAAACTCTTGTGTTGTCATGCCAAAAAAATTCAATTAATTTTCATAATGCATTGATAACAACCTTGTCTTTCCATGGAAGTCTACCCGAAAATTCCCAAAGAGTATTATTGTTATGATCCTCATTTTTTTCACACCTCCCTAAGCCAAGGTGTAGTTTTGTTTACTTATCTTTAATGACTTACTTGTTTTGCTTATTAAACGAGACTTTTTAGTTTTCTTGCTCATTATGGTTGGCATAAGAACATGTCAAGTAACGTTTGCATCTTTAAAGCATGATGTTGAACCAATTGCTTGATACACATCAAATAGATTTCTTACTATAGTTTTTTCACTATTATTTTTTAGATGATCTTAAGCCAATAATTTTCATTGTGTTTCTAAAATTCAAAAAAATTATCATTTCAACAATTAATTGGCATTTCTGGTTTGATTTAAGCTTTCAAAATAATTTTTCCATACTCTATTAGCCATTCTTTGACAAGTGCATTTATAAATTTTATCGCACATTGGCTTCAGAATATTTTCAATAATTCTAATTATATACTTTGGTTTTCTACGAATAATTATAGGAGGTGCTAATATTGGTGTGTGTTCTTGTGTTGCATTAAGTATATTTATTTGATCATTGATTAGAAAATGTTCTTGTCTTTAATTTGATTCATTCAATTCATGTAATTTAGTTGGTGTAGATGGTGTACCTTCTCCCAATTTTCTCATTTCACGTAGTCTTTTCATGCGCTCCCTCTGCCTTTCCTTTGTTGCCTCTTGTGACTCAATAGTTCCTCGCTTGTTCCTTCCCATTGTTAATATGAATTGTCCTAAATAACATCATATATGTTATTAAATATTATATAAATTAAAAAAACAAATCATTTCATAAAACTATGAAAATCATTGAATTCGACAATAAAAAGTATTTAAGAAACAAAACAACATTGAAAAATCAAACTAATTACACATTTCAATCATTTGAAATCATATAAAAGAAAAGAAATCTTACACTATCCGAGAATGTCATGGGTGAAGACACAGTTATAGTGGGTCCTTCACCATAAATTATGTTTTTTTGGATGTTATGAATCCACCTATAATGACCAAAGCCCGATCAGGTTTTTATCATTAAAAACATGACCGGGGTTTTGACACTATAGACAAAGAGAGAGAGGGAGAGTGTTACAATGTCTATAGTGATGAAAACTCAATTGTGTTTTTATCATTAAAAACATGATTGGAGTTTTGACACTATAGACAAATAGAGAGGGAGAGTGTTGCAACATCTATAGTGATGAAAACTCAATTGCGTTTTTATCATTAAAAACACGATTGGTTTTGACACTATAGACAAATAGAGAGGAAGAGTGTTGCAACATCTATAGTGACCAAAACCCAATCATGGTTTTTATCATTAAAAACACGATCAAGGTTTTAACACTAGAGAGAGAGAGAGAGAGAGAGAGAGGGGGGGGGAAGGGAGAGGAGGGAGAGAAAGGTTGAGTGGGAGATAGAGAAATATATAGAGAGAAGGGGGGATTGAGAGGGAGAAAGAGATAGAGAGAAAGGGAAAGAGGGAGAGAGAGTAAAAGAGATAAAGATAGAGAGTGGATGAGGTTAAGAGTGAAAGAGATAGAGAGAGATGGAGAGGGGTTGAGAGAGATAAAAAGATAGAGAGAGAGAGAGAGAGAGAGAGAGAGAGAGAGAGAGAGAGAGAGAGAGAGAGAGAGAGAGAGAGAGAGAGAGAGAGAGAGAGAGAGAGAGAGAGAGAGAGAGAGAGAGCTTGGGCGGTAAAAGCACAAAATTGTATCATGTTTTAGGCCAACTTATCAGGACAAGTGAATTTAAGTAATTCTAACTAAAAATTAATTTTAGTCAAACATATAGTCTATATAGATTCATTATAGCTAAGTTATATATTGGCCACAACTTTTCCAATTAGAAATGTCTACTAAATGTATATTGTATACAACTAAATGTCTACTAAATGTATATTGTATACAACTTTGGGTCTAATTACCAAAAAAAAAAAATTAAAAACTCGATGTTTCAACAACTCCTCTTATAAATAATATTTTTTTTGAAATGTAACCCTTTTATAGATCTATAAGTGAATTTTCCAGAATATATATCTTTTAATATTTTAATTAGTTTTTATATTTTATTTTTATTAAAAGTAGGTCATCAACACTAAAATATGAGTTTGATTATCTTGTCAAGGAAAAATACTAAAATTTATTTAAATTTTTTGAAAAAACATGATGCAGTAGAGAAAAGAGTCTATGTCAAGATGATATATTTATTTTCTAATTTGGATAAATAATTAAGAAAAAAGGTGCCAGCAATTGGAAAGAGTTATATTTTAGCACACACAACTTTACAAATTTATTGAAAAAAATATATTTATAAAAAAGAGCAAAAAATATATCCACGCAGAAAAGTTTTAAGTTAGCAATATACATAAAAAAAATTGAAGAAAAAAAGGCAAAATTTACTAAATAAAGTGTTTACTTTATAAAAAGCTACATTCAAATAATTTTTTAATTTTTTGTTAAAATTACAAACATAAAATAGACAAAAGAATATAAATTTTATCAGTTTACATCATTTGAAAATTCAAAACACATATTTCACTTTCTATTGATTTAATTTAAAAAGTTGAATCAGCATTGACCATTTCCTTTATAAAAGTGTGACACAACTTTGTACTTTTACCCTGGGAGAGAGGGGTTGTGTGTGTGTGTGTGTGTGTGTGTGTGTGTGTGTGTGTGTGTGTGTGTGTGTGTGTGTGTGAGAGAGAGAGAGAGGGAGAGAGGGAGAGAGAGATAGATATAGGTATAGATATATGAATATATGTATGATATATGAATATATGTATGTATGCATATATGAATATATTTATGTCTACATATATGAATATATGTATGTTTACATATATGAATATAATGGACAAACCCAATCGGGTTTTATAAATTAACACTGCAAATGGATTACGGCTTGTAATTAGCCTTGGATGGAAGGGCTAAGTCTTGGGGGCTCCATTTGCCTCCTTTTTATGTGTTTTATTCTTCAAATCTGATTTCTCAACTTCCTCGTCATTAGGTTTACACCGTTATCAAGTGGGTATTTATAAAATTGTCACCATAATTTCACATATCTTATGAGCTTTCTAACCATATTTTTTTAAAAAAATTGAAGAACATTAATATATTAATTTTTAATTTCTTTTACCAATGTCTCCATAGTTCGCAGAGACATACGTGCACTTATTTTTTAATAACTTTTGAACTACTTGTCCAAATTTGAAACAAATGATATATTCTTGTTTTTCACTTCATTCTTTACACTTCAACCAGAAAAATGATTTTTTTTTTGTGCAAATTATGTGACATGCACTACAGGTACTTTATTTTCAGGATGTATTCACTTCGAAAAATTATAAAAAAAATACTAAACAAAAAATTACAAAAAAATACACATCTAGTGCTCACTCTTAACTATCTTTTTACCAAAGATTTTTTCAAAATACTAAATGCAACTATAACTTTTTAGTTGTGCACGTCAGATGCTATGTTATATTTTGTTGAAAAAAATAGGAACACTTTTGTGTGCACGAAAGATTTGACCCCCTTAATCATATCCATTTTGAAAAAAATTAGTACTTTGGAAACTAGATTTAGATTACTAAAAATTTTGTTCTTTGGGTATCTTCAAATTTTGAGTGGACGAATCAAAAATTGCTCCTCCAAGTTCAGGTTTAGCTGATTTCAAAAAAAAAAAAAAAAAGTGGCCACTTATACCCCAATTTTTGTTCACCATATTGGTGCATTTACCCAGCTCCCCTACACCTAAATGATTACCTTTTTTGGATTTACTTACTCGAATCATATTATCATTAGTACTAATGTACTTTCTTATTTTCTATCCACTTTCTCTCGTTAAATTTTCCAATTTCAATGACATAAATTCATCTATACACTCCATTCCTAAGATCCTATAGTAAGTTATTGTTAAAAATATTTTGATAGCATTATGATTTGGTTAAAAACTACAAATCAATTCAATAATTCCTAGACACCATAAAAACTCCTAATATATAGGATATAGATTGATATTTTAGAGTAGAGTGGACTTCAAATTTGATGTTTGCTTTATTATATGAAAAAGTACACCATATGAAAGATAGTATACAAATTGTGTAGTCTAAAATGAAAAGAAAAATGACAAGTATCAAATATGAAATGAAATGATTAATTAATAGCACCAAGTTTGAATTGCTCTCTCTCTCTCTCTCTCTCTCTCTCTCTCTCTCTCTATATATATATATATATATATATATATATATATATATTCCATCGCATATTTCTCCCTCCCTAATCTCTATATATTCCATTGCATATTTCTCTCTTTCATCTCTCTCTCTATATATATCTCACTCTCTATCTTGAGCTTGTTGCACGGTGTACGCCCTTGGTCTCCTTGTGCTATGCAACACAACACTCAAGTTTGTGAGATTCCTTAACCACCTCCTATGGATTCTATAAGTCTAGTGATTGTATCTGGCATTAACAAGTCGAGATTTGGTGCAATGGAAACCGCACTTGTAATAAGTGGTATTAGAGCTTGGTCATAGGTTCAAACCCCTTGCTTGCACTAGGGGGAGATTGTTGCAAGGTTTGTTCCCTTGGTCTCCTTGTGCTATGGAACGCAAATCTTGGGTTTGTGACATGGTCTAAACCCCTATCATGGATTCTATAAGTCTAGTGGTTGTATCGGGCATAAACGGGTCGATCTTTTGGTGCAACGACAACCACACTTGTAACTAAGCTATCTCCCCCTCTCCACGAATATATTTTTATCCATATCTCACTATATCTATATATCTCTCCCTCTCTCTTTTCTTTATCTCTCTATCTGACTCTCTCCCTCTATCATTGTCTACCTCTCACTCTCTTTATTTGTCTCCTACCCTCTCCTTCTATATCTCTCTATCTAAATATCTCTCTCTCTCTCTCTCTCTCTCTCTCTCTCTCTCTCTCATTATATATATATATAGAATGCACAAACACACACAAAAATAAAAATAAGTTGATGATACAACCATAGGAGCCAAGAATCATTTGCAAGCAAAACACCTGTCACACAAAAGAGACCAAGAAAAGATAACATGCATAATAACAATTTGAGAATTATGTATTATTGCACACAAGAATGCTTGGAGATCCAATTACAATGAATGAATTAATCCTTATAAAAGGATGAATGAAAACCCTATATACAAACCCTAAAGGCTAGATCAAATTAGCATGCAACAAGTATCACAATCATAATAAATGAGACAACTTAAGCTATTATTATCCTAATTAAATAAAAGGAAAAAGCACGTAAGTTTGGCTTAAGTGAAAAAGTAATTAAAGGGCCTAATTAGTTAAATAATTAGATAAATATCCTAATTACTCCAACACCCCCCCTTAAGATTAACTTAGGGAGTAGCTAACGAGATAAAGATGAATGTAAAAATGCATGCATCAATAAGTCTCAATAGGTAGGCTTGATCAGGTACTCAAGTACAAACCAATGCAAATCAAAGCAACTCTCACAACCAAAGAAAAAGAAAAAACTACATTGGAAAAACTCATCTCTAAAAGAGAGAAAATACAATAATTGTACTAGAGAAATAAGGAAATAAGGAGGACTCAATGTGACCCCCCTAGGAATATTTCTATCACAAAAATGCAATGAATGTCCCTCTCACAAGAGAGAGAAAATGAGGATAGGAATCCCCCCAATGAAGAAGTATCTCCTATACCAATGATGAATGCCTGAAGATAAAACACAGTCCACTGCCTATAAATAAGATTTCTCCCCTTATGAAGAAACAAATCTAGTGGAGATGTGATAAGCCATTCCTATAAACAAGAAGATTTAGGAATCCAAATCCAAATTGTGTGCCTCTGGAAAGTGCTCATATGTCACTATGTCCATGATAGATGATGTTTCCACAAACCAAGAAGGTACATTCCCAATTAATGTAGGAGGTGACAAATTAGGACTCTGCAAAAATTGATGAAGAACAAGATCCATGAGTGATGAATGTGATCTCACAACACAGATGTGGCTATCAACAAAGAGGAGATGAATGTCCTCAAAATAATCCTCCAAATATGCAATATGAGACTCCACAAACAAGGATGATGTCTATAAGATATGAATCCCAACTAGCTATGTATATAAGAATAATGTCATGTTGTATTGAATTAATGGGGACTACTCATGAGACAATGCCAAGGTCATCAAGAGCAACATAAGATAAAGATGATTGAGATGGCATTTCAATGCGAGGTGTAGGAACATGAAGATAGGCCTCTGATCCATTAGAACATGCAAGACCTTTGATATACTCAAGGTCCTCTAAAGTATCACCATCAAAGGGCATACATGCATGTGCAAGGGGATGAATACAATCTGCTACAATATCCTCTAGAAATGGAGAGACATGGGGGTCTTTATGCATCTCCCAAAGTTGATTCCAAAGTGCACGAGGATAGTCAAGGTCTAATAGAGAACACATAGTGTCATAATCAACACTAGAACAAATCACACCTACAACATGGTTTACGATATTACCCCAAACTAATCTACCTCCTAATGTTGTTGGTTTAGGTATGATTCCATACAAATAAGACAACATATCTAGCCACCTAAGATGTGTTAGGATGTCGTGACGCCAAGACTCATAATTGTCCTTTTCTAGATGGACAATTGAATGGTAAATAGAAAAACCCATGATGCCTCCTCAAATAAAATTATCAAACCCCAAAAATCTCAACACATATAAAGAATATCAAATACAACCCTCTCCAACAAACAGATCCATCCCAAGTGCCAAAATATCCAAGTAATTGATCAAATAGTTAAAAAAACAAATAAATGAATAAAATTTACTTGGGGAAAATATGGAAATAGACTTGAGATCTGGATATATGACTCTAAGAGCTTTCTGACAATGTCTTTTTTGAAAAAATTAGTCCGGATGTGCAAGATATGGCCTCAGAAGCACAAAATTAAAGGTTGAATTTGGAGGCATGGTATGGAAAATTGGTGTAGAATTTAGCAAAACCCCTTATATATATGGATTGCATCAAAACCAAATTTTCAGCAAGTTATGGTTTGCACAGTTTTGAGCCCGTGTGCTCAAGTTATACTTGATATATTGAAAGTGCTCCATGTTGGCAAGAGACACTGCATAAGTATAGATAAGTGTTTGGGAGTTGTCATTGATGGCAACCTAGCTTAGAGATTCCATCTAGACTATATAGATTCATCCTACCAAAAGTATTAAGTCCAATTTTGCTTGAGTCTGGAAGGTGAAACACAGTATTTGACAGTACGAGAGTATCTTGAGTAGAACTTCATTTTGGTTACACATTTTTCTTTGTGGTGATACAGGTAGTTGATTGGATGTCTAGAGTAGATTATTCTAGAATCTTAGGCTCCGGTGTTGTCTTTCATGCAAGATTGAAGATCCGGTATTCAAAATTTTAGGAAGAACAATACTTTGTGGCAATAGCATGTGAAGATTCTGTGTGCAGATCTTGCGGATTGATTTTGGCGATTGTTTGTGTGTTCGAGGTTGTTGAGCCAACATATGGGAAGTGTGTGGACATTTTGTTTTGGTCCTCTTTTTTTTTTTGGATCGGATTGAGCCAACTTTGGTAACATGTTTAATGTTGCATGTTATGTGTTTTTGGGCCAGCATGGATTTGATCTAATTTGATATATAAGACCGATTGATTTAATCATTTTGGGAGATCAATGGTTATGTGTGAAGTGCTTATGAGCGATTGTGCACAGTTGGAAGATTGGTGCTCCAGTATAATGCAGAATATCATAACAGATAAGAGTAGTAGAGTAGAGTGTGATCATGTATTTTGTGCTTAATCAAAACTATACTCAAACATTTGTTGATGCTATTAACTAGTTCATGTTAGAGTAAAGTAATTAATTAACTTTACTCTCCTCTTAAGATTTCCCTTTATGCACATATTAGTCATTTAATAATTAATATTTAATTATTAAATGCACACACCTTAGGGTTAGGTTTTCCTTTTGGTGTTGATCTCCTTTATAAGGATTGATCTCTTGTATTATTCATATTCTTGATTCATTTTTCTCTGATAATACATCTTTTCACTTTGTCAAAGCCAAAACCCTTGTATTCATTCTCTCTCTTTCTCTGTGACAGGTTTCTTGCATGCAGGTTTCTTTGGGTTCTGTGGATTTGTATTTCTCAAATCCTACATGGTATCAGAGCCATATTGCTAGGAAGAAGAAGCATTAACGATTATTAGTAGGCAGATTTCTGAAGATTAGCATTACCATGGAAGCTGATGTAGATCTCTATTTTTAAATGCATGCATATTCTTCCCCTCATTTTTGCATGCTCCTTGTTTTTTTCCTCCTATATTGATTCTTTAAAATTGTATGTGCTTTGCGAACACGACATGATAAAGATCTAGAATATTTGGGGCTTTGTATTAAAAATTGAACTTTTAGAAATTTTATATGGGGGTTTTGCTTAATACATTTAGTATAGGTTTCTTTCAATAAGTTTCCTGAATAAAATAAAAGATTAAAGTTGCTATGCACTCTTCCTCCAATTGACAGCCCAAATTATTCTTTTGTTCTACATTCTTGTCTACATGAGATTCCAATGTTGCAACTTTGTTTGCTCCTAGAGATTCTTTCTAGCAAGATTCTTAACTACATGAGATTCCAGAGTCACATCCTCGAGTGCTTCCAGAGTTTCTTTTTAGTGGGACATTATTGAGCAATGGATATACAATAGCATCATCCTAATCGGAGGACATTTTGAAGTTCTTTAGCTTGGAGCATATTTCTGCAGATTCATATCTTCCTGTCTTCAGATGGTCAGTTTCTGTATTCAGAGACCGTGTACCTGTCAATTCATGCAGTGGTTTCTATGATTCTATACAATCCTGTTGCAGTGTGGATTCGTTTGCAGTTTGCAGCTTTCTTCTTTAATTTGAATAACGGTTAGGGGTTTTTCTCAATTGGGTTTTCTCCTTTCTTCTTTGTAATTGGGTTCCTAATTAGGCTTTTTCCAAGACCCATATTTCTCATATCTCTCCTTAGTTAGGCTTAAGGGGGGGTGTTAGCGCAACTTTGGAGTCTGTTATCTCTATAATTCACGGAGAGACTCTTGCTCATGCATAAGCTAACAAAGGAGTTATAGATTTTTAACTTCCTCTACCTACTTCAGTTTCATTTCAACATTTCATGCAATTAATTATTGGTCTTAAGAAATTCCATGCATCTCATGCATAATTTCTGCTCTTATGATCTATATATCATTTGTAATCATACAGATTTGTAATAATGAAAATGGTTTAATTGCTTTCATTTGTTTTTCTGATTTTCTCTGCAAGTTTTGTTTTTATTTTCCAGCTAGATCTTTTCTCTATTTTGCAGGATTAGCTGCAAAATTTAACATGGTATCAGAGCTGGATCTGCTGCAGCTTGTTCAGACTTTTGAAAGATTTTGAGATCCAGGTTTTGGTTGCATCAGATCTGTGTTTGTCTTCTGCTTTTTATTTTGGAATAGGGGGTATTTTTTTTCATTTTTGCTCCGTTTTTCAAAAGCGAATAGGCGTCGGAAAGGTGGTTCTGTGATCTTTCCAGATCTACAGTCTATTTCATCAGAAAATTCTTCAGGTGCTCCAAATTTTGTCTCAACCCATTATTACTTTCTATCATTTTCTGGCTTTCAGTTTGTACTGGGGATTAGTTTTTTGCATTGTGGGGGGGTGTTTTCTCTTGCTTTCTATTATTTACATCAGAAAAATAGAATATAAAAACACCACTACAAAACAATCAAACCCCTTCTGCATCTTCTATCTAGTTCTGAAAGACCACTTAATAATAATTAAAACATTCAGAGCAGTTGAGGCACAGTTCACAGGATGGCTGACAAGCCTATTGACTCTCTCACACTGCACAATTACCACACTTGGAAGGGTCGCATGATGACTCTTCTCCAGTCTAGAGGGTTATGGTCCTGTTTGGATGAGATTCAACCTTAGTTGACACGTCCCTTTGAGGTTATGCAGCACAATAACAATATGGATCAGGCTATGGGATTGATGGCTTTACACATTTCCGACAGTCTCTAGTTTCATCTTGAGGGTTGTCTCACTCCTCGAGCCATTTGGACCAAGTTTGAAGGACTTTTTGGTACTGTCAATGAGTTCAGAGCTTTGCAGCTTGAGGCAGAGTTAACTTCCTTGGTACCTGATTCATTTCCCTCTATTGAGGACTTTCTGATGAAGTTCAAACAACAACGATCTATCTTGCAGGGTTGTGGTAAGACTAAGACTGATACAGAGTGCATTTTCCTGATTCTCTCCAAGCTTCGGGGTCCATTTTAGATCTTCTCTTCGACCTTCTATTCCACCATGGATGCCTTGGGTGCTCGACATGTCATGCCCTCTTTTGAGGTCTTTTGTGATTGTCTGACTCGTGAGCAAGCTAAGCTTAAGCAGTTGGATTCACTTTCAGGTTCACAGAACCAAGCATTGGTAGCCCAGTCCTCCAAAGGAAAATAGAAGCAGAAACCGAAGCCTAAGAAAGATTCAGAGGCTAGTGAGAATCCCTCCAAGCCACCACCTAAGTTTGAACCAAAACCACAGTCCAATTCTAAACAGGGCAAATCTTCAAAGTCTGGTGAGTCTTCCTCCAAGACTAAGAAGAAATAAGGTGATCCTTGCAGTTTTTGTGGCAAGGAAGGACATCCTGTTTCCAGGTGTTGGAAACGTTTAGAGGCTTTGGAGGAAGCCATGCAGCAGCATAATATCAGTGCACCACAGCCTCCTTCACAGCCCACAGGGAAAGGTCATGCTCTTTCTGCATGAGCATTGTCCTCCTCATCCACTTGGATTCTAGATTCTGGTGCCTCTCACCATATGACACACACAGAGGATTTGGTCACCGCTCTTGCCCCTACCGGCACTAGACATATTACAGTTGGTGACTCAGCACAACTTTTCGTTCAGGGTTCTGGTACTGTTTCATTGGATGGTGGTTGTCTTCAGGATGTGCTTTTGGTTCCTGACATTTCGACAAACCTTCTATTCGTTTATCAGATTTGCCACTCTGGCTCTGGTAAGACAGTTGAGTTCTCACCTCATGATGTGGTTATTCGAGATCTTCATGATCCTGACTTGGTTGTGGCTACTGGGAGTGTGGATTCTGCATCTCACTTATATAGTTTTGATGGCTTTGAGAGTTCAGACACTGTTGGTTCCTCTCTTATAGCACATGCAGATTCAGTGAGCAGGCTTTGGCATGAGCGTTTTGGCCATGTCAATTACAGATATCTACAGCAGATGAGTACATAGGCACTTGTGATTGGGCTTCCACAGATTTCTTGTACGGATGGTGTATGTCGCGGTTGTGTCCTTGGCAAACATCATCGAGATCCTTTTCCTAAGGGTCGAGCCTCTCGTGCTAGGGCAGCCCTAGAGTTGGTACACAGTGATCTTATGTCCTTTCTGACTCCTTCCTTTTCAGGGGCCCGTTATGTACTCACTTTTATTGATGACTTCTCCAGACGTACATGGGTGTACTTTCTTAAGTACAAGTCTGATGTCTTTGACTCATTCAGGATTTTTAAGACATTTGTGGAGAAGCAATCTGGACTTTCTATCAGGAGGATACGCACAGATAATGGGGGGGAGTATATAAATCAGGCTTTCAGAGATTTTTGCACTGAGCATGGTTTACAGCATCAGTTTACAGTTCCTTACACCCCTCAGCAGAATGGTGTTGCTAAGAGAAAGAACAGAACCTTACGAGAGATGGCAAATTGTATGATACAGTCTCGAGCTATGAGTTCTTCATTTTGGGCTGAGGCAGTCAATTGTGCCAATTATATTCAGAATCGGATGCCCCATAAGGCATTGCGGCATATGACTCTTGAGGAGGCTTGGACCCATGTCAAGCCTGATGTTTCTACATTCTGAGTTTTTGGTAGTGAGGCTTGGGCATTTATTCCTGATGCTCAGCGGATAGCCATGGAGAGGAAAAGTCAACCACTCATATTTGTTGGCTACTGTGAGGATGTTAAGGCATACAGGTTGTTTGATCCTGATTCCAGAGAGGTCCTGTTTCGGCAGGATGTCCAGTTTGATGAGTGCTATCCTTAGATGGATTCTCCATCCCAGCTTCTCCCTCATTGCCTACTCCTTCCTCTTCATCTCTTGAGGATTACTTATCTCTTGAGGATGATGTAGATGATGATCCACCATCTCCACCACCACCAGTTGCTCCATCTTTGCCGAAGTGGGCCCGTGATACTGTTGATGCAGCTGGTTCTTTGGCAGGTGATCCTTCTGATACTCGTCGCACTCATGCTCAGACATCTGGTTCTAGTCTTTTGAGTCATGCCATTTCAGATGATCCTCAAAAGTTTTCAGAGGCGATAGGACACCTTGAGTGGGATAGGGCCATGGATGAGGAGTATTCTTCTTTGATGAAGAATCATACTTGGGATCTTTGTCCTCTTCCTAAGGGAAGAAAGTTGGTTCGGTGCAAGTGGGTGTATCATACCAAGTATGCTTCAGATGGTTCTATTGATAAGTATAAGGCCCGTCTTGTTGCGAAGGGGTTTTCTCAGGTGGAGGGTATTGACTACTCTGAGACCTTTGCTCCTGTTGCCAAGATGAATTCTATCTGCCTGGTACTTTCACTTTCCGCTTCACAGGGATGGACAGTGTTTCAAATGGATGTGAAGAGTGCCTTCTTGCATGGAGACCTACATGAGGAGATCTATATGGAGCAACCTCAAGGTTTCGTGCAGGACACTTCTTTGGTTTGTAGACTTCGACGTTCATTGTATGGTCTCAAACAAGCCCCTCGGGCTTGGTATGAGAAGATGGACTCTTTTTTGCTTTCCTCACACTTCACACGCTGTCATTCTGATCACACAGTGTATCTTCAGCGTCAGGAGGGTGATCTTTTGATTCTTGTGCTATATGTAGATGATCTCATCATTACAGGTAGCTCATCCTCCATGATTTAGAGTGTTCAGAGAGCTTTGATGGAGCAGTTTGAGATGACAGATCTTGGTCTCTTGCACTTCATTCTAGGTCTACAGGTTATTCAGTCTTCGGATGGGATTTCCATATTTCAGGAGAAGTATGCTCTTGATATGCTTCAGCGATTTGGCATGCTTGATTGCAAGTCTGCCCCCACTCCATTTCAGTCAGGTGTTGTTTTGTCTTCCACTTGCTCTACTCCTTCAGTAGACCCCACTTTATACAGGCAGTTGGTTGGCAGTTTGTTGTACCTGACACATTCTCATCCTGATATTTCCTTTGCGGTTGGCCTTGTCTCTCGGTTCTCCCATGATCCTCATGAGAGCCATTGGCAAGCAGCCAAACGTATTTTGAGGTACATTCGGGGCACCACTCATTATGGCATTCACTACACTTCAGGATCCCCTCACATCATTGGCTTCACTGACTCCGATTGGGCTGGTGATGTCAATGATCGGAAGTCTACTTCTGGCTTCATTTTTTGCCTTGGTTCTGGTCCTATTACATGGTCTTGCAAGAAGCAGTTTGCTATTGCATTATCATCTACAGAGGCTGAGTACCGTGCAGCAGTGTTAGCCAGTCAGGAGGTTTTATGGCTTCGGCAGTCGATGACAAAGTTTGGGTTTCCTCCAGATTGTCCCACTACTCTTTGGTGTGATAATCAGAGTGCCATTCATATTTCTCTCAACCCAGTGGAGCATCAGCGGACAAAGCACATTGAAATCCACATGCACTTCATCAAACAGTTGATTCAGGATGGTTCTCTCATCTTGGAGTATATTCCTACAGAGGAGCAGGTTGCAGACATCTTCACTAAACCTTTGGCATCTCCGTGCTATCTTTTGTTGCACTCTATGCTTGGGGTGAAGGAAGTTGTCCTTGGGGGGTCTCAGTGAGGCCTTCCTTCCTTCATGTTTTCTTTTCAGCATGTTTCTGTATCTCTTTTTGGAGAGGAGTTTTTTCCCACTGGGTTTTCTCCTTTACTCCGCTTTATAGAGATTTTCTTGTATTAGGGTACCTGATCAGGCCTTGTTGCCGGGACCCTCTTTTGCATTGTAGTTCCTTTGCTTTCTTCTACATTGTTTGTAGCTGCATTGTAGCTCATCTTAAGGGGGGGTGTTAGAGTAAAGTAATTAATTAACTTTACTCTCCTCTTAAGATTTCCCTTTATGCACATATTAGTCATTTAATAATTAATATTTAATTATTAAATGCACACACCTTAGGGTTAGGTTTTCCTTTTGGTGTTGATCTCCTTTATAAGGATTGATCTCTTGTATTATTCATATTCTTGATTCATTTTTCTCTGATAATACATCTTTTCACTTTGTCAGAGCCAAAACCCTTGTATTCGTTCTCTCTCTTTCTCTGTGATAGGTTTCTTGCATGCAGGTTTCTTTGGGTTCTATGGATTTGTATTTCTCAAATCCTACAGTTCAAACCCTCTTGTATCTTTTATAGTCATTTTGTAAGGTAGTGATCCTTTTGGGGTTGTATCCCTTAATGTAATGTGGGCAGTGAGATCTAGGCATTGTGCCTGAATGCATGTGCATTACCCTTATGTAATATTTTTATACTTCTAACAGTATATTAATATTTTGGGTTTGAATCCCACTGTGGTTCTTCCCTTAATCGGGTTTCCACGTAAAAATCTTGGTGTTATGGTGTTACTGATCTTTACTTTGTGTTTCAACACTTTACTTTTTTTCATTTGCATTAAGTGGTTAAAAGAACAGGTTACAAAATCAAAAGTTGCAGAACACTGATTCACCCCCATCTTAGTGTTCCTTGATTCAAACACTCCAAAAAGGCTTGCACATGCAACAAGGGGCTAAAAAACTTAACCCTTGGTCATATAAGGGCCCAGTGGGTGTTGTTGTCAGTAGGGAATATTCCCCCAAAATGAATATTCACCTTCTTGAATAAAAAATTCCTAGAATATACCTTTAGAAAATAATATTCCACCATCTTAATTTTAAAATTCTAAATTAAGAAGAGGCAAGAATATCCCAAGGGAATATTCCCCCTTAAGAGGACATGTGCATGTTGGATACCTACAGCTTGTAGGTACTACAAGTTGTAGGTGCAACAGGTACCTTAATTGATTTTTAAAACCTTTTTTGTGAGCATAAAAAATACTTTTTAAAAATATAAAAAAGAAAATTATGGCTAATGCAAGTGTAGGTACGAATCCATAATTGCACGAAAAACGTGCCTTCCAAAAATTCACCCAAAATTGTGTTGATCTCGAATGTTAATGATTTGACAGGTGATCTTAGAGTTTTTGGACCATCTAAGTGAAATGATGACCTTTGTTTTGATCTAAAGTACCTATAATTTTCATCTACCCTTGCCTCAATTTTGATGTCCTTGGCTAAATTGACCCAAAACTTAAACTGCTCATTTTTTGATAAAACGACAGTCAGTATTAAGGTTTTCGAATGTTGTGAATACAATGACAAAGATTAGATCCCTCAAGAATTTGGATAAAAAATTAATAGATCTACTATGGTACCATGTAGAAGTTGATGATACAACCACATGAGCCAAGGATCATTTGCAAGAAAAACACCTATCACATAAAAGAGACCAAGCAAAGATAAATTTTTATAAAAGGATGAATGAAAACCTTAAAGGCTAGATTAAATTATCATGCACCAAGTGTCACAAACAAAATGAATGAGACAACTTAAGCTATTATTAGCCTAATTAAATAAAAGGAAAAAGAACCTAAGTTTAGCTTAAGTGAAAAAGTAATTAAAGGACCCAATTAATTAAATAACTATACAAATATCCTAATTACTCCAACATTGTGTGTGTGTGTGTGTGTATTCTACCTCCCCCTCTCTCCCTCGCTATATCTCTATCTACCCTCTCTCTCTCTTCATCTTTCTTCATACCTATATTTATCTCTCTCTCTCTCACCATGAATATGTCTCCCTCTACCTTTCTCTATCTATCAATCTCTCTTATCTATTTTTATCTCTTTATCCCTCGCTATCTCCCTCTCTCTCTCCTTCTCTATATCTCTCTATCCTCTCTCTCTTTATCTCTTCCCCCTCTCCCCCTCTCCCTCTCCCTCTCTATCACTCTCCATCTCCCTCTCCCTCTATATCATTTAATAAGCTCAACAAAATTCAAAAAAAAAAATTGTGATCCACAAGACATGCTTGTATTTTGTGAGGCACAAAGCATGCTCGCATTTTATAAGGCATAAAATGCACTCACAATATGGATTTGTATTTACCAATCTATAACACTATTGCAATATTTTATTTTGAACATAACAAAATTGTAATATATATAAAATCATCCATTTGGCCACCTTTTTGTACATCATTTGCATTCACATGCCAATGCATAATTTTATAATTCAACTTGTCAAAATACATTCATTACAATTACCTCATTAAAAAAGCAATTCTCTATAGTGGAATAGAAATATTATTTTATAAAAGAGAAATCCTTGATGATCTTCCTTAAGCATTTACTAACCCACACAAAGCTCCTAGTTCTAGTAGCATTAGAATGATTCTCACTAATTTACTATAGCCTGTACCTTTATTGGATCAATTTGAATCTTTTAACCTCTTACTATATTTCTATGATAGAGAAGTGTTCTTTCCCCAAACTCATAGTTCTTATCATTAAGTGACAATCTATTCTCTTTTGAAATTTATAATAGTTTTTGGGATGCTCCAAAGGTTCCTTATTTATCTTTATATGAGAATATTATATATGAATATATAGTGACACAAGAATAAATAAGTAGTCTCAATACATCATCCATTAACCTCATGAAAGTAGTTGGTTCATTATGCAACCTAAATAGAACTACTAGTAAGTCACTAAATCATTTCCTTGTTTTATACATTAATTTTCAAGCATCTTGTTTTTAGATGAGGACTTGGTGGTATCTAGATTTCAAATCAAATTTGATCAAATATTTGACATATTACAATTGTTCCAAGAGATCATTGATCCTTGGTAATTGATACCTATTCTTGGTAGTTATCTTTTCAGGATCCATATAGTCTATGTACCTATTTTCCAAGTTACATATTTCTTTAATATCACCATAATTGAAGAACTATGAGGCAAGGTGTTGGGATTAGTCACTCGATTTTTAAGTAATTTATGATAAAAATGAGCTTAATTATCCTATAATAGGATTTTCTAGTACATTACTATGTTTGGAATAGGACAATGGAATAATAATTGGATCTTGTGGTCAATGGACCTAGTAGGTATTCCTTGGGATTTGAAAAAAATACTTAAATTTTTGTATGGGTTTACTGTAATTTTATTATTTTTCTTAGCAATCGGATCTCTTTATTTTCACCCAATAACAATAATTCAAACTAACAAGTAGCATAGTTAAAATGCTTGGTAAGTTTTACTAACCATAGAGGTTTGAGTTTTCTAACATATGAATGGATATTCACCCACACAAAACTAGTTGGTATTACTTTTTCCTCCTAAATAATATGAATTTATAAGTGTGCAAACCCAAGAATATCACCACAATCATCAAGTGGAGTGAAATCAGCTACTATCTACTCCATAAATTCTAGATTTATCACAAATCTAATAGCACAGTATTTTGCAATTTATATTTCTATCCCTTATTTTATCATTTCTATCCCTTATTTTATCCACCCCAATGAGTAAGGATTGGGGTGATTGCTAAACATAGGATCCTAGGATGCTAATCATTTTATATAAAATGAGAATTATACAAGCATATATTTAACACAATACATGACATATACATGGGGAAACCCCTTTTTAATTAAAAAACCATAAAGAATCCTAAATTATTATAAAAATTTACAAAAATGGTCTATTTAAACATAAACCAAACTTGGGGAACACTTCTTATTACTTTCACATGGTCAATAATTTCTTATGTGCATAGTAATAGAATCCACTATAAATTTCAAAAATTCACACACCCTCTCAATGAGAGATAACCTCATTATGTATAAAATGATAAAACAATTGAAGAAGTATTTGTCACACCATTCAAAAAAAAAAAATTAAATAATCAATAATCTAATAGTTATTAAATGGTATGTGATTTATAAAGCATATAATAAACATAAATTTTACAACCTTATATTATAATAATATATAAATATTATAAGGGTATGATCCCTAATAAAAGTATTTCCTAACACTCCCCTTTAATGTTAACTAGGGGGCATCGGTTATCAATTTTTATAAAATAAAAATATGAAGTACCCTAGTAATATAGATCTTCTTTGATAGTGACAAATGGGGACACAAACATATGCTAAAATGAAGAACATGTATTCTAGACTACATAAGAATAATCGTGTGATCATTTATAATCCTAATATCTTAAAAATGATGCCTTATATGAATTTTTTTTTTTATTTGATCTAAGACTCCTCAATCTAGCCTCCTCCATGTTCATTACATAGTGTGCATGTGGGTCTTATATAATACAATGCTTTCACAAGTAGAAGATGTACAAAGAGAATAATTTACAATATGTCCAAAGGACTTCAAATATAATATCTATAGGTATTATGTTATAAATGTTAGGTATTACATCCAATATTTATCCATTAAAAGGTGTCATTAACATGCAAACCCCCTCAATTGAATCACCTTAAGGGTAAAAATTATTTTTAAAATGGAGCATATAATTCTTAGTATTATAGTATTCTTGATAAGTCTTACATATAGGATTTAGCCATTGGGAGGTTTCATTGACATGCACAATGCACTTCCCCCTCGAAGATGTCACCTTAAGGTCAATAATTGCATAGAGGTTTGATATGTGATAGCAAAGAATCCAACTAGTTCTTCTTGGTTAAATTATATCTTCCACCTAATAATCAAATGAATTGAATTGGAAAGAATTTTTACGATGAAAAACATTTCCTTGACTAAAGTGCCCATGATCTTCAAGTTCTTTTATATTTCTATTTATATTGCTGGAAATAAGAGCCTTCAATATGAGTATATTGTCAAGTTGATTATCTTAAAATAAAGTAGCACTTTTACTAGTACCCAAATGAACTCTTCCATTAATATTTTAAGAAACATTGATTCTTCTAGAGCTACTTTTATATTATTCATTTGATTAAAAATGCATAGAAGGTATCTTGTTTAGGTATTACTTCATCTAAGTGATAGCGCTTGCACCATTTACTTTCAAGACATATTATGTAATAAATTTACTATAAATAGGATCACCAACATAGTTAGTAATGCAATATTCAAATAATTTATTCTAGGTGCTAAAATAAAGTTTATAATAGATAAAAAATTTGATGTACATTTGTCATTTTTAAATGTTCTTATAGTATTATGCAAACAAACTAGATTTAGGTTTTAAATATTTTACTAGTTGTACAATCAAAATGAGTTTGTTCATATTGCACTTCTTAAACTTAAAGCATTATATATACTTGATTGAAATACTTGTAACTGATCCTAGAATATAATCAATTTGAATGATAATATAGAGTTGATTTATTTGTAATAAATAATTTATTTCTGTATGGTATGCATATAACTTCTAGCCAAAAGATTGAGTTGGTAAACTCCAAAGAAAAACATCAATCACCAAATACCAATTTTTAGCCTCCATGAAGCATGGTATTTGGAATTTGACCTATCATGTTTTCTAGGTCCATTTATATATGATAGGAACCCTATGTTAATGTCAACTAGAACATTCCACAGGTTAGAAAAATATTTCTAAAATATATTTTACATTTTTCCTATGTATAGTCTTGTTTAATAACAAAAGAAGACTTAGTTGAAATTATGCATTATTTCATATCACAAGATAAAGATGGTTGGTATCAATGCTTTTAATTATTTATTTTAAGGTTTCACTATTCAACACACCAACAAATGTGGGTTTATAACTTCTAGAAGTGAGTAGGCTTGTGCAAGAATGGGACGGAAATAAGTATTTTCTCTATAATTATTTCCAATCTATAATTTGTTAAATATAATTCTTCTATATCTTCAACAATACCTAAGTTTTAAAAATATTGAAAGGCTTCAATTTTGTTAAGAGTTAACTATTTCTTCTTGGCACCCATAGATCATCTCAATAATTTGCAAAAATTGTGCCTGATATAGAGCTTGACATGGTGTCCTTGAGAACAATTATTTCATCAATTTCAACTTTGTCAATTGAAAGAACCTAAGGCAAGACCTTTAAATCACAATGTCCATGAATGTAGAAATATAAACATACCACAATCCTAATTACCATTAAACAAATCTATCCATTCTTATACATGTTTGAGTGTATGCTATTATTTGTATGTAGATCATTTTATTAGTTATTGAATTGGTCACATAATGGATGCATTGATATGGCTACTCGGAACTATAAACATAAACACATTGATGTATATGATTGTAGTATACACACAGAGGTGTAAAATGCAAAATAAAATAAGTGATTGGAACTAAATAAGTGATAAAACAAAGGGTACTTTTCTCTATTTGTAACAAAAATGAAGTGATCAAATTACTACACAATTATAACTTTGGATGTTTGTGTAAATTTGATAATTACTATGAATTTGAAGTAAATGTCCCACTTCATCATGATACTAAAGACCAAATTGATTGACAATGGTATCTTAATTCTATATTTAGATATTTAAGAGAGTTTGATTGTTTAATAAAACAAAATAAAGAAAATGTATAAAAGACTTGCAATTTTAATAAGATTACAACTTTTTAATAATAATTTATTGACCAAAAAAAAAAAAATTCAAGATGAATTGTTAAAAAGGTAAAACTTATTTATGAATATTTGGAATCATAAATATAAAACTCAAACAAATTTGTACCTAAAGGAACGTGAAAAAATCTTGAACCTTTGCTAGGGTCCGCTATGACAATGTCAAGATGGGAGTTTTGAAAATAAAGGCCATGAATGCGAGATATAGATAAGGCACATGAAGTATTGACGGGGGTTCAATCCATCAATCTATTAAAGCTAATTTTGGTTCCCAATCAATATATTGATTGATTTAACATCTCTACAAAACTACTTGAATGGAATAAATGACTTGATTCCTCATGACAAAGGTTTAATTCAAAAGCTTTGATGGGACCAAACCACATTTCTTTTGAGGCATTATGTCAAATATTTCATGTGCCTTGTCCTCCTTACATTTCACTGAGAAATTCATACATTTATTTTTTTTAAATTCCATACAATATTTTCTAGTTTATAAAATACTTAATCTATTTTTTTGTTGTATTGCACTTACAATCTCGTTTTCTAAACTAAATCATAAGATCTTTAGTATTTAGTTTTAAATTGTATGTTAGGAAAATATGATTATCATGAAAATCTTCTAAGATATCATTTATAAAAAAATGATTAATATGAAAAACTTTTCAAATATAACTTATAAAAATTGATTAGCATGAAAATTGTCTCAGATATCACTTATAAAAAATAATTAGCATGAAAATTGTTTCAAATATTACCTATAAAAAATTATTAGCATGAAAATCCTCTCATATATTACTTGTAAAAATAATTATTAGCATTTCTTAACCTACTTTGATACCATTTTAAAACTTAGAATCTTACAATACTAATCATTAAAAATAAAATGAGAATTATACAAAGATATATTTAACATATTACACATGTACAAGGGAAAATTCTTTTAAGAAAAAAGAATCTTGTAAAGCATCATTTCATTAAAAGATACTTACAAAAATTATCTAATAAACCATAGACCAAACCTAGGAAACACTTCTTCTCACTTCCACATATCTAATAAATTCTTGTGCATAATGATAAAATTCATAATGAATCTCCAAACTCATAAACCCTGTCAATGCGAGAGAATCTCCTTATACATAAGAGAAGGTGTGAAAAATATCTGAAGAGGTATTGGTCGCACCTATACAAAATTTTCATTTGTAAATAATCAATAATCTAATAATTAATAAATTCTTATGTGCATAATGATAAAATTCACAATGAATCTCCAAACTATTATTTTTCTACAATGAAAATGGTTTTGGGAGGACTTAGCACTCTCTCTCTCTCTCTCTCTCTCTCTCTCTCTCTCTCTCTCTCTCTCTCTCTCTCTCTCTCTCTCTCTCTCTCTCTCTCTCTCTCTCTCTTTCTCACACACACACACACACACACGTAAACCTCTCCATATAACTTTTGTAAACCTCTCCATACAACTTGTGTGCCTACCAAGTAACAAATTTGTCCTCGTAACACTTTATAACTTTGTTGCATCCTCTTTTCATTTCTTTACATTTTTGAATGGTCACCATCCAGCATCCCTATCCACCACATCCCACAATATACACATTGCCATCTAGCTACAAAAGAAAAACCTACTGGACAAACTCTAGCTTCCCTCAAAGCTCTCATCATGGTAATGTGCTCAAATGCTGAAACTTATAATGTGCTCAAATGTTGAAACTTATAATGTGCATCCTAATGTATGGTAATCATTGCCTTTTTTGACAAAGTTGCTTGATTTCAACAAATTTGATGTCATTTTTTGTGTTTCTAAGTTGCCACATCCACTAGGGGAAGGACCCAATAGTTGCCCATGTGCTCATGTCCCAATAACTGCTCACCCCTTGCCTACGTAACCCCCCAATTACTATCTTTAAACAAGCAATACGTGATAATTAAAAGCCCACTAAAATAGTCCATTTATACCAAGAGTTGTCCACTTGTACATCCAAAAGTTAGTGGTGCAACTTTTTTGGGCTGCATAACCCGTGATTATTTGGGTTGCATAACCCATTATTATTTGGGCATTTGTGCATAGGTATTGGTCAAAATATTTATTAGAGAATTGTGTATTGGGTTAGTTGTGTGGATTTTTTTCGTGGTTTTATGCACAATTATTGGGTTGTCTATAAAGAGGTATCAAACATCACCTATAAATGATCGCTTTTTGACCTTTGTGCGTATAACGAATCCTCCCACATTCATCACAACTACTCAAAAGCCGAAACAATGACTTTAAGCTTTCAAGTCGCATATGAAGAAACTCAAAAAAAACTATTGAAATCCTACATATCATTTAAGAGCTTAAGGTGTGCAAAGTTAGGATGAACGACTACTAAATCCTTTTCCCTAACACACTTATAGCTTTGTTTTGACACCTCAAAGTCCGTGTCTTAAAAGATCCTACAAATTTTCTCTGCCTAAATCTGAGGTTAGCATTTAAACCCACTTTATGCCTAAAATAATGGTTCACTAACCAAAATTTGATATTGAATATAACATAAACCATTGTCAATATATAAAGACATATCAACTCTATACCATGACATGACTCCTCCAAACCAATTTGACTTTATAACCATTATTAAATTCTTTCCTTTCATTTCATTTCAATGCAGATTTTGACTCTTTGGTCAGGGTACCCTTATTTGATTGGGAGTGACTACCCACCTAACAAGAAACCGCAGACAGCCCAAGGCAGCGTAACTATCACTCAAGTTGACATGAACGATCCTCCTCCGTTTTGACATGAACAACCACCCTCCACTTGATAATGCCCACGTGGGGGAGCTTTGAATGGTGCGATTATATCGGCCCTCATTTGAATGTATAGGCTCTTTAGTGCGTGGACCCCTCCACTCATACTTTCCATACTGGCCGTGGGCTTTTTTGGTCTTGAATTTCCACTCAAGCTGTCTTCTATTTATTGGCAAGGAGAGGATCACAATTTTTTGCGTTATGGTGGGGCAAGATTTTGCGTTGGAGGGTATGTCTTTTTTTTATTAGACACCTGTATGCTGTTGATAATGTTTAGCCGCCCTTTTGTCTCTTGCCTATTGAAACCCATAGGTCTGTGATATTGGCCCATAGTTTAAATGGGCTTTTGAGGGTCCAAGAGTGGCGGCTTTTATTATTATTATTTGATTTCTTTATGTTGAATCACATCAAACGGAAGTTAAATTGGAGCAATTATTATTTGGGAATTTTTTATTTTTTTTAAAATCAAACGAAGAAAAATTATATTATTTATTAAGTCAAGTGAACTAAAAAAATTACATTATATTGATATTTTTGCTAATATAAGAGGTTTTTAGATATGTTTATGTAAGTATTTTTTATATCAATGTTTCGATTATATTATTATTTCAATTATCATAAATTGACTTGTTTTCTAAATAGGAGGAAAAACATATGTAAAAAAGAGAGATAAAAGTCTTAAAAAAAGATATACGAAAAATATTAAATAATAAAAAATAGTATTCCTACAAACAAATACTCATGATATTATAATTGTTGGTGTAAATAATTATTCATCATGGATATTATTACACTTACTTAAGTTTACTTAGGAAATGCATTTCATAGTAGTTTGGGTATGAGACACTTGGGTGTTTGTGCCACATTGGGATAGTGTGTGTAGGAGAAATTCCACCTTTTATGGTGTTGATCTTGTTCTTACACTCCACATTCAGTGAGTGATCCACCTCATGTGGACTATTATATTATTTCTCCTACCTACCCACACCTATTTCCTACCTACCCTTGTTTCTTATTGAGCCACATGTCATGTTTGTGTGCTCACATATCCCTAGCCTTGCCTATATAAGCAAGCTCATCTACATTGTATGTAATTTGATATTATTGATCATTTTCTATTGATGAGAATACAGTTTATTCTTGTCCTATATTGTGTCTCTATTTTGTACATTTCATTGAGCTCTTGATCTTGGCAAAATCTCACATGGTATCAGAGCAATTGGGGCTTCATTGATTCGTCTTGAAGAGGCATTATTGCGACATCAAGAGGCAGATCTGAGGAGCAGCATCTTTTGGAGGTGTCCTAGACCAGATCCGACCCTGTCATTGCGTCTAGAAGGCCGTTTCCATGAATTTTGGCTATAAAGTCGGCCTATTTTGGTGAGAAAAAAAATTTCGCCAATTTTGCTAGTATTGTACGGATTTCAAAAAAAAATTATTATATTTTTCGAAAAAAAGAAAAAAAATTATTTTCTGAAAAAAAAATTTCGAAAAATTAAAAATCAAAAAAAAAATTCGAAAAAATTTCGTCAAAAAAAAAATTAAAAAAAGCAATTTTTGGGGGGGTTCGCAGACCCCCCCGTGACCTGTCGTACCCTGTAGGTCTGCAGCACAGGTCCGAACGCCCGCTAACAGGTACCTGCATTGTACCCGTCGTCGCCGAGACCCGCAGCAGCACCGCCCAACAACTTCCTTCGTACGCTCCCCAGCTCCTAGCGACTTCCCGGCCCACTGTCTAGGCTCCGCTATCGGCGAACCCTACCTGCGTACCCTGCTCGGCTGTCGCTGCCTTTCCCCGGGCCGCTCGTCAGCTCCGTCGGCGCCGTATTCTACCCGGCCTCCGTGCCGCCACCGCAGACCACCGAGCTCTGTGCCGTGCCGGTCTTCGCCCTCCGTGCCGGCCGCTACCTCTTCGCCGGCGACCAAAAAAACACCTCCAGCTGCCACACAGACGCCACGTGGATCACATAGGGCAAATCCGTACATAGTGACACGTCACCTCCGTACACACAGTCACCTGCGCCACGCAGACCTCCGTACACACTATCAGACTACCACGTCATCCGTACGACCTGCATAGTCATCTGCCACGTCAGCCTGTCCGTACATTACGGACGCCACGCAAAGGGATGACATTTTCGTGACGGTCATACGACCGTCAAATTTAATCAGGGGATTTGCTGACGTCAGCACACGTCAGCAGTGTTTGAAAATTTTTGGACCCCCCTCTCATTTGCATTTCTGATTTTGCAATTCAACTTCAGACGATGATATCTTGCTCATTTTTGCTCCTTTTTTCGAGCAATTTTTTTTGAAATAGGCTAGAATTTCATGCTCTCCAGAGTGGTGAAGAAATTTTTTGATTTTGATGCACTGATTTTTCAAAAAATGCAGTTTTTGGTGACTGTACCTGAGTAATCCCAGTTTTTGCAACTTCAGAGGCTTCGTTTAGGGTCATACGACCTCCTTTTCCAATGTCGTTTTTTTTGAAAGTGCGTATTTTTTCGTCTACTTTCACATGATGCTATCAGATTGATGCAATTGTAAGTAGAAATTGTACTTTCAGATTTTGGCCATTTTTGGCTCTCTTAGTACTTGTATATTTGCTTGAATCTTAGTTAGATTCATTACACTATTGATTGAAGTCTCTTGTATCTCATTTGAGAAGTTGTAAAATTTGCATCATAATTCCACTTTGCCTTGTTTTGCAAGTGGCTCATTGTAATCGCACTAAGTATAAAGTGCCAAAATCATCACTTTGGGGGGGGTACTTTGATTGGTTGAATTTGGGGGGGTGTCTCTTGTGCTTTTGTGCTCTTGTGTTCCTTCATTTTTGCTGCTATGGGTTCTTCTAAGTTTCCTCTCTTAACTCCTCATAATTATGCTACTTGGAAAATTGATGCATGGAGTAAACTTATGGAAAAAGGACTCACTCATTACATTGATGGAACTATTGTTGCTCCCGCTGATCCTAAGGTTGATCCTGTTGGTCACTTGGATTGGCTCACTAAAAATATCATGGCAATTGGTACCTTAAGAAAGTATGTATCAAAGGATCTCATTTTTCATATTGAGAAATGTACTCTAATCAAGGATGCTTGGCAAAAGTTTCAAGACTTGTATGGTCAAGTTGATGAGATTAGGGGATATCAAATTGATAGTGATCTCACCATGTTAGATCCCAAGAACTTTGATACTATACAAGATTATGTCACTAAGGCAAATGAGTTGAGGGCACAACTCAAAGATTGTGGCATTGATAAGAAGGATACTCAATTGATATTCAACTTGATAGGCAAGCTTCCACAAGAATATGCAGCATTTGTTTCTAGTTTCCAAACCCATAGGATGACAATGGGTTCAAGCTACAAAATGCCTACATTTGATGCTTTCAATGAAATGTTGATGATGGAACAAACTAAGTTGATAAGCATGGGCATTCTTAAGGCTTCTAAGTCTCAAGCATTAGTGGCAAATCAAGGGAACAAAGGAAATCAAGGAAAGGACAACTCAAACAAGAAGAAATGGCAATCAAAGCCTCAAGAAAAAGCACCATCTTCTCCAAAACAAGGAGATTCATCATCTTCCAAGAGAGATAATTCACCAAAGAGGGACAGACCTACTTGTGCTTATTGTAAAAAGTTTGGTCATGAGGAGCATCGTTGCCATTCTAAGAAGATTGATGAGCTCACACATATCATCAAAAAGCATAACATTGATTTACCTAAAGTCTACAAGAAGGATGATCCATCAACTTCCACTTCCTCACATTCAAAAGGAAAAGGGCAAGCATTCATGGCTTCTACAAGTGGGAAGACTCACTCTTTTGGAACAAGAAAAGGAAAAGCTCTACGTGCTACTATCAGTCATGATTCAGAGAGATTGCTTCTAGATTCAGGGGCTTCTCATCATATGACATCTTCACAGTCTATGTTCTCTACATTTGAGCCTTGCACCATGCCACAGATTTTGATGGGCAATCATACATACATGGATGTGATTGGGAAAGGATCTATTGACATTGGGGATAACTCCTTCAATGATGTGTTGTGTGTACCCCACTTGACAAACAATCTCCTTTCTATCTATCAAATCACACATGGTGCAACTAAGAGAGTTGTGGAGTTCACACCTGACTCAGTTTTCATTAGAGACTTGGAGACTAGAGCTATCTTTGCAACTGGGGTGGTTGATCATGCATCTCAGTTATACTCCTTTTCAGATTTTGTTGATGATGATCTCACATTTGATGATTCTACACATTATGATCACACTTCTTGTAATGGTTCAGTTTTTTAGGAGAACTTTGGACACTTGAACATGGGGATTCTCACATGTGAACCTGTTCTTGAGTCTTGTATTTCATCTCCTCATATTGATATCACATCACCTATTGCACCTGATGATGCAGATAGTGCGACAGTTTTGCCTTCATGTGATTCAGTGCAGCAGGATATTCATTGTCTTCCAGCTTCAGATTCATGGGATGATTACTTGACAGATATTGCAGGTTTGTTTGTGGAATCCTACATTGCAGATTTGGGAGACATCATTGATGACATTCATCTTCTCTTTGATGAAGGTGATCCTTCTTCGATTGTTGCGAGGGCACACTCTGACCCTCTTGTTCATTCTCTACATGATCATTCTTTCGAGGTTGACATGATTGTGGATACTTATGTATAGCAGTTGGAGGAGGTCTCTTTACGTTTTGAGGAGACATGTGAGTCTTTGGGAAATGTTCTACATCCATCTCCACTAGATCTTGGAGTGCCTTTTTCAGCAGTGTGGCACAGTTTACCACCTTTGGAGGAGGTATCTTTCAGCATCGACATGGGGACACTTGAGCAGTTTTCAGAGATTCCTTTCATCATGAGTTTTCTTCATACATCTTCCCTTCATGATTGGGGAGACTTCATGGATACACCTTTGGTTTTGTTTCTTCCTAAGGGGAGGAATGTTGTTCGACGTTCATGGAGCAGTTTCTTCATACATCGAGCTTCTATCATTGGTGCAGATTCCACATTGAGGGGAGGCTTCCTAGCTTCTCTTCTCCTCTCATATGGGGGGGACTTTTTCCTCACATGGGGTTTTGTCCTTCACATTCTTCTATCAGAGTTCTCTTGTATGTTTTTCATCTCTCTTTTGTGGGAGGGTTTTTTCCCATTGGGTTTTTCTCTCTTTCCCCACTTTGTGAGAGATTTCATTGCATTGGTTTTCATGCATTTGCATTTGTACATGGGTACCTAACATGGCCTCGTAGCCGGGACCCATCTTGCATTGCTTAGTTGCATTGTCGACTTAAGTGCATTCCCCTAAGTTGCACTTAAGGGGGGGTGTTGGTGTAAATAATTATTCATCATGGATATTATTACACTTACTTAAGTTTACTTAGGAAATGCATTTCATAGTAGTTTGGGTATGAGACACTTGGGTGTTTGTGCCACATTGGAATAGTGTGTGTAGGAGAAATTCCACCTTTTATGGTGTTGATCTTGTTCTTACACTCCACATTCAGTGAGTGATCCACCTCATGTGGACTATTATATTATTTCTCCTACCTACCCACACCTATTTCCTACCTACCCTTGTTTCTTATTGAGCCACATGTCATGTTTGTGTGCTCACATATCCCTAGCCTTGCCTATATAAGCAAGCTCATCTACATTGTATGTGATTTGATATTATTGATCATTTTCTATTGATGAGAATACAGTTTATTCTTGTCCTATATTGTGTCTCTATTTTGTACATTTCATTGAGCTCTTGATCTTGGCAAAATCTCACAATAATTTATGAAAATTATATATTATCTTCATATTGTTAAATGAATATTTTTATAATTATATCTAAAATCGAGTATCTCTAAATATGTATCTATAATATACCAATAGAAATTGTAATTAATATTTATCAATAGAAATACTATAATATGTATTAAGTAACAATTATAATATAAGATTACAGTAATATATTAGAGAAATTAAACATCAATTAGAAACTTTTTTATTAAGATATTCAAAAAAATAAATAGCTTTCATAAATTTTATGCATGTTTTTTGGTAAGGTAGCTTTGTAGTTACATGTTCAGTTTGTTCATTCTATAGTCTCTTATGTTCTTTGGATTTTGGTTGGGGATTTTAATTCTATTATTTCTCTTGATGAAAAAATTGGTGAATGCAAATACTTAGATTCTTCTCCATTTTTATTTTGTGAGAATATATATTTTCTTAATCTTTTGGATGTTAAACCAAGTGGAGGCAATTATACTTGGAATAATAGAAGATGTAGTGCGACTTCCATTTTTGAACATCTTAACAAGTTTTTAGTTTCTACTGATTGGATGGGGCATAATTTGATAACTGCTTCTAAAATTTTATAGTGGCATGGTTCAGATCATTGGCCTATTAAATTTGCTTCTTGTCTTTTCTCAATTTCTAAGAAACCACCTTTTAAGTTTCAATTAATGTGGCTTCATGATCAATCAATAAGAGATAATACAACAAGTTGGTGGTTGCAAGGCAAGCCTTCCTTTGGAATTGCAATGTATTCCTTTTATACAAGTCTTCAATTTGTCAAGTTCAAGCTTAAGCAATAGAAAAGACTCAATTTTGGTAACATTTTTTGGCAAAAGAGACAAGTGTAATAAAAGCTTAATGAGTTTACTTTTTAGATAAGAGAATTTGGTATGACTTTGGAAAGATTATAGGAGGAATTTTCTCTTTCTCAAGAGCATCATGGATGGGAATTGCAGAAGAAGATTTTTTGGAAGCAGAAGTCTAGGATTACTTGGCTTAAGGAGGATGATTAAAATACTTCTTTTTTCATAATTCGGTTAAAGATGGGAAAAGCAGCAATGTCATTTT
Organism: Cryptomeria japonica; assembly: GCF_030272615.1. Taxonomy (NCBI): domain Eukaryota; kingdom Viridiplantae; phylum Streptophyta; class Pinopsida; order Cupressales; family Cupressaceae; genus Cryptomeria; species Cryptomeria japonica. The sequence goes on from NC_081406.1 coordinate 196,133,383, forward strand.
CACTATTGTCTCTTCTCAAGGTATTCAATTATCTTCATTTCAGGGAATTTGTGATGAAGCTATTTATTTTTTTCTACTTTATCTTAAGAAAATGGTCAATTCAACGTAGTCAGAAAGAGTTATTCTTGATTCTATTCCCTTATTAGTTATGAATAATCAATTAACGGTGCCCATAACTCTTATGGAACTAGAGAACATTGTCTTTTGGATGAAGAAAGGTAAGGCTCCTAGTCTTGATGGATTTCCTATTGATTTTTTTCAAAAAAATTGGGATATTGTAAAATATGATATATTAGAGGTGGTACGGGAATCTCAATCATCGAAACATGTGCTCTAAGCTCTTTATTGCACCCTTTTAGCTTTGATCCCAAGAAAGCTAGAGCTAGTTGTTTTGATTTTTTCCGTCTAATAGTTCTTTACAATGTCACCTACAAGATAATTACTAATCTGATGATCAGTCGTCTTAAGAAAATGTTAGGTTTGTTGATATCTTCTAAGTAGGGAGGCTTTGTGAAGGGGTGCCAAATTCTTGATGGCATAGTTATCACTTTAGAATTTATTCATTCTAAGGGTTCTTCTAAGAAAAAGGCCATGTTTATCAAGATAGATATGTCAAAGGCTTATGACAGGGTTCGATGGTCTTTTCTTTTAAATATTCTTTCAATATTTTGATTTTGTTTTGAATGGATAGATGTGGATGGAAAAAGAATATATCTGAAATCTTATGAGACAAGATCCAGATTTATTTCAACATCCTCAATAGAGTACTTGCAAAATGCACACAATGTAAACCGAAATCTAAACTAAAAATACACATGCATGCTATAAACTACTCCATTGCACTTCTATCAACCAAGATCTTGTGTTAAAAAATGATGCTCTCAGAAGCACATGCACAAGAAGCTATGGTGAATGAAGATTTGAAATATGATGGATGCAAAATAAGAATGCTAGAATGCAAAAAAATGCAAAAAAGTACACTCCAATGCTAAATTCCTAGATTGCTTATAGATTGCTTATTAGGATTCATAAAAATGAGAGAATCCTCTTATGTAAACAAGACCTTAGAAAATGAAGGGATAAGATTAAGAGGTGAAAATATAAATGGTCGACTAGGATTAAAGGATAGGTAGAAAAATGATAAAATAATAAGAAGGTAGTTAGGTAAAATAATAAAATAATGAAGGAGGTAGGTATAGGAAAATTAAGAGATAAATGGCATGTGTCATAGAGTGAAAAAGATAATGAATTAATTAAATAAATAAATATTTATTTAATTAATAGAGGAAGTGGGACCAATTAAATAAATTAAATATTTATTTAATTTAGGAAAAAGATAATTTAAATAAATAAAATATTTATTTAAATAGAGAAAGGCTAAATGAATTAATTAAATAAATAAATAATTATTTAATTAATAGAAGACTTAGGATAAAATAATTAAATAAATAAAATATTTATTTAATTAAGCTGGACAATTTTAGGTGTCTACAAATATGTCAAAGGCTTATGATAGGGTTTGATGGTCTTTTCTTTTTAAATATTCTTTCAATATTTGGATTTTGTTTTGAATGGATAGTTTGGGTTATGAGTTGTGTGACTTCTTCATCCTTTTTAGTTTTGATTAATGGTATTCCATCTTTCTATATTCCATGCTTCATGTGGATTGAGACAAGGGGATCCTATATCTCCTTATCTTTTCATCCTTATTGTAAAAGGCCTTAGTAGATTCTTGACTCAACTGGAAGTTAATGGGTGCACTTAGGGCTAGCAAGTAGCTTCAAATTTTGATTTTGATTCTCATCTTCAATTTGTTGATGATATTGTTTTAATGTGATTTGCTACCATTTCTAAGGCTACCAACATTAGACAAGATTTGTATACTGTAATGTAGGGAAATAGGGATTCAGTAGTCTAAACATGTAATTTAGGAATCAAATCTAATACCATCAATTCATTGGAGAACAACCAATAGGATCAACTATAAACCCTTGGGAGAGTTGGGCACAATGATTGATTGTTCTCTTTTGATTTGATTGATTGGATGTGATTAGAGATTGAAAATGAAGGAACTAGGTTAAATGATGAAATATTGACAACAAATAGAAAAATTTATAGGCTCATCACATATGACTAAATGAAAGCAAGATTGAATTAGTATTGTAATTAAAATTATCATGTAGCACAAATTGCATCTGAAAAGCCATTTAGAAATGTTAAAATAAGAGAATGCATGAGCATGAGAGCATAGGCATATGTTGCACTATGTGTTGGATAAGTTATGTTTCTAGGAAAAGGTGCTTAACATAGAATGACTGAGAAGGATGATCCTCTTTTTGGGAAAATGTGTGTTTAAAAACTACTTTGTCCAAAGCCTAATTCATTGAAATAGATGAATTGCCTAGCAATTTTTCTTAATATCTTTCTTTGCCACATCTTAATAATATGACACTACATTATCGTATAGTAGATGTGCATGTAGATATATCAGGCAACACTATGGTTTCAATCTTGCCATTATTTCTAGGTAGTTAGGATCTTTGTGTTGGGTTAGTGGTTCTTCATGTTAGGAAGAACTCAAGGGAAGCATAATTTCTTTGTGGTTAGGCAGAAAATCACCAAGACCATGTTCACATCCTCAACTAGTAGATGGCCATATGGTTGGTGGTGAGAAAGGATGATTGTATTTCTATTTATTTGTATCTTATATATTATACTTCACTTGTACTAGTATTATCATGGCATGCAGACCATCATCATTATATTCGTAACTCATGTATATGTACTTTCTTAGAACAATCACTTGAACTCCATTGAAAAATTATAATTGGAAACTATAATTTGTAATTAAAAAAATTATATTTTTATGGAGTTTTTGAGGATAATTTATATTTGATAATGTGTTAAATGAGTTTATTTAATAAGTTATTTAGTTTATTGTTTAGGACTTTACAAGGGCCAATTGAATATTTTACATGATTTGATAACAAGGGAGGGAGAAGATGGAATAGGCATAAATGAAACTATCCTCATGTAGGAGGGTTATTTTCCCATACTTCATATTATCAAAGTCACTTGTAAAGATAGATTATTAATGAAAGAAGTACATGATGAATATAATAAAGAGATTCCCAAGGATTGGATAAGAGCCATTAAAATGGTCATCAAGGAATTAAAAAATACTTGAGAATATTATAGAGAAACATAATTTTGCAAATGCTTTGTTACAAAGAGTAGAAGAACTCATAGAATCCCTTTCATGCACATCTTGGAAAGAAGAGGCCAATTGTGAGTGATGTTCAAAGCATAATATAGGAAGTTAGGGGCAGATTTCACAATGAATATGCAAAGGAAACAATTGATCAAATGATGATCATCAAAAGGGAAATTTAGAACATGAAGGTAGAGCTTCCTCAATTTGAGGATAAGAAGAAGAAATTGAAGAGTTTTGGAAGAATTCGGGCAATAAAATTGAAGTACACTAAAATTCCTAATCTAGAGGATTTGAATGGAGTTGTCCATGCATTTAAACAAGCCTTCCTTGAGGTCATATCTCACCTATGACTACAAGCGTCTTTTTAATTAAATGTTCAATAAATTTTTAAAGAAAGATACTCATTCAATCTTGCCACACAACTGATGAAGAAGTGTCATTTCAAATCAGGCTAGAGCCCCCCATGCAACTATTTTATTAGAAAGACATATCTCACCAATCCTGCAATCAACTCTAAGTCTTAGTTGAGAAAATAGGGTTGAAAAGAGCAATTTTTTGCTTTGAAATTCATGCAGCTGCAACCCATTCCCAAAGTCCAACTTCTTCCTAAAATAATAGGGCACTTTTTTACATTTTTGGTATCCCAAATTGATGGCATACCTCTTGTACATGTTTTAGTTTCAAGTTGCATCATTGTTAGAGTAGTTTTAAAGTAGTTTGTTGTGGTTTTAATTCTAGCTAGACCAATAATCACGCCTAGAAACCCTAGCTATGGGTTCAATAAATGGGCATTGTAAAATCTATTTAAACCCTTCATTTTGTTGTGCAAAGGGTTGGAAAATTTTCTGTGAAGACATTATAGTCTATTTGTATTATAGATTTAGTGTAAATTGTTGTTGAACTTTGCGAATTAAATTCAAAACTCATATTCAAAATAATTTGGTGTTTGCACTTATTTTCCAAACAATTTCATAGTTGGTATTTATGATTGCATGTTTTCTTAGATTCAACTTATAACTTAGTTGAATCATACTTTGAGTGCTTGAAGAAGAATTTGCCTCATATGTCCACATGGGTAATAGCTTTATGATTCGATGAGTTATGAAAATCAATTGTTTCATTAATTTATTTCGATGATTGCACCATTTTTATATGAATTGTGAGATTCAAATTCATGTTTATGTGGTTTACTTGATCCAATCTAATTGTCAAATGCAACAAGATAATGTGAAAATTGTCATTACCTGAGTATTCTTATTTTTATTTCATTTCACTTCTCATAGCACTCTATACTCTTTTGTCAGTTATTTCATAATTGATGGTATAATAAAATACTAGAATATAATTATCTTACTTTCATATTCAAATTTGTAGATTCATCTTTAAAAATACCAAAAATATATAGTCAAATTAAGAGAGAATAAACACCAAGTTCCCAAATTCAGCTAAACTTGTTGAGATACCAGCAAGTGCCCCTTGTTAAATAACTACAATATTCCAATTGACCCATCCATCACAACGAAGACTTGGCCTTCAAAATCCTTGGAATGAAAATATCTCTTTTCAAGAGAGGAGATTCATCTTGAACCTCTTGTCATTGTTTGTGTTAACACCACATTCAATAGAACTAGCTAGAAGGAGGGCCTCTAAACATAGAAAGATGGAAAATATAATGGCTTTCTCACCCAAAGGTATAAGAGGATACTTTGATCCACTCCTAAGAAGGGGGAGCTTTTAGAACTCTCCCAACATCAAAAATTAAGTGTGGACAAGGGAAAATCCAAAGATGAGACTTCTTTAACACCAACACCCCCAATGAACAATCAAAATCTAATCATCCCTACACTTCTGATATAATCCACATTAAATGCTACCTAACCCATCATAGAATGGATTTTTTCATCATGATGATAGTTCACTACTTAGCTTAGGTCAACCTCTACATGAATTGCCCAAGACTGTGAAATATTTTTGTCCCAAGTTTGTGTATAGGAATAGGGCATGCAAAGGATGAAGAAGAGATGTTGGCAAAGTATCTCAATGGTCTAAGGTATAACATCCAATATGAGTTAAGTCTCACCACACCAAGGATGGTGGAAGAGTGCTACAAGCTAGCAATCAAGGCTAAGGAAAAGATAAAAAGGAGACAAGAGAAGCAAGCTAGAGGCAAAGGGAAGAACTTCAGGGGTAGAGGATCCTTTGGTGGAAGAGCACAATCACAAAAATCTCAAGGTGAGTCAAGTGGAAATCAAGATCAAATCTCAAAGTTAAGAGGTATATTTGGAGGTAGAAGACCTAATGGTAGAGGCATATTTGGTGGACAAGGGAGAGGATCAAATACCTTCTCTGGAAGATGCTATCAGTGCAATCAATTTGGCCATCAAGTATGGAAGTGCCCGAAGAAACAACCTTCAACGTCACATGGAGGTGAGAGGAGAACATAGTTGGTGCTAGAGGAAGACTATGAGAGTGTTAACTCTCCTTCTCAGCATGCTACTTCAGAGGTTGGAGAAAATCTGATGATGAGAAGAACATTACTCAAGGTTCCTATGGTGAAGGAGCCTCCACAAAGAAATTCCTTGTTCAGAACAACTTGCAAATCATCATCATAGTAAGGTATGTAACATTGTGATAGATTCTGATTTAATTTATAATTTAGTTTCTTTGGAGATGGTTGAAAAACTAAAGATGAAAAGGATTCCACACCCCACCTCCTTATAAGGTTTCTTGGCTAAAAAAGGGTCAACGAGTCTTGGTCAATGAACAAACATAGGTTGAGTTTAACATTGGGGGGTACAAAGACAAGATCTTGTGTAAAATCTGTTAGGCCCAATATGGAAAGCTAATGTACTGAGAGGGGAGGGGTGAATCAGTACTTCAAATATCTTCACTGTTATGCATAAACCACAAATTGTTGTAACATAACATAAAGCTAAAACAAATAAATAACAATCATACATGATTCACTCCATAACACATATATTTTGGTTACGCAGAAACTCTTGGTTAGAGAGAAATACTGCGGTGGGGATGGCACCCACAACTTCACTACTACAATAATAAAGGTTGCTCGGTTAGAGCTACATGTTCAGCTATTTCTGATAGCTTACCCTGTTAGGAGTATCAAAATCTTTAGATCTACCTTGCTAAAGGATTTTACAACACTTATTCTAAATGTTGCACCTGGTTAAAGGCTTTACAATTTATAGACTTTGTTAGAGTCTTTTACCCTGTTAAAGGTTTCTCTTACAACTTCAAAATATTACAATAAAATCTTTACAAATATCTGCAACTTTACATCTGGAATGTTATAGCAAATTCTATGTGCTCAAAATGAGATTACCTTGCTTATAGCATACCTCGGTAACCCATAAAGTAACTCAGTAAACCCTTCTGTTTACTTTGTTCTTTGACTGTTCTCTGAAATCCTTCTCGGTGACCTTTGTGTCTCTGTAACAGTCATAACACTCAGTGTTTTCTTGTGTATCACTCATGTCTTACTTCATACACCTCTATATCTCTATCTGATCTCAATCCATGTTGTATAAATAGATCTCTTATGTCGGTGATCAAGTTCATTGCTTCGATCTTACAAACATGATTTATCGAATGAATAACTATACAAAATATTTCATTGGTTAGATGACCTCAAAATCATACACAATCTTTAAGTGCAATTTCCAATGTGATAATGGTTCTATGTTCCTCGATCTTGTAACATGTTTTCCCATGTGTGTCTAGATTCAATGAATCTAGTAACACGTTTCACTTGGTGTATCATTGTTTTTGCTCGGTAGACATGGAATGTTACTCGGTAGACAACTCGATGAATACTGGGCTCTATGACTACTTTCTTCTATAACCAACTGCTCTGTGCATACCGACTGAATGTTTTGGTAGTAGTAACTGACTAGAGTATATAGAATGACTTTGGATATAAAACTAATGGCAACTATAATAAGTAGTAACAGTCTCCCCTTTTGACATTAGTTGAGATGTTTGACAAAACTACTTTCAAAGTCATAACTCAAAAATCTATATACTTACAAAATTTTGACAAAATTAACAGCATATACTTTTGTCAATGAAATAGTATATTCAGATATACTCCCCTTATCAATATACTGTACAAAACTCTGAGTTTGCATGCTCGATGATCAATATTCTGTACTTGGTTCTGTTTGGTGATCATTGCTCGGTGTACTGGTCGGTTCACTGCTCTTCTTGTCAAAATTAACTGTGCATATGAATACTTTGTTCTGCTTGGTATACTCCCCCTGTATACTACATTCCCCTGTATACTATGATACGACACTCACTCCCCCTTTTTGACAAACATCAAAACTTAGTTACCATTCAGTGGTGGCAACTGGTCAAAAATGGATTTGTACTTCGTTCTGGCATCGATGAAAGTGGCAGAGAGGGCATCCTTAACACTTTCCACGAGTGAATTATGAGCTGTAATGTCAGCTAACAGTGAAATTAGTCCATCTAAGGTGCTTCCCTCTTGTTGAGTGGATAGGGAGGTAGCTTTGTTTATCTGGTCTTAGACGGATGAAAAATGAGGAATTAATAATGTTTGAAGTGTCATTATGTCCATCCTTATCTTGTGCTCTTCATTTCTAAGTTCCAATTGTTGAGCCATGAGCTTTTGTAACTTTTTATAAAAATTCTGAATGGAATTTGGCTCAGTGGTCAACTTATTTGAGAGATCGGTGATCTCTTTCTGAATCACTTTAGTTTTATTTTTGATATCTTTAATGAATAAAGAAAATGTACAAAGTTTCAAAATAAATAAAGAATGTGCTTGAGTTGAAGGGTCAACTCAGCAATAAATTTGACAAGTTTAACTTTGCCAATAGAAATAGCTTTCTGTACCTCTTCAATCATTTTAGCAGTTAGCTCCTTGTCCTTTAACTTGTTCAAATATTCAGATGCATCTGCTCCAGATGTTTCTATCTTGGTTAGGAGTTCATCCAATTGAATGTGGATGGCGATATCTTTTGTCACTGTTGCTTCAGGTAGCATATCGGTTAAGATTGCTTTCACCTTCTGAAGTACTTTATTTTTCTTTTGAATAGCCATTTGCTTCTCCCGTTCGGCTTTGGCTTTGCATAGTTCACCAAATTCAATGAGTGCTTGCCCTTTTAATTTGGATATATCAACATTGGGCAACACTATTGGTTTTGACAAATCTAATTTGAAACTATGCTTTTTCATTTTCTTTTCTTTACCTTTCATCGGTTGAACTAAAATAATGGCTTGTGAGTCTTGGTGACCCTCGGTAGGTTGCTCGGTAGAGGCAACACTTTGGTCGATTTCTTTAGCCTTTGTAGTGTCCTTTGGTGTCTCTGAGCTTGGTGTCTCGGTTGTAACATTTTCAGTGCTAGAGGGAGCTTGAGAGGTCTATTCTTGAGAAGTACCTTCTCCTGTTGTTGACTTGTGACCTTATGTGCCTTGTTCTGTATCCTGAGGGGCCTCGGCTGAAATAGGCTGATTGACCGGAGGATAGGGTTGAACTTGTTCCAAAATTGATTCACTAGATACAAGTTGGGCATAAGCATTCCCTTCTATTATTTCATTTTCAAGTGCCTCGGTATCCATGATATCTTCATCAACTTGTATAGTGTCAGCAGGACCTTGCTCGGTGACATCAACTATTTCAACTTCAGCTTGCTCACCAGCATTCTTGATTTGAAAGATTTCCTGCCATTTTTCTTTGGTCTCATTCTCTACATCCAAGTAAAGGTCATTCATCAATTTCAAGGCTCTTTGCTTGACTAGGAATTTTGTGTGGCAGTTTTTCAGATGTTCGGTGATCTCATCTACTGACATGTCTGGGAAAAGATGTACCAGACTTCTTTCTCTCATCTGTTTCTCTAAGTCCATGGCATACTTCCACCTGTTGTCAATATGCAAATATAGTTCATTTGGAAGAGATTTACATACTTCCAATGGGACCAATCAAAATTTCAATAGTGTGCAGATGACAGCTTCTTCTATTTGTCTCTTTTCATCATCAAATCTAGATTCATATTTTACATATCTGAATTATCCAAATCCACCATATTGCTTCAGATTAGCACAAAAATTTTCAACACTATGTACATTTACCTTTGTACTCTTGACAATCTAAAATTTGTCTTTGTCTTCAGATTCAGTGTCACTAGACTCTTTAGTCAAAATGAGTCTCCGAGTAGATTTCTTGTAAGTTTTTGTTACCTTGGGTGTGGCAACATTCTTTGGTTTCTTACTCGGTGATGCAGCAGATGCTCTTGTGTTAGGTCGCTTTGCTGGAGGATTCGGTGATACTTTTGATGTATCATGTTTCTTTCTTTTCAAACTTTCCCATTAGGCAATTCGGTGCTCAATGTTATAGTTGGCTCTTGGGCTTCAGATTCCTCTTCGGTGATGGCTATAGTGCCCTTGATAGGTGTGGAGGAAGAACCTTCTCCAAATTTCTCCGTTAATAGCTTGATCATTTTTGTTGCCTTCATTGTAGCCTTGGGCACTACAAAGCTCATTTTTACTTTTTCCTTTACTTCTTCATATGTTCCATACCTCAGCTCGGTAGCATGCCTTGGTAATGTAAGAAAAGCATCTATCTGTTGTTGTGTGATATCAAAATCAATCTCATAACCCATAGGTGGCAAAGATTGAGTTCTCAGTTCCACAACATTAACATAGCAGTAATCAGTGTCCACTTCAAAACATATGTCATCCTTGTATCTCTTCACTAACTTGGGTGGAATTCTATATCTGTTATGCATCTTCTCATGAAACTTGCTGAAATAATCATCCATAATATCATTAAAATTATCACCTAGCTTCTTGATGAAGTCGTCAATTTGATGGGTGATTGGTCGGTGTAGCTCCCAAACAACTTTACCGACTGATGGAAAGAATTTCTCAAAATAGAAAAACATGCATACCAGAAGTGATCCAAATTTTAGTGTATTAGCCGAATTGTTCTTCTTTGGCTTCCTTATGGTATTGAGATTCTCAAACAGGTTTTTCAACAATACCTCACATAAATCAATTTCCATGCCTTTCTTCACAATTTTATATGCTAAGTTGACTGCTGCACAGGGTACACTGTTTTCCCTTGCAAATTGGAAGAAACAATAACATATTACTCTAATGGAAAACTTTAGCTTTGCATCAGTGACATTGTTCAATTTTAGTCCCCTGCAATCAGATTCTACTCTGGTTAAACTGATTAATTCCTTATGTGATATCATTTTCTGAGCTCGAGCATGATCATAAATAGGGTAGTCGGTGATCAAATGAATTATTTCCTTGGTGATCTTAAACAGTTGCTCTTCTAGCCACATGAAGTCATCATGGACTATGCTCAGAACAAACTTGACCCATTGGGGTTTGAAGACACGGGGATAGGTTAGGGCTTCGGTCAATCCCTTGATTTTGATGTGTTCATATTTGCTATCCATTTTACCATCGGTACACAATTCATCATATGTGTCTTTGATCTCAACATGACCTAGTTCCTCAACTCAACACTTAGTAAAGAATCTCACATCCTCGACTAATAAAACTCTATCCGAAATGAGTGAAAATGTAGTTTTGTCATCCGGTTTAGATGCAATTTTGGGAGTTAAAGAGTATTTCAGTGAGGGCTTTTCAATGTTCTCAACAACAATGGGCTTCTGGATCTTAGGTGCCATTGCAGATTTCAGATAAATACTAACAAAAGATCCTTAGGGTTTGAAGACTTTCAAACAATAGACGCTTTCTACATAGTAAATAATAACAACTTGATATGATCGGTAAACTATCTTGATAATGCATTGTGATTGATGTAAATACCTTTGAATTTGCTTCAGAGGAGGTTTGATCGCCTTTGATTCGCTTTGCTCTGCTTTCTTGAAAACTTGGTGAGTGAAAAATGACCATGCAATAGCTTTAAGTATTCATTCTACCTCATCGGGCTTCGTGCTGTTAGGTTAGAAAACACTAAATGCACTCGGTACCACTACTTATTTTTTATGCTTTTACCGAGTAGCCAGACTTCCTGCATTTACCGACTTGACAGGCTTCCAAAAGACTTTGATGAAATTTCAAGTTTTCTAATGCATCTTTAATTATGTAAATTTTGAATTAATGTACAAGATGAAATAGGAACTATTAAGATTTTACCTTTGAGATAATGCAGTCCCTTCATACCTTTACCGATTAATTTGGAATAGGTGCACCTAGCTCGGTAGATAAGGTGCTTTCTTCATTTGACACAATTTCCTTCTTTTTCCAAATCATCTATAATTTGCCTTTTATTTCCTCAGTGTCTCCTCTAGGTTGATCTCTGCAATCTCTAGCCAAGTGTCCAACTTTGTGACAATGAAAACATGCCATACCAGGATTTCTCCATGATCTTTGGTTGTTCATTCTAAACCTTTTAAAGCAGTTGGCACTTATATGTCCATATCTTCCACAACATTCACACCATATCCTTGTATTGTAATCCCATGGTACTGCAGAATACTGTCGGTAAGGATCTGTGTGAGTTCGGTAGCCTCTCATATTTTCTTGGTGTGTAGACCACATATAGTTTTTCTGCTTAAACCAACACTCCTCAGTTCTATGTCCATGTCTATTGCATTTTTTACAAAACCCTATGAATTTTGCCTTCTTATAATTGCTAGTAGACTTTGTCCTACATTGGTTAGATGTGTGACCATATTTGTTGCAATTGTGACAATAAACATTAGACCTAGTGACATTCGGTTGCTTACCTTTTCTGATTTGGCACATGTTAGTAGTGTGACCTAGTTTTCCACAATAGTTGCAAACATGCTTCTTTCCTTTGATATTCTTCTTATTTACAGCTTGCTTTGATGATTCTCCTTTCTCGGTTGTATGAATTCCCTTCTTGATAGAGTCTTTTCCTTTGCAACCGAGTCCTACTTCTTTGTTGGGTCTTCTTGTATTCAGTTGCTCATCCAACATCTTTGATGCTTCATAACTCTTTTTTAGTGTTTCCTTGGATTTATTTTCTATTTCAAGTTCATTGGTCAACCTTGATACTTCAGGTTTCAATGCTTGATTCTCATCATCTTTCAGATTTGCTTCATGATGTGCATAGCCCAATTGATCTGACAGATTTTGTTGAATCCCAGTCAACCTTGTGATTTCATCATTCTTTTCAGATACTAATGCTTCAAGCTATTGTTTTTCTCTTTCTAGAACTCTTACTTTACCTTCAGCTATCCTTAATGCATCAAGATTCTCAGTCATCTTTGTGCTGAAATGTTCATGTCCTCTTTTCATTGCTTTTAGCTGATCAGTCAGTGCTTTGTTCTTATCCTTTAGTTCTTCAATCATCTCTTCAATCTCTTCGGATATACTGTTCTCGGATGATGTTTCAATTTGTTCCACTAACTCTTGAGAGTCCTGCAAATCATCAGAAAATCTCCTTCTAACTTTCAATGATTTTTGCATTTGTCTTTGCATGTCTACAATCACTTGATTAGCATGATCCAACTCTTCTTGCAGATACACAATTTTTTGAGATTGTTTATAGCCTTCCATTGATAAGATCCTCTTTAGGTTGTTAAACCCTTTTCCAAGATTCAAGCTCTGACACCAATTGTTAGGCCCAATATGGAAAGCTAATGTACTGAGAAGGGAGGGGTGAATCAATACTTCAAATATCTTCACTGTTATGCATAAACCACAAACTGTTGTAACATAACATAAAGCTAAAACAAATAAATAACAATCATACATGACTCACTCCATAACACATATATTTTGGTTACGCAGAAACTCTTGGTTAGAGAGAAAAACTGTGGTGGGGATGGCACCCACAACTTCACTACTGCAATAATAAAGGTTGCTCGGTTAGAGCTACATGTTCAGCTATTTCTGATAGCTTACCCTGTTAGGAGTATCAAGATCTTTAGATCTACCTTGCTAAAGGATTTTACAACACTTATTCTAAATGTTGCACCTAGTTAAAGGCTTTACAATTTATAGACTTTGTTAGAGTCTTTTACCTTGTTAAAGGTTTCTCTTACAACTTCAAAATATTACAATAAAATCTTTACAAATATCTGTAACTTTACATCTGGAATGTTATAGTAGATTCTATGTGCTCAAAATGAGATTACCTTGCTTATAGCATACCTTGGTAACCCATAAAGTAACTCGGTAAACCCTTCTATTTACTCTGTTCTTTGAATGTTCTCTGAAATCCTTCTCGGTGACCTCTGTGTCTCTGTAAAAGTCATAACACTCAGTGCTTTCTTATGTATCACTCATGTCTTGCTTCATACACCTCTATATCTCTATCTGATCTCAATCCAAGCTGTATAAATAGATCTCTTATGTCAGTGATCAGGTTCATTGCTTTGATCTTACAAACATGATTTATCAAATGAATAACTATACAAAATGTTTCATTGGTTGAATGACCTCAAAATCATACACAGTCTTTAAGTGCAATTTCCAATGTGATAACGGTTCTATGTTCCTTGATCTTGTAACATGTTTTCCCATGTGTGTCTAGATTCAATGAATCTAGTAACATGTTTCACTCGGTGTATCATTGTTTCTGCTCAGTAGACATGGAATGTTACTCGGTAGACAGCTCGGTGAATACTGGGCTCTATGAATACTTTCTTCTATAACTGACTGCTCTGTGCATACCGACTGAATGTTTCGGTAGTAGTAACTGACTAGAGTATATAGAATGACTTTGGATATAAAACTAATGGCAACTATAATAAGTAGTAACAAAATCATCCTAATGGATGTTTGTCACATGTTGCTAGGAAGACCCTAGAAGTATGACAAAAAAGCCAAGCATGATGGGTAGAAAAAAATATATGTAACTGAAAAAGAAGGAGTCTCTTTTACCCTCACCCCTTTTCAAGATGAAAATGTAGATACACAAGTTGGTTCAAGTGTCATGTTGGTTGGGGAGAAATAATTATTCAAAACCATGAAAGAGGAAGGTGGACAAGGGTATACAATCATAATCAGACCCAAATCTATTATGACAGCAACAAAACTTGAGGATGTTCCCAAAGAAGTGCAAATTTTGTTGAATAAGTATCAAGACATAGTTGTTGATGAGATCGCTAGTTCTTTTCCACCTATGAGAGAAGTGAGCCATCACATAGATCTTATACCTGGTGCAACCCTACCCAACAAACCTACATACAAGATGACTTCTAAACAGAATGAAGAGATAAGAAGAAAAATCCAAGAGCTGCTAGATAAAGGCCTAATAAGGGAAAGCCTCAACCCATGTGTAGTCCCAACCATTTTGGTACCTAAAAAAGGTGGAGATTGGAGAATATGCACTAATTCAAGGGAAATCAACAAAATCACTATAAGGTCTAGGTTTCCAATACCTAGAATGGAGGATTTGATGGACTGTTTAGGAGTAGCTTGTTACTTTTCAAAATTAACCTTAAAAGTGGCTATCATCGTATTAGGATAAGAGAAGGGGATGAGTGGAAACCAACTTTTAAAACCAATGAGGGTTTGTATAAATGGATGGTAATGCCTTTTGGGCTTTCAAATGCACCCAACATATTTATGAGACTAATGAATGAAGTTTTGAATCCTTTCATAGGAAAATTTGTTGTTGTATACTTGGATGATATTCTTGTGTTTAGCAAAACTAAAGAGCAACACTTGTAGCATTTGGACATGGTGTTGAAGAAATTGAATGAAGAAAAGTTGATGATAAACCTCAAGAAGTCTGAATTCGTGAAGGAGGAACTATTGTACCTTGGTTTTCTGATCTCTAAGGCCTCTTTGAAGATGGACCCCAACAAAGTAGAAGGAACTCTCAGTTGGCCTACTCCAAAATCAGTAGGGGAGGTAAGAATTTTTCATGGATTGGCTAGTTTCTATAGGAAATTTGTAAAGAATTTTAGTCATATATGTTCTCCAATTATTGATACCATCAAGGGGGATAAGAGGAAGAGGTTTATTTGGACTGATGAAGGAGATAATTTTTTTCAATATCTAAAGAATATAGTGGTACAACAACCCATCTTAGCATTGCCTTATTTCAACAAGGTCTTCACCATAGAGTGTGATGCAAGTGGGTATGCAATTGGGGAAAACCCATTGCCTTCTTTAGTGAGACGCTTATGAAGCTAAGAGGATGTACTCCTCTTATGATTTGGAATTATATGCCATGGTACAATCATTGAAGAAATGGAGACACTATCTCCTTCCTAAATAATTCATTGTTTTCACTGACAATCATGCTTTGTAGTTTCTTAACAATCAAGACAAGTTGAGCCACAAACATGAAGTGGGTGAAGTACATACAAAGCTATACCTTCACGATAAAGAACAAAAAGGGGAAGTCAAACAAGGTAGCGGATGCTTTGATCATGAGGACAATGTTGGTGCAAGAAGTTCAACTTCAAAGTGTTGGTATTAATACCTTGAAATGTATGTATGTATGGAGGTGATGATGACTTCAAAGACATCTATGTTGTTTTTAATTAGTTTAATGATGTTTTTCATGAGGAATATTCTGATTTTCTGTTGCAAGATGAATTATTGTTCAAAGGGGCTCACTTATGCATTCCCAAGTGCTCATTGAGGACAAATCTAATTAGGGAGAAGAATTATGGCAGTTTAGGTGGTCATTTTTGTGTGTATAAAACCTTGGAGCAGATGAGGAGATATTACTATTGGCCAAAAATGCAAAGTGACATCCGAAAATTTGTGGAAAAGTGTGTAATCTGCCAAAAAGCCAAGGGTAGTAGTACAAACTCAGGTCTTTACCAACCCTTACCAGTCCCAAATAGGCCATGGGAGTCCATTTGTATGGATTTTGTGTTAGGATTTCCCAAAACACAAAGAGGTCATGATAGTGTGTTTGTTGTTGTTGACCGGTTTAGTAAAATGGCACATTTCATACCATGTAGGAGCACTAATGATGCCTCACATATTGCAAGCTTGTTTTTTAAGGAAGTGGTAAGGATTCATGGGCTACCATTGACTATAGTTTTAGATAGGGACTCAAAGTTTGTAGGTTACTTTTGGAGGACCCTTTGGAAAAAGTTGGCTACAAAATTTACCTTTAGATCTGCCTATCATCCATGAACGGATGGGCGGACTAAAGTAGTCAATTGATCACTTGGAAATCTACTTAGATGCCTCACAAAAGAACATGCACAACAATGGGACTTGGTTCTTCCATAGGCTGAATATGCATTCAATGATTCCATCACTAGAAGCATTGGTAGAAACCCATTTGAGGTGGTTTATGGTATGAAACCTAGAGGAGTTCTTGAGCTCAGGGATTTGAGTGGCATGGAGAGGAGTGCAAAGGGAGAAGAGTTTTCATTGGCCATGAATGACATACATGAGTAGGTGAGAAAGAATCTCAAGAAGACTGGTGAGAAGTATAACATGCAGGTTTGAAAAGAAGAGATGTTCAATTCAAGGTGGGAGATCTGGTTTAAGTACATTTGAAGAAGGAAAGGATATCAAAGGGAAAGTACACAAAGTTGTAGATGAAGAAGAGGCCATATAGGGTGGTCCACAAGTTTGGAGCCAATGCTTATGAGATAGATCTCCCTCCTAGAGTGGCTATCTCACCAATTTTTAATGTTTCTGACCTCTATATTTTTAAAGGATCTATAATTGTAGGTGCCAATGCATGTCTATTAGGAGATCCAAATGTAGATTGGTCAAGGATTTACCCCCAAGTGAATCATTGAATCTTGAATCCATCTTAGACCAAGGAAGCCAAGAGAACTAGGCACAAGGTGTACAATGAGTACCTCATGAAGTGGTTGTTGGTATTTTGGTATGGTTTTGTCATTGATGTCAACACCTACTGAATACACCTACTTTGGAGATCCAGCAACATTCACCAGCAAGCAGTAATCTGTGCAATAGTTACTGGTATATGATTCACCGATAGGATATATTGTTCACCGGTATCTGGAATGACATGGAAGACACTTGGCAATGTCAAAGACATCGTGTGGACACTTTATTTTGAAGTAATAATCATTGGTATATTCATATTTGCATATTTGTTTTTACCAGCAAATAGGTCCAGGTTATCTATGGTTACACCGGCAGGTTTATCTTTTCCAGATCAGCATGGCACGCTATGGAGATGATTTATTATTGTTGTAAATACATTAAGCTGACATGTTTAATCAGTTATTGCATTGGATATTATATTATTTGTAAAATGTTTTTATTGTAATATCTTGTAGAGCCGACCAACTAAAATTGGTCTTAGGGTATGTTATAAATGTAAGATCTTATTTGTAAGATCAAGTGTGGAGTGCAAAAAAGAATTAAGTGAAGGTATATGCAAGATCAAGTAGAGGCATACACGAAGACATCATTTGAAGGTGAAGTTAGGTTTTTGTAGAAGCATATCAGCATTACACCGGTACTGAATCCAGCATATGAAGATACTATTTTGTGCAGTACATTCTTATTGGATTTAACCATCCAACTATAGTCAGTGTGACTCCCATTTGTGATTGAGCGGTGAGCTCTAGGCTATTGGTCTTTCTGCATGTGCAAACCCCTTTTGTACACTTACTATCTGCAGTAGTATCATCTGATTGTGGGTAAGGTTTCCCACCGTGGTTTTCCCCCTTACAAGGTTTCCACATACAAATATTGGTGTCATGTGTTGTGGATGACTTTATGTTTATGTTTCATGCATTAATCCTTACCGGTATAGCAATTTACTGTTAACACTGTTTACCGGCATACTTAACTGGTTTACCAGTATTAAGCATTAAGTTGGTTAATTAGTTTTTGGTTTGAATTTATTAGACAACTGATTCACCCCCCCCCCACCTCTCAGTTGTCTCCGGGACCTAACAATTGGTATCAAAGCCTAGTCCTCTTTTTGCAGAAGTTTAACAACTTGAGGAGATCCAATGTCTACTAATTATTTCAAGAAGGACAATCCTAAACTTGATGGAACCAACTATGGGATATGGAAGATCAGAATGGAGACACATTTGAATTGCATCGGTAAAGACATCTGGGAAGTTACTAAGAATGATTATACTGCTATTGTAGCTGGTCAACCTACTCCAACTACCTTAGCCAAAGATGAAGAAAATGATTGCAAAGCAAGAGAAGCACTCTTGAGTGCATTATCAGATCAACAAATCATGGGATTATCAGATAGGTCTACTGCTAAAGCTATTTGGGATCATTTGGAAACACTGAATGAAGGAGACTCCACAGTCAAAATTGCAAAACTTGAAAGCTTCCGAGTCAGGTATAAACATCTGAAAATGGAAGAAGATGAAAGGATTTCTGCTTATAGGGAAAGAGTAAATGAAATTGTTTTGGGTATCAATTGTTGTGGAGGAACCTTGAGTGAGGATGAGATTGTTTCAAAAATCTTAAGAGGTTTGCCACCGGCATATAAAATGAAGATTACTGCTATAAATGAGTTGAGAACAATGCCTAATACATCAGTAACTAGGGATACATTGTGTGAGATTTTGCCAAGATCAAGAGCTCAATGAAATGTACAAAATAGAGACATAATATGGGACAAGAATAAACTGTATTCTCATCAATAGAAAATGATCAATAATCAAGATTACATTAGTTACATACAATGTAGATGGGCTTGCTTATATAGGCAAGGCTAGGGATATGTGAGCACACAAACATGACATGTGGCTCAATAAGAAACAAGGGTAGGTGGGAAATAGGTGTGGGTAGGTAGGAGAAATAATATAAAAGTCCACATGAGGTGGATCACCCACTGAATGTGGAGTGTAACAACAAGAGTGGAGTGTAACAACAAGATCAACACCATAAAAGGTGGAATTTCTCCTACACACACTATCCCAATGTGGCACAAACACCCAAGTGTCTCATACCCAAACTATTATGAAATGCATTTCCTAAGTAAACTTAAGTAAAGTGTAATAATATCCAAGATGAATAATTATTTACACCAACACATTGATTGGAAAACTTTCAGCTTTTGAAATTGAGGAGTTTGGTCCTGTTGCTACTATAAAGACTGATTTGGCCTTTAAAGCGTCAACATCATCTGCTCCATCATTTGACAAATCAGACTGGAGAGCCTTTTATGCAAAAGAACTTGAAGAAACAAGAAAGGAGAATGAAGAGCTTGAAGAACTTGAAGCACTATTTGCAAGGAAAATGCCAAAAGGTCCAATTGGAAGTAAGTATGAAGGTAAAGCACCCTTTAAATGTTTTAACTACAATAAGATTGGTCATATGGCTTCAAGATGCCCTGATAGACATGCTAGACTAAGAGAAGAAACTAGAAGAACATACAAGCCTAATCCTAAATATCAGAGATACAGATTTAAGAAGAACAAAGATAAATCTTGTTACATTGCTGATGAAGGTGTGACTGATGATTCTGATGAGGATCCAGCAGACAATGGATGGGTTTTTGTTGCTATAATAGAAGATCAACCGGCACCTATTTCTCAACCGGTAGAACAAGCCCTAGTAGCTAAAGTTGAATCAAAGGATGAATGGATTATTGACTCGGGATGCTCACATCATATGACTGGAGACAAAGGTAAATTCTTGAACTTTCAAGAATACAATGGAGGTTTAGTAAGATTTGGATATGACAAAGCCTGTTCAATCAAAGGTAAGGGTTCAATATCTCTTGGTGGTAAACATAACACTGACAATGTCTACTATGTTGAAGGATTAAAGCATAATATTTTAAGTGTTGGTCAATTAGTTGAGAAGGGTTTTCAGTTACAATTTAAAAATGGAAAATGCAAAATCATGAATAGAACTGGTTTGGAAATTGCAACCGGTAATCAGACTAGAGATAATATCTTTCATTTGAATAACAGTGAAAAGGCATGCTTAATTGCACATATAGATGAAAGTTGGTTATGGCATAAGAGACTATGTCATGTAAATTTTGATTGTATGGTAAAAATCAGTACTTCTAAGGCAGTTAGAGATCTACCTAAAATTGTGGAACCTCAAAACACAATTTGCAAGGAATGTCAATTTGGAAAACAAGTTAGAGCTAGTTTCAAAAGTATTCCAGAAAAATCCAATAATGCTCTTGATTTAATTCACACTGATTTATGTGGTCCAACTAGAACTAAAAGCTTACAAGGTGATAGATATTTCATGCTAATTATTGATGATTATTCTAGAATGTGTTGGGTTACTTTTCTCAGAGAAAAATCAGAAGCACTTGGGAAGTTCAAACTATTCAAAGCAATGGTTGAAAATGAAACCGGTAAGAAAATCAAATGTTTAAGATCAGATCAAGGAGGAGAATTCACATCTAAGGATTTTAATACATTCTGTGAAGTGAATGGAATCAAAAGACAGTTATCAGCACCTCGGACACCACAACAGAATGGAGTTGTTGAAAGGAAAAATAGAACTATCTTGGATGCAGCAAGAAGTATGTTATCAGAAGCAAATCTACCACATGTGTACTGGAGAGAGGCAGTAAGCACTGCTGTCTATAAATTCAACAAAGTTCACATCAAAGGTGAAACCGGTAAGACCCCTTATAAACTATGGTTTGGTAATATTCCTACTCTTAAGTATTTCAGAATTTTCGAAAGTAAATGTTATATTAGAAGAGATGAGTATATTGGAAAATTTGATCCTAGAAGTGATGAAGGAATATTTCTTGGTTATTCATCTAAGAGCAAGGCATATAGATGTTTTAATAAAAGATTGCAGAAAATTGTTGAGAGTACAAATGTAAAGATTGATGAACAATTCAGAGGAACTTCAAGATATATAGACTCTGAACCAGCAATAGAAGTCATGACAAATGAACCTACACTAAATCTAGCGGTACAGAATGAAGACCCAGTTACCCCGGTATCATCAGAGGATTCCATAGTAATTGAAGAACAACAGCAAACTAAGACACCCTAGTATGTAAGATTGAATCATTCTGAAGATCAGATGATTGGAAACAAATTTAAAGGAGTTATGACAAGAGGAAGATTGGCAAATGAAGAGGTATGTCTTATTTCTCAAATTGAACCATCATCTATCAATGAGGCATGTGAAGATAAATTTTGGATTAAAGCTATGGAAGAAGAATTAGGACAAGTTGAGAAAAATAATACTTGGACATTAGTTCCCCAGCCTAAAGATAAAAATGTAATTGGAACCAAATGGGTATTTAGAAACAAACTTAATGAAGATAGTAAGGTTGTCAGAAATAAAGCAAGACTAGTGTGTAAGGGATATTCTCAAAAAGAAGAAGTTGATTACAATGAAACCTTTGCACCAGTAGCCAAAATTGAGGCAGTTAGATTATTCTTGGCTTTTGCAACTCACAAGGATTACAAATTTTATCAAATGGATATTAAATGTGCATTTTTGAATGTTGATCTTGAAGAGAAAGTTTATATTAAACAACATGATGGATTTTCTTTGATAGATAACAATGACATGGTTTGTAGGTTAAGAAAAGCTCTGTATGGATTGAAACAAGCCCCAAGAGCTTGGTATGCAAGATTGGATAAGTATCTTTTAAAGATTGGTTTTACTAAATGAAATGCAGATAGCAATTTATATTACAAAGTAACTAATGATGACATCTTGATTATTGAAGTATTTGTTGATGATATAATCTTTGGAGGAGAAGATGGATTATGTAAAGAATTTTCTCTTGAAATGCAGCAAGAATTTGAAATGTCTATGATTGGAGAAATAAAATTCTTTTTAGGATTGCAGATTTAACAGACTAATAAAGGTATATTTTTGAGTCAATCCAAGTACTTGAAAGAACTACTTAAAAAATTTGGGATGGAAAACTCTAAACCGGTAAGCACACCTATGACTACAAATGACAAATTATCTCAAAGGGATGAATCTACACATGTTAATCCAACTAGATACAAATCTATGATAGGAGGTTTAATGTATTTGACACAAACGAGGCCTGATATTATGAATGCAATATGTATTGTTTCTAGATTTCAGAATAATCCTAGGGAAAATCATGAATCAGCAGTGAAAAGGATTTTTCGGTACTTACAAGGCACAACAAATCTTGGATTATGGTATCCTAAAGATGAAAATTTTGATCTATGTGCATATACAGATGCAAATTGGGCAGGAGATGTGGATGATAGAAAAAGAACCACTAGAGGAGCATTCTTTCTTGGAAAGAGATTAGTTTCTTGGTTGAGTAAGAAACAGAGTTGTACATCTTTATCAATAGTAGAATCAGAATATGTTGCAGCAGCAACAAACTGTACACAGGTACTTTGGCTTAAGCAAATGTTGAAAGACATAAAAGTAAAATGCGAGGAACCTATTACTATATACTGTGATAACACTGCAGCAATTGATATATCTAAATATCCGGTATTACATTCTAAAACAAAACATGTTTCTATCAAACTGAATTTTCTAAGGGAAAAAGTTGAAGAAAAAGAGATAAAAATGGTTTATGTGAATACTAAAGAATAGCTTGCAGATATTTTTACAAAACCTTTGCCTAAGGAAACTTTTGAGTATCTCATAGATCAGCTTAGAGTCATACCACCACCGGTAGAGACTTAGATAGTTGATGATTGTCATCAACCGGCAGAATTAAATGGACAAATCTTTTATTCTGGTATTTGATGAGGAAGCTACTTCTCAGGGGGAGTAGTCGGTATATTGAATTGGTTGGTATTTTGTATGAACTTGACTTTTTGTGACTTTGGCATTTGATGTCAAAGGGGGAGAGATATCTATGGTAAAACACATTATCTTTTTGATAAGAAAAAGAGATTTTAGGGGAGAGATTTTGAAAAACACGTGAAAGATTGGTATTGTTACTCCGTATTGTTACTCCCAGGGGGAGAAATAGAGATTGTTGGTTTTTGTACTTGGCATTTTTGTTTTGGCACTGTGATGGTTTTTCCATCTTGTGTTGCCATCAATGCCAAAGGGGGAGATTGTTGGTATTTTGGTATGGTTTTGTCATTGATGTCAACACCTACTGAATACACCTACTTTGGAGATCTAGCAACATTCACCGGCAAGCAATAATCTGTGCAACAGTTACTGGTATATGATTCACCGATAGGATATATTGTTCACCGATACCTGGAATGACATGGAAGACACTTGGTAATGTCGAAGACATCATGTGGACACTTTATTTTGAAGTAATAATCATTGGTATATTCATATTTGCATATTTGCTTTTACCGGCAAATAGGTCCAGGTTATCTAAGGTTACACCGGCAGGTTTATCTTTTCCAGATCAGCATGGCATGCTATGGAGATGATTTATTATTGTTGTAAATGCATTAAGCTGACATGTTTAATCGGTTATTGCATCAGATATTATATTATTTGTAAAATGTTTTTATTGTAATATCTTGTAGAGCTGACCTACTAAAATTGGTCTTAGGGTATGGTATAAATGTAAGATCTTATTTGTAAGATCAAGTGTGTAATACGAAAAAGAATTAAGTGAAGGTATATGCGAGATCAAGCAGAGGCATACACAAAGACATCATTTGAAGGTGAAGTTAGGTTTTTGTAGAAGCATATCAGCATTACACCGGTACTGAATCCAGCATATGAAGATGCTATTTTGTGCAGTACATTCTTATTGGATTTAACCATCCAACTGTAGTCAGTGTGACTCCCATTTGTGATTGAGCAGTGAGCTCTAGGCTATTGGCCTTTCTGCATGTGTAGACCCCTTTTGTACACTTACTATATGCAGTAGTATCATCTGATTGTGGGTAAGGTTTCCCACCGTGGTTTTTCCCCTTACAGGTTTCCAAGTACAAATATTGGTGTCATGTGTTGTGGATGACTTTATGTTTATGTTTCATGCATTAATCCTTACCGGTATAGCGATTTACTATTCACACTGTCTACCGGCATACTTAACTAGTTTACCAGTATTAAGCATTAAGTTGGTTAATTAGTTTTTGGTTTGAATTTA
This sequence comes from Cryptomeria japonica, assembly GCF_030272615.1. Classification (NCBI taxonomy): domain Eukaryota; kingdom Viridiplantae; phylum Streptophyta; class Pinopsida; order Cupressales; family Cupressaceae; genus Cryptomeria; species Cryptomeria japonica. Next base: position 196,157,532 of record NC_081406.1, read on the forward strand.
TTAGACAACTAATTCACCCCCCCCCCCCCCCTCTTAGTTGTCTCTGGGACCTAACAGTGGCAAGGCCTTCCTATGGAGGATGCCACATAGATGACAAAGGAAGACATCAAGGAGCATGGAACCACAGTTCAAGATCTGATCTCAAGTGGAACTTGAGATTTTGTTCTCCCTGGGAGTACAATGCAGGAGCACCTAGTTGGATTCATGCCTCCATGAGGCCATTTTTGTCAAAGTTGCTTTGTTTTCATGTAATAAGGTCTTATTAGACCATTTCTAATGGTTAGGAGTCTAAGTTGGGTCAGTAGACCATTAAGAATATCATAATGTAAGTGTGTTGACTTAAATTTCATCATCATAATACTGCCTACAACATGTTAGTTTCACAAAATACAAAGGAAATGCTACAGGAAATCCAAACTCAACCAATGAAACTACATGAAATTGATATTAAAATAAAAACACTATTTTTACCTTCATGATTTAAGTCTCATTGTGTCCTAACTCCACTGTTCCTGGTTACAAATGGTGTTCTCTCAGACAAGCACTGATAGCTTCCAAGATGGCATATGAAGAATGGACAGATAACTGATAGTTAATTGATACTATGATATGCAATGCTAAATGATTATGCTAATTGATTCAAGATTAAAACTCACAGATGTATAAGTTTTCACAAATGGTTAACTTGAAAACTCACTTGAAGACTAACTCTTTCTCAACTCAAACTCTTGATTTTATAGACTTTGAGAAGATAAGATGATGTGGCCTAGATCAACGGTCATGATCAGATCTGCAGATTTGGATGGTTGTGAGAAAAGGTGAAGGTTGAGAGAAAGGGGGAAGGATAAGACAAGTGTCACTCATCTCACCTTGATTGGGTTGTTGATTGGGAGAATCTAGGGATGGTTGGAGAAGATTTAGGCATGAGAGGACAAGTGGACTCAAGTCCTTACTAAGATGTAGGGATGTTGGAGAGAATATAGAAGAAAATTTAAGAAATATGTGTACGTACACAATATTTCATTAAATTTGGAGGTTGGAAATAAATGATGAATTAATATTTAAGAAATATTAATATCTTTAGCCACATGTTTGATGAGTTGGCAAAGGGGAGATGAAGTGGAGATGGAAGAATGAGTTGGAAAAGAGATTAAATAATTAAGAATTATTTAATATTTGAGACTATATGATAGAAGAATAACCATTAGATATTAGATATTCAAATGATTGGAGGAAATAATTTAATATTAGATATTTAATTAACTGATTAGAAGATTAATTAAATATTAGATATATTTAATTAATTCAGAGGAATAGGATAAATGAATTAATTAATATAATATTTTAATTAAATTAATTAATAGAAAGACATGAAATGAATTAAATTAATTAATTTTTTTAAATTAACTATTTAATAGAAAAATAAATATAAAATATTTATTTAATCGCTCATATCCATTTTTATGTGTATACATTTTGCCCGTCTTTGAAATGATGTCAAGACAACATTGTTTCAAAGATTAAATCAAGTCTCGATAGTGTGCCTGATGGAGATAAAAATCTCGATTGTGTGCCCCCACGAGAGATTGATCATGAATTTTTATTTTTTTTATTTTTTATTTTTTAAATTGGATTAGACAATGGGTTCTGAGAGTTACTCGAACTGAGATTCCAGCAGGTGGACAAGGAGGTGGAGATGAGGGGATTGGGGGTCATGTGCCTCAATAGGATGTGCCAGAGCAAGAGACCGTGGATAGTCTCAAAGAACAGATAGATCAACTTAGAGCGCAGGTACAAACACTCATGATAGAGAGAGAGACAAGGTTGTTAGGAGACAACAGGATACTCAGGGTCTCCTTGATCACATTCAGTAGGTTGGATCGGGCACTCTCTCAACTGATACTGTTAGAGCACTATTTTGGGCCGAAAAGGAAACATCCCACTAGCGACAATTATATGAGGATTTAGTTGTAGAGAGCCAAAGACACTAGTACATTTGGGCCTAATTTCTGACGGCTAATTGTCGGATTTGCGATGATACCACGTCGATTTTTCGACCAACTTTACCATCAAAAACTCGTCATCAGGCTTCCCGACGATGCCATTTGCGCCGGTCTTCTAACGATATTATGAACTCCTACGATGGCGACTATATTTTCTCCCCTGGCCACAAATTTTGGCGGATTATCATCGGAATTCCGACGGATGCTATGTTTGCTCCTCGACGACTGTCTGACATGGAAGTGACGTCGAATATATAATATCCTTGTCGGATGTTTCATTAGTTGTCAAAATTTCGACGGCGAGAGATGATGTGGGTCAAATGGCTTTGTCATCAGTGCATGAAAGCATTGAATGAGTTCTATTTTTAAAATTGCATAAAACATTTATTATTTATTTGATTTAGTGTTATTTGCAAAAAATGATTATCAATGATGTTTCCTTTCTCCAAGAATTGTCTAGGATCTTTCCGTCAAATAATATGTAACATCGAATGACTAAATATTTTCTTTACAAATGCTTATTTTATTTAATTATTACCTGAGCGTGAATTATAATTTATATTTGTACGGAAGTGGAACATACAAGCTGAAGAGTCATGTGCAAGAAAATTTCATAAAAGAAAGCAAGTAGGCATTATCTTGAATGACATGGAAACAAGCTCATCAGTTACCTAGAAGAGAGAAATTGGAGAAAAGCAGAGGAAAGTGTTAAAGGGTGATAAATACATAGAGAGTTTGCAATACAAACAAACAATGTCTGGAGTGTGTGATGTGACGTCTCTAATTTATGTCCAGAGGGACTAACTGGTTTTGGAGTTCCTGCGAAACCTATTGGGCCACGCTTATTCAAGAATTACCTCTCCCCCTCATGACTATTCAGGAAGCACTTCCTCAGACAAATGACTATTGGCCTCCATGGGATCAAAGAAAAAATTTGAAGCATAGACTCTAGACGATGTAGTGGTGTCCTTCGTGAAGAACTCTACACTATAATTGAAAATTCACAAGGGAAACTGCAAGATAGTGAAGAGAAATACATTCTTGAAAAGTGGGAAGAATGGATCTTGGTTTGGGTGGGGCCAAGTCAGGTGGCTCCTCTAGAGCTTGACAAGATAGAAATCATAGTAGGATTTGAAAAAGATCACACTTGTGGAACTTCATGTGCGACTGATCAATTGTGTTGTTTGGGTAATGCATTCCAAATAGATACAGTTGCATACCATTTATCTATCTTGATTAAAGCCTTTTATCCTAATGGCATTAAATTAAAGTACTTTCTCTTCTATCTGGTATTGGTGGAGAAGAGGTTGATAGGTGGCAGGTCAGATCGATGCAAAGCAACCTCTTCTCCACCAATACCAAATAGAAGAGAAAGAACTTTAATTTAATACCATCAGGATAAAAGTATTTAATCAAGACAGATAAATGGTATGCAATGTTAGAGTAACCGGGTATTTACTTGATTAATTAAACAACATTTGTTTAATTATTTAAGTTCCCTTTATCTCTTTTACACTTAAGCTAACTTTAGGTGCATAATAATTAATTCTTTTATTAATTATTATGTGCAAACCTAGGTTTTCCCTTTTAGGGTTTCTTGACCTATTAAAGGTTGAGTTCTTTCTTTTCATTGTAAGAATCACATTACATATTTTTATGAATTGGAGCTCTCATCTTTTGAGAATATTTTTCCTATGTTTTGTGAGTTCTTCAGATTATTGCTTCATTGCTTCTCCTTGTAACAAGTTATTCAACTTGCAGAAGATCATCAGGCTCCTGTGGTGTTGTATTTCTCAACTCCAATATGCAACTATATCTATTTGGAATGCATTACCCAAACAACGCAATCAATCAGTCACACATGAAGTTCCATGAGTGTGATCTTTTTCAAATCCTAATATGATTTCTATCTCGTCAACCTCTAGAGGAGCCACCTGACTTGGCCCCACCCAAACCAAGATCCATTCTTCCCACTTTTCAAGAATTTAATTCTCTTCACTATCTTGCAGTTTCCCTCATGAATTTTCAATTATAGTGCAGAGTTCTTCATGAAGGACACCACTACATCGTCTAGAGTCTATGCTTCAAATTTTTTCTTTGATCCCATGGAGGCCAATAGTCCTTTTTCTGAGGAAGTTCTTCCTAAATAGTCATGGGGGGGAGAGGTAATTCTTGAAATTGCCCTTCTATTGGGAGATTGTGTACAAAACCTCTTGGTCTTCTGAAAGCTGAAAATTACTTCAAGTCTGCCAACTCTGGTTCCACACTATAGAAATTTTTGGATATTGCCTTCCAAATATCCTTCGGTGCAAAATCATCATTCTCATAATAGAAAAAAGGTGCTCCTTGCATGAACACATTGATTTCCTCCAAGCATGGCCCAATAGGTTTCGTAGGAACTCAAAAACCAGCTAGTCCCTCCGGACATAAATTAGAGACGTCACATCACACACTCCAGACATTGTTTGTTTGTATTGCATACTCTCTATGTATTTATCACCCTTTAACACTTTCCTCTGCTTTTCTCCAATTTCTCTCTTCTAGGCAGCTGATGAGCTTGTTTCCATGTCATTCAAGATAATGCCTGCTTTCTTTATTTTATGAAATTTGCTTGCACATGACTCTTTGGCTTGTATGTTCTGCTTCCATGTAGATATAAATTTTAATTCATGCTTAGATAATAATTAAATAAAATAAGCATTTGTAAAGAAAAGATTTAGTCATTCGATGTTACATATTATCTGATGGAAAGATCTTAGATAATTCTTGGAGAAAGGAAACATCATTGATAAACTTTTTTGCAAATAACACTGAATCAAATAAATTAAAAATGTTTCTTATAATTTTTAAAATTAGAACTCGTTCAATGCTTTCATGCACCGATGGCAAAGCCATCTGACCCACACCATTATCCATAATAGAACAAATCAATATAATAGGCTATTATAAACAATATATACAAAAATATGAAAGAATATTAAATTACCATTACAAACCCATAAACCATTAAATAGTGAAAATAGATATAAATTTGTAAATGTCTCCCTACAAATACCACAACCATAACCAAAACAAAAAAAATTCTTACCCGCAAAAACTAAGTAGCTAGTGAGTTGCAAGTCTACAACATCTCTCAAATGATTGAACCGTTTCTTAATTTTGTTCTTCTGATTAGTCAATGGATTTAGTTGCATGTACAAGTTTTCTATTTGAAGCCTTCAATTTCCCTATATTTGAGACTTAATAAAATTATTGTGAGTAGAATGGTGAAGTTTATCACCCAAACAAATCATATGAAAGGGAGACAATCACTTAAGGTCCATCTGATCTTGAGACATTGATGCCCACTTTAGCATGTCACGTCCTAAATTGAAAAGACACGCTATTGGGACCCAAAATATGACCCCTCATTTCTTGCCTCATGTGTGAGAAAAAATTCAAACACTTTATGTATGATTAGGTATAAAGGAATCCTACCCTATCATTTGAAGCGATCTACCTACAATTCAAGTGATCTCTTAACTATAAAATCAATTAAATTCCAAGTGAACAAGCAATCAAGCATTCATCAAGCATTGAAGGAGAATTCAAGTTAAAGCACAACATTCATGATCAACAGTCTACATGACATCCTAAAACCTTGTGTAAGGATTCAAGAAAGATTCATCAAGGTATCATGTTCAATTTTAAGAATTTTTAGATTAGATCTAAAGGGATCATTTTAAAGAGGGAGGAAGAGATCTTTTCGTAAAGATGTCTACCTCCAAAAATAGAGGAGATATTTAATAAAGATATCATCTTTTAAATTAAGAAATGGGCAGGAGATTAAGAATACAAACCTTCCATATTGCACACTTCAAGGTATATTCAAACCTATTTGACCTAGGAAATCCCCCATCAACAAACCTATTTTCGTTCATTTTGTGTGTAGGAAATTGATTCAGGAGTTACGTGTGAAGAATTTGGCAAAGTAAATGATGACAATCAAACTCAAATTTTATATGTCTTGAAAGCCTTTATCCTGATGGCATTAAATTAAAGTTCTTTCTCTATTTTCTAGTGATCTCTAGAGCAGAGGTTGCTTTGCATCAACCTGGGATACATTTAGCTTGTGTTGTATCTGTGGAAATAGGTATCATAGGTCGATGCAATGCAACCTCTGCTCCACCAATACCAAATAGAAGAAAAAGTACTTTAATTTAATGTCATCAAGATAAAATGATTTCAAGACATATATTAGGTATAAAAGAAAGCCTACCTTGTTATTTGAAGGGGTCTACCTACAATTCAAGTGATCTCTTAATTATAAAATCAATTCAATTCCAAGTGAACAAGCAATCAAGCATTGAAGGAGAATTCAAGTTGGTACAGGTGCATTTGGAAGACCAAAGGACTCAATGAATCCATTAAAGACTTTTGAAGGTCTTAGGAGTGAAGAGCCAATCAATTATGATGCCTTAAGGTCCATTATGGCCTTTAATGATGAAAATTGTAATAAGTTTGTAATTTGTCCTAAAGGGCCTGGTAAGGACCTTAGGACCAACAAAAAGATGTAATAGGAATTTATGGCTTAGGGAGTCTACAAGAGTTTAGGAAAGTTCAATAAACCATTTCATGACCTTGTGTGTTAGCAATTAAGAGTTTTTGATCAAATGGTTGATGTAATGCTTTGTACGGTAGAGAATGCTGGTGTACGGACTAAGACAAGCAATAACAACAAATTTTTGTTTTCTTGAAATTTTTTGGTGTTTTGGCTTATGGTAACTTTGTCTTGAGTGTGTATTAAAATTCCTAATACATTGAAGAGACCTTGAACATTTTATTTGCAGGGAAGATGCACTGATAATGTATTTGTCTCGGACTTTAGACTAGTTGCATTGACTATTCTAACAGATTTGTGCAATTTGGCATTTGATTTGGTTGATTTACAATGAGAATGTTCATTCCATGAATGCAAAAGGTCTAATATTCATGGGATGGCACTCCTCTAACATGTACAATAAATTACTAATAGGTTGATGTGTAGATTGGGTGGAGAACCAAGGTGCTCACCAGAACAACGAATGTAAGAGTGGAGAAATTGCTTGTTAAGGAGCAGCAGTAGCAAATCCACCTTAAGGAGGGGCACATTTTATGATTGACAGTGTTTAGACATTTCAAATTAAAGGTGAATCCATCATCATTTGGATGGTATAGTGTTTGGAAGAGGGGTATATGAGAAACCCTACTTTTAAGGGTTTGTGAGAGGCTAAATAAGGGATTTTGTATCTAAGAAGGTTAAAACTTGTAAATAATTGCATTTCCTTAGTTTTGAATCATATACTTTCCAAAGCAACCTTTTGATGTTAGATTCTATGTACCATCCTAATCCAAAAAGAATTCATTTTGTCTACATCTGATAGTCATTGCTAAAATCAGTTTAAAGTGTATTCATTTAGGGACCTTTCATAAAATATTCTCAACTTACACATCATAAAAGGGTCTTAAAATATTCATTGTTTATAATGATAAGAATTTGGTTGTTCCATACACCTTCCTTTACTATTTTAAAAATATCATTGACCAAAATATTGTGCAATAGTAGTATGGAGTGCATTTCATCTATTTTATGCCCAAATATTTCATCATACCACTTTCTTTTCAAAGGCGACTGATCGATTGCGTTGTTTGGGTAATACATTCCAAATAGATATAGTTGCATAGCATTTATCTATCTTGAAATCCTTTTATCATGATGGCATTAAATTAAAGTTCTTTCTCTATTTTCTGATGATCTCTGGAGCAGAGGTTGCTTTGCATCGACCTGGGATACATTTAACTTGTGTTGTATCTGTGGAAATATGTATCCTAGGTCGATGCAATGCAACCTCTGCTCCACCAATACTAGATAGAAGAGAAAGTACTTTAATTTAAAGCCATCAGGATAAAATTCTTTCAAGACAAAAATTAGGTATAAAAGGAAGCCTACCCTGTCATTTGAAGGGGTTTACCTAAAATTCAAGTGATCTCTTAATTATAAAACAAATTCAATTCCAAGTGAATAGGCAATCAAGCATTCATCAAGAATTGAAGGAGAAATCAAGTTAATAAAGATATTTAATAAAGGAGATATTTAATAAAGATATCATCTTTTAAATTAAGAAATGGGTAGGAGATTAAAAATACAAACCTTCCATATTGCACACTTCAAGGTATGTTCAAATTACAAGTTACATTTATAGGGTTTGTCCTATTCGAGCTAGCTACTATTTCAACACATTCTAACACATGTATCTATTTCTATGCATTAATTAGTAGTAGCTACATAGACTAGGATGGTACATAAGTTCTTGTCTAATAGTGCCCTTCATATGCAATTCTTTCAAGATTATTTAGTTGTATCTACCTTCTTAGGTTATGCAAATGGAGATTAGATTAGGTTATGTATCTACTTTCTTGGTCTATAGTTCTCATTGTGTTTAATAAATTTTCATCCCTTTGGTGAAAAAAAGGAGGTTGATGATAAATATCTATGTTGTCTATTAGTTGATTCCCATGACAATAAGTGGTTAATGTTGATACAAAGTAACACTAACAGGAAAATTTGATGACAATCTAATACACATCACTATTGAACTTACCCTTGTCTCATATAAACCTATGTTGGCTAGGCCCCACCATAATTAGAAGATCCTAATTACTACTTTCCTAAACCTTGCATTGACTGTCACAATTTCACAGTGAGTTGAGTTAATTAGTCCATTAGCGAGATTGGGAAAGAGTTTGGTATTGAGTTAGGTGTTGGTGGAAGGTTTAAGGAGGTACACTATCATCATAATTAATGTTAGAGAGTTTTTTGTGAAGAAGAATGGCCACGAAAGGAGTGATTGTCCTAAATGCTTGAGACTGTCACAAAAAGTGAGTGTTGCAAAAGTGAATCTTCCTTTGACCTTTGGGTGTTTGGAAGGGTAAAGACACATGGTGGTATATGTTGAGTGGTTGGGAGGGTAAAGACCCACATATCAACTATCTACTTTGACATCCTAGGATGGTGTCCACCTACTCTAAAAGCTTGTGGGCACTCTTTGTCTGATACTAACATATACATAACATGTGCCTCTCATATAACCCTATGTTGGGTAGGCCCCACCATAATTAGAAGATCCTAACTACTAAAAACACTAGATTCTCCCCTAAAAGGTTGTTGATTCATAGAAGGCCTAGCTTGATAGCCCTATAGTCTCTCATACCTAAAATATCCTTGTGTCGATGATGGTCACATGTGACTGGCCCCTACTATGCTCTAGACCTCTATCCCTAATATTTATACTATTGGGTTTTTCTTTGTAAATCATATAGTAAGTCTTAATTATCCTTTGAAGGATGGGGAGGCCTATAAACACTTTAGTCCCTTCATCAAGGTTACAAACTTCTCTCATGCCTCTTGTGTCCTCCCATGTACCTCCTTTTCCTTAAGAGACTTTTCCATAGCAACCCTAAAGTCATTTGGATTGGCCATGTGTAGGAAAACTGAAATTTTGGGCTTTCCACCCCTAATGAAATAATTGACAAGTAACTTGTCTTGAATGTAATCTACAAACTAAAAGAACTCCAAAAACTAACTCTTATGTTGAGCCACTATGAAACCTTATTATGTAAATTGTGAAACTCATCTATGCATCTCCGTCAAAAATATTTTGAAATAGAACACACTTTGAAGCACTCCAAAATGGTATCTGGAGAGGGTTTCCAATGTGAGTTGGTGCATTTTATCCTCCCAGTACCACAAGGTGGAAGAAAGTCCTCTCAAAAATTGCATTGAAAATTATGCCTTTAGGTTTCTCATATATAGATGCAACCCAAAGCATAAGTCCAAGCTAAGTAACCAAGAATTATCCTCAACCCCATTTGTGGATCTTAAAAATATAGAGGATTGGAGATGAAGCAACTCTCGAATATGATCCTTTTGCTCATGATATGTGCTTGCTATAGTCTATACCTCTTGTATTTATGCATGATGAGGCTAAGTAATGTGTATTGATCAATATTCTATCTCCTCTATGTGTATTTCCCAAATTCAAGGCAAACTCCTAATAAGCTCCCAAGATGCAAGTATATGCTCCTCTGCTACAAGTGGATCCTCATGGCTTGTAAGATTTGAGGTCCATACTCAGGCTACTCATCTTGGTGAAAACTCTCAAAGTGATATGACCCTTCCTTCCATTTCTTACACCCTATTTTCTAACCCACACCTCATAACCTTTACCTCACTTCCTATCATTATTACCTTCCATCTACCTTTCATATCCCCTATCTTAACCTCCTCCACTTTCCTACATCCTATCCTAAACCTTAACCTCATACACACTTACTTTTACTTCACTTACCTAACCCCATTCCATCCTTCACATCCTTTTATCTCCCCCCATTCACTTTCCTACCTTCCAAATCCCTAACATATCCTAACTTACTCTTTCACCATTACATCCTTCATCACTTACCTCCCTATCTTATCCTAACCCACACCTCGTAACCGTATACCTCTCAGCTTCCATTTTATACCACCTTCCTAACGGTACACTTATGCTCCCTTCCAAAACACCGACAAAAAATAGCACTCGATCACTACACAGTGCTCTCACGGTTCTACTGCAGGGATTTTCTATCACAACCATATATACCAACATCCATAATTAAGATATATTTTACATAATGGCACTCGATCACCTAGCTTTAGGTCATCCCTCTCCTTAATTAGGATATATTTTAAATATGGAAAGTAGTGTTAATATGTTTTAGGCTTACTATATTGTTCATTATTTAAAATGCAATGTTTAATTAATACATGATTGTAGGATTGTTCAACGGTTTAGGTCTTGTAAGAAATTCCTCTTTTAAATCGATCATATCATATTACAGAAACCTCTCACCATCTCTGCTATTGGAAATTAATCTGATAAATCTATAATAAACTTTGAATCTAAATATTTGAATATGTATAACAATAAATTTGTTGATTATACCCTACCTTTTTTCTTCAACTGGATCTTATAATGCCCAATTTAGAGTGAAGCGATGATAATTGAAATGGTCGCCCTGACAAACACATCCTTTGGCTCAAATGCGAAAGGAAAGGAAATCGGCACTATGATAGTTGACCATTCCTACATCCTGCAGTGATTACACCCACAGGGAACCTATGTCCACCTCCCTCCTTCATGTTCATCGGGGGATGGCCCAACAATAACTTCTCGACTTACTAGACCCCCACCCATGACTTCTTGAGCATGTAATTGATCTGGATTCTTTCGTCGGAATCGGCATGGGAGGAACCACTTCATTTCATGGCTGGAGCACTAGTAGTGGATAACTAGGATAGTTGATAATTAAACCCACATGTTCCCTACAGAGGTAGGATTTTGTAATGGCAGAGGCAGGACGAAGAGGCGGGATTTTTCAATGGCAGAGTTCAACGGGATGAAGAGGCGTGATTTATGAAATGACTTGGTCTTTTATTTTTTAAGTAATGCCCGCGGTCGTCAGAATTTCGATGAACGCGGGCGCTTTTTCTAAAAAAACACAAATGTCATTGCCAATTCCTTCTCCGTCAAAACCAAATGTTGCATTATCGTCGGAATTCTGACGAAAGTGGGCATTTTTTCAAAAAAAAATCAAATTTGATCACAATATACCTTCTCCATCGGAAACCTCCGTCGGAATTTTAGGCCAAATATATTAGTGACAGTAGGTAGCTATCATACCACCGTGAGGATGGATACTAGCAGTGATGGAGTCATGGGACCTCCTCAAAGGAGTAGTGATCATGTGAGACAAGCATCTGGAGGATCTTCTCACCCACAACCATAGAGACAAACAGAGTCAGATGGTAGTGGTACAGGATAGCCTTGACTTGACTTGTATTGATGAGGCACTTGTACTTTTGATCCGATATCATTGTATACTTGGAATTTTATTGTTTTATGATGATCTATATGCAGACATGGACTCTATATGATGATCTTTTATTATGCATGTTACTCTACTTTATGATGATCTATATGCATTGATTATATGGATGATGTTATGATCTTTTCTCCTTATTATAAGGATGGTTTATATGGATGATGCAATGATAATGAAATGATGGTGGAAATGACATGCATTTGGTTTTGAAAATGCAAATGAAAAAATGATTATTAACTTAAATGTTGTGAATGAGATGATCTACATGCAAATGAATGATTGATTTCTTTTTCTTTTTTTAAATGTGAAAGATGATGTAAATGCAAATGATCTATATGCAAATGAAATATTATGTAATATGTTATTCAAATGTTTTTTATGTTTATGTGTAATGCTTATAATGATTATGAATCTAAGTGCAAAGATGCAACTAAATGATCTTAATGAACTTTAATGATTATGTAAATAATAATGATGATACAAGACATGATTAATGAAATACACTTAATTGAATGCAAACTAATGGAATGATTAAATGCAACTAAAATGGAATGGATGATGATTAAAAAAAATGAATGCACCTACAATGATCAAATGCAAATTGTTTTTGTTTGTCCAATTATACTCAATCTTTATTCATGATCGTTGATCTGTGAATGAAATGAGATGCTTATAATGCAACTGACAATGAATGCTTATAATGCAGATGAATAATGAGCTAATCTATAAAAAATGATACTACCATTCTTCATATGCTTGTCTTGTAATAGTGCTTGATTTCATCATTGAGCTTTAAAATGTTGCAAGAAAATACAAGAAACTTGACATAAAGATCCAAGCTGACCTGAGTATTTCTTACATGGATTTTGATATAGCAAGTTTATACAAGCAACTTAATATAATGAATCAAGTTGACCTAAGTATTTCTTGCAGAACAAACAAGGATTATCCCGTTTCATGCATGACTCAGAATGTCCTCCTTGATCTTTTGCTAATCATATCCTTAGACAAGTACATACCTTAATAAGAGATAAACCACAAATAGCAATAAAAGAAAATAATTATGCCCCATCATAGCTTCTCTAGTCATGGACATCCTTTAGTCGCATAGAGTACATGATTAGCAATAAAATTAAGATATAAACATTGAATCTTGTAGGTCATTCACATGTTCTCATGGTCATTAACTGATATAATCATCTTGATGAATTCTCGTTGATAATCCTTTATTACTTGTTGGTTGATTCTTCATTGTCTGATTTTCATGATTCAGTTGTCATAAGATGTCTTGATCTTTGTTGCTTTGTTGCTCGTTATCTGTTTCAAAACCCTAGGTGTTTTTGTTTTTTCTAAGTTTTCTGAATGTTTTGGATTTTTCAAAAGATCACCTTTGCAAAAGGAATTAGGATTTTGCCCCCAGCGGAAACAAAAATTTATTATGGATGTATGAATTGATCAAGATCTAAACCATGGCATGATATAATGCAGATATGATTGATTCTGATAAAGTCTAAGACAATGACTATGACAAGTATGCCAAACATTGATAACTATTGGTAAGCTACATATTTTTTGTTAATGGTTCAGAGAAATGGATGCGAAAGATGAAATGGATGAGCTAGGATAGATGGAAGCAATAGATGTGATAGGATGGAGTGAATAGGTGTGCAAAGCAATCTCATAGATGGAAGAACTCACTTTTTTAGATAGCATTTGTTTACCAGGTTTTCACTATCTAAATTTATTGCATTTTTTTCATATTTTGATTTTTAATGCTTTTTTCAGGACTTTATATGCTTTTTATTGATTTTTTCCAAGACTTTTATATCTCAAGCATAGAATTTCTTGAGATGAATAGAATTGATAGGTTCATCAAACCAATCACCTTCAAGGGTAGATAACGTGTATACCCCTAAGCCATATGTTGCTACTATGACAAAAGGACCTAGCCAATTTGGTTCAAATTTACCCTTCTTTTATTGGTCTTGCTGATTTCTTGGATTCTCCCTTAGAACTATATCCCCAATCTAAAAAATGTGTGGCTTTAATCTGTGATTATAACTTCTTTCCATTCTTTGTTGATATACTTTTAAATGATGTGTTACATTTTGGCGACGTTCCTAGATCAGCTCAAGTTATTGAAGTCTAGAGACTCGTTGTTCTTCTTCTGGTAGAAGACCTTTTAAGGAAACCCGTAGAGAAGGTATCTCTACTTCTATGGGTAATATGGCTTCTGATCCATAGACTAAGCAATATGGAGTTTCCCCCGTTGGTGTGCAGATGCTGGTTTGGTATGCCCAAAGAGCATGATTTAGCTAAATATGCCAACCTTTTCCAACTTCATTGATTGTTTTTTTCAACATTTTCAAGATAGTCTTGTTTGATGCCTCATCTTGACCATTTCCTTGTGGATAATATGGAGTATAAAACCTATTTTGGATATGAAATTGCTCACATAGTTCCTTCACATCTTGATTCTTAAATGGTCTTCCATTATCAGTGATAATGGTCACAGGAACTCCATAGCGACAGATTATATAATTCAAGATGAATGATGATATTTGTTTTCCTATCACTTTTGTCAAAGGTACTACTTCAATCCATTTAGTGAAATATTCAGTTGCAGTTAGAATGAACTCATGTCCATTAGAGGATGAAGGATTTATCTTACCTACCAAATCAAGGCCCCATTGAGAAAATGGTCATGATCCGGCCATAGGATATAATTCTTGTGTTGGTGCGTGGATGATTCCCATGGATATGACATTTTTTGCATTTCTTGGCATATGTGAATGAATCTCTCTCCATAGTAGGCCAATAGTAACCCATACAAAGAAGTTTCTTAGCCAATGTTAATCCACTTGAGTGTGTGCCACAAATACCTACGTGAACTTCGTTAAGAACTTTCTCAGATTATTCTTGTTCGAGACATCTCAATAAAGTGCTATCTGGACCTTGCCTATATAAGGTATCGGCAATAATAGTATAGTGGGATGACTAATGGATAAAATTTCTTCTTTGATTGTGGGATAGGTTAGCAGGAAGGATATTCTCTTTTAAGTACTAATAAGTTTGGTCGTATAAGGATTTACTGGTTCCCGATATATGGAAAATCATGTAGGTATGTTGGGATTGAATGGTAGGGGTTAAGATATCTTCCACAAGGAATTTGTAATGTTGTTGATTCTCCCGATTCTGCAAGAGAGATGCTATTGTAGCCATTGCATTTGCTGCTTTATTCTCATTTCTTGGGATTTGAGTGAATGATACTTCTTCAAAGTGTTCTTTAAAGTCTTCTACCAATTGTTTGTAGGGCATGACCTTTTCATCCTTAGTTTGATAATCATCATTTATTTGGTTGATGATAACTTTTGAATCACCATAAACATGCAATTCCTTGGTATTCCATTCAATAGCCATTTTGAGCCCGATAGTCAATGCTTCATATTCTGCAGTATTGTTTGTGCATCGAAACTGCAGTCTATATGATTTTGGAATTGTGTGTCCCTGAGGTCTGATGAACAAAATTCCTACGCCTGATCCATATTGTGTATAAGAACCATCAAAGTACAATTCCTAAAATGTTGTACTTACTATTAGAATGTCTGCATCAAGAAAATCAATGTGCAATGGTATGTCATTTTGTAAGGGTGCTTCAGCTAATTGATCAGTAATGACCTATCCTTTGATATCTTTTTGATCAACATACTCTATATCAAATTCATGCAGTATCATAACCCATTTGGCTAGTCTGCCTGTCAAAGTTGACTTGTTCAACGAATACTTTAGTGGATCTATCTTTGCTATTAGTTTCACTGAATGAGTCGGCATATAATGTCGCAACTTTTGAGTTGCAAATACAACTACTAGGCATTTCTTCTATATTGATGTATAATTCAATTCATAGCTGACAAGTGTTCTACTAATGTAATACACTGCTCTTTATTGTCCTTCTTCATCATGTTGTGCTAGGAGAGCGCCTAATGATATATTTGTCACTGAAATATAGAGTAACAATGGTTTCCCTTTGATTGGTGATACCAATACTGAAGGATTCATGAGATATTCTTTGATTTGCATAAAATCCTCTTCACATTTCTGATCCCATTTGAATGGAACGTTCTTATGTAAAAGATGAGTGAATGGATGACATTTATTTGTTAATTGAGAGACACATCTTCTAAATTGATTGCAATCTTCCTTGTAAAGATCACAATTGACTTATGTTCCTAGGTGACTCCATTTCCATGATTACTTTGATCTTTTCAGGATCTACTTCAATTCCATGAGCTGATATAATGTACCCAAGAAGTTTTCTAGAGGTTACTCCAAATGCAAATTTCTTTGGATTTAATCTCAACTGATATCTTTCCAACCTATCAAAGATCTTGCTTAAGATGTTCAAATGTTCTTGTCTTGTATGATATTTTTCAAGTATATCATCTACATAATCTTCCATAAATGTATGCATCATATCATGGAAAATTGTTGTCATAGCTCTTTGATAAGTTGCTCCTGCATTCTTAATCCCAAATGGCATAAAATTCCAGCAATAAGTACCCTATGCACAGGTGAATGCTATATTTTCTTTATCTTCAAGGATGATTCTTATTTGATTGTATCATGAGAATCCATCCATTAATGAAAACATCTCATGCCCTGCTAATAAGTCCACAATTATATCAATATTGGGTAGTGGGACATCATCTTTGGGACATGCTTTGTTCAAATCTCTGAAATCGGTGTAGATTCTTATGCTTTTATCTAGCTATTATACTGGAAAAATTCTTAAAACCCATTCTGAATAGGCAATAGGTCTTATAAAACCCACATCTAATAGTTTCTTTAGCTCAACTTTTACAAGAAGAGCGATGTGTGGATGCATCTTCCTTAGCTTTTGTTTAACTGGTTTTGCTTTTAAATCCACATTAAGATGATGCATTATAAGATCTAGATTAAGTCCTGGCATGTCTGCATAGGACCAAGCAAAATTTATTTGTCTTTGTCTGAAGAATTCTATGTATTCTTTCCTTTCTTTATCTGATAATGAGGCAGCAGAATGAAGTATCTTGGGATTCTTTGATGTGCCAATGTTTATTGCTTCTGTTGGTTCTATTAGAATGGTAGATCTCTCCTGAAAATATGTAGAGAGGATGTCAAACTTTCCATCTTCTAGCACCTCAAAGAGGTTTTCACCATCAGATACGTCCTTTATTTTTCTTCTTGATTGATCTAGTGTTGCCATGAAATGGTTTTCAGCACTAGGTCTCTTTCCTTGTTTTATTTCAATTTTGCGACTGGAAAGTTTGGCATTCTCCTGACTGCAAGAAACATTACTTGATTCTGAAATGGAAGATATTTTAGGTGTTATGGGTTCGACAACATTAAGATACACAGCTAAGTCATGATCATTGGAAAGACATCCAATTCAGGGTTTTCTAGGTTATCCCAATCAATTAGTTTTGGATGAAGAAGGGGTAAGTCATAGTCATCATCATTGTTAGGTTCTTCAAAGTTCATGAAATAATAGTCATAATTTGGAATAGAGTAGGTAATGTCATAGATAGAATGATCTTGAGGATAGTTTCTCCCAAGTGTTCTCCAATTAGTTCTAACAAAATCAGTATTGGTATTTTGTAGTTCACACTCAAATGGCTCTTCATCTGACATTTGTCCCTTAAACAAATGGATTATATCAACACACACATCTTTATTACTGCAAGTTCCTTCTTGATTAATTTCAATAGATTTATTTATATTTTGAAGTTGATATACTTGTGTACATGATATAGAGGATTCGTTTGCTAGCTTTTGTCTTCTTTCAAACTCGGCTTCTTCTAGACTAATAGTCAATCTTACTTGACTGTCTCTTAGTTCTTCTATGGTTTTGTCATACCTTGGTACATCTCACTCCTCATTTGATAGAAATCTAATACTTCTTGATGCTTGATCCATATCTATTTGTGCTTCTTGTGGCGTTACTTCTTGGTATTTTTCATCCCCTTTCTTTTGTTGTCTTGTATATACCTCTTTTCTCTGGATTCTAAGTTCTTCTTGTCTTCTTTCTAACTCTATCTTTTGGTTTGTAATAGAAAAGTCATCATTTGTGATAGTTGCTTGCTCTTCATTTTTTTATTCACTTGATATACTAGATGAGACATTAGGACCCCAATCATATTCATTTGAATATGTCTCTGAACCATTGTTTAGGACTACACCACTATACCACACAAGAATGTTGTATGGTGCAAAAATTTCCCTGATTTCTGCCATCTCTACTTTTACTGCTTCTGGAATATCTTGTTCAGATTTTGCATTTGCTCGTATTTCTTGAAATTGTTGACAAGATTATTCTTCTCTTTTGATTGAAATCTCCTCTTCTTGTTTCTTCTTATTGGCTACTATTTATGTTGCTCGATGTAGTGTTTCTTGTCATTGTTCTTCTTTAGAGACTAATTTATTTCTCCACTTTGGTTGTTGATAATTATGATGCTTTTGATTTGATTTTAGATATCCAAGTCCTGATTTATCTTCTTTAGATTGCGAGTGAGGATAAATAGGTTCTGAAATACCTTGATGTCGCTTACCAATTGGTCCTTTTCCTTCATATCCCATTTTTTGCATGATCTTATAACCATTACCATATTGTTTTATGGGAATATTGACTTTTGCAGCTATTGCTATAGTTTCATTTTCATCTTTGTACAACCAAACAAGAATGTCCTTGTCTTCAGTTTCTTCTACAAGTGTTTCGGCTCTAACAAATGCTCCATTAAACATGTCTTTTGATTTCTTTGAGGTCCATTATTGGATATTTGTAGGCTTTCCATATGATTTAGGTGAAAGTGGAAAATTATGCAAAGAATATTTTCCCATTCCTTCATCATTTAATTTGAGCTTTTTCTCGAAGGTTTCCCATAACTTTTCTTGAATTTCTTTGGTAAATATACTGATTCTTTGTTATGTGGAACTCTTGTATCTTGTGTTGGCTTCCGATTATTGCAATATTGGCTAGAGTCTACAATTATAGTGACCTCTTGTCCTTCATGAGGAAACTTTACACATTGATGATATGTAGAAGGAACTGCTTGCATGTTGTGAATTTGTGGCCTTCTCAGAAGAATGTTTTAAGATAGGTTCAAATCTAAAACCTGACATAATGTATTCCTTTCCACAGGTCCTATTTTGATTGGTAACACCACAATTTCTTTAGAATAATGCTTTGCTTCATCATAAGCCTTAATGGTTATTTTCTTATTTGGATTTTCCTTTGTCATCTTTTAATTGGGAATGTTCACCTTTTTCATAATTCGGAAGTGCAGTTTTGAAGGCTAGGTGTGATTCGTTTGTCTTATGGCTATCCACTACGATAGTTCCATTATCGATTAGATCTTGGATAAGGTGTTTCAATCTCTGACAATCATTAGTTTGGTGTCCTTTATTCCGATGGTAAATACAAAAATGATTGTCATTCCACCAATTAGGCTTGACTTGTGGTTCATAATTTCTTGCTTCTGGTAAAACAATCAGTTTGTTTGCAAGAAGAGATTTTAAAGTTGATTCCAAGGGTTCTCCAATGTTTGTGAATTTCCTCTGAGGATTGGAGAAGAAAGACTTGTATTTATTTCTTTCTTGATTGTTATTGTTTGAGATTTGACTTGATAGATTAAAGATTGGTTGTTGTTTCGTAGCACTATTGTCGTCATTTCCTCCATTGATGGCATTCCTATTCTTTGACCAGAACTTAGGTTTGTCATTGTTGCCATTGTTGTTGTGATTGTTGTAAGAATTATTGTAAAGTTTTATCTCTCCTTTCTTTACCATCGCGTCTTCTATTTTCAGACCATTCTCAATCATCTTGGCAAAAGAGGGAGGACGTTGCACTTTTAGTTGATAACTCATTTCACTGATAATATTATCAATGAATATGTCCATCTTTTCTTGATCAGGTAAATCTCTTGGATACTGGTGCAAGGCACCCAAGACATAGCTCAGACCCTTGGAGATCACTAGGTTGTAGTAAGAGGTTAAAAGGGTGTAATCATGGTGTTGATCCTTTGGATCCACCTAATAATGTTTTGGTCCAACTTGTAAGGCTAAGAGTCCCAAAGGTACCTTAAGACAACCTTGGGTCTCATTAGACCAATAGGACCTTAGAATAGGATTTCATAGGTGTTTTGATGTTATTTATTAAATAAATGATTTTATAATAGACCCTACAACATGTTTGAATCTAGGAGGATGCAAATTGCTAAAAGTTGCAAAATTGTCAAAATGTTGTCTACAACTTTTTGCAATATTTCTTCGAGAAGTTGCATTTTGGTTCCAATGGTCATAACCATTCAAAAAAGGTGGTTATATTCATTGGAAAGCATCTATGTGAATCCTTCCATGTGAAGGTTAGAGTGATTGGGTGACACTTTTGGTGTAAAATTGAATGAAAAGCACTGACTTTCCTGAGCAATTTTCTCTTTTATGAGGTAGTACAGTCTAGTATAGATTGCCAGAGCAAAACCATGGGCATGGAATGTTAGTAAATTTAATTACCTCTTATTTTCCCATGGTTGGAGTTTACTTGGTGCCCGAAGTAGAGATTTTGTCTTCATTTTGTTCAGACTGGTTTAGAAACCCTTAATTTTAGGGTTAGTGTAGAGATGGAACCCTAACTTGTCTTTTCTGTAGTGGAATCTTATGACCACTTGGAAAATGTAGTTTATGGGAGTGCATAGTAAGACCCTAAAGTCTCAGGACTAGAGGAGTTTTTTTTTTGCCTCAACTACCAAGTCCTAAGCTAAATATCTCTATGTATTTAACCTAAGTGATGAGACCATTGTGTGGACAGTCAGCCAAACAAGCCAAGTGACCAATTTGATAGTGGATTTTGTTCATTTTGAGGTAGTAGAACACAACCAAAGTTCTACATTGGTTCTATGCACCCATTCCTTGATACTTAATTTGTTAACCAAGCCTAATTAGGCCTATTAGGTCTCTGAACATAGTAAGGGTTAGGGTATGCTGGAGTAGGTTTAGTTCCTACAACTTTGGGATATTTTGTAAGTCCAAAAAGGGTATCCAAAACAATGATTTTTCTGTCTAGTCCTTTGGGAGTTTTGCAAGTTATTTCCCGTAAACCAGCCAAAGAGACCTACTAGGATCCTCTAGCCCTATAAGGGTTCTTAGCTTTGTGGAGGTCCCAGAACCCAATTTGTAGTTTATTGTCCTTATATTAGACATAAATAAACTATCCCAATCATCAGATTGAGGATTTGTAGACTGAAGGCCAGATTTCCATATTTTGGTCAAATTTAGGGAAAGTGTCCGTAAAACCCAATCTTGATTGGAGTTGTGTAAGGTCCCTAGAACCTATAGAATAAGTGTGGGGTGTGAAACACACTTAGGAGATCAGACCTTCCATCTAGGAAGCCATTGGACCACCTAGGAGTGAGAAATCAATCTTTGGGTGTATAAACCAAGGAACGGACCATTGAGTACATTTCTTGATGTGTACTCTACATCAGATACCTATTAAACATTCATTTCCATCACTGCAAGAAGATCATATAATATTCACCATTCTTTTTTTAACATTGCATAAATCTAGCATTGTTATCTCATTCCTTACATTGTAGGAGTATTGTGAAATAAATCTATTGACGAGTTCTTCAAAAGATTTGATTCTAGATGGTAATCTTGAAAACCATTCCATTGATTGTCCATTCAAACTTCTAAAGAAAAGATGCATCAAGTAAGTCTCATTATGCACAAATTCCATACTCATAGTACAAAACTCCCTAATGTGATCCCGAGGATCAGATTTTCCATCGTATTTGTCATATTTAGGGATCTCGCAATGTTGTGGAAATGGTATCATATTCAAACTTTTATCAAAAGGATACGGGCAAATATCTTCCAATGAATACTTCTTGGAGCTTATTCCATTCTACGTATCTTGTATCTGTTGTTGTAGACTTTGCATTTGTTGAGTGATATTTAACAACAAATTGTCCATACAGTTTCTCCTTATCTTTTTGTAAGTTCTTTTATCACTACTCTCTCTTCTTATGTCATCATGTTCTTTTCTTGTCTCTTCATGACTTTCTTTGTTTACATCTTTGTTATTTGGATCATCTGTGTTTTGGGTGTTACTTGCCTCTGCATCTTGTTTCAATCTTTCTATTTGAAAGTCTTGTGGCAATTTAGCTGCTGATTTTGCCAACATCAAAAGATATTTATCTTTTTGCTTTGCCAATAATTTTTCCATTAGTCTATCAAATTTGAAATCTTGCTCAAGGTCTCTAATGGTGTTATTGACCGCTTCTTCATCAATATTCGTATACCCAAAAGTTTGGAACATCGGATTATCTTCTTCCTCCATTTGTTTTTGTTGTTATCTAAGTTGTTCGTATTGAGCTCTAGTCCAAATTGGCATGTGATTGTTTCAAAAAAAATTAAGTTTCCAAAAGACAACTCAATAGGTGATTATTGGTTTAGAAGATATGTTTTGTTGATTTTACCACTATTGTTTTTTCATTGTGATAAAGCATCTCTTTGTTGAAAAGCACGTCCTTGCAAAATTGGTCTATCAAATTCTATCCCACAGCCACGTAAATAGTGACGAAAATGGTGTAGGAATGTCCTATGTTTTAATAAGATCTTGCGATTGATATACAAGAATCTGATTCTTTTCTAAATAGCTTTATAAATGGGTTTTATTTTCTTAAGGCGATACTTAAAATTCATATAAGCATATGATAGTTTATTGTTTAATTCCAATGTTGGTGAAATTCTGATTTTGATAAAACATAGGTTCAAAATAGGAAAGATATATCCAAGATAATGAACACAAGATGGATTGATCAAGCTTCGTGATAGAGGATTTGATATATCCTGATGAGAAACTTGACAATGATGTTGATTTTTGCACTTAAAATGTTTGATTCAATAGCTTGTTGAATGTTTTATGCTTATGGAAACCTTTGGGAAATAGCATGTTGGATTGGTGACCCAATTATTGAACTAGTTTGAAAATGTGTGATAGTTTAGAGACAAATCTACTCAAGAAGTGTTTTGATACTGATTCTGAAATTTTGGTTTGATATGCTTTTTAGATGTGAAAAAGCCTTTGTGCCAACTCTTGTGGTAAGGAGTGTTAACTTATGGGATAAAAGTGCTATTTTGTTGCTTGAAAGCGCTATTCTGACTATATTTCAAGGATTCTTTTCAAATCTTTCAACAAGTTGTTGGATTTTTGCTCATTTTTAGATGATGATTTTTTTCAATTTTTTTGACCATTTTGAACATGTCATAGACATAGAAGACACACTGTTTTGAAAAATAAAATGCATAAGCAAGTACAAATCCTATGGCAGGCCGAGACAATAATTGTTGAATCTCACATGGGGTTTCCCCCGAGGCTACACTATTCAAAGTGGATATTTAGATGCTTGACCCCACTGGCTCCACCCTTGGCACTCACTTGTATGGGGCAGCCAAGAACCAGTTTCCATGAAAACTCTCCATGGAAAACTTTATATCTCTACTAAGAACCATATGTGTGTGAGCCGCTTTAGAGGTCCAACCTCCTGCGCCAACAATTAGAAGGATTTTGGAAACTAGTACAAGTGGTTTTTAGTAAAGGCTTTCCGTCATGTGGTCATACATGCGGCACTTTCAACTTTGTAAATACAGAAGGTTCTCAACCTATAGAGGTTACACTCCATAGGGTTTATGGGGAAATATAGTATCGGTATGAACTTATCAGCACATGTTGCTTGTGTCTTTCGTCATAAACATGATTTATTTAGAGTGGATTGGGAGGACTCGGTATTAGCCTGTTTCCACTTTGGATCGTTCCCTTCTCACTGGCCCCCTCAAGGCAGATTGGGAAGGTAGACCCTCTAAAGGTTATACATAAAAAAAAGTAGGTATGGTTTTCTGATCATCGTATGAGGGTGAGAGCATACTTACCTACTACTTCATCAAGCATGAAAAACACAAGTTTATTTTAACCTTCTAAAATCTATGTGCAACTACTTTAAAGAAGTCACTCAAAATGCAAGTTCCATGTTGTCAATTTATCCCCTTAGTTAAACTAAATGAGCAAGACATGATGTGTTACTTTCCAAAATAGAGCTCTTAATTAACTAGGTGAGCAAATGCATGAAATTTACTTAAAAAGAATCTTGCACATAGACATGTCAGTAGTTTGAAAATTTTAGTTCTTGGACATTCAGACCTGCAAGAAAATTTTGTCAATTGCAAATAAAAGCGCTATCCTAACAAATGTGTTGTCTTTCACCTCTAAAGCGCTAACCTAAAGGACAAAAGCGTTAACCTACAATATAAAAGTGCAGCTCTGCGGACTAAGAAGCGAGAAATCACTGACAAAAGTGCTAACCAAACTGAAAAATGGGTTAACCTGCAAGACAAAAGCGCTACTCTGAAAATTAAATGCATTGATTTACAAACAAAAGCGCTAACCTAAATGGAAAATGCGTTAACCAACAGGACAAAAGAGCTAACCTATCAAATAAAAGCGTTGTTAGAACTCACACAAGCGTGAATCTGTATTACAAATGTGTTAAATTTGTTTTTGCGAGAATTAGACAGGATATTAGAAAGGTATATGTGAGGCTCTGAGCCCCATGGTAGGTGCCAAAATGTGTCGACTTGAATTTCATCATCATAATACTACCTGCAACATGTTAGTTTCACAAAATACAAAGGAAATGCTATAGAAAATTCAAACTCAACCAATGAAACTACATGAAATTGATATTAAAATAAAAACACTATTTTTACCTTCATGATTTAAGTCTCATTGTGTCCTAACTCCATTGTTCCTGGTTGCAGATGGTGTGCTCTCAGACAAGAACTGATAGCTTCCAAGATGGCATATGAAGAATGGACTGATAACTGATACTATGATATGCAATGCTAAATGATTATGCTAATTGCTTCAAGATTAAAACTCATAGATGCATAAGTTTTCACAAATGGTTAACTTGAAAACTCACTTGAAGACTAACTCTTTCTCAGCTCAAACTC
The DNA here is from genome assembly GCF_030272615.1 of Cryptomeria japonica. Lineage (NCBI taxonomy): Eukaryota > Viridiplantae > Streptophyta > Pinopsida > Cupressales > Cupressaceae > Cryptomeria > Cryptomeria japonica. Next base: position 196,182,524 of record NC_081406.1, read on the forward strand.
CTGATTTTATAGACTTTGAGAGGATAAAATGATGTGGCCTGGATCAACGGTCATGATCAAATCTACAGATTTGGATGGTTGTGAGAAAAGGTGAAGGTTGAGAGAAAGGGGGAAGGAGAAGACAAGTGTCACTCATCTCACCTTGACTGGGTTGCTGACTGAGGGAATCTAGGGATGGTTGGAGAAGATTTAGGCATGAGAGGACAAGTGGACTCAAGTCCCTCCTAAGATGTAGGGATGTTGGAGAGAATATAGAAGAAAATTTAAGAAATTTGTGTACGTACACAATATTTCTTTAAATTTGGAGGCTGGAGATAAATAATGAATTAATATTTAAGAAATATTAATATCTTTAGCCACATGATTGATGAGTTGGCAAAGGGAAGATGAAGTGGAGATGGAAGAATGAGTTGGAAAAGAGATTAAATAATTAAGAATTATTTAATATTTGAGACTATAGGATAGAAGAATAACCATTAGATATTAGATATTCAAATGATTGGAGGAAATAATTTAATATTAGATATTTAATTAACTGATTAGAAGAATAATTAAATATTAGATATATTTAATTAACTCAAAGGAATAGGATAGATGAATTAATTAATAAAATATTTCAATTAAATTAATTAATAGAAAGACACGAAATGAATTAAATAAATTAATCTCTTCAAATTAACTATTTAATAGAAGAATAAACATTAAATAATATAAAATATTTATTTAATCACTCATAGCCATTTTTATGTGTATACGGTAAGAAGTTGCATTTGTTGTCAAGCAACTTTTCTTATCAATTTTGTCATAATAAGTAAAATGTGGTTTTTGGTTAGTTGGAATTCAAATAGTGGTTGGTAACAATTGGGGAGGTTGACCACACATGTAAATATATTTGTTCCATCGACCAAGGTTATTGGTTGGTGAGATTTTGGTGAAGAAGCAATAAAAATATACACTATTATCTTGCATTTTACTGGTTTTTTGTTGTTTCAAATAATTGTACGACTTTGTACGAAGAATCCATGATCTAGAATTGATTGAGTTGGATGGATAATTAAATCCCCTTTCCTTTGGGTTTTGTCTCATTGGTTTTTATTAAGATTTAAGTGAATTATTGTCATTTCTCTTAAACTAGTTCTAAAACCCTAGGTTTGAGGGTTTGGTTGACAAAAGTCATGATTTAAGCCAATTCCATCAGTGGAAAAATCTAAAAATCGATGGTTGTAGGTAGATAGGATGGTTTTTATATTTTTGGAGTTTTCAAAAGTAGGGGATGGTGTTAGTTGTAGGTTTGATGATGTCCTAGCCTAATATCTCCATGTATTAGGCTTAAATTGCATAGATAGACAAAGGATTTTGTAGAAGAGTGTTGTGGGAAGTGTTCCAATTTATGAAAATTGTAGATTCAAACCTCATGAGACATGTTTAAATCCCTATGGTGAACATTATAAGTTTGGAGTGAAGAAGCCATATAGTTGCTTTGGAAAACATACTTAATTAGGCCTAGTTTCAATATTACCAGTCAATTATTGAGGGTTTTGTTCCAAAACAACCCTATTTTCATTTTGGATATGATTACTAGGGGCATAAAGGGTATCTAGAATTGTGGTCATATTTTTGACATGGGGTATTTCATGAGAGTTATGATTGAAAGACCCATTTTGAAGTACTACTAGGCAGATTAGGCCTTAAAAGAAGAAGCCCACCAATTAAGGGTTCAAGACTTGCATTTGAAGATTGAAAATGGTACAGTTATGGTGAGGAGGATCCTCAATGAGGATAGTCTGGACCATGCAATAGTAATGAAACAACACACAACAACATGGGAAGGAGAGAGAATGTCAGATCAGGTGTGATTGTATCATTAAATTGATTACAATTACCAGCAACATGCAAGGTTACATGCATGCCAATTGCCTTATTACAAAATTACATCCATATGCATAAATTTGGAATCAGTGATCGTATCTAAATGACAATATAATAGTCAGACTCTCAACTACCCCTTTCCTTAGATCAGATACAACAATAGATAGCATCTGGAAACACCTGGGTCGACCAAGAAAGATCTCATTCCCCAAGGCAAAAAAATGAAACGTGCAAATACGTCAGCCCACAAATATGAAATAAAATTTTCCAAAAAAGAATCACCACAAAGCGTGTACCATCAAGAAGGTCAAACAAGCATCGAAGATCATATAACAAGGGATCGGTCGGCTCTGCACATCAAGGAATTGCTTCCCAAGACTCGGGAATGCCAACTAGTCGTTAAGCTCAAATAGGTCCAGAAACATAAAACTACCAGCCAATCCGATAGAAGTAACTTACCAAAAAGAGATCCAAATGAGATGCAGTTCAAGAACAAGGTAGAAGAAATGGAATACAAGCCAAATCAAGCTCCACACAAGAAATGATCAAAGCCAAGGAATCCAGTGAAATCTCAGAAACTGAACTACTGAAATGAAAAAAGAACAAAACTGAAAAATGAAATATTTTTGGTTGATACAAGATTGCCAAGAAACATGGATGCTCTTGCATTAGACAATTGGGGTTAATGAAAAAGTGAGTCCCTCACTTTGATGGGGCTAAAGGAAAACCAATGCGGTCCACCTTAGCCTAGGAAATCCAAGAAGAATCCTCAACTAGTCGGTCTCTCTACTTCACAAGATATTCTTTGCACTATCTGCTACGCGTTCTCTTATTGATTCTGCTACCCAAAATTTCTTCAATCTCATCTGGTTTCTTCTCAAGGAACCGCTTCTCTAAATCTAGTTCACTGTCATCATAGGATCTAATTTCATGATACTAATAAAGATCTGCAATGTTGAATATAGGTGATATGTCTAAGGTATCTGGTAGTTCCACCTTTTATGCATTACCTGAATCAAATTACCTCAAGATCTTACAAGGTCCAAACTTTTTCATCTTCATCTTATTATAAGTTCCAAATGGAAATATCCCTTTTCTCAAATACACCATCACTTCATCTCCGACTTCAAATATCTTATGTCTCATTTTCTCATCTACCTTCTCCTTATACTTCTGGTTCATATCCTCCAAATGTTGTTTCACATGACTATGCAATGACTTCATATGCTTTGCAAATGCTTCTTCTTCATAACTCCTTTTTCCTTCATGATTGATATCTCTCAATTATGATACTCCTTTAGGATTCACTTTGGTAACGATCTCAAATGGTGTCTTTCCTGTACTCTGATTCAATGAATTATTGTATGCAAATTCTGCTTGTGCAAGGATCAATTCCCAACTTCTGGGTTTATCTCCAATCAAACATCTCAGCAAATTTCCCAAACTCCTATTCACTACCTATGTTTGTCCATCTGTTTGTGGGTGAAATGTAGAACTAAACTTCAAATTCATCTTCATCTTCTTCCAAATTTTCCTCCAAAAGTAACCAATAAACTTAGTATCTCTGTCTGGAACAATACTCCTAGGTAACTCATGCAATCTCACGACTTCCTTGAAAAATAGGTCTGCTACATGTACGACACCTATTATCTTTTTACAAGATATGAAATGTGACATCTTTGAAAATCTATCCACTACCAAAAATATAGAATCATTTCCTCTATGAGTCTTAGGTAACCCCAATATGAAATCCATGCTCAATTCTTCCCCAGGTTTCTCTAGTACTGCCAAAGATTTATACAATCCCACATTCTGACTATTCCCTTTTGCAATTTTACAAATTCTACAACTCTGAACAAATTTCCTTACATCCTTATGAATCTATGATGGTATGATGAAAAAATAAGGATCTGGTCAACTAGTGAGAGGAGTGGGGGTGAATCAATAGATAGAAAAACTGATATAAACTTTCACCAATCTCAGAATCAACCTCTCAAAGCAAACTCTAAACTGACAAGTTAAACCACTGAACTGCAAATGCAATATCACTATCAAGTTAAACCAGTTGACTGTTATAACAAATTAACAATAAAACAACTTGAAACTCACAAACATCCAAATACTTTATTGACATAAGTAAAACCTCATTTCAGATTTTTGTTGGTTAACATAACTTATGAAAGTAGATTTAGCAACTAAGCAATTCAACCATAGTAAACATAACCACAAAAACATTCACCACTTAACACAATATTTTTGACGTGGAAACCCAAATGGGAAAAACCACGGTGGGGATGAATACCTACAAGTATTCTGAACTCTTTTGAAGTTTGCCCTGTTAGGAGCCAAGCTTGTTAAAGCTTTACAAAAAATCTTGTTAAGAACATATCATGTTAGGGATCACCGGGTTAAGGGATTTGACTATAATGCCCTATTAGAAGAAATACTTTCTGAGGAGTAACCTCGGTAGAGGATTTGAAATCCAAGCTAATGGACCACCTGGTTAGAGGATTTTAATAACACTAAGCTTGTTAGAGCTTACCCAGTTGGGGGATTTTAACTGTTGTAATTGTTAGAAAACAACAAGGGTTTGTTGATCTGTTTGAATAGCACTACACTTGTTTGTTCAAATCCTTTTCATGCTCTGATCCACCTTTACACAAACTGCAGATACATCATCTGGTTTGGCAACCACACTCAACTACAAATTTACCAACACTTCAACAAAACAACTCATCGACCTTATAAACAAATAATCAAGTCAGTAACACAACAAAAACCTAATTCTCTCATAGAGATTACAAACAAGTTGGTTCAAGTATGACCATAGGATTACATAACTTTGCACATCATTCAAGATATCCTCAACCGCTCCTTGATCACCGCTTCATCAAACTTTGTAACTCATCCCGCGGTTTGCATTACATGCAATGAACTTGCTCATTCCCAAGATAAAAACTGTTATCTCAATGTGCCAAAACACATTTGAAAATTTTCTCATACAACATGCATATGTTTCATAATCATTATCGCTCATCATCAGATCATAAACCAATACAACCAATTCACCAAACTTAATCGGTTAGGTTCTATCATATCAACAGGTAGGGTTTACCGATTGATCTCACTTCTTCTTAGCAATACCGGTTTCCTCCACAAACTCACCTACCGGTTGCAGCTCCTTTCAATAGCTCTTCCTACCGGTTACAAAACAACATTATAACAACATTATTACCAATTAATTGACACCACTATCAGCATAACATTTCATTAATGCAATCTTCACGCAAATGCCAACAATTTGAGGCCAAAAGTAACTTTCACTCACCAAAGTCGTTGTCTTATCAATACCAAAATGTCTTGCTAATCCTCCACTATGCTTTTCTTTAATTAGACTGTCTCTCATAGAACTCCGAGGTATAGACAAGTGACTTCATCTAAACAACATCTCATCCTGAATGAAATAATCCAACCATCTGCTTTGGTCTGTCACAATGGGTTCTTTACAAGCTCTCCAAGGTTCTGTAAAATCCAGATCTTCCTCATACATGGTCTTTAATTCATCAAATCCCAATACTTCAACTCTCATCTCTACCATCAAATTCCTTCTTCTACTCAGGGTATCAACAACCTTATTTGACTTCTCACTTTGGTGTTTCAAAATAGAAGTATAACTCTGCATAAACTCAACCCATCTCATGTGTCTCTAATTCAACTTACTTGGATTGCTTAGATACTGCAATGCTTGATGGTCTATATACAACACAAACTCCTTAAGCAACAAGTAATGTCTCCACTTTTTCAAGGCTTGAATTATTTCATAGAATTCATGATCATACACTAAATATCGTCTCCTTGCATCATTCAAGTTTTCACTGAAAAATAAGCAACAAGTCTTCCTTCCTGGGTCAATACTGCTCCAATCACATTCCCACTTGCATCACAATCTACCTGAAATACTTTAATGAAACCCGGTAAGAATAACATAGGTTGTTCTGTCACTTTTTTCTTCAATAACTCAAAACTTTTGTTTTCTCCAAATGTCCACCTAAAATCCTTCTGGTCTCCTCTCATTGTCTCAGTCATAGGGCTACAAATTGCACTGAAATTTCTAATGAACTTCCGATAGAAACTAGCCAGTCCATGAAATGATCTTTCCTCTCCAATACTCTTTGATGTAGGCCATTCAACAATTTCTCTCACTTTCTCAGGGTCCATCTTCAATCCATCCATAGATATCACAAAACCTAAATACACAAGTTCCTCCTTCATGAGACTACACTTCTGCAGATTTATCAACAACTTCCCTTCTCTCAACCTCTGCAAAACTTGTCTCACATGCCACAAATGCTCCTCTTTTGTCTTACTAAAAATCAATATGTCATCCAAATACACAATCACAAACTTACCCAATAATTTCTTTAATAACTCATGAAAGTACTCGGTGCATTAGTCAATACAAAAGGCATTACCAACCACTCATATAGTGCTTCATTTGTCTTAAATTTTGTCTTCCATTCATCTCCTTCTCTAATTCTGGTCTGATGATATCCACTCTTCAAATTTATCTTTGTAAAATATCTGGCTCCACTCAAACAGTCCATTATGTCATCCATCCTAGGAAAAGGAAATCGGTACTTCACTGTAATCCAGTTTATGGCTCTAGAATCGATACACATCCTCCATTCTCCATGCTTCTTATGTGCCAACATAATAGGTACTACACAAGGGCTCAAAATTTTTGTGATCAAACCTTTCCTCAGTAACTCATGTACTTGTCTATTCAGCTCTTCATTTTTTGTTGGTGTCATCCGATGTGTTGCCTTATTAGGTAAACTGGCTCTAGGAATCAAATCCATGCAATGGTTGATTCTTCTCATAGGAGGTAATCCATCAGGTACATTATCTGAAATGATGTATTCATACTCTGTTAGCAAGTCTTTTATCTCCTTCGGTTGTCCTTCCTCTTGTTTCAAATAAGACTCCTTAGGAATCAATGCATAACACACATTCTCACTTCTCAAACCATCTAGAAATTTCCTTCTATCAATCAAACAGATTCTAACATTCGTGAAAATATCACTCTTCAGTGGTTCCTCTAAAGGCAACAAAGTTTGCTTCATCTCATTTGCAATAATAGTGGATATATTCTTTCTCCGATCATGCACAACTTGTCTATCATATTGCCAAGGTCTTCCTAACAAAATATGGCATGCATCCATAGGCATAATATCACACAAAACTTCATCATGATATGCTCCAATTTTGAATTTAACCAAACATTTTTCACTTACCAATTTCATGTGATCCTCTCGAATCCATGCTATCTAGTAGGGTTTAGGGTGATTCAACCTCTACAACTTTAACTTGTTCACCATCTCATCTGAGGCTAAATTATCTAAACTTCCACTATCTATTTTGACTTTACAACACTTACCTTCCACCTTACATCTTGTTCAAAACAAATTCTTCCTCTACAACGGTTCATGATCTATCTCATTCTGACATAGGGTTCTCCTTATCATCAAATCTTCTCCATCTTTCAGTCTATTCAAGGATCCGGTAGGTTCTTCCTTAGAAAAAGTGGTTCTTCCACCATTCTCAGTCCTCTTATTTGAATTTCCTTGTCTACATTTGAAAGCTCAATATCCTTCTCCACCATATTTAAAACAAGTTCCGGTAAACTTCCTCTTCTCATCTCTCTTGAAACCCTCATTTCGATAACCACCTTGTCCACCATTCTGATAGTAATTCCTATCATCTCTCTGGTATGAATTGTCATCACCTTTGTCTTTTTTCTTTCTTTTGTTCTACTCTGCGAAAGATCTTCTACCTCTGGTAAAGGTTCTGCCTCTCTCAAATCTTCCACCCCTACCTCTTTGTTTTTGCTCATGTCTCTTACTCCACCTCTCTTCATCTTTTAGGGCATATTGATAAACCTCTTCCACACTCTGCAACTTCACCAAACTGATCTCATCTTGTATAGAAATCCACAACCCATTAACATACCTCGCAATCTATTCAACTTCATCCTCAACATATCTGGATCTGATATTCCACTTGTAGAACTCTTTGGTATACTCTTTTATGCTAGACTCTTTATGTTTCGGATTCTGCAACTTCCAGAACAAACTAACTTGGTAATCTGCTGGTAAAAACTTTGCCTTCAACTTAGTCACCATTCTATCCCAATATTTGATTTTCTCTTTTCCTTTCCTCTGTCTATCAGTCTACAAATGTTCCCACCATAATGATGCACGTCCTTTCAACTTAGTGCAAGCAAATTTTACCTTCTTCTCTTCACCAGTACCCTCAAAATCAAAGTATTTCTCCATTTTGGTAATCCAGTCTATCAACTCATCTGAATCCAACTTACCACTATACTCTGGTGGGTTCAAATGCGGTTTATTATTCACACTAGACAAAGATCTTATCAACCTCTCATCATCTTGGGCCAATTCCGATTGGCCTCCATTTTCCGATTCAATATTCTGCTCTTCTTCTTCATCACTCACATCTTCAATATGTCAACCTTTTCTCTGGGTTGTTTCAACAACTTCCAAGCGAGATGCAATTTGTCTCAACATATCCATCACTATTGGGTCTACATCTATCTGAGCTCTGCCTCTCATATTTCCTCTTCGCACCATTGAAGCAAGTCCTCTAAAACTATAGGTCAGATCCGCAATCCAACACTCTACAACAAAATCAACAAGATGTAACCTTGCTCTGATACCACTTGATGTAGTCACGGTGAGGAGGATCCTCAATGAGGACAATTCAAACTGTGCAATAATAATGAAACAACACAGGAAGGAGAGAGAATGCTAGATCAAGCGTGGATCATATCATTAAATCAATTACAATTTTCGACAACATGCGGGCTTACATGCAGGCCAATTGCCTTATCACAGAATTACATCCATATGCATCAATCTGAAATCATTGATTGGATCTAAATGTCAATCTAATGATCAGACTCTCAACTACCCCTATCCTAAGATCAGATACAATGATAAATAGCATCCGAAAACACCCAAGTCGGCCAAGAAATATCTCATTCCCCAAGGCGGGAAAATAAAACATGCAAATAGGGCGGCCCAAAAAAATGAAATTAAATCCTCTGGAAAAGAATCAGCACAAAGCGTGTACCAAAAGGAAGGTCAGTCAAGCATCGAAGACAATCTAACAAGGGATCATTCGGCTCTGCATGTCAAGGAATTGCTCCACAAGACTTGGGAATGCCAACTAGTCGTTAAGCTCAAATAGGTCCGGAAACAAAAAACTGCCAGCCAATCCGGTGGTGGTAACTTGCTGGAAAGAGATCCAAACGAGATGCGGTTCAGGAACAAGGTAGAAGAAATGGAATGCAAGACAAATCTAGCTCCGTATAAGAAATGATCAAAGCCAAGGAATCCGATGAAATCTCAGAAACTAAACTATAGAAATGAACAAAAAACAAAACTGAAAATGAAATGTTTTTGGTTGATGCAAGATTGCCAAGAACTAGGGATGCTCCTGCATCAGAAAAACTTCATTGTTATGAAGTATGGTATCAATAATGTCATAACCACCTCTTCTCTACATCAATAATCATTGAGTCCTCAGAAGAAGAAGAAGAAGAAGAGGAAGAAGAGAAAACTCCACAAAAGAAAAAGGACAAGATTAGAGGTTCCTAGTAAACAAGGACATAATATTCCTCCTCCTTCTAACAAAAGGAACAAGCAGATGCTCCCCTCGAGCCATCATCCATAATAGAAGAAGGAATGCATATATCTTCCTCTAATAAAAAAGAATCAACAAAAGATACTGCTCAACAACAAAATATAGAGTCAATTGATGTAGAGGACGATGTTGAGGGAAAGACTATGAGGTTGGAGCTCCAGAAGTTAATGTTGAGGAAGAAATGAATGAATCGAAAGAGAAAAGGATTGAAGAATATCTTTCCCAATATGATGTGAAAGAAGAATAAATGAGGGAAGAGGGTGACAAAGGTGATGATGCAACAAATGAGATGAACACAATAAATCAAGAGAGTGAAGAAGCATTGCATTCAATACTTGGAAGTGAGGGTGCAGATGAAGAGAGAGATGATGATGAAGAACATGTCTGAGAGAAACCCAAAGCAACATCATAAAGAATAAAAATTTTAAGGTCACCCTAGAGAGGAAACGGATCAAAGGCATCAAGAAGACAACCATAATGAAGAGAGGCAAGCAGAGAAAGAACTCTTGAAAATGGTAGAGTCAACATAGATGAAAAAATAAAACCATTGCTACAAATAAATATTAAATTGAAATATCAAATTTGTATTAATTCAATTGAATGATTTATATTGCTTTCTCATTGGCTTTATAAAGCACTATTTTCTCGTGAATAAATTTCCATGGGAATGCAACTAACCAACTATCTAAATTTACTTTATTTAACTATTAGTCTAAAACTACACTAATTAATGTAATACTCCAACATTGTCCCCCTTATTACATTAATCCAAAAAAGGGTAGAAAATTGCAAGAATTGAATGCAACCCTTATGGATACTTTGATGAACCACCTTCACTAATCCTCCTCACTCACCCAGGAAACACCAAACTAATTGCATCAATGGATATCCTAATTGTAGAACTTGCAACCATTTGCACAACATGAGAGAGCATAAAGTGTTCTCACCTCCATGTGCAATGAGACACGTTTTCTCATAAAGTCCACATCTCCTTTGAGTGTGTCTAATGCCTCCTCTAGTTATTTACATGAGACACCTTTCCTCCAAAATTTCATATCTCCTCTAAGTGCGCATCTAATGCCTTCGTTAGTGCTATGAAAACAATCTCTCCTCTATTGTACAAATCACCAACCAAACATGAATACACCAAGTGCGTCCATAATAAATCTATCCCCCCCCCTTCTCCTTGAAGGGACACGTAATGCCAAGCCCCATCTTTCCTTTAGGGACACAAATGTGAAAGGATGCTTCTCATACATGAATCACCCATGAGCAAGAAGCTAGCTAGGATGATAATGTCCTCCTACCTCTATTTCCGCCAACCTTCGATTTGATCTTCTTTATGCTCTATCCATTTGATGTTGCATGTGAATCTTGGTAGGCCTTGTCAATTGTAGCAATGATGGCTTGATAGGTCCAAGCATAAGGTGACATAAAAATAAGGATGTCAGATTCAATCAACAATGCATCCATTACAATAAAAAGATTCAATGTATTTGGGATGACAATCTATCTTTGTCTTGTCATAATGCATAAGGAACTCTTACATATGTTGAACACTAATTCCCCTTTTGAAACCTTATAGAAACTAACTTACAATCCTTAAGATGTTTCACGGAGTGTGACCCGAAACGTAGATGCAAAAATTTGTACACAATCGAATCCAAAAAAAATTGCAATTAGTAACATGGACTGTGGAAATCTAATAAATCCGACTTATAATAGTTTTTACTAAAACATATCTATATCCATTAAATAGTCTCAATAAATCTCTCCTTAAACTCACACCCTCATAATAATAACCCCTTAAAAAATTTCATCAACACATTTTAAAAATGACAAGAATATGATCTTATAACTTGAAAATATTAGAATACTCAAAAACATTTAGGACTCTACGAATTAAATTTCATTTTTAAACAACTTCAAACCCAAGACCCGCCTCATGCATATGTCAATTACTTATTTTATGTTGGAGATGAAGTTTTTGAACCTGCCACCACCACTCCTCATCTTCCTTAAAATTCATGTCGACATTATTTACCTTTGTAAAAAATACTTGTCACAAGGATATCATCAAAAAATTCATAGTGCTTGGAATGTTGTTGATAGATACTATTAAAACCTTGCGCTATCTTGGACGAATTTGTACCTTACATTACTTGTTACTTCTCACACATAGAACTAACAATCAATTTCAACATTGCATTAGGAAAAAGATGCACTATACAAAAAATTTGTATAAAAAATTTAAGCACTTGTGGACAAACCCAAGGATGAGATACATATTTAAGACTATCAAATGAAAGAGGTAGACCTTGAAGTACAAACAAGGGAAGGAGAAAATCATTCTTTACAACAAGCAATGACCATGATATTTCAATAGAATGTAGAAGGATGAAAACATTTAAGAGTCAGCAACAAGAAGGAATAGAAGAACTAAAGTATATTGGTCACCTCCTAGGAGCTTTGGATTCTAGTGCTCCTCCTAATATCCTAAAAGTTGAATTGTCCCCAAAACATTGCATTCCAAGGTAAAGATACTTCTGTTTTAGTTTCACTTAGTTTATATCATTCAATAAAGAACAAATTGAAGATTTTACATGACATGATAATAGAGGAGGTGGAAATTAGATAGGCATAGATGAAATTATCCTCATGTGGGAGAATTATCTTTCCATATTTCGTATTATCAAAGCCACTGGTAAAGATACATTTAAGAAAGAAGTACTTGATGACTCTATTAGAAATGCCCAAGAAATGGACAAGAGCCATTAAAATGGTCATCGAGGAATTTAAAAAGGCCAAAGAGAATATTATAGAATAGCATAAATTTGAAAATGCTTTGTTGGAAAGAGTAAATAATTCATAGAATCCTAGAATAGCATAAATTTGAAAATGCTTTGTTGGAAAGAGTAAATAATTCATAGAATCCATTTCATCTACATTCTGAAAAAAAGAGGCTGATGTGAATGATTTTCAAAGCATAATACAAAAATTCGTTGATAACATTCACAATTAATGTACAAAGAAAATAATTGATGAAATGATGATCATCAAAAGAGAAATTCAAAACATGAAGGTGGAGATTCCTCAGTTCAAGGACAAGAAGAAGAAATTGAATATCTTTGAAAGAAGTCAATGAGTAAAATTGAAGTACACTAAAATGCCTAATCTAGAGGAGTTGAATGGAGTTTTCCATTCATTTAACCAAGCCTTCCCTGAGTACGTAGCTCACCTATGACTACAAGTGTCTTTTGGTTTCAATGTTCAACAAGTTTTTGAAGAAAGATGCCCAGTTCAAGCCTGCCACGTAGTTGATGAAGAAGTGTCATTTCAACTCGAGCTAAAGCCTCCCACGCAGTTATTTTGTTAGAAAGACCCATCCCACCAATATTGTAATCAACTCTGAGTCTTGGTTGAGAAAATAGGGTTTTAAAGAGCCACGATTTGCTTTGGAATCCACACTGTTGTAACCCACACCCAAAGTCTCGGTTCTACTTTAAATAATAGGGCACATTTTTTCCTTGTTTGGTGTTCCAAATCGATCTCATACCTCTTGCATGAAATTTAGTTTCAAATTGCATCAATTTTAGGGTAGTTTTAGAGTATTTTTAAAGTAGTTTCTTGTAGTTTCAATTACAATTCAACCAATAACCATGCCCCCTAGTTACAAGTTTGGTAGGTGGGCATTGTAAAATCTATTTAAACCCTTTATTTTGTTGTGCGAAGGGTTGGAATATTTCATATGAGGACATTATAGCTATTTTGTATTACAAATTCAATGTTAATTGTTTTTGAATTTTGTGAATTTAAATGTAAAACTCAAATTCAAAATAATTTGATGTTTGCATTTATTTTTCAAATAATTTCATAGTTGGTATTGCTGATTGCATATTTGCTTAGCTCAGATTGATAATTTGATTGGATTGTACCTTTAAGTGCTTGAAGAAGAACTTGTCTCATATGTGTGCATGGGTAATGGATTTATGATTCAATGAGTTCTAAAATAAAATTGTTTCAAATTTTTTTTATTATTGCCCCATATTTATATGAATTGTGAGATTGTGATTCATGTTTATGTGGTTACTTGATTCAATCTAATCGTCAAATGCAACAAGATAATGTGCACATTATTATTGTCCAGGTAGTTTTGGTTTTATTTCATTTCACTTCTCATAGCACTCTATACTCTTTTGTTATTTATTTTATAACTGATGGTAGAATAGAATGTTAGTATAATATTATTTTACTTTCAGATTTGATTTTGTAGATTCATCATTAAAAATACCAAAAAAAGATTGTCAAATTAAGAGGAAGACTAAATACCAAGTTCCCAAATTCAATTGAATGTGTTGAGATACTAGTAAGTTCCCCTCGTTAAATAACTACATTGTTCCAATTGACCTATCTATCACAACTAGGACCTAGCCTTTAGTAACCTTGGAGTGAAAATCTCACTTTTCAAGAGAGGAGATTCATCTTGAACCTCTTCTTGTTGTTTGTAACATCTAAACAATAATCACTCATTAATTATGAAAATAAATGAGTGAAATAAGAAAAACCTAGAGTCAAACAAGTCAAATAGTGGACTAATGTTGGTTTATATTTCTTATCATATATGAAATATTATATAATCATTACAATTAGTACAAGTCCTTTTTACTAAAATTTAGCATAACTAAAAAAGAAAACATTTTGCATTATAGGTTTAGGCACGCACATCATGAAGCCATGCTGAATTTGAAATTAAAGGGGTAAGCAATATATAAGAGCCTTCTAATTTTTCAATTAGATGGACACAAATAGGTAATTACATTATCACTTGCATTACAAACCCTCATTTGTTTCCTTCCTTCATAATATGAAGCAGAAGAGAGAGCATCATTAAGGTGATATCCACCCTACCACGAAGCATTATCTTCCCCATGCTACTCCACTAAAGAAGCCCAACCCATCACAAAGATCCAATTGTATGCTTGGAAACTTGCATGGTGGAATCTAGTTCACTACATCAATAATTGTCAAGTTGGCATACTTATATGCTCATGCAACCCATATCTAATCCATTCTCTATTAAACATATTTATATGGAAGATAAAGTAATGCACCCATTAAAGTATAGGCTCACTTCCTTACAAAAACATTTGGGTTACATCCAAAGAATCATGAACTGATGAAATAGCATCTACGCATGCCTGGTTATAGTTTTGGTTCAACACTATTTGATATGCTCTGCCACACACTCTTCACACTTTTGAAAGATCAAAACACTTTCTCACAGACTTAATCAGTCACACACTCGTAGATACCACATAGATACATCTCACAAATGAATATTACATGTATTTATACAATTCATCAACCTATATTTCAAAGTTGACTAAACCCTCATTAAAAATTACAAAATAGTAACCTCACACACTACATTAATACATGCGAACCAAAACAATGTCGGCTAAGACATAGTCTGGACCCAAATCAACTCCTCGAACATACAATACCAACAAGAATTGCGTCCCAATCATATGCAACACGCTATAATCATCATGAATGTTGCATAGCACAAAGAACACCAGCAAATCAAGAAAATGACCAATAATGCACACAACGATCAATGTGAACCAACAACATGGATAAAACACAATCTAAAAACATCCACAAACAACATGGATCACCACAGAGACAACCACAACATCACCACTTACTAGAATTGATGCAGGAGCACTGGTGTAGTTCTTACCAGTTGAGGCAGTTTGCAGTGGAATTGCTTGAGATCGAAGACTGAAGTTGGAGATCAAGCAAGATGTAGTTTCCGAATAGATTTTGGTCTAGGGAGACGGAAGTCGAGATGCTTGAAGTCTGAATCAGTGCAGAACAGTGCAGACTGTTACCAGAGACCCATTCATCGAGAAGAAGATCTGCGGATCTTAGATTTGAATATTGATTTTGGAGAGATTCTGGTCTGGGGAGACTGAAGTCGGGATGGTTGAGGTCTGGATTAGTGTAGAATAGTGGAAGCTATTACCGGATGATGAATTGTTGAGAAGATGACATGTGGATCATAGATCTAAGTTGTAAGAGTTGTTTTGTAATCCTGGGTTGTGGTCCAACATGTGGCATATATAATTCTTCAGACTATAATAAGAATTGTTCATGTTATTTACTGGTTATGTATTTTGTGATGTTACCAATTTTTCTTTCTTCTATTTCCAGCATTATGTTATCGGTTACCAGTTACCCATATATTTTGCATGGTTTTTGTGTTAGGCTACAAGGATGGTTTGTCCTTCATTGGATCTCCCTACCTTGACTGCATCAAGTGGTATCAAAGCTTGTTTGTGAACCTGTTGTTGGAGGAAGACCTAGTTATGCACCGGTTGGTTGGAAAGGAAATTGAGGCGACTTGTGGACTTGTTCAAATCACTAAACTAGATCAAGTGATGGGACTCACTTTTCAATTAACGCCAAGAGTTTGATGCAAGAGCATCAGTGTAGTTCTTACTAACTGAGGCAGTTTGCAGTGGAATTTCTTGAGATTGAAGACTAAAGTTCGAGATCGAGCAAAATGTAGTTTCCGGAGATATTCTGGTCCTGGGAGACAGAAGTTGGGATGGCTAAAGTCTGGATCAGTGCAGAACTGTGTAGATAGTTACAGGAGACCCATTCATCGAGCAGAAGATCTACGGATGTTAGAATTGTATATTGATTCTGGAGAGATTCTGGTCTGGGGAGACTAAAGCTAGGATGGCTGAGGTCTAGATTAGTGCAGAACAGTGGAAGTTATTATCGGATGATGAATTGTTGAGAAGATGATATGTGGATCATAGATCTAAGTTGTAAGAGTTGTTTTGTAATCCTGGGTTGCGGTCCAGCATGTGGCATATGTAATTCTTCAGACTGTAATAAGAATTGTTCATGTTGTTTACAAGTTATGTATTTTGTGATGTTACTGGTTGTTCTTTTTGTTATTTTTGGCATTGTGTTACCGATTATCGGTATATTTTGCATGGTTTTTGTGTTAGGCTACAAGGATGGGTTGTCCTTCATTGGATCTCCCTACCTTGATAGCATCAAGAATCTTCATCATCATTATATCGAACCTCAAGAACATCAATTCAATTGACTGATAAACTGAAAGATTCACTTGCAGACCTCCAAGTCATGAACCATCTAAATTTAAGTTTAAGTTATATAATGTTTTTGAGCAAACTGATTCACCCCACCCCCTCTCAGTTTGTTTCCTTGTTTCCAACAGATGATAGAATAACCATATATTCATAAAAATCTAAGTAGTAGTCATACTTTCGAGGGGAAGAGCTTAGTTGATAAACCTCCATACTCCTACAATGAAATAGTTAGCATTATAAAATAAAGATTTGCAAGCATATCTGGAACATAAGAGGAATCTAAAGAATACACATCTATCAAACATGAGGATTGCAATTATCCACACACCTACCCACAATCATACCACTCCATACATGAATCTTGAAAGATTAATGCCTACAATGATATGGTCATAAGAAAATCATCGACGGATGAAGTTCATCATCATAATATGGTCCCAATTATACATGAAGTTGTGAAAGAGATTATGGAATCATAATCAGACTATGATAAATAGTCTATATAAACATCTGACTCCTCATATGAATCTGACTGAAGTTATTCCAATTATATGATCAATAAATCTAATGGTATGAGATCCATCATGATATGGATCAAGGCATGTATCTTTGCAACTATTAGATAAGGACAATTAAACAACATTAACAACATCAAATCATTAATTTTGTGATATCCTTACAATATCGGTATAATAATGGCATTGAGCATGATTAAGGAGGTAAATCAATTATATTAACTAAACAATTAGCTAAGATATTGAAGTGATGAATTACAACATATCCCATAATTCCAAGAGACACATCCAACCAATGGAGAAAATATATAATTGCATTAATTCCTTCCCAAGGTAGCATGGTTGATTATTATCTATTTTTATTTGTATTAGTAGGGACTTCCAGTCTAGAACCAATTGTAGTGATTACATTCTAAATCCAACAAAGCATCCATCAAATGCAATAAATTTATGTTACAAATAAAAAATGACATCCTTCACAATTATTGTGAAGCATATAAGGTCGAAGGCTAAATATCTTAGCATGTCTTGAACTAATCAATTATCAAACACAACCCATATCATTATAGAACCAACATAGTTCGGAATATAACCATTGCTTATTTTCCACTAGCATATAAGAAATAGCATAAATATTCCTTCTGATCAAATTGATAGGGGACATCTACTATAAATACAAATATCCTATCCATTGTATCAAAATGATAGTTGCAAATTCTTATTATTTAAAGTATCAATTTGTATAGCAAATCATATCTACCATTATCAATATAAGAAACATCTTCTAACATCTTTCTCAGTTTCAAGTCAACTACTTAGAAAAAAGACTATATTAATTAAAGTATTAATTAATTTTCTCAAGTTCACAAGTTGTCCTAAAATGAGACCTTACATGTGGTATTAGAGCACACAATCTTGCCAGCTTGTGGATGTTTATGAGTGAGAAAGAGTATAAAACTTACCAAAGAAGAAGATCAAGACAAGACAAATAGACTCGACAAGGAGGTACGAACATGGGAGATGAAGAGTTCAACAAGATGGACCAATTCTTTAATAAACAAATAAATACTCAACAAGAATGGCTCAGCTACTCGACATGCTCACGCAAATGGTTATCAGTGTCTCAGCAAATAATAATGGCCATAACAATAATAATCAAGGAGGAAACAAAGGACAACCAAACAACATAAGCCCAAATAAGGAGTCTGCCACAAAAGGTTCCTAACCCATGATGGCAACTTTTACACCAAGGGTGACACCACAAGAAGACAATGAACCTTCAATGGTGGACCTTCAAGACCAATTCCAACAAGACTAGATTGATGGAGGAGTCCAAACTAAAATGTCCTTGAAATATTATATGGACCTGATACTAAGACACATGCCAAGGAAAGGTAATTAGGATAATTACTTTTAATTGAAGAGAAAGGTGGGAAAACTCAACATCCCTTATTTTTATAGGTCAGGGAAGACCACATCATGGTTGTGGGCACAAAAGATAGGAACCTACTTCTAGCTAAACTCTATGCCTGAAGAGGAAGCCATCAAATATGCAGCACTACATCTAGATGGGGTGGCATATGAATGGTCTTACCATGAAATGATCACCATGGGGAATGCACAATTCACTTCTTATGTGGAATTCATAGAAAGACTAATCAAAATATTTGATAGAAAATACCTAGAACTTCACCTCAAGGATTTGGCACAACTGAAATGTAAGGGATATATTGATGAGTGCATCAAGGAGTTCCAACATTTTTCAATTCTTGTTATAGATATATCCAAGAGAAGGCTAATATTCCTATTCATGGATGGACTAATGGATCCATTAAAAGGATGGATAAAGTCCCTCAATCCAAAAACTCTTCAAGAAGATATAAAGAAATAAAGATACATGGATCAAGGAACAATGAAGAATTATAAACCATTCTTCAAATAACCAACAAACCCCAAAGATTTCAAACAAACTCAAGTAGTGTGTGTGACCGGTAACAATGAGAACACTAACAATCAATCATACACAAAAGACACACCACATAACATCAGTTATACGAGGAAAACCTAATGTGGGAAAAACCTCGGTGAGAAAAGATGTTGGAGTCTACTGCTCCAATCCAGCCTCACAATGAAACAATAATATTACACTGATTTAGGGCACCAACCCAAGGAGAACCAACCCCAACTGATTTAGGGCACCAACCCAAGGACCACCAATCCCTAACTATTTATGGGCACCAACCCTTGCACAGAGCACCAACTTAGTGATATAAAATGAAATAAAAACTTCTTACCATGAAATTACCTTGTTACAAATAAGTTTTGTAGCACCTATTCAACTTCTCTCTACTAGTTACAACTCTTATATGTTTCACCGGTTCTTTCACTACCGGTTATCAATTCACTCTCTCTGATCTCTTACCAACTAGCCTCTGTCTTTCTTAACTTTCCCTAATCCTCAATCTACACTCTTTCACTTTGTGATGCCTTCTTACCGATTCAATCATTGTTGGTACCCTTGAACGTTAACTCTATAACAGTTCACCGATTTCCCAGTCTCTACTGGTTAAAGCCTCTTACTAGTTCTATCATTAAATACTTAGTCAATTCAATCTTCTACAATAAACTCTCAGACTAATTATCTCTCTGTTTTCTCAAGCACACTCTCTTCTCGCAACTGGCATCCCATCTCATCTCTTCAATCTACATATTTATACATAAGCTTTCCCGCTAGAATAAGGTTCAAACTATATGTGGTTAGGGTTTCTTCTACCTACCATGAACTGTATCAGATCATATCGGATCTCCTCTCCATGATTGACAACCTGCAACAAATCAAGCTTCATTGCCATTTCCATTCCTTCCAGAACACGCTTACTATATTTTAAAAACATGGCTCTGCTTTTTGTCAATCACCATAAATGCTCTTGATGTTTTCTTCACCAAATTTGATTTGCTACTCGACATCCTACATCACTTCTTACATCACCAATCTCAATCTTATTTTGTCATTCTGCTTCAAGCCACAAACCTCTGTCATCATCCCATGATTTATGCAAATTGCATTAAATGTCTTACCAATCGCCGACTTCTTCAATGATGGACTGTTCACTTGCCACTTGGAGACCACTTGGTATCTCAGTCGGCATCCAACTCAGCTCAGTCTATTGTGTCGGTTTAGACTCAGTCATTGACTAAACATGTACAATCGGTACTTCTCCTTATATTATCAGTCTTCTTACCCTACTGGTCTTTTGAGTCAGACACTTCTTTGTTCTGTCAGTTGGAGCATATTAGCTCGGTCATCAAACTTGCCTACCCACAACAGGTATCTAGGGTGAGTCACTGTGTCCATCTCTTCTACACTTTGTTGCATATTGGTAGCGTTGATTATCGGTTGACACTTCTCCTACCTACATACCAATAGTTTGTAGTCTTTAACTATCTCCAACTGTTATCCATCAATATCCTCATGCAACCCGGTTGACTACACATCTCCTTGCATACCGATGATCATGTTCCTTTCTATTGTCCCTTGCTTTCTTACTGGTGGATATTAATTTTGTCTGCCTACCGGTTGACATCAATGACAATATAATCCCAACAAGCTCCCTCTTTGGTATTGATGTCAACACACACTGCATTTTTTCAACCCGTTCATTCTCCCCCTTTGACAACAATGACAAAGGGCTAGGGCATTTCTTCATCCGGGTCATTTCTACATCCGGTTCATTCTCCCTAGTTAGACTATGTATTCTCCCCCTGAGTCCAACATATGGTCCAAGAATCTAAAGATGTGGCAGTGAACTCCCCCTGAACCATAGATCTTCATACACATTTAAGTGCATGAAGTCAATGACACAACTCCTAACTTGTGTCGAAGATACTCAAATATGCTTATCGGTAAAGGTTTGGTGAAGATGTCAGCCACTTGCTCACCTCAAGGGACATATTCCACCTTAACTTCCTACTCTATAACCTGATTAAATGGTATTTTATGGCAATGTGCTTTGTCCTTGAGTGCATAACCAGGTTCTTTGATATGTTAATTGCACTTGAATTGTCACACCAGATAGAAATAGTATCAGCCATCTCTACCTGAATATCCTTGAGGGTCTGCTTCATCCATAGCACATGAGAACATCATGTAGCAACAACAATATATTTTTCTTCAACAGTTGATAGGGAAACTGAGTCTTGATTCTTGAAGTGCCAAGAAACCAACCGGTTACCTGGAAGAATGCACCACCACTTGTGCTCTTCTGGTCATCAATGCAGCTTGCCCAATCGACATCTGTGTAGGCTTGTAAGGTAAAATCTCCTTGCTTAGGATACCATAGTCCATAATCAAGTGTCCCTTGTAGATACCTGAATATCCTCTTGACTGCATTCACATGTGAGTGTTTGGGTGCATCTTGAAATCTAGCCACCATGCATACTTCCTCCACTATATCCGATCTAGAAGCAATAAGATATAATAAACTGCCAATCATGGATCTATACAATGTCTGATCCATTATCGATGACTCGTCATCCTTTCTCAACTTGCATCCAGTCACCATGGGTGTACTCACCAATTTGTTGTCTTCCGTTGGGAACTTCTTCAACATATCCTTGGCATACTTGGTTTGAGAGACAAATATTCCCTTATCATGTTGTGAAATCTACAAACCAAGAAAAAATGACATCTCTCCAAGTATTGACATCTCAAACTCTGACTGCATATGATCAGCAAACTCTTTACACAAGGTATCCTTGTTGCCTCCAAAAATGATGTCATCCACATATACAACCATAATAATCATGTGGTTTACATCTACTTTAATGTACGAATTGTTGTCTGCAATTCCCTTTCTGAAACCCTGCTCCTTTAGATACTTATCTAGCCTTGAAAAACATGCTCTTGGAGCTCGATTCAAACCATATAATGCTTTCTTAAACCTGCACACAAAGGTTTCATCATCATGCAACAGAAAACCTTCCAGTTGTTCCATGTATAGTTCCTCTTCTAAATTTTCATTCAAGAAAGCAGATTTTACATCCATTTGATAGACCTTGTATCTCTTGTAGGCTGAAAAGGCTAGAAACATTCTAATGGCCTCAAGTCTAGCAACCGGTGCAAATATATCTTCAAAATCTATTCCCTCTACTTGAGAGTATCCTTTGCACACTAACCTTGCTTTGTGCCTCACAATCCTTCTTCATTCATCTTGTTCTGGTAGACCCACTTTATGCCAATGACATTCTTATCGGTCTAGGAACTAACTCCCAAGTTTTGTCCTTTTCAATTTGTTGCAGCTCTTCTTCCATTGCATCCATCTATTTTTGACTTTTCTTGGCCTCATTAAATGTTTTGGGTTCCATTTCATTCATGAGGTAGAAATTGAATTGTTCATCATTTAAGGCAAGTCTTTTTCTAATCTTCACACCATCATTCTTATTACCTAAAATCTTCTCTTCCGGGTGGTTTTTCTGCACATACAAATTAGGGGACTTTTTGGATGCTTCTTCCAGTTCACTATCTGAATGAACTTCATCTTCATCACAGGTGTCATCATATCGATTTACTTTTGCTTGTCTGCCTTTATGCATATCTTCATCAACTCTGACTTGTATACTCTCAATGACTCTTCTTAGCCTTTTATTGTAACATTTGTAGGCTTTTCTATGAGTTGAGCAACCCAAGAAGATACCTTCATCACTCCTAGAATCAAAGCTACCTAAGCCATCCACATCTCTCTTGATGAAGCATTTACTTCCAAACACTTTGAAGTATTTAACTGATGGCTTTCGGTCATACCACAGTTTATAAGGTGTCATTATGTTGTTTGTTCTCAGTTGAACCCATTTCAAAGTATATATAGTAGTGTGAACTGCTTCCTTCCAGTACATATCTGGTATGTTTGCCTCATTGAGCATGGTTCTTTCCATCTCCTTGACTGTCTTGTTTTTCCTTTCTACCACATCATTTTGTTGTGGTGTTCTTGGAGCTGAATATTGTCTTCTTATTCCATGTCTCTCAAAGTAATCTTCAAACTCATGTGATGTGAACTCTCCACCCCATTCTGATCTTAGACATTTCAGCTTGCATCCACTTTCCCTCTCAACCATCTTCCGAAAAATATTGAATTTGTCAAAGGCTTGAGATTTGTCCTATAGGAAAGTAACCCATGTCATTCTTGAAAAATCATCAATGAAGAGCATGAAATATCTCTCACCGGCTAGAGGTCTTGTTATGGTTGGTCCACATAGATCAGTATGCACAAGCTCAAGTGGCCTTGAAGTATTGTGTTCTTTAGTCTTGAAGGACACCTTAGCCTACTTTCCTCTTACACATTCATCACAAAAAGTGCTTGCTAGTTTGATGATAGGTGGCATATGTCTTACAGAGCCCTTTTTGCTTACTATAACCAGATTATCAAAATTTATATGGCCTAATCTCCTGTGCCACAACTAGCTCTCATCAACTTGTCCCATCATGCATTGGGACTCAGAGAATTCCTTCATATTGTACACATTTCCATCTATCTTTTTTCCTTCTGCTACAATATGACCGATATTCTCTTTTCTTATCTAGCAACCGGTAGATTCAAAAGTGAATTTGTATCCTTTGTCACATATTTGACTCACACTAAGTAATTTATACTTTGAACCTTCTACATAATACACATCATGTTCCTTCAATTTTCCATCTATATTTAGAGTACCTTTTCCTTTTATCTTGATGGAAGAGTTGTCTCCAAATCTTACTGAACCTCCATTTCAATCTTCAAGCTTAATAAATTTATTTTTGTCACCGGTCATGTGATTGGAACATCCACTGTCTACAACCCATAAGTTTCTTCTTTCTGCATGTAGGGCAGTCTGCACAATTAGACTTGATTCTTCTTTATTCTTGTCCTTCTCAACTCAAACTAGGTTGACTTTTTTCTTCTTGTCTGTTGCAATTTCATGCTCTGATTTTGTTGTCGGTTCCTAATCTGGTACTGACTTCTTTGGCTTGATTGTCCTGAGTTTTCAATGTTTTGTAATGTTCCCAAACTTCTGACAATTATAACACTTTACATTGACATTAAATGATGAATTTGAAAACTTATTGTAGGATACCGATAGAATTTTCCTATATTCATAACTCCTATGACCTAAGTCGTTACATTGATAACACACAACATTCATCTCCCAGAGTGCAGAAAAATAATTTCTACTTTCAAAAATAATATGGGGTTTATTCATCACTCTACAATCAACAACTCTATGTCCAAACTTATTACACCAGTAGGAATAACCATGGAATTTTGGTACATACCAGTCTTGTTGCTTTGGACTGGCAAATCTTTGTCTCACCGAATGTCTTCCTCTCATGTTGTTGATTCTAGTGAACCCTTCACTATCCACTTGGGCTTGCCTGAATGATTTCCAGACCAGTAAGGTGTGTGACCCTTCAGGTTCTGAGCATTCCGCTTCACAGGCTGATTTCTTGTAGCCTGAGCATAGGTCTTCTTTCCGGTATCTTCATTGATTGTAAAGGTTTGTTTCTCTTTAATTTCACTTGAGGAAGTGAATTGTATCTCCTTACCGAATGTGTCTTAGCTATTTGAACATTTTCCTTCTTCAAATCCTAAACTAGTGCTTATCTTTTCTCAACATCTTGTCTAATGCTTCAGTGGTGCCCTCATACTTGCTCCTCGTCTTCTATTCATCCTTTCTCTTTTCTAGCTCCTTTCTGAGCCTTATAATTTCTTCTTCCAGATTTTGCTGCTCATTTTCCTTCTTTATCAAATCAGAGGATGTAACTCCACATATCCTCTTAGCTTCTTCCAACTGGAGGTGTAGATCAGAAATTGTTTTCTTGGATTCCTCTGGTTGTTCTCGTTCCTCTGCAACAACATGCTTAACCTTTTTGAGTTCTCTTTTGGTTTTCTTCAACTCCTTAAGTGCATTTATGAGTTCACCTTCCAAGTCCACTTCAGCTTCAATATCTTCACCTTCCTCATCTTCATCAACCGGTTCATCTAGTGCCATTAGAGATTAACTTCTCTTTCACCCTCATGGAAGTCCTCTTCTGATGCACTTTCTTCATCTGTGGCATCATCTTCAAAGGTATATAGGTTGTTCTACTTCTGGTAGCTTCTTCTTTCTTGTCGGTATACCTTCTTCTTTCTATCCTTACTGGGAGATCTATCAGAAATATTTTTCTCATCTCCACCAGTTTCACCATAGGGACATTTTGCAGAAAAGTGTCCTATTTTACCATAGTTAAAACATTTGAGAGGAAATTTTCCTTTATACTTACCGGATCCTCTTTTAAGCTTCCTCACAAATTTTGTCACCTCTATATCTAAGTATTCACTAGATTCACCATGAGAAATTTCTTTCTTGCCCTTTTTGATGGAGTTGAATGCAACCTCTTTCTTTGAAGTTCCTTCACCGGTTGTCATCATCTCATAAGCAGTTAGAGAGCCAAATAACTCATCCATTGAAAACATTTTCAGCTCCGTAGCTTCCTCTATAGCAAAGACCTTAGTATCAAACTTAGATGTGAGTGATCTAAGTACCTTTTTGACAATAAATTCATCAGTTATTTCCTCTCCCACTAATCTGATGGTATTCACAGTTTCATCAACTCTGTGAAGGTAGTATGCAATCTTTTCTTCATCTGTCATCTTCAAGCCTTCAAGCTGACCTCTTAGTGTTTTTAGCTTGGCCTCCTTGACCTTGACATCTCCTTCAAGTAATCTTTGTAGCTTATCCCAAGTCTCCTTGGCAAATGAGAAGTGCATAGCCTTGACAAACTCATTATTTGACAGCCCTTTGAGAATAGCATGTTTAGCTTTTGCATTGTTTTCATACTCCTTCTTAGCATCCATATCTGTAGGAGTGACACTAGGGATAGTATACCCATTCTTAACTGACATCCAAACATCAAAACCTAGGGAGGATAGATAGGTTTCCATTCTTTTACTCTAGAAGGCATAGTTGGTTGCATCAAACATGGGGGCTTTGGAGGAGGAGGACTCATTTCTTGCCATTGTGTTCTTAGACCAAAATCTACCCAAGCTAGAGAAAGCTTTGACCAACAAGGAACCTAAGGCTCTACTACCAATTGTAGAACACAATATGTCACTGAGAGGGGGAGGAGGGGGGGTGAATCAATGATTTCAAACAAACTCAAGTTGTGTGTGTGTGTGTGTGACCAGTAACAAAGAGAACACTAACAATCAATCATACACAAAAGACACGCCACATAACACCGATTATATGAGGAAAACCCAATGTGGGAAAAACGTCAGTGAGAAAAGTTGCTGGAGTCTACTGCTCCAATCCAGCCTCACAATGAAACAACAATATTACACTGATTTAGGGCACCAACCCAAGGAGCACTAACCCCTAACTGTTTATAGGCACCAACCCAAAGGAGCACCAACCCCTGCACCGAGCACCAACTCAATGATATAAAATGAAATTAAAAACTTATTAACATGAAAGTACCTTGTTACAAATGAGTTTTGTAACGCCTATTCAACTTCTCTCTGTCGATTACAACTCTTTTCTGTTTTAGCGATTCTTTCACTACTGGTTATCAATTCACTCTCTTTGATCCCTTACCAATCAGCCTTTGCCTTTCTTAACTTCCCCTGATCCTCAATTTGCACTCTTTAACTCTATGATTCCTTCTTACCAATTCAATCACTGTCGGTACCCTTGACTGTTAACTCTATAACAGTTCATCGATTTCCCTGCCTCTACTAGTTAAAACCACTTACTGATTCTACCTTCAAATACTTAGTCAATTCAATGTTTTATGATGAACTCTCATACTGATTATCTCTCTTCTTTCTCAAGCACACTCTTTTCTCGCAACTGGCATCCCATCTCATCTCTTCAATCTGCATATTTATACATAAGCTTTCTCGCCATAATAAGGTTCAAACTATCTGTGGTTAGGGTTTCTACCTACCACGAACCATATCATATCACATTGGATCTCCTCTCCACAATTGACAACCTGCAACAAATCAAGCTTCACCACCATTTCTATTCCTTCCATAACATGCTTACTATATTTGGCAAACACGTCTCTACTTTTTGTCAATCGCCATAAATGCTCTGGATGTTTTCTTCACCAAATTTGATCTGCAACTTGATGTCCTGCATCGATCCTTACATCACCAATATCAATCTTATTTTGTTGTTCTACTTCAAGCTGCAAACCTTTGTCATCATCTCATGATTTATGCAGACTACATTAAATGTCTTACCAATCACTGACTACTTCGATGATGCACTGTTCACTTACCATTTGGAGACCATGTGGCATCTCAGTCGACATCCAACTCAGCTCAGTCCATTGTGTCAGTTTAGACTCAATTACCAACTAAACATGTACAGTTGGTACTTCTCCTTATACTACCAGTCTTCTTACCCTACCGGTCTTTTGAGCCAGAAACTTCTCATTTCTTTCGGTTGGAGCATATTAGCCCATTCATCAAACTTGCCTACCCACAATAGGTATCCAAGGTGAGTCATTGTGTCCATCTCTTATGCACTTTGTTGCATATTGGTATCCCTATTTACTGATTGACACTACTCCTGCCTACATACTGATAGTCTGTAGTCTTCAACTATCTCCAACTATTATGCATCGATCTCCTCATGCATCTTAGTCTCCTTGCATAATGGTGATCATGTTCCTTTATATTGTCCCTTTCTTGCTTATCAGTAGATACTACTTATGTTTGCATATCGGTTGACCATACCGGTTGACATCAATGAAAATACAATGCCAACACCCCTTGAGATTAACATAGAGATAATCTAAAGAGCTAATATGAATGCACATGCATGCATGGATTATCCCCAACAACTAGGCCTAATCAAGTACTCATGTACAACAAACCAATGCAAAGCTATAAAAATATCACAAATGAAGAAAAGGAGAAAAACCTAATGGGTGAAAACTCCTCTCTAAAGGAGAGAATACTAGAGAAAGAAGGAAAGAAGGAGGACTCAATGTGGCTCCCCAAGTACTCCTTCTATCACAACATTACAATGAATGTCCCCCCATAAGACAGAGAAAATGAGGATAGGAATCCCCCCAATGAAAAGTAGCTCCTATGCCAATGATGAATGCCTAAAGACAGAACATGATCTACTACCCACAAACAATATTTCTTCTCTTAGGAAGAAACAAATCAAGAGGAGATTTGAGAAGCAACTCCCATAAACTGAAAGAAGTAGGAAGATAAATCCAAACTATGTGTTCTTCTAGAAACTGCTCATCTGTCACTATGTCCATGATAGATGATAATTCCTCAAACCAATAAGGTTCATGCACAATCAATGTAGGAGGTGAAAAATTAGGACTCTGCAAACACTAATGAAGAACAAGCTCCATTGATGATAAAGGTGAATTGACAATATTGATGTGGCTATTAGCAAAGTGGAGATGAATATCCTCAAAATAGTCCTCCAAATCTAAAGTATGAGACTATTATGGATATGTTTGTAAGATACAAATCCCACGGATATATTATGTTGCACTAGATCAATGGGGGTTATGCACGAGCTAGTGTCAGTCTGATCAGGAACAATAGAAGATGAATATGATTGAGATGGAATCTCAATGTGAGGAGTAGGAACAAGAAGATAGGCCTTTGATCCATCAGAACATGCAAGACCTATGATCTATACTTAAGCTCCTCTAAAGTATCATCATCAAAGGGCATGAAATTTATACATGTGAGGGGAAGAAGATAATCCCCATGCATCTCTCAAAGTCTATTTCAAAGTGCACGAAGACACTGAAGGTCCCATATAGCACACATAATGTCATAATCAACACTAGAACAAATCACACCTACAAAATGGTCTATGATATTACCCCAAGTTAATCTACCTCTTGAACTCATTGGTTTACGTACAAGTACATACAAATAAGGCCAAATATATATCCACTTAAGATGTGTTAGGATGCCATGTTTCTAAGACTCATAATTACTCTTTGCCAAGCTGATAATAGAAGGATGAATTAAAAAACCCATGATACCTCCCCAAATGAAGTAATCAGACCCCAAGAATCTCAATACATATAAAGCACATCAAATACAACCTTCTCCAACAAACATATCCATCCCAAGTGCCAAAACATCCAAGTAATTGACCAGACAATGAAAACCCAAAAATCTAAATAAAATGTACTTGGGGCAAATTTTGGCAAATAGACCTGAGATCTAAATAGAGGACTTAGAGATTTCTGATAAAAAAAAAATTTAATGGAGTCCAAATGTGCAAGATATGGACCTAGAAGTGCAAAATTGAAGGTTGACTTTAGAGGCTTGGTATGAAAAATTGGAGTAGAATCTAACAAACCACTTGCAAATTCGAATTGGCACTAGAAATTATTTTCTAATGATATCTTGTTTGTGTAATTTTGAACCCATATGCCCAAGTTATAGCCAAAAAACCACACCTAGGCCCATGCAAACTGAAGATCCAAAAATATGCCAAAAAATTATGTCAAAATATTCTTGATGTCTTCGGTATATTTTTGTTGCCAGAACTAGTGCTGCTATTAATTTAGGGGGTCCTCTATTTTTAGTGGAAGACTGCCAAATTATGATGACATCAACACTTATAACAGACTACGTTGGACATTCATAGTAGGTATGAACTATACCTGAAAAAGACTGCTTCAACTTTAAAAAAAGTGCACCCTTTTGTGATAAAAAAAATAGATTTTTTGTTGGAAAATTTTGCATCAAATTTTCAATAAAGAAACTTGCAAAGTTTTTTTGCACTTCTGCTATTTTTTATGTCAGCACTGGAAGTGTAGGTGTACAGGTCCATAAGGTTATATACAATTGTAAAGATTTGTACAACCATACAAACCTATACTGATCCATACGATCAATATGAATTTGTGTGCCAATTAAAACCAATTTTCCACCAAATTTGACCAACTGCAATTTTGGTGAATGAACATGCAATTTTAGGGTTCTCAAACCTTCTAACCATGATGGTGGCCTTCATTTCACTCCAAAGTGCCCAAATGTTTTAGCTACCCCTAGATTTTTCTTCAATTTTTATGCCCTCAGCCAAATTGATCCAAAACTTCAAGTTCTCAAATTTTGACAATATGACAAATTATCTTAGGGTTTTGGGATGCTACGAACGCAATGGCAACCTTCGTTTGAGCCCAATGTACATAGAAAAATCACTCAAGGTTGGATCCTTCAAGCATGTGGATAGGAACTTGATAGAGCTAAATCATCTTCAAGAAAAACACTTGTCACACAAAAAAGATCAAGCAAAGATAATATGATCCATAACAACCTAAGAATTTTGTATTGATGCATACAAGAATATTTGAGATATAATTACAATGAATGAGTGACTTGCTTTATAGAAATTAAGAGATTCCCTAGTCCTAAAATTAGGAGAACTAAATAAAACTTAAGAGGAGCTAAATAAAGCTCAACTACAACTAAACTAAAGCTATTAAAGCATAACTCTAGATGAAAAAATGACCTAATTAATAAATAAGTAGATAAAGTGTCCTAATTATTGCAACAATAACCAAAGAAGACACACCATCTCCTGTTGATAATTATTTCTTAGAGAAAAATTGGGGTCCATTAGAAGTTACACCCTCCTTTGCTAGAGAATGCAAAGTCCCTAAATTTACATTTGAAGCCTTGAAAGATCCTTGTGTTTCACCTGTCCAAGCCACTTCTAAATATTTGCCAACTCCTTCATCTTATAACATGTCTTGGTGATGATTGGGGCTCTTTAGAATTCACCCCGCATGAACTAATTGAATCTAAGAGTGAACCTTCCCATCTTGACATCTCAACACCCAATAAGGATCTGCATTCTTGCAAAAGAATCAGCTCTCCTACTACTAATTCTACATATGATTTGGAAAAATATTATATTGTTGGTTTTAAAATTATTTCTAAATGCAGATACAATGGATATGATTTAGGGTGTATGGAACAAAGTATTGAGGCTCATGTAAAACCTATATCACACTTTTCTATGGAGGTTTTAGGGTTTCAACCTTTTCCTTTGTCTACGTCCCCTCCTCCATCGTATAATACCTCTATGTCTTATTTTACGAGCAATCAAACCTCTCTCCACAACAGAAATGATTTCTCGTTATTCCTCACCTTCCATTTAAAAAAGATAATATTTTGTTGATTTTTCTTAGATCTTACTTGCTTACTCTTCCTCCTTTAAAAGTAAGAAACTTCATAAACATAATCAAACAAATGCTTTTTTTGCATATTATCAAGTGTATGCCCATTCCACTAATGAATATTGAGCATCAAAAAGTAAAATACAACAACTTATTGAATATATTATCATTCAAATAAAAAGTGACAATGAATTGAACCTTCGTCCTATCCCTTTTAAATAAAACTTATTTATATTATGTTGCTCCTTATTATGTAACACTTGTAGCTCTATATGGGGGGCTAATTGTCATTCATGATGGTACACTCTCACGTGCAACCATGATTTTCTAGGGTAAGCAACATTATAGTCTCTATTGTGGTTGTCCTTGCCTACACACTAGGGGGCATGAACAACTTGTTTGAGGTAGGCATCCTTGTTTGAGGATCCATCTCCTTTTCCTGGTAAGTGTGCATACTTTCTTAAGGATCTCCTCTCCTTCTCTTGTGTGAATCCCTATTTGAACATATTCTTCATTTGTAGAGGTAAACATATTTAGAAAAGAATCATCCCATCTCTTTGCCTCTTTGATAGTTGTGTATCATTGATAAGGATCCCTTTACCCTTGTTACAAGATGTTTCCTTTACAATGATCTCTTCATTGCTTGAATATTTTAATCCTTTATAAGTATTTTCTTCCTAGCTTGGATGTATGCATTATTGAAAAGGATATCTCCTTGGTTTTGAAGGTGTGTATCCTTGATTTGGATCTCTATCTTTCTTAAGATATCAACATAGAAATGTGTTGACATCTTAAGTAGGAATATTACCCTCCTAAACCTTGATCTCATTGATGTACCCCCCGAGGTGTGGTTATCAATTTTTCCATTGGCTATTTTTTTTTGCCTTTGTTCATGCAAGAATACACACTCTTTTACCTTTGTTCTTATGAGAACACACATTATCTTGATCTATGGATCACCTAGTATGACATGGTTTGTTAGTTGTGATCATTATTTTTTATGCTCCCTAAGGAATTAGTCATCTAACATAGCACAAGTTTTTAGCATGATCGTTTTCATAGTGTACACTCCACAAGGCATGGATCTCCTAGTATAGAGTGCATTGCTAGGGTGATCATTTTGTTTCAATACATGGATCACCCAACATAACACAACTTGTTAAAAAGTGAAATTCATGCCATCTTTATGGACCCCTAGCATAGCACAAGTTGCTATTTGATGGACCATGGAGCATCCTCTCCTCTTAATAGTGCATGGTCTTGTCTCTTTATTGAAGTCCACTTGTGCTTTTATAATAATATTCTAAGAATGATATTGGCGGTTGAGACAACCTTTACATCAAGGTCTCTTTACCTATTGACTTGAAACCTTTTGTTTTCTTTAGTTATTTGTGTTGTACATGTGTATCTTGTTTTAAATGTTTTTTGTGGATTTATTGGATCCTAAGCTTGGGGGATTGCACATCCCTCAACTTAGTGTCATTGAAATACCCCAAATTAAATTAATTAATTAATTTAATCAATTTACATAAAAGGAGATCTAGTGAATTTAACTTATCAATTCAAAACCTTCATATTTTGAAAACCTTTAGGAACTTCTTAACTAAATTCAACAAAATGTTAATTAGGTAAACAAATATTTTAACCAAACTTTATAGAAATGGATCTAAATATTTGTGTAATTGAAATTTATTGTTTAAAACTACTTTCCAACATGAAATAGATCAATTTTTCATTAAATATTGCATCCGATAGTAAAATCCATCTACAACTACTTTCTCTAAAAATAGAGGTCCAAATTGAGTCCCAAAATCACTCCACAACACTACATACTTAAGGACAACTCACCAAACTTCGTTAAAAAAATTCTGATTGATTTTCATTATCTCAAGGCTACCAATATAATTCTTCAAACTCTAAATACAAAAATCATACTCAAAACAATTGCAAACTAAAGAAATCCCAAACCAATTAACATAGTGATAACCTCTAAAATGAGATTATTCAATGGTAATCCTTGAATATCATCTTAAATCACCTAGTAATCCTTTTAATCCCATCCTTATATGACTCAAAAAATCTCAAACTCATATTCTATAGTCTCCTTCTCCATTGGTTTATCAAACACTGAAGAAACATGCAAAAGTTAGTAAACTTTGCAACATGAATGATGAATTTTGGATCCCAAACCATGCATAAATAAACCATATTCAAACCCATAATTTTGGAATCCAAATCACACTCCCAAGGAAAATAAACTTTCCTTTTCCAAGTGTCTCATAATCCACAAACTCCCCATGAGTTGCCAACTTTACTAGAAAATTGTCAATTACCACCAAAAGCCAACAAATGATCCATATGAAGTTTCCCAAAACCCCAATCCAAAAGGAAGGAAAAAAATTAAATTTTATATATTTAGTGTTTAAATAATATTCTAATCTCAACCAAATCACTAATTTTATTATTATTTCCTAAGCTATCAACTAATCTTGATTTTCTATTTTGGGATTGTTGACTTACTATTTTTAGAAAATTTTGAAAAGTGTACATGACAAGTCCTTCCTTCCCAAAAAAAATTATCCTCAATCAATTACAAAAATGATGCTCCAAATTCCTAATGCCCAAAATAACTAAACATTCCATACAACAAAACAAATTATGATCATGTACCTATGTGAAGTTGCATTTTGCTCCCAAGCATCCTCATTTTTTTAAGGAAAGTGTACCTTTGATCTATGATATTGTGAATATATGCAAACCCCTACTCCTTATTACCCCGGGTTTAATATCCTTCCTTTCATCTTTTCCATTCACTCCTTTCCAAAGTTGTGTATGTGCACTATCACCAAGAATTATACCAAAAGCTCTTGCAACCATTCTAAAAGATATAAATATGATTTATGTAGACTAAAGTATCATTACAAAAGAAAATACATCCTTCATAATAGTGGATATCATTCTTGCAAATAAATACCTCCATTACCTTGGAATTGTGGAGACACTTCCTATAGGACATATCACAAATTGCTACCAATCTTGCCTCTATTTAAAAAATGCTTGATACAACTTTAGGATTTGATTTTGAATAGTAATGGAGCATATGAAGAACATAAAATTTCATCACATAACAGGATGTCAAACTGCACAAAACTCTGAATATTGATATTACAAACCCCAAGCCATTGTCATGCCAATTTATACACTTGAAGTCCTCCAACTAGCACATACTAATCACTCAATAATATCTTCAAAATGTTACTACAAAATAATTTTATTTCATATTCTACTAATTCAAATGACTTACTAATATTATTTAAATTTTCCACTTTGAAACACTTCCAACACAAACTCTCTATATGGAAAATAGAGTCTAGGTTCTCTAGCTAGAACTACACTATCATTAGGCAACTTGTACCTAAACATTCTAACAAAATTCATAATTTTATGAATCTATTTTTTTATTATTATTAGGATTGTTGAAAAATCCTTTACAATCAATATTATATCTAATACATAGTGTGGAAAAATATCTTTCATTCACCTTAACATACTAAGATACATAACATAAAAATGGATAACAAAAGTCCCAACCATTACCTCAACTTGATAAAAGTCTTTTTCATCCAATTGGATTGGTCTATAGGATCCAAAATATAGTAATAGAGTGATCGTAAAACAACAACAATAATAATTCTATGGCACCCAAATGATAAACAACAAATTATTTTGTAGGAAGATGATGAACTCCTTGGAATCATCCTTTGCCATATACTTGACTTCATTCACATTTTCATATAAATTGTTAGTGACAAAATCATCATGAATACAATCTATCATGATGGAATTCATTTGGCCCTTGTGGATGGTAAGAACTGTAGCATCCTAAAATTGCACCCTTTACAATTTTGGCTGCATTTGGGACCCTCGCCTTAGTTTTCTCATCCTCATGCTTGTTCGAGACCTATTTATGTCTCTGCCATGAAATAAATGTCATATTTTCTTCTTGTACCTTGTTGGGACCCCTTAAACCTGGCCCAATTTGGGGTAAGACTAGGGTATGGCACCTTGGTCCTCACTAGGACCATGACACCATGCCATGGTCCTCCCTAATTGGGGCCTAATTTGGACCCTTGGCCCTATCCAAAATTTTGGCAAGAAAACTTCCTCTGTGTCGGCCTATGTTGGAAAATTAATATGTTTGACGACATGAAAGTATATAAGGAGGTCTTCCCCTCTCATTTTGATATACAATCTGTTAGGATTAATAATAGTCTCAAAGATACTGAGAGGGGGGGCGAGTGAATCAGTATCTAACCAGTGAATGGAATATTTAACCTTATTAAGTATTTTGCATTCCAAAACAGTGTACCGGTAAATAAGAATTAATGCAATAAATAGGAACAATAAAGACAACAAAAAAAACACACCATAACACAAGATGTTTAATGAGGAAACCCGGTGTGGGAAAAACCTCAGTGGGATTTGTGACCCACAATATTCACTCACTGGCCAATGAATAAATATTACTTACAATGAGGGCCTTGCACATGCAGGAAGGCCAACTGCCTAGAGCTCACTGCTCAATCTACAAAATAGAAGTCTCACTGACTTACAAATGGATTATGAAATTCCAATACAATGTACTGCTTCAAATCAGCATCAACTATGTCAGGTTCAGTACCGGTTTAAGCTCATACTATAACCATAAACCTTATACAAAATCTTCCTTATTATTCACTCATTCCTATCTCATCTCCCCCTGAGCCATTTTTTTTGTCCTCTACTCCCCCTTTGACATCAATGACAAAGGTTGTCAAAAATTGTCAAACGAGTGCAAAATTTCACCTTAAGGTTTGTAACCGGTTGGTTACAATCTGAAATATATCAGCCAAAACCAAATTTAAACTCTGCATGAATCTGTTGCTATCATTCATGGTTTCCTCAGTTTGTTGGATCGTGTCAGTGAGATGATGCATATGCTCTTCCGGTGATATTTCTCCTTGAATTAATGCCTTAGAGATCTCATTTCTCAGAGAGATAAGGTTATCCGGTTCAGGACTAAGTTTATACTTCAGCTCTCTGGCATTTTCCTTGGTCCTTACTTTTTCCTTCTCCAATTTCTCCAACTTTTCCTCAAATCTTGCTATTTCTTGCTCAATAATTGATATAGGTTCGGATGAACCAATGATGTTATCAGCTATATCATTAATTTATTTTGTACTCTGCTTATTTCTTTTTCAATGTCATGGGTCAACAAATGTGGCTTGCATGTTTCTCTGTACAATTCCTTATACTCAAAAATTGTTGTATTAAGTGCCAATAAAAGTGTGTTAATATGCTCAGTGCACTTCTTTATTATCTCCTCAAAGAATTTTTCTTTTTCTTTTTCCATTTTCTCTTTGAATGTATCCCCATTTACCTTATCCACTGTTATTACATTTCCAGCAATGAATTTAGACAATGCGTCTAACTATCCTAAAGAATCCTTTACATTATCTACATTGCATTTTGGTGCAATCATCTTAAGAATAGGTATTGTATCATCAATTTCCTTGTAGGCCAATGCATTACAGTCAATTATCTTCTTAATTGAGTCTAGAAGTACCTATGTCACATTAGTGGGTCTGAATTTGGATGTCTGACCAACTACCTTTATTATTTTAGTGCTTCCAGTGTTAGTAACCAATTTTCTTGTATCAACCTTCGGTGGATCAGTCTAAGTTTGTGTTTCAACCTATAGTGGTTTGGGTTTCTCAGTGATTACCGGTTTTACTATCTCAACATGTACCTGTGCCTCTATCGATTGCTCTGTTGGTTTCTCGGTGTTATTAGCTATCGATATCTCTGTGTTATCAACTGTCGGTATCTCTGTCTCTACAGTTTCGCAGTGCCAGCATCTACACTACCAATATTCATTCCATTGTCCAAAGGTTGCTCTGTATGCTATGTTTTCTCTGTTTGTATTTCAACCTCTACATTTTGTGTCGGTTGCTCAATAATGTTTCCACTGCTAGCAATATCATCCTGTACCTCTGTGTTGTCCTTGTCCATAATAATGTTCACTTCCTGAGTATCAACATTCATAGTGAATAGAATTTATGATTCAGGGTTAGTGTCATCATGTGTTATGTCCACATTTTTAGTAGACGGTGTATCGTCAGTATGTACCGATGTAGTATCCAAGGGTGGTGGTAAGTTGTCAATTATTTTGATGTTTGGTATTCCACCAACTTTACCTTTCCCTTTGTCCTACCTTTCCCTTTGTCCTTGTCCTTCCGATAAACTTTGAATGTTTTCTTGGGTCGGTTCAATTCTTCTTGTTTTTCCTTTTCTACAAAAAAGATATCCCATTTGTTAGTTGTTTCCTCTGTGATTTCATTTACTCTGCTAGCCATTAAGCTCACTTGCCGGTGTTCACTAGCAAAAAATGATCTGTTAGCCTCACAAATTAATTCATCAATCTCCTCTTTCGAGTTAACTGGATGAACAACCAGAAATTTTTCAACCTTAAGTTTCTTATCTAACTCCATTACCGCAATCCTCTTTACATCTGACCTTCTGTATAGATCATTTGGTAAATCATCTACAACTTCAATTAGCACTTTCTTGTAAATGTCCAGATGTAGAATAATGTTGTTTTCAACACTTTCCTTTTCAGAATCAGTGAATGTGTTATACAACTTGCTCACATTTTCCAAGTTACTGTCATTAGTGATTTCATTCAGTAAGTTATCCAAAGGTGGTATCACCTATTTCTATTTCTTCTTGGGTGTTAACTTATTTGTTGGTTGTCTTACCGCTTGTTGCTTCTTTCTCAAAGTTCTTGTTTTCTTGGGTGGAGGAGAGGGTACCGATGAAGGTTTTCTCTTCCTATCAACTCTCTTAAACTCAACAGGTATCTCACTGTCAGATGATGTGCCAATCGGTGAGATATGTGCCTCAGGTTGCAATCCTTCTAGTTCACTTTCCTTTATTCCAGTAAGGTTCATAACATTTTCTTTTATTTCCTTTACTTGTTTTGATGCATCTCTTATATACTTTTATCTTCTCTTCCTTTGTTTCAATGTTTGTACACCACTCTCACTTGTTTATGCACTGCCAAAAATATCTTTTGTTGGTTCTCTAGGTGCTTCTAACAAGGCTTTAGCATAAGTCTCAATAATATTCACATCAGCCTCATACCCAATTTCAGTTACCCATATAGTTCTAGGAAGAACTGCTTCCATCCATATTTCATCTTTCTTAATCACAAAGAAGATTTCCTTATCATATTTGTCTACTATATTTTGTGGTAGTCTCTCTCTTGTTTTCATTTTGGCTTGGAAAGCTTTGAAATATTCAATTATATTGTTTTCCCTAGCAGTACCCATGCTGGTGAAGGCTTCTTGCAATTGTTTGCCTACCGGTATGTCATATCCAGAATCTTTGTGTCCAATACTAGGAATTTTCTTTGAAAAATACAACATAAGACATACCAAAAGATTACCAAAATGAAATGTCCCTTTCTTGTCTCCTTTTATCTTCTTCAAATTATCAACTAGTTCATCCTTCAACCATTCACATACATCTATTTTTGAATCATTATGTACCATATCATAAGCACTTTAATGCAAAGACTAGAAACTAAATTAAGTTGGTTTGCATGTGTGGTCTTGTAGCCTAAAATCATACTTATGAATCTCACATTGATATCCTTGATGTCATTAATTCTCAAAGATCTACTATCAGATGTTGCTCATGTTAAGGTCATGACTGTGTTGTTAGGTACCTTCTTTGTTTTGTCTAGTCTGCTGCCAGTAGAGGGTAAACCTATCACTGCCCTAATTGCTTGCCGAGTGAATTTGCAGACTGAATCTAACCAAAAAAATTCTCCATGTGCCCTACTTAGGACAATTCTCACTACCTCCTCTAGAAATTCAGGGATGTTCAAGATTTCTACAAAACCTAAAGTCTCAATAACCTTGTGCTCGGGTTTGACATTTCCATTTACATCACAAATTATGGTTTTAAACATCTTTAACACTTCCATAGAACCTAATTCTTCAATATTGTAGTGAATATAAATTCTAGGGTCTTTAGAATAAGCTACACCTTTAGGAATTTTTGAAAATGCACCTATGCAATCATCTTGCTTAGCTATCTCGGGAATAATTTTGAAAACAGGCCTAGGGCGTTTTACAATTTCCACAACAGTAGGGTTTGCAATAAATTCGAGAGCAGAAGAGGAAGCCATTTGAAAAATACCTTAAGATGCCTGATAATGTTTGAGTGCTTGAAATAAATCACTTCACTTCTTCACCCTGAATGCCTTCGCTCATATTTTTGTGCTCTCTGCTAGTTTGAATGCTCGGTGAATCAAAAAAGAGGGAAAACTGATGATTTATAATGAAATTTCATTCAACAACCACAATAAATGCTCGTCGGTTAAGTGAAAACTTAACACATTTGCCGATAAAGAAGAAATCTATCTTCTCACCATCTACCGAGGGTAATTTGCATGATATTCAACTTGTTGCAATACCCCCAAAGGGTTACTTCTTAGTTGGATGAAGAATTTCCTATCAGTGGAGTAATACTCTATTCTACCGGTGAAGAAATAGTCGCATCAACATTCTGCTATGTCTTTCTAATCCATTGTCTTGAAAATCCTTGCTTTACCTCATCAACCTTTTCTTTGCCTTTCAAATTGGGTCCTTTATTGTTTGTTGGTGAAGTCTTGCTTCTACAAAATTTTGCAATATGTCCAGTTTTGTTACAAGCATAACAAGTCACATTATTCTTCTAAATATCCTTTCCATATCCTATACCGGTTTGTGTTCTACATTGATTAGATAAGTGCCCAAATCTTCCACAAACATAACATCTTACATTCATTCTACAGTTTTCTGAATTATGACCAACTTTGTTGCATTTGGAACATTGATCGGTGGGTGTATTAATGTTCTGATTGTTTCTAGATCTACACTCATTTTCTCTATGACCATACTTGTTACAGTTAAAGCATTTCCCATTAAATTTGTAAGCATTATGTTGTCTTATAGGTTTACTGTGATCATGATTGTTTGCAGTATCGGAACTTTCACCAACTTCAAATCCAAGTCCATTAGTATCTCCATTAGGTTTCTGACTTTTCAACATATCATCGAATTCTTCTGGACTTTTCTTGAATTTCTCTTTATGTTGATTTGCAATAGCCAACTCATTTTCCAGAATTCCCATTTGCCTCATAAGTTTAGTTTTATCATATTGCATGTGAATCAGATCTATCTTTAACATGTTATTTTTATGACTGAGTCTTAGATTTTCATTTTCGGCATCATTAAGTCTCCTAGTCAAGTCATCTTCATTCTTCTTTATGTCTTCAATGTCTTTACAAAATCTCATAGTTATATCTTGCATTTCATTCCTCATAGTCATGTTTTCTTGTCTCAACTTGTTCACAAGCTCATTAAGAGTTTCCTTTTCATCATTATCATTTTGCATCTTCTCATGAAGTTATTTTCTCTTATTCCTAGCAATAGTAAGATTCTCCTGAAGTCCTTGAATGAATTCCTATGTAGTCCTTAGATCATCTTCAAGTTTGATATTCTTTAACTTCTCTGAATCATAGTCTACAAGAGCTCCTTCCAATTGCTTTCTTAAGTTCTCCATCTGTACCGGTGTCAAAATCTTCCTCAAGTTGTTAGGCTTTTGAAAATAGAGGACCAGGCTCTGATACCAATTATTAGGATTAATGATAGTCCCAAATATACTGAGGGGGGGGGGGGAATCAGTATCTAACCGGTGAATGAAATATTTAACCTTATTAAGTATTTTGTATTCCAAAACAGTGTACTAGTAAATAAGAATTAATGCAGTAAACGAGAACAATAAAGACAGCATAGAAAACACACCATAACACAAGATTTTTAACGAGGAAACCCAGTCTAGGAAAAACCTTGGTGGGATTTGTGACCCACAATATTCACTCACTGGCCAATGAATAAATATTACTTACAATGAGGGGCCTGCACATGCAGGAAGGCCAACTGCCTAGAGCTCACTACTCAATCTACAAAATAGAAGTCTCACTGACTTACAAATGGATTATGAAAATCCAATACAATGTACTGCTTCAAATCAACATCAATTATGCCAAGTTCAGTACCGGTTTAAGCTCACACTATAACCATAAACCTTATACAAAATCTTCCTTATTATTTGCTCATTCCTATCTCATCTCCTTCTTTTCTTCTATCATGTATCAAAATGATTTACAAGATCTCATACATATATGAGTTTATTACGATATGCCATGTCGGCTTTACAAAAAGATATTTACAATTAAATACAATAAACAAAAGTTTATTCTTGTTGGCTGGGGTGTCGATATGCATTGTTGCCACTTCTGGTGAAGTGTTTGTCGGTGTTGGTGCTTGCCAGTGGTTTGCCAGTAGGTTGTCGG
Organism: Cryptomeria japonica; assembly: GCF_030272615.1. Taxonomy (NCBI): domain Eukaryota; kingdom Viridiplantae; phylum Streptophyta; class Pinopsida; order Cupressales; family Cupressaceae; genus Cryptomeria; species Cryptomeria japonica. The sequence goes on from NC_081406.1 coordinate 196,224,404, forward strand.
TAGGTTGCCATCAATGACAACACCATCATTTCTCACTAGAGTGTAGAATGCCAACACAATCATAAGGAAAGGATAAATTAGTCGAACAATCAAGTATTCAAGCATTGGAGCATTCATCATCAAGCATTCCTAGAGGTCTTCAAGGTTGCATATTCTTCATCTATCTATTGTGGAGAAATATTACATCATTCATTTGCAAGAATTTGTGTGTGATTAGGGTTTTGTCATGTTCATGCCATTTCATATAACATATATGATTACATTCAAGAAGCAAAGCATCATCATCAATCATTGCAGATCTGAGATATACATCTCCATTATTTATTTTAGTATTTGTAACATTTAATTAAAGTTTGATTCCTCAACTGAGGTTTGACTTAGGCAAACCCCTATTCCCAACCTATTTCCCTTTCTTTTTGTGTGCAGGAAACAAATGCACAGTTGTACTTCTCAGAATAAGCTTCAGACATAGAGGTCATGGAACAACCCTTTTTGGTGTGTGAAAAATTTAGAAGACCGTGTTGCCGCATCATGATCTCTTTTTTGGGGGGCATTTTCGAGGTGCAGGACCGAATCAACTTATACTGCTGAATTCGAGGTGCACGACGAAATCCCATATTCCTAGGTCACTGTTTTCTCAAATTTTTACACTAAATCAACACTTTAACTCACAAAAGAGGGAACCCAAATTAACCAAATCAATCCAATCCACTTAGTGTTCAGTACTTATCTAATTTGTGACTGGATCTAGTGAATTATAACCCTCTTTTGAATTTAAAAGTCTTAAATCACTAAATTACCAGTTTTCATCCTCCTTTGGGTGGAAACCCTAATTTTTCACTCTTTACAAGAACATACCAATAAGAAAACATTTTGAATAAATCATCTACCACCATCATTTTTAATCCCCCTTTATGTGGCTCTTCACTCCCATAAAACCAAGCCCAATAGATCCTTTATTCAAGTAATCTACCTTCCTCACATGTCTAACATGAACCAATGGGAATTTGAATTCTTTCAAGAAAAAATGATATTAAGGTTCTTATCATACCTTGTGATTCTCTTCTTTGAAACTTTGAACTTTATTTTATCAATTTCTTTAAGATCTTATCTTTGCATTGAAAACCAAATATTACTCTTTCTTAAATCTCCATACTCAAAAGAAAAAACACATAAAATATATGAAATATTTAGTGCATGATAAAAGATTATTACCTTAGAAATACCCTTCCATACTTCTTGCATTGCCACCTCCTATAATCTTTGGATGCTTATGACTTGATCCAAGTAGGTGAAGTCTATGTTTTGAAGTTCATGTTGCTAATATACTCTTGTAACAATTTCCAAATGCTCTAAAATATCAACCCAAGTTTTGAAACAAAGAATATTTTCAACAAAGCCAAACTCAAATCATATTACCTAATTCATCTTTAATTGGTAAGTCAACCTATGCGCCATAAACTTGAACTTTGTGTGCTCCTTGAAAATTAATATCAATAGGTAGCTTGATATCAACTCAAAATATAAAGCAATATGAATGGTATACCAAAATCTCCTCTTCACAAATGATTATAGTAGTACATTAATGAAAACTCTCCTTTTCTGATTTGACAATAGAGAAATGATAGATTGAGACTCACTTGAGAATAACATAGCTTGTACACTCTTCAACACTAAACAACTTTCTCCCTAATAAACATCCCATAAAACACCACACTCTTCTACAAAGTGAATGATAAATAAAAAATGTTACATTCAAAACATGAATTCATTACTTCCAAGTTTCTATCAAAAATATCAAGGGTTGCATTTCCATGCATGCCAAGAATATGGATGGTACAAGTCATTACGGATCCTAAGATCATAAAATATGTCTTTAAAAATCTTGTGTTCACTCCAAAGGATAAACAATATCCTCCCCTTAAGAATGTTATAATTTTGTAATATCTCCTTCTTCATGAAACCTCCATTTTGTGGGAAAATCGATATCCGAAATACTAAAGGACAATTAATCATAAAATCTTGAATATCAAAATTATTTTGACTTGGGGTTAACCCCACAGTGCAACAACAGTTGCATCCCACTGTTGATGGTGGGTTGTTGGTTCGAATCTTTGCCCGAGTGATCCCCCCCGCGTTGGTGTCTCCCTGTTTGTGCCATGGTGTGTGCTTGGACTGTAGTTCCTCCTCCCCTTCGATTGGTGCTTCTCACGCATGACTATCGGATGGCGGTCGTCCCATGCGCTACTTCCTCAATGTTGTTGCATGGATGCCCCTTCCATGACCTGTGCGATTCTGCTGCTAGCTAGGAGTGATAAGGTGACCATATGGAGGGATAAGTAGTTGAGATAGAGTGATAAGGTGAAGTGTGGAGAGATAAGGAGATGGGAGATATAAGGAGTATTATGGAGAGATAAGGAGATGGGAGATATAAGGAGTATTATGGAGAGATAAGGAGAAGGGAGATATAAGGAGTATTACGGATATGAAGGATCAATATGCTACATGTGACCCCACTGGTTCAAAGCTCCAGTCAAAACCAACTATATTGTGAGGGCGAGACCCCATATTGTCTTAAGTTAGTGGCATGCTGCAGAGTAGCTGAAAATGTAATACCTGTTACCGATAAAATAAAAATAAAAATTATTTTGACTTTTCTTACCAAGGCCTTGCTTCAAGCAACTCAAGTCAGTCACATCCTTCTATCTATCACCAATTTCTTTATCTTCAGTGGTGATTCATCAATCCCATGAATATTCCAAAATTATGGGCATTGTCCCTTCGCCATGTGGTTAGTATGATTAAATACCTCACATGAAACCAATTGTAGTAGGAAGAGAAGTTAATATTGAATCATTTTTCAAACTTAATCTTCAAAGCATCACTTGGATCCCATATATAAGAACACTTTGAAAATTGAAACAAGGAATGATCGTTGCTTGTTGTGTTCATTATTTTTTCACCCTTTCTTGCATGCTCTCTTTGATAAAAAAATTTTTTAAAAGGAATGGGAAGAGGTAATAAATTTGAAATTTGTGAATCTTGAGTTTGTTGTGCTACTTTGGTGCTATAATCAATATCTTCATCCCTCTTTCCAAAGAGATATTGTTGAGATAACCTCAACCTTTTCATCTTTGCGACTCCAAGCTTCTAGCTTAGGGTTGTCCCAAACAATCTTCATATCTTCCTTCCTAGAATCAAAAAGTTCCTATAAAACTTCTAAGAAGATAATATGTTCATCTCCTTGTTCCATATTTTCTTAAAAACCAGTTTCATCATATTTATCTTCATCATCAATGTTATACTAAAATAAATGATTTTTAGAAAATTGGATTGAAAATTTCAAGAGTTTTTTGTCTTCAACTTAATGGATACAAGATTTTTGTACTTCCTCCTATGTTTGGCTAAAAGATGTCTTGAATCTCAACTTTCATATTCTCTTCTTAATTTTTGATATTTGTAGCTTTTTCCGTCTTAAATCCTTCATTTCTTCATCTCAGGAAGTACCCATCAAATGATCCTTCAAATTTTCCCTCTGAACTTAGGTACTCCTCAAAAATTCTAAAAACCTCTCCTTGATCAGGCATATCTTTCTCGATGGTCTCTACATATTCATAAAATGTGAGGGAGACCTTTAAAACTATACATTTTATAAAATATTCATCAAACCATCTTGATATTTTGGAGACTAACATATCATTTCCCCAACTCTAGAACATGGATTGGAAGAAATCTCCCATGATCGACTTTTTAGAAACCTACAGGTTGGTAAGATCTCAGCTCTTATACCATTGAAATGTCCCAGATTAAATTAATTAATTTAATCAGTTTGTAGAAAAAGAAATTTAATGAGCTTGACTTATTGATAGAAAACCCTTTAGACTTGAAAAACTTCAATACTTCTTAATTGAATTCAATGAAATGCCAATCAGGTGAAAAATGATTTCACCTAAACTTCACAGAACTAGATTTGAATTTTCATGCAAAAAAATGAATTCTTGTTCAAAACTGATTTCTAGAATGAAATACATAATTTTTTTTGTTAAATATTGTAGCCAATAGTAGCAAACATAAACAACAATTTTCACTTAAAAAATATATCAACATTAAGTTTAGAAATCACTCTGCAACACTACAAACTTAAGGAAAAATCATCAAACTTCAAAACAAACTTCTAATTGACAAAATATCTAAGATTGTATAGAAAAAATAGCAAAACCATTGTTTTAATGCTGCCAATATACTCATATAAACTCGGAATACAAAAATTATACTCAAAACAATTGCAGATTGAATAAATCTTAAACTAATAAGCACAATGATAACCTCTGAAATGAGATTATTCAATGGCAATCCTTGACTCCCATCTTAGATCACCTTATAATCCTTTGACTCCCATACTTAGATCACATGGAAACTTTCAAACTCTCATTCAACAATCTCCTTCTCCATTGGTTTATCAATTAATAAAGAAACAAGTAAAAGATTAGCAATACATATAAGATGAATAATTAATTTTGGAGACAAAATCATGCATAAAGAAAACCACATTCAAACCCATAATATGGGCTTTTGAATCTCACTCCCAATGAAAGGATTTTTTCTTTTTTCTAAGTGTCTCCTAACCTCCACAAACTCCCCATGAGTTGCCAACTTTATGAAAACTACCAATTACAACTAAAAGTCAACAAATAATTCATGTGAATTTTTCCAAATCCTTAGGCCAAAAAGAAGGAAAATATTTAAATATAAATATATTTAGTATTTAAATAATATTCTAATCTCAACCAAATCACCTAATTTATTATTGTTTCTCAAATTGTCAACTGGTCATGATTTGCTATTTTTAGACTGTTGACTTACTATTTTTAGTAAGTTGTTATTTTTATAAAATTTTGAAAAAGGGACACGATAGTCATCCTATCCCTAGTCTATTTTCTCTCTCTCTCTCTCTCTCTCTCTCTCTCTCTCTCTCTCTCTCTCTCTCTCTCTCTCTCTCTCTCTCTCTCTCTCTCTCTCTACTTTACCACAAGTATGTGTAAGTTCATAACCTTGCTAAAGTGGGGGATAAATGTAGTGTAGGAAATTGCATCCCTTTACAATTCAACACACTATTTGGGACCTACTTTAGTGTTATTTTCCCTAGATCATTTTATACCTATTTGGGCCCTATCATACTTTAAATCTTAATTGTTAGTATTGCAATCTAACTATTGTCAAACACTTAAATTAGGACTAGATCCAACATCACAAACCCAACACTCATGGCTCCCTTTCAAAGGCCCTATATTACTGGGACTAGGGCACCCAACACACTTGTCCCACCAAAGTCTCCCAAAACTATAGCTAGTCCAAGTTTCAACCTTCATATTTTCAAATCTAGTCTTGATTTTGGTACTTGGCCATTTTATATTGGCCTAGACTCAAAAATGCCTTGTTCTCCCTATAGAAAGCACATTTTCTATAATTCATAAGGATAGATCCAAGAAGAAACCATTATTCCATGCCAATTCAATAAAGAGAAACCAAGAAGAAATAGATTGCAACACACTATGCAAGTATGATTTCATGTTTGTCTTATTTTGTTATCATGTTACTGCATCAACCCTTGTAGGACTTGTCTAAAGACCATTACATCACCACCTTTATGTGAAAATCCATGAGAGAGTTTCATACCTAAGGTATGATGATTTTATTTCAACATTCCCATTATTGTTTAGCCTCTATCCTCCCTAAGATTAGATCTTTTCTCATCAATCATAGCTATTGTGGAGGTGGGAACACCAACACAAGGTTTGACTTAGGAAAGCCCCTACACAACACAACCATTCTTCCTCATTTTTGTGTGTGCAAATTGAGATTTGATAGGAGAGTTTGTTATAGGGGTGCATAACAGATTGTGACAAACATTCCTAGATTTTAAACAAGTACAAATACTAGGACTAGGACACTCAAAATACGTGTCCAATCCTTTTTGGCTATATTTTTGGGAGATAGACCTATAAGACCTCCTAACTACATTTTTGCTCCATTTTGTCAGTTTGGACACCCCTTAGACTAGGGAACCCAGCACACCAATCCTGCATTTTTAGCTCCAAATTGGAGATCTGGGTTCTTTTTTGTGTCCTCTTTCTATATTTGGCCTATTGTGTTGGTTTTTTGTTCTATAATTTATTGTTATTGTTAAAATTCATCCTTTTTTCTATCATTTAACCTAGTTCATTCACACACACTTCACAATTTTAATTCCATTGCATCAAAGGAACATCAATCGAAGTGTTCAACTCTTCCATTAGAATTATAATTGAAATTATTCATGTTCCAATGACATGCCATGTAGATTTGAGATCTTAGTTTGATCCATAGTCCTAGGATCTCATTTCCATACATATCAATTAAATATAATAAATTAAAAGTAAAATTAAATATATCATATGTTTATATTGAAAATGACCAACACAAATAAAATTGTTCAACTTGGACTACTAAAAGTAATTTAATAAATATAACTCTTAATGACATAGCTTATCTTTATAGTTTAGATGACATGTCTCTTTTTCTACAACATGTTGCATTTCCTGACTATCAATATTTTCTCATATTTTATTCTCTTAGATCCATGATAATGTGATACCTTATGAAGCATTAGTTTTAACTCTTCATGTGGATTCTTGTTTGAACTACAAATATTTTCCAATTTATTACATTTTGACATTTTGAGAAATTATTTAAATTTTTTACATGATGATTATGCTTATCACATAACCTACAAGTACACTTTGATAATATCACCATCAATTATGTCATCTAATGCATTAAATCTACCTTCTCAACCTCAACTCATTTCTAAACAATCTAAAGATTTTGACATTATTTTTACAATAGTTAAATACATAAGCCAAAATACAACATTGGAACTTAAAGCACACATTGCCTTTTTATAGCTTGATATTTCTATTCCTTCATGGTATGGGTTAGTGATTATCCTTTCCTATGAGACACACAATTTATTGAATTTGATAAATGACTTTATGGATTGTGAGAGTAATATTTACATGTCTAGTGAGGTTTTATTTGTTAGAGTCACTAATGGTTTGAAGCTCCCAAGAACCAAAAGATGCCTTCCACAAGAAAACATCAAGAGAAAAATGTTATGTTATAATTATTATAAAAATACCATATACATATAATTTAATTCTCGTTTTGACAAACTCAATTTTGATTTGTTTATCAAAGTCAAAATCAGCTAGTTAATTTATAAAGACTATTTACTAACAAGTTAATTGTTCATTAACATTTAACAAATATTATTCTAAGGACAAACTCAATGTCAACTATGCTACTCATAATTGTGCTTAGCACGAATCAAACTTAAGATCAAAATTAACCTTAACAACTATAATCTTCACAAAATGATCCACTAATTGAGCAAGTTTCAATAGTTATAAATGTTGGGAAAATGGTGTCTCAACCTTGCATTTACATGAGGTTACTATTTATAGTAAGTTTTCATTTGAGCACTAAATGGTGTGAAATTATCCCCGAAGATTTTAGTTGGCTAGATAAGCATTCTAGTAAAGTTACGTCACAAGATCATAGCTAGTCGTGAAGATATTAATTTTTTTCATTTTGGAGGGGTCCAATGAAAGGTTTAAATTTTATTTTGAGGACTTTAGAGGCCCTGAAACACCCTGAAAGGTGGGCATAAATGGTATTGTGATTTACGAGGCAATAAAGCACTTTGCGAGCTTTCCAGTGCTTCAAACGGTTCATCAATAGGATACACGGTTCTCAAGTTATGGTCTCCGAAAGTTTATACTCCTGAAATAGGAAATATAAAATACATCGAACACATAAATGAGCTGTAAAAAGGGAGGGATGCGTCATAGGGCATCTAGAAGGGAGATAAGGTTGTCTATGCCTTATTGGGTGGTTTTATCCCATGGATTTTGTAATATCGTTTCATGGTTTCTTGTATTGTATCTCCTATAAATGAGGTGCGTGAGATAGAGGTTGTGTGTAAGAGTCTTATAGCTATTGAGTTACCTTTGAATCTTTGATTAGTGGTACTCCTGCAAAGAACTTGCTCTGCAAGTATATTGTAATCTTTTTTTTATTGCAAAATAATATATTGGGCGGCTTTTGGAGTGTGGGGTTTTCCTCCCGAAAGGGTTTTCCCCACGTAAATCACTATGTTATGGTTCAAATATTATTATATCTGTTTCTATTTTTTGTAACTATTGTGAAGATCTGTTAAAGTTTTTGCATTACCCTCCTCTCAAGGTTAGTGTAGGAAGTTGTTCTACTACTTAACTTCCTTACAATAACATTTGTTGATTTAATGTCCAATATTTTTACAATATTGCACTAATAGTTATGACTTTAAAGTTGCTAGTGTTGATAATGGGTGCTTATTATTACATGAAATGTATTCCTTAGATCTAAAAATAAACAAATTATGTGATGTCACATCAACACACCAATATAACATGACTTAACACAACTATTAGTCTCATATTTGGGGGGGACCTATTTGGACACCTTAACAAAAATCGTACTGATGTGACATCATAGTTGATGATGCCACCTTAAAATTTTAATTGTGAACAAATAAATTATCAGATAAATTAGTATTAAAAACTTAAAAGTGATTTCAAATTCTTACCTAATGTTTTGAGAAAGAAATAAAATATTGTTAGACGTTTCAAATCACTCTCCGTGATTCATCATCGGGATTCTAGAGAGTTCAACGAGTTGTAAAATAGTGAGTTGCAAACCTAGATAGCAATATAAAGAAAGAGGAGGGGAATGAGCACGAGGACCAAGGAAAACCCAAGGTAAAATAAATAAATAAACAACACAAAACACCTAAAAATGTAAAAATAAGACCTCAAAAGTCTACCTCAAAAAATCTAAAAAAGCTAGAATAATAAAGAGAGAACAAGAAAAATAAAATTGAGAAAAATAATAAAGAAAAACAACAAGAGCCATTATATATATATATATATATATATATATATATATATATATATATATATATATATATATATATACGAAATGTAAAAATGCATAAAGATATGAATAGGTTTTATATATATATATATATATATATATATATATATATATATATATATATATATATATATATATATATATATATATATATATATATATATATACACCTAAAAATGTCTTGTCAACCATGCACTAATTTATCGTCTTATTAGTTAAATAATTCTTTAATTATTTAATTAAGCTAATTTGTTCTTCTAAACTAATTTAATCATTAGTTTCAATCATTACTAAGCATTCAACTTCCATCCTTTAATTAATTAATCATTCACCCCCTTCTCAAATATTAATTATTTAATTAATTATGATTAATTCCCTTAATTAAATAATCTTAATTATTTAAATAATCCTATTTCTAATGATTAAATAATTTTATTTAAATTATTTAATTAATTAATTTATTGCTCAAATTCCCCAAATTCGAATTTCAACTCATTACATCTAATTTCATTTTCCCAAATTCATATTTCACCAAATTTGAATTTCAATGAATTTCAGTAAATCTCATGCGCAAATCATCATTCAAAATTCAAAATTCAAATTCAAATCAAAATGAAAAAGAATTTCAATTCAATCTCCTCCAACACGTTGAAAATCATGATTGATTGATCAAATCAGTTAACTCTCCAATCTCCCCTTTTCACTCCGAATCACCTTTTCTGACTAATCAATTAATTCAATCTTCTCCTCAATCAATCTTGTCAACTGGCTAATCTATTCAGTCATCTCCCTAATCAATTCAATCTACTAATCAATCAAATGAGTTAACAAATCAATCTATCATGTTAACAAATCAATCAATTCACTTAATTGATCAATCAAAATTAGTTGAACTATCAATCAACACTTCAGTTCCAAATCTCACCCCATCTCACCTGAAAATATATAAAAGCAAGGCTTATTTCCCAATTTCAATTTGGAATCACTATCTTCAAAATAATTGTCTATCTTATGCATGAAATCCAAATGCAACACTTGAGAGCCACCTACATACACAATTCAGAGAAGAGCAATGGAAGCTTTGTTGAATCAATTGAGGGAGTTTAATTAGAGTTTTGTTATTCAATTGATTTAAGCATTATTTCATTTTCATTTAGGAGATAGTTGTAATTGGATTTAGAGTTTGTGATTCACTCTTTCATATCGGATTATCTTAATGATTGAATTTACCCCTGGAAACAATGGTGAGCCCGACATGAACTAACCTTTTGATGCCTTTTTCATGATTTGCATATTCTGTACGGATTCAAAAAATAGTACTACGCATTTGTCCACCCAAAAATTCACATTCGTCATTACTAATTCACATTTGTATTGACAATAATTCGCATTTGTATAAGATTATTAGCATTTGCAAGAATGATTCAAAATTTTAATTTTAATTGTTGTTTATGTTTTTGATTAATTTGTGCTGATAAGCCATAAATCTTTTTCAATTTTGGAAAAAAAAAATTAAGCATAAAATGTGTCTAACCCTATGGCAGGAAGAGTGACCTTCAAAATTTTAGGTTCCAAATAGAGAAAAGAACAAAGAAGACAATGAAGAGCTTATTGATGGTTGATAAGAGCAGAGAAGAGATTCCAAGATCTCAAAGAATTGGCTACCCTATCTCGATACTATCGTATAGCGTAGAAATACCTGGAAAGATTTGATGTATTTAATGACATTGAGATCATGGCCAACATGATAATGGATCCAACTCATGTCATTTGAAAAAAAAAACTTCTATTTTTTGTCTTTTTCTTTCTGTGTTTAATTAATTCGCATTTGTGCAGATCTTAGTTCGCATTTGTGCATAGATCAATTCGCAATTGTGCACACAAAAATTCACAATTGTGTAGATGCTAGTTCGCATTTGTGCAGATCCTGATTTGCATTTGTCAAAGGCTAACAAAGGATTAATGTTTTGTCTTTTCTTGATTTTCTATCAATGTAATGTTCTATTCCAACAGATAGTGAAGTCAATTTTGTAACCGAAAGAGAAAATTAGGCTTGTGAACCCACAATGTGCTAACATTTTTATGAGTTTTTGCAGGGATAGTTGGACCTAGTTTAGCTAATACTTACTTTGGTTATCTTTAAAAAGAACAAAAACAAACCTTCTTTTTTTTATCTCATCATTGCTTTGTTGGCTAAAATGAACATCATGCTTTTTTTTTTGGAGAAACATCTCCAAATAGTTTAGAAAATTTTGCAATGAAGGGATAAAAAGAACTCTTGTTTTCCATGTTTCCAACGTGATAGGCATATTCTCTCCCCTTAATTGGGTGACCAAAAAGCCAGACCCACCTTTCATGGTTTTTGTCAATTTTTGCAATAGGATAAAACCCTTAGCAGGCCTGCCTCCCAAGTAGCCCATAAGGTCAAGTGAGAGGGAATGACCTAAGTGACAACGACTAATGCCAAGTAATCCAGTCCACTATAAATAAATGTGTTTGCATTGAAAATTGTAAGCAACGAGTGTTACATGTTTTCATAACAGTGTCATGCCTCCCTCAGTGCCTATGTGGTATGAGAAAATTTGTAGAGTGTAACCTCTACAAACTGGGAGGCCTCCATAACGGAGCGGAAAACACTACTAATTATGACCACTCAAATGGAAACAGACTAATATCTTTAGAAAATTAGAGGCCAATCCAAGTCAGTAACCAGACACTTATAGTATCATAGTGCAAGGGTGGGGAAGAATCTTCCCCTAAGACACTCACCATATATCTCCCAAGATAAGGAGCCAATTGAGGAGAAATCCTCTTTGGTTTAATTTATGGAGAAAGGCAAAAAAATGGGTGCACCCTAGGGTGTGACAGGGTTGTTTGAGCTGATCGAGTATCAAGATGTGGGTTGTTATACTATTCGTGACCTTTTGACCTTAGTAGAGTCTGACTGTTGTATGATCAAATGACCAAAATTTATCGAAAACAAAATGGGTTTTTGAAAAAGATTCCAACATTCATAGGGGTTTGAAAAAATCCTTTGAATAGTGCTCTCTTTATGTCAGATTGTTTTTCTTTCTTTGTTGTTGTGACTTTGCTACAAGATCAAATATTTTTCAAACATTACCAAAAATAAAGTGGAATATCAACCAAGTTTTGTAAAACCATCAACAAAAATCTCAAAGTTCAAAGAAAACTCCATGTATCCACAATCAAAAAACTCAACAAATTTGCCACATTCAGAGAAATGGATAATATGTTGCATATTGTGATCTTAGGTCCCATGCACTTAGTCCATGCATAGTTACTTCTTATGTCCTCATTTTGCACAAGTCCTCACGACATACTTAGGAAGTAAGGTCAACTAATTCACATCCAAATAGTCTTTGCAAACTCATCATTTACATCCCTCCTATGATAGAAACAGTCTTGCACACTTCAATAAGTTAACACCAAGTTCATCATCTTAAACCTTTCATAGTCATCATTAGCATCAATCATAGTCCATCACCCTTAGAAGTCTTAAGAGGATTTCATTTGCATGGGTCTACCAAGGGATGGAGAATTTCCATTCAAGCAACCAAACCTTGGACCAGATAACAATCAATTAAAAATAATTAATGTTTTACAAAATCTTTCTTCGAAATTAAGAATTTATCTCCCACAATATGAAGAGATTGAGGTTGTCTTAGATAAAGAAGTTTGTAAGTCAGTCTGAATCCAAAGGCAAGCTGAGCGAGAAATCAAGAAACAAACAGAGCAATAAGTTATTCAACAACTTTCTGGACTTACCATCAAAGAACAAGCTCCTCAGATGTAGAGAGTCCTCATAGTAGTTTAAGTTTGTATACGTAATCTCATAGTCAATAGATCAAAGTCTTTCATATCAATTGTCCATGTACCTCATCCTTCTTTTAGGTGCATCATAGAGAGTCAAGATCACTTTGAGGTTACATGCATGCCATTAACATGATCTCAAAAGGCAAAACACCAAATGGATCCAAACAGTGACCCTGCAAAAATGGATCCAAATAATGACCCCTATTACAATCCTACTTGGAATATGAGCCCACATACAAGCTCAACTTCACAACTAAGAGGGGGAGCTACTTTACCTACGAACACAAATCAACTACCCACAATTGAGGAGATACAAACTAGATTAACACAAGAAGAGAATGAGACTGCTCAACAAGACCCTCAAGTATTAACAATCCTCAACACTCTCATCAATAACAACATAGATAGGTATCTCTCTCTTTTGATCCAAAATGGAGCAAAGTTACCCCCGAATGTTGACTTTTTTGCAATCTTGCCACCCAGGGTAACTCTAAACCAAAATACAAGTCAGATACCAACAACAACAACAAATTTAACACAAAGTGTAGCTCAAATTATGACAACACAATCAAATGCAATACAAGCTACCATGGCTTCAAGACAAATGTTGGGAACTACATTTGCTACATTCCAAACAACACATATGGTCAATTCACAATTGGTGAATACATCACAAGTGGAAACGACAGTAGCTATAGGATCTACTCTTAGTGGGGGACACAACAAGGATCTACCAATCCCTTTGGGTCTAATCAATCCAATACAAGATCACAATTTGCCTACTTTACGACACCTAGTGGAGGTTTCAACTCACAACTCCACAATCAAGCAATGTCTTCAACAATACATATCTATACAAAAGATCCATCATATGTGTCCAATACATACACATCCAGTGTACCCTTGACACAAACATAGGTTTTGGCTCAACAAGTTCAGAATCTACAAAGGCAAATGATGACATTGCAGTCAAGTAAAGAGAAAAAGTATTACACTATGAAAGATCTTGTTGGCAATTGACACCGACACTGGCATTCACTTCATACCCAGCTAAGTCCTGATCATGGTAACAAGTTCTGATCCCAGTAATGTGTATATGGAACCCGATAATGGATAGGACCCAAATAGGAAATCTTTTGCTCTTGATTATTTTCTTCATAGATTTTGTGGTAATGTGTGATGGACGAAATGGTCATTAGGATTATGTTTGAAGCTTATTATGTACCGACAACCGACATGTTTATATTTCTCATTGAAGATGACATGGTAAAGTTGGAAGGATATTTAAGAAGATCATTTAAGCGATAGATCAGATATGTGATGGAATACAAATTTTTGGTTGCGAATGTTTCAGTGAGTATCGGTATACATTTTGGTCAGTGATTAGAAGCATTTGTGTGCAGTTTCACGTGTACAACATAACTAGTAGCAGAACAGGGCAAAACAAAGCATCAGACAACTGATATACAAAGAAGGATATCAGAGCATTCACCAGAACTTATCCAGCATGGTTAGATGCAATTTATAAGCTCATTTTCATTTGTAAACACTTTGTAATATTTTGTAAGTTAGCGAGACTTCTCATTCTATGTTTGAGAAGTGAGCTCTAGGTGGTTGGCCAGATTACATGTGCAATCCTCTACATGTAATATTTGTATACCTTGATCAAGCATATAGATATTGTGGGTATCGGCCCCAACATGGTTTTTCCCTTTGCAGGGTTTTCCACATATAAATATTGGTGTTATGGTGTTTCCTCTTTATGTGTTATTTGGTGTATGCACTTTAATTTTATTTATTGTTAACCAGTTAATAATCAATAAGTTCAAAATTGTCATTACCAGTAGAACACTGATTCAACCCCCCCCCCCCCCCCCCCCTCTCGGTGTTCTTAGATTCCAACAATTGGTATCAGAGCTTGGTTCCTCGGAAGAAGTTTAACCACTTGAGGAAGATCCAGAATTTGGAATCAATGGAAACTGGTTTGTGCAACAGCAACTTCGACTTGCTCTTGAGGATCTTGATAATGAGTAGATGGAGAACAACAAACTGAAAAATAAACTAAACCAAGCTAGAGAACACATCATTTCATTGCAAAGAAAGCTTTCAGTTGTCAAGGCTAAGAGGAAGGAACTTTATGATCAATTGCAAAATCAAAACAGTGATGGGGAAGATGATATGAAGGATCATTGTCAGAAACTTACTCAGGAGAACACTATCTTGAAGAATGAGATGCAAGCCCTAACAATGATAATGTGTGAGGAGATTGAGGATAGAAATAAAATGAAGAAAACCTAGCTCAAGCATTGAAGGATAGATCTTAGGAATGAAATAGATTGGCACATGAGAGTGTTATGTTGAAACTTGAGTTGACCCAGTCCCAGAATAATGAATAGGAACTTGAGAGACATATTAAAATCATGAGAGATGACCTAGATATTGTAAATGAGTACAAGGACAAGTTCAAGGATAGCTCTGCTAAACTTGATGAACTGTTAAAGAATCTAAGAGATGTTAATGACAGGAGAGCTCTTGGTTATGAAGAAGGAGAAAGATCCAACACTGCACAATATAAGCAAAATCATACCAACAACCAAAACCAGAAATCACTGGTAAGGTAGCCTAATGCTCACAAATTCAATGGCACATGCTTTGTTTGCAATAAATATAGTCATATGACTAGTCAGTGCAGAAATAGGAATAATCAGAACAACACATCATTCATTAGTCTTGGAAATGTAAGATGTCATGAATGTAGCTAATTTGGACACATGGATAACCAATGCAGATCAAATGGAAATCAAGGAAATCAAGGGGTTAACAAGGCAATTCAGAAGAAAAATATTGTTTCTTATGCATGCAACAAGGTTAGACATATTGCTAAATATTACACAAGTAAGAATCCACTAGCAACAAATGGAAATGCATATGAGAAGGGAAAGGCAAAAGTGGAAGACATCAGACAATAGCATGAGAAAAGATGGGTAAGAAGATCTAATACACCACAGGCAAAAGAACCGGTAGCAGACACAACTGGTAACTAAGGCACTCGGCCTTAGGGGTAGGAAAATTATTGAAGATCATGCAAATACCTTGGATTAGGTCTGTATTCAGAAAATTTTGATTGTGGATGGTTACTCAGGAGATTTCAGATGTTTATTAGAACCAAAAAGAAGAACCGGTAAGAAGAAGATGAACTCTCAAGATTTGATTGATCAGATAATAAATTATGGTAATTTAGATAATATTTGTTCATTCTTTGATAATTTTAATGAGGTGGACAAGAAGCAGATTGAAGAGGCTATTCTTTTGTATCTTGATTCTTTTAGTAAGGCATTGATTGAATTGGGGAAAATTTTGCCTAAGGGGTTATATGATAAGTTAGAGGTCAGAAAAATACTAGCTCAGTCTTTGAACCGACATATTGAGGAGACTGAATTGGTCAATCTTTGTCCCACAATAACCTCTCCAGAGATGGCAGATTTAATTAATAAAACCGGGTCATCAGAATTCAATCCCAAGCACAAAATAAACAGTCTTATGTTGGACAGATTAGAAGAGATTAGGAAGGAAACAATTGATATCTAGGTAAGGATTCTTTTGGGTTTAGGCTATGAGTTGAGATCCAGTTTTGTGCAATCCTAGAATATACAATTGCCTAAGGATAAGCAACCAACAGATCAACAAATTGTAGATATTGAGAAACTAGCTAGCACTCCATCATATACCACTGTACCGGTTACTAAGTCACATTTTGTAACAGAGGATATACTGACAAAAAATGTGCAGATTGTAGAGGATACAAAGGATGTACATGTTTTTGATAAGGCACCAAGTGGCGAAGCAACTGATGCACAAGAGCTAAAAGATTCTAAAGTTATGTCACCGAGTGATAAGGGTAAGGAAATTGTGGTGGATCTCTCCTCCGACTTGGAAATTAACACTTCTACCATAGCTAAAGGAAATTTACCACAACTTTCCATTAGTTTTGACAAACCCTACCACATAATTTCATTGTCAGAGATGATTTTGGTAGCAGGAGCTCTTCAGGCATAGGCAACTCACGAATTGGCTCAGGAAGAGTCAAAAGGATAAAAAAATTGATTGAACACAACTTTGAGGTTTTGAACTAGTTAGTCACTGAATTTAAAGCTCAGGAAGGTGCAAGCTCTTCGGGTAAAGTAGAAGAAATTATTGATTTTATCCCCAAGCACTATGATTCTTTATTGAAAATTTCACTAACAGAGGCTAAATAAATTTTTGTGGCGGCCTAGAAGTTAACATTTTTCCAAATGACTGAGATTGATAAGGAGAACTCTAGACCTGCTTGCAATCCACTGATGTAGCTTTGGCTGAAAGAGGTGGTGTATATAAGACTTGTCTAGATTTTGATAAGCTCGCCAACTCCATAGACAAGCAACTGTCAGATTGTAAGAAAAACTTAATTCCGATTTCTAACTCTTACAACCCGACAATCAATCTAACAAACTCTTTGGATGGTCCAATCTTGGTGGTTATGGATCAAATTTTGAAATTGGAGAAAGATAGGGACTGAATAATAAGGAGAGCAAATGAGCTCCGAAATCTGATTGGTCCCTGACTTGATAATTTGTTGTTTCATAAAACAGAGTGTATTTCTAACTTGCGAAAGGAGGATCCCACTACTTCAGAAAAAATTGAGTATTATGCCAGTATCTTGAGTGGATTCAACTCCATTCTTGAATCTCTTAAGTAGGGTTGGGATATCTACTTTTCATTTTTGAAAAATATGTATGCATATTTTTTTAAGTTTGTATAGAATCGACTCATGTTTATAACTGTATAGAATTATTTGTGGGCACCTCGCTTTGTCATTGATGTCAAATGGGGAGGAATAAGTGGAAAATGTATATATTTCTAAAGGGGAACATTAGATGTATATAGAAGATTCATGTATAGGTCAGGAGGTTATGTAGATTCAAAGGCAAATTAATGATTGACACCATTTTTCACATGAGTTTTGCCATCAATGCAAAAGGGAGAGATTGTTGGAAATTGACACTCATCCGGTAAGAGTTAATGGAATTTTGGGTTGTCATTGATGGCAACTCATCACCTCAAGGTAAATGGTTTCATTATTTCGTTAGCCGACATTCATTGCACTTAACCAGTATTCACATTGCTTTACACCAGCACCAGCTGATGGTATGATGAAAGAATAAGTATCTGATCAACTACTGAGAGGGGGGTGAATCAATAGATAGAAAAACTGATACAAACTTCACCAATCTCAAAAATCAATCTCTCAAAGTAAACTTAGAATAATAACTCTGTCAAGATAAAAACTCATAAGATAAACTGGTTGACTGTTACAGCAAATTAACAGTAAATAACTTCTTCATATCTCAATGCTTTTGGTTATCATGACTTATCAAAATAGTTAAGTAGTTAAGTAAATCAATCATGAAAACATAACCACAAAAACATTCACCACCTGACACAAATATTTTTGACGTAGAAACCAAAATAGGTAAAAACCACAGTGAGATGAGACTCACAAGATAACTATCTAAACTCTTCTGAAGTTCGCCCTGTTAGGAGCCTAGCCTATTAAAGCTTTACAAAAAGTCTTATTAAGAACTGATCCTGTTAGGAATCACCTGATTAAGGGATTGACTACAAATGCCTTGTTAGAAGCAATACCTTATAAGGAGTAACCTTGGTAGAGCATTTGAAAATCCAATCTAATGGACCACCTTGTTAGAGGATTTGAATAACACCAAGCTTGTTAGAGCTTACCTGGTTAGGGGATTTCAATTCTGATATAATTGTTAGAAAACAATAGGAGTTTATTGATTTGTCTGAATAGCACTAGACTTGCTTGATCAGATCCATTTCATGCTCCTATCTTCCTTTACTCAAACTGAAAATACATCATCCGGTTTGACAACCACACACTCAACTGAACTATGTCTATCTCTTTTGCCAACTCATTAAACTAAACAACTTCATCAACCTTAAATACAAATCAATCAGGTTGGTAACACAACAAAAACCTAATTCTCATAGAGATTACAAATAAATCGGTTCAAGTATGACCGTTGGATTACATAGCAATCTCTACACATGAATCAAGAAAACCTGGATTGGTCCTTGATCAATGCTTCATCGAACTTAGTAACTCATCACGCGCTTTGCATTAGATGTAATACATTTTCTCATTCCCTAGACAAAAACCGTTACAACAACTCACCAAAATCTCTTGGAATTGTCTTCATACAATAATCATATGTGTCATAATCATTACCACTTATCATTAGATCATAAACTAATATAGCCAGTTCACCAAACTTAATCGGTTAGGGTTTATCAAAAACAACAGGTACGGTTTACCGGTTACATCAATAGATAAGGTTTACACCGGTTACCGGTTGACTCCAAAAATTCTTCCTACCAGTTACAGTAACAATATTACAACAATATCAATAATATCATTACCGATTTAATTGACATCAATGACAACATAATATATAATTAATGCAATCTCCATGCAAATGCCAACAATATCCCCCTTTGGCATTGATGGAAATACAAATATCAATACCATTGATTGTTGTGTGATTGTGAATAGGAATCTTGGTTTACATTACCAATTATTCACCATGCTCTCCATGTCTTCAGCTTGTCACTGGTTCTCCTTCCCATAATCACATAATTATTCTCCCCCTTTGACAACAATGCCAAATTGAAAGTAAAACATGTAATGCCAAATTTCATTTTGCATCATCAACATTCTACAACTTGATGCTCCCCCTATGGAATAAATCCACTTCTACACCAATCGTTCTATAAAATTATGCAAGTAGCTCTGGGACTAATGTAATCTACATCATACTTAACTGACTTCATGAAGAGGGACAACCCCTAGCTGACTTCTAAGATACTCAAAAGTAGTCTTAGGAAGAGCTTTAGTAAAAATATCTGCAGATTGTTCCTTGGTAGAAACATGCTCCAAGATCACATCTTTACTCTGTACTTTTTCCCTCAAGAAATTATACTTCAATTCAATATGCTTGGTTTGTGCGTGCAAAACAGGGTTCTTGGAAATATTTATGGCACTTGTATTATCACATAAAATCTTTTAGAGGTTCTAAAATCTTCATCTTAAAACCTTCCAAAATGTGTCTCATCCATATAGCCTTTGTACAATTCATGTAAGCTGCAACATACTTAGCTTCAATAGTAGATTGTGAAGTACAAGTATGCTTCTCACTACTCCATGAAACAAGTCTTCCTCCAAGAAAAAATGCTCTACCAGTTGTGCTTTTCTGGTCATCAACATTTCCTACCCAATTTGCATCTGTGTACACCTTCAAGTCAAAATTTCCTCCATATGGATACCATAACCCATAATCAAAAGTACCTTTCAAGTATCTAAAAATTCTTTTGGTTCCTATCAGATGTGTTTCCTTGGGATTCTTCTGAAATCTAGCAACTGTGCCAATTGCATGAGCTATGTATGGTTTGTTGTGAACAACATAGTGCAATTTTCCAATCATTGACCCGTATTCCTTCTCATCAACAGATTTGGACTCATTTTCCTTAGACAACTTACAACCTGTAACCATAGGTGTCCCAACTAGTTTACAGTCACTCATGCCAAATGTCTTCAAGACCTCTTTCACATACTTAGATTGTGTGACAAAATACCATTCTTCATTTGTTGTATTTGCAAGCCTATGAAATTTTTTATTTCTCCCACTAAAGACATTTCAAACTCATTTTTCATTTCATCTACAAAATTGTTCTTCATGTCATCATTACCTCCAAATATGATATCATCAACAAATACTTCTCTTTGTTGCGAACTACAATACCATCTTCATTCAACTTGTTCCTGAAAACCCACTTAGTACCTATCACATTTTTATTTACTGATCGGGGTACTAGGGTCCATGTGTTGTTATTCTCAATTTGATCTAATTCCTCCTCCATAGCTTTAACCCAATGATCATCACAAAATATTTCCTTAGAAGTTCTTGGTTCAATAGTGGAGATCATGCAAAAATTCTCTTTGATTCTTCTTCTGGTTAGTACTCCAACATCCTTATCCCCAATAATCTGTTCAGGATTGTGACTCAGTCTCACATATCTTGGAATAACATGATCATTATCTTCAGGATCATCTTCTTCATTATCATCATCTTCTTCTGAATTTATTTGTTCCAGTCGAACTGGTACATCAATATTTGCTTTGTCAGTTTCAGATTTCATAGTTTTTGGTTCCAAAAACAAAATGCAAGGATCTTCATCCTTTTTCTCTATACCGGTTTCCTCTGAGACTTTAGGATTTTCATCCACTTGAACATCAGCACTCTCAATAATTCTATGTGTCTGGTTGTTAAAACATTTGTAGGCCTTACTCTTGGTGGAATAGCCAAGAAATATACCTTCATCACTTTTAGCCTCAAATTTTCTAATATAATCACCTCTCTTAACAAAACATTTGCTTCCAAATATTCTGAAATAACTAACATCAGGTGATCTACCATACCAATAATCATAAGGAGTCCTGTCCTTACCTCTACCAAAATTTGGTTCATAGTATAGACAATTATGCTGACAGCTTCTCTCCAAAAAAATTTCACTATACCTCCTTGTATCAACATCATCCTAGCAACTTCAACAACTAACTAGTTGTTTCTCTCTATGATACCATTCTGTTGTGGTGTCCTTGGTACATAAAGTTGTTGTTTGATACCATTTTCTTCACAATACCTAGTGAATTCCTCATAAGTAAATTCACTGCCTTGATCTGTCCTCAAACATTTTATCTTCTTACTGCTCTCTTTCTCAGCTAATTCCTTGAATGCCTTGAACTTACCAAAAGCTTCAATCTTATCCTTCAAGAATGTGACCCACATCATCCTTGAGCAATCATCAGTGAAGATCATAAAATATATGTCACCTTGAATACTGTTTGTTCTTATTGGTCCACAAAGATCTATATGAACCAAATCTAACAAATGTTTCGCTGAAAAGGATTTGCTCTTGAAAGTTGAGGATGTCATCTTTCCCAACAGACATTCTTTGCACAGAGCTTCAACTGGTTTGTCTAACTAAGGCAAACCTCTCACTGTCTTGGACTTACTCACTTTTACAATGTTATCAAAGTTTATATGACAAAATATCCTATGCCAAAGCCAACTATCATCTATCTTTGCAATTAAACAGTTGTTGACTTTAGGACTAAGGTGAAACAAGTTACCTTTAGTTTGCTTTCCAGTTGCAATCAGTTCACCTTTATTGTCATAGATTTTGCACATACCATTTTTAAACTCCAATGGGTATCCTATGTCATTGAGTTATGCCACGCTCAAAAGATTATGCTTTAAACTTTCAACCCAATAGATAGCATCTGCACTACTCTTTCCATTAAGAGAAATAGTACCCTTACCTTTAACCATGCAGGGTGAGTCATTGCCAAATCTTACAACTTTTCCATCAAATTCCTTTAGAGAAAGAAATTTGTTCTGATCATTGATCATGTGATGTGAACAACCACTATCAATGATCTAATCATTAGAGTTATCCATCCTAGATACTAATGCCTTCTGGTTTGACATCTCTTCTTTAATGGCTACAAACATAATGTCTTCATTAGCATCACCATTAGATTCATCATCAGTGATACCACCATCAACAACAATAAGACAATCTCTTTTTCCTTTACCCTTATACTCCTTGAATTTCTCTCATTTGTGCTCATTATCACCATTAAGACAGTTAGCAGCAATGTGTCCAATCTTGTTGTATGCAAAACATTTCAAAGGTAATTTGCCTCTATATTTACCTGTACCTCTAGGCAACTACTTGGCCAACAATGCTTCAAACTCAACTAAATTGTCTTCATCATCAGCTTCTCTGCTGAATCTAGATTCATAACTGTGACTGGCATCTCTACTTTTCCTCGTAGATGGGTTAGAAACAAAATCTCTAAATTTAGACTCAGATTTATGTACACTACCATCATAACCATTCAATTCAAAAGTAGTAAGCTTGCCAATGATGGAGTCAAGAGTTACCTTAGTTTTGTTAATGGACTTCAGCTCCTGAATAGCTGCAACTCGGATAGCGTAGACCTGTAGCAGGGTTCTCAGTACCTTACTGATCACTGTGGAATCTTCCACTTTACCTCCTACACTCTTAATTTCACTGACTATCTCTTTTATCCTTTGACCATACTGCTGGATATTCTCACCTTCGGTCATCTAAAAGTCATCAAACTTTCCTCTTAGACTCTCTTCTTTAGCAATCTTAACATGTTCATCGTAGTTATAAATCTCTTCAAGTTTTTTCCATATCTCATATGCAGTTTCAAGACCATGAACATCTACATACTCTACATCAGACAAAGAAATGATAATAGCCTCCAATGCATGATGATTTTCTTGTTGCTCTTTCTTTAGATCATCAGTCAACATCCCAGTAGGTGCAACATACTTAGTATCGACATGTTCCCCATACTGGCTTCCCAAACTCTTGATATAAATTTTCATTTTGTCATTCCATATCTTGTAGTTCTCTCTATTAAACTTCAGACCTTCCTTCTTCATCATGATCTGCAAATCTTTACCTCAAGTCATTAGGCTTAAACCTTAGAGGACCTAAAATGCTCTGATACCAATTGATGGTATGATGAAAAAATAAATATCCGGTCAACTACTGAGAGGGGGGGGGGTTGAATCAGTAGATAGAAAAATTGATACAAACTTCACCAATCTCAAAAATCAATCTCTTAAAGTAAACTTAGAATAATAACTCTATCAAGATAAAAACTCATAAGATAAATCGGTTGACTGTTACAACAAATTAATAGTAAACAACTTCTTCATATCTCGATGCTTCTACTTATCATGACTTATCAAAATAGTTAAGTAGTTAAGTAAATCAACCATGAAAACATAACCACAAAAACATTCACCACTTGACACAAATATTTTTGACATGGAAACCAAAATAGGTAAAAACTATGGTGAGATGAGACTCACAAGATAACTATCTGAACTCTTCTGAAGTTCACCCTGTTAGGAGCCTAGCTTGTTAAAGATTTACAAAATGTCTTGTTAAGAACCGATCCTGTTAGGAATCACCCGGTTAAGGGATTGACTACAAATGCCTTGTTAGAAGCAATGCCCTGTAAGGAGTAACCTTGGTAGAGGATTTGAAAATCCAATCTAATGGACCACCTTGTTAAAGGATTTGAATAGCACCAATATTGTTAGAGCTTACTCAGTTAGGGGTTTTCAATTCTGTTGCAATTGTTAGAAAATAATGGGAGTTTGTTGATCTGTCTGAATAGCACTACACTTGCTTGATTAGATCCATTTCATGCTCCTATCTGCCTTTACTCAAACTACAAATACATCATATGGTTCGACAACCACACACTCAACTAAACTGTGCCTATCTCTTTTTCCAACTCATTAAACTAAACAACTTCATTGACCTTAAATACAAATCAATCAGGTTGGTAACACAACAAAAACCTAATTCTTGTAGAGATTACAAACAAATCGGTTCAAGTATGACTGTTGGATTACATAGAAATCTTTGCACATCAATCAAGAAAACCTTGATCGGTCCTTGATCATTGCTTCATCGAACTTAGTGACTCATCACGCGCTTTGCATTAGATGCAATACATTTGCTCATTCCCTAGACAAAAACTGTTACAACAACTTGCCAAAATCTCTTCGAATTGTCTTCATACAATAATCATACGTGTCATAATCATTATCACTCATCATTAGATCATAAACCAATATAACCAATTCACCAAACTTAATCGGTTAGGGTTTATCAAAAACAATAGGTAGGGTTTATAGGTTACATCAATAGATAAGGTTTACACTGGTTACCAGTTCACTCCACAAATTCTTCCTACCACTTACAGTAACAATATTACAACAATATCAACAATATCATTATCGGTTTAATTAACATCAATGACAACATAACATATCATTAATGCAATCTTCATGCAAATGCCAACAATGGCATTCACTTCATACCCGGCTAAGTCCTGATCCCGGTAACGTGTATACAGTAATGAATAGGACTTAGATAGGAAATCTTTTGGTCTCGATTATTTCCTTCATGGATTTCGTGGTAACATGTGATGGCTGACATGGTCATTAGGATTATGTTTGAAACTCATTATGTACCGACAATCGACATGTTTATATTTCTCATTGAAGTCAACATGGTAAAGTTGGAAGGATATTTAAGAAGATCATTTCAGCGATAGATCATATATGTGATGGAATACAAATTTTTGGTTGTGAATGTTTTAGTGAGTATCGCTATACATTTTGGTCAATGATTAAAAGCATCTATGTGAGGTTTCACATGCACAACATAACCGGTATCAGAACAGGGCAAAACAAAGCATCAAACAACTGGTATACAAAGAAGGATATCAGAGCATTCACCGAAACTTATCCAACATCGTCAAATGCAATTTATAAGTTCATTTTCATTTGTAAACACTTTGTAATATTTTGTAAGTCAGTGAGACTTCCCATTCTGTGTTTGAGCAGTGAACTCTAGGCGGTTGATCTGATTGCATGTGCAATCCCCTACATGTAATATTTGTATACCTTGATCAAGTATATTGATATTGCGGGTATCAGCCCCACCATGGTTTTTCCCTTTACAGGGTTTTCAACGTATAAATATTGGTGTTATGGTGTTGCCTCTTTATGTGTTATTTGGTGTATGCATTTTAATTTTATTTATTGTTAACCAATTAATAATCAATAAGTTCAAAATTGTAATTACCGGTAGAACATTGATTCACCCCCCCCCCCCTCTCAGTGTTCTTGGATCCCAACAAATCTCAAACCTTATCCTTTTGATAGGTCATTATACATGCCACTCTTTCCTCCTCATTTTGAAACACCAAATTTTTACAAGTATAGAGGAAAGGGTGATCCAATAGATCACATCGGAGAGTTCTTTAAATCATGCATTGAAATAGCCCATGAGGATACATACATTTTAAGACTTTTTCCCAAAAGTATTGGAGGATCTACACTAGAGTTGTTTTTACATCTACCATCAAGGGTTACCTCATGGGGAGAGTTGGCAGAGTTGTTCAATACAAATTTCTCTCACAATATTGGCAACCTAGTAACTCTCATAGACTTTTGTTCTACAAAGAAAAAGGAAAGTGAGACCTTTGCTATGTTTTTACAAATATGGAGATCTTTATCCCACTGGTATCCAAGCCACATACCAGAACATAACAAGTGGATATTTTCAGTGAAAACCTCACACCTCCAGTGAAGTATCCCTTACAAATTCAATGTTTGAGTACCTTTAGAGAGATCACTGAAAAGGGATTAAAATGTGAGAAAGGGTTGCTATAACAAGGCATCCTTAAAAAGAGAAAAGACAATGGTACATCCAACATAGTAGGTGCAGATAAGCCTAAATTCTGGTCTAGAAATAAGAATGTGACAAATGATGGTGTGGTAGATGCTCATGTGGTAAGTAGAGTTCAACCAACAGTATCATTGCAAGGTCCAATAACTTCTTCACCAAATGTGAATCATTCACAAGTGAACAATACAACAACTACAGTACAAATGCAGTGCAATCCAACATCTTTAAACCTCCAAGGAATAACGCACCAAAAAGAAACTTTACACCCTTGGGAGAACCGATAGACTCTACATTGAAGAAACTTGTGCAAACCAATGTAATAACATTACCCGAGGTGCAACAATATGAATCGGGTCTATTCAAACTAGCATGGTGGCATGACAATGACTTTTGTGAGTACCATCGAGCAAAAGACTGCAAGATATCTAGTTGTTATAAGATTAAAAAAAAAACCTCATTCAATATTTAATAGACCAAGGGGATGTCACAGTGAATCCCAATAAAGGATCTACAAATCAATCACACATCATCTACAAAGATCTATTTGTTAAGAACAATCAAGGTCAAGCTTCTGGTTCAAGAACACAAGATAACACAACCAACTACACAAAGGTTGATTATGACTACACCATCAATAGACTCAGTGAAGGAGATGGAATACTTTCCACTATCAGTGTTAATCCTAGAAACAAAGATTGTGTCGTTATGACCCACAGATCAAAGGTTACACTACAAGGAGTACCTTCTTATACACCTCCTCAAACAAGCAACTTTAATGTTGTTGGTCATTTGAAGAAGACTCCAGCACAAATCTAATTCTTTGAATTACTTTGTATATCACCAAGTCATAAAAAAATCTCAGACAAGGCACTCCAAGATTCAGTGTCTTAAGGGATATAGATGAGACTACATTTCAATCAATGGTAGGAAACATAGCTACTTCATCTTGGGTTACTTTCACAAAACACGATGTCACCACAGATAGAATCATGCACAATGATCCTTTACATCTAGTAGCATACATTCATAAGAAAAGGATTAGAAGAGTGTTGGTTCATGGAGGAGCAGGGATAAATATATGCACCCTCAAATTAATTCAAGCACTAGGATATTCTCAATTTCACATAGAATCTACAAAGAAGATCAATATAAATACATATGATGATGAAGAACGTCCTTCAAAAGGGGTAGTCATGCCGCCAGTACAAGTTGGACCTGTCACTACCAATGTTATGTTCCAAGTATTAGACAGGGAACTGGGATACAATGTGTTATTGGGTCGTCCATGGATACATGCCATGTAGGGCATACCTTCCACACTCCATCAATGCATCAAGTTCCATTCAATGGAATTGAAATAACAGTACATGGAGACCCAGATCCTTTTCAACATTGTAATTACTTGAGAGCAAGTACATACAAACAAGTCCCCATCAATCAAAAATCCACAATCATTCCATAGTTGGGATCTATAGCACCATCAGATGCACAAAATTATACACCATACATTCTTACTGCACCTCCATTGCAAATCAAGGATGAAGGGTGTGGGGAATACTCTATTGTTGGAGCATCATCAACAAGACCATTATCTCTATCTCCTAGAAATTTTGGGAGGCCCTTATCTACTGGCACCAAGCAAGATAAAGGAAAATATATTGTCAAATATTCAGACTCTTGCTCATTTGTTAGATGGGGAGACATACAAGATGAAGCCCTAGAAGAAGACATGAATGCTTGGCTATACAAGGATGAAGAAGACTACCATTTTATCACAATTCCCTTAGACCTATATGGGAATGGATTCACAATGTTACAAAGACATGGCTATGATGGAACAACATGATCGGGACTAAATGCTCAAGGCATCATAGAACCCATCTTACCTATAGACAATCCAAAACACCGAGGGTTGGGATATAGCCACACAACAAAAAAGTCTAAAAAATCAGCTACTCCAGTAATTATGAACATGCCACCAGCAATACCACAACAGTCAACCAACAAAATCATAGTTCATGATAATGTTACACTGGGAAACTTGTCAACAATTGAATGTCCACCATCTTCACATGCCAATGCAATAATAGAAATAGGCATTGCACCTTCCAATGACAACAACACATGGATTGCTTCTTCAAGCATAAGACCACCAAATGAGATCAACACCTGGTTGGCCTCATCCTTATCTTCAAGTGCATCAACAGATAATGACATAGCACTAGCAAATATCATAGTAACATGACCAGAATCAGTCATCCAAGGGATAAGCAACACATTAATAAATGAAGATACATCATCAAGTCATGAGAGTATTCCATGCATCATCAATATTGCAGAGTTCCCTCTAACTCTAATTGAAGAGGAACCATACGATGATAAATCAGATATGTACACCTATGTAGAGATGATCACTGACTCACATGACTATGAATTCATATCTCTCCATAGCAGCAACACAACACATGTGGACAAATATTATGATCACCTACCACCTGCAGATGATGGAATTGTTTACGAAGATATAGGAATAGACACTTCACAAGCCAATTTGATAATCAAGTCTGCATGATAACAACAAGCCCAAACTTTGATGATGAAAGAGATCCATGCCTTATGTACCCATATTTAATAGACTGGGGGAAAAAAGAAGAACCAAAGCTAGATTGGTTTGAGAATGACGAGGCCATAGCAGAGTTCTTGGGTGCCAGAAATGGATTCCCATTTCATGACCACATGGCAGGATTTGCCATAGATCTGAATAGAACAACATATTTTGGAGAGGCAAGTTCTTCCTTCATATAGATGACTCAGAAAAAGCATAAAGTATGACCAGAGGTAGACTTGACGATCTTCCAATAGATCAAGAGCAATTGACACTCCTAATGGAGGAAAATAAAGAGATCAACATAGGAGATGCCAAGAATGTACACAAAATTCATTTGGTACAATCCCTAAATCCTCTAGAAAAAGAGAAATTTATTCATTTTTTCAAGCAAAGGCTTATCAAATTTGCATGGTCTTATGCAGATATGCCAGGACTGGATCCTGAATTGGTCTTACACCATCTACCGCTATTACCGGGAACAAAAACCTACAAGTAAAAGTTAAGAAAGATGCATCCACAGATATCCTTATTAGTCAAAATTGAATTGCATAAATTGTTAGATGTGGGTTTTATAAGACCCATAAACTATGCAGAGTGGATCTCCAATCTAGTCCTAGTAACCAAGCACACAGGGGGGCATCAAAATCTACATAGACTTCAAAGATCTAAACAAGGCTTGTTCAAAGGATGATTTCTGCTTCCAAATATTGATATGATTGTAGATCTTACAACGGGAAATGAAATGCTTTCGCTCATGAATGGTTTCTCTGGTTATAATCAAATCGAGATTGTACCAGAAGACCAAGCAAAGACAACATTCACATGTCCTTGGGGAACATAATGTTGGAACGTCATACCATTTGGTTTAAAGAATGCAGGTGCAACATATCAACGAGCTATGACAACATTGCTCCATGACATGATACAAGATATCATGGAGGATTATGTTGATGATATCCTAGCCAAGTCACGAACCAAAGAAGATCACTTGGAAGTTCCAGCCAAAACCTTTGATAAATTAGAACAGTACAAAGTAAGGCTAAATCCTAAGAAGTGTGTATTTGGTGTTAGAACTGGAAATCTCTTAGACTTAATTGTGTCAAATAGAGGCATTGAAGTAGATCCAGAAAAAGTGAAAGCCATCTTAGAATTGCCAGCACCAATAACACTCAAGCAATTGAGAAGTCTACAAGGGAGACTCCAATCTATAAGATGCTTCATAGTGCAATTGGAAGATAAGTGTCACCCTTTCCAACACCTTTTAAAGAAATGTGTAACATTCAAGTGGTCAGAACAATGCCAGGGGGTATTTCAAGCTTTGAAAGACTATCTACTTACCACACTAGCGTTAATCCCACCAATTGATGGAAACCACTATTGTTATATATATCTTCCTCAAACTCCGCTTTGGGTTCTATCTTAGCACAACATGATGATCAAGGGAAAGAAAGAGCAACCTACTACATCAGTAGAACCCTTGTAGGATATTAACTGAATTACACTCCTATTGAGTGTGCATGCTTAGCAGTGGTTTTTGCTTCCCAAAAGCTTAGACATTATATGATCAGTCATAAGATTCATCTCATTGCAAAGTTTGACCCACTCAAGTATCTATAAAGCAGAGCTACATTAACCAAAAGGTTAGCTAAGTGGGTAATGATCCTAAGTGAGTTTGATATTGAGTATGTTGCTAGAAAGGCAATTAAAGGGAAAATAATTATAGATCAATTGGCAGAGGCTCCAATGCAAGACCATCATCCAATGTTGATAGACTTCCCAAATGAATCTGTCTTCATAATCACAACATCAAGCAATTGGAAACTATACTTTGATGGATCACATAACAATCATGGAGCAAGAGCGGGAATCCTATTTATCACCCCTCAAGGTGATTCTATTACCAAGTCATTCAGAATAAGTTTCCCATGCACTTTTAACATAGCTGAATATGAAGCATTAGTAATAGGACTTTGGACTGTCGTGCAATGGAAGATAAAAGAATTACAAGTCTATAGGGATTCTCAGCTTATCATCAACCAAGTAAATGATGATTATGACACCAAGGATGATAAGCTCACACCCTAAAAATAGTTGGTAGAATAACTCAAGGAGCATTTCTCCAACATCTCTTTTGAGAAAATCCCCAGAGTACAAAATAGAGTCGTTGATGCAATGACAACTATGGGATCTCTCCTTGGTATGCCAAATAATGGAACTCAATTTGAGTTCATAGTAGAGTAGTTGATGGTACCTTCATATGAAATACCTGCTTTAGAATATGTTTGTGTCATAGTGGGACCCGAATCCCCCTGGTATCAAAAAGTCTACTCATATCTACATGATCAGTATATGCCTCTAGATCTTTCATCCAATCAGACAAAGACCCTCATACGACAAGCATCTAGATACACACTTATTGCAGACACATTGTACAGAAGAATCTTGGATACCACCTTTCTTAGATGTCTCAATTTTGAAGAAGCACAACAAGCACTAAAAGAAGTTCACGATGGAATCTGTGGTGCCCATGTTAGTGGCCCAACTTTAGCCAAGAATTTGTTGAGAACAAGATACTACTGGCCAACAATGGAGAAGGATGCCTACAAATATGTACAAAAATGTAGAGAATGCCAAATTCATGGAGATCTAATTCACACACCTACACAAGACCTTCAACCCATCACATCACCATGGTCATTCTCACAATGGGAACTTGATTTAGTAGGGAAAATCAACCCTACCTCATCTAATGGACATAAGTTCATTATTATTGCCATAAAATATTTCATAAAGTGGGTTGAGGCAATCCCTATGACTTACACTATGGGCAAACAATTAGAAAAAATCATTCTGAATTATATTATCTGCAGATATGGAGTCCCAATGTGCATTGTGACAGATAATGGAAGACCATTCAAGAACCAAGAAGTAAGTGAACTTTGTGAGAAGTTTCACATCCAACAATGATTTGCAATACCATATTATTCACAAAGCAATGGACAAGAAGAGGCAACAAACAAAATAATTTTGAAAATCTAAAGAAAGTTGTCACTGAAATAGGACGTGATTGACACATTCAACTCAATCATGCTCTTTGGGCCTACAGAACTGGTGTATGAACTGCAACAGGAGCTACATTATATTCATTGGTATATGGTGTAGAAAATATTTTACCTATTGAGGTAGAATTGGCATCCCTAGAGTATCTCTAAAAAACATCATATTCGAGGAAGATTATAGAGTGTCAAGATTGCAAGAGTTGGAATTATTGGATGAAAAGAGATAAACTACTCTAAATTACCTACAAGGTTACCAAAACCAAATGAGAAGAAGCTACAACAAAAGAGTGAGACCACATTGTTTTGAAGTGGGAGATCTTGTCCTTAAATAAAATAAAAGAAATTTAGTAGAGCGAAAACGACCAAGTAAGTTTGAACCTAACCGGTTGGGACCGTTCATCATCACAAGAGTTGTTGGCAATGGTGCCTAAAGTTTATCCACCATGGAAGGAGAGTCAAACTCCCTGATCCTATGAATAGTATGCACCTAAAAAGATATTGCATCTAAGGGATAGATTCATTTTAAATTCAACATTGTATTGCATACTAATCATTGCGCATCATGTAGCTACATATCATTACTACTTGTTCATATAGTTACATCAATAAAACAAGGCAATCGTCCAAATTTATCATCCATTTGCATTCAAGAGAAACAAAGGTTGTCTCCTTTTTTAGATATCCCAACACGAAGTTTTTGAGATCCTGAAGTCATTCATTTTCAACATCACTCTGTGGCGATGTTGTACCTATGGTCAGGTAGAGATTTCACTATTTGTGCATTTTAAACCCAAAATATATCAATTACTATATCTCACACATTAACAAAATCTCTAATTCATTCTAGACACCTAGTTGATCATATGACTAGTGAAAAATTTAATATTCTACTTCACCGTCGGTGTAATCATCATACCCAAGTAGGTTTCATTACTTACAAGTCAAGGCAAGAAAATAAAAAGAAAAAGGTGCTATTCCAATATCCATCTAAGGCAAAAGAGAAATGACATATAACTGAAATATCACACACACAAGTGTGAAAAAAAATAGCTTTACTATGGGAACATGCGAATAACTCCATCACAACTATGGGTGCCTATTGGAAATGGAGCAATATTTGAGAGATTATGGTGTATAACCTCGTCAAAGCCCTTAAAGCTTGTTGGAAACAAGGCTCTATCCAAGATGCTTTTGAAGTTAGAATAATCCACGTAGCTAGTCATATAGGATGCCAAGGATCTTTAGTGAACACAAGAGCTAGAATTAACTCACCCGCACTCACTTCTCTACATCCTGTGCCTTCATTCCTTTGATTCACATGCAAATAATGAAGATAGTTTGCAAAATTTTTTAAGGGTTTCGGCCTTCATTATTGACACTCCTTTTTTTGGTTTTCTGAGACTCATGTGATGGCCGAAAACATCATGAATTTGCTTCTTTTCTTTCTGTATATGAACCCTAATAGGGTTTTCAACTCTTATATATGATTTTATTTTTCCTTTTTGATATATGTACGAGGCCGGAAACACATACAATGGTCGACTATATTTGTAAACCTAGTCATGAGTTTTGGCCTTACTTTATTCCATATTATTGCTCTATTCTATGACACATATATGGGGTAAAAATATAATGGTTTCTTGCTTTATTTTGTTAGAGAACTCAAGGTGGGTTTCGACCTCCATTATTCATTATATCTCTGCAACTTTTACTTGACTAGGACACACCCAGTTGGCAGCAATAAAGACAAACAAAAATATGAATAGGGATTCAACCTTACTTTGAAATGAAAAACCCAATAAGGGTTTCGACCTCCATTATATTTGCATTTCTCTATTCTGATACATACATGCTGATAAATGATGGATTTAAATGACAACCCCTAACACAGGGTTTCAACCCTCTCATAGAAATGTACTGGAACATTCGACCTTCATAACTTTTCAGATTACCTTGAACATGTATAAACTAAAAATGGAACAAGAATGCGATTAGGGTTATGATGAAACCCTAATCAACTATGATCAAACCCGAACTGAAACAACATCATTTAATGGAAACATCTGATCCTTGAATTAATGAATATTTCATTTATCATAAAAAAAAAATGAAAGCACCAAAGGCACTCAAACACTACAATCTGCAACTTGAAACCTGGTACCAACATGGCAAACTGAAACTAAAAATATATCCCAAACATCTGGATGTTGAACAATAAGGACTGAAATGTATTGCAATAGACAATTGGGGATTAAATGAATGGTATGAATAATCACCCTAACTGATTTCACTTATGGTAATGTAATGAACATGTTGTTTCACTTAATCTGAAGATAAAGTACACACTGTGGCCAGCACTATATAATAACATATGAAATCATTTCAATCAAGAACACATAATGTATTCATTGATATAAGGTAATTCAATGTTTGAATTTATTCTGCACCAAAACATGCCATTAATGCCATGACATTCACTTTTTATCATTGTTCTGTTGCAACTGGATAATCATATGATGCATATCTCCATAGTTATATAGCTGTAATGATAGCTTATTGATGCATTTCTTTCACTATTTAATCATATACAACAGTGTACTTGTTGGCTTAAAAGGTTTCCTTTATAAACTTGTCAGTCATATAGACATGTTCTATTCTAAATGATGAATACTGGAAAATGTATACCTTGTTGTAGCTACACATATAATGCATTGTTATTATGTGTTGAAAACTGCTCTTATTGGTAATTGTTCTTTGACATTTTGAAGCAATATAAACTTGGAACTGCTAAAAGACATTGTTATGATGCATCAATATCTTTGTACTTTATGCTATAAACTGTGACTGTTATATTTCCTTGAGTTTGATCATTCTTATTTTCACAGCCACTCATGTGATGGCTCTAGTCATCAGTTGACTATTGAGTGCAGTTGTATTCATTGTAGTATGTATTGCCATTGGATGGAAATTTATATTGTCATTGAATGATATTATATGGGACCATGGATACAATTGCATTCTATGGTTAACAACTTATTAGTGTCGCCCTGTGAGTGATGACTGGTATATTGAGCTCAACCCTTATGGGAGCCCATTTTTCCGTACATACTTGATATTCATGAAATGGAAACCTATCTTATACCTGCACAATGAACAAACATGTTAGATAAAATAAGAAGCTGATGAAGCTTCTGATGATTTGTCACTTTGATCTCTCTGATTCTCTTGCTTGATCTGATATGATTTTCTCCATTTGCAGTCTAATGTATATGTGTATAAGTAGATTTATAGAGGAACAAAGATCCCAAGTTCTAACACACCCGATCTTCACCCCTTGCAGGTACTCTAGGAGCACTAGGAGCATAAAGACACAATGACGCGGCTTCAACAAACCAATGGTTCATCATTGAAGGGCAATGACAAATCTTTCTCTCTCTCTTTTTCTATTTATGCATGTGCATATCATTCTATTTGTTACACCTTTTCAGTCATACCCATGGCTTGTGTGGGTCCTTACACATTTATGTAAATAAAAAAGCTTCTCTCATATGCGTCTTTTATGATGTACATTATTGAAATACATTGCATTTGAAAATAATTTTTCATTTGTATGATCTATTTTGATAAATAATGAAGTATGACAAAAAAATTTGTGTACCTTTCTTTCATTTGATGTGCAAGGCCAATCATAGGCCTATTAAATTTTGTTGGTTCAAAATTTAGATAACAATAAAATAATTGTCTCAACCGACACTTCCCCTATCACTAGGAGGATTGTGCCTACTAGATCATGCCCTAGGATGTCCTGATGATGCCCAAGGTGGACCCATAACACCCCCACTGCTAGTCCTCCGTGATGTAGACCTACTAGAGCCTAATCGACCCCTAAACTCATAATAAATAGGAGCTCTTTGTCCCTCGGGAACTAGGCCCTCATAAAGTTGTATGTAATATAATGCCTCCTAAGAAACATCATAGAGTCTATTAGACCATGTCCGTATATCTGTACCCAGAGAAAATATTGATCATACACATCTCAGACTAACTGTTCTCATCAACATGCATCATCTCGCTCGGCTATGGCCTAATCTCTCTAAGTCACAACATCAATATACTCTCGTCGGAATAATGCCCTATCATCCTGCCTCCCTTGTCGCTCATCCTGAAGATCTACATGAACAACTGGTCGAGCAATGGCTATATGCTCCCATAACCAAACCTGGAGTACTGTAACCCCACATCTGAAAGATCCCTGTCTGAGATACATAATGTCGTGCATCTGATGGTACAAAGTGGCAAGTAGACAAGGACCCCATGCGAACACTCGTCTATGCACAATCATGTCACGTATAACTCTGCCCCAACCAACTGGGAACCCATGTGTCCTCGTATCGGGAATCAATAGACCTGCTACTATACTACATAATACAATGGTGAGGTCATCATAATCCATTGCCTCCCAAGGTATCTCGTATCGACCTCTAATTCAGAGCTCCTCCTTTGTACACTCATGAAGCTCGCACATGCCAGCTATCCCAACTCTGCGATCATATATCACCCTGGCACCATGAATAGGAATGTGCAAGATGTACCATACATCCTCCAAAGTGATCGATGCCTCTCCAGTAGGTAAATGGAATGAACATGTCTCTGAATGCCAATGCTCAACTACTGCTGTGATCATGGCCCTGTTCGTCGTAACCTCGGGCAAGTGCAATACATGATACAAACCAACATGTCGAACCAAGGCAACATCCTTGGTACTCAACTCGGATCGAAGATCGAGACCATTAGGCCTCATCTATCTACATACCAGTACACTCAGATTCTCCTGCAAGTGAAAAACACAAAAAGGTCAGACAAGTATTCACATGCCAAATTTTAATCATACATATAGAAAAATCAATCTATTCAACAAATGTGAGCTAGTTATGACAAATGTGCATCATTTATGACATATGCACAACAATAATAAAAAATGCACAATATTTGAGAGAATTGTGAATTATTCAAAACAAATGTGCATCATTACATACAGATGTGAACCATTACAAACAAATGCGAATTAAAAAATCAATTGTGCATCAATTGAAACAAATGCGAATTACTAAATACAAATGCAAATAGATCGATCTACAATTGCACATTAGATAAAATTTGGAGCTTTGAGAAATATTTTGAAAATCTAGCACAAATAGGCAAACACAAGTAAATTTTTTGGAATACGTACATGCCTCCAGTCCCGGGTGGTCTTTAGTATGATCAGACTCAATTGGATAAGTGCAATCGCGCTTGGAAGCCGACCATGATGCTCACAAATTTGCAGGAAAGCTCAAAAATCAAAAGAAACTCCAAGAACTCAAATGAATGCAAATGAGCAAATGAAAGGGCAAAATCACTATTTGTAGCTCAAAATTAGGGTTTTTACCACTCCGACGGTCATGGTCCCCTTGAACTTAATGCATTTGTAGGTAGATCAAATGGAATCAAAATTCCTCGAAACTTGAAACGATTGCTCACTAGCACTGTATCAGAAAAACGGTCTCAATTCCATAATTTTTCGACCACTCTTCCCGATGGGGCATATTTACACCTAAAGTGTCACCGAGGCATATTGGGGTAGAATTTTTTTGTTTTCTTTGAAACAACGTTGTTTCAACATTTTACCAAAGAGGGGCAAATGTAGACACCTAAAAATGTGTTGTCAGTCATGTACAATTTATTGTCTTATTAGTTAAATAATTCTTTAATTATTTAATTAAACTAATTTGTTCTTCTAAACTAATTTAATCATCAGTTTCAATCATTACTAATCATTCAATTTTTATCCTTTATTTAATTCATTATAACGCCCTTCTCAAATATTAATTATTTAATTAATTATGATTAATTCTCTTAATTAAATAATCTTTATTATTTAATTAATCCTATTTCTAATGGTTAAACAATTTAATTTAAATTATTTAATTAATTAATTTATTCCTCCAATTCCCCAAATTTGAATTTCAACTCATTCCATCTAATTTCATTTTCCCAAATTCATATTTCACCAAATCTGAATTTCAATGAATTTCAGTAAATCTCATGTGCATTTCATCATTTGAAAATAAAAATTCAAATTCAAATCAAAATGAAAATGAATTTCAATTCAATCTCCTACAACACATGTTGAAAATCAGGACTGTTTGATAAAATCAGTTAACTCAATTAACTCTCTAATTCCCCTTTTCACTCCAAATCACCTTTTCTGACTAATCAATTAATTCAGTCTTCTCCTCAATCAATCTAGTCAACTAGCTAATCTATTTAGTCATCTCCCTAATCAATTAAGTCTACTAATCAATCAAATGAGTCAACAAATCAATCCATCCTGTTAACATATCAATCAATTCACTTATTGATCAATCAAAATCAGTTGAGCTATCAATCAACACTTCAGTTCCAAATCTCACCCCATCTCACCTGAAAATCTATAAAAACAAGGCTTATTTTCTAATTTCAATCTAGAATCACTATCTTCAAAATAATTGTCTATCTTATGCAAGAAATCCCAGTGCAAAGCCTGAGAGCCACCTACATACACAATTTGGAGAAGAGCAATGGAAGCTTTGTTGAATCAATTGAGGGAGTTTAATTAGAGTTTTGTTATTCAATTGATTTAAACATTATTTCGTTGTCATTTAAGAGTTAATTGTAATTGGATTTAGAGTTTGTGATTCACTCTTTCATATTT
The DNA here is from genome assembly GCF_030272615.1 of Cryptomeria japonica. Lineage (NCBI taxonomy): Eukaryota > Viridiplantae > Streptophyta > Pinopsida > Cupressales > Cupressaceae > Cryptomeria > Cryptomeria japonica. Next base: position 196,263,078 of record NC_081406.1, read on the forward strand.
GATTATCTTAATGATTGAATTTACCCTTGGAATATATATATGTATTGGGTGAACTCATAATACTGGTTCCCACTTTTTGACCAACTTTGACACTTAGATGAACATTTTAAAAAACAAACTCACTTTCTGACACCTATAACTTTTAAACCATTAAGAATTTGAAGATGTTGTAAACTAGTGATTTGTAACATCTTGTTTGCAGATTCTAAATATATTTTTTTCAAATTTTTTTGAATAGAATTTTATTGATTTTTCCATCTCCTTCAAAAAGTAGTTTTTTATAGAAAACAACATTTTTTAAGAGTGATGTGCATCCCTAAACGCATAACTTTTTTTCTATTTTATTAAGTTTTGAATTCCGATTAATTATAATTTAGATATAGGTGTACGTTTGAACACATAACTTGTTTTATATATATTAAAATTAAATTAAATTTTTTTTGTTAGAAAGAAGACATCAATACCTAGTGCATAGATATTTTTCAGAATTTTTTTGAATTGGTTTACTATTTTGCCAATGCATTGAACAAATAAGTTCATGTTCGGTGAAAAACCTACATTCATAAGAAATAAAATAAAAATATATTAAAAATTATACTATTTGGAAAGCTTATAATAAGGAATAAATACTTTAAAAAAAAACTTCTAAATGAATTCATTTCACTCCACAAAAGCTAATTTAAATTTGGTTTTTTATCAGCATTTGATAGATGCAAATGAGACTCCATTGCAAGTATGATTTAGAAGTAGAGAGGTTCTATCCAAGAAATTTTGATCTAAGAGCCTTTGATCTAACTCTCTTCAATTAATTACTTCAAATGGGACTTGATGCAGGACCATCCTCAGTTCACAACAATCTTGCATCAACCAAAAACATTTTCCTTTATGTTTTGCTTTCTATTTGCAATTTCAATTTTCCTTTCTGTGCTTCCCAGTTTTGGCTCACTGGATCCTATGGAGTTGGATTCTGCTTGACGACTTGATCATCTTTCTTGCTTTTAGACCGCATCCCATTCGGATCACTTTCTGACAAGATATCACTACCGGTTTCCATGATAGTTTCTTGTTATTGGATTGACAGTTCTTTGTTACCAATTGCCTAGACCTATTCTGGTGATCTTCCGGAACCCATTCCGAAGCTTGTAGAGCCTTGGGCATTGATTTCAATGTTCCTTGGCGTGTGGTCGACCTTTTCTCGTGATCTACATTTCATCCTTTGAATTTTTTGGAGGAAACTCTTGGCGGAGGTCGACCTTGTTTATTTTGTACGTTAGGTCTTGTTCTTCGGGTTTTGATCCCTTTTGGGCCAACTAGATCCTTCAGATATATATATATATATATATATATATATATATATATATATATATATATATATATATATATATATATAAAATTGTAATTGCATATTAGAATAAATCAAATTAAGAGAATCAAGTAGCTAGACTATGCATAGAAGATAGATCTTTCAATTCAAGGTCCCGGTTGTGATCTATTCTACCAGGCCTGTGAGCTGGTATGTTGTAACCTGGTTGTTACCAGTTGGATGTAATTATTTTTCATGCAATAAAACTATCTGTTTTGCATTGCCTCCATCATATCTGTGTGTTTCCGTTGTGTTACCCTTGCTAATGAGTTCAAATTGATCTCCTTGAGGTCCCTCTTCATGCAATAAGGAATGCCAAGAGAGACTTAAACTCCACCCTTCATCACGATTGAGATTGGTGGGGTTATTATTAATTTTGATTGCCTCTTTGAGTTTCCTTTTAAAGAAGTTGTCCTCCTTAATCACAATTTGAGTGTCTTCTAAATAAATGTGGTGCTTGGTGGAAGAGGAATGCTTAGCAAGAGTTGACTTACTAATACACTCGTGCTTGATGTATGTATCATGCTCTTTGATTCTGGAGCTAAAGGAGCAACTTGTTTCACCTATATACGGGGTTTCACAAGAGCAAACAACCTTGTAGACTCCAGACTCTGAAAATATATCTTTGGAGTCTTTGAGAGGGGGGATACAATTTTTAAGATGGATAAGGGTTTGAAGGCACAATGAAGACCTTTTTTGAGCAAAATGTTTGAGATCTTGTGGGAGATGCCTTCAACATAAGGAGGGGAAACCATATGAGCACCACAAATTGAGCATGGGGGATTTGAAATGGAATGAAATAAATATTTGGCTTGGTGAAAGGCTCTAGAAATTTGCTTGTCTGAATAGCCATTCCATTTTAAGACTTGTCGAGGACGGGAAAGCTCTTGGTTTAAGTTATCCTCATCGCAAATATGATGGGGTCTCAAGGCCAAAGTTATAAGGATCCCAACATTTTGGCTACGGTGGAGGTGAGAAGAGGCATGTTTAATAAAGGTCAGTGTGGGTGACTTTGCAGATCACCTGTCGACCTAGGGAGCCATCAGGTTTTTTGAGGATTAAAACATCTAGGAAAGGTAATTGGTTGTCTGACTCCAACAAGTCTTCAAGTGGAATGGCTATTCGAACAAGCAAATTTCTAGAGCCTTTCACCAAGCCAAATATTTATTTCATTCCATTTCAAATCCCCCCTGCTCAATCTGTGGTGCTCCCTATGGTTTCCCTTCCTTATGTCGAAGGCATCTCCCACAAGATCTCAAAAAAATTGCTCAAAAAAGGTCTTCGCTGTGCCTTCAAAGCCTTATCCATCTTAAAAAATCATATCCCCCCTCTCAAAGACTCCAGAGATATCTTTTCAGAGTCTGAAGTCTACAAGGTTGTTTTCTCTTGTGGAACCCCCTATATAGGTGAAACATGCCGCTCCTTTAGCGCCAGAATTAAAAAGCATGGTGCAGAAACCAAGTACAAGCGTTTTAGTAAATCAGCTCTTGCTGAGCATTCCTCTTCCACCAAGCACCACATTTGTTTAGAAGACACTCAATTTGTGTTTAAGGAGGACAACTTCTTTAAAAGGAAACTCAAAGAGGCAATCGAAATTAATAATAATCCCACCAATCTCAATTGTGATGAAGTGTGGAGTTTAAGTCTCTCTTGGCATCCCTTATTATCCAAAAAATGTTCCTCTCATTTATGTTCCCCCCTCCCTCTAACTTCTATTTATTCTTATACTTAAAGATTAATTTAAATATAAGAATAAATAAAGTTTTTAGTCATTTGAAAACTTGCGATATTTTCTTGTTTTTATTATTTTGACTTTTTTTTGTTTGATTTTCTTTGGTGATTCCTAGTTCCTTGCTTTCTTTTTCTTTTATTTTATTTTCTAGTTTGTTGGTTTATATATATGTGTGTGTGTGTGCGCATATGTACATTTGTCTATATATATAAATAAACATATACATAACTTTATGATTCTTTACAATTCATATATATATGTAACTTATTCATATCTTTATGTATTTTTACATTTCATATATATATATATATATATATAATGACTCTTGTTATTTTTCTTTATTATTGCAGCTTTTTAGATTTTTTGAGGTAGACTTTTTGTGGTCTTATTTTTACATTTTTAGGTGTTGTGTGTTGTTTATTTTTTATTTTTATTCTTGGGTTTTCCTTGGTCCTCATGCTCATTCCCCTCCTCTTTCTTTATATTGCTATCTAGGTTTGCAACTCACTATTTTACAACTCCTTGAACTCTTAGCATCCTATGATGAATCAAAGAGTGTGATTCGAAATGTTGATGATAAAAAATTTCTCACACAATCAAAGAGTGTGATTCGAAATGTTGATGATCAAAAATTTCTCACACAATCAAAGAGTGTGATTCGAAATGTTGATGATCAAAAATTTCTCACACAATCAAATCTAGAAATTGCTAACAATATTTAAACAAATTGTAGCTTTGAAAGAAATAAGATGCTTTAACTATTATACCCTTTCCCCATTTAACATGCAAACTTAAACTATTGTCTACCCTTTATTTAGTCATGTCATGATTGACGAGATGACAAATGCTTCTGGGCCTAACGGCACTTTTTAAATTTGCTCCAATGCTTTTGGAAATCAGGTTATGGCGGCTGACGACTATAAAAAATTAACACGTCTCATTCACGTCTTTGGAGCCAATTGCTGGTGGTTTTTATAGTGGGCTTAAAATAGGTCACGCTCAAATGCTGAAAGCAATTGACAGGGGAGCGTCTTCAATTTACCTATTGTTCTGTAAGTTGTGAGTTGTTGAAGACACGGGAGCATTACAATGGCTGCTGCAACCTCCATGCAGTTACACAATGTATTTGTGTATGGAAGCCTTATGGCCGATGAGGTGGTCAAGGTGCTTCTGAACCGTATACCTTCTGCTGCTCCTGCTCTGCTTCCTGGGTAGTAAGTATTCCCATCATTTTTTATTTCGTGGCGATTGCTTTAAAAAGCTCAATTCATGTATACAAGTTATGGATACTGTTTATGGTACAGGTACATTGATAAATTCAATTTCACATATGCCATGTTTCTTAATTGTTTACTAAAATTTTAATGGTTTATAGGCTTACAGAATTAGAGCTCAAAATTTTACTAAATTAGTTAAAATAGTTTGATTTTTTAAACGAAAACGTGCATGTTCAGAGATCTGTACAATTGATCGTGGGCTTGTGGAAGGTAATAACTGATTGGCTAGGTTAAGTTGTATGGTACTAGTGAGTGAACTGGAATTTTTACCAGTGAATGACTGAGGATTTTGGCTGTTTGTTTGATCCAGTTAGGGTTAATGGGTAGGTGTTTCATTGAAGTGCTTCATTTTATACTTTTGTTTTGTTCTTTTGGAGGTAGGTGTGGGATGTGGATCGGGGCGAGTTTTGCCCTTGTGTTTTTAGATAGGATTTTCTGAATGGAACTCATAATTCCATACTTGTATAAATGGATTTTTGATTAAGCTCCACCGAGTTTTGTATTGGAGAGGACAAGAAAACATAGGAATACCCAGAAAGGATGCCTAGAAGTACCTCCTAAAGCCTAGCTACAATATATGGGGAGGAATGCAGGTCAGGGGATGAGGGACTAACGGGGAGGAATGCATCCATCTGGAACATAGGTTTTAAGTTTTTAACTAAAATACCAAACCAAAATTCTGCGCAACCTATCTATTTCCCTCGTTGGTGCTTTTAACTGTGATTTTGAGGCTTTTCAGCAAGGGGATTGAAGATTCATGTTTTCATTCTGTACAATTTTGTTTTTTCCCTCATGTTCCCTTGTTTATGGGGATGACTTGATTGTGGCATAACAAATGACGGCTGTTGGACATGTTTCCATTCTTTGGTGTATTCCCTATGGTTTTATGTTATTGTTTTAAAACTCATTTTTTCCTTTTTAGGAGAATGACTTGATTATGGCATAATGAATAATAGCTGGTATAGAGTTGCAGTCTGAACTCATAACATTCATAAACCATAGAATACATTACATATTTGTGCAGATGCTTATTTTAAGTTTTGCCATCTGCTTAATATTTAATTTGAATAAAATTAATGAATGACAAATTATGGGGACTGAATAGTATGTGCCGTTGTAATAGGGAGGTGCTAGGGTGAAACTAAATGTAGATGTTTAGAAGCAATTAAATTCTAAAAACAATTACCGTGTAAATATGTAAACATTACTAAAAGAGATACACCCAAAGCTTTTAAACCCCAAAACATTTGATCCAAGTACGGGAATAAATGGCCATGCAAGGGAAGAACCATCTAATGGAAAAGGGAATTTATGAGTACCAATATAGATCTAGAGGTAAAGGCTGGAAGCTAGTTACACATTTGTAGTCAATCAAAACTTTCAAATTGAAATTTTAACGCGTATTAAGTTATAAACCATTAACTGTACCTTAATGATCTTTATGACCATGGGAATCCATTATTGTGGATTTCATTAGGTTATGCCACGTTTCAGCACTGCATTTTTGTGTTTGCGTGCTCATTTTAATAGATGACAACTTTTATGCCATGCATCAATGTTGGAATGTAATATAATGTTATATCATTATAAGGTTAGATCATTGTAATATTTATGTTAATAAATAATTTAATAAATAATAATATTCATATTATTATTATTAATAACATATGGTAGTTGCTGGGTGGTTAACCAGTTTTCTCTCTCAAACTGAGTATTCTCTTGTATATATTGACTGCCAGTTCATAATAGTATTATTCATTGCCTCTCAATGATTCAATTACCAAGTCAATTGATTCTTCAGATGTAGACTGTACCCTGTCTTGTTCATTAAACATGCCTACAACAATTTTGCAAAAACACCTATTGCAGCATAACTTTTTGAATCATTTTTGACCATCGTTGTGGAAGCTTATTGTTTGTTCCTTGGGATTCTCCACTTCATTGCATACATGTGATGGCAAGATCAAGTTTGTCAATCTAAATATCACACCTTGTTTTATGGTCGCTCTATCTCATCTATAAAATAGGTTGTGGGACAACTAGCCAGGTATTATTTGGCATAGCTACAACCAGGATTATCATTTCTCTATAGGATATTCATCTTTTGAAGTCTGTTATGGATTCCACTCTTTTACCCCATACAAAATTCCAGTTGCTCTTCCAGCACCAGATGCTTTCAACCCAAAGATACAACAGGACAAAGCTTCTTCCTTTGTGTGGAATTTGGTCAAGCTCCATGCAACATTCAAGACATTCTCTAACAAATTTACCACTAAATTCAAACCACTTTATCACTGTCAACATAGTTATAAAAAGCCTTGGTGAGATTGAAACATCACTCCACTCAAGCTTGAGCAAGGGGAATGATGATTAAAGGACAAGTCGCATAACACATGCCTAGCTGGATTGTTGACAGAAGTAGTGGTAAAAATTATAAGATGTAAGACCAGAAAGCTGAAATTTGGCCATAACTTGATCACTATAAAATTGAATCATTGTTTTGAATTATGTGTTAATTTGTCAATGATGCCCATATATGATCACGTTGTTATAACCTAATCTGTGGGCCATTCTAAGGTCATCATAATGTTTCATTTTTTATTTCTGTTTACTCCTGATGTTTTCTCCCTAGTGTTTTCCTATATACATTCTTCTATGGCTTAACCAGCATTCCTATTTCTCTATAGTATATACACCTTTTGAGGTTGTATATGGATTTTACCTGTTGGTCCCATACAAGATTCCAGTTGCTCTTCCAGTGCTAGATACTTCTTCCCCAAAGATTAGGTGGGACAAGATTTTTCCTTTGCATAGAATTTGGTCGAGCTCCATTCAGCATTCAAGACATTCTCCAACAAATTTATATCAGTTCATGTGAGAGGTTGGAGATAGGTTATAATCTTTTGTGTTTGCGTTTATCAATCAATAATATGGATGGGACACATTTTACTTGGTTGTGTGCTAAAAGTGTATTTAATTTCATACATTATTATGAATACTCATTTGCATGTTCTATATTTCATTCTTTGTTTGATCTGTGGTTTCCTAAGCTAACAACATCAGATTTACTGAAGTTATGACTGCAGCAATGCGTCTCTTCTTCATTAACTTCTTGAAATTATTTTTGAAGTTACTGTCTAGTGTTCTCTTTCGAATCCAAGTCCTGAGTCAATTAGGTGCAATTGTTTTTCCTTTTTTGATATACAAATGGCTTTGTAAGCATTTTACAATATCCCTCATAATTCATATTGTTGTTCCTCCCTTTGTACAAGGCTGAGTGTCTTAACAGATTAGACTGTTGACTGTCCCTAGTTTAAATATGGTATTGTTGGCTACAAAATTTGTACCTATAGGCCTAATTGAGGCTTTGGGTGCTCTAGAACTAAGTCTCCATTGATCAAGGCATTGAAGTTGTTTTCTTAATATCCTTTTCATGAATTTTCATTTGATTATAAACTTAAGAGAATGAAGCAAGACAGAAGATGATGTTATCACTTGAATAAAATACAAAGATACACACACACACACACCCCTTAATTACTTGTAGCAGATCAGGCTAAATCTTAATTTAATGTGATGATTTACTATATATCAAGATTTTGGAACATAAAATAAAAAAAAATTGAAAATACTGATATTACACTTTTATCATGACAGTCAACGGCATAGTATTAGAGAACGTGTATATCCTGCTATTATTCCTGCTGAGAAGGATAAAGTCAATGGAAAGGTTTGACTGATATCTTTGAACTTGTTGACTTATATTTTAGAAATTTTAAATCTAAGATTACTTCTTATTTCAAAAACACAATGTATTTAAATCTCTGTGAGAATTTGGCTAGTACACATAGTACCAATTCTGAACTTGTTCTGAACTTGAGAGCTTACAAATGAATCACATGCCATGCTGGTGAAAATTGTTCGTCTATTTCTTAATTGTAGATCTTTAAGTTTTGGAACACACAAGCACGTAAAGCTTTGATATGCTTCATTGTACAGAAAGGTTCTGTTAAGCTAATATTTTAAATATCGTCAGTAACTGAATGAACCTTATTATTAGACGAGCTCATAGGTGGGTACACTAATCGTCTATTCGGTGGATAGAGTGTATGTTGAATCATTAATAGAATTAAACCTGTCTATATTGTATAAACAAACTCAAATGTTTATTGCCATCAAGTTGAGATACAATTGGTACACGATTAAAATATATTTTAAACACTGAATTATCATTGAAATAAACCTCCACAAACTAAAACTGTAATGGGTAAGTGTTGTGATGTATTCACACATCACCCCATTGCAAATGGGGACCCCTACTTTTTGCTTTCTAGGGTTAGTCTTCCTGGTTTAGATTTTTAGGTTCTTGGCTATTAGTCTTTGCATTGAAGGGTCGCCAGAGGGCTCATTAGGATAAGGTGGTCTGCTTAGGTTCAAATTGGTCAGTAGGTGGTCCAGGTCAGGGTCTCTATTTAAAGTTTCCTCTTGGTTAGGCTTGGGAGCTTGTTAAGTCTTGATTGGGAATAGAGGGATCTTTGTACCTTGCCATGAGTCTAAGTGAAAATCCAAGGGTGGCCTTGCCTTTAAGACCTAGGGCATTTAGTCAAGGATGTGATGAAGAATTTGAGCACAATTGCCAAATTCGCTCCCGACCCTTCCAAAGGGATAGGAGCGAATTTCCTTAGAATCCTCTTTTGCTCCCAGTCTAGACCTCAAAGCTTACTCCTACGCCTTGACTGAGTGAGGAATGATCTATTTTTGCCTTGTGAACAAGTTGGAGCGAGATGGGATGAAGAAATTGGGCTTAAAACATCAATTTCGCTCCTGACCCTTCCAAAGGGTCCAAAGCGAAATCCTCCAAAAGACTTATTTCTTCACTAGGGACATCAAATGGTGGACATACATGGCAAGGAAAGGATTCAAAAGGACAAGTCTAAAGCCAGATGAGTGAAAAGAAGGAAGAATTGGGTCTAGAGGAACAAATTCGCTCCTAACCCTTCCAAAGGGTCCAGAGCGAATTTCTTCATAAAGCATCATACCTTGCTCAAACCTTAAAACTAAGTCATTCCCAAGCATTTTTAAAGGCAAAACACTTGTTTTTGATAAGGAAAGGTTGAAAATGAAGTGAATAATGGAAAATTTGAGCCTAAAATGCCAATTTCGCTCCTGACCCTTTCAAAGGGTCTAGAGCGAAATCCTTAGATGGACTCTCAATTTCACCTAAGGCACTAAAAGAACCTCATTTTAAGCTAAATTGATGGCAAGTTGAGTTGATGGTGATAGAAGGAGGTTTGACAAGTTAAATTCAAGGCAAAGAAAGGAGAAAAATAAGTGTGAATTGAGCCTAAGGAAGAATTTCGCTCCTGACCCTTCCAAAGGGTCCAAAGCGAAATTTTCTAAATCTCTATTTTGCTCCTTGTTTGAGACCAAGAACCTTATCCCTATGGCATAGTTGAGAGAAGATTGATGTATACTTGCCTTAAGAACTGACTGGAAGTGAAGGCAATGATGGATTTGAGGGCAAAAGACAAAATTCGCTCCTGACCCTTCCAAAGGGTCCAGAGCGAATTTTCATAGAATCCTCCCTTTGCTTCAAATTTGGACTAATTTCGTGCCTTGGAGCCTTAGCTAGGATGTCATCATGCCTTGGAAGCAATTGAGGGGTGAAAAGGTGGACGATTTGGGCCTAAAATACAAATTTCGCTCCTGACCCTTCCAAAGGGTCTAGAGCGAAATCCTTAGGATAGCCTAATTTTCTTGCCAAAAACATTAAGTTGACATCACTTTGAGGGTAGATGGGCTTGATAGTATGGGGGGAGGACCCAAAGGCCTAGCCTAGGAGCAACGTTCAAGGAAATGATGAAAGGTTGAGTGCAAATGCAATAAGGGTCCAAAGCGAAATTTCTTAAAACCTCTATTTTGCTCCTTGTTGAGACCCAGATCTTGGTTCCTAAGGCATGGTTGGGAAAGGATTGATGTGTACTTGTCCTTGAGAAGAGATATGAGGCAAAGAGATGATGAAATTTGAGCTAAAATGCAAATTTCGCTCCTAACCCTTCCAAAGGGTCCAGAGTGAAATTCCTAGGAGGTCTAATGTTTTGCCTAGGTCCTTGAGCAAAACCTATTCCTAGGCAATTTTGGAGGCGAATGATTTGATCTTGGTAAGGTAAGGCTGAAAATGGGGTCTAATTGAGCAACTTTGTCAATTATAGGGTCTATCCTTGGAGAGGGTCCAAAGCGAATCTCATTATAGGTCCTGTCCTTAGAGAGGATCCAGAGCGAAATTAATCTTAATGTCTTCTTGTTGATGATTTAGGGTAAGGAATGCCATGTTAGAATCAATATATCATGTGTACTTAATCATCTTTTGTTTGTTTTGCAGATCAACAAAATCAAGATGGAGGAAGATCAGGCCAGGACAAGGTGGACCTATTCAAGTTCCATCATCATCAAGGACACTTTAAATGCGTGAAGGAGGACTCAAAGTGCTTCAAAGTTGGTTGACTTAAAGTGTTCAAAGAGTTGCACGTAATAGACCAAACTATCCTCAAAGACCTCATTCTACCACATGGAGAAACCACGGGATGTCAAAAAGAGGAATCTTGGAAAGAGAGATATGCTACTAGAGAAGGAGTTACTTGGCCGTGAGGAGCCCTCATTAGGCACAAAGAGAGTCAAGGAGAGGTACACCTTTCATCTAGTACATCAAGGACAAAGAAGGATCGACCAAGGTCAGTGCAAGGGTACGTTGAAAGAAGCAGATAGTTTTAGAAGAGTTAATCAGAGTTAGCTTCTCAGCATCACCAAATTGAGTATCAAAAGAGATACGAGCAAGTACCAGACAAGGTGGCATCCCAGTCACTATTCCTTCAGTCAGATAGCTCCACCTAAGCATGTCCAGATTCAATGTACCTGACTCACTAGCGATGGCACAAACTTCGAGGCACCTACCCTTGACATCTATTGGTCCACACTCGTGAAATGTAATTTTCTCATTGGCTAAGGGAGTTTGTTGTAATAGACCCTAATTAGGGTTTTCATCCCGAAATCCTAGCCATTCATTGTTAATCAATCTGAGCCATTGAATTGTAAAGAGCTCCCTATATAAAGCTCTGGCTCTTCATTTGTAAGGGGTTAATAGTTAGTTCATAGAGGTTAGAATAGCTAATGATTAATAGTGAATAGAATAGAAGTTAGAGTAGATTAGGAAGAGAAGGCAAGAAATTGTTGCCTTGATTGTAAATGAACTCCATTTTCATTGAAGTTATGGTGAAGTGTGTTGTTTCTTTGCAATATGCATGGTCTCTTGTTGAATCTTCATTTTAGATGGTAAATAATTAGATTGAATGAAGGAAGTTATTGAATGCACTTGCGTGGAATCCGCCTAGTCCAAACCACTAGCCTCTTGCTGATTGTAAGTGCGCCTTGCGTGGTCAATTGGCATAGAATGAGCTTAATCTCAAGTCGTTACGCGTCTATTGTTCATGCATTAGCTTGAATGGTGATCAGTGTCTGATGGTGTACGATTTGAATATATTCGAAGCATCCTTTAGAAGATCGCATTGAGTTGGTGTCGGATTGTTCAACCTGATGGTGAGACCCAGCCCAGTAGGACTCCACCTAGTTGTTCATCCATCTTCTTGCATTCTAGGTCTTAGATTAGATTCTCCAAACCCTGTATCTTTTAATATATCTTTATCTTCCAGCTAGTAGATAGGATTCAAGTTCCAGTAGATTAAACGCTCAGGTAGTCGATTGTAAGTCCCCTTGTTAATCCGGGCTAATCACATCACACCAACAAAGCTTATCCACACTTAGAGACCCTACATACTAGAACCTTGGAGTTGCCTCGATTGATCCTTAGGCGAAATCTTCAGCATTCAGGGAAACTTTGTTCAAGAGAGGATAAGATACCTTGGTATTTTATTTTGTGTTCGCATGTGCATGAAAAACACATCAACAGTAAGTAAGCTACATGCCTACGATTTTGGCATTGAATATGTCAAAGGAATATGTCAAAGGGAAGAAAAATGTAGTGGCTGATGCATTGTCATGAAGGCCACATTTATGTTCTTTGATGGAAATTGTAGCTGATTGGAAAGAACGGATTCTCACAAGAGTATGCCAAGAACTCCTTTGCCAATAGTATTTTGGACGGTAATTTGCATGATGTCAAGTACAAGGTAGTGGATGGACCTATACTATACAAGGAGAGAATCTTTTTAGTACTTGAATTGGAGCTTAAGGTGAAGTTTATGAGGACATTTCATGATGCACCCATGGCTGGTCACACAGGTTTAGGTAGATCCAAGAAAGACTCTTTTGTAAAGGGCTTAAGGATGAAGTCCTTAAGTATGTTAGGGAGTGTCTTGTGTGCCAACAAAACAAAAATGACCATACCTTTTCTGTTGGTTCATTGCAGTATTTGCCTATTTCAAATAAAAAATGGTAAAGTGTCTTCATGGATTTCATTATAGGTTTCCCAAAGTGCAAGGGAATGATTGCATCTATGTGGTTTTTTTTTTTTGGTTGATAATAGATAATTTTTATTGATATTCAAAAATATGTACATATAAGTTGTAGTAAGTGTAATTGCATAAACAACAAACCCTATCTACTAGAAACCAAGCTGATAACCCCATTTATAGTATTGCAGATTTACAAAATCACAAACAAAATAGGGACCACTTCCTCCCAGAATCTTCCAGACAGATATATGTATACTTGGACAACAAAAAAAGATCAGAGCCAACCAACCATGGCTCACCCAACAAAACAAAAAAGAGGAACAACCACAACCCTACAAAATTTGAAATCATTATCCACCCTACCTCAATGCACCAATCATCATCATCCCATCCTGTGCATACTGACTATAGAAGGCTCCGCTTTATCTGTCACATTCCTCTTTCCCTTCACCACCTGCATTGCCACCTGCTCCAATTTTGAATTCTTCTCCTCGGCCTTCCTCTCCTCTCTTTCACGCAGGAAAATCTTCAATGTGTCCCACCCTATTGCTGCTTCTGCTCTTTGCTCCTCCCTGTTAACACCAAAGGGCCATCGCATAAAAGGAATAAGCTCACGAACCTCGAACTCTTCCTCATTTTCCAAGCCTTCACCAACACCAAACCTAGCACCAGGAATTGCCCACTCCAGAATCGACTGCAACCCACAAAGCCAATTAGTATCCACACATTCCTTCAAGATCCACTCGATCACGTCCTCCTCACCCAATTCGAAACCCCAAGCCATTACCATTGTGACAATGTCCACATTTGTACCTATGTAATATCTTGTTGACGTGTTTTTTATGACGACGTCTAACACAGAATAAAGTTACCAATGGTCACCTTTCTCTTGATCAAAATTAGTTCGTATGCTAAGATTGCACAAAAAGTTCAAACGGCTAACTCCAAGGTTCCTTCAATGCATGGACATGACTCAGTTGATTGATGGGTTTGCTGTTAACCCAAGGGGCCTTACGTATTCACTTGAAGAGGATAACAAACTTATGCAAGTTCAAGGATTTCTATGTGAATGATTTGCAATGAAAGCCCTATTTTTTGGATTTTTGGATTTAAGAGATGCGGAAAAGTAAATGAGGAAAGGTTTAGAGGTCTAAGCTAAGGCTAATCTAATCCTATGAACACGGAGACGAGATTACTTATGCAAGATCCAACCACGCTTCGCTTCGCCAGCAATGCACAACTACACGAAGGCAGTGCAATCTTCAAAGGGTGTGTTAAAGATTTTCAAATCATCAGTAGAAACCATCAAATCGAACAATCTCTACTGATAATCAAAGTTAAACATACACAAATAACGGAGGCTCAAGCTAACTTTGCACAGTATGCAACAATCCGCTGCACACCAAAAGTATGAGCACGAATCTTGCAGCAAGCAATCCTATCAAATCTAGTCCATCTAATAACATAAAGCAAAATCTATTCTAACTGAAGAGAGCAAGACCATGCAGATTGCTAAAATAGAACAAGAATACACCATCGAAATGAAACAAAGTATTAAGTTGGCTACTTCAACAATCCTTAGCAACAATCTCAAACAATAATCTCTCCTTTTCAAATGAGGGGGGTCACCCCTTTATATAGGCTCCTGGCATTGACTACATGCAAACCCTAAAGATTCCCCACTCAAGATGCAATAAGGTGGGAATCGACTATTAATGCCCACTAAGCCCATGTACAACTATTTAAAAGCCCAAAAATGGCGTCCATCAGTGCATTAAATGCACCCTATTATATCAATCATGCCCAAAATACAATAAACATTCTCATGCAAGAAATAAATGCCCATCATTCCCCATGCGATGTATATGCGTAGAGAATTTGTCATAGAATCATTAATAAGGTGGTTGCATGCAAGAAGATTCCTCATGCATTTAACATGCATTGATCAGGCCGCCACTAAGTCAAAATATTCCTGTAATATGTGCACCACCACGAAGCCATAAATGCACCATCATCTCCTGGACGTGATGACCGCATGCACAAGGAATTTGTCATTAATTCAATATGCGTTGACCTAGCTACCACTTGGCAAGAAATCCTTGGAGGGAGAAAACTTCAGGAGAGAGAATCTTTGACTCTGGAAGCATTTTTTTAAAAAGTTTTTCAACTTTCCTTACCTTGGAGGAGATTTTCAACAATTTTCCACCATCTCCTATTTTTTAGGAACTTTCCTTAAATTTAGGACTCGGGTCCAGAAGAGAGAGAATTCTCTCATGATTCCAAATCTGTAAAAAAATTCGGATTCTGATAAGATTTGGTGTCTAAAAATGGAAATTTCAAAATTTTTCCTGAGGGGATTTCCGCTTTTACATTCCTCCTTGACCCTTGGATTTTCATGCCTTAGACAATTCTCAACTTCCTGACTGGGCCTGGAATTTTGACTTTGATAGAGGAAATTCATCCTTTCCATGCTCTTCCTTGATACCTTGACTTGGGCACCTGCCTTTGGACTTGGGCAAATGATTTTGCATTGGTAAGGAATTTTGTGATTTTGAAGCTTTCCATGACCATCAAGTTTTGGCGTCCTAGTACCTTCCTTAGGCACAAATCTCACTTGGTGATGGAATTTTGAACCTTCTTGGATTTTCCATGCTTGGGCCAATTTGGCGCCCTATCCTTGACTAGGGTGGAATTCTTCACAGGGTGTGGAACTTATTCTTTTTCAAACTTTTTTTGAACACTTTATTCTAGCGCCCTCCTTCATTGCTAGGTGCAATTTTCCTTAAGGCAAAGATTTTTACTTTTTTGATGCTTTCCATGGACACCCTTGTTTGGCGCCATTCACCTGGCATGGGCGCAATTTCTTTATGAGGGAGGAATTCACTATTTTCCATGAATTCCATGGCTCCTTCTATTTGGCACCCTGCGTAGTCCTTGGGCACTATTTTTACTAAGGCAAGGAAATCTTGATTTTCCACGTTCTCCATGACCTCTTGACTTTTGGGGCCCTTCCAACTCCTAGGGCGGAATTTTGTACTGAAGGAGGAATTTCACACTTTGGAGTTCTTCCTTGACTCCCTTGTTTTGGCGCCCTTTCCTGTGCATGGGTGGATTTTTCACTAAGGCATGGAATTCATGATTTTGGTTTTCTCCATGGCATGGGCACTTTAGCGCCCTTCCCTGTGCATGGGTGGATTTCTCACTAAGGCGTGGAATTCATGATTTTTTGGTTTTCTCCATGGCATGGGCACTTTGGCGCCCTTCCTTGCCTTAGGGTGGAATTTTGACTAAGGTGAAGGAATTTACAATTTTTCAAACTTTCCATGTTGACTTCATTTTGACGCCCTTTGACCTTCTTGGGCGGATTTTTGGTGGTGAGGAGGAATTTGGCAATTTCCATGCTATCCATGGAGACTTCATTTTGGCGCCCTCACCTGGCTTTGGGTGGGTTTTGACCATGAAGGAGGAATTCACACTTTCCCCGCTTCTTCTGGACTTAGGTGAATTTCTGAGCTTCTTTCGGATCAGGCTACCATATATGGATTTGAGGTGATTTCCCAGACAAAGATGAATTTCTCGAGCTTTCCACTTCAGGAATGGGCTTTCAGCACTTAGCCATTTTTTGACTCTCTCTGTCTGCTTTCCGACTTTTCGGAATTAGAAGTAGTCAGAATGCTTGGCCTTCATCACTTCGCCTGAATGGTCCTGCCAAAAATGAACTTCCAAAAATAAAAACCTTTAGAGCGTTAGTGTTAGACCCCTAAAATAGGACACATAATGACTTACTATAAATAGAAACTTACTAAGAATAGAAATTACTAAAAATACTAAGTTTGATTTTTGGCCAAATGAAGACATTCCGAGACACAGTAAAATCCCTAAAAAATAGGAACTTTCTAAAAATAGAAAGTTGCTCTGTATCGGCTCAAATTTTACTGGGAGGTTCCTTGAGGGGTCCTGATTCCAGTTGTATGTCCAGTTTTTCCAAAACCCTAACAAAAACCCCTAAAATCTAAGACTAAAAGTAGAAACCCTAAAATTGATGAAACGGGCCCTAGACTTCACCAAATCACTCAAATGAAAAGAAGACTTAATCAATTTGACCCCCGAACACTCGCAAAGCAAAAAGACTGACGAGATTGTTACAAAAAGACCCCAAAAACGAAAGCCAAAAGACCGGGAGGGCCTAAAAAGTAGGGGGTTCCCATTTGCAATGGGGCGATTTGTGAAAACATCACAACATGTCCCTCTTTGGAATTCCCCAATTTAAGCCCTAGAATATCAATTCAATTTTGAATTCAAGAGAGTAATAACAGTAATTCAGATATATTTTAATTCATATTATATACATGATAACATTTTGTCCTACAATCTTGTATTTAAGCTAGCTGCAAATAGATGTATCTCAGACTGTATTAATAATTGCAACCTGAAAGCATATAAACCTTAGAAGGATCTGCTAGGATATAATGCCCCTACAAACGAATACTGAAATTATTCCTTAAACAAAGTAGAATGAGATAAAGAGATACTTGGTATTCTGGCCGAAGACCCGCAAACAGGTTAGGATGATATAAAATTACCTAAGTTAGCGGTTCAGGTTCGGGAATGGGTTTGAGGACGTGAACCCGGTTCGTGGGTTCGGGCAATTTTTTTTTTGCCTTTTGGGTTTGTGGGTTGGGTTATATATATATATATATACATATATGTATGTATATATGTATATATATTATACATATATACATACCCAACCCACAAACCCACATATATACATACCCAACCCACAAACCCACATGTATATATAACCCAACCACAAACCCAAAAGGCACAAAAATATACAAAATTAAAAGAAATAGTATGCAACAATTTAAAGAAATATACAAAATTACAAATCTAAATACATTTAATAGTATGCTACTTCATCATTGATCAATGCCAAATGCCAATTCAATTGATAGTTTAGAGTTTCAATAATATCATATTATGTCATATACTCATATGCCATATAATATATATCAATGTATCATAGATTCATATATGTCCAGGTTCACGATTCAAATGAAAATCATTGCAATTACAAAATTGACAATAAAAAATAATAATTGTCTTCTATCTTCAATGTTCATCAATCATCAAAAGGATCAAGATCAAGATCATCATCATTTGCTCCAAGTTCAAATTCAAAATCATTTGAACCCAAACAAGTGCAACTCCTACTAGCTCCATCAGCTGTAGGTATCTCATCATCATCATTTAAAGTTGGTTTGTACCTGGGTTTGCCCGGGTTCGGATAGGGTTCACCCCAGGGGCCTTGGGTTCCTTGGGGTGAACCCTATCTGAACTAGTCACAAACCCAATTCAAACCAGGACCCACGTGGACTTGGTCCGTGTTAGGGGCTCTAGACAGGCCGACTTGGTAACTTAGAAAATTCCAGTATACATGATCATAACAAATCCTAAGAATCTACATGAGTTCATTCTAAAAGAATTAGTCATATAATAGGAATAGGATAGGAAGATCAAGTGTGGTGCCCTAGAAACCCTCTACCCTAGGCTCAAGGGTGGCTTAACCCCCTTGACCTCATGTAATCCATACCATCAATGAGGTGGCTTACCTAGTGAGGTGTCCTATCACTGTTCATCTCCACTCATCATGCTGCCCTAACCCATGGTTTACATATTCAACATGGTAGAAGGTAAAAGGGCCATTACAGTAAGGTGCCCAAGTAGTCTACTTCTTGTAGGCCGAAGGGCATCACCTGTGTACCCTCTTGGCCTCATGGGACACCCTGGTCTTAAACCATGAGGTGGCGTGCCTACAAGGTAACCCCAACACCGTTTTCCTAACTGTAACTTCTCTCCTTCTGTCATGCTTCAGTAATTCTCAGGATAGTCCCATGATTTCAATTGAATGGATTCCTAGAATTTCCATTAGTATGAATATATAGAACATAGGCTTGATGAACATGCAGGAATTTATATGTATGCAGTAATAATATTGTCACAGAGTTGGATATTGGTGCACAGGAATTCATACCACTGTGTGTTTACAAGTCTGCTCCACGTGCCTGTATACTGCTCCAGCTCGGATCCTTTTTCCTTTTGTATTCTTTCCGCCAAAAATATATTATTCTTTTTCTATCTTCTTCCTGGATTGTTCGATTCAGACTCAAGCTTGATCTTTTGTTCCTTTCTATCTATTTAGAATGAACTCAGATATAATGTTCTGTAATTCAGTATTTAACTTATAGATGCTTGCCAGCAATATGATGCGATTCATCTCTTTTTATGAACACCAATAATTCCTATTATTCCTTTTTGATCCTTTCCCATGTGATTATTACCAAGCACATTTTATAATTTCTCATTCCATGCTTTCCTCTCTTGTGGTTGATACTCTTTTTTGTCTTTTGGGATCAAATAGGTGTGTCTCATCTTGACATATTCTTCTTAACTGCACCTCTTCATGAGTAATGATTATGGTCTTAATCACATCTCTTTACTAATTTGTTATTTGTACAAATCGGGTTTGTATGTTTAATTGCTGCCTTGTAATCTGTTGTTTACTTCATTTGTGATTCGCTATTTATTAGTAGTTGTTTTTATTAGAATATTTAATTATATTTTAGTCACCTATATTTAGTTCCTTGTTTAATGGTCATTTAGCTTTTTAGTTAATTAGCTTTTAAGCTTTATTTAACATTTAGCTTTTTCTTTTTAGTTAATTAGCTTTTAAGCTTTATTTAACATTTAGCTTTTTGGTAGTTCACTTTAAACGACTTGTTCTTAATTTAGAACATCGTCCTTGTAATCTCTTTATATACGCTTGTATATTGTTGAATAGATTATCCGATTATTGAATCATTCATTCAATTTATTTTTCATGGTATCAGAGCATGGAAATTAAAAATTTTGAAAATTTTTGTTATTAAAATTTTTCGAAGTTTTTATTGAAGAGATTTTTTTAAAACATTTAAAAAAGAAAAAAAAGAGCAGGTTCTTTTTCTCTTCCTGGGCAGATTTTTTTTGCAGGTTGAAATTTTTCCTAGGGTTTCTGCAATTTTCGACTAGAGTTTTGATCCTTTAGTTCAAGTCGAAATTTTGTTCTAATTTTAGATTCTTGGTGGGTTTTTTGAGACCTCAATTGGGTCGTCGTCAGATTTTTCTGGGTGCATCGTTTTCTGTGCCTCGATTTTTGAGCCGTCGGATTTGTATTTTGATTTTAGATTTTTGGTGGGTTTTTCGAGAGCTTTTTTGGGTTGATCTCAAATTTTTTTGGTTGCCTCGTTTTTCGTGCCTCAAATTTTTTGCCGGCGAATTTGCTTTAGAATTTAAAAACAGTCAGCGATTTCTTCTAATTTTGTGGGCGTTGTTTTTGTTGTACATCTAACCTAGGGTTTTTGCCCTATTTTTTTTGCCTTTTTTTTGGAAAAAAAATCATCAATATTTTTCTATTTTTTTTACAAAAAAAAATCATGGGTATTTTTTTATTTTCTGCAAATTATTATTTTTTCTGATTATTTTTAGGAAAAATTTTAGGTTTTAAGTTTGTAGAAAATTTTAATTTTTGGGTTTCTTCCAAACCTTGGAATTCGTGCATTGGAATTCATGCCAGAATTCTCCTCTGGGGTTTCAAATTTTTGTGCAACTGCTTCTATTTTGATTTAAAAAAAAATCAGATTCTTCTGTCTCTTGCTTTCACTTAGTTGACCTTGATCAACCGCGGATTCCGTGATGGCATCTTTGACCAACATCATGTCGGAACACAGACAGAAGTTCAACAGCTACCACAACACCTGGAAACAGTGCATGTTCACGATATTTGAATATCATTACCTTTATTAGATTGATTTAGGCCAGACCTCGTCTTACAGGTCCCAGGGTTTTCATGATTTTTTTCCTGAAAAATTGTCTGTGGGTTTTCTGATTTTTCTCCACAAAAAATTATGGGAGGGTTTTGCTTGATTTTTCCTCAAAAATTAGGGGATGTTGTTTTACCACGTGATGTTTGCTATTTTTCCATGTGAGGTTTGGTATTTTACCACATAATGTTGTTTGGTGTTTTCCTGCATGATGTTTGATGTTTTACTGCGTGATGTTTGGTGTCTTACCATGTGGTGTTTTGGGTCTTGCCATGCAAAGTTTCAGGGTTTTGTTCGATTTTTTCCACAAAAATCGTTTCAAGGGTTTTTACCATTTTTTTCCTCAAAAATGATGATTTGTATCTTCAGTTTTGGAGGGTTTGCCGATTTTTCCTCAAAATCATGGTTTCAGGTTTCAGTTTGGTTACCCAACGTTAGGTTGGATGGATTTTGGTATTCTTGGTCATTAACACTTTTCAGATCTAGGAAGGGTCTCCACCACAGCAGAGTGTTCTTTTCATTTGTGATCAAAAGACCTGCAGTGTCTTCTGTAGGGTAGTTAGTAGATAGAATGACCATTAAGTGAGGGTATTAGAATATTTAATTATATTTTAGTCACCTATATTTAGTTCCTTGTTTAATGGTCATTTAGCTTTATAGTTAATTAGCTTTTAAGCTTTATTTAGCATTTAGCTTTTTCTTTTTAGTTAATTAGCTTTTAAGCTTTATTTAGCGATTAGCTTTTTGGTAGTTCACTTTAAACGACTTGTTCTTAATTTAGAACGTCCTCCTTGTAATCTCTTTATATACACTTGTATATTGTTGAATAGAGTATCCGATTATTGAATCATTCATTCAATTTATTTTTCAGTTTTTGGATATCATTGCCGCCTAAAAACATTAGTTATTTAGTGGTTGTAAGGGTAGATAGATCTGACATGCGTCAGATCTGGTCCGCCACTTAGATTGCTGGGATACAACACAAAGTCTTACTTTGTTTAGTGTTTTTTTTTAATTAATGACAAATTGCTTGAAATCAGTTAAGGAGAATTGGTTATTTATTTAATAACAGTGAGCTGATTTTATTCATTTTAATCAGGGACATGACAATCTATGCATGGTACTTAGAAAACAATCACCCAAAAGCGTTTCCAAAATTTGCAGAAAAACCCCATCTCCGAATTTAAAAATGCATTTCAGCCTTTTGGCAGAGATATCACCTGCAAAGGCCAGCTGTTGCCTAGAGGTATACAATGTAAATGTGGCTTCCATTAGCTTAGACACTTAAACACCCATCACTGCAAAAACAATGACACACAACTACCGCCACCTTTAAATACTAAAAATGGAAGCCTTGTCTCTTCACATTTGGCCACTCCAAAAGATCATTACCAAACTCAAACGGTAGTGTACTTCCCTATATCCGTTTCATCCATTGAAAGATTTCTGACATCTTCAAAACGTACCACTTCCTCATCATGAAAGGAGAACACCCACTTTGAAAGGGAATCAGCTACCTCGTTCCCTTCACGCTGTACATGTGTGACACAAAAATCATTAAAGGATTTTAAAATTTGTGTAATGGCATAAATGTATTTATTGAGATACTACTCCTGAGCTTCCCCCTTCAAAATTGCATTTACAATAATTAGAGAATCTCCCTCGAAATGTAACTTTTGAACTCCCAATTTTTGCCCTGATTGCACGAGTAGGGCAGCTTGTGCTTCTAGAACATTGTTCGTTCCTACTGGTAGTTTCTTTGCCCCCAGAGCAATAATTTTAATTACCCTTCCAGTCTCGGACAACAAAACCCGCTCTTGACACTCCTGGGTTACCCTTAGAGGCCCCATCAAAGTTTACCTTATGCCAACCATCTTGGGGAGTAGTCCAACTCACTTTAAGTGCTTGGTCACCATCCGGATTTACCCAAACCCGGAGGGGCTTGTTAACAAGCTATTCACTCATCTATGTGGTTGTTGATAGGGTGAAAATTTGCTCACTTTTTTGCTATTTTTGTAGTGTTAACAATAGTACAGGTGGCATATTTGTTTTTCAAGGAGGTGTTCGGGTTGCCAAAAAACATTGTTATTGATAGGGACAACAAGATTTTGAGTTTATTTTGGTAGGAATTGTTTAGATTGAGTGGACTAAACTTACTCCAAATAATAGTTACCATCCACAGAGAGATGGGCAAATGAAGTTTGTCAACAAATGGCTTGAAAGGTACCTTCGGAATTATGTTTCAGGGCAGCAGAAGGCTTGGTTGAGTATTGTTATAAATACACCTATCACATGTCCATTATGATGTTTTTGCTCGTAGCTTTGAATGGGTATGAAGCTCCTAGCTTCATTAATTTATTGTTTGGTGATAGTAGAAGGCTTGGGTGAGTATTGTTATAATTCCACCAATCACATGTATATTAAGATGTTTCCGTTCATAAGTTTGAATGGGTATGAAGCTCCTAGCTTCATTAATTTATTGTTTGGTGATAGTAGAGTGCCTAAGGCCAAGAATTTATTGCAGCAGAGTTAGGACATAATGAAATCCTTGAAACACAACCTCTAGCATGCTTAAACTCAGCAAAAATTGTATGCAAACCAGCGCCACATAGAGCGTGCATTTGAGGTGGGAGACATGGTTTATTTGAGATTGTAGCCTTACAGGTAACCCACTCTCAAGTAGAGTGGATTAGAGAAGTTGAAGCCATGTTTTTATTGTCTTTTCAAGATCTCCAAGGGGAATGGGAGGTGGCATATGAGTTGGAGCTACTGGAGCATAGCAAGGTGCATAATGTCTTCCATGTATCGTGCCTCAAGAAGGTGCTTGGGCTTAATGATGTTCCCTCTTTTGAGCTGCCCCCTTTGGATGAGGAAGGAAAGCTTGTGTTGGTTGCAAAGGTAATTATTGATTACAGGGATTGTTATTTGAGGAAGAGGACCATCAGGGAATATTTGGTGAAGTGGAAGAACCTACTTGTGGAGGATGCTACTTGGGAGATTGAGCATAGTTTACAACATCTAGATTTTTAATTGTTTGGGGACAAACATTTTTGGGGAGGGAGGATTGTAATGCTCCCTTCTTGAGCCTAATCAACAAGGATGACGATTAGCCTATTTCCTAGGTTCCTATAGGCTAATTGGTTTTTGTAAGGGGACTCCTCAAATCTTGAAGTGCACTAGTTCAATTTTTCTTGGTTTCTCATTGATGGATTCTAGCCCAGTTGGCATTATGGATTGACGTGACATTTTTTGAAGTGTTTATGAACTCTTGAGGTATTCTCCAAACTTTTTGGAGAGCACATCTATTTTTAGTAATTTTTTGAGTTGAAATCAGTCATCATCCACTACCTCTATTTCATATTGGCATGTTTAAATTTGGTTTCTGATGCCTTGATAGAGCTTTCTGCATCTCAATTGGGAGTAGAGTATTTAAAATATACACTAAAGTTCTAATGTTAAAGTTATATTATTTTACTTTAGAAAGTCACGTGATGCCCCCTAAAGTGGATGCCTAGGGGAAGGGGACTTGCACATAAGGCATTTTAATGTTTCAAAAAGTGCTTTTGGTGGGAAATGAATTATTTTAAGTTCAAATTGGCTTATTTTCCCTCCAAAGCTATAAAAGTAGGTTTGGGCTCTCATTTTGGATATGCAGAGTAGTACACATAATTAAATGTTGCCGGATTGAACCTATATGTTCTTTCTTGGATCTTGTGAGGATGAAAACCCTCATTGGATAATTGGTTTCGGATTTGAAAGGACAATCCCTAGCTGGTTGGAGTGGTTCTACTTTAGGAATCACCAATGCTATTCATAGGGATTGAGAATTAGGGATTTCAGAAGTGAAGATATATGAGATGTTTTGATTGCATATTTTTAGGAGTATATTTTGAATTGATTTTAGAGATTCTTGGTGCGAGTTTGTTGCATTTACTGTTGTTTCCTACTAGCCATACAGTTGGTGGATTTGGGTCCTGCCCTAGCTGGTTGTTGTTGGCGGGAATATTGTACGGGAATAAAGTAGTAGTTAATTAGATAGTACTTTACTTTGTTAGTAATGTAACCGAGGGATGGTAGTTACGGGTGTGACGGTTGTCCCTCGCATCCCCTTGGTACCTTTATATATCATGGAAGGTAACTTGTAAAGACACATGATTATGAATGGAAATGGTATCTCTTATATTTGCTTGATCTTATCATCTGGTATCTATGGCATTATTGGTTCTTGTTAAGCATTCTATCTGTATGTTTTAAACTGTTCACCCAGAGGGTAAACATCTGGCGCCATTGCCTAAATTAATCTGGAGCACGGGAATATACTACATGGCACGTAGATAATGGGACAACCATTGCCCGAAGGGACGAGCACTAACCTTGACGAACAAACTGAAGAACTGTTCGAGGGAGAACTGGCACTTATGAAAGATTTCTCTTGCATCCTCCAGGCGGCGATTGAAACACACGTATTCCGCGAAGTCACCACCAAGGATGTTCCAGAGGATGTTGTGTGGAGTGCGCTTGGTGTAAGCCCGATGGTAAATCATTTGATGAGCAACTTGCCAAACCTTCTGGCACAGGCATTTTTGGCTCTTCAAAACCCCAGGGAAGACACCTATCGGGAGAACTGACGACAACAAAGCCTACGGGAGTTTTACGAGGGCCAAGAAGAGGAGCACGATGAAACATAGCGAGGGGTAAATAATCCCTGAACTGTGTACGGGCGAAGGAGAATAAACAAGAACACCCCCATTGTAATGGGTATGTCAGTGACATACATTGTATACGAGGGATGAATTAATAGAAGTGTTCTTTTAATATGATGTCTTGTTCTATTTCATAAGGAGAATTTAGAATTAATGCACAATCAGCTACATAAAGACAAAAACAAAAAGGAATACGTAGGGGACTCTCAAGCTGCCCAACAAGCATTAATTCTTGAGCAACAAGCAGAACGAAGAAGAAGATTCAAGAGGATTGCCGAGGAAGGAAGCTATAGAAATGGCAACAATGGCTCTGGCGAGGGCCAAGTTTCGTACTAATAGAAACCACCAGGAAATGGTTGGGGGACCTTTCCCTAACATTGGAGGAGATCGGTGACGGGAGTACGGTAGAGCAGTACATGCCATATAGAGGTGCCGAGACCAGGAGGGAAGACGAGACAAAGACCGAGAACAGAGAAGCGGAGGATACCGGTGTGACCGAAGGTCGGGAGGACACAAGGTCATGGTAGTAGAAGCAATTTGTTTGCTGCAGGCTCATCACACCTTGGTAGTCAGAGCAACTTGGTGGGACCTGTTGATGTGTATTTTGTACACAATCAAACACAGAATAAAATACCTAAGGGTACCTTATCCTCTCTTGAATAAAGCCTCTGATTGCTGAAGATATCGCGAAAAAGGATCAATCAGGATGACTCCAAGGTTCTTGTATGTACGGTCTCTACGTGTGGATAAGCTCTCTGTGGTATGATGTGATTTGCTGGAATCACAAGGGGACTTACATTTGATGATTGAACATCTGATCTGCTTTGAATATTGCTGGAACATAGGCTCTTACTGGCTTTGACTTGAAAAAAAGGAAAAAAGATGAGGGCGAAGAGAGGATCTAATCCTAATACTAAGAATGTAGGAGCAATGATTGATCTTTGATGAAACTCTAACTAGGTCTTGTTTTGACATCGCAGGACCATCTCCACAAGGCTAGTGCGATCTTCGAAGGAAAGCTTTATGATGTTCAAATCATCACTGCAGGCATAGACACCATCAGGTTGATGCATATCAATGAAGAAGCGACAACTGAAGTTAAGCTTAAGCTGAATGATTCCAGTTGACTACGCAAGGCAAGTCTGCAATCAACAAACTGCTAGTAGTATGGATATACGAATTTCACCATCAATCAAGCACATTTCTTCCACTCATCTAATCATAAAATCAAACACGAGAAGTATAAAGACCATGCAAATTGTCGAATCAACCCATAAATTTCACCATTTCTTCAATGAGGTTACAAGTCTTTTACAACAACATCTTGGCAACAATCTTTGCCTTCTCTCTCTACTCTACTCTAATTGCTATTCTATCAACTATATTCTAACTCTTCCAACTATCTTCTAACTCTCTAACTATTTATTGCTAATTGCCTTTACAAAATGAAATGCCAGGGCTTATATAGTGCCCTCAATACAATTCGATGGCTTAGATCAATTCGAGATCAACGGCCAAGATTCAACAATGAAAACCCTAATTAGGGTTTGTTACAACCATTACACAACATTTAATGCTTGACCAATGATAAAATTGTATTGCTTGGACACATGTCCTCTCTAGAAAATTCCACCAATGAATAGCCGGGGTAGGTACATCGGAGTTTGTGCCACCTTCCATGAGTTTGGTCGGCCACTCTGTAAATTTTGCATTTCCTGATGAAGTCTAAAGGCAATCTAGAATGCATCTTTCTTTTCACTTCAAGGTCATCCAAGAGATTCATCACAAAGTCCTCTACCTGAGGTTCATGTTTATATTTTCTTCCAACCGTCTCCTCTATATACCCATATGGATCAAAGCTCTCTCTCAAGGCAAAGAATGAAAATGAATATAAAGCTAACTCCTTCTCCGCATCATCCATGGCTAGAGCATTAGGACATACCTCAACTGAATTCCCTAATATGATAGGCACAGGAACTCCATTTCCATGTCTGTGTCTGAATGCTTTCACATAAGCTGCCAACTGTCTTGTTACCTCAAGTAACACTATTCTGTCTGTCGGATATCTTGGCAACATGTAGGGGGGTGAAGGACATCCATGAACTCTAATATATGTAAATTTCTGGAATTGGATAAACCATGCACCGTACCTCTTCACAAGCTCTTGTGCGTCCTGAGATAACCGGTTGTGAATCCCGCCTTGCAATATCCTGGTGATGTTCATCGTGAATGTATCATTGACTAACTTGTAGTTACTCCCTGGCGGATGATGCAAGTGAACATAAGAATCACAAACTCTGACCTCGCCAGGTCCTCTTCCAATCACTCCTCTGTGAGGTAGTCCTGCATACTCAAAGCTCCTGATCAAGGCATATATGATGTATGAACTCATGTGGAAAGACTTGGTAGCCTTCAATCTCCTTAACTGTACGTCCAAGCAATGGCTAATCATTCTAGCCCAATGGATTGTTCCTTTTCCCTGAACTATCACTTGGATGAAGTAGAACATCCACTTCTCAAAATAGAAGGCTTGAGGGGCTCCTGTGACTCGGTTGAGTAGTGTTATCAAATCTCTGTACTCCTCCTGGAAGTCGATCCTATGTGGTGTGTTCGGAATCTTGCTCAGGCGAGGACGACTCTTGAGTAACCAATTCTTGTTGATGATGCTTAGGCAAGTGTCTGGATCATCTTCGTACATGGACCTGGCTCCTTCTATGCTTTTATAAATCATATCTTTATGTTCTGGTAAGTGAAGAGCTTCACTGATAGCTTCCTCTGAAAGATAAGTAAAAGTGTCTCCTTCCTTGGACACTATTGATCTGGACTGTGGATCGTAATGGCGAGCACACTCGATCATCAACTCATGGCACTGGATTGCTGGAGGGAAGCCGGCCGCCTTGATAATGCCACTTTCAATTATTCTCCTTGCGACAGGTGATGGCTTGCCAATGTAAGGGACCTCTCGAAACTTCTTCACACTGAAGTTGCCCAAGTTGGTATCTCCAATGTTGCTCCACTTCGACACGATCTTGGTCTCCAATTCTTCGTTCTTCTGATCTTCCTTCATGAGAGCTGGACGACTGGTGGATGCTCCCACCTTTGGGGTCGCCATTGTAACACCTACACAACATTTCATAATAAGTAATAAATTTTGCAATGTTTAAACATAGATTAGATTAGAGATTGAATTTAGGAAACTTCATGATAAGTCTTTGAGTTATCATTTCCTAAATTCGATTGAGCTACAGGAAATTCAAAATTTCAAAATTCAAAATTTAAGATCAATATTCAAAATTCGAGACAAGGGAAGACTTCGCCATACCTCACTTGAGAGCTAACTCTAAAAAGATGCAAAAATATGAAATTCGCCTAGGCAAAAATCGAAATTTGAAGTATCAATGCGATCCTCCTCTAGCAAAGGCGCCTTCCTTGTCAACTTCGCCAACTTTTGGGGTCTTCAACGTCTTGATGGCAAATTCGCCCCACTTGAACACAAACCAAGTTCGCACTCCCCTTCAAATGGAAATTTCGCACTTCTCCTTGATGAAATTCGCACCTTGTAATTGTCTTCTCCAAATCGCATGCAAAGGATGATTGAATGATGTTTTAAAATGCCATATCACACCCCCTATATATAAGCGCTTACCTCCTTAATTACCTCAAGGCCGACTTTTGGAAATAAAGCAAAATAAAAACAAATTTTAAATAAAAATCAAGGCCGACTTTTTTAAAATATGGAAAATAAAACCCAAGCGCCCCAATTTATTTATTTAAAATAATAATTAATTAATTTAATGCCTTCGTATTTAATAGTTTCAATTTTTTAAAGGCAAAATTAATTAATTAAATGTCTTGTGCGCACTTATTAAATGCCCATTTTATCGAAATTTAGCATTTGAAATAATTTGAAAATGATGTTAGCGCCAAAACATGGGAGATGTAAGGGGTACAAACCACATCGCTCTGGTCCCTGGGAGAGGGACAGGAGCGATCTAGCATTTGGCTCTTGAATTTCTTGCCTTTTATGTTCAAAACCACTTCCTCTACGTTGAAACTGGCATTTTCATTGGGAATCTCGAGCTTGATCTATTCAATTTTGTAGATGAATGCCTCTTAAGATCATTATCGCCCTGGTCCTTGACTGGAGGACAGGAGCGATCTTGCATTTACTCCTTGGTCTTTGCTTCTTTAATCACCAATTTGCATCACAAGGCAAGTAACAACTTTATCCTTTCATTCCACGTATACTTACTTGTCCTTTACAAAGCAAATTTGATATTTGAGTGAATATCGCCCTGGTCCTTGACTGGAGGACAGGAGCGAACTTTGAATTCTAGCTCAAATTCATCATCTTTTAACCTTAACTCTTTGTTCATCACCTTTCAAATGACATTTCGGTTCTTGTGTAACCTTGCTTTGATGTGATCTAGGAAGAAAAATGATTGATTTCATGAATATCGCCTTGGTCCTTGACTGAAGGACAGGAGCGATTTTGCTTCTTTGCTCAAGTTAGTCGCTTTTTGACGTTTGGTTCCTTGCTTATCATCTTCCCAAAGACATTTTTGACCTTGTGCGATCTTGCCTTGACGTGGTTTCTTGAAAGAAATGACCAGTCTAGTGAATATCGCCCTGGTCCTTGACTAGAGGACAGGAGCGAACTTTAGTTTATGGTGCAAATCCTTCATCATATCGATATCCAATTGTCTTCAAGGCGTAAAATGGTGTTCTTTATTCCTTCTTGAACATTTGAAACGAACGTGGCCTTCAAAGTTTAAGCATATTTGACTATTTCGCTCTGGTCCCTAGGAGAGGGACAGGAGCGATCTTTCACTTGTAGGCTTGTTCGTGCTTTGCCAACCTTCAAACTTGTTTTCAACGGACTCATTATGCTCCCCTTCATTCATCTTCGACATGAAACTCACTTTAACTTCGTGGGAAATTTGCCTAAGGAAGAAATCGCTCTGGTCCCTGGGAGAGGGACAAGAGCGCCTAGGACAAAATAGGCTTCACTGGCGTCTTGCACTCTTCAAAATTATATTCAATGGATTCGTTACGCTTCCTTTGCTTGCCTCAAACTTAACACTCACTCGATCTTTGCCCAAAACTTGTTTTATAAGGAAAATCGCTCTAGTCCCTGGGAGAGGGACGGGAGCTATCACTAAACTTAGCCCTTGTCCCTGGCAGAGGGACAGGAGTGATTTTGCTTCTAGGGCCAATTTTCCTCATTATGGTACTTTCAAGTTATATTCAACTGATAATATGTACTTCCTTTGTTCTTCTCAAATCGCGAAATCATTCAAATCTTTCAAGGACAAGGCAATTTTGGATTTCAAGCTCCGGTCCTTCAGTGAGGGATAGGAGCGATTTTTGTTCCTGGCACATTTCCTTGTTTGCAAATTTCTTCAAATTATATTCAATAGACAGAACATGCCTCCCTTTATCTCTTCCAATCCAAAAATCGTCTTGATCCTGCAAGGACAGTGAAATTTTGAGAAACAAGCTCCGGTCCTTCAGTGAGGGATAGGAGCGATTTGTCCTCAAACTTCAAAAAAATTGCCATTTTGAGTCTCAAAAAATCTTCAAAACCTCCAATTCGCGTTCAACTGCATCTCCTGGCGACCTTGCACAAGACAAATGAAATAAATTAATAACCAGGATGCATAAAATATCATTTTCGCCCTGGTCCCTGACTGAGGGACAGGGGCGAACTTGCTTCCACAGGCCAAAATATCAAGTTTTTAGGACCTCAGTCACTTCACAAGGTAAAATTAGGTTATTTCCAATGCCTGGGATCAATTATCAAAATTTCCAAAATTTGGTCAAAATCACTCAAACAAAATTTCAAAATTCCATCATCAACACTTAGGCAAAAATTCGGACTTGCATTCAAAATTCCGACTGAACCTAGACAGACTCACTTGACCCCCTGACAGATCACCTTACCTCAAAATTGCATCCTACGAGAGGAAGCTCAACAGTCTTCAAAATTGGACTAGACATCGGTTTGAAAACATCAAAACGGAAACCCTAAGGCTTAACCCTAATCCAGGTGACTGACTCACCTACTCAAAACCCTAAAAGCAGAGAGAGAAACAGGCAAAACCGAGCAAAAAGAGGGGGTCCCCATTTTAATGGGGCGATGTGTGAAATGGTCACAACAGGACCCAACGGACCAAATCTAGGCGGAGTACCTTCGAGAGGACCAGTGTTTGGAGGAGGAGTTCCTAGAGAGTCAAGTTCGAGTTCCAGAGGGCAGACCTGGTCGCCACCAAGGAACGTAATTTCGAATCGGAAAAATTGTCGAAGCTCACTGGAGATGGGAAAGAAGACCTTGTACGACATTGCCGTACATGTGAGACAATCTGGTCGGCCAATGGCGTGGGTGATAGGGCGGAATGGATGGTGCAATTCCCCACCACCCTACGAAGAGTAGCCATCAATTGGTACTTGGATGTTGATAAAACCAAATTGACAACTTGGGGATGAATTGCACAAAGCCTTCGAAAAGGAGTTTCGACTCCTCAGAGACGATAATGAAATCATAGCCGAAATCCTGAGCACCACCAAGCAAGGGAAAAGTGAGACCATCCGAGCATATAGCCTACCCTTCAAGGAATTGTTGTGAAGAATGGATAACCAACCCGACAATGGGTTGAAGAAAAGGTGGTTTGTGGAGGGCTTAAAATCATCACTTAGAAGGAAAATGAAAATTGTACCCCCCACATCCTACGAAGATGCCTATAATCGGGCAATGGACCTGGAGAGTGAAGGGAAGACATCTAGGAAAAAGAAAGACAAATCCTTTGAAGAGGAGGATTCCTCCGACCGAAGTAGCAGCGACGAGGGGTCGAGTAAAAAGGTGCAAGCCCTTCAGAAGGATATGCATCACATGATGAAGGAATTCAAGAGCATGAAGGGAAGCACCAGCAAAAATGAGGAAGTATGGTGCGCAGAATGTAAGGAGGAAGGTCAAACAAAAGGCTCCTGTCCAAAAACGGCTTCTGCGATATTTGCCAAGTGTTGGGACACTCTACCAAAGAATGTCCCTACAACATGAAGACACGGGGTAACCAAGTGCTCTTCACCCAAGAACAACTGTCAGCGACAACAGGCATATTGCAACCTCAAGCCAACACCATGGCATCATCTGGCGGTTACAGAGGTAATCGAAGGGGAGGAAGAGGCAAAAATAATAATAGCAATAATCGAAGTCGGATGCAGTATGATGCCAAGGGACGACCGATGATTCAATGTCGGGCATGCAACCAGTGGGGACACTTTGTGTGGGATTGCCAGAAAGAGGAGGCACTGCATCACTTGTGCAGATGGTGTGGTCTTGGAGACCATGATGAGACAAATTGCCCCAAGCCAGCGGTTAATCTCCCCAACATTGAGAAGACTGGTGATAAAGAAGTACTGGCAATCACCCATGCTCAAACCAAAAAGGCCACCTATCCAGACCCCTGTACGGAGGAGAGATTACGGGAGGCAAAAGCCAACATTGAGCGCGAGATGGCGGCAGAACGACGGAACAATGCAGAGGTGGTGAGTACATCATCCCGTACTGAAGCCGAAAATAACATAATTGGGCAAGTATTACAGATGGAGGTGCCGATAAGGGTGAAGGACCTTCTAGACACAATGCCACAGCTGAGAACCGCCATTTTCAGATCCGTACAAACCACTGCACAGGCACCTTCGGGTGTGACAGGGGTGGAAGTTCCGATCAACCCCTTAGCTAACCCAATGTTGTTGGCCTTAAATAGTGGTCGACATCCTGCGGTAGTAGAGATGGGAATTCTCGGGGCTATCCTCAAAGACACCATCGTGGACGGAGGTTCGGGGGTGAATGTGTTGCCGGAGGATACATGGAAGAAGCTCGGGAAGCCAACACTATGGCCATCCACATTCAACTTGGGGGGAGAAGACCAACACGACATCAAGCCACTCAACACCCTGATGGCCCAGTTGGTGACCATCGACACTCAACCCTTCCTACTGGATTTTGTGGTAATCCCACTGAAGAAGAAGGGGTATGACGCCATCTAAGGGAGAGGGTGGTTGGTTACAACAAAGGTGAACCACAACTGGAAGAAGAACACCCTTTCCATGAAGAAAGGGGGGCGGAAGTACATCATTGACCTAAGGACCCAGGTTGTCGACAAGGAGCTTGCATCATCGGACTCGGATTCAAAGGACTCAAACAGATGGGAGTGGGATTCCTATGAAGGTAAAGATGAGAGGGAACCCAACGATGAAGGAGTGCTTGAACTCGATGGATGCTCAGAAGATGACATTTCCTCATTGAATGGACTCTTCCACTGGCAAATGGAAGATTATGAAGTGTTTCACCCTGCTTGTCACATGCTGCAAATTGAGGACGAGCCAGGCGAGGAGGAGTTTCCGCCAGAATACACGGAGTACAAGGAGGGAGACGCCAAGGTAAATGATGTTTTGGCGTACGAATTTTCAAAGGACAGACCAATGCGGTACGAAGACCCCACCGTGAAGGAGACAAACTTAAGAGACACTGCCACCCCTCGAAATATTTGGATAGGGGATGATTAGAGCCCGGTGTTGAAGGCCGCAACATTCAAAATCTTCATGGAATACAAGGACGCATTTGCTGGTTCTGCAAGGATCTGAAGGTGGTCTCGCCAGAAATGTGCGTCCATCGGATACCATTGGTCCCGGGAGCCCAATCGGTACAGAAG
Source organism: Cryptomeria japonica (assembly GCF_030272615.1). NCBI lineage: Eukaryota > Viridiplantae > Streptophyta > Pinopsida > Cupressales > Cupressaceae > Cryptomeria > Cryptomeria japonica. Next base: position 196,297,197 of record NC_081406.1, read on the forward strand.
AGGCCGTACCGAATGAATAGGAATTATGCTGCCAAGGTGAACGAAGAGATTGAACGGATGCTGGAGGCCGGTATATTTTGTCGGGTGGAGACAAGTGAGTGGGTCTCACCGATTGTGATCTCACTGAAGAAGGAGGCCAACCAGATCTGTATCTGCGTGGATTTTCGGTGCCTCAACGCAATCACCATCAAGGATCCATTCCCTATACCTTTCACAGACAGCATCCTGGAGGAGGTGGCTAGGCATGAAATGTACTCATTTCTGGACGGCTTTTCTGGATACAATCAGATTTTGATAGCTAAGGAGGACAAGTTGAAGACCACCTTTGTGGTGGAGGATGGAGTCTATGTGTACAACCGGATGCCGTTCGGGTTGTGCAATGCTCCCGCAACATTGTAGAGCATAGTCCTTCACATCTTCGATAAGATGTCTGTGGGAAATTTTGAAGCCTTTTTGGATGACTGTTCGATTTTCAGTAGCGAAGATGCTCACTTGGTGGCGTTGAGAGAGTGCATGGAGAGATGCCGAAGGGCCAGGCTCGCCTTGAATCCACGGAAATGCAAATTTATGGTACCACAAGGAAAGATGCTGGGCCATATTGTTTGTAAAGCTAGACTGAAAACTGACACAGATAAGGTACAGGTAATTGTAGAAATGGAGTCGCCTAGTGATGTGACGGGAGTCAAGTCCTTCTTGGGACACATTGGATACTACCGGAAGTTCATCAAGAACTTTGCCCAATTTTCATTCCCACTGGACAAACTGACAAGAAAGGGCGAACCGTACATATGGGAATTGACACAAGGGGAAGCATTCGAGGAACTCAAGAGGAGACTGGTGGCAGCACCCATTTTGGCCTATCCAAACTAGGATCGAGAATTCCACGTACATGTGGATGCCTCGAACTATGCCATTGGGGCTACACTGGCACAAGAAGGGGGACATGGGTTGGATCATCCCATATATTTTGCCAGTCGGTTGATGTTGAAAGCCGAGAAGAAATATAGTACCATTGAGAGGGAAGCCCTCAGAATGGTCTATGTCGTACAAAAATTTCGGCACTACTTGCTGGCGACACCCTTCACTTTCTATGTGGATCACCAGGGGTTGATGTACCTGGTAAATAAACCCATTATCCAAGGCAGGATAAGCAGGTGGCTACTGCTCCTTTAGGAGTTCACGTTCTCAATAATTGTATGGTCAGGCAAGAGCCATGTCATTGCCGATCAGTTGTCCCAGATTAGGTCCAGAGAGCCGCCAGAGGGGGTAAATGGTGAATTTCTAGATGCTCACCTATTCAAGATCGTAGTACTGCCACCACGGTATACTGCCATCGGGGAATATCTCTCCACCTCCGTGTTCCCACAAGGTATGCCATCAAGAGAACGAAGGAAACTTGTGTTGAGAAGCCGCACGTTTCAGTTGATTAATGGATTGTTGTATAAAATGGGACCCGACCAGGTGTTACGTTGGTGTGTGATGGAGGAAGAGGTGCCAAGCATTCTAAGGGAGGCACATGAGGGGCCCACAGGAGGCCATATGGGACCAGACACTATGGCAAGAAAGGTGCAGCTAGCGGGCCTGTGGTGGTCCACATTGTATAATGATGCTTGAGAATGGGGTGGAGGAAGCGTCCCTAGTGAGGAGGGTGCCGATGCACGAGGTGCGGCTGTCAAGTGAGCCCGTAACTCATAGGCCTGCTTAGTCCACGGCTTGAGGTCCTGCTCCGCAACCATCTGGCGCTCCATCGCTGTTTTCACCATCATTGCCACCTCCAAGACCTCTTTGTCTTTCTGCTCTACCATCTCTAAGGCACTACCCAGGCGGCTCTCCAACATAGCCTTGTCCTCGCGGCCTCCTTCAATTGTGCCTCCAAGGCATCCTTCGCCGACCTCCCCTTGGCTAACACTGTGTCCAAGGTAGCGTGTTCTGCATCCCATGAGTCCTTCTCCCGAGCGAATTGCTCTCTATGCAACTCCTCCATCTGCTGGAGTCTATATGTTTTAAATTGTTCACCCAGAGGGTAAACAATTGTACGACTCTTTATGCAAGGAAAAAGTGGTGAATGGTCTTAGAAATCATGAAAGACTGATTTAATATTACTCCTTGTGGCTGGTTGACTTAGTTTAGAAGGACTTTTGGCTTGTTTTGAAGTGGCACAAATTTCTATGAAGGGTTGTACATGTTGTAGGAGCTCTTGAAACTAGGTGTGAGAACCTAGGAGGCCGGTCACTTGATTTTATGGAGTTTTTTCTGTATGGTTGGTGGCACCTAGGTGAGTGTCTTATCATTCCAAGAAATTTCTTGCTGAGCAAAGTGAGTTTTGGAGTGGACTTTTGGGTTATTGGTGTTGTTTGGGCTTTTGGGTTGCTGGCCTCCCTTGTTGCAAGTGCCATTCTCATGTAGGGTATGACTGAAAACATAGAACAGACTTGAAACTTGTCATTTTCCGTCATTTTGAGGTTGAATAACAGTGTGGGGTTGGTGTTTAGGGCCAGCCTTAAACCACACACACTAAGCAACATATTAAGCCTAGAGAATGTTAGTCAACTCCGAGTGTTTAACACTTTTAAGTCTAGAAGTGCATTCTTAGTGTGAACACACACCTTAAGCAACATATTAAGCCTAAAAAATGTCAGTCAACTCTAAGTGTTTAACACTTTAAAGCCTAGAAGTATAATCTTAGTGTGTGCGATTTAAGCCATTCTGGTGTTTAGTGTTTGGTGACCCTTGGAGTTTTCATTGTGAGGTTGGAGTGCATTATTGAAGGTTTCTTCTTATTCTTTGAGCTTGTAACAGTCATTTCCAGACCTTCCATCTCTTAGATTATCATTGCAGACCTGTTTGCCATTTTTTTGGAGAGTTTGGAAGGTGTTTGGGTCAGATTTGTTGGTGTAAATCCATCACAAGCACTTGTGAGTGTATTGCATTCAAGTTATGAGGCTGGCTGGTGATATCCATTGCTGTCCTGCCTATAATAGTGAGATATTTGTCCATTTTCAGATCTGCAATAGTCAGCCTCGGCTATGTTTTCGATGTATTTCATGTGGGGTTTCCTATATATGTTCATTTCATGCATTGGTTTTTCACTATGAGTGATTATTCACTCACAACTTTGTAATAGTAGTTATATGAATGTTGAAAAAATTAGATTAGAACTTTGTGGCAGCAAACAACCACTATTTGTTGAACAATCCAAAATAATGAGAGGGGGGGTGAATCAATATTCCTTTTTAAAATTAAAACCGAACTTCTGAAACTTAGCTTATTATGAATAACCATAGCAAAAAAGTAATGCATGCAACATATTTGAAATGCAAGAGATACACAACCATAAGAGGGACCATATTTTTGTACGTGGAAAACCCAAATGGGTAAAACCACGGAGAGGGTTAACTCTCAGGATAATATAACTAGTTATATGAGATTACAAGGCTCATTGTCGGAGGGCTCACTACCCGGATTACAACGGCTTACTGTCGGAAGGCTCATTGCCAAGAGATAGAGACAAAAAATGAACTGAAAAAATTGCATCTACGTATGCATAGGTTCAGTTCTTGATAAGCTCAGATATCTAAATAACTGCTTGCAGCAGATCCAATCAAGAATCTTTGCAACTCTATTGCAATCTGCCTGCTCCAATCCACTGTCGCACCAATTTTGCCTTTCTTCTTCAGACACACATAGCACACTCAACAACCACAACACATGAACACTCTCACACCTTACATAATACTCTCATCATATCAAGCAAACCATAACATATATATATACCGGTAGGTATATGCACTAAGTTGGCTTCAAGAACAATTTCCCCAAGAATATTTCTCCATCGGTCTTCTACATGTTTTCTTTCAAGAATATTCCAACGGTCAGATCACACGTTACAATCACCAGAACAAAAACAAAAAATAGAAAAAACATTCAAGGTCGGTTAGACTTAGAATGATCATATCCTTGTGCTTCTGGAAGCACGTTTCTGAAGCACAAAAACATGATCTAACTTGACATAAAGAAATTAAGGTCATGAACAATGTATTGTCAAAAGATCATCTTTAGAAACCAAAATGCAGAGGAATGAAAAGCACTGCAAACATTGTTGAACACCATCATCGCTGAATACACTTCTGGAGCACCAAATTCAATTGCCATAACTGAATCCAAAACTTGGTCAACATGAAAACATATCAACATATTGGTAACATACATTTCCGGAGCAATATCCTTTTGGAAAACACATCTGCAACAACTGTAACATATTTGCAACAACTGTAACACATCTACAACAATTGTAACACATCTGCTTTCTAACATAACAACAAGGTTCTTCTTCTTCATACATACATACCTATCTTCCACTATTTTGCAATACCTTCATACATACATACCACTGTTCTGCAACACCTTCACTCTGTACATTGTATTACTATATCCGAACCAATCCGGATCACCTGGTTTGACATCAATGACAACCAAACATATATTTCTAACACTATTCTGCATTTTCATGTTGTGATCTTTATTGGTAAAGAAATTGGAAAAAAATAGGGGTGATTGTTACATTGGAGCACAAAAGATAAATGTGAAGGACATACAAAAATTAATTTTCTCAAGAAGTTATTTTGTGACATCCATGGGGTCTTGAGCCATTCAATTTTGCAAAAAATAGAACACAAGTACTCTTCACATAATAAGAATAGTTTATTTAACCAAGTACATTGCCAAAACCATAGAATATATCGAAACAGTAGATCTAATAGTAATAGATTCAATAATAATAATAGTGGAAACAGGAGTTGGATACAATATAGTTCAAAAGAGCATCCTAATATATAATGTAGACAATGGAATTAGTGGGAGCACTTCGGTAGAGATTCTGAAGGCAATCCAAATAAGACTGAGCTCTTGTGCAAATGGTGTGGACTAGGAAGCCATGAAGAGACTGATTGTCTAAACCAAAAAGTAACAATCAACATGATTGATATAGAGGAGAAAAACAATGAAGTTCTATTAGTCACAAGAGCACAAATAAAAAAGCATTGTATTCGAACCCACCTAGGAAGAAAGAACTACGTGATGCAAAAGTAGAAGTCAAGCAAGCCACAGAAAGATAATAGTGTTGCTCTAATGGGAATACAAGATGGTAGATATTTTGCAAAGTATGCCTCAATTAAGGACTACCATAATTGCTACAATAGAGTAAACAACAAAAGGGGATAAGACACAAAAAAAGGCAAAGATACAATATTGGAACCCCCTTTGCATGGTGAGCAAGTAATAGATCCCATGCTACTATCCTCTAATAGGACAAAAAGACCTACCTTAGTGATGAGAACACACTTATATTGAGAGGGGTGGGGAGGGGTGAATTGGTATAAGATAAACTTTTACTTGTTAAAATCCAACAACCATGAAAATAGCAATCACACAAGATCTACCAACTAAGAGACACAAGATTTACTTGAAAAGTGTAACAGCATAAGAGAAATAGACAAGTAACAAGTATCATTGAACGAGTTACCCCAAAAGATATTATTATACAATATAAGATCATAATGATATGGAAAATTTTTCATCAACTAGATTTTACATCTAGAATATAGCATAAGTTCTCATTTCCATGGCAAGGCATTTAATGTTCAGTTAATCTAGAGGTCAGCATATGAACAATTCTATCATAACAACAAAATCATGCATATCATCGAGAGTATAATATACTCAAAAGAACTTAAACTGAAATAAGTAAATTCTAATTTTAACATAGTAATTGAAGACAAACCTCTTCCGTCCATTATCCATCAATTGAGAGAGAGAGAGAGAGAGAGAGAGAGAGAGAGAGAGAGAGAGAGAGAGAGAATGCTTTTTGGTCTGCCACAACTCCATAGGCTTCCTCGTGCTACCACACCAAGGAAGCTTGACCCATCTGATCCATCACGAGGAGTCTAGCATTCTGTGGCCGACATGTGTGAAATCTTTGCATATATGGAGTAACTGACACATGCAATCTATTAATACCCCAAGCATAAATATATGCATGTGCCCTTTAACCATGAAATGACTCATTTTACTCGATCAATTCTTTGTCTAACTATCTGAATTAACTACTTTGGCCAAAGCATCCATTTCATTTATTTGTTCCCTTGGGAGCAATTGGCAGCCACTTTGCAGCAGAATCATCCAAAATGACCCCTGAAAAGATGCGACTATTCATATTCCAAAAGACCATGGAATATATATATGAAGACCTAAAGATATCGGAGAAGAGTACCATGTCAAAAGTAGATAATAAAACTGCAAGGGAAACTAGAGAACTGATTGAAGAAGCAATGGGCAAGAATACTGCTAAAAGAAAAGCAAGGTAGACTTAGGAAAGAGAGGAGAGATACCTCAAAAGGGTGAAAGAGATAGAAAAGAAAGAAAAGCAACAAATTGGCAAAATGGCAGAAGAAAATTTAAAAAGTAACTGTTACTTATTTTTCACTTCCAGTTGAAAAATATTTTTTGATATGCTTGTTTTTACAAAATGAAACAAGTACATATTACTTCTGCTATAGTGCATTCCAACTGCACTAAGAAAAAATGAACTAAAGATTATATTTTAATACTTCTAGCTTGCAACAGCAAAAGAGAGAGACATCTCATCAAAAAAGGGAAGTATTTTTATTGATATTCAAAACATGCGTCCCACACAAAGAGCCGTGAGACTAGCTACATACATCAGGTGTAGGAAGGAAATACATAGACATGTATGCATGAGTACAAAAATAAAGAGAGCATGTTGAGAATGGAACTAGTCATTGCCTGAATGACTGGAACGGTTGGAGTAGCCTTGATGTTGCCTTCGTCTTGCTGCTTCGTCCTTTTCTGCATCTGTCTTCCTTCCGGTATCTGCAAAGGAGTTAAATATGCAATGGGCTAGAACATTTTGTTCTAAGTAATAGCTGATTACATTCCTAACATGTATGCTAACGCATGCATGTATATATAGTCCCTACATGCATTGGGTGCATATAATCAGCATCACAGAAGAATCTCAGAAGGGGAAATATCAAATCAGAGGAAATCAAGAGATCATCATACATAGGCATATTATTTCTAACATGTTTGTTTCATGTGCAGCTGTAGATCTGATTATGTTCATTTTCAACATGTGGGGGCAAATGGGCTCCCACAAGGGTTGAGCTCAACATGCCGGCATATGAAAAGCCAAATGGTGATAATGTTTCAGTCAAAAGAGGAACCCATTTTCAGGAAATAGTGGTAGGAGTGTCATCAAATAAGGTATTTTAAGAGCACAACCTGTTTTGCATTGATGAAAGCTTTTTAGTAGTCATATAGAGAGACAGGCATATCAGTGAAGGAGTCTCAGACACAAAGATAGATGTTCACCGTCAAAATGAATGTCATAAAAGCTAGGACAGAGTTTAACAATGAATTTTGCAGTCCTATTTAAGGAAATACCCTCCTAGGCCCAACCACAATCAAAATAAATATCATACAGAGCCTTGAATTTGAGATGGAAAATCAGAAAAGTGATATTAAAATACTGATTTCAATGGTCAGCTACAGCAGTAGTTCAGAAAGAAATCTGAGCTAAATATCATGTGTGAAAGAGCAAACCAAGAACAAGCACAGGTGTTGCTTGCATTCTCTTCAAGCATGTTGACAAACAATAATGACTTCCCATAATGAACAATACATAACACAGTGGGCAGCAAATAGGAAGGAGCACGATTCATTTTCAAAAAATCATGATGAAGACAACTTCCTAGCACAATGCATGATACAATTGAACGCAGTTAGAGAAAGGATACATATAATCTAAAATTCAATCACAATGATCAGTTTATAGACTTGATTAACAGTCAATTTGACAATCAACAACAGCAAGATAAGGAGGTTACAGAGCAGTCACAGGAGTCCCACAACAAATCAGATTCAAAACAGTGAACAAAGGATGCTGTCATTAAGAGTTAGAGAGCAGCCTTAATGGATAGATCAATACAACAACCATAAAATTATGTTGCAGCATCTTTTAGAACTTCAGGGCAGTCATCGATATGATGAGATCATAAACAATACATAGTCACAGTGCAGTGAACATCATAAATTCACGGTTAAAAGTTCAATAATAGAGTGTCAATTGAAATCTATAGTGGCATTGTTTTCACGGAAAAATACAGTCATACATGCTTTCAAGTACAGTCATGGTAAAGCTTTATATATCAGCCCAATGTTAGAAGCGAGACATTTAAGGAGGCTCAGTAAAATGACAGCAGTGATAGCCTAAGAAATGTTTGAGGAGGGAGAAACATTTGGAGCCAGGTTAGGGTCACCATTCAAAAGATGAAAGTGCAGTCTTCTTAACCATATGCAATGTAGTCTTAGAGGATCAAATCAGAGAAAGAGCAGTAAATGAGCAACTTGCTGTTATATACAATAAATGCAAAGATTGCAGCAGTTGAAGAGTCATCAACACTGAATGAAGAGCTGGGAGCAACAATGAAGAATCTGAAAAAATACAGTCATACAACAATGACAAAATGCATCCACAATGAGTCTAAGAAGTGGGGAACAGTCATATCGCAGCTGCAGCAGTAAAAGAACAAAGTATACAACCAACAAATCACAAAAAATTCAGTCAATCAGAGCCTCTATTAGAAGATCAAAATCTGATGTAATGTTAGGACAGTGAATGGTGCTTGGTCTGCTACAAATTATGGACGATTAAGACATGTGACAATTCTGGAGCTCAAACACGTTAAGACAGAGATACGTGTTAAGTTTTATCAAACGTGCAAAGTAAGCAGCAGTTCGCATAAATACACGGAGGGGAATATTGTTAAGTTTCAGACTTTGTTACTTTTTGCAAAGATGAAAAAATGTGCACCTGAAGCAGCCATTAATGGCGGAAATCTGCAGAAAATGGTTCCCAGAAATAGCAGCATGACAGCCAGAGAGGGCAGCGCCCAGCTCACAAGAAATCACGCTCAACACACACAAAATCTATAAAATATGAGGAAAAAAACCAGTCATGGCAACATCTATGATCTTTTCCAGAAAATTCATCCGAAACCCTCAGGAATGTGAAATATAGCATGGCGGCCAGAAGTAAGCACAAAAAATTGCCTCAAATGCCCCTTCTTTTTTCCTCAAACCCTAGCCTGGCAGCAATCTCCAGCAGCGAAGTTTCCAGAAAGAGAGATATCGTGCATGATGTAGAATAAAATGAGGTTTTTAGGGTTGGGAATTCCCTAAGTATTCATCGATGCCTTAAGGCATTTCTTTGTCTTTGTTTTATTTTTTATCCTCATGCTCCAAATGCCACGTGAGGTGCATAAGGGGTCTAAGTGTATGAATTTTTTCCCTTTCCTTGTCATTTAAGTGACTTTAAAATAAATCACTTAATTTATCTTTCCATAAAGATTTAGGCATGGTTTTTCTTATAAAATGATTAAGTATTTATTAGAGTGGTTAAAATTTATTACTTAAATAGCCTTAATTTCGTTTTTATATTTAAAAGCCAAAAATATAATAAATATAATAAAAAAAAAAAAAAAAAATCATAAAGTGATTAATAATTTAAAACACTTTATAAAATATATTTTCTTATTACATTTATTGTTTTAATAAATAAAAGTAATGAAATTACTTATTGGAGTGATTTAATTTATTAATCGCTCTAATAAATAGCTTTATTATGTTTATTTTATTGAATCTTGACTTTAAATATAAAAACAAAATTAACAATGTCTAATTAAGTGATAAATTTTAAAGTTTTTTTTAAAAATTTTTTCTTTTTTAATTAAATATTTATTTTATTTTATGTTTATAGTTAAAATAAAAAATACTAATAAATGAAATAATAAAATGTTTGTTAAAGTGATAGATATGTCACTTTATTAAATTGTTTTATTATTATTTACATTTATTACCATTTTGCTTTTAAACATAAACATAAAATAAAACAGATATTCAATTAAATAATAAATTTAAAATAAAAAAGACCACTTTATGAGATTAATTTTCATTTTATTTGATAAAGTCAAAGAGGATATTTTTGGCATTTATGAAGGCTTGCAGGCCTGTCAGATGATATTTTGGGGCCATTTATGGTGCTTTTAAGAGCTTTTATGGTTGCAGTATGGGTTGGCTTGACTTTTGGCCAGGTTTTTCCCTTTCAGACCTGTTTCAGGTTTTTTGAAGGTGGGTTTTTGTTTCTGCTCGCCCAAGAGGAGGTGGAATATATTATTCATTATCTGCTTTTTGGAAAGCATATATACTACCTTCCTTCTTCATTGTAAGGGTTTTGACTTGTTCATTTTTTGGCAGACTGTAATGTTTAGAGTTCTCTCTGCAGAAAATGAATGATTTTGTAACACAATTTCAGGAATAGTACAGATTGGTGGTACCTTTTGTAGAAACAATTAGTTCATTCCTTCCCAGTTTCTTTTGTCATTGTGGGTCCTTATTGTTTAGTGCAGTTTCTTGTGAGTTTTTCTTGTCCTTGGAGCTGTGTCTTTTCATATTGGTGCCTTCATGCAGGGGAATAATCATTTGCAGGTCATAAGCTGTTTGTTATTAGTTATCAGTTTTGGATTGTGAAAGTTTTTCTTTCCTCCTGGGACTGTGGTTATCTAGCCTCCTTATAAATTACTAATGCAAAGGTTATCTTTTTCTGGGTTGTGAAAGAGATTTTTGTTACTGTCATGTTGTGTATCACTCTTTATTAATTTTAAGTTTTTCATCATATCATTTCAGTGCATCACCTTAGGTTTAGATTTTAGTTTCATATGTCTTCTTTCTCACTCTTTTCCTTGAAGAAATTGTTAGTTTAGGTGAAGATTTTGAAAAGAACCAGCTTACTTTGGAGGTCCACTTCAGTCTTTAGGTCACCCACAACTTCGAAGTGTTCCCATGTTTCAATAGGCAGCTGAAGTTCACAGCTTTAGCAGAGGGTGCAGGCTTGATTGATAACAGTAACAAGAAGCGTGCCAAAGAGGGTGCAACTAAGCGTGCTGATGTGGGTGCAATTAAAGAAATAAAAGGGAAAAGAAAGGAATCAGGAGCCAAGAATGCTGAGAAAAAGAAAAGCAAAGATGCTGTGGAAATTGATCTTAATCTTGAGGCATACTAGTTGAATATGAACTAGTGCCACTTATCAATGAATCGTCACCTCTAGAAATGAAATGGTATGATGAATAGACATCACCTCAGGCTAGGAGCCATCCCTTATGCCAATTACATCAAATACAAATACAATGAGTGAAGAAGAATCAAAAGAAAAAACAAATAGAATAGAATTTCAGACAACTTACATTTTGAACTAGAATAATCAAGGAAATGATACTCAAACCATAGAGTGGGCAAATCGAAAAAATAATACCCCGACTAATTTTGGAAGGAGGGAATACCTCCGAGGAAGAAGATGAAATGAGTAATATGAGGAAGATGCCCATTTTTGAAAAGGATACGAACGATGTAGTGTAACACATTTTCTTGTTGGATTCTATATGGTAGAGCAAAAATGAGAATCATGATAGCACACAATTGTTTGATTTCATTGGATCCCTAAGAAATGAATTGTTAAAATGGTACTGAAAGTCATATTGCATGAAATGATAAGGAATGGGATGAGGTGCGAAAGTCATTTTTGGCAAACTTTGATAGCTTGAAACTCCCTACAGAAGGAGTAAGCAAACTAAGAAAATTATCTTAGTAGGAGGACGAATCAATCACAAAATTCGACAAAAGGCTCAAAGAGGCAAGGTGGAGGCTGGAAGAAGCTCTAAATGACAATTAGAAGATGGACTGGTTCCTTTCGGTGGTAACACTAGAATTGAGGATGGCTTTAGATGGGAGATATTTCATCACATACTTAGTAACACTAGCCTGTCAGACAGAGAATCAATTGTTGCGCAAGGTAGAGAAGGAAAGAGAAAATAGAAGAGTAGAACAAATTGCAACTGGAAATTGAGCAATTGCGATTAAGATAGGAACTCATGAAACATGATATACAATCATAAAGGCCAAACATATGTTGCTCTTACTACGATAGAGAGGGGCGTATGCAAAACGAATGTCCTAAATAAATTTGAGAGAAAAAGGCAAACACTCTAAGGGTAGACCATCACATAGTAAGGAAACCAAATTCATTGTATTGTGGCACTTGTGAAGAATGGGATGACCATGAGATAGTAGGTTACCCATCCTAGAGATTTCGGGTAAGGGAAGAACATAACTATGATAGAGACATGGCATATGTAAAAGGGCTGGCAGAAAGAATATTATATGCATAGGATAGTGGGTATAGAGTATTGCCATGGCAGTAGAACCAGAGAAATGTCAACACCATTTAGAATTTGGAACCATACAACAATAATGGAATATTTCGAGGAAGAGGCCGAGGTTGAGGAAGAGGAGTGCAGGCAGATGCTACTTGCTTCAATTGCGGTAAAACAGGCCATTATGTAGTTGAATGTTGGGGGGAGAAAAGGAAACAATGCGGATTTTGTGGCTAGGAAGATCATGTCCTCTTTAACTACGAGAAGGCACACCAACATTACAAAAGTGCAACACCTTAGATCCAAAATGATGATTTGCAGAGCTCGATTGCAAATAGGGGAGCAAGGCTCCTCTGCAAAGTGCCTAAGACCTCATCAAAGGAAACAAAAAGATGCCGCAAAGTTGGGAAAGATTGAGATTATACTTTAGAAGAGAGCAACATTGAAGAAGAGGACTATTGTATCAAATCTGAAAAGAATAGAGCAGTAGTGGTAACTAGGCAAGGGATTAATATCGAAAAGCAGTCAGTGTTAACAATAGAAGAGGAGAGTTCAAAGGAGGAGGAAGAGTTCCGCCGAATCAAGCAACATGATCATATTGTGGAACATACTAGGAGTTTAGTGGAGCAAGAATAGAACAAAGGAAAGGATCAAAAAAACTATTTTTCGGAACAAGAAGTAAGAATTCTAAAATAGATGGTGCAGATGGAAGGATATCATGATTGGTGAATCTGAAACAAATTAGCAACTATTGGAACAAGAAATCCACTCCACAAGTCAAAACCGTAGGGAAGAATTGGAAGACTAGACCAATCATGATTGACCTTGGGATTCATTACAAGATCTCTAGAGTTATGGTGGTGTTGTGACCTTTTCACACATCGCCCCATTGCTAACGAAGACCCCCTCTTTGCTGGCTTTCTGCATTGTTAGGTTAGGGTTTTGGCTGCTTAGTGGACAATTTTGTGTTTCCCATGCCCGAGTCTCGGAGTTTTGATCATGCCTAGTGCCGTCTAGGGTTTTTGAAGTTACAGGATCACGTTGCAAAAGTTGATATTTTAATGATCCTAAGTTTTGCTAAGTGTTTGACCTTTTGAGCATTAACGTGTTTTTAAATACGCGCATCAATGATTTTAAAGTGCCAAGGCATTCACAAACCTTTTGGAGTTGTTTTCTCGCTCCTAAGGTATTATTTAAGTTGGTTTCATACTTTATTCCAATATTTTCTTAGCGTTTTGCTCATATTTTTGGAAAATTAGCATAAGTCCAGTCTAAATTTAATGTTTTTAAGCGATTTTGAGTGGTTAAAATGATAAAATCCTAAGGGAAATTCATATTCCAAGGGTTAAAGGGTCAAATTCCATGCTAGAGGTGCTTTTCCCCTCACATTCCAGACTACCCAACCCATTCCCCCACTCAAAATCCACACTACACATGGGTTTCCCCTGAAATCCATACTTCCCCCACTGTTTATCCATATCCAAATCGATTTTCCCCTGGGAGTGCTAAAATTTGGCTAAGTGTCAAGATTTATCCAGACTGCCATCGATTTTCCACCAGGAGTGCGGACTAAAGTGCAGACAACATTGAGGACGATTCCATTTTTGGGTCGATTTTCCACCAGGATTTTTGTGATAACTAAGTGCGGATTTTTTGTCCGGATTTTCATCCATACAGAGGTCGATTTTCCCTTGAGAGCATTTGTAAGGATTTTTTCTGTATTTTCATCCAGACAGAGATCGATTTTCCACTGGGAATATTTTGAAGAGTTTTGAGTCCGGATTTTCATCTAGATTGAGGTCGAAATTCCACCATTGAGGATTTTTCCAAGTTAAGTGAGTTTGGAGTGTGGATTTTTCAATCCAGACTGCCATCGAATTTCCCCTGGGGGTGATTTTTTTGCAAGTAGAGTGTATTTTTGTTTGGATTTTTGTCCAAGCTCATATCGATTTTCCCCTGGGAGGTTTTTGTGTGCAATTTTGATGAATTTATGCATGGATTTTTATCCAAGCTAAGGTCGATTTTCCCTTATGGGGTAAATTTTGATATTTTAATGATTTTGGAAGGGATTTTTCAATCCCAAACTAAGTCAATTTTCCCATGGAAGCTTAATTTTGACTTAAATTGCAATATTTTAATAGATAAGCCCCATTTAATTGCTTTTAAATAATTATTAATGATTATTTAAAATTTAAAAGCAAAATTTAATAACTTGCAATAATCATTTAATATTTGAACCTTCTAGAAGCAAGTTAGGTTTTCACTAAGCAAGTATTTAAGCAAGTGTTTTATCCCACATTGCTTGTGTGGTGAAAGTGAGAGGTGAAAGCAAGTATAAGAGAGGAGGAGCTTTAGCATTATTTTATTATTAAATCTGCCAAGTGTCTCCATGAAAGTGATTTTTCTCCAAGTTGGGTGAATTTTAGCAAGTGATTGAAGTGAAGTGTTGGGTTGATCTATTCCCCTTTGCTGCCATTAAAGACCAGTTCCAGAATTTCGATTTTTGCTAAGTTGGGCGATTTTTCCAAATTTGGCATTTTTTGGTGAAAGTTGGCGATTTTATGTTTGGAGACTTGGGTGATATTTTCCTCCATTATTTGCTTGCTGTCCAGACCTCCATTGTTGTAGATCAAGGGTGCCATTAATAACATTTTTCAGAATTTCACCTTGGCACCATAGCTGAAAAATTCGATTTTTGCTAAGGCAATTTTTTGTGTTTGGGGTATCCAATCCCAACTTGGGCGATTTTCCAGATTGTTGCCATCCTTGCCACCGCAGATCTAAGCTGCCATTGACAACATTTTCAGAATTCCATTTTGGCGTCATAGTTGGGAAAATTTCGATTTTGCTTGGAAAGTGATTTGGTGCCACATTTTGGTGATTTTCATGCATTCTTGGTGGCTGCCATCATTTCCAACCTACTGATTCGCTTCAGATCTGAGGTTTGCTTCAGATTTTGACCTCCATTAATGACTGCGATTAATTTTCAGACTTAAGTTTTTATTGCCTAGCCAATTCCAACTTAGTCAATTTGCGTTTGGAGGTATTTTGTGGAGTTTTCTATTCATTTTTTTAGACCATTTTATCTCTGTTGTAGGTCTGAAAACTCCATTGTTAGGCGGTTGTCCTCAGAAATTTTCATTTTCAGCCACCTAACCATTTTGGCGATTTTGCTTGGAGCTGATTCCTTAGCCATTTTTAATCATTTTCAGGGATTTTTTTAACTACTTTGCAAGGTGCTGGTAATTCTGAAGTAACCAATTTTCAGACTTGTCCTCAAAAATAAATTTTTTACCAGCCAGACTTACATTCCTGAATATGATTATTTTCATCATTTAAACTAATTTTTATCAAGTTTATGCACATTTTTGAAGATTGCAACATGTTTTAAAAGTCTGATTTTGAGGTTGTCTTCAGAATTGTTGACCTCCATTGTTGACTGCGGAAGGTGTCTTCAGACATTCATTGTGTGAAAACACAACCTTTCACACCTTTCCTTAGTCATCATTTATCCGGTATACTCATTTGCATTTTAACTTGCATATTTTCTAAGCATAAGGAGGTATTCATGAATTTTATGGAAGACTTCCATGCCTTAGTGTTGTCACACTTTGAACTTAATTGCTAAAATTTACCAAGTGTATGGATTATTTTCCTGACTCCATGCTCTAAATTAGCTAAATCTTTAGAAAGTCAGGAATTTTATTAAGAACATTGTTTATTTTCCTAGGTCTAACTTTGAGCTTCGTACAAGTGCGATATCAAAGTCTGGATATAAGAAAAGGAAAGAATTATTGAAGATGCTGGAGATTGGATTTTATGTAGAGCTCAAGATTTCATCCAGATGGAAGGAGATCACAGATACAAACATGCATTTCCTAGATTTCGACCAGATGCAACGGCGGATGTTCGGAGTCGGAGATCAAGTTCCTTCCCCAGCATATGCGAATATTATGAAGAGTGGCATTTTCCATGCCGCTGGATTTCCATAGTCCATACAGTGCAGTGAGCTTATCCTGGAGTGTGCACGATGTTACAATCCGCTCACAAGAATGATCAAGACTCCCAAGGGCGTTGTCATCGCCTACCTTGCTGAGGATATTGCAAAGGTGTTCGGAATTCCATGCGGAACAGACATGAAGGATTTGACCAAGGAGGATTATGCAGAAAGGTACACGAAAAAGATGGGTGTATGCAAGAATTTAATTAACAAAGAGTGGATGGTTGAGCCTAGGTCTCATCATTCCAAGGCTCCCAAGACACTCATGTGCATAGATTTCAAGGAGGAGTATAGTGATTTGATATTCCTACTCAATAGAGTGATGGGGATGCCGCGGGGAGCAATATTTGATGGATGAATGTTCTACTTCATCTAGGATTGTCTTAGAGGAACACTAGTAAATTGGTCCAAGATTATAAGTGACAACCTGGATTTTCAGCTGAGGAATGTAGAGCGGTCCAAGTCATTCACCATGACTTCTTACTTGGTGTACCTGCTTGCACGGTTTGTTTCATACAAAGGATTAATATGCAAAGGTGAAGTCGGGAATGGGCAAGGACAATTCAAGAGTCATGAATGCTACCCCCAGCTGAGCATGCATAGAATTGAAGACTATAAGAGAGTGAATGATGCATTCACTATGTACATCACACAGATGCTGCAAGGCGGAATCCACAGAAGATTGTCCAAGGAGGCAACAAAGTTAATAGAAAATTATGGATCGTGGTATATACAGTTTCCCACTTTCACATACCTCAGAATTCATGGGTTTCAATCTGAACCCTACAGACTTCCTAGGTATCCAACCAACAAAATGATATTGTTGGAAGTGGTGAGACAGCTTCTAGAGTTCGATGTTATTCAGAGAGAGAAGCATAGGACAGGAATGACATTCCCTATTTTAGTTGGGAAGACGTTAGAGGTTTGCCAATCCGCCATAGCCGTTAGCACAACGAGTGAGGAGCTTGCATTCTACCGATTTGCTACATATAAGAAGAGAGAAAGATTTGATCTAGACAAGGTCGGAAGGATCAGAGGAGAGAAGTTCACTCACAAAATTGAAATAGAGGATTATTGGGCTAACCTGATGGACGAGCAAGCAGTAAAGAGAAGAATGTGGTCTAGAATGTTAGTGGGTTTCACTGATTCCATGAGGAAGTGTGTACTTTTCCTCATTCCTGATCAGGTATTAGATGATAGAGATCATATACATCCACAGTATGAGAGTGAAATGAAGAAGGCAATCCTATTGCCTAATTGGTCAGAGTCATAAGAGATTGACCTGAATATATTAATGAGAAAGGTGTTGAATTTCTCTCGCCTATGGGTGGATATATACAGATGAATAAGTTAGTTGACATGGGTGTTCCCTTCACTTGTGAAAAGATGAAGCCAAAAGTGTCTATTTCCGAGGATGATCAGAGGACTATCAGTGATGTCAGGATTCATGCAGACGAAGAGAGTCAAGCTCCCAAGAAAAGGAAGAACATGCCAGGAGAAGTCAAGGCCAAAGGGAAGAAGATTGAGGAGGTGAAGAAGAAATAAAAGACTATCATTCTTCCACTTATCATTCCTTCACCCCCTCCCAGTGTCTCATCAATCGAAGTGATTGAAGTAACAAAACAGAATAAGGAGACTCAACAGTGTTCCAACACAGTGATATTACCAGAGAATATTCAAGAGTTCCATGCCACAACGACATCTGCACCTCCTGATGAGAATAATGATCAGCCGAAATCCCCTACTGTCCTTTTGGAAGTTAGCTTGGGAAATGAGGTATATGACTGGACCAAGAATAATCCTGATGATGATGATGATGCTATCTCGGCATTGAAGGAGCTTGATCCAGAAGTATGTCTCGATGATGGTATGGAGATGGCCTTTATTCCTGAATGGCTGATGAGAAGTATGGAAATGCAGCCTATTGATGATATTGATGACTACCTAGCTAGGAGTGCTAAGGGGAAGGAGCCCAAGAGAGCGAAGATTTTGTCGCACATAGCTAGAGATAAGACAGGAATGCGGATTGCGCAGATTGCTATTCCTATTGCAGGCATTACAACAGACATGGCTACTCCTATGGATTTCCAGATCACTTCAATCGCCCTTGGTGAAAACCTCCAGGCAATCGATGCGAGGTTAGGCAGAGAGGTTGTGGAGAAAGAAAGGTACAGAGAAGAGAATATTAGACTCAGAGAGTATAGTGCAGGGACAAGGCGTGGAAATCCCACCCTTATTTCCCCTATTGCAATTGACCATGGAATACATTCACACTGTGAGGTAGTGAGAGGTACACACTCGGAAGTGGAAAAGTGGATTGAGAGCACAAGAAAGCAGGCAGATGATTTCCTCACTTAGTTTGTCCATGCATATGATAGGACAACAGGGCTTGTATTCAAAATCCAGTATTTGGAGGGAGTTTGGGAAGAATTCCGACCTATCCAAGAGATGACTATTCCACGCCTCCAGGCTTTGAAGAAGGTTCCTAATTCCACCTTGGTCAGGGAGAACATTGTGCACAGTGGAGACAGATATGATTTCCATGGCTGATATTGTGCATTAGCCGTGAAGAAATCAACTTTTGAAAACGCCCAGTTGAGTTGTATGGAGATGGAAGGATTAATTCAGGACATTTAGATGAAGATCCTTGCCTCGATTGAGGAATTATTGGGTGTTGATGTTAGTGATGCTAGTGGTTTACACTTAGCCGAATTAAGAGACAAAATGAAATTTATGTATTTTTGCTAGTTGGACTCTTTGAAGAAGAGTCAGATAGATGATTTGGTCTCTTTGTTGATTCATGTTCATAGTTCGCAGAAGCTCATGCCAGAATGGGAAAACACTTTGAATGCTTGCTTGGACTCACTGGACGTGATTGATTTACAACAGGATACCTTGCCTAGCATTTCCATGGAGGAGTTAGATTCAGTATTGGCTAGATTCTTGGAGTATGCTAGGAGAGAGAGAGATGCAGGGAGGAATCTTCTAGAAGATTCCCTATTTGATGACTAGGTATCTTTTCATTGGGCCATATGTTGGTGGCACCATTTTTGATGTAACCCTAATTAGGGCAATTCTAGGGTTTTGTTGGCATGATCTTGGTCGTTGATCTTAGATCAATCCTGGCCATCCATTTTGTAAGAGACTCTATATATGCCTCTTTGTCTCTCATTTGTAAGAGAGTTTTTGTAGAGTTGTTGGTATATGCTACAACTATTTGAATCCTAATCATTGTTCAATTGTTGGTGATTTTGCTTGCTCTTCAAGCGTTGTATTTGCATTCATGGTTCTCAATTCCTTCAAGTTAGATTAGATTTTAGAGTAGAATTTATTTTCATGTATGTTAGATTGAGTGGAAGATTTGTTGAATTGTGTGGAATCTTTAATCCATACCACTAGCCTCTTGCCGCTGGTAAGTGCGCCTTGTGTGTTCAATTGGAATTTGAGTAAGCATAACTTCAACTATTACGCGTCCGTTGACAAGCATTAACTTGGATGGTGTCAACGTTTGATGGTGATAGCCTGAAAATCTTTAAGTATACCTTAGACGATTGCACTAAGCTTGTGTCAATACCTGATTGTGAGACCTTGCCTGGTTTGATTCCACTAAATCCATTCATCATTTCCTACATTCCTAGTTTTAGAATAGATTTCCTGAACCCTATTCCTTTTGCTCATTTTTCAGTAAGTAAATCCAGAGCCATATTGATAAATCTTAAGTTGTTAGCACACCTATTCCGCATCATTCATGATAATCCAAACATTTGCGTAAGTCCCCAAGTGAAACACAACAATTCACATCGACCATTGAGTTACCCACTCGTCAAGACCTGATATGTAGAAACCTTGGAATCATTTTAGTTGATCTCATTCTTAGCATCTGAGGTGATTTTGTTCAAGAGAGGGTAAATTATCTTGGTAATTTATTCTGTATTGTTATGTGCGTAAAACACACATCAACAGGTGGATTGAGGGGTAGTTGCAAATCTGCTTCCAAAAAGGAATGGGAATACTTAAGGAGACTCGCACTTGAGCCAACTCCCTACAACATTAGTCTGGTGGATGGGACGGACATGAAAACACTGGGCACTTGGAAACATGTGGAAGTTAATGTCAAACGGGTAAACCTTAAAACAAATTGTTGACTTTCTTTGATGCATTTCTGGGTTTAAGGTGGTTTGTTGATTCACAAGGAGTAATAGATGCCACAAAAGAAGAAATCTCATTTGCAAGTAATAGAAGGATAGTACATATCTCATTGGGAAGGAATATGGAAAAATCTTGTGTGGAATAAATCAATTCGGAAGAATGAGGATGATGATAAGAACATAAACACTATAACTAAAATATTTACAACCAAGGTTTGGGAAGAACCCAATTCAGGATGGAACTAGAAACAAATGAGATGGATGGGATGACGAATAGCGAGACTATATTGGAAGCATGGATGAACGATGAATCAAAAGTGTACTTGTTGTGCGTTGCACACGCTCTCTGTCGCTGACAGGGTCCCCCTTCCCTTTTTGAGCCTTTCGTCTTCGCCCTGTTGAGTTTCGCGTCCTTTCGAGCGAATCTGCGACTGGTCTGTGAAGTGATGATGTTGAGAGAAAAGAGCCGATGATTCCATTAGGCTAGTCTAGCCCTCCGACATGAATACCAAGAGATTGTTCAAAATTGTGAAATTGCCTTGGATAGGCGTAAGATGATAGAGGTTGGCGAAGCCCGCCTAGCAAAGAACAACGCGTCTGAAGGTCGCATGACGACCCAAAATTGTCATTTTTCGTGTAAGAGCGATGAGATAGATTACATGAGGTTTGTTTTTACGGAGTTTACGGGATTTGAACGAACGACGATTTTTCGACAACTAGAGAAGGAGCGAATTTCGTTGCAAGATGCCAAAGTTGACAAAATCGCCCAGGGGGCTGAATTTCGAACCCTGGGGTTAAAATGAGAGAAATTCATAAAGTTTGCAAAATCGCCCAGGGGGTCGAGTTTTGGACCCTGGGGTTAAAATGAGAGAAATTCATAAAGTTTGCAAAAATCGCCCAGGGGGTTGAATTTTGGACCCTAGGGTTAAAATGAGAGAAATTCATAAAGTTTGCAAAAATCGCCCAGGGGGCCGAATTTCGGACCCTGGGGTTAAAATGAGAGAAATTCATAAAGTTTGCAAAAATCGCCCAGGGGGCCGAATTTTGGACCCTGGGGTTAACATGAGAGAAATTCATAAAGTTTGCAAAAATCGCCCAGGGGGCCGAATTTCAGACCTTGGTTGGGGTTAAAATGAGAGAAATTCATAAAGTTTTCAAAAATTGCCCAGGGGGCCGAATTTCAGACCTTGGTTGGGGTTAAAATGAGAGAAATTCATAAAGTTTGCAAAAATCGCCCAGGGGGCTGAATTTCGGACCTTGGGGCCGAAATTTCAGAAAAGCTCCGAAAATTTGCAAAATGTGCCAGAGGTCTGAAAAATACTTTAAATTTGCAAAATGTGCCAGAGGTTCGAAAAATACTTTTAAGTTTCCAAAATGTGCCAAAGGTCCGAAATTTGATAAGTTTGCAAAAAAGCGTGAAAGGTCCGAAATGTGATAAGTTTGCAAAAACGTTGAAAGCTCCGAAATTTGTTAATTCTGGCGAAAGTGTCCAAATAGTCCAAAAAATGCAGGCATTCGAAGTTTACCTTGCTCGCGAAAGCTTCCAAAGGTTCGAGATTCACCATCTAGGGCGAAAATCGCAACACAAGGCAAGCATAGGGGATTCGAGATTGGTAAAATCCCCATTCACCCAAAGTTCACATCGCAGCACAGAAAGTTTATTAGACAGCAAAACGCAAAAAACACGAAGTTCGCGATTTAGGAGAAAGAGACGTGAGGTTTAAAAGTCTGCTAAACCCCTCCCCCCCCCCATGCCAAGCGAAAATTTTCAAAACCCTCATAGCTCCGAAAATCGTATTTTAAGGTAAAGTGCAAAGTGTTTAATTTGGCAAAGCGCCTGAGTGCCGAGAATCGCGATTTAAAGTGAACGAAAATAAATGATTAAAGTTTTAAATGGTCTCCAGACTCTCCGATTCACCGAAGTTTGCCAGCCGCAACCCTCTTCAGAATCACGTTCAACTAAATCGCCTGGTTTAAAACTCAACATTGCAAATTCTTTTCCAGCCACAACTGCGAAAATTTGAATTAGAGAGATAACCGTTGGAATTCAAAATTTGCATAACTATCCATTCGTCTTTGCACAGCAAGTCGGGCAATTTCTCACCATCCATTTTCATCAGGTAAGTACGCTTTGTCTCTCTTGATCATCTGAAATATTTATAAATTGGATGCATGCCTGTGCAAAAGTGATTGAAATGCTTAAATCTTCAAATTCGCATCTTTTTTCCGATTATTAAAGCGTCATGTAAAGCAATCGAAATTAGAATTTGCTCCTAAGATTTAATCAAAAATTGCATTTTCAAACTTAGGAGAATTTTTCGAGCTTTGTCCCTTTTAAAAATTAATCCAGAAAATGCTTAAGTAAATTCGCGATCAAAAGCTTCATGAATAAATGTTTTGCTCAATCAAGCTTTCATCTAGCAATATTTTGCTGTTTCCAATCCAGATTTTGAATTAATCCTTGAATGCTGGCATATTCTCTATCTAATCCGCCTTACTTCTTTTATATCGCCCCGTAATCCGCATCCGGCTGTGCAGGATAAATGCCTAAATCAACGGTGGAATCATCAAAAACGCCCGCTACAACCGAGACATTGCGAGCATCCAAATCAGATATCCCACGCAAAGTCGAAAGGATGAAGTACCAGTATCAAAGAGGGGGATTGAAGGAGTCAAAAGTTCAAAGCGTCTGGGATAGTGTTAGTGATACCGACCTAGGCCATATTGATATCCAAGACTTCAGGAATCGGGTCTTCTCCCCTCACGCATATGGCAAGCCTAGACAGATGGTGGAAAGCGGCATCGCCCAAGTGGTGGGATTTCCTCCAGCAGTACAAAACTATGAGTTAGTGGTAGAGGCTGCCCAACATTATCAGCCAGGTTCCAGATTGGTGCTCCTCGAGAATATGACCCTCGCCAACTTCACTCTTGAGGCCATTGGCGACGCATTCGACATTCCCTTCCCAAACAATCTCACGACCACAACTATAGACGAAGCACAGGGGGCATATGATATGAATCCGGCCAGATGCAGAACACTGATCAACGAAGAGTGGTACAAGGAGAGAAGGCCTCCAAGCGCCAGAATTGGGAAAAAGACCCCAAGAAGTGACTTTCACAATGAGCATGGGGATATGGTCACATTACTCAGCAGGGTTATGGGACTTCCTAAATCCAACTACTTTGAAGAGTGGATGTTTTATTTCACAGAGCAAGTCTTCGCTGGGAAGTCTAAGTTTGACTGGGCCCAGATTATAAGCGACCACATCCACACTCAACTAATTGAACTCGAGAGCAAAAAGTACTTCACTATGACCTCCTACTTGGTGTACATGTTCGCCAAGAACCAGCCACTGCCAGGTTTGATAATGAAAGGTGAAATCGGGAATGGGCCTGGTCAGGTAAAGGTATATGATTGTTACCCACAGCTTCACTATCAGGATATAGCTCAGAGAGAAAAGAACAACCTAGCTTATGCAGTTGGCCAATATGAGCGCGTCAATGACGCCTTCACAATGCGCTTGGTTAGGCTAATGCATGGAGGATTACACATAAGGCTCTCGAAGCAAGCTACTATTCTAGTACAGAGATACAGAGCCTGGTTCATCCAGTCCCCAAGGTTCTCCTATATCCGAATGGCGGGCTTTGATGGTGCCCCTCTCCGACTTCCACAGTACCCAACCGACAAGATAGTTCTTATGGAGGTTGCAAGGGAGTCATGTCTAGTCGGTATCTTACTCAGGGATAGCAAGCAGGCTGGATTCGCGTTCCCCATGATTATAGGCAACCAGGATGTCGATCTGAAGACCTCCACCCTAGCAGAGGAATCCTTCGTAGAGCTGGCTTCCTATGGCCTACAAGAGCATTTTCCAAGGAAGTGCTTTGATCACGATAATCTGGCAAAGAGAGCCTATGGCAGGCGGTACAGAGCAAAGGAATCAGTTGAAGATTATTGGAAAAACTGCTCTGATGACTATGAGGTCCGGAGGCATGAATATTCAAGGTTGAGTGTGCAGCAAATGTGACTCTTTGAATACCGTCGGGTCCCATATCAACTCACGGATTCAGGGAATTGTTTGCAAGTTCGGGAATTTGAGGCAGTGAGGCATCTTCTGCCAGGCGTTGATTGGTCGCAGGACCCTATCACTGATTTTGAGGTAGTCATGGTAGCCCCAGCAAGATAAACAGACCTATGGTTGCATCAGCAGATCGAAAGACTAATTCATGAGGGAGTCCAGTTCATCTACCACTTAATGGGCAACCTCGATTCTCAGTCCTCCGAAGATGAGGGAACATCCAATGCACCCAGAGAAGAAATTGAGAAACTTGAAAAGAGAAAGAAGGCTAAGGCTTACAGAGGTACTCGAACGTCCAAGAGAACAAGAAGGGAAAAGATTCCTAGAAGAAGACCAGAGGTCACTTCATCGTCAAAGGACCCCAGTTCGTTCGACGATGTAGTAGAATTGGATTATATACCTGCTCCTCCTTCCCAGAGTGACATCGATGCATTTGGAGCTAATGATCCTCCCGCACCCGACATGCTAGAAGCCGAGCTAATAGCTATTGAACCAGCCAAGCTGGGTAACCAAATTGAGGAAGGAGAAATTCCATCCATCCAGGAGATCAAAGTGCATGAACCCACCCAACATAGTCGCCATGAACTGTTGCTCCATAACACTGCCAAAGATGACTCTACTGTTGAAGGAGAGCAAAAGACAGAGGAGACTCGCAAGCTTGAAAAGACTGAAGAGCTACCATCACATGAAGGCATCAGACAATTGTTCAACGAAGTAGGAGAAAACTCTACTGCAAGCAAAGAGCTTGACACCTCCTCTTCCACCCCTCCGGTAACAAAATAGCTGCGAATTTGCGATGAGTCGGGTGAAAACATCAAAGAACAGAATGCAAACTTAACCATATCATCAGCCCAGATAGTACCTCAAGAATGGTTGATTGCCAAAGCCCAGCGCAAGGCCGCCACCAAACCACCTATTGATTTGGAGGACATCTTCTCACGCATGGACCAAGCTAAAGCTAAGGGGAAGAAAAAGCCCAAGGCATATTCTAGAATGACTAAAGATGATCAAAGGAACCACACTCTTCACATTGCCACCCCACCTTTAGACACGTCAACAAAATTGGCGCTAGAAGGAGGGCCGTAGGATGGATGTCTAAACAGCTAAATCCGCATCATATCAGTCTATATCTGTGAAGAGTAACCTTATAGCTTTTTCTTTTTTTACCCTCCTCCGCGCGCAACAAAATTGGCGCTAGAAGGAGGGCAATAATGCAGTATAGTATTGCTGCATGAATTCCCGCTTAACCTTCCCCTTGGACAGCCTGATCAAGGACTGAACCAGTCCTATATTGCAGACCAGTTACGAACCCTCGCTTGGAAATCAGAAGCAGGTCACCCTCTTTTCAGACGAGTAAGTCGCACTATTAATCAGGAAGAAGAAAAGGGTTTGCAAATATAGATTGTGATCAGGGAAAATTTAGAAAGACAAAGGATTGTTGCCCTTCGTAAGCAAGTTCTTAGGGAAATCCAACAGTTTTCTTTCTGGTCCGCTAATATGGTGAGCAATGGGTCTAACCCATTAATCCTCCTCAGCCAGAAAGAGACCCCGAACCAGTGATACAACCAGATTTGAATTTCAGCGACGAACAAGAAAGCCTTATCACTGAATTATATAGCTTGGCCTGGTCAATAAAAAGGAATTATCCAGACTGGTCTCGGATGCGCTTGATCCTTGAGGAAGAACAGGAGATTGCTGATCGTATCGACGCACAAAATCAGAGAGATCAAGAAGAGGCTAATCTAGCTCCTGCACCGCATCCACAAAATTGACATTAAAAATAACTCACGCTGGAACGAATTGGATCTTTCTCTCCGGAGAGATTCGAAAGAGTCTTAAGGTCAAGCCCAGATCGGGAAAGATTTGCTGGATTTCAGTTCTACAAACGCAAGAGTTATCGCCGGGCTGCAGATCCCAGTGAGTCCAGTTCTACAAATCAGCAATTTGTTGTCCCAACAAATACAGTTTTTACAGCTCCAGCGGATATAACTACGGTTCCTATTGTAACTCAAGTAAATCAGCCACAGATGGCACACAATCCACCCGCTCCAAATGGTGCCACTTGGTTGGTAGACAATCCATCGCCCATCATTTTCCCAGCTTACCATGATATGCCTAAGAGCCCGGAGAGGTTCTGTTCTATTTTTCACGCAAATGATCCAAACAGAACAGCAGAAGAACATATCAAAATATTTGAAGATGCGTTACGCAATAGACAGATTGAGTATGCAGATGTTGCATGTAGACATTTCCCTTATTCATTGGGGGAAGACGCATTTTACTGGTTTATCCATTTGCTGGTATCTTCTATTGACTCTTGGGAGTATTTGAAGACAACTTTTACGGGAAAGTATGGTATTCCTATGACCTCGACAGAGCTATATAGACAGTTTGTAGAAGTCAAAAGACAGGGGCATGAGCCGATCGGTTCCTTCAATAACAGATTCCATAAAGCCTTTACCTGATTGCAAGATCCGTATGTGGTAAGTGATGCTTCGGCAAGGGAAATCTACTATTCAGCTCTGGACTATTTAATAGCTATGTTTGTCCGACAGTCACACCCCGCACTGACCACGTTAACTGAAGCCTATGCTAAGGCTATGGAGATCAGCAAGGGACTAGGCCAAAACATTGCCGGACCATTGGTGCAATTCGGACCTCCCGCTATGCCTAATCAAATTCAAGAAATCAGCCAGGCTTTGGCTCACCAAATGCCTATCATGAATCCAATTCCGCAATTGGCATATCAGCCCCAACAATCTACCGATCAGCTAGTGCTCCATCCGGGACCACCTATATCCCAGATCCCTCCTAAATAGCCCATATATCTGCAAAATACTACAGTATCGTCTAGAACCCAAGAGGAGAAGGATGAGATGCGGGAGCTGACTGACCAAATGAAGAAGCTTTCCTTTGAAGTCACTTATCTGCGAAATCAGAATAACCAATTGCAAAATAGTCAGAGAAACCAGCAGCAAGGCCAGCACCAAGGTCAATACCAAAACCAAGGATATCAACGACCCACCAGGACGTGGAACACCCGTCCCAACAACAGAGGAGTCCCCACTCCACTAGATAACCCCCCAACATCAGAAAATAGGCCGATAGATAGGGTATTCCTGGCGGAGGCATCTTTTTCTAATTGGTGCAGGTTGCATAATACTAACCAACACTCAGAGATGCAATGTGACGAGTTTCAGGTTGCAACAAATATATTCCAGCGAGAAGTGGAAAACACAATGCCTCAACCAGTGCTTCCTCCCACTAGATTTGAAATAGTGCCGTCACCAAGGTATGATACAACGCTTGTCTTAGAGACCTACATTCCCCCGTTCTTCTTCCCTAATCAAGATGAAAATGAGGTGGCGGACCCAAACGAGCCTATTGATGTGAATGCATTTCAGCAGTACCAACGCGGCAATCGGGGGTATTACAATAACATTAACCAGAACAACAATAGTGGCCCTTATACTACTTCCACACCTCCCAAGGATATTCAAGTTCCTCTAGATCAGAATGCCAACAACAAACCAAGTTATCCTAGGGCATCGCAGCAGTATGCAGGCCAAGGTCAGCCGCAAAAGGCGCAAGCCCCTCAGAGAATACTTACTCCTCAGAATCAGCTGACCGCTGCCACAAATCAGGGCTCCAGTGATAAGCCATCTAGCAATATAGAGATTACTAAACTAGGCTAGTTGGTGGCAGATGAATTCAAGAAGATTAAAGTCAGCTTATCCCTTGCTAAACTGATGAAAGTTTCCGAGGTCAGGACATGGTTTTGGGCAGCCTTAGGGAACCCTTGCCAGTTCAGTCCAAAGGGACCGATGAGAACTCCGGATAGAGAGTACTGCCAAGACAACCCCAAAAGGTCAGCAATGAGGTAAGGGCACTAACAAATCCTAGGGGTGCAACAGTAAATTATGCTGCACCGCCTGAGTTCTCAAATGATCAGCCTATGGAAATTGGTTTTGGAGTGCGTGCACAAGGAAGAACTCAGGACATCTCAATCATGAACAATGACACTGCCATCACAGCCCACTATTAATTTGTTCATTGAAAAGCTAGAATCCCCGCCTTTCCTATTAACTCTCAGAATCTTTGGTAAGAACTTGCACAATTGTCTAATAGATTCAGGAGCTTCAGCTAATGTTATTCCTCTATCAGTGTGCAGTGCTCTAGGCCTAACCCCCACCAAGACTAACCGAAAGGTTACTCAATTAGATAAATCTGAAGTGACGGTAGTGGGGGAGTTGAACAATATACACATGTAGTTGACAACAGATCCGCGTATCCAGATGTACATTGATATCCAAGTAGTAGACATCCCGGGAGCATATGGCATGCTGCTTAGTCGAGACTGGACCCGTGTCCTTAACGGCTGGCTGCATTCTAGTTTCACTCATATGTGGCTACCATGGAGAGGGGTAGCTAATCAAATCCGGATTGAGTCCGAACCTAGGCTTAAATTGATGATCACCGAGTATAACCAGGCTAACGAAACCTTGTTTCTAGAATCCGATATGGGCACTTCCAAGGCTCACATTGACTCAACAAACGAAGTTTTGTTGGTACAATGCTCAAATCCAGTCCAAAATCTGGAAGGAATTGCAGAGAATTATGATAAAGAGATCCCGTCATCAGATGAAAATGAGTTGTTCAACAACTTTAAAGAGTTTTTCTGCAAATACACGGAGCAGATGCACCATCTCAATCGTCAAGATTCTATTAAGGATTTGCTTCTAACTAGCTGGTGTAGAGTCCACAATGCTGCCCATTCAGAAATAACATGTTCATTATGCAGAACAACATTAAATCAAGCATGGAAGAGACATTCAGAGGTGTTGCAAACCCACACTCTCGGGCCAGAAGACATCGCTTTCCCCGAAATTCCTGAAAGGAGGCCTCTTGAGCAAGAAAAGTATGAAATGATAACTCCAACAATCGCAACCAGCAAGGTTGCCAGCCCAAATCAGACTTGGACTCTAAGATTTGATGGTTCAAAGTCCAAGCGAGGAGCTGGAGCAGGAGTAGAACTGATAAGCCCTACCAGGGAAACCTATTTGGCCTCCTACCGACTACAGTTTCACTGTACCAATAACATAGCAGAGTATGAATCTTTGATTCATGGTTTGCTGCTAGCCATCAAGAAGGGAGCTCGGATCCTACATTGTTTCGGAGATTCCGAAGTGGTAGTCCGGCAAGTTCGAAAACAATACACCTGCCATGACAAGAGACTCAACGTTTATTGCAATCGAGTGTGGGATATAATTGAGAGTTTTGATGCTTTCAACATCAAAGCCATATTCAGATCACAAAATCAAGTTGCTGATTCATTGGCACAGGCTGCGAGTACGCTCGAGCCTCTGTCAATGCAAAGTTTAAAAAAATTCACAGTGGAGTTAACATCAGTCCCATCTGTTCTGGACAATGTCACTAATTTTCAGGTGTTCGATGATGATAAGCACATCATTGATTTTATTACAAGCTCAGATGTGTTTGCGACACAGATTATTGACGAGGAAGAACCTCAAGGAGCCGAGATCGACATAGAAGGAGTCTTGAATCTCAGGACAAATACCATCCCCAGGGGTATGGTCCAGTTGGAAAGAATCTTTGACTGGGACCAGCTCAAATCTCGCAAGGAAGGTACTTTTGAGGGAGGCGCGTGCGATAAGATCAATGTTGGCACACATGAAAATCAAAAGAACGTGTTGATTGGCAAGGTATGTACATCTTAGGAAAGAGACGGAATCCTCAAGAACATGAGAGAATTCCTAGATATCATCACTTGGGGATATGAGGATCTCAAAACTTATGACACTTCAGTGATAACTCATACCATACCCCTTAAGCCAGACTCAAAACCTTTCAGACAGAGGCAACGGCCAGTTAATGCCCTCCTCGAACCTTTAATCTATCAAGAAGTAAAAAAATTACTGGCTGCTCGCATCATCTTTCCAGTACGACATTCTACCTGGGTCGCTAACCTAGTTCCCGTAAGGAAGAAGAGCGGTGAAATTAGATTGTGTGTCGACTTCCGCAATCTAAATAGAGCATCAGAAAAAGATAACTACCCGCTGCCCTCACTTGATGAAGTCCTGCAAATGGTTAATGGATCCCAGATGATGTCTTTCTTAGACGGTTATTTCGGGTACAATCAGGTAATGGTTGAGTATGAGGACTGACTGAAGACCGCATTCACCACCAAGTGGGGAATATTTGCTTATAGAAGAATGCCTTTTGGTTTGATCAACGCAGGAGCCACATTTCAGCGTGCCATGGACATCGCGTTTAAGGACCTTGTAGGCCGGTGCATCATTATCTATATGGATGATTTGATCGTTTTCTCCAAGCAAAGGGCAGATCATGTGAATGATCTACGGAAAGTTTTTCAGCGCTGTCGCCAATTTGGGATATCTCTAAATCCCAAGAAGTGTATGTTTGGCATGACCGAAGGTAAGCTTCTCGGTCATGTTATTTCAGAAAAGGGGATATCAATCGATCCTGATAGAATCAAAGCCATATTGCAAATCAATCTCCCCACAAGCAAAAAGGAACTTAAGTCATACTTCGGGAAGATAAATTTTGTCAGAAAATTTATAACTGGATTTGCCGAAATAGTTCACTTGCTCAATGACATGCTGAAGAAAGATGCCAAGATAGAGTGGACCCCAGTGACCAAGAAGGCGTTTGAAGAAATCAAACAAGCTATTGTCCAGGCGCCAGTTTTGGTAAGCCTAGACTACCTAAGGCCATTCTACATATATTCTTTCACTTCTGAACACACCTGTGCAGCAATTTTGACTCAGCGAAAGGAAGAAGAGGGAGAGCACCCGATAGCATTCATGAGCACCCCACTAAAGGAAGCTGAATTGAGAAATCCGAATATTGAGAAGCAAGCTTATGCGCTAGTCAAAGCCATCAGGAAATTCCAGCATTATATACTCAGGAGTAAGATATATGCCATAGTGCCAGATGTTGCAGTAAAGACATTATTGATGCAGAATGAGCTAGGTGAAAGGAGAGGCAAATGGGTGACCATTATCCAAGAGTATGACATTGAAATCCAGCCCATGAAGCTAGTACGAGGTCAAGCTTTGACGCAGACTCTCGCATCGGAATGCTCAGGAATTGTACACCAGCAATACTTGATTGAACAAGTCTTGCCAGACGAGTGGTATGATGACATAACCTTCCATCTTCTTAATCAAAAATGTCCATCACACCTTAACCCAGTACAGAAAAGGGCACTGAGGATGAAGAGCAGCCGTTTCATGCTGCAAGGTGCTGTCTTGTATCGAAGAAACCACGAAGGCATCTACCTAAGATGCGTGAATAGAGATGAAGCATGCCAAATTATAGAGCAGTTCCATACTAAGTTTGGGACAAGTCATGGGTCAGGCTTAGCAACAGCCCACCAAATCCTCAGGGCAGGCTATTATTGGCCTACCTTATTCCGGGACACCCATGAACATGTGAAGATCTGCCATGTTTGCCAAGTATCTGCAACTAAGGAGTGAACCCTAGCCATGCCACTCCGACCAGTCATAGAGGTAAAACCGTTTGGCCAGTGGGCACTCGACTTCATAGGTACGATCAACCCGCCCTCCTCCGCGCAACACAGGTACATTCTAACCGCTTCGGATTATTGTACAAGGTGGTCTGAAGCTCAATCTTTGAAGCAATGCAATGCTGATGCTGTTATTAAATTTTTAGAAGAGAACATTATAACACGTTTTGGTTGTCCGCATGCTTTAGTTCGTGATAACGGTTTTGCTTTTGCATCATTAAAATTTTCAAATTAGGCCTTTGATTACAGGATTACCTTAAAATTTTCATCTAACTACTATCCCCAAGGTAACGGTTTAGCAGAATCCACTAACAAGAACCTGCTGCAAGTGATCAAAAAACTTCTAGACAAGAATCCGAAAGATTGGCACACCCAACTCCGATTTGCCCTTTGGGCAGACCGCACCAGATGTAAGGTCGCCATTGGAACTTCACCGTACCATTTGGTATATGGCCTTGACCCCATCTTTCCTATACAATTGAGAATACCAACCTTACAATTCATGAGAGAATATCTAGGAATCGACAATGCCGTAGAGGCCATGTTGTCCCAACTGTTATATTTGGAAGAAAAGAGAGACAACGCCATAGATAATTTTGCCAAACACTAAGAGGTGGTCAAGCATTGGTTTGACAGAGGGGCGAAAGTGAAGGCCTTCCACATTTTTGACCTTGTCCTTTGTTGGGACAAAGCTCATGAACGGAAAGGGGAGCACGACAAGTTCGATAATCTGTGGCTCGGTCCTTTCCAGATTTTTGAAATTTTGGGAGAAAATGCATTCCGACTCAGGATCCTAACAGGTGAGGATGTCCCCTTGCCTGTGAATGGTCAATTCCTCAAGCATTATTTCCAGCCTTAGGCTTCTCGAAGCCTTTCCCCTGTATATAATGGTTTAGTTTTCCGTTTCTTGTTATAGCTTAGTTTTCGTTTCCTGTTTTCCTGTTTTGTTGTGGGACCCCTGTCAATTTTGAAAGGAGGCTTATGCTGTGCACGATTTTGGTGCGATGCTGGATTTCTGTAACTTTCTACTTCTAGGATCCAAGTTCGGGGAGGACTCTTGATTGATGGAGCACCCCATGATGAGGTCGGATTAATCTAGATGACCTTTCTCTGCAAGATCTTGTTTTTGTCAAAACCTATCCCCGATATCGTGATTATTGCACAAACACATTTTAAAATCGCATACAATTAGTTGTTAATCAAAGGGACACTACATCGATGAAAGGTCCGAGGCTATGCTTCAGCGGCCACTGTTACGCTCAATCCCACGTAGGCTTCAATGCCTGCCATGCCAAAAAAAGAAAAAAAGAAAAAAAAAAAGAAGAAATTTTTGGATTGTTGCGAAAGCTTTGGCGAAATTTACAGGATTTAATGCAAAGTTAAGACTGTTTCCAAGTTTCCTTATGAGTGCATGGTGTAATGTCCCCACTTTGAAATAAAATTTAATAATAAATGATAATAATAAAATTAAAATATTTAACAGTAAATTAAAATATAAAATAAAATAATTAAATATAATTAAATATGATTAATTAAAAATTAATTAAGTTAATGAAAAGTCAAAAGAAATGAAAGGAAAGGTTGTGACTCCCTCAACAATGAGATATAAAAGGGAGAAGAGAACCTCATTTGAGAGGGGGAATAATTTGGAAATGAGAAGTGCAGAACTGAATTAAATAATAAGTGCAGATCTCATTATGAGAGGTTGTGTCCCTTTCAAATGGCAGAAATAATGAAGAGTTGCACTCTTTCAAAGGGTGCTAATGGTGAAAGGGTGCGTCTCTTGCCAAAGGGTATACATGATGAAGAGGCGTGACCTCTCCCTCACATTGAGAGATATAAAGGAAAGGAATCAAAAGCATCTAGTAAGATCACCATTGATCAGATCAGATCAGAATTGTTATCAAGTTACAGGCAGTAACATTTGTGTTCTTGGTGGTATGCATGGGGATGTGCTTAATAAGTATGCTTAATATATGAAGCCCAATAATGTTCTTATGCAGAATTAATAGTAATGCTAATATGGACTGCAATATGTATGACAGTCATACTTAATTTCATATATATATTCATAATACATAAGAAATATATATACTTATAGTCTAAATCATGTTATTACTTTTCGTATTTAAGAAGATGGGATTGAGATGTTCCAAAGAGGGGCAGTCTAAATCCAAGCAATAGGTTAAGTCCCAAGATAGGGTGGGGATCAGCGACCCATACGCCTTGAGGGTATAGACCCAAGATAGGTAAGGGCTTGGATCTGTAAACTTTGAGGGCACCTATTGTAGTTGGTCTCTAAGCGCTTTGGTAACATATGTAAACCCTTCTCCCTTAAAACTGAAGTAGTTGCAAGGTTTGATAGCTATATTAAGAACTATGAATAATGAAATTAATCAGCTAATGAGGAAAATAGACAAGCACTTGTTAATAACTTATTGAAGAAAATCTATCAATTTTAGTATATTTAAATAGATCGGGTAGGGGACATTACAATGGTCTCCTTCTTCATTAGTTTAGAAATTTTTCAGTCATGTTTCTTTCCTGTACATAGCATTTTCAAATAAACATCCAATAGCATCCTCGCAGTTCACACCATTAGGGAATGGCTGATTGCCTTTCTTTCTGCATGGTTAATCTGAACCTTTCATATGCTCAGTTCGGTTATTAAATGCTCATTATGAATGTAAAAGTTCCAATGTTGTATTTGATATCATGAAAATCCTATTTTCCTTTGAAGATCGCACTAGATTGATGCAAGTATTGTGCTTAAATAGCTGGTGATGCTTAGTGTAGTTATTTGGAGGTGTCCGTCTGTTTACTGAATCTGCTATCTTAGTTAAAATTTATATTTTTATGTATCTCTCTCTCCCTATCCTTCCCTTTTTCCCCTTTTTTTTATCAAGAGAATCCGTAGTCCTTTTGAAGACAGTATCAACCCAACTCGAACCATTTGATAAGCAAGACCATTAAAGTTTTGGGGAACTCATCCAGCAATCTCCTATCTCACCGTAAGTCCCCCTTGTGTTTCCAGCATAAACACATCAAACCACTGAGCAATCCCGCAGTCAAGACCTGACAAACGAAACCTTGAGGTTGTCCCCTTTGATCAAACGTAGAAAATAGCACTAGGGATTTCCTTATCTTAAGAGATGATAGGATACTCGACAAGTTTATTCTATTCTGTGTTGGCCGTATGGAGTTTGCAGTAATGCGACTTTTGACACGTCAACAGTACTCTCACAAGATCTTTGGCTCCAGAAGAGTATTTATGATTAGGAAGTCACCTTTAGAAGACTCAAGCATGGAGGAGGTACCGCAAGACAATTTTGCAAACACAAAGAGCAACAAGAAAGATAGTGATGAAGTATCTCACCGAGCCTACGACATATCACATATCAAGTTGCCTAGGTATTCCGGAGTAGGGGAATTGTGAGCATACATTGAGCAAATAGAACAAATCTTTAGAAATGAAGGCTACATACTTGAAATCCTCAAGCATACACTCACTTGCAGTGTCGCATGTTGGTATAGTGTACACAAGGATACTATCACAAGGTGGGAAGCTTTCAAAATATTGATTAGAGAAATTTACTTACTAGATAAAGGAGAGTACCCAGACATATCAAAATATAAGGAGGACAATGTATTGTAGGACCGCTTGGATACATGTATACATTAGTGGGAGGAGTGGTATTAGTATGACAATGTATTATACATTCAATTATTCTACTTGACACAATCATTGGTAGTGCAAACTTGGTATATCAATCAGGAGAGAAGAGGAGAAACCAAGACATGGGAAAAAGAACAACCGATTTCTTGCATACATTCTCTTTTTATAGTGAAGATCCACATATACATATTGTATTGCTCAAAATGAAGGAGATTATATTTAGTCCAAACTAGGATCAGGAGATAGCAGTACCGCAATGCTCATCTCCACCTCCCAAAGAAGGGATATGGGAGTATATTGAATGGTTAGACCTATGCTATATTGCACAACAAGACAACGAAGAGGGAAAGGATCTAGACATAAAGATAGATCACAGAGAAAGGGAGATACAAGAATCTATTAAACACAAATAGAAATTCTATAATAACTAGAACAAGTTGAGAGAAGAAAACATTGTGGCAGAAGGTGACCTTAGGATGGTGAAAATAGGAGACTATAGGGATGAAAAGGTGGTAGCTCAAGTAGTGAAGACTCTCTCAGATTTCTAAGATTGCTTTCCTAGAACGATTACATACATGAAATGTTTTTAGAGGAGGTAGGAGTAATGAAAATTGAATTGAAGGAAGGAACTAAACCGGTTCGGAAGAGACCTTACAGACTAAACCTCAATATTAAAAAGGTGGTCAGAATAGAATTGGATAAGATGTTAGTCGTTGGAATCATTAAACCAGTAGAGGATGTAGAATGGATAACCCCCATGGTGATCTAGAATAAGAAGACCAGAAAATAAGGATTTGTATAGATTTCAGGGAATTGAATAAAGGTTGCTTACATGATTCATTTCACACTCCATTTCCAGAAGAAATTTTGGAATCACTAGTAGGAAGAAATATATATATTCATTCACTGATGGCTTCTTCGGGTACCACTAGGTCAAGATAAGGGAAGAAGACCAACCAAAAACCACATTTGCCACAAAATGGGGGTCTTATATGCATACAATGATGCCATTTGGATTGAAGAACGCTCTTGCTGTATTTAGCAGAATAATGATCAATGCATTTAAGGATTTCATACAAGATTTTTTGTAAGTCTACTTGGATGATTGGACGATCTATAGATTGGTCAAAGACCACATATAGGTACTTTGCATGATGCTAAAAACATGCAGAAGTATACAAATATCATTGAACTCGAAGAAATGTATGTTTGTGGTACCCTACTAGGCCACATTATATGCAAAGAGGGATTGATGGTGGATCCTATGAAGGTTACTCTAATACTAAACTTATTGCCACCTAAGAGTGCTCCATAAGTTAAGACATTTTTGGGATATATTGGATACCATAGAAAGTTTTTAAGGGGATATGCTAGTATTGCTAAGCCACTAGAACTCCTAAAGAAGTAGAATGGCAAGAGTATTGCATGGAATGAGGAGTCTCAAAAAGCATTTGGCACTTTGAAACAAAAGATTGCGGAAGCAACAATCGTTACATTTCCGGATTGGAATAATCATGTTCATGTCGATACTTTCGGTATTGCCATAGGAGTAGTGCTGGCCCAACCCAAAGGGAACAAAGACCATCCTATTGCCTTTGCTAGTGGAAAATTGTTTGCTGTAGAGAAAAAATACACTACCATTGAGAGGGGGGCATTGGCTATGGTCTATGCGCTTCAAAAATACAAACATTATCTACTCTCCACACCATTTACATTCTTTTAGATCACAAACCATTGCAATACCTTCTCAATAAACCAGTTACACATGGCCACATATCTAGATGGTTATTACTGTTCCAATAATTTGATTTCAAGATTATGGTGAAATTGGGGAAAAACAATCAAGGGCTGGATTATCTATTTTGGATCGAAACAGGAGAAGAATCAGAAGTCAAGATGAAGACCTCCCTGGTCACATCTATTCCACATCAAGGCGGTACTAGGACATTGCTATACTTTTTTCTAGCAAAGAATTTCCCAAAGATATATCACCGCAAGACAAACAATCATTAGTGCGAAGGGGTGTGTCATATACATTGGTTGAAGGAGAACTACACCATCTGGGAAGGCATGATAACTTGACAAGAGTGGTGTATAAACAAGAAAGATAGTCAATTGTCAAAGAAGCACATGAACGAATAGTAGGGGGACATAATTGCAGAGAAAGCACAAGGAGGGTGCAACTTGCAGGGTTATGGTGGCCAATTGTACATAAAGATGCCAAGGAGTATACAAAAGGATGTGACATTTGTTAGAGGGTGTGGAGACCTACCACAAGGGATGAGATGCTTTTGAGACTGGTACTAGCACAAAATCCATTTGAGAAATGGGCCAGACTTAATTGGACCTATTGACCCACCGACAAAGCACTTTAAGGAAATATTCATTATAATAGGAGTAGAGTGCCTCACAAAGTGGGCAGAGGTAGAACCTACAAGGGATTGTACCACAAAGATTGTTGCAAGGTTCCTATATGAGAATATCATTACAAGGTATGGATGTACATCGAGTATAGTAAGTGATCAAAGCAAACACTTTGTGAATAAGATGATAAAATAACTACTATAGAGCTTTATGGTAGTCCACAACAAGAGTTCTCCCTATCACCCACAAGCTAATGGAGCAAGCGAAGCATTAAACAAGATAATTGGGAAAGCATTTACCAAAATATGTGATGGAAACATGACAAATTAGGATGTAAAAGTACTTGCGGTACTTTGGGCATACTACACTTCATATAAAAGGACAAGTAAATTCACTCCATTTTAGCTATTTTAATGGCATTTGATGTTGTAGTCCCTATGAACTTCATAATCCCTAATATACACTCACTTTTTAGTTGGAAGATGACCAATCCTTAGCACAATGGATAGAAGATTTGGATAAAATGGATGAATCTAGGCAAATTGCAATGCATAACCATCAGCTTGAGCGACAGAGGTAGAAAGCATGACATGAAAAACTTGTGGTTGAAAACATTTAGAATAGGGAACTTGGTACTATTGTATGATAGTAAGTGTAAGAAAAGGGGGAAACTGAAGGTCCGTTGGTTAGGTGTAATGACCCTTGACTAGTTTAACATTTCCATAGCTTCCCAGATTGTATGCATTTTGTCAAACAGTTATTATTCTGTATTATTGAATTGGGTTTATGTTGAATGTTACAAGTTTTTCTTTGTATTAGTCAAGTAATTGAACACTAACTCATACATCTGAACCTTCAGTCAGATACTTAATTACGTAGGCAATATGGATGCACAAAAATTCAATAGCAATACATTTATTCATAACTGCAGTAAATTACATTCATTAGACTCCATGTTCAATAAAATGTATGCACCTAATCTTAGCGAAAATCAGACCATCTTCAAACTTTAGGTCTTCTGGGAATGGAAATGCACCAATTGTTAAATTTAAGTGATCAGATTATATAGATAGAAAATTCACACAAAATGCACAGTGTATATCCTGGGAAAACCTTCCTCTTGAAGGTGAAAAACCCAGCCAAGAAGTTCCTTATTATTTTATTGATACATAAGATGTATACAATGAATTTGCCTCACTCCTTGAAGCTAGTATCAATTCAGTTCAACATACAATCTGCTAGGATAAGTTCGATCTGCTACAGGAACTATCCACTCGTTGTCTATGATGCCACTGCCGTGTGTCTAGAAGATCTGCAGATAATGGATATATCTCAACACAAGGAGCAACATGATCTGTATGCTGACTGTAAGATTCAGACTGCTGAAGATAATAGATTATTTGCTGAACAAAGAACACGATCTGCAGAATATTATCCGATATGCTTAAATGAATTGAATCACTGCCTTGGAAGTGTGAGGAGGATCGAACTATATACCCATATCAACCAGCACGACTTCTCCAAAGTCGGCTCTTCTCAATCATCACGTCTCTCCACAATGCTAACTAACACGTCTTATGAGTTAGGTATTAGCTATACAATATTAATGAATCACTTCATTAATTCGCCAATATAAATCAAGGGTCGGCATCATAGAATTCGAATTATATATTAAATGTGTAAGGCCGATTAGGCCATTCACACATTTGATGGCAAGTTGACCCTGTAGGATCTGACCGATGCTATACAACAACATTCCTTGTTAGCTAGGGAGGAATCCTTCTTGATATCTGAGTCACGTATTGACATCCACCATGGCTACTCCTAGAGAGTGAATAAGCACAAATGCCAAGTCATGGAGTTTCTCACGTGACATCCACCATACCTACTCGCAGAGGGTGGATCTACCATACCTACTCGCAGAGGGTGGGATGAGCTTAAGAGCAGACCAGGCAAGCATACAAAATTTGACTCATTTTGGGGAGGTCCGTTTGTGATAACAGAGTGCAAGGAGCACAATGCTTTCCAGCTGTCAACACTTGAAGCAGAAAGCTTGCCGATACCAGTCAATGGTATCCACCTCAAATCTTGTTTTGAGGTATGTCCTACTTTGTAAATGCTAGATTAGTTGCTGAATAAAGTGCTGCTGCACTATTTGTTTTTGAAGTTTCCTTTTCCCTAAGTGATGTTGCACAGTGAGAGTTAGTTTTCAGCAGTATACACTCCTAACAGCAATTCATGTGCACTAGGATAGCTACATATCAAAATTCTACAACACATATGCAGGATATAGACTGAAACTGCCATACATGATGTACAATCTCCACATATAGTTACCCTAGTGCATACAAGCCTGCTGTTATTAGTGTTCCTGCTGTGTAGTCTTTCAGTTAGCCAGTTTTCTAGTTTTCCCTAAGTGGTTTTCAAATCACAAGTTGCTTTTTCAGAGTCTCCAAGTTTCAAATTGCTGTTTCAAGAGTTGAGTTTCATGGATAACGGATCCATATGAAGTCATCATTTGATTGCACACCTATCACTCATGATAGGGGAGCTGATAGACTCCACTAATATCAGCCATAAATCTGCATTCAATTGATATCAGAAACTGATATATTTCAGCCATGGCTTTCAAAGTTATTGTAATGTTTCTCAGTGACCCTTATGCCCAATGGACTGTAAAAGGCTACTTGTTTTCCCTATGTCTAGCAGGCAGATAATCGACAGATGTTGCCAAAATTGTTACTAAATTTTTACACATGTTTAAATTTAGTTAAGAAGCTATGATGCCTAACCCTTTATCATTATATTCAGTTCGTGTTAAGAGATTACATACACATAGAGGGAATTTGAAAATCTTTCAATTATATTAAGCACAAGGATTTACATCTTTTATACAATTGGAAAGATTAAAAGAAAGTAATCACTAATCTACTGAATTAAAATAGTCTCTCACATAGGATCGTGAGAGTGATCTTTACTTTCCTATGCAAAGGAGAAATGCAAAACCAAATAATACAAATGCATAGAAATGATGAGAAGGGAACCAACCATTGCCTGGGGCTATATGGCTGGCATAAATCTGTTTCTGTTGGTGTAGTTTTGCAATCCTGGTGTCTCCTAGCCTCCAAGTGCCTCCTTGTCCTGAAAGAATGAAAAGAAGTAGGTGTTAGATCCAAGGGATCTAAGCAATGACTGATTGATGCCTAGTCATGCCTATACATTTATACTATTCAATCATGATCCTTACTTGAACGGGAAAGTAAACATCAAAACCAGAAAAATGATCGTTCTCATTGCATCGGAGGAGATTTTTATTGCTAACTAGTTTGTTTCATGTGCAGTAACAGGTATCTTAATCTGACAAGTGGGGTTAAATGTGGCTCCCACAAGGGTTGAGCTCAGCTTGTCAGACTAATACAAAAGAGAAATCAAGTAACGGACAGTATGTGATATTAAAGGGACGTGTAAGTCACAAACACAAAACCTTTTATTACATGATTATAGAGCAAGTTAAAAAACTTTTTAAGGGATAGATTACTTGAAATCTGAAACCTTATAGTTTTATCAACCATTTTACCCCTTGATTTAATCAAGGAGGTTCTACAGGTTTATGGTAATGATATAGACCATCGAACAACAAATGAACAATATCAACTTCAGGGTCAGATCAGGAGGAAGTTTTTCTAGTTTTCCTGTATATACCTGTAACAAAAATTTCCAGAAATCTACAAGCATTTACTGTTATAATTTTTCCACAATGTGCAAGCAAAATGCTAATTATTTTTCCAGAACAGAAGAAGCAAAATGCTAACAAAATTTCCAGAATTTGCAGCAGAGGGGTTTTACGGAATCTCCAGATTTCTTTTAGAAACCTCGTGGCTTCCTATTTCTTCATGGTGGCAGCAACAACAGAATATCACAAAAAAACGCAAAGAAATGCTCTCTTTTTCCCTTCATGGCGGCATGTTTAGGGTTGTTAAAAATGCTCTCGACTTTAGCTGAGTCTAAATGAAAT
The DNA here is from genome assembly GCF_030272615.1 of Cryptomeria japonica. Lineage (NCBI taxonomy): Eukaryota > Viridiplantae > Streptophyta > Pinopsida > Cupressales > Cupressaceae > Cryptomeria > Cryptomeria japonica. The sequence goes on from NC_081406.1 coordinate 196,339,330, forward strand.
ATATTTTATGAGCTACCGTGAGTTTTAAAAAGTCCAAGTTAAAAGTTTTTGAGAAACTTTTGAAGTCCGATAAAATCTCATCGACTTTTACCATGTTTAAATTATGCCTTGTCTCATATGTTTATTTGTCGATGGCATTTACCTTGCCTTTATCGATTTATATTATGCTATGTAATGTGTTTTGCGGGCTTTTGGCCTTCTACATATTGCTCTTTTGAAATCCGCAAGGTAAAGACTTTAAGTCTTTAAAGTGTAATTGTTGTTTTTACAATTTAATATATTAATATTAATATTAATGCTTTAAAAAGTATTAATATTATATAACAATATTAATATAAATATATTCTTACTTTTATTTTCATGTAAATTAATTTTAGCTATGATGGCATTATAAATCATAGCTAAACATTAATATTCTAGAAAAGCAAGTTAAAATGACTAAGTCTTGAGGACTTAGTTAAAGACTTAAATGAAGAAATGACCAAGTCTTAAAGACTTAGTTATCAAGTAAGTGTTGAGAGCTATTTTTGGGGAAAGCAGACTTTTTCTTTGCAAACTTTAGGAACTCAAATTTGGACTTTTTCCAGGTTGTTGAGGGCCTTTTATGAGCATTTTGAGTGTTTTAAGGGAGGTTTTGATGAGTTGTCCAGTTGTTTATGGCTGGGAAGGACTTTTTCATTCCACACATGGCTTTTTGGAGCATTTCTAGTGCCTAAAAAATAGGCTTTTCAGTTGAATCCGACCCAAGGATTCAGTTCCTATTTTCATGCATATCTTTGAGAGAAAAGCATAAATATTGTAATCACTTCTTTTAGAAGTTCTCAGTTCTGATTATGCAGAGAAGGCTCTTGTGACAACATTTTGTCCTTAGCATATTTTCTTGTATATTTTCTGTAACTCAATCTTGGAGACTGAATATATGATGACAACATCTTTTGGAGCAAGATTTTATTAAGTTTTTTTTTTTCCAAGCCTTCTTTTCTTTCTGTATCTTTGTGTTCATAACATGATTGATAGAGGTAACTAGTGAATTGTATTATTCCTTGTTATTTTGTCTCATCAAGAGTTTAGTTGTAGAAGTGTATTTTGTTTGCAGGTTTTAGTTTGTGTCCACAAGTACACAAAGCTTTTATGTCAAAAATATTTAGGACCTTTCTGTGAAACATTTATGCAGGCCTATATAGAAGAGAAGTGTTTACCCACTAAAATAGAGTTTATGCAATTAGAGACCTGTCATTATCATTTTAGTTTCCCTCAAAGTCTGGTGAATCACCTAGTTAGTTTTTTTTTGTTTTTTTTCTTTCTTTTCCCTTTTCCTACCAAGTTTTCAGTTGTTAGAAGAGAAAATAGGCGATTAATCAAATAGGAACCGGCCTAGAATTCAGAGGTCTCATTTCAATTGATGCATTTCCCACATGCAGAGATGAGTTCCATTGTTATGCAAAGTTGTTGAACTCATTAGTTCAACAGGGTGCAAATTTTAAGCATTAACACTTTGTTTTGTCACGGAACACTAGATTGACTGAAAGCTTCACACAACTTTGGTTATCTCAATGAATGGTAGTAGGCTCCAATGATTGTCCAAACAATCTTGCAAGGAGCTTACGAAGCCACACTGCTTCGCGAGTTGCGACACATGCTGCAATGTATTCTGCCTCTGTAGTGCTCAGAGCTACTGAAGACTGCTTCTTGCTACACCAAGAAATCATAGCAGATCCCAAGCTGAAGCAACAACCAGAGGTGGTCTTCCAATCAATAACACTCCCTGTCCAATCAGAATTAGAATATCCTCCAAGTATCAGGTCTACACTGGAAGAGTATTTCAAGCCATATCCAACTGTGCCACGCAAGTATCTCAAGATATGCTTGGCTGCAACTAGATGTATCTGTCTAGGTTCACTCATGAACTGGATAAGTGCACTCACTGCATAGCAAATATCTGGTCTAGTATTAACTAGATACATCAAAGACCCAATCAACTGCCTGTACATAGTAGGGTCCACAAGATTTGAGCTAGTTGCAACTTCCCTCAATTTCTTCAAGTTAGTTTCCGTTGGTGTAGACATAGATTTACAATCTGCCATTCCAAATCTCTTCAAGATATCGATGGTGTATTTTCCTTGACTTAGGGTAATCTCATTGTGCCTCTGCCAAACTTCCAACCCTAGAAAGAAGTGCATGGGTCCTAAGTCCTTCGTGCTGAATTCTGAAGTCAACTCCTTGCATCTATGAATGAGATGATCTTCTCCTGTGACAAATAGGTCATCAACATAAAGTACCAAGATCAACATATCACCATTGAATACCTTGAAGTAAAGGTTTGGATCAGCATCATTCTTGCAGAAACCCAAACCCACTAAGTATCTATCAATTCTTTCATACCAAGCTCGAGGAGCCTGTTTCAGACCATATAGGGCTTTCTTCCATTTACACACATGAGAATCTTTCCCATGAATCACGAACCCCTCAGGTTGCTCGATGTTGACTACTTCTTCAATCACACCGTTGAGAAAAGCTGTCTTCACATCCATCTGATGTAACTTCCATCCCTTAGCTGCAACAATGACAATGGTGGTTCTAATGGAAGTATAGCGAGCAACAGGAGCAAATGTTTCTTCATGGTCTATTCCCTCTTGTTGAGAGAAGCCACGAGCCACAAATATAGCCTTGTACTTTTCAATGCTACCATTAGCTGCATGCTTAATTTTGTACAACCACTTGGAAGATACAACAGACTTCCCTTTCGGTCTAGGCACAATATCCCACACATCATTCTTGAGAATGGATTGATATTCCTCATCCATTGCATCTTTCCAAACCTGTTGTTTTGAGGCTTCCTCTACGTTGGAAGGTTCAGACTCAATAAGATTGCACGTCAGTGCAACATAATTGGAGAATCTTTGTGGTCTTTTACTTTTGAATGTGCCTCTAGGAGTGGCAAACAGTTCTGCTTCCCGTAAAGTGTTTCTTTCCCAAAGAGGTCTCTTTCGAGACACAACAATATCTCTAGGTCCATCAGTGGGATCCAAAGGTTCAACTGGATCATCATTCATATCAGGTTCTGTAGACTCCCTCTAAATCTTAGGAGCATGATCAACATCCATGTCTTGAGGAGTCTCATCATCTATCTCCATGTACAAACCCTTTGATTTCTTGAATGCAACATCTGCCTCAAATGTGACATCCCTGCTTACTTCTATTTGCTTCTGACCAGGGATGTAAATACGGTAGGCTTTGGAGGTTTCATTGTAGCCCACAAATATCTATCTCTTGCCAGAAGGTTCCAACTTGGTCCTCTTGTCCTTGGGAATATGAACATACATAGGACAACCAAAGATTCTTAGATTGATTGATATCAAGCTTGATTCTTGAAAAAGCTTCTTCCGGGGTCATGTCTTGCAAAATTCGGTGAGGACATCTGTTCTGAACACACACTTCTGTTCTAGGGGCTTCTGCCCATAGAAAAGTCTGAAGGTCTTGATCATGAATCATAGCTTTTGCAGCTTCAACAATAGATCTGTTCTTCCTTTATGCAACCCCATTTTGTTGAGGGTTGTAAGGGACACATAACTCCCTCTTGATCCCTGCCTCAATACAGAAATCACGAAAGCTACCCGAGGTGTACTCACCTCCATTATCAAACCTTAAAGTTTTAATTTTCTTTCCAAACAAATTTTCTACTAGAGCTTTAAATTCTTTAAACCTACCTAGAACTTCATCAGACTCTTTAGACCTTAAGAAATAAACCCAAGTCTTCCTAGAGTAGTCATCTATGAAAGTTACATAATACAAACATTCACTTAAGGATGGAATAGTCATTGGACCTGTAATGTCCCCTAATGCTACCCTCTTTTATTCAGTCCCAGGATTACAATTTTAGTACACAGAGAGAACAATAGAAGGACATTAATGTCAACCTTTCTTTTCCTCCACCTATCCTCAAGGAGAATCACACAAGATACCACAAGGTATTACAGACTCTATCGTATAATTTACTTAATTGTCATATAGACAGTTATTTATTAACTGTCATTATGACATTATTATCTTATATCCTATTAATAACATTACATTATGTTATCTGCATTATGTAATAACATTATTATATTACATTACATAATTATGTAATAACATTATTATATTATATTACAGTCTGATATTTTATTACCAGCATTATGTTATATTGACATCATTATATTATATTATTACAGTATTTATAATATTGAATAGTGCCACATCATATTAGTATTACTTTATTCCTTATGGCCAGCGAACTTCTTTTATGTGTCTCCTTAATTTTTACGTGCTATTCATTTTTACTATTCTCCCTATGCTGTGTGATGACTGTTATTAGTCAGGCTTATTTTCTTACTATTCCCGATATATTCCCCTTTCTCTCATCATGACTTCTATTATATATCTTGTCTTATGATGAGACACACCTCTTTATCGAGCCTTTTGACTACCTCTTAATCGTGCCTTTTTGTTTAATATTTGCTATCTTTTTAGTAGTAATCGCTGCCCCTTACTAATAGAGATCACCCTAATCTTAATGTTAATTCATTGCCCGTCTTAAAGGTAATTGCTATCGCATTATTTCCTTTAAACATACGCAACCTCCTCTAATTGAGTAGCCACGTAACCACATTCTTTAGATTTCTTTTAATAACTTTTAGTCACCGATTTGAGGGAATCATGTATCTTCCTTAATATAGAGTTGATCATGTATAATATTATTAATTAAAAATTATTAATAAATAAATAAATAATAAATAAGTAATAAATAATAGTATTAGTAATAAACATAATATGTAAATTATGTTTATAATATTATTAATTTAATAAACAAATAAATAATAAATAATTCGTTGGTAATTATTATATTAATTAATAATAATTATTTTATTAGAATATATATAATGATTAAGGACGGGACATGACAAGACCACATAAATCTGAATGTACAAGATCTAGAATTTCTTTAGACCTCCTTTCATTGCTATGAAAAGGACTCTTAATATTTTTACCCATAGCACAACCTTTACAAGTACCATCATGTACATGATTAAGTTTAGGAATACCTTTTACCATCTTCTCCAGTGATGGAAGAGCCCTAAAGTGGAGATGTCCAAGTATTCTATGCCAAAGTTCGCTGGAGCTGGAAGAATCGTGAATAAGAGCTTGAATAGGGAGAGTGGAGAGTTTATACAAACTCTCATGTTGATTTTCGATCACACGAGCAATCTTGATGCTAGAGTTCTTAGGCCAAGCAAGAACTCTTCCTTCAGAAAATGCAATTTGATAGCCCTTATCCTCCAAGGCTGAAATAGACACAAGGTTTCTCTTGATCCCTGACACGAATAACACATCACTTAGGTGTAGAAAAATTCCATATTCAAGGTTTAGAGATGTGGCCCCAAATCCTCTTACAGAATAGCGTGCATCATCCCCAATAATAATTTGAAGATTTGACGACTCCAAATCAGAAAGGTGCTCTCGATAGCAGGTGACATATCTAGAGGCTCCACTATCAATCAACCAGGTATCACTGTTTGTAGGAACATTGCTTGATAATGCTGATATGAAAAGAAAATCATTGGAGTTATCTTCAACCTCTTGAGATGAGACTTCATTGATGTTTGCTCCTTGATGATTTGGTCTTGTCAAACAATCCTCTGCAAAGTGACCAAACTTGTCACACCTAAAACATTGTGTTGTGCGTATAGCACACACGCCCCGTCATTGACAGGGACCCCCCCGTGTTGTATCTGTTTGCCCGCTAGGAGAGAAGCCCGAAGTCTTAGGGCGAATGTAGGTTACCCTCGTGTCGGTCATCAAAGGCTTCAAAGTTCGCAGGAATCAATTTTTTTACAAACACTCCTTGTGGGCCTAAGTGTGAAAGCGGACTCTCAAATCGACTCATAAGGCCAATTTGAGAGGAGTCGTCAAGATCATGCAGTTTGCCCTAAATGTCCGAAAGATATAACGTTTTGGAAGTTTGCATTTTGACCCCTTAGCTCGAAATCACTAAAGTTCACGATATCTGCTCACAGGTCGAAAAGGGTAAAGTGCATATCGAATTCACGCGAAGTTACTTCCTATGCCAAAAAGCGAAGTTCAGAAACTTGAAAAATTGTCCAAGAGCCCGAAATTAGAGAGGGTCATTTGGCCAAAAACTTTCAAAATTGCGCCTAAAGAGGCCTCCAACCCGAAAATCGTGAAAGAGGAAAATCGCGCTATATGATCTTTAGCCGAAATCATTCGAAGTTCACAAAATCACGCATTCTCACTCAAATGGGCCAAAAATAGAACAATCTCGCAAAAGAGCATTGTGGGCCGAAAATGGACAAAATACAAAATGTCTCCATTTAGGCCGAAATTCACAAAGTCTCCAAATAGCCTGAAAAAGCACAACTAAAACCAAAATCGCGCAGTAACCTTATTTTGCCGAAAAGGTAAAACGTCAAAGCCCATAAAATCAGCCAGTAACCCGAAAATAAGAAAAGGATGTTAAGTCCAAAATCGCGTGATATATTCTTCTAGGCGAAAAACAAAAGACTAAGTGTAAATTCGTGCAAATCTTCCAAAATTCCCGAAATTAGCAGATAGCCCGCAAAATCTCATTTAGGCCGAAATACCGTGAAAAATCAAGTTCGCATTGTTTACTCTAAATGGCCGAAAAGATCAAAAAACTCGAATTCAACCCCCATGCCGAAAATGGTAGGAACTTGTAAATCGCATCTCTTTGTCCAAAGTCTACCAAAGGGGGGGAGTTATTAAATTAAGTCGCAAAATAATGTCCTCTTTTCATCGAAATACTTGATTTTTAGTGTAAAGGAAGAGGGCGTTTAAACGGATTAATTGCTCATTTTGAACAAAGAATCCGTATTTTGCAACCAATGAGGGAAAAATGGCAAGTTAGTGAGAAATCTCGCAAAAGGTCAATTCACCCAAAATTCGGCCAAAGAAACATTTAGCACGGAAAAAACAAACATCTCTCAAAAAGTTTCAAAGGCCCGAATTTCACGAGAGGCATTTAAAAGATACATCTCACAAAGAGCTTCTTGAGCCAGGCATCGAAATTTAATGTTTGTTAAATTAATTTTATTAATTTTTCAAATTGATTTATTAAAGTGAAATCAATTGTTTGCAGGTCGCAGGACGTCATCGGAAGGAACCAGGAGAAAGCTTGAAACGACAAAGCTAGGCGCTGAAAGATGAAGAACAAGATGCAGGTTTGCACTGCAAAAGCGCGTGATCTGAACCGATTATTGGGAAGCGTGCCGTTGAACAACAAGCTAAAGTCCACCACCGGGACCAAAGACTAAAGAACACTCTGAATGCAACAATCATGCATTCTAAGGAAAAGTGCACAGCTGGATTTAATTCTAGAAGTTCAGTTTTTGAAAACAGAAACCGTTTTATTGTAAAATTGCCTGTGGGCCCCACTCAAGATATTTTGAAACAAAGGGGAAATAGGTCAGTTGTGGACAGTTATGTCCAACCACCGGATAGACTCAAATTGAATCCAGACAGTTGCATGCAGTTGAGATAGTGGTTGGATAGATGACTAAGAGTTTAATGGGCATGGGTTAAAGCTGTCAGCTTCTGGAAGGCAGATTGCAGCCCTTGGATGTAGTCAATCCTGGCCATTGGTTTGACATGCAAAATCTATAAAAGGCAGAGGCCTTTCTTTTGTAAAGGGTTAGATAGTTAGAATTTTGTAGTTAGATTTTAGAGTTAGAATAGGTTAGATTATAGGAATAGCATAGAGATGCTGTAGAAATTGTTGTAATAGGTAGCTGAAATCAATATATAGACATTGATTTGGTGTTTATTATCTTGTTTTTAGTTTGTTTGCATGGTTTCTTTCAACTGGTTAAATTTTAGAGTGCAAGAATTTTAATGGTGAAGTGTAGAGGGGTATTTGATGCATTTCCGGTTCATACCATTGGGGGTTTGCTGATTGTAGGTCACCGTGCATGGTTAGTCTGAACCCAAACTATGCTCAGTTCAATCACAGGTGTTCGTCTTAGGCTGCGCTAGAATTGGGTACCTAAACGAGTGTCTTCGGTCTGAAAATCCTTCATCCCTTGGAGCTTGCACCGTTCTTGTCTAGTTGTGAGGGTATCTTTGGAAAAACAAGAACTGGTTTATCGAAATCTATCTACCCCCTGCATTAGCTATTATCATCTTTGTCCTTAGGCTTCCTGAACCCTTCTCTTTTGATTTTATTTCGCAGTCCGAAAATCGCAATAGACCAGCTTGTTGCAAAACGTAAGTCCCCTTGTGTTTCCAGCAAATCACACCAATCACTGAGTAATCCTGCAGTCAAGACCTGACAATCTAAACCTTGAGGTCGTCCCCATTGATCAACTAAAACAACTTTAGGGCTTCCTTATACAAGAGAGGATAGGATACTCGGCGAGATCATTCTATTCTGTGTTGGCCGGATGGAGTTGTAGTTCCGCGATTTTAGCCCCGTCAACACACTGGATGCGAGAGAGATCTTTCTTCTTCTTCTTCCTAGAATCAGGTGCAGAATCTGATTTTAGATCTCTATTCCTTTTGAAGTTGCCCTTCTTCCAATTCTTACGTTTCTTGGTAGATTGAGTGGCAAGAACATGTGTATCTTCATTTTGGGAGCTTTTGATAATTCCCCTAGCTGTCAATCTTGATTCTTCTTGAACACAATCCGGACGGAGTCGATCAAACTTAGGTAATTTGGATCTTCCACTTATGCTTTGGATAAATGTCTCCCATGAATGAGACAGACCTTTCAAGGAGCATGACAAGGTCTTTATCAATCACTTGATCCCCAATTGTGCTTAGTTGATCTCTGAATTCTGAAATTTTCATGAAGTAGGTGATGACTGAATCTCCCTTTGCCATCTTTACTTGGTGAAGTTGTTGGCTCAAGGCAAGAGTCCTACTTACGTTGTTAATCTCATATAAGTCTTCCAAGGTCTTGAACATATCTCTCGCAGTTGTCATCTTGGAGATGAGAGGCACCAAGTGATCCCTCACGGGGTCGATTAATATCTTCTTTGCTTTGATGGCATTTTTCTTAAATTGAAGCTTCTCTTCATGATCTTCAGGGTCTTGGATAAATCCTTTTCCTCCACAAATTGAAGAAGATCATTTTCTTCAAGTGTAATTAGCACTCTAAACTTCCATGAGGTGAAGTTAGATGTGCCTTCAAGCCTATCTTCAACTTTAAGATTGTTCACCATTTTTGAGACTTAGTAGATACTTCTCAAAGGAGAGAGAGAAGAGAGAAAGCTTAGAAGTTGTAGAGAATCTGATTACGATCCTTCTTTCACTGTGGCTCTGATACCATGTTAAATTTAAGTGATCAGATTATATAGATAGAAAATTCACACAAAATGCACAGTGTATATCCTGGGAAAACCTTCCTCTTTAAGGTGAAAAATCCAGCCAAGAAGTTCCTTATTATTTTATTGATACATAAGATGTTTATACAATGAATTTGCCTCACTCCTTGAAGCTAGTATCAATTCAGTTCAACATACAACCTGCTAGGATAAGTTCGATCTGCTACAAGAACTATCCACTCGCTGTCTATGATGCCACTGCCGTGTGTCTAGAAGATCTGCAGATAATGGATACATTGCAACACAAGGAGGAACACGATCTGTATGCTGACTGTAAGTTTCGGACTGCTGAAGATAATAGATTGTTTGCTGAACAAAGAACACGATCTGCAGAATATTATCCGATATGCTTCAATGAATTGAATCGCTGCCTTGGAAGTGTGAGGAGGATCGAACTATATACCCATATCAACCAACACGACTTCTCCAAAGTCGGCTCTTCTCAATCATCACGTCTCTCCACAATGCTAACTAACACGTCTTATGAGTTAGGTATTAGCTATACAATATTAATGAATCACTTTATTAATTCGCCAATATAAATCAAGGGTTGGCATCATAGAATTCAAATTATATATTAAATGTGTAAGGCTGATTAGGCCATTCACACATTTGATGGCAAGTTGACCCTGTAGGATCCGACCGATGCTATACAACAACACCAATTACATTAATCTTCTGCTTGAATGGATTAACATTCGATACCTTTATCTCCCAATCATAAGTGAAGCAACACTTGATGACTCCAAGCAACCTAGAGCTTTATAATTAAAATAACGTTATTATTAAAGTTAAATATAATGTTTCACTTTAATGTTATTTTAATTAATTTAAAGGGGACTTTAGGTGGACGCGTAAATGAGAATTATAAAGTGACTTTATTTTGGTGCCTAGGGAGTTATAAGGATTTAAATAATTTAATAGTCTTATAGGCACCGATATAAGGAGATAAAAGGTGGGTATAAAAATTAATTCATAAAGTGACTTTTTGTTAATTAAAAATTATATAAGGGGTCACTTTATTATTATTTCCAATTGCAAGTAAATATGAAAATTAAAAGAGGGGGAAAATTAAATGGGTTTTCCGGAAGCTTCCTTGGAGAATTATAAAAAGGCTCATTTGGAGCTCATTTGCATATACTTGGTTAATTTATTCTCTCTGGGAAGTTGAGAGCTCTAGCTTCATTTGTAGGAAATCTGAGCACAAACACCCTTGGAGTTTCTCAGTGGTTTGGATGGAAACCCAAAATCCATGTGGATTCATCCAAGATTCACCATTGCACTTCATCATTGGATTGTTAGAGGTTTTAGCTGGAAATGTCTTTGGAGGATTTGACAGGCAAATTTGTGAAGTCTATAGGCAAGATAAAACCCTCATTTTTACTCATATCTCCTAGGGCATTGCCTATATTGTGCTGGGTATCTTTGCATATGAATTCCAATAGCTGGGTGATAGAGATTGATATATAATATGCAGGTTTAAAGTGCTTCATGAATTTAGTTAAAAGAGTTGGCAGGCAGGGTAATATTTGGATGCCATGTTATGAAATAGGGTTATATATTATTGCTGATTGATGAGCGCTCACATATCATCCCTTGGTAACTGTGGGAGTGTTTATCTTTGACTGGAAAAAGGAAGTATTTGAGTCTTGAAACTAAATATAGTGGAAATTTAAATAGTGTTCAGATATTGCTTGGGACGTGAAGGTATTTCTGAGTGGTTGGAAAGGAAAGTGTAATACTGTAGTTGCTGATGTTTATATATATTTGATGCTGGGTGTGTGGCCAAGTGCCATTTTGTTGGAATATCATATGCTCTAGCTGCTGCTTGTACCTGTACATTGTTACTGCTTGTAATAGGCTTCAAGACAGTGACATTGCAGTCATATCAACACACAACTTGGATGTAATTAAGGTCGGATTTATTTATGAAATGCACTCTAATGCTATGCTTCAGTTTATTATTGCTAAGTATTTGTTTCAGTGGTTGTGTTTGGTTCAATACTTTCAATACTTTACATGCTGAGTGTAAGTACTGTCATAAATTATCTCTGCAATATATGTCAGTACAAACCAGAAACTGAATGGTCAGCAAGTAAGGAAACTGATTGACAAAATACTTAGAGTGGAAAGTCAAAAAATTTGGTTCAAAACGGGGTAGGACACTTCACTGCAAATATAGAAAAACCTTGTGAGATGGGCACTTTCGAGTCTTGTGCTCAACCTCAGAAATAAAAAAGAAAGGCCAAATTTATTTTTGTGCAAAACCCCAAAAGATAAAATTATACAGTGTGCGTAAGTAGTAAGCTTGTTCGTTATTTTAGGTTTGAGGAGTAGTTTAGATCTCAAGGAACTTCCCTTGCTATTTTAAAGAGGAATTTTCCTTACACACTGTTCCTTTTTAAGTTGTCCTGGAAAGAACAAATTAAAATACTAACAGATCCTTGCAAACATTTAGAATCATAGCCGTTGCCACATTGCTTGCTTTTTTGTGTGAAGTAGAAGATGAGCCTTGGAAGTGAGGAAGATGCACATTTCTCGAAGGCTCACTCTGGAGTTTTTCAATCAAGTTTTTTCTGCAATGTATGCTAAAGGAAGCACCATTGAAAAAGACATGAGGAATTGTCCCAACTGATGTACTTTTGGGCAGGTTACGAGGTAATTTAATTTGTTTAATAAGATTGCTTGACTAGTGATGATAAATGTTCTTTGCATATGAACTTTTTTAGCATGATAGTTATATATCTCTACTTTTTTATAAGCTATTTTATTTTCACATTTTTTTTTCAGTTATTTTTGGGATGTTTATAAACCATGGCACTCATATGGGATATTAATTATTATGTATATGTTTTACTTGCCTATTTCATGTGTTATTTTGGTCATTTATGGGGATTGTGTTTTTTCTTGTCATCTGATATATTAACTTTAGTTGCCTTATAGACTGTCAGATATATACTTTATTCTATGCTTTATTTTTTAATATTTATTATTTTTATTCTCCTGTTGTTTTTCTTGTGGATGACCATTATTTAAACATGTAGAAACTTTGGTTTCCAGATATTGAATAGACCAGTACATATATATTTGGATGGCGTTCACGTTAATAGCTATGAATTATTCTCTATTATGTTTTCTTTTTAAAGTTTTTGGTTGTGCTTAGTCAACATAATTAATTGATGTTTTGTTTACTTTGACAGGTTCTTCTTAGCTTGGCAGATCACGAGTTAGATATTCTTGACAAGTTTGAAGATGTTGATTATAAAAGGACACTAGAGGAAGTTATAGTGTTGGTAAGTTATGTGGGTTTTAAAATAATTTGCTTAGAATATTTTTTGTCCTAGGGAGGCCATTTAAGTGAAGTAGATTGTGATACTTGTGTAAGTCCCAAATTAGTGCCTTTTTATCAAATCTTCGAAAGAACTAGAAGTATATTTATTTGTTAATGATTGGGGTTGATAATTATGTTGTGGTGATTATTAGTCCATCATCTTTTAATTGGAAACAAGAAATTTTGTATTATAAATTATAGCAAAGAAACCATATACAAAGTTTGATCCATTTTTTGTGATAAGCACAAGCTCTGAACCCAATCTATACCATATTTATAAAACCATTCAACCTAACCTATCATAGTTTCTAACATAAAAACTGAAAAATCATCAATTATACTATAGAGCCAATGCAAGTATCCACTAAAATCCTACACAATAGATCATAATATAGGTTCATAATTGAGTTACCATTTAGCAGGTAAAATAATTGAAGATATGAATCTCATATATCCAAAATGAAAAGTACTATTAGACCAATGGGAATTTCCCATTTGAAGCAAAATAAAAATTAAAGATAACTTAAAACAACATATATAGAAATGATGTTTACATTCAAAGCAACGGAGATCATGATTCTGTCACTGCTGCCAGCAGAAAGTCCCCTCTTCATTCAGTTCTTCAGTGAGCTAGTAAATGCTCACATACTAAACCTCTAGGAGTCACCTCTTAGAGAATTTCCTGTAGCTCCCATTGATGCTATTTGTGTTGGAAAATCCTTCATGAACATTGATTATCTCAGTAATCAAACATTGGTTGATGAGGTATTCCATTTTTTCACATGAACGATCTCATGAGATTATTGATGGTATGATGAAAGAATAAGTATCCGGTAGAATACTGAGAGAGGGGGGGGGGGGGGGGTGGGGTGAATCAGTATACTGAAAAAGTGATACAAACTTCCCAATCTCAAATTGAAACTCACAAAGTAAACTTTCACTATCAAGATCAATACTCAACATCAACCGGTTAACTGTTATAAGTATAACAACTTAACAATAAACAACTTCAATCTTGTAAACATCAAAATGCTTGATCATACATCAACATACTTCATCTCTCAATGCTTCTAGTTATCATGCCTTATCATAAGTTAATCAAATTAACAAATCAGATCATAACCACAAAAACATTCACCACTTGACACAAATGTTTATATGTGGAAAACCCAAATAGGTAAAAACCATGGTGAGATGAGACTCACAAGGATAGCTATCTGAGAACTTTTGAAGTTCGCCCTGTTAGGAGCCAAGCCTGTTAAAGCTTTTACAATAAGTCCTGTTAAGAACTGATTCTGTTAGGAATCACCCGGTTAGGGGATTTACAAAATGCCTTGATGAAAAGCAAAATACCATATTAGGAGTAACCTCGGTAGAGGGTTTGAGAATCCAAGCTAATGGACCACCTTGTTAGAGGATTTAATAAGTAACCAAGCTTGTTAGAGCTTACCCAGTTAGGGGATTTCAATTTTGCTGTAATTGTTAGAAAACAACAGGTTTTCTTGATTTGTCTGAATAGCACTACATTTGCTTGATCAGATCTTTTTAAGCTTCAATCTGCTTTCACTCAAACTGCAAATCCATTCTCTGATTAGGCAACCACACACTCAACTGGTTTTCAGCCAACACTATGCCAACACTCTTACAAACAACTTCATCGACCTTAAATTCAAATCAATTAGGTTGGTAACACAACAAAAACCTAATTCTCTCATAGAGATTACAAACAAGTCGGTTCAATCTTGACCGTTAGAAATCATAACAATCTCTTCACATTCTTCAAGAAAATTCCAATTGCTCCATGATCATCGCTTCATTGGACTTTGTAACTCATCATGCACTATGCATTAGATGCAATCCACTTTGCTCATTCCCTAGACAATCAAACAAACGAACAAACGCGCCAAAACAATTTGAACTAATCCTCATTCAATGATCACAGGTGTCTCCATCATTACCGCTCATCATTAGATCTTAAACCAACAAACTTGATCGGTTAGGGTTTAACAAAAAACAACTGGTAGTGTTTACCGGTTACATTGTATAGAAAATGATTAACCTTATACACCGGTTTACTGGTTCAACTCACAAACTTAACATACTGGTTTACAACATCTTCCACAAAGCTCTTCCTGCCGGTTACAAGACAATTTCAATAACAACAATAATAGCAATATCATAAATACCATTACCGGTTCAATTGACATCAATGACAACATATCATATCATTAATGCAATCTTCATGCAAATGCCAACAATCTCCCCCTTTGACATTGATGGCAATACAAATATCAATGCCTCTGATTGCTGCTGTGATTGGTGAATAGGAATCTTGGTTTACATTACCAAGTATTCACCATGCTCTGTCTGTCTTCAGCCTGTCGCTGGTTTCCCTTTGCCAGTCACATAATTCTTCTCCTCAATCACATAATTCTTCTCCCCCTTTGACAACAATGCCAAATTGAAAGTAAAACATGTAATTCTTCTCTCATTGTGCATCAACAACATACTGCAACTTGATGCTCCCCCTGTGGAATACATCCACTTCTTCATCAATCCATGTAAAATTGTACAAGTAATCTAGGGACTGATGCAATTAGCATCATGCTCAACTAACTTCATGAAGAGGGACAACCCCCAACTGACTTCTAAGATACTCAAAAGTTGTCTTAGGTAGAGGTTTGGTAAAGATATCTGCAAGCTGCTCCTGGGTAGAAACATGCTCTAAGATAACATCTTTACTTTGAAATTTTTCTCACAAGAAGTGATACTTCAATTCAATGTGCTTGGTGCGAGCGTGCAAAACATGATTCTTAGAAATATTAATGGTGCTTGTATTATCACTTAAAATCTTTATAGGTTCTGAGATCTTCATCTTAAAACCTTCCAAAATGTGCCTCATCCAAATAGCTTGTGTGCAATTCATATAAGCTACAACATACTCAGCTTCAGCAGTAGATTGTGAAGTACAACTCTGCTTCTACTACTCCATGAAACTAGCCTTCCTCCTAGAAAAAATGCTCCATCGGTAGTACTTTTCTGGTCATCAATATTTCCTGCCTTCAAATCAAAGTTTCCTCCATATGGATACCATAATCCATAGTCAACTTTACCTTTCAGATATCTAAAAATTCTCTTTATCGCTATCAAGTGTGCTTCCTTTGGATTCTTCTGAAATCTAGCAAATATACCAACCACATGGGCAATATCCGGTCTGCTGTGAACAACATAGTGTAATTTGCCAATCATTGATTTGTATTCCTTTTCATCAATAGACTTAGATTCATTCTCGTTGGACAACTTACAACCTGTAACCATTGGTGTTCCAACTAGTTTACAGTCACTCATGCTAAAAGTCTTCAAAACCTCTTTCACATACTTAGATTGAGTAATGAAAATACCATTCTTCATTTGCTGTATTAGCAAGCCTATGAAATTTTTTATTTCCCCCACTATAGACATTTCAAATTCAATCTTCATTTCATCTGCAAAACTATTGCTCATGACATCATTGCCTCCAAAAATAATATCATCAACAAATACTTCACTGACCAGTATTTCATCTCTCTCAGACTTGAGATAAATATTACTATCATCACCGGTTCTTCCAAAGCCTATCTTCGTCAGATGTATATGAAGTCGTTCATACCATGCTCTGGGTGCCTGCTTTAATCCATACAAAGCTTTATGCAATTTGCATACCATGTCTTTCTCATTAGTCAATGCATAACCATCAGGTTGCTCTATGTATACCTCTTCTTCCAATATCCCATTAAAAAATGCAGACTTAACATCCATTTGGTATACCTTGAACTTCTTATGGGCTGCAAATGCAAGTAAAGTTCTGACACCTTCCAGTCTTGCTACTGGTGCAAAAGTTTCGCCGTAATCTTCACCTTCTTCTTGAGCATAACCCTTGCAGACTAATCTTGCCTTGTTGCGAACTACAACACCATCTTCATTTAACTTGTTTCTAAATACCCATTTAGTAGCTATAACATTCTTGTTTACCGATCAGGGTAGCAGGGTCCAAGTGCTGTTCTTCTTAATCTGATCCAATTCCTCCTCCATAGCTTTAACCCAATGATGATCACCAAATGCCTCCTTAGCACTTCTAGGTTCAATGGTGGAGATCATGCAAGAGTTCTCTCTTATTTTCCTTCTAGTTAGTACTCCAACATCCTTATCCCCAATAATATGCTTAGGACTGTGGTTCAGTCTCACATACATAGGAATAATATGATCATTCTCTTCAGGTTTAGCGTCTTCATTATCATCTTCTTCTGAATTTATTTGTTCCGGTTGAACAAGTACATCAGGATTTGCTTTACCGGTTTCTGATTTAACAATTTCAGGTTCCAAAAGCAAAATGCAAGGATCTTCATCCTTTTTCTCTGAACTTGTTCCTTTTGAGACTTCGGGACATTCATCTACACGAACATCAACACTCTCAACAATTCTCTGTGTTCGGTTGTTGAAGCATTTATAGGCCTTACTCTTGGTGGAATAGCCAAGAAATATGCCTTCATCACTCTTAGCTTGAAACTTGCTAATTTAATCACCTCTTTTAATAAAACATTTGCTACCAAATATTTTAAAATAACTAAAATCAGGTGATCTTCCATACCAATATTCATAAGGGGTCTTGTCCTTACCTCTTTTCATCAGAACTCGGTTCATTGTGTAGACTGTTGTACTTACAGCTTCTTTCCAAAATGTTTTCGCTACATTTCCTTGTATCAACATTGTCCTAGCAGCTTCAACCACTGATCGGTTGTTCCTCTCTGCTATACCATTCTGCTGTAGTGTCCTTGGTGCAGAAAGCTGTCGCTTGATACCATTCTCATCATAGTACTTAGTGAATTCCTCAGAAGTAAATTCACTGCCTGGATCTGTTCTCAAACATTTTATCTTTTTGCCACTCTGTTTCTTAGCTAAGGCCCTGAATGCCTTGAATTTACCAAAAGCTTCACTCTTATTCTTCAAGAATGTGACCCACATCATCCTTGAACAATCATCAGTGAAGATCATGAAATATCTATCACCTTGAATGCTTCTTGTTCTTATTGGTCCACATAGATCTGTATGAACCAAATCTAACAAGTGCTCTGCTGAGAAGGACTTGCTCTTGAAAGTTGAAGAAGTCATCTTTCCTAACTTACATTCTTTACAAAGAGTATTAACCGGTTTGTCTAGCTGAGGCAGACCTCTTACTGTCTTGGACTTGCTCACTTTAACAATGTTATCAAAGTTTATATGACAAAATCTCCTATGCCAAAGCTAGCTATCATCTATCTTTGCAATCAAACAGTTGCTAACTTTAGGATTAAGATGAAATAGATTACCTCTGGTTTGTTTCCCGGTTGCAATCAATTCACCTTTGTTGTCAAAGATTTTGCACATACCATTTTTAAACTCCAGTGGGTATCCTTTGTCATTAAGTTGTGCCACACTCAAAAGATTGTGCTTTAGGCCTTCAACCTAATAGACATCGTTAGCACTGCTCTTCCCATTAAGAGAAATAACTCCCTTACCTTTAACCATATAGGGTGAGTCATTGCCAAATCTGACAACACCGCCATCAAATTCCTTCAAGGAAAGAAATTTGCTCCGATCACCGGTCATGTGATGTGAACAACCACTATCAATGATCCAATCATCAGAGTTGTCCATCCTGGACACTAGTGCCTTCTGATCTGATATCTCTTCCTTAATAGCTACAGACACAATATCTTCACTAGCATCATCATTAGATTCTTCATCAGTAATACCACTGTCAATAGCAATAAGACAATCTCTCTTGCCTTTGCCCTTATACTTCTTGAATTTGTCTCTCTTGTATTCATCTTCACCATTAGGACAATTAGCTGCTATATGACCAATCTTGTTGCATGCAAAAGATTTTAAAGGTAGGTTACCTCTATATTTCCCAGTACCTCTAGGTAGTCGTTTTGCCAACAATGCTTCAAGTTCCACTAAGCTGTCTTCATCATCAACATCTATGCTGGATCTAGATTCATAACCATGACAAGTATCTCTACTTTTTCTCATAGATGGGTTAGAGACAGAAGCTCTAAATGCTGATTTTGATTTCTGTACACTGCCATCATAGCCATTTAATTCAAAAGCAGTAAGTTTGCCAATGATAGCATCAAGAGTTACCTTAGTTTTGTCAATGGACTTCAACTCCTGAATAGCTGCAACTCGGATAGCATAGACCGGTAGCAGGGTTCTCAGTACCTTATTGATCACTGTGGCATCTTCCACTTTCCCTCGTGCACTCTTTATTTCACCAACTATCTCTTTTATCCTTTGACCATACTGCTGGATATTCTCACCTTCAGACATTCTCATGTCATCAAACTTTCCTCTTAAACTCTCTTCTTTAGCAATCTTAACATGTTCATCACCGCTATAAATCTCTTCAAGTTTTTTCCATACTTCATATGCAGTTTCAAGACCATGAACATCTACATATTCAACATCAGATAGGGAACTGATAATAGCCTCCAATGCTTGATGATTTTCTTGTTGTTCTTTCTTTTGATTGTGAGTCAGAGTTCCAATAGGTGTTACATACAGAGTTTCTACATGATCCCAATACTGACTTCCCAGACTCTTAATGTAAATCTTCATTCTGTCGCTCCATATCCTATAGTTATCTTTGTTGAACTTCGGACCTTCTTTCTTCATCATGATCTACAAGATCTTTTCCTCAAGCTGTTAGGCTTTTAGGTTAAAGAGGACCTGAGACGCTCTGATACCAATTGATGGTATGATGAAAGAATACGTATTCGGTAGAATACTGTGAGAGGGGTGAATCAGTATTCTGAAAAACTGATACAAACTTCCCAATCTCAAATTCAAACTCACAAAGTAAACTTTCACTATCAAGATCAATACTCAACATCAACCGGTTAACTGTTATAACAACTTAACAGTAAACAACTTCAATCTTGCAAACATCAAAATGCTTAATCATATATCAACATACTTCATCTCTCAATGCTTCTAGTTATCATGCCTTATCATAAGTTAATCAAATCAACAAATAAGATCATAACTACAAAAACATTCACCACTTGACACAAATGTTTATACGTGGAAAACCCAAATAGGTAAAAACCACGGTGAGATGAGACTCACAAGGACAGCTATCTGAACTCTTCTGAAGTTCACCTTGTTAGGAGCCAAGCCTGTTAAAGCTTTTACAATAAGTCCTGTTAAGAACTGATTCTGTAAGGAATCACCCGGTTAGGGGATGTAGTATCCCAGATATTTTTGTTTTGTTTTTAGGACCAATAATAATCATCAACCAACAAATAACCCGTTAAGGTTAGAAAAGATAACTCAAAGCTTGCTGAAAATTGCAACCCTTCCACTTTCTGATCACCAAGTGCCCAATATGGGAAGGTGAGAGCATACGGTGAATAGGGGATCGTTAGTCTGCTGAAAAGATAAAGTGAATATAATGCTGGGCGACAAGCCAACCCCTTTCGCTTATCCAGCGGGAAAGCAAGAGACTTGGCGGTGAACCAGCCAAGAGAAACATACAAAGACACAAATCACTCGATCGCAATATTTTAGCGGGAGGATTGAAATTACAAACAAACTCAACTCGACCGCTTATGTAGCGGGAGGACCATTACAATCAATCATCACTCGACCGCTTATGCAGCGGGAGGATTGAATTACAATTTAATTGAAATAGGCAGCAAGACAGCCTCTTCCTCTTTTCAGCGGGATGAGAGTTTACAAGCCAGAATTGGTTAGTAGTACTACTACTTAACTTTACAATAATAAAGAGAGTGAGAGAAGAAGAGTAATGTTGAACATCCAAATAATAAGCATGAAATTTTGCTAACATCAAAATCTGCACGCTGGAAATGCAAAAACAACAGCCTGTGGATTCACTAAAACACTCATAACTCTCTCATTACTCACCCAATTCACCCCAAATCAGTTCTAAACCAATGCTACACCAGCCACAATGAAAACAAACCCAAAGGAAGCTATCAAAACACACATTTCTTTTGCACGCATCCCAATGCACTCACTAAACCCAACGCCTAACTAGGGAATTTCGATTTGCATTATAAAATTCCACACTCAACATAAGGTGCTAAAAACTTACAAGATGCATCGCCAGTGGTAGGAAAGATGGATGAGTCGGTACCCAAAATGATGGAATCACCTGGCCAAGAGGTATGAGCAAAATATAGTTTCAGCAACTCCTCGACCAGCAACCAGAAAACACTCCAATCCCACATAAAACACTCCACAATCTGCAACTCACTCACCAACAACATTGGAAATACAAGGACACAGCTAGGTACTATCTTGCAAGTACGAAACTGAGACTTAGCTAGGAAGCCACACTTCGAAGCTCAGATTTTTCAATCGCCAATCCGGCAGCATAATGATGCAATTTCATAAGATAATCAAAATGGGAGCCCAAGGCTCTTATTTATAACCTCTAACACCACCAAATCCAAATGCAAATGCTCACAAATGCGCCCAAATTCCACTTTCCCATTTGCATTTCATTTACCAAGTGGACCCAAGGATGGTGCCCATACCATAAGTCAAAAATCATGCCAAGTAAGAACAAGACCACGATTTTGACTTAGCAAATATTTTTGGTGAATAAAATAATATCTCCCATTATAAAAATGGCATCCCTTTTTAGACATAATAAGCTGTCTAGCACTTAGGAGACATTATGCACAATTTCCATAGTCATTAATCAGTAGTAAAAATAATCAAATTAATTAAATATTAAACCTTAGGATAAGGAAATAATATTTAATTATATCAATTATGACTCAAATATTGATTATTGCCAAAACCAGGATGAAGCTGAGCAAGGAAGACCACTGAACTGCTGCAGAATCAGGACCCTGTCCACTACCAAAAATAGAAATACGCATATTGCCACTTACTAAAAATAGTAAGTCATGAACTACTGCTCCAAAAATCATGATCTTCTCACCTAGTGACGGAGCATGGAGAGCTTAGTAGGACAATATCACCAAAACGGCCAACCCCCGACTTACTAAAAATAGCAAGTTCTCGCTTCATCAATATTTGACCCTCATTCTTCATTCCACATAGCCTACGGGTCTCAGGAATAGGCCAATGGACCACTGGAAGGACATCAACGATAAGGGGACATTACAAGGGATTTACAAAATGCCTTGATGAAAAGCAAAATACCCTGTTAGGAGTAATCTCGGTAGAGGGTTTGAGAATCCAAGCTAATGGACCACCTTGTTAGAGGATTTAATAAGTAACCAAGCTTGTTAGAGCTTACTCGGTTAGGGGATTTCAATTCTGCTATAATTGTTAGAAAACAACAGCTTTTCTTGATCTGTCTGAATAGCACTACATTACAAGGGATTTACAAAATGACTTGATGGAAAGCAAAATACCTTGTTAGGAGTAATCTTGGTAGAGGGTTTGAGAATCCAAGCTAATGGACCACCTTGTTAGAGGATTTAATAAGTAACCAAGCTTGTTAGAGCTTACCCAGTTAGGGGATTTCAATTCTGCTATAATTGTTAGAAAACAACAGGTTTTCTTGATCTGTCTGAATAGCAATACATTTGCTTGATCAGATCCTTTTAAGCTTCAATCTTACTTTCACTCAAACTGCAGATCCATTCTCTGGTTTGGCAACCACACACTCAACTGGTTTTCAGCCAACACTTTGCCAACATTCTTACAAACAACTTCATCGACCTTAAATACAAATCGATTAGGTCGGTAACACAACAAAAACCTAATTCTCTCATAGAGATTACAAACAAGTCGGTTCAATCTTGACCATTAGAAATCATAACAATCTCTTCACATTCTTCAAGAAAATTTCAACCGCTCCATGATCACTGCTTCATTGGACTTTGTAACTCATCACGCGCTATGCATTAGATGCAATCCACTTTGCTCATTCCCTAGACAATCAAACAAACGCGCCAAAACAATTTGAACTAATCCTCATTCAATGATCACATGTGTTTCCATCGTTACTGCTCATCAGTAGATCTTAAACCAACAAACTTGATCGGTTGGGGTTTAACAAAAAACAACTGGTAGGGTTTACTGGTTACATTGCATAGAAAATGTTTAACCTTATACACCGGTTCAACATACAAACTTAACATACCGGTTTACAACATCTTCCACAAAGCTCTTCCTGCCGGTTACAAGAAAATATCAATAACAACAACAATATCAGCAATATCACAAATACCATTACCGGTTCAATTGACATCAATGACAGCATATCATATCATTAATGCAATCTTCATGCAAATGCCAACAACATGATCTTCCAAAGTGCCCACAAGGGAGAAATTCTTAATACTAGCAGGCACTAAAAAGCTGGATGTAACTGCTTAGCAGACGAGGATCAAGCACACTGTGGTAAACACTTTATGAACTGGACAATAGCGTTGATCAAAAGAATAATGCTTGTGAGAACAAACATGTTTATTGTCAGACATTCCTTGATTCATCAATCCCAATTGCATGTCACCTCCCCACCTTTTCCATAGTGTCTTAAAACTCTTGATTGTGATGTCCTTGGTGCTAAAGTGTCGTTCCTTAATAATTGTGATGGACCTCCCAAAGCTCAAAAATCCGAGAAAACCCATTGGTTTCTATGAACCCAATACCACAAAAATGCCCTCAAATTGCCATTTCAACAATGGTTTAGGGGTTTTTGGCCTAGCCTCTCTCAGTTGCATACTTGGGGTTGGATCTCAAAACATTGAGAACCTTTGATTACTGGTAAAGTTCATATTTACCCCATGGCTGAAGGGTTTTTAATTGCAAAGTTTGAGAATGCTTAGGATAGAAATAAAATTCTTATGTGATCATTATTTTAGTTGGGAGGACAGATTTTTATTGATGATTAAACCTTGGCACTTTGATTTCAACCCTTCTTTTGAAACGTTTAACAAGATCCCGATTTGGGTTTGGCTTCATAATCTCCCCCTTCATTTATGGGTTGTTAAACGTTTAACAAGATTTTTTGATGGTGGATGATGAATCATTTGATATTTTTCACTCCACCTTTGCCCGCATTCTGGTTGAAATGGATGTTTCTAAAGGGCTGCCTGTTGAGATATTACTCAAATCTTCTAAGGGTTGTTGGGTTCAATCTTAAGTTTATAAATACTCGTGAGTGAAGGTACTATGTTGCTGGAAAGCATTCTCGATCCATGTCTTAATGGTTTGAGCTATTATCCATGTTTCTTCCGCCCCTTCAACTGTTTCTTTGGAAGTA
The DNA here is from genome assembly GCF_030272615.1 of Cryptomeria japonica. Lineage (NCBI taxonomy): Eukaryota > Viridiplantae > Streptophyta > Pinopsida > Cupressales > Cupressaceae > Cryptomeria > Cryptomeria japonica. The sequence goes on from NC_081406.1 coordinate 196,363,346, forward strand.
TTTGAAGTGGAGGAGGTGCATCTTCCTCTTGTTTGGATGACGTGCGATGGATGTAATCTATCAATTGCTTGTTTTCTTCTTTCAATTGCCTCTTCTTTTTGACTTCGATCTCCAATTGCTCTTCCATGCTAGAGGCTGATCCTCTAAATTCTTCAACAACATGAGTGCGAGTGATAGGACCGATGTCTATCTCCCTTATGTCATAATCTTCTGCAGTGATTTGATCCCTAGGCTTATTGTATTTGGGAACAACTACCTGCGCTTTTCGTGAGCCAGATGCATCTTTCACAATTTTGGAATACTTCTTAGGCTTCTTTTCTTTGTTCTGCTCCGCTCTTGCAAGCAAAGTATCCAAATCTCTCACCTCATCTACTATCGTCACCGGTTTCTTCTTCATTCTTTCTTTCAGCCATTCAGGTGTTTGAATCATCCAACTCTTCTAAATTGGATTGTTGCTGATTGCTATTGGGGGCCATGAATGTGTCTTGATGGTGTCCTTGATTTTGATCCTCAACATCCATGTCTTGTACCTCTTTGTTGGTATTGATTTGCTGATCATAGACATGTTCTTCATCATGAGGTGGTGAATTAACCTCTATCTCCTCTTGCTGATTGGTGTAATTAGGTTCATTGACACTCCTCCTATCTTGTGTATTATGACAACTCCTTCATCTTCTTGCGATATGTTCTTCCCTTTCATTGCTGCATTCATATCTACAAAGATGTTCACTTCTCTTTCAGAAGGAGTATTAGTGGTAGATGGAGTCCTTGTTGATTTTTGCTTCTTTTGCTGAGTTGCATTATCATCCATCCTTTTCCTCTTATTTGCTCGGGCTTGCGAACTTTCATGGATATCTTGTTGATTGCTCTCTCCTTGTGTGTGTGTTTCATTTCCCGCATTTTCATCTTCGGACTCCTCTGATTCTTCATATTGATAGGAAGATGATTCTTCATTGTCCATTCGGTCATATGTCAAAGTGATGCCATTTGCTCTCAACTTATCTGATTGATACAATATCCATTTCTTGGTGTTGTCTTACACTATTTGATTTACAACTTCTAATTGAGTCACCTCAGGAGCATACTGTTGTGAGGTATTCACACATCGCCCCATTGCAAATGGGGACCCCCCACTTTTTTTCGCTTTCTAGGTTAGTCTTCTTAGCTTAGTTGTTAGTTGTTGTCGAGTCTTTGCTATTAGCCTTTCATTTGTAAGACATGTAGTTGCTCGAAAGCTGGCGAAGTCTCTCTCTTTGAGATAAAGTGAGGTTCAACACTCCCTTTGCCCAACCAAGACATAATCCTTTCCACTTCTCCTAGTCCTGTTTGTGGGCGCCCAAACCCGATCACTCCTATTTCCTTAACCTACCTGTTGTGCCTTGCACACACTCCCCGTCGTTGACAGGGTCCCCCCTTTTTTTTTGGTTTTCCGTCTCGTCCTCGCTCAGGTCCTGAGTAGGAGGCCTGATAATTCGTGGAGGGAAGATGTAGCAGCTAAGAAACTTTTGAATGATGAGAGGATGACTAGCCTAAGTTCTAGGTACTGGGGTGTTTACATCTTGGAAATGAGAAGCAAAATTTTGCATCTAAGTCAAATGACCAAGCCATCAAGGGGGTATTGAAAATTCAAAGTTTGCGAACTGATTTTGAAGCCGAGTTGAAAATGTTTTTAAGACCTCTTGAGAGCCAAAATCGGCCCCTAAGGCAAAAATGCGAATTCAAAATCTCCAAGGCCCAAAACGTTACAACGTAAAAGTTCAGAATCGGCTTCCTAAACCAAAATGCATTCAAAAGTTTGAAAATCGTCTTAGTAGGCCGAAATGTGACAAACAAAGCAAAGGTAAAAAGGCTCACAAAATTGCCTCCTAAACCGAAATTTATTAAGCTCAAAATTCAGCGTACTAGCCCGAAATGCTAGGAAGAACTCAAAATTCAGCCTCCTAGGCCGAAATGCAAGGATAAGTTCAAAATTCGGGCCGTGAAGCCCAGTGTTTGGACCTGGCGAGTAGTAATGACTTCTACTCGCCAGGAAAACTCTTAGCAAAAAACAACAGAAAACGGCAAAAAATACATGCATTTTTTGTTTTTCGATATGGTTTTGGGCTGAGAAGGGGGAAACTCACTTGGAAGGGCCATGCTGAGAGCCCACTATGCCCTCAAGTAATCGTCAAGTTTTTTGGTCTGTCCGTCAGGATTCATATATGGAATATAACTTCTTTCTTATACTTTAAGTTATATTCCATATATACTGTCAGGATGTTTGAGAGTGGTTTCGGACCTCCAAGAGTTATAATGCAAAATCTAGTTTTTGGAGGATTCTTCAATTTTCTAGACTTAATCAAATTTCAGGATCCTTCGGCGATGCCTCTTGACCCCAACTTGGGGGCGCTGCCCCCAAATCCCCATCGAAAAATATAGGGGGAAACTGCGCTGATGGAAGTAGGGAAAATTTAACCTCCGAGTCTGATTAGGCTCCATACAACAACATAATTAGCATTGAAGAAATCCTGGTATTATACATTTTAGAGTTGAAAGTTTGAAACTATGAGTATGAATGATGAAATTTCAAATATGATGAAAGTTTGAAAGTAGTTTTAGCTAGAGTTGGGAAGAGGAAGTTATATTTACTTTTGGTTTTACAAAAACTATTTACTATTTTGCTTCCAGCCATCAGCATTTCTCATGAGGATGCGATTTTGTAGACACTTTGCATTTAAATATATCTAGAATCAGCTTGTTTGTTTTGTGTTATCATTTATTGACTCATTGGATGCATCTTCTCATTAAATTTTGCAAAAAAAATGCATTTTTTAATAAAATTAAGCGTGTTTTTACGTTGCCGAGTTTTTCGCCGAGTTTTTTTCTTAGGGGCTTGATGAGTCGAGCCGAGTCGCGAGTAGTTCAACTATGATTTAAAGAAAACTCACAAAATTCCCATTCAGGCCGAAATGGAGAAAAGACTTAAGTTTTAAATCACGCAAATAAAGCCCAAAGGGCCTAAAATCACTAAAGTTTGCAAAATCGCGATCTAGGCCGAAAAGTTGAAGTTCACAAAATTGCTAAGTTGCCCGAAAAAATCATAAAGAAAGAAAATCGCGCATTTTAGGATTTTTGCCCGAAAATCATATCAAAGTTTCTAAATCGCGCATTACGTCTCTGTTGGCCAAAAAGAAGTAAGAGTTAAAGTTTGCAAAAATGTAATCTAACCCGAAAATCAACTTGAATCTGCAAAATCGGCCAGTAAGCCGAAAAGGGTAGGAGAGGTGTTAACTTTAAATCTCACAAAACTTTTCCTTTACCCGAAAATCTCATTAAAACTTCAATGGCTAGAAAATCGTGCAAAATGTGCATTCAACCCAAAAATGAATGAGGAAAATTGCATTAGATGTTGAAGTCGTGAGAAGTCATCAAAGAGATAAGTTGCAAAGTTTCGGGTCAAAGGCCGAAAATCGCGTGAAAACACCCATTTACTCGAAAACTTCAGGTCTTCAAAACCTCGCGAATTGATCTAATAAGATGAAGTTTACAAATTATGCCATAAAGTCGCATGAGTAGTGAAAATCGCAAAACTCATTCAGAGAGAGTCACGTTATTTGCCAACGAGCCAAAAATAAAACCAAGAGCTTCATCGCTTCATCGCGCATTGTACTTCAATATGTGCAAAGAGAGAGATAAGTCGAATGAAGATTGTGCACTTTTCAGTAGAAATCCCAAAATTCGCCAAGCAAGGGAGCATGTAAAGAAGTTCGGCACTTTACCGGTTTGACAAAAGGTAAAATACTCGCATTTCCTTCCAGAGAGCCGAATTTATAGAAGTCAAAAACGCCTGCTAAAAAGATCACATGTTTTCTGCAAAAGAAGCCCGAAGTTGCTAAAGCGTGGTGCATACAGGGAGGAAAACTTTGAAAATCAGAGGATCAAAGCCGAGTTTTGCCTTCCAAGGGCATCCGAGATAAGCTTTTCAATATTGCCAGGTAAGTCAATAGTCTCCCCAAATCGGTTTTGTTTGTGCAAAATGGTCATGATAGTTAGCCTAGGGTTAGAATGTAAATGAAAGAGTGAAAAATTTGATGGTCATAATTTAAGAAAATATCAACATAACATGCAACAACAACGAACTGGCGAAATCGGCCTTTAGACTGAAATTTCGGACTCAAAGAAATTTTGGAAAATTCAAGTCTAAACTAAAAACACAAAACACTCTTTTCCAAATGCATTCTCGAAACAATCAGCATACAATTATCAAAACATTCAAACGCTGAGTCACAAGCTAGAACGTTTGCAACTTTCCGCCATTAACAATCAGGAGTAACATTTCGAAATCCGCTCCAAGAAGAACAATTAACCAAGCCAACTTGATTTTCAGCTTCAAATTGCATTTGGCTCCCAGACGATCAGAATTAAATTGTTTAAATGCCGTGTTTTAGCAATGTTTTCAAATTTTGATTACCTCGTTGATCGTCAATTTTAACGCTAATTTCGTCTTTTGGCTTTGCTAACTTGCTTTTTTTTGCCTTAATCTCGTCTCGTAATCTGTGTCCGATTGTGCAGGATAGATGCCTAAATCAGCGACAAAGTCCTCAAAAGCACCTGACACAACTGGAACATCTTGAATTTCCAAAGCTGACATTCCCCGCAAGGTCGAAAAAATGAAGTAGCAATACCAAGGAGGAGTCAAGTAGTCAAAGGTCTAGAGTGTGTGGGACAACATAGGAGATATGGACCTAGGACATATTGATATTCAGGATTTCAGGAACATAGTGTACTCTCCTAATGCCTATGGCAAGCCCAGACGGATGGTGGAGAGTGGCATTGCTCAGGCAGCCAGTTTCCCTCTGGCCATGCAAAATTATGAATTAGTGGTTGAGGCTGCTAAACATTATCAACCGGAAACCAGATTAGTGGTATTGAAGGGGACGGTACTAGCTGACTTCACGCCTGAAGCCCTTGGGGAAGCATTTGATATCCCGTTTCCTGATGATCCCATTGCCACAACTATCGATGAGGCTCAAGTTGTTTATGACATGAATCCTGCTAAGTGCAAATCATTGATAAACGAAGAATGGTTCAGTGAGAGAAGACCACCAAGCACTAGAATCAATAAAATGACCCCCAGAAGCGATTTTCACAATGAGTATGGTGATATGGTTACCTTACTTAGCCGGGTCATGGGACTTCCTCAATCCAATCTCTTCGAGGAATGGGTGTTCTACTTCATTGAGCAAGTCTTCGCTGGGAAGTCTAAGTTCAACTAGGCTCAGATCATCAGCGTGAATATTCATACACAGCTGGTTGAGCTTGAAGAAAAAAAGTACTTTACCATGACTTCCTACTTGGTCTACATGTTTGCTCGACACCAGCCGCTGACGAGATTAATTAAGAAAGGTGAGATTGGGAACGGGCCGAATCAGGTGAAGGTATATGACTGCTACTCTCAGTTGCATTACTATGACATTGCCCAGAGAGAAAAGAATAACATCGCATACACAATTGGTCAGTATGAGTGTGTTAATGACGCTTTTACAATGCGCCTGGTTAGATTAATGCAAGGAGGATTGCATATAAGGCTGTCAAAACAGGCTACCACCCTGATCTGAAAATACGGTGCATGGTTCATCCAGTTCCTCAGGTTCACCTACATCAGAATAGCAGGCTTTGAGGGAACACCATACGGGTTTCTGTGCTATTCATCAGACAGATTAGTCCTCATGGAGGTAGCAAGGCAGGCACACCCAGCAGGTAGCTTACTCAGAGACAAAAAGCAATTGGGGTTCACCTTCCCCATTATTTTGGGTAATCTTGATGCGCACTACAAGAATTCGATGCAAGCTGAAGAATCATTTGCTGAATTGGCATCCTATTGCTTACAAAAGCATTTCCCTAGGAAATGCTTTGACCATGAGGGATTGGGAAAGAAGGCCTATGACAAGCATTACAGGGCTAAGGCATCAATAGAGGACTATTGGAGCAATTGTTCCGATAACTTTGAGGTCCGTCGGTGAGAATATTCCAGGTTGAGTGTTCAGCAAATGCAGCTTTATGAGTACCGCCAAGTCCCAGATCAAGTAACAGACTATGGAAACTGCTTGCAAGTTCGGGAATTTGAAGTAGTCAAGGACCTCCCGCCAGCCATTGATTGGACTCAGGACCCAATTACAAATTTTGAAGCAATCATGGAAGGTCCAAGAAGGTACACAGATAACTGGTTATCCCAACAAATTGAGAGGCTGACCCATGAAGGAACCCAATTCACATACAATTTGATGGGTAGTCTCGATTCCCAGTCTTCAGAGGACACAGGAACCTCAAGTGCGCCAAAGGAAGAGGTTGAGAAACCTGAAAAGAAGAGAAAGAAAGCAAGGGCCAATAGGGGGACTCGAACATCGAAAAGAACAAGAAGAGAAAAGATCCCAATTAGGAGGCGAGAGGTTACTTCCTCATCCAAGGACCCCAGTTCAGAGGATGATGTGGTTTAACTTGATTACATACCCACTCCACCTTCACAAAATGATCTTGTTGCATTTGAGGCAAATGATCCTCAAAAACAAAATGAGCAAGAAGCGGAGGTGAGGATCATTGGTTTGGATGGACCTGGAAATCAGGTCGAGGAGGGAGAGATTGCACCATAGATGGCACACTCGCCGAAAACTCGGCGAGTGACAAAAACTCGCCGAGTTTTTGGACCTGGCGAGTAGTAATGACTTCTACTCGCCAGGAAAACTCGCCGAGTTTTTGCCAAAAACTCGTCGAGTTTTTGGCGAGTTTTTGTCAAAAACTCGGCGAGTTTTAAAGAAAAACTCGCCTAGGTTAGCATAACAGCAGAAAACGGCCAAAAATACATGCATTATTTGTTTTTCTATATGGTTTTGGGCTGAGAAGGGGGAAACTCACTTGGAAGGGCCACGCTGAGAGCCCACTATGCCCTCAAGTAATCACCGAGTTTTTTGGTCTATCCGTCAGGATTCATATATGGAATATAACATTTAAGTATAAGTTATTATACTTTAAGTTATATTCCATATATACTGTCAGGATGTTTGAGAGTGGTTTCGGACCTCCAGGAGTTATAATGCAAAATCTAGTTTTTGGAGGATTCTTCAATTTTCCAGACTTAGTCAAATTTCAGGATCCTTCGGTGATGCCCCTTGACCCCAACTTGGGGCCCTGCCCCCAAACCCCCGTCAAAAAATATAGGGGGAAATTGCGTTGATGGAAGTAGGGAAAATTTAACCTCCGAGTTTGATTAGGCTCCATATAACAACATAATTAGCATTGAAGAAATCCTGGTATTATACATTTTAGAGTTGAAAGTTTGAAACTATGAGTATGAATGATGAAAGTTTGAAACTATGAGTATGTATGATGAAATTTCAAATATGATGAAAGTTTGAAAGTAGTTTTAGCTAGAGCTGGGAAGAGGAAGTTGTATTTACTTTTGGTTTTACAAAAACTATTTACTATTTTGCTTCCAGCCATCAGCATTTCTCATGAGGATGCAATTTTGTAGACACTTTGCATTTAAATATATCTAGAATCAGCTTGTTTCTTTTGTGTTATCATTTATTGACTCATTGGATGCATCTTCTCATTAAATTTTGCAAAAAAAATGCATTTTTTATTAAAATTAAGCGTGTTTTTACGTTGCCGAGTTTTTCGCCGAGTTTTTCCGAGTTTTTCCCGAGTTTTCGGCGAGTTTTTTTTTCAGGGGCTTGGCGAGTCGAGCGAGTCGCGAGTAGTTCAACTATGGATTGCACCTTATCAAGGGATTGATAAACAAGAGTTCACGCAAGAGAGACGACATGAGTTGCAGCAGGAAAGCGGCAACAAAGATATCACCACGGTTGAGGGAGAACAGAAAGAAGATGGAACTCAAGAACCCACCAGGACTGAAGAGTAGCCATTACTAGAGGATACCTAGCTGTTGCTCAGTGAGGTGGGGGAGAACGCAGCCATGAGTAAAGGATTGGATATTGTACCCATTCCTCCTATTCCCGATCAGTTATGGATAAGTAGTGAGTCAGTTGAGGCCTCCAAAGAACAGTGAGAATCTATCAATTACATCTGAACAGACCATCCCTTAGGACTGGTTGTTTGCCCTCTTAGGTGAATAACTTAGAACATAAAGCACGTAATGCAGAATGATAACGCCATAGATATCAGACAAGTATAAGAGATGTTATTCCATTCATAATTGTCCTTCCCGTTACAAGTTACATTTGGAAGGATATAAAGATACCGAGGGGGTACGAGCGCCAACCGTCGCACCGCAACGACCACCCCTCAGTTGCCAACTAACCAAAACAATTACACATAATTAACTAGTCTTATGTTTGTGTACAATAATGCCGCTAACATCATCCCCCCCAAAAGAAATGAAGTCGTCTCTGGACGACTTAATACAAAATAGAGATGACATTAAACAGAACTGCTGACGCTAGTCGAGCTCGGAACTCATACACCTGCTGCGTCCTCGCCTGAAAACCCTTTTCTGCTACCATCCGATGCTCAAGTGCGGATTTCACCATTAGTATTTCCTTTGACATCACAATCCTCTTGTGCCTAAACCAAACTTGTCTGCAAAACACGCGTTTCAGTTTTAGTCTCCACCAACTGCTACTCAAATGATACTGTCTCCCTAGCCAATTTGTCCTCGGTAGCCACCCACGCTGCCCTCTCGGCATCCAACTCCTGGGTATGCTGAGCTAAGTCTCACGCTAGTACTACCTCCAACTTGGTGGTCAGCTCCTCCTGAGCCCTCTCTGCATCCACCAAGGCAACCTCACATCCAGTCGAGACCTACTCCAAGTTCCTCAAAGCGTACCATTCCTGCTTGGAGGTAGCCACAACCCGCTGGCACAAAGGCTAGGAGACACCTCAAATCCTCTATCACACTCCCCAAAGGCTAATAACTGAATTGAATAACTCCCTGGTGTCATACAATTGCGCGGACCTGCAATGCCTTCCCTCAAACTCTGTTTGTTCCCAACCTCCAAATCCGTCTCCCTCTACGGCTTATGGCTTCCCCGCCAATGCTTAGCTGCAGGCTTCTTTCTCACAGTACGGACAACCACAACACTTACTGTGACATCTCTAATGCCCTTCACCCAACTCCAACAAGTGTACTGTAGCTCAAAAATAAACTGGGGTTTGGGGGCAGTGCTCCCAGCGGGGTCGAGGGGCAGTGCCCCTCGCGGGGTCCAATTTACAACCTTCAGAACCACACGTAAGTCCATGGCGCGCATCGAACCACACGAAAGTCCATGGCGTGCATCATTTCTATGATATTTTATGATGTCAAAACTCTTCTCCACTCTAATATTTTCAGTGACCTGGCCCCACATGTCATCGAATGATTTTTCAATCCAGTCGTCGTTTTTTTTTTTTTGTTGTTTTCCACTGTAATGTTCTCAATGGCACCCCGGCCATACAACCTCCCCGTACGGTCAACAACAACACCGGCACCTCCAATCTTACGGCCACCTTCCCGTGTGGTCAACACCAGCACTGACACCTCCAATCTTACGACCACCTTCCCGTGCGGTCAACACCTCTCCATCGTACGGCTGTGTGTTTGTTTGTGCGAGGGCTGCGTGTTTGTTTGCGTTTTCTCCGCGCCTTTATTCCTTGCGCCAGCGGTGGTTTCCACCGCAACCACCGTCGGTGTTGCCACCATACGGTGGCTCCATTGTGAATTTCTTTTTTTTCTTTTTTTTTCAAGTTGTACGGTCAATTGCCGTACGGCCGTAATTTTTTTTTTTTTTTTTTTTCAATTTCCTAATTTAGTTGTTTAGAGAGTCTTCGGCTTGGGTCCCCTATCTCTGGGATCACCCTTCATCCTTCTCGGTTTTCCTCGCCCAAGTGTCTCCCACGTTGGTCCCGTGCCTCTCAAGTCGCCTGCCCGGCCTCTCGAGTCCCCTTCCATCCTCTCGGGTCCCCTGCGCGCTTCGCGTGGTAGGGTTTCAGTTTGGATCCGTTGGTGGCAAGTCTATTTTCAATGGCCATCGGAAGACCTGGAACCACAAATTCTACGGGGACCACGGTCTCCTTCCCGTACATAAGAAGAAGAAGAATAATAAAGATTTTGAAAGCTACGACCTTCCACACAGGGTTCCAATCGTTGCCGACACAATTGATCTTCGGATTATCTACATCACTGAGGTTTGGGGCGTCTCCCTTCCAATATTCTCTGTATTCTAGCAGGTACACCTCCTTCGTTGCTTGCTCTGGTTCCTCTACTTCGAGCATGTAGCTTTGGAACATTTCGTAATCCTCCATCTGCCAGTGGAAGAGCCCGTTCAATGACCTCATCTCATCCTCGGAGCACTCTCCTAGTTTGAGAATCCCTTCGTCGTTGGGCTCCCTGCAGCCCCGTCCTTCGTTCCTCAGGTCGCCTTCTCCTTCACCCTTCGATTCCGAAGATGATGCCAGTTCCTCGCCGACAACCTGGGTCTTCAGATCAATGGTGTACTTCCGCCCCCCTTTCTCCATAGAAAGGGTGTTCTTTTTCTAGTCGTGGTTCACCTTTGCTGTAACCAACCACCCCTTGCCTAAGATGGCGTCGTACCCCTTCTTCTTGAGTGGGATTACCACAACGTCCAGTATGAAGGGTTGCGTGCCGATGGTGACCGGCTGGGCCATCAGGGTGCCGAGTGGCTTGATGCCGTGCTGGTCTGCACCTACCAAGTTGAACGTGGGTGGCCATAGTGTTGGCTTCCCCAGCTTCTTCCACGTATCCTTTGGCAGTACATTCACCCCCAAACCTCTGTCCACGATGGTATCCTTGAGGATAGCCCCGAGAATTCCCATCTCTACTACAGCAGGATGCTGACCACTATTTAAGGCCAACAACATTGGATCAACCGAGGGGCTGACCGAAACTTCCGCCCATGTGGCACGCAAAGGTGCCTACGCAGTGGTTTGTATGGAACTAAAAATGGCGGTTCTTAATTGTGGCATTGTTTCTAGAAGGTCCTTTACCCTTATAGGTACTTCCATCTGCAGTACTTGCCCAATGATGTTATTTTCAGCGTCCGTACGGGATGATGTACTCGCCACCTCGTTGTCCCGCCGTTCGGTCGTCATCTCATGTTCAATATTGGTCTTTGCCTCCCGTAATCTCTCCTTCTCGGTATGGAGGTCAGGATAAGTGGCCTTTTTCGTCTTGGCACGGGTGATCGCCAGTACTTCTTTCTCACTAGTCTTCTTAGCCTTCTCAATGTTGAGGAGATTAACCCCTGCCTTTGGGCAATTTGCGTCCTCATGGTCGCCTGGCCCACACCATCGGCAGAGGTGCTGAGGGGTGGCTTCCTTCGTGCAATCACGGGCGAAGTGTCCCCACTGATTACAAGCCCTACATTGGATCATTGGCCGGCCCTTGGCGTCATACTGGATACGGCTTCCGTTATTGTTATTGTTGTTATTCCTTCCGTCGCCGCGTCTGTTGTCCCGGTAAACCTCCAGATGATGTCGTTGTGTTGGTTTGCTGGGCCGTACCCACTGGTGCGGATGTTGTGGCCTGCTCCGTGAACAACACTTGGCTCATTCGCGTACTTCGGGTTTTCATGTTGTATGGGCATTCCTTGATGGAGTGTCCCATCACTTGGGAAATCTCACAAAAGGCTTTCTTCGGGCAGGTGCCTTTTGTGTGGCCTTCTTCCTTACAATCAGTGCACCACACGTCTTCGTTTTTGCTCGTGCTTCCTTTCATGTTCTTAAATTCCTTCAACATACGGTGCATATCCTTTTGAAGAGCTTGCACCTTCTTTCTTGATGATTCGTCACTACTGCTTTCTCTCGAGGACTCCTCTTCTCCAGAGGACTTGTCCTTTTTCTTCCGCGATGTTTTGTCTTCACTTTCCAAATCCATCGCGCGGTTGTAAGGGTCATCGTATGAAGTGGGCGGTACAATTTTCATCTTCCTCCGCAGGGATGACCGCAACCCCTCCACGAACCATCTCTTCTTTAGTCAGTCAGCCGGCTGGTTCTCCATCTTCCCCAATAATTCCTTTAATCGTCGGCTGTATGTTCGCACTGTTTCGTGCTTTCCCTGCTTTGTTCTTAGTATCTCCGCCACAATCTCATTATCATCTCGAAGGAGTCGAAACTCCTTCTCAAAAGCTTTCTATAGGTCGTCCCATGTTCCCACCTTTGTTTTGTCCACATCAGAGTACCAATCAATGGCTACTCCTCTCAGGGTGGCAGGGAACTGCACCACTCAATCCGCTTTGTCAACTACCTCGTTGGCTGACCATATTGTCTCACATGTACGACAGTGCTGTACGGGGTCATTGTTGCCATCTCCATTGAATTTAGGCAACTTCTGTTTGCCCGCCATCGAGGGGGGTCGTCTTTCTGGAGGTGGCTGTGGCTGCGTCTGTGCGCCGCTCCCTCCGACGCCGGTGGTGTGTCCTGCATGGGTGACTAGAGGTACGGTGCTTTGCCTGCTGTGTGTGGCACCTACAACCGTACGGTTGTCCTCCCCTCCGTTGTCGCTCGCACCCACTCCTGGCTCCCTCTCGTGATCCTCACTTCGTGGCGTAAGGGATAAGTTTCTAAACTGATCCCGAGTCTCTTCGACTAGATTCCACCGTAACCTTGTTTCCTCCAGAAACTCTTCGTGGCTCCGCACCCTACGGTGTTCTGGCAACGTGTAGAAATTTCCGTTGGCTTCTGCACCCTCCGTGACACCTCCTTGGTTCCCCTCGGGCCACCCTTCCGTAGGTCATCCTTCGGCAAGTTACCTCAGCCTCCGTCTACGTTCTACTTGCTGCTCCAAAATCAAGGCCCTCTGCGCGGCCTCCCACTCGTCCGTTTTTGCTTTTTTATTTCTTTCTTTATTTAATATATTGGGCATAAATCACTTCCGTACATAGCAAGCACATGCCATGTACAAAAAAAAAAAAAAAACTTATTATTTTTTGTTTCGGCCACAATTTATCTCAACATTGTGTCGGGATTATTACAGGGTTCAATTTCCCCCTCGCCTCTTGCCATCATGCTCTGCGTCCCATGCTGATTGTTCTGTTTGCGCGTCGTCGACCTTTGGGTTAATCTCATCGACAGGTAGGCCCATCGTGTCCGTGCGCCATCCGCGTTTTCCGTTCTCGAGTACATCTAGGCAACGGCGCCAAATGTTTGCTCTCTCGGGTGAATAACTTAGAACATAAAGCACGTAATGCAGAATGATAACGCCATAGATATCAGACAAGTATAAGAGATGTTATTCCATTCATAATTGTCCTTACCGTTACAAGTTACATTCGGAAGTATATAAAGATACCGAGGGGGTGCGAGCGCCAACCGTCACACCGCAACGACCACCCCTCGATTGCCAACTAACCAAAACAATTACACATAATTAACTAGTCTTATGTTTGTGTACAATAATGCCGCTAACACTGGTTAATAGCTCGTGCATAGCGGAAAGCGGCTGTCAAACTACCAATTAACCTGGAGGATATCTTCTCTCGAATAGGAGAAATAAAATCCAAAGGCAGGAAAAAGCCTAAGACTTACTCCAAGATCACTAAAGATTAGCAAAGGAATTAGATGATTCATATTGCTACCCCCACTTGCAGACAAACCAAACAGATTAGATTGCATTGGCTAATTACAACGTCACGACCATCCCAATAGGGCGAGCAACCAAAGAGCAGGAGAGGGAAGAATTCAAAGATTCTGTGCAGAATATGCTTAGACAGCTCGACGAAATGACTGTTGAGAGAGATATGTACCGGGCTCGTGCTGAGAAAGCTGAGTGGTATATAGATCACCCGTTGAGACCGTTGCAACATGCCGCTGAATCCCATGTTCCCCCATTGGCACTAACACAAAAGACTACAGCTGAATTTGAAGGAGTGCATGACTCTGCCAAGGCTGTCAGGGAATGGATCCGGGGCATTAAAGTAAAAGGAAAGAAGATTGTTAATGATGTGTTTGAAGTAACAATCAAAATACAAGCAACACAGATAAAGATGCTGGAGGTACAAAGGGAGTACGCCAAAATTCAAGAAGTGGTTGCCTTAGCTCAACCACTCATGAGGGCTCTTTTCTGGACTCACTCGGATTCCGACACTACATTCTATCCTAGATCCCTATAATGTCAATACTTTGAAAGAGTGGTATTGGATTGTTAGCATGAAGATGGACATGACGAACATCGTTAGGAAAATTTGGGAGGGATGCGAGATGGACTTATCCCATATTGAAAATGGCGGTGAAAATATCCATAAGGCATTGGTCATTGGCTAGATGGATACCATAGAGGATGCTGATGTAGTATCACGATGGAATGTCAGGTTGAAGCTTGATAAAACTGCATACTCTGTGGAGGACATAGAGTGCATCAGCAAGCTGCACACAGACATATTGCGCTTTGAAGATCAACAATCGGATTGGTGGGAGTGGCTAGGGATAGTGGACTCTCATCTTGAAGGCACGCAGTTCAAAATGCACAATCCTCCTTTTCCCTCTAATGAGGAATTGTTCCTTGTTTGTATAAAATTTCAAGAATATGTTCGAGAAGAATGTGCGGCACACTGGGACATCTGGAAAGGTTACTTGCCTGAGGAAGATGAATTTTTGGAGAAAAAGTCCACCTCGGGGAAGGAAAAAGTGCTTTCTTGAAAATATCTGTTTCTTTCAAATTCTAACTGCACTTTTTCAACATAAAATTTCTTTCCAACTACCAAAGTCCTTGTAAATTTTTGAGCTCCATGCAAGTGCACTTTTTGGAGCAGCTTTATGTTTGGTAGTTGGTAGTTATTAGTTACTTTATGGTTGGTGGTGATATTTTGTCTTCCATTTATGGGTATGGGCAGCCGTGTTTCACAGGCTGAATCTGGGCCATTTGTAGATTCTAATCCTGGCCATTCATCCTTTTTGAAGGTCTATATAAGGAGGCTGGTTCCTCTATTATTTTAGTAAGAAATTGTGGATTGTTGCAAAAGCTCTGCAGAAATATATTCAGACTTGATGGAAATTAAAGCTGTTATTGTTTCATGTGAGTGCATTATCTATTTCTTCACTCTTTAAATTTATGTATGCATTTTGCTTTACAAAATAATATGTGCAAGTTGATATCTGATAGAAATCTTCGTTCATACCATTAAGGATTGGTTGATTGCCAGTTCCTCTGCATGGTTAGTCTGAACTTATTAATATGCTTAGTTCGGTTTTTGAACATGGAATCTATGAATCTCTCAAATTCAGTGTTTATGTTTAAAAACTTGAAAATTTGTTTCCCCTTTGGAGATTGCATCAATTTTATGGAGTTGTGCGAATTGCTGGCGAAATAAAATTTGATTATTGCAAGATTTCTGTCTATTAGCTTGAAGGTGTTATTTTTAGGTAGATTAATTAGGCATTTTCTCCCTCTTTTCCCTTCCTTTTTCCCCTTTTTTTACTAGAGTTGAAGTCCGAACAGCATCGTATTAAAGCAAAATTGGATGAAATCAAAACTGTTGGATCTTAGAGAACCTGTGCGAACAAAACCAATTCTGTCTAACAGTAAGTCCCCTTTGTGTTTCCAGCAAAACACATCAAACTGTTGAGTTATCCTGCAGTCAAGACCTGACAATCGAAACCTTGAGGTCGTCCCCATTGATCAACTAAAACAGTATTAGGGATTTCCTTATCTCAAGAGAGGATAGGATACTTAGCATTCTATTCTGCATTGATTGAAGAGAGTTGTAGCAACACGAGTTTAGCCATGTCAACACTACCCCTACCACTACCTTTACCTTTACCTCCACCTCCATCACCCCTTCCATCTCATTCACCTCCCTACCTTCATCTATACCCTCTTCCCATCCTAGTATACTCATCCACTACCAGTGTTCCACGGGCATTGGGGACGGGGGGACCAAGGGCCTAAATTTGGGGACGGCGGGGGGACGGCGGCGGGGGGGGTGGCGGGGTGGTGGTGCTCATATACATATAGTACTTGAAAAACTAGTTTTGAAAAGATGTATGACAGTATTACAGTGTAAGAATTACATTTCAAATGAGACTATAGGAAATTTGAAATACTAAATCTAAATACCAAGATTTCTAAGTTGTGTTGTTATATGGAGTCTAATCAAACTCGGAGGTTAGATTTTCCCTACTTCTATCGGTGCGGTTTCCCCCTATATTTTTCAACGGGGGTTTGGGGGCAGCGCCCCCAAGTTGGAGTCAAGGGTCATCGCCCCTTGCGGGGTCAAGGGGCAGCGCCCCTTGCGCGTTCCCTGTCGCGATATAGGGCGGGGTTGAGGGGCAGCGCCCCGCGAGGCCAAAAATACTTTTATTATTTTCTAAAGACGTCGGGTGTTATTTTTCTATTGGCCCACGTCCAATTAGAGTTACCCCTTAACCCTCAAAAAACTTAAAAACTCACTTTTTTTAAAAATTTTAATTTTAAACATTGCATATAAGTGGGGGCGACAGGAGACGTCTGGGCGTCTCCCCGTCCTTGGAGAGATGTCTGCACGTCTCTTGAAGGACGAGGAGACGCCCAAACGTCTCCCAAGGAGATGTCTCCACGTCTCCACGTCTCCCTGGGAGACGCAGGGACGCGGGGACGTCTCCGCGTCCCGGCGGCGCTTGGGTGGCAGTGGCGGGACGGCGGGGGACGTCGCGCCCCCGTCCCCCCGTCCCCGAAACGTTTCTGACGGGGGGACGTGCCCAAAAAGGGGGGGGGCGCATCCCCGTGGAACACTGTCCACTACCCTTCACCTACATATACCTTCATTTTTTACCTACACCTCCCTTTACCTACACCTTCCTTCTCTTAGCCTACCCTTTCCCTTACTTACCACTTTACCTCCTACCCCTATCCTATCCTAACCCACCTTCCATTTCCTACCTTTTCCCTTAACTACCACCTTACCCCCTTACCCTTTTTATTACCCCTTATACCTCCCGTTCCATTTTACTCCCCATATATCTTAACTCCTTTCACCAACCCCTTTTACCTCCCACATCCTAAACTTCCTTACCCCCACGTATTTCCTACCTTCATCATCCACACCCTTATGTCTCCTTTTCCCCAAACATCTTCTCCTTCCTTTTGTCGACGTAGCAGCTCCCCTTACATTTCTCACCACTCTTCCCTTCCCCCACAACATTGCATATTTCCTTATCTATCCTTGCCACATCACATTCTGGGCCCTACACACTCCAAAATGGAGAATTAAATAGATTCGTCTTAAGGACTCTTGCTGGGACCCACTAACCAGTGGGTGAGAATGAAAAATGTTTTTTGTCTTTGATATTGTATGGGCCCCACCAGAAATTTTGAATGAAAGAAAAGTTTTTTTTTAGGAATTTTAAAAGCTTAAGTAGCCACCTCATCAGTCCTTGCAAGGTGTGGCAAGAAAAAAATAAGGAGCTGGCCTCTGAATGAAGATGTGTCACTTTAATGAAGATAGAGTAAAACATGCATTTGGGGTGTGAAGGATTGTTTTATTTGCATGATTCTTGATTCATTATGTATCTTTCAGGTTTTGATAAGAGGATTGAAAGCTGATAAAGAGATGATTTCATTAGGAATTTCAAAGACTACACTCCAAGGCAAATCAAATTCAAAGAGGACTCGCACATCAATATCCACATTTGGGAAAGGGACAATATCAAGATTCAATCACATAAAGAGGGTGGATCAGACCATTACTATGCACTTACAGAGCTGACTGCAGGAGATTCACCACGTTAAACAGAGTTGGAGTTTGATACAAAAGCAAAGGGAAGCTCATGGAATGATGAAGAAGAACGAGCAAGTGCATCATAGTTTACTAAAAACAAATTTCCTAAGGAGCGAACTTCATCAGTTGAAGGAGAGGAGCGAACTTCATGTGTTGGCATACATGAGCGAATTCTATGCTGAACTTCATGAACTCAAGCATATGAGCGAACTTTAGGAATCATCCTACATGAGCGAATTTTGCAAATTGGAGGAGATGGGCAAATGCACCCAAGACAAGATACAAGACAGCTAAATAGATGCATTTTCCTTGAAGCTAATTTGATATGCCTAAGAGGGGATGATTTTGAATGATGATAAGCAAGAAAGA
This sequence comes from Cryptomeria japonica, assembly GCF_030272615.1. Lineage (NCBI taxonomy): Eukaryota > Viridiplantae > Streptophyta > Pinopsida > Cupressales > Cupressaceae > Cryptomeria > Cryptomeria japonica. The sequence continues at coordinate 196,381,396 of NC_081406.1, forward strand.
GCGAACTTCATGAATCCACATAGATAAGCGAACTTCACGAACTCACCTAGGGCAGCGGACTTCAAGATTCATGATACAACAGCGAACTTCAAACTTCACCCTCAAGCAAAGAAGAGCAAATTTCATGTGCAAGAGATTAGGAGTGATTTTGCAATATTGTTTATAAGAACATTGCTTTGAGCTGATTCAATGCTTGGGAAAAGTGATTTTGGAGTCAAAGTGATAATGAAAGGTCAGATTTAGGACTAGCTTCATGCACAAGGCAAGTAGAGCGACTTCATGAGCTGAGCAAATGTAGCGACTTCATGAGTTGAGCAAATGGAGTGAACTTCATGTGATGGCTGTGTTGGCATTGTATTGTCTTTGATGTCAACCGGTAAGTATGGCAACCGGTATGCAAGATATTGTTACCGGCATTGGAGATTGTTGGCATGTTGATGTCAACTGGTATGGGTTGTCAACCGGTAAGCAAGCAAACCCAGTAAGTGTTGTTCGATATAGCATGACCTAACTGGTAGAATAGTGAAGTGCACGATATGAAGGTTAACCGGTTAATGTATACCGGTAGCATGTTCGGTTGGTGGCCAAAGTTGAACTGACACAATTAAGTGAGTTGGATGCTGACAGAGATAACACGTGGATTCCAGGTGGCGAATGTGCAATGGTTGGTGAATGGTGCGTCGGTGAGGTAGGTGCGGACTAAATCCATATTAAATGTCGAGTGCGAAAATCATAGATCAGTTGCAGAGGATTGCAGCTCAAAGCAGATTGAAGGGCAGAGATTTGATTCTTTGACATCATGAATGAAGTAGGATATTTGATCGACTTGCTGATCTGGAAAGGAAATTGCTAGATCATTTATTGTGATCGACAAAGTCAAGACTGATGAACAGAGTCTAGTTTGCTAAATATAGTAAACGTTCATAGGAAGAATAAAAAGAGGATAGAGTTTTTTGTTGTACTATTGCAGGTTGTCGATTCAAGAAAGATTCGATTCGATTCAATATGGATCGAGGTTGGTGAAGAAAACCCTAAGCGCGTGAAGTTTGAGTTTTTGTTTTGGTGGGAAAGCATATATATAAATATGCAGATCAAAAACTTAAGTATGTGGATAGTGGATGCTTTATGAGAGATTAATGATATAGTGAATCTCTTCGAGGCAATAGTTGATCAGTCTGAGTGAGATAGAAAATATTGAAGTGACTGAGTGTTGGAGAAGAACCGGTAAGGAAGGTTTAACCGACAAGGGTTAAGGTAATTGTTATCACAAAAGCTTTCACCCTTGTTGAGCTATCAACTCAACAACCTTGTGAAACATGGAAACAACCTCGAAGTGTGGGACCTTGCGCAAGGGGGTTGAATCTTCGGAGAAGGCCGACTTCCTTCTCAATCCAAGTGTAGGTGTTGAACCAACTCAACTCTCCAAATCTTACTTGTAAACCTATCCTAACAACTTGCAGAGGAAAAGGGAAGAGAGAAATGCTTAAAATGAAAGGAGGTGATGCAACAAGATAAGAGATGTTTCTCTCCCCACTCGAAATGGCACAAAGAATCAACTAAAATAGCCAGGCGATGCACAAACTTCAGTTGCATGAATGACCTCAACGCACGTATGGAGGTCAGAACTTGCTGAATGCCAAGAGGGGAGAAGGTTTCCCACAAGTCACACCCAGAAATAGGTTAACACAACATATACGTGAAAGAAAGCTACAAACATACACTTACAATGAAGGTAAAAACACATACACAACATACATAAGTTGAAGCAAGGCAAGAGTGATGATTTCAATTCATTATAAGGCCAATGGCCAAACTTACAGCTGTAGAATTGCAAGATAAATTCAAGTCTTTAAGAGAAGTGAAAGAGCATAGAATAACTCAAGCCAGCAGGGAGAGAACCCTTTTCAATGAGGCTTAACAACCTTTATATAGAAAACTGGTCGTAGAGGAGAGACCATTGGTCAAGGAAGAGAAGGCTTGACCCTTGTGCATGTAGGGAAATGTCAGTCAGGGAATGTAGGGAAGTGCATGCACCTGACATTGTGTACATGCAAGCAACCTGTCCATACCCTGACAACGCAATCCCAAGAAGAAAGGGACTTCTAGAAGGTGGATTGCTTGGCATTCCAAAGTCAGAGCATGCAGGCATGACATAAGTAACCACAAATAAGCATGGCCCTGTACTTCTCTTGATGGAAATCTTGGAAAAATCATTTAATGCGCCTGTGTAGCTCCAGAAAAGGTGTACAAGTCGCAAGAGTTGTTGGAGCATTAAAAGCCTTGAGTGTTGATCACACCATCTGGAAGTGTTGCAAGCCGGAAGAAATTAGGAAGATTTCAGAAACACAGGTCGTTGAAGTTGGGAAGACTTCGGAAACACAAGTCACCGAAGTTGGGAAGAATTAGGCTTGGGACTTCGGAACTTCGGGATTCCGGAGTTCTGGGATTGAGGAAGAGAAGACTTAGAAACTTGGGAACTTGGGGGTTCCGGAGTTCTAGGGTTGAGGACTTAGGAACTTGGGAACCTGGGAGTTCCAGGGTTGAGGAAGAGAAGACTTAGGAACTTGGGAACCTGGGGGGTTTTAGAGTTCCGGGGTTGAGGAAGAGAAGACTTAGGAACTTGGGAACCTGGGGGTTTCGGAGTTCCGGGGTTGAGGACTTAGGTACTTGGGAACCTAGGGGTTCTGGTGTTCTGAGGTTGAGGACTTGGGAACTTGGGAACTTGGGAACTTGGGGGTTCCGGAGTTTTGGGGTTGAGGACTTAGGAACTTGGGAACCTGGGGGTTGTGGAGTTCCGGGGTTGAGGAAGAGAAGACTTAGGAACTTGGGGGTTCCGAGGTTGAGGACTTAGGAACATGGGAACTGTTGATGTGTTTTTAGGCACATGCGAACACAGAATAGAATACCATCAGTATCTTATCCTCTCTTGAACAAAATCTCTTGGTTGCTGAAGATTGTCTTAAGGATCATTTGAGACGACTCCAAGGACCCTAAATGTAGGGTCTCTACGTGTGGATAAGCTCTATTGGTTGATATGATTATGTTGGAATCAAAAGGGGACTTACATTCTAATGCCTGAATGGTTGATTCGTTGGAACTTAGGTTCTATCTACTCGGCTGGAAGATAAAAAAAACAGCAAAAAAAATAGGGTTTGAGAAATCTACGCTAGGACCTAGAATGTAAGAAGATGGGTGAATGACTATATGGAACCCTACCGAGTGAGGTCTCACTATCAACTTGAACAATTTGACACAAGCTCAATGCAATTTTCTAAGGACGTTTCAAAGATGTTTGAACCATTACTGCCAAACATTGATCACCATTCAAGTTAATGCATAAACAATGAGTGTAGGATGATTCAAGGTTAAGCTCATGTTATCCAAGTTGACCATGCAAGGCGCACTTACAAGCAGCAAGAGGCTAGTGGTATGGATTAGGCCGAGTCCACATGAATACATTCAACAAATTCCTCCACTCAATCTAATCAACATAAAAGCAAATTGAAAAACAAAGACCATGTGAGTTGTTGAAATAACGAATCAAAATTCACCATAACTTCAATGAAAATCAGTTGTTCTTTACAACAAGTCTTGGCAACAATCTTTGCCTTCTCCTAATCTAACCTATTAACTATTAGCTAACTATTCACTATTAACCTTTACAATTGAAGAGCTTGAGCCTTTTTATAGTGCTCTCAATACAATTTAATGGCTCAGATCAATTTAAGATCAATGGCCAAGATTTTACAATGAAAACCCTAATTAGGGTTTGTTACAACAAACTCTCCTTAGCCAATGAGAAAATTACATTTCATGAGTGTGGACCAATAGATGTCAGGGGTAGGTGCCTCAGAGTTTGTGCCATCATGGAGGAATCAAATACATTGTATCTAGACATGCTGATGTAGACCTTCCCTGATTGGTGAGTGGTGACTGGGAGGATGACTAGGGTGCTGCTTCAACTTGCACTTGTAGAGTTGACTTATCACCATGAAGGGATGTTGAGAGATATCTCTTGATACTCAACATTATCTAGCTCGCTCAAAGTAGTGGTGATGGGAGTATTGATATAGCTAAGTCCTTCTATCTTTGCTTGCTTGCCTTGGAATGATTGTATGTCTTCTCCTTAATAATCCTTTGATCCGTTCATGCCTTCAGGGTGCTGTGAGAGTTGATGGTGTGGTTCATGTCTTTGTCTAAGTGAGTGCTCCTTGTATAATCACCTTCTTATGCTTGTCTTATGAAGTTCTTGGTCTTGCATAATGATGATAGGAAGTTTTTGTCATGATCGAGTCATCCCTCCATCCTTGCTTGTGGCTCTTGCCTTAGGGTGGTTGTATGATCTTTCGTTCCATATCTGCAAAAAAAAGCAAGTATAATATCAAACTCATGATTTCTTAATTTTGACAAAATCTCTGATTTTGAATGATTGCAATCAATAAGTTCATTGGGTAATTTGAATACCCTAGGGCAAATCTAGGCTGTCTAAAGATGAATTTGCTGGTTGATAGGCCTCTTAGCTGAGTAAATTCGCTTTTACTCAATACTTAAATGATAAATTCGCCTTTTCAAAGCATCAGACCTGCACCCTCAATAATGAATTTCGTCTGTAGGCTGGATGAAATTCGCAAATATGCTGATGAAATTCCTTTTCCTGCTGGAATAATTCGCTGACCTGCGACTGATGGAGAGAAAAATGTTTGAATTGATGCTTAGAATGATTGATTTGACCTCCCTTTATATGCGATCTAGGATAAAGATACAAGGCCGACCTGATTTAGTATGAATAAAAATAACTTTAAAAGTGCTGGCCGACTTGATCTTTTCTTAGCAATTTGAAATTTCGAATTTGTTTAGGTGCCAAAATACTTGTTTTGTTGAATTTCGCTTTGGATCTCATGCAATCGCTCTATGTCCTTGCCAAGGATGGGACCTATAATAAAGTTCACTGGCTGACCTTTATAAAGCATTTTCTTATCAATTTGCTGCATGTTATTTGAGTGGTTAAGATCAAGATAAGCATGTCGCTCTATGTCTTTTCCAAGGACAAGCCCAAAATGATTAAATCCGCTCCATGACCACCTTAGGGACAAGACCTATAATAAATTCGCTTTTGACCTTGCGTAGGACAAGATCAAAATTAAATTGCATCATTTGATTTGATCGATCAAGGTCTGAAACAAGTAGTTCATTCTCTGACCAGCCTAAGGACAAGCCCTAAAATGCATTTCGCTTTGTGTCCTCTCCAAGGACAGGACCTATAATGCTGTTCGCTCCAAAACCTTTCTCAAGACAGGACCCAAAATGTAAATTTCGCTGTGTCCAGCCCAAGGACAAGACTCAAAAGAGAGTTCTCTCTGTGTCCTTCCTAAGGACAGGCCCTAAAATGTGAATTTCGCTCTCAAACCTGTCTAAGGACATGATTAGGTTCGCTCAGTGACCTTTCTAGGGACAGCCATGAAAACAAAATTTGCTCAATAACCATCAGCAGATCGTTTTAGACCCTCAGCAAGGACAACGTCAAAATAGGTAAAACCCGCTCAATGACCATGGTGAGGACATACCTTATAACTGAAAACCTGCTCTATGATCTAAAGGAAGATTTTTCTCTATGTCCTTAGTAAGGACAAGACTCAAAGTGCAGTTCGCTTTTGGACCAAGGTAAGGACAAGGTCAAGATGGAAAATTTCGCTCACCGTCCTTTGCAAGGACAGGTCCAAAATGATGAATTCGCTTTGTGTCCTCTCCAAGGATAGGCTCTAAAATGGAATTTTCGCTTTGTGTCCTCTCCAAGGACAGGCCCTAAAATGGAATTTTCGCTTTGTGTCCTCTCCAAGGACAGGCCCTAAAATGGAATTTTTGCTCTATGTCCTCTCCAAGGACAAGCTTATAGATGAATTTCGCTCTGAGACTTTCGGAAGGAGGGGACCTAAAATAAAATTTCACTTTATGTCCTCTCCAAGGACAGGCCCTAAAGTGCAAATTTTGGTCTTGGACCAAGGTAAGGACGAAGTTAAGATGTGAGAATTTCGGTCACCGTCCTCTGGAAGCACAAGGACAAGATAGGTGAATTTTGCTCAATGACCTTCGGAAGGATGGGACTCAAAGACAAAGTTTGCTCTCGACCATTGGCAAGGCACAGGAGCGAAAATGATAAATTCGCTCTATGATCAGCCTAAGGACAAAACTCACAAGACAGCTCGCTCTGTGCCCTCCGTCAGGATTCATGTATGGAATATAACATTTAAGTATAAATGACATTTCCTTATATCTTTTCTCTTTCTTATACTTTAAGTTATATTCCATATATATTGTTAGGATGTTTGAGAGTGGTTTCGGACCTCCAGGAGTTATAATGCGAAATCTAGTTTTTGGAGGATCCTACAAATTTCCAGACAGTAGTCAAATTTCAGGACATTTCAGGATCAGGATGACATTCTAAACTTTAAAGTGAGTTCGCTTTGACCTTGATGCAAGGGATGGGACCTATGAGGACACTATGCTTTCAACCAAGGTTTGATTTAGCAACTTGAAGCCTGACCAGATGGTACACAAAAAACCCTAGGAATGATCCAAATAACCCCTAATCACTCAACTGACCTGACCTCCTTCACTCCACCTTGAGGAGATCCACCAAACTTGATGACCTTTGAGAATTTCAATCCCTCCAATGCAAAGGCTAAGACACTAAAACGACCAACAACAAAACTGAAAGAGCTATCCCTAGAAAGCAAAAAGTGGGGGTCCCTATTTGTAATGGGGCGATGTGTGAATACCTCACAACTGTGGGTTCCTGAGTTCCGGGGTTGAGGACTTAGGAACTTCCTTCTGACAAGACAACACTTCACTCTTCATGATTCCATTGTTTTCTCTTTGATCAATTGTGGCAGCGCTGGTCCATAGAACATATCTTTGATCGGTTCTCATTGATGGACCAAGGTCTCATTGATGGACCAAGGGTGTCATAAAATGACAACATTTTTGGCGACCTATGCGGGATGCTTGCCTGCTAAGCATATAGATCAGTAGCCTGTGTAATCTATTGGGCGCAGAGTCACAACTACATGAAAAAAGAAAACTCTCTCCTCTATAACCTGCAAAGGATAAAGATTAGCCATTTTGAAGGGGAACAGCCTGTGCTCATGCACTTCTTGGAAAACAAGAAACCTAACTAATATTTACATTGTTACAATAAGAGGCAATTGATGCTTTTGCCTCTATCAAAGAGGAACCTTTTGAAGGAGCTGATCCCCCTTGTACCATTGTTACATTCACCATCTAGCTGTAATGTTTGAAATCTCTTGTATGCATGCATTAGATCACACATACTACTCATGCGGTGAAAGAACACTTTGCTATTCACCTTGCCACCGTAGGGAAGCCATAGAAAATAGCCACCTGAGACATTTGGGGATGCATGAAGCATACACATAGTAGCAAGGGGGAAGTTTTTTAGGAGTCGGCTAGCATCAAAAGAACTACTCCTTGCAAAAGAGAAGTCATCTCTATTATACAAGGGGGCATCTTTTTTTTACAATAGCCAACCTCCTCTTGGCGTGAGTTGAAACCAAAGGAAAAGGCCTCAAACTCACATGGTGATGAAAAGTATACCATATTTCAATCTTGGCCTACACAAGGGGGCTCCTCAGACACATCAAATTGGAAACTTTGAAGCTCAGGTATACTGTCAAGTTGAGCAACCAAAAACTGGCGGCATGACCAACATGTTGTTGCTCAACATCATCAAACTTGGTATGTTGGTCCCAAGTGAAACATTCAAGCTTAGGCACATCATCCCTAATGCCAAAAGAAACATCTTCACCTTGAATGAAGACTTCATATTCAACATCACTTTCAGGGACAAGGGAGAACCAGCATACACCATAATCACATGTGCTGATATCCAACTCATCAGCACAAATCTCAGGTTTATGAGACACCTCACAAGAAGATCTAAAATCTTCAGATTGTCTCTTTGTTTTTGTTTCCTCCTCTTGGCTTAATTTCTTTCTTCCTAGCAGAGGCAAGCTGCCTTGCACGGAACTTTTCATGTTGTCTTTGGGCTCCCATTTGTTGTTATTGAAGCTGAGCCTGATAAGCAAGTTGACCTTGCTGCAAATCCCACTCCTGTTGCCTCTTGAACTCCAGATGCTTGGTGAAATCAAGCAACACACTTTTGAGTTCTGCAATTTGCATTTTTTCATCATCTTGGAGCTGGTTGGGCTGCCAAGAAGGTTGAGAAGGGGTGGGTGGGTGGCAAGCATTAGGAAAGTACTCACCTATTGCTAAAGTGAAGTTATTTGGGTTGAAACTAGGAGCAGTCCTAGTTCGGTCTTGTTGGTAAGGAGGGGAAAAATGGCTGGTATTCTCATAGAATGGGGGTGAATAGAATTACACCCATGATATGAACTCATTTTAAAGCATTTGAAAGAGATGGAGCTTGTTTAACAAAATGCTTAAAAGAGCAAACGAACCTTCTCAACCAGAGACTAATAACATACCATGTATTCACCAAATGATTGTAGAGTCGCCAGGTGCTTGAAAGATGTCTTCAAAGGCTTGATGAACTGAAGAACACACCGAATCTTCAATTGGCTTGGGCTTAGGATTGCTTGACTAGTAGATTTCCTCTTAGAGTCGCCAAGTATGTAAAATGTTGCCTCCAAGGCTGAATATACCGAAGAACACACCAAATTTCAACTTGATGAAGGATGAGTCCCATCGGGCGTGCCAAAAACTGTTATCACAAAAGCTTGCACCCTTGCTGAGCTATCAACTTAGCAACCTTGTAAAACATGGGAACAACCCCGAAGTGTGGGACCTTGCGCAAGGGGGTTGAATCTCTAGTGAAGGTTGACTTCCTTCTCAATCCAAGTGTAGGTGTTGAACCAACTCAACACTCCAAAGCTTACTTCTAAACCTATCCTAACAACTTGTAGAGGAAAAGAGAAGAGAGAAATGCTTAAAATGAAAGGAGGTGATGCACCGAGATAAGAGATGTTTCTCTCCCCACCCGAAATGGCACAAAGAATCAATTGAAATACCCAGGAGATGCACAAACTTCAGTTGCATTAATCACCTCAATGCACGTATGGAGGTTAGAACTTGTTGAATGTCAAGAGGGGAGAAGGTTTCCCACAAGTAACACCCAAAAACAGATTAACACAACATATATGTGAAAGAAAGCCACAAACATACACAGGATGCATAAGTTGAAGTAAGGCAAGAATGATGATTTCAATTCATTTTAAGGCCAATGGCCAAACTTACAGTTGCAGAAATGCAAGATAAATACAAGTCTTCAAGAGATGTGAAAGAACATAGAATAACTCAAGTTAGCAAGGAGAGAACCCTTTACAATGAGGCATAACAACCTTATATAGAAAATTGGTCGCATAGGAGAGACCACTAGTCAAGGGAGAGAAGCCTTGACCCTTGTGTGTGCAGGGAAATGTCAGTCAGGGAATGTAGGGATGTGCATGCACCTGACATTGTGTACATGCAAGCAACTTGGCCATACCCTAAAAATGCAATCCCAAGAAGAAAGGTACTTCTAGAAGGTGGATTGCCTGACATTCCAAAGTCAGAGCATGCAGGCATGGCATAAGTAACCACAAATAAGCATGGCTCTCTACTTCTTGGTGGAAATCCTGCAAAATCATCAAATGCGCTCTTGTAGCACCACGAAAGGTGTACAAGTCACTAGAGTTGTTGGAGCATTAATAGCCTTGAGTGTTGATCACGCCATCTGGAAGTGTTGCAAGCCGAAAGGAGTTTGGAAGACTTCCGAAACACAGGTTACCGAAGTCAGGAAGACTTCGGAAACATAGGTTACCGAAGTTGGGAAGACTTAGGTTTGGGATTTCTGGATTCTGGGATTCCGGAGTTCCGGGGTTGAGGACTTAGGTACTTGGGAACCTTGGGGTTCCGGAATTCTAGGGTTGAGGACTTAGGAACTTGGGAACCTAGGGGTTTTGGAGTTCAGGGGTTGAGGACTTAGGAACTTGGGAACTTGGGGGCTCCGGAATTCCGGGGTTGAGTACTAAGGAACTTGGGAACCTGGGGGTTTCGAAGTTCTGGGGTTGAGGAAGGGAGGACTTAGGAACTTGAGAACTTGGGGGTTTCGGAGTTTCGGCTTTGAGGAAGAGAAGGCTTAGGAACTTGGGAACGTGGGGGTTCCGGAGTTCTGGGGTTGAGGAATGGAGGAGTTAGGAACTTGGGAACGTGGGGGTTTCGGAGTTCCGACAAGACAACACTTCATACTTCATGATTCCATTGTTTTCTCTTTGATCAACTGAGGCAACGTTGGTCCATAGAACATATCTCTGATCGGTTCTCATTGATGGAGCAAGGGTGTCATAAAATGACAACAGGAAATTCCGAAAATAAGTTATTAGAAATATTTTTTACCATGATATTAACTTCTAGTTTCGTATAGGTACCATGTCTAAGGCTGGTATATTGGCAAGGAAAAATCAATTGAAGGTTGTCCAAGAGGGCTTCTATTTGGAGTTGCAAATATCCAGTGAACCACGGGGACGCGTCCCCCCCATTTTTGGGCGCGTCCCCCCGTCAGAGACGTCTCGGGGACGCGGGGACGGGGACGCGACGTCCCCCGCCGTCCCACCACCGCCACCCAAACTCCGCCGGGACGGGGAGACGTCCCCGACGCGGAGACGTCTGGGCGTCTCCTGGGGGACGTCTGGGCGTCTCCGTGGGAGACGCCTGGGCGTCCCCCCGTCCCTCGAGAGACGCCCAGACGTCTCTCGAGGGACGGGGGGACGCCCAGGCGTCTCCCGCGTTCGCACGGGATAAAAAGCGCAGTTTTCATTTTTTTTTTTAATTTTTATGACATGTGCTTTTTGGGGGGGGTTAAGGGGTAACCCTAATTGGACGTGGGCCCCACCCCACCCCCCAAAACAACACAAAAACATGTTTAGTTTGGATTTCTCATTTCACTCTCATTATGCAAAACTGATTTTTTTTCCAGCAGCTTGAAGAGGAGGAACAGCTTGAAGAAGATTGATTGAAGGGGTGAGAAAAGTGACTACAAGTGTGATAGGAGCTAGAAGAAGAGGAAGAAGAAGATTCTTCTACATTTTGGAGAGATTTTTCAAGCACAAGGTAGGGTTTTTCAACTTCTTCTTGTTTTTTTTTTGTTTTACTTTCTGATTTTCATTGTTCTATGTCATTTTTGGTTTTTTTAATTTTTTTTCCCTATTCATCTTAAGACTCAAAATGAGGTTTGATGTTGAATCTTGAGGGCAAAATGATTCATCATTTTGCCCTCAAGATTCAACATCAAATCTCATTTTGAGATGAATAGGAAAAAAAATTTAAAAATTTAAAAATATATTGTTAAACAAGGCTGATTTTATTTTTATTTTGTGAAATGCAGTGTCAATTTGAAAATTTCACAATGAGCTCCCAAGGCACGAGTCAAGATAACATGGAAATCCATTCTCATAGTGAGAATGATTCAGAATATGAACCTGAAAATGAGGGGGGTGACCATGGGGCTGATCCTGGAGCCCAATCTAGTTCTATGGCAAGTGCAGCAGCTAGTACAGGTTGCCCTTCAGAGTTGTTGGCACCATATGCTAGGGGTCATTTTGATCCTAAGTCTCCTCTAAAACAGTTTGCTTCACAAATATCAGTACAAGGCACTGCATCACATTCAAGTGGGGGAACAAGGAAGTGGAAGTGCAATATTTGTGACAGAGAATGGTTCGGTAGCATTAGCAGGGTGAATGCACACTTTCTATTTTGGAGAGGAAAAGGCGTGAAACATTGTAAGTTTTTGGAGGAACCCAAAAATATACAGTACAGAATTGAGTTTAACAGGCTTTGGGGGGTTCCAGATGACACAAATATTTCAATGCCTACTACTTTGTCTGCTAGGGCATCACTTCACGACAGCCGGAATGTGCCAGTGCCACATACTTATCATGCTTCGCAGGCGGGAGGAATGATGTTTGGATCTCCATCTACTTCCACTTCTACTGTTGCCAGGACTGGGAAACGTAAGTTGCATACACCACAGAGCAACCCCATTGCTGATATGTTTAATGTGCAGCTGAGAGATGAGATAGATGAATCCATTGGCAATTTCTTCTTTGCCAATGGCATTCCATTTCATGTTTCACGGTCTCCTTATTATAGGAAGATGATAGATATGGTGGCCAAGGGAGGACCATCTTATGTGCCACCAGGGGAGACGAAAATGAGGACCTCGATCTTGGATAAAAGCTATTCCAAGATCAATATTTTGATGGAGAAGATGAAGGCATGTTGGGTGGCATTGGGGTGCAGCATAGTTATGGATGGGTGGACGAACATTAGCCATCGTCCACTCATCAACATCATGGTCACATGTGCAGAGGGCCCATACTTCCTTAGAGCAGTTGATTGTACAGGGCATCGTAAAGATGCTGATTTCCAGTTTCAGGTCCTCAGGGAGGCTATTGAGGAGGTTGGGCCACAAAATGTGGTCCAAGTAGTGACAGATGCAGCATATGTGTGTAGAGCAGCAGGGAGACTCGTTGAGGCAGCCTATAGACACATTTGGTGGACCCCATGTTGTGTGCATGCCATGAACAATGCACTCAAGGACATGGGGAAGATTGACTGGATTAGAGGAGTGGTCACCGATGCGAGAGATGTGCAGATGTTTATCTGCAACCACCACATTTCACATGCACTATTCAGGACCTTCGCGAAGAAGGAGTTCTTGAAACCAGTTGAGACTAGATATGCATCCTATTTCATTCTCTTGGAGAGAATGATTGAGTTGCAAGAGGCATTGCAACTCATGGTTATGACTAATGAGTGGAATAGGTGGGCTGAGGCCAAGACAGAGCAGGGGAGAAGGGTGAAGGAGATAGTGAAGAGTGATGTGTTTTGGACTGATACGAAATACATTGTCTCCATCATTTCTCCAGTATTCCAGGTGATCAGATATGGGGATGGGGATGCACCTAACCTTGGAGAGGTGTATGAGTGCATTGACTCTATGCTTGGCCAGATGAGGGCTGCTGTGCGAGTGAAGGACCCCTCTCTAGCATTCTACAATGAGCAAATCCGGCCTATCATTCAGAGTAGATGGGACAAGTTGAACACTCCTTTGCATATGGCTGCCTTTGCCTTGAATCCTAAGTGGTACAAGGCTAGACCGGGTAGAACGACACCGATTGAGGATGATGAGGTGAAGGCAGGTTTCTTTAGGTGCATAGAGAAGATGTTTGATTCCAGAGATGGCGGCACAATACGCACTGAGTGGGGAAGATTTGCCACTCTTAGAGGTTATTCAGATGCAGCAAAGATGGATATAGACATTATGGCACAGGAGGACCCACTTTTGTGGTGGAAATGTCATGGCCCGAAATCTTTGACCACCACTCTAGCCATCCGTCTGCTATCCCAGGTTTCCAGTTCTTCAGCTGCTGAGAGGAACTGGTCTACATATAGCTTCATCCACTCTCTTAAGAGGAACAGACTTACCTCTAAGAGAGCAGAGAAGCTTGTGGCTGTACATAGTGCTTTGCGTCTCATTGACCGCAAGACACTTATGTACAAGGAGAGTCCAGCGGCACGATGGGATGTAGAGCCAGAGGAGCCTTCACAGATTGATGAGGATGATCCTACCACTTCAGATGCAGGGCTAGTTGGTGTGAGCTTGAGGGACCTTGATCCTCAGGAGTCCAGCAGTTCCAGTGAGGAGGAGTTTGCAGATGATTAGAGGCCTCCATTAGCTACAGTTTGAGTTTTCACTTTTCAGTTTTGTCATTTTGTATTTGACTCGTCTCTTTTGTAATACTATTGCTACACGTATTTGTATTTGGCTACTCATTGTAATGATGAATCATGTAATCATCTTTATTATTATAGACTTTGCAATGGCATCAGATATTCATATTTTTCGTTTTCCTTTTTCGATATTCATATGATAGAAATGAGAAATCTCCAATTTGACAATTTCATTTGTCAAATTTTATTTACTTTTAGTTTTAGCAATTAGCAATTAGTTACGTATCACTAATCTAAGTAATCTTGGTATTTCCTATAGTTTCATTTGAAATCTAATTCTTATACTGTTATACTGTTATACATCTTTTCAAAACTAGTTTTTCAAGTACTATATGTATATATATGAGCACCACCACCCCGCCACCCCCCCGCTGCCGTCCCCCCGCCGTCCCCCCGCCGTCCCCAAATTTAGGCCCTTGGTCCCCCCGTCCCCGAGACGCGTCCCCCTCGTCCCCCCGTCCCCCCGTCCCGAACGCCCGTGGAACACTGCAAATATCATCCCAATGGAAGAAGGTCGTGAACACGAACATGGAGTACTTAGACATGAATCAGATGAGGTGGAGAATGTTTGGAACAAAGAATCATCTTCCTTCCACCTTGTCGACTACTATCATGAAGAGCGGAATCTACCATGCAGCTGGCTTTCCACCAGCCATTCAATGTAGCAAGATCGTAGTTGAGTGTGCGAAGCATTATGATTCTCAAACCAAAATGATCAAAACACCTAAGGGGACAGTGCTTGCGTACCTAGTTGAGGAATCCATTGGGGAAGTATTTGCAATCCCTAGGTGTACAAACGTGCTAGAGATAACTAAGGAAGAGTCCCAAGCCAAATTTGACAAAAGATTGGAGGCGTGTATGACAGTTATCAACAACAAGTGGGTCCTTGAGACAAGGCGTCACCACTCTAGGTTACTTAAGTGGCTCTTAAGTTCAGACTTTAGTGAGGAGTACGGTGACCTAATATTTCTGCTCAACTGAGTCACATGAGCACCTCAAGGGGCACTATTTGAGAAGTGGAGGTACTATTTTATTGAGGAGATAGCAAGAGGTACAATGATCAATTGGGCGGAGATAATAAGCGACAACTTTGACATCTTGCGGAGAGGTTCGGAGAAAACAAGGACGTTCAACATGACTTCCTATCTTGTATACATACTTGCCAGATTTGTTTTGTACAAAGGATTGATATGCAAAGGTGAAGTCGGGAACGGACCTGGTTGCTATTTGCAACTCCCTTTCCTTTGAAGAGAAGTGATAGGATGAGCCAACTTAGAGAAATCTCTCACAAAACAACAGTAATAACCCTCCAAACCCATGAAACAATGAACCTCTAAGACATTAGTTAGCGCTGGCTAATCCACAATAGCCTGAATCTTAGAGGGATCTATTGAGATACCTTCTCCTGAGATGATATGGCCCAAACATCTCACCTTAGTCTGGAAGAACTCACACTTCGCCAACTTGCCATACAACTGATTGTCATGAAGACATTGTAAACCTTGATGTTAGTGGACCTCATGTTCTTCCATTGTCATACCAAAATGTGATCAAGAAACACAAGGACAAATTGGTCAAGGTAGGTGCGAAACACCCCATTCATCAGACTCATAAGACTGATGGTGCATTTGTCAACCCAAATGGGACAATCATGAACTCATAATGTCTATAACGGGTGCGAAATGCAGTTCGATGAATGTCAGCCTCATAAATGCAAAGCTGATGATACCCTAACCTAGGAGGTGCAGAGTGTGCCCTAGATGATCCTATGGGTTGAGATTGAATGGCTTGAACATTTGAACCAATGGAGGTGCACTCATAACCTATACTCCCTTCTGATATCCATATCCCTATGTGTTAGCCAAATTATCCTCAATGAATCTCGCTTTCTCTATGACGATCTCCAAAGACTTGGGCTCAAAGACTTGAACACCACCACTAATACGGGCATTAAGGTCTCAAACAAAGTGCTGCACTAACATAGGCTCATCATTAGATATACTAGCATACTGCTTGAGCTTGAAGAATTGATGCTCATACTAATCTAAATCATAGCCATCTAACGTAATTGATGGATTTCATTGGCACGCCTCTGACAATATTGCTCTGAAAGGAAGCATGCACAAAATCTCTCTAAGAAGATTACCTATGATACTAAGGCAATGCCTAATTGGAGCTTTTGTTCCATGCGCCGCGGCCACCATGAAGGCGAAATCCTTGAGATGCATGATGGCACAATGAGCTCTAGCATTATTGCGATAAGGATGCATAGCAAAGCATCGATCGAGATCTATCAACCAAGTTTCTGTCTCAGTACCTCCACAAGTACCATCAAATGTAGGTGGATGTGACCTAAGAAGGTCTCTCATATGTCCTACAAGAATAGCATCCTCATCAACCAGTGTATGATCTCTCCTACAAGGGGACTCACAATCTCTACCATAGTCAACTCTAGAATGGCTCGGGCTATGAGAACTCTCTCTCACGTTGTTGAGATGGACGAGACTTCTCATGCTGAGACATCTCCTGTCTAGGCCCCAATTGGACTATATGACCTCTTGAAGAAAATTAAGCACCTAAGGTCCCTCGAGTCTACTACCCTAACCATCTCTCTAATCGTCTGCACGCTACTCATCTTGATGCTTCTCTTGATGATCCTCCTGGTAAGGATTTAGTTGGAACTGCGGCAGGTAGGTCCACCTCGATCGCAACCACTGCCCTTAGGAGGCAACCTTCATAACACAACAATTAATACATTAGGGTAAGCATAGTCGTATCTATAATCCATGCTAAGGCAATGAACATACAAAGAATATAGTATAGCAAACACATGGCACTCATGCCAAACGCAATGAGCGCACATACAGTAGAGCTCCCAACGTTTGAAAATGGGCTCTTATACCAAATGTAACACCCTGCCAAGGTACCTTAAAGGATATGAGCAAAATACACAAATAATACATGGAATTTTTTTTTTCAAAGTAATTAAGTGTGAACATACGTAACATATGCAAGATTGATGCTCAAACCTCAAGATTAGGTCAAACTACTGATAACCAACAACACATGTGGAAGGCTAAACACCTAAAACCATTGACGAAAAAGGATAATGGTCTCCCAAACCATAGAACAAGGTCTAAGAGGTGTTTAGGGTCACACAAGACCATTTTCGAAGTTGCAAAGCTTAAATCAACAAACAACAAGTGTTAAGTCCTAGGTGTCATAGATGGGCTCCAACGAAACCCTAATCACAATCAGACACTCTCACACCACCCAAACCCACTCAAAAGCTACTCAAAACCCTTTGAGGGTTCCTTGATGTCGCTACCTTCCGAACGCATATGAAATTGGGTCAAACGGACACCCCTAGCTCTTGAAATCCTCTCTAGACCGAATGACCAAACCTAGGCTCTTGCCATGGAACCAGACATTTTGAAAGGACACTTGTGCAATTTTGGGACACGAGCATGGCACACGTGTCCTTGACTCACACTTTGGTCCTTGACCCGCATTGACGTCCTCCAGGTTGGTGAACTCACGCTATTGCCCTTTGAGATGCACATTTGTCTTGACCAATAAGCTTCCCGGTTGGATAGTCTGGCCTCTCAGATACTCCAAATCCCTTTGTGAAGTCAAAATACTCATATGACTCTCAAATCAAGAGAATTGGGCAAAAAGGTGAGAAAATGAGTCAAGAATAGTGTCACCGAGTCATTGGGTGACACTTACAAGGCTAGTTGGGAATCGGGTGAACTCAAAATCTTTCCAGCATGGTGTTGTCGTTTGAACCCTAGAAATATAAACTGAAATCAATGACAATCCAACAACTTATACTCTAAATAACGATGACTGAAATGATAAACTCTTCGCTGTTGTACATCTCCCGTTTCATTTCTAGAACCTTTGCAATGGTAGGGAACACACTGTAGCAGGTACAAAATCACTAAGCAAGTACAAAAATCATTGTAGTAGGTACAAAACTATTGTAGCAAGTACAAAAATCACTGTAGTAGGTACAAAATCATTGCAGCAAGTACGGTAGCTTGTGTCCCTTCAAATCCCTTCTATAATTTGCTTTGCCATCTGTAAGAAATTTTTCAAACTTCCATTTCAAATTGGAAATAATATTGTAACACGAATCTTTACATAAACTAAACAGATTTGGCATAGTTGTAAACTCTAGATGAATTCGCCAAGGATTGGCTAGGTGGGTTTTTGTCCATGAAACCAATATTTTCTTTAGGGTTTTCGCCTTAGGCTGAATAGTTGAACAATAGATCATAGTCCCAAAGAGGGTTTCAGCTAAATGAACAACCATGAATGAATGAAATGAGTCTTCTCAACCTCCTTTTATAACCCCCTACGAAACTTTCCAAAACTTGTATTTAAAAATCATTTTTTAAATAATAATCCTTTCAGCTCCTTTTTAAGTGACTTCATATTATTTTACTCTTTGAACTCTTATGTCACTTTTGTTTCCCTTCTTAAATAATTACATGTCTTTTAATTTGACTTTTTGACAACTTAACTATATATTTTTCGTACATTCAGACAAAGTTATAGAAAATATTAAAATGGATCAAACATGAATTTCAATTGTGCCAAAATAATCCTAAGTTCTCAAAGTGACGATTTGAATGAAAATTGGTGCTTTACAAAAAGAGGAAGCTTCTCCAACAAGTTTCGAGAGCTTCCAGAGTGTCAAAACTACATTCAAAAAGTATTGGTTGACTCATCTTGAATACTTGAGCTCATTGCCACTGCTAGAATTTCTTTTGGATCAAGTTGGAATTCTGCAAAAATCTTGGAGCTTTCCAAGGATGTTGAAATGGACCGAAAAGGGGATGTTACAACATCCTTTTCATCCTAATGGCCTGACAATTATAATATAGGATAGTACATGGAAAGAAAAAAAAAGGTAGCATCTGCAGGAAACATCAATCTGTCGATAAGGATGGGATGTGATATTTCTTTTAGTCTTGCTCAGTTGTATTTTTCTAAGTTTCCATCCATAATTTCTTTACAGGGTGTTCCTTCTTCCTGTCCTGGGGATCTCTTATCAAAGATCCCAAACTTCTCAGTTCTGGTTACAAAACCATCTTCCTTTGTCATGCCTGATCCACACCTCACCAAGCCTTGGTTTGAGGCAGCTATAAGAGCCTCAACAACCATTGACATTCACCCATGCTAATTTTCCTCTGGCAAATCTGAATAGCAGCTTTCAAACTGCTCTTGATAGTTGCTGAATTCCTTAATTTCAGATATGCAGTTATTTGTAGATTGAAATCAGGCTGAAACAAGGAAAAATACCTTAAATTCTGGTGATACTAAGTGTATATCCAATCCTCAATAGCCTGATCATAATGATCAGCCCATTCAGCTTCAGTATCAATGCTGGCTCTTTATCTCAATAAGGTACCAATCACAATCAAGATGTAAAGATACAGTCAAAGGCTAACAAAATTCTTTGTGTGGTTACTCTTTAAAACAGTCAAGCTCTTCTCAAAGTCCGGGTTGCACTTGGTCATTTTTAGGACAATTTGTACCAATGAAGTGACTCCAAAATCAAATGCAGTTATCGGAAAAATAAAATGGATAGAATATTAGCTATATAGTTTAAGCAACTGACTCTCACCTATAGGCAGGTCTTGTCCCTCTTCCAAGACCATTAACATGTAATGGAACCCACTCAAACTATAAGAAACTGAAATGCCAGCACCAATGGATAACATAGAACCTCAAGGACCTGAGGAAAGTTGGAAATTATTCTTTCCATTACTCATGGGTTCCTTAATTGAATGGTAATCCTCCTCTTTTGGCCATTATTGAATGTTGACAACCAGAGAGCTTGTGTCTTGGATATCCTTTTTGGCTTCCGTAAAACAGATCTATCTTTTATCTAAGTTGATAGTATGTGTCACACATTAAGTATGGATCCTGAAATAGCTGGTTTTTATGTGACCATTAGTTGTTGTAGTTTAACTTAGTCTTTCTGTAATGGTACTCAAATGCCTAGATCTCTGATTACACACAAAACAAACAAAGTAGTAGTAGATTTAGTTCTACTCATTTGTAAATGATTTATAAGCATCCACAAATACATGCAAATATATAAATAAAAAATTAAATCTTTCTTTTTGCTGATAAAAAGTTAACCACTTTTTATACCAATATTAATCTATGTCTAACTTTTTTCTAGTGTTCAAATAACAGGACAATGAGAAGCAACAAAACAGTTCCAGTCAATTAAAAGCATACACTTATGTGTGGGCTGATGTAAATGACAAAGATCTATATGGAGAATGGAATTTTGAGGTATTCATGCTCTTTATTTTTAAATGGAAGTTATAATAAGTGTGCATCTTATAAAAAGTGAGATATTTCCTATTAAATTCAACCTATATAAATAATACTTTAAAACCAACTATTGATATATCTTGCATTTTATTTTGTCTTTTGTAAGACACACAAAACAGCAGTGTGTGAAGTCTCTTTACAAAGTAGGAGGGGAAGCCCTTTGAGATCTAAACTAAACCTAAACCTAAGATAAATTAACTTCGACTAAAACTACAACCGATATATAGATATGCACATCATACAATTTTCTCTTAGGTGGGTTTGCATAAAGGAAATAATTATTCACATATTTTTACACCTCAATGGACTGTTAACAGCCATGCCTTGCAAATGAGATTTTTTTAGTTAATGAAAAAAAATACCAATCTGAACAAACAAATGAGACCTTTACTCTGGCTAAAATAGAGATCAACTATTCATTGCAAACAAGGATTGAAGAAATAACAGCACACAGCTCGAAGAAATAAATAGCTAAGCTGTATACATGTTATTTCCCCAAATTTTGGTAAAGTGACTTAATTAAATTAATTGATTAAGTTGTCCAAAAATTAGTATTATTTCAAAAGGTTGACTCATAATTGATTAATGTAATAAAGAATAAAATAAAGTAATAAAATAAGCTCATCCCGCAACTCATAGACCTTCTTAGTTCGCAGCTTGAGGTCCCGCTTTGCAACCATCTGGCACTCCATTGCTGTTTTCACCATCATCGCCGCCTCCAAGACCTCCTTATCTTTCTGTTCCACCCTCTTCAAGGCACTACCCAGGCGACTCTCCAACATAGCCCTGTGCTCGTGAGCTTCCTCCAACTGTGCCTCCAAGGCATCCTTTTCTGACCTCTCCTCGGCTAACACTGTGTCTAAGGTAGCGCGTTCTGCATCCCATGAGGCCTTCTCCCGAGCCAATTGCTCTCTGTGCAACTCCTCCATCTGCTGGAGTCGAGCAACCAACTCTTCCCGTGCCAACAAAGCCTCCTGGCGCTGGGTCTCTGTACTCTCAGGAATATACTACGTCCTCTGAAACTCATAGTAGGTCTCTCGGAAAACCTGCTCTATCCTCCACAACAATGACTGTCTGTTGGTCTCGCCAACCTGCTCGCGGAGGCCCCAATTGTCCAACATCTGTAAGGTTTCCGTAGTAGGTAGTCCACCAGACTCGAAACACTGCGCAAAGTTTGTCGTGCACTTGCTCCTCATAAACCCGAGTAGCTGCTCCAACTCTTCATCTGTCCGGGCATCTCCCTTAGACCTCGTAGAGGCTACCATCCGTTGGGCTTCCACAACCATATCCGCAAGGAACTGCTCCAATTCCTTGTCGCCCTCCACTCTTGGAGATGCTAGGACACCGTGCTCCTGGGCATCCCTGTGAGGACTCTGCAACGACTCATCATGCGGGGGGCTCTGGATCAACTCCTCCTCCTGCTTGGGACTCAGCACCAACTCACGAATGGGTGAGTGGTCTCTTTGTACAATCCGTGTAGTCTATGGTGAACTGTCTCCGACCAGGTCCACAATCTCGTGAGGGCTCGGCTCATGCCTTGGGGAGAGGACCGCTACTCCAATTGGTGCTATTGGTGTCATTTTTATCGACCTAGCCACGCATTCATATTCGTCTGAGAAGGCATACCACTCCCTCCATGATGCTCTGCTTGTACAACCTCCCTACCAACCTTCCCGCCACTGCCCCCAGCCTCTACTGGTGCCATGGGACTTGCTGCCGTGGGACTCCTGTCGTCGACCACTTGAGGCTTTGGTAAGGCTACCAATGTCGCGGCCGCGTGTGGGGGAACCATAATCACTGGTGCCCGACCCTGCCCAAAACCAGGAACCGGTATTGCTAATACTGTTGCTCCATGGAGAGGCCGAGTGGCACTTGCTGAGACCGTTTGCCCGGATAACTCACCTGAGGGCCGTGTGGCTGCTACTGGCACAACTACGAGAGGTGGAGGTGTGGCTGTCTGCGTTACTGTAGATGTTGCCCCTGTCTCCTCCTCCACTTGCTGTTCGCCTCTACCCACCATTCTGAAACTACTCCCGATGGCCTGTGATGTATCACTAAAGTCCTCTGCCTCGTCACTCGGGTCACTAGTCACGGACTTCCACTCTGTCTTCGCCTCAGACACCACTACCCGTCGCTTCTGTTTCTTGCCTGATTGTGTGTCTCCGCTCGGTGCCATCATATCCAAGGGAACCCAATAAAATATAAGCGGCTGCCCCGGGTGTACACAACCTTGTGGTGCCAAGTGTTGTGTGTCTGGTAAGTCCTGAAGGCGTACTGCATCCAGGAAGAGTCCAATCGCATGGTAGGGCATGTAGAAGGTCCTGTGCTGGAGGGTCATGAATTCCTCGATCCTATCTGCCAGTACTGATGCCCAGTTGTAGATCATATCCAACGGAACCCAATAAAATATAGGCGGCTGCCCTGGGTGTACACAACCTTGTGGTGCCAAGTGCTGTGTGTCTGGTAAGTCCTGAAGGCGTACTGCATCCAGGAAGAGTCCAATCGCATGGTAGGGCATGTAGAAGGTCTTGGGCTGGAGGGTCATGAATTCCTCCATCCTATCTGCCAGTACTGATGCCCAGTTGTAGACCATGCCATTGCGGATACCATTCACCAGCACCACCTGTGCCATGGCAATGTCTAAAGCCCTACTCGCTCCCATCAAGCGACTCTTTAACACATCCAGAAGGCACTGCCATATCCCCTCTCTCAGGAACGACTTCTTCAAACCTCTTCCTTTGCTGGCATGCTGGAGACTATCCAGTTCGGCTTGTGTGAGGTTGTCACGGCACATCAACTTAAGAAGTTTATCTTTGAAATTTGGGGATATTTTTTGAATACCAAAAACTCTCGTAAACTCTGTGGAAGCGAAGGACACCGTAACCTGGCGGTGCTCGTAATCAAATACCGACTGTCGCCTGTGTGGGTCATAGGCACCAATCATGGCCCACAACACAACCTCAAAATCCTTAATGCAAAAGATGGGCATTTGGATGGCCCAGTGTACCTCTGCATGTCATAGTTGTGCCTTCATAGGGTCATCATGCGGGGTCTCGTTCCACCATTTCTTACAATCTGCTCCACTCAAACCCTCGAAGGTAATGGTGTCCATGGTCACATCATTCTTCACTGCTATCTGCTGTTGCAGTTTGGGTTGCACTTTTTTACCTTTGCTTTTGCTGCTGTCAGCCATGCCGCCCCTGACTTTCACACCTGAAGGCAGAATCCAAACAACTTTCTTGTTTGCAGAGGTTGATGACACTGTAGCAGGTAACTACCGCAACTGTTTTTGCCAATTCTTTCCACCGCTGGCGTCCATTAAATAATTTTGCCTTTGTCTTTTGTGCCCTTCTTAATATTAAAAAAATAGGGTTAGGGTAACAAACTTTTGCACATGCCTATTTTCCTCCAACATGGGACCTTTCCTCCAGACGCTACCCCTAGATAATTTTTTTTCTTCAGCGTACCGTACAAAAACGCTTCTGTGCCACAATGCAATCTTTCTCCATCATTCAAAAGTACGTGCAATGATCGTACAACACCTGCAATGACCATGCGATATTTTTACTGTACAATACCCCCGATTGATCGTACAAGCATTTGGCGAATCTATCTTGTCAACCGTTCATAGCCCATACGGAATCACTGTTAAGTGGGTTTGTTCTAGCTGCCGTACGGTTGTCCTGCACTCCCTTCCTTCGCCATACGGTGATGGCGTACGGTGATTTCGCTTCTTTTTTTCCTTGTTTGCTTTCCTTAGTATGGTGTTTTATACCTACAGTGTCTCATCTATACAGTGGGCTCCTTTTTTTCGTATGGTATTGACCGTACGGTTAATTCGCTTATTTTTTTATTTTTTATTTTTATTTTAAAATTTTTTTCCACCTACCATAATTTTTTTTTTAATGTTTTTCACAATTTTTTTTTCAAGTATTTCTTCGGGAGGATTTGGGGTCGGTTGATTGCCTCTGCTCGTGATATAGTTTTAATTTCGACACATTGATGCTGCCTGCAACCTCCCATCCATCCAGTGTCCACAACTTCACTGCTCCGTTCTCCGCCACCTCGTGGACTTTATATGGTCCTAACCATCTTACCTTGAATTTGCTTGGTTTAATCTCATTACGCCCATTATATTTCAGTAACAGTTGTCCTGGAGCAAACCTCATTCGTTTCAGATGCTTGTCGTGCCACAACTTCCTCCTTTGCTGGGTTGCCTCCGTAGCCCACTGGGCCATCATTCTCTTCTCATCCAACTTGTTCAATACATACAGCCTCTCCCTCAGGCTCTCCATGTCTCCCAGTTTGTTCTTGATTGCAATATGAAGGCTTGGCACCATGAATTTAGCCGGCACAACAACTTCTTGCCTGTACATCAGTTGGAATGGAGTCTGGCCGGTGGTCACCTTGTAGGTTGTGCGGCCCACAAGATCGAAGGTAATTTTTCTTCCCAGTCTTCTCCCTTGACACCGCAAGACTTGTAAATTACTCCCACCAGAATCTTGTTGGTAGCCTCCGCCTGCCCATTGGCTCGCGGGTAATAGGGGCTAGACAATGAATGAAAAATTTTAAATTCAGTAGTGAGGAGTTTGATGACGTGGTTCACAAAATGTCCACTCCTGTCGCTAGTCAACTGCATAGGGATACCATACCGTGTAATGATTTGCTCATAAACGAATCTTGTTGTACTTACGACCGAGTTGTCAGGCAGGGCCTGCGCTTCAACCCACTTGGTTAAATATTCTGTGGCTACCACAATGTAGCGACACCTCCTGGTACAGCTAGCCTTGAGTGGCCCAATAAAATCCAACCCCCAACGCTCGAATAGTTCTTGAGCATGTGAGGGGTTGAGGGGCATGAAATCCCTCTTCAGCGGCTTCCTCGCTCTCTAACACGTATCACAACCTACTACCCATTCTGGCATCATTATACAATGTGGGCCACCACAGGCCTGCTAGCAGCACCTTTCTTGCCATAGTGTCTGGTCCCATATGGCCTCCCGCGGGCCTCTCATGTGCCTCCCTTAGAACGCTTTGCACTTCTTCCTCCATCACAAACCGATGCAGCACTTGGTCGGGATCCATTTTATACAACAATCCATTAATCAACTGAAATGTGTGACTTCTCAACACGAGTTTCCTTCGTTCTCCCGGTGGCATACCTTGTGGGAACACGGAGGTGGAGAGATATTCCCTGATGGCAGTATACCACGATGGTAGTACTACGATCTTAAATAGGTGAGCATTTGGAAATTCATCATTCACCCACTCTGGTGGCTCTCCGGACCTAATTCGGGACAACTAATCAGCAATGACATGGCTCTTGCTTGGCCGTACAATTATTGAGAATGTGAACTCTTGAAGAAGCAGTAGCCACCGGCTTATCCTGCCTTGGATAATGGGTTTATTTACTAGGTACATCAACACTTGGTGATCCACATAGAAAGTGAAGGGTGTTGCCAACAAGTAGTGCCAAAATTTCTGTACGGCATAGACCGTTCCGAGGGCTTTCCTCTCGGTGGTACTATAGTTCTTCTCGGATTTCGACATCAACCGACTGGCAAAATAGATGGGATGATCCAACCCATGTCCCCCTTCTTGTGCCAGTGTAGCCCCAATGGCATAGTTCGAGGCATCCATGTGTATGTGGAATTCTCGGTTCCAGTTGGGATAGGCCAAAATGGGTACTGCCACCAGTCTCCTCTTGAGTTCCTCAAATGCTTCCCCTTGTGTCGATTCCCATATATACGGTTCGCCCTTTCTTGTCAGTTTGTCTAGTGGGAATGAAAGTTAGGCAAAGTTCTTGATTAACTTCCGGTAGTATCCGATGTGTCCCAAGGACTTGACTCCCGTCACATCAATGGGCGACTCTATTTCTACAATTACCCATACCTTATCTGGGTCAGTTTTTAGTCCATCTTTACAAACGATATGGCCCAACAACTTTCCTTGTGGTAACATAAATTTGCATTTCCGTGGATTCAAGGCGAGCCTGGGCCTTCGGCATCTCTCCATGCACTCTCAGTGCCACCAAGTGAGCGTCTTCGCTACTGAAAATCGACCAGTCATCCAAAAAGGTTTTAAAATTTCCCACAAACATCTTATTGAAGATGTGAAGGACTATCCTCTGGAATGTTGCGGGAGCATTGCACAACCCGAACGACATCCGGTTGTACGCATAGACTCCGTCCTCCACCACAAAGGTGGTCTTCAACTTGTCTTCCTCAGCTATCGAAATTTGATTGTATCTGGAAAAGCTGTCCAGAAATGAGTACATTTCATGGCCAGCCACCTCCTCCAGGATGTTGTCTGTGAAGGGTATAGGGAACGAATCCTTGATGGTGACTGCGTTGAGGCACCGAAAGTCCATGCAGATGCGGATCTGGTTGGCCTCCTTCAGTGAGATCACAATCGGCGATACCCACTCACTTGTCTCCACCTGAAATATGATGCCGGCCTCCAGCATCCGTTCATTCTCTTCGTTCACCTTGGCAGCATAGTTCTTATTCATTCGGTACGACCTCTTCCATACCAGCTGGGCTCTCGGGACCAATGGTATCCGATGGACGCACAATTCTGTCGGAACCCCCTTCAGATCCTTGTAGGACCAAGCGAATACGTCCTTGTATTCCATGAAGATTTTGAATGTTGCGGCCTTCAGCACCGGGCTCCAATCGTCGCCTACCCAAATATTTCGAGGGGTGGCAGTGTCTCCTAAGTTTGTCTCCTTCACGGTGGGGTCTTCGTACTGCATTGGTCTGTCCTTTGAAAATTCATACGCCGGAACATCATTTACTTTGGCATCTCCCTCCTTGTACTCCGTGTATTTTGGCGAGAACTCCTTCTCGCCTAGCTCGTCCTCAATTTGTAGCATGTGACAAGCAGGGTGAAACACTTCATAATCTTCCATTTGCCAGTGGAAGAGTCCATTCAGTGAGGAAATGTCATCTTCTGAGCAACCATCAAGTTCAAGCACTCCTTCATCGTTTGGTTCCCTCTCGTCTTTGGCTTCATAGGAATCCCACTCCCATCTATTTGAGTCCTTTGAATCTGAGTCGGATGATGCAAGCTCCTCGTTGACAACCTGGGTCCTTAGGTCAATGATGTACTTCCGCCCCCCTTTCTCCATGGAAAGGGTTTTCTTCTTCCAATTGTGGTTCACCATTGTTGTTACTAGCCACCCTCTCCCTAAGATGGCATCATACCCCTTCTTCTTCAGTGGGATTATCACAAAATCCAGTAGGAAGGGTTGTGTGCCGATGGTCACCGGCTGGGCCATCAGGGTGCCGAGTGGCTTGATGCTGTGTTGGTTTGCTCCCACCAAGTTGAATGTGGGTGGCCATAGTGTTGGCTTCGAGCTTCTTCCATGTATCCTCCTGCAACACATTCACCCCAGGAACCTCCGTCCACGATGGTGTCTTTGAGCATAGCCCTGAGAGTTCCCATCTCCACTACCGCAGGATGGTGACCACTATTTAAGGCCAACAACATTGGGTCAGCCGAGGGGCTGATCGAATCTTTCGCCCGTGTTACATCCGAAGGTGCCTGTTTAGTGGTTTGTACGAAACTGAAAATGGCGGTTCTTAGCTGTGGCATTGTGTCTAGAAGATGCTTCACTCGTATCGGTACCTCTATCTACAATACTTGCCCAATTATGTTATTTTTGGCTTCAGTACGGGATGATGTACTCACCACCCCTGCATTGTTCCGTCGTTCTGCCGTCATCTCGTGCTCAATTTTGGCTTTTGCCTCCCGTAATCTCTGCTTCTCCATACGGGGGTCGGGATAAGTGGCCTTTTTGGTCTGAGCACAGGTGATTGCCAGTACTTTATCACCAGTCTTCTCAATGTTGAGGAGATTAACCCTTGGCTTGGGGCAATTTGTCTCATTGTGGTCTCCAAGACCACACCATCTGCACAAGTGCTGCAGTGCCTCCTCTTTCTGGCAATCCCGCGCAAAGTGTCCCACTGGTTGCATGCCCGACACTGAATCATCGGCCGTCCCTTGGCATCATACTGCATTCGACTCTGATTATTGCTATTATTATTGTTGCCTCTTCCCCCCCTTCGGTTACCTCTATAATCGCTAGATGATGCCGTGGTCTTGGCTTGAGGCTACGATGTGCTTGCTGTCGTTGATGGCTGCTCTTGGGTGAAGAGAACTTGGTTCGCCCATGTCTTCATGTTGTAGGGACATTCTTTGGTGGAGTGTCCCAACACTTGGCAAATATCGCAGAAGGCCTTTTTTGGACAAGAGCTTTTTGTGTGACCTTCCTCCTTACATTCTGCGCACCATACTTCCTCATTTTTGCTGGTGCTTCCCTTCATGCTCTTGAATTCCTTCATCATGCGATGCATATCCTTCTGAAGGGCTTGCACCTTTTTACTCAACCCCTCGTCACTGCTACTTCCATTGGAGGAGTCCTCTTCAGAGGATCTGTCTTTCTTTTTCTTGGATGTCTTCCCTTCATTCTCTAGGTCCATTGCTCAGTTATAGGCATCTTCGTAGGATGTGGGGGGTACAATTTTTATTTTCCTTTTGAGTGATGATTTTAAGCCCTCCACAAACCACCTTTTCTTCAACCCATCGCCGGGCTGGTTTTCCATTCTTCCCAACAATTCCTTGAGGCGTTGGCTATATGCTCGGATGGTCTCACTTTTCCCTTGCTTGGTGCTCAGGATTTTTGCTACGATTTCATTATCGTCTCTGAGGAGTCGAAACTCCTTTTCGAAGGCTTTGTGCAATTCATCCCAAGTTGTCAGTTTGGTTTTATCAGCATCCGAGTACCAATCGATGGCTAGTCCTCGTAGGGTGGTGGGGAATTGCACCACCCATTCCACCCTATCGGCCACGCTGTTGGCTGACCAGATTGTCTCACATGTACGACAATGCCGTATGGGGTCTTCTTTCCCATCTCCGGTGAATTTCGGCAATTTTTGTCGATTTGCTATTACGTTCCTTGGCGGCGGCTTGGTCTGCCCTTCGGAACTAGAACTTGTCCCTCCAGGAACTCCTCCTCCAAACACTGGTCCTCCTTGCTGAGATTTGGTCCGTTGGGTCCCACCAAGTTGCTCTGACTACTAGGGTGTGATGAGCTTGCCCCGAACAGATTGCTTCTACTACCGTGACTTTGTGTCCTCCTGACACCTTCGGTCGCACCGGTATCCTCCGCCTCTCTATCCTCGGTCTTTGTCTCGTCTTCCCTCCTGGTCTCGGCACCTCTATATGGCGTGTACGGCTCTACCGTACTCCCGTCACCGATCTCCTCCAATGTTAGGGAAAGGTCTCCCAACCGTTTCTTGGTGGTTTCGATTAGCACCGAATTTTGGCCCTCGCCAGAATTAATTCTAAATTCTCCTTATGAAATAGAACAAGACATCATATTAAAAGAACACTTTTATTAATTCATCCCTCGTATACAATGTATGTCATTGACATACCCATTACAATGGGGTGTTCTTGTTTATTCTCCTTCGCCCGTACACAGTTCAGTTCGGTTTCATCGCGCTCCTCTTCTTGGTGCTCGTAAAACTCCCGTAGGATTTGTTGTCATCGGTTCTCCCGATAGGTTTCTTCCTTGCGGTTTTGAAGAGCCAAAAATGCTTGTGCCAGAAGGTTGGGCAAGTTGCTCAACAAACGATTTACCGCCGGGCTTACACCAAGCGCACTCCACACAACATCCTCTTGAACATCCTTGGTGGTGGCTTCTCTTCGTACGTGTGTTTCGATCGCCGCCTGGAGGATGCAGGAGAAATCTTTCGTAAGTGCTAGTTCTCCCTCGAGGCAATGGTTGTCCCATTATCCACGTGCCATGTAGTATACTCCCATGCTCCAGATTAATTTAGGCAACGACGCCAGATGTTTACCCTTTGGGTGAGCAGTTTAAAACATACAGATAGAATGTTTAACGAGAAACCATAATGCCATACATACCAGATGATAAGATCAAGCAAATATAAGAGATACTATTTCCATTCATAATCATGTGTCTTTACAAGTTACCTTCCACGGCATATAATGGTACCGAGGGGATGCGAGGGACAACCGTCGCACCCGTAACTACCATCTCTCGGTTACATTACTAACAAAGTAAAGTACTATCTAATTAACTACTGCTGTATTCCCGTACAATATTACCGCCAACAATGTATAGGTCCGCTCTTATGAACACTGATGCTTTTCTTGATGGTTCGATCTGTCTCTTTATTGCTGGGCACTGTCAGCTCCTTAAGAGGATTGATGTTTCTTGGGTGGATTGATAATTCTCTTTGTGGTTTGATATAATGATTCTAAATCTGATCTTGGTTTGCACTGCTGCTCATAATGGTATTCTCTGATCTGGATCCTGGGTTTTCCTTTACTGCTGTTTATACCTGAATCTCTCTTATGTCTTTCGATGCTTCTTTTTCTTTACTGAAATATTAATATAGATGATTTGATCTCTGCTACGAATCTCCGTTTACAAGCACCACGATATTAAGAGTAAAAGTATTGGACTTTGTGGTAACTGGATCTTCCATTATTGTATGAATACTCCGTTTTAAGGGTATGGATGCAAGTAGAAGTTTTGAGCCAATATCGAAGATTTGTGCATGACATCTGAACAGGTTATTTTGTCGGGAGCGATCATATGCGATTATAGGGACAGTGACCTTAAGGAAAGGGAATAACTTCGAAGACAAGTATTGACCCGATAAATTGATGTAGTCAATGAAGGCATCAATTAATGACAAGCTTGGGAAAAACAATCGATTTATCATACGAGATCGATAAGATTATTATGTGGTAGATATCGATAATAGCATCAATGGGAAGCTTCCATGAGATTAAGTCATATCAAAAGAGATGAACCAATAAAGACATTAAACAATTTACAACCTTGCTAATGACCTATCAGCAATAGACCAAGAATACTAAACTGTTTACAAATTAATTGACATCGTTTATAATAACAGAGGCGGCAACTAATGTGTTACCACGACAATTACCAATTGCCTTGAAGGGGTGTGTTATGCATGTGCACGTCCCAAATGTACATGGATTTTATTCCTCATATCTCTGTATCATCTACTTTGTATTTATTTAAGGCAATCAAGTCTATGACTGCTTTCAACATATAATTTACATATATTTTGTGCTTTTCAGGCCTGGAAAGATTCTCACATGAAGGACTTTGTGAAAATGTGCGAGAATTTTATGTCAGACTTGAAACAGCCAAGTACCACAAGGCATGTATCTATTTAAAAGGCTTTTTTTGAATCAAAACCTGGAAAGATTATATTTCTGAAAAGACAGTCTGATAAAAATAGTAGAATATTTGATATGAACAATGGCTACATTTACATACGCATTATATATATTATTGTTTTCTCTCAAGAATTATTTGCATGATGGTGCTTCCGACTCGATTGTAATCCCTGATCAAACTTTTAGGCTCTTTGGTATGTCTTTATATATTTTTTATACTGTATTGTCTCGGTGATGTTATGTTTGACAGCTAATTGAATCTGGCCACATGGTTCAGATTTGTAGAAAGGTTTTTTTGGTTTACTAAGTGCTTTGCCTCCATAATGCAATTGAATATCCAGAGCTAGGAAAATAATAACTAAGAGACAACCTACCCAAGATCTATTTTTCAGTAGGGAAGGTTATTTATCAGGACCCAACATGCATTTCTACATCTTAACAATTTATCTAGACTCAAATTTATATTGATGCTAAGAGTCACATGCATAGAGGCATTTAATTAGTGCAATCAAGATATTGAGAGTAAATGCCCTAAAACACCGAGGCAAGTATGGATTCTAGTTTATTTAAGTGAAGATAGGGAGGCCTCTACAACCGTAGCTAGTATCTCAAATTGCAAAAGATTTTTCAAAGAATCATTGTCTAAAATGATATATGCAAGCCCCTTGCTTTTCAAGGGCTTCAAAATATCATAATATAACTACTTAATTATTCATATTTCTCTTCATTGTCATTTTTCATTGTTATTTTTCTGAAGACTTCTCATTAAATTGTTACAAAGAACATGCAAACTCGGTATAAACTACAATTTTTTTGAATGTTGTGCATGAAACTAAAAACAGTGATCTTTAGGGTAACTGATGCTGGCAATTCTTACCTTCTTGTTTCGTTGAATGATGTTTTTTAAAACAAGAGTTCATTTAATAAATTAACATACGCAATATTTACAAGTGAATAGAATAAAACAAATGAAAATAATTGTTTTTAGTTAGTGATTTTGTATTGTTATTTTAGATGTTTAAAGAAAGGTCAAAGGGAAAAATCACTATTCACATTTCCACATTAATTATGCACATATAAGCTTAATATCCGCATGAGTTTGTAAGTATTGGTGAGAACATCAACTCTTTCACAAGTTCAAGACTTACGAGTGTTATGGCTATGAGGTGATGGGATTATGTGCATGAAGATGGTATTGATAAATGGACATTCAAGATTGAGCTTCATGTTGAAGAGTTAAAAATACTAATGATAAGATTATGAAAGACATTAAGGAATGTATGTATTGGAATGGTGTATTTTATTAACAGTTTTAGTCACAAGATTTACCCTTAGTTTTACTAAGGATAGTATATGACTGTAATAAGTAATGTCAAATATGATTCTTAAATGTTTTCAAAAGATTTATAGTTAATGTAAATGCCTATTTTATCAAAGTAATTGTCACAAGATTTACCCTTAGTTTTACTAAGGATAGTATATGACTGTAATAAGTAATGTCAAATATGATTCTTAAATGTTTTCAAAAGATTTATAGTTAATGTAAATGCCTATTTTATCAAAGTAATTGTTAACATAAAACTAATAATCAATATTATATCTATTTTTTATTATTAAAATTTGAATAGGCTTAAAAATTGTGTATTAATATAACACATCTAATTTGATTTAGGTTAGCTATAAGATCTCAATTTAGATTTTTTTTTAATCCTATACACACATACATCAAATTCCACAATGTAAGAGTATGAAAGTTATCCTCAAATTATTTCAATAATTAAAGTAATAATTTATTTCTTATACAAGATGATAATATTAGTACTATATGAATATATGGTACATGCCAATTTTAATTAAAGGTTAAATGAGCCAATATTCAATACCATCATAATGGGTGGATTTCATTAATTTGTAACAAAAGCACTTGTAGAAATTCTTACAAAAGAATGATGATTATGTGTTGTATTAGAACATATTTTTAAATTAACTAAAATGAAAAATTATCACTTAAACATGATGAATTAGTATACCATTTATTATAAAAATAGCATCTAGAACCTCCTTTATCAATGTTATGAAGTATTTTAGAGATAATGTTAAACTCTTTAACCAAGATGTGATTCCCACAATTATTATAAGCCAAAATGTAACTAAAAAAATCAACAAGTATTTCCTACTAATGATTACCACACATAATAGTGATATAGTTCACATACATATGCAAATATGGTCAACACACGAGTACTCCAGCATAGATGAAATAGATGTTTAGGTAAAGTCATAATGAGAGATATGGTATCATCTCAAAGAGGAAGGGATGACAAGTATCTCTGTATGGTACATCCATTAAGAAAAACAAAAATGCATGTGTGGATGTCCAACATAAGTGATAGTTGAGGAGGAGAGCATTCTTAATCCATGTTTCCCTCAAGAGACAAACAATTAGGGGGGGTGAGTTATCACCCTGAAAATGGTGTAAAGGTTATAATGTTTACCACCACACTACAAAGAATGAAAGGAAAAACTTATGAGAATATAATAAAATCTAGTTATCTATGAGAAAGTAAGTGAAGATAAATTTACCTTTATGCATTTCTAGCATATATAATAGGATATAAAAAATAAATAATTAAATTTTTTTTTGAATGTTGCAATGGCTTAAATTATAGGTTAAGAACTTGTGGTAGGTGTGAGATTTTGCCAAGATCAAGAGTTCAATGAAAAGTACAAATAGAGAGACAAAATATAGGACATGAATAAACTGTATTCTCATCAATAGATAAATGATCAATTATTGTTACATACAATGAATATGAGCCCGCTTATATAGGCAAGGCTATATGGATATGTGAACACACAAACATGACATGTGGCTCAATAAGAAACAAGGATAGGTAAGGATAAGTAGGGGTAGGTAGGAGAAACAATAAAATATTCCACATGAGGTGGATCACCCACTAATTGTGAAATGTAACAACAAGATCAGACCACAAAAGGTGGAAATTCTCCTACACACACTATCTCAATGTGGCACAAACACCCAAGTGTTTCATACCCAAACTACTATGAAATGCATTATCCTAAGTAAACTTAAGTAAGGTGTAATAATATCCAACATGAATAATTAATTACACCAACACCCCCCTTTAAGTGCAACATAGGGGAATGCACTTAAGTCTACAATGCAACTAAGCAATGCAAGATGGGTCCTGGCTACGGGCCATGTTATGTTCCCATGTACAAATGGAAATGCATGCAAACCAATGCAATGAAATCTCTCATAAAGTGGGAAAAGAGAGAAAAACCCAATGGGAAAAAACCCTCCCCCAAAAGAGAGATGAAAACTATACAAGAGAACTCTCATAGAGGTGTGTGAGGAACAAAACCCCATGTGAGGAAAAAGTCCCCCCCATATGAGAGAAGAAGAGAAGCTAGGTAGCCCCCCCCCTCAATGTAGAATCTGCACCAATGGTAGAAGCTCGAGAATGAATGAAGAAACTGCTCCATGAACATCGAAAAACATTCCTCCCCTTAGGAAGAAACAAAACCAAAGGTGTATCCATGAAGTCTCCCCAATCATGAAGGGAAGATGTAGGAAGTCCAAGATCTAGTGGAGATGCACGTAGAAGAAGTCCCAAAGACTCACATGTCTCCTCTAAGGATAAATAGACCTCCTCCAACTGCTATACATAAGAATCCACAATCATATCAACCTCGAAAGAATGATCATGTAGAGAATGAACAAGAGAGTCAAAGTATGCCCTCGCAACAATCGAAGAAGGATCATCTTCATCAAAGAGAAGATGAATGTCATCAATGATGTCTCCCAAATTTGCAATGTAGGACTCCACAAACTAACCTGCAATGTCTGTCAAGTAGTCATCCCATGAAACTGAAGCTGGAAGAAAAGATATATCCTGCTACACTAAATCACAAGAAGACAAAACTGTCGCAATATCTGCATCATCAGGTGCAAGAGGTGATATGATATCAATAGGAGGAGATGAAATGCAAGGCTCAAGAACGGGGTCACATGTGAGAATCCCCAAGTTCAAGTACCCAAAGCTCTCCTAAAAAATTGAATCATCACAAGAAGTGTGATCATCATATGTAGAATCATCATGTGAAGAATCATCATATGTGAAATCATCCTCATCAACAAAATTTGGAAAGGAACATAACCGAGATGCATGAACCACCACCCTAGTCGCAATGATTGCTCTAGTCTCCAAGTCTCTAATGAAAATTGATTCAGGTGTGAACTCCACAATTCTCGTAGTTGCCCCATGTGTGATTTGATAGATGGAAATAAGATTGTTTGTCAAGTGGGGTACACACAACACATCATTGAAGGAGTTATCCCCAATGGCAATAGTTCCTTTCCCAATCACATCCATGTATGTATGACTGCCCATCAAAATCTGCAGCATGGTGCAAGGCTCAAATGTAGAAAACATAGACTGGGAAGATGCCATATGATGAGAAGCTCCCAAATCTAGAAGCCATCTCTCTGAATCATGACTTGTAGTAGCATAAAGAGCTTTTCCTTTTCTTGTCCCAAAAGAGTGAGTCTTCCTACTTGTTGAAGCCATGAATGCTTGCCCTTTCCCCTTTGAGTGTGAGGAAGTGGAAGTTGATGAATCCTCTTTGTAGGAATTAGGCAAATCGATGTTGTGTTTTTTGAGGATGTGTGTGAGCTCATCAATCTTCTTAGAATGGCAACGATGCTCCTCATGACCAAATTTTTTACAATAGGCACAAGTACGTCTCTCATTCTTTGGTGAATTGTCCTTCTTGGAAGAGGATGAATCTCCTTGTTGTGGAGAAGGTGGTGCTTTGTCCTTAGGCTTTTATTGCCATTTCTTCTTGTTTGAGTTGTTCCTTGATTTCCTTTGTTACCTTGAGTTGCCACATATGCTTGAGACTTAGAAGTCTTAAGAATGCCCATGCTTATCAACTTAATTTGTTCCATCATCAACATTTCGGTGAAAGCATCAAACGTAGGCATTGTGTAGCTTGAAACCATTGTCATCCTATGGGTTTGGAAACTAGAAACAAATGCTACATATTCTTGTGGAAATTTGCCCATCAAATTGAAGATCAAATGAGTATCCTTTTTATCAATGCCACAATCTTTGAGTTGTGCCTCAACTCTTTTGCCTTAGTGACATAATCTTGTATAGTATCAAAGTTATTGGAATCTAACATGGTGAGATCACTATCAATCTGATATCCCCCAATCTCATCAACTTGACCATACAATTCTTGAAACTTTTGCCAAGCATCCTTAATTAAGGTACATTTTTCAATATGAAAGATGAGATCCTTTGATACATACTTTCTTAAGGTACCAATTTCCATGATGTTCTTAGTGAGCCAATCCAAA
The DNA here is from genome assembly GCF_030272615.1 of Cryptomeria japonica. Classification (NCBI taxonomy): domain Eukaryota; kingdom Viridiplantae; phylum Streptophyta; class Pinopsida; order Cupressales; family Cupressaceae; genus Cryptomeria; species Cryptomeria japonica. Next base: position 196,418,191 of record NC_081406.1, read on the forward strand.
TGAGCAACAAGATCAGCCTTATGATCATCGGGAGCAACAATAGTTCCATCAATATAATGAGTTGGTCTTTTTTCCATAAGTTTACTCTATGCATCAATTTTCCAAGTAGCATAATTATGAGGAGTTAAGAGAGGAAACTTAGGAGAATCCATAGCAGCAAAAGGAAGGAACACAAGAGCACAAAAGAACAAGAGACACCCCCCCCCAAAAAAAAAAAAAATGATTTTGGCAATTTATATGTAGTGCGTGTACAATAGGTCACTTGCAAACAATGGCAAGGTGGACTTCTGATTTTGTTTTACAACTGCCCCAATAGGCTAAGAACTACAATGCAAAAGACTAGAAAGATAGATTTATGCAATACAAGTGCCAAATTGGCCAAAAAAGATCATATTTTGAAAGTACAATTTCTACTCATAATCACTGCAAACTAATAGCAGATTATGAAAGTAGACGAAAAATTATGCACTTTAAAAAAAAACGACACCTGAAAAGGAGTTCGTATGAGCCCAAACGGAGTTCCAGAAGTTGCAGAAACGGGGATTGGACAGGTACAGTCACCAAAAACTAAGATTTCTGAAAATCTATCTATCAAAATCAACAAATAATGCCACCACAAGAAAGCACATGAAAAATTAGCCAATTTAAAAAAAAAATGCACCAAAAAAGGAGCAAAAATGAGCAAGATATGGCCATTTGAAGGTGAACTGTAGAATAAAAAAGCTCAACAGGAGGGGCTTGCCAAATTTTTTTTTAAAATGATGACGTCAGCAAAACACTCTTAAATTTGACGGTTGTTGGCAAAACTTCGACTCCCTGCTTGTGTGGTGTCCATACAGTATGAACTGATGACGCAAACAAGTCAGATGGTGCCACGTGTCGTACGGAAAAGGAGGTGTCGACTCACGTGTACATATGATGTGTTGTACGACAGGGTGATATGGTGTGCCAATTAGGCAAGGTACACTGACATTTCTGTACAGAGTGTCTGTGTGTCACTGATGTGGCAGTGACATGGATGGCCACGTGGCAATACATGTATTTGTGTGGCAGAATGACTGGTGAGGTGGCATAATCTGCATAATCTGGCCCTGTTGTGCTAGCTCCTGTGCTTGTAGCTCCTGCACTGTGACTTGTACGACTCTAATCTTTGAATCTTTTCGATGGGTGGGTACCCTAATCTGAACGGGTACTTGTGTCGTGGTCCCACCCATACCTGTCCCTGTCTAAAGCACCGATGGAGGTAGAACATCAGATCTCCTCCTTTGGGTGGGTCGCCTAACATCCTCTATACCACCCACCGCCGCTAGCACTGCACCTACCCTACCAACCCCACCAGCACCAAGAACAAGCCCTCTTCCTCTCCCTCCATCTCCCCCTCGTCCTCTATCTAATCCACCACCTCCTCTATCTCCTCCTCTCCCTCTCCTTCTATCATCTCCTCCATCATCTCCAACTCCATCTCCTACCCCCTCTCCCTCCCCATCTCTCTGTCTCACTCCCTCTCGCCTCTTTGGCTGCTCATCCTCATCATCATTAAAAGCGGGTAGCATCTCTATTGGATCAGATATCCACGCCACTGCACGTGCCACGAAGTACGCTGCAAACTCCTCCGTCATCCCAACATCAACAACCCTAGCTCCATAATCCCAGATCTGGCCTGCCAGTGTCATATACTCCTCTACCACCGCTACACTATCTATAGTGGGTCCCCACTCTGGCACATCCTGTCTCCGACGAGCATACAAACACGCTCCCTATGGCATCCCCTACTGTCTCCCATACTGTCGCTAAATGATAAAGGGCATCTGCCCGATTAGGTATCTTGATATATAAATATAGGGCATCTCTAGCCTGTCCTCAACCCACACCTCACACTCCATGTATGGTCTCCAAATGACTGTATTGATGTCATCCAGTACCCTCTGCTAATGCTCTAGTTTTCCCAGCTTACGCTCGACAACTATACCTGTATAACCATAAGCATACGTTCGCCCAACTGGCCTATCCCTGTCTGCAAGTGGCCTCGATGCAGGAATGTGCTCCCATGCCCACACCTATAGTAATGTCACCCCCACTGATAAACTGTTGTATCCTAGATACATCACTTGGTGAAGCTCCTTGTAAAGGTGGGCTAACATACAAGACCCCCATACGAACTTGCGTCCCTGTGTGACCATATCCTCCAACACCAATCCCCATCCCACGGCTAGTCCCTTTGAGCTACGGTCGGGACACAAAAATCCACCAATGAAACCTGCTAGTACCGAGGGCAACAGAGCATAATCAAAATCCATGAACTCCTGCTAGGGGATCTCATATCCACTAATCTGATCATCCTGGAAGATGGGATGGAGAGCCTCTGTCCCACTCTCCTCAGTTTGCTCATATGGCAACAGGGCCCCAACAACAGGAATCCGCAGAATGTGATAACAGTGCTCTAGAGTGACTGTTATCTCGCCCGTAGCCAAGTGGAAGGTGTTCGTGTCACTGTGCCACGTCTTTGCCAAAGCTGTCAACAAACCCTGGTTAATGATATACCGAGGCATGTCTATTAAGGACGATAAACTTCATCTCTCAAACACATCTCTATCAGCCTGTGATAAGCAAGGAATCAATGACCACGGTCTCAAAAATTGCTCTCGTGACTGAATTATGCCAAGATGTGCTTGCAAAACAACACATGTCCATCATCAGTTCCCACATCTATCTGATATATCCAATCAAAACAAAATCAACTTGTATCAACTTTCAACAAATCAAGACTCGATGATGAAAACAAAGGAAGCACTGGCAATTTGATCGCAATAGATGGCAACATTGAGAACGAGAATGCATATTAAACTTTGCATTGGCTGCACATCATTATCATCTTAATCTTGCATTAGGTTGCATATCATTTTAATCTTCCATTAGTATCATTTCATTATCATTATCATACATCTCATTTTCAAAATACATCTCATCATCATCATATAGTCACATTCATCATTGCATCCCTCACATGCATATCTATCGCATCATCATGGAATCTTTCTTCACTTTCATATCTTCATCATTTTTCCAACTATCATCTATCATGTCTTATACATGATGTATCTTTCCTGAAACCAGACGTTTTGATCAACTCTTATACAAGATATATCGTTCTTCAAACCACACATTTTGATCAGCTTTTATATAGGATATTTCATTTAAACCAGACATTTTGATCAGCTTTTATATAGGATATATCATTCCTGAAACCAGACGTTTTGATCATGTCTTATACAGGATATATCATTCCTGAAACCATACGCTTCGATCATTTTTGTCTTATACAGGTGGTATTGTTCCTCAAACCAGACGTTTCGATCATCTTTGTCTTATATAGGCAGTGTCATTCTTGAAACCAAACGCTTTGATCATCTTTGTCTTATATAGGAGGTGTCATACCTGAAACCAAACTTGATCTCAATCTAATCAATCTTAATCTCAATCCAATCAATCTAATCAATCTTATCAAACCCATGAATGTCGTCACTATCCACTCTTCTATCTTTCAAATAGATTCTTCTTCTTTCGAGAGATCATTCATGCCTTTTGTGCACGAACAATCTCCCGAGGGGGCATTATCATATAAAATCTCGACATCAATTTCATATCAGTCTCACATCGACATCAGTCTCATATCAAATCAATTTTTCATATCAGGGGCATCATATGAATCAAATTTTGACAACATATCCGACAAATTATATTTGAATCAACATGTAGTCACATGTCACTTCAAAGAGGGGCAAAATGTAGACACCTAAAAATTGCACAATGAATTAAGTGAATTTTATTCATTTAATTATTCTTAATTCTTTTAATTAATTAAATTAATATTTAACTAATATCCATATTTTTCTAATCGTAAAATTTAATTAATATACCCTTCTTCTATATAAGCCATTTAATTAAATGCACATTTAATTAAATACCCCCCCCCCCCCCTCTAGCCATTTTAATTAAATTCACATTTAATTTAAAATATCAATTTATTCCCTTTCCCATTTTAATTAAATCTACATTTAATTAAAATTTCCTTTGCATTTAAATAAATTTAAATTTATTTAAAAATCCCCCCACTTGCAAAATCCTACAAATGCAAGTTGCATCCCCTATTTGGCTAAAATAAATCTTTTATTTACAAAAAATTGCCTATTTTCCTTCACCCACTTACATTTTCCTACATCTCCCACTTGTCTCCAAAACCCCTTCTAGATTCTTCTAATCACTTCCAATTCAGTCTAATCCATCTCCTCATTATTTTCACATTCCTAAGCAAAGAGAAGTCACTTCTCAAAGCCTCCAAAGTCTTTGAAAACCATTAAAGGCTTTATGTCTTCAACAAGTTAACCCTGAAAGTCTTCCTAACCATTAATGGTTAACTCAACCTTCCTGCATGAGTAGAGACTTTCTCTCTAACTTAACTCTCATCTAATTCAAGGGTCTCATCAAGCACTCATAGCTTTAACCTTGGTTATCCTATTAACCCTTGCACAATAGTTTATCCCTTGGATAAAAGCTTTATCCAATGGATAACCCTAACCTAACCTTAACCCTTACCTCCTAAGGTAACCTTCATGTCTTCTCAAACATTTAATGCTTATTTCATCTCCTCTCAAGCAACCTCTTGTTGACAATTGTCACCATTTGATTGGTGAGAATTGTAAACATGGATTGATAACTTTCAATCATGGCCCTTGTTAAGATTATCCAATCTTGACCATCCATTGCCCTATTTTTCCTATAAATAGAGCTCTCATTCTCTTATTTTCATATATCCAAGTTTCATGCATCTAATTTATTGTCATTTTACTAAGCATCTAGCCTATCTTTGTTAAAACACATTAAACATTTAGAAACATTTTTAATATCATAGCATATCCATGTAAGACTAGTATATCTTGTTAGGATAGGATTACTAATCTTTATCATAGCATCATATTCATACTAGTTTAAATCATTCTAGTTTCAATATTATACATGTTATAGGAATGCATTCATACTTATAAGCAAACATCACTCGTTCTTGGAGTTGTCATTCCTAAGTCACTTTGCTCAGTGATCTAAGAGCAAACACATTGACTTCAGGGATCCTGTGAGATAGAAAACAATGGAACACCCTTTGGGAAGTTGAGCTATTCAATATAGCTCCTATAACTTGCACAAAGATTCCCATTGGTGTGTGGACACTTTAGAATTAGACTTTTATGTTTATGTCGCCCACATTTCCCGCACACATAAAAATATTTACTAAGGCACTCCCTAAGGATACCTTTACGTATCTTCAACAAGAACTAGGGGTTATTGCCCCTCCTTCCAACTAAGATGCATATAGTGGTGCATTTGTTCGGGGGGAGAATTTCAAGATATATCCTTAGTCCTGGATTGATGCTGAGTGCTACTCTTAGGGGGAGCAAGTGTTTGGTTTGTTGCTTTCGTTAGAGTAAAATGATGCAATGTTAAAAGGAGGAGAGATATTTGTGTTGGACTAATGACGCAATAAATTTTTGTGTCCTTTGTCCTTGATGTCAAAGGGGGAGAGAGACTTACTGAGGAGAAGAGTTATTGCTCACAGGGAGAGCTTATGCAATGTTACATATGGTGTTGCAATCAATGGAAAAGGGGGAGATTGTTGGCAATATGTGTTGTTTCTGATGAGTACTGATGTTGATGTGGTCATTGATGTTGTGGAGATTGTTTTGCTATGGTTTGGTGAGGTTGATTTTGTCATGATTGAGGAAGATGTTATACAATATTGATGGTTGATGGTTACAGTTACCTTGGGTCTCGGATGTCCACCTTCGTGGTGTCTGATGTCTACATTTTGTATGAAGTGTTGATCATAATATGTTGTGGATTTGTGGCATGATGATGGTGGTGCTTTCCTTGGTCTTGGCACTCTTATTCAAGTTAGTATTGTTTCTAGATGTTTTTAAATATGAGAAGTGATATACAAGGAGGAGTATTAAAGTCTGGCTAGAAAAATGCTCTACATTCCTTCACATTTCAGAATTCAGTCTTCCGGATTAAGACATAATGTTTATGCTCTGTGGACATTGCACTTCTATCATTTCAGATTCCTGTTGTTGTAGTTGATGTGGCTAGGGATTGTTGTTTGCTAATAGTTTGACTATCTGATGTAGGAGCATCCGGTGGTGTAAGAGCAATCTTGCATCATCCAAAAATATTTCTCTTTAGTTAGTTTTCTTTTAATGTTTTTGCATTTCTGGATACTCATTTGGACGAATAAGAGATTCCAACTTTCAAAATTGACAAGTTGTTTTTTCTAGCCGACTGCCAAATTTAGAAATTTTTTATTTAAAGGCAGATGTAGCCCTTTTTTTGTGGGAAGATTGAGAATGAAAAAATAAGCACATTGGTGAAAGAATCAGGTTAAACTCATTAATGGTTTGAAAGTTATTCAAGTTTCAGTTTCCTGAAAAACCAAAAAAAAAATTCCGAGTCAGGTTCGAGGCATTAAACGACCTCGAAAATGGCGAGAATCAATAGAGAGAATATTTAGCATATTCTTCACTTAGAAATCTTTCTGGCAGTTCAAATGACGCATCAATCCGATTTTCAGATCAAAAGTTATGGCTGTCAGAAGTTGGACAATTTTTTGGAAACTTTCCAGTTTTCAAATTTGGCTCAATTTTGAAATTCAAATTGTATGATTTGGCACTAGACCGTGAAATTTTAATTTTAGCTCCAAATCAAAAAATGGCTATTTAGGACTCATTTGAGGAAACTTGTGAGTTTGTTGTGGTATGTGAGTTTTAGGGGAGTTGGTTTTGGGTTGGAAATTTGACATTGTAAGAGAAAAGGGTTTTCTAGGAAACTCTGTAAGCTGTAATGTGTTGCAGCTTGTGAGGATTTATTCCTCTAGATTGTAATTGCATGTTTTGAAAATAAATTGCTGATAATAATAAAATCCTCTTTTGTTGTCTCAATCATGTGTTTTATGAAGTCTTGGGTTCTGCCCTCATCAAGTGGTATCAGAGCAGGTTGTTCCTGAGCGGGTGGATAGATCGCCGAATGTGAGGCAGTTCTATGACTTGTGATTGTGGGCTCGTGTTCAAGATGCCTCCGATAGTGATGCATGGTGCTAGAAATGCTTGTGGTAGAAATGTCGATGGAAGAAATGCTTTGGCAGACAATGGTGTGAGGGCCCTCCAGAGATAGATTGATGCACTGCAAGAGGAGTTGAGAAGAGGGTTTAATCTAAGGAGAGGAGAAAGGGAAGACGAAGAAGAGATTGAACGTACATCTGAAGAAGAAGCAAAATAAGCAATAGATTAGAATCAGGCTTGATTGTTAAGGGCCATTTCCCAGATCGAGAAGAGACCCAAAATTGAAGTTGCCAATTATTCTAAAAATCTGAACCTAGAAGAGATGATTGATTGGGTTAATGAGATGGAGGAGGATTTTGAGTATGAGGAGATAAAGGACCCAAATCAGGTCGAGTTTGCAAAAACAAAGTTAAAGAGTCATGCAAAAATTTGGTGAAAAGAGGTCCAGCTAGATAAAAATTGGAGAGGAAAGGGAAAGATCACCAGATGGGATCAAATGGTGGAGAAGTTGAAGAAGCAGTTCAATTCCAATGGACTACGAGTTGGACCAACTGAAGAAATTGCAAGGGTTGAAGCAAGGTAGCAAGTCTGTGAAGGAGTATACAGACAAATTTTACAAAATGATCATCAAAACAGGCTATGCAGAGGCCAACAAGGAGAAAGTCACTTGTTACCTTAATGGGTTGAGGCCAAGTATTCAGGAAGAGCTGAGCTTGGTCAGGGCCAATATCGAGGAAGCATACCAATTTGCCTTGAAGGTGGAGGAGAAGCTGAATAAAAGATTTTAAGGAAAGAAAAAGGGAAAGCTCAAGGCGGAAGAGGTGACGGAAGATCCTTTGGGAATCGAAATGAGGATCGAAAGAAAAATGATGATGTGGGTTTCGACCAAAATCAGAAGGATGATAATTTCTATCGCCCTCATGATCGGAACAATGGTGAACAATAAAGAAGAGAAAGAGGAAGACCTGGACAAGGATTCGGGAGAGGTGGTTTAAGAGGAACTTGTTTCCAGTGTGGAGAAGAAGGGTGTCGAGCCTATGAATGTCTGCAACACAATGAAGGACACATAAAATAAATTACGGCCACGCTTGAGTTGCACATGCAGATGAAGAAGATAAGTTTGAACATTCTAATGATGCTAAAAGGGGAGAAACCCTAGTTATCAGGAGAACCCTGATGAATGAAGAGAAAGAACCAAATCAGAGGAAGAGTTTGTTTCGCACTAGATGCAAATGTGAAAATAAGTGTTGTGATGTGATTTTTGATAGTGGGAGCACTGATAATCTGGTGTCCGAAGAGATGGTTACAAAGTTGAAGTTGAAGAAAGACATCCACAACCGTATCAGATAGCCTGGTTGCAAAATGACTACAAAGTTTTGGTCAATGAGTAGTGTTTGGTAAGATTCAAGATTGGCAGTTGCTGTGAAGAGGTACTCTGTGACATCATACCCATGGATGCATGTCACATATTGTTAGGGAGGCCATGGCAGTTTGATAGGCGTGTTGTACAAGATGCCCATGCTAATACCTATAACGTAACGGGGGATGGAGTTCGCCATAAGCTGAAGCCCCTAAAGGATGTGGAAGAAAACGTATGTAGTAGTGTCGTTTTGTTGATGGAAGAATTTTTTTGGAAGGCATGAAACACGAACTTGTGTGTTTTTCTTTTATCCCTAGAGTGGATAAGGAATATAGTAGAGAAGTGCCTCTTAAAGTTTCTAGTTTATTGAATGAGTTTCAGGACATTGTGTCTAATAATGTGCCTGGGGGTTTACCACCCATGAGGAAGATCAATCATTAGATTGACTTGATCCCTTGAGCCAGTTTGCTGATTAAGGCAACCTATAGAATGACTCCAGTAGAAAATGAAGAGTTGAACATACAAGTTCAAGAATTGTTGAAAGGATTGATCCGAGAGAGCTTGAATTCGTGTGCGGTACCTCCATTCCTAGCACCAAAGGAGGATGGGGAGTGGAGGATGTGTACAGACTCCAGGGCCATAAACAAAATAACAATCAAGTACAAATTTCCCCTACCAAGGATGGATGATCGTATGGACTGTTTGAGTGGAGCTCAGTACTTCACAAAGATTGATCTAAAGAGTGGATATCACCAGATCTAGATCAGGGAAGGAGATGAGTGGAAGACTGCCTTCAAAACCAAAAAAAAGCCTATATGAGTGGCTAGTCATGCCTTTTGCGCTAACCAATGCACTGAGCACATTCATGTGGGTCATGAACGAGGTATTGAAAGAATTTTTGGGTAAGTTTGTTATTGTGTACCTCGATGATATTTTGATTTTCATTAAGACATTGGAGGAAAATTTGATGCATATTCGTAGAGTTTTTGAGAAGGTGAGAGAGGAGAAATTGTTGATTAATTTGAAGAAGTGTAGTTTTGTGAAGGAGTTGGTGTACTTGGGGTTTGTTGTCTCAGCAGAAGGTCTTAAAATGGACCCAGATAAAGTGAAGGCTATTTTGGAATGGCCTACCCCAAGGACTGCTAATGAGGTGAGGTCTTTTCATGGTTTGGTCAGGTTTTACAGAAAGTTCATTAGAAACTTTAGTAGTATTTGTTTATCCCTTAGTGAAACAATGAGAGGGGATAGGAAGGAGTTCAAGTGGAGCATTGGAGCAACAAAGAGTTTTGACATGTTGAAGAAGAAGGTGGCAAAGCAACTTGTTTTAACCCTTCTTATTTCAATAAGGTGTTTCAGGTGGATTGTGATGCTAGTGGTAATGCCATTGGAGCTGTTTTGAGCTAGGAAGGTAGGCCTAAGGCCCATTGCATAGTTAAGTGAAAAAATAAATGATGCAAAGAAGAAATATTTAGTTTATGATCATGAATTTTATGCAATAGTTCAATCATTGAAGAAATTGAGACACTATTTATTTACAAAGGAATTTGATTTGTATATTGATCATCAAGCATTGCAGCACCTGAATAGTCAGGGAAAATTGAATCAGAGACATTTGAAATGGGTGGAGTTTTTGCAGAGTTACACTTTTGTTTTGAAGCACAGGAGTGGGAGGTCTAACACAGTTGCAGATGCCTTAAGTAGGGGGCAGATTTTGTTGACAAAGATGCAATTTGAGGTGGTTGGATTCAATGAACTCAAGACATTGTATCTTGAGGATCCTAATTTTGCAGAGGCTTGGAAAGCTTGCAAGGAGCTTGTTACTTTAGATGGGACGAGATGGCTGGATTTCATAATCTAGGATGATATGTTGTTCAAGGGAAGCCAATTGTGCATTCCCAAGAGCTCCATGAGGAAGAATTTGATCAAAGAGAAGCACAGTGGAGGAATGGTGGGACACTTTGGTCAGTATAAGACCATTGCCATCATTAGCGAGCATTATTATTGGCCTCAATTATCACAAGATGTGAAGAAATTTGTGCAGAGTGTGCTAGATGACATAAGGAGTAAGCCAAAGTACATGACTGTATCAACCATTACCTGTACCAGAGAGGCCATGGGAGGACATAAGTATGGATTTTGTTCTTGGTTTGACAAGGACACCGAGAGGAAACGATTCAATATTTGTGGTGGTTGATAGGTTTAAAAAGATGACACATTTCATTCCATGCCAGAAGACGCATGATGTTGTCCACATTGCTGATTTATTCTTTAGGGAGGTGGTGAGACTACATGGTCTACCAAAGAGTATTTTTTTAGATCATGATACCAAGATTGTTGGATACTTTTGGAGGACCTTGTGGAAGAAGTTGAAAACAGAGTTGCAGTTCAGTTTTGAACACCATCCAAAGACTGATGAGCAGACTTAAGTAGTGAACATGAGTCTGGATAACCTACTAAGATGCTTGGTAGGCATGGATAACTCTAAGAACCCCCCCCCAGGTAAAGGTGTAAAATCCTGGTGATTTTTTTTAATAAGGAAAAAATATTAAATTTTGTTGCCGAATTTTTCTTAGTTGCCTAAGAATTGTACAAAAACAAAGGCAAATTTTGCTTTCTTTTTGGGAAAAGAATTAATTTTATTGGCGAATATTTTTCTATTGTGTGAATTTTTTTCAAAAACTAAGGTGAATATTTCTTTATTTTTGGGTGAAAATAATAATTATATTGACGTTTTTTTGCACGTTGCATGAAAAATGTTGACTAATTAAGGTGAATATTTCATTCTTTTTGGGGGAAAATAATAATTAGATTGGCGAATATTTTTCAATCACATAAAAAATGTAGAATAATTAAGGCGATTCTTCCAATACATATTGGAGAAAAAACTAATATAACACATATCCCTATGAAATCTTTTAGAAATATTTTAGAAAAAAAACTAATATAGCAAACACATCACATCGTCCTACATATCCGTGTGAAATAATTTAGAAAGATTTTTTTTCGGACGTATGAAATCTTGATTGAAGATTCACTGCCATAGCATTGGCTGCTTTGTTTTGTGTTCTTGGGATTTGTTCAAATGTTATATTGGTGAACTATTGCTTGTATTCTTCTACCAACAATTTGTAAGATGTCAGCTTGTCATCTTTTGTATTGTAATCATCATTGACTTGATTGATGATAAGCTACAAGTCTCCATAGACTTGTAACTCCACAATTTTCCATTGTATGGCAATATGAAGTCCTATTACTAGGGCTTCATATTCAACTATGTTATTGGTACAAGAGAAACCGATTTTGAATTATTTAGGGATGGAATCTCCTTGAGGAGTTATGAAGGGAATTCCTGCTCCTGCTCCATGATTCGTATAGGACCCATCACAATACAATTTCTAGTTTGTGGGCGCTAAAAGTGTGAACAGTGATTCATTTGGAAAATCTACCACCATTGGATGACTGTCTTGTAGGGGTTCCTCTGCTAGTTGGTCTGCTATGATCTGTCCCTTGATGGCCTTTTTGTCGACATACTCTATGTCGAATTCACTCAATATCATGACCCACTTGGCTAGTCTTTCGGTTAATGCTTCTCTATTCAACAAGTACTTGAGTGGATCAAAATGTGCAATGAGGTGGACTTTATGACTCAACATATAGTGTCTTAGCTTATGAGATGCAAAGATTACTACGAGACATGCTCGTTCTATTGGTGTGTAGTTGAGTTCATATCCTATAAGCGTTCTACTAATGTAGTAGATAGCTCTCTCTTTTCCTTGCTCATCATGTAGTTGAGTTTACCAGATGTTACTCCAAACACACTTTTTGGGATTGAGACAGACATTTTCCTTCTCAAGTCTGTCAAATATTTTAGCTAAGACATCCAGATGATCATCTCTTGTTGTGGATTTAGCTAGTAAATCATCTACATAGTCTTCCATGATTTTGTGTATCATGTCATGAAACAAGGTGGTCATTGCCCTTTGATAAGTAGCACCAGAATTTTGAAGGCCAAATTGTTGGATATCATTGGCATATGATGAACCGGCATGTTGATATGATGATAATGTATGTTTTAATTGATGTGAATAAGTGTAAGTGAACCGGTATGAAGAGGCATGAAGAGATTTAGTGAACCGGTGTTAGGGTTTCACTAAGTGTGACTACCGGTTGGTAGTCTCAGCTCTATGGTTATCGGTTTGGCGATCTAGCTTGTGCGATGCAACCGGTGATACTCTGTGATGATTTAGCTAAGAGTTGTGAATGAGATCGAGGTGCCACGTCATCCTTGTGCGTGTGAAGGATTGAGGTATGAGAAGATCAACTGGGTTTGAAGTCTACCTCGGGAACGATCATTCTTCTTAGTGGTATGAGAAGAAAGTGTGATGGGTTACTGATTCCCATGTGCGGTGATGAATGAACGATGCATATTGTCTTGTGATTTGTTTGAAATTGTAATACTCTATGCAATGTGTTTGGACTGTCAGGAGTGGACCACCTGTGTTGTAAACCTAAGATGCTTAGGGTTTAGGGTTTATGCTACCGACCTAATTGTTGTCTATAAGGTCGATGATGTTTGTTATTGTAAAGTGGTTGACAACTGTTGTGTGTATCTGAGTAATGAGATACTTGCTAGACCAGTAAGAGGAAAACTGCAGAGTGTGATTCCAAAGTAGAGGAAATGAAAATGATCTCACTTGGCATGTAGTGTTGTTATCAGATCAGACGTTTTACCTGTTGTCTTCTAATAATTTCAACAGTTGGAAAATCCCTTTACTGGGTAGCTTTAATAGGCTTATTGTAAAACCTATAACCAGGTGACTCAAGATCATTGATTTCTTCAAATCCTCTAGCGAAGTAACCTGTAACAGGGTTTCAACCTTTAACAAGGTATATAGCCATCCCTTAACCAGGTAATCTCTAACAGGATTGGTTCCTAGCAGAACCTCATTGTAAAGTCTTTAACTGGACTAGGGTCCTAACAGGGCGAGCTTCAAAAGAGTTCAAAAACAAGCTTGTGGATATTCATCCCCACCGTGGTTTTTCCCATTTGGGTTTCCACATGAAAAATCTGTGTGTTATGTGTTATGCATTTTCATGTGATGTTTATGAAGTATTTGGTTGAAAGATTATGCATGCAGAGTTAATAGGTTATGGTATTACTAGTATACGACATGCATATGTTTATGGGTGAAGTTGATATAAAGTATTGATCGTATTTGAAGTGTTCAAACTTATCAGTTTATGGTATCTGATGTCTTATTGTGTTTAACTGGTATTGCCATGGTTAATTTCAGTAATGTTGACAACCAGTTGGTATTGCTTTAGCTAGATAAGTTATTGAGTGAGTTTTTGCCCGTACTGATTCACACCCCCCCCCCCCCTCTCAGTATCGGTTGGAGTATCTGTTGTTCATCATTATTCATCACAAATGGTATCACATTCCAGTAATATGTTCCCCACGGATAGGTGAAAGCTATTTTATGTTGGTTTTCTGGTGCAATCTTGATTTGATTATAACCAGAAAAACCATCCATGAGTGATAGCATTTCATTTCAATTGTCGGGTCCACTATCATGTCTATGTTAGGTAGTGGAAAATCATCATTTGGGCAACTCTTGTTGAGATCTCTGAGGTCAGTGCAGATTCTGATACCTCCAGTATGCTTGGTTACTGGGAATAAATTAGAGAGCCATTCTGCATAGTCTATGGGTCTGGTGAAACCCACATCTAACAATTTCTGTAATTCGATTTTGAGCAATAGAGCTATGTGAGGATTTATATTCTCGAGTTTCTGTATGTATGGTTTCACTTCTGGAAGTAATGGCAGATGATGGAATAATAGATTGAGATCTAACCTTGGCATATTAGAATAAGACCATGCAAAGTTTATTGGCCTTTGTGTAAAGAATTGAATGAAAATTTCTTTTTGCATTGGATTCAGAGATTTTGCCAAGTGTATCTTATGCACTGTTTCAACATCTTTGATGTTGATCTCTTTAGTTTCTTCAACTAGTTGTTAGAATTAGGGATCACTGAGAGGGGGGGGGGGGGTGAATCAACAATCTACCGGAAGTCAAATCCATAAACTTATTCTTTATTCACTGGTTAGCAAGGCATAACAAAAAAGAACATAAACATGCAACAAATAATACACAACATTGAAATTTTTACGTGGAAACCTGGAAAGGGAAAAACCACGGTGGGGCTGAAACCCATAATATTCGTATACTATGGCCAGAAGTACATAAATATTACATAGATGGGGAATGCACTTGCATTCAGGCTCACTACTCAATTACAATTGCCCGGAAGGCTACAACCCTCAGGGAAGTCTCACTGACTTACAATTTGATTATAATGAGGAAATACAATGAAATGAACTTTCAAGTAGCATTTGACTGTTGGCATTTTGATGATGTTTTGATTGTCATTGATGGACACACACTTTCTTGATGTATGAATTATGCTCAACCGGTAATTGTTCCAACTGATATTGTGTATTATTGAATGTATAGTCTTTAGACTATCGATATTTTGCAAAAGGTGGTTTACCGGTCAGAGATTGACTGAAGATCCCAAGTGGTTTGAGGATCTCAAGCGGTACGAAGGACCCAAGCGGTAGTTAACTTTTGATCGGAACACTACGATTTTCCAGTCTTCATTTTTGACAACCGGTAATCGGTATATTGTATTAATCAATATATATCTATGATGAGTTACCAACCGGTATTACTGTAATGTGTGATGAGTTATCATCCATCGACACTTTGGCGGTGTGTTTGTGTCGTGCTACCAAATGTGTCTAGATGCACTGTACCTAGGAACTTGTAGTCTAATTCTATTGGACCAACATGAAATCAAATTCCTTTATAAGGACATCATGTCTAGGGTTTGCATGTATGAGATATAGAATAGAAAAGGTTATGTGCGATCATGGAAAAGATTAGGTCTGTGTGAAGAGATAGAGTGTTTAGATATTGAAGACTGAAGTAATGCTGAAATGCATTAACTATGAGTTGTCAAGGATCTAATTAAGCATATTGTGCTATTATCTAGATCATTCACTTGTTGATTACTAATAATATCTTCGACAAGTTTGAAACCCTTAACCGAGTAGGCCCATCAAAGCCTTTGTAAATCCTCTAACAAGGTGGTTCACAACTGTGGACCTGAAATCCTTTAACAAGGTAGTCTTTAACAGGGCTTATCTCCTAACAAAGCTAGATTCCTAACAGGATCTGTTCTGGTGAAGAACATTGTATGACCTTAACAGGTCTGACCTTAACCTGTCTGGTTACTATTCTGCAGATAGTTACTTGTGAGTTTCTACTCACCATGGTTTTTCCCATTTGGGTTTCCATGTCAAATATCTTGTGTTATGTTGATTGTGCTTTTGTGGGTGAATGCTTTGTTTGCTATTTGGTTTGCACTTATCTTAATCGGTTTATTAGTGAATCTGTTGCACCGGTTATCTGCTAAACTATTTAAGAGTTTGATTACAATATTTTTTGGTATAGTAATTCACCCCCCCCTCTTAGTATTCATCAATTGGTATCAGAGCCAACCTTTCTATAAGTCTAACCACTTGGAAGAAGATATGAGGGAATATAGTGTGAGGGAACTTACTCATCGTCTCACTCAGACTGAGAGAGCCTATGATGAACTCAAAGTCAAGTATAAAGCCTCTTTGGCCAAAAGAAGAGAGCATGCTGAGAAACTGATGGAACTCACTAAATATAGCTCTTCTGATGAAGCTGACATGGATGCCCTAGTTGAAGAAGTTGAAAAACTGAATGAATCTAAAGTCAATATGAGAAGAGAGTCGGAAGGATTGACTATCAAAATGAGTCAGGAGATTGAGAACAGAAGGAAAGCTGAAGATCTGGTAAAACACAAAGATCATGAGATCTCCAAGCTGAAGCAAGAAATCAGTACCCTTACCGCTCATCTCTAGGAGAGTAAAGTGGAAAAAGAAGTAATACAAGGTGAACTAAACATAGCTATTTTTGAGAATGCAACCTTGATGGAATCCAATGCTACTATTTCCAAGGAACTTACTGCGTCAAAGGAAATACTTGCCAAATTCAATAAGAATACTACTAAGCTAGAGCAAAAGCTGGAATCGGCAAAGCCAGTAAAGAATACCACAGGACTTGGTTTCTCTAGATATGAGGAAGGTGAGACCTCTGGAACAAAAGTTGAAGCATAAAAGAAGCAACCGACATCGAAGGATAAAGGTAAACAAAAATTTAAACCTGTTTGCTCTAATTGTCTCAAAGAGGGACATACTACCAATGTGTGTAGAAGCAAGGCCTACAACAATTTTCCTTATTTTCAAAACAATATGCCTAGATCCAATAGATTCAATGGAAACTGTTATGCATGCAACAAGTTTAGGCATAGAGCATTTGAATGCAGGTCGGTTTTGCACAACACTGGGAGATATCCTCCAAGGACTCAAGGAGTCATCCCAGCACTTTCTGTGAATCAGAATCCCAACTGGTACAATACCTATGACCATCAGTCAAGTGGTTATAAAGCGGCTACAAGTTGGAGAGCAACTTGTTTGATCTGTCGTGGTAGCGGTCACGCTGTTGCAACATGCATAAGGAAGAATGGAAGTATGAACAACGGACCATGGAGAACACTTGGAATGGTATGCTATCATTGCAACAAACCGGGACACACTGCCAGAACTTGCAGACTGAGAAAGAACCTATCGGGTGATATACTGATCACTCCAGAAGGGAAGATTGATGTTGAAACCGTTCAAATGGAAATGAATAAAAATTGGAAAAATAAATCAGAAGAAGAGTCACAGGATGAACCTGCTTCTGCACCTAGTGTGGAAGTCTCTGAACCGACAAACTGAGCTTCAGAAAAGCTTAGGGGGAACATATCGGTGAAATATTTTGAACCCCTGGTTTATACCGGTAAAGACCGTTATCGGTATATGTTACCTGCCAATCGACAAAAGATTTGAAGCGGTAAAAGACAAAATTAGGGTTTGTGCCCTAGCGGTGATACATCTATTATGGTAGGTAAGAGTTTGTTTAAAAAGGTTTTTCGTTGTTATTTTCACTTATCTGTTTTCGAAAGAAGAATCTTCAAGAGCAGAGCAACCAGAGCAATTTGTTTAGCATTTGGAGAAATCGTGTGCGAAATCTTTCAATCATCTGCAAGCAACCAGTGAAGAACACTAAGCGGTGAACTAGCAATCGAAGTGGTGTACTGTGCGTGATATTGGAAAACCTAAATTTCAGATTGTGAAGGTATTTTCCGAAATTCTTTCTTATCATTTGGTTATGGCTTTTGCATCGCATTCTAGTTCTAGTGCACCTGAAGAATCGCCTGAGTTTCTTCAAAAGAAAATGAGATACAATGCCCTATCTCAAATTCCCATCGGAGTTATTGTCGAGGAAGATATTTCAGGGTATATAGACTGTAAGTTGGAAGACCTAGGATCCCTAGTAATTCACTCCTAGCTAAGTCTGTTCTGTGGAGATGACAAGAAGATCAAACCAGAGTATAGAATCCTAAAAAAAATAAACCTACACAATGCAGTATACTTTCTGGAAGAGTTTACAGAAGAACATATTCGCATTATCCTCAACAAAGTGCAAGGTGACAAGATGTATCTCGAGTGGACCCATGACATCACACCGGAAACGGTTCATGCCGTCACCAAATTTTGCAATGTTGGAGAAGTACCAGCTCTACGGAAGGTCACAAAAACTAAAATGACAGAGCTCACCGGTTCTGTGAGTGACCAACGGGCAATGACCGTCAACACCATTAAAGATGATTCGGTGAAATATGCTTGCATGGTGATTGGTTATAGGATATTATATGCCAGCAGAATGAATTATGTCCCTGTTGCTGCGGTGAATGCTGCTTACAGGATGATCAAAGAAGATACTAAATTTGACCTATGTACCTTCTTACAGAAGCAATTGTTGGTGAACCTGAAATCTATCAAACATGACAAATCATTGAGGTTCAAGTTTGGCCAACTTCTGGTCATTCTATTATTCTATTTTCAAGGTTATTTCCCTGGAGTAGGTGATGTTCAATGGTCTACTGACCTACCGGTTTCTAGATAGATTAAGGAGAGTCTACAAGTAGTGGGAACTACATATCCCGAGGTTCTAAATAAGTATTTTGATGAATTCAGACTAAAGATGAACCTGAGAATGAGGATATCTGGTGATATAGTGAAGAAGTATGAAGATGACATCTGCTTCACAATAAGGACAGATGACTGCATAATGGAAGCTGTAGAACCTAGAAAGGAAGTAGTTGGCCCTATGGGGTATGAAGTGGTGAAGGACATATTGATTGGGTATGCCTCTACCCTACTTGCCTCACCACTGGATGCAAAGAAGAAAAGAACCGATACCTACTTGGAGAGGGTCACATTGATTGAGGAATTGAAGCAGAAAAAGAGCAAAGCAGTGCCATCGGTATTTGCTAGTCCGACAGTGACCAATCGGTCACCAGCAAAGAAGAAACCTGAGATTATTCCGGCAAAATTATTCGAGAGGAAGTGGAAATCCAGGAATCACTCACCAGAGTCAGAGGACACTGAATCGAAGGTTGAAACAAGGAAGACAATGCAATCAAGCAAAAAGTTGAAGTCTACCGGTAATGAACCGGCAACATCTGCACCGGTAAATATAGATATTACCTCTTATAAACCAATGACACATTGTCAGAGGACAATAAAGAATATTAGGAGAAAAGTGCTCGATGACTTAAAGGAATATTTTGATGACTTTAATGATAATGAGAAAGAGGAGGTAGAAGATGAGGTCATTAAATATTTATGTGTTAATGATCGGTCACCTTCTGAGATTAAATCTGTTACTGCAGATTCTTTGTATAATTATTTGGATAATAAATGGCGCATTGCCATTGAAAGAGAATAGGAGATCAGAGAGAAATGTTTTGCACAGTATTTTCCTGATGCTTCAAATTCTGAGTTATTTGAAATTATGGATAAGAACAAAGTCATCTTCTTTATGAGAAGGAGGTGACTCAGGTTACTAGAAGGTAAAACTTCTGAAGTAGAAAAGGATACACACATACATGTTAAAGCTGCTATCAAAATGCACCGAGTATCTGAAGCCGCTAGGCAGGCTGATCAAGCACCTGACCTATCCTCAGACAAACCGGATGAGGTATTTGACAGTCAAGGTGAAAGAGTGACAAAACAAATTGACCCTATTGATGTTGATGCATTAGATAATGAGGATGTCACTCCTGACAAAGAAAAAGATGAGAAAGAGAAACATGACAAAGAAAAAGTAGAGAAAGAACAAGAAGAAAAAGCAAGGCAAGAAGAAGATAAGAGAAAATAAGAGAAGAAGAAGAGAGAAGAAAATAAGAGAAAATAAGAAGAGAAGAAGAGAGAAGAAGATAAGAGAAAAGAAGAAGAGAAGAAGAAAGAAGATGACAAGAGAAAGGAAGAAGAAAGGAAGAAGAAAGGAAGGAGGACGAGAAGAAAAAGAAGGAAGAGGATAACAAGAAGGAAGAAGAGGAGAAAAAGAAACAAGAAGAAAAGAAGAGAGTGGAAGAGGAGAAGGAAGCAGAGAAGAGAAAACAAGCGGAGGTCAAGACCAAAGAAGGAGGGCAGACTCCTAAGGCAACCGTTGATCCAACCAAGCAGGTTGATTCCACCAGTCTTATTGATCTAACTCTTGCATGTATGACTCAATTAGCAGATGAGTCTGAGCTACTTTGAGACATGAAACTTGCACAGGAGAGACTGAAAGAATTGTGAAGGAAGAAAGAACATGATGTCATACAAATTGCAGTTGACACCCTTACCAGTCTAATTCCCAGTACTAACCTCCCCAGTACCGACTCATCTCTATCCAAGCTCAAACTTCTTTGTAGTGTAGTAGAGGACCGGGTACAATGCTTGGAAGATGTTGCTCAAGCAACTGCAAGAAAGAACCATGAAAAGGCACTCAATACTGCCTTAGTCAAGCAAATGAATGAACTCAGGACGCAACTACTAAAGCAGCAGAATGATATCAATGTTGCTATGAGTGAGGGTAAATTACTTTTGAGTAAAATTTGCCAACCCCATCTGTTTTGTGAAGATGTTCTCAAACAGAAAGCTAAACTCCAATCGGAGTTACAAGAGTATATCAGCACCTTCAAGATGCCCTATGATTTTTTCACTACCTTTGGACTTGAACTGCTCATCATTTTCAGCATCAGAATGCCAAGATGGACTTAGAGATCAGCAATCGGACTCAAGATTTCCAGGGGCTTCAACTGCTCCTATTGCCAAAACTGCAGGTTCTTCAGAGATGTTTTCTCAACTTGGAAGTTATCATGGTAACTCAAGAGATGAGTACCATCGATGCAATGGAAGAACTGACATTCCAGATGAAGAATGAAAGTGAGGTTGCTACCTCATTACTTGAGTCGTGGACATTGGACATAAAAACTTTTGTGTAGAACTTTAAATCTTTTTTTGAGAAATTTCATTCCTTATTGTCATGAATATCTACTCTATTTTATTGTATAAGGAAAAAGGGGTTACTTTGCATTACTTTGTCATTGTTGGCAAAGGGGGAGTAGTGTACATTAAAATTTTGGTGAATATTACCATTCCATGCATTACTTGTAATTTTTGCAAAGGGAGCAGTGTATATGCTTAGGGGGAGTAATTTTGATTGTAGTGTCTTTTTTGTTATTGTTGTAAAAACACTTAGATGTCAAAATTTTCTTAAGTGTTGCAGTCAATGCCAAAGGGGGAGATTGTTGGCATTTTGATGATGTTTTGATTGTCATTGATGGACACACACTTTCTTGATGTATGAGTTTTGCTCAACCGGTAATTGATCCAACCGGTAATTGTTCCAACCGGTAATTGTTCCAATCGGTATTGTGTATTATTGAATGTATAGTCTTTAGATTATCGATATTTTGCAAAAGATGGTTTATCGGTCAGAGATTGACTGAAGATCCCAAGTGGTATGAAGACCCCATGTGGTTTGAGGATCTCAAGCGATACGAAGGACCCAAGCGGTAATTAAATTTTGATCAGAACACTATGATTTTCCAGTCTTCATTTTTGACAACCGGTAATTGGTATATTGTATTAACCGGTATATATCTATGATGAGTTACCAACCGATATTACTGTAATGTGTGATGAGTTATCATCCACCCACACTTTGGTGGTGTGTTTGTGTCGTGTTACCAAATGTGTCTAGATGCACTGTACCTAGGAACTTGTAGTATAATTCTATTGGACTGACATGAAATCAGATTCCTTTATAAGGACATCATGTCTAGGGTTTGCATGTATGAGATATAGAATAGAAAAGGTTATGTGTGATCATAGAAAAGATTAGGTCTGTGTGAAGAGATAGAGTGTGGAGATATTCAAGACTGAAGTAATGTTGAAATGCATTAACTATGAGCTGTCAAGGATCTAATTAAGCACACTGTGCTACTATCTAGATCATTCACTTGTTGATTACTAATATCTTCGACAAGTCTGAAACCCTTAATCGGGTAGGCCCATCAAAGCCTTTGTAAATCCTCTAACAAGGTGGTTTACAACTGTGGATCTGAAATCCTTTAACAAGGTAGTCTTTAATAGGACTTATCTCCTAACAGAGATCTAGATTCCTAACAAG
Organism: Cryptomeria japonica; assembly: GCF_030272615.1. Classification (NCBI taxonomy): domain Eukaryota; kingdom Viridiplantae; phylum Streptophyta; class Pinopsida; order Cupressales; family Cupressaceae; genus Cryptomeria; species Cryptomeria japonica. The sequence continues at coordinate 196,440,315 of NC_081406.1, forward strand.
AAGTGTTCTGGTGAAGAACATTGTATGACCTTAACCGGTCTGATTACTATTCTGCAGATAGTTACTTGTGAGTTTTTGTTCATTGTGGTTTTTCCCATTTGGGTTTCCACGTCAAATATCTTGTGTTATGGTGATTATGCTTTTGTGGGTGAATGCTTTGTTTGCTATTTGGTTTGCACTTATCTTAACCGGTTTATTAGTGAATCTGTTTCATTGGTTATCTGTTAAACTATTTAAGAGTTTGATTACAGTATTTTTTGGTATACTAATTCACCCCCCCTCTTAGTATTCATCATTGACAATACAAGAATGAGTTCCAGTTAAGCACTAAGTCTCTGACTGTCTTCGCTCTGCTGAATACTTTGTTTCTGTCTCAGTCAACTACCAGAATGTCTAAAAGCAAAGTATGCATGTGAAACTGCGCTTATTCGCACCAAAACATATCACCACAATATTATTACCCACAAAACCAATCGTCAATTCAATCTTATATATCCGGTCTTAGCACAAAAGTAATTTCCTTCAAGTCGGATTCAATCTCGAACAAAACATAGCACCAGACCAACAGAGTGTATTCACACACTTCCTAAGTATCTTCCCATTCATCAAGAACAAAAAATCAACCATCAAAATTACTGCAATCATCGAACATTATTCCAAATCAAAACACCACCGAGATACCCTATTTTATTGGTTAACTGCCTACCAATTAACTCCAGCTTCTGGATAAGATGAATCACGATCGTCAGATTGAATCTCTAAGAAGAGTTGCCATCAATGACAACCCTAAACCATAAATCAAACATCAAATATCACCGGATGAGAGTCAATTGCCAACAATCTCCCCCTTTGGCATTGCTGGCAACAACTGTGAAAAATGTCTAAGTGTTGAAACTTGTGAAACCTTTACACCGGATGAAAGAGTGAAAGAATTTGAAGGCTCCCCCTTTGATCAACAATCCAAAATTCTACATTAAATCAAATTGTACACTCCATACATACAATCAACCTGTAAATTTTTCACGTCATCTCCCCCTTTGACAGGAATGCCAAAGATAGGGTGTGCATCAAAATTCCTTGTACATATATACACATTCACCAAATGATCAAATCTATACATGTTTCAGGACATCTGCATATGCCATCTAAAGGAACCCAAGATATGTGTTCCATCCCACTCGTAACTTCTCCAAAATTGAAACAAAACCATTCAAAACATAAGCATGAAATTCTATAGCCGCAATCTCAGTAGGAGTCTCTTGAGACATGTTTTGAATGCAGTCCATCTTATGATACACTAAGGTGTCCAACCAAGACCAATTAGGTTCCGGAGTTCACCTATCCGCCTCATCATCCTCTCTTTCTCCTTCTCAAAATTCCTAATCTGCTCAATAATACCCAAAATTTGGCCTTCAATACTGTCGGTTAGGTTAGCTATAAAATTATAGGCCTGAAAAATCTGAACTAGTTGTCCTCTACAACTAGCTATTTGCTTGTCTATCTCAGTAGTAAAATTGGTCAAAATTAGACAAGACATAAATTTTTCCACCTTCTGCTAAGGTCTCATCAATTAGTTTTAACTCCTTATCTAGTTGGGCCTTATCATTACTAATCATTTGCAAACATGTTTGAAATTTAGCATCTTTAAATTTTTCCATAGCTTGCCGGGTTGATGCCCTGGTCAAAGAATCAAAATGGGTGGATATATGATCTATTAAGTTCTGAAGCTTACCGAATGAAGTGGTGTTTGCATCAAGTTGCAGTTCTGGTACCACCCGTTCCAAAACTTTAACCGATTTTTCAATGAGTCTTTTCTCTTCAGATTATGTTTGTGCTAACTCCTGACTGGTTTGTGCTTGGAGAGTAGCAGCAACAATCATCCTATCTGTCGGAGACAATTGATTGAATGGTTTATCAAAATTGATATTGAACTGCAAAAAAATCCCTTGGCTTTGAATTTTAGCTGTGTCAATTGCCACAAGGATCGAAGTCTTTGTTGCCTTACCCTTTCCTTTATCCGATTCTTCTTGTTTCTATTCTTCTTTCTCAGCTTTGACCTGTCCGGATTTACCTACTTTAGATGCCTCATGTGCACCAATGTCACCACTTGGTGCACCATCCTCTGCCTCTGTTGATTTATCAATTTCTTTACCAGGCTCGACCTCAACATAATTCAAAATTTGTTGCTCTGCAACATCCTGAGTGTCTTCCTCATTTTCATCATTTACTGAATGATTTTATGATTGAGTGGCTTCATCTTGTGAGATAGTTTCTACAAGCCAGTTCTCAGTAAGAAACTTCTTCCAGATTTTATTGGTTTCTCTCCTTATTTCTCCAACTTGGCCAACCATCAAACTGTTTACTCTATGCTTGCTCATGAATTCCTTTTTATTTGCTAACAAAATTAATTTGTCAATTTCCTCTATAGTGATACTGGTGCACTGATTAACCAGTTCACTTTCCTTTATTTCTCTATCCATTTGGCTAGCAGATTTTCTCCTAGCATCAATTAAACTATACAAATCTTTGGGAAGATATTTTCTAATTCAATCAATGCTTTACTAAATACATCCATGTACAAAATTAAAGCTTCTTCAATTTGCCTTTGATCCTTATCATCCATATTCTCATAATATACAAAGATGTTCTTCAAATTTCCATCTTTAATAATTTCATCAATTAATTCTTGAATAGACAAAGGAGGAACAATATGATACTCTATTTTAGAAGTCTTCATCTTATTAGATTCTATAGCTTCATCCAAGTCAGATTTTGTCGTCTTTCCTCTCTTGGGCTTGCCTGCTGGTACAAGATCAGACCTTGCCTTCTTCTCCTTCTGCTCTTTCTTCTTACTACCGGATTGGGGTTTCCGGATCACTCTAGCAAACTCTCCTTTCTTCGGTAACTTGGGAATGTCTGTATCTGATTCAGTCTTAAATTGCACCAGAGAAACTACTACATATTCCCTTTGAGGTTTATGCTTCTTCCTCATAACTTATTTACCCTTAGTAGATGAACTAGAGGGTTTTGCTTTAGTAGGAGGTGTCTTGACCGAAGCAGGAGAAGGCCCTGTCACTTTTACCTTAACTGGAGCAGGTGGAGTCTTTTGTTTCTTCACTTTCTCAATTGCATCCCTCACAACTCTAACAACTCTAACTTTCTTCCATGGGTGTCCTTCTTCAACAAGAATGTCCTCCATAATCTTTGCAACTTTTCTCTTTCTTGTTGGTTCGGTGAATTTAGTGTGTAACTCCATTGATTTCTCCCTGTAGGTTCTGAACCTTTCTTCTTTGGAGTCTACTGGAGCTTTTAACAAATGTTGTGCATAGGCATCCAAAGTGGCTTCATCAACCTCATACCCCATAAGCATTATCCATACTGTCTTGGGTTGAACCACTTCCATAAGACATTTATCTTTGTTCACCATAAAGCAGATTGTCCCCTCATATTTCTTTACAATTTCTTTGGGGATTCTGACTCTTTGTTTCATTTTGTCCTGAAAGGTCTTGAAGAAAGCCCACAAAGAAGCATTTTGATTATCCTTGTTGCCAAGTCTGTCAAGCCCCCATTTTATCTGTTGAGCCACCAGTCTATCAAAAGCCCATTGTACTATATCGGTTCCAGGGATCTGATTCATGAAATAGAGCGCTAGACAGATAACCAAAGAACCAAATTTAAAGACATGCTTTTTATCTTGCTTATTTTTCTTCAAATTTATCATTAGCTCCTCCAACAAAACACTACACGTCATAATGAGCATCTTCTTTGACCATTTTGTAGGATGCATGAATAGCAGTGCCAGATACAGGATTCAATTGGTTAGACTAGTATACTTTGTAACCAATGACCATTGCAGCAAATTTGACATCATCCTCCTTGATTATGCTGATTTTCATTGATCGCCCACCAAATTTTGCACTGGTTAATTTGTTCATTGTAGGGTTTGTGACCTTGCATAACCCTGGCTTGTCACTAGTTTGATTCAAACAGGTTACCACCTTAATCGCATCAACAGTGATCTCGTATGTTGGTCAAGCCATATAAATTCATCATGGATCCTGCTCAGTACATACCTCACCGATTCCTTCTCATTGAATGTCAGAAAGTTTACAAATTGAGTGAAACCCTTTCTCTACAATTGTGCAAATTCTGGCTTAGGGTTGCCAATCTCATCCATGATGTTGTCGGTATAAAGATCCAAAATATCCTCAGAGTCAGTTTCCTCAATCTCATAGTGAATGTAGGCTTGAACATCATCAACATGCAAAACTCTGTGCAAAATGAAAGAGAAAGCTCCAACCGGGTCGACTTCCATGGATTTGTAGGTGTGTTTCATGAACACAGGACAGGTCCTATCCTTGACTTCAACAACTAGAGGGGTAGCGATGGAAGATGTAGATTCCATTTCAAATTTTCAGAAAATCGGACTTAGAATATGCTCTTCAAAAACTACCTCAACCAACTGACGAATGCCCTAGATCTCTTGCTAGATCGCTTTTTCTCTCTGATCACTTGAAAACCTTGACTGCATTGTTCTACAACTTGAAAACACCATTCGCAAAGTGAAGAATGCTTCTTGTATTTTCCCTTTTTTACTTTGCAAACCCTAATTTCACTTTGAAATAAATGCACCTTAGATATCCAACTGGATGCCCTGTTCGACATTGGATGCTAGAATCAACCATCTAAATCCCGAATATCAACTGAAACTCAATCCCTACCATCTGTAATCCATCAACTATAGATCTCATCAAGGGGTACTGCAAGATTTGCATTAGTTTGCCTCCCCCTAAGGCCAAAAGCCCTAGTTACCAGATGAAGGTTTTGCACAAGATTCAGGTACAGATCCATCATCTACCTTAGATTCATCCTTCTTTGCCCACATCTTCTTATGCTTATATCTGATCTCATCTACTTTTGCCTTTCCCTTTTCATCTGATTTGTTCTTGTCAACCAGAGCACTGTTTTTGCTTCTGCAGAATTTTGCAATATGATTGGTTTTGTTGCATGCTCTACAAACAACATTATTCTACATAGGTCTGAAGTTCATCTAATTTGGTCTTGTCCTGCACTGATTATAGATATGTCCAAACATTCCACAAGCATAGCATCTTTTTATCTGAAGGTTATTTATTACTACTCTACACATATTTGACTTGTGTCCAAAGTTATTGCATATGAAACACTGACTGATAAAGGTAGGAACATTATTCATGTTGTTCATCATATTGTTATTGTTCATCATTCCATTATTCATCCTACTTATACACTGACTCGCCATATGACCAAACTTATTGCAAGTAAAACATCTACCATTGAATTTATGAGCATTAGGTTGTCTTACCAGAGGATCCTTTCTCTTCTTCTAATCAGGTTTTGCATTGCCTTGTCCAGATCCAGAGGATTCGCCTTTCTCAAATCCTAGGCCTTGCATATTCTTTCCATGTCTCTGATTTTACGACATCTCATGAAGCCTTGTTGAACTTGCTTTGAATTTGTCTTTGTATTCATAGGCAGTAGCAAGTTCATCCCTCAAGGTAGCAATCTGTCTTTCAAGTTCTTGACCATTATTCGTTGATTGTGTCAGCTCAAGCTTCAACTGATCATTCTCATAGGCAAGCCTGAAGCATTCATCAACTCTTGTCTTCAATGATTGTGCTAGATTCTCTTCATTCTTCTTCCGGTCCTCAATCTCCTTAGTCGACCTCATCACAATGGATTGCATATCATTATTCAAAGCAACATTTTCTCTCTCAAGCTTGTTAAGTTCATCAACTTTGTCCTGGAATTCCATGATTTGATCTTCTTTCTCCTTCAGCTTGTCCATTAATTCCTTCCTCTTCTCTCTACACACTTGCTTGATCCTTTAGCTCACTAATGAATTCATCAATAGTATTCAGGTTCTTCTTCAAGGTACAAATCTCATTTCTAGCTGCATCAAGATCCTCAAGTGCCACATTGAGTTGTCTCTGAAAACCAGAATCCATTGAATCAATCTCATGGATCTTCCTCAAGCGGTTAAGCTTCCTCAGAGGAACTAGGCTCTGATACCAATTGTTAGAATCAGGGATCACTAAGAGGGGGGGTGAATCAATGATCTACCGGAATTCAATATACAAACTTATTCTTTATCCACCAGTAAGCAAGGCATAACTGAAAAGAACATAAACATGCAACAAATAATACACAAATCCACAACATCAGAATTTTAATGTGGAAACCTGAAAAGGGAAAAACCACGGTGGGGCTAAAACCCACAATATTCATATACTATGGTCAAGAGTACATAATTATTACATAGATGGGGAATGCACTTGCATTCAAGCTCACTGCCTAGAGCTCACTGCTCAATTACAATTGCTCAGAAGGCTACAAACTTTAGGGAAGTCTCACTGACTTACAATTTGATTACAATGAGGAAATACAATGAAATGAACTCTAAAGTAGCATTTGACAATGCAAGAATGAGTTTCGGTTAAGCACTAAATCTCTAACTGAGTCAACTACCAGATTGTCTAAAAGAAAAGTGTGCATGTGAAACTGCGCTTAATTGCACTAAAATAGATCACCACAATATTATTACCTACAAAACCAATTGCCAATTCAATCTTATATATCCGGTCTTAGCACAAAAGTAATTTCCTTTAAGTCGGCTTCAAGAAGTGTAACGTGTAGCTCCAAGTTGGCTTCAATCTTGAACAAAACATAACATCGAACCAAAAGAGTGTATTCACACGCTTCCTAAAGATCTTCCCATTCATCAGGAACACGAAATCAACCACCAAAATTACTGCAGTCATTGGAAATTATTCTGGACCAAAATTACTGCCTACCGATTATGTAGTACCCCAACTTGTTTGAACTCATTAGAATCATATTTTATTATTGTTTTTGTTCAGGGGATACATTACCATGATGTGTTATTCAAATTTTTATGAGATTATTTCATGCTTTATCTGGATATGAGATGAGTAATTTATTTACAGTATTTCAGTACTTGTTATTTATGACATTTTATGGATTATTGCTATGTACTAACATTTTATTTTATCTACGCATTGTGTAATTATATGTTGTGTCTGCGAGTGTATTGGATGTAAGGAGACGATTTTCCTTCACTCATTTCGGTGAGACAGGGAACGTCATGATTCTCCTTCATCGGTGTGTATGTTGTGTTTTCTATATTGTATATATGCATGTGTGGTTCGGTGATGCATGATATTGCAGGTACAAGTAGCGGGTAGGTACGGGGTATCATCTCCACCTGGCTTCACAGGTCTGAGAGTGCTTTATATTTTCCGATGGAAGTGGAGGAGATAGTAGTTGACCCTATTTTACTCATTTACACTCGTGTGAGTGTCGTTAGTTGGTCGTCCAGTCAGTTAGTTCAGCCTTCGTATTTTGTCATTTGATCTTTTTATGAGTATTTGCTTGAGATTTGTTCAGTTTGTGTGTTTTAGTGGATTTGATTAATTAATTAAGTTTATGGAGTTATCTCATAGTTGAATTATGTATGCATTGAGATTATAAATTTAATTAATTAAAAGAAGTTATTAAATTAAGTTGCAAGCTGCATGATATTAGAAATATATTTTATTTAAATTTTAGTGGAAAAATAAATTAGATTAATTGCATTTATTGTTTCTTAGAATTTTAAATAAATAAAAGAATAAATAAGTAAATAAATGAATAAAAGAATTCATTAAAATTATAACATTGCTTTAATTTCTTTATTTAGAAAATTAATTAGAGTTGCATGAGAAAAAAAAAAGAAAGAAAAATGATTTTTAATTATTGCATGTTAGCTTATCTTTTGTTAGAAAATTAGAAAATAAAATAAAATTGTTTTTATTACTAAATTTAGGTTTTTGGGGAAAAAGATATTCAACCTAGAATTTTAGTTTAAAAAGAGGAATATGTCATTATTTTAGGAGACAGGAAACAGGTCAGAAATTTAGGTGAAAAAATTTATTTGGAAGCTTATTGAAAAGATTAGGGCTATTCTACAATTTTCTTCCAGGAAAGCTATACCAGGTTGGGTGGCTTCTTTTGATTGTTGTTCTTTTTAAAAAAAAAATTCTATTTCTTTCATCTCTTTGAATGATGTGTGTAATAAGGTGTTTTTTAAATTTGAAATCCTGTCTGATTATTTCTTATTCTTGGTTAGAATCCATTCCTAAAGTTAATTTTTGGTTATTGGAAATAAATTATTTCCCGTGTGTTTGTGGATTTAATTTTTAGAGAATTGGGAGTTTATTATGGCAAATTTTGCCAAGATTCTTATTGTGCATGGAAATTTCAAGATTTGGGAGGAATGGTGTTTACCAGAGAAATCATTCCCTCTTGCTTGATTTTGTTCTAGTATTTGGCTATGGCAGTCTTTTAATTGTATCTCTGTGAAATTGTTATTTACATTTAAAATAAATTTAATTATTAATTAAATTTATTGGGTTATTTATGTCTAATTTTTTTTTTTAAAAATAAAATAAAATAAAATAAATAATAAAAAAATGTGGGGAGGCGAGTTGCTTGCTACCCACGGTAGCAGAGGCTACCTGAAGGCAGCAACTGCTGCCGTAGGGCAGCAGTGCTACCCAAAGGTAGCGACTGCTACCTACGACAGCAGTGCTACCCAAGGGTAGCGACTGCTACCGTATGGTAGCTGTGCTACCAAATGATAGCGTCTGCTGCCATATGGTAACAGAGCTACCATGGGGTAGCAGGGGCAGCCGTGAGTAAACCCTTGCTGCCACTGGGTATTATAAAATTAGTTTTATTAAATTATTTTATTTGTTTAAAAATAATAATGTTATATATATATAGTATTGTGGTTTTATTGTGTTATTCTAGAAATTAAAAAGTTATTGTAATGTTAGTTCTTCACTTTATAGTTTAATGTGATATAATTACATAATAATATATTTGATGAACATATTTTTTATTGTAAATATATTATATTATTAATTATAATTTTAAAAGTGGAACTTAATTTAAATTATGGATATAAGCCATTTGGAATTACTTGTTAAAGAAAAATTATGAACATATAATTAGGGAGATTAATTTTCATGTGAATTTATTTAACCTTATTGGACAAATGACAGATTGATTTCTTTGTATTTAAATTGATGTATTTTCTTATTGTTTGGAAAATCTTTTATTGCAAGTTATTTATGCTTTTGGTTGTTTTAAGAAAAGATTTCTCGTATTAGGATCTTGTGTAAATGGTGTTTGCAGTTAAGCTTAATTTCATTGCAATTTTGGTTGAGTTGTCATTATGTCCTGAAACACAAAGCCTGTAGTCGTATAACACACAAAAACACAAGAAACCGTTAGTGTTAATCAACCAAAAACTAATCTAGGCAGGCATACCAAAAAGACAATAAAAACATGATAAAATATTTAACTATGGAAGTAAATACAATGAGACATCTCCAAATGCCTTTTAACATGCTCTTAACTCCTCCTCTTTTGTTCCTCTCCTCTCCAAATTCCAAATTAGTGTAGCTCTCAGCAACTTTTTACACTATGGATGCTTATGGAAGTTCAAGATTGACAATGTTTATAACTTATGCTATGCAAGTGTGAATAAAATTGAAATGAGAGATTTATCTATTTAACTAATTGATTTTAAAACCAAAAGAGTGAATATGATGCTAAATGCTCTCTAGAAATGCCTATAAATTAAATGCATACAAGTTTTCAGGATCTGGATTATGAAGAAATAGGCTCTATTTATAGGAAAAAAATGGAGCAATGGATGGCTGAGATTGAGTAATCTCAACAAGGGTCAGGATTGAATGATATTCAATCCATGTGAGGACTTTCAACCCAATCCCAGGATGACAAGTGTCAATATGAGATAGGTTGAAAGGAGAGGGAATAAGCATTAAATGTTTGACATGACTTGAGAGTTAACTTGGGAGTTAAGGTCAAGGTTAGGTTGAATGAATAAATTCTTTATTTAAAGAATAAAGCTTTTATCCAATGGATAAACTCTTGTGCAAAGGTAAAAAAGATAACCATGATCAAAGCAATAAATGTTTGAGGAGACACATGAGTCACATGAGGGTTGAGTTAAGGGTTAACCATAAATGGTCATGTAAGAGCCATAAGTGGTTTAGAAGACTTTAGAGGTTAAATTGTTGAACACACAAAGCATTAAATGCTTTTCAAATACTTTTAAGTCTTTGAGAAGTGACTCCAAGTTGCTTAGGAATGTGACAATAATTAGGGGATGGATTAAGCTAATTAGAAAGGGGTTAGAAAAATCTAGAAGGGGGTTAGGATTGCAAGTGGGTTTGGTGGGTGAGGGAAAATAGGATTTTAATTAAAATAAAATAAATTTATTTCAACTTGTGGTTGCAACTTGCATTTGTAGGAAAATGCAAGTGGGGGGGGGGATAATGATTTAAATAAATGTTTAATTTAATTTATTTAAAAGAGGAAAGAGGATTAAATTGAATAAATAAGATTTATTCATTTAATTGATTGTCAATTTGGTTTAATGAATTAATTAACATCAATTGAATAATTTATTTAATTAATAGGAGAATGTTTGAAGACAAATTAATTAAATATTAATTTAATTAATTGATGGCCAGTGGATTTTTAATCAAATAAATATGAAATATTCATTTAATTAAAACAGACAGATTTATGTGACTACAGTAATATTATGTTAGTGGAATGTATGTTAATTCAGTGGCTTTGATCTTATGTATAAATGGTTTATGGAAATTGAATGCATTGGAATACTTTGATTTCTTTCATTATGGAATTTAGATGTATCTGTAGTTTTGATCTTAAGCATTTACTTTATCTAATTAAATGGACAATTGGATTATCCATGGTGTTAAAATAATCTACGATTAATCTTCGTTGGTAACCCTTAGGAAATCATGTGTTAGTCTTCCGTTGTGTTATTAGATGTGCAATAATTATAATTAATGCACTTAATCTTTAAAAAAAAATTATTTCACCCTTTAGTTGCCTAGTTGTGTTGTTTTCCTTTAGGGTTCCTAGCGGGGCATTACAGATTAACTCCAACTTCCAAATAAGATGAATCATGACCGCCAGATCGAGGCTCCAAGAAGAGTTGCCATCAATGACAACCCTAAACCATAAATCAAGAATCAAAGATCACCAGATGAGAGTCAATTGCCAATACTAGTAATGTTGATTGTTCTTTGTCTATGGGAATTGTGTCCAATTTGTTGTGAACCATATGTTCTGCTTCATTTTCATCATCTGTATTGGAAGGGAAGCTTGCTTCTCCAAAGTATGTAGTTCTATCTAGATATATGGTGAAGCCAACTTTAAGATCATCATAAGGAAATCCATCTCTCGCACCCAAGAATTCAGCTATAGCTTTATCATTTTGAAACTAATCTAATTGTGGTTTCCCTTCTTGCCCCTAGTGTATTAGGTGAGGATACATGAGAAAATATCTCTTTTTCTTCAACAAGAGGAGATGTTGCTGAAATCATGCATATTCTTTTGTTAAAATCATACTTGACTGATGGTGGGTAGATTGGTATGTCTTTATATTCAATGCCATCATGCACAATTGGTTGGTTGTCATAAGCTCTAAATGTTGAAAATGTGTTGCAACTGTGTATAGATAGAAACTCATAGTATGTGAATTAGTTATACTCTCTATATATGTTTCTATATCTAATTCATATTTATCAATTTCTTCAATTGGAGAAAGAAGATTTTTAGTTGTATTGATGATGAATGGGAGAGTATCCTAACTGGCAGGCCCTTCTTCTGTGATAGAAGCTTCATTGAGTGCTTTCATAAGAGATGGGAGTAATATTTAATTACCCTCTCTTGTTGGTGATATCCTAGTTTCTATTAATGTACTAGTTGGTGATAATGGTGTGGAAGTATCTGATGCTGGTGCAATTCCTATTTCCATCATTGTATTGACACGAGATGTTGGTTGAAAGACTGTTTGTAGTGTGTTGTTTGGTCTTGCTGATTCAAAGTCACGATCTTCACTTGATATTATTAGGGTATCTGGTCGAGTTGTTCTTCTTTTTCTTGTCAAGCCAGTGTATCCTAATCCCCAATTCTTTGGATTCTCTGAAGGTAATATGGGCTCTATGATGCCTTGTGCATGTGCCCCCAATCTTGTCGTTCCATCATAACCATGTCGTTGTAACATCTTGAAACCATTACCATATTGTTCTAAAGGGAGTTTGATGTTTGGAGTGTCATTTTCCTCTTTATATAGCCATCCATTGACGTCTTCATATGGAGATTCTTCATTAAGCTCTCCCCATCTAATGAAAGAACAAGAACAAGAAAATTGGACAATTTCTTTCCCTTTATCTTTCTTGGTTAGATTTAGTAATGTTCTCCCAAAGGACCTAGGAGACAGTTGTGCTACTAGCAATGTTCCTGAACATGATTACTTGCCTCACCCTTCATCTTTGATTTGAAGAGGATGTGTTGTAGGTGTGTGAGATGACGATGTTGGTGTTTTTGCAATCTTTAGAGATTCTATTTGTATGTGGAGCGGAGCTGCCTGATTGATAGGTACTTGATTATCTGTACTTGCCCTTAAGTAATTGTAGTGCTGAAAAGGGTTTGGATCACCCTATATGGTGATCTCAATGCCATTGTAAGGGAACTTAACACATTGGTGAAAATTTGATGCATGGCATCTATCCATGGGTGCCCTAGTAGCATGTTGTACCCCAATTCTCTGTCTAAGACTTTGAAGGTTGTATATGTGGTCCTACTTGCATTGGTCCTACTTGCACTGGCAAGGTTACTACACCCTTGGAGGGGCATTCTTCATCATCATAAGTTTTGATATTGATCCTCTTTGTAGGATCAATATGATGTACAGAGTATCCTAGAGCTTTGATCAGACGCAAAGTACATATATTAAGTCCGGCTTCGCCATCTATAAGTACTCTTTGAACCTTCTTTCTATGACTAAGAGATTCTAAGTGTAAGGGATCGCTATGCATGGGCTTGTTTGTAGGTACTTCCTTCTCGGTGAATGCTACCTTGGAAGCTTCCAAGTTTCTAACCATGGATTGGAATGTATTCTCATCTATATCTCTAGCAACAACAAAATCTTGTAATGCCTAGTCTAGGACTGCCTTATGAGCTGGTGAGATGCAAAGCAACTCAAATAATGAAATTTGAGTTGGAGTCCTTTTCAGTTGGTCAACCATATTGTAATTGCTTGTCGGCGGAGGGGGATTTGATGGTACCCCTTGCAATGTGACCTTGGACCTTTGGGTGATGACAACACAACCTTTGCTCCTTGGGTTCACTGTAATTGTGGCCACTATGTCATCTCCTGCACTGATTGTGTTGTTTGCATAATCATATGAAACATTGGTATAGTTTGCGGTATTATTCTGTGCATTTGAACTAGAAGCCTTCCCTTTGTCATGCTTGACAAATAGGTCTTTAAATATAGTGTGGTTTGTGTTAGTTGTTCTCTTGTTAGTATCCACAGTGATATCCCCTTGATCAATGAGACCTTGTATCGGGTTCTTAAGTTTGTAACAACTTGCTATTTTGTGGCCTTTAGAACGATGGTACTCACAGAAATCATTGTCATTCCACCAAGAAGGCTTGAATGGACCAAGTTCGTAGGGTTGAGCCTCTGGCAAAGTGATGGCATTATTTTGTACCAACTTCTTGAGAGCTGACTTGATTGGTTCCCCCAAAGGTGTGAAATTCCTTTTTGGTGCATTGATCCTCAAGGGTCTTGGATTGCTTGACTAAACCGCATTGGCATTTGCATTGTTGTTTTGAGTTTGATCCTATTGAAAGAATCAATTGGTCCTTGAAGCAACACCACTGGTTGAGCTATATTAACAATATGGGCATCTACAACCCCATCATTTGTAAATTCTTGTTTTTATACAAAAAAATTGGCTTTTCATGGCTTGTATTTATGGTTGTTCTATTATCCTTGTGATGTTTCAATATTCCTTGTTCTAACAAGCCCTTCTCACACTTTATGCATTTTTCTGTGATTTCTTTGAAAGTGCCTAAACATTGCATTTGCAATGGATATTTCACTTGAGGAACAAGGTTTTCAATAAAAATGTCTACTTGCTTAACTTCAAGAATGTGACTGAGACATCTGCGGTATAAAGCTCTCCATCTTTGCAAGAATGTAGCAAATGCTTCACCTTCCTTTTGTTTAGTTGCACATAGATCTATTAGGGTAACTGGATTGTCTATATTGAATGAAAAGTTTGTGATGAATAACTCAACTAGCTCACCCCATGAAGCAATCTTAGGTGGTAGATGTGAAAACCATTATAATGCGGTCCCTCCAAGACTTTTGGGGAATAGGCGCATTAAGTACGTGTCTTCATGGGCCACTTCTATACATGTTGTAAAGAATTATTTGACATGATCATGATGACAACATGTAACACTTGTTGCTTGCATTTTTTATCGCAAACACATTTATTTATAGTGGCTTGGATTATTTGCCTTTAGTCGTTGCCACTTAGGTTGCTCCCTCTCACTTGGCCTTATGGGCTACTTGGGAGGCATACCTTCTAAAGGTTTTATCCTAATGTAGAATTGACAGAAAGCATGAAAAAGAGGGTCTGGATTTTTGGTCACCCAGTTAAGGGGAAAGCATATGCCTATCACCTTGAAAACACAGAGAGCAAAAGTTCTTTTTAAACCTTCATCGCAAAATTGTCTATACTACTTGGAGATGTTGTTCAAAAAATACATGGTGCTCATTTTAACTGATATAGCGATGTTGGAATTTGTGTTGTTCTTTTTAAAAGCAGCAAAAGAAATATTAGCTAAACTAAGTCTAGCTATCCCTGCAGAAATCCATGAAAAAGGTTAGCATATTGTGGGCTCTCCAACCTAATTTTCTTCTTTTGGTTACAAATTTTGTCTTATTGTCTATTAATGATTTGTTTGTAGAATAGGAAAAGTAAAAATACCACAAAATGATAGAGAAAAAGACAGAACAAAAAGATTTTCCAATTGCTAGTGAATGCGAATCAGTGTAAAACCGAATGTGCATCTCTGTCAACTCGAATGGGATTTTTTTTGCATTTGAATGCAAATTTCTATCAATTCGAATGCGTGGCAGCCTCTGATTGAATGCAAACAAATAATGAACATAATTAGAAGACAAGAGAAAAGGTCAGTCAATCATGACATGAGTTGAATCCATTATTAAATTTCCCATGATCTCAATGTCATCAAATATGTTGAATCTGTCCAGGTACTTGTGCACAATGTGATAATATCGGGATAGGGTGGTTGTTTCTTCGAGATCTTGAAATCCCTTTTCTGCTCTTATCCATCGTCGATGTGCTCTTCTTTGTCTCCTGTGTTGTTTTCTCTCCCCGACACCTCAAATTTTGAATGTTACCCTTCCTGCCATATGATCAAATGCATCTTATGCAGAAAACTTGAAAGTTTTAGATTTAAAAAAATAATTGTGGGTCAGAAACGCAATCAAGTAACAAACATAAGCGACAAAAGAATTCAATTATGCAAGTAAATCCTGTGAATGGATGTCATCGTCTAGGCGAATGCGAATTTCTGCATGACTAATTGTGAATTACCGTCAACTCCAATGCGAATTTTTGTGTGCAAATGAGTGACACTTTCCTGTGCATCCATACAAACTCTGCAAGACAGAAAGTCAAAAAAGGTTAGATGTGGTTGCGTTCACGTTGAGTTCGCCATTGTTTCCATGCTTAAAATTTGTTAGGTTGAACATAGCTAATTAGACTAAAATGACGAATCACAAAATCCTTAACTAATTTAGCAACCTTAAACACAAACCAATGAAATAAAATGCAAAACACGAGAATTAAACAATTAAACTAATTGAAAACTCCCTTTGAAAGCATTGCAACTTCCATTGCTCTTCTCCATAAATGTTGATTGATTGGCTCTCAGGTGTTGCACTGAAATTCCTGTATAAGATAGACAATTATTTTGAAGAGTGTGATTCTAGATTGATTTGATGAAAAGGTCTTGTATTTATAGATTTTCAAAACAGATAGGGTGATAATTTAAACTGAAGTGTTGATTGATAGTTCATTGATTTAGATTAAACAGTGAACTCATCTTGATTGATTTGTTAACTCAATAGATTGATTAGTCAACTATATCGATTGGATAGTGGATTGAATAGATTAGCCAGTTGACTGGATAGATTGAGGAGATAACTGAGTTGATTGATTAGTTACAAAAGCTAATTTGGAGTGAAAAGTGGAGATTAAAGAGTTAACTGAGTTAACTGATTAGATAACTGATTTGATCAATCAGTTATGATTTTCAAAATGTGTTGTAGGAGATTGAATTGAAATTCAATTTCATTCTTATTTGGATTTGAATTTTGATTTTCGAATGTTGAAATGCATATGAAACTTACTGAAATTTATTGAAATTAGAATTTGGTGAAACATTAATTTGATGATTTGGAATTAGATAAAATGAGGTGAAATTAAAAATTGGGGAATTGTGAATTTAAAAGACATGAAATTAGATGGAATTATTTGAAATTCGAATTTGAGGAATTTGGAGGAATAAGTTAATTAATTTAAATAAAATTATTTAAACATTAAAAATGAGGTTAATTGAATAATAAAAAATATTTAATTAAAGAATAAATCATGATTAATTAAATAAATAATATTTAATTGATATTTGAGATAAGGTTAACTGATTAATTAATTAAAAAATAGAAAATTGATAATTAGAAATGTTGAATGTGATGATTGAGTCAGTTTAAAAGAATAATTAGCTTAATTAAAGAATTACTTAATTAATTAGACGAATAATTAGTGTATGATTAATGAGACATTTTTAGGTGTCTACAAGACCAATGCTTCTTTTTCTCTTGATTTGTCACATTTATATTCATGACTGTAGATCTTTTTTTATTAATATATTTTAACTTTGTTAAAAATTTCTAAAACTATACACCTTCTCAACATAAATTTTAAATCATTTTGTAGAAATAGATAATATACTAATCAATTAACTTATAAATAATAATTGACATATCAATTGCCAATTTTTCATATTACTTAATGATAAATGAATGTAGGTGTAGAATATATCACTAGACATTATATCTAAGACTTGCATTAAACATAGCCTCCTATAAACTACCTTTTATTAGTGATTGGGGATGTTGTGAGGCATGAGTTTATTTCATCATGTGTTGAGCAGCTTCTTGCTCGTTGCTTTTTCTTATGATGGAAGGCTAATCATGATCTGGTTGTCTCGTTCTCTGTTATATTCTTGGTGGCATGCAGATATGACATCCATTCTGCCTTTGCATTTATTCTTACTAACATAAAATGCTATGTTTTTTATGGAGAGTTTTGGTCAAAATCGATGGCTAGTGGCTTTTTCTAAGGAATTGGAAAGAGCAGTTAACATGGTGTTGCAGATGGTTTCTTATTCTACTGTTATTTCTTTGGCTTTTGCTTTGGATTATTCTATGGATCGGTTTCATCCTGCTTCTTGAGGGTTTTCATCATCCTTCTCTGCTTTTTATCTGGATTGGCATATGTTTGCTCACCATATTTGTGATGGCAGGATCACTTATTCTTGGCTCTTTTCTGGCTTTGAGTTTTGTTCTCTTCAGAGCCTTGGACTCATGTGGTGTGTAGACAGGTTGGTTTTGGGGTGATGTCACTAGTTATGGTTGGACATCATTGGCTCCATTTTGAGATGTTCTCTTCTAGACTAGTTTTCACAGCTTCCTTTATATCTAATGCGGTTGGCTATGTATCTGGGGGGTTTATTTGGGGGTGCATATTGGGCTTTTGTATTGGGTAGATAAGCTTATGTTCTCTTGAACAATACTGAAAGGTTTTCTTACTGGTTCTTTCCCTTCAGTGCTCTTTGAGCCAGACACCTGTAAAAAATTAAAGATTTAATATAATTTTAGTGGTTCCATCCACTTTTATCACAAAAAAAAAAAAAAAACAGTTCCCCTATAAATCATCTAAATTAAAAATAAAATAAAAACATCATTCTCATTTCAATCGTTATCGCAGCACCGACGAACCTGTCATAAATTTTCGATACAGTTGAATGCATGTCCCGATTTTCAGGACGATAACAATACATTCTTTCCAGAATTTTACGACGAAGTTTGACTATTTATTTTTTTCCATCGGTTTTGCTGTGGCTGAGCAAAGCCATTTGAAATCGCTGGGCTTTTCTATCCAGAAGAAAAACGCGTTGTTGTTAGGTAATTGTTTGACAAAATGGTGTACAATTAAAAACATCAATCTCTATTCTTTTTAATTTTTAATACTTTGAGGTCTTAAATTTCAATAGTCGTAATAGTTTTTAGTTGACTACAAAATTTTAAACAACTTCTTGATTAGAAAACTCTGAAATTTTTTCAAAACTATTTTCAAAGTCTTTTATTTTATTTGATAGACATTGGAAATCTTATCGATTTTTGGTATTAAAAGGACAACTTTTAACTTACAGATTGTTATTGGCTTTCTTCCACTTTAGCTTTAATATTTTAGGTACCATTTAATTCACGAAAGGTCTTTTTTTCTTCCATTTGTACAAGATTTGAGAATGTGAACATGAGTCATAAAACAGCATTGGCACCTTCGAAATATAACAGCTGTGAGTTCAATGCTATTAATGGGATTCGCCAGGAATGAGATAATATTGCGCACAAGGATTGAATTGGTAAGCAAATGTAAGAAAGAGTTATGATATCTGTCTTTCTAAAGAACTGGGTTCTCTTCTTTTAATCTCAAATAATTTATTTCTCCATAATGATCATTCAACTCTAGGAAAAAGTTATTTAGAGAATTAAAAAGAAAAAGTTGAGAGGTGGGAAGGACATTCTATGATATTCTATTGTAAAATCATAAGGGATTTGAATAAATGAACTAATCATTAGGGATAGAATGTATATAGCTTTAATCAATTTATTTATGTTTATTGGTTCAACAAAGTAACTTGCAACATTCATCAAGTGGCTACCATCTTGATCATAACGCTTTCATTCTTCATCATTTTTAAGCATGAAAGATAAGAATCCCAGCCAAGATCACACTGAATATCTCACCAGAACCATTATAACGTGCTTCAATATAAAGAAAAACATAAAAGTCCATCTAATTTATAACAAGATCAAGTATCTACCAAATACTCAACAACAACTAAAATAGCAACCATAATCAATCACTAGGACACCTAGCTAACCATACATAAAAAAATAAAGTGCAATAAGAACTTCTACTATCCATATATCTAACCTAATCTACAATTGAAGAAATCCTTATATATTCACTATCCTACACAAAGTTTATCTCCATCAATAAATAATATATGAACATTTAAAATTACACAATAACCCTTTTATTATAGTCTCATTCAACACTTATTTCTTTCCAAAGAAACTCTGCATGAACAGTGTCTAGTTCAAAATCAACCCAAGCATCCAAAAGTCCACAATAGAACTTACATAGAAGACATGGTAAAATACTCTAACATATAATGTATTAAATATCAGATATTAATCTATAAAATTACAAACTAAATTATTACAAAACTCTCTCCATTGATCACCATACCAATAAAAATTAGCTCTCCCAAATTCATTACATCACATAAAAAACAAAGATTAAAGAATCCTAATCATTCAAACTATCAATACAAAATATTGAAGTGCAATAACAATTGCCTTCACAAAACTAAAATGTAACATAAAATGAACCAAACCTCTATCGTAAGAAACATATCATAGAGAGAACTTGCAAATCAAACCATTTTCTTCTCCCAACACCAACACATGCTCAAGTTATGATAACTATGCTCTTCTTTTAAAACCCCATATAAAATATTGTTAGCATCTAACTATTCATCTTTAATGTCAAATATATTAGCAATAGATGTAAGCTTACCAAATTGAAAGAAGTTGAAATTTACTCACTGGAGAAATAATTCCAAAACCACTAAACATCTCATGAAATCCACAAATTTGTCTTCATAATTGACTCCAAAGCTCAAGATCAAAACATAAGAAATAAAATAAGAATATAATCATACATCTACTCTTCAAAAAATAAAAACTCGTGAAAAAAATCCCCAAAATTGATATCAATGGCTCAATATTCGTACACATGAGAAAATAATACATAAATAAAAAAAAGCATATCAAACACTAGGTGGAAAAACTTATCAAATCATTCACCATTAAGATATTTTTCTCAAGGAAAAAGGATTCTGAAAAAATGATGTCCTCAACATTTCCATCTTAAGCTCAAGTCTAGCTCCAAGTCTAATATTTTTAGAATTTTTTGTTTTGATTGGTAAATCATATATTATATGAATTCAAAAAAAATTATATGTCAAAAATTCAAGCCCTAATTTTCAAAACGGGCAAAGTCACAAGCCCTTCATGTTTAGTTCGGGAAACATGGAAGGAGATGAATAGAAGGCTATTTGATGACAAATGGAAAAGATTAGAAACAATTTTAAACTCAATTGAATCGGTGATAGTGGACTCAGTAAACTGCAACATAGCTTTCTCCCTAGAACCACCTAAAGCCTTTTCATCATGGGATGAAAGCATTAGGAAAAATTGGCATGGAATCAGGATCCCTCCTTCCTTTGGGAAAAAAGACAACATGAGAAAAGCTGCAACCTGGTTGGATTAAACTAAATTTAGATGGTGCTTCTAGAGGTAATCTGGGTCCTTCAGGCATAGGATATGTAATCAGAGATCACACAGGAGCAATCCTTGGGAAAATGGCAAAGCCAATCTCCCTAGACACAAACAACATAGCAAAATTCAAAGCATTGCAATTTGGATTGATAGAGTGCATAAAGCATGGTCTAAATAACATTCTAGTGAAGGGAGATTCAGAGATAGCAATAAATGCAATTAAGAGGAAAATAACTCCAAACTGGAGATTGCAGGGAATCCTAGATAACATAATTGTAAGCCTCGACAGAATTGAAAGCTATGAAGCAAAGCACATCTACAGAGAAGGAAACTTAGAGGCAGATGCTCTCTCGAAAATAGCTGCTCAAGAAACCTACATCTACAGGTGGGATCAGGGAATTTAGCCAATTGTCTCATCAGACCATCTCATTTGATAGGCAAGGACCCCAAGGGATATCAAGCTCAGATGAAAGAGCCACCTTCAAAAATATGTGAAAGCTAGTTAAAGCTTTGATCAACAGGGCAAACTTTAAAATTAACCTTGGCGGCTAAAAGAAACGACCGTCTCAGTTCAAATTTTAATCTTATCTATTTTGGGTAGAGTGGGCCCGTATTTAGTGATGTCACCTAAACCGTGGTTATGAGCTAAGTCCCTCGAATCAACTGCTGAGACCTAGCTGGCAAACTGTCAAATCCGTTTATGGTTTGCGTGGCATGAATGGGAATTTTGGCATGTCGAGGACAAACATCCCTCACCACCTTAGTTGGAAAATTTAATGCAATTATGTCCCTCATCAATTAGTGTGAAAAAGTGTGCCAACCTATTTCTTCGCATTGCCTTCTGCAAATTGATTTCGTTCCTTGCCAATTAATTCTAGAGCTCTGGTTTTTAGCTCCTCTGTTGATAGCTGCATTTCCAATCATGTCGACAGAGCCCCCATTCGGATTCATAATGAGTTTTTACCCCAGGCCCATCTCCTGTTTTGGAGCAGACACTCCAATTTCTCTTTCGGCGTCTATGCACCAAGTCTCATTCCAAAAAATAACAGACCTGAGGCTTAAGTGCCTTCTTCTCTTCTCGGACTTCCCTCTCATTTTGGCAGTCAAGATGATCTTGGGTAGTGGGCATCTGAACAAAGACGAGTATCCACGGGACAATACTAGCATCTCCTCCAGGTTTGTTGCATCTTTGTTGGATTTAAAACTGGCTAAGCAGGTCGTCTGGACCCTCACAAAGAAGATTTTCCAAGAGGAGGTCACCCAAGAGCTCCAAGAAATTCTAAATAAAGCAATTGATGATTCTGGGGCTCCTCGGCCAGGTCACAGAATCCTATTCAATGCTCATGGCGAATTAATTAACTACTATCCTTTCTTGCTCGACCTGAAAGGGAAGGACTTGGATAGGCACAAAGTATTTGTGGGAGTTGGCCTTGGGTACCTTAAATGGTGGTTTCTGGGAGAAAATCCAGAAGACCAGGGCAGAGAGGACGACCTAATTCAATTTGCTAGACAACGACATATTGCCCATGAAAGAAGAAGAAGATAACCCTCAAGCGGAGCAGGCAGGTAGGGGTGGCGCTAGCAGGGGTCCTTGCGGGTCTAGGTGTGGCCGTGGTAGGGGCTACCCTCCATGCAGAGGTTGTGGGAGTGTGAGGAATGCAAACCTGCAATCTGAAGCTGACAAGGAAATTGCAAGCTAGGTTTCTTTGAGTTTTGTATAAGTTTTTGTTTGAGACTTGAGCTATAAATTTTGGTTTATCAAGTATATTTTTTGGTTTCTAGGGCAGTAACGCATCTGCCATTCAGACTTATACTCTTTCAAGTTAAATTTTTAAGACTTCATGCTAATCTGGGAAGGACATATATGTCTTCCATGATCTGTATAAATCTTGTTAAAAAACCTACTACTTACTAGCTATGTTAGCTCTGTTAATTTTTTGCATAATCAATATAATGTTGTCTCTGCCTTTACTGATAAAAAAAAAAGTCATAGGCCCCAAATATCCCTTACATCCAAAATTGCAAAAAGTTCATCACCCGAACTTGACAATTACCATGGGAAGTCGATATTTACATACATAAAAACAAAGATGGCATGACCCGCCATCTCCCACCCTTCCCCTACCACTATCTTGCCTTTCACATCTTCTGTCACCGCTATCTCCTCATCCTGCTGTACAACCTTTGGTTCATTTCTTCCGCCGGATCCTTCACCGAGTAACACTACACAACCCGTTCTCACACTTCCCATGACATCATATTTTACATTATGTCATAGCTCAGCCAAAAGTTCTAAGATATATTCATGAAAATTGTCTATCCACATCCTCAAAAAAATGAAAAAATATTTAGCATGTGCATGGAAATGGGGAGCGAAAAGGGGATCAAAGGTGACCACTTTTTTCTTGAGCTTAATAAAATTTGATCTTATGTAATGCCCTTCCCATTTGAAGCTTGGATCTATGTACATATCTCAATATTGGTTCAACTATGTATCTAGGAATGCATAGGTAATGGATGTTTTTTTGCTTCTAAGCAATTATTCTATATCTACTTCAGTGTGATTATGGTGCCTCATGATTCTTGGTGTGTGTAGACCACACACATGTTCGAGATGGTGTTCCTAAACATATCAATCATTGATGTTATTGCATTGAGATAAATGGATGATATTTGTGTCTGGTTCCTCATGAGAACTAGATGTACTCTTTCATGATTATAATTCATGTGATGTTTGTGAGATGATGTTATACCTTATTTTATTATGCTTCAACTTAATGATGTGTGAGACATTGGTTACATGTGATTATGACATGATGTTTTGAGATATTAATATTCATGTTTAAATAAAATGACAATGTGATTTAGATTAGTTAAATGAAATGAAATTATATGTTCTGATTAATTAAAAAAGCAGGTTTTCAGGACCTGAAACCTTTAACAAAAGATATTAAAATAAGACACCAAGAAGATTAGTGCTTAAGGACTGCATACAAAAAGACTGGCAAAAAGCCAGTGAACCGAAAGGACAACAAAACAAACAACAACAAAGAAACTAAGAAGGCGCTACACATAAATTTTCTTCAACAAGTCCTCCACTTTTGTCACCAGCTCGTCGTAAGTAGCCCCGACGGCTTTAAGGTCTTCCAGATCCTTGTTAGGTTTTTTGTCCTTCTTTCTGCCTCTGGTACGGGTTCTGGGGCCTTGAGCTTCCCCTGTTCCTTCCATTTCCGGGTCGATGTCTAGGATCTCCTTTTCATCATCCAGTTTACTGAGGAGAATGTTGGTGTTGTTGGCTGAAATCTTCAAGATGCTAAGGCTCTGTTCAACAATGTTCTTCAGGCACTCCTCAATTTTAACAATTTTGCTGACAGTTTTCATGAGAGTGTTGTCGTTAGTGTCAGCAAGATTCTTTCTTTCCAGCAAATCCTTCTCAATTTTTTCGAACCTAGGGTTGAAAGCATCTCTTATGTCTTCACCTTTGGCGATGGTACTTTTCAGGTCCTCTATGAAGTTGGCCATGGTATTCCCTTCCCCTATTTGATGGTTTCTAGGATCAAGATTCTGTTATAGAGTTTTTTATTTTCGTCCACAGCTTTCTTGTAACCATTGATGAGCCACGCCATAATTTCCATGAAACCTTGCAAACCCTCGAGGGGAGGGTTAGAGGGGGGGTCAAATTTTCTAGGAGTAGCCTTTTCCTCTTTAGGGGTGTGCTGGATGGTTGTGTCAAAATCCCTAAGAGCCTCTTCCATGGTCTCCTTTTCTAGATTCTGATCATCTTCCAGGGCCCTTACCTATTTATGGGCTTCCGATTCCTTAACAATCTCCTCTTTCTTCTTGTGCATTTTCCTGGCCTGGGTGTGAGCTTTAGCCTTCTTCTTCAGCCGCCCTTGAGGGTACTCCTCCTCAGAGTCATTCGAAGTCTCCTCTTCCAAAGAAATGCTAATCAGGGACTTACCTTTAGGCTTTTTTCCCTTAGAGGATGAGGGTCTGGTTTTGATATATTTCCTCTTCTTCCCACTTTCATAATCCGAGACATCCATGTTGTCCTCAATATCAGTCGAAGGGTCACTTTCAGACTCCTCTTCCTTTGAGAAGGCAAGGTCAGACCCCTCATCCTTAGAATCTGCAAAGGGCTGCATCCGAGCAATTTGGTTGGCCTTAAGATGGTCATAGACTAGTACCATAAGGCCTTGGTGCATGGCCATATCACCCCGTGGGTTCTCTTTGTAGGCCTTGAGGGACGCATTTATCGAACATAGTAGAAAATAAGGGAAGTTAACCTTATCATTGTGCCTAAAATGATTCAGTAGAACAAAGTGATAACCATAAACTTTAGTGAACCTATCGTCTAGAGTGATGTATCGCATTAAAACAAAGAAGACTTCCCGCCAGGGTTTGGCAAAAGCCCTAGGTGGGTAGTAGGTTTTGCTCAACTTTACCAGTCGTTTCTTCTCTTTCTCGGTGATCGGATATCTTTCAAAAGCTTCCCTATTGACTTTCCTATCTTTGTAGAAATTGCACCATTCTCTTGTGAGGCCCATAGCTTGAGCAATTAAATCTTCATCGATTTCTACAGTTTGGTCTCCCATTTTCAGCATGCCCTTCTTCCAATTTTTACAAAAAAAACTGGTGATCATGTTGTCTTGACTGTGGAGTCTCTCCATGAATTTTGAGAAGCCACCCTTCTGCAGAATACCCCAAACCTCCTCCTTTTGTTTCCATTCTTTATAGCTACTTGGTTCATATCACCTCCTGTTACCACCCATATTGTCGTTGTTCGACACCAAATTTTGAAACTTGCAGAGCAAATTAGCCGGTGATCTTTTTAGAACTATCAAAGTTGCCCAGAAAGCATGGGAACTTATGGCATTGGTAATATAATAAATGAGTCTCTCATTATTATAATAACTCAAAGTACTCAAGTTAGTTCTTTTCATAATTATCTTGTCCATCAAGTATCTTAGGACTACTTCTATAACGATCATATCAAATGATTTGTTTGACATCTTCGGGGAGTCCTTTCTCTCTCGTCCACGTGGTAATTGCTTCCTTGTTAACCACTGCAGTGGCAACCCAGTCAGCAGAGCCATTGGCCTCCCAGTAAATGTGGGATATGTAGCTTTTTTTAAAGGTACTAATAAGGTCTCTAGAAGAGATGATAATGTTGTTGATCGACCATGAGGGTTTTGAGACCCCCTTAAGACAGTTAATAATATTGTTTGAGTCCCCTTCAATCCATAGGTGGGGACAATTCCATTTTTTAGCTAGGAGGATACGTTGGAGAGAAGCCATAGCTTCGTCTTTATGATTAGTTTGAATTCCAATAGGGACAACAACCATTTCCTTACACATTCCTTTGTCATCTCTTAGAACAGCTCCACAACCTGAAGGACCCGGGTTACCTTTGGCAGCACCGTCAAAATTAACTTTGAACTAGCCATGAGGGGGGGTTTTCCATTTAGCTTCAAGCCTTTTGTTATGATTGAGATTTGGACTGTCGGTGCTCTTCATGTTCCAAACCCTTAAAATATTTGCTTCCAGTGTATTGTTTGAAAAACAAGGACCCTCAATGATCTCTATATTTTCCTGAATCGCCCATTGGATTTTCTGGAACACAATATCCTAATTGAGGGAGATATCCCTGAAGATTCGATTGTTTCTTTCTTTCCGTAGTCCCCATAGGATGTGAGGAAGTGAGAGCCACCACAAAGATCTCAAAAAAGAATTAGTCCATTTTATGTTCCAGGAAGAAAACATATCTGTGATGGTGTTGGGAAACACCCAGGCAATGCTAAAGCTTTTGAGAAATCTTTCCCACATTGAGGCTGAGAAGGGGCAGTGAATGGCAAGGTGGTCCACAGACTCTTCTTCCTGAAGGCACAAAGCACATCTATTAGGGATAGCAAAGCCTCTACATTTAAGGTTGTCAAGGGTCAAGATTTTATTATGGAGGATGGTCCACAAGAAGAAATTGATCTTGGGGGTAAGGCCTCTAATCCAGACTTTAGATTAGAAGGGATTACCTAAAGGATAAGGGGACAGAAAACAATACATAGAGGAAATAGTAAGGGTACCTTTGGGATCATGTTTCCAAATCAGGGAGTCAACCTCTTTGTTCAACCAAACCGTAGACAAATGGATCTTGAGCTTAGAGAGGCTTGGGTAGATGCTTTCAATATTTTGCCATTCATTACCAGTCCAGTACTCAACAACTAAGGAGCCAAAAGATCTTATACAAGAGGGAGCATAGGGGGCCCATTCATTGATTTCTATCAAAAAGCCAGGGATCCTCCCAGAATTTAACTTTCCTACCATTTCCAACTTTCCAGATCACTCCTTTAGCTATACTTTCTTTACATTTAGAGGCATAATTCCATATGTGGGAGCCATTAATACTAATATCCGAATTGATAAATGAAGAAAGGGAAGAGGACTGAAGAGAGTACTTACTTTGCCAAATTTTACACCATTCAGTATCAAGATGAAACATTCTCCAGACTTGTTTGGATAGAAGAGCTTCATTTAGTGTTTGGATCCTCCTCAGGCCCAAATCGCCATGGCTCTTCGGTTTACAGACTTGGTCCCAACCCACCAAGGAGATTCTTTTCTTTTCCTCAACCCTAGACCAAAGGAATCTTCTTTGGATTTTCTCAATAGCATCAGCACACTTAATTGGAATTCTGAAAAGGCTAAGAGCATCTATCAAAATACTTAGAAGAGAAGCTTTTAGAAGTTGGAGGTTTCCAGCTTGACTTAGGAGGGCTCCTTTCCATCCAGCTAACTTTTTCTGGGATTTGTCCACTAGAGAACTCCAGAAGGAGTCAGGAGGAGCAGTGCCCATAGGGAGACCAAGGTAGTTTGCAGGAAGATTAGCAATCCTACACTCCAGGATTCTACTGATTCTCTGTTGTCTTCTTTCTGGGGTATTGATGATAAAAACTTCACTTTTAGTCCAATTGATAAGCTGACCCGATGCAGAGGAAAACTTACAAAGAGTACTCTTCAAAGTTTTTAGCTTTAGAAATACTAGATTCCCCCATGATAATAGTATCATCGACAAATTGTTGATGAGAACAGACAAGATCCGCAGAGGAAGGGTGGAGACCCTTAAAGGAGCCTTGCAAAACCAAATTTTCCATACTCCTTCCAAAACATTCTGCCATAATAATGAAGAGGATGGGGGAAATAGGATCTCCTTGCCTAAGACCTCTAGAGGATTGGAAAAAAGGAGAAGGTGAACCATTGATTATAACAGCAAAAGAAGCAGAGGTGATAAGTTGGGTAATGAGATCCAAAACTCTGGGTGAGAAACCAAAAGACCTGAGAACCTTCAAGAGGAAAGACCAGTCAACCCTATCATAGGCTTTGGAGAGATCAATCTTAAGGATGAGACCCTGCTTCTTAGCTTTAACAAGAGAGTGGATGTTCTCATGGACAGTAATAATAGAGTCAAGAATTTGACAACCAGGGACAAAACCATTTTGCTGGTGATTAATAAGAGCGGGAAGGACAAAAAGCAATCTGGAAGTAAGAACCTTAGAGATAATCTTATAAAAGGAATTGCAAAGATTGATAGGTCTAAATTTGTCCATAGAGTCTGCACCATGAGATTTGGGAATGAGAGCCAGAAATGTGCCTTTGATTTCTTTCAAAAGTTTTCTAGCCCCGAAAAATTCCTTGACTCCATTGGTAACATCTTTCCCGACAATGTCCCATAAACATTGAAAAAAGAACATTGGAAAACCATCCGTGCCCGACGCTTTGTTACCATCAAAGGAGAAGACAACATTTTTGATTTCCTGATTAGAAGGAATGGAAGAAAGGGAGGCATTCTTATGATCATCAGTGAGACAAGGGATGTTAGGAAGAAAAGAAGATTGAGCTTCAGCATCCAAACTATTATCCCTCATTAGCAGTTCCGAAATAAACCTTTTAGCTTCCTTTCTAATTTCCTCCTCCTTGATAATCTCCCCTTTATCCACCACGGGTTTGGTAACCCTGTTAACTGCTTTATGCTTGATAGTCGACATGTGGAAGAATCTTGTGTTCCTATCTCCTTCCTTAAGCCAGATGCATCTTGATCTCTGCTTCCAAAAGGATTCCTCTTTGGCAATGATATCATGATATTTTTTGAGAGTCTCATTTTCATCAGCAATGAACATAGTTCTGAAACCATCTTTCTGGATTTGAGTTTGTATCTCTTTGAGGTCTTCCTCGACTTTTCTTTTGGCCTAAAAAATGTTCCCAAAGCTGGATTTATTCCAGATTCTTATGTTGTCCTTAACACTCTTAAGCTCTTAACAACTCTATACATAGCAGTTCCCTCAACTTGAATGCTCCACCATTTCTGAATATTACATTTGATGTCTGGGTGGAGGGTCCACATTTTTTCAAATTTGAAGGGGAAGTTTCTCCTTCTCTTGATGGAGTCAGCAATAAAGGTTTTGGGAAAATGATCCGAACCAACCCGAATGTGGGCCGACAGAGAACAGAAATAATGACTAAACAAGTCATCGGAAATGAGAGCCCTATCAAAACGAACTTGGATAAGATCAATACCAGTTCTCCTGTTAGTCCAAGTATAATTACATCCCTGAATTTCCAAGTCATTGAGGGCCTGAGAGTTAATGAAATCCATAAGGGCCAACCTGCTTTCCAGCTGAGGGGGGCTTCCTCCATATTTTTCCTCCTCTCTCAAAGGAGTATTGAAGTCTCCCATAACTAGCCAGCTAAGATTCCTGAAGCTGTCCCTAGCTTGAATAAGTTTTGTCCAGAAGGAATTTCTAGCCTTCAAGGTGTTGGGAGCATAAATATTGGTGAGGACCCATGAAGTACCATCTTTTAGGTGCTCAAATTTGATACAAGAGAAATTGTTGTCCTGGATGATAACATGCCCTTTGACAAAATTAAGATTCCAAATGGTAGCTATACCTCCTGAAGCACCTTCAGAGCTGCCGCCACTAGCATTTCCATTTTTGAAAAACTTCAATGATTCAACTTTTTCTTTACTCATTTTGGTTTCTTGAATTAGAAATATATTAGGTTTACTATCCCTTATCATGTTCCTGATAATGTCATGCTTATGGGAGTTATTGAGACCCCTAATATTCCAAGAAATAATCTTCATAGTTACTTACCAATTCCTAACTCCTTAAGAGTCTTTTGGGTTCCATCTGCAATGTTCTTGCTAGCCTCCTTGTTTTTGACTGTGTGATTAGAGGGACGACCTAGGGAGGAGGAGGTATACCCAACATCCACTTGAGCTATTCTGTTAGATTTCCTTAGAAGAGAAGTCGAGGGAGTAGTTCCTTTCTTATTCCTTTGCTTTGGTATTTTCCACTCAGCGTTTATCTCAGGAACCGCAACCGGGTTACTTAGGATTTTGGAAATTTCTTCTTCGTTTCCCCAATTAGGGGTTCTAGAAGCATTTGAATCATTTAAATCACCGTTAGCTGATTTTGAACTCCAGTCTGAGTCTGAGAGGTTCAAGCCCAAAATTGAACATTTTTGGGCTTCTTGTATTTCAATACTAGGCATGAGCAAAGAAGAATCAGTCTTTTCTTCTTGGGAGACAAGGATTTCTCCTTCCTCTGGTTGATCATTTCTCTCTTGCAGTTCATTTCCTTCACAAGTATCAGCCACCACTTCAACTATATCATTTGGGTAATCAGTCTAATCTTTCTGCTCCCTTGATTGAGAAGTAATCAGAAGGTTGACAATGGTTGAATCATTTCTCAGAACTTCCTGGGTTGTCAGACTGGAGATAGAGGCTAAGGGCACTTCCATCTTCTCCCCTAAGGGATTAAAACGATTTGTGTTTTCTTCTTTACTTTCTGAGTTTTTAACTTGCCATACCATTCTTTATGACGCCCTTTGGTTCTCAGAATGGTGCTTAGGCTGCCTGGATTTTGCCTTGGGTTTGATGGGACAGGACTTCACCCAGTGCCCTGCTTTTTTACAATGGAAGAAGGCAAAGGGGATAGACTCATATTCAATATGTTGCTTCCATGTTCCTAGCTTTGATACTAAATCTATCTGTTCTGACATATCTGCATCATGGGCTATCCCTATGCAAAACCTAGCATGAGTGAGTCTCCTTTTTGAAGCTATTACTGGGTCTATAGAAAGGAGTTCACCAAAGGAGTTTGCAATTCCAGAGAAGATACTTTCTGCCCAATATTCCAGAGGCAAGCCTGGCAGCTTTACCCAAACTGGAACTTGTGTCAAGAGAGAGTCGTTCATATTCAAATTCGGTTGCCATTTTCGAAGAACCAAGGCTATCTTTCCTACCAACCAGGGACTTCCACAAAGAATCATAAGTTTGCCTTCTTTGCAAGAGAAAGAAAAGGACAGAAGGCCTTTGGGTAAGGCCAAAATTTCAACATTGCCCTTAAGGGCCCATTTTCGTTTGACATAGGCCCTAACAACTTCAATGTTAGGACGCGGTCCCATAAATTTTCCTACCAAGGAGTTCGACATACTATTTATATTATGATCCAGAACCAGATCAAGGATAGAGATAGAAAACTTACCTCCTGAAGGATCAGATATATTCTTGACAGGAGGAAATGAGGATTTACCAGTTGGTCTAGTTCCAAAGAGGGAAGATGATTTTTTTAATTCTTTTCTGCTCTCATCGGAGTCGTCACGTGGGATGGGCCCCCCGCTGGTCCCTTCCCCTAAGGGCCCAGAGGAACCCACTATCTTCTCTGGCAGAGTACCACCAGTCTGTTGAATAGCAGCAGCTTCTGGAAAGTTTGGGGGCTTATCCTTCTCTCCTATGGGACCAGCTACAATCTGGCCGCTCCCATCATTGGAACCAGAGTTCCCGCCTTGTAGAGAATTTGAATTTTGAGTTCCCCCATTGTCGCTTACTGCTCCTTCCTTCATCTTGCCCTTTCAGAATTCCTCTATGGTGTTTTGAACTAATGTTTGAAATTATATGTTGTCAAACCTTGTTGAGTGATTTTGCAATGCTTCGACTATTATATATACGCACAAGTACACTTGATGCTTGTTGAGTAATTATAGGTATAGTGTATTTATTCACCCAGCTCCATGGGTTCAAGAGTTATACCCCAATGGTGGTTATATGAGAGATGGCGTGCATTGGCTATAACTGTTTAGCCCTAACTGCCATACTCAATTCAAGTACAATTTCCCTTTATTTTTCTCATTAATTACCTTGAATACTATGATTGTTAGCATTCTAAAAAACACAATCCCTATGTTGATAGGTCCAATAAATGAGTATCTAAGTATTTTATGTATTTTCATATTTTTGTAAATTTAAATAAAAAAATGCTACGTGGTTTTAAAATTGGCATTTAATACTGAATTTGAAATGTGGAGTATATGTGCTTGTTTATTATGTGTTTGAGAAATTAGGGCAAATGAATCAACCAAAAATTGAAAAGGAATTATTTTATTTATTTTTCATTCAAAAGTATGAAAAAGTGTTTTGGGGGTTAAAAGCTAATTAGAGTTCATTTTTACACTTCACATATTTTGGGAGAGAAAATGGAGAGGGAAAACCCTCATTGGAAAGAAATTTGATTTGTTCATTGTGGGAGAAATTGTGCATCAAATTTTATGGAGTCAGTGTAGTTGGATAGGAATGGGAGTGTGAAGTGATGTTTGTGTTCTTGAGTTCTCTCATGGCTTGTGTTCAAAGTGCCTTCTATTTGAAATTTGTGATGAGAAATGAGGTATTTTGTTAAAAATTCTAATATAATTCATCTAAATTGTTTTGAAAGTTTGCAATTGCAATGGGAAAGTTTTAGCATTCATTCTTCCTCTTTATATCATTTGATTTGGCACTGTATGAGTTCATTTATTAAAATTTTGTTAATTTTCCAAAATAAGGGGATATGGTGCCAAAAATAATATAAAAAGATGAAAATGTGAATTTTTTATGTTGAAAATGAGGTATTGGGTACTTTTAAATCAAAAGGGTATTCTTTGTTTTCTGAAATTCAAAATTTGAGTTTTTGATAAAATTATGGATTTCGTATTGAATGAAATTTGGGAAAATTTGAATATATAAGGAGATTTTGGATGTTTTAAAATAAGTGAATGGGATTTTCATGCATGAAATGTTGAGATAAGTCAACTAAAATCATGTTATAAATTTTGGACAAAGTTTCAATTTTTGCATTATTTTACGTGACATGTATTTGAGAAAATGACAAAATGTTAAAATGTGAAATTAAGAAAATGGAATGTTATGTGATTTAATAAATATTGAAATGCATCAAGGTAAAAATACAAAGTTGTGTCACACTTTAGGCCAACTTATCAACACAAGGAATTTAAGTTTTTTAAACTAAAATTTGATTTTGGTAAAAAATATGGTCTAGCTAGATTCATTCTAGCTAAGTTGGATATGGACCACAACTTTTCCAATTGGAAGTGTCTACTATATGCATTTATTTTATACTTTGGGTCTAATTACCCAAAAAATAAAATCATTTGAAAAACAAAATGTTTCAACAACTCTTACTCTTATAAATACATATTTTTTTAATATAAAAAATACATTTTTGTAGATCTATAAGTGAAGTTCTCTAAAATATATCTTTTAATATTTTAAATTTTTTTTACATTTTATAGTTTATTTTTATTGCATGTAGGCCATCAATACTAAAATATATGGTTGATTGTCTTACCAAGGAAAAATAACAAAATTTATTTCAAAATTTTGAAAAAAAAATGATGCATTAGAGAAAATAATTTATGTCAAGGTAATATAATTCTTTTCTATTTTGGAAAAATAATTAGGACAAAAGTTGACAGCAAATGAAAAGAGATATATTTCAGTACACACAAATTATCAAATCTATTTAAAAATGCATATTTATAAAAATAGTGAAGAATATATCCATGCACTAAATGTTCAAGCTATCAATACATACAAAAAAATTGAAGTAAATCGAATAAAATTTACTATATAAAGAGTGACATTCCATATAACTTCAATTTCATCATTTTATTAGCACTTACATTTTAGTGTTTATTTTGTGAAAAACTATACTCAAATAGTTTTTAAATTATTTAAAAAATTACAAACATTAAATACACTAAAAAATATACATATTATTAGTTTACATCATTCCAAAATTCAAAACATACATGTTACTTTCTAGTGATTCAATTTAAAAAGTTGAACTAGCATTGTCCATTTTTTTGTAAAGGTGTGACCAAACTTTTTACTTTTACTTATAAAATGTGGAAATCAATGTATTGAAAATGTGTTTTGAAAATCGATAGAAGTTTGTATTTTGCATTTTTTCTCTGCCACATTTATTGGAGAACATAGCGTGTAGCTATTATAATCAATGATGGGAATGACTTCCAATAGGAGCGAGGGCACAAAGAGGCCAGCAAGATAACTCATTGGGAAGTAAAAAGAAAAAACTAATTGAACATGATGAATTATGAAGCAAGATAAGGATGCCCTTCTCATGCCTTGAGGACTTGTAAAGACTAAAGATGACTTGGGAACAACTGGCTATTTGTGGGGTGTTAATCTAGTTTGATCAAGTTTCCTCGTCTCTTGGAGAGGACTACTTGATTTTGCATGAGCCATCCCTTTGAGCTACACAATAAAACTTCCCTCTCTTTCTCTCTAATATTCAACCCCCTTAAGTAGTTGAGTAGTACTTGAAGGATGGTCATTCCTTTCTTATTGGTGTTGAATTATTGATGCTTGCGTGGATGTCAATATGTGTTCTTGGCTTTTGGATGTTGTGATACCCCTCATGCTTGGATGTCATGTATTTGTCATACCTTGATGCTATGTATTATTCATGTTTGGATGAGTGTATGCCTTTATCCATAAGAGTCTTGCATGTATGAGTGTTTTTGGCCTTGTGACTATCTCCTACAATGGAGGGAGAGTATCTTTTGTTTCCATGTTGTTGGGTGGCATGTATACCATTGTTGGGTGTCATGGAGATTAAGAGGATCAAATAGGGGGAGCACATAAAATAGTCTTTTTTTTGTTATAAAAATATAACACATTGTTAGTTATGCTTCCCTTAAAATGTTGAATTTTAAAATTTTTTCAAAAATACTTTTGACAAAATTTTACTTAACATCATTTATTTTAGTATTCTTGTTGTGGGTGCCAAATTCTCCAAACCTCCTTTTGCTGGTATGCGTAGCTTTTCTCATGTTGCCAGATCTGCTGCTCAAACCTCCAGAGGGGTTCATCCTCTTTATTGTTATATGGAACCTAATCAGTCCTCAGAGGTTAAATTTTCCCTACTTTTGTCGACACCATTGCTCTCTAAATTATTCAATGGGGGTTTGAGGGCAACACCCCCAAGATGGGGTCCAGGGGCAACTTCCCTTGCGGGGTTCAGGATTAGTGCCCCTTGAAAGCTCAAATGACTTATTATTATACAAAGGCATCAGAGTTATTTTTGTATTGGTTGACATGTTCTAACTCTAATTTTGTAATCGACATAAGTCTTGATAAAAAGGCTAAGGGTTAGAGTTTTCTTTAGAGATTTTTGTAGCATTTTTGTAGTGGTATTGAGTTGCAAGAGATTGTTGGTTGTAATTGGTTTGATTTACTAGATAATAATATTGGACTCTCTGTTTGATGGATGTAGCCCAAGTTTGGGTGAACCACATTAAAATTATCTCCTCTGTTATTATTTCTATGTTTTTCATTCCTTTGTTTAATATTTATTTACATATAATTGATATTTTTTGCATGCAATTCCTAACACTCTTCCATGTGCCAAGTCCTCCTCTATGGTGGTTTGTGGGCAAGATGTTGTGGATAAAATTGACTTTTACCAATGTTGTGCCTTGGTGTGTAGATTCTCTGGGTTCTAGCTTTCGTTTTCAGATTTGCTTCATTGGGTATGTGACTCTTGAAAGCCTTTGATTACTTATGATATTGATCTATTCCCTTGTGCTAAAGGCCTTTTTGTTGCTTCTTTCATATCTATGATTGATAGGGACTTGGTTTTGGGTAAGATGTGTGTTGGATGTTGTTGCTGCTAGGATATGTTGTTGTCATTGATGTCAGCACATTCTTGTGTTCCAGTGTTGTAGAGAGTTGTTTGGTGATCCAATGATTGTATTGATTTGATATGGTTAGTTTATCTATTTTGGATGCTGGAATACCTCATTCCTTATTGGTTTCAGTGATTTAGAAGTTTACTTGATCATATTATTTGATCCGGTTTGAAGTTTAGTCTTTATGTTCAGTGGTTGGTAGATTCTGGTATTTGACCCATTGTGCGCTGGTATGATCATATCTTTGGTTACGGATTTGGGAGAATGTTTTGGTTGTTCATGTGTATCTATATTTCACATGGTTCATGATTTGGTTCTCTGCAACTCATCTTTCTAGTCTAAATTGTTGTTGTTTTGCGTTCTTGAGGGTTAGCGTGTTGATCGATGAAGATTTGATTAAGTGGTGTTGGTGCAACTATTGTGGATGATTCTAATGTGTTTGTTGGTGTTTCATGATTGTGTCCTATTTTTTTTCATGGTCCGCATTGATCCTTGTACATGGTATTGGCGATTTTACTGATTGGGTGATATTTTGTGTTATGTGGTATTTCTGGTGGTGTAGCGTGTTGCAGTTAATCTTCGCGAGATTTCTGATGGTGGTGTGTGTTTAGAGATTTGGTTTAGGTCCATGATATGTCGTCTATGAAATTGTATTGGTTCAGTGGTTTATTTATATATTCTGTGATGTAATTTTGTATTAGAGGGTTGAGGGTTTGGCTGACCTTGTAGTCAAGGTTGATGAATTGTATAAATAGGTGTTAGATTCATGTAATTTGGGTATCATTGTTGTGTCTGCATTATCAAAGAGTGGTGTATGTGTGCATAAGAGAATTTATCTTTCGGTGTGGAGTATTGAGAAGAGATTGTTGCAGGTCAGACAAATGTGCTTAACCGAAACTATCATCAAGCATTAGCAAATGTTATTTTTGTAGTTCATGTAATCCAGATTGTAGTCTGATTATTATTGTAAGGTAGTGAACCTTCCTTGAGGGTTTGAGCCTTCTGGTTCATTATATCTTGAGTAGTGAGCTCTAGGCAGTGTGCCTGAATGCATGTGCATTCCCCATTGTAATATTTACACATACTACTACAGAGTATCATCTTATTGTGGGTAGCTTCCCACAGTGGTATTTCTCTTAACCGAGTTTTCCACATCAAAATCTTGGTGCTATGTGTGTTGTTTTTATTGTCCTTATCTTTATTCTTGCTACAGTTGGCTGGAATATGAGATTGTGCTTAATCGGTTTAATACGGTGAAAACTACTTTACCACCCCTCTCAATTTTCCTTCATTGTTGCTGCCAATAATTGGTATTAGAGCTAGATCCTCTAGAAGAATCTTGGTCTCTTGAGGATATCCGAGATGGTAGCCTATGTGTTCAATAAGGAGAGTCTAAGATTTTATGAAAGCAATTATACTATTTGGAAGGACCAGATGGAAGTTCATTTGAAGTGTCTTGGAGATGAGTATTGGAAGATTAAAAAGAATGTGTACAAAGTTCCTCTGAATGGACCAGTTACTATTGTTGAGATCAAGGATGTTGAACATAATATAAAAGCTAAGCAATCTTTGTTGAGTTCCTTGACTGATTTAGAGATGACTAACGTGATGGGTTTGAAGACTTCACATGAGATCTGGAGAAAGCTAGAGACCTTGTATGAAGGAGATGCGCAAGTTAAAGTTGCAAAGTTGTAGAGTTTGAAAGATAAATATGAAGCATTGAAGATGGGAGAAGATGAAAACATAACATCCTTTATGGCTAAGGTGAATGAGATTTTCATGAATATCAGATGTGCCGATGGAACCCTTGAAGAAGATGAGATTGTGTCTAAGGTCTTGAGATCATTGCCTCCTGTTTACCACCATAAAGTAGCTGCTATTGATGAAATCCGAAGTGTGACTATAGTGACTAGAGACATGTTAGTTGGAAAGATTGCTGCATTTGAGTTGAGTGAATTTGGAGAATCATGTATGGTAAATATGAGACTGCACTCAGAGCCTCTGCATCCAGGAAGCAAAAGTATGATCTGAGAGAAAGTTCATGTTGGGTATCCAAATTTGAAAGAGAGAAGAGAGAGATGGAAGAGGAAGAAAGAGAATTAGATGAGCTTGAAGCCTTTATTGCTCAAAGATTTTCTAAGGGAGTCGGTAAGTATGATGGAAAGTTGCCTTTGAAATGTTTCTCTTGTAATAAGATAGGACATTTTTCTTCTCAGTGCCCTGAGAGAATGTCTAGATATGATAAGCATGATAAATTTGAAAGGCATGATAGATTTGATAAGTATGATAAATATGAGAAGCATGATAAGAATGATAAGCCCTACCAGAAGTTCAGAAATCATAAAAGATTCTATTATGCTATTGATGAAGGTGTAACAGATGAAGAATCAAAGAATGGGAATTCGAAAGATGAGTTTGTATTTATTGCTATCAAGGAAGATGATCTGGTACCAATGTATCCTACAAGCTGCATTATTGAGGAGAAAGCTTTAGCTGCTAGGATTGAAGAGAAAGATGAATGGGTGATTAACAACAGTTGTTCATATCATATGACAAGTGATAAAAGAAAATTTGTGAGTATGGAAAGGTATGATGATGGCATAGTGAGATTTGGAGATAATAAATCTTGTGTGATTCGTGGTAGAGGTTCTATATCTTTCAATGGTAAGCATACTATTGATTATGTCTTGTATGTTGAAGGTTTGAAGCATAATCTATTGAGTGTTGGACAAATAGTTGACAAGGGATATGAGTTGCAATTCAAGAATTGTAAATGCAAGATCCTAAATGCCTCCAGTGTAGAGATTGCTTCAGCTACTAATACTAAAGGTAATATCTTCAACTTGAATGCCGGTGAGAAAAGTTGTTTGATTTCTCAGAATGATGAAAGTTGGTTGTGGCATAGGAGAATGTGTCATGTTAATTTTGACTGCATGATAAGGATGTTTTCTACTCAAGTTGTTAGAGATTTTCTTAAGATTGTGAAGCATGCTAATCTAGTATGTAAGGAATGTCAGATGGAAAAGAAAACAAGAACTTCATTTAAGAGTAAGTTGTTTTCATCTAGTGCATTGTTAGATCTAGTGCATACTGACTTATGTGGTCCTACTAGAGTGAGAAGTATGCAGGGTGATTAATATTTCATGTTG
Source organism: Cryptomeria japonica (assembly GCF_030272615.1). Classification (NCBI taxonomy): domain Eukaryota; kingdom Viridiplantae; phylum Streptophyta; class Pinopsida; order Cupressales; family Cupressaceae; genus Cryptomeria; species Cryptomeria japonica. The sequence goes on from NC_081406.1 coordinate 196,479,192, forward strand.
TTGATTGATGATTACTCTAGGATGATGTAGGTTACCTTTCTAAGGGAGAAATTAGAAGCACTGGAGAAATTCAAGATATTCAAAATCGGAGTGGAGATTGAGACAATATTGAAGCTAAAGTGTCTGACATCAGATAGAGGAGGAGAATTTACATCAGGAGAGTTTGATACATTCTGTGAGAGGAATGGAATTAGAAGACAATTATCTGCTCCTAGAACCCCTCAACATAATGGAGTTGTTGAAAGAAAGAACAAAACTATCTTTGATGTTGCCAAGATTATGTTGATTGAAGGAAATGTTTCACAGACCTTTTGGAGAGAAGATGTTAGCACTATTGTTTACACATTCAACCAAGCTCATATCAAAGGTGACTAGGGTAAGACTCCTTATGGGCTATGGTTTGGTCATGTTCCTACAGTTAGATATTTCAGAGTTTTTGGAAGTAAATATTATATGAAGAGAGATGAGGATATAGGAAAGTTTGATGCAAGATGTGATGATGAAATCTTCTTGAAATATTCCACTAAGAGAAAGGCCTACCGGTGTTACAATAAGAGACTGAGAAAGATAGTGGACAGTGTAAATGTGAAGGTGGATGAATATCTTGGAAAGCAGATCAGAACATGTGGTTATAATTTTGATAATGAAGATGTTGTTCCTAATCCTGTGCAGACTGAGATCTTGAAGCGGAATGATCCAGTGGAGACACTTAATCCGGATATTTCTATTGTTGGTGAAGAAGTGCAGAAGCTTGAGAATGAAAACAATTAGAATATTCTGAGGTATGTAAGATTGAATCATTCTGAAACTTAGATTATTGGTGATAAGAATAAAGGTGTGATGGCTAGGAAAAGGATTGTTGCTAAAGAGATATGTTTGATTTCAAAGATTGAGCCTAAAAATGTTGCAGAAGCATGTAAAGATGAGAATTGGATTAAATCAATGGAAGAAGAGTTGGATCAGTTTGAGAAAAATAACACTTGGGAGCTTGTTCCGAGACCTAAAGACAAGAATGTGATTGGCACTAAATGAGTGTTCTAGAATAAACTGAATGAAGTTGGTGAATTTGTTAGAAACAAAGCGAGATTGGTATGCAAGGGATGTTCTTAGATGGAAGGTATTGATTATGAGGATGCTTTTGCTCCTATGGCTAGAATTGAAGTTGTTAGATTTCTGTTTGCATATGTTGCTTACAAAAATTTCAAGGTATATCAGATGGAGGTCAAGTCAACCTTTTTAAATGGTGATTTGGTAGAAGAAGTCTACATTGAGCAACCAGTTGGTTTTTCATTATAAGATGAAGGAGATATGGGATGTAAATTGAAGAAAGCTCTATATGGACTTAAGCAAGCCCCTAGAGCCTGGTATGCTAGATTAGACAAATACCCGACAAAGTTAGGATTTTGTAAAGGTAAGGTTGATAGTAACTTATACTTTAAAGTTGAAAATGATAACATTTTGATTGTTGAAATCTTTGTTGATGATATCATTTTTGGAGGACATGATGATTTGAGTAAGAAGTTTGTTGATGATATGCAAAAGGAACTTGAGATGTCTGAGATGAAATTCTTCTTAGGATTGCAAATTACTTAGATCGGTAAAGGTATTTTCATTTCTCAATCTAAGTATGTGAAAGAATTGTTGAAGAAGTTTGGGTTAGCTGATTCTAAACTTGTTGGAACTCCTATGGTGGTTGGATGCAAATTGTCTAAAAATGATGAATCTCAGAAAGTTAATCAGACTAATAGGCCAACACTAGGGAAAATAATAAGAAAGATTTAAAACTCTATAATGAATTTTAGTTTGTTATATATGTGTCAATACGAGGGTGTAAACTTGTGAAAGGTGTCCGGGCAATATGCCATCAAGGTGTGAAAGTCAAGAGATGAGTAGGGATGAATACAACTATGAAAAGAAAACCTCTTACAAATCAAAATAAAGCTGGCAATAGGAACTGCCACTTCCTAGCATCAGGAGTTGTTCTATTTTATTTAAGCGATAGGAACTGTGCAGAAATTACAACAAACTCTGAAGCATAAACTCAACACAAATTGCCAAATATATAAAATCAAAAACATGCAAATATAACTCAAATCAATAACGTACTTAATTTACATAAAAATTATATCATTTAGTTCAATCTAATTAATATACAACTTACACATATATCAACTACATAATTATAGTAGCAGAAATACCAATCGACAAGAATGTGTAACCAAATAACACACACCTGCAGAAAAATACAGTATTTACACTCAATCGATAACTGTAGAGGAGGCGCCCTTCCTCCTAACAAGTCGATTGAAGAGAATTCTCAAAGGACCTTCAAATTCAAATCATACAATAATGATATTCAGAGAATAATTTCAGTTCATACATATCCCCTCTGCTTGAATAAAAGATGGCTTTTATAGCCCTTTACACAAACAACAGAATAACTAATTCATACTTATGGTTTATATTCTTTCCAAGGACACTTAAAGTAATTCAAAAACAATATATAGAAGATATTAACAATATCTATGAACCATCATGAAAACCATTACAAATTATTGCCACCACCCCTACGCCTAACTACAGGAATCTAGAAAGGGAGGAGATATGTGTTGTTATTTTCATGACTGAGTTTTAGTGAACAGTTTTAACCACTTCTTTAATATTTGAATCCAGCTCCATGCATGTGAATGTTGTGTGGCCCATGGCCAACATTTCAAAACTGAATTCAGACCAAAATAATAAGTAGAAAATGAATGTGGGCCGCCTTTTACTCGCAGCTTCAGAAGATAAAAATATGGAAAATGAGTCTTTGAAAGCTCGATAATGAAAAGGATCCACACAGATATTATGGAAGAAAATGGTTTTTACATGAATTGTCCATCCCTCCTTCATGATTATAAGAGACCATGGCAATGTAGGAAGGAAATATTGAGGTATCCAGCTAGCAGATGGAGGAACGATAATACTGTATTGGCATCAATATGTCTTCACAACAACTCTTATTACATTAACATTAAATATTAAGTAACTTAGGATAAGATATAGATCCTACAGTAGTAGCAAGAGCTCCAATTATTTGATTATTAGTAAAAACAACATAAACATTATTTTTCATATTTCAATCTCAAAACTAAATTAAATACCTCTTATATATTTTAGCCATATGTAGCATAAATGACATAATATAATACAAAAATTGAATATGAAAATGGGAATGAAAGGGTATGAAACAGGCTAAAAGATGACATAAAGTGGGACGTAAATGTCTCTCATAACAAACTTTGTATAGATCTATGGTTGGTGGATTATTGTACTTAACTTAGACTAGACTAGATATTATGCATGCTATCTGTCTTTGTGCTAGATTTCTAGCAGATCCTAAAGAGACTCATGTTACTGTTGTGAAAAGGATTTTCAAATATTTGTAGGGGACTGTTGACTATGGTTTGTGATATCCAAAGAATGATGATTTCTTGTTATGTGCCTACACTGATGTTGATTGGGCAGGTGATGTTGATAACTCAAAGAGCACTACCAGTGCAGCATTCTTTTTAGGGAAGAAGTTGATTTCATGGTCCAGGAAGAAGCAAGATGTTATAGCTTTATCTACTGCTAAAGTTGAATACATTGTTGTTGCTAGCAACTATACTCAGGTAGTTTGGATGAAGCAAATGTTGAAGGATATCAGAGTAATTATGATGATCCTACTGTTATTTATTATGACAATTAAAGTTCTATCAATATTTCAAAGAATCTGGTGCTGCATTCTAAAACAAAGCATGTATCAATTAAGTATCATTTCTTGAAGGAGAAATTCAATGATGAGGAAGTCAAATTGGAATATGTATCTACAAAGGATCAGATTGTAGATATTTTCACTAAACCTTTGCCTGCAGATATATTTGTCTATTTGAGAGACAAGTTAGGGGTCTTTGCCCATCTTGATGAGAACTAGATGCATGGAGTTGCATCAATCCAGTTGATTTCAGAGCCTTATCTTTTTTATCCGGGTTGATGAGTTGGCGTTTCTACTTAGTCAGAGTAGTCAGCATGTGATTTTGATGTCCAGTTGTGAGTTTATCCTAAGGGGGAGATTGTCCTTCTTAGAGGATGAGTTTCGGGTGAAATTATCCTGTATAGGGGGATAGAGCATAATCTATATTTTGTCTTTGGCATTGATTTCAAAGGGGGAGAGAAGCATGTGAAAAACTGCTTTATCTTTGAAGCTTTGTGTGCATGATCTTAGGGGGAGTTTGTTGCAGATTGCTGGTATTGATTCATTTATTCCTTTGCATTGATTGGTTTTCACATTCATATGTTGCCATAAATGCCAAAGGGGGAGATTGTTGGATATTGTTGCTACTAGGCTATGTTGTTATCATTGATGTCAACATATTCTTGTGTTTTGGTTTTTACAGAGAGTTGTTTGGTGATTTGATGATTACATTGAGTTGATATGGTTGGTTTATCTATTTTGAATGTTAGAATACCTCATTCCTTATTCGTTTCGGTGATCCGGAAGTTTACTTGGTCATATTATTTGATTATGTTTGAAGTTTAGTCTTTCTGTTCAGTGGTTGGCAGATTCTGGTATTTAATCCTTTGTGCTTCAGTATGATCATATCTTTTGTTGCAAATTTGGGAGAATTTTTTGGTTGTTCATTTGTATCTGCAATTCATCTTTTTAGTCTGAATTGTTGTTGTTTTGTGTTCTTGAGGGTTAGCGTGTTGATCGATGAAGATTTGATTAAGTGGTGTTGGTGCAGCTATTATGGATGGTTCTAATGTGCTTGTTGGTGTTTCCTAATCATGTCCTATTATTTTTGGTGGTTTGCATCAATCCTTATGTGTGGTATTGGTGATTTTACTGATCTGGTGATATTCTTCGTGTTATGCGGCATTTTTGGTGGTGTAGCATGTTGCGGTTAATCATATATTCGCTTTAGGTCCGTTATATGTTGTCTATGGCATTCTATTGGTCTAGTGGTTTATTTATGTATCATTTGATGTAATTTTGTAATTAACGGTTGAGGGTTTGGCCAACCTTGTAGTCAAGGTTGATGAATTGTATAAATAGGTGTTATATTCATGTAATTTGGGTATCGGTGTTGTGTATGTATTATCAGAGAGTGGTGTATGTGTGCATAAGAGAATTTTGTTAGGCCCAATATGGAAAGCTAATGTATTGAGAGGGGAGGGGTGAATCAGTATTCCAAAACTTTTCTTGAATAATAACTTTACAGTTATGCATAAACCAAATAGTGCAGTGACATAAAATAAAGCTAAAACAAATACATAACAATCATACATGATTCACTCCATAACACGTATATTTTGGTTACGCAAAAACTCTTGGTTAGAGAGAAAAACTACGGTGGGGATGGCACCCACAACTTCACTATTGCAATAATAAAGAGTGCTCGGTTAGAGCTACATATTTAGCTATTTATGATAGCTTACCCTTTTAGGAGTAACAAGATCTGTTAGATCTACCTTGCTAAAGGATTTTACAACACTTTAATCTAAATGTTGCACCTGGTTAGAGGCTTTACAATTTATAGACTTGATTAGAGTTTTTTACCCTGTTAAAGGTTTCTCTTTCAACTTCATAATATTACAATAAAATCATTACAAATATCTGCAACTTTACATCTGAAATGTTATAGCAGATTCTATGTGCTTAGAATAGATTACCTTGCTTCTAGCATACCTCGGTAACCCATATAGTAACTCGGTAAACCCTTCTGTTTACTCTGTTCTTCGATTGTTCTCTGAAAACCTTCTCGGTGACCTTTGTGTCTCTGTAACAGTCTTTTCTTTCATCTATACACCCTTAACTCATGCTGTATAAATAGATCTCTTATGTCAGTGATCCTATTCATTGCTTCAATCTTACAAACATGATTTATCAAATTAATAACTATACAAAATATTTCATTGGTTAGATTGATCTCAAAATCATACATAATCTTTAAGTGCAATTTCCAATGTGATAACGGTTAGATGTGCCTCGATCTTGTAACACGTTTTCATGTGCATGTCCAGGTTCAAAGAATCTAGTAACACGTTTCACTTGGTGTATATCAACTCGGTGTGTCATCTTTGTTGCTCGGTAGACATAAAAAGATACTTGGTAGATAGCTCGGTGTATACTGCGTTCTAGGACTGCTTTCTTCTGTAACCGACTAGACTGTGCATACCAACTGAATATTTCGGTAATAGTAACCAACTAGAGTATATAGTATAACTTTGACATAAAACTAATGGCAATCTGATAAGTAGTAACAATCTCCCCTTTTGACATTAGTTGAGATGTTTGACAAAAACTACTTTCAAAGTTATAACTCAAAAATCTATATATTTTGCAAAATGACTGTACTTGACAGTATATACAATAGTCAATAGTATATTCAGATATACTCCCCTTATCATTATACTGTACAAAACTCTGGAAAACTTTGATTTTGAATGCTTGATTCTGTTCATTTCTCTATTCACTCCATTTGGATACTCTGCATACTCTGCTCGGTGTACTCCCCCTGTATACTATACTTCGAATACTATATCATTCTCTCAATACTGTATCACTCCCCAAATATATTGTATCATTCCCCCTTTTTGACAAACATCAAAAAATTTAATTTCCATCCAGGGGTGGTAACTGGTCAAAAATGGATTTGTACTTGTTCCGAGCGTCGGTGAGAGCGACAGAGAGTGCATCCTTTACACTTTCCATTAAAGAATTTTGTGCTTGAATATCAGCCAATAGTGATATTAAGCCATCAAGAGTGCTTCCCTCTGTATAGTAGACAAGTGTATGGCTCAGTTGATCTATTCTTGGACTGATGAAAGATGAGGAAGGAATAATGTCTGGAGTGTCATTATATCCATCCTGATCTTGTGTTCTTCAATTCTTAGTTCCAATTGTTGAGCCATGAGCTATTGAAGCTTAGTATAAAAATTCTGAACTGAATTGGGCTCTGGGGTCAACTTATTTGAGAGATTGGTGATCTCTTTTTCAATTTTCTCTATTTTATTCTTAATGTCTTTAATGAATAAAGAAAATGTACAGAGTTTCTGAAATCAATAAAGAATGTGCTTGAGTTAAGGGGACAACTAAGCAATGAATTTGACAAGTTTGACTTTGCCAATAGCTAGAGCTTTCTGAACCTCTTCTATCATTTTTGCAGTAAGCTCCTTGTCTTTTAGCTTGCTCAAATACTCAGATGCATCAACTCCGGATGTTTCTATTTGATTCAGGAGTTCATCCAGTTGAATATGGATGGTTGCATCGGTTGATACTGTAGCTGTAGGTAGCATATCTGATAGCAGTGTCTTCACCTTTTGAAGTACTTTATTCTTCTTTTGTATGGCCATCTGTTTTTCTTGTTCGGCCTTTGCTTTGCATAGTTCACCAAAATCAATGAGTGCTTGCCCCTTTAATTTTGATATATCCACATTGGGCAACACTATTGGTTTAGATAAATCAACTTTGAAACTATGCTTTTTCACCTTCTTCTCTTTACCTTTGGCCGGTTGGACCAAGACAATAGCTTGGGAGGCTTGTTGACCCTCGGTAGGTTGCTTGGTAGAGACAACACTTTGGTTGGTTCCTGTAGCCTCTGTGGTGTCTTTTGGTGTCTCGGTACTGGGTGTCTCAGCTGCAACATTTTTAGTGCTCGAAGGTGCTTGTGAGGTCAGTTCTAGAGTAGTATCTTCTTCTATTGTAGACTTGTGACCTTCGGTGCCTTGAGTTGTATCCTGAGGAGCTTCGGTAGAGATAGGTTGATTGATCAGTGGATAAGGCTTAACTTGTTCTAAAACAGATTCACTAGATACAAGTTTTGCATATGTAGTGCCTTCTATCATTTCTTGCTCTGATTCCTCTGTATCCATGACATCTTCATCTATTTGAATGGTGTCAACAGGGTCTTGTTTGGTAGCATCAGGACCTTGCTCGGTGACATCAGGATCATGCTCAGTGACATCAACGATTTCAATTGTAGGTTGTTCACCGACATCCTTAATTTTGAAAATTTCCTACCATTTTTCTTTTGTCTCATTTTCTACATCAATATATAGCCCATTCATCAGCTCTTTGTTTGACAAGAAACTTTGAATTGTAGGTTGTCAGATATTCCTTTATTTCAACTACTGACATATCAGGAAAGAGATGGACTAGACTTCTTTCTCTGAGTCCATTGCATACTTCCACCTATTATCAATATGCAAGTAAAGTTCATTTGGAAGTGAATTTACTAGTTCCAATGGAGCTAACCGAAACTTTAGAAGTGTGCAGATGACAGCTTCTTCAATTTGTCTCTTCTCATCATTATTTCTAGTTTCATACTTGATATATCTAAATGAACCAAATCCACCATATTCTTTCAGATTAGCACAAAAGTTTTCAACACTATGTATATTTACCTTCTTGCTCTTGACAATCTGGAATTTGTTTGCATCCTCGGATTTTGTATCACTAGACTCTTTTGCCAAAATGAGTCTCCAAGTAGATTTCTTGTATGTCTTTGTTACCTTGGGAGCAGTAACACTCTTTTGTTTCTTACTCGGTGATGTTGCAGATGCTCTTGTGTTAGGTCTCTTTGTTGGAGGAGTCGGTAGGGCCTTTGAAGTGTCCTATTTCTTTCTTTTTAACACTTTACCCTTAGGCAATTCAGTGCTCAGTGTTATAGCTACCTCTTGAGCTTCTGATTCCTCTTCGGTGATGGCAAGAGTGCCTTTGACAGATGTGGAGGAAGAATTTTCTCTGAATTTCTCCGTTAAAACCTTTATCATCTTTGTTGCCTTTCTTGTAGCTTTGGGTACTACAATGCTCATTTTTACTTTTCCCTTCACTTCTTCATAGGTTCCATACCTCAGCTCGGTAGGATGCCTTGGTAACATAAGAAATGCATCAATTTGTTGTTGTGTGATGTCAAAGTCAATCTCATAACCCATAGGTGGCAAAGATTGAGTTCTTGGTTCTACAACATTCACATAACAGTAATCAGTGTCTACCTCAAAGCATATGTCATTTTTATATTTCTCCACTAGTTGGGGTCGAATTCGGTACCTGTTGTGCATCTTATCCTGAAATTTACTAAAGTAATCATCAATTATATCATTGAAATTATCACCTAGCTTCTTGATGAAGTCATTAATCTGATGGGTGATTGGTCAGTGTAGCTCCCAAACTACTTTACCGACTGATGGAAAGAATTTTTCAAAGTAGAAAAACATGCATACCAGTATACTTTAGAGTATTTGTCGAGTTGTTCTTCTTCGGCTTCCTTATTGTGTTTAGATTCTCAAACAGGTTCTTCAATAACACTTCACATAAGTCAATTTTCATCCCCTTTTTCACAATTTTATAAGCTAAGTCAACTGTTGCAGAGGGTACACTATTTTCCCTTACTGATTGGAAGAAACAGTAACCAATTACTCTAATGGCAAACTTAAGTTCTGCATCAGTGACATTGTTCAGTTTCAGTCCTCTGTAATCAGATTCTACTCTGGTTAAACTGATCAATTCCTTCTGTGATATCATCTTTTAAGCTTGTGCATGATCATAGATAGGGTAACCGGTGATCACATGAATGATTTCCTTGGTTATCTTGAATGGTTTCTCTTCTAGCCACATGAAATCATCATGAACTCTTCTCAAAACAAACTTGACCCATTGGGGTTTGAACACATGAGGATAGGTTAGGGCTTCAGTCAATCCTTTGATTTTGATGTGTTCATACTTGATGTTCAATTTCTCATCGATACATAGTTCATCATAGGTGTCTCTGATTTCAACATGACCGAGTTCTTCAACACAACATTTGGTGAAGAATCTCACATCTTCGACTAACAATACTCTATTCGGGATGAGTGAAAAGGCGGTTTTGTCATCCGGTTTAGAAGCAACTTTGGGAGTCAAAGAGTATTTCAGTGAGGGCTTCTCTACATTCTTGACAACTATGGGATCTTGTATCTTGGGCGCCATTGAAGATTTCAGGTAAAAACTAGTAAAGAGTCCTTAGGGTTTTAGGATTTCAAACGACGGATGCTTTAAACTTAACAGATAATGGTAACTAGATACGCTTGGTAAATCAACTTAACAATGTGTTGAGATTTGATGTAAATACCTTGGATTTGCTTTGAATGAGGCTTTGATCGCCTTGGAATCGCTTTCTCTGCTCTCTCGAAAACTTGGTGAATGAAAATGACCACAAAAATGCTTTTAAGTACACAAAATACCTTATCGGGCTCCATGCGGGTTAGGTCAAAAACATCAAATGCACTCGGTTCCTCTTTAAACTTTCTTTCCTTTTTGTATTTTAATTGAGTAACCAGATTTCCTTCATTTACCGACTTGACAAGTTTCCTATATAGTTCTCCAAAGACTTTGATAGAATTTCAAACTTACTAATGCATCTTAACTATGTAGATTTTGAATTTAGTACATAATAGAATAGGAACTGTTATGATTTTAACCTTCAGAGAATGCAGTCCCTTCATACCTTTACCAATTAATTTGGAATGGGTGCACCTAACTTGGTAGGTAAGGTGCTTTCTTCATTTGACACAACTTTCTTCTTTTTCCAAATCATCTGTAATTTTTCTTTTATTTCTTTAATGTCTTTTCTAGGTTAATCTCTGCAATCTCCAGCCAAGTGTCCAACTTTGTGACAATGAAAACTTACCATACCAGGATTTCTCCATGATCTTCGGTTGTTCATTCCAAACCTTATAAAATAGTTAGCACTAAGATGTCCATATCTTCCACAACATTCACACCATATCCTTGTATTGTAATTCCATGGTACTACTGCATATTGTCGGTAAGGACCTGTGTAAGTTCGATAACCTCTAGTGTTTGCTTGGTGTGCAGACCACATGTAGTTCTTTTGCTTAAACCAACACTCCTCGGTACTATGTCCATATCTATTGGAGTTTCTACAAAACCCTTTGAATTTTTCCTTATGATAATTGTTAACAGACTTTGTCCCACATTTATTAGATGTGTGACCATATTTATTGCAATTGTAACAATAACCATTGGACTTAGTGACATTCAGTTGCTTACCTTTTCTGATTTGGCATATGTTGGCAGTGTGACCTTGATTTCCACAGTAGTTGCAAATAAGATTCTTTCTTTTGATATTAATCTTGTTTCCAGCTTGCTTTGATGATTCTCCTCTCTCGGTAGTATGAATTCCTTTCTCGATAGAGTGTTTTCCTTTGTAACCGAGTCCTACATCTCTGTTGGGTCTTCTTGTATTCAGTTGCTCATCCAACATCTTTGATGCTTCATAACTCTTCTTCAGTGTTTCTTTGGATTCCTTGTCTGTTTCAAGTTCATCTGTCAACATTGATACCTCAACTCTCAATGCTTGGTTCTCATCATTCTTCAAAATTGCTTCATGATGTGCATAACCTAGTTGATCTAATAGGTTTTGTTGAATTCTAGTCAACCTTGTGATTTCATCATTCTTATTAGATACTAAGACTTCAAGTTGTTGTTTCTCTCTTTGTAGATCTCTTTCTTTATCCTCAGCTATTCTTAATGCATCTAGATTTTCAGTCATCTGTGTGCTAAAATGTTCATGTTCTCTTTTCATTGCTTTTAGTTGATCAGCCAATGCTTTGTTCTTTTCTTTCAATACTCCAATCATTTCTTCAGTCTCTTCAGATATACTATTCTCAGATGATGTCTCAATTTGTTCCACTAACTCTTCAGAGTCCTGCAAATCATCAGATAATCTTCTTCTTACTTTCAGAGATTTTTGCATTTTCCTTTGCATGTCTGCAATCACTTGATTAGCATGATCCATCTCTTCTTGCAGATACACAATCCTCTGAGATTGTTTATAGCCTTCCATTGATAAGATCTTTCTCTTTAGGTAGTTAAACCCTTTTCCAAGATTCAAGCTCTGATACCAATTGTTAGGCCCAATATGGAAAGCTAATGTATTGAGAGGGGAGGGGTGAATCAGTACTCCAAAACTTTTCTTGAATAATAACTTTACAGTTATGCATAAACCAAATAGTGCAGTGACATAAAATAAAGCTAAAACAAATACATAACAATCATACATGATTCACTCCATAACACGTATATTTTGGTTATGCAAAAACTCTTGGTTAGAGAGAAAAACTGCGGTGGGGATGGCACCCACAACTTCACTATTGCAATAATAAAGAGTGCTCAGTTAGAGCTACATATTTAGCTATTTATGATAGCTTACCCTTTTAGGAGTAACAAGATCTGTTAGATCTACCTTGCTAAAGGATTTTACAACACTTTAATCTAAATGTTGCACCTGGTTAGAGGCTTTACAATTTATAGACTTGAATAGAGTCTTTTACCCTGTTAAAGGTTTCTCTTTCAACTTCACAATATTACAATAAAATCATTACAAATATTTGCAACTTTACATCTGAAATGTTATAGCAGATTCTATGTGCTCAGAATAGATTACCTTGCTTCTAGCATACCTTGGTAACCCATATAGTAACTCGGTAAACCCTTTGGTTTACTTTGTTCTTTGACTGTTCTCTGAAAACCTTCTCGGTGACCTCTGTGTCTCTGTAACAGTCTTTTCTTTCATCAATACACCCTTAACTCATGCTGTATAAATAGATCTCTTATGTCGGTGATCCTATTCATTGCTTCGATCTTACAAACATGATTTATCGAATTAATAACTATACAAAATATTTCATTGGTTAGATTGATCTCAAAATCATACACAATCTTTAAGTGCAATTTCCAATGTGATAACGGTTAGATGTGCCTTGATCTTGTAACACATTTTCATGTGCATGTCTAGGTTCAATGAATCTGGTAACACGTTTCACTCGGTGTATATCAACTCGATGTGTCATCTTTGTTGCTCGGTAGACAGCTTGGTGTATACTACGTTCTATGACTGCTTTCTTCTGTAACCGACTGAATATTTTGGTAATAGTAACCGACTAGAGTATATAGTATAACTTTGACATAAAACTAATGGAAATCTGATAAGTAGTAACAAATTTATCTTTCGGTGTGGAGTATTGAGCATAAATTGTTGCAGAGCAGACAAATTTGCTTAATTGAAATTGTCATCAAGCATTAGTAGATGTTATTTTATAATTCATGTAATCTGGATTGTAGTCTAATCATTATTGTAAGGTAGTGAACCTTCCTTGAGGGTTGAAGCCTTTTGGGTCATTATATCTTGAACAATGAGCTCTAGGAAGTGTGCCTAAATGCATGTGCATTCCCCATTGTAATATTTACACATACTATTACAGAGTATCATCTTATTGTGGGTAGCTTCCCACCGTGGTTTTTCCCTTAACCGAGTTTTCCACGTCAAAATCTTGGTGTTAAGTGTGTTGTTGTCATTATCTTTATCTTTATTCTTGCTATAGTTGGTTGGAATCTGAGATTGTACTTAATTGGTTTAATCTAGTGAAAACTAATTCACCCCCCCCTCTCAGTTTTCCTTGATTGTTGCTGCCAACATTGTGGACTCGAGTTTGTCCATGCTCTTTCTATTAAGACTTGGACAACTTCTTTTAACCCTCTTACTGAACAAATTAATGTGCGTCTGGTTTGAGTCCACCTTCTAAATCTTCCCCTTCATTTCTAGGAGGATTCTTGATTTGAGGCCATTGGTAACTCCCTTGGATGCTTCTTGAAGGTGGATGAGATCATATCGTCTATGGACCATTCCACCTTTTCTTGAATCCTAGTTGATATTGACATCTCCTTACCTCTTTTAGGGGATGTGGTCGTCATGGTTGGGGATAGGCCTTGGACACAGCCTATGGATTTTGTGGGCCTTCCCTTTTGGTGTCAAAAATGCTTCTCCATGGGTCACTTAGCTTCAGAATGTTCCATTCCGTGTCATAAAGGTGTTGCTACCTGGTGGAAAGATGCTACTACTGATCACCTGATCCTTTTTTTCTTCTGATGTTGATGCGGTTGGCTCCTCTTAGGAGGATGAGGAGCCCCTTACTACTGCTAATGCTACGGTTGATGCCACTATTGTGACTCGTGATTGTTGTTGCACCTTCTGCTCTTGAGGATTTGCAGCTCCATTCTACTCTTGTCGAGATTTATCCTAACGTTGTCTGCCTTCGACAACCTACCGCTATTTCATAGAAACCTAACATGACCCTTTAACAATATTTTGTTGCTGCTACTACTTGTAACCCTATGGAGTCACACTCCCATTTGATCTTTCTCTTGATAATCCTAATGATTGTATCCCCTGGAATGTGGTTCATCTAGCTAGAAGGAAAGGTCCTCCTCCCTTGCCCAAACCCCTCTAGGTCATGGTTTGGGTGTTTCTACCCCTCCTTGAGTTGGTTTGGGGTTGTTTTTGGTTTGCGAACTTTCCTATTTGTCTGTCAAACCTAGTTGTCTAGGGGCTTGCTCCTATGGTTAGATTTTTTCTCATTTCCTGCAGGCTATTGTATTAAGGGTCAGCACCTTGTTTTGCTACTTTTCATATCAAAAACATCATTTATTTTATGTTATTTTTTTTATTAATTTTTAATTAATATATTATTTGCTAATTTTGAAAGTGGACAAATACTAAAAAATATTAAATATAGCATGATTCCACCCTAATTTTGGGGACACCAATTGAAAATGATTTTTCTTAATGTGTATAGAATGGAATCTCGAATGTAAAAATATTGTTTTACAAATTTCAACAAGCATATACAAATGATACCAAAGGAGTTATATATAGTTTTTTAGAGAAAAATTTAAACATTAGCAAAAGAAATTAAAGATAAAAAACTTTAATCTATTCAAAATATAAAAATAAATGTACATGATTAGAAAGAGAAGAGAGATTAACATTATTATAGCATTTAAATAAAAATAAGGTCTTAAAACATAAAAAATTAATAGAAAACATGCTCAACAATTACCCTTTGAATTAGCCTAATCCAAGCCTGAGGGTGGGATTCCAAAGAAATTTCAAATCAAATGCATGAACTTTATAATGTGTACATACTATAATGTAGAGTAAAAGTATAAATCTATGTGACATTTTTATAAAGAAAATGACAAACACCAATCCATCTTTTTAACTTGAATCACTAGAAAATGACATATATGTTTTAGATTTGAAAATGATGTAAACTAATGAAATTTATTTTATTATTAAAAAGTTATTTAAATGTTTTTTTTTTTATAAAATAAATAGCATAATTTATTTAATCATTAAATATTGATCAAGTCATACATCATAATCTTGTCTAATCATATCCCTCATCCTTGTCTATTTAAGTAGGGCATCATATGAATATTTTTTGATGTAGTATCCAATTCAATCTAATCCATTTTGCCCATAACAAATAATTATTTTTCTCATGTTTAGATCTCTTGTAAACAACAAATTTTAGTTTTGTATGTGATCCTGGAGGTTAGAGTCCATTAGTGGACTCTAACATATTATTAGAGCTTCAGATCTACAAGATCCTTCTAAAATCTAAGAGGTAATCAAGATTGAGTTTTTTTTAGGTGCACTTTGACATCAATTAGATCTCACCAATGAATTTAGAGAATTTTAGAAAATCTTCTTTGGCATTTTTCATTCAAATCTAACATATGGGACCAAATCTATGAGGCTTTCAATTTGGATAATGTTTTCCGGATCTTAGAGTTAACTAGAATTTTGGAGTGTTTTGGGACAAAACAGACCCTATAATCATGTCCAAAAGGCCCAAAAATGCTAAAATTGATTGTAACTGTCAAAATTGAAAATTTTTGTCCTACGTCCTCAAGAGAGTTTTTCTACCCCTATAT
Source organism: Cryptomeria japonica (assembly GCF_030272615.1). Classification (NCBI taxonomy): domain Eukaryota; kingdom Viridiplantae; phylum Streptophyta; class Pinopsida; order Cupressales; family Cupressaceae; genus Cryptomeria; species Cryptomeria japonica. The sequence continues at coordinate 196,494,994 of NC_081406.1, forward strand.
ATTTTTTGTCTATACAATTGTATAGATACATACACTGACATCATCAACCATACATTGTGTGTAGCACCATTAGGTAGACCTAGTGTATAGAATATTCATTATCTTTTAGCTATTATATAGAAAATATTCTCCACATGCTACATAGGCTTACACCAACACTTCGTCAACATTATGTAGCATGTACGACATACATTTTTTATGTCTAAAATATTATTTTTTTGTTGGATATTGGAGACCCATTTTTGGCAGATTGAAGATTTGTGTTTTTGTCTTGCATTTAGGCTAGGGTTTGATGAAATGGCTTGATAACTGACAAACAACAGAGAGGGGGTGGGGTGAATTAGTTATCTCACAAACTTACATAAATTGAACTTATTCTTCGATCTGATTATAAAGCATGAAAAAATAAATCAACAACACATCAAGAACACACATAACACCAAGATTTTTAACATGGAAAACCAAGTGAAGTGAAAAACAATGGTGGGAACCTACCCACAATATGATGATACTTTGTTAGAAGTATATGAAATATTACAATGGGAAATGCACATGCATTCAGGCACACTGCCTAGAGTTCACTGCTAAAAAACAACAAGGACTACAACCCTGGGGAAGACTCCCTATCTTACAAACAAATTTGGATTACATCTGGAAGAGTAGGAACTAAAGAAATAACATCTCCTAATGCCCAGTTACGGTTTTGGTTAACCACATAATAGCTTACTTCTTCACACACTTCTTCTCTTCCTCTGAAAGACGTATACATTCAACGCACATACATTTTGATTCTCATCCATACACTTCATGGCACTACTCAATAATAAAGATATTACATTTATTTATACATGACATCAACCTTGATGAGGTCAACTCAACACACATCACCTAATTATAAAAATATAACCATACACGCTACAAAATCAAATGTAAACCAAGCAATCTCGGCTAAGACATAACACAAACCCATATCACATGCCTCAAATATGAAACACCTCCAAGAATTATGTATTGGCCATCCGCAACACGCTACAACCATATGGTTGGCCAAAACAATGAAGAACACTATCACACTGGAGAAAATCATCAATAACACGCACAACGATCAATGCAGACCACCAACATAAAAGACACACAATCCAGAAACATCCACAAGCATTATGAATCACCACCGCAACACCCACAACAACTCAAATTACTAGAGTCACTTCAACATCATACAGAACTTCAAGAACACTAACTACAATGACTGTCAACTTGGAAAAATAACTTGTGGAGCTCCAAACCACAAACCACTTGAATTGAAGACACACATAAATGTCCCAAACATTCTTCCAAATCTGCAAAACAAGATATTATAATGCAGGGCAATATGGATCAAAATATTGAACACTCTCGCATCACTGAACGACAGGAAAACCAACCACAACACAGATAACCATAACTCACTCAAATATTCATGCGGACCTCTGCAAATCATACTGAATCATTTATACACAATCCTCTACAAACTCTTTAATCTGCAAACACTGATCATCAACATGTTGAACAAACCACCATACTAAACTCACTACAATATTGTCACAAGTAGAAATATGTTGACATCAATGACAACACATCTCTCAGATATCATCAAAGCATACATTTGTAGTAATCTCACCAAACTTCCAACAGGGTTTTCATGCCCTAGCTATCTCTTTCCCTATTCTTTTCCTTTTGTGAATGCTTGCGTCGTGGGGGCATTTTGATCGTTGGGGGTTCATGTGGGAATGGGGGTCTCCTCTTTTTGGTTGTTGCATATGGAACTTCTTCTTGTTGTATTATAGTTTGGTGGTGATGTGGGGATGTGGGGGTCCTAGTTTTTTCCAAGTGGAGACAATAGGGCCTTGTGCCTTGGATTCAAGGTGTTGTGGGGAGGAAATTTTTTGTAAGGTTATTTTTTGTTTTGTTTTTAGTGTAGAGTTTTAGGAGTGTTGTTTTTTCTAGGAGGCTTGCATTGACAAGCCTGGAGGTTCTTCTCCACAACAAAGTTTTTCTTTCAAGGATGCGATGATCGAGGGAATTTCATCTCCCATCATGCAAATTCAATTTGTTATGGGGTTGATCAATCTTGATTCCGTGACATGTGCTTCTTAGCATGGGAATTTTTTTGCCTTCGAAGGTAAATGGGTGTCTTGCAAGAAATAAGCATAGGCTTGTGCTTGTGATTCAACTAGCTACAGTGGAGGAGGATGTCAACTATCTAACATATAATGTATCGATCTATAAATTCATGATTATTTAGGTTTCCCTACCCTTCTTACAATCATGGGATAGTTGCACTTGGAACCCAAAGGGTGAAATGGAGGTGATGCTAGCTGTAAATAGTTATTTTTAGGTGGTCTCTTGAGAATGTTTGACTGAAATGAGGTTTTTTAAGGTACAATTCCTTACTTTTATAATTAATTTGGTCTTTTCATTAATCCATGGCATGTTGGGTTCAACCCTATGGAGGAGTTACCTTCAAGGGTTCTAGTTTGGGTGTGACTTCCATGGTTCCTACTAGAATTCTAGAGACATGAGATTTTTTGTTCGGTTGCATTGTTGCTTGGTAAGCCAGTGGGCTCACTGGGACAAACTATAGACAAAAAGGTAATCACTTGTTCTTGTGTTTGTATTGAAATTTATTTAAGAAAGCCTTTACTAGCCTCTATGAAACTTAGTTGATCTCCACCTCTTGGATCCAACAATTAGATTATGAAACACATTTATTTAAATGTTGAATCTGTCATGAATGTGGTCATCTCCAAAGAATGTGCCCTAAATATAATCTTGTAAGATATTTTAGTCAAAGGTTGGCTCGTCCTCCTCCTAAGAAAGATGAAGGGAAAGGCCCTGTGGTGGAGGATAAAGAGGGTTTCAACTCACTTAATACTAGTAATAAGAGAAGAGGACAAAAGAAAAATCTTAAGGACAAACAATTTGATACATTGGATTATTTTGATCAATTTGGTGAGGCCCTTGTTAAGTTGCCTACAGGTTAGGAACACATGACTATGGAAAAAAAATTCGGGGAGAAGGATGCAATCTCCCTATTAATTCACGAGCTTGAAGTCTATATTTACAGATGGACACGGATATTAATTTTTTGTCTACAAGTGAGGTGGAGACAAGAGGAGGCAAGGAGGGGAAAGATCCCCCAAATTTAGTGGGCTCAGTAGCTACCCTTGAGAAGAATTCCCTAGACATTGGTAATAGTAAGGAAACCTATCTCACTTTGGATTTGCAGCAAAAAACTATCAAAAAGGTGGTTTTTGAGAATCTCCCTAAAGGTAGGAAGAAAGATAAGGAAAAAGTGAAACTAATTTTTGAGGCGTTGGTTGAAAAACCATTTATTCCCATTTCTCTAAATCTTTGAAATGACAGTTCTATCATGAAATGTAAAGGGTATGAATAGAATCCCTATAGAAAAGGGTATTCAGGAGTTGATTCGTATTCACTCTCTAGACATTGTTTTCATCCAATAGACTAGGATGTTTGTTGAAGGTATGTTAGGTTTTCTTTGTAGGATCTAAACTAGAGGTCAATGCATTGTGTTGGAGATCAAGATAATTTTGGTGGTTTGGCTTGTCTTTAGGACCCTAGAAAGGTTGTTATGTTGTGGTGGATCTATATTAAATCCTTGATGTTAATAGTTGCCTCAATTTTGGAATTAGGAGAAGTTAATCTTCTTACCAATGTGTATGCCCTGACTAATTTTGCAGGAAAATATTTGCTTTGGTCTCATATCAAGATGGTTAGATCCCCACACCCTTGTCTTCCTTGGATCATTTCAGGGGATTTTAATTACATTTCAAGTATGGATGAGAAGAGGGGTGTTACTTTTAGGCTTGAGAAATCTTCTGAGCTCTTGAGAGATAATATTGACCTTCTAAACTGGGTTGATATAAAGCTAGCTAATGGAACGTTCACTTGTAATAATAGGAGGTGCGGTGCTGACACTATCTCTAAGAGGCTTTATAGGTTTCTTGTGTCTAGTTATTGGGTTGGAGATAGTTGGACTACCAACTTTGAAATCCTTGACTAGAAGGGTTTAGATCATTGGCTAATCAAACTCTTAGCTATTTACTTTAGAACCTCTTAAAATCTATCTTTTAAATTTCACCTTATGTGGCTTTGAGACTCTTCTTTGTAGGATTACATTTTGAAATGGTGGTCTAAAGGTAAGCCAACATTTGGGACAATAATGTACTCTACATTGTAATAGGCAATACTTTGGTAATGTTTTTCCAGCCAAGGCTACTGCCTAATCTCGCATGGATGAAATCACCTAAGAAATATAATATCATGGTTTAATATAGGATTCTTTTCATCTTAAAACTAAAGCCATGAAAGAGTTGGAGGAATGAGAATTGTGGGAAGAAATCTTTTGGAAGCAGAAGTCTCATATTTATTGGCTTCAAGTTGGAGACAAAAACACTACCTTTTTGCACAATTTTGTTAAGTATAGGAGGATGTTAGGACCCCAAAAGGCAACTAAGAGGGGGGGTGAAACAATTGTCTATGAATTTCAACCCAATTATAACTTAATCAAACTTGATACTTAATACCGGTAAACCAAACTTAATGTTGGTTGACAAATTAGCAGTTAATATTGATACCAGTGAAACTTAATGCATAAAATAGAAAGAGAAACAACATCCACAACTCATAACATGGAGATTTTAACATGGAAACCCTGTAAGGGGAAAAACCATGATGGGAAACCTTACCCACAATCAGATGATACTATTGCAGATAGTATGTGTATACAAATGGGGTCTGCACATGCAAAAAGGCCAACCGCCTAGAGCACACTACCTAAATGAGAGTCACAAAGACTACAGTAGGATGGTTAAATCCTAGAATAATGTACTGCTCAAAATATCATCTCCAATGTTGGATTCAGTACCGGTTAAGCTCTGATAATCACCTTCAAACCTTCCTTGAACCTTCTCTATAGTTTGCTCATATGATCTTCAATATTCGCATATACCATGTTACAATACCATAACCTTGCATACAATATACCATCACATATCATCTCACAAATGAGATCTTACATACATACAAAACCTAAGACCAAATGAGTAGGTCGGTTCACTAAGAATATTACAATTAAATCAATTACAAATAAGTCAAGATGTGATGCTTCATTTTGTCTCAATACATTTACAACAATATCCAGTCAATAAATCATCTCCATAACGTGTCATGCTGATCTGGAATAGATAATGCATACCGGTCCATAACCTAGACCAATTTGCTGGTAACAACAAATATGTCAACCCGATTAGACCAATAACCAAAACACCAAAACAAGTATCCAAACCATGTCTTCGACATAGACAAGTGATCTCCAGATGATAACAAGTCATCATCAATGTCGGTGAACAATATAACTTGCCGGTGAACAATATAACCTGTCGGTGAACAATATACCGATGATTGTGCATATGTCACTAAACTTGTCGGTGAACACAATGTGCCGGTTCAACATAACCATAGATCTCCAAAAGGATAAGTGTTGACATCAATGACAAAACTAATGCAACACATCCATAATACAAACATTCTCTCCCTTTGGCATTAGTGGCAACACTAGATGGAAAAAACATCTAAGTGCCAAAACAAAATGCCAAAAACCAGAACCAATAATCTCCAGAATAGATCAATACCAGAAATCAAAATACAGATGTATATCTCTCCCCCTTTGACATCAAATGCCAAAGCAATACAGATACTATAACATACAACCAACTCATATAACCAATTACAATAATCAATTGTTATAACCAACTACTCCCCCTAAGAAGTAGCTCTCCTCCATCAAAGCCGGAAAAAAAAGATTTCTTTGTTAATTTCTATCGGTTTGATGCCAATCTTCAATTGTCTAAGTCTCTACTAGTGAGGGTATTACCCAACGTTGTTCTCTGAGATATTCAAAGGTTTTCTTAGACAAAGGCTTATTAAAGATATCTACAATCTGTTCTTTAGTATTCGCATAAACCAATTTCACTTCATTTGCTTCAACATTCTCTTTCATAAAATTATATTTGATAGAAACATGTTTAGTCTTAGACTAAAATACCAGATTCTTTGATATATCAATTGTTGTTGAATTATCACAATAGATGATTATTGGTTCTTTGAATTTTACCTTTATGTCCTTCAACATTTTCTTAATCCATAATACTTGAGTACAATTAGTTGCTATTGCAACATATTTTGATTCTGCTATTGATAATGATGTACAACTTTGTTTCTTGCTTAACCATGAAATCAATCTACTACCAAGAAAGAATGCTTCGCCAGTGGTGCTCTTTCTATCATCTACATCTCCTACCCAATTTGCATCAGTGTATGCACATAAATCAAAATTTTCATCTTTAGGATACCATAAACCAAGATTTGTTGTGCCTTGTAGATACCAGAAAATCCTTTTTACTTCCGATTCATAATTTTCTTTAGGATTACTCTGAAATATTGAAACAATACATACTGCATTCATTATATTAGGTCTTGTTTGAGTCAAATATAGTAAACCTCCAATCATAGATTTGTATCTTGTCGGATTAACAGGAGCTGAATCATCCTTCAATGTCAATTTATCAGTTGTAGTCATAGGAGTACTTACCAGTTTAGAGTTTTCCATACCAAATTTATTTAGTAGTTCCTTCGAGTAGTTTGTTTGACATATGAATATACCTTTATTAGTCTATGAAATCTGCAATCCTAAAAAATAATTTTATCTCCCCAATCATAGACATTTCAAATTCTTCCTGCAACTTATTAGCAAAGTCATTACACAATCCATCTTCTCCTCCAAAAATGATATCATCAACAAAAACTTCAATAACCAAGATGTCATCATTAGTCACTTTGAAATATAAGTTGTTGTCAGCATTACCTTTGGTGTAACCAAGCTTCAAAAGATATTTGTCCAATCTTGCATACCAACCTCTAGGAGCTTGCTTCAATCCATACAAAGCTTTCCTTAATCTACAAACCATATCTTTATCATTTGTCAATGAAAATCCATCAAGTTGTTCAATGTAAACTTCCTCTTCAAGATCACCATTCAGAAATGCACATTTTACATCCATCTGATATACTTTATAGTTCTTATGTGCTGCAAATGCAAGAAATAATCTAACCACCTCAATTCTAGCTACCGGTGCAAAGGTTTCACTATAATCAATTCCCTCTTTTTGTGAATATCCTTTACACACTAATCTTGCTTTGTTTCTGATTACCTTACCATCTTCATTAAGTTTATTTCTAAATACCCATTTAATTCCAATTATATTTTTATCTTTAGGTCAGGGAACTGGTGTCCATGTATTGTTCTTTTCAATTTGTTCTAATTCATCTTCTATTTCTTTAATCCAATGCTCATCTTGACAAGCTTCAATAATAGATGCTGGTTCAATTTGAGAAATTAAGCATACCTCTTCATTTGCTAGTCTTTCTCTTGTCATAACACCTTGATACTTATTCCCAATTATATGACTTTCAGAGTGATTCATTCTTACATACCTGGGTTTATTCACATGATGTTGTTCTTCAGTCACTGTAGAATTCTCTGATGATGCCGATGTGATTGGATCCATATTCTGTACCAGTGCACTATGTATTGATTCATTTATGATTATCTCAACTACTGGTTCAGAATTTATAGACCTTGAATTTCCTCTAAAGTGTTCATCTATCTTCACATTAGCAGTCTCAATGATCTTCTACAATCTTTTATTAAAACATCTATATGCCTTTCTCTTATATGAATAACCAAGAAATATTCCTTCATCACTTCTAGGATCAAATTTACCAACACACTCATTTCTCCTAATATAACATTTGCTTCCAAATATTTTGAAATATTTAAGAGTAAGAGTATTACCAAACCATAGTTCATAAGGGGTCTTACCGGTTTCACCTTTGATGTGAACTCTATTGAAAGTGTAAACCGTTGTATTCACTGCTTCTCTCCAGTACACATGAGGTAGATTTTCTTCCAGTATCATGCTTCTAGCTGCATCCAGAATAGTTTTGTTCTTCCTTTCCACAATTTCATTTTGCTGAGGTGTCTGAGGTGCTCATAGTTGTCTTTTGATTCCATTCACTTCACAGAATGTATTAAACTTCTTAGATGTAAATTCTCCTCCTTGATCTAATCTCAAAACATTTGATTTTCTTACCAGTTTCATTATCTACCATTACCTTGAATAACTTGAATTTTCCAAAAGCTTATGATTTCTCCCCGAGAAAAGTAACCCAACACATTCTAGAATAATCATCAATAATTAGCAGAAAGTATCTATCTCCCTATAGACTTCTTGTTCTTTCCGGACCACACAAGTCAATATGAATTAAATCAAGAACATTATTGGATTTCTCAGAAATACTCTTAAAAGTTGTTCTAACTTGCTTTCCCATTTGACATTCCTTACATACCGGATTATGAGGTTTCACAATGTTAGGTAAATCCCTTACTGCCTTAGCTGAATTGATCTTTACAATGCAATCAAAATTCACATGACAAAGTCTCTTATGCCATAACCAATTTTCATCAATATGTGCAATCAAGCGTGTCTTATCACTGTTATTCAAATGAAAGATATTACCTCTAGTCTGATTACCAGTTGCAATCTTCAATCCAGTTCTATTCATGATTTTGCATTTATCATTCTTGAATTGTAACTAAAATCCCTTTTCAACTAATTGACCAACACTCAAAAGATTATGCTTCAAACCTTCAACATAGTAAACATTTTAAGTATTGTGCTTACCATCCAAAGATATAGTGCCTTTTCCTTTGATTAAAAAAGCTTTTTCATCGCCAAATCTTACTAGACCTCCATTGTATTCCTACAAAGATAAAAATTTACTTTTATCACCAGTCATATGACGTGAGCATCCAGAATCTATAATCCATTCATCATTTTCTTCAATTTTAGCTTCCAGGACCTGCTCTACCGGTGAAATAGTAGATGTCGGTTGATCTTATTTTATTGCAACAAAATCCCTTCCATTGTCTATCGATTCTTCATCAGAATCATTAGTAACTCCTTCATCAACATAGTAACATGATTTATCTTTGTTCTTCTTAAATCTATATCTTTGATATTCAGCATTAGGCTTATATGTCCTTTTAGCTTCCTCTCTCAATCTTGCATGTCTACTAGGACATCTAGATTCTATATGACCAACTTTATTGTAGTTAAAAGATTTAAACGATTCTTTACCTTCATACTTACTTCCAATGGGACCTTTAGGCATTTTTCTTGCAAATAGTGCTTCAAGTTCTTCTAGTTCTTCATTTTCCCTCTTGATATCTTCAAGTTCTTTTGCATAAAGTGCTTTCCAATTGGATTTTTCAAATGATGATGATGCTCTAGATGATGATGCTTTGAAGGCTAAATTTGTCTTAAGTGTAGCAACAAGACCAAATTCCTCAAGCTCAAATGCTGAAAGTACCAAGGTATCTCTAGATATTTATGTATTAGGCATTGTTCTCAACTCATTAACAACAGTAACTTTCATTTTATATACTGGTGGCAAAGCTCTTAAAACTTTAGAAACAATTTCATCTTCACTTAAGGATCCTCCACAACATTATATTCCCAAAACAATTTCATTAACCCTTTCCATAAAAGCAAAAATTATTTCATCTTCTTCCATTTTCAGATTTTCATACTTGACCCGGAAGCATTCCAGTTTTGCAATTTTGACAGTGGTATCTCCTTCATTCAATGTCTCCAATTTATCCCAAATATCTTTAGTAGTAGATCAGTATGATAATCCCATGATTTTTTGATCTGACAATTTGCTCAAAAGTGCTTCTCTTGCTTTGCAATCATTCTCTTGATCCTTACCCAATGTTGGTGGATTAGGTTGATTCGGTGTAGGACCAACATAGCCATTCTTTGTAACTTCCCATATATCTCTTCCAATGCATTTCAGGCGTGTCTCTATTCTGATGTTCCATATACCATAGTTAGCTCCATCAAGTTTCAAATTGTCCTTCCTGAAAAATATTGTTGCCATAGGATCTCCTCAAGCTATTAGACTTCCACAAAAAGAGGACTTGGCTTTGATACCAATTGCTAGGACCCAGAAGGCAACTGAGAGGGGGGGGGGGGGGTAATCAGTTGTCAATGAATTTCAACCCAATTATAACTTAATCAAACTTGATACTTAATATAGGTAAACCAAACTTAATGTCGGTTGATAGATTAGCAGTTAATATTGATACCGATGAAACTTAATGCATAAAACAAAATGAGAAACAACATCCACAAATCATAACATAGATATTTTAACGTGGAAACCTTGTAAGGGGAAAAACCACGGTGAGAAACTTTACCCACAATCAGATGATACTACTACAGATAGTATGTGTATACAAATGGGGTCTGCACATACAGAAAGGCCAACCACCTAGAGCACATTGCTCAAATGAGAGTTGCAATGACTACAGTAGGATGGTTAAATCCTAGAATAATATACTGCTCAAAATAGCATCTCCAATGCTAGATTCGATACCGGTTAAGCTCTGATAATCACCTTCAAATCTTCCTTGAACCTTCTCTATGGTCTGCTCATATGATTTTCAATATTCGCACATACCATGTTACAATACCATAATCTTACATACCATATACCATTACATATCATCTCACAAATGAGATCTTACATATATACAAAACCTAATACCAAATGAGTAGGTCAGCTCACTAAGAATATTACAATTAAATCAATTACAAATAAGTCAAGATGTGATGCATCATGTTGGCTCAATATATTTACAATAATATCCAATCAATAAATCATCTCCATAACGTGTCGTGCTGATCTGGAATAGATAATGCATACCGGTCCATAACCTAGACCAATTTGCCGGTAACAACAAATATGCCAACCCGATTAGACCAATAACCAAAACACCAAAACAAGTATCCAAAAGATGTCTTCAACATAAACAAGTGATCTCCAGATGATAACAAGTCATCATCAGTGCCGGTGAACAATATACCGGTGACTGTGCATAAGTCACTGAACTTGTTGGTGAACACAATGTACCGGTTCAACATAACCATAGATCTCCAAAAGGATAAGTGTTGACATCAATGACAAAACTAATGCAACGCATCCATAATACCAACAGAGCAAAGGAAATCTCATTACTTCTCTTAGGTCCTCTAAAGGGAATCAAATTTCTTCTTTCAAGTTGATTTCAAGAGAGATCGTTGATTTATATTCCACTCTATTTACTGGAGATACTCCCTTGGCAAGGGGGGAGGATGCTCTTATTTTAGATTGTATTCCTTCATTAGTTTCCAATGAGATGAATGATTCCTTAAGAAAACCCATCATTTTAGATGAATTATAAGGGATTGTGTTCCAAACGAAGAAAGGGAAATCTCTTGGTCTTGATGGCTTTTCAATTGAGTTTCATTAGGAATTTTGGGAGGTGTTTAAGTTGGACCTTCTAGAGGTTGTTTTGGAGTCTCAAAAAAATAAACAAAGTTGAAAGTCATGAACGCTACGTTACTTTCTCTCATTCCAAAAATGGGTGAAGTTGAATCCTTGGATCTTTTTATACCCATGGCCTTGTGAAATGTTGTTTATAAATTATTACTAAGTTGAAAGTTGAGAGATTGAATTCATGGGTTATCTCTTTAATCTCGAAGGAACAAGGGCATTGTGTTGTGAGAAGATAAATTTTGGATGGTGTTGTGATTGTAGTGTAGTCTATTCATTCCATGGAAGCCTCCAAAGACAAAGCTATGTTTATCAAGCTTGATATGGGTAATATTATGACTATGTCAAGTGGTCCTTTCTTAGTAAGGTATTGGTAGCTTTTTGGTTTAGCAATGAATGGATCAAATGGGTCATAGTTGTCACCTTCTCTTCACTTTCAATTCTTCTCAATAGTGAACCTTTTGAACTCTTTGGTTCTTCTTGAGGCCTACAACATCAAGGTGATCCTCTTTCTTCTTATGTCTTTATTTTAATGGTTGAGGGTTTGGATAGATTTATAAAAGCTCATGTGAGGAAAGGGTTGATTCAGGGATGGAATTGAGGTGATAAAGTGCCCCCCACTCATGTTTACAGTTTGTGGATGATACAAATTTGATGGGTTTAGCTAGAGTTTACTAGGCTATCAATCCAAGAAAGACTTTTGAAATTTATTTGGTGACCTCTAGACAGAGGATTAATGAGTACAAGTCTTCTATTTTATTTTTCAATACTGAGCATATCCAAACTAGAATTGCTAGAATTCTTGGATTCTAGATTGGTGATCTTCCCTTTGTTTATCTTGGTAATACCCATTTCTATAGGCTCTCTACCTAAAAGTTTTTGGTAGGATATATTGGATATGATCCATCGTAAGGTCACTCATTGGACTTGCAAGTGGATCTCCTCTATTGGGAGGGTTACTCTTAAAGTTGTGATTCATGTTCTTGCTTTATACAATTTTTTTGTGTAGGTAGCCCCATCTATCTTCATCCAAGAGTTTGATGCCTTCTCTTGTAAATTCATATGGGCTGGTAATTTGAATTTGAGGAAATGGAGTTTGGTTAAATGGGATTCAGTGTGTAGACCAAAGAAGGGGTCTTGGGCCTTCATCGAAAAAGTCTTAATGGACATGCTTTAGCAACTAAACTCTATTGGAGGTGGTGTTGTCATTAGGACCAAGATTGGGTCTATATCCTTACTCTGAAGTATTTGGGTAGAGTTGAGAGTAATAATGTTCCTTGCTGTAGATTAAAGGGCAAGGGATCCATGATTTGAGCACTCTCAAAAGAGGGTCTAAACTTATCAAGCATGGTCTTTTTTGGATCTATATTAAAGGTTCATAGGTCTTATTCCAGTTTGACTCTTGGGATGGATTCCTACCTATATTATCTCTATATTTGTATTTAAGATCCTTGTCTAACATTTTTTGGAGGCTAGTTGGAGTAAGGTTGTTGATTCTTAGTTGCTTCAAGTTATCAGGAGTTGGATAGGAAGATTCATGGGAGAACCAGGTTTTCATGGTGGAATCAAATGTGAAGTAATTTTTCTTGGCCCAAATGTAACTTTTTCTGATGGTTGGTTGCTTAGAGTAGATGTCTAATAGGGAAAATTTGAGGAAAATAGGATTATAGGTTTCCTCTATTTGTTATTTTTACAATAACTATGAGGAAAGTTCTTCACATATTTTATTCTTGTGCCCCTTCTCCATGTAAATTTGGCATTGTTGGCGGGGGCTTTGGAATAAGGCTTGTTTGCATGCCTCCTCCTTCGTTGATTTTTGGGCTCTTCTAAGAAATTCCCTAGCCAAGACTCCTTTTCTTCAAATTGCATGGAATATAGGCCCTTCTTCTATTCTTTGGAAAATTTGGTTGGAAAGGAATATAAATTTTTTTTAGCATTAAAAAATGTTGAGTCGTCAACTTGGATGTGGATTATTAGTGGTCTCTAGGAAGATTTGGCTATGAAATTTGATATTTTTGCCCATGTAGATCCTAGTGATATGGCCGTTATTGAGTGGTTGGGTTTGGAAGGCTATGGGATGCATTTCCCCTCATCTAGAGAGAGTTGACATGCCAAGTACAAGGTTTTTTAGGAGGATTGTTGATCACCCCCTCCTCATGATGTGATAAAGATTATTATTGATGGATCATCCATAGGTAATCTAGGGAATTTGAGGATTGAAGGAGTTGGAAGAGATAGTTAAGAAATTGTTCATTTCTTCTTTTCTATTTACAAAGGGCACCATACCCAAAATCTTATGTAAGACATTACTATCCCTTATGCATTGGAGAGATGGTGTGCCCTTGGATGAAGAAAAATCATCGTGTATAGTGGGTAAAGTGAATCGCTGCAAAAGGTTGTTAGAGCTCCCGAGGACACTAATATTCCTCTCCACTCAAAGAAAACCGTCGAAGTCCTCAAAAATCTAAATCAACTCACTAGGATCAACACACAACATAAATTTGTCTAATTCTAACAAATGAAAATATTTTAACCATAGATGCTAAAAGTAAAAGTTGCAAAGACTATTTGGTGAACTCCACAAGCTCTCTATCTAGGATGCACATGCGGGTTGTGGATGACAATGTTGCATGCTAGCATCCTGCACATACAAAGTACATAGACTTGACCAAAAAATACAACAACAACAACAAGACACAAGCTTTGACTATTTAATATGATGAAAATAATAACGAGGAATTAATAGCTAACTAAAATAAAACATGAAATAACAAGAGAAGGGAAGAATAAATTCACAAAAGGTCCATAAATGAATCCTCCTTCCCATGAACCTACACATAGAAAAATGAGGAAAAAAATGTTGGGGTTCTAATTTAGATTTGTGTCATAATCATACCCTCGCTTCAGTGTTTCACCTCCAAGGACAACCAAGATAGATTGATAGATAAAACAATAATGCAAGAATAATAAAATAAAATAACATAAATGATATGCTAATGGAGATATATGAAAATGCAACAAGAAAGGAAGAAGCAACTCCCCTTCAACCATAAGAAGCAAGAAACTCATTGGAATGAAGGCAAGCACTAAACCCTTAGGAATGAAAATCTTTAACAATGGTGATGGTGTGATGTGCAAACATGAAGATGATGTAGAAAACCAACGACATGTCTACGAAAACATGACAAATTGTGTAGAGATCTTTGAGAATGCAAAAAGATTGATTAGAGAGCCAAAATGAAGGCCAGAAGGAAAGAAAAATAGCCCAAGAAGGATTCCTGACGTCGAAGGATGTAGAAGGAGGTGTTACATTGCCAAAAATAACAAGTGTAATTATGCAATAACCACCTTCAAATTGCATTCTCATAGGATGCTAGTGCGGTACGCAAATGTCTCTGAGACACATAGGTGTCCCTAAGTTAGACAGTCAACATAGCTAGGAAAGAGGACAAAAAGGATAGCAAGGTAGGCCAAGCAAGCAGGTGGATAAGTGGAAGCCAAGGGAATATCTCCAATTCAGCTTAAGGCAAAGGTTCTTATGTGACGTGGAATTGCATGGGGGGAAATTTACAATGTTACACATTTGTGAATCTAATTCACAGATTGTGATTGATATGTTGAATTCTTGATGGAGAGATAAAATGCATTGGCGATTGGCTTTAGTGATCAAGAAGATTGTGTGATTGTGTAGTTCTTTGGACTTTGTTACTTTTCATCGCATCCCTTGGGAATGGAATAAGGTAGTATATTTTTTTGGCAAAATGGGCTTCTGATTATATAGGCTCACGATGGATTCGAGACTGGGGACTCTTACCCTTAGAGTACTCTCAAAAATTTGAAAGTGTTATTTATGGAGGATATGAGGGATTATTTGGGTGTTTCTAGAAAACTTTGATTGGTTATATTTTTTTTTCTTTTCCTATTGTTGGTATCATTGGTTCTATATGCTTTGTAATGTTCTTTATTGATCAATTATTTTAACCCCTTTTCCAAAATAAAGTTAAAAAATAAAAAATGTATTGGATCTTGCTTCATTATCAAGGTCACATAGATTAGGCCAATGGGTTAACTTCCCAATGATGCATGGAATTTGCTTTTGGTGGAACCTCCACCCCACCACCACACATACACTTATGCTCTACCATGTGGGTGACACTTTTATTTTTGTGCCCAAATAGTCAATGATCATATTGGTGACTAAGAACCAATGCCCATAGGGGCTAATTTTGGCCCGCATATGCCCTTATAAGGCTTTTTTTTTAAATCATCATGTTTTTTCACCAAGGTGTCAAAATTTTGCAAATGAGATATCAACAAAAATCTAGCTTTGAGAACTTCATAATGGTATAGGCTATTTTTATTAATTTTTATAGAAGTGCATGATTAATTTATTTTTGAAGTAAGATATTTCTTTGTCTCTTGAGCTTGTAAATTTTTCCACAATCTTTGATTTTTGTGGTTCTTGTGGTGTTGAAAGGGTATTGAGGATCTCTATCAATTCACTTTCAAAGACACAATATTCAAACATTTGGATTATTCTTCCTACTAGTTCCTATCTAGAATGAGAAGCATTCCTACATTTGTACTTGGTCTATCCTCTTCCTAAAGGAAGAGATGTTGTTTGTAAGAATTTGATCATGTTTTCTCTTCAAGCATCTACCATTTCTATAGGACATTAGACATTGTGGGAGGGCTACACAGTCTCTATCTTTCCTTCATATGAAGAGATAATTGATTTTATACTTATGATGGATCTCATCTATGGGGGTGTCTTGTGCTTTCCATCTATCACCTATTCAGATTTATTTGTATCATTTCTTTCTTTTGGAGAGGTGTTTTGTTCAACTGGTTTTTCTCCTTTTCTTCATTTGTGAGATATTGCATTGTAAATGGTAAATACATACAAATACAAGATAGGTATCATTGAGAGTAATCCCAAGAGTACTATAATTCACTTTAGTTCAATTTAATCACAACTACTAAATCAACATTAGATAAATTTTTAAATATAATTTATTACATCATAAGCATATTAATTTCTAGATCAAAATGATAACATCATCACCAAATATCAACAAAATTAACAATATAAAAATTAAAAAATAATTCTAGATCTTATTTTCAAATATTATTTTTAAAATTTAAATGTATATAAAACTATAAATATATTTTAACTTCCTATATATCCTAAATCTTACCATTTTTGAAGGTTAAGTGAAACTCTTGGTAATAAATGGACCTTCTAATATATTTCATTATTAAAAAATTCAAATCCTTACAAATACATGTAAAGTAAAAAATAAAAAAACTTGATGCATTTATCTACAATCAATCCATTTAGAAAAGACTAAAACAATAATATGATATTTGTATCCATATTGAACTTATTTCATCTTACCAAAAAAATGGCTTTTGACTGCACATTAACACCTCCCAGATTTGTCTCTTGCTGATATCTTCATCCACTTGTGCATGTGCAGCCACCTTATATCTTCGTAATCTCCTTATCACTCCTTAATCGCCTTATTGCTCCATCTGTAGCTTCCTCATCCTTATCGCTCCGTGGTCCCTTATTCCTCCATCTACATCCGCCTTCCTCCTTGTCGATCTGTGGCTCGATCCTTATCGCTCCTGTTGTCACTGTTCGCGGTGCCTACATACCGGTCTGCGCCTATGTTCGTATGTCGTGGGGTTCCATCTTGTCCTCATCTGCCAATCATCCACCGAGCATGGTTACCATGACATCAACACCAGATCAATCATGGGAAACAGCCTGCAAGCAGTACGAGTCGAACAAGTGACCTCCCCAATCTAGATGTAGAGCAATCAATGATAGATTAAAAAAAAATTAAGAATGGCTCTTAATGTATGCGTCCTTGGTCTCCCTGTGTTGTGTAGTGAAGCGCTTAGGTTTGTGACATGGCTTAACCACCTCTTGTGGATTATATAAGTCTAGTGGTTGTATTGTGCATTAACAAGTCGATCTTTTGGTGCAACGACAACCACACTTGTAACAAGTGGTATCAGAGTTTGGTCATAAGTTCAAACCCCTCGCTTGCACTGGGGGGGATTGTTGCAAGGTGTGTGCCCTTGGTCTCCTTGTGTTGTGCAATGCAACACTTGGGTTTGTGACATGGCTTAACCGCCTCCAGTGGATTCTATAAGTCTAGTGGTTGTATCGGGCATTAACAGGTCGATCTTTTGGTGCAACAACAACCACACTTGTAACAATTATCTCCTCCAACATGAAGCATATACCCCTTCCCCCACACCCTCCCCGCAACCCCCCTCCCTCGCCCCCCCTCAAGAGTGAAGAGGTGCCTCATCTCACTCTCACTCATACCCCCTAATAGAAGTCCAACTAGAAACAATTCCAATCAATCCACATAAAGAACTCCCTCTTGCCCTAAAATTAAAGTTCCCCGACCCCCCTCGAGATTTCTATTCTTTTGTACCCCACACAAATTATATGTGTACAATTTGTTTTGATTGAGAATTCAATTCTTAATAATTGTTGTGGGGCAAGAGGGAGTTCTTTCTATGGATTGATTGGAATTGTTTCTAGTTGGACTTCTATTAGGGGTCGCGAGTTGGAGTGGGATGAGGCCTCCCTTTCTCTAGTGGCATCTCTTCACTCCCGCACCACATTATCTCCTCCAACATGAAGCATATAGTACCCCCCCCCCCCCCCCCCCCCCCCGACAAAGTGGTGGAAAGTAAACATAATGATATATAATGATAATTTTCCAAGATAAAATTTGTTTACATAAATATGAGTATCTCCATTTTTAAATAGATTTTATTTTCTTTGTTAAATATATTTGGATCAAATACTTATAATGAACCTAAAAAAAAAGACATTAATGTTTGGACTCTAGTAATGCAATGTTTACTAAATCCATCTAAAAATTAAAATATTCCCCATGCAAACATGAACAAATTAAAAGATAAAATATAACACCTAAAATAATGTATATGTTTTTACATGTCCATTTAAGACTATGCATAGTAATACCAAACAAGGATATTAGTTGCCTCTATATTAAAGTAAGATCACTTTAATGTAAAACTGAGGAATTCGACTAGAAGACAAAACATAGACTTTCCTTCATTTTCATGCATAAACTGTGATGCCAAGTATAGTAACAAACCTACCAAAATATATAAATTAAACATTTAACAAAGGTACACCAATATCATCCTCCATCCAAACTCACTTCTTCATGAAACTTTACATGTGCAACATTTCCCAATGTAACTAAGACCTTAATTACGTTTTCCTAATTCTTCAATATAGAGTAGCGATGATCCACTATAATCTAAATTGAGCATCCATTCGATCATATCTTCATTATTCATATGCAACCATTAGATATCTTTTTGCACTAGATTGCTCCATATCTATAATCTTCAACTTGACATTGCAAATAACCTCACAATTATCCCTATCAACTTTTTTAGCTAGACCCCAAAGCCTAGAAATCTACAACACAAATTAAACTTTGAAAATCACCAATGATATAATCCACAAAGCATTTAGACGCTCTAACTTTTCTCATTCCACCACTCCAAACTATAGTTTCCATTTCCATCTCAACTTTCTCTTATAGCCTCTTGCCATATCCAACCTTATTGAGGCCAACATTTGATCTAGGCTCCATTGTATTTCCTTAACTTCTTAGAACTTGAAGTACATCCAAAACAAACGTAAATACAATTTAAAATCAATATCAAATGCCCATATATACAATCCAAACTACTTCTCATGCCTCATTCTATCCTTCACAATGATTGAAGTGTTATGAAATCCTTCGTATCTTCCTCTAGTGTCAAAACATTATGACACTAACATGATATGATTTCTTTGTCATTCACCACCCTCACCACCATTTGATGTTCTCCAATGACATTATGCTATGACCACACAATCCTATTAAGTTTATCTTCAAATAGTTAATTAAACCTTATTAATTAAACATATTTTTATATCATAAATCTCCATTAACTTAACTTACCATGATTGAGAAATACCCTAAACTATTCTTCCTCATTTTCATATACAAATCTGTCACATATAATCTCATACACATAATTAAAATCTACTAAATTTATAGGGAAAAGAATAAATTAAAATATATTAAGAATACACGATCCTTAAAAAGAGAACTAGAATAATAGGGAAAAGAATAAATTAAAATATCTTAAGAATTCATAAAATACTTTTATGCCCACTTCAGCAAGATCCTACGATCTCAACAACAATATAGTATTTCTATTCTGTTATCATTAAAATGTATATTTTTGTTTTTCTTTCCTTTTTTGAAAAGTTTATATTTAATGGGATTCTCGTTGACTCTTATTTAATGGAATATAATATAAAAGGAATTGTATGAAATCATCACATAATTCATTTAGGCACATATTCGTATGTATATATGATTATAATATCTTGTATTATTATTTTTATTTTGAATTCATTTTGATTCATTGTTATATATGCAATGATTATACTAATTATTAGTATGTAAGTAGTGTAATTTGTATTTAAAAGTTTTGACTGAATTTAATTTCAAAGATCTTAAGGATCTCATTTGATTTGGAGATTCTTTATTATTTAATTTATGTTGAAATTAGAGTTGAGGATTTAAACTAGATCTATAGTTATAAATTAGACTCTTGAACTTTTATAATTAGTTTTAATTCTGAACTTAAGCTAACCCTTTCATACTAGATATTACTTGCTAATTCAAATACAAAAATTTTCAATTTGCATGCTAGAATATGATATAAATGGACAAACCCTAATTTATTTTATCAATCCTCAAAAATCATTCATCCTTTCTCTAATCACCACATTATTACATAAGGGTGATTATATTATTATAAAATTAGCTAACATCAACATCTAGTAATGACAAATTAGATTTCTTGCATGGCTACTTAAATTGTGTTTATCTTGTTGATTCACTAAATCTATTCCAAGGGTTTAACTAAAGTAAAAATCCTAGCATACAAAACTCCAAAGGTGTCTTTGGATATCACCAAGTTTAGATTTTAAAGGTAAATATGATATAGTAGGTTACAATCTCATGAGTTGAATCCACATTAAAAAATGTCGTATCCACAAATTTGGGTCGATGTTATACATGCAAGAATCATTTTTGTAGTTGTGAAATTGAGTTAGATTAGATAACATTAATGCTTAACAATATTAGTTCTAGTCACAAATCATTAAATTGGGTACAATAAAAATAATCCAATTTCTATCTATACTAAGTATTTTTTACCTTTTTTTGTCAAATTATTTTTATTTCTCTAAGCTCTTTATCTAGGAAAATTTATCTGTTATTGATTGTATAATCATTTACCCTAAATTTATTTGAATAGATTATTCTATTCCTTCCTTTCAAATCTTACACCTCCTTTTGTTTGACCTTTAGGGTTTTATATTTTGAATTTATATTTAGATATACATTTATTCTAATTTTTTGGTTTCTAAATCAGATTTGAAAGTTCTTTGATCATTATTATCTTTTATGGTTTGTTCTATTGTGAGAGTATGGTTTGTTCTATTGTGAGGGTATGTTGAAGTCTCATTGTTTCCTTCTCAACTTTTTCCTATAGCATCTTACCATTTCCAACCATATTGAGGACAATCTTTGATCTAGGCTCCATTGCACTTCCTTCAAAACTTCTTAGAACTTGAAGCACATCGAGAACACCTTAAAATACATTTCAAAACCAAAATCATATATTCAATCCAATCTACTTCGCATGCCTTTATTTATCCTTCACAATAATTGAGGTGTTGTGAAATCCTTCATATCTTCCTTCATTGTCGAAACATTATAAATTAATATAATATGTTTGTAATTTCTTATGGATTCGATTTTGTGATAGGCTCCATTGCACTTCCTTTGCAACTTCTTAGAACTTGAAGCACATCGCGAACAACTTAAAATACAATTCAAAACCAAAATCATATATACAATCGAATCTACTCCACATGCCTTTATTTATCCTTCACAATGATTGAGGTTTTTTGAAATCCTTCATATCTCCCTTTATTGTCGAAACATTAAATTAATATAATATGTTTGCAATTGCTTCTAGATTCGACTGTGTGATGATTTTTGCATCAACGTTTTGGATCACACTCTGTGATCCATTTTTCTTCTCCTCATGCACACTTTCATCTTGATCATGGATCCTAAGTGTGATTAGAAACATTGATGCAAAAACTATCACACAATCGAATCCAGAAGCAATTACAAACGATAATATGAATTATGGAAATTTAATATCATTAATGTAATATATTTTCTTTATCATCGACCACCCTCCACCATCATTTAGTACTCTTGAGTGACATTTTATTTAAGACCCCACAATTCTATTATCAGTTCACCTTCAAACAATTAATTACAACATATTAAATAAACATATATTCATATCATAAATCTCCATAAAATAACTAAGAAATCCAATTCATCACAATAATTGCAACATGTTAAATAATAAACATATATTCTTCCTCCTTTTCATATTCAAATCTGTCACATATAATCTCATCCACATAATCAAAATCTTCTAAATTTATAGCAACATCTCAGATCAGTTGTAGCATGAAAAATGATCCTCTATGACAGAGCTTAGTGAAAAAACTAAGTAAAATGTATTGAGAATTCATAAATTTTCTTCTCCCATGCCATTGACAGCGTATGGACTTCTTTTTCCTCCCTCCAGGATACACGATCCTTAAAAAGAGGAGTAGAATAGCAGGAAAAAGAATAAATTAAAATATATTAAGAATTCATAAAATACTTGTATGCACACTTCAGCAAGATCCCAAGACCTCAAAAACAATATAATATTTGTATTCTGTTATCATTTTTATGTATGTTATTGCTTTTCTTCCTTCCCTATTTTGAAAAGTTTGTATTTAATAGGCTTCTCTTTGACACTTATTTTAAGGGAGAATAATATAAAGGGAATCGTATGAAATCATCACATAAATCATTTAGCAATTATTTGTATGTATATATCATTATAAAATAATAATATAGCTTGTATTATTATTTTGTACTTTGAGTTTATTTTGATTCATGTTTAATTTGTAATGATTGCATGTAATAGTTAGTGTAGTTTGTATAAAATTAGCAATTATTCAAAGGTTTAACAAAATTTAATTTCATACATTTTTAAGATATCATTTAATTTCGAGATTTTTTCGTTCTTTGATCTATGTTGAATCTGTAATTGAAGATTTGAGTTTGATCGCTATCTATAACTACAAATTTGACTCCTTGACTTTTAAATTTATTTTTAATTATAAACCTAAGCTAACCCTTTCCAACTGACTATTACTTGCTAATTTGAATACCAAATGTTCAAT
The DNA here is from genome assembly GCF_030272615.1 of Cryptomeria japonica. Classification (NCBI taxonomy): domain Eukaryota; kingdom Viridiplantae; phylum Streptophyta; class Pinopsida; order Cupressales; family Cupressaceae; genus Cryptomeria; species Cryptomeria japonica. The sequence continues at coordinate 196,517,891 of NC_081406.1, forward strand.
TTGCATGCTATTATGTGAAATAAATAAGCAAACCCTAACTGATTTTATCATTCATCCTTTCTCTAATCATCACATTATTACTTAGGGGCCATTACAACATTATGAAATTAGTTAGAATAACAGGGAACCACAAGAAATTAAAAAATATTGAGAGTTCATAAAATAGAGCAATATAGACTCAAGATCTCTAAGCATGGCCAAGTCATTAATTACGGTAGAATTAAGGGAAAGTAGAAGTGCAACTCTATGAAAGAGTTGCCTATGCATCAAGATTCATGCTTCCATTAAATAAATCAATTATTATAGAGAAAAATGACACTCATATGATAAATTGGTTCCTATGTGGATAGTTTCACCTATGCAAAAGGGAGGTGCACTTTTGTGGATGGTTGCTTATGTAAAATAGGTTCACTTGTGAAAATGTACTTGCGAGGGTCAGGGATGTGCTTGTGTGGAGGTGTGTTTGTGCAAGGAAAAAGTTTTCTTGCACCAAATAGTGCTTGCAATAGCTAGGGGTTTTCTTGCATGGAAGCATACTTATGTGGGGTATAGTGTCACTTGCACCAAAGCATTCTTTCATAAAACTATACTTGCACCTAGGATAGGTATATCATATATAGAACAATTGACAATATGATTTAGTGAATGTATAAGTGTCTTCTTGCATTTCAATCAAGGGAGAGATTATTGGTTATGATGAGTCCACAAGGAGAGCTAGATGAGATAGACATGATTTTTTTCGAGTTAGTGGGTTTATATGAGATAGCCCATATGTTTAACATTGTGGATCAATGGGACATGATGACAATGTTGGTGTTGCAATGATCTGATACCAACAATAAACTGAGAGGGGGGAGGGGGTGAATCAGTTTACTCACAAGTACAACAATTAATTCAGTTATAAACCTTATACTAGAGCACAACACAATGAAAGATATATCATGAAAGCACAACACACATAACACCAATATTTTGACGTGGAAAATCCGAAAAGGGAAAAATCACAGTGGGAAACCCTACCCACATTCAGATGAGTACTATGCAGTTGTATTATGAATAATTACAATGGGTTCTGCACTTGCAAAAAGGAGAATAGCCTAAAGTGCACTGCTCATCATAAAGAGAAGTCTCACTGACTTACATAGCCAATAGCCTAGAGCGCATTGCTCATCACAAAGGGAAGTCTCATTGACTTACATAAATATCAGACTACAATCTAGAAAGAAATGATTTGTGAAAGTAGCATCTACTAAAGCTTGATACAGTTCTGGTTAAGCATTGATGTCTGCTCTGCAATACAAAACCTTTCCAACCTTCACATGAATGATATGACATTATTCGCACATAAACCTTGTTCTGATAATGCATACATAACCATCCATCCCATCGATATCCAAGTTACATGAATAAGTCACCTATAAATATAGATCATCAACCTTATTGACAAGGTCAACTAAATCCTAAACCCATAAACCCATAATTACAAAAATTACATCATACGATACCACCAGACCAATATTATGATTTACATTACATAGCATGGACTTAAATCAAGTATTAAAACAATTATATCCATTGGATATTCCACTAAGACCAAAATCCAACACATTTCACCAACCTGTAGAAAGCCTCAGTGAAATAATAGAAATTTTAACCGGATCCAAATAGGACCATCATAACAACATGCCATCCAATGCAAAGTCACCAAATACTTTGAACACAATCAAGAAATACCTTCAACATGATAGAGACTAATTCCATAAACCGGAACCAAAATCCACTGACCAAGTCACCAAATAATGCATACCAGCAAAGCTAACCAGGATAGTAGAGGCAAGACGGTAAAGCCAGAAACTAGGCGGTACCAATAAATACCAAAAGCGATAACAACCAAAGCACCAAATCATGAACCAACAGAATATAGAAAGCATGTAACCAACCAAAATAAGTATCTAAAACCGAATCCAGAGATCGGATCATACCGGATCAGAATTATAGCTAAAACTAAGAAGATCACCAAGACTAACCAGGATAGTCTCCAATTAGGATATAGTGTTGATATCAATGACAACACTTAACCAAATCCAGCATATTGCCAACAATTTCCCCCTTTGGCATTGATGGAAACACTGAATGTGAAAAACATCCAAGTGCCAAGGAATGCCAACAATCTCCCTCAAAGATATGACAGATTATCACATGAACACCACCTCTCCCCCTTTGACATCAATGACAAAGGACGAATACCAAACCAAGAATACTAAACCAAATAGCTGACTACTCCCCTTGAGTAGTAGCACCATCTCATCAATTCGGATCAAATAAAATATCTGATAAGCTTACTGGATTGATGCATTCTTGCATCTCTAAGTCTCTTCTGGAGGGCTAGTAACCCCCAACTAATCTCTGAGATATTCAAGAGTGTCTTTAAGTAATGGTTTAGTTAGAATATCTGCAATCTACTCCTTAGTAGTCACATAAACCAATTTGACTTCCTTTTCTTCAACCTTTTCCTTCAAGAAATTATACCTTATAGAAATGTGTTTTGATTTGGAATGAAATACCAGATTCTTTGACATATCAATAGCAGCAGTATTATCACAGCGAATAACAATAGGCTCATCAAAACCTACCCTTATATCTTTTAACATTTCTTTCACCCATAAAATTCGAGTATAGTTGGTAGCAGCTGCAACATATTCTGTTTCAGCTGTAGACAATGAAGCACATGATTATTTCTTACTAAGCCATGAAACCAACTTCTTCCCAAGAAAGAATGCACCTCCAGTAGTGCTCTTCCGGTCATCCACATCTCCTGCCCAATCAGACTCTGTATATGCACATAATGTGAAGTCATCATTCTTTGGATACCATAACCCAAAGTCTGTTGTACTTGCCAAATATCTGACTATCCTCTTGACAACAATATCATGAGTTTCTCTAGGATCTGCCAGTGCCTGAAATCTAGAAGCAATACAAACAACATTCATTATATCAGGTCTAGTTTGAGTTAGGTGTCATATGTAAAATTCATCATGTGCTTCACTAGAAATAGAAGGGAAATCATGAATCCCTATATAATAATGAAATAACACAATCAAACAATAAGAGTATTAAATCTATCAATAAAAAATCCCTATCCCATGATTGCATATTGCTTCCATTATTTTTCTCTTCTTTGTGGTATGACGTCTCTTAGATATCGCACTGGCAACCTGCAATTGATGCAAAGATTCAAAGTTCATGATTGTTGAAAATGGAGATTGAATACTTAATTTGTAAATTATTGGAGAGGATTAAATGAGAGGCAGAACAAATTGATCAAGAGGTGGAACTTAGGTGAGCTTATAATGCCCCGCCAGGAAACCCCGAAGGGATAAAGCTAAAACACACGAATGGAGTGCAAATAATTTTTTTTCAAAATAAGACACAACATAATGATACAATGAGTTATCAAAAGCTCAGATAACACAATGGAAGACTAAAAAATATCTAAGGAGTTTCCCAATGTGATTACTTAATTTAACATCTAACTCAACTCACGACATTTGATCTATTTAAGCAGGTTAACTTAATTACATGTTATTACTTAAAACATGGATATAATTTGTTCAGTAAATTAAATTTGTAGATAATAAGAAGCGTTCATCCGTTAGAGTTAAAATTAGATATCATGATGAGTTTATCCATTAAGGTTAAAATATAGATGGCATAATGAGGTTCATCCATTAGAGTTAAAGCTATGGTTAACATGATTAAGTTCATCCAATAAATTTTAACTATTCATTACGTTCAATCTTATATCAAACACATGCCATGCATGTAATTTCACATCGTACTTTAGCTTCGTAATAAACTAATGAATACTTCCCATGCCTACTTAATTGCGCTATCAATAACTGAATATATTCCATTAATCAAATCTACATTCTCTTATGATCCTAATTGTTGCATTAAATAAAATGACTACATACATGCATTTATGATTATCTTCATCTAATCCCCACTATACATTTTAGCATAAAGCATCCATACATGCTGAAATAAAAGAAAACATCAAAATGTAAAAACACCACATAACACCAAAATGATCTTAGAGTTCACCCTTAGTGGGCTACATCTCTGGGTCTAGTCAACTGCAAGACCCCTCTGATAATTACATAATAGGGAAGAATACATAAGGTTACATCATTTACAATCCCGTCATCAATGCAAACATAACCAATAATACATATGACCACATCGGTCCAATAAATACATGAACGATCCTTGTATAGGAAAGGATCCCCCTGAACATAATATGAAGCAATTAAAAAAGATCAACTGGAGTATCCGCAGAACTAACTCTTCGCAATCCAAGGTCTAACATGAGATCAGGTTCTCACGAGGGCATAAGCAATAGGATGAATCCACAATAGTGCTCCTATCAAGACAACACAACAACACACTAGCAAATATAAGGGACAAGTGTCATCACATAACCTGGTATGGTTACCATGGCAGGTCTTCATAGGTTCTGGTCCCATCCACTGGTTTACCTTGAGAACCTATTCCGAACCTCCGGCCCATCCAAGCCTCTTGTGGACCCAACACAACCTTTCGTGAAGACAAGGTTGATGTTTTTCCATTTCAGGCCTTCTCATTGCATGCTGAGTTTGTGCTAGCACTCATCCCATGCGTGAGGCACAATTATCTTACTTAGTGATTCATTAGCTAACGAGCTCTAATATGCTAATAAGTTATCACGTATTTAGACTCACTTTCGATGGGTTACCCAGCAACCACTTTGGGCATGGCCCCCAATCGAAAGCCACTTTCCCATATGACACTAGACTATACTCAAATGAACTCCTAAACCAAGGAATACACAAGGTCAAGCAAACGGAGTTCAACACGATAGGAATACCCACTTGGTCGAACAAGACTTCATACGAGGTGCACTGACTGACAGTACTCTAACTAGAAACCTGATCAACTATGGTCAACCACAAACCAACATTCAACACCCGCATAAAGGACATGACCAGATACAAACCATCACAAGAAACAGTAAATACTCAAATCAAGGACATAAGAAGGTACCCAAATCAACGAACGATAATAACCAACAATCACAATCAAGGACTTGCCATTTCATAAGCAAATGCGAATACATAAATTTAAACATGCATAGGCAATAAATCGGAAGAGACAATCTTTCTCCTTGTTGTTTAAACATTAAAATCGATCCAGTTTTCTAATGGATCTAAGTTTGATTGTAGTTTGTCTACCTTGTCTAGGTACATGACGCTCATGGTTTTCTAACACACTAAAGTTCGATTGCATCATATAATAATTCAAATATTTCATTGCAATTTTTCAAACCAAAATCACATGATAATAACTATAATGTATGCAGTATACACAATGATATAAAATCAATTATTCGTTAATTGCATAAAAATATGGTATTTATTCTCAAAAATAAAACATCATTTTCATCCTTGGTCAAACGCCATAATCAAATCTTATCTCTTGCAACACAAATACATACTTTCCAAAAATGGAAAAGTTCATTAAAAAGGAAATAAATATTGACGATCATTTACCAATTAAAATGATACTTACTCCATATATATATAAAAATATAAATTGAATATTAATTATTACCAATTAAAATGATACTTACTCCATATATATATAAAAATATAAATTGAATATTAATTAATATACACATATTAATCCATCGTTAATACAATATATACTAATTAATGGTTGTGCCCTAGCCGTGGAGGCTGCAACTACCATGGTGGACGCAGACCTGCGACCTCCACATTGTGGAAGCAGGGGTCGCTGCGGCCACCATGGTGGACGCAGACCCTCTACCTCCACACTATGGATGCAGGGGCTTTGTGGCCACGAGCGTGGACGTAGGGGTCTTTGCGGCCACTAGTGTGGACGCAGACCCTCTGCCTCCACACTATGGGTACAGGGGTTTCTGTGGCCACTGGTGTGGATGCAGACCTCCCAGGCTATGATCCTGCAAAGAGGAGGGGTGTGAGTTGAGCCTCAACTCCTCCGCCCTCCAACCTTAATCTACAATAAATAATAAAATAAAATTCATTTTTAAATATTGTTTTATTTTATTTTCATACAAATTTTTACAAAGAAAATGAAAACCCCAGATTTCTTGAATACACAGTCCCAAATTTATTTTCATACAAATTTTTACAAAGAAAATGAAAACCCCAGATTTCTTGAATACTAAATTTTTTTTTCCAGAATGATCATGATTTTGTAAATAGCAGAAATTTGTTGAATAACCATTCAATAAACAGTATTTTTCAAGCAATATGCATAGTTTTAAATCTCAAATCCAAATTAAATCTAGAATCAATTTGAAAGATTTTTCAACAGCAAGCACAGTTCTTTCAATGCCAAATTGTAAGTTTCTTTGGAAATAAAGGAGACAATTAAAAATCCCACCTCCATATGCAATCCTGGAAGAGTTTTATTGAAGAGACCAACCTCCAAGTTCCAGAACTTCCTTCTTCCACAAAATGCCCCAACAATTTTCTCCAGAAATATTTTCCAAAAATTATTCCCCCAAAATATCTTCCAAACCTAGGTTAAATGGGAAAAGTTTTGACCAAAAATCCAATTTTTGTATTTAAAATACTTTTATTTAAAATACCATCCCAAAATTCTTATTTTTGAATTTAAACATACTTTTACACAAAATTAAAAATTAATTTCTAATTAGAAAAATCAAAATGCTTTCTCTTCCTCATTTAATTTCTAATTTTCTCAATAGTAACAAAACGAACATTTATATTTCAAAATATTAATGAGGGTAAAATTATTTTTAATTAAAATAAAATCCCCAAATTCAATCTTTCCAACTTTATCAAATATATATATATATATTAAACTTGCTTTTCTATTAAAATTGATTTTCTTTAATAATTGAAATCAACTTCTTCTTTTTTTAAAAGGGCAAAGAGATTAAATTAATTCTATTTCAATTAAATTTAAATCTTTCATTTCCAAAAGCATAAACAAAATAAATTAATCAATTAAAATTAATCATATAATCGAACTTGATACCAACTTGAATTGAGCAATTCTAATTAATGGTTAATTGCATAAAGGGAACCTATTTAATTTAGTCCCTTAATTACTAATGTGTAAACACACATTAATCAAATTAAATATTAAGGATTAATTACTCAATTTAACCACACAAAAACACGCAACCCAAGAAAGTCAAACAGACAGACGACCTGCATACCTAACCAAAGAGAATATCGATGACGACTGATGATGCTCACTTGAGCACAACTAGGGTCAAACGAGGGTCTTACGACCACCTAATCCAAACTCTAAGGACCAAAGAAATACACTCAAACTTGCGAATCCTGGTGGAGACGAACCTCGCACCCATACGGTACTGTACTTGAAGTCTCTTGCAACCAAGAGTCATACATGCATACATATACATACTTAATGAAAGTGTTAGCCCGAGATTAAACACGAAATAGGAGAACTAATAAACTTTCATACAAATTTGTACGAAAACCACATTAACAGGTAAGCACTAAAATCAAAACATCTGACTATAATAGTATAACATGATAAACTAACCAAGGTCAAACCAAGATTAGAATCTGATTTGGGCAGGGGTACTACATTCTCCCCCCTAGATTCTGACTTACTCCTAGAAGTCGTAAGGCTAGATGGAGAACATATCGCACGCATTAGCCCTAAAACTCATTCAACAAATATCAAATTGCACATAGGAATCTTTCCATAAATAAATGAAACATTATTGCTAAATCTGTTACAAATGCCATTATCCATCGGTAAGATACATCTAAGCCCATACTTTTCCTAAAATATTCTAAGAAGTATCTATAATAATAGCAAAGAAACAAGAATTTTCTCCCTTTCATCATACCAAATTAAAGCATAAAAAGAGGTAAACAACAATTACCATACTCATCTACCAATATGACAAGAAAACATGCCATCATGATCAATTTCCTTTACCAATCCATCTTTTTCATAAAACTTTATTGCATAGAACTAGCTTCAAAATTCAAATTCTACAACCAAGTTAACTTTCATGAAATAAGAGCAACATATAGAACACAATTGCTTACACTTGCCAGGAACATAAGAACCTTTCCAATGACCATGTCCCATAAAATAGTGACAAGTTAACACAATTTGCTCCATGATTACACATAATAACCATCCACATAACTAGAATGCACAACTCAAAAGGCCACATGTGAGCATGTCTAATGCTCGATCAAAGATAACATGCACGATCAACATCTCTATGCATGATCTCAAAATAATAATATGATCATAGATATCCAATATCTCCCTCAAGGGCTTGATAGCGGTGCTACCTTCCATACAAAACCTTCGTGAACATCCCTTGTTGAGTAAGGTGGTTAGCCTCCAAGAGATAGTCACCACACATAGGTAGGTAGTGGATCCTAGCTACATCACAGGCTCACATACCCCCATCCTCAAGGTTCCCTACATCTACTTCCTCGTACACACTCAACCAAGGCCATCTCATACATCCTTGGAGAGGAATTTCACATTTTCACACAAGACCAACATACGAAAACAATAAGGATAAACCAGTTTAGCCACCAAAGTATAGATGAATAAAGATAATAAATCATCAATTCCAACAGTAAGGTAAGAAAATAATCCAGAATTTGTAACACCAAAACAAGTATGCAAAAGATTGCAAGATCGTAGCTAAACCTTCAAAGTCAAAATAAATAAAAATATCACAATTGCACATAATATCACTATATGACTAGCATCTAGCCACCAACGAGGAAGGAGGGAACAATCGTATAGTTGTCGCAATAGCTCATCATGTGGTGCGGCCTAGTCACACATCCACACAGCATGGCAGTGTGCACATTGACATCACCCTGCATCACATCGTCACGCGACATGGCTCTACCCTAAACTAGTTGGTAGGCTGCATGTTAATGTATACTAAATCCCGCATCATGTCTCAGCATGACATGGCAATACTCCAAGCAGAAAAAGGCACGCAATGGACGTATTCTGCATGGCAGTGTACCTCATGGAAAAGGGCATGCGCAAGTCACACCTCGCATAGCGATGTACCTCTCAGGATACTCGTCATAAGCTAGAGGTATACATGGCTAAGGTCCACCCACATGTCTACCAACACCTATTAACTGGCAACTCATGTGGACAAAACCTACCTTTCATGAAGACAAGGAAAAGGATCCTGCAAAATACACCATCACTATGCTCAAGAACTGCCATCAATATGCTCAAATAAAGGAGAGGAATAGGCCGGCACATATAAACCTTATAATTTGGTTCATCAAAAGGGAAAGTATTGAGAACACCTTTAATACAGTTTCATTATATAACTATATTTTTCCTCAAAATAAAGAAGCTAAAGTCGCTTCACGTCGACATTACTCGTACGTCGATCCATACTATTCAATGGACGGTGACTTCTAATACTACCTCGTAACATACTTGCGGGTTGGCACTTAGTAGGGTAACAAATAAGCAACATCATATAAATAGTATGGTCTCCCATACTCATTATTAAACATATCCTCCATGGTTGATTACTTCACCATCCCATGGGCACATATAGCAAGCACGAGTTTCTTACAATACACAAAGAAAGAACCAGTACTGGTTTAGTCACATTTACGGGGAGTACTTTTTAGTACACTATCATCTACTTAAGGAAGGTTTTAATTATACTTTCCACATGAATAACTGAACAAACTTTATTCTAGATACAAGTACTGAAATTCTTCTTAACAATTCAAAATTACATAAGGAAATAACATCATTCTAGAAGGCACTGAAAAGCCTTATGAATCACAGCCTCCAGGTCCTTAAAGTTTCTTCCCAGAATATGAATGCGCTGGTGGCTCATTTGGAAAAGAAAAATCAAGAGAAGAACCTGGTTATTAAAGGAAGATGCTCCCACTTCCAGCCCTACCCACTAGATCACTAGGCGCAGAACTAGGCAGACTATTGTCGAGAAGGACACGAAAATAAAAGAGAGTCAAATTCGACAGGAAAACAACGACGTGAGGGAAGCGGCCAAGGCGATGATGCTCTTGGTACAGAATGCTAAGGAAACTATGAAGAGTTTTTAATTTTCTTGTAATGCTGGGCTTGGGGTCAATTTCTTGCTGGCCTCTTGCTATCTTTTTCTCTGTTGCTGGTTTTCTTGCTGGTTTTTTGCAGCTGTCTTGTTTTGTTTCCTTCTTGAATATCTTTTGAATGTAATCGGGTTTCGGGTCCCTTAAAACCTATTTTTTCTTAATCAAAAACATCATTCCTATATATTTATCTAATTCCACTAAGCATTCATAACCACATTACTAACTATGCAAATTTCATTCTGACGCTTAAGACTTCCATCTTTCCATAAGAAGCCAAAATGCAAAAATACAATTTCACATGTTTTATAAACACTCTATTTAAATCAATGCACTCTTTAGTAGCATTTCTAAAAATCTAATAATCTAGGCAAAGAGGAAGGAAAGAGAGTTTGATCGTCAAACCATTTCTTACATAAGAACAAGATTTAACAAGATCACACAACATGCTAAAAATTTCTCACTATAAGCCTATCATTTTAATTGTATGGTTTTCATTTCACTACCGTTTTAGAAGAGTATCAATCAGCCTAACATGTCATTTTCAATTATTATGGCTGCAATGGGATGTTCTAGTTTTCCAAACAACAGAGATCAAATAGGCAATCTTTTCGATAATGCAAGACCTCATGCGAACACTCACTACTCTTAATTAAATACAAAACATATCATAATTTGCAACCTATTATTGAAAATCAAAGTACGATAAGAAGGTAAACGAGGAGCTATCAACTAAATAATACATATTAATGCATGGACATTAAACAAGCTTTTCATTTGCACTTTCTAATCAAGCTAAGTCATTTATATATATCTAAAAGCAAGTTCAATGTAGCATTGTTAAAATAGGTCCTCAATCAAATTAGTTTAATGAAACACATTAATACAATCTCAAAGCTACTATAACATGTTCCCTTTTATACATCTTTTACAAACAAAGTAGTTCCGCATAACAACTATTCACATATTAATGCACATTACTTAAGATAGAATTTAATTATGTTACTCCTACAATACACATGGATAATTCTTAATGAAAACATACAATTTTCCTCCCAATACCCATTATGATCTTTTAAACCCATAGCCCTTTTATATTATCTAGAAGCATAGAAGCATCATAGGTTCACACAAGGGCTCAAGAAGTCACAACCTTTCTCTTGCAATAAGAAAACTCACATAAGAGATAAATACACATATAACAAACATTTTAATTTCTAAAGAGAAAGAGGAGGAAGGGTGATAATCATTCAATTTGCTACAAAATAAGCATTCAACATTTACCATACAAGTCCTTCAAATGGACAACACTAAGCTAGATCATACTCTTAAAACAAGCACATTTCGTACTTTCAGATTCAAGACAAGCACTGGCCAACCCAAATGGATTAATCTAAAGAGTACAACAATCAATGAGGAAGGTTACATACAACTCTCTTTCAGTAAAAAAAGAGTAATCATAAACCAAAATATCAATAAGAAAACAAATCACATATAATCACTCAAAAGCACCAACATCAAGTAGGTGAAAACAAGGTGTGATCATACACGTTAGACACAATAAAGGTTTTATCAAAAGAATATGCAAAAGAGAAGAATACGAGTCCTTAAGATCTTTAAGATCCTATATCTCAATCACACACATACAAAAGGAGGACAAGCATACAACATAAGGTCTATACACCACACACCAACTAAGGGCACAAGCGACACCAGAGATCCCAGTGTTTGCAACTTGGCTCTGATACCAAATGTAATGCCCGCCAGGAAACCCCAAAGGGATAAAGCTAAAACACATGAATGGAGTGCAAATATATATTTTTTTAAATAAGACACGACATAATGATACAATGAGTTATCAAAAGCTCAGAAAACACAGCGGAAGACTAAACAATACCTAAGGAGTTTCCCAACGTGATTACTTAATTTAACATCTAACTCAACTCACGACATTTGATCCATTTAAGCAGGTTAACTTAATTATGTGTTATTACTTAAAACATAGATATAATTTGTTCAGTAAATTAAATTTATAGATAATAGGACGTGTTCATCTGTTAGAGTTAAAATTAGATAACAGGATGAGTTTATCCATTAAGGTTAAAATATAGATGGCATAATGAGGTTCGTCCAATAGAGTTAAAGCTATGGTTAACATGATTAAGTTCATCCAATAAATTTTAACCATTCATTATGTTCAATCTTACATCAAACATATGCCATGCATCTAATTTTATATCATACTTTATCTTCATAATAAACTAATGAATACTTCCCATGCCTACTTAATTGCACTATCAATAACTGAATATATTCCATTGATCAAATCTACATTCTCGTATGATCCTAATTACTATATTAAATAAAATGACTATATACATGCATTTATGATTATCTTCATCTAATCCCCACTATACATTTTAACATAAAGCATCCATACATGTCGAAATAAAAGAAAACATCAAAATGTAAAAACACCACATAACACCGAAATGATCTCCGAGTTCACCCTTAGTGGGCTTCATCTCTGGGTCTGGTCAACTGCAAGACCCCTCTGATAATTACATAATAGGGAAGAATACATAAGGTTACATCATTTACAATCCCTTTATCAATGCAAACATAACCAATAATACATATGACCACATCGGTCCAATAAATACATGAACGATCCTTGTATAGGAAAGGATCCCCCTGAACATAATATGAAGCAATTAAAAAAGATCAATTGGAGTATCCACAGAACTAACTCTTCACAATCCAAGGTCTAACATGATATCAGGTTCTCACGAGGGCATAAGCAACAGGACGAATCCTCAATAGTGCTCCTATCAAGACAACACAACAACACACTAGCAAATATAAGGGACAAGTGTCATCACATAACCTGGTATGGTTACCATGGCAGGTCTTCATAGGTTCTGGTCCCATCCACTGGTTTACCTTGAGAACCTATTCCGAACCTCCGGCCCATCCAAGCCTCTTGTGGACCCAACACAACCTTTCGTGAAGACAAGGTTGATGGTTTTCCATTTCAGGCCTTCTCATTGCATGCTGAGTTTGTGCTAGCACTCATCCCATGCGTGAGGCACAATTATCTTACCTAGTGGTTCATTAGCTAACGAGCTCTAATATGCTATTAGGTTATCACGTATTTAGACTCACTTTCGATGGGTTACCCAGCAACCACTTTGGGCGTGACCCCCAATCGAAAGCCACTTTCCCATATGACACTAGACTGTACTCAAACGAACTCCTAAACCAAGGAATATACAAGGTCAAGCAAACAAAGTTCAACACGATAGGAATACCCACTTGGTCAAACAAGACTTCATACGAGGTGCACTGAATGACGATACTCTAACTAGAGACCTGATCAACTATGGTCAACCACAAACCAACATTCAACACCCGCATAAAGGACATGACCGGATACAAACCATCACAAGAAACATTAAATACTCGAGATCAAGGACATAAGAAGGTACCCAAATCAACAAACAACAATAACCAACAATCACAATCAAGGACTTGTCATTTCATAAGCAAATGTGAATACAAAAATTTAAACATGCATAGGCAATAAATTGGAAGAGACAATCTTTCTCCATGTTGTTTAAACATTAAAATCGATCTAGCTTTCTAATGGATCTAAGTTTGATTGCAGTTTGTCTAGCTTGTCTAGGTACATGACGCTCGTGGTTTTCTAACACACTAAAGTTCAATTGCATCATATAATAATTCAAATATTTCATTGCGAGTTTTCAAACCAAAATCACATGATAATAATTATAATGTATGCAGTATACACAATCATATAAAATCAATTATTCGTTAATTGCATAAAAATATGGTATTTATTCTCAAAAATAAAACTTCATTTTCATCCTTGGTCGAACGCTATAATCCAATCTTATCTCTTGCAACACAAATACATACTTTCCAAAAATGGAAAAGTTCATTTAAAAAGAAATAAATATCAACGATCATTTACCAATTAAAATGATACTTACTCCATATATATAAAAAAATACAAATTGAATATTATTTAATATACACATATTAATCCATCGTTAATACAATATATACTAATTAATAATCAATAATGTTACAAATTAGATATTAATATATATATATATATATTAATTCGAAATTAATAAAATATATATTAAATAATAATTAATAATTTAAAAAAAAAAAATTATTTAAAAACCTTTTAACAAAAATAATATTAAAATATTTTAACGTAAACCAAAATTTAACTTGATAAGCATATATATATATATATATTAATAATAAAAAAAATATAAAAAAAAACAATAAACATCTGAGGGCCGAGAGTGGAAATGGTCGTGCCCTAGCCACGGAGGCTGCGAACACCATGGTGGACGTCGATCTGTGGCCTCCACATTGAGGAAGTAGGGGTCTCTGCGGCCACCATGGTGGACGGAGACCCTCTGCCTCCACACTGTGGACGTAGGGGTCTCTACAGCCACCAGCGTGGACGCAGATCCTCTACCTCCACATTGTGGACGCAGGGGTCTCTGCGGCCACCAGCATGGACGCAGACCCTCTGCCTCCACATTGTGGACGCAGGGGTTTCTACGGCCATCGATGTGGACACAAACCTCCCAGGTTGCAATCCTGTGGAGAGGAGGGGCGCGAGTTGAGCCTCGGCTCCTCTGCCCTCCAACCTTAATTCACAATAAATAATAAAATAAAATTCATTTTTAAATTTTGTTTTTTTTTTGTTTTTTTTTTCATACAAATTTTTACAAAGAAAATGAAAACCCCAGATTTCTTGAATACATAGTCCCAAATTTATTTTCATACAAATTTTTACAAAGAAAATGAAATTTTCCAGAATGATCATGATTTTCTAAATAGCAGAAATTTTTTGAATAACCCTTCAATAAACAAAATTTTTCAAGCAATATGCATAGTTTTAAATCTCAAATCTAAATTAAATCTAGAATGAATTTGAAAGATTTTTCAACAACAAGCACAGTTCTTTCAAAGCCAAATAGTAAGTTTCTTTGGAAATAAATGAGACAATTAAAAATCCTACCTCCATATGCAATCCTGGAATAGTTTTATTGAAGAGCCCAACCTCCAAGTTCCAGAACTTCCTTCTTCCACAAAATGGCCCAACAATTTTCTCCAGAAACATTTTCCAGAAATCTCTCCGGGAAATCCTTTTTCCAAAAATTATTCCCCCAAAATATCTTCCAAACCTAGGTTAAATGGGAAAAGTTTTGACCAAAAGTCCCATTTTTGTATTTAAAATACCATCCCAAAATTCTTATTTATGAATTTAAACATACTTTTACACAAAATTAAAAATTAATTTCTAATTAGAAAAATCAAAATGCTTTCTCTTCCTCGTTTAATTTCTAATTTTCTCAATAGTAACAAAACTAACATTTATATTTCAAAATATTAATGAGGGTAAAAATATTTTTAATTAAAATAAAATCCCCAAATTCAATCTTTCCAACTTTATCAAATATATATATATTAAACTTGCTTTTCTATTTAAAATTGATTTTCTTTAATAATTAAAATCAACTTAAGGGCAAAGAGATTAAATTAATTCTATTTCAATTAAATTTAAATCTTTCCTTTCCAAAAGCATAAATAGAATAAATTAATCAATTATAATTAATCATTTAATCTAACTTGCTACCAACTTGAATTGAGCAATTCTAATTAATGATTAATTGCATTAAGGGAACCTATTTAATTTAGTCCCTTAATTACTAATGCGTAAACACACATTAAATCAAATTAAATATTAAGGATTAATTACTCAATTTAACCACACACAAACACACAACCCAAGAAGGTCAAATAGACAGAAGACCTGCATACCCAACCAAAGGGAATACCGACAACGACTGACGACGCTCACTCGAGCACGACTAGGGTCAAATGAGGGTCTTACGACCACCTAATCCAAACTCTAAGGACCAAAGAAATACACTCAAACTTGCAAATCCTAGTGGAGACGAACATCACACCCATGCGGTATTGTACCTGAAATCTCTTGCAACCAAGAGTCCTACATGCATACATATATATACTTAATGAAAGTGTTAGCCCGAGATTAAACATGAAATATGAGAACTAATAAACTTGCATATGAATTGGTGCGAAAACCACATTAACAGGTAAGCACTAAAATCAAAACATCTGACTATAACATTATAACATGATAAACTAACCAAGGTCAAACCGAGATTAGAATCTGATTAGGGCAGGGGTACTACAGAGCTCACATGTTGATTGACAATTGAATTGTTGATTTGGAGGTGGAATAAAATTGATTGAATAGATTAATGAGTTAACTAATTGAGAAAAAAACTGATTGAAAGATGAAAAAAGAATGATTGGAGGATAATTAATTGATGACACAGAAAGCTTTATTTAGAAAAAGCTAACTGGAAGATAGAAAAAGGACGATTGGAGAAAATTAAAGAAATGATGTAATTAATCAATTAATTGAAAAGATGAATTAAAATAGATGGAATACTTAACTGATTGAAAGTTGATCGAATGCTTTTTGGAAAAAAGCAAAGTGGAAGATAGAAATAGAGATTGAAAAGTTAATGATTTAATTAATTAATTGATTGAATTAATTAATTTAGCATGTACTTGCACTTTAACTTTGATTTTCAATTTAATCTTTGCATGAGATTTAATTCAAATATTGAATTTATTTTAAATCAACTTGTTATTTGAATATATTTAGAGCTTGACTTTGATTTCCAATTTGATTTTTGAAATCATGCACATGTATTTGAAATTAGGAGAAATTAGAAGAATTAGAAATCAAAATTTGGAATTTGAATTAGAAGAATTAATATAATTAATGAAATTAGAATTTGGGGATTTGGAATTTGAAAAATTAATTATTTAATTAAATAATTTAAAGAAAGTATTTAATTATTTATAAATTGAATTTAATTAAATAATAAAGATTATTTAAATTAAAAGATTAAAATCATAATTAATTAAATAGATAATATTTAATTAACATTTAGAAAAAGGGTTTAATAGAGATAGAAATTGAAAATGAATTTATTTAAATAATAAAGATTATTTAAATTTAAGGAGTAATAATCATAATTAATTAAATAATAAATATTTAGTTAATATTAAAAAATGGTTTGAATGATTAAATGATGATAGAAATAGAATAATTAATAAGATGATGAGGAAATATGAATTTAGAAGAATAAGATTGATTAACTTAATTAAAGAATTATTTAATCAATTAGAGGAATAATTAGTACATGATCAATGAGATATTTTTAGGTGTCTACATTTGCCCCTCTTTGAGTAAAAAGTTGAAATGACATTGTTTCAAAGAAAACGCAAAATTTCCTGCTCCAGTATGCCCTGGTGACGATGTATAGTGTAAATATGCCCCCTTCGAAAAAGTGGTCAAAAATTTCAGAAATTGAGACCATATTATCGATATCATTATAGTGAGCAATCATGTGAAGTTTCGTGTGATTTCAAGATCGTTTGAGTAGCCTAAAAGTTCGTTGAAGTTACGGGGACTATGAGCGTCAGAGTGGACAAAACCATAATTTTGAGCTATAAATAGTGATTTTGGCCTTTCATTTGCTCATTTGCATTGTTTTGAATTCTTAGAGATCCTTGCAAGTCTATTGCTTTCCTACAAGTATTTGATCATCATGGTTGGCTATAGGGCACGAGTGTGCTTGTTTGAGCGAGTACATTCGTATCAGAGACCTCCAGGGACTGGCGGCATGGTATGCTTCCAAAAATTTTGCTTAATTTTCTGTCTATTTTTGTAATTTTTTCAAAAAAAAATTTAGAGGTCTAGGTTTTAGTCATCATGCATACGCCTGTCGATTTTCACGCATTAGCCATAAGTGTTACGCATATGCCTTAAGTGTACCACAAGAGTGTAAGTGTCACACATTCCTCTATCTGTTTACAAATTAGTGTTAACTTTTATGCATTCATTGTAATGGTTATGCATAAGCTTTAATTGTACTGCAATAGTGTTAAATGCTACACATAAGTGTTAAACATTATGCATTCGTTGTAAATTGATTTTTTTTGTCATGCGTTTGATCAAATTTTTATCACGGCATCTGATATCTGACATTTTCAATGTGTTCTCTATGTAGGAGAATATTGGAGTGTGATACTGCCGACAGAGTAGGCCCAGTGGACTTGATCTTCAATCCGAGTTACTTGATGAGGAGGTTGCACATATCCAACATCTGGGATTATATCATGTTTTACATTTGCCAGAGATTACATCCAATGGGGCCTTGATTATGGCATTAGTGGAGCAGTGGCATTTTGAGACATGTTCCTTCCATCTTCCTACTAGTGAGGAGTCCATTACTTTAGAGGATGTTTTGCGTATACTGCATATTCCCATCCATGGTGCAAGAGTTGTATATGATCACGATGATGGCGTCACTAGATTGTGTGCCCTTTTTGAGTGTGAGGATTATGATTTATAGATTAGTGGTCATTATGATATCCCTTGGGCTCGCTTGGACTATGATGATCTTACTATAGTATTGTGCAGTATCGTAGGTGGTTTGTTGATTCCTGACATACGAGGTCATGGATTTCCATTTGGGTGGGGAAGAGTACTCCATGATATGATTGTTCATCGTCGAGTATATGCTTGGGGTCCTTGTCTATTAGCCATGATTTATTATCAGATGCATAACATTGTATACTTGGGATACCGATCGATCAGCTATGGTGTGACATTTCTCCAGACTTGGGCTTGGGAGCACATTTATATCTCGAGGCCAATTATTCATGTTGACTTGCAACCTGAGGAGCCATATGTGTACATATATACACCTGGTATTCAACACAAGGGTTCGGGTAACACCTTGTATTAGCGACATCAGCTTGATATCTTGCAACATTTTATTTGGAGACCATATTTATATTGCCCCGGTTGGGCAGATGATGCACAACACTTGCCTTTCTGCAGACAACATATATATCTTATTGGAAGGACCGTTGAGACACAGAGGATTATTGAGATGTCTCTTCCAAGATGGGTACTTAAATAGTTTGGGGATGTACAGGTGACACCTGTTGTTACAACATACTTTTCTCATGTTTCTCATGAGGTTTCTGATTGGGGTGTGTGCATACAGCCACATGTGGTGACTGCCGAGTTTGATGCTCTTTAGGCATTATCGTGGGGTTGGAGTGCAAGTACAATAGATCCAGGGACTACTCCTGAGTATGATGCATGGTGGGCTAGACATAGGCCTACTCCACTGACTGATCCGACTGTTTCGATCATAGCATCGCATATACAACATCTGAGACAGTGGATGAGGATTGACATGGGGGAGAGGAGGGGAGGGCGGAGGGGGGGAGGAGGGAAGTGGAGGAGGTGAGGGGGAAGAGGAGGATGTAGACATTGGTGGAGACACCAATTCTATGAGCAGTGGATATGACGATGATTCCTCAGAGTCATCGAGCAGTGAGGATGAGAATGATGATGATATGCCTTAGTTGGAGGACGTTCCTGCTGCAGAGGGTGAAGGAGGAGGATAGGATGGTGATGGAGATGATGATTACCCGCATATTCTCAGAGCACAGATTCAGAGTCTAGAGGACGAGGTTGCCAGACTTAGGCATCGACGAGATGCTAAGCGGGAGGCATTCCGCAGAGACTATGGTGCATTAGAGACCGAGAGGGATCATCTCTAGAGGGAGAGAGATGACACAATTAGACGGTCGCAGATGGTTCAGGCTACTTATGATCAACATTTTTCTCCAGGTACCCATGCACGCAGACAGTTTGGCAGACTCTATTATGGTATATAGGTGGATTTCTATTATCGACAACTCTACCATGAGGTTGTATCTGAGGGACAGAGAGCTCTGAGCTTTAGTGAGGTTAGAGGTCATTATGGTTCTAGTAGGACATCTACACGGAGGACCAGCAATGGTGGTGTCATGGGTCCACCTCAGCATCATGGGGCAGGATCTAGCAGGTAGGATCCACCTAGAGGTAGAGGCAGTGTGGGTTGATACATTGAGATCATGTTATCTGAACCTTTGGGCATGTTTTTTATGATTATTGTATTCTGACACATTACCATTTTTGAGTTATATATATGATATGCAGTTTTTTGGTAGTGATCTATTATGCTTTGTTTTCCATGTATGTTGTATGATGCTATGTGTTATGTGATGCTTGTCTATATGATTTATAAATGATTGTTTATGAATGCAATGGTTTCTACATGATTTATCATGTGATGATTAATGAATGGTTTAATGATTTCTATATGAGACTCAAATGAATGCCATGAACACTTATACAAATGCAATTTACACTATAGGGATGCAACTTAAAACTATATGGATGCAACTTTTGTTTTTGTATGATAATGCAAAAATATTCTTTTAACTCAGATGTGCCTTGAAGAAATGTTAGTAAGATGAAAGAAAGAAGAGATTGATGAAAGAATAATGTTAGATGATAGAAAATGATTTAGAAAGAGATGAGAAATCAACAAACTATCAATAAACAGATGAGATGAAAATGAGAATGATTGATTCACGAATTTTGTGTCATTATTTATTACGCAATATATATTCATCACTGAGCCTTATTATTGAACAATGGAGCTTAACACGTCAGGGTATAAGGAACCAAGATGTAAAGATATCTCATTGAAGAAACAAACACGTAGCAGACAAGGAGTGAAACCCTCCATTCTGGGAAATACACTAGGGGTCGAGGTATGTGTGGCATTCACAAGTTGAATGCTCCTATCACAGACACCCACTAGAGCAATTTCCCTAGAACTTTATTGATTCACACTTCAAACAACAAACAAAGAAAAAGATAATGCCTATCATGGCTCCTCTAGTCACTTGTGGACATCCTTGAGTAGCATAGGAACACGATCTGTTGCCAAATGATAAAAGATAAAGATTGACCTGGACAAAATTCAGCAGCTATACTGATCGTGTGCCTTCTTTCTCAATTGCTTGATGTGATAGTTATAATGTCTAATCTTAGAAAGTTGCAGACCCCGTTTAAGACTGACCTGTCTGATTTCGAGTGTATCCTCTTCTGTTTAAGACAAGATAATGATCACTTGATATGGATATGATATGATTGACAAGACAATTTGATCAGTTGATTGTAGATGTTTGACTGGATAGTTGTATCCTTTGTTAACTTCATGTGAAGTGTTTGTTGGATATCTACTAGGGTATTTGTTTCTTGCAAGATATTTTATTGCAAGTTTTTTGATTGATTTTTTTATTGTTTTTGGGTTGATTTTGTGGATCGATATTTGAATGTTTTTGGTTGATTTTTTTCAGGACATTATATGGATGTTTTTGGATTTTTTCAGGACTTTATCTAAATGTTTTTGGATATATCATGTTTTCTCAATGTTTCTGGATTGATTTCAGGACTCTTTTTTATTTTTTTATTTTTTTAGGATTTTCTCAAGACTTTATATGAATGTTTTTGATTGATTTTTTCAGGACTTTATATGTATTTTTTAGGATTTTTTCAGTTATGCCCCCAGTTTGTAGACCTATATGACATGATGATCTGTAGAATGCATGTGGAGACAATTAATTTTTGACATGACCTATGTTAATGCAATATGCACTTCCTATTCGAACAAGGATGACTGTGTTTGTTTAGCATTTTGTAATACACCAATTGAATTGGAGGTACAAAATATTTCATAGATAAGCAATCAATTGATCCTTAAGGTCCCTTGGGACATCCAAATTAACACACTTAGTGACTACGATTTACAAATGGAGACGTAGGAAACTTCCCCATTGGTTCTTGAAACTTTGATCTTCTTTTGCCCATGTGTGTGTAAATGTGTGTTGCTCCTGTAGGGGTGTGTACTCCTGTTCTATAAGCCCAAAGAGCGAGATTTAATTGGAGATGCCAGTTTTGTCCTGCATCAATAACAACTTTCTTGAGGATCTTTAATATTTTCTTGTTTGTTGCCTCTGCTTGTCCATTTCTTTGCAGATAATATGGTGTTGCAAATCTCTATTGTATTTAAAATTTTTCACACAATTCTCTCATTTCTTGATTTTTGAATGGACGTCCATTGTTTGTCACTATGCACATTGAAATCTCATACCAGTAGATAAGGTAATTAAGAATGAATTTTGCTATTTTCTTACCAGTGGTGTATGTAAGGGGGATTGCCTCTACCCATTTAGTAAAATACTCAATAGTCGTTAAGATGAATTTGTGCCCATTGGAAGAAGTAGGATTAACTTTACCAACTAGATCCAACCCCATTGTGAAAATGGCCATGGTGATGTAATAGGTTGAAGATCATGTGTAGGTGCATGAATTAGGTCTCCATTCATTTGACATTCTCTACATTTTTATACATATTTATTGGGATTATTTTCCATAGTTGGCCAATAGTATCCAGTTCTTAACAATTTCTTTGATAGTGGTGGGCCACTTTGATGCGCCCCACAAATTCCATCATGTACCTCATTTAGGGAAATTTGTTCTTCTTCTTCATCAAGACATCGGAGAAGGGTTCCATCAAAGCCCTTTCTATACAATGTCTCAGCAATAATAGTGTGTCTGGATGCCTGATGAATAAGAGTTTTCTTTTGATTTCTAGACAAATTAGGAGACATATACTAAGTATGTAAGTATGTGTATATCTCATTATACCACGGGGATTCAGGACCCACAATTACACATACATATTCTGATGAGGGAATCTCATATGCCAGTATCATCAATTGTTCTACAATAAACTCAAATTGAGTTTCATTATTAGGCATATTTAGTAGAGACCCTACTGTAGCCATGGCATCGGCTACCTTGTTCTGTATCCTTGGAATCTGTTCAAAAGTGATGTTACTAAAATGTTCTTTGTAATCTTCTACCATTTGTGTATAAGGCATCAATTTATCATATTTTGTGTTATAGTCATCATTGACTTGATTTATAATCATTTGTGTCACCATAGACTTGTAATTATTTTATCCTCCATTGTACAATAGTACGAAGTCCTATGATGAGAGCTTCATATTCAACAATATTGTTCATACATGGAAAAATTATCCTGAATGACTTAAGGATGGAATCACCTTGAGGGGTGATGAAAGTAATCCCAACTCCAGCTCCATGATTTGTATAGGATCCGTCAAAGTATAATTTCCACATGGTGGGTGTTGTCAATGTAAACATAGATTCATCAAGATATTCTATTAGCAGCAGGTGATTGTCTTGCAAGGGAGCCTTTGCTAACTGATCTTCTATAATCTTCCCATTGATTTCCTTTTTATCCACATACTCTATATCAAACTCACTTAAAATAATGACCCACTTAGCCAATCTTCCAGTCAATGTTGCTCTTCTTAACAAATATTTGAGTGGATCAAAACGTGTGATGAGTTGGACTTTGTGGCTCAACATATAATGTCTAAGTTTCTGAGATGCGAAGATCACTGCTAGACATTCTCATTCTATAGGAGTGTAATTAAGCTCATATCCAATTAGGGTTCTACTTATATTGTAGATTTCTCTTTCCTTTCCTTGATCATCATGTTGTTCCAATAAGGCTCCTAAAGATAAGTTTCTTTTTGATATATATAGTAATAGGGGCTTTTGTTGAGTAGGTGGAACTAATATTGGAGTATTCAGAAGATAATCTTTTAAAGCTTGAAAAGCTTATTGGCATTGTTCTACCCATTTGAAGGTAACTCCTTTTCTGATTAAATACTGAAATGGATGACATTTATCTTCTAGTTGTGCTATCAACCTTCTTATAGACTGTAGTCTTCCTTGTAACCCTCTTAACTTCTTAAGTGTTGATGGAGGTTGCATATCCATGATTTCTTTGACCTTTGCGGGATCTACTTCAATCAAATATCTTTGCAAGGACTTCAAGGTGACCTTCTCTTGTCTTTGATTTAGCCAGTAGATCGTCCACATAGTCTTCCATGATATTGTGGATCATGTCATGAAATGGTGTTGTCATAGGCATTTGATATGTTGCTCCTGCATTCTTAAGACCAAATGGCATGACATTCCAGCAATATGTTCCCCATGGATAGGTAAATATCATCTTATGTTGATCTTCTGGTGCAATCCTAATCTAGTTATATGTTGAGAAACCATCCATTAATGAAAGTATTTCATTCCCAGCATTTAGGTCAACTATCAGGTCTATGTTAGGTAATGGGAAATCATCCTTGGGACATGCTTTGTTTAGATCTTGGAAGTCGGTATAGATTCTTATGCCCCTAGTGGGCTTAGTCATAGGCACCAGATTGGATATCCATTCTGCATAGTCAATAGGTCGAATGAAGCCCACATCCAGAAGCTTTTGGAGTTCTATTTTGACCAATAATGCAATCTGTTGATGCATCTTTCTTAGCTTTTTTTTGTATGGTTTAATTCTTGGTAGTAATGGTAAATGATGTAGCACCAATTCTGGATCTAGGATTGGCATATCTGCATAGGACCAAGCAAAATCGATCGGACGTTGTTTGAAAAACTATATGAATTTGTCCTTTTCTTCCTGGTTTAATGATTTTGCTAAGTGGATATTATATACAACTTCTCCTTTGACTATATTTACTTATTCAGTTTCTTCCATGAGTAATGTTGAATTCTCTTTTTCAATAGGGAGGTTGTCTAACTCGTTCTTACCATTGCGATCACTTTGACCCATATATTCTATCATAGAGGCACTTGCCTCTCCAAAGTATGTTGTTCTATCCAGGTCTGCAACAAATCCTGCCTTGTGAACACCTTGTGGAAACACTTCTCTGACACCAAGGAATTCTGCAATAGCTTCATCATTCTCAAACCAATCTAGAGTTGATTTTCCTTCTCATCCCCAATCAATCAAATGTGAGTGTATAAGGGGTAATTCATTACTCCCTTCTATTGTAACAGATTCGTATAACATGCATAGTTGGTTATTTGAGTGACCTGATATATTTTCATCATCGATAGGCGATTTGTGGTCCTCTGTCATGTCTATTTCTTGTAGCTAACATCATGATCAGATAGGAATTCATAGTCATGAGAATCTGTCACACTTTGTATGTACGTTTTAGTTTCTGAGGTTGTGTCACTTATCTCCTCTTGTTCTTGCATCTGATTTTGTTGTAGATTCGTGGGCCTCCTTTGTATGGTGGTCACCCTTCTTAAGCCTAGTATAAGTCATTGTAGTCTTTCCTCGTCTGATTCGTTGGGTGGAGCTTAAGTTGTTTCCCTTGGCAAAAGTATTGACAAAAACCAAGGATTAGGCTCATTTACTAGTGTTAAGCCTTTGTATGTTACCATATTTGCTTGTGCAGATGTTTCAGATACTGGATTGCTGGGTGACTCAGTGCTAGGTTCTTGTAGAAATTGTCTCATATCTTCACCATCTGATTCCATACTAGGAGATGTATGTGCTTTCTTGCTTCTCTGAGATGAAGATGGAAATACTCGTGTTGACAACTGACTTTAAGGTATGTACTCTGATGGTAGCCTTGGTTTGTTCAGTATATCTAGTGTACGTCGTCTTGCTTTTGTTATATTTGGTAAATGTTTATATCCTAACCCTTGATTCTTTGGGTTTTCATTCAGTACAATGGGTTCTAATCTTTCTTGCTTTTGTAATCCCAAGCTTGTGGTACCATCATACCCATGTTTTTGTAGAATCTTGAATCCGTTGCCATACTGATCTAAAGGTAACCTGGGTATTGTCATGTCATCTTCTTCTCTGTATATCCAATGATTGACATCTTCATTCAAAGATTCTTATTGTAAATCTCCCCACCTAATGAAAGAGCACGAATCTGAGTATCTTACTATTTCTTTTCTTTGATCTTGTTTCATTATTGTGTTTTGAGGTTTCCCAAAAGACCTAGGAGAAAGAGATAATTATTTTCCATTCGAGGTACTTGAAATAGAGTATTCAGCACAGCCAACATCCCTAACCTGCAAAGAAGATGTTGTAGGCACATTCTTTTGTATTTATGTGATCATTAATGATACCATTTGTGTAGTGAGGGGTGCAACTTGATTAATGGGTACCTGGTTATCTACACTTGCCTTTAAGTGATTACAGTGTTGGAATGGATTTGGATCACCCTTTATGGTGATTTCAATACCATTCTACGGGAATTTAACATATTGGTGAAATGTTGATGTTACAGCTTGCATGGTATGAATCCATGGGCAGCCCAATAACATGTTGTACCCTAGTTCTTTGTCCAACACTTGTAAATTAACCTCTGTTGTTATAGGTCCTATTTGCACTGGTAGCATAACTATACCTTTTGAAGGATGCTCTTCATCATTATATGCTTTGATGTTTATTCTTTTTGAAGGATCAATATGAATTTCAAAATATCCCAATGCCTTGACCAACTTTAATGTATAGATGTTGAGACCAACTCCTCCATCTATAAGTAATCTTCTGATTCTTCTCTTATGTATGTAAACTTCTAGATGTAGCGGGTCATTATGGAGAAGTCTATCACTGGGAATATCTTGTTCTGTGAATGCAATATGGGTACGATTACCCAAATTCCCCACCATGGATTGGAAGGCATTTTCATCTATATCTCTGTCAACTACTGAACCTTGAAGTGCTTTGTCTAGGATAGCTTTATGAGTTAGTGATATACGCAATAGTTCAAAGATTGATATCTGGGCCGGGGTTTTCTTGAGTTTCTCAACAACATTATAAGTCTCTACTACTGGTGGTGGGTTGGATGGTACTCCTTGTAAAGTTACTTATGATCTGCGAGTAACTATGGCACAATCTTTGTCTTTGGGATTTATTGTGATTGTAGCCACTATATTATATCTTGTGAGGGAACTGCCTACAACATATGTTTGTGTTATCAAGGTTCATTTCATATCCCTTCCTATATTCATTATGT
This sequence comes from Cryptomeria japonica, assembly GCF_030272615.1. Lineage (NCBI taxonomy): Eukaryota > Viridiplantae > Streptophyta > Pinopsida > Cupressales > Cupressaceae > Cryptomeria > Cryptomeria japonica. Next base: position 196,545,010 of record NC_081406.1, read on the forward strand.
GCTTCTAATATCCATGATATGTGCTATAAGTTCATCTTCAAACCATCCCGAATAAAATGGTTCTTCATGCCCCTAGTCCATGAGACAAAGATTCTTGTCTTCATCATATTTTGGTGCTTCTAACATCATACAAATTTGGTTATCATAGTTGTAAGTCTCTTGACATTCTTCATCATTATCAAGTGCTTCCTATGTATCATCATTTACTACATCCCCTGAGCTAATGGCATGAATAGTATAGTCATATGAGACTTTTGTGTAGTCAATTATGTTGTCTCGTGTTCCTGATGTAGATGCCTTCCCTTTATCATGTTTGACAAATGGATCCTTAAATATGGTATGATTTGTGTTTGCTGAAGTTTTTCTGGTGTCAATTATGATGTCACCTTGATTGATCATGTCTTGGATTAAGTTTTTCAATTTATAGAAACTTGCAGTTTTGTGACCTTTAGTACGATGATATTCACATAAATCATTATCATTCCACCATGTAGGCTTGAAAGGACCTGGTTCATATACTCTCACTTTTGGCAAAGTGATCATATTTGTCTATATTAACTTTTTTAACATTGATTCAATAGGTTCCCCTAGAGGTGTGTAATTCCTTTTTGGAGCATTTACCTTTGGGAATTTCGTGTTCATAGTTTGTGCAATGTTTACATTGGTCGATATAGTTTTATTCTCTGTATGTGGACTAAATGATTGACTTGGGCCTTGTAAAGACAAAATAGGTTGAGTTATGTTCACTGTACGGGCATCTACAACACCATTGTTGGTCATATTTTTGTTTTTTAACCAAAATTTGGATTTATCATTGTTGTTTTTATTGCCATATTTTATGAGACCTTGTTCTTCTAGTCATTTCTCACACTTTAGGGATTTTTTAATGATTTGTTTAAATGTTGTCAAACATTGCATTTGTATTGGGTACTTGATTTTAGGGATTAAGTTTTCTTTGAACATGTCAACTTGCTCTGTTTCAGGAATAATAGTCTTGCACCTTCTATAGAAAACTCTCCATCTTTGTATGAAGGACATGAATGTTTCATTCTCATATTGTTTTACGGTACATAAGTCCATCAAAGTGACTAGGGTTTCAATGTTATGCGAGAAGTTAGCAATGAAATGTTGAGCTAATTCACCACATGACGTGATAGTTGGTGGTAGATGTGAAAACCACTCCAAGGCTGAGCCTCCCAGACTTTTAGGAAACAATCTCATTAGATAAGTGTCTTCAGTTGCAACCTCTATACATGCCATAAAAAACTCTCTGATGTGATCTCTAGGATCACCTTTTCCTCGGTATCTGTCAAATTTTTGTGTTTCAAAATATGGTGGGAAAGGCGGCATTTATAATGTGTGATCAAAAGGATAAGGGCGTAAGTCCTGTATTGTGTAGCTCTTTTTATCGTTACTAGTTTGCATAGTTGCCATCTGTTGTTGCAGATTCTGTACCTGTAGGGATAAAATATATGTTTGAGTCAGGGGTACACCTTGCACATGTATATTTCCCATAAAAAGATTTGTGGTAGTATAACTAGGAGGTTGTTGAAAGGTACTATAATTATAATTTTGTGTGTTATGGGTTCCGCTAGGTACTGTGAAATAAGCGACACGCGAACCCATGTTTGACTGGGTTGTATTCATTGTATTAGTGGAACCTGGGTTTGTATTCTGATGACTGTATGTAGATCCTATGGAATAGGAAACCAGAGGTTGAGTCACACTTGTTGTATGAGAAACTTGTGTTTGAATAGATGTTGCGACACTTGACATTATCGATATTGTGTGAGGGGCTAGGATATCTTGTGTTGGTGCGCTAACGTTTATTGTTGAGGATGGTGCACTTGATTGAGAAGTCGCGTTTGGAATGACATTTGTTTGTATAGATGATGTTGGTGTATTCTGAGGAAAACTTGAGGTCATCGCTTGTGTTTGTGTCATATGTGGTATTTGACAGCTATTTGGACCTAAAGTAGTTCCTAGTCTTAAGATTGTTGTGATATCAAAATCTTCAAGTAATTTGGCCCCATTTTGTAATAACCATGAGAGATATTTGTCCCCATCATTATTTATAAGAGCATCTAGGATCATAAGGACATGTGGGTCTTGTTGAGCTGACTCAATCTCTTCGTGTGTTAAATTTTATTGTAGCTCATGTATTATGGACATTGCTTGACATGTCCATGTTCCAAGTTGGATTAACTGGTAGGTCGTTGTTTGGGTCCATCTTACTTTTTGCCTTTTGTGACCTTGTGATGGGCATTTAAGACTTCTATATGAGGATGGTTTAGAACCTAATGCAAGACGACAATAATGTAAGACTCTAGACCTAAATACAGAATATGCAACACTAGACCACACTCTCTATTAGGGATTTGGATGTGAGACTTGTTGAGTATTTCAAGATTTTTGCAATGCAAGTTTTTCAAGTTCTTCTCTTAGAAGTTCTGCAACAATTTCTCTATCAATTCTATGGGCAATTTTATACTCTCTATTTAGCTTGTCTTTGACTCCTATGTACTGAGGTGCATTTCTCTTTAATCACCAAGCCAAGTTACCTAAATCGTCAATGATTTCTCGTTGACTTCCGTTTGGCACTAGATTGGGTTGCTCGAAGGGGAGAAAACCATCACCTGGGAGACCCATTAAGATGCATGCTATGACTTTCTAGGATGATTATGCAAATGATGACAAACTAAGACAGATGTATATGAGGTCTAATAAAGACCAAATCTAAGGACATATATGAGGACGATAATGAGGACGTAAATGAGGACTTATGCAACATATATGAGGACGATAATAAGGATGTAAATGAGGACTATGCAAAGACTTATGCAAATCCTAAGGACATATATGAGGACGACAATAAGGACGTATATGAGAACTATAATAAGGAAGTAAATGAGGACTATGCAAATTCTAAGGACGTAATGAGGATAATAATAAGGACGTATATGAGGATTATGCGAAGACTTATGCAACTTCTAAGGACATATATGAGGACTATGAAAAGACTTCTTAGGATCACAAGTATGTATTTTTTTTTGAGTTTGTAGGATCGTCTAATGTTTCAAGATAAACTTTGTTTCTCGTAATTCTGCATGTAGGACAAGTTTGTTGTTTTCCAAATCTAAGAACAGTTGTTTGAAGACAAGTATAGCTGACTAAACTATGTTTTGACCAACTCTAAGAATTCAGAGATATGTAAGGTAGGGCCTGAAATAGCCCAAATACTGACTCAATACTGGTCTAGCACCACGATACATATAAGATACATCAGGTTCACCAAAATGTCATATGTAAAATTCATCATGTACTTAACTAGAAATAGAAGGGAAATCACGAATCCCTATCTAATTAAAGAATTCTAAATAAACCAATGAAATAAAACAATCAAACAATAGGAGTATAAATTCTATCAATAAAAACTCCCTATCCCATGATTGCATATTGCTTCCATTGTTCTTCTCTTCTTTGTGGTATGGTGGCTCTCAAATATCATGCTAACAACCTGCAATTGACACAAAGATTCAAAGTTTATTGATTGTTGAAAATGGAGATTGAATGCTTAATTTATAGATTATTGGAGAGGATTGAATGAGAGGTGGAACAAATTGATCAAGAGGTGGAACTTAGGTGAGCTCACATGCTGATTGACAGTTGAACTTCTAATTTGGAGGTGGAACAAAATTGATTGAATAGATTAATGAGTTAACTGATTGAGAAAAAAGTTGATTGAAAGATGAAAAAAGAATGATTGGAGGATAATTAATTGATGACACATAAAGTTTTATTTAGAAAAAGTTAACTAGAAGATAGAAAAAGGATGATTGGAGGAAATTAAAGAAATGATGTAATTAATCAATCAAAATAGATGGAATAGTTAACTGATTGAAAGTTGATTGAATGTTTTTTGGAAAAAAACAAAGTGGAAGATAGAAATAGAGATTGAAAAGATAATTATTTAATTAATTAATTTAGCATGTGCTTGCACTTTTACTTTGATTTTGAATTTAATCTTTGTATGAGATTTAATTCAAATATTGAATTTATTTTAAATCAACTTGTTATTTGAATATATTTAGAACTTGACTTTGATTTCCAATTTGATTTTTGAAATCATGCACATGTATTTGAAATTAGAAGAATTAGAAATCAGAATTTGGAATTTGAATTAGAAGAATTAATGTAATTAAATGAAATTAGAATTTGGGGATTTGGAATTTGAAGAATTAATTAGTTAATTAAATAATTTAAAGAAACTATTTAATTATTTATAAATTGAATTTAATTAAATAATAAAGATTATTTAAATTAAAAGATTAAATTCACAATTAATTAAATAAATAATATTTAATTAACATTTAGAAAAGGGGTTTAATAGAGATAGAAATTGAAAATGAATTTATTAAAATTAAAGAAATTATTTAAATTTAACGAGTAATAATCATAATTAATTAAATAATAAATATTTCATATTAGAAAATGGTTTGAATTATTAAATGATGATAGAAATAGAATAATTAATAAGATGGCGAGGAATTATGAATTTAGAAGAATAAGATTAATTAACTTAATTAAAGAATTAAAGAATTATTTAATCAATTAGAGGAATAATTAGTACATGATCAATGAGACATTTTTAGGTGTCTACATTAGGTACAACAAACCACCTATCATTGATTTGTATCTGCTTGGATTCACTTTAGGAGATTCATCATCCTTTGACAATTTGTAACCGGTTATCATAGGAGTACCGACAGGTTTAGAATTCTCAGGTCCAAATTTCTTAAGTAACTCCTTCACATATTTAGTTTGACAAATGAAAATACCTTTATCAGTCTGACTAATCTGCAAACATAAGAAAAAATTCATCTCACCAATCAAAGATATTTCAAATTCTTTCTTCATATCATTAGCAAATTTCATGCATAGACCTTCTTCTCCTCCAAAAATGATATCATCCACAAAGACTTCAATAATAAATATGTCATCATGTTCAAATTTGTAATATAAGTTACTATCATCATTACCTTTACTGAAACCAAGCTTTGAAAGATACTTATCTAATCTAGCATACCATGCTCTAGGGGCCTGTTTTAGTCCATACAAAGCTTTCTTCAATCTCCAAACCATGTCCTTATCTTTTGATAAGGAAAATCCATCAGGTTTCTAAATGTAAACTTCATCTTCAAGATCTCTATTCATAAATGCACATTTAACATCCATCTTATATACTTCATAGTTCTTGTGTGCAACATAAGCAAGAAAAAGTCTTACCACTTCAATTCTAGCAACTGAGGCATAAGTCTCTCCATAATCAATTCCTTCTTCCTGTCATTAACCTTCATAAACCAATCTAGCCTTGTTCCTTACAACTTGACCTGCCTCATTCAATTTATTTTCGAAAACCCATTTAGTTCCAATAATGTTCTTGTCTTTAGGTCTAGGTACTAGTTCCCATGTCTTATTCTTTTCAATCTGATCTAGTTCATCTTCCATTTCTTTTATCCAATTTTCATCCTTACTTGCTTCAATGAATGATTCTGGTTCATTTTGAGAAATTAAACATACCTCTTCAGCAGCTAACCTTCTCCTAGTCATCACACCTTTCCTTTTATCTCCAATGATTTGATCTTCAGAATGATTTAGTTTTACATACCTGGGAGTCTTTAAATTTTCTTGATTTGCTGACTCATTTTGTTGTTCATCTGTCACTATTGAATTTTTTGATGCTACCGGTGTCACTGGTTCACTGTTTTGAACCGATTCTTGCATTACCAATTTAGGTATGGTAAATTCATCTTCCATTCCATAATCAAATGATCTGATATGATTAATGCCATGTTCATCCACCTTGACATTTATGCTCTCCATTATCCTATTCAATCTTTTGTTATAACATCTGTATGCTTTTCTCTTAGTAGAATAACCCAAAAAATTCCTTCATCGCTTCTAGGATCAAACTTTCATAATTCATAAGGAGTCTTACTGGTATCACCTTTTATGTTTATTCTGTTGAAAGTATATACCACTGTATTGACAACTTCCCTCCAATAAATATTAGGTAATCTAGATTATGTCATCATTATCCTTGCTTCATCCAAAATTGTTCTATTCTTTCTTTCCACTAATCCGTTCTCTATGAAGTCCTTGGGGCAAAAAGTTGTCTCCTAATACCATTCCTTTCACAAAAGTTGTTGAACTCACCGGATGTAAACTCACCACCATAAGCATTTTATCTTTAGTCCTGTCTCAATCTCAATCATAGCTTTAAAGATTTTAAATTTCTTAAAAGCTTCAGATTTCTCTTTCAAAAATTCTACCCACATCATTCTAGAATAGTCATCAATAAGTAACATAAAATATCTATCACCTTGAAAGCGTTTAGTCCTTGTCGGTCCACACAAATCTATATGAATAAGATAAAGAACATCATTAGATTTATCATGTATACTTATGAAAGAATTTCTAAGTTTCTTAACCATTTGACACTATCTACATACTGGATTATGAGGTTTAACAATCTTGGGCAAATCTTTGGCAACCGGTATTGAAATGATCTTCACTATGCAATCAAAATTTACATTACACATCCTCTTATGCCATAACCAACTTTCGTCAATCTGAGAAATCAAGCAAGCCTTCTCACCAGAGTTAAAATGAAAGATGTTTCCATTGGTCTAAGTTTTGGAAGCAATCTCCAATCCAGATCTATTGATGATCTTACATTTTTCATCCTTGAATTGCAAGTGAAATCCTCTATCCACCATCTAACCTACACTTAAAATTTTTTGCTTTAAGCCTTCAACATAATAAACATTATCAGTATTAGTCTTACCATCCAATGATATTGTTCCTTTGTCTTTGATCCTACATGCCTTGTTGTCTCCAAATCTAACCAATCGACCATCAAATTCTTGCAATGATAAAATCTTTATGTTGTCACCAATCATGTGGTGCGAGCATCAACTGTCTATGACACATTCATCCTTCTCTTCAATTTTTGCAGCTAAAGCCTTTTCTTCAGTATGAGTTGTTTCTATGACAGTTTCTGAAGAATCATCCTTAATAGCAATAAAGACGCAATCTTTGTTGGATGAGGCACCATTACTGGATCCACTCATAGGTTCATCATCATCATCATCAAAAATACCAAAATCATCATCACCAGCATAATAACATAATTTATCCTTATTCCTTTTGAGTCTAGGTCTACTCTGATATTCAGGATTAGGCTTATAATTCCTCACAAATCTTTCATGATTCCCAACAGCTCTTTAAGGGCATATAGAAGCAAAATGACCAATCTTATTGCATGAAAAACATTTAAAAGGGATTTTTTCTTCATACTTACTTCCAGATAGTCCTTTAGGAATTCTTCTAGCAATCGGGGCTTCCAGCTCTCCAAGTTCTCTTTCTTCTCTCTCAATTTCCTCCATATCCTTAGCATACATCTCTTTCCAATCTATCTTCTTCTTATCGGAGGTAGATGCTTTAAATGTAGTCTCAGTTTTAGCAGCACTCTGATCTCCAAGTTCTTCAAGTTCAAAAGCAATCAATTTCCCAAGTAATGCATCTCTGGTCACAGGGGTACTTGACATTGTCTAGAGTTCATTGATAGCAGTATCCTTCATCTTATAAGCTGGAGGTATAACTCTCAGAACTTTTGATACTATCTCATCCTCACTAACCGATCCGCCACAACGTTTGATGCCCATGACAATTGCATTGACTCTATCCATGAAATAACTTATCTTCTCTTCTTCTTCCATCTTCAAATTTTCATATCTTACCCAGAAACCTTCAAGTTTTGCAATTTTCATAGCCTGGTCACGTTCATAAAGAGTTTCAAGCTTTGTCCAAATCAGCTTAGCATTCTCCAACTCTATGACATTCAATAACATTTCAACAAATAGGGCACTTAACAATGTTTCTTTTTCTCTCACATCATTTTCAGCTCTCTTTTGTTCATCAGCAGGTGTTGGTGTTCCAAAATTAGGATCATGAGGTATATACCATTTCTCCACTATCTCCCAAACTTCAACTCCAAGACATCTAAGATGAATCTTCATTTTCTCCTTCCATATTTTGTAATTAGTCCCCTCAAATTTGGGACTCTCCTTCCGGTAAGGATTGAATGTGTAACTTGATGCAGTTGTCATCATATCTCCTCAAGCGGTTAATCTTCTGCAGAGAGGACCTCGCTCTGATACCAACTATTGGAATGATCTGATACCAGCAGTAAACTAAGAGGGGGGGTGAATCAGTTTACTCACAAGTACAACAATTAATTCAATTATAAACCTTATACCTGAGCATAACACAATGAAAGATATATCATGAAAGCACAACACACATAACACCAATATTTTGACGTGGAAAATTTGAAAAGGGAAAAATCACAGTGGGAAACCCTACCCACATTTAGATGAGTACTATACAGTTGTATTATGAATAATTACAATGGGTTCTGCACTTGCAGAAAGGACAATAGCCTAAAGTGCACTGCTCATCATAAAGAGAAGTCTCACTGACTTACATAAACATCGTACTACAATCCAGAAAGAAATGAACTGTGAAAGTATAATCTACTAATGCTTGATATAGTTCTGGTTAATCGCCGATGTCTTCTTTGCAATACAAAACCTTTCCAACCTTCACATGAATGATATGACTTTATTCACACATAAACCTTCTTTTGATAATGTAGACATAACCATCCATCCCATCGATATCCAAGTTACATGAATAAGTCACCTATAAATACAGATCATCAACCTTATTGACAAGGTCGGCTAAACCCTAAACCCATAAACCCATAATTACAAAAATTACATCACACGATACCACCAGACCAATATTATAATTTACATTACATAGCATGGATCTAAATCAAGTATTCAAACAATTATATCCGTCGAAGATTCCGCTAAGACCAAAATCCAACACGCTTCACCAACTTGGAACACGATCAAGAAACAACTTTATCATGATAGAGAATGATTCCATAAAATGAACCCAAAATCCACTGGCCAAGTCACCAAATAATGCATTCCGGTAAAGCTAACCGAGATAGTAGAGGCAAGTCGGTAAAGCCAAAAACTAGCCGGTACTGGTAAATACCAAAAGCGATAACAACCAAAGCACCGAATCATGAAACAATAGAATATAGAAAGCATGTAACCAACTAGAATAAGAATCCAAAATCGAATCCAGAGATCTAATCATACTAGATCAGAATCATAGCCAAAACCAAGAAGACCACCAAGACTAACCAAGATAGATCCAACCAAGATAGTCTCCAACCGGGATATAGTGTTGAAATCAATGACAACACTTAACCAAATCCATCATACTACCAACAATTGTTTGATTGATGAAATAGTGAGATGAGTGTATTCCTCTTACCTACTAGAAAGATCATGATCATATTAAAGGACTTGTGCTAAAACCTATGGATCCTTACCCATGGAGAGGTAATGGAGTATCACCTAGCATCAAAAGAGGCTTACTCGTGGAAGGTGTTCCTAAAAAACAAGTGGCCTATTTATAGCATTGAATTAGATTTGGTAGAGAGTATGGATACATTGCCACCTTTGCACCTATTTGTGCTAAGGCTGATGATGGGGCTATTGGTGCTAGAAAAGATATCATGGGGCTAAGGCTGATGATGGGGCTATTGGTGCTAGCAATTATTCCAAGGTTTAATAGAATTTAATTTTATACATTTTTAAGATATCGTTTAATTTGGATATTTTTCGTTCTTTGATTTATGTTGAATATGTAATTGAAGATTTGAGTTTGATCTATATCTATAACTACAAATTTGACTCCTTGACTTTTAAATTTAGTTTTAATTATAAACCTAAGCTAACCCTTTCCAAGAGGCTATTGCTTGCTAATTTAAATACCAAATGTTCAATGTGCATGCTAGGATGTGAAATAAATAAGAAAACCTAATTGAATTTATTAGACATCAAATCCATTCATCCTTTCTCTAATCATCACATTATTACTTAGGGGCCATTACAACATTATGAAATTAGTTAGAATAATAGGGAACCACAAGAAATTAAAAAATATTGAGATTTCATAAAATAGAGCATAGAATCAAGATCTCTAAGAATATCCAAGTCATTAATTATGGTAGAATTAAAGGAAAGTAGAAGTGTAACTCCGTGAAAGAGTTGTCTATGCATCAAGATTCACACTTTCATTAAATAAATCAATTATTATAGAGAAAAAACGACACTCATATGATAAATTGGTTCCTATGTGGCATAGTTTCACCTATGTATAAGGGAGGTACACTTTTGTGGATGGTTACTTACGTAAAATAGGTTCACTTGTGCAAATGTACTTGTGAGGGTCAGGGATGTTCTTGTGTGGAAGTGTGTTTATGTAAGGAAAAATTTTCTTGCACCAAATAGTGCTTGCAATAGCTAGGTATTTTCTTGTGAGGAAGCATACTTATGTGGGGTATAGGGTCACTTGCACCAAATTATTATTTCATAAAACTATACTTGCACCTAGGATAGGTATTTTATATATAGAACAAATTGACAATATGATTTAGTGAATGTATAAGTGTCTTCCTGCATTGTAATCAAGGGAGAGATTATTGGTTATGATGAGTCCACAAGGATAGCTAGATGAGATAGACATTATTTTTTTGGATTTGGTGGGTTTATATGAGATAGCCCATATGTGGAACATTGTGGATCAATGGGACATGATGACAATGTTGGTTGATTGATGAAATAGTAAGAGGAGTGTATTCCTCTTACCTACTAGAGAGATGATGATCATTTTAAAGGACTTGTACTAAAACCTATGGATCCCTACCCATGAAGAGGTAATGGAGTATCACATAGCATCAAAAGAGACTTACTCATGGAAGGTTTTCCTAAAAAATAAGTGGCCTATTTATAGCATTGAATTAGATTTGGTAGAGAGTATGAATACATTTCCACCTTGGCACCTATTTGTGCTAAGGCTGATGATGGGGATATTGGTGATAGAAAAATATCACAAGGCTTTCAACTAGGTTGGGGATAGTATTGGAGTATATTTTTCTATAGAGTACAGTATACACATGGGTTGCATGTGTTTTGACATAGTTATATAGGGACATGCAACTAATAGTTTACAAAAATGGGTGGAGCCTAAGTTGTGGTGCGACCTTGGTGCACATCTAAGTATGGGAACACATAATTGTGTTGCAATGAGTTGCATACTGTAGTGTCAAAAATTGCACTCTGTAATTTGACCTACAAGTTTTGTAACCACTTTGGTGTCCATTCCCCTAGCACCTAATTAGGCTCACTTCGGCCCTTGAATCATCATTTTCCCTCTCAGGATGCTCAAGACCCCCTTTCTAGCAGCTCCCTCCTAGCATCAGTCTTGTTAGTTGCATGTCTCCCTTGTCTCCTGCCATTTTTGAACTTGATTCATTTGAACACTAGCATGTCGTGCGAACGTCCACGTGTCACACATTTATCTTGTGAAATATCAATGTTCGAATGTCAATTCTGAGCACGTCTTTCCACTTGTCACCTGCACATGTCGATGGAAATGGCCCCGAATCTTTCAAAGGGATTTCTAGCCCTCTTTTTCCCTCCTTCTCTCATTCTAAATGGATCTTCTATCTTCTTTCAATCTCTTTGATTACTCCATACAATCTGTCTAGTTGTCTTGGCTCTCAAAACTTTCTTTTTCTCTCTCTCACTTGCTACAGTAGTCTCTAATTTTCTACAACACTCTCAAGTTCTCATAATAATGTTTTGTAACTCTCTTGGCTTTCCCAAGCCTCTTTGGTATTATCTTTCTAGTATTCTATCTACTAGTTTTGAGCATCTTGGGATTTATCACATCCCTTAGCCATTAAATAATTTATCATTTATCTTATCTTGCATTTATTTAATTTATCTCTCTCTCTCTCTCTCTATTTATCAATCTATCTATTTGGTTGTCTGTGGAGGTGGAAACACCAAAATAGGGATTTGATTGAGGCAATTCGCCAAGCAGACCCAAACATTTTTCCTTTTTGGATTGTGTGCAGGTTGCATTAGAGAATATTTATCTTGCTAGAAGCTTCAATTGTGGATCGGTTATAAGCTTCCTTCAACTTTCCCTTTACCTTCTCTCAACTTTTAATATTCTATCTCTTTTATTTTATTTATCACAACAATATTAATTTAGTTATATTATTGCATTTGTGTTCGCTATACAGTCTCTACACTCTGTCTGTACGGGACGATAGCGCATCGCGCTGGTGTCCCATCTCTACACGTTCATCCCAAAGACAGAGGCTTCATAGGATCATTCAAATGTCTTCTCTATGGCATGACCATCTATTTTTGTTATTTGTATCCCCTAGCTCACCTTTAGCGCCAATTTAAGTGAGGTAGCGGCGGATAGTTTGTTCTCTGAAATTCACCATCTTAGAGGTAAGAAATTCCCACCTCTACACATACAAGCTATGAGACTAGGAGTGTCCACTCACAGACTTGTATAGGGGTTCCCTCTAATATAGGAGGATGAGATATATGGCATATCGGTGGCATGTGTTTGATGATATAGTTCTCTTTCAATCATCAACATCACTATTATATCATACCCAAAAAAAATGCTCCATCAATAGTGCTCTTCTGGTCATCAACATCACCAGCCCTACTGGTGGAGCATGTCAAATTTGTCTGCCTTAACAACCACTATTATGATAGTACTGATACTTAATGTAAGTAAAGATGCCAAGATAACAAGATGAGAGGGGGAGGTGAATCATACAAACTTAATATTCCATAAAAACAACAAATTCAACCTCGGTAACATATACTCCAGCAATATAACCAAAACTGCTAAACATGCAAACTCATAAGCATATAAACATCATAACACTCATAACACCAGATTTAACGTGGAAACCCAAATAGGGAAAAACCACTATGGGATTTTGGACCCACTAAGAAATATACTCTTCTAGAGTATGCTCGCTTAAAAGCAAATCCTATTAAAGATTACAAACACATTACTAGATGTGACCCAGTTAAGGGATTTCCCTTATATCTGTTAGGATCTTCACCTTGCTAGAAGTGACCTTGTTAAAGGATTTCAAACAGTCAATCAGAATGTCACCTTGCTAGAGGGTTTTACAAATAAGACTGTTAAGTCCACTCGGTTAAGAGATTTTCTGTCACTTCACAAAATAATAGTAATAAAAATCTATCTGCAACTTCACATCTAAAATGCTAAAGTAGATTCTTATTTGCTCAATACAATCTAGTCACGAGACTTATCTTGTCCCTTTGTTGGGCTCTATACTCTGTTAATCAAACAAGTCTTCAAGCTTTTATGCTCGATAATCACTATGTAGCATCCCTGTGCTTACACTTGCCCGCATGCATTGTTTATCAACAGTTCCTTATTTATAAACAATTTGCTAACTGCTTAATCTCCTTGATCACATTTTCCATGATCAATCATAGCCATCAGATCTTCAAACTTGACCAGGTTCAATGTATCCTTCAATCTGAAAATGTTTTGCCTCGCCTTGGAACTTGCATACATTTGTTGGAACTTGTGCTAAGGTATTGCAGTTCAATCTGCGTTGTAGATCTTCCTGCCGATTTTCCTTTGCCATAGATTCTTTAACAAACTTCATGCATGGCATACCAATCATTTAATCAGTTCCATCTCATCAGCTTCCTTCATTAAATAACACTTTTAATCATTTAATGCATTCTGTTACAACTCAGTAAATACTAAACTTCACTCGGTAGACATTCCGCCTTCATTAACCGATAGCGATAACCTTAGGGTTTACCGACTAGGTTCTTTGCTTGGTAACATAGTATAGTATTAACCTTACAATCAACAACATATGTAGGATATCAAAACAATCTAAACATCATGATCTCATCATTGTCTAACTCGGTAATAGTTGCCCATTGAATAACTTATTTCTCCCCTTATTCATCACATTCTTTCTGTGTCTTTTACCGACATCTTTATACTCATTAAATCATACTTCTTAAGATATACCAACATCATACTGAATTAGAAAATCAATTTCTTGACATCAATGACAAAATAATAATATTAAGACAGTAAACATCCTTAATCAGTTATATCCATAATCATCAACAACCTTCTCAATATCCTAATTGAAATGCCAACAATCTCTTATTGTCTGTTATAATGCCAACAATCTCCCCCTTTGGCATTGATGGCAAAACCAATTGATTTGACCTAATTGATTCGGATTACTATGAGATTCGGAAATGCTCTCCCCCTATCATCAGACTTCTCCCCCTTTGACAACAATGCCAAAAAGTAAAGAACTAAAACATGATTTCTTCTGCTGAGAAGTGAATTCCTTGCAGTTATGTGTCAACTCAGTCTCGGTTAGAGCATTATGTCTTCAATTCCTTTTCCCTGTATTTGTTTCCTGCACACTTTTAGAAAATCTACTAAAGTGTGTAAATAAGCATCAATCCACACATAATATTCTATAGATTCATCGAATTGATGCTTTCAATGAACTCTGGCAGTGAGTAGAAGATAGGGGTAGGACCCCTAACTTGCTTCTGAGATAATCAAAAGTGTCCCTTGGCAGTGGCTTGGTGAAGATATCTGCTATTTGTTCCTTTGTGCTAACATACTCCAACACCACTTTCTTCTCTTGAGCTTCTTCTCTAAGATAATGATATTTGATAGAGATGTGCTTTGTCTTAGAGTGCATAACAAGATTCTTTGAAATGTTAATGGCACTAGTATTGTCACAGAATATAGTTATTGGCTCGATAACTTTCTCATTTATACCTTCCAACAGTTGTTTGATCCATGCTATATTGGTACAATTCAATGCTACAGCAACATATTCAGCTTCTGTTGTTGACTGTGAAACACATCCTTGTTTCTTGCTAAGCCAACTCACTAGTCTTTCTCCTAAAAAGAAAGCTCCTCCACTTGTGCTTTTTCTATCATCAATGTTGCCTGCCCAATCAGCATCAGTATAAACTTCTAAATCAAAGTCATTTCCTTTCTGATATACTAAGCCATAATCCTTAGTACCTTTCAAGTATCTGAAAATTCTTTTGATTGTTGTCATGTGTGTTTCCTTGGGATCTGTAGAAAATCTTGCAACTATACCTACTGCATGTGCTATGTCTAGCCTGCTGTGAACAACATATTGTAGCTTTCCAATCATGGATCGGTAAAGTGTCTCATCAACAGATGGAGATTCATCATTCTTTGATAATTTACAATTGGTAGTCATAGGAGTACTTACTGGCTTTGAGTCCTCCATTTCAAATTTCTTCAAGATTTCCTTTATGTACTTGGATTGAGTAATGAAAATCTCATCTTTCATTTGTAGTATCTGTAAACCTATAAAATACTTTATCTCACCGATTAATGACATCTCAAATTCTTTGCGCATTTCATTTCCACAAAAGATAATATCATCAACAAATATGGCTGAGATCAGTATTCCATTTTCATCATTCTTCATGTACATATTGTTGTTTTCACTTGTCCTTATAAAACCAATCTTGATTAAATAAGAGTGCAATCTTTCATACCATGCTCTAGGTTCTTGTTTCGGACCATATAAAGCTTTGTTCAATTTACATACCCAATCTTTATTATTGTCTTCAACAAATCCTTCAAGTTGTTCAATAAAAACTTCTTCTTCTAATATACCATTCAGAAATGCAGATTTGACATCCATTTGATATACCTTGAATTTTTGAAAGCATCGTATGCCAACAATGTTCTTACTCCTTCAAGTCTTGCCATTGGTGCATACCTTGAAATTTTTGAAAGCATCGTATGCCAACAATGTTCTTACTCCTTCAAGTCTTGCCACAGGTGCAAAAGTCTCACCATAATCAATTCCCTCTTCTTGAGCATATCCTTTGCAAACTAGTCTTGCTTTATTTCGAATGACCTCACCTTTTTCATTCAACTTGTTTATGAAAATCCACTTTGTACCGATTACATTTTTGTCCTTTGGTCTTGGGACCAGTGTCCATGTGTCATTCTTCTCTATTTGATCAATCTCTTCTATCATAGCATTTATCCAATCTTCACTGTTAAATAACTCTTTCACTATTCTCGGTTCAAATTCAAATATCAGACATGTGTTCTGTCTCAGTTTGTTCCTTGTCATCACTGGATAATCTTTATCTCCTATAATTTGACTTGATGCATGATTCCTTCTGACATACTTGGCTAATACAGGCTCGGTAGGCTCTGTATGATCTTATTCATCACTCGGTAACTAAATATCCTCTTTATTTTCTTCGGTAACTCTCTCGGTAGGACTTGTCAGTTGAACATAGACAAATTCTTCATAATCTTCTGGTTTCATAGAGTTTCCTTCATCATTTCTTTCTGCAAATTCATCAATTTTCGCATTTGCACTTTCTACTATTTTGTTAGATGATTTGATCAGACATTTAAATGCTTTACTTCTAGAAGAATAACCAAGAAATGTTCCTTCTTCACTTTTCTGATCAAACTTTCCATTTCTATCATCTTTGTGTACATAGCATCTACTTCCAAAGATTTTGAAGTAACTTACATTAGGTTTCTTGTCATACCAGATTTCATATGGTGTCTTCAAAGTTCCTTTCTTCAGTTGTACTCAGTTCAGGGTGTAAACTGTTGTATTTATTGCTTCTCTCCAAAATGTTTGTGGCACTTTCTTTTCAATCATCAGGGTTCTGGCACAATCCACAATAAATCTATTTCTTCTCTAAATATCCCATTTTGCTGTGGAGTTCTCGGTGCAAAGACTTGTCTTTTTATACCATGATCATTGTAGAATAAGTTAAATTCATCAGAAGTCAATTCTCCTCCTCTATCAAATCTAAGACATTTCAGTTGTCTTCCTGTTTCATTTTCAACTCTTTCCTTGTACCATTTAAATATTTGAAAAGCTTCTAATTTTTCTTTTAAAAACATAACTGACATCATCCTTGAATAATCATCCACAAATAATATGATATATTTATCACCATAATAACTTTGAACTTTCATAGGACCACAAAGATCAGTGTGCACAAGATCTAAAATTCCCTTAGAAGTGTAGGACTTACTTGTAAAGCTTGATCTTGTCATCTTACCCATCTGGCATCCTCGACACATAACATTCTCAGGTTTTTCCAAACTAGATAGACCTCTTACTCGGTGCTTCTTGCTTATTTTGATCAGATTATCAAAATTTACATGACAAAACCTTTTATGCCATAACCAGGTATCATCTATCTTTGCATACAAACACTTGTTCCGAGTTGAGTCAAGGTGAAATGTGTTACCTTTTGTTTGTGTCCCAGTAGTAGCTAACTTTCCATGCTTGTCATGAACTTTGACAATTCCTTTCTAAAATTCTATTCGGTATCCTGTATTATTTAGCTGTGCTACACTCAACAAATTATATTTCAAACCTTCAACCCAATAAACATCATTACATTTAGCATTTTCAAGAAGTGTTATGGATCCTTTACCTTTTACCGAACATGGTGCATCATAACCAAATCTTACATATCCTCCATCACAATCTTCTAATATAACAAACTTGTGTTTATCACCTATCATGTGATGTGGGCATCCACTATCTATGATCCAAGAATCATTAGTATTTATGTGAGATATTAGGGTTTTTTCTTCATACCTTTCTTCATCTGATCCATCTTTGATAGCCACATAAACTACTTCCTTTGTATCAGTTTCATCTAATTTATCATCATTGGATTCCTCATCAGCTATTAGGCATGACTTTCAATCTCTTCTTCTGAAGTCTTGGTATCCTCTGTATTGATTTTTTTTATGTCTGTCATCTCGGTAATCTCTCTTTTCAGTAGAATCTTTGTCAAGACAATTAGAAGCCATATGTCCTATCTTATCACAATTGAAACATTTCAAATGTAGTTTTCCTTTATACTTACCTTTGCCTCTCGGTAACCTTCTGGCTAATAGTGCTTCAAACTCTTCTTGCTTTCTGATTTCCTCATACAGTTTGTGTACTTCCTCCATGTTTTTACGAAATCTTTCACTTGATCCACTGTGATTCCCTTCAGAGTACTTATACTTTCTATCATTGTAATCATCAGATTCATCAAGATGAAAAGAACTAAATGCAGACTCAATTTTATTTACTGAAGACCCACTGTTATCAAATTTACTTAACTCAAATGCATGTAGCTTACCAATAGTAGCATCCAAAGAAACTGGCATATTGGGTATAGACCTCAATTCATTGATTTCAGAGACTCGGATTGCATAAGCAGGTAGAAGGGTTCTCAATAACTTACTTGTGATATCCTTTTCTTCAATGGTTCCTCCTGCTCCTTTGATTTGATTGACAATCTCCTTTAGTCTTGTACTATACTGGGTTGTGTTCTCACCTTCATTCATCCTCATAGATTCAAGTTGTCCTCTTAGACTATCCACTTTTTCTCTTTGAACATGTTCATCACCGCCATACACAGATATGAGGTTGTCCCACATTGCCTTGGCATCATTGCAAACTTCTAGATCATTAAACTCTGAGTCAGTCAATGTAGATGTTATTTCAATCATTGCTTGAATATGTTCTTTCTTTTCCTTTATCTCTTCCATTGTCAATGGATAGGTGCTAGGTGTAATGAAATCATTCTCCAGATAATATACAACATATTCTCCAACTCCTAATAGGTGCAGCCTCATCCTTTTCTGCCATGTAGAGAAACTTGACTTGTTCAGCTTCAGTGCATCCCTCTTATACATCTTTGGATCTTTTCCTCAAGTACCTTTAAACTTTTTCTTCTGGAGTCCAGAAGCTCTGATACCAATTGATAGTACTGATACTTAATGTAAGTATAGATGCCAAGCTAACAAGATGAGAGAGGGGGGGTGAATCATACAAACTTAATCTTCCATAAAAACAACATATTCAACCTCAGTAACATATACTCCAGCAATATAACCAAAACTGCTAAACATGCAAACTCATAAGCATATAAACATCATAATACTCATAACACCAGATTTAATGTGGACATCCAAATAGGGAAAAACCAATGTGGGATTTCGGACCCACTAAGAAATATACTCTTCTCGAGTATGCTCGCTTAAAAGCAAATCCTGTTAAAGATTACAAACACATTGCTAGATGTGACCTGGTTAAGGGATTTCCCTCAAATTTGTTACGATCTTCACCTTGTTAGAAGTGACCTTGTTAAAGGATTTCAAACACTCAATTAAATTGTCACCTTGCTAGAGGGTTTTACAAATAAGACTGTTAAGTCCACTTGGTTAAGAGATTTTCTGTCACTTCACAAAATAATAGTAATAAAAATCTATCTGCAACTTCACATCTAAAATGCTAAAGCGGATTCTTATTTGCTCAATACAATCTAGTCACAAGACTTGTCTTGTCCCTCTACTGGGCTCTATACTCTGTTAATCAAACAGGTCTTCAAGCTTCTGTGCTCGGTAATCACTATGTAGCATCCCTGTGCTTACACTTGCTCACATGCATTGTTTATCAACGGTTCCTTATTTATAAACAATTTGCTAACTGCTTAACCTCCTTGATCATATTTCCCATGATCAATCACAGCCATCAGATCTTCAAACTTGACCAGGTTCAATGTATCCTTCGATCTGAAAAGGTTTTACCTCACCTTGGAACTTGCATACATTTCTTGGAACTTGTGCTAAAGTATTGCGGTTCAATCTGTGTTGTAGATCTTCTTGTCGATTTTCCTTTGCCATAGATTCTTTAACAAACTCCATGCACGACATACCAATCATTTAATCAGTTCCAGCTCATCAGCTTCCTTCATTAAATAACTCTTTTAATCATTTAATGCATTCTGTTATAGCTCGATTGCAACTCGGTAAATACTAAACTTCACTCGGTAGACATTCCGCCTTCATTAATCGATAGCGATAACCTTAGGGTTTACCGACTAGGTTCTTTGCTTGGTAACATAGTATAGTATTAACCTTACAATCAACAACATATGTAGGATATCAAAACAATCTAAACATCATGATCTCATCATTGTCTAACTCGATAATAGTTGCCCATTGAATAACTTATTTCTCCCCTTATTCATCACATTCTTTCTGTGTCTTTTACCGACATCTTTATACTCATCAAATCATACTTCTTAAGATATGGCAACATCATACTGAATTAGAAAATCAATTTCTTGACATCAATGACAAAATAATAATATTAAGACAGTAAACATCCTTAATCAGTTATATCCATAATCATCAACAACCTTCTCAATATCCTAATTGAAATGCCAACAATCTCTTATTGTCTGTTATAATGCCAACATATTATACTAACAACTGATAATCTTACAAGGGTTAGGAGGTTTAGAAGAAGTACTCATAAACTTCTTTACTAAAACTTAGTAACTGACAATCAAAGAAAGAATATAAAATCTATATTTCAAATCAGATCAGAAGTGTTATTAAGTTACAGGAAATAACATCTTTGTTCTTGTTGGTATGCAAGGAGATGTGTTTAATATGAATACTTAATATATGAGGTACGATAATGTTCTTATGCAAAACTTAATAATAATATGATTATAGGTAATAATATTTATAAGAACTATATTAATAATATCTAAAAATAGATGAATATATATATATATATATATATATATATATATATATATATATATATATATATATATATATATATATATATATATATATATATATATATATATATATATATATATATATATATATATATATATATATATATATATATATATATAATGCTTTGATCACACAAACAAATATTAGAGTATAAATCGAAAGAATTCTTTAGTTAATATCATGAAGAAGAAAATGTTTTTTTGTTATGACTGTCTATGTTTAACAAGTTCGGAAAGGAGATGTTCCTAGTAGGGGACATTACAATCGGTTTGACACTTGCATTAAGAACTAGGGATGTATGATAGATGAACAATTTATCTATTAATAGTTAATTGATTGAGCTACGAAATATCACTGATTCGATGCATTTTTCAGTTGGAATTGTCTCCTAATATATTTAGTTTGAGTCATAAGTATATTGAAATAGATTGATTATGGTTAAAATATGTATTAGCGTATTAGAGGACATTACAAACACGTGGATCCTCAAAGGATATCCACCTCTCTGATTTTACCCACCCTCCTCATCTGGGTTGTGGGTGTTTCTGAAAGAGGGAGTTTTCAAATTTGAATAATCTTAACTCGGTGTCGACTGGCAACAATGATCATATGATGTGGACTACCAATTCGAGTGCTCATGGAAAGAAAAGAGCTTGGATTGCTTCTTTGTGTTTCTTTTAATGATGTAGTTTTCTTCGATTGGAGCACATGTGACACCTCTAGAAATTCGAGCGCTCATGGAAAGAAAAGAGCTTGGATGGATACGTGAGTATCTTATTAATGATTATTCCTTATGCCCTGATTACAAGGTTATGTCATTGTTCTCTAATGTCAGTTTGAAAGGTTGGAGTTACCCTTCACATGCGTCTCTTTGTATGGAGGATAACTCGAGCAATTATTTTGTTGCTGACTTGTATGATATTCATAATTTTGACATTTTTGTTAAAGCTAATCTTACTTTTACAAGGCAGTGTTTTTTGGCTATCTTTCATGCTAAGGGTTTATGTCAAGAGTTCAGGATAGTGCTTTAGCTATTAATTTCAGCTAATTTTCCATAGGAGGGGATAGAGTTCACTTTGAGCCTAATAAGCTCGATGATTTCAAGAAGGACCCAATGGTTTGGAACTACTACATTGAAGGTAGGGTGGTAGAGTTCATGGAAAACCTACATCGACATGATGAACCACTCTCTATTCAATTTATTATTTCCTAGAATAATCACAGTTGTTGTTGGGGAAATCTCCTTTGAAGTTTCTGAGGAAGTTATTGCTCATGCGAATGGCCTTTATCTAGAGGGAAGGAGATGGAATTTGATTAGTCATATGGAAAGCAGGGACGACCTCAACAAATTCTTCAAGGGATAGGAGGCCCGTATCAAATTTCAAGGTAGTTTTTCTAGAGAAGAACTCAAACATCTGTGGGACATGGTATGTTTAATAATCATGAAATATTTCACTCTTGAGGGCCACCACAAAGTTTATTATTATTATTGTTTTCCCTTGCTAAATAATTTTAGGAACCATGATCTTTATCTTTTCCTTTCTATCTGCTACATTCTTTGGAATGCTCTATCAAGGAAGACCTTGACCCAAAGAATGGGGATAAACAACATATCTCCCTCCACCAAGGTCTAATTTGTAGGCTCTATCATTACCATTTGGCCTTATATACCCCTTTAATGTGTTGGGTGAATATTTTGTCACCAGCGTACTAATGACAAAACATAAAATTCACAAAATGCTATGCTAAGAAATTAATCTCTCCTCTCATCAAGGGGAGGTTCCCTATGAAATTTCTCCTCTAATTAATCAAGAAATTAAAATAGTGGGTTGGCGTTGGGCATATAACTCTCTTTTTTTAGAGTTTATGTATTCTCCCTTCGCCTAGTTATAGTTTCTCTACCTCTTCAGATATTCAAAGAAAAGAACTACTAATCTAATAAACTATACCAAGAGTTACTTTTAAGTAGCACAAAGTCTCCTTTATGGTAACACTAATTTACACTGATCGTTACAAATTAAACAAGTAGAAAATTAGCTTAAAGCTCAAAGTCTTTAAGTGTAAATTTCTAATCAATTAAACTACTGATAACCGCAACAATACAAAGCTTACTACAAGTTACTTCCTTTATCAGCAAATTTCTCAAGCATGCTAAGAGCACAAAGTCTATTGGCAAGATTTGAGAGCTCTTTAACCATGTAGCAATATCTTAAGATCAAATACGTAAAGATGATATGTATTCAATGGACATAGGAACATCAAATAATATAAACAAATTTATTGATACAACACAAAGTTTGCAATCAACAAAACCGTTTTCTTTATTTGTTTGACTGAATTCTCATCACAAAAGCTCAAAGTCTTTATTGGGATAAAAATCCAGCAAAGTTTTGCTAAGCATGAAAAAGATGAAAAAATATTTACAAAAAGGTCCTCCTTATATAGGAAAAGAAGTTGAGAAAAAGGTGGGCACAGTTGACTTATTCAACTACACAGTCCCACTTTACTACAACTACTACATAAAGAAAACGTGCAGCTGCACAAAAATTTACAACATCTATTGGTGAAGCTGCATGAAGGAAGAGCGTCAAAAGGGGGAACTTCATTCTTGATTTTCTTCTTCGTTGGATTTTTCAAAACCTTCGAACTTGGCAAGGATAGCATTGACCTATTCTTCATTTGGCATCAAGGTAGAACTCGTGATGATTTGAACACAGGATATCATATATTGGATCTTCACTTGCTTCTTCTTAACATCCTTTAGCATGGATGCAAGTACTTCAAAGCTGACTTGAATTTCCAACAATTTGTCAAATGTATCAAGGGAGAAATCTTGTCTCGTGCACTGGTCCATCAAGGAAAGAAATTCTCTCAACGGTGACGAGATTTTGATCACCATCATACAAATAGCAAGGGAGATCACCTACTTTAGCAAAAATAAGGTCAACCTCATCATCACCTTCTTTCTTTTCACGATCTAGTTCTGCAATCATTAATTTCATTGTCTCTTGTTTATGAGACAATAAGGATAAGATCTGAATATACTTCTCTCTTGTTGGAATTACCTTGTTTTCAACCAGGACATCTATCCTGAAATCCTCCATTTTGCTCCAAAGGGTAGTGCTTTTCACAACTTCCTTGATTTCCTGGGATAAAGAGGTTTTGAGTCCTTGCATCCGACTCTGGATCACTTCATAATCAGACAAATACTCCAACGCTGAATTTAGGAGATGAGAGCCTTCTGACCTTAGCTGCGAGATCCATTCGTCCATTACTCGGCCCTTAGCTCCTACCTGCTCAATCTTTTTGATAGCTTCAATGTCTATTGATGATCCTATAGGTTCAACCTCTTGAGAAGATTGTGTTACCTTTAGGAGGACCTTGGTCAACTGCTCACACTTCTGCTTCAGGATATTTTTCTCGTCCCTTTCCTGATTCAATCTTCTTAACAAAGAATTAAGGGTTGTTTGAGAATCTAATTTAACCCTTTCATGTGTCTCTACTCCAAGCTCCACAACCTGCATGGTATAATCTTCTGATTGTATGCTGCCTTTGTCCTTATATGACGATGGCACCATAACTTCAGCATATTTTCTTTTGGAAGCCGGGTCTACTACCACCCGAGATACTGTCTTTGGCTTCTTTGTTCCCTTAGGCTTTGGAGGAACCAAAAGTTCAAAATCAAATTGATCAAGAGATATTACCTGTTTCTTTCTTGTAGGGGCCACTACTTCCATCCAAGGGGGTAATTCTGGATTGGATGATGGAGTAGTGGCTCCTTGCTGACTTGGGGTCGAAGATTCTGGAATAGGTTGACTAGAATTTGGAGCAGTTGCAAGTGTAATTGATGGTGCTGATATTGAAGCATCTAATGGAACATCTATTGCTGGTACCTCTTCAATTATTGGTGGAAGAGTTGAGGGTGCCGTTAGTGTAGCTTTAGAGCTCACCAATGAAGGGATGGTTGTGACAGTGGTAATAATGACTGGTAAATTTACCGACACCTATTCTGCAAGTGCATCTTGCAAAGTTTCATTAAAATCCATCATGGTAGATTCAAAAGTAGATGAAGGGATATCATCTAGAGTAGAGAAGTTGGTTAGTGTAAAAAATTGACCAGCAGTCTCTGATTGCTGCATGCCCATACTTAGATCTCCATCTTCATGAACATCTTCATCTTCTCGATCAGAATTAGAGTCAGAATCAATAGAGTGAACGACTACTTGTGAAGTAGTTGTCGTATCTACCTCAACTGAATGTGGTACTTCTTCTACCTGAACTTCCTCTTGTTGAGGAATTTCGCCTTCTTCGACCTCTTTAACCTTTCCAGCTTCACTAATAGGTGGTTGTTCTAGCTCTTTTGCCACTGCCTCCTATGAAATTGATAATGATTCGCCTTGTTTTGACCCTTTAACTCTAAATTTGATTTTAGGCCCTTTGCCTTTTGATTGTACCACTGGAACTGAAGATAGTGCTTGTGAGTCTACCCTGTTCTTGGTTCTAGTTTCAGCTATCGTTGTCTTGCCCAATGGACCATCACTGTTTTCATCATCTCCCGAACTGGTGGGAAACTGTTTCATCTTCAGATGATTCTTTAGAAACCAAGCATTGGTGTTTTCTATAATAGGAGAGATCCTTTGAGTAATGGACTTTCTTTCCTTCTTCGACCATTGCACAAGTGGGAGTGGGGAGTCAGCAATCTTCTTCTCATAGTAAATAGGATCCACTATGTCATCTGTGTCTTCCATAGTCATTGGGATCTTAGCTAGATCTAGATTCTCAATTTGTTCCAGAGTAAGGCGGCTGAAGTCCATCCTCATATCCTCCTCATCCAGAGAGTCTACCCAAACATCTTCAAACCTATAGACATGAGTGTATGTCCTTTTGAGTTTTCTCTTTATGCCCCGAAAAGCAAAATCGGTTCAGGCTTTGAATCTTTGCATGGTATTCCACTGCATCTCCTCCATATTTTTGGCTTTGTGGTTAGTTAGCACAGAATACCTACCAATTGACTCTGGGAATTTCAGCCCAGTCTTGTGTGCTTGTGATTGTTTCTCATGTAGACTAATCAGTTGTCTGCATAGCTCCATAAGGATAATTTTATCTAAAGGAAACCTTGGAAGAATAAAGGGCTCACCTGAGAAGCATCCAAACTAGATATAGGTGAATGTGGGGAATTGAAGGAAGACACAACCAAAGTGGGAAACCCTGTTGTAAGCGACCTCTGATATTCTTCTCTTATACAGGCCTTTATCAAAAATGCACTTCCAAATAGCAAAGAAAGCATCATTAACCCTCCTGTAATGATTACCTTGATTTTTGATAGTGAGTTGATCATAGTATTCCCAAACAGGCACTATTCTTCTGTCACCTTTAGTTGACAAGCCTGGATATTGCCTCATAGAGGCAGCTGCGTAAACCAAGTATGAGGTCATATAAAACATTAGTGTTGCCTTGACCTCTTTCAGTTGGGCGCAAAGCGCATCACTGATTTGTTCTCCCCAATCAATTCTTGCAGCTCCCTTTCTGATTATATTCATATAGTAAATCATCCAGCTTTGGAAATAATGAGAGTCTTTTAATCCTCTCACTCTGGATAACATGGTGACCATGTCATTATATTCTTCATTAAAATCACTCCTGTGAAAAGACTTAGGCCACCAGGAAGTGAGGGAGGATCTAGCAGTTGAAAGATAAATAGTATTGATCATGTTTTTGCATTTATCTTCATGTTTCTCGTAGTACTTTTGAGCACTCTCTTGAGAAATATCAGCCACTTCTTCTGCCAATGAGCCTTTGAAGATAATATTGAAGAATACGCTATCTAAAGTCATTATGACCTTCTGATCATCATCCCTTACCTATCTTGTGCTTGGATCGAAATGATCAGCCACTGTTAGTACAAATTCAGGATCATGAGTTGCAACTGGGAAGGATGCATACTTATGCAGCTCATATTTGATCAAACTAGTCAGGTGTGCAGGAGCCTTCTGAACCCGATCAAGAAATTCTTGCATGTCAACATGGCCAATTTCAGTGTCCCTGATCTCTTTAATGTTAGAATCCACTGAACTTTTAGGGTACATATTCAAGTACCTATCGTACTTGTATTTCATCTTTTTTGATGATGCCTTACTCGGAGAAGGTTGTCCTGAAGAAGACTCAGCTTGTTGTGGGAGAGTTTTGAAATTCATGCACAGCGACTGCATTCAACACTAATGATCAGCCATTCATCATTATCCAAAATCAATTTTTTCTTAAACGGATCGAAACGGGACTCAAAACAGGCTAAGGAGTAAAAACTTCCAAAACAGCAGGTCGGAGAAAAAAGTCTGACCTGCTTCTTTACCAACAAAAATTTGCACATCGGACTTTAAAGTTTGAAGTGAAAATTTGTGAAAGGATATCAACACAGTGGAATTTAAATTCCAAAGTGTAACTTTGGGGAAATACATTTACATATCGGACTTTAAAGTCCGATATGTTGAGAAAAAACTTCAAACGAGCAGATTAGACTTTAAAGTCCGATGTGTTGACTTGAAAAATTTAGGGGTACATCGGACTTTAAAATCCGATGTGCTTCTTAGGGGAAGGACAGTCGGTCGGCATGTCGGGTTTTAAAACCCGACATGCCAACCTATACCTCTCTGCATATCGGACTTTAAAGTCTGATATGCGAAGGTTAATAGGTCACATATCAGTCTTTAAAGTCCGATATGCGAAGGATACAACTGTTCAGCTGTATACCGGAGTTTAAACTTCGATATACAACTTAGAATAGGGGAGGTTTAGGAGAATGATCAGGTTTTGAAATCCGATTGTTTCTCCAAAACTAAGGAGGCAATCGGAGTTCAAAACCCGATCATTCTCCTAAAGAGAAAAAGAAAGACAAACAAAAAGGAAAAAATGAAAGTAAAAACTTTAAATAATAAAAACCCGAAAATGAGCACATACCTATTCTGCCATGGAGATTTGCGAAATCCGGATATGGGCGATTTGATCAAACAACGAAGAGAAGAAATCCGGGTTGCAATGAGGAAAAAGGAGGTGGAGGTGCGCGATAAAAACTAGGAATGAGGATTAAAAAGCAAGATTAACATTTAAAAACAACTTTAAACCAAAACCCTAATTAGCAATAAATGCCAATTAATACAACTCGTAGTTGCATGTCGGGTTTTAAAGTCCGACATGCGACCTAGGGGTACTTGCATGTCGGACTTTAAAACCCGACATGCAACTAACATAAAAATCAAATGTAGTTCGGAGAAAAAAGTTCGAACTGCAATCCAAAACAAACTGTAGTTCGGACTTTAAAGTCCGAACTACAATCCAAAACTAACTGCAGTTCAGACTTTAAAGTCCGAACTGCAATCTTAAGCAAACAACAATTCGGACTTTAAAGTCCAAACTGTAGTCAAAACCAAATGCAGTTCGGACTTTAAAGTCCGAACTGCTGACTACAACAAAACTCAAATACACTTCGGACTTTAAAGTCCGAAGTGTAATTATTTACCAAGACCCCTGTAGTTCGGACTTTAAAGTCCAAACTGTAGGTTAAAATGCAAACTTAAAAAGCAAAGAAAAATAACAAAAAAGAAAAGCGAAGAACGAAACGAACTAACTGACAAAGTCGATTAAGCTCTCCCGGAGACCATAAGGTACGAAACGGACCAGTTTCGTAGGGTTGCCTCACAATTTTGGCCAAATTGAAATCGAGGACAACAGCTGGCTCTGACTGGGGAACAAGCTGCACCACTTGAAGCTTGTAGAATCTAGAACTCCGAGTGCCTGTATCCATTGGGCTATAGAGTCAAGTGATGAAAAACTAAAAAGAAAAGAATATACATTTTTTACAAAAAAGGTAAAACTTCCTTTATATTGCTCTCTATTGAGTAAAGAGCTTCAAATGTTCTCTGCTATGAGGTAGCGAGAACGGGGGTACCATCTGCATATGCAAGTAAGTAGGTATGCTCACCACATACTTCATGAATAGTGAAGGGACCTCTCCACAAGGAATCAAACTTTCCATGCAAACCTTTTGGTTCCCTCCTCTTGTCCCATAATAAGACTTGATCACCAATTGAGAAGTCACGGGAATTTGTTTTCTTGTCAAACAATATCTTCACTTGGCTTTGGTGTGTAGCAATCCTATCTACCACTTCAGTCCTTGTTTCTTCTTGCTGAGAAAGAAACATAATTCGCTTGTCCAGTGAATCTTGATATGTGTTGTCCTCAATGGCTTTAGCAAGCTTTAGTGTTGGAAGTTCCACAGTGATCGGAATCTTGGCATTCAACCCATACAAAAGTTGAAAAGGTGATATATCGATTGCTCTTTTTGGAGTTATACGATCCGCCCATAGCACATCATAAAGAGATTTATGCCAAAACCATTGTTTCTCATCAACAAGTTTCCTCATGATAGTGACCAGGTTCTTGTTGCTTGACTCAGCTTGACCATTTCTTTGCGGATAATAGTCAGATGAGTGAGAAAGAATAATACTATGATCAAAGCAGAAATCAATTATCTCATAAGACGAAAAATATGAAGCATTATCAGCTACAATCTTATGAGGGACACCAAACCTTGAGACGATGTTCTCCTTTAGAAACTGACAAACCACCGCCGAGGTAGATCGCTTAGTTGGAATTGCTTCCACCCACTTGGTGAAGTAATCTGTTGTTGTGAGGATATATGTGACCTGCGCTTGATGTTGGATTGACAGGTCCAATGAAGTCCAATCCCCACTGTTTGAAAGGCTCTTCAATTATTACTGGCTTTAGTGGAAGTGCAGCTAGTTTAGGCTTACCAACAAATTGCTGACATTGCTCACACTTGCGAACCCAACTGTATGTATCTTTAAATAATGTTGGCCAGTAATACCTAGCATGCAAGATTTTGTGTGCAGGAACAGGGGCAGAAAAATGTCCTCCACAAGCAAGATCATGGAAAGATTGAAGTACCCTTACTTGCTGTTGTTTGTCCACGCAGCGCAAGAAATTGCCGTCTAGACCTTTCTTGTACAAACCATTATCCCATAAGATAAAATTCACTGCTTTGAGCTTTAAAGTTCCCTTTTCTTTCCTTGACAGATGTGCGGGACAATCTCCATATGTCAAGAGATACGCCAAGTCGAAAAACCACTCGTCAGTAGTACTAACGAATAGGACATGATGAAGATCTTTATTAATACCTTCTTTTTTAAGAACTACTTCATCTATTGATTTATTGTCAACTATCAACTGACATAGACCTTTCCCATGAACCAACTTAGTGGGCTTGATTTCCATATCATATTCTTGAATCTTGGCAACCCAGTTGCCCCTTTTAGTCCCTAACTCTTGTTGTGTCAGAATAGACTTGACTACAGCATCTGGAACAAGAGCAATGACACGTGAATTCAGAATATAGAACTTGAAATGTTTAACTACTTTCACCACAGCAAAACCATGCTTCTCCATTTCTGAGTATTTCAACTCATGAATGCGATAGGTGATTCCACACCTTCACTATTTCTTTGCATTAGTATAGCTGAACAAGTATGATCTGACGCATAGCTATACATAATGAACTCCTTAGTATAATCTGGGCATACTAAGACTGGAGCGTTTTCCATGGCTTCTTTGATCTGATGGAAAGCTTGCTTTCCTTCTGGAGTCCATTTGAAGAGAGAATTACCCTTCATCATATTGACTATATGACGAGTTTGTTCAGCAAAATCGGGAATGAATCTTCGCAGGAAATTAACTTTTCTGAAGAAAGAATGAACGACAGTCTTACTGGTCGGCAATGAAAGGTCACGGATTGCTTTTACCCTTTCCGCATCAATTTTAATACCTTCCTTCGAAACAATATGCCCAAGCAATTTACCTTCAGTGACCCAAAAAAAAAACTTCTTGGGATTGAGAGAGATTTCATGTTGGCGGCATTTTTCTAAGACTTGTTGTAGATGGGGAAAATGATCTTGACATTCCTTAGAATAAACTGTCAAATCATCTAAATAGACAACAATGAACTTACCAAGAAAACTTCGGAAAGCCAAATCCATTGCACGTTGGAAAGTTGCTCCCGCATTTATTAACCCAAAAGGCATCCTGCGATATGCAAATGTACCCCAAGGCATGGTAAATGCAGTCTTGTGCTAATCTTGTTCCAACACTTCAACCTGATTATAACCTGAAAATCCATCCAACATGGACATCATCTCTGCTCCAGTAACAGCTTATAGGATGTGATCCATGACAAGCAGAGGGTAATTATCCTTCAAGGACGCCTGATTCAAGTTTTGGAAATCTACACATATCCGAATTTCACCATTCTTCTTACGTACAGGTACAACGTTAGAAATCCAAGAAGAATGGTGGATGGGGAAGATTATCCTTGCTTTCAACATCTTTTGTACTTCAGCAAAGATAGTGTCAGAGATTTTTGGGTTATATTTCCTTTGCTTCTGTTGGAAAGGCATAATACCTAGTTTCAATGGAATGTCATGGCGGAGTTCTTCGGGACGAAAAGACTTTAGATCTTCATAGGAGTATGCTAAGACGTCAACATATTGCTGCAATAATGCAACAAATTTATGTCTTTCTCCCTATGAGCAACATTTTCCAATGTTAATCATTTTGGGATTGTCCTCAATCCCAATGTTTAGTTGTTCATATTCCATGGACCCTACAGTTGATCTTTGTTGCTTCTTAACATAGCGATCATGCTTGTCAAAAAGCTTTTCTAGCGAAACTAGACCCTTGGGGATCTTGTTTCCTTTTAATTGCAGAAATTTTTCCCCTATTTTTGCGTCAACACTTTCAATTGCATCCTTTGAAGGGAAGTGACTACCTTCAAAGTATAGATCATCAAAGTTATTAGAAGTTTGTAAGAAATTTATTACATGATGATCATCATTGAACACCTACCAATGATCAGAGTTGTCAGGAACGCTTAGTCGGAAAACCAATTCAACAACATAAGTTGATCCTGAAAAATCTTGTGAGGAATGAAAGATGTTGCTGATACTACTAATGAGTTGGCCCTATCATTGAATTTATGGGAAACTATAGATATATCAAAAGCATCAAATGTTTCTATTAGATCCCAGACAAGATTGTGGTAATGTCGCAGCCTTTCACTCCTTGTTTGATATATGTTTCTGATCTGACAGACTATTAACTCAGCATCCCCTTGAGCATGTAAGTTCTTGATTCCCTTCTACTAAGCAACCTTCATTCCCAGAAGGAGAGACTCATACTCAGCGGTGTTGTTTGTGTTATTGAATTGCAATTTGAAGGAGAAAGGGAAAAGATTACCCTTGGGAGAAATCAAAATGATACCAGCTCCTAATCCAGTGGAAGAACAGCTGCCATCAAACTCCAACGTCCAAACATCATCTAGACTACCAATGCTAACGGTATCAAAATCGAGAATTTCTTGTTGTGAAGTTGAAGCTCCTTCTGATTCAATAACACTACTTTCACAACTACTTTCACAATTAACTGGGAAATTATTGAGTGAAGTATCAACTTCACTCTCAAGAGTCATCTTTAGACCATCATTAGCATGCATGAAATAATTACCCATGCCTAATGATTCAAAAAGAATCTGGGCCCGCTAATCATCAGATTTGACAATGGTATATCGATTCTTTTTCTGGAAGTAACCTTTGGACAACTCCTTTAATTGGGATATGAGCCTCAGTCATATCCATGTTTAACTCACCCCCAACATCTCTACAAAAATTTCTTCCCAACAAAAGCCCATAGGAAGCTGGTACATCAGCTACCAGCACTGTCATCTTGATTTTATTTTCTGGGAATGAGGCAAAGGCAAACTGTGCATCTTTGATTTGACCAATCAACGGAACTTGCTTGTTATCCATGGAGAAACACCTTCCAAATGTTTTGGTCAAGGTTAAACCAAGGGAATTAGCAACTTTTGATGGCATAACATTATCAGATGCCCCAGAATCAATTACGCAGTTGCTAAGCTTGTAACCATTTATAAACAAAGAAATGTAAAATGGTTCTATCTTCTCAACAGGAGAAGGGGAAGAAACTAAATTGTTTTGAAGCAAGTTTGATTTTGGAAGATTGCTAGGGGTAATATCTTTTTCTTTAACAAATTTGACCAAACGGTCAAATTGATCGGGGTTAGATCTCAGAAATTCTAGCTCAGACATTTGTATCTTGGTTTTTCTAGCATGATCTAGAATATCAAATGACTGAAAATAATTCATTAAAGACAAACTTGAGTTCTCATTTTGAGAACTTACAACATGAGGAACACTAGTCTTCGGTGCAGGTGCAGAAGAAATAACAGGTACAGAAAAATTAACAGCAGTTGAAGGAGTACTTACACCTTTATCTTTCGTAACATCCTTCAAGATAGAAGTGTCCTTTGGGGGGTTTGGTATAGGAGTCTCGCGCTTAGCAGTAGAAACTGGTAAACGTTGAGAATCCTGGATCTGAGCATAATCATCATTTTTCACATTGGCAGGGGGCGGAGCCGCTTGTGTTTGTGAACGCGTGAACACTGCAAAGACATCTCCTTCACATGCATTTGATGCATCATCTTCTTGGTACTGCAAAAACCTGATGTTAGAGTCGCCAGCTAAGTCCGTATCACCTTCTTGATGCAAATTAGCATCTTCTTCACTAAAGGGAAGAAGATCATTTTGTTCAGCTTCGTAGTATCCAGTTGCTGAACTTTGGGGTGGAGCTTCCAATGCAAGCCTCTCTGGAGCAAGAGGTAATTTATTCTGATTACGCATAGCATAATTAAAAGCATTGTTTGGGTAAGTCCTTCTTGGGACGTCTCGATAAGAAGTATTTCCTTGTGAGGAAATCTGCTTCTTAAGTGCCAGCAATTCATTTGCTAGCTTCTATATCATAGGATCAACAGAACTAGTTGAAGAAGGAGATGCATGTGAACCTTGATTACTCCTAACCTTGTTAGGATCTCTCCTTATCTTTCCAGCAAGGATAAGGTCATCTTCAACCGATATGGCCATTTGTTGAGCTGCAGCCAAATCTCTAGGATTGTTCCTCCGCAAAAGGAAACTCACCTCTGACAATTGGGAGTTGATGAAAAAACATTTCAAGTTTCTAGCAGTAGGTCTTGAAGTAACTGGAATACGATTATGTAACTTGTCGAATTTGGCTACAAACTCACACATGGGTTCCTGAGGCTCTTTCTTCAACTAAGTTAATTGTGCCAATAAAGCATGATCATCTTCAACAAACTTGAATCTTGCCTCAAACAACGTCCTGAGAGACACCCAAGAAGTGATACACACATTGGGTAGATGGTAAAACCAATCGGCAGCAGCTCCATGTAAAGTTTCAATGAACAATCTTACTGAAACATCTTCGTGTTCAACACCAAGAACTCCACAAGCGATGTAGAAAGCAGCAATGTGTTCATCTAGATGTTGAGCACCATCTCCAAAAAATTTGGGTAGATTCTTTCGCATACCTTTTGGTAATTCATGCAGTGGTGCGGTCAAGTTCAGAGGACCAAAAGAAGTACCCCAAGGACCAGCAGCAGCCATCCTTAATGGATTATAAGGTGGTATTACAAAAAGGTTTCCTAATGGAACAACTGCGACTTGCAAACTTGATCCCTCGCTTGGTACGGGAGATCGCCATGCAGATGGAGGAAAACTTCATGTCCGTTGCAAAGGAGAAAACGTCTGTGGAGGTGTTACAAAGGGAAAATTGAATTGCTGCAATACTTCAAAGGTAGGATCAACAATTCCTGCTAATCGTTGCCCACGAGTCTAAAGTCGATCAGCCAGATTATGATTTGAAGAAAAACAACAATGTGGAAAATACAATGAAAATGCACTGCAACCCAAGAGACAAACTGGTTGCACATCGTTCCCTAGTAGAGTCGCCAAAAAACTGTTGGGTGAATATTTTGTCACCAGCATACTAATGACAAAACATAAAATTCACACAACGCTATGCTAAGAAATTAATCTCTCCTCTCATCAAGGGGAGGTTCCCTATGAAATTTATACTCTAATTAATCAAGAAATTAAAATAGTGGGTTGGCGTTGGGCATATAACTCTTTTTTTTTAGAGTTTAGGTATTCTCCCTTCACCTAGTTACAGTTTCTCTACCTCTTTAGATATTCAAAGAAAAGAACTATTAATCTAATAAACTATACCAAGAGTTACTTTTAAGTAGCACAAAGTCTACTTTATGGTAACACTGATTTACACTGATCGTTACAAATTAAACAAGTAGAAAATTAGCTTAAAGCTCAAAGTCTTTAAGTGTAAATTTCTAATCAATTAAACTACTAATAACCGCAACAATACAAAGCTTACTACAAGTTACTTCCTTTATCAGCAAATTTCTCAAGCATGCTAAGAGCACAAAGTCTATTGGCAAGATTTGAGAGCTCTTTAACCATGTAGCAATATCTTAAGATCAAATACGTAAAGATGATATGTATTCAATGGACATAGGAACATCAAATAATATAAACAAATTTATTGATACAACACAAAGTTTCCAATCAACAAAACCATTTTCTTTATTTGTTTGATTGAATTCTCATCACAAAAGCTCAAAGTCTTTATTGGGATAAAAATCCAATAGAGTTTTGCTAAGCATGAAAAAGATGAAAAAATATTTACAAAAAGGTCCTCCTTATATAGGAAAAGAAGTTGAGAAAAAGGTGGGCACAGTTGACTTATTCAACCGCACAGTCCCACTTTACTACAACTACTACATAAAGAAAATGTGCAGCTGCACAAAAATTTACAACATCTATTGGTGAAGCTGCATGAAGGAAGAGCGTCAAAAGGGGGAACTTCATTCTTGATTTTCTTCTTCGTTGGATTTCTGAAAACCTTCAAACTTGGCAAGGATAGCTTTGACCTCTTCTTCATTTGGCATCAAGGTAGAACTCGTGATGATTTGAACGCGGGATATCACATCTTGGATCTTCACTTGCTTCTTCTTAACATCCTTTAGCATGGATGCAAGTACTTCAAAGCTGACTTGAATTTCCAACAATTTGTCAAATGTATCAAGGGAGAAATCTTCTCCCGTGCACTGGTCCATCAAGGAAAGAAATTCTTGGGTGACAACCTCAGTGGTGATGAGATTTTGATCACCATCATACAAATAGCAAGGGAGATCGCCTACTTTAGCAAAAATAAGGTCAACCTCATCATCACCTTCTTTCTTTTCATGATCCAGTTTTGCAATCATTAATTTCATTGTCTCTTGTTTATGAGACAATAAGGATAAGATCTGAATATACTTCTCTCTTATGGGAATTACCTTGTTTTCAACCAGGACATCTATCCTGAAATCCTCCATTTTGCTCCAAAGGGTAGTGCTTTTCACAAATTCCTCAATTTCCTGGGATAAAGAGGTTTTGAGTCCTTGCATCCGACTCTGGATCACTTCATAATCAGACAATAACTCCACCATTGAACTCAGGAGATGAGAGCCTTCTGACCTTAGCCGCGAGATCCATTTGTCCATTACTCGGCCCTTAGCTCCTACCTGCTCAATATTTTTGATAGCTTCAATGTCTATTGATGATCCTATTGGTTCAACCTCTTGAGAAGATTTTGTTACCTTTAGGAGTACGTTGGTCAACTGCTCACACTTCTGCTTCAGGATATTTTTCTCATCCCTTTCCTGATCCAGTCTTCTTAACAAAGAATTAAGGGCTATTTTAGAATCTAATTTCACACTTTCATGTGTCTCTACTCCGAGCTCCACAACCTGCATGGTATAATCTTCTGATCGTATGTTGCCTTTGTCCTTATCTGACGATGGCACCATAACTTCAGCATATATTCTTTTGGAAGTCAGGTCTACTACCACCCGAGATACTGTCTTTGGCTTCTTTGTTCCCTTAGGCTTTGGAGGAACCAAAAGTTCAAAATCAAATTCATCAGGAGATATTACCTGTTTCTTTCTTTTAGGGGCCACTACTTCCATCCAAAGGGGTAGTTCTGGATTGGATGATGGAGTAGTGGCTCCTTGCTGACTTGGGGTCAAAGATTCTGGGATAGGTTGACTAGAACTTGGAGCAGTTGCAAGTGTAACTAATGGTGTTGATATTGAAGCATCTAATGGAACATCTGTTGCTAGTACCTCTTCAATTATTGGTGGAAGAGTTGAGGGTTCCATCAGTGTAACCTCAGAGCTCACCAATGAAGGGATGGTTGTGATGGTGGTAGTAATGATTGGTAACTCTACCGACACCTATTCTGCAAGTGCATCTTGCAAAGTTTCATTAAAATCCATCATGGTAGATTCAAAATTAGATGAAGGGATATCATCTAGAGTAGAGAAGTTGGTTATTGTAAAAAATTGACCAGCAGTCTCTGATTGCTGCATGCCCATACTTAGATCTCCATCTTCATGAAAATCTTCATCTTCTTGATCAGAATAAAAGTCAGAATCAGTAGAGTGAATGACTACTTGTGAAGTAGTTGTCGTATCTACCTCAACTGAATGTGGTACTTCTTCTACCTGAACTTCCTCTTGTTGAGGAATTTCACCTTCTTCAACCTCTTTAATCTTTCCAACTTCACTGATAGGTGGTTGTTCTAGCTCTTTTGCCGCTCCCTCCTGTGAAACTGATGATGATTCGCCTTGTTTTGACCCTTTAACTCTAAATTTGATTTTAGGCCCTTTGCCTTTTGATTGTACCACTGGAGCTGAAGATAGTGCTTGTGAGTCTGCCCTGTTCTTGGTTCTAGTTTCAGCTATCGCTGTCTTGCCCAATGGACCATCACTGTTGTCATCATCTCCCAAACTGGTGGGAAACTGTTTCATCGTGAGATGATTCTTTAGAAACCAAGCATTGGTGTTTGCTATAATAGGAGAGATCCTTTGAGTAATGGACTTGCTTTCCTTCTTCGACCATTGCACAAGTGGGAGTGGGGAGTCAGCAATCTTCTTCTCATAGTAAATAGGATCCACTATGTCATTTGTGTCTTCCATAGTCATTGGGATCTTAGCTAGATCCAGATTCTCACTTTGTTCCAGAGTAAGGCGGCTGAAGTCCATCCTCCTTATATCCTCCTCATCCAGACAGTCTGCCCAAACATCTTCAAACCTATAGACATGAGTGTATGTCCTTTTGAGTTTTCTCTTTACGCCCCAAAAATCAAAATTGGTTCGGGCTTTGAATCTTTGCATGGTATTCCACTGCATCTCCTCCTCCATATTTTTGGCTTTGGGGTTAGTTAGCACATAATACCTACCAATTGACTCTGGGAATTTCAGCCCAGTCTTGTGTGCTTGTGATTGTTTCTCATGTAAACTAATCAGTTGTCTGCATAGCTCCATAAGGATAATTTTATCTAAAGGAAACCTTGGAAGAATAAAGGGCTCACCTGAGAAGCATCCAATCTGGATATAGGTGAATGTGGGGAATTGAAGGAAGACACAACCAAAGTGGGAAACCCTGTTGTAAGCGGGCTCTGATATTCTTCTCTTATATAGGCCTTTATCAAAAATGCACTTCCAAACAGCAAAGAAAGCATCATTAACCCTCCTGTAATGATTACCTTGATTTTTGATAGTGAGTTGATCATAGTATTCCCAAACAGGCACTATTCTTCTGTCACCTTTAGTTGACAAGCCTGGATATTGCCTCATAGAGGTAGCTGCGTAAACCAAGTATGAGGTCATATAAAACATTAGTGTTGCCTTGACCTCTTTCAGTTGGGCACAAAGCGCATCACTGATTTGTTCTCCCCAATCAATTCTTGCAGCTCCCTTTCTGATTATATTCATATAGTAAATCATCCAACTTTGGAAATAATGAGAGTCTTTTAATCCTCTCACTCTGGATAACATGGTGACCATGTCATTATATTCTTCATTAAAATCACTCTTGTGAAAAGACTTAGGCCACCAGGAAGTGAGGGAGGATTTAGCAGTTGAAAGATAAACAGTATTGATCACCTTTTTGCATTTATCTTCGTGTTTCTCGTAGTACTCTTGAGCACTCTCTTGAGAAATATCAGCCACTTCTTCTAACAATGAGCCTTTGAAGATACTATTGAAGAATATGTTGTCTAAAGTCATTATGACCTTCTAATCATCATACCTTACCTGTCTTGTGCTTGGATCGAAATGATCAGCCACTGCTAGTACAAATTCAGGATCATGAGCCGCAACTGGGAAGGATGCATACTTATGCAGCTCAGATTTGATCAAACTGGTCAGGTGTGTAGGAGCCTTCTGAACCCGATCAAGAAATTCTTGCATGTCAACGTGGCCAATTTTAGTGTCCCTGATCTCTTTAATGTTAGAATCCACTGAACTTTCAGGGTACATATTCAAGTACCTATCGTACTTGTATTTCATCTTTTTTTAATGATGCCTTACTTGGAGAAGGTTGTCCTTAAGAAGACTTAGGCTTGCTGTGGGAGAGTTTTGACATTCGTGCACAATGACTGCATTCAACACTAATGGTTAGCCATTCATCATTATCAAAAATCATTTTTTTCTTAAACGGATCGAAAAACGGGACTCAAAATAGGCCAAGGAGTAAAAACTGCCAAAACAGCAAGTCGGAGAAAAAAGTCCGACTTGCTTCTTTACCAACAAAAATTTGCATATCAGACTTTAAAGTCCGAAGTGCTTATTTGTGAAAGGATATCAACACATCAGACTTTAAACTCCGAAGTGTAACTTAGGGGAAAGACATTTACATATCGGACTTTAAAGTCCGATATGTTGAGAAAAAACTTCAAACAAGCACATCGGACTTTAAAGTCCGATGTGTTGTGCTGACTGGAAAAATTTAGGGGCACATCGGACTTTAAAGTCCGATGTGCTTCTTAGGGGAAGGATAGCTGGCCGGCATGTCGGGTTTTAAAACCCAACATGCCAACCTATACCTCTCCGCATATTGGACTTTAAAGTCTGATATGCGAAGGTTAATAGGTCGCATATCGGACTTTAAAGTCTGATATGCGAAGGATACAACTATTCAGCTGTATACTAGAGTTTAAACTCTGATATGCAGCTTAGAATAGGGGAGGTTTAGTGGAACGATCGGGTTTTGAGATCCGATTGTTTCTCCAAAGCTAAGGAGGCAATTGGAGTTCAAAACCCGATCGTTCTCCTAAAGAGAAAAAGAAAGACAAACAAAAAGGAAAAAATGAAAGTAAAAACTTTAAACAATAAAAACCCGAAAACGAGCACATACCTATTCCGCCGTGGAGAATTGCGAAATCCGAATATGGGCGATTTGATCAAACAACGGAGAGAAGAAATCCAGGTTGCACCGAGGAAAAAGGAGGTGGAGGCGTGCGATAAAAACCAGGAATGAGGATTAAAAAGCAAGATTAACATTTAAAAACAACTTTAAACCAAAACCCTAATTAGCGATAAATGCTAATTAATACAACTCATAGTTGCATGTCGGGTTTTAAAGTCTGACATGTGACCTAGGGGTACTTGCATGTTGGACTTTAAAACCCGACATGCAACTAACATAAAAATCAAATACAGTTCGGAGAAAAAAGTCTGAACTGCAATCCAAAACAAACTGCAGTTCGAACTTTAAAGTCCGAACTGCAATCGAAAACTAACTACAGTTTGGACTTTAAAGTCCGAACTGCAATCTTAAGCAAACATCAATTCGGACTTTAAAGTCCGAACTGCAGTCAAAACCAAATGCAGTTCGGACTTTAAAGTCCGAACTACTGACTACAACAAAACTCAAATACACTTTGGACTTTAAAGTCCGAAGTTTAATTATTTACCAAGACCCCTGTAGTTTAGAATTTAAAGTCCAAACTGCAGGTTAAAATGCAAACTTAGAAAGCAAAGAAAAATAACAAAAAAGAAAAGCGAAGAACGAAATGAACTAACCGACCAAGTTGATTAAGCTCTCCCGGAGACCATAAGGTACGAAACAGACTAGTTTCATAGGGTTGCCTCACCATTTTGGCCAAACTGAAATCGAGGACAACATAATGTTATGTTAGTTCAACCCCCTCTATATGCCTCTAACCCTTGGGTGGAGTTTGCGAGTGGAGTGGCCTCATTCAGATTCTTCCAACTCTTTAATGAAGCTTGTGTTTCCGCTCCTCTTCCCTCTTCCTCAGTTACCATCACAGAGCTAACCCCTCCTACATTCCCCTCCTCCTTTGCTACCAAAGAGCGGAAACCCTTTCACCCTAAGAGGAAGGGTAAATCTATTGGAAAACGAAAAATGAATTTTGATTGATAATTCTAGCTTAGAGGACACAGATGAAGAAGACCCTATTCTGTAAACTGAGAGAAGGAGAAGATATTGAAGGCTTGCCTCCAAGGGTGCTAGTGAGAAAAAGGATAAGAATCAAATTTTCATTGATACTGAAGATGATTTTGAAATCGGTGAGGGTGGTGGTAATTTAAATGAACCTAAGGGGGAAGAGATTAGCACTATTAGCAACGTGGATGACTTTGGTCCCCCACTGGGCCCTCAAGATTTGAATGCAACAAATGAGATCCCCACTGATAATTTTGAAGATGTGGCCCCAGAGAAAATTATATAGTCATTACGATGGCTTATGAATTAGATGAAGGGGTTGAGGGTAACAAAGGGGTTGTTGTGGAAGGAATGGACAAAGGTAAGAAAAGTGACAAGAAAAAGGGGAAGAAGAAAAAAGACAAGAGATTCTCTCTTGTGGAAGAGGACCAATAGGAAATGCAGATGGATGAGAAAGTAGAGCCAACTGACCACCCCTAGGATGATGAGATTCGGGCCCTCATATGTGAGTTCTGAGAGCTACAGGACCATCTGGATAGTGTTGGAGTGGAAAAGGAAATTCAGAATTTGGAGGAACTCAAGGAAATGCAACACAGATGAGACACAAGAGAGACACAAGAGATAAGCAACTAATCAACATCAACAAATTTTGCATGAGAAGCATGCACAACTCGACGACAAACCTTTTCCTCCTACAGGACAAGATTGTTGAAGATGATGCAGATAAACATGCATGCAAGGAACTCTATAGGTTCCTAACTAAGGATAGGGCAATGTCGTTGAGATGGCCGGGCTCCGTAAGCCAACCCCCTAGATCTAGGTATTTTTTCTTTTTTGCTTATGTTGTTGGTTAATGTTTATCTGGACTTACGGGGTATACCCCTACTGCTCTCTTTTACTATTGTTATACTCTAGCTTTAAGTTTTGTTTTATGTTGTTAAGGTGCTATTAAAGTGTTGTTGATAGTCTTTGGAATGTGTTAAAAGTCAACGGCCTTGTTAACGCTGCTTATTTAATCAAAAAACACTATTTTAAAGTTAGAAATTATTTTCTAATCATAATAACTTCTTAATAATTGAAATCCTATTAATCATGATTCATTACCTCTTCTTGTGTGTCTATAAATATTATAATTTTATGATATTATGATTTCTTTTCATTAAACATTTCATATTATAACCCTGTTTCACTTTTGTTTTTTAATACTATCATATTTTAATATATAATAAATACTTATGAAAAAAATAATCATGTTAATTTAAACACTTTTGATAATGCATATGAAGTGAGAAAGCCAAAAATATATAGTCAAACATGGGAAGCACCATGGAAGTATCAAAAGCATGTGTTAAGGTTCTATCAATATCTTAAAATATTTGGTTGGTCAAAAGTTTTGGTATTAAATATTTATGGTATTTTAGGCTTGCATGTGTAACTTAGTATTAATATAGAATGTTCATTCTTTTGCACTTAAAAGATTACTAATGTTCACTTTATTAGTTTTGACTTAGAATTAAAAAAAATTCTGGACGTATTAAATTTACCATGTAGCTTTCGTAGAATAAAGAGATTAAAACTAAAAACATGCCCAACCATGAAAAGAAATAATAAAACCACATGGAAAGTAGTGATTCCCACATAAGATTAGATGATTATAAAAGGAAAGGTAAGGGTTTCTTTAGGGTTAATTTAAGGTAATCCATATGTGTGAGAAAGTGGGAGTATAAATTAGCATAGATTAAAGTAAGTGGAAATGGAGTAAAATTATTCGAATAATTGAATCTTGCCTTAAAAAATTAAATGTGATTAAAGGGTTAATTTGATAATTAAAGAATGGTTGTAGTGGACAAAGTTTTGGAATCTGTATGATGTCAAGTTTTGGAAATAATATCTCTTTCAAAGTTGTTAAGAATTATACGATCAATTTTTACTCTATCACAAAATAACTTTGCAAGTTTGGGACATATTTGTGGAGAAGGATCTATATCTATGCTCAAAAATTATTTTGACAAATAATGGTGTTAATTTTTACAAATTAATCTAATGTGCAACCTTTCACTATAATTTATCTTAATACTTAGAGACTATGGGTACTTTTAAATACCTTAAAGGATCATTGCTATATCACAATCCTTCTTTCGGATTAATCCCTAAAAATAATATTGAGAATGATAGGAAAGTGCTTATGTATGTAAGTTCTTTACACCTTTTATGCACCAAATTGAAATCTATTGTTATTGATTACTCTAATGCTTGGGACAAGTGATATATTGTCACAAACCATTTTGGTTGCATAACTTTGATAAAAATTTTGAGGAGCTAATCAACTTATTTTATTTTTTTTTGATAAAAGTGGGCAAGCCACTAAACTTATATTTTATTAATTTTGAATTTTGAAAATACAAACGGGTTCAAAGGGCATACCGGCAGGAAAGAACCCGCAAGAAAACCTCCGGTTGTGGCCCAAAAAAAGTAAATTTAAAACCCCATATACCCAATTACATATTTGATTTTGATCACCCTCCCATTACATAGCTTTCAAAGATATACATATCATTATCCAAAAAACCCCATAAACCCAATTACATATTTGATATTGATCACCCTCCCATTACATGGCTTATCGAAGATATACATATCATTATCCATATGACCCCAAAAATTAAGAGCAGTAATCTTTAGAGGAGGTACCCAGCCACAAGGCTCCTAAGCTTGCCATAAAGATATATCAACCGATCAGAACCCTGCATCAAAAAGACATCAACATATCTGCACACATAGTTAGTTTTGAAACCAAGAACTTGAGCTCTCAACAGGAGGCTCTCTATCCACGATCAAAGGAGGAATGATCTGCAAGGGAGATTCTAAATGTGGAGGAGCTAAGGCCAAAAAACCAAAAGAGAGCAGAGAATGTAAACCCATAAGCACTACTAAGGCTTTATCCACAAACTGTGAGGGAACCGATTCTAGCAAGGATTCAAAAGCATGCAAGGTGTCCCCCAATCTATCACATAATAACCCCATTCTCAAATCGAACAATAAAACTCCACAATTCCCATTACCCAACAGATCAGAGCGAGGAAGAAAACCCCCGTAATAAAAAGAGCCCAGCTCAAAATGATAATTATCCAATGCAGAACTAACAAGCTCCCAGGAGCAAATCGAGGGAGAGATAAACGTATGAACCAAGAGATGGAGTAAATCCTTATCAAGCAAAATGTCATAGAAAATAGTAAAAAATTGATACAAAATCTCAGAGCTAGAAAAGGAAAGACCAGACTGCAACCAGAGAGATCCCAGTAACCTGCGAACCTCAAAATCCACTCGAGGAGTAAGCAAACGGAACACTTCCCCAAGCATTTCAGAATTA
This sequence comes from Cryptomeria japonica, assembly GCF_030272615.1. Classification (NCBI taxonomy): domain Eukaryota; kingdom Viridiplantae; phylum Streptophyta; class Pinopsida; order Cupressales; family Cupressaceae; genus Cryptomeria; species Cryptomeria japonica. The sequence continues at coordinate 196,589,308 of NC_081406.1, forward strand.
TTACTGGGAGCCTCATTTTCCCTCTCAATCAGGCATTCGACAATGACCCTATATCTTGAAAGAGAAAAAGCACTCGACATATGAAACAGAGCTCGAGCAAGAATAATTCAAGTATTTACTATTGTATTGAGAACACAATCAGCTTTTAAAGACCAGTCGCCACCAAAAACGTGAACCGAGATAATCATGGTACTTCATAATTATAAGTAAAGCCAATTAAAGAAAGATTAAAGCTCATATAAGATAAACCATAAATAATGGACTTCACATGAGGGTGGCGGCTGAAACCAGTACTTCATATCCCAACCGGTGCCACATAACAAGCTACACACTCCTTATCATAATGGCTTCATAAAAAACCGTGAATGATTACAACCGAAACACATTTCCTTCGTACTTCATAAAACAGTAAATCCTTTAAAACACACGATCAAGGACAAAGCAGATCAAAAATACCAAATCATAATAACCCTCGAAACCAATCTACTGACAGGGCACCACCTTAATACCATAACGAGTACCACCCTTGCTGCTTATGACAGATCATAAGCATACTCAATAGCCAACTAGGAATTTCCTACTAAGCATGCTTACCACCTGCGCATAAACCCCAAACATGTTACCCTCTTAAGGCATAAGGGCGCTAAAAGACTTTTAATGAGAACATAATTATGAAAGACCAAGAAGATTTAATGCAAATGTTTCAGAAGGGAAGGCGGGAACTCATCCATACTTATATCCTGCAAGTTTGCATTAGTGTCAATGGCTAAGTTTGCCAAAAGATCCGCTATTATATTAATTTCTCTGAAGCAATGGGTGATCAAGAAGGAATCAAAGAAAGCCAACTATTGTAAAATTAACTCCAGAACATATTGTAATTTCCAACAATTAGATTTCTTCTTCATAACACATTGGATGGTTACCATCGAATCCCCTTCAATTACAAGATCCTTGATGCCCAAGGATATAGCCATGTCCAAGCCCAATGACAGGGCCTTAAATTCTGCGAAATTATTGGACTTATACCCAATAGCATGACATCTAGCCTGGACAATATTCGCATGAAGATCAAAAATCACCATACCTACCCCTGCCAAACCAGGATTTCCATGAGAAGCACCGTCAAAATTTAATTTAAAATGCGTATTAGGAGGGGGCTTCCAAATAGCTAAATGTCTTTTGGTTAAAGCACTACTGTTTCTCAAAATGGAACCATGAGAAGGCAAGATAGATAATAGCTTCCAGACCCTAGTCACCCTACTATCCCAGTGCGAAAAAGAAGAGAGATTTTCGAGGTTCTTAAAGATATAAGACAAGAGAACTTCTGAAATGGAAGATTCAATTTTCAGTAAAACCTCCTCAAGAGAAGAGCTATTCTTTTTAAAGATCCTATTATTCCTTTCTAGCCAAATGTTCCATATTAATATGGAAGGGGAAGCAATCCAAAGACAAGCATAGAAGGATGAAGCAAATAGAAGAGGCCAGGCTCTGAAGTGTGAAATAAGATCTTTCCATATTACAAAAGACAAGTTCAATTTGTCAAAAAGCCACTGCCAGCATTGAAATGCAAAATCACAATGAAGGAAGAGATGAGAGGAGGTTTCCAAAAAAATTTTCCATAACACACAAGAAAAAACATTAGTGATACCAAGTCTATCCAAGCGCATGCCTCTAAGTACCCTATCCTGGACTGCTAACCAAGCAAAAGCACCAGCTTTTGGAAGACAAGCCAAATGCCAAAAAAACTTATGTGGCCAAGAGGAAGAGTCGTTGGCCGACACAAGAGAGTTATATCCATCCTTAACCATATATTTGCCTGATATGTTCGTAGTCCATAGAAGTTCATCTTCAGAGTCAGATAGGATAATCGTTCTTTCTTCCAAAACCTTTGCAAAATGCAGCTTGAGATCATTCTCAACATCCAAGAATTCAATGGACTTCCATTTTTCCAATTTCAGATCACCATTATGAATTATCTCGAAGTAATCTGGCACAAATACCCCCCAAAGGGAAGAAAGGATAGATATCAAAGGGGACCAATCCCTTATATTTTGTAAGGGAGTATGACCATTCCACATTTCATCCCAAAATCTAACCTTTTTCCCATTATGAACAATCCAAGAAAGATGTGGCAAGATAACGTTCTGACATTTGCAAATAAAATTCCACATAGCTGAACCTAAAGGTAGATTAGATATCTGAAAGACATACTCCCTAGGTCCATTATTCAAGTATTTTGGAAACATTATTTGTGCCCAAAAAGAATCAGGTTTCTCATACAACTTCCAGACCAATTTAGCTCCCAGAGCCAGATTCTGTTTATACAAATTTCTAATTCCTGTACCCCCCTGTTCCTTGGGCAGACAGACTTTAGCCCAAGCTACTAAGGGCAGTTTATTCTTCCCATCTTTATTACTATTCCAGAGAAAGGACCTAAGAGTGTCCTGCAGACTTACTAACATCGATTTAGGGGTGCTTACTACTGACATAAGATAAATAGGGACCGAATTCAACACAGATTTAATCAGTACAAGTTTTCCTGCAAGGCTTAACCATTTATGGCTCCAGGATAAAATCCTCTTTGAGATGACCGAAATGAGATTTTCCCAAAAGGATAGATTATTTTGTTTAATGAAAAAAGGTATACCCAGATACTTACAAGGAAGAATACTAGGATCAAAACCCCAAAAGGTCTGCAATCTCTACTGAACTAATTGTGATGTGTTAAGGAAGAATATTTTTGACTTCTCAATGTTGACTTTTTGGCCAAAAAAAGACGCATACTTTTGGATAATCCCATTTATAGTATTAGCCTCCCTTAAGGAAGCTTGACCAAAAAGCAAAGTGTCATCTGCAAATAAACAATGTGAAATAGGAACGGGAACCCCATGGATCGCAATCCCCTTCCATCAACCTTTTGATTTTGCAGCCTTAATTGCCCAGCTAAAAGACTCCACCAAAAGGATAAACAGGAAAGGGGACAAAGGATCCCCCTGCCTCAAACCTCTTGAAGAGGATAAAAAACCACAAGGAGACCCATTAATTAAAACAAAAAATCTGGCAGTGGAAATAACAACCTTTATCCATTTGACCCAAGCCTTAGAGAAACCTAATTTGAGAAGAACACAAACTAAAGCCTCCCACTCAACCCTATCATAGGCCTTCATCATATCTAGTTTGAGAATCATAGACGGGACCTTCTAAGTATGGATAGAATGCAGCACTTCATGAGCCACAATGGCTCCCTCCGGTGTTTCCCTACTAGGAACAAACCCACCCTGCTCTAAGGAGATGATTTTGGGAAGAAGTTTTGCCAATCAAAGGGAAATTGCCTTAGTAAATATTTTATATAGAGTATTCCATAAAGCAATAGGACGAAAGTTAGCAAAGGTCTTAGTGACTTCTTTCTTCGGGATAAGGGCAACCAAAGTGGTATTAAGTTCTTTTAACATTGACCTATTTCTCCTAGCCTCTTCAAGAGCCAAAAGGACATCTTTGCCCACAAAGTCCCAACACTTTTGGAAGAATAAAGTGGTAAACCCATCAGGCCCCAGAGCCTTGTCAAGATTCATATCAAAAATTGCACATTTAACCTCTTCCAAAGAGAAAGGAGACATCAGCATCCTATTATCTTCCAAGGACACTATAGGGGGAATATCTGAAAGAAAACCATTCGATCCACATCCACCCTCCGAGGTCAATAATTATTTAAAGAAATTAACTGCTTCCGATGCAATGTCTTCTGATTCAGTAAGTAGCTTCCCATTGGGATCCTCTATGTAGCTAATCAACTTATTAGATGTAGGGCAATATGCATTTTTCTTGTTATAGGAATAATCAATTATATCTATGTGAATGTGTTCCTAATTATGCCTTTAATCTACTTATTGAAAATTACTATGTCATCTTAACTATATATTTTAGATCTTGAAGATCATTCAAACAATCTTGGATGATGCAATGCATTGATTTATATATGTTTTATTACATAATCTAGGAAAAGGGTCCCAATCGCTTACATAAGCATAGAGATCAAATATAAAGCATAGAACAAAGCACTAAACAACATGAAAAGGTAGAAAACTAGACTAGATCGAAGGGAAATGAAAGCATGTTAAATGGATTTTTTTTTGTTTATGATTATGGCATCAATAAAATGTATGAACTAACTCCTATGATATGGAAATGAGGTTGATGCAATGATATATTTCTCCTCTTGTCCAAAAGAAGGAAAACATCATCAGAGAGAGTGATAGATCAAGTATATGAGGCAAGTGTACATGATTCCAAGAATACACACACAATATTTCATTCTTAATAGATTAGATGTTTGTTAAGTGCATATAGTCATCCTTTATATTTAATTCTAGGTTGAATTCATTTGATTTGTTAGTAAAATGTATTAATGTCAACAAGAGTTGCAAAATTTTTGGAAAACTATTAGAATGTAAAATCATTGATTGAAATTGATACATATTTTTAGTTTGCAAACACAAAGTGATTGTGGTTTGGTATCTACGTTGTTGTTGTTTTGAAGACTATGTTAAATCCTTGTGGTTTTATATACTACCATATTAGCCTTGTTGCTTGATCTTTTCAAAGTTTTTAATTAAAGGTCATAAACCTGAACTTTAGTTAAAATAAAAAAGTGCTTGAAAACCTAAAGTAAAGGATGTAGTGGTTAGTTATGATCAAATTGATGTTTAGTAGAAAAGACTTGTCAAAACAAACAATAATAGTCATAGAAAATAATTTGGAGAAATTTTTACTATCATGCTTTTGTTTGGTGATAGTCTTGCTATAATGCATGTCCATTGCATGCACAAGTTTAAATATTCAAGGGGATTTATGGGCAATGTTAGATGAAGGAGGAGAAGAGGGTTTTATGGACGGAGGAAAAGGAAGAGTGAACAACATGAGTAGAAGAATAGTACTCAAAGGGAATTTATTATTATAATTTTAAATTATTTCAATGATAATTATCTTTGATCATTATCATCATATAATACAGAGTCGTTGTATAATGGGTTTTAGCGATAGAATTTTTTTATTTTGGGGTTTCTTTGTTTGAGCCCTACACAATGTTTGATTAAGAATAATAGAATTTTATTGTTATATAAAATTTTATTAGTGGAGAAAAAAGGTTATGTACATTAATTAATATAAAATTTATTTTTAAATTGTTTGAAATAATGCATATACCAAAGCCACTACTAGTTACACCATGCAAATGTCGACGCTTGATTTTTTAATTTAAAAGTATTGGTAGACTATGTATAATAGTCATACTTAGTAAATAAGGAATAATGAGTAACTATTGTGTCAAGGATTTCTCAAGGTAGCCATAGTTGGCATTTACAAAGTTTTATCACTATTCTATAAATTGATCTAGATATGATATTTTGTTGGTGTTTTCCATGATAATTTAGACCTATATAGAGCTATGGTTTTCAATCATAAATTGGTCTCGTATGCTAAAGTAAATTAATGATATTAATCAAGTGGTATATGGGTTATTTCTTGAATTCTAAAGGGCAATAAGACATATTATAGTTGAAAATGTTATTTCAAAAGTTACTTTTTCTGTATTAACTATAAATAATAACCAAACATAAATATATCTACATATAATTAAAGGTCACTATGGACCTTTAGAATTAAACCTAGTTCATAAAAAGGTAGGTTCTTCTTGGAAAAATAAAGCAATATCAGTATGCATTGAAGAGATATAACCTTATTTTGGTTTGTTTTGGTTATTAAAATACATAAAAAAATTGATTATGCAAGTATATTTTCTAATAAAAAATTATGATAATGTAGCAACCTCCAAGTATTGAACATAATTTCTAGAGAATAGTTATGTGTTGAGATATATATAGTTTAAAATTTATAACAATTAAGATAGATGAGAAGCTACGATATCGTTGTCAAAATTATTTCTACTATGTTAGGTTTAAGTTATGTCATGATTCAATATACATATATATATAGTTTGACATATTTAGATAACTCTAGATGTATATAAATCTATATACAAGTAAATCTATAATATATATCTAAGAATAAAAAAAATATGTAGAGATGGTTGCTTAATGATTTTAATATTAAACTTTTATAATATGAGTGGTATAAAGTATATATGATTCAATATTCATTCATATTATATATTTTATTTGATGAGTAAATATATATGAACTTAAATATGTTAAATGTTATGAATCACATTACTTTATAAAGGATTGATAGTGGCTTACAACATTGACCATTCAAAGTGATTATTTAATTCTTTTATGAAATATAATTAAAAATAATAAAAGCTGCAGTTACACAAATATTTGGTGATTTCTTACTTTGAGTGAATAGGTCTACATCAAACTATTATGAAATGTTATATGTGCCTAAAATAGTGAAAGTGTATTATTAATTCATTTGAAATAAAAATTTGTTAAGTTTAACTAGAATTTAAGTGAAAATTATTATGACAATTTGAAATGCATTCTAGTTTCATTATCTTAGTATCATTTTATGAAGTTTGTCTATCTTTAAGTCTAACAAGAGATAGTAATGAATGACTATATGGCATGCATATCCATATTGTGATTATAGCAGAACCTTCGATCAAAGTTATTTATTGTTTCATGTATTGTTATCTCACAAGTATCTATTGTATTTCACTTAGATGTCATGTAGCTTGAGGATATCTAGGGGATGTAAGGTATACTTAATGTGATACTATAGTACTCATAAACTTATGGGTTTGGTATGGTACTATGGTAGCTACCGCAATCTATCACCTTGATAGAAGGGTAGGGAAACTTCCAATAGGAATGTGTGTGGGGGATCATCAATTTGTTGCTAAAGGTAAAGTATTTAGATGATGCCCTCACTTCATGTAGCTTGACAAAGCTAGTTAGCATGAACTTTTTATAGTTGGATTTTATACACTTGTTTGTGGATTAGTGTAGCCTTTGATCCCAAAATTAGTCAAATTGTCTATACATTTTAGTCCCTAAGGGATTATTGATTAGTGCTTTCCTCTAAGCTTTCCAATGTTGATTATCTTCTAAATTTTGTTGAGATATTTTCTTCTTTTGTTCTATTGATTTCTTATTTTTTGTATCTACTAATGTGCAACACAAGCATAGGCTTGTGTGTGTTGGTGAATTTCATCTTGAAGTTTCTACCTTCTTCACCTAGCTCTACCAATCAACTCTAGTTCTTCATCAAGAATCATTATTTATAATATATTATCTTCACTTCAGATGTGATGATCTACATCATGGAAGGTTTCATTTAATTGGGATCTCAAGGGAATAGTAGAAGAATGTTTCATGTTGGCTCTATGACCACCTCTAGTAGCTTGGCCCATTGCATTATTGTTCCTTCTCATGCAAAATTCATCAAAAATGATCTTTATTCTTATATGCAGTTGGTTTGTTGAGTCATTGGAAGTGTATTGGTATTGGTCTATTGGGTCATTTATATCATCACCCTTTCCTAAGGTGTCAACACTTCTTGCATCACTTTGTTTGGATGAACTAATTCCATCCCTTGTTTTCTATTTACCACACTAGTTTCTTCTATTAATTGAATTATTCATTTGTGTCAATTTTACTTCTCTTTACTTCTTTTCTCCATGGTAAATAGATACCTAGTTAAATTAGGTTCTTCAAAAGAGTCACCATTCCCTAAGGGAGAAAATAATTTCTATAGATTATACTTATTGAAGCAACTCAAAAAATAAAAAATTCTTTTCAAATCTTAACCTTTCCATATGATGTTAATTAATTGTACCAACTATAATTCCTTGATAATAGTACCAATGTACTAGGTCTCAAAATTAGTACGCCATTTCGTAGAGCTAAATTTCATCCATGAGGCCAAGGTTTTCAATAAGATAATGAAATCATATCATCAACAAAACTATGAAGTACCTAGAGATAACTCAAAAAGAGTGGGTTTTATCTTGTACACTTTGAGCTCAACTTAAACTTGGGAGGGTATTCCCAATGGTGTATCTAAAAAGGTATTGAAATATGTTAAGATTAAGGTTTCATCAAACCTTGTAAATCATATGTCATGGTTCCAAATTCCTTGGAGGATGTCCTAAGGAACTTTGTTTCTATTGGAAAAAACAATTGTAATATTTATTCTCACTATTCTTTGTAATAAAATCATAAGCGTTGATGAGTTCCACTAGCGATGATAAAGGTGGGTTGTCAATATAATTATTTATTGATTTTTTTCACAAATGTGGATGCTTATAATGGGATAATTAATGACATCAAAAGAGGATAAAAATGGGTGAACTTTGGGCTTCTCCAAGTGTAAACTTGGAAGAGAAATAGGGTATCTCTTGGTTTTCCATCATTTATTGTATTTAATTTAATGTTTATCTTTCATGTTTGGGTGCCCAAGTTAAGGGAAAGTATTGGAGACAAAACTAGTGTTCTTTCACATTTTGTGGAGGTAGTCCAAGGGTTTGGGACATTTGATGAAGACAACTCTTTGGATTCCTTGTTTATTGTTTTAAAATTCTTTTCATATCTATATAAACAAGTCCTTGGATGTAGAAATTAGAGAAATATTTTAATGTAGAGTTACCCTATAGAAACAAGAATACATGGAGACATAAGGAGGTTGCTCATAGATACATAAAATCTATGATGTTGGAGGAAAAGAAGATAATGGAAGTCAATGTATTGTAATCACATTTATTTTTTGATAATGCATATTTGGCCTCTCTTCTTGATGGGGTTTTTCTCTTGCAAGGGTTTCTACATGTAAATCTTTTGTTATGTGATGCTCTTATGTTGTCAATTTGTGCCTCGTCATTTCTATCTTATGGTGATGCTATTCATTATTCATTTATATTATAGGTTCACTAAGGTAGTGTTATTAAGTATGATATGTTGTTTGATTTATAGTATCATAAAAAATATGGACCTATGTATGGTATTTCCATATTAAGGAAACTTAATTTTATATTTGCATATAAATTTTAGGTTTTCATGTTCTTGTTGTCCAATCCTTGTATCTCATCCTTTGATTTATTATTGGATAGAGATTGAACTTCCAAATCTTTGGTATTCAACATATATACTTATAAATACTTGGTATTAGAGTTGAAGGTTAACTAGTATGTATTCCTCCATTTTTATTTCCTAAATTGTTAAGCTTGCAGGGACATTTTAGAATGCATTAAAGTTTGTTAAAGGATTATGGTTTTGTGATGATTTTTTTTTTATATTTAACTTTGTTTTTCATATCTATGAGATTGAAGAAATGGGTATTTTTAGTGTGATCTATATTGCTAATTGGAATCTAATGATTGTGGATCTTCATGGAGTTAGTCATATTTTGGCAAATTGGAGCTCTTGTTTGACAATATGTTTTCATCTTCTTATGTGTTGGATTTATTCATTTACTATATGGTCATGTGCAATGAGAAGGTTCTCATATTGGATGGTTACTTTGGACATCTTGGTCACATAGAGAAACACTAGATTTGTGGACTATGAAAATGGAGTACTTGTTTTGGCTTCATGGTTTTAGCCCATGGTTACATGAAAGAATTGAAAGATGAGCCACTGAACTCTTTTTTAGTTGTGGAATTGATATCTCATATATGTCATAATCTCCTTAAAAAATTGGCTTTCCTATTGGGTTGCAGTTTCTTTTGTTTCCCGCTATTGATTTTTAGATCTATGCACATTTCATTTTTTAGATGATATATTTGATGTGAATGTTAGGATATTTAAGTGGATTTCATATTTTTAGAGATGGTTTTCTAGTTTTTACATGTTAACCAAAAGCTATGGTATGTAGATCTATGATAAAAATATATTTAGGGTGTATATGAAGACAATTACAAATTTACATGGCTACTTAGAGGGTTTTTATTGATATATGGTTACTCCTATGTCATTTTGTTTGGAAAATTAGGATTATAATTTATTCTATTGTTTGAGTCCTAGAAAACTACTTGTTATGCCTGACTATCTCTATTTTGCATGATATTAATGTGGGATTGAATCTTTTTGTAGTCATTTTAAATAAGAGCATCAACTATGTATTTATCTTTTGAAAATATTGCACGTGTAGATCTTGTGAACTTTTTCTATTTAGTAGGCCTTATTATGTCATCTATTACATTGGTATGTTTATTGTAGTGAGAAAAGGAAATTTTTTAGGTTACCTTGTATAGTTGTTTACTTGAATCTTAGTAGTAGTTTATGGTGCATGAGAAGCTCTATTCACTTTCAATGGATTTCTGGTAATGATAATGGTCATGTTCCATGTATAAATTGGTATCACTTTTAATGGGGGCTTTATGCAATTACATAATGTGTACTTTTTTCTAAATGTTTCAAGATTTTAGTTCTGAGTTGTTGTCATAGTGTGTAGTGAACCATGGATACTATTTGATTATAAGATGGATGGTCTTCTCCAATGTGTGTTTATGTCATGGATGGGCACTTTGATTTTATATCATCTATAGTTAGAGTTCATTGGCATCTTGGGTTTCATTGAGAAGAGATGACTATCATGATACCTAGAGAGCTTGGTTACATGATTTAATGGGAGATTTAGTAGTGTTGTAGATTCATCACATGGATGGATGGTTATCTTCATGTATTTGTAAATGTTGGTTTTTAGTTTAGAGTATGGTTTCTATTATGTCATGATGTAAGTTCTTGATTCTAGATTAGGGTTTTGGTAGTATGCAAGTTCTCTTGAGACCATGATATGTTATTTGGAGCATATTATCTTCCTTTGAGGAGATGTAAGATCATGATGTCATGATATCTTCTCGATTTTATTGTTGGAACTTTGATGATGGTTCTCTTTGATTTTGAGTATTAATCATTTTCGTGGATCTTCATTATTTTCTAGGGTTGCATTCAAAGTTGGCACAAAATTATTGGTGGATACTCATGGAGACTAGAGAGACTTGGGTGTAGCCAATAGATCTCTTATTTTGGGGGATCATGTGTTGAGATGGTTACTCTTTGATGAGGATTTTAGTAGAAATATTACACTTGGATATGGATGTGAATCCATTATGGACTTGAAGAGAAGATTGTTATTTATCGTAAGATTTTATTGATTGATATTGTGTGCAAATCACAATCTTGTTTTCCACTCTTGGTCTACTCGGAAGGTCAATTATCTAAGAGGTATTGCCTACCTAATTACCAAATGCATGTTTTATTTAATATCACATCTTCTCATATGAGTTAGTCTCGAATATTATATTCTAAGTACTTGTTAAGAACAAAATACATGGTTATATGGATTTTCATTGTCCTCCTTGTTATTTGTCTTGGGCTATATATCTAATTATGAGGACTTATTCAGAGAGGTACAGTAAAAGGTTTGTAGATTTCAGAATAATCCTTTTGTTGTCAAAATTATTAGTTTTTTATCTACCTTTAGAGGTTTACATCTATTTCTACCAAATTTTCATTTAATTTCAATGTTAGATATTGTAGTGTCATAAAGTGTATACCTTTATTAGTGTGTCCAATTTCACACTCCTAGCACCTATTTTACTATTTCCCTTTTCTCTATGCTTTTTGGGACCTTTATTAATTTAAATTAATATTATGGGTCTTATTCCACTCTGTTGCATCATCACACTCTTATTTGGGCCCTTAATTCTAAGTGTTTCCTTTATCATTTTATCCCAATTTATCCTTAATTTTAACCCAATTTTGACTTCCAAGACACATTTTTCATATCTATACATTATGTTTTGAGCCACCAAGCTAGAATCAACATTAGAACCCCATTATCATGCATTCCTTGAAATTCAAAAAAATGTTGTCGGGACCAGGGCGACCTACCACCCTAGTCCCACAACTTTTTTGCTTGAATTTAGGGAGGATAATTTGGTGGTCCCTGTTATTTCAAAGAAAATGATGCTTTATCATGATTTATGATCAAATGCAATTTTTTTTTTTTCTTTTTGTGGTGTCGCTCTTTTGATTTGCCAGTCGTGCCCCAGATTTGATTTGATGTGTGATGCCCCAGATTCAATATTTGATGGTGATACCCCCTCGGGAGATCAATCAATGTTTGAAATTTTTTGATTTATTTTGATGAGTTGCGGATGATGTGTATGATTTCGTGCATGTGAAAAGTGTGCAAATTGATTCATCTCCTGATAAGTTACAAATGTTTTGGTATAGGGGAGACCGCGACCATATTACAGGTCCATTTGGCTAACCCTAATTTCATTTTCCTCCTATAAAAGGGGAAAAGGGCTTGATTTAGATTCATTTGTGCTTTGTTGACCTTGGAGAAAGAAAATTTGCTCTGGAGAGAAAATGCCTATTCCCTATCACAGACACCGTTTCGAGCGCGTTCGGAGGTACCGGAGACCTGTAGCGCGTGGACCACCAGTAAGTCAACGCTTTTGACCCTCTTTTGATTTTTTATTTTGTCATTTTTAGTCATTTTTTGAATTTCAAAGTTCAGGTTTTACAGTTTAGCGCATCTAGGGTCGACAGTAGCGCATACGAAGTGTGAAGTAGCGCATTGAGTTCAAATATAGGGGTCGCATCCAAAAAAGATAGACTAGCCCATAAAACTATTAGGTTAGCGCGTGCATGGATAATAGCGCATAGAAAGTGTCGGGTAGCGCGTCCATTCAGCAGGTTAGCACGTAGGGGTGACCTAGCGCATAGGAGTCGTAGGGGTTTGCATAGGTAAGGGGGTTTAGCGCGTAGGACTAACCTAGCGCATAGGGTCAAACGGGTAGCGCCTAGGAGGGGTAGATTAGCGCGTAGACAGAGTATAGCGCATAGGGTGGGTTAGGTAGCGCATGGGGAGAAAAGAGTAGCGCGTAGACAGAGTCTAGCGCATAGGACAAATAGATTAGCACATAGGAAAAGCAGCCTAGCATGTGGGAGGTTTTTAGTGCATTGAATAACTGTTCTAGTGCATCTAAAAATTTTTGCAGAATTGGCCGATTTGAAATTTTGTTTTGTTTGCCTGTCGTGTTTTGATGAATTTATCCAATATGAGTGTTTGTATAACTTGTTTTGATTTGCGAGTTTTCAAGTTATGTATATATATCAATCTATTGTTTTGATCAAAATATGATTTATTTGCGTGTTCTGTTTCAAGTTCAATGTGTGTGAAAGCCTGAGTTGTGTTACAAGCCGATATGGGTTGGAAACTTGAGTTGTTTTACAAGCTGATATGGGTGGGAAACTTGAGTTGTTTTACAAGTTTATGTGATTGTGGAGACTTGAGTTGTTTTACAAGTTTTGATATGGTTTTTGAGAACTTGAGTTGTGTTACAAGTTGATATGAAATGATAGGATTTTGAACTTTGACAGAGATGAGCAAATTATTTCATGTTGTTGATGTGAGTTTTATTTTGATATCTTTGATTTGATGTGGAAACTGATATTGGATGTGTTTTGCGTGTTGACAGGAGCGATTGGGCATGGTACAGTCGAGGGAGAGATTCCACAAGCCATGGACATTGATACCGCGGTTGTCACAGGCTGACCTAGACATTATCGAGAGATGTGGATTGACCTCTCTCCTGGATATGCCTTGGTTCACTATGAACTGGGGGCTTTTGACAGCTTTGGCAGAGAGGTGGCATAGTGACACCAACACCTTCCATTTTGCCACTGGAGAGATGACAGTCACACCTGAGGACTGTTACCAGATTCTTCGCATTCCTGTGGTAGGGGCACTACTACCATACGAGCAGTCAGAGGAGGGTGGCACAGAGGCACTGCGTCGGATATTCCAGGATGATACTGTCTGTGGTTATGAGATCCCCTGGCAGGAGTTTTTGGACCCGGACTATGCACCCCTACCATCCGTACTAGCAGGTTTCATTGGTGGATTCCTTTGTCCTGATCGCAGGTCAAAGGGATTTTCGGTGGGATGGGGGTTAGTTTTGGAGGAGATGGTCACACAAGGCCGGAGATTTGCATGGGGGTCAGCTATGTTGGCTCATCTATACAGGAGTCTGCATGAGGTAGTATACCTCGGTTACGGCAGTTTGTCAGCTGGCATGACCCTATTACAGGTATGGTGCTGGGAGCACATTCTAGCAGTGAGGCCATTAGCAGATAGGGACAGGCCCGTAGGTGCAGCATATGCCTACGGATACAAAGATCTAGTTGTCCAACATAAGCTGGGCAAACTAGAGCATTGGAGGAAGGTTTTTGACGATATAGATACGATCACCTGGCGACTGTATACAGGCTGTGAGGTATGGGCAGAGGATGGGCTGGAGATGCCCTTTGTTTTCATGACGAGGTATCTGATTGGGAGGACCCCATTCGTCATTGAGCGGTTTGTGGTGACCCGAGTTTTGAGGCAGTTCGGGTGCCAGTAGGGTATTCCTCAGGGAGTGTGCCTTTATGCACGGCGGCAACAGGATGTGGCCGATTGAGGGCCGACTATTGATAGTGTCATGGCGGTGGAGGAGTTTGTGGGGTTGGCTGGGTAGATCTGGGACTATGCCCCAGAGATCTAGGATACGGGGATGACAGACGAGTTCGCTCGATTGTTTGCTGCGCGGGCGGTGGCTAGGATCTCGGATCCGGAGGAGATGAGGCCAGCTTTTGATTCAGATGAGGAGGAGGGAGACGGGGGAGATGATGGAGATGACGGGGATGATGGAGGAGGAGGAGGAGTTTGAGGAGCCAGAGGGAGGCAAGGGGATAGAGGGAGGAGAGGGGTGGATAGAGCAGTCAGACAGGGGAGGATAGACAGGGGAGAGATGGATTGGTTATTGGAGCCAGTGGAGAGGGAAGAGTGGGGGAGGTGTTAGCTACAGTGGGTGGTGCAGAGGAGGCCATGCGACCAGCTCAGACGAGGAGGACAGATGTGCTCCCACCTCCAGCACCGAGGATAGGCCGAGTGGGAGGGGTTCCTCCAGCACAGGTACCACTATGAGTTCAAGTTCTAGGACATATGGAGGATGCTCAGATCTGGACCTTACAGATTACTATGCAACAGCTGCAGGCACAAATTTTGACTTATCAGCAGCAGATTGCTCAGTTGACCACTGAGCGAGATACCGAGATAGAGCGGCGAGGACGAGTGGAGGAGGTGGTGGCGAGCATGTAGAGAGCAGCGGCGGGTGGTCCCATGAGAGACACTCTGAGAGAGTTGGCACTGAGAGCCCAGGAGGCAGAGTACTATAGGCGGAATTATGAGGCGGTGGTACCCAGGGATCGACGAGTTGAGAGTTTTGCTCAATCAAGATCTAGTCGATCTCGAGCCACTGGGTCATGATCTGAGAGCCAAGGTGTGACTGGTCCACCGAGATAGGACCCTCCTGAAGATCCAGGTGCGGGTGCATCTGGAGCGAGACCATCTCCGTCAGGAGATAGTCATACTTGAGAGACATGGTCTCCGTTGTAGTTTTGAGCTTTTGTTATTCTTTGTACTCGACACAGTGTTTGGACACAATTTGTAGATTTTGATCATTTTTGAGAGATATATATATATATATATATATATATATATATATATAGGGCACCATTTTTGATCATGTGATGTGTTTATATGGATGCATGTTATGTGGGCTATTTATTGATGCAATGCTGAAATATATGATGTAATGTATGATGCAGGATGTATGCTTTTATATGCTGTGAGATGTATCTTGAAAATGAGATGTATGATTTGATATGCCACTTAATGCAATATGATATGTAATGATGTTAAAATGATATGCAAACATGCTTAAATGATATGCAATGATATTTAAATGATATGCAATGATGTTTAAATGATATGTAACTAATTGTTTTTGGAGCATCCCCCATTCTGTATTTGCCATCCGATAAAACCATATGTTTGCTTTCTTTGTAGATATCATCATTGAGCATTGATTTGTTTAGGATATGTTGAAAATTTATACAAGCATAATGGTATAATTGAACCATAATGACCTGAGTAAAATTTACATGATATTTGATTTTGCAATATAGCACAAGCGTCAAGGTATAATTGAACCAGGATGACCTGAGTGCGCATTGCGTAAACAGACAAGATTAGATCATTTATATGCGTGAAGTGGAATTAGGCCTTCAGTGATATTCGACGTATCATGTCTCGAGGCATGTATACACACAGTATAAGTGATCGCCTCCTAGACAGAAGACTAAGAAAATATTGGAAATTCCTCTTGACCTCTAGCTATGAAGCATTTAGTGAGACAAGGAAGACAATCCAATAATTCAAAAAGTTCAAAATGCAAAACTAGTCAAGACTTTATGCAAGAATGCAACATTTAGTACTTCAGAAAATCATCCATCCTTGGTATTTTTGTGAATTGTTTTGTTTTGGTTTTTGCGATGAAGCGTAGTGTTGTTTGTTGGATGTCATGTTTTTGATTTTTGCGATATTTTGTGATGTCTTGAATGTTTGCAAGTTTTGGAACCAATGAATGCCCCTAGCTGAGTGTGCCTCTTGATATGATCATGTACAGTGATTACCAAGCCATGGTGGGATGTGGTAAGAGGATAGATACAGATGGATAACCTAGGATAGTGACTACATTAAGTATATCCTGAATGAATATATGCTAAGTGTCGGGCGATGGTCGATAGTGTTTTGATGGATAAGATTGACGTGGAAATAGATAGAGGAGCCATTATTTCACAAGGGCGCCTGTTTACCAGGTTTTCACCATTTGTTTTTATTGTACTTTGCAGTTTTTTTTTTTTCGGATTTTTGATGTTTTTGTTTGTTTTTGGCTTTTTCCGTGCATTAGGCTACTTTAAGTATAATACTTCTTCAGATGAATGTTGTTAGTTGGTTCGTCAAGCACATCTCCGTTTGAAGTTGTTAGCTGATAAGCACCTAATCCATAGACTGATAGGATGACATAGGGACCCAACCAGTTAGGTTCAAATTTCCCTTTCTTTTCTCGATCTTGCTGATTTCTTGGATTTTCTTTGAGGACTAGGTCACCAACCTTGAAGTTGCAGGGAATGACCTTGTGATTGTAGCTCCTGCACATGCGTTGCTGATATGCTTTGAGATGAGTATAAGCATGTTGGTGTCTTTCATCTAATAGTTCAAGTTCTTGCAGTCGGTTAACTCGATACTCTTCATCTGGGATTAAGCCTTTCAAAGAGACTCCGAGAGATGGGATCTCTACCTCCAGGGGTAAAATAGCCTCTGATCTGTATACCAATGAGTATGGTGTTGCTCCTGTAGGTGTGTGGATGCTGGTCCTATATGCCCAAAGAGCTGGATTGAGTTGTACGTGCCAATCTTTGCCTGCATCATTCACTGTTTTCTTTAGGATTTTCAGTATTGTCTTGTTTGATGCTTCTGCTTGACCATTTCCTTGTGGGTAATATGGCATAGAGAACCTATGTTGGATTTTGAATTTTTCACATAGTTCTTGGACATCTTGATTCTTGAAGGGCCGTCCATTATCTGTGATGATGGAACTTGGAATACCATATCTGTAGATCAGATAATTCAGGATAAAAGAGGCAATTTGTTTCCCGGTCACTGTGGTCATGGGAACTGCTTCTATCCATTTGGTAAAGTATTATGTTGCTATTATAATGAACTTGTGTCCATTTGATGATGACGGGTGAATTTTGCCAACTAGGTCCAGTCCCCACTGACAAAAGGGCTAGGATGTTGTAAATGGCTGTAGTTCTTGTGCTGGTGCATGTATAAGATTGCTATGGATCTGGCATTTAGGACATTTCTTAGCGAAATGATATGAGTCTTTTTCCATTGTAGGCCAGTAGTATCCCATCCTTAGAAGCTTTTTAGCAAGAGTAGTACCACTTGAAGGTGTGCCACAAATACCTTCGTGAAGTTCATGTAAAGCAGAATCGGAATCATTACGATCAAGGCAACGAAGAAGAGTACCATCGAGACCTCGACGATACAAAGTATCGGCAGTAAGGGTATAACGGGCAGCTTGTCGGATAAAGTTACGTTTTTGGTTACGGGATTGGTCAATGGGTAAGATATTATGCCTGAGATAGTCATATATTGGTCCATATCACAGAGAATCTGAACCAGTCAAGGCATAAATAACATGGGATTCAGAGTGGTCATAGGCGGGGGAGAACAGTTGCTCTACCAGGAACTCATAACGACTCTGTTGCTCTGGAATTTGTAGTAGTGAAGCGATTGTAGCCATTGCATCGGCTGCTTTGTTGTTCAACCTTGGTATTTGCTCGAAGGTGATGTGCACAAAATACTATTTGAAGTCATCCACCATTCGTTTGTAGGGTAGTAGCTTATCATCCTTTGTCTGATAGTTGTTGTTGATTTGATTGATGACCAGTTGTGAGTCTCCATAGACTTTTAACTCTGTGATTTTCCTTTCGACGGCCATTTTGATGCCTATGACCAATGCTTCATATTCAGCCATATTATTTGTACATGGAAACATAAGCCTATATGATCTTGGCATAGTGTGTCCTTCAGGAGTAATGAACAAAATGCCAGCCCCTAAACCATGTTGTGTATATGATCCGTCAAAGTATAGGGTCCAGTGTTTGGTAGAAAGAGCAAGAACATCTCTGTCTGGAAATTCAACCTCTATGGTTTGTTTGCCTGGGAGTGGTGCTTCAGCCAATTGATCTGCAATTGCTTGTCCTTTGATCGCTCGTCTTTTTGTGTATTGGATGTCGAATTCACTGAGAATCATGACCCATTTAGCCAATCGGCCTGTAAGAGCGGCCTTGCTGAGTAGATATTTGAGAGGATCAATTTTTGCCACTAGCTTTATAGTGTGTGCTAGCATGTAATGTCGGAACTTCTGAGATGCAAAAACCACTGTTAGGCAAGCCTTTTCAATGAATGTATAGTTGAGTTCATAGCCATTCAATGTTCTACTGATGTAATATATAGCCCGTTCCTTTCCTTGTTGATCTTCTTGTGCCAATAGTGCCCCCAGTGATATATCTATTGTTGAAATATATAAAATAAGAGGCTTTCCTGTGACTGGTGGTACCAAAACTGGTGGATTCATCAGGTACTGTTTGATTTGGTAAAAAGATTCTGCACACTTGGCCTCCCATTTGAATGGTACATTTTTGTGTAGCAAATGGTTAAATGGTAGACTTTTATCAACTAGCTGAGCGATGAATCGCCTGATTGATTAAAGTCATCCCTGTAGAGATCTGAGTTGACTGATATTCTGTGGTGGTGGCATATCCATAATGGCTTGTACCTTTGCTGGGTCTACTTCAATACCTTTAGCTGAGACAATGTAGCCTAGTAACTTGCCTGATGTAACCCCGAAGACACACTTCTTAGGGTTAAGCCTGACTTGGAATTTCTCCAATCGATCAAAAATCTTTGTTAGGATGCCAAGATGTTCAGCTCTAGTGAAGGATTTAGCTAATAAATCATCCACATAGTCTTCCATAAATGTGTGCATCATATCATGGAATATTGTGGTCATTGCTCTTTGATAAGTGGCCTCTGCATTCTTTAACCCAAAAGGCATAACATTCCAACAATACGTTCCCCAAGGACAGGTGAACGCTGTTTTATCTTGATCTTCAGGAGCTATCTTGATTTGATTGTAGCCTGAGAAACCATCCATTAATGAAAGCATTGCATGGCCTGCTGTGAGATCTACAATTATGTCGATACTTGGCAGAGGAAAGTCATCCTTTGGGCAAGCTTTGTTGACGTCTCTGAAGTCAGTGCAGATTCTGATACTACCATCTGGTTTTGATACTAGAACGATGTTGGAAATCCATTCTGCATAGTCAATGGGTTGAATGAATCCGACGTCTAATAGTTTCTTTAATTCAGTTTTGACCATGAGTGCCACCTATGGATTCATCTTTCATAGCTTTTTCTTGACTGACTTAACTCCGGTAGAGATGGACAAGTGATGCATGATTAAGTGTGGATCTACTCCGGGCATATCAGCATATGACCAAGCAAAGTTGATTTGTTGTCCTTTAAAGAAGATGATGAATGCTGATCTTTCTGCTTCTGTGAGAGATTCTGCAAGGTGTATGTTCCTGGCTGCTTCTGTTGTACCAATGTTGATTGATTGAGTGGGCTCAATCAAAATGGGTGATCGCTCATGAAAGTGCTCAGGAAGAGTGTCAAGTCTCCCATCGTTAGGTGCCTTAAAAAGGTTTTCACCCTCAGATGCGTCCTTTATTTTTACTTTTTTGGGATCGAAAGCTGCCATTGATTGGTTTTCAGTATCAAATCCTTTATTTGTTTCATTTTTGCGACTAAGAGACTTGGCACTCCCTGATTGACAGATATCGTTATTTTGTTCACTGGTAGAGCCTGTTTCCGGATTTACGGTACATAGGTAATGGATAATAGATGCATCATCTGGGAAAATTAGTATATCATGTGTTTCAAGTTCGTCCCAGTCAATGAGGTCAGGAAAGACAAGTGGTAAGGAATCGTTGGGTGGATCAAGTTCAGCTACTGTAAGTGTTAGGATAGAGTTTTCATCGTGCTGGGTCTTGGTTTTAAGGAAGTCCAGGATTTCGTCGAGGTCCTCGATGGTATCATTCTCCACATAGACTTGTTCATAATGTTTCTATTCGCTTTCCTGGGCGTCATAGATATTTTGTGGTCCAAATTCAAGAGGTCTATCTTCTACGTTATGTTCTTCTTGAGAAAGGGATATAGAATCAGTATCATCCAGGATATCGATAGTAGCATTGGAGCAGGTACCCCATTCATATTCATTGGAATCTGTCTCATAGGCATCATCCCAGATTCTATCGGTGCTGTAAACAGGTGTGTTGTATGGTGAAAACAAATCTTTGATGATTGATACCATTTTGATTGTTTTTGTAGATTCTATATCAGATCTGTCTTCTACTTGCTGGATTTGTTCATAGACCGTGCTTCCTCGGGGAGGAATAATGGTATTTGGAGATGACATGATTTGTTCTTGAGATATTGGTGTTTGAATATGAGCTACTGCTGCAGATAGGGTCTTCTTGTGACTTAGAAGCTTTTCCTGATGTAACTTATGATCTTGACATTCCCGTGCCTTGCGGATTGTTTCTGCTGATTCAAAAAGCGCTTCTTGCCAGAATTCTTCTTTGTACTTCTTCTTTTCCTTCCGTTGAGGCTTTGTAATTGTGTGTGGCGGCCGTTTCAATAGGAACGTGAGTTTAGAACCCAATCCTGCTTTGTTTCTACTAGGTTGTGAAGGAAGATCTATGGGTTCAATGACTCCTTCTTTGCGTTTCCCAATAGGCCCTTTACCGCCATATCCCATTTGCTTCATGATTAAGTAGCCTTTTCCATACAGGTGTGTTGGTAGAACAATGTCCAGAGCAGCTGCTCTATGATCTTCTTCCTCATCTTTGT
Source organism: Cryptomeria japonica (assembly GCF_030272615.1). Classification (NCBI taxonomy): domain Eukaryota; kingdom Viridiplantae; phylum Streptophyta; class Pinopsida; order Cupressales; family Cupressaceae; genus Cryptomeria; species Cryptomeria japonica. Next base: position 196,610,644 of record NC_081406.1, read on the forward strand.
ATAACCAGCTAAGAACGTCTTTGTCTTCTGATTCATGTGCCAGAGTACCCAGTTGGATGAAGGTACCATCAAATTTAGTGATGGGCTGAGTAGCCAGTTGTGTTGATGTAGTAGGCAAACCATACGATCTAGGTGAGGTTGGCAATTTTGCCAAACATAAAGGCTCCAAAGAGTATTCGCCCATGCCTTGGTCTTTGATTTGTATTTTCTGCTTGAAGTCTCCCCATAAGGAGTTGGATTTTGCCGTTGGTGGATCTGATATTGAAGATCTCTACTTTTCTCTATTATGAGGAACTAAACTGTCTTGGGCTGCCCCCATTGCGTTGCAATGTTGAAATGGATTGTGATCAGCTGATATGGAGATTTCTTGTCCATCATAAGGGAACTTGACACACTGGTGATATGTAGAAGGTACTGCTTGCATTTCATGTATCTAGGGTCGTCCTAACAAGATATTGTAGGTGAGATCAATAACTAAGACCTGACATATAGTATCCTTTTGTACTGGTCCTACTTGAATAGGTAATATCACTATTCCTTTAGAGGACCTTTCCTCATCATCATATGCCTTTCTGGTAATTTTCTTGCAAGGATCAATAGATTCTTCTGAGAAGCCTAATGCACAAATAAGCTTTAAAGTACATATATTAAGTCCGGCTCCTCCATCTATTAAGACTCTTTTCACTCGGTGTTTGCAAACAATGACTTCAATATGGAGAGGAGTATTATGTGGATGACTCAAGGAAGTATTATCATGCTCGGAGAAGGTGAGATTATGAGGTCCTATCATATGGGCGACCATGACTTGAAATCTGTCTGTATCCAGATTTTGAGGTATATTTGTTTCCAATAGTGCTTGCTCCAATATGTCTTTGTGCTTTGGTGATAGTTTCAATAATTCCAGGATAGATATTTGAGTTGGAGTCTTGCGTATTTGGCTAACCAAGTCATATTGGATTTTTGGTGTGGTAGTTGTAGGTGCAGTATGTCCCTTCAAGACATATTTCTAAGTTCGGGTTGTTAAATTGACAGATTCATGATCAGGTCGATCTCGAATGGTGATGACATTAACTTGATGATCTTCAGCTGATATGTGGTTGATGGTGTTGTTGTAGATGTGATTAATACGAGCTCCTCGTGTATCATCTGAAGTTGATGCTCCATCTTTGTTGTAATTTGGGAGAGGATTTTTAAAGGCTCCGTGATCACCATTTGTTTTGAGACCATCCACCATTAAGTCACCTCGATCAATCATGTCCTGTATTATATGTTTCAATCTCATGCATTCGTTTGTTCTATGACCCTTGTTGTGATGGAAATCACAATAGTGGGAATCATTCCACCAAGGTGGTTTGATTGGGGGTTCATAATTGTTGATTGGGGGCAAAGAAAGAATCTTGTTTGCCAAAAGTTCTCTGAATGCTGATTCTAATGATTGTCCTAGTGGTGTGAAGATACGCTTTTGGAAATTGTTTGTGTTGTTGCGTGAATTGTTGTTAGGTCCTGGATTCATGTTTTTGCTTTGAGAATTGTTGGTGTTGTTCGTGTTGAGTTGTCCTTGATCATTGTTTGGTGCATATGTGTTAGCACTAGGAGTAGCATTTTTAGGATTTTTCGGATTTTGAGGATTTTCGGATAATGCAAGCACGGGTTGCTTAGATTTGGGATCATATGATTCATTGTTGCCTTCGTTTTTGTTTCGAGTCCAAAATCGAGATTTGTCAAGGTTGGTGTTATTCTAATTGTTGTAATTTGATGAATTTGTTCCTTCCTTGTAGAATTTGAGTGTTCCCTTTTTGACACAGGCTTCCTCTACTTGAATGCCATTTTCAATCAATTTAGCGAAAGATGGTATGCATTGAAGTTTTAGTCTGTAACTCATTTCACCATTCAAGTTATCGATGAAGATTTCCATCCTCTCCTTTTCAGGAATATCTCGAGGATATCTGGATACCATGTGTCGCCAGCATTGAAGGAACGCCATGAATGTTTCATTGTTCTTTTGTTTGGTGTTGCAAACATCTAGCATGGTTATGGCATGTTGGATGTTGTAGGAATAGTGGGTGATGAATTTGTTAACCAATTCATCAAATGATCTAACAGGTGGCAAAATTTTGGATAACCATTCCATGGTTTGCCCTCCCAAGCTTCTGGGGAATAACCTCATCAAATAGGTGTCATCATGAGAAAATTCGAGGCTCAGTGTGCAAAATTCTCGAACATGATCTCGAGGATCACTTTTCCCATCATATTTATCAAATTTGGGAACATCCAAGTTTGGAGGAAAAGGCACCATGTTCAATCTTCTGTCAAATGGATAAGGACAAATTTCATTTAAAGAGTACCGTACTGTTGTCCCTTGTTGCATATCTTGTATTTGCCTTTGCAACATTTGCATTTGTTGAGTAAGAGAAATCAAAGGCGCATTATCTTGCCGAGGGAAGAGTTCTTCTCTCGTATTTGTTCTTAGCTGAAAAGGTGTGGTAAACGGTATGTTTTGTTCTGGAGTTTCGAGCTCAGGTATACGCATTTCTGGTATGCGTTGTTCTGGGATATGTTGTTCAGGTATGTGAGTTTCTTCTTCTCTTTGTTGTTCTTGATATGTATATTATCGAGACCCAGTTTGAAAAATGTTTGCGTTGAAATCTTCAGGAAGTTTAACGCCTTTACTTGTAAGCATGAGCAGATACTTTTCTTTGTCATTTTCCATGAGTTTTTCAACAAGTTTTTGGAAGGAAAGGTTTTCCTGACATTCCTGAAGAAGTGCTTCAGTAATTTCAGTCTCTTCGACGGGTGGAATTTCAAAAGGATTTGATAATCTTCGATTCATACTTGATTCTGCATGCATCTCGCTTTGTTTGTCTCGTTGAGAGTGAGTGACAGGCATTTTAGTAGAAACTTTCAGTGATGAAAAGAACAAAATCCTCTTCGATGTGTTGCTCGGGTGTTGGTGGTTCTGGTCGAGATGTGTTATATGTAATGCACTCGTCGAGTAAGAATGTTGGATTGATCTTTCCGTCGTGGTTTATGGTTTGATTAAAAGCAGACTTTTGACAGTATGCTCTTGTCTTCAAGGGTTCTTTGTCAAATTCGCTAGATTTGTTTTGGATATACTTTTTGACATGATGAAGGAATACCCGATGACATTTGAAGAGTTGATGATTGATATATAAAAACTTATTTCTCTTGATGAATTTAGAAAAACTAGGTTGTTGTTTCTTCAACATGATGTTACGATAGAGGTTATTTCTTCTCAGAATAAGGGGATTAGTCATGCATGAGTGATCAATAGTTTCCTTTGATTTGTTTGGATTTAGTTGATTTTTGTTTTTGAAAATTTCAAATCTTACTTTATCAGAGTGAAGGTTTAGATGTCCCTTCACGACAAAGTGTGTCAAATGATATGGAAGGTTTAGATGTCCCTTCACGACAAAGTGTGTCAAATGATATGGATAAAAGCTTCCTGATCTGGAAACTGGATTTGACAATTTGAAAATTCTAAACAAGTGTTTTGAGATAAAAATCCGTAAGATGGTAAAGGATTCTGATGACACTGATGATGAAAATTTTTCGGATTATGATAGGAGAGACATCCTCTATTGTGCGATTTGTTTAGGATTCAGACAACTTTGTTTGACACAAATTTAGCTTGAGAAAAGTTTTTAATGGTTTGTTTTTGTCACTCTGTTTGATGAAAAAGGCTTCTAAAAGGTTTTTGAAAATTTCAAAAAATTTCTCGATTTTGCTCTTTGTTTTTCGGTCTTGGATCACGCGCTAGAACAGAGTCTACATGTGCTACTAAATTTACTTGATGCACTAAAAAAATGATCACACGCGCTAAGCTGCCCCTAGACACGCACTAAAGTTTGGATTCTTTGAAAATTGTTGTTTAACTGGTGTAAAAGTTATGCGCTATCCTGGGTCTTCAACGCGCTGACTGTTTGACTTTATGCGCTAAAATTTGGTTTCCACGCGCTAAACAGTTTCTTCCACGTGCTACAGTTCGGACTATTTTGAAAATTGTTGTCTAACTGTTGGAAAAGTTAAGCGCTACCCTGGGCTTGTTACACGCTAACTTTTAGACTTTATGCGCTAATTCTTGGTTCCTACGCGCTGAGATGTTGCTTCCACGCGCTAGACTGTTGTTGGGATGCGCTAAAGGACTTTGCACTATTTTGCCTTAAGATGAAAACGCTATTGTTTTGGTCTAACGCATTGATTTTAGGTTTGAATGCGCTAACAGAAGTATTCCACGCGCTAAGAGATTGCTCTTATGCGCTAAATTGCACTGATTTTTCTTTTTGGTTGATTTTTGGTGGATTTTGAATTTTGTTGTGAAATTTTCAAGTGTTATGGATGATTTTCTGAAGTAATAAATGTAAGCACGGCACAAAAAGTACAACCATTTTGCCTAATCTAACAAAAAGTGTATGTTCTTGCAAGGATGTGTTCAAATCCCCAATGTTTTAACAAGTTTGGATACAAGTAAGATACTTCAAAAAGACTCTTTAGTCAAGGGTCATAAATAACATCATAGCCCACTAGTCTCAATACTCCGTCAACTCAAACAGCCGTGTCACCCCCTAGAGGGCACCCGTTTTTTTGCCTTTTGCCAGAAATTAACCCAAAGTGAATCGCTTCACAGTTGAGTAGTTATCTTGGGAGATATATGGTGAGTAATCTTGGGGGCGGATTCTTCCCCACCCTTGCACTATGATGTTATAAATGTCTGGTTACTGACTCAGCTCAAAGTTTCTATTTCTATGGTTTGTAATCAGGCTTCCCGTTTGGCCGTCAGTGATAAACTCCCTCAGGAGGCTTCCCAACCTTTAGAACAAAGACTTTACGTATCTCAAGGATATTGGGGGAAGGCTAATCACTGCGCGCAACCCTTGAAAAGGACTTTCGTCGCTTTCCACATTTGATTATAGTGGGTTGGAATTCTTGGCGTCAAAGTCGTTCCCCACTTAGGTCGTTCCCTTCACACCGGCCATAAATGGCTTTAAGAGTTGATTGCAACTCCTCGGGAAGGCAGGCTTGCTAAAGGTTTTAATGATTGAATTTAAAGAAAGTTGTAAGAGTGGGCTGGATTTTTTATCACCCAGTTAAGGGGAGAGCATATTCCTTTCACTTTCGAGACAAAGCAATCAATTGGATTTATTTTATCCTTTCAAATCAGTGATTTGCTAAAATCTATGCGGAGATGTTGCTCCACAAAACATGGTGTTCATTTTACCTTAAAAGAATGATTTTCTGATCTATGAAAAGGAAATGGTCAACAAAGCAAATGTTCGATTTTGCGGTCAACAAAAAAATCGGTTTAAAAAGGAAAGGCGTCCGCTCCACCTGCAAGAAATTTGTTAGAGTCCTGCAAGCAAACCAGAAAAGGAAAATGTTAGAGAATTTGGGGGACTTCCACAAGTCTAAAATTTCAGTTCAGTTACAATAAATTTTTTTGTTTTTTTCTCTGTCTGTGATGCGCTACAGAACAGACTGTACGCGCTACAATATATGTTCGATGCGCTAAAATTAATGATCAACGCGCTACTCTATTTTCTGAATGCGCTACTCTGTGTGTTGGAAGCGTTGTTCTGTCTTTTTCTCTTTCCCGCCCTGAGTCCTGCAGGAAATTTGAAATATGATGCACTAACGTTTGAAATATATGCGCCAGATGATGGTCTATAAGCGCTGAACTGTGGATCGTATGCGCTATTCTGGTTATTGAACGCGCTACTCTATGTTTCGCATGCGTTGAGACCTACAGGAAAATGTTAGAGGGAGTCATGCGCTGCGAAAAGGTTTCCACGCGCTAGAGTGTAGACCGCACGCGCTAAACAGCAAGCGAGATGTGCTAGACTATTAATCAGATGCGCTAGGGAATGTTTCCCACGCATTGATTCCTGTTTCCCATGGACCTGCAAAAGTGATTAATTTGAAAAACTGATTTGTTATTTGGGGTCAGGCCCCACGGTGGGCGCCAGAAATAAATGCGGGAAAAGTGGGCAAATAAAACTTAATATGTGAAAATTTAGTTAAATACTAGTCCACACACACACACAGAACTTCTTGGTGCAAGCTATGGAGTAACGTAGTATTACTCAGCTTCCCAAGGAGGGTCCTATGGTTCTCTATCTCACAATGTCCCTCAAACCAATGTTTTTTCTCTCAAATCACTGAGCAAAATGGTTTAGGGATGGCAAATGTAAGAATGAGGGATGCTTTGATATATTTTAGTATGAAATAGATGTTAAGCTATGTATGATCTTAGAAATGCAATAAACTAATTGATAAGATGACAAGATTAGTATGAATACTATCCTAACCTAATATATTTAGTCTATGATTGAGCTAAAATGATAAAGAAAGTACTCTAAACATGCATATCTAGTCTAATTCTTGATCTAAAAGAGGCTAGATGATGAGCATAAAAATGATATGAAAGCTTAAAAGAATTTGAGCATAAGAGTAATGCTTCAAATTTGAAAGATGATTGTTAAAAATGGAGGAATGAGAGCTCTATTTATAGCACAAATAGGGCAATGGATGGTCAAGATTGAATGATTTATTCAAGGGTTGAGTTTGAAAGTTGGGGATCCATGTGCACAATTGGCACCAATGAAATGGTGACAAGTGTCAACATAGGGTTGGGTTGAGAGAAGAGGTTGGAGGCATTAAAGGCCTGAGAAGACCTCATGGTTATCTAGAGGCTAAGGGTCAAGTCTAAATTAAGATTACCCACTGGATTAAGAGTTAATCCAAGGATAAACCTTTGTGCAAATGATTAAGAGGTAATCATGGTCAAAGCATTAATGGTCTGATGAGACCCTTGGGTTGGATAGAGGTTGAGTCAAAACAAATGTTTTAACCATGTGGGAGGGTTTGAATTAACCATTAATAGTTATTGGAGACTTTGGGGATTAAGTGGTTGAAGGTTGGAAGCCTTCAATGGTTTTCAAAGACTTTGAGCCATTTAGTGGTTGAAGGTTGAAAACTTTTAATGGTTGATGCCCTCCTAAATGGCACAAGGTTAGCTTAAGATCAAACAACACAAAACACACAAGACGTTAGAGTTAGTCAATCAAAAACTAAAACATGAAGGCATTCCAAAGGAGACACTAAAAACATGCTAATGAATCTAACTAAAGAAGTAAGACAATGAGATATCTCCAACTATCTCTTAACATGATATTAGCTCCTTTCTCTCTTGTTCCTCTCCTCTCCAAGTTCCAAAATAGTGTAGCTCTCAGCAGCTTTTTGCACTATGGATGCTTATGGAGGATTGAGATTTGTAGAATAGCTCCAAACATGAAATGAAAAGCTATTTTTAATGCTAAAATGATTGATTTTACCAAAAAGACAAGATTTAGTTATGCTATGCTAAATGCTCTCTAAAATGTCTATAGCTTAGATGCATACAAGTTTTTAGGATCTGGATTATGAAGGAATGGGCTCTATTTATAGGAAAAATGGAGCAATGGATGGCCAGGATTGAATGATTTAATCAAGGGTCAAGCTTGAAAGTTGGGAATCCATGTGCACAATTGACACCAATGAAATGGTGACAAATGTCAACATAGGGTTGGGTTGAAAGAAGAGGTTGGAGGCATTAAAGGCCTGAGAAGACCTCATGGTTATCTAAAGGCTAAGGGTCAAGTCTAAATTAGGATTACCCACTGGATTAGGAGTTAATGCAAGGATAAACCTTTGTGCAAATGATTAAGAGATAATCATGGTCAAAGCATTAAAGGCTTGATGAGACCCTTGGGTTGGGTAGAGGTGGAGTCAAAAAAAATGTTTTAACCATGTAGGAGGGTTTGGGTTAACCATTAATGGTTATTGGAGACTTTGTGGATTAAGTGGTTGAAGGTTGGAAGCTTTTAATGGCTATCAAAGACTTTGAGCCATTTAGTGGTTGAAGACTTGAAGCTTTTAATGGTTATCAAAGACTTTTAGACTTTGAGAAGTGACTCCATTTTTCTTAAGAATGTGACAATAATTAGGGGATGGATTAGGCTAATTAGGAAGGGGTTAGAAGAATCTAGAAGGGGATTAGATTTTTGCAAGTGGATTTGGTGGGTGAGGGAAAATAGGATTTTATTTAAAATAAAAATTCATTTATTTCAAAATGTGTGCAAGTTGCATTTGTAGGAAAATGCAAGTGGGGTGGGGATAATGATTTAAATAAATGTTTTATTTAATTTATTTAAAAGAAGAAAAGGGGGATTTAATTAAATAAATTGATTTTATTTATTTAATTGATTTGTATTTGGTTTAATGAATTAATTAAAATAAATTGAATAATTTATTTAATTAATAGAAGAATGTTTGGGGATGAATTAATTAAATATTAATTTAATTAATTGGTGGCTAGTGGATTTTTAATCAAATAAATACGAAATATTCATTTAATTAAAATGGACAGATTTATGTGAATACATTTGCCCCTATTTGAGACGGTGCAGTTTATCGCATCGTTTCAAAGAAAGAAAAACTGGTGCGAAGAAATGCCCCATAAAATGTTAATTTAATGGGTGGTATGCCCCCTAGAGAGATGGGCCGAAAAATTTCAAAAAAATCGGGCGATCTCTTGAAAAAGAATGAAAATTGGCAGGGTGATAGAAGAGAAGAAGTTAGGTATACTGGTGAAAAATAGAAGAAATCGGGGGAAACTGGGAGAAATGGGAGGCTCGAGAAGTTCATGGGGACCACGGCGATGAGCAAGGCGAAGTTACGGTGACGGCGGGGGGTATAAATGGGGTGAAAGGGGTGAAAATAGGATCATTTGTGACCGCGACCAGTTGAAAACTTGAGCTCTGATAGTGACATTTGGAGGAGCAAGGAGGAGCTACGATGCCGTTTCCGATCACCGAGCACCGATTTGAGCGAGTGCGACGATTCCAGCGTCCAGCCGACTATGGACCAGCGGTACGCAAATTCGAAAACTTTCTTTTCATGCATTTTTAATATGTTTTTAGCTGAGTCCAAGTCAAGTCGGAGCAAGAGCGCTGGAACTATGTTTTTAGCGCTTTTGCTCCATGAAGTAGCGTTATTGTGCCGCAATAGCGCTTTTGTAAGCTAGTTTGAGCGCTTTTGCTATTAATTAGTGCTTTTGTAGGCAAGTTTTAGCGCTTTTGACAAATTAGCGCTTTCGTAGGGTTAATTGAGCGCTATTGATAGGTAATAGCGCTATTGTATAGCGTTTTTAGCGCTTTTGGTTTGTAGCGCTATTGTAGAGTGGTTTGAGCGTTATTGATTTTGTTGTAGCGCTGTTGTGTAGAACTAGTGCTATTGTAGATAAAATAGCGCTTTTGCCTTAGGATAACGAGATGCCCCAGTTTTGGACAAAATAAATCTCCTGATGCCTAACGATTGATGGATGGTGAGGTGAAGTGGGAGTTGTTTTGAATCATAGCAGCCTGATGAGACTTAGGTCATTTGTTAGGATAAATGCCTATTGAAGTCTAGGCGGCCATGATTGCTTACCTGTTGAGACCCGAAGATACTTGATCAAAGTATCTGATGATAGTCTAGGTTTAAACTTAAGAAAGTTTGATAACAAAACAACTGATGGTGGTTGGATGAATGTCTATGTGCAGGAGGATCTGCGCGTGTTGCAGTTACGCGAGCGCCACCCCGCGACACAGGGATTACGAGATCAGTTGACACAGATAGAGATAGACTGTATTGCAGCTACGGGCCTGTACGAGGTGATGCACATGCCCGTGATTCGGATGAATCACGACCTGATTACAGCATTGGCAGAGCGATGGCATAGTGAGACGTGCACATTCCATCTGGCCCAGGGCGAGATGACGGTGACTTTAGAGGACGTGTGGTGTATCCTTCGGATTCCGATTCAGGGGCAGCTAGTGACATATGATCGATCTTGGGGGACGGTGTCTTGCCAGAGGATATTTGATGAGGATGTATACATCGATGATGGCTCGATCGCATGGGAGGATATAGCGGCACTATATGAGCCCCTTCCAACAGTATTGTCAGGGATCGTCGGAGGACTTCTGTGTCCCGACAGGCGGTCACATGGATTGGCGGTGGGATGGGGACAGGTGATAGAGATGATGGTGACTGAGGGGACCCGATATGCCTGGGGGCCGTCCGTGTTAGCGCACATGTATCAGGAGTTACACGAGGTAGTGTACAAAGGGCGGGGGTCTCTAGAAGTGGGCATGACGGTGCTGCATGTGTGGGCATGGGAGCACTTACCAGTGACTCGACCAGTGAGTCTGAGATTCCGAGCCGTGGACCAGCCCTATATGTTTATGTATAGTGGTATGATGAGCCAGCCCCACTTGGGGAAGCTAGAGTGGTGGCGGCGGGCATTAGATGATTTGGATGCAGTGATCTGGCGGCCATACTTAGAGTGTGAGCCATGGGAGGATGATGCAGAGGCACTACCGTATTGCTTCATGACCCGATTCCTCATTGGGAGGACCTCGTATCATGTAGAGAGACAGGTGCCGGGACGGGTGATGAGGCAGTTTGGACGGCAGCAGGGACTACCGAGTGGATTAGGGGAGTATGCACGAGTGATCCGAGAGCGATATGCATGGGGTCCAGTGCTACCGTATGATCACGCACTGGCAGAGTTCCGGACACTGCAGGCGAGGCCATGGGACTTACGACCGAGGGTCGTGGATGTAGGTGTGGCAGCAGAGTATACACAGTATCGGGCGGCGCACCCGATCCGACGGATATCAGACCCAGCTGAGCCGATCCCAACATTTGAGGATGAGAGGGGACGGGGACGAGGACAGAGAGCAGGAGGTCGAGGAGGAGGAGGAGGAGGAGGTGGAGATGGAGGTGGCGGAGGAGGTGGAGATGGAGGTGGCGGAGGAGATGGAGGTGGAGATGGAGGAGGAGGTGGAGGAGGAGTTGGAGGAGTTTTGGGGATGCCGAGGCAGCGGAGAGGGAGAGGTGGACTACCTCTTCATATATCACAGGGACCTTTGATGCAGGGAGGAGTGCAGCTGAGTGGGAGGGGGATGGAGAGAGAGATCCCGATGGCTACAGGTGCAGGGAAGGGTGGTGCAGGGGAGGGACCTACTGGAGGGGGTGATACAGGTGCGGAAGCCATGGATATGGGGGAGGGAGCTACTGGGGATCTGCTGGAGCATATGATAGGTTATTTGCAGACCCGGGTAGAGAGATTAGAGGCGGAGGTAGCAGCTAGAGATGTGCAGCTATTTGCACGTGAGTCAGAGCTGACAGTGGTGCTGCGGGAGAGAGATACTGCGGTGGAGAGATTGGCGGAGCTGCAGGAGAGAGTGCGGATTGGTGCACAGGGGCCTTCAGGGGAGATTATGAGGGAGATGCAGCGAGCACAGGCGGAGATAGAGTACTGGCGTGGGTTATATGAGCAGGTGGTACCGATTAGCCAGCGAGCTCTCAGCTATTCACAGATGCGGCAGGCCAGATCCGAGCGATCAAAGAGGATGCAGAGCAGTGGGGGTGTGATGGGTCCTCTATGGCAGGAGAGATCAGGGGATGCAGGAGGGAGTGGGGGTTCGATGAGGCCTCCACGGAGAGATGGATCAGGTGGTGCTGGTACCAGTGGTGGAGTAGGTAGGGGTGGGGCAGGTACAGCATCTGGCCAGAGCGGCATCTGAGAGAGCATTTTTGCATACATGTATTGTATCATTGTCTATTTTTGGACTGTATCTTGGATGGCTCTTGGTAGCCGATTTTGTAGACTTCATTGTACTCGGATATATGAGTTGATATATATGAGGAGATCCCATATTTGTGATGATATGTATGTGATGATGTATGGATGTTTATGCATGTTTATGATTTATTGCTTAGATGTATATGTATACATGTATGTATTTGATGAGATGTTTCTTTTATGCATGTTTTTATGATGATTTATGATGTGAGATACTGACAGGTGAATGCGGGTTTATATATATATGATGTATTTGATTTGTGATGTAATGCTTTATGTATGGAATGCCATGATGATGATATATGCTTATGCTTGATGCATGAACAGGATTTTTTGATGTTTCCTATTGCAATGTAATGATGAAATGATTTATATGACGATGTTTGAATGAATGATGTTATGTATTAATATGCATCTAGATGTGTTTAGATGAATGCATACGTAAAATGGATATATGAAATGGTATGAACCAATGTTTTGTAAACAAATGGTCTTATGAATCTAAAATGCGTTTAAAATATGTTTGTAAGTACAAATGATAATGGGATGATACTATAACTAATGAGTATAATAACTGCACCTTAATGTAATGATAATGAATGCAATGTGAATGAATCTTACAATGAGCATAAGAAGATACTTAGTAATGAATGAATGCATCTTTTAACTATAAAGAAAGGTATGCAAATGATAAATGGTGGAAAGATTAATAACATGATAATGGATAATTTACACTGGATGAAATGTTTAGTAAATGATTTAAAACAAACAAAGACAATTTGATCTCATGAAGGAATCTAATTATTTATGATTGATGCAATGATGAAAATGATTTTTAATGAAAACTAATGTCAATAATGAACTATATGCAATGTTTTTGAAAAATGACATGAATGGACGTAATGCAAGATGCACCTAAATGCAAGGATGATATGATCATGAGGAATGCAAGGTTTTTAAGACTTTGCATGATGCATTGATGATGTATCAGAGTACTCCGTCGTGATTGTATCCAAGACCAGTTTTACTAGTCATTTTTGCATGTAAAAGCCTATATATGAATGAATGGATGGGTGATATGCAACGGAATGCAATATATAAACAGATGAGGTGAAATGACGATCCATAGTGCTCTTTTTTTCATCATTGAGCTTTAAAATGTTGGAAGAGAATACAAGCATCTTGACACAATAATTCAAGATGACCTGAGTATTTCTTTCATGGATTTTAATATAGCAAGTTAATACAAACGACTTGATATAAGGGTCAAGTCGACCAGAGTATTGCTTGCGGAACAGACAAGGATTTATCTCCTTTCATGTATGACTTGGATCGTCCTCCTTGATCTTAGGCTGATCAGATCCTGAGACAAGTGCATACCGTACTAAGAAATAAAACCTTTACCCAATTTGGAGGAAGAGGAACCAAAGAATGAGCATTGTACCTGCAACCAAACAGTATATACATAAAGAATAAAGAATAAGGATCCTTGGTAATGGTTCATGCCCATATGGTCGAGGTATACGCTGTAGTCAGCAAGCCGTAATGATCTATGACTGTATTTTTGCATAAGATCACGTAGCTTAGTGAACTTCCCACGTAGACACCATTAGTATATGCCCCAGAACTTCATCGGAAATAATGCGCGAACGATACAAAACAATGCTGAAAGATCCAGATACAAATAAACAAATGATTGTACTCACAAATCAACCAAGTATGTGATAGCCTAATAGAATTTTCTTGTCAAAGAAAACGTCACTTTGTCTTTGTTTTGGTAAGGAAGGATGCATCCTTGTTTTTAAAGACAGTTTCTGATTTGTTGGATGTGGATGGTGTGGTTGATTGGTAAATGGTCATTGTGTGAGTAGTTTGTCAATGTTTGTTTTGGTATCTGCATAGACGGGTATGTACAAGGTGTTGCCATGTTTTTGTGTGATTTTTGATGGGTTTTCCGATGTTTTTTGGATTTTGTGAAACAATTTTGAATGTTTTTGGTATTTTTGAGAGTCATTTTTTAATGTTTTTGGATTTTTCTGATGATTGCCTGAATGAAGAGCGTAATGATATATAAGACAATGTAGAATCCACTTCCATCACTAGGATAAGGGTATTTCCCCCAGTTTGTAGACCTGACTATGAAAAGGTGGGATGCTAGACGCATGGAGTATTTTCTTAATTGCAGATCAAATAACAAGCCATGGTTGGGATGGATGGATGTATGTGTGCATGAATGTGATCGCAACAAGCCTGAAAGATACTGGAGCCATTGCCTTTACGAGTGGCGCCTGTTTGCCAGGTTTTCACCATCGTACTTACCCAAGGTGCCACCGGAGTGTTTGTTCACCATTTGGATGCATGATTTTTCTTTTTTCTTTTTTTTTTGATGTTTTTGTATTTTCTTCAGGACATTTTTCTGAATGTTTTTGGTATTTTCTGATATGCAGGGGAGCCTGATGCTCTATACACCTTAGGTATAAAACCGTTTGAGGTGCATGCTATTGATTGGATCTGCAAGCGGTTCTCCGTCTGATGTAGCCAACTGATATGCCCCGGACCCGAATACAGCAGTGACAACATATGGGCCCAGCCAGTTTGATTCAAACTTGCCTTGATGTTCTCTATTTGGTTGGTTGCGAGGATTTTCTCGAAGAACAAGATCACCTATCTCAAATGTACGAGATCTAACTCGGTGATTGTAGCTTCTGCTCATGCGCTGCTGATAGGCTTTGAGGTGATTGTATGCAGCTTGTCGCTTCTCATCAAGTAATTCTAAGTCCTGAAGATGGGATACTCTATATGCTTCATCATCGATGAGATTGTGCAAGGAAACTCGTAGTGATGGGATCTCGACCTCAATAGGCAAGATAGCTTCTGCACCATAGACCAATGAATAAGGAGTTGCACCTGTAGGGGTCTGAATGCTAGTTCGATATGCCCATAGTGCTGGATTTAATTGAACATGCCAATCGCGACTGACATCATTGACTATCTTCTTTAGGATCCTCAGTATGTTTTTATTGGATGCTTCAGCCTGACCATTGCCTTGTGGGTAATAGGGAGTGGAAAAGCGGTGTTGGATATGAAATTTCTCACAAAGCTCACGGACATCCTGATTTTTGAAAGGAAGACCGTTATCTGTGATGATGGACATGGGTACACCATACCGACAGATGATGTAGTTGAGGATGAATGAGGCGATCTGCTTGCCGATGACTTGGGTAAGTGGAACAGCTTCGATCCACTTTGTGAAATATTTGGTAGCGGTAATAATGAATTTATGGCCATTGGATGAAGATGGATGAATCTTACCCACAAGGTCAAGGCCCCATTGACAAAAAGGCCATGGTGTCGTGATTGGTTGCAGTTCCTGTGCTGGTGCATGTATCAGGTCACCGTGAACTTGACATTTCTTGCATTTCCTGACAAAGTAGTAGGAATCCTTTTCCATAGATGGCCAATAGTATCCAGCTCGCATGATCTTCTTGGCTAGTGATGGACCACTTGAGTGAGTCCCGCAAATTCCTTCATGTACCTCTTCCAAAGCCTTTGTTATCTCACCTTGTTCCAAACATCGAAGGAGAGTACCATCAAGACTACGTCGGTATAGGGTTTCGGCAATAATGGTATATCGAGCAGTTTGGCGAATGACGGTTTTTCGTTGGTTATTTGATTGGTTGGGAGGAAGGGTGTGATCGTGGAGATAGGTGTAGAACTCACCGTAACATGGGGATTCAGAACCGACAAGGTGACATATCATTTCGGATTCGGGGATATCATAAGCGGGGATCCAAAGCTGTTCTACCAAGAACTCGTAGCGTGTTGAATTTTGTGGAAGATCTAGTAGAGATGCGATGGTAGCCATGGCGTCAGCAGCTCGATTCTGATCTCTTGGTATCTGCTCAAAGGTGATAGTAGTAAATGATGTCTTTAGAGTGTCCACCATTTGCTTGTATGGCATGAGTTTATCATCTTTGGTCTGATATTCATCTGTTGCTTGTCGAATGACTAGTTGGGAGTCGCCATATACTTGTAGTTCTTTTAATTTCCATTGTATGGCTAATCTGAGTCCTGTGATCAAAGCCTCATACTCTGCTATGTTGTTTGTGCATGGAAATGTGAGCCTGTAAGACTTCGGGATGCTATCACCTTGAGGTGTGATAAACAGAATGCCTGCCCCCGAGCCATGCCTAGTGTATGAACCATCAAAATATAGTTTCCATGGCTGTGCTGTTGTGATCATGAATATCTCTTCATCTGGAAAATTGGAAATGAGAGGATGATCGCCTATGAGTGGTGCATCGGCCAACTGATCTGCAATAACCTGACCTTTGATAGCTTTACGGTCCACGTACTCAATGTCAAATTCACTTAGAATCATCACCCATTTGGCCAAGCGACCTGTCAATGCTGCTTTGCTGAGTAAATACTTGAGTGGATCAATCTTTGCAATGAGTTGTACCTTGTGTGTCAACAGATAGTGCCTCAGTTTAGTGGCTGCTAAGATTACTGCTACGCAAGCTCGCTCAATAGGTGTGTAATTGAGTTCATAGCCCACCAGTGTGCGAGAGATATAGTAAATAGCACACTCTTTTCCTTCTGCATTATGTTGTGCCAGTAGCACACCCAGTGCTGTACTTGTCGCTGAGATATAAAGTAACAACGGTCTACTTGGATCTGGTGGCATCAGCAATGGTGGATTCATGAGATAGTTTTTAAGTGCCTGAAATGCTTGCTGGCATTTGTCATCCCACTAAAAGCGGATGTTCTTGTGTAGCAAGTGTGTGAATGGGTGACACTTATCAGCCAATTGTGCAATGAATCTTCGGATGGATTGAAGCCGCCCTTGTAATGTCCTTAGCTGACTGATATTCTTTGGTGGTGGCATGTCCATGATTGCCTTAACTTTTGCTGGATCGACCTCAATGCCTTTGCTTGAGACAATGTATCCTAGAAGCTTCCCGGAGGTCACTCCAAAGACACATTTCTTTGGGTTGAGTCGAACATGGTATTGTTCCAGTCTATCAAAGATTTTATCTAAGATGTGGAGATGTCCATCTCTAGTAAGTGATTTTTCTAGTAAGTCATCCACATAATCTTCCATCATAGTATGCATCATGTCATGGAAGATGGTGGTCATTGCTCTTTGATAGGTCGCTCCTGCATTCTTTAGACCAAAAGGCATTACATTCCAGCAGTATGTGCCCCATGGACATGTGAAGGCTGTCTTATGTTGATCTTCCGGTGCGATCTTTATTTGATTGTATCCTGAAAAGCCATCCATGAGTGAAAGCATGGCATGTCCTGCTGTCAAATCCACTATGATGTTGATATTTGGTAGGGGGAAGTCATCCTTAGGACAAGCCTTATTCAAATCTCTGAAGTCAGTACAAATGCGGATGCCCCCTTTTGGTTTGCCGACAGGCACAATATTGGAGATCCATTCTGCATAATCAATTGGTCTAATGAAACCAACATCCAAGAGTTTCTTGAGTTCTGTTTTGACTAGCACTGCAATCTGAGGATGCATTTTATGAAGCTTTTGCTTGATAGGTTTGGCTCCTTCTGCGACGGTGAGGTGATGCATGACTAAATCAGGATCAAGCCCAGACATGTCTGCATATGACCATGCGAAGTTGATCTGACGCTTCTGGAAGAACTCTATGAATTTAGGTTGTTCCTCTGGAGTGAGAAGAGATGCCAGATGTATGATATGAGGATTTTCAGGAGTCCCCACATTGTATTCATTGGTTTCCTCGATAAGAATCGTGGATCGTTCCTGTTGTGTACTAGCAGGGAGAATGTCAAACCCTTCATCCTCAGGCGCCTCAGAGAGGTTTTCACCGTTGGATATGCTCTTTCTTTTTACTTTTGTCGGATCAAACAGTGCCACAGTGTGGTTTTCACTGGAAGATCCATGTTTTAATGTTATATTTTTGCAGCTGAAAGGTTTGGCATCCGCCCTGAAGTATGCTACGCTATTAAGTTCAATGGCGAATCCAGCTTTGTGATCCCCGTTTGGGAGATTATCCCTTAATTCCAAAAAGTCAATGATAGCCTCATCGTTCTGGAAGAGGTCAAGACATGGAGGATTTGATTGGTTCCATTCGATGAGTTCAGGGTGGATAATGGGCATTACTTCATCGATTAGATTAAGTTCGTTAGAGGTATCAGTGAGGGTTAAGACAGTGTGGTGAAGGTCGTTGATGGTACTCTCCCTGTCAGATTCAGGCGTAGGATGAGACGTAGGGTCTGTGGAAGATGTTTCCAGCTCAGGTACCCAAGTGGTCTTTATCTGTGCTTCTCCGTAAACAGGGATGTCTTTGCATGGTGGAGGTGGTGATGTGTCTTCCTCATCTGAAGTATTAAGCTGTACAGAATCAAATTCCCACTCATGTGAGTCGGTCTCTGAATCACTTTCCAGCATCCGATTGCTATACCATACTGGGATGTCTTTGGAGTTAAACACGGCAGGTGTGATTGGTTTATGTATCTTTGTAGTGATCGGTGCTGCAGGAACCGTGATGGGGTTTAAAGGATTTGTTACTGGAAGTATTGGTAATGGTGACTCAGTGGCTTCTGCTAGAACTACTGGCGCCATAGATGTTGCTGTGGGTTCTGATATAGTTGCTGCTGCTATTGGTGTTATTGACGGGATTACTGGTTCGTTTGGTGGGATGATTGGCATTGTAGATGGTTGTGGTGGGTTTGTGAGCCTCGATGGGGCAGTGGGGATAGTGTTTGATGGTGCTTTGATTATGAAAGGTGTCCTCTTTGCAGTAGGCGGGCAAAATGGTTTGCTAGGTTTTCCTTTGAATCTGAGTTTAGGAAGGATCTCTTTTTCAAAACCTAGGCCTGTATTACCTTTGGGCTTGAATTCTGGTAGCAGCGGTTCGTGTCGTCCTTGTTTGCAGTATCCCAAAGCACTCTGACCATCATATCCCATTCTTTGCATAATGAGGAGGCCTTTGCCATACTGTTCTGTAGGAAGTGTAACTCGCGGTTTATCAGTGGTGATGGGATCTTTATAGATCCATTCCGCTAGGTTCTCATCTTGTGTCTCTTCCTCTTGATTCTTTCCAAGGATGAAAGGCGTCAAGGCACATGCAGGCATGATTAGTAGTTGCTGGAGCAACTACTGTGGTTTACCATGTGTTCTAGGAGAAGTGGGCATTTGTCCCACATAAAAGAGCTGACTCAAGTTATATTCTCCAGGACCTTCCTCTATGACTTTCATCTTAAGCTTTTCTTGCTTGGGTATAGGAGTGTTTGAACTGGCAAGAGAGGCAGGATTTACATATGATGTGGAGGAAATGGCTTCCCTATTATTAGGAACAGTAATCTCTGGTTGATGGCTGATATTATGGCAAAATGAAAAATGATTTGCATCGCCCAAGATTGTGATCTCTGCACCATTATGTGGGAACTTGATACATTGATGGTAGGTAGATGGAACAGCTTGCATGGCATGTATCCAAGGTCTCCCTAATAATAGATTATATGGCAGAGGAAGGTCCAGAACCTGACAAATGATATGCTTTACCACAGGGCCTACTCGGATTGGTAGTACCACAGCTCCTTTGGAGGAACGCTTTGCATCATCATAGGCCTTGATGGTGATCTTTTTGTGAGGATCTACTAATTCTATTGCATATCCCAATGCTGTGACCAACTGTAGTGTGCAAATGTTTAGGCCTACTCCATTATCGATCAAGACTCGCTTGATCCTGTGTTGGTTGACAAAGCCTTCAATGTGGAGTGAGGCGTTATGAGGTTGTTGGAAAGAAGAGTTGTCACTTTCAGAAAAAGTGAGACAAGGTGATGACTTTAGATTTCCAACCATGGCTTGAAATTGGTCCGTGTTCAGGTTTGCAGGGACTGACGCTTCTTGGAGTGCTTGATCCAAGATTGTTTTATGAGATGGTGATAGGCATAATAGCTCTAAAATGGATATGAGTGCAGGGGTTTTGTCTAATTGTTCCACAAGATTGTACTGCTTTGGGATGGAGGTGGTGCCTTGTGGAGCTGCCTTGACGGTGACCTTGCCACGACGTGTAACAACATTGCAATTTGAGGTGGGATTTTTGAAAGTGATAGTTGCAATTTGTTCACTGGCATCATACAGGTGATTAACAGTGTAATTATACGCAGCTTGCGTATAATCAGTGGTATCAGGACCTCGTCTGGAAGTGGAAGGACCCCTTTGATCTTGCGATGGAAGTGGATTCTTGAACATCTGATGATCATTATTGGTCGTTTTTGGGTCATGCCCTTCAATTTCAATTTCTCCTCGGTCAATAAGATCCTGAATGAGATCTTTCAATCGATGACAATTACTTGTCTTGTGTCCTCTTCCTTGATGGAACTCACAGTGTTCGGTATCTCTCCACCATGCCGGTTTAACTTGCAGCTCATAGTTGGATAGCTTAGGTAGAGTGATCAAATTCTGAGAAATGAGTTGTCGCATCACTGTTTCAATGGGTTCCCCTAAGGGAGTATATGTGCGTTTTTGTTTTTGTGGACGGGGTCTTGGTTCATCATGAGATGTGATGCGACCTTGATTAGGAGGAACATTTGTGTTATTTTGAGGTGGAGGATTTTGTCCTGCAAACCGAACCACAGGTTGTGTATTTTGGACAGTCCGAGCATCCACAACTCCATCGTTGATGATGTTCTTATTCTTGTTCCAGAAGTTCGGTTTATCTCTATTGAAGCGCGGGCAAGGACCATCTTTGGGTTCATTAAAGATTTTGATGAGTCCTTTTTTGATGAGTGCCCTTTCACATTTTATACCCTTGGTGATCATATCGTTAAAAGAATCTGTATCTTTGACATCCAGGTGAAATTCCATTTCTTCGTTTAAGTTGGAAATGAAAATTTCCACTAGTTCTCGTTCAGGTAACTGAAGAGAACGTCTGCTAGACATTTGGCGCCATCGTTGCAGGAATACTGAGAATAATTCACCTGGTTTTTGTTTGGTGTTGCATAGATCAGCCATGGTGATGTCGCGTTCAATATTATAAGAGTAATGAGATAGGAACTTCTGGATGAGTTCCTCAAATGTTCTTATGCCACCTGGTAGTCGGGAAAACCATGATGTGGTTGTTCCTCCCAAACTTTGGGGAAAAAGGCGCATTAGGTATGTGTCTTCATATGCGACTTCAAGACAAGCGGAATGAAATTCTCGGACATGATCGCGGGGATCTCCCTTTCCTCTATTTTTTTTGAATTTTGGTGTTTCGAACTCGCGTGGAAAGGGTGGCATATAAATATTCCTATCAAACGGATAGGGACAGATGTCGTTAAGTGAGAATTGATTGGTCTTAACACCACTATGAAGTTGTTGGGCGAGATTCTCGACTTGTTGCCGCAACATCTCCATTTCATTTGGAGGAGGAGGTGGTGGGTTACCTCGAGGGATGTTATATCTGATGTGATTTCTACCTCTTTCCTCCTCATGGCGACTTTGTCTTTCTGATGCTTGTCTTAATTGGGCAAGATCAAAGTCAGAGGGGAGTTTGGCTCCTTCTTGAGCGAGTCTTAAAAAGTGAGCATCCGCATTGCTCCTTAATATTTCATCAAATAATCTGTTAAAATGAGGGTTATGCTGAACCCTTTCGATTGTTGAAGGAGTGGGAGTACTTGGGTTTTCGTCATTCACATTTCCTCCAAGTGCTTCTTGAAATTCATTGAGGTTGTCCTCTTCTTCCTCAATTTCTATTTCTCATTGCCTTGATCGTGATCAGGTTTGAGCCATTTTGTTTGCAAGTTTGTGTTGAAGTTGATTGAAGATGATGATGAGTTGGTGATGAAATGAAAGATTGATGGTTGGTGTTTTGTGTTGTATGTAGATCTCTAGCACTCTAAGGTAAATGTAACCAAAATTCCTTCTTTGAATTGCTTGTTTGTTTTGATAAGATTTGATGTGATAAGGTGTAGAGAAATCTGAGATGTGTTACAGATTTTGACTACCTAGCAATGAGAGGATTCACTCATGAACTAGTTTTAACCTGCGTAGATGTGTCTCTTAGGATGAGCTTATCCTAGATGTAGAAACAATCTAAAAAGTGATGTGATGTGTTTGATTTCAAGCAATATCTAAAAAGAGAATTTGGGACAAGAACCTCTTAATGCTTTGAGAATTTTTGGGATGGATTGATGATGAAGTGATGATGTATGAGTGAGATGATGGATGAAAATGTTTTCAACTTTCAATAAAAACTTTGTGTCACAAATGGGACAAACTCTTCTTCTTCCCTTTCAGGCGTTGGTGGCACTTCTCGAGCTGTGTTGTAGGTGATACAGATGTTTGGGAAGAAATTGGGATTAATCTTTCCTCCTTGATTTTTGTGATAACTCAGAGCTCTATATTGCATAAAAGCTCTGCGGTTCAATGATTCGGAATCAAACTCGTTTGTTTTACCTTGAAGATAGAGATGCATGCGATGTAGAAAGACTCTATGTGAGACAAAGATTTGTCTATTGAGATAGAAGAATTTCCTCCTTTTGATCAAAGCCTTTGAGCTTAATGGTCTTCTTTTCAAGGTAATATTCTGATGACACTTCTTCTTTCGCAAGATGTGAAGAAATGGTCATAAAATTTGACTCTTTGTTGTTTGCACTTTGTTTTTGGTATTTTTGGTTGTGTTGACAGATGTTGGATGAATGCTTTGTTTTTTTGGGATTTGATTTTCTGATTTTTCTTTGACAAGAAAACAAAGCAAGCACACAAACACAAGATTGTAGCCTTAAAGGCACAAATGAGTATGGGTCTAGATCAACCCAATCCTTGGACTTGTTTCTGACCCTTCCTTTAGATGTATTTTAAGGTGTAGTTCCAAAGCCTGAAGTCGGCTCAATTCGCACTAGGTCTGTAAAATGAACACACTTCAAACACTTTTTATCCCTAAGGTCAAATGGCCAGTTGTGATAAATTTAGCCCACATCTTGATATTTCTTCGACTTTCGTACTACATACCTTATGAATCCCGCCGTGGCAGGTAAGGATGTGATATACTAAGTCTTGCACGAGCATAACAAATAGATGATCCCTATGATGGGGGAGTCACCACTTTTATCAAGCCACAAGTGACCTTTCAAAAAGCTATGTTTCTACTCAAGGAAATATGTATGGTGAGTATCTTGGGAGCAAAACCATCTATGCTCTTGCACTAAATTATACCTCAAATATCCTCAATCAATAGAACAGGTGGGCTACTACTTAAAGGTGTTTAGTCATGTTCGATGTTTTTGGACATAAGTTCATTCTGCAGTGACTCACTTAAGAGCCTTGTAACTGGTGGTGGGGCCCATTTGTCCTTTCGGCCAGTTACACTGTAGGAACAGCTATACCCAAGGCTACAGCTTTCGCTCTCACCTGATTTCTATAGCGGCTCGAAGGATTTACCGCTCGAGGTCGTTCCCAAGAGTATCGATCCCTTGGCAGGCCTCTTTTAAAAAGATAAAATGTGAGTGTTACTAACACTTTTCTCTTGCACCTAGGACCACGAGAGCCAAGGGAGAGGATAGTGTGTGTTAGAAGTAGGTCCACTCGACTGACTTTTGTGCACAAGCGTGCCAAACACGAAATTCACTTGTTCTTTTTAATCCAACATTTGCAAAGATGATCTAACTATTTGGAGATGTTGCTCCAACAGCCATGGTGTTCTTTTTAACTTCAAAGGCAATGTGTTTTGTAATCTAGAATTTGGAAATCCTGGTCAACTTAATGAAAAACACGTTTTGCTTGAAGGAAATTTTGTTTGCAAAAATCAATCAAAAACAAGTGGTTTGTCAGTTTTATTTGCACCAAATTTTTGAAATGTGGATTGTAAATTTTAGGTCCCAATTGATGCAATGAAATCAAATTTTGTGTTTGTTAATTTTAAGCACCAAAGAAAATGAGGCCTAACTAGAAAACAATGAAAAACTATTTTTTTGTGTTTTTAAGTTCTTTTTAAGCACTTTAAATGAAATTTTTTTTGTGATTTTTGTTGGGTTGTTAACCTGCACAAAGAAAAGAAACAAGTTAATAAAATCAATGCTCAAAGGGGGGCTTCCACAAGCCTAAATTCTGATTTTTTGGTTACAAGTCAATTTGGGCGACACTCTGTCGCAATAGCGCTATTCTATGTTTTTGCAGAAGCGCTAATTCATATAATAGCGCTATTCTGCGTGATCAGAAGCGCTAATTTAAACGGTAGCGCTGAAAGAAGAGAAAAATCCGAGAAGACAAAGGCGCTGGAAGTGTGTCAATAGCGCTGAAACTGTGACAATAGCGCTGGAATGTTGTCAAAAGCGCTGAAACCTTTTCAATAGCGCTATCTTAGGGTCAATAGCGCTAAAAGAAATTGTTGCAAAAGCGCTAAAACGCGTTCAATAGCGCCAAAGCGCAACCTGTGTGGCAATTTCAACAAGCAAAATGTTAATTTCAAAAAAAATGATCAGAAGGTTGCGTGTTCGATTCACGTCGGGTTCACCAAATGATGCCCTCCTAAATGGCACAAGGTTAGCTTATGATCAAACAACACAAAACATATAAGACGTTAGAGTTAGTCAATCAAAAACTAAAACATGAAGGCATTCCAAAGGAGACACTAAAAACATGCTAATGAATCTAACTAAAGAAGTAAGACAATGAGATATCTCCAACTATCTCTTAACATGATATTAGCTCCTTTCTCCCTTGTTCCTCTCCTCTCCAAGTTCCAAAATAGTGTAGCTCTCAGCAGCTTTTTGCACTATGGATGCTTATGGAGTATTGAGATTTGTAGAATAGCTCCAAACATGAAATGAAAAGCTATTTTTAATGCTAAAATGATTGATTTTACCAAAAAGACAAGATTTAGTTATGCTATGCTAAATGCTCTCTAAAATGTCTATAGCTTAGATGCATACAAGTTTTCAGGATCTGGATTATGAAGGAATGGGCTCTATTTATAGGAAAAATGGAGCAATGGATGGCCAGGATTGAATGATTTAATCAAGGGTCAAGCTTGAAAGTTGGGAATCCATGTGAACAATTGACACCAATGAAATGGTGACAAATGTCAACATAGGGTTGGGTTGAAAGAAGAGGTTGGAGGCATTAAAGGCCTGAGAAGACCTCATGGTTATCTAAAGGCTAAGGGTCAAGTCTAAATTAGGATTACCCACTGGATTAGGAGTTAATGCAAGGATAAACCTTTGTACAAATGATTAAGAGATAATCATGGTCAAAGCATTAAAGGCTTGATGAGACCCTTGGGTTGGGTAGAGGTGGAGTCAAAACAAATGTTTTAACCATGTAGGAGGGTTTGGGTTAACCATTAATGGTTATTGGAGACTTTGTGGATTAAGTGGTTGAAGGTTGGAAGCTTTTAATGGCTATCAAAGACTTTGAGCCATTTAGTGGTTGAAGACTTGAAGCTTTTAATGGTTATCAAAGACTTTTAGACTTTGAGAAGTGACTCCATTTTGCTTAGGAATGTGACAATAATTAGGGGATGGATTAGGCTAATTAGGAAGGGGTTAGAAGAATCTAGAAGGGGATTAGATTTTTTCAAGTGGATTTGGTGGGTGAGGGAAAATAGGATTTTATTTAAAATAAAAATTCATTTATTTCAAAATGTGTGCAAGTTGCATTTGTAGGAAAATGCAAGTGGGGTGGGGATAATGATTTAAATAAATGTTTTATTTAATTTATTTAAAAGAGGAAAAGGGGGATTTAATTAAATAAATTGATTTTATTTATTTAATTGATTTGTATTTGGTTTAATGAATTAATTAAAATAAATTGAATAATTTATTTAATTAATAGAAGAATGTTTGGGGATGAATTAATTAAATATTAATTTAATTAATTGGTGGCTAGTGGATTTTTAATCAAATAAATACGAAATATTCATTTAATTAAAATGGACAGATTTATGTGACTACAATGGTTATCAAAGACTTTGAGGGTTTTGAGAAGTGACTTCCCTTTGCTTAGGGATGTGACAAAGTTTAGAGGAGGGGCTAGGTTAATTAGAAGTGATTAGAAGATTCTAGAAGGGATTAGAAAGGGGTTTGGGATTTTGCAAGTGGATGGAGGGATAATAAGATTAAATTGAAATAATTTAATTCAATTTGGTTGCAATTTGGGGAAATTAAATAAATTAGATTTATTTAATTTAGGATAGCTATTTAATTAAATTTGAATTTAATTAAAAGTGGATAGGGGGGATTTAATTGAATAAAATGATTTATTCATTAAATGGGTATAGTGAATTTAATTTAAATAAATTGAGTAATTTACTTAATTAAATAGAGGAATGTGGATAATTTAATTAAATTTGATTTAATCAAATAGAGAAATGAACATAAAATATTCATTTAGGAATGTGGTCATTTTTATACGTCTACAGTCCCATCTAATTCAAATCTTGCTTCATGTAAAAATATATCAAATATAAGTTGGCCTAAAGGTGATTTCAATTATGAAATCCCTATATAAGGCATCTCTCTCAATTCATTTTGACATGTATAATCTAGGATCATCTTATCTTATGCTAACATTATCATCCAATTCAAGAGCAATTCTTCTTCCTTAAGAATAGATTTGATTCAAGGAGAAACAAACTACATCAAGGTATATTCCATTTATGTTTTATCTATGATTTCATGATAGATTTTTTGTGATTTATCATGTTATTGCATCAACACATAGATGACTTATTCTAAGAATATTGCATCACCTATTGAAGGTATAATCATCTTCAAGCATTTCAATTCTAGATCTAGCATTTCCCTCAAAAGGCAAGATTTTCAATTTGATTCAAATTCAATTTTAATTCAATTATATGGTTCCAAACCTGGGGTTTGACCTAAGGCAAACCCTTATCCATTACCTCCTTTCTTTCCTCACGTGTGTAGCACATGTACCTGATAGATTCAAAAGACCTCGAATGACATCAAGAGCCCGATATAGACCCAATCCCAAAATTTGGAGCTAGTTTTGAAGGACTAGGGCATTGAGGAACCCCTGTCCCTAACGCCCCAATCCTCAACTTTTTTCATCAAAATTTATAGGTGGCTTCTAGACTACTCCAGGTTCCAAATTCTTCAATAGTAGCTCATGCTCAGAAGACCAATGTGTTGGGATGCCTTGGTCTTTCCTAGTAAATATTAGATTGCAGTCACAGGTGCACAATTATATTTTTTTCTCACTTTTGTGTCTATTACAAAAATTTTTATTATTTTCTAGTCATTTACAACAACTTAAGTGTTTACTTTATTCATACCTTAGCCATAATTTTGCATTCTCCCAACATTATCTCCATAGTATATTCACTTCCATAGTAGCGAAGGAATAGAAACCTTAGAAGTATCACTTGACTCTCTTTCATGAGAGTTAGTCAAGTACAATCAGTCCTGTAGGTAATTTCATATTCCAATGTTAGTGTGAAAGTGGAGCTTGGTCCTAGTGTCACCCGGTTCCATTTTCATACTATACAGATATTGATATACTTTTAGTTTGGGAATGATGAAGGAGATCTTACATTACATAGATTGGTACACATTAGTTTGAAAGAAGGATATGGTTTGATTTGTAGGTTCTCTCTATGATCCTTATCTTCTTCTTGGATGTGCATATTCACATTGTTGAGTGTGAAGAACTTGGGAGACATGTGGATACTAGTGGTGAGTTAGGTGTTGTAGCATATTTATTTTTAATATTTTCATATCATTTTTGTTATATGTCTTGATGATATAATATTTGGTGGAGATGATGCAATGTGTAAGAAATTTGCTAAAGAAATGTAGGAAGAAATTGAAATGTCTATGCTAGGTGAGTTATCATTCTTTCCTGGACTTTAAATTGCTCATTTAGATTATGGTATTTTTATCTCTCAATCTAAATATGCTAAGGAGATGTTGAAGAAATTTGGTATGGAAGACTACAAACTAGTGAGCATTCCCATGGCAACAGGTTGTCATTTGATCAAGGATGTGTAGTCACCTCTTGTTGATAGACTTAGTATAGATCTATGATTGGGGGCCTACAATACCTAATTGCATCTAAGCCTAACATTATGCATGCAGTATGTTTAGTTGCAAGATTTCAAGGAAATCCAAAAGAATCTCATGTGAAGGCAGTCAAAAGAATATTTAGATATTTGAAGAATACTCTGGACTGGATTATGGTACCAAAAAGGAAATGACTTTGAATTGAGTGATTTTACTAATATTGATTGGGTTGGTAGTGTTAATGATAGAAGAAGCACACATGGTGGAGAATTTTTCTTTGGAATAAAATTACTCTCATGGTTTAGGAAGAAGCGGAACTCAGTGTTCTTGTCAATAGTAGAATCGAAACATGGTGCATCAACATCTTGTTACACCCAACTGTTGTGGATGAAACAAACCTTGAAGGACATCAAGGTAACATATGATGAGCCCATTCTTAACTTCTATTAAAATATGTGTTCTATTTTTATTTCAAATAATCAAGCTATGCACTCTAGAACCAAGCATATATCTATCTGGTATCACTTTCTAAGGGAGAAAGTTCTAGATCAAGAGGTGAAGTTGGAATATGTAACTACAAAGGATCAAGTTGAAAATATTTTTACAAAATCTCTTTCAAAGGATGCATTTTAATATCTTAGATCGAAGTTTGGGTTTGTTGCCCCTCCTTCTTACAACTAGAAGCATAATATGGTGTATCTATCTAGGGAGAGAAATTCATGACATAAGATTTTCTTGGATTGATGAGCCCTACCTCTCAGGAGGACTAGGTAGTGTGTCAATCCTAATAGGGGGACAATGTTTATTGTTTTATATTTTGATGTAGACCCCTTACCCTTGATGCCAAATGGAGAGGGAAACTGTAGACTTGGAGCAAAATAGTAGGTGTTGCCATCAATGACAAAGGGGGAGATTGTTGCAAATATGGTGTTGGTATTGTGTTGTCATTCATGTCAACTGGAGATTGTTATAGAAATAGTATTTTCATTGATGTAAACTCATGATATGATTGTTACAATATGATGTATTTTAGATATAGTGACAATATCTTCAACGTATGTTTATGCTTGAATTTTCATGGTTGGATGTCAAAATATGTAATGCTCTAAATTTCATGGTTGAAAGTCAAAATGTCTTGATCCTACATTTATGGTTGGTTGTCAAAATGTTCTTCATTGAAAGATTGTTGTATTAATATAGCTCAAGTATGATGTTTCATTTTTTGGTGTCTCTGGCTTAGGAGATTTTACTACATTCCTCTACAGTTAAACATATGACTCTACAGCTTGTAAGTTATACAAAGGAATATTTTAAGTTTGTATACTTCACATTTTAGGTCACAAGTGTCTATATAGCCATTTCTAGGTCTTGTTGAGTTGAGACTATTATGTTGTTCATTAGGATGGGTTAGAGGAATGCTCTGCACTTCTCTACACCTCATTATTTCCTCTTGTGGTTTGGAGGATTTGATCATATTGTCTATATATTACTTATCCTCAAGTTTTAGGTGTTCAAATGTACCGCAAATATGGATCTAACTATTTTATCTCATGATTGTGTTTCTTGGCGTGCATGTGATGATGGATTTCAGTATATATTGGTTTACACGAGATAAATTGAATGAGACTATATGGAAAAGGGGTATTTAAATGATGGTGATGCTCATATAGTTCTCTTCTATGTTTTGCACTATGGTTCTTGATCTTTTCAAAACGCTGGAGTGGACATTTGGAAGGTTAGTGGTTGTTTGTCTGGCCTAGTATATTTATGTCAATTCTTTATGGTTTGCGCCAACATGGAGAGGTGTGTTAAAATTATTTGGATCCAGTTTATCTCTTGCCTTGGTCAACATTTACTTGACTTCCACCACGGAAGTGTTTGGGGATGATCTCCTTGTGGGATGCATGTTTCATGCCTATATGTTTCATCCCAACCAAGTTGGTGTACGTGCACCACCTTGTTGATGTTATTGCAAGCATGGAGATGTGTTCTAAGTTGAATTAGTTCATGTTAATCTTTTGGATTATTCCACAATTGTTCTCTTCTCTCTTCAGATGTATTTGGGGCTGTTCTCTTTGACCGACCTTCAGAGTTTCTTGATGTTTTTGGATGATACAAATGGAATATCAAATGATTTCAAAGTGCATGTGTGGTGTGGAATTTATGAAGTGTGCATACAAATACTTAATGTGTACTAGAGGCAGTGAGCTAAAGGTATCTAGATATGGATAAGTCCTTAAGTTTGCTAGAGGCGGTGAGCCGATGGTTTAGAAGTGTTGCAGTGGTAATTCATGAATCATTACTGGTACTCTAAGGTTGTAGCCTCTTCTAGAAATGTTGTACATAATCTTCATGGAGTAGAAAACTTCCTTTGGTTGAATCCATAAAACTATTATTCAGGGAGTTGTAGCTTCCTTGGGTTGTAGCCCTAAAACAAAGTAAATGTTGTAGCTCTAAGAAACTTGATCTCTATGGTTTTTCCCTTGTTGGCTTTTCCACATAAATCTGGTGTATTCATGTGCATTGGTGTTGAAGGCTTTTTTCTTTCAATTTTTTATTGTTGTTGATCTAAATTATGATTCATTTGGGTTTAATGGTGCTAAAGGGTTTGAGATTTGATTGAATACTAACTCACCTCCCCTCTCAATATTCTGGTGTGTCTAAAAACAGGGTCATTGGGACAATCAACATTACTTCCATGGACTCCCAATAAGAGGAATCATAAAGGGTTGAGACTTAGGGTGGAACTTGAAACTATATCAGAGGTTTTAGTAGTTCACAGAACCACCAAAATCTCTAATATTTTTGTTCTTCTTTGGCCTTCAATTTTTCTTCTTCTTTCCATATTACCATTTGGCCTTAATGTCAAAATTGAAAATTCAACCTCCAAAAAAAAAATTGGTGCAAGAAGTTCTAAGAACCAAGTTAGGGAGTGATGTAGGTGTCAAAACAACTTGAAACCATTGACTTCAATACTTAAATTAATTTTCTTCCTTGTCTATGCAATCAATAAGAACAAGAACAAATTGTTGGCATTTTTTATATTGTTGGTATTTTGCATATAAATTGCATTAATGATATGTTGTCATTGATGTCAATTGAACCAGTAAATGATATTCATGATATTATTGATGTTATTGTTGTTATTGCTATTGTCTTTTAACCGCTATGATAAACTTTGTGGAAGATGTTGTAAACCGGTATATGGTAGTTTGTAAGTTGAACCGATGTAAAGGGTTAAACCTCTCTATGTTATGTAACTAATAAACCCTACCAGTTGTTTGTGTTAAACCCTAACCGATCAAGTTTAATGGTTTATGTTGAGCGGTAATGATGGAGACACGCGTGATCATTCTATGAGGATTAGTTCAGATTGATTTGGTGTGTTTGTTATTTTGGAAAGGAGCAAAGTGGATTGCATCAAATGCATAGCGCATGATGAGTTACAAAGCTCGATAAAGCGATGATCATGGAGCGGTTAGAATTTTCTTGAAGAATGTGAAGAGATTGTTATTATTTCTAACGGTCAAGATTGTACTGACTTGTTTCTAATCTCAATGATGAGAATTAGATTTTTGTTGTGTTACCAACCTAGTTGATTTGTATTTAAGGTTGATGATATTGTTTTGTTAAATTGTTGGCAAAGTTGACAAGATTGGTAGAAACCAGATGAGTGTGTGGTTACCTAACTGTTGGATGGATCTACAGTTTGTGTAAAGGTAGATTGAAGCTTAAGAAGGATCTGATCAAGCAGATGTAGTGCTATTCAGACAGATCAAGAAAATCTGTTGTTTTCTAACAATTACAGCAAAAATCCTAACCGGGTAAGCTCTAACAAGCTTGGTTACTTTCTAAATCCTATAACAAGGTGTTCCATTAGTTTGGATTCTCAAATCCTCCAGTGAGGTTACTCCTAACAGGGTATTGTACTTTTCATCAAGGCATATTTGTAAATCCCTTAATCGGAATTAGTTCTTAACAAGACTTATTGTAAAGCTTTAACAGGCTTGGCTCCTAATAGGGCGAACTTCAGAAGAGTTCAGATAGCTATCCTTGTGAATCTCATCTCACCGTGGTTTTTACCTATTTGGGTTTTTCGTGTATAAATATTTGTGTCAAGTGGTGAATGCTTTTGTGGTTATGATCTTATTAGTTGATTTGGTTAACTAAACTATTCTGATATGGCATGATAATTGGAAGCATTGAGAGATGAATATGTTGATATTTGATTAAGCATTGTTGATGTTTACAAGATTGAAGTTGTTTACTATTAAGTTGGTATAACAATAAAACTGGTTGATGATTGGTTGATGTTGGTAATCTTTGAAGACATTATCTTGACAGAGTTATCTGTTGATAAGTTTATTTTGAGTTTGGGAGTTTGTATCAGTTTTTTAGTATACTGATTCACCCCCCCCCCCTCTCAGTATTCTACCAGATCCTTATTGTTTCATCATATCATCAATTGTTATCAGAACTTCTCAGGTACTCTTAGATCTCTAAGCCTAACAGCTTGAGGAAAAGATCATGTAGATCATGATGAAGAAATAAGGTCCTAAGTTCAACAAAGATAACTATAAGATATAGAGTGACACAATGAAGATTTACATTAAAAGTCTTGGTAGTCAGTATTGGGAGCATGTAGAAAATTGATATGTTGCACCTATTGGTACTCTAACTCATGATCAAAAGAAAGAACAACAAGAGAATCATCAAGAATTAGAGGCTATTATCAGTTCCTTGTCTGATGTTGAATATGTAGATGTTCATGGTCTTGAAACCGCATATGAAGTGTGGAAAAAACTTGAAGAGATTTATAGCAGTGATGAACATATTAAGATTGCTAACAAAGAGAGTTTAAGAGGAAAGTTTGATGACATGAGAATGTCTGAAGGCAAAAATATCCAACAGTATGATCAAAGGATTAAAGAAATAGTTGATGAAATAAAAAGTGCAGGAGGGAAAGTGGAAGATACCACAGTTGTCAGTAAGGTACTGAGAACCCTGCTACCGGTCTATGGTATTTGAGTTGTAGCTATTCAAGAGCTGAAATCCATTGACAAGACTAAGGTAACTCTTAACTCTATTATTGGCAAACTTACTACTTTTGAGCTAAATGGCTATGATGGTAGTGTACAAAAATTAAAATCTGCATTCAGAGCTTCTGTCTCTAACCCATCTATGAAAAGAAGTAGAGATACCCGCCATAGCTATGAATCTAGATCTAGCAAAGATGTTGATGATGAAGACAGTTTAGAGGATCTTGAAGCATTGTTGGCAAAATGAATACCTAGAGGCACTGGGAAATACAGAGGTAAGCTACCGTTGAAATGTTTTGCTTGCAATAAGATTGGCCATATAGAAACTAATTGCCCTAATGGTGAAAATGAATACAAAAGAGACAAATTAAAGAAGTATAAGGGCAAAGGAAAGAGAGATTGTCTTGTGGCTATTGACAATGGTA
The DNA here is from genome assembly GCF_030272615.1 of Cryptomeria japonica. Taxonomy (NCBI): domain Eukaryota; kingdom Viridiplantae; phylum Streptophyta; class Pinopsida; order Cupressales; family Cupressaceae; genus Cryptomeria; species Cryptomeria japonica. The sequence goes on from NC_081406.1 coordinate 196,643,781, forward strand.
TTACTGATGATGAATCTTATGATGATGCTAGTGAAGATATTATTTTTGCGGCTATTAAGGAAGAAACATCTGATTAGAAGGCTCTAGTATCTAGGATGGATAAGTTTGATGATTGGATCATTGATAGTGGTTGTTCACATCACATGACTGGTGATCGGAGAAAATTTCTTTCCTTGAAGGAATTTGATGGCGTTGTTGTCAGATTTGGAAATGACTCACCCTATATGGTTAAAGGTAAGGGAGTTATTTATCTTAATGGGAAGAGTTGTGCTGACGATGTTTATTGGGTTGAAGGTCTTAAGCATAATCTTCTGATTGTGGCACAACTGAATGACAAAGGATACCCACTGGAGTTTAGAAATAGCATGTGCAAAATCTTTGACAACAAAAGTGAATTGATTGCAATCGGTAAACAGACTAAAGGTAATCTATTTCATCTTAATCCAAAAGTTAGCAATTGTTTGATTGCAAAAATAGATGATAGTTGGCTTTGGCATAGAAGATTTTGTCATATAAATTTTGACAATATTGTTAAAGTGAGTAAGTCTAAGACAGTAAGAGGTCTACCTCAAATAGACAAACCAGTTAATGCTCTTTGTAAAGAATGTCGGTTAGGAAAGATGACTTCTTCTACTTTTAAGAACAAGTCTTTCTCAGCAGAGCACTTGTTAGATTTGGTTCATATGGATCTATGTGGACCAATAAGAACTAAAAGAATTTCAGGTGATAAATATTTCACGATCTTTACTGATGACTGTTCAAGGATGATGTGCATCACATTCTTGAAAGATAAGAATGAAGCTTTTGGTAAATTCAAGGCATTAAAGGCCTTAACTAAGAAAGAGAGTGACAAAAAGATTAAATGTTTGAGAACAGATCAAGGCAGTGAATTCACTTTTGTGGAGTTCACTAAGTACTGTGATAAGAATGGTATCAAGCGGCAACTTTCTGCACCAGGGACACCACAACAAAATTGTATAGCAAAGAGAAACAACCAGTGAGTGGTTGAAGCAACTAGAACTATGTTGATACAAGGAAATGTAGCAAAAGAATTTTGGAGAGAAGTTGTAAGTACAACAGTCTACACAATGAACTGAGTTTTGGTGAAAAAAGGTAAAGACAAGACACCTTATGAGTATTGGTATGGGAGGTCACCTAATGTTAGTTATTTCAAGATCTTTGGTAGTAAATATTTTATTAAAAGAGGTGATTACATTAGCAAGTTTGAAGCGAAGAGTGACGAAGGCATATTTCTTGGCTATTCCACCAAGAGTAAGGCCTACAAATGTTTCAATAATCAGACACAAAGAATTGTTGAGAGTTTTGATGTTCATGTAGATGAAAGTCCTGAAGTTTCAGAAGGAACCAATTCTGAGAGAAAGGATGAAGATCCTTGCATTTTTATTTTGGAACCTGAAATTGTTAAATCTGAAACCAGAAAGGCAAATCCTGATGTACTTGTGCAACCGGAACAGATAATTCCAAAAGCAGAAGATGATGAAGAAGTTGAACCTGAGGAGAATGATCATGTTATTCCTAGATATGTGAGACCAAATCACAATCTTGAGCAGATTATTGGGGATAAGGATGTTGGTGTACTAACTAGAAGGAAAATTAGACAAAACTCTTGCATGATCTCCACCTCTGAACCTATAAGTGCTAAGGAGGGATTTGGTGATGATCATTGGGTTAAAGTAATGGAGGAGGAATTGGATTAGATTGAGAAAAACAACACTTGGACCCTGACACCCCGACCGGTAAACAAGAATGTCATAGGTACTAAATGGGTGCTCAGAAACAAGTTAAATGAGGATGGTGTTGTAGTTCGCAACAAAGCAAGATTAGTATGCAAAGGCTATGCGCAAGAAGAAGGAGAGGATTATGGAGAAACTTTTGCACCAGTAGAAAGACTAGAAGGAGTTAGAATATTACTTGCATTTGCAGCTTACAAGAAGTTCAAGGTATACCAAATGGATGTGAAGTCTGCATTTTTTAATGGAATATTGGAAGAAGAAGTTTATATAGAGCAACCTAATGGTTATGCATTGACGAACAAAGAAGACATGGTATACAAACTGCATAAAGCTTTGTATGGATTAAAGAAGGCACCTAGAGCATGGTATGAAAGGCTTCATACACATCTAATGAAGATAGGCTTTGCACGAACTAGTGATGACAACAACATTTATCTCATGTCTAAAGGAGATAAAATACTGGTTAGTGAAGTATTTGTTGATGATATTATATTTGGAGGTAATGATGTCATGAGCAATAGTTTTGCAGATGAAATGAAGAATGAGTTTGAGATGTCATTAGTAGGGAAAATAAAAAATTGCATAGGCTTACAAATAAAACAAATGAAGAATGGTATTTTCATTACTCAATCTAAATATGTGAAAGAAGTTTTAAAGACTTTTGGCATGAGTGACTGTAAACTAGTTGGAACTCCAATGATTACAGGTTGTAAATTGTCCAAGGAATATGCATCTAAGTCAATAGATGAAAAGGAATACAGGTCATGTACACCTAGTGGCCGAGTAACCGCAATATGCTCGCAAGCCCAGATCTGGAGAAGTGTCACTCCCTTGGACAAGCTAGCATACTCCCTATACACCACCAAATGCATATCATAATATAACTAAGCCAACATCGCGGCTCCCCAGGAATACGACATGACATCATGAACCATGAAATAAAGACACCTACTCCATCCAACAAGAAATCCATGCCCTCCAAGATTAGGTATAATCCGTCTGCTCAAAAATCCACAAATCACCAGTACCACACAAGGAATATGTCAAATACACATCGCCCTACCCAAGTGCATCATACTCCTATCCAGCATTGGTGGGGTCTCATACTCGCTAACCTCTCGAAGATAAAAATCCACTGCATCCAAATAGTACTCTGGGATGACACCATGAACGGGGATCTTCAAGATCCTCCATACATCCAGAAGAGTCACTATCACCTCGCCGGTAGGAAGATGGAAGGTGTTATACCTATTGTCCCACCTCTCAACTAATATCATCATCATCACAGTATGAGCTTATATCCTCAACCACCTGCCCACAAAATGAAACCCTAGAACAACTAACACCTCCAACTCATCAGGCCGCAACTCTTGATATAAACTCATGGTAGCAGGCCAATGCTCCCTCGAAGTCAACGACCCCAACTCAGCCTGCATCCAACAAACCAATTCATTATTTTCATGTCCTCATGTCCTATTCTACCCCTTGAGTCCAGCCATACCCTCAACCTAACCCAAAAATTTTAAACCTATCTCTAACCTCTTCTCTCCCCAATGCACATGTTGATTTACCCTGCGCTCATGCCAAAACTATCGCGCATGCACCATTCTACAGGCGCACATGCTAACAGAAACCCTTGCCTATCCCTCCCCCTCCCTACAACCTCCTTCAACGTGAGCACCCATGTAACACCTTTAGCGCCCACGCGGATGCGTGAGCACCTGCGCTAAACACAACTCCCCCCCAAAAAACCCTTTCTACCCGCCTATTGCCTACGAGCGCTCACACTACCCCATAGGTGCGCGCGCTGAAATACCGATCAACTCATGCGCCTTACCAAATCTTGGCCCTAAACTAAGCCCTAATTCTACCCTAAACCTAAAAATCCACAAAGGAGGATAGTCCTACATACTGGTGGTCCATAGCCGGTGGGTCTGTCATACCATCGGATCCTCTCGGTGCGATGCTCACGTGTGGGAATGTGATCCATCTCTCCTTCTCTCCTTCTAGGCTCTAATTGGCTCCAAGGCTTGTGTGTAACAATGAATCCTCATTGGGCCCTTTATGGATTATATGGGGCCCCTAGAGAGCCCATTCCCTCTGCGGTCTCTCTTCTTCTATTTTCTCTTCTAGTTTTTCTACATCTTCTCCCTCATTCTCTTTCACTTATCTCCTCCACTCAAATTCTTTCTTCTTCATTTCGAGAATTTTTCGTCAATTTTTTTCGACAAAATTCTCAAGAGGGCATACACCTCCCACGCTTTACATTGGGGCATCTATTTCTTTTTCTTATATCTTTTACGCACTGCCAAATTTTTCACTACGTAAAAGAGGGGCAAAATGTAGACACTTAAAAATAATTATTTTAATTATTTTAAGTTCCTCACATAATAAATCTATTAATTGTGCCAATTTTTAATTCCTCCTCAATATTAATTAATTATAATTAATATTGTCACTATAGTTTGTTGATTGATTTATTTAATAAATCAATCCACTTTTATTCTTCTAAAAATCCTTAATATTAAGTCTCCTCAAATTCCTCCTCTTAACTAATTAATTTCAATTAATTAGTTAACCTAAGTGATTCCTACAAATCACCTTTTTCCTAATCTATCATTAACCAAATGAATTCTTCTAAAAACTCCCTAAACTCGCTTAGCATTATTCTTCTAATTTTTAATTCCCTCTACTTATTCTCTCTCCTAGTCAAATCCTCCTATAAATCTTACTTACCATAATCCCACCTAATCATTCTTCTAATCCCTCTCCTAATGAGTTACTAGTGGCTAATCATCACGATTAGCCACAAAGTCAACTCCTTGTCCCTTCCATCCAACCACCCTCCTTAAATGCTCTTTTCCTAGGTGAATGTGAGATTTTCAAAATCTCACATTCCTCTAGGCATTCCATCCTCCAAGGAATTTTTAATTCGTCCTTATTCCTCCAATCCCCATGAACATCCTTTTTGAAGAATGTTTAATTCTTCATCTCTGTCCCTCAAGGAATATCTTATTCCTTGTTCTTCCCTAAGAACATTGGGAAGTCTTCCCTATGAACCTTGAGAAGAGTGGAGACAAGAAATTCCTTTAAGGCATATCTCTTGGTCTCCACACTTGTCTTGTCACCTCCTCTTGGGCCTTGTGTGGGCTCACAAGGAATCCTGACCCTCCATCTTGGGTCAATCCTAGCCCTTCATTTTGACTCCTCTCTTCCTATAAATTGAAAACTCCATCCCCTCATATCTCATCTCCAAGTTTAATAAATCCATGCTGCTAGTTTGTGCCCAAGAAATCATCTTTATACCCTTACCATGCCAAAATTAGCACTCATCCCTACTTATCCATTCCATCCTTTAATCCTTAATCCATCAAATCCCATTTGTGCACAATATTGGAGGGCCAACCATATTCAAATCACTCAAAGGAGCATATCAAGTGGAGCATCATCAAGGGGTGCCTTCACTTTACCAAGCTCAATCTAAGAGAGAAGGTATAAGCTTGCAAGGTATAAATATTGTGTTTATGTTTTCATATGGTTTGTTAATATTTCATGTCTTTAATGTGTTTGAATGCTTTGTTTGCATACTAACCATCTGATCTCACCTTGCTACATTTTTACCTCTTCATTTTGGCACGCCCGGTGGGACCCACCGCCTTGAATCTAACATTTATTGCAAGTTTTTGTGAGTGTGCAAGTCGCAGGTATCGGAACAGCACGAGCGCCTACAAATTAGCACGACTGACTCGAGATCAACGTGACTGAAATAACTTTCAGTGTGTGTGAAGGCGCATCAGCACAAGCGCTTCAAATTTAAATTAATTTCCCGTTTCCCTGCGGGTTTGCACATCAACGTCGCAGGCGCTCATGTTTCAGTGCTTACGCCCACGTTTCAACGCGGGAGAAACTCTATCAACGCGACTGTTTTTGAAATCCCGTCCTCTGTAAAAATTTAAAAAATATTGAATTTTAAATCTAACCGCTAACTTTTTATTGCAAGTTTTTGTGTTTTAGCTCGAGCGCAGGCGTTTCAGCGCATACGCAAGCGCTTCGACACGACCGATCCAGAACAGCACGACAGTCAGGTATAAATCAGCAATTTTGTTTGTGTTCATTTTCTTTAATTTGTTTTGATTTCGGCCCTCTTCAGCGCGTACACACGCGTTTTAGCCCGTGCGCGGGCGCTTCAACGTACCTGACTGCAATTCAGCGCATGCACTATTTCTACTGGCCAGTAGCTACTGATTTTATTTTTTTGTGAGTGGTGTAGCTTCTTCGACTTTCCAAGACTTAATAAATACAAAAACTACTAATCCAATGGTTTTGCAGGTTTCCTAGGAGTTTCAATCGAACATTGTGTCTCTTTTTTTAACTAAGCACCTAGATTTAATTAGGGGGTAAATAAACCATTGTTTTTTGTGTTTGTGAAAAGCGTAAAGGTAAGAGAGTATGCTCTCATCTATCTAGATGATCAGAAACCCAAACCCTCCAATATTTTCATGTTTGTCGCATGTTTACCCTTAGTGGGTCTGCCCTCCCGAGTTTCTCTTTGAGCTGGTGAGAGGGGAACGACCCAAGTGAGTACACCCAGACCTGGGGTTCTCAACTCACTATAATAAATAGGCCATTGAGGATGAAAGAATCAGTGGTTGGGGCTATATGAGAGTTCACTCTCACATTGGGTGTTTAGTATGATCCTAGAGATCTCAATCACACTTGTGTGACTACTAAGTTCTTGGTGATTCGTTGGGCTATAGGCCTCAATTGCACTTGTGCAAATGCGAAGGGTAGCTCCTAATAGGAAGCCATATTAAACACCTTGTGCATAGTGGCCAAAAACCTTCTAGTCGTTCATGCAGGAGGTTGGACCTCCGAAGCCTCCCATATTTTTACAACCCTTAGTAGAGACACAAAGTTCACCATGATGAGTTTTCATGGGAATTGATGTTTGGCTGCCCTGGAGAAGTGAGTGTTATGGAGGGGAGCAAGTGGGGTCAAGTATCTAAGTGTCCACTCTAGGTAAGCATAGTTGGGAAACCAATTGGCATCAAATGACTATTGTCCTTGCTAGCCTTAAGAATGTTGTATATGAGCATGAGTGTCTTTGAGCTAAAATTCATTTGATTATTGTGTTTTCTTTGCTTGATACTTACTTTCCAAGAGTAGACTAAACACATCATTATCCTCAAACACTTTGCAAAAACACTTGTCTAAAAACAAACAATCATCCAAGTCAAGGTCCTAGTCACAATTCCAAACATAGTCATACCCAAGTCACATCCTAGTCACCATCCACACAAAGTCCTAATTGCGTCGAAACTCCATCCATCTCATGTTTCATAAACCTAAGTTGTATAAGCATCCTAAGAAGTCAATCCACTGACCTATCAAGAAGAAGAATCTCACACAAGCACAACTCATTAGACGTCAAAAATTTTGGTACACAAACCGCAAACTCTTGCTTAAACATAGGACCTTCTTGCATCATTACCACAATTACGTCCATGGTCATAGCAATCAGTTTGATGCTAGTGATGAATTAAGAGTCTGTGCCCTCCATCAAGGTTCAAGTTTGTCTTTTAACACCAACTATCGTCAAAATCAGGGTGGTCGTGTCCCTTCGTACAACTTGCCATCTGAACCAATCATCTATTGAGTCATGTTCATGCCAAGGATAGCCTAGTCACCAAATTTCTTCTAATCATCACTATCATCCCTCTTCAATAAATCATTCTCAATCTTTTCCTAAGGACTTAGCACATCAATCAATCACCTTCAATTATCAAATCAATTCTCAAAATCCAAATCAAATCATCCTTTAATCCAATTTAACCTCACATTAAGGTTGCATGCCTTGTGAAGTTTCATTTAGACCTCATCCTTAAGCACTTGGCTTTGTGCTTGAAGAAGAATCCTCTCCAAGTACCTCTGCCTTATCCTTTGAGTCAATCAAGACTCTTATCTCACGTCTTTGTTTTACTTAGGGTCATTAGTCAACCCTTAGTGGAAGAAAGGCTTTTTGATCATTATTCCAAGGTCTAAATTCTACACAAATTGGTCATTACCTCACTTGTGGGTTCATCAACATTTCCCGCCTAAGATCCTCATCCAAGGACTAAGGTGCAATCCTAATCAAATCTGTGTCCTAATCTAAGGACACTATCAATCAGCAAAATCCATTTTCATCAAATTCAAAGCCTAAAATCCAAGAGCCTTGCTAAGTCCTCTCATCAAAAATTTCCTCCTTCAATCTTTTCTAAGGTTATTCTTGTATGGTCACAACTCGATCTCAAAAGAAAAACATGGCCGAACAACAATATGGTATGTCGGACATTAGTGTCCTATATGAAGCTCCTACACAAAGTATGAAACCTAGTATTCAAAATCAAACACAATATCCTAATATGGTCGACCAAGATAAACTCTCTCCGGAAGTGCAAACTTTCCTAGCAGACTCTTATAATCAAGAGATGTTGGAGAAATTTATCCATCAAAATCCTAGTGCACTTCTAAAGACCCTCCTTGAAAATAGAGCTCAACTCCCACCTGATTTTGATAAATCCACCTTGGGTCAACAACCACAAGGAGACCTTGCTCCCACTCATACCACAGCACCTTTTATTCAAACTCAATCAATTGTGTCCCCGCCAATCATTCAACCCCAACCAATAGTGCCCGCGGCATCTGCCCCCGTGGTCTCCATTCCACCTTCTTCCTTCCTACCATCTATATATTGGCATTCTACACTCTTACGAGAATAATTGATTTTGTCATTGATGGAAACCAACTGGCAACTCACCAGCAATTGGTTTCTACATGCCTAGCATCACAAAATTCATACACCGGCAGACACTGGCACCAACAGGCACTTTACTGGCATTTAGATTACATCGGCAACAAAGTATACCAACACTCTAGCCGACATGGGATGAACTTTTGTTTATTTTAATATAATTATCTTTTGTAAGCCGACATGGTATATTGTAAAAAGACTCATATATGTACGAGATCTTATAGGTTGTCTTGAGAGTAGAAAAGAAGAGATATGTATGGTAGAAAATAATTCTTTAGTGGTAGTGAAGGTTTTTGGATAAGGTATCTATCTGAGCTTAAACCGGTACTGAACCTGGCATTAGAGATGTTGTTTTGAGCAATACATTATATTGGATTTAATCATCCATTTTGTAGTCAGTGTGAGTCTTCATTGAGCAGTGAGCTCTAGGCTGTTAGCCTCCCTGCATGTGCAGGCCCCTATTCTAAGTAGTATTTATTCATTGGCCAATGAGTAAATATTGTGGGTCACAAATCCCACTAAGTTTTTTCCCACACTAGGTTTCCTCATTAAATATCTTGTGTTATGGTGTGTTTCTATGATGTCTCTGCTATTTGTGTTTACTGCATTAATTCTTATTTACCGGTGCACTGCTTTCGGTTGCAAAGTTATAAATAAGTTTAAATATTCTACAAACCGGTTAGACACTGATTCACCCCCACCCCCTCTTAGTGTCTTTGGGACTGTCATTGAGTCTAACAATTGGTATCAGAGCCTGGTCCTCTATTTGCAAAAGCCTAACAGCTTGAGGGAGATTCTGACACTGGTACAGATGGAGAACTTAAGAAAATAGTTGGAAGGAGCTCTTGAAGATTTTGATGTAGAAAAATTGAAGAATATCAAACTTGAAGATGATCTGAGGACTGTTAAGGAATTCATTAAAGGACTTCAAGAAAATCTGGTTATAGCACAAAATAAAAGAAAATAACTTCATGAGAAGATGCATAATGATGATGGTGAAAAGGAAACTCTTAGACACATTGCAAATAAGTTAAGGCAAGAGAACACTAATATGAAGAATGAAATGCAAGATATGACTATGAGGTTATGTAAGGGTATTGAAGACAGAAAGAAGAATCAAGAAGACTTGGCTAGGAGACTAAATGATGTTGGAAATGAAAATCTCAGACTTGGTCATGATGATACTAACCCATAGTTTGAGATACTTTTCACCATGAATGTAGATACTCAAGTTATAAAAATTGTTGTGGACAAAGAAACTACAAAGGTTAAGGCAGACAGTGTTGAGGATAGCAAGATTTCAGAGAAACTGACACAAACTGTTGATTCTAAGGAAACTGAGATACTAGCTCAAACAGAGCAACCGGAGACTGAGAAACCATCAAAGGACAAGACAACTAGCACAGCGCCACCAGAATCTGAGAAACCGACATTGGTACTCAAAAAGAAACAATCAGAGGCGGAGGTTCATATTGAGTCTATGACACCGATAGTTGTAGAGAAGCTTAATCAACCCGAGAAACCATTAAAGGTAGAGGTACAAACACAAACTGATCCACCGGGAGAAAAGGTAAGTACATTGGATGCATCTGATGGGAGTAAAGAGGATGTAGTGAAGGTGATTGGTCAAACATTTGTTGAGAAGAAACCTACAGCAGAACCAAGCACATCTACAGGTGAATTCAGACCCACTAACATTATAGAGGTACTTTTGGATTCTATTAAAAGAATAACCAATTGCAATGCCTTATAATTTAAGGCAATTGATAACACATTACCTATTCTAAAGATGATTGCACCTAATTGTAAGATAGATCACTTTAATGATTCTTTAGGGAAATTGGACAGATTGTCCAAATTCATTGCTGATAATGTAAAAACCATAGATAAGGTGAATGAGGACAAAATAAAGGAGAGAGTTGACCAAGAGAAAAACACATTCTTTGAGAACACCATAAAGAAATATATCGATCACTTGCATACACTTTTACCGATACTCAATTCTACAATTTTGGAGTATAAGGAGTTATATAGGGAGCATGTAAACCTCACTGTTTGATAGAGGACATTGATGAGGACATAAAAAAGACACAAAAATAAATTGATGACATTATGGATAATATAATAGGTTCATCTGGACTTATATCAGTTTTTGAGTAGGAAATGGCAGTTTTTTAGGAGAAGTTGGAGAAACTTGAGAAAGAGAAGGCAAGAATAAGGTCTAATGCTCGGGAACTAAAGGATAAACTTGGTCCAAGATTGGATAGTCTGATTACTCAGAGAGTTGAATTATCTAAGGCAACAGTTCAAGGATAGAGATCACCAGAGCAGCAAACGCACTATCACACCGGTATGATCTAGCAGACTGAGGCAACATTAACTGACAGCAACAGGTTTATGTAGAGTTTGAATATGATTTTGGTAGACATCTTTCAGATTGTAACAAACTGGTTATAGACCTTGAGGTAGCATTTTTGTACTCTTTTGATTATTTATGACATCCTTTGTCATTGATGTCAAAGGGAGAGTAGTGGATAGTGGAAAGAAAAATGCATGTACAGAGGAGATCACTTGCTCAGGGGGAGCACATCTTTTTGGATTTCAATTTTGGGATAACATTTTTTTATTTTTCTCATTAGTGTTGCCATCAATGCCAAAGGGGGAGATTGTTGGCATTCTACACTCTTATGAGAATAGTTGATGTTGTCATTGATGGCAACCAACTGGCAACTCACCGGCAATTGGTTTCTACATGCCCGACATCACAAACTTCATACACCGGTAGACACCGGCACCGACAGGCACTTCATCGACATTCAGATTACATCGGCAACAAGGCATACTGGCACTCCAGCCAACATGGGATGAACTTTTATTTATTGTAATATAATTATCTTTTGTAAGCCAACATGGTATATTGTAAAAGACTCATATATGTATGAGATCTTATAGATCATTTTAAGAGTATAAAAGAAGAGATATATATGGTAGAAAATAATTATTTAGTGGCAGCGAAGGTTTTTGGATAAGGTATCTATCTGAGCTTAAACCGGTACTGAACCTGGCATTAGAGATGTTGTTTTGAGTAGTACATTATATTGGATTTAATTATCCATTTTGTAGTCAGTGTGACTCTTCATTGAGCAGTGAGCTCTAGGTTGTTGGCCTCCTTGCATGTGCAAGCCCCTATTGTAAGTAGTATTTATTCATTGGCCAGTGAGTAAATATTGTGGGTCTAAAATCCCACCGAGGTTTTTCCCACACCGGTTTTCCTTGTTAAATATCTTGTGTTATGGTGTGTTTCTATGTTGTCTCTGCTATTTGTGTTTACTGCATTAATTCTTATTTACCGGTACACTGTTTCAGGTTGCAAAGTTATAAATAAGTTTAAATATTCTGCAAACCGGTTAGACATTGATTCACCCCCCCCCCTCTCAGTGTCTTTGGGACTATCATTGAATCTAACACTATACCACTATCAAATCCAATCTCATCTATTCTCCAACATTCCTCTATACCATCTTCTTCTATCCAACCATATATTTCTATTCCACAAACCTCCATTCTCGTCAACAATGTCACTAGCTTCATTCGGGCTGCACTTAATCCTGTCACAACAGTTTGCGGGTCACAACCGACTATCACTCAAGTCCCTATGATGTCAATCATCACCTCTCACATCCCCTCTTCCTCATCGTATCAATACATTAGTGGTGGTGTGCCTTCCATGACTCATCCAATTCTGGGGGCAAACACAATCCATCATGTCCAAAATGCACAACAAGACATCATTAAAGAAATTCAAGACATGAAAAACATCATCAAGGACATGAAAGAAGGGACTAACAAAAGGAAACCTTACTTGTTTGAGGAATTTTATCCTTGTCCTTATGACCCGTCTATATCAGTTGCACCTTACCCCCCAGGATCCCTAAGTTCACCAAGTATGAAGGCAAAGGGGACCCCCGTGACCATGTCTGGGAATTTCACATCCTATGTCAAGAAGTCTCCTATAGTGACCTATACCTTCGAAGACTCTTCCCTAAGAGTCTCACAGGAGATGCCCTGGCATGGTTCTCATCTTTACCGTGAGCTTCCATTATCTCCTTCCCAGACTTGGCAGAGAAGTTTGTGGCTCACTATGCCTACAACATGGCTAATGATGTTTCCATGATGGACCTATGTAACATAAAGCAAAGGCCCGGAGAGACTTTCACTAACTTATTGCAAAGATGGTGACACCTCATCAAGAAATTCCAATGGGACATGCCAAAACAACACCAAATTGAATTATTTCAAAAGAATCTGGTGCCCGAACTATCACGGCCTCTAACATCTCAATGTATTAAATCTTTCAAAAAATTGACTGATAAGGGCCTAGCCCTTCAACGTGTCTTGTTAGAGGAAGGAACCTTGAAACACTACCAAAGATCAAGTCAAAATTCTTCCTCTTATCATAACGATAAACCAAAATTAAGGTCCAAAAACAAGAATGTAGTCAATGATGGCATAATTGATGCAAAATGGGTCCAGACCGTGGCCGCTCCTCCAAAACCCACCCCCACCAATTGCCCATTCAACAATAAAAATAATCAAAATCAATCCCAAAAGTGTCATAACAATGTCTCAATCCAAGGGCGACCACCCCGATCCAACAACATGACTCCAAGAGACTTCACTCCTCTTATTGAGCCCATTGAAGTGGTGTTTCAAAAGCTTGTTCAAGCAGGCTCATTGGTTTTCCTGATTACTCGCCCATTTGATCCCAATCAACCCAAACCTAGGTGGTATAATGAGAATGAATATTGTGAGTATCATTGTATCAAGGGATATGATACACGAAAATGCATGAAGCTTAAATCTACATACAATATCTCATTGATAGGGGTGAAATTGAGGTAGCAAATGCAAAACCTGGTAATAACAATGACAAACTCAAAATGTACCAGGAACCCGTCCTGAAACATGATAAAGGAAAAGGCTCATCATCTAATATAGTGAACTACTACTACACTAACCACATAACCGGCTTTGACTCTTTAGTAGGTTGCATTGAGCCTACAAACAATCATGTCAATGTCATAACTATCCAAGGAGCTAACCCCCTCCCTTCCCAAAGCAGTCCTAACCCTACTAGGATAGTCATTCAAGGTGCTACACCTTCCACCCCCTACTCTCAAAATGATTGCAATGTAACCACCCACCGAGGAAGAGTCATGGTGCAAGGAGCTCCTCCTCCACCAAATCCTTCGCCCATGTCTTCCACCCATCCATATGACCTCCTTGACCAACTTGGGAAGACCCCCCATAGATCTCCATCCTATAACTTCTCAAGACTTCCCCTATCCATAAAGAAATTTTGGAACAAGCCCTCCTTGAATATCGCATTCTCGATAATATCAATGCTACCTAATTCCAAGCTCTCATTGGAAACCTTGCCACCCAACAACACCTTGTGTTCACTTCCAATGATGCTCCTACCATAATAAACCTTTTTCAAATTGAAGCCCTTATCCACAAGCATAAGGTCAAACGTATCTTGATAGACGATGGATCCAGAATTTGTGTACATACAAATTAATAAAACAATTGGGACTTTCTGAGGACTCGGTAGACACATCAGGAAGGATCACAATAAAATCATATGATGATGAAGAAAAAATTTCAAAGGGCATGATCATCTTACCTCTTCAAGTAGGCCCTATCACAATTGAAACCCCTTGCCAAGTACTAGCTATTGATCTCCCCTACAACATCCTTCTCAGTCAGCCATGGATTCACTCCTTGCAAGTCGTACCCTCCACTTATCACCAATGCATCAAATTCCCCTTTAATGGAAGAGAGATCACTATCAAAGGTGATCCACAACCTTTTCAATATTGCAAGCTCTTAGAGGGGAAACATCCATATCATTTCCCACTAAATAGACCCTTGCCAACTCCTCCATCTGACACATCAAATGTTGCCTCCACCTCATCCCAAGTAGACCCACAAATCAAGATCCTGGATAATGGTTGTGGAGAATACAAATTGGAGGATGTCTTATTAATAGGCAACATCCCCTTATCTCCTAAGTCATTTGGCAAACCAAAAGAACTCAAAAGAGATCAAAAACTGGTTATACAATGCATAGATACCACCTTCCAGCAATGGGGCCCACTTGATGAGGAGCGCCTCGACACAGATGTCTCTTCATGGTTGTACCGGGAAGAAGATGAAGGCCCAGCAAAAATACCTAAGAAAATATATCCAAAAGAATCAGCTATAGTTGAAAAAAATGGGATACAAAGGACACAGCTTGGGACCAGAGGAGAAATGAAGAAAAACACCCATAAATCCTATCTCCTATAAGTACAACAAAGGCTTGGGGTACACCCCGATGCCTAAAACTACTATCGTTGGTGCCCCTTCAAGTCCTTCTTTGGATATTGAAAACTCTGACAAAGAGGAGTTCCATGAAATGTCTTATGAATACAAAAATGACATCTTCTTTGACACTCACGTCAACACCATCACCCCCATAACCCCTCCCATTTCACACGAGCTACATCATGTTCATCCTGAACTCATAGACTGGGGCCAACAAGACAAACCCACTTTAGATATCTGTGTCGATGATAGCGCTCTCATTACTCTCCTGACTATACAAAATTTGGAAGACTACAACAGGATACACAGTATTCAACTACATGAAAAAGGATACTTTGGTAGTCATTTCAATGCCCTTAGCCACAAAAAAGATAATAAAAAGAAAAAACATGATTCCCTAGGTGAAAACCTCTCCGAGGCACCTTTGGATAATCAAAAAGAAAAAAAAGGGCATATCCGAAAGTGAAAACTTGGAAAAGGCACTTGAGGATGAGGGACTTGACCTCCCTACCATCGGTTATCTTCCAAAAGACAGGTCAATTTTGTTAATAGAAGAAACAGACAGTATCAATATGGGTATTGAAGACATTCCAAACAACATGCTCATTGCCAAGTCCCTCACAGAGCAAGAGAAACAAGACTTCATCAATTTTCTCTTAGAGACAAAAATCAATTTCGCATGGTCCTATACTGGCATGCCAGGTCTAGATCCTGACTTGGTGGTTCATAATCTCACTGTCCGCCCAGATGCAAAACCCATAAAACAGAAGTTGCACAAAATGCATCCACATATTGCACTCCTGGTCAATGTAGAATTCCAAAATATGTTGAATGCAGAATTCATCAAACCAATAGACTACACTAAATGGGTATCCAACATTGTACCTGTCGGCAAACCTACTGAGGCATCCACATCTGTATTGATTTCCGAGATCTAAACAAGGCTTGTCCTAAAGATTATTTCTCGCTCCCCAACATAGATATGATTGTGGACCTTACAATAGGACATGAGATGCTATCACTTATGGATGGATTTTCTGGATATAATCAAATCAGGATTCCAGACGAAGATCAACATAAAACTGCTTTCACAACACCATGGGGGAATTGTTGTTACCGGGTCATGCCTTTTTGCCTCAAAAATGTTGGAGCCACATATCAGCATGCCATGACAACAATTTTTCATGACCTCTTGCATAAAATTATGGAGGACTATGTGGACAATCTGCTAGGCAAGTCAAAGACAAGACAGGAGCACATCCCTATCTTAAAGCAGATCTTTGAAAGATTGGAAAAATACAAATTGCGCCTCAATCCTAAGAAGTGTGTTTTTGGTGTCACATCGGGAAAACTACTAGGTTTCATTGTTTCTCGCAGAGGCGTCGAGGTCGATCCTGCAAAGGTGAAAGCCATCATGGAAATGCCTCCACTGAAGACTCTTAGACAACTATGCAGCCTCCAGGGGAAACTCCAATCTGTTAGACGTTTTATTTCACAACTTGCAGATAAATGTCAAAATTCAAATGGGACTGCTTGTGTCAAAAGGCCTTTGAAAAACTCAAAGAATATCTTGCGTCACCTCTAGTGCTTATGCCTCCTAATCCTAGAAAACCTCTTATTTTGTACATATGTGTTACCACAGTGGAATTGGGGGCATTATTGGCACAAACAGATGATCAAGGGAAGGAACATGCCATATATTACATCAGTCAGACACTAGTGGGGTATGAACTCAATTATACCACCATTGAAAGAGCATGCCTAGCATTGGTATTTAGTACAGAGAAACTCTAACACTATATGTTTAACAACAAAACAAAATTGTTTGCTAAGATTGACCCACTTAAATATCTCTTCTCAAAAGTTGCCCTCACTGGTGGAACTGCTAAATGGGTCATGTTGTTAAGCGAGTTTGACATTGAATATGTAGATAGAAAAGAAATCAAGGGACAAGTCATCATAGACTAGCTAGCTGACACTCCACTTCTAGGTGACCATCCTATTCTTACAGAACTACCAGATGAATTCATTATGACTGTCACCACATCCTCCACATGGCAGTTATACTTTGATGGCTCTTGCACCCAAAATGGATCGGGGCAGGAATACTACTGATCACACCTCAAGGAGATTGCATCCCAAAGTCATACAAGATAGTTTTTGCATGTACCAACAACATCGCAGAATATGAGGCACTCATTACAGGATTACACTTGGCTATCTAGTCAAAGATAAGGGAATTACAAGTCTGTGATTCCCAACTTGTCATAAAACAAGTCAATGACGAATACCAAAAAAAAGATGACAAACTTCTCCCCTATTGTAGCATGGTTGAAGATCTTAAGAAGCACTTCACAATGATCAATTTTGATCAAGTGCCACAAACAAACAATAGGGCTGCAGATGCAATGGCCACCATTGGCTCCCTCCTTCAGATGCCAGCACATAGTCAGAACTATGAGTTCTTGGTCAAGCAACTATTCATACCGGCATATAATCTACTAGAGTCTGAAATGGTATGTGTATTTGTTGGTCCTGAGTCCCCCTGGTATTAAGAAACATTCGCTTTCCGAAAAGACAACACCATTCCCCCACACCTTACAAAAACCCAACAACAAACCTTCATTCGCCGATGTGCTCATTACACCATCCTTGGAGACACCCTATTCAGAAGGCATTTTGATGGTTACCTCCTAAGGTGTTTAGATAAAAAAGAGGTGGAATGGGCACCACGTGAAATGCAGGAAGGCATCTGTGGGGCATACTCAAGTGGGCTCACCTTGGCTAAAAAGATTTTGAGAACATGATATTACTGGCCTAAAATGGAAGTAGATGCATATAACTATGTGAACAAATGCATCCCTTGCTAGCAACATGGCGACAAGATCCATGCACCATCACAAGAATTGTAGTCATTCATTACACCCTGGCCCTTCTCATAGTGGGGGCTTGATCTCATTGGGAAAATAAACCCTTCATCCTCCAATAGGCATAAATTCATTATCACTGGTACCGAGTATTTCACCAAGTGGGTAGAGGTTATCCCTCTTACTTTCACCACTGGTAAGCAGATATCCAAATTCATCCTGAACTACTTGATCTGTCGATATGGCATCCCAAAAGTTATCATTATAGATAATGATAGACAATTTAAAAACTAGAATGTCAAAGAACTCTGCCAGAAATTCGACATCCAACATCGCTTCTCCACCCCATATTACCCCCAAGGTAATGGTCAAGTTGAGGCTTCTAACAAAACCCTAATCAAAATCCTCAAAGAGACAGTCAATTAAGCTGGCAATGATTGACACCTCCAAATCCATCATGCTTTGTGGGCCTACCACACACCCACAGGCGCCACCCCCTATTCCCTTGTCTTTGGCTCTGAAGTCATCCTCCCCCTTGAGATCGAGATCCCCTCTCTAAGGGTATCGCTGCAAAATATCCTACCAGATGAAGACTACAGAATTGCCCCACTAGAAGAGCTAGAATTGTTAGATTAAAGGCACCTCAAGGCCTTGAACCATCTCTGGGTATATCAGAATTGTCTACGCATGAGTTACCACAAGAAGGTCAAAACCTAAGAATTTGAAATTGGTGATCTTGTCCTCATGGAGAATCAAAAAAACCTTCAAGAAAGAGAAAAGAAAGGCAAGTTCGAGCCTAATTGACTTGGACCATATGTAATCACAATAAAATATGGATCAGGGGCCTATCAGTTGGCTACTCCTGAAGGAGATCCTCTGGATGATCCAATGAATATCATGCACCTAAAAAGATTCTATGCCTAGTCCTCAAAAAGTCATTAATTGTCAAAAAAATCATTAAAAATACATAAAAAATGAGAAAAAAATCCTGAAAAAATATCATCACTCTGGTGAAAACTTGGTAAACAGGTACCCTGTGATACCAAAAAATAAAAAAAATAAAAAAAATCAATTCGTCCATCAGTGAAAACCACTTTGTGGCACTATGGACAAGTACCTTGGTGAAAACCTCCATGCATGCGCCAAGGTAAATAAACTAGATCCATTATCTATTAGGTCGGTGCTCCATCACCCTCACTATCCAATCTGCCCATTGCAACATTATTTCCCTTCCACCTTCGAATAAATCACGCGTATGATGATGAGTCTTCACCTAAATCATGAATAAAGAATGTCCCATCAAACTGAGCTTGTGTGCCTCTATGTAAGCTTCATGAAGTCTTGAGAATAGTCCTAAGTCCACAAGTTAATTTTCAAACCCATATGATCAATTGCCTAATCAAAAAGTCCACCTGCTTTGTCCTTTTCCCTATGGATGAATCCTTCCCTCGCCTAGAAACTTAATCTTCCATCCTAATCCTACTCTTAGCAAGAGGTGTCAGTTGGTCATGAGTGAATGAATTGTTTGATTTCTTGGATTTTTTATTTAGAATTGCATCTTTTACCCTATGACTGCATCTATCTACGACTGCCCACATTTTCCATATCCATATATGTTTACAATAGGTGCATACTGGGGTATATTTTCATAGCATGGCATGTTTTGGATCTTTCTTGTATAAACCGGCGACCTGGTACTAGTGTTTATCAACACTTACCCTCTCGTGTACAAGAGGTATCAGTGTGTTTGAGGGTTTCCTTGCACGTACCCACAACTTTGTATTAGTGTTTCTCAAAACTTGCATAGCTATGTGTAAGGAATTCTCGTTTGACTGTGAGTCAGTCTACGCCTTGGGTTTCTCATGGCATCCTAATTCCTATAATCAGCGGTGCAGGTTACCCATGGCAATATCAAACAAGGTTGGATCTCCACATTTTTGTGCACAACTCTCACCATCATTCCATAAAGTCCTAATCTAATAATCCCATGGAGTCCTCAATTAACCCCCCCCCCCCCCCTTCTATTCCATATTCTTCTATTTTCTATCTAAGATCATTGTATTACTATCGGCATATTCCCTCTTTACATTATTCATTCACTTTACCCATGTAGGTGGCATTATTCATATAGATTTTATTTAGGTTGCATTACTTATTCATTTCATTACACTACTCATTTAGATTGTCATTTTTTCACAAACATTTACCACATAGGTTGCACTTAGATTTCATGGCATACATCATTTATCCATTTATAATAGAAGACATCAATTCATCTACGTAGATTACATTACATTACTCATTCATTTAGATCACATCATTTGCATACCATTGGTGACTTACATTTCAATATCTATATAAATGGCATTACATTCATTCCTCATATAGATTGAATCTACGCTAATTATTCATTCATCATAAATCATTTACATCTACATATCCATCATACATTTGCATATGCATCATATATACACATCAAAAAGCATGATCACTTATCATGCATCCATAAACATGTCAATAGCATATCATAAGCATACATATATAAGCATCCACACTACATCACAAATAGGTCAGCACAACATATCCATAATTACCATCCATACATCACATCATAAAAAAATTAATAGAATCCATCATAATAAAGTACACACATCATCCACCACCACAAATCATATATATGCATATAAGCTCAAAAAGATGAATATGTTTGTCATAATACAATAATCATACCGAAAGGGTAAAAATATGATACACAGGCCAAAATGGAGCTATCTCTCCCCTCTCGTCTCTCCATCCCCCTCCTTTGCACCTCCTCCACATGATCCTCCTACTCCCCCTCCTCTCAATGGCCCAAAACCCACCAATCCACCTGTTTCTTAGCTCTGTGTGGGTCGTTGACTCTGTGTCCTGTGGGATCACACACTCTGAGTGTACTAAGTTGCTCACTGTGCCACAGGTACTTCTCCATGGTATAGTCCTTTGTAGTACCCTGCCTCCCAAACTACCCTCTCCGCCCTATCCTGTTGTTGCATCATATCAGAGTACATATGCCCAAGCCCTGTAGGAACCAACATCTGACAGGTTGCATCCCTCTTCCCCCGCAGTTGTATCACATCTACCTCTGCCCTCTGCACTCTGCCCCATAGCTCCTCTAGCTCATCATCCTGCTGACAGAGAACATCTTGTAGGGCCTCTATATTTGTCCTTTTCCATGCCTCCTCTAACATCTACTCAGACTCCTCCCTCTCCTCCCTCAAAGCATCCACATATGTCCTCGTTGTATGGAGGCTCTCTGTCAAATCTGCTATCTCCCACTGCAACTGCTCCACCTCTGCCTCCAAAATCTCCCTCCTAGCTCTCTCTATTTGTATCTCATCCTCAAGGGAGTGGAGCCTCGCTCGAGTTGTATCTCTCTCCTGCTGCACTCCGTCAAGATCAGCCTGTGATACTCCTACCCTCCCCTCCACCCGTGCCTCAGGAATATCCATGGGTTCAACATCCTCTCCCCCACCAACCACTCCCTTTGTGGGCTCTCTTGCTAGTACTACTACTCCCTCTCCCTCTCCCTCCTCAGGATCCCTCTTCCATACAACCCTGACCCTCCTCTATTGTCTACCAGCACCACGCCCTACACCAGTCACAACTCTCTCACCTGGCCTGTCATCCTCCCTGCTGACTACCTAATCTATGGCTGGCTATGACTCATCCTCCTCCAAAACCCTAGGAATGGTAAGATGTACTAGAAAGTTCCCCTCCCACCAACTCTTATATCCCCCCATCATCCCTGGATCCTCACCTACCCCCATCCGCTCATCCCAAACCAAATGAGACACTATCTGAAAACTGGTCTTCTCCTCCAATGGACTTGTTGTCAGGCCCCAAAATCTCACCTCTCATGTAATCCGAGGATATAATGGGATGTCCCCCACTATATCCTGAACCTGCCCAAGCTGTTTAGCCACTCTATAGGGTGAATAATACTCCATGATGTATTTCAACCTACCGAATATCCAAATTTCCACCCTAGCCCAGTGTAGCTTCCAATCCCGCCTCCATCTCTCACACCCCAAAAATGGCCACCATGTAAACTACATAAGCTCATCAAGAATCTAGCACCAAAACCATACAGACCCTATCTGAGTGTAATGCAGCAGCCCCCTGTACCTATCTACATATGGCTGATGGTCCCACTTGTCCTGTACACCTAGTGGTCGAGTAACCGCAATATGCTCCCAAGCCCAGATATGGACAAGTGTCACTCCCGTGGACAAGCTAGCATACTCCCTATACACAACCAGATGCATATCATGATATAACTAAGCCAACATCGTGGCTCCCCAGGCATACTGCATGCCATCATGAACCATGAAATAAAGACACCTGCTCCATCCAACAAGAAATCCATGCCCTCCGAGATCAGGTATAATCCATTCGCTCAAAAATCCACAAATCACCAGTACGACACGAGGAATATTTCAAATACGCATCGCCCTACCCAAGTGCATCCTACTCCTGTCCAGCATCGGCGGGGTCTCATACTCACAAACCTCCCAAAGATAAAAATCTGCCGCATCCAAATGGTACTCTAGGATGACACCGCGAATGGGGATCTTCAAGATCCTCCATACAACCAGAAGAGTCACTGTCGCCTTGCCAATAGGAAGATGGAAGGTGTTATACCAACTGTCCCACCTCTCAACTAATGTCATCATCATCACAGTATGAGCTCGTATCCTTGTCCATTTGCTCACAAAATGCAACCCTAGAGCAGCTAACACCTCCAACTCATCCGATCGCAACTCTCGATATAAACTAATGGTAGCGGGCCAATGCTCCCTCGAAGTCAACGGCCCCAACTCAGCCTCCATCCAACAAACCAATTTATTATTTCCGTGTACACAAGTCCTATTCTACCCCCGGGTCCATCCATACCCTCAAACTATCCCAAAAATTCTAAACCTATCTCTAACCTCTTCTCTCCCCAACGCACACGTTGATTTACCTTGCGCTCGCACCAAAACCATCGCACACGCGCCATTATGCAGGTGCATGGGCTAATAGAAACCCTATCCTATCCCTCCCCCTACCTACAACCTCCTTCAACACTCATGCTACTCACTAGCACTCGCGCTACCCCATAGGTGTGTGTGCTGAAATGGTGATCGGCGTGTGCGCCTTGCCAAATCTTGGCCCTAAACTAAGCCCTAATTCTACCCTAAACCTAAAAATCCACAAAGGAGGATAGTCCTACATACCGGTGGTCCATATTCGGTGGGTCTGTCGTACCATCGGATCCTCTTGGCGCGATGCTCACGTGTGGAAATGAGATCCATCTCTCCTTCTCTCCTTCTAGGCTCTGGTTGGTTGCAAGGCTTGTGTGTAACAATGAATCCTCATTGGGCCCTTTGTGGCTTATATGGGCCCCCTCGAGGGCCCATTCCCTCCGCGGTCTCTCTTCTTCTATTTTCTCTTCTAGTTTTTCTACATCTGCTCCCTCTTTCTCTTTCACTTATCTCCTCCACTCAAATTCTTTCTTCTTCATTTCGAGAATTTTTTTGTTAATTTTTTTCGACAAAATTCTTGAGAGGGCATACACCTCCCATGCTTTACGGTGGGGCATCTATTTCTTTTACTTCTATCTTTTACCCACCGCCAAATTTGCTGCTGCATAAAAGAGGGGCAAAATTTAGACACTTAAAAATAATTATTTTAATTATTTTAAGTTCCTAACATAATTAATTCATTAATTGTACCAATGTTTAATTCCTCCTCAATATTAATTAATTATAATTAATATTGTCACTATAGTTTGTTGATTGATTTATTTAATAAATTAATCCACTTTTATTCTTTTAAAAATCCTTAATATTAAGTCTTTTCAAATTCCTCCTCTTAACTAATTAATTTCAATTAATTAGTTAACCTAAGTGATTCCTATAGATCACCTTTTTCCTAATCCATCATTAACCTAATGAATTCTTCTAGAAACTCCCTAAACTCACTTAGCATTATTCTTCTAAGTTTTAATTCCCTCCACTCATTCTCTCTCCTAGTCAAATTCTCCTACAAATCTTACCTACCCTAATCCCACCTAATCATTCTTCTAATCCCTCTCCTAATGAGTTGCTAGTGGCTAATCATGATTAGCCACAAAGTCAACTCCTTGTCCCTTCCATCCAACCACCCTCCTTAAATACTCTTTTCCTAGGTGAATGTGAGATTTTCAAAATCTCACATTCCTCTAGGCATTCCATCCTCCAAGGAATTTTTAATTCCTCCTTATTCCTCCAATCCGCATGAACATCCTTTTTGAAGAATTTTTAATTATTCATCTCTATCCCTCAAGGAATATCTTATTCCTTGTTCTTCCCTAAGCACATTGGGAAGTCTTCCCAATGAACCTTGAGGAGTGTGGAGACAAGAAATGCCTTTAAGGCATATCTCTTGGTCTCCACACTTGTCTTGTCACCTCCTGTTGGGCCTTGTATGGGCTCACAACGAATCATGACCCTCCATCTTGGGTCAATCCTAGCCCTCTATTTCTACTCCTCTCTTCCTATAAATTGAGAACTCCATCCCCTCATATCTCATCTCTAAGTTTAGTAAATCCATGTTGCTAGTTTGTGTCCAAGAAATCATCTTTATACCCTTACCATGCCAAAATTATCACTCATCCATACTTAGCCATTCCATCTTTTAATCCTTAATCCATCACATCCCATTTGTGCACAATATTGGAGTGCCAACCACATTCAAATCACTCAAAGGAGCATATCAAGTGGAGCATCATCAAGGGGCGCCTTCACTTCACCAAGCTCAATCCGAGGGAGAAGGTATAAGCTTGCAAGGTATAAATATTGTGTTTATGTTTTCATATGGTTTGTTAATGTTTCATGTCTTTAATGTGTTTGAATTATTTCTTTGCATACTAACCATCTAATCTCACCTTGTTGCATTTTTACCTCTTCAGGACCGGTCAATAATATTCATGATATTGCTGATGTTATTGTTGTTATTGCTATTGTCTTTTAACCGGTATGATAAACTTTGTGGAAGATGTTGTAAACCGGTATATGGTAGTTTGTAAGTTGAACCAGTGTAAAGGGTTAAACCTTTCTATGTTATGTAATCGGTAAACCCTACCATTTGTTTGTGTTAAACCCCAACCGATCAAGTTTTTTGGTTTATGTTGAGCGGTAATGATGGAGACACGTGTGATCATTGTATGAGGATTAGTTCAGATTGATTTGGCACATTTGTTATCTTGGAAAAGAGCAAACTAGATTGCATCAAATGCATAGCGCGTGATGAGTTACAAAGTCTGATGAAGTGGTGATCATGGAGCAGTTAGAATTTTCTTGAAGAATGTGAAGAGATTGCTATGATTTCTAACGGTCAAGATTGTACCGACTTGTTTGTAATCTCGATGATGAGAATTAGATTTTTGTTTTGTTATCGACCTAGTTGATTTGTATTTAAGTTCGATGATATTGTTTTGTTAAAGTGTTGGCAAAGTTGATAAGATTGGCAGAAACTAGTTGAGTGTGTGGTTTCCTAACCGATGGATGGATCTGCAGTTTGTGTAAAGGGTATGTGCAGGATTATGGTGTGCCAAAACAGGCCCTTAAGTGGCAATGAAATTTCAGAAAATTAGAGATATGCAACTTGACATGAAAATTTGAATAAGTTGTGAACATTATATTTAAAATATGTAAGAAGATAATATATAGAAAATTGAATGTAGTTTCTAAGCTACTAGTTGTTTTTTGGAAAAAAAAAATCCTATTTGATGAAAATTTCAAATTTCAATGCAGTGGTACTAAAATTTCAGGAAAAAATAAGAAGTAGACGTATGTTTGAACACCCTAATCACAATCAAATCATAATATTTTTTTATAATATTTATAATATAATTATTAGACTCATGTCTAGATGTGACACATATTTTTTTTTAATTTTTTATAAAGTAAATAATTATTTATGAATTTTTTAATACAACTTTTCAGAAATTCAGAAACTCCTACGTCTGACCACCTTAACTTGGTCAAAACCTTATGAAATTTAATTTTTTTAATTTTTCCCTATATTAGATGAAGCATAGGATGTGACGCATGTTTCAGATTCAAAAATTGTTATACCGTTTGAAAATTATGAGTTTTTCGATCAGTATATCAATCAGGACTATTGTCAGAATTCAATTAGAAAATAAATAATAATTATTTATTAAAGTCGAAATAAGACAAGCCTTATATTGTTGGAAAGATGGGAACATGCTTAAAAAACTTTTTTCATTTTATCAATTTTGGCTACAAAAAAAGTCGTCAGCCACCAGTGTAAAGTCTGGAAAATCAAGGAATACTGAAAAACACGTTTTTTGAGTTGACTTTCTAGGCTTGTCACTTCCAAGCCAAATACCAAAGCATTCCCAAGCCAAAATTTGAAATTTGAAGATTTGACTACAAAAATCGGATATCCGATTTTAATATATAAATTTGTGGTCCCCAAAAATTTTCCCTTTGCTGCCTTTTATTTATTGAACTCCCACATTAATGGCACTGGCAGAAACCCGATATCGGATTTTATTAGTCATATTTTAGAGAGAGAGAGAGAGAGAGAAGGAGAGGGAAAGAGGGAGAAAGAGAGAGGGAGAGACAGAGACAGAGACAGAGACAGAGACAGAGAGAGAGAGAGAGAGAGAGAGAGAGGGAGAGAGAGAGAGAGAGAAAGAGAGAGAGAGAGAGAGAGAGAGAGAGAGAGAGATGGAGAGGGAGGGAATGTAGAGAGAGATAAAGAGATTAGCGCGGAGAGAGAGAGAGAGAGAGAGAGAGATTAGTGGAGAGATTAGGGGAGAGACAGAGATAGAGAGACAGAGAGAGAGATGGGGAGGGGGAAGGGAGAGAGAGAGATAGAGAGAGATTAGGAGAGAGAGAGAGAGAGATTAGGGGAGAGGGAGAGAGAGAGATTAGGGGAGAGGGAGGGAGAGAGAGAGAGAGAGGGAAGAGAGGGAAGAGAGGGAGAGAGAGAGAGAGAGAGAGATGGAGAGGGAGGGAAGGTAGAGAGAGATAAAGAGATTAGCGCAGAGAGAGAGAGAGAGAGAGAGATTAGTGGAGAGATTAGGGGAGAGACAGAGATAGAGAGACAGAGGGAGAGAGATGGGGAGGGGGAAGGGAGAGAGAGAGAGATAGAGAGAGATTAGGAGAGAGAGAGAGAGAGAAGGAGAGAAGGAGAGGGAGAGGGAGAGAGAGATTAGGGGGGAGAGAGAGAGAGAGAGAGAGAGATTAGGGGAGAGGGGGAGAGAGAGATTAAGACATCATAGGACATCATGAACCCTTATGACCTCTTAGGACACCATATGACCCCTAATGACACCATATTGGGTCACTTTGGGTCATATTGTGTCCTAAGGGGTTATATTGTGTCCTAAGGGGTCCTATGGTGTCCCAAGACACCATATGAGCCCTATGGACACCATATGACCCCTAACGAAACCATAGGATCCCTTAAGCCACCAAATCATGTCGTTAGGGGTCATATTGTGTCTTACGACCCCTTAGGACACAATATGACCCCTAACAACATAATTTGGTGTCTTAAGGGGTCATATGGTGTCCCAAGACACCATATGACCCCTATGGACACCATATGACCCCTAACGACACCATAGGACCCCTTAAGACACCAAATCATTAGGGGTCATATGGTGTCCATAGGGGTCATATGGTGTCTTCGGACACCATAGGACCCCTTAGGGCACAATATTACCCAAAGCAACCCAATATGATGTCTTTAGGGGCCATATGGTGTCCTAAGAGGTCATAAGGGTTCATGGGACACCATATGATCCCTTAGGACACCATATGACCCCTAACAACATGATTTGGTGTCTTAAGGGGTCCTATGTTGTCCATAGGGGTCATATGGTGTCTTGGGACACCATACAACACGTTATGACACTGTTATGGACACCATATGACCCCTAACAATACCATAGGACCCCTTAAGACACCAAATCATGTCGTTAGGGGTCATATGGTGTCCTAAGGGGTCGTAGGCCACAATATGACCCCTTAGGACACAATATGACCCAAAGCGACCCAATATGGTGTCATTAGGGGTCATATGGTGTCCTAAGAGGTCATAAGGGTTCATGGGACACCATATGACCCCTAACTACATGATTTGGTGTCTTAAGGGGTCCTATGGTGTCCCAAGACACCATATGACCCCTATGGACACCATATGACCCCTGACGACACCATAGGACCCCTTAAGACATCCTCCTCTCTCTCTCTCTCTCTCCTCTCTCTCTCTTTCTCCCTCTCTCCCTCTCTTTCTCCCTCTCTCCCTCTCCTTCTTTCTCTCTATCTCCCTCTCCCTCTCTCTCTCTCTCTCTCTCTCTCTCTCTCTCTCTCTCTCTCTCTCTCTCTCTCTCTCTCTCTCTCTCTCTCTCTAAAATATGACTAATAAAATCTGATATCTGATTTAATTGGATATCGGATTTCTGCTATGTGGTAGTTTACTAAATAAATGGCAACAATGAGAAATTTTTTGGGGACCACAAATTTTTGTACTAAAATCGGATATCCAGGAAAAAAAAGGGTTTGTGGGCCATTTTGTAGATTCCAATTGCCCATAGTCTGCATATTCTATTTTCTGTTGAGGATCATGGGTTTTCAAACAGCTAGAGATAAATTTATGCTTTTGGGAGATTCTTAAAGTGAAAACTTACATTATCAATCACGAAGGAGCATGTGTGGAGGGAAATGGGGAGTAGTAGTCATCGGAAGTCTAAACGCAAAAGAAAACTTTCAAATGACCAAATTGAAGTGTCTAGAGAAAGAGATAGAGAATATCATAGGAGGAGAAGACAAGGTATGTTAAATATTTCTAATGTTACTTCAACTGAAGAGGAAATTGAATTTGAAAATGTGCCACAAGTTATTGAAACTGAAAATGTAGATTTTTAAGGTGAAAATATTAAAAAATTTGAAAATGTTGAAAGTGATAATGAAAATGCTCAACATGTGGAAAATTTTAACGTAGGGGGTGAAAATGTGGAAAACTTTAACATTGAAGGTGGAATTGCTCAACCAAGTGAACCATATGTAACACCTAATTACTTTAGAAATGAAGACCCTCTCATGGATGAAAGACAAATTCCAAATCCAAGACCTTCAAGAACCCCAAAATGGTTATTTGAAATCGATGAGAACATTATTGCAAATCTTGAAGGCAAGAGGTCAAGAAGAACCGTTCGGTTGTGGGCTACACAACTTTTCAACCAAAATTTTAGCAATAAGACATTGACCGAGCAATGCCAACTCTTTGTTCAATTGCTAAAGATGATAAAGATGAGACCGTTGCTAAACAAATTGAGGATCGTATGAACAAGAAGATGGAGAGAAATTCTATTATTGCAAAAAATTTATTTGACGCTCTCAATTCTATTGGAAAGAATACCAAAGAAAGAGATAAGAGAGCCACTCAAAGAGTGGTTACAACCTCCTTAGTAAGCCATCAATTGAGGAAGGCTCGTCAAATGAGACAAACTTGTGTTGATTTTAACATAAACCGTAAAACTTTGGATAGAGCACTTGCACGAAGACAAAGACTTGATGATCCACTTCAACAAGATACATGGGCATTTGGTGGGAGGCTTCCACGTGTTGATAGAAAGTTGACTGACAATGTGAAGGAAGAGATTCAACAATTTTGGCACTCTAATTCTAGAGTGTCACCCAATGTAAAGGACGTTTTGAAATTAAGAATCGGCAACCGAGACCACACACCGCATCCCAAACATTTCTTGGAATCAAGTCAAACAATGTTGTACAAATTTTTTTGTGAATTACATCCAACTTTGCAAATATCACAAAGGGCCTTTGAATCTTTGAAACCATTTTATTGTGTTCCCCTTAAGATTCGCAATACCTTTTGTTGCAAGTACCTTGTGGAGTTTTCAATGTACCATGAACTTTTATGTCATATTCGTTCTATGATGCATACTAATGAGATGTTGCAGGAGTGTGGTACAATGCTATTTCCACGATCACCAAGAGACTTGCAAGATCTATTTTTATGCCCTAGAGATGATGGTTGATATTTCTATAGAAATGATTGTTTGAATGAGAAGTGCTCAGAATGCGGTGGGTTGTCAAAGTTTGTTTCATGTTTTCATGAGGGCAGCAAACACGAGTTTGGAAATAATTATGTTGAGAAAAAAAGATACGAGAAAGTGAAATATACTTTGAAGAGTGGAGGTGAAGGTTCTAGATGCGAATTAGTCTCAAGAGAAGTGAGTATTGCTGATTTTATTTTGGATTTTAAGGAAAATCTTTTCTACAAGTATGCAAGGCACACCCATAGGTCTCAGTGGTTGGATCAACAGTTCTAGATGTGTAGAACTCTTTCCCGATTGACACTATTGTATCGGTGGTTGATTTTGCAGAGAACTACACATTGCAACCACAGAATGAGGTACAGTCTCAGTACTACAATTCAGTCCAGATTGCTATTTTTGTTCACATTACATATAGACATGCTCCTGATAGTACAGAAGAGGACATGAAGATAATCAAGGAGTATCATTTTTATATGAGTGATGATAGATCACACTCCTCCGAGTATGTGCAACATTCTTTCAAGAATTTTTTTGAGCTCTTGCATGAGAAAGATATTGCAATTGACCGACATATAATATGGTCAGATAATTGTACAGGTCAATTCAAGAATGCCCGTATGTTTTATTGGTTGAGTAGAATGTATGTGGAGAGACGTATACCTCATATTTGCTGTTTTTTGAGGCAGGGCATGGGAAGGGAGAGCATGATGGAATAGGTGCATGTTTGAAGAGAGCTCTAGTTAAGGAGCAATTGAGGATTTCAGGTGCAAATTTCTCTGATGCACATTCTATTGTTGATTGGTGTAGTTCAGCATTGTCACATGGAGGTACTCTTGATTTAGCAGTGAGCAGATTCTTTTGGTTGGTTGAGGAGGGAACAGTGGGAGATAGATTGGATTGTCAAACAATTAAAGATGCTTCAAAGATGCATTTATTTCTCAGCTCAAATGCAAGTACATGGACCATTTGGACACGAGCATTGGCTTGTTTTTGTCAGAGTTGTGTTTGGTGTGATTGGGATCAGTGCGAGTCGAGTGAGTGGGTTGATACGTGGGTTCCCCACTATCTAACTCCTTTATCTCAAATAATATCCTTGTCAAACAATGACATGGAAAGTTCACTTGAGTATGATCGTCTATCAAATCTTGTACAGCCAGGACATGTTTTTGCAGTTGTTGCACCGCAAGGGAATGAAGAGAGATCAGAATATTGGTTGGCACGATGTGTACAGGGAAAACAAAAGCTAACACAACCAGTGACAAATGATGATGAATTCACATATCCTATAGGTTCAGTTGTTGTTGTGGGAACTTGGTTGCGAACATACATGATTAGAAAGAATGGCATACCTACATTTGAAGACTATGAGAGACACAAAACCATTATAATGTATTCACACCTTATTATAGCTACAAATGTCAAGTTGTTGAAGCATCAAGCAAAACTGAAGACCAAAGAGCTATGGAAAGTGACTACTGTTGATCATGAAGCAATACTGGATACTCTTAAACAAAGAGATGACCCTTCAGGCACACTTGAGTAGTAGGTCTTTAATGGTGCCTTATTTTTTTTATCATGCATTTCATTTTGAACAATGATCATTAAACCTTAATGATCAAGTTTGTTACGTGTATATTAAGGATGTCTTGAAAATGCAGGTCTATTGATGAACGTTTTTTTTTGGCAACACGGTTTTTGCATGCACATAGCGGGTACACGATATAATCGGAAGGGACATATTTTTGCAACATGACTTATTATCATGCATTTGATGATTTTTACAATTTTTGATGATATAATTATCGCAAAACCTTTATGCTCATGCAGGTCTTTATTGATGATATACAATAGTACATCACATTATGATTTTTGATGATATACAGGTTCATGCTAGATCATTCGCCGTTGAAAATCTTGTGCATCTTAAAAATGTTTGAAATGATCTATTTATAATTTGCCAAACTAATTTGTATTAAGTGTTATAATTTGTTTCTTGTAGCACATTCATTCCGCATAAAAAGGTTACTTATTTTGGTCTTCATTTATATGCAGACATTGCTATACGTAAGCTTTTCTCTTAGGACATGAGGATGTCTGATGCAGATGAAGTGGGATGTTGTATTTGTATATGGATGTGAATTGATGTAACATTGTTATGATGATATACAATGTCCATGAGCAAATTGGTTTAGTTATATTGATGATAATGTCCATGTATCTGTACATGAGTACATTGGTGTAGTTGTATTGATAATGAAAAAAAAATCATGTTTGCATATCCCTTCATGGATGTCACATGCAAGTGTAATGGTAATTATGTGTATACAGCACATGGAAATATTGATGATAATTATGTGTCTGTAGTGTAATTCTTGTTTATATATATTTTTAGTGCTCAAGGGACGATGTCGGTAGGGTATGACCTCGAGCGTTGGATCAAATGGGGGGCAAAATAGGAGCATGCGTAGGGTAATAATGCCTAACTGGACATGTCAGAGCTGATAGTTCATCATCGCGACGAGAAGAATGAGAAATTGGCCACGCAACAACATTCGATTGAGTGAGACTGACGATTTTTTTGCCAACAGAAAAATTGCTGCCCTAATAAAACCGTAGGGTAACATGAAAAACTGAGATAGGCTTTTGTAGGGACCCCTCTCGTGGCCTCGTAGGTTCAAATGGATTGTTCGCAGGTGCCACGGATTCTGAGTTAGGGCCCATCAAATTTTGACAATTTTGAGCACTTAGGGTGCTCAAGGGATAACGTCAGTAGGGTATGACCCTGAGCGTTGGATCGAGTGGGGGGGAAAATAGGAGAATGCATAGGGTAATAATGCCTAATTGGACATGTTGGAGCCGACGATTTGTTATCGCGATGAGTAGAACGATAAATCGGCCATGCGACAACATTCGATTGAGTGAGACTGACGATTTTTTTGCCAACCAAAAAATTGCTGCCCTAATAAAACCGTAGGAAAATTAAAAAACCAAGATAGGCTTTTGTAGGGACCCCTCTCATGGCCCCGTAGGTTCAATCGGATTGTTTGCAGGTGCCATGGATTCCAATTTAGGGCCCATCAAAGTTTGACAATTTTGAGCACTTAGGGCGCTCAAGGGACGACGCCGGTAGGGTATGACCCCGAGCGTTGGATCGAGTGGGGGGGGGGGGGGGGGGGGAATAGGAGCACACGTAGGGTAATAATGCCTAACTACATGTGTCGGAGCTGATGGTTTGTCATCGCGATGAGCAGAACGAGAAATCGGCCACGCGACAACATTCGATTGAGTGAGACTAGCGATTTTTTCGCCAACCGAAAAATTGCTGCCCTAATAAAACCGTAGAGAAACTTGAAAAACCAAGATAGGCTTTTGTAGGGACCCCTCTTTTGGCCCTGTAGGTTCAAACAGATCATTTGCAGGTGCCACAGATTCCGAGTTAGGGCCTGTCAAAGTTTGACAATTTTGAGCACTTAGGGCGCTCAAGGGACGACGTCGGTAGGGTATGACCTCGAGCGTTGGATCGAGTTGGGGGGGAAAATAGGATCATGCGTAGGGTAATAATGCCTAACTGGACATGTTGGAGCCAACGGTTCGTCATCGCGACAAGCAGAATGAGAAATCGGCCACGTGACAACATTCGATTGAGTGAGACTGACGATTTTTTTGCCAACCGAAAAATTGCTGCCCTAATAAATCGTAGGGTAAATTGAAAAACCGAGATAGGCTTTTGTAGGGACCCCTCTCTTCACTCCATAGGTTCTAGCAGATCATTTGTAGGTGCCACGGATTCCAAGTTAGGGATCGTCAAAGTTTGACAATTTTGAGCACTTAGGGCGCTCAAGGGACGACGTCGGTAGGGTATGACCCCGAGCGTTGGATCGAGTGGGGGGGAAAAATAGGAGCATGTGTAGGGTAATAATGCATAACTAGACATGTCAGAGCCGACAGTTCATCATCGCGACGAGCAGAACGAGAAATCGGCCATGCGACAACATTCGATTGAGTGAGACTAACGATTTTTTTGCCAACCGAAAAATTGCTGCCCTAATAAAACCGTAGGGTAACCTGAAAAACCAAGATAGGATTTTGTAGGGACCCCTCTCATGGCCCCGTAGGTTCAAACGGATCATTCGCAAGTGCCACGGATTCCGAGTTAGGGCCCGTCAAAGTTTGACAATTTTCAGCACTTAGGGCGCTCAAGGGATGACGTCGGTAGGGTATGACCCCGAGCATTGGATCGAGTGGGGGGGAAAATAGGAGCATGTGTAGGGTAATAATTCCTAACTGGACATGTTGGAGCCAACGATTCATCATTGCGACGAGCAAAACGAGAAATCGGCCACGCGACAACATTCGATTGAGTGAGACTGACGATTTTTTCGCCAACCAAAAAATTGCTGCCCTAATAAAACCGTAGGGCAAGTTGAAAAACTGAGAATGAATATTAAAGGTTTCCATGATAACACCATGCATAGATGAGCAACAATTTATATGATCGAATATCAACTTCTGTATATATAAAAATGTCAAATGATTACAAATGTATGTCCATACACAAATATGGCATAAACGCCAACTAAAACAAAATGTATGTCTAAATACGTGAATGTATGTCCATATACAAAATATACATGCCAACTAGACATGTAAGCATCCCAAAACTATCTATAACATCCTAAGTTGCTGATGGATCATCAAAATCGATCCTCTTCGCCGCACTGCTCGACTCTGAAGGATCCTGCACAAGAAAAACAAACCACGATTAATATTAGTTATATTATATAATTCACATTCAAAAATTTAACATAAAAATGAACTATAATTGAACTATTCATGTTTACCTCATCTCCACGTTTTCTCTTCAGCTTTGCAGGACTCTTGATGTATGTCTTCAGTAGAGGAGGTATGTTTTGAATATTTTCATACACAACCTACATATGTTCAGAAACATGACATTGATACAAGTTAGCATTTAATTGTCACTGATAATAACAAATTATATCTACTAATCAAAAAATAAAATAAACACACATCTACTCGAGGCATCTCTTCTTCTTCAGGTATACTGGGTGTAGTCATCAAGGATGTGAAGCCAAGAATTCTTTGTATATATACACAACAAGTATATGAAACTATCAATCTATGTCTAGACATGTATAATCACTATAAGTTATTTAAACTATTCATTCAATCATATTTGCATTCAATTACCTTTCCCTTGTCTCCAACTGCACTACCAGATCCTAAATCACACTGCCCCACACTCGTGCTGCTTGTGCCCTACAAGAGTAAAATAAGATATACATGCAAGTTACTGCATAATCTAATTAATACCAATATAAATGATGAGCATGTATGCACAATAAAATACAAATGACTAGGTGCAATAATATATGTACCATCAAGCTATCAAGGCCAAATGAAATGGCCGACAAGGTGCCCTCCTGAATCTGTCTCAACTCATCCTCGGTCATCAACTGTTAAATAGACCATGTAAATAAAAATTAGTACTTAATATTATCTAATTTATAAATATTTAATTAAAATATAACATGAACTGTGAAAATACAAATCTTACCACTACATCATCAATTTATGATGACGGTGCCTCCTCGCCTCTAGCATGTGAGGACTCCCCAAGGTATCCTCCAGTCTATGTAATAACATCTGGTGCATCATGCATCTCATGCACCTCATAATCTGCACTGTCCACAGGAGGATCAACGGGCTGTCCAACTGGACCCAAGCATACGGGTGAACTCACAAAGCTGGTTCTCACTTTTTGGTACGTCCTGATTTTTGCTGAAATCATACATTTTTTTGAAAATATAATGATTTAAGCTTTAAGAGGTCCCATTTTAAGTAATTAATTGAAGAGAGTTAAATCAAAGGCTCTTAGATCAAACTTTCTTGGATAGAACCTCTCTACTTCTAAATCATACTTGCAATGGAGTCTCCTTTGCATCTATCAAATGCTGATAAAAAACCAATTTTACATTAGCTTTTGGGGGGTCAAATTAATTCATTTAATTTTTATTTTTTTTAAAGTATTTATTCCTTATTATAAGCTTTCCAAATAGTATAACTTTTAATATATTTAATTTCATTAATATAATTTTATTTTATTTCTTATGAATGTAGGTTTTTCACCGAACATGAACTTCTTTGTTCAATGCATTGGGAAAAATAGTAAACTAATTCAAAAAAAATCTAAAAAATATCTATGCCCTAGGTATTGATGTTTTCTTTCTAACAAAAAAAAGAAAATTCAATTTTGATATATATAGAACAAGTTATGTGTTCAAACGTACACCTATATCTAAATTATAATTAGTCGAACTTCAAAACTTAATAAAATGAAAAATATTCAACATATCACTATCAAACCAACTGCATGCCCTGGGTATTGATGTTACAAACCAAAATTCAAAAGAATTAAGTATTTATCATTTATAGAAAAAAAATTGTGCGTTTCGGGATACACATCACTCTTAAAAAATGTTGTTTGCTGTAAAAAATTACCTTTTGAGGGAGATGGAAAAATCAATAAAATTTTATTAAAACAAATTTGAAAAGAATATATTTAGAATCTACAAACAAGATGTTAAAAATCACTAGTTTATATCATCTTCAAATTCTTAACGGTTTAAAAGTTATAGGTGTCGGAAAGTGAAGGTTTTTTTCAAAATATTCATATAAGTGTCAAAGTTGGTCAAAAAGTGGGAACCAGTATTGTGAGTTCACCCATACGTGTCCACACATGACACAACTATGGGGCATGCATATGTGTGGAGCCGAGGATGACGTATCAACGACACCGGATGCACCGCTACCATCAATAGTAGGCTAAGCTACTGACGCAACCTGAGAAACCAAAAGGCTACTCAAAGAGTGAATAGCCGATATGGTCCATGAAGCCACCTCACAAATGATATCAGGATGTTGCACTGCAGGTGGGGGATCAATAGGAGGAGGGGGACATATGGGCCTTGGACTACTCTGACTACCCCAGGTCTATTTTGGGGCATACCTAAACCTACACCCTGGAAAGGTTGGATGTCAAAGTAGTTCACATGTTTGTTTAAAACAAACTCAACATACAATTTTTTTATGAAATACAAGGAGATATCAAGATTGTTATTGGGTGGTTTCTCGAAAACCATCCACCAATGATCCCAAAAAAATTTCACAATCCCATCATTTGTGCATCATTTAATAGAAAGTTTTGTTTTTTTGGGATCTACAGGCTGACCAGTATGGGGATTGACAAACAATGAGGTGATTTCGGCTTTGGATATCTCGAGATCCTTGATATCCTTATACGACAAGCCATTTGCATATTTTTCCCTCATAGAATCTCGCCACAAAAGGGCGGCATTGTGCTCCTCAGTCATGGTTTCCATACTTTTTATGTTCGACGTGAGAGGATCAAACATTGGGTTTAGACGAGGGATCCTACGATATACTTCTGCAATCCCCCTCAATTCATTCAAATTTTGTACAATCAAATCCTGTATTGAGGGGGGGTTTGCAAATGAGGGTTTGGTTGTTGTAGTTGTGGTTGGTCAGGGTTTTCATTGTTATCCCCCATTTTTAACCTAATTGAATGTAAACAATTAAATTTAGTTAACAAATTTAAACAATTAGGTATTTGATTTTAAAAAACCTAGTTTTCATATGAAAAAACCATATTTTCAATGAAAAATCAAATAAGCATTAACAAAAAATACAAAAAATGAATGAAAATGATTGAAAACAATAAAATTCTTACCTCTCAATCTATTTTTTAGCAATTTTTTGCCAAAACACCGGATATCAGGTGCACCGGATATCGGATTTTGATGAAATCGCGCGGCCCATGAGTTAAAATGACTCACAGGCTGTCACTGTCGAAATATAAAAGTCTCAAAAAATCGGATATCCGATTTTTATACTTAAATTATTTTTAAATAACATATATAATATAATATAATATAATATTATATATAATATAATATTATAATATATAATATAATATAATATAATATAATATAATATAATATAATATAATATATAATATTATATTATATTATATATTATAATATATTATAATGTATATAATATTATATTATATTAAAATATATTATATAATACGTATTATATAATATGTAACATATAATATATTTTTTAAATTAAAATTACAAATAAAAATCGGATATCTGATTTTATCGGATATCTGATTTGCATAGGTAATTACCAGGCCAAGCAAAAAGTCAACACGGATTTTCGCATTTTTAGGTGAGTGAGGAAGGCTATTTTTTTCACATCGCCACTTTTTGGCCCCCCCTTGATCCTGCACTAACCCTAAAGGCAAATTGAAGCTTAAGAAGTATCTGATCAAGCAAATGTAGTGTTATTTAGACAGATCAAGAAAACCTGTTGTTTTCTAACAATTACAGCAAAAATCAAAATCCCCTAACCGGGTTAGCTCTAACAAGCTTGGTTACTTTCTAAATCCTTGAACAAGGTGGTCCATTAGTTTGGATTCTCAAATCCTCCAGTGAGGTTACTCCTAACAGGGTACTGTACTTTTCATCAAGGCATATTTGTAAATCCCTTAACCGGAAGATTCCTATCTGGAATTAGTTCTTAATAGGATTTATTATAAAGCTTTAACAGGATTGGATCATAACAGGGCAAACTTCATAAGAGTTCAAATAGCTAACCTTGTGAGTCTCATCTCACCATGGTTTTTACCTATTTGGGTTTTCCACGTATAAATATTTGTGTCAAGTGGTGAATGCTTTTTGGGTTATGATCTTATTAGTTGATTTGGTTAACTACTTAGCTATTCTAATATGGCATGATAATTGGAAGCATTGAGAGATAAATATGTTGATATTTGATTAAGCATTGTTGATGTTTACAGGATTGAAGTTGTTTACTGTTATGCTGGTATAACAGTCAAATTGGTTGATGATTGGTTGATGTTGGTAATCTTTGAAGACATTATCTTGACAGAGTTATTTGTTGATAAGTTTATTTTGAGTTTGGGAGTTTGTATCAGTTTTTGAGTAGATTCATCCCCCCCCCCTCTCAGTATTCTACCGGATCCTTATTCTTTCATCATATCATCACAAATCCCTTAAAAAAATGGCTAAGGCATGAGTCGGGTGAATGGTTGGTGGTAGGGAGGGAACAAAGAAACCATTGTCAATTCTATCAGTTTGTGAAAATATTGTTTCTGCCAATGGAGGTTCCAAGAATAAAGGAGACTTCTTATTAGCCTTAACTTGCACATTTTTTCTCCAAACTTCTCCAATTACACACATGGATACCCATTTGTCTATTTTGCAAGTTAAAGAGAAGAAACAAATCCACACATAGCGAAATTTAGGATTTTTTCAATATTGGGTAAATAGATAAAGAAAATGGAGGGTAACATATATCTAGGGGAAAAAACATGGTTACCATAATGAGTTGTCTCAAATTCGTTATCAATGAGGGAACATGAAATGAGTATCTGAAGGGAAGGGACTCAAGAAAAATTACAACTAGAGATTTGACTCCCAACGCAGTCGATAACAATATCACTAATAACTTAGTATCAATAATACAAGTGGATAAATTGAGTTTGAAGAAGTTATAATATTTTAATCTAAATAATATTTCATGGCCACAAACCAACCATAAAGTTGTAGTAAGAAAATAATGTCTACTTGAATTCAAGATTGGTTCATACAAATATGACAAATGGTACAAAATCATGCCAATAAATTATTACCATATCTTATAGGGTAGACCATGATAATTTTATACAAAATGCATTCATTATGATAGGTGCTGGTATTCAAATTCATATTTTTATGTGCCTTTGTACCAACATGAGAAATCTTATGATATTATATTATGATAGGAGTTGGTATTCAAATTCATAATTTTATGTGCCTTTGTACCAACATGGGAAATCTTATGATATTTCCCATGTTGGTACAAAGACACATAAAATTATGAATTTGAATATCGATACCTATTACAATGCATGCATTTTCAATCAAACTATAGTGGCATACCCAATAAGTTATGGCAGACATCTATTGGCAAAATTTTGCACCATATCTCATATTTGGATGAACCTATGTTGAATTCAACTAGACATTGTCCTATCACTTGAACTTTGTGGTTGGTAGTTTGGTTTCTAGTCATGACATCTTATTTAGGTTAAATTGCAATAATTTCTTTAAACTAAATTTCTCTACTAATTTTATTGATACTAGAGTTTAGTGATATTGATCCTATCTATCACATCCTTGCAACACTTATATATTTTCCCATTGTACACAATAATCTTTCTCAATATATTAGTTTAGTTTTTTTATAGTTTTAGTTGAATCCTCTTCATCATAGAGGTCTCGTTGTGTTTTGGATCTTTAATTATTTTAGTTGATATGATTGATTCTTAATTTTCCTAACATCATGGTTGCTTGATCCTTTCTACCACATTCTTCACTTACAACACTTGAGAAATCAGGTGGAAAGTGACGAATTTGATATATTTGGAAGCAAGTTCATTAGAATCATCTTCCTCTACCACCATGTCCATTTTTACCTTCACATGGATTGGTTCTTTTGTTGTCCTATCTCTAGTTCAAACAAATTGAATATCCTCTTTGATGTTGTTGGTTTCTTTCAACAACAATTCCTTTAACTTTGGTTTTATTATGTCTTTTAGTTATTTTTCTATATTTTGGGTAAATAATTATTCCCCCTCAATATTTTTTAAATTCAATGTGATCATCCTAAGTTAAATGTTGAGTCTCAAAATAATTGATGTATCTAGAGACTTTTATCTATCAAATTCATGATGAGAATACCAGATAGTAAGTGTGTAAAGCTCTAAAATGTAATGCCACTTTAAAATCCCTAGATCTCAAGTTTTAGAGTGTTTTTTCGTAGATCAAGGTGGTATTCAACAGGTAGAAACTTCCATTTAATTTTAATAACCATCTAGTTTCAATTTTTGATCTTTTCATTATCAAGTCCAGTTCGCTCCAATTGTGACGCCTTCCGTCATAGTGTGCCCTGACACTTTAGTTTTCTCACAATATTTTCACTCTTTGAGAATCAACAGTGCTCATAGTAAAATTATTGCTTCATTTTTCTAATACATTTAATAATCTCCTTTGGGTTCAATATGCTTGAAAATTTAGGTATATCCAACCTTGTGTCTTTCCAAATCTTGAAAATAGCTTTCAAGATTTTATCGTCTCACATGTTGACATATAGATATTCATTATTAATTTTTTTCCATCACCTCGTCTTTCTTCATCCTAGATGTGTGTGTCCTTTCTCAAGATAAAAACTCTACTATGATCATCTTCCACGATAGAATTCTCATCATATTTTTAACTTCAACCAATCTCCTCACCACATTGATATTTCATATTCTACCTCTACCATCCATCTTATAAGAACCTTTATCAGCTATAAATCAAGCATACCATATGATTGAGACTACAAATTGCAAATACATAAAAGTCAATCATTCAACCAATTCAAGTAAGACTTTATCTTCTCTTATGCCGATGTGTAAATATTCACTATTATTATTTTCTCTATCACCTCCTTTTTCTTCATCCTAGATGTTTATATCCTTTCTCTAGATAAAAACACTATTACGGTCATCTTCCATAATAGAAACCTCATCATATTTTCAACTTCATCCAATTACCTTACCACGTTAACATTTCCTATTCTAACTCTACCATCCATCTTATAAAAACTTTTATCAACTATAAATCAAACATATCATATGATTGGGAGTACAAATTACATACAATGCCAATCATTCACCCAATTCACACAAGAAACATTTAAAAAAAAATAAACCCACTTTCATACGATGAAATGCCAAAGTAGGAGTTCTCCACTAATTTCTAATCCAACCAAGAAACTAACTAATCACAACATGCATATAAAGAAAACAATAGAAGTCTCAACAGTTCAAAAGTCATTCTATATACTGGGAAAGATTATAGAGTATGATAAAGGCTCTTGGCCTTCATACTAACTTTACCCTATCTCAACTGAACTAACTACAACTTTAAATATCAATTCATACATATATATCTTTAAGATCATAATGAGTCCAAGACAATCTCAGACCCATTCCTTATTTAACTCTGACCAACCACTGCATCGAATCAGACCATTAACAGAAGATCGGTGGAAAAGCCAATATTTTATTGGTGTTTGGTTACCCAAGTGCTAAAACTTTCCACAGATTCCATCTTTTGATGATGACTGCCTACTGACAATTGATTTGGAAGCACTTGTTTCTCATTGGACCATAACTCCTTCCATGGAAAGTATTCTACCAACCCTAAATGTCATGGGTAGATGACTCGTGAACTCTCAGAGGTGGTGGGGATGAAAGGGAAAAAGAACAGTGGTCGTCAATCTAATCACACATTTAGTCATCTCTCTCATTAATGGATTTTAGGATAGTCAACCATTTTTAAAGGCAAATAACTGATCACAATGCACAATCCTTTGTGCATCTGAAGACCCAAATCAGATCTGTCGCCATCAAGAATTTGGCCACTCCATCCATGTCTTTCATCGTGCCAGGTCGATAATGCAATAACTTTTCCTGCTTTTTCCTTCACAAGAAAAAGACTTCATGTTATCATAAAAGGATAACAAGGACCCTCAAGAACACTTTGGGCAAAGTTCTACTCAGATTCTCACTGCAGACTTAGAAACCTTTAAAAAGGGGTTAAAAAACACAAGACAAACATGTGTTTTTGAGGATGCAAGATTGAATTAGTATCTGGCATGTGCAAAATAGCAGTTTTTAGTATTTGAATGCTATAGATTATATCTACATAGAAATGGAAAATAAATGTGATAGATTATTATTAAGTAGAACTATTTTGAGATTGAGAGGAAACTTTTTAAAGTTTTAAATTGTAAACATAATTATAAATTGTTAATATAATGATAATGTATAATCTTTTTATCCATCATATGATCCCTACATCAAAAAAGTTAGGAGAGTGACACACCCACTCACCAAAAATGTGTTGTCTTGAACACTAAATTATGGGTGTTGTTTTCATATTCCATTTTCAATTAATTTAAGACTAAGATATATGGTCTATTATTTGTTTCTTGTGTCCTTTCAATAATGTTCTTCTTGAAGTCTTCTTCTAAGTTTGTGGTAAAGTTGTCGGACTTTCCCATTTGACTAATGATGAATTAAAAAAAGCTAGACCTATACATGCGCTCTAAGCCTATGACTAAAGATGAGGTAATTAAATTTATTACCTTGTATTTGAAGGTTTTTTCACTTGAGTGGTTGTACTACATATTGATCACTCAGGGTCATGAATCCATCAACTCATATGATGAATTATGTAGACTACTAATTGAAAGGTTTGATTAGAAGAATCGCGAGATTTTACTTCAAATAATTGACTTAACTCAAGCAGTATGTTTCAATGGAGAATTATGTGATATAATTTTAAAAAAATTATGATGGTTCTAGATGTCCTAGAGAGAAGGTTGACTATGATCTCCATCAAAGGTTTAAGTATGTCTCTTAAAGGAGTGAACAAAGCCTTCAAACTAGCTTCACTAAAAGAGGCAATAAAGTAAGCTTTGGTGCTAGACTTTAATACCAACTAATAAATTTTAGACCAAGACCTTCCC
Source organism: Cryptomeria japonica (assembly GCF_030272615.1). Lineage (NCBI taxonomy): Eukaryota > Viridiplantae > Streptophyta > Pinopsida > Cupressales > Cupressaceae > Cryptomeria > Cryptomeria japonica. Next base: position 196,687,377 of record NC_081406.1, read on the forward strand.
TAAAAAATACTTCTATAAAATATACAAGAATCTTAAAAAATTCTATCAAGGCTAAACATGGAGGCAAGGAATGAGTTGAGAAGGAAATAGTTATGCTTGCAAGGAGCCCTAGTCACTTTGGAATAGATGTCTTAAGAAATGATAGGCATTACACTGAGGTAAGGTCTAAAGATGAACAATGATTTCAAGAATGTGAACAATAGAGTGAAGAAGAACCTGAACTAGAGATTAAAGGGAAGAAGAAAATTTAAAAGAACGAGAAACTTTGGGAGGTACTCTTACTACACTCTTTGGTACCTCGATGTAATATCCCTTTTGCATCTATAGGGCTATATGGAAACAAAGGTTTATTATACTTATTAACATTGTTGTTACTCATAATCTCGTAGATTTGAGACTACTCGTAAATAAATATATAAAAACAGATGATTTTAAAGGGTTCAATGTAATGGTGGTCAATGGGCTCAATATCTAATGCAGTAGAAATATATCTCACTTGAAACTGACTTTGGGAGGATATGTTATGAAAGATTGTTTTTATGTTGTTAGTATATAACAGACATGGATATGGTCCTAGGTATCTAGTGGTCACACTCATTAGGCTAGTTTACATATAATTTTCATTTTTATATCACATAATTTAATCACTTTCTTAATCAGTTGCATCATTGATATCATCATATATCATTTTTTAGTTGATTGAACTATCATTATATGCATTCGCAACATATTGTTTTAATTAATTAAATTCATTGCAAGCATAAACCTATTCCTCTACATTTGCCTCTAGCTTTCATTCTTTGTTTCCTAAGAGCAATTGTGTGATATTGGAGCTTGTACTTGTTTATGAGTTTCATAACCTATTGTTGTCAATTTGATATCCCTATGAGAATAAGTTATAGATTCCCGACTTCCCATGGTTTATGCTAATGGTGTTGGGCCTGAGTTAAGTGTTAACTTATTCTCACCTAAGAGCTTGGGTGAATCACTTTCACTTAATCCAACACTTATCTTGCCTACCATTACTAAAAATCCCTCACCTCATACTTCTTGTGATGAGGATGACCCTCCAATAGAAGATTCTAATGTAAAATTGGAAAAGATATACAAGCAATTGCAAAATATTTAATAATTTATGAGTTGAGAATAGTTAGCTAGAAAGGTAGTACCCTTAAGTGGGAGTCTAAGGAGGTTGGTTCAAGGTGATGAACATGGTGTGGAAAATCTACATAGCATAGCACAAATAGTGGATGAAAACGGTATGAAAATAACTAGTTGCATGGAAGTGCTTGGATATTTGATTCCTCCAACCCAAGTTGAGATACACATGTATATGCCTACAACACTACCCAATGTTCCTACCTACACATCTATTATCATGACTACTACTACAGAGAATGGTAAGTGTATCCATGTTATTAATGGGGTTAATCCTATCAATCAATATGCCTATTTTCCACCTTAAACCAATCTCCCTTTTATCTCTCAAAACATGCATCAACCATCTTCTCCACCCACTTACCACAATGTTCCACTTACCTATCATACTATACCTTCATATCCTCCATCACAATCCAACGTTTCCTAAACTAATTCACCTAACAATGCCACGATAACCCATTTGTTGCAAAATATTTCATCCTTACAACAACAAATGGCCAACATAACCCAATCCCAATCCATTATCCCTTCATACATCACAAGTGGCCCACTTTCAATTGAGATCCTTCAAACCCAATTCCAAAAAAACATTCAAGTCCATTATGTTGAGAAGTATAGTGGAAAAGGTGGCCCCCATACTCATGCAAAAATATTTTCATCTTTATATAGTGACTTCTTTTACAAAAATGTTTTTGCCAAAATCTTCCCTCAATCCTTAAAAGACATTGTTTTGGCATGGTTTTTCTCCTTGCCTAATAATTTGATTGTTAATTTTCATCTATATTGGATGTATTCTTGCAAAATTTAAAAAAAAAATTGGCCACAAGTTACTCTGATTGATTTATTTCATTGCAAACAAGGTGTTAAGAAGAAAATTCACCGATTTCATTGGTAGATATCAATATTTGTATTCACAAATTTCATATTCTATTCCTGATGTTGATATTCAAAGAAATCTTATTGATAATTTGCAACCACATGTTAGAGATAATATTTTACTTTTTAATTACTAATCTTTCTCACACTTGTGCACAACACTTCATGAATATCAACTTTGAGTTTGTCACTATGAAGGTTCTTCATCGTTTGACTCTAGTTGATAAGTCCAAGGATGCTCATCAAACTTACCAAGCCTTTAGAAAACAAAACAAAAACTTGATTAAGATCGGCAACAAAAAAATTTCCAACAATATTGATACTCAAGTTGCAACCACAATGCCCCCTATTTTAGCTCACTTTTCTTCTAAACAATTCAACATTGCAACTTCACACTACTTTCTGAGTCCTTACATTTTATTATTCTTCAATTGATTAATAATAATTTGATGATTCTTCCCCATGTCCTTCCTATAGATACCTCAAAACATTTACCTCATTCTTTTAACTCAAAAGCATATTGTCAATATCATCAACCCAAAAATGACACAAAGAGATGAATGTGTCTAAAAACTCAAATTCAAGAAATCCTCAACTCTAATGTTATTGTTATAGATGGTGTGAATGATAAAGGGAAAAAATCTATAGCACTACCTAATCAAAACTTTCAAATCTTTACCAATCATTTTCCTTCCCATTCCATGAATGTTGTTGAACTTAGAGATGATAGTCATATAACTGCTAATGAATAACTTGACCATAACAATATTCTAAACTTGATAGACCAAGAAAATCCCAAGCCTAATCGTGAACCAAATATTACATTTACCTCACATTGTATCATAAATGCACCTAATGGTCGAGTATACATTACTGCAAAAATCAAAGAAAAACTCTCATGTGGAGTGCTTATTGATCTAGTATGTATGGTGAATATAATTACAAAAGACTATTTTTACACACATGAATTATATCAAGGTAGATATGATAGATTTGATGTCTTGATAAAGGTTCATCGTGGGTTTACTTTTCCTACCATAGGTTCCATAACCCTTCCTATTTAAGTTGGCTCTAAGTGATTAGATGTTCCTTTTATGATTATCTCTACCTTGGACCAATTTTATGTGAAGTTGGGTCACCCTAGGTGCACATCCATGAAGGCAATCCCTTCTGTAATGGAAGGAATATGTCACCTCAAGGATGATGAATCCCCAAGAACAAATTGTCCTTCCAATTACCTCTTCAAACAAGCGCAACGCTAAGCTAGGGGATAACAGAATCATGCAAGGAGTGTCAAACGCCCGAAAGACGCCTCTGAACGACCATGTAGGGTCTCTACCCACAAGACAAGCATGCAAATTTGGGACTCTAGCACAGTGCCCTGTCATCCTATATGGATGGAGTAGAGAGTCCGGACAGAAATTCCTGGATGCGCTAACGAAACTTATGAAATAGCTAAATGATATTGAAAACTATAAAAAGTACGGATTACGAAACAGAATAAGGAAAGTAGCAGAGAATAAATAAATCTCACAACCGGTCCACGTTGTGAAGCCTCCCGCAAGATAATCTTCTCTTCACGAAGCTGCACCTACACACATGCAAGAGAAAAAATGATGGGGGTTGCATTTTGGAGTCTACCTAAGTCAGACCCCCGTTTTGGTGTTTCCACCTCCACGAACAACCCAAAAAGCCATGAAAAAGGAAGATGATAAAGAACAGTGTAAAGGCAAATACAAAGACAATGCTATGATATTTGGTAATTGGAAATAAACAAGATATTGGAAATTCAAGATAGAGTTAGATTACTCCCCTAGTACTTGGAAAGTGTTGGCATGCTTGGTAAACTTGGTAGCTTGGCGATGCTGCAACAATGGTGGTGGTGTCTCCAAGAGCTTCCATCTACAAGAGAAAATTTTCAATCTACCCAAAACATCCTTTGGAAATGTCCCAAAACTAAGGATATAGGCTAAGGGATGAGCTTGGATGTCGATGGTCGTGTAGGGAGGCATTACGATTCCTTCCTAGCACAGGTCGTAACGTACCAATGGCCACCTGCTGGCTGGAAGGTTGGTGGGAAGATAGCGCATCGTGTGGACGTCTCCATGCCACACCTATGTCCATGAATATATCAGGTTGGCATAATTGGTAACATCTCCAGGGAAGCTGACATGGACTTCTTTGGTGGACAAAAGAACAAGTTGGTGGACTTGTCGTCCAAGAAACGTAGGGGAGGTGCCACATGTCGCAATTGACACTAAAGGTGATGAGGGTGATATTTTTTACTCTACATTTTGCCCCCAATTTAGCAAGCATGTCTTTGTTAAGATATGTAAAACTAAAGTAGGAAATATAGAAAAAGGTGAAGAGGAGAAAATATCATGATAGGGAATCAGATGCTCGTTGATCAGACAATGTTGCCCCCGATGATATGATGCTATAATTTTGGAATGGAAATTAGTACTTGGAACATCGACAAAATGCTAGTTGTAGTCTAGTCTAATGGATGATAAGATGTGACAAAGAAATTGGAACGGAGCACAACAATAACAAGCCTCATTGTGGAGGAAAGTCCCTGATGACAAAAAGATACAGGATAGGGCGGCCGCCATTGGTACAAGATACGCCGATATGGTTATCATGATGTGCCATGTCGAGAGCCATATGATAAAGCATGATAAGATGGTATGGATGACCATACGATAGGGAAAATTGGAACATCGATGGATAACCATATGATAGGGAAAATTGGAACGCCGATATGAACAACCATATGATACGGAAGAATGATATGTCGGCATGGGACATAGCGAGGCACTCGATCACCATGTGATAGGGAAGATAAGTTAGTCGACATGGGTAGTGACATGCCATATTTCCATGCGATAGGGCAATTGGAATTGGAACATAGTAGATTGGCCTCTACCAAGGCAAGAAAGATGATGCAGATTAGAAATATGGTTTAGCCCCCATGTAGGCAATCTTTGGAACAGATCAAGTGGTTTTTCCCCCACCTAGGCGCACATGATAAAGAAAATGCATGAAAAAGCACAAAAATAAAGGTACAAATGCATAAATGATTATAAGATGCCCCCCCCCCTTAGAATGATATGCATGGAAATTATGGCATTCTAAGGAGAAGAAGAGTTGTGGCACATCAACATAACGAGATGTTTCTGTGGAATGCCACCAAGAGATAGTGACACATAAATATCCACATCAAAAGATGCAATTCAAGAGGATAGGGGGATCTGATAGTTTGGCATCAGAACCCATAGCAGTGTCAAAAAGATATATAGTATCATTGACAGATGGGTGCATCATCATAGTGTTGAATTTGGTGGATCTGAAGAAGGGCACAAGAAGACAAAGAGAAAAATAAAATTGTGGGTCAACATGGAAGAAAGCAAAAAATGCCCCCAATGCTTTGCATCATCCTCAAATGTCAAAAAGCAAGATACGACAAATGGAAGAAGGAGGTAAACAAATAGAGGAATGTGTACGCTAGAAAATCCCCTATATCCGAGTACCTACGGAGTAACTCGGGTCCTGCAGGAAAAAACAACAAATAAAGACAGTCAACCTCCCATATCAAAGTACCTACGGAGTGACTTGGGTCCTCTGGGAGGAAATAAACAAATAAAGAAATCACAAGGGAGCACAACCAAACATACATGCAAGTAGATGGAGATACATAAGAAAAGTCCTAACGATCAGACCCTAGGAGAGGATCGTACTGCAAAAGATCATCATCCTCAAGAAGAGCCTCGTCCTCTCAATATGGGTCATAGGGAGAGGAGGGGCCAACTCAGAGAGAGATGATTGCAAGGGCTGCACCAGGTGTGTCACCAGTAGCAATGACAAGAGACAAAGCAACGACAATGCCTTCATCTTCAAGCTCAGAGGAGGTGAGGGTCAACGATCGTGTGAAGATCATAGACAAGGATGGAATTTCCTCCAAGGAGCCAAGCATGCAAGCCTCCGAGGAGGAAGCAGGTGACTCACTTGGAGAGGATGGAACAAGAATAGGATTGTCGGCCTCTACAAGAGGGGCAGTGACAAACTTAGGAAAAGATAGGGCCTTCTCAATCATGCAAATAGAAACAGGAAAACCAACAGGGACGGAGGCAGGTAAAGGGATGAGGGACAAACCTATGCTAGTCGAAGATGTCGGAACTCCAGGATAGGGCCTTGCTCGAACTTGCGTTTACACGAGATAGGAGTGTCATGCCTCCTATCAACCATGACAGGATGAGGGACCCCAAGAAAGTTGCAATGCTCAAGGGGCGGAAAAATGGGTGGAGCAATGGAAGTTGCATTGGAGACGGTACGGAAAAGGGCGGAGTGTCCGGCAGAGAAGTCATAAGCGGAGGCTCCAAGGAAGGAGCGATGAAGACTTGCACCTACTTAGGGCGAGAGTCATCAAAGGTCCCTAGAGCAGCAGAAAGGAAAACCAAAACCAATGCAGAAGTAGGAACCATCAAAGGAACAAGATTTGAAACTGCACCGCTGGAGGATGCACCAGCAGACTATAAGGCAACATCACGCGCTCGAGCCTGGGCCTATCAGAAGTATTTATGCTCATGCACACGCTGGTTCCAACGAAAGCGGGGACCACCAACCATAAGCTAAGATGAATCAGGAGCATCATGCTCCATAGGAGAGGCCTCTGGGATCGGCTCAAGGACAAGAGGAGGCCTAACTGATGAAGTAGGAGGGACATCCTGAACGGGCACCACATTCACAGTAATCGGTACCCGACCTCGCTTCGCTCGAGGATCGAGTGGAGGGATACGAGGCATCGACGTGGTATGTGATGTAGATGCAAGCGGAGATGAAGGAACCTAAGACGAGCGCTTCCCCTTCATACAGCAAGATGTCCTAGGGATATCGGCCATGATGGGAAGCTCGAAGGGTGGGCGGGTTGTGTACTTTGGTAGTGAAGGTGCCTTCTCATTGGTTGAACTACGTGCAAAAGTTGATGCAGGAGGTGAAAAAGGTACGATAGGTTGTGCCGATGTAGAAGTCAACTCCCATGTCTTGTATTTATAATATGCATGATATAAAAGGTCACTGCAAGGAAGCATGGGCCCAATCGGGGCATGCCAGAAATGATCCAAAGAGAAGTCCCCATGGACAATCAACGGTCAATAGTCAGTGTCCTGGATGACATGCACTATGTCCTCATGAGGAAATGTTAATCACTTGTGAACCACAAAAGGAACCGCCTCCATGGCGATCAACCATAGGATCCCGAGTATGACTCAGAAGAGATCAGACTCAGGGATGATAGTGAAAATCGAGGACAGCACCTTGGGACCTACCATGACCGTCAAGGTGATGTTGCCCAATGGGCTGATAGAGAATCCATGTTGGGTATGCAAGGTAGTGCAACACTCATCATATACTGGTGTATGTCATCCATTCACGAAGAGTGTCTCCTTTGTGATGACATCGACTCTACTAGAGGGGTCAACCATCACACCTATGACAATTTGACTATTCAATCGAGCAGGGATATAGAGAGGATCAAGTTCTCCGTAATATGGGGCATCGAGCGGTGTGAATGAGATAAGAACATCAAACACCTTCCCCTTCTAGGTAGGGGGGAGACGATAGGGGTGACGATTACCATGTTGACATATGGACCACCCTCAAAGGCTGGATTAAATGTCGAAATCACATGTGTCAAGTGCAGAGGAAACGGGTTGGTATAGATATGCAAGTCACTATTGGTATTATCCACGAACTTGTTTGACTTATGTTTCCTTGCATCAACTTTGATATCCCCACTATCGACGTGGTCTTGGAAAATGTGTCTAAGATGATAACATCTCTCAGTATTGTCACCAGGCACATGATGGTAATGAGAATACTTTGACCCGTCGAACTAGCAGGGGTAGGGTCAGCTATCTGATAGAGGTTTAGGCTCAGGTAGGGTGATCAGGTTGTCTTGCAACAACCACTACATGATACTCAAATAAGAGTCATTCAATTTTGTGAAGACTTGATTTTGCAAAGATTGAGAGGCAGCTATCGAGGAGTAGCCACTACATTAGCCATGACTTTATTCCTTTGAAACCCATCTAAGGGCGTGCCAGGAAAGGACCCACCACGAGGGTTCGAAGAAGAGTCTCCAAGCTGCGTCACAGTGTGCTAATAATCGGTTAAGTTAGAGAACATACTGGCAAAGTTCTGATAATGATTCAGGGACAACTTCTCCCTTAATATCGACTACAGGTTGCCTATGAACATATGCTACAAGTCATTATCTGATAGGGCAAAGGGGATCTTACTTGAAATCGCCTAATATCGTGAGATAAAATCCATCACCATCTCACTTGGTTTCTCTTACAATGAACAAGGCCAGATATAGTGACCTTGTTGCCTATGCTAGCTTGAAACCTTTTGAGAAATAGATCCATCAGCTAGTCAAAGGTGTGGATGGAGTGGTCAAATAGAGAATTGTACCATTCCAACGCAATCCCTTTGAGGGAACGAGCAAGAAACTTAAGGAGAACAAAGTCCAAATTGTGATAGTCACTACACATGGTCATAAATAAATTGATGTGAGTGTTTGGGTCACCGTCGCCACTGAACATATAAAAGTTCAATGACTTGGCACTCGTTGGAAGGATGGTATTCAAGATAGTGATGTCTAAAGGGATCTTCCTATAGTACGGGGGTGCAGATGGTTGGTTGAAAGAAGAAGCCAAAGAAGTGAGATGCAACTGAAGTTGACCCATGTTTTTTCTGTATAGTATTCATAACCAGGTTTGTAGACAGAGAAGGAGGTGGTGGAGCTGCACCACCTCCCCTACCAGATGACATGTCAGCTGACGTGGTACTGGAAGAGACAACTACAATATGGGCAATAGCAGAAATATAAATCGAGTCACTAGCCATACCCATGTAACCTAAGGGAAAAGAGGAGGCAATAATACTCGGGATGGTGGAATCCACCATGCGAGCTCCCAACCACGGGATGCTAACACCGACCTGGGACCCAATTGGATCAAACTGGATAGGGCCCTTAGCATTTCTAGGCCTCTCCTGTTGGATATCAACATGTCTCTCAAAGTGCTGACGACAGTCCCAGCCTAGGGGAGGAGTTCTCTTGATTCAAGAATCCCTCAAAATCTCTCAAATTCTGCTCTAAAGAGTTGATATTCTTAAAATCGATAGAGATGACATAATCATGATCAATAGTAGGAGGGAAAGACAGAGTAGAACTCCTCAAAGAGTTGGGTTATGAATTAGAAGGAGATGGCCCCCCAGTTAGAATATATTTCAAACTGTGAGAGGTCAAAAACTCATTGGGATCGGATGACTGCTCACCCTGCATGGGGCCGAGTAGAGGAGGGTTGTAGCAATCAGGAGAGAAGCTCCTCCTAGATAACCTCCTGACTATGAATCTTATCGCAGTCTGGGTCGTTAACCTCATGAGCTGATCGACAACTAGGTCACAAAATAGGGACACTTATGCAAGTCCTTGGAAAAAGATATAGGACTATTCTATTTTGTTTAAAAAACATGAAAGGGAAAAAGATGTTTGTTGTTTTTGGTTTTTGTTTTTATGTTTTCTCTTTTGAAAAGTGATTCTTCTCCTAAGTAGTTGAATGTTGATTTGATTTTGCCTTCCTAGCCTTCCTTACCATTTCTCAATCCTAGATATGAGCCCTACCTTTCCCAACCTCATGGGAAATTGAAGTTGTTGATTCCAAGTGATTTTTCATCTTCTCCTCTTATCAAATCTCCTATTGTTGTGATTAATTTAGATTCAATGATTTTGTTGATAATGTTGAAACAGATGAGAATGCTAATGATGATTTGTCTTTGATGTTTTCCAAAGCAATAACCTTATCTCCTAGTGACACACATTGTGATCCATTATTAGAGCATGGTCCATGTTTGGCACTGTATATAGCTCTATCTACAATACCAGTTGTAGCTCTATTTTCAACATTGTTTCTACCATCCCTAAAAGGTGTTGAACAAGATCCAAAGGTGGAAGATTTGGTAGACTATATCGTTCATGCAGTAGATGCTTTGTTTTGTGTGTTTTATTGCATGTAATGTGATCTCCCATACTATTTTTCTTGGCATGTCTTTGTGTTTGTTAACCTCTCTTTGGATGACCCTTGTTGCTTGGTTGGCACAAGGATACAAAGAAATCATAACATTCTTATATTTGTATCATCATTCTTCTATATGTTGCATACATACTATTTCATAAATGTTATTTTGTGTTGTCTACTTGGGGACAACACAAAGTGTTGAGATATTTTTGGTCTCTTCCATGTTGATCCAAAAAGACTCTTTTTGTTCATCTTATGTTCTCTTCTTCCATTATGCTTGTAGTTCCACTTGGGGGGATGAGGTCAATTCAAAACAATAATACTTGATATAGATGATTTATTTCATGCACATAGTGACCCTAGATAATAGATCCCTTATGTTATCTTTCATGTTTTGTAATCATCGCCTTTGACTTACTTATGTTTGGGGCATTTTACCATTACAATGTGATTATCTTCTGGACACATGTATTCTACATTAAATCAATTTCTCTCGATAATGCATAAACAATCACTTTAGTGTGGGGGCATACAATGCACTATGCTACACTTTGTGCACACACCATGATAGTGGTGTGTACACTGTGATCACACACCATGATATGTTTGGTGCAGAATACAACTCCCATTTTGCTAATATGCTTGGTCCAAACTACAACACCCATTTTGTTGATATGCTTGGTGCAGACTACAACACCCATTTTGCAGTTGCATTTTTAGATTATCTAACAAATCGATTTTTTTTTTGTAATCTTTCTTAGCATGAGTCAACTAGCATAACACGCCTTGGTAGACCTATTTGACTCCCCTTCTCTAACATGACTCCTAGTAAGCATTACTTACTAGACCTAGTTGTCATTCCCTTTTCTCTCATGGTTCCTAGTAAGCATTTATTATGAGCCCTTTGATGCATACCATTCTTTTTTCTTGCATGATCCATGTGTATGTGTATCCTATGCTAATCATGTTGCTCATTTTATCTTGACATTTTAGACCAATAATATCTTGAGTCCTAGGGGCTTAGTATTGTCTTTTCTCTTTAATATCTTTTTGAAAGAATTTCTATGTTATCCTATACTTTAGTGAGAGTATGAGAATAAGGTCATACTCTCGCTAAAGTGGGGGCTAAATGTAGTATCATAAATTGTATCACTCTAGAATTTCACATTTGTTTTGGGCTCACTTTGGTAGTTGTCCCTCATGCCCCTAATCTATATTTGATTGTGCTCAATCCATGATCATTTTTGTAAGCCCAACACAATTCTAAGATCATTAATCTTGGTTTTGGATCAAAAAGCTAAGAATATAGCATCTAACACCATAGTCCAGCCATTTTGGGCACAAATTTGAACTCCTAACTAACAGAAAAATAAGGAGCAATAAAGTGCTCCCTGATGTCAATCTTCTTTGAAATTTATATCTGAAAAGGTGTAAACTGTGTTTAACTACAACTCTCTTCCTCATTTAAATATCTATCTATAAGAAATCACTTACCTATAATTCCTATTGAACATTTTAATTAGGCATTTTCAAGGAAATTAAGGAGAAATTTGACGTCAAGAATTCAAGCAATAATGTTCAACAATTGTGACAAAGTTTTATGTGTTCCTCCATGAATCAAGGCATGCATTAACATGTATCAAGAGACATCAAGCTTTGTGCAAGTCTTCAAGGCAAGAAGTTCATATCAAAGGTATAATTTGTCAATTCAAGCATTTCCTTAAGGTTTTTAGCCTCCCCCTACTAGGGGTATTCTCTCTTTCATCCATCATAGTTATTATGGAGGTGGAAACACCTACTCGAGGTTTGACTTAGGCTAGCCCCTATACAAAACAACGCCAACGCTCTCTCTCTCTCTCTCTCTCTCTCTCTCTCTCTCTCTCTCTCTCTCTCTCTCTCTCTCTCTCTCTCTCTCTCTCTCTCTCTCTCTCTCTCTCTCTCTCTCTCTCTCTCTCTATGTGTGTGTGTGTGTGTGTGTGTGTGTGTGTTACATATCCAAATATCAAAAGAGATACAATTATGTAGAGAAAACAAAGACACATAGTTCAAAATTTTGAACAAGTGAAAACCCTAGGACTAGTCTAGTTAGTTGCATATTCTTATGTTTTTTCACTAAATTTTGGAGGGTGATCAATAGGGAATTGTAATATGGAATCCTAAATCTTAGTTGATAGGAACATTTGTAGGAATAAGGCATCTGACTTCATAGTGCCGTATTTTCAAGCTCATATTTTAGTGAGAGGTTTTTCTCTATATCTCATTAACAAATACAAGATTACATTTTGATTTCCAATTGTATATCTATAAGTTTATGTTGATTATTCTCAATTTTTATTTATTTCCCATCATAATTATAACCAATCATATCAAATAAAAAAGAGGAACAATTAACCAAAGTGCTCAGCTCTTCTAGAGGATTGAAGTGTTAGGATAACTAGTGAACAACTAAGAGGGGGGAGGGTGAATCAGTTGTTAACAGATTATAAATTTTAATCCACAATATAACCTTAAACAAATCAAGTACTGGTAAAGCACATACAGATGCCGATAAACAATACAACTTAAAATTAACCAGATAATCAATGCAAAGTAACCATACCACATAACACCATGATTTGTACATGGAAAACCCAGAAAGGGAAAAACCATGGTGGGAAGTCTACCCACAGTCAAATGATAATTCTGTAGAAAGTATGTGTTGCAATGAGGGGCCTGCACTTGCAGGAAGGCATGCTGCCTAGAGCGTACTGCTCATTACAAAAGAATCTCACTGACTACAAAGAGGCTACAACCTTCTCAAGATAAATGGACAACAATCTAATAGAGTGAACTGCTGGAAATAGCATCTACTATGCCTAATTACAGTCCCAGTTAAGCTCAGTGTCGGAGGACTAAATCCTCTTCTGAATCCAATTCGATCACCAATGATCAACCAACTCCTCTACCTGAATGATATTACAACATTTTCACATTACATTCCTTGATCGTGACCTTTCCAATAACCATGATACTTTACAAAGAGTTTCTACCTCTTATTTATACAAACCCTAAGGCCTAAACCAATTAGGTCGGCCACCTAAAGATATTGCAATAATATCATTACATAATTCCATTTACAATGATAAGCCATGTTGGCTTAAGACCAAAATAATAATAATAAATTCATAAAACATCATAATCATCTCGGTAACGTGTATAGTACACACTAGCATGATATTGGTCCATAACCTAGATAGGTATTGGACCTATTCTGGGTCCACCATGCCAAAGAAAAGTCTTTAAGCATTTGAAGCATGGTCAATGAACATCTTCAGCATCCTGAAATCCATGAAGCAACTGCACCAACACCAATTATGCATCCTGTCACAATTCCTCAATGAAAGCTCTATCGGTAAAGCCATAAACCAGTGCTGGTAAGGTTTTACTAGAGTGTATGATAACATCCAATTACCAAGCCAATACCAACTGACAAAAACATGCTCATGGAGCATATAACTCATGAAATCCAATATACTTCACTGATCCAAACATGCGAGAAGTGTCAATAGAGAATCTCTTCTGTCGGTAACACTAGACCTTCTACTAGTAACATGTCTGCCGATAACCATCCATATCAGCGAGTGTTAACATCAATGACAAAACATCAATGCAACACATAATCAATTCATCCATAATGCCAACATGAAGTTGATCCTAATTGATTGTTCCAAAATGAAACAATATCATAGATTGGAAATGGTACCTAGTTTTCATTCTTAGGGTAAAAAAAACACATTTCCACACAATTTCAATCATGATATATTGGATTATTTCTAGCATCATAAAGAAGATGGATCTAAGAATGATATTTTTATATTAATTAAAATTAATTTTAAATTTGTTTATAAGTTTTAGATTTTCATGTTGTAGTTTTTCAAGCCTTGTATTTCATCTTTTAATTGATTATTTGGATAGAGTGAAGTTCCAACCTTTGGTATTAAACCTAAATATTCTCAACAAAATTACCTAAGATAAGAAACAATGAAATGAATGATAGCTAAACCTAATTTACCTATTCAACCCATACGACTTTCATTAGATTGAAAATAACTATCTTTAAGCCCCATATATCCAAAATACACCTTCGACACATATGCAAGGTGAGGTGAGTTCCTTGGTTCACATAAAATAATTTTATTTACCTCCTCCAAATAATGAAATCATGAACACGCAATCTAGAGATGAAATAAAATAAATTTGAGAACTTTTTTATGTGTAAGGTGACTAGAACACATACAAAGAGATGAATGTCTATTCCAAGGTAGTCAAGTCATAGTTAATAAGGGGAAAATGGCAAGAGAAGGTGACAAATATAGACAATCTACTTATTTAAGCATCAACAAATACCCTTCATAGCTTTATCTACTTAGTAATCCATCCAACTATCCAAATCCACATGTAAACACATAAAAGAGCTTCTACAAACCATTGATAAAAAATTTAAGATTTTTTTAATTTCTCTAAGAGTGATTATATTCACAACAATAAACATGCTAAAAAAACCATTTAAAAATTATACAGTTTTTAAATCTACATGCTCATAAATGAAGTCATAAAACTAACAAGTGATATTACACTTTTATAGTCATACAGCATTTGGAAAACCTCATTACAACTTATTTGTTTGATTTTTTAATTATCCTGCTCTTTTGAATATTATTTTTCTAATCTCTTATTTAATGAAAAAAAAATTGAGCACCAAAAAAACACATAATAGAAGCAAACCCTAGGTCGCTACAATGTAGAAAACTCAAAATCTACAACTAAGAAAATATCCCTAAAAAATAAGGTGCTCTAGATTGATCCACATCTAACATTGACATATATAGCAATAATTGGTAGATGAAAAAACAATGCCATTAAAAGTAGGTAGGTGAACACAAGCACTAGAACGCATCAATGACATCTTCAAGTGGAAAAAAGACATTTCAAGCACAATTGATAATTCATTGAGTTATAATAGACCTAAAATTTGCATTGCAACCTAAAGGGCCTAAAAAGGCATTGATAATACTCCCATATTGAATATAGTAATTGGGAAAAACAACATTAATTTCATGGACTCCGAATATGAGGAATTATCAAGGGTTGAGCCCTAGGGTGGAACTCGAAACCATGTTAGAGGTTCTAGTAGTTCATGGAACCACCAAAAGCTTTGATTTTTTTCTTTTTTTTGGCCTTCAAGTTTTCTTCTTCTTTCCACATTACCATATTTTCTTACTATCCAAATTGATGATTCAACCTCCAATATGAAAAACTTGATGCAAGAGGAAGTTCTAGGAACTAAGTTAGGGGGCAATGTATGTGTTAAAACAACTTAAAATCATCGACTTCAATACTTAAACGTCATTTTCTTCCTTGTCCATGCACTCACTAAGAAAAAGAACAAATCTCTTTAAAAAAATCGCTAAGGCATGGGTCGGGTCAATGGTTAGTGAATAGGAAGGGAATCAAGAAACCATTGGAAATTTTGTCAAATTGTGAAAATATTGTTAATGCCAATGGAGGTTCCAAGAATGAGGGAGACTTCTAATTAGTGTTAACTTGCACGTTTTCTCTCCAAACTTCTCCAAATACAAACATGGATACCCATTTGGCTATCCTACAAAAAAAAGAGAAGAAAAAAATCCCACACTTAACCAAATGTAGGATTTTTTCAATATTGATATTATAGATAAACCAAATGAAGAAGAATAAATATACAGGGACAAAAAACATGGTATAATTGTAATGACTTGTCTCAAATTGGCTATAAGTGAGGGACCAAGGGAAGGGACTCAAACAAAAATACAACTAGAGATTTGACTCCCAACATGGTAGATAACAATATCAATAATAACTATGTATCAATAATATAAGTAGATAATCGAGTTTGAAGATGTTATCATAATTTAATCTAAATAATATTTCATGGCCACAAACCAGTCATAAAGTTGCAGTGTGAAAACAATGTCTACTTGAATTCAACATTAATTCATACAAATATGACATATGGTACAAAATCATGCCAATGGATTTTTACCATATCTTATTGGGTAGACCATGATAGTTGGATTCAAAATGCATGTATTATGATAGTTATTGATATTCAAATTCATAATTTTATGTGCCCTTGTACCAAAATGGGAAATCTTATAAATATCATAAGATTTTTCGTGTTGGTACAAAGACACATAAACTTATGAATTTGAATATCAACACCTATCATAATGCATACATTTTCAATCAAACTATCATGGTCTACCCAATAAGTTATGGTAGAAATATATTGGCATAATTTTACACTATATCTCATATTTGTATGAACCTATGTTGAATTCAACTAGACATTGTCCTATCACTAGAACTTTATAGTTGGTAGTCTAGTTTATGGTCATGACATTGTATTTAGGTTAAAATGTGATAACCTCTTCTCTACCAATTTTATTGATACTAATTTATTAGTTATATTGCTATCTATCACATCCTTACAAGACTTATATCTTTGCTCATTGTACACAATTTTCTTTTTCAATATATTAGTTTATTTTTCTTTTATAGTTTTAGTTGGACCCTCTTCATCATAGAGGTCTCTTTGTGTTTTGGATCTTTAATTATTTTGATTGATATGATTGAATCTTAATTTTCCTAACAACATGGTTGCTTGATCCTTTCCACCACATTCTTCACTTGCAACTCTTGAGAACTCATGTCAAAGGTGACCAATTTGGTTGATCTGCAAGCAAGTTCATTAGAATCCTCTTCCTCCACCACCATGTCCATCTTTTCTTTGATATGAATTGCTTATTTTGTTGTCCTATCTCTAGGTCAAATAACTTGAATATCCTCTTTGATTTTGTTGGTTTCTTTGAAAAAAAATTTGGTAATTTCCTTTTCATTTGGTTATAATATGTTTTCTAGACAACTTCTCTTCTTTATTGTCGGTAAATAATTATTCCCCCACAATATTTTTCTAATTCAATGTGATCATCCTATGTTAAATGTTGAGTTTCAAAATGAATGATGCATCTAGCCACTTTATTCTTTCAAATTCATGGCGAGAATACCAGATAGTGAGTATGTAAAACTCCTAAATGTAATGCCACTTTAAAATCCCTTGATCTCAAGTTTTAGAGTTTTTTTAGTAGATCAAGGTGGCAGTCAACAGGTAGAAACTTCCATTTCATTTGAATAACCATCTAGTTCAATTTTTGATCTATTCATTATCATGTCTAGTTATCTCCAATTAGGACTCCTTCCATCATAGTGTGGCATGACACCTTAGTTTTATCATGCACCCATTTTCACTCTTTGAAAATCAACAATCCTTGTGGTAAAATTATCACTTCATCTTATTAATACATTTATTAAGCTCCTTTGGGTTCAAGGTGCTTGAAAAATCAGGTACATCGAACCTTGTGTCTTTCCCAATCTTGAAAATAGCTTTCAAGACTTTATCTTCTCTTATGTTGACATATAGATATTTGTTATTATTGTTTTCTCCATCACCCCCTCTTTCTTCATCCTAAATGGTGTTCTTGTCCTTTCTCTAGATAAAAAATCTATTACAATCTTCTTCTATGATAGAATTCTCATCATATTTTTAACTTCATCCAATCTCCCTACCGCATTGACATCTCCTACTTTACCTCTACCATCCATATTTTGATAGCCTTTATCAACTATGAATCAAGCATATCATATGATTGAGACTACAAATTACAAACACATAAGACACAGTTTCTCCTTGTTCTCTCCCTTTGCTTTCATCCTGATGATGGATCACAGAGTGTGATCCGAAACGTTGATGCAAAAAAGCTCACACAATCTAATCCAGAAGCTCATATAGACATACAAATGGATTGTGGAAATCTACTGATATTGATAAAGATAGGAGTTCTCAACCAATGTCTTATCCAACCAAGCAATTAACTAATCACAAGATGCATATGAAAAGAAAGAGAGAAAGAAAGAATCTTTTATGGTCCACAATGTCGAGCGGTCTATATATGGGTATATAGATGACTTATAGAAATATGGGACTGCCCTATACTTCTTGTGAGAGACACCAAACTGTGCTACAAACGAAACATACATACCTTAACCCTATAAGATTTGAACCTGTAACCTTTCTTTCAAGAAAACAAATAGAATTTGTTATTTTCTGTCCTAAAAGAAAACAACACAGAATATGACGACTCTTGGCCTTTAATACCCTATCTCAACTGAACTAACTAGACCTCTACATATATCTTACATATCCATGTATACCTGTATCTTTAAGATCATAATAAGTCCAAGACAATCTCAGATCCATTCCTTATTGGACTCTGACCAAATACTGCATCGTATCAGACCATTAACATCTTTTACAGAAGATCGGTGGAAAAGCCAATATTTCATTGGTTTTTGGTTACCCAAGTGATAAAACTTTCAACAGATTCCATCTTTTAATCCCCATTTTGGAGGCCTTTAATGATGATGACTGCTACTGACTGACAATTGATTTGGAACCAGTTGTTTCTGATTGGACCATAACTTGCTCCATGGAAAGGATTCTACCAAACCCTAAGTAGATGACTTCTGAAACTCTCAGAAGACGTGTTTGACAGTACATACTGTCACTTAGCAGTGGTGGGGATGGAAGAACACTTTACATCTCACTCCTTCATTTATTTTAGGATAGTCAACCAGATTTAAAGACAAATAACTGGTCACAAGCACAATCGTTTGTGCATCTGAAGATCTCAGAAGACACCCAAATCAGATTTGTACAGCTTTATCAAGTCCCCATCAAGAATTTGGCTACTCAATCCATGTTTGTCATCGTGCAATAACTTTTCCTGTTTTTTTTGCTTCAAAAGAAAAAGACCAACTTCTAGTTTACATTCAAATGACTTCATGTTATCCTAAAGGACATGAAGGACCCTCAAGAACACTTTGGGAAAAACTGTACTCAGATTCTCGCTGCCGACTTGAAACCTGAAAAAAAGGGCCAAAAAAATACAAGCAAAACATATGCTTTTGAGAATGTAGTAAGGATGTGCAAAATAGCAGTTTTTAGTATTGAATGTAATAGATTATATCTACATAGAAATAGAAAAAAATAAATATAATAGATTATTATTGAGAAGAACTATTTTAAGAGTGAGAGGAAACTTTTTAAGAGGAAATTTTAAAAGTTTTGAATTAAGAATATAATTTAATATGGTGATTAATAAGTATTTTTTATTTTTTGTTTATAATTTTATTAAATAATATTTACCTTTAGTTTTCATGAGAAAATCGACTTTATAATTAAGATAATTTTTTTGATTAATAAATTGTTAATATAAAGATAATGTATGGTCTAGTCATCTTTCATATGTTTCATACATCAAAATGGTTAGATAGTAACATGCTCATTTATAAAAAAATGTGTTACCTTGAATATTTTAAACTATGGGTGTTGTTGTCATGTTTCATTTTCAATTAATTTAATCTTAAGATATTAGGTCTATTCTTTATTTCGTGTGTCCCCTCAATCATCTTTTGTTGTGTGTTATTCCCCTTCTTTCCTAATGATTCTTTCTAAATTCTATTCTTCTAAGTTTGTGTTAATGTTGTCAGAGTTCCCCATTTGATTATATATTTTCTTTCAACTCCATTTTTCCTTTCTCTCCATCAAAATTTCAGTAATTTCCATCCTTCCCCCTCTCTTTTGTTGTATATGGACCAAACTTTTGGATTTGCCCTTACCAACATGCACATTGCTTAACCCCCAATGCGCTAATAACCTTTGGTATGAGTCATTGTATTTCCTACTTGTATCCAAACTCCAATATTTGCATCTTTGGTTATATTCCCTTTCTAACACCACAACACATGTCATAATGTCATTATTGGTTATGTTTTGGTGTCGTAAGTTTCCTAGGTAAGATTTTCCCACCAAGATCATTGTTCAAATTTGAAGATGTGAATTCACTTTATAATTTAGCTAGTATTGTTATGGTGGATATACATTGGTGCATGCATCGATTCAAGAGGAATCATCTATTACTTTATACAAATTTATATTCAAAAAATAATTGAGTACTTGTGTTTGAGTTTGCAAATCAAAGGATGAGAACCCTTTTATCTAAAAGAGTGATCTCACTTAGAGATTGCATT
Source organism: Cryptomeria japonica (assembly GCF_030272615.1). Classification (NCBI taxonomy): domain Eukaryota; kingdom Viridiplantae; phylum Streptophyta; class Pinopsida; order Cupressales; family Cupressaceae; genus Cryptomeria; species Cryptomeria japonica. The sequence continues at coordinate 196,707,659 of NC_081406.1, forward strand.
GGAGCTTCCTTGATCATTAATTTCAACCATTATGTATTGTTTTGATTTATTATTGTTGTATGTATGAAAATTAGGATTTTATTTTATTGGAATTGTTGATGTTGCAAACTATTTGAATGTAATTCAGTCATTAATGTATGTAGCGTCCTAAATTGTACTCCCTTACAATTTTGTCCTCATTTGGGTCCGCACCTTGGTGTCCATCCCTTGAGGTCTAATTGGATCCCTGATTCTACTCACATCATGCACCAAACTCAATATTTTTAACACCTACACTTTCTCCCCCAAAATTTTGAGTCCCCGATTGGTCAGGAACAAAGTGTTGGTGCCCTCGTCCTCAAGTACCAGAGCACCCTTGCTCTAGTCCTCCCAATCAAGGCCCATTTTGGGGCCTCTCAATGTTAACTTGAAATGGGCAGGAACCTAGATCCCGTCTCATGTCGGAAAGTTAATTTATGTTTTAACCAAGCATGTATAAAACGTGGTCTAGCCCTCTCATTTGACATACCTTCAACACATTCACTCCTAACAAATTCAAGATCTTAATTACATCCTAGAAAATTCAAGTGAGCAAGCAATCAGTCTTCTTTCAAGAATTGGAGAAAAAGTAAATTCAATAATCAAGCATTGGAGATGAAATTCATGTTCTATGTTTTATGAAGACTACATGAAACACTAATTCCTTATGAAGACTGTAAGGAGGTTAAGTAGCGGAACAACTTCCTGCACTAATCTTGAGAGGAGGGTAATGCAAAAATTTTATAGATCGTTACAATAGTTACATACAAAAAATAAACATAATATCATGCATACCACAACACAACAACAAATGATTTACGTGGAGAAAACCCTTTCGGAGAAAAACCCCACACTCTAAAAGCAGCTCAATAAATTATTCATCAATCAATAACATATTACAATATACTTGCAGAGCAAGATCTTCACAAGAGTACCACTAATTAGAGACTTAGAGGTAACTCAATAGCCATAATACTCTTACACCCAACCTCTATCTCATGCACCTCATATATACAAGATACAATACAAGAAACCATCAAACGATATAACAAAACCATAGGCTAAAACCACCCAATAAAGTAGAGTTGACCTTATCTCCAATCTAGATTACCTATGACATGTCAAAACACACATCAACACATTTTCCTCCCTTTTACAGCTCATTTAAGTGTTCGCTGCATTTTTATATTTCCTATTTCAGGAGTCCAAACCTCTAGAGGCCATAACTTGTGAACTAAGTGTCTGATTGATGAACCGTTTGATGCATCGGAAATCTCATGAAATTCTCTATTACCACATACCTTTCTGTGTCGATTACGCCCACTTTTCAACCTCAAAATTAAATTTAAGAATTTCATCACACTCTTCCAAAACGGAAACTTTAATATCTTCAAAACTAGTTGTGATCTTCCAATGAAAATTTACTAGCATGCTTGTCTAGCCAATATGAAGCTTTGGGGAGAATTCTGCACCATTTTGTGCTAAAAAAAAACTTACTATAACTAGTAACCTCGTGTAAATGAAAGGCCGAGACACCATTTTTCCCAACATTCTCCCACATGTCGAACACCTTGCAAGAGCAAAGGGAGTATCAACACAATAAATCAGTTGCTAGGGGACATGAGGCCCATAGAATCTGAACACCATATGAACTTCTTTGTGCTCACAACCTTAGTTAAAGAATATGCAACATTCATCAAAGTCTCCACCTTAACAAACTTCACCCTGCCATCTTTGACCATATCTCTGACAAAATGATACTGAAAATCAATGTGTTTGGTTCGGGCATGAAATGTCTAAAGGAACAAAAAATGGACCACTGCAATGGGCGGTGAATTAGTGGTTATTCAATACTTGAAATTTCAAAAAATTTAAAACTCTAAAACAAGGATCAAACAACAATGAATAAATATATTAAACCAATCTGCACACACACATAGAAGGCAAGCTCACAACACAAGTTATACGAGGAAAACCCAAGACGGGAAAAACCTCAGTGAGAAATGTTGCTAGAGTTTACTCCTCTAATCCAACCTCACAATGGAAATAGTTTGATTACCAAGTTTATGGGCACCAACCAAAAGGAGCACAAACCCCTAATCTTTATGGGCACCAACCCAAAGCAGCACCAACCCCTGATCTAAGCACCCACTCAAATGATTACAATAAAGAAAAGTTTCAACTACACATTCTGAGTACCTTGTTACAAATGATATTTTGCAACATGTTGTATTTTCCACACCTAAAACTAAATCTTCTCTTTTCAGCTTACAAGCTTTGTCTTCTACTCTCTAATCTTTGCACTAGCTCTCTACACTCTATCTTGTCTTTTCACCAGCTCTTTTGATCTCTACAATATCTCTCTGCAATCTATCTTGTCTTTACACCAGCTCTTCTAATCTTTGTTCTGATCAAATCTCTGGTCTCTGCTTATCTCTTACTCAGCTCCCCATGGTGTGAAATACACACTATATTTCTTACACACTCTTTTTTTGCTTCCTTTTTTCCTGCAACAACACACTCCAGTTCTCCTTCAACATTACACACGCAACACTTAGCAATTTCTTTGTCTACATAATTCAAATTGGTCGCAATCCTTTTACTTCTTATAATTTTCCCTCCAAAATGGATTTTCCCTCCAAAAACAAATTTGAAAACACTTCTCGAAATCAAGAAAACAATATGCCTTGATTTTAGCCTTCTAATTTTCTGCCTTTCTCATGTTGTCTTTCTATTTTCATCCAGCTAACTCTGCATTATAGCATGACCTTTGCATGCAACACTCATTCTCAAAAATGAAACTCCTAGTTGCCATTTGCTCAACAACCATATCGTGTCAGCAATCTTTGATCTGTCCCGTGCATGCCACGTCCTCCACATCTCCTTTTATGTCGTCGAGTCAAACTTCGTTAGACATCCACGTGGACCGCTTCTGTGTCAGAAAATGGTAGAATACCCATCATGCTATTAACATTGCAAAATATACTTGCTTCACATTTTACCATACTACTGCAAGATACATGGCAATCCATTAACCATTGACTACGGGATTGCGTTAGCCATTTCTCCTTTTACCACACTACTGCAGGAGGTCGGGTGGCCAATAACATGTCGCTTGTGGTGTTAAGGTAACCTTTTACCGCACTACCACAAGAGGTCAGGTAGTCAATAACATGCCACTTGTGATGTTGTGGTAAATGTTTACCACAATATCATAGACAACTCAGACAAGGTGGGGACCACGCTAGCAGTATGGCAGTAGCTTGTGCGATTAACAAGGTGTTGATAAACACAGCATGTTTTGCAATCACTATTACACATATTCTGAGTCAGGTCAGTTCACCCAGTGCATACTCCATACTTATCTAGCTTGCTTGCATTGTTCTCATTATTCTTTTCTCAACCTATGTCAACCAGAGACAAGACCAATTTTTTTCATTTTAACCTTTAGTTGACCTTCATCTGGGGCATTCATCATCATGCATCTATGTCCAGTGCATTGCTTCAATTTTTTATAACACGATGTGATTACTATGCAACAACATACAACACCTTGCCTTTGTCTTCTTCTTCCTCTGAGACACTCATCATCCTACATATCTATCCCATGCATTACTTCAATTGTTGACATCACTGACAATCTAATGCCAACAATCTCCACCTTTGGCATTGATGGCAACATCGCTCAACTTCTCCCCCTTTGACAACAATGGCAAAGGGCGAAGCAACCAACTTCCAACCTTGCATCTTCTCCTCCTTTGACCTTCTTCACTTAGCTGGAAACACTCCCCGTGTGACAACTACATTGTACATATGGTTGTAATCACAATGGTTCTATCAGATACACTTTCATTTTACCTATGCTTCTACAACGCCTACTATCATTTTCAGACCCTGTTAAGTGGCAATGACCATCTCACCTTGATAATCATATTACCATACGAATTCAAGAATGTTGATTGTGAAGCCGTGAACTCCCCTTAAACCACAAGCCCTCTATATCTACTTAAGTGTTGAAAGAGAGAGGGACAACTCCCAACCTAAGTCTCAAATATTCAAAATTATCCTTAGGGAGAAGTTTTGTAAAAATATCAATCACTTGCTCACCAGTACTTGCATATTCAATCTTGACTTCTTTTTCATCTACCTTCTTCCTCAAGAAATGATACTTAATTTCTATATGTTTTGTTCTTGAGTGCATGATAGGATTCTTAGAGATGATAATGGCACTTGAATTATCACATTTGATGGAGATGGGATTGGCATACTCTACCTGAATATCCTTGAGTGTTTGCCTCATCCAAAGAACCTGTGAACAACATGTAGCAACAACTATGTACTTGACCTTAGCAGTAGATAAAGAGATGCATTCTTGTTTCTTTTTGTGCCATGAATCTAATTTGTCACCAAGGAAGAAGACACCACCACTAATGCTCTTATGGTCATCAATGCAACCTGCCCAATCAACATCTGTGAAAGCTTGCAAATTAAAGTCATCAATCTTTGGATACCACAAACCATAATCAAGTGTACTCTAGAGATATTTAATAATTATTCTCACAACATTTACATGAGATTTCTTTGGGGCAGCTTGAAATCTAGCCACCATACACACTACTTGTACTATGTCAGGCCTAGAGATACAAAAGACTCCCAATCATAATCTATGCATGGTCTGATCAACATCAGGTGATTCATCATTTTTACTTAGCTTGTATTATGTCACCATAGGGGTACTAACAGACTTGCAATCATTCATCTAAAACATTTTCAACATGTATTTTGCATACTTAGTTTGAGAGATGAATATACCTTTATTCAGTTGTGATATATTTTGCAGTCCAAGAAAGTACGACAACTCTCCTAGCATTGACATCTCAAATTTTGATTGCATTGGATCAGCAAATTCTTTGCACAAACTGTCTTTATTTCCAACAAAGATAATATCTTCTACATAAACAACAACTATAATCATTATATTACCTATTGTTTTAATATATAGGTTGTTGTTAGCACATCCCTTTTTAAAGCCTTGCTAATATAGATATTTGTCCAACCTAGAGTACCATGCTCTAAGTGCCTACTTCAACCCATACAATGCTTTTCTTAATCAGTTGTTAGTGAACAGATTTTTGCCTTTCTTCTAATTGAATTAATTCGAAACTCTATCACCTTCTTTGAAAGACAAAAGTTCAACTAGACAGTTGGGTAAGTGTTACATACACCACTTCCCTCTGAATTTTTGATAGGTACAACTCCCTCCATTAGTTATTCAGGGAGTAATTTAATTAAATTAAACTGGTATGCTTTTAACCTGAAAGCACGTAAGGCTGCCTACTTCATTCTTAGATGAGAGGCTAACAGTGTACAAATATTTTAGAAAAACTGTTCTTCAAGACGCTTCACCATGTAAACCAGAGGTAATCGAAATAAAGTTCAAAAACACCGATTTAACACTTCATAGAAAATAAGCAAGAGAAATAAAGTCTCTATTCAAACATATATCCTTTTAGAAACACATAGAAAGGGGGCACCAGATTAACGACAACATCTACCATTAGAAAGGTAACCACAATCATTTGTTTTAGATGAATATTTGCAAACAAATACTACTCCACGGATTCAAAACTCAAAGATTTTTCTCCTCAAAATGCATATGATTTTTATATATGTATTCCATGCAACAAAGACATAACAATACACGTATAAGTTCTTTCTAACTTCAGATTATGAAAAATTGATTACTTCCTTCCAAACCAACAAAACTCCTAACAATCTAAGTATCTAATTATAACCCTTTCTCTATCTATCTTAATCTAATTTATAGTAGCTTTAAGGAACAGAGGAGGTCTCCCTCAAAACCCGACCTCCTCCAAAACAGTTATAAAAACCAATAGAGTATTTTAGGGACAGATGTCCCGAAGTCATTGCAAGATTATGAAAAACACATAAAATAAAAATAGAGCATTATCATCTACTTTTATGGGCATCGTGGGCAGTTACAAGCTCCTGAATTATAAACTAGCTCGTATTTTTCATGGCATTGATCTTTTCTTTTGCGGCTTCTTTGTCCCACCTGTGCTTCACCATTTTCTCGGCATGCTTAGGTAACTGATCGTTACCGATAAATGTCATGGATTCAATTCGGGCGACTTGTGTTATATCTTCGGGAGTGAAATTGCCTTTGGCCTTAACTTTCTCCATGTGCAGCCTAAAAGCCTTTACTGTGTCCTGTGTGTCCAGCCCACAAAGTCCCAGTTGCCAATCATGGTCCGGATTAACCACTTTATTGTCATTGACCAGGCTACACTAAAGGTCCTGAAGCTCATAAACAGAAGCCCTGGCATCATAAATCACAAACTTGAATGTGATTACCTGCCACATTATAGTCTTCTTCAATACGAAGAGTTGGCACTCATCGGTTACCAACTTGATTGAGTTCTCTGCTAAAAATTTGGTGGCTCTGTACTCTTCTATCTTGGTGAACATTGGTAAAACATCTTCCCATTTATGCTCTTCTTTTTCCCATGGCACAATCTGATTCTGAATCTCTGCAATGAGGTTTTGCAACTCGGCGCATAACTTCTTAGAGCTTGTGATATATTTTTCACCATCTCTAATCACTCCTTCAATCAATTTCTCCACAGCCCCCGCTATGCTTTTGGCCCACTGAACTTGACTCATCAGTTTCTTGTTCTCTAGCATAGTAGGGTCAAATATTTCTAAAGCATGTGATATGGGAAGTGCTCCAAAACAACCGATGTTTTCAATGAATTGAGCTAGAATCCTGATATGTCATTTCAGCTCTCTTTTCTCATGTCCATCTTTTTCTAACCTAGTGAGCATCTTCTTAGCGGAAACTTGGAAAAGGTGATTATCCGAATCCCTGCTCATATTCCCAAGCTCCACTTTGGTGACCTCAAATTCCTCTGCATTTACTTCCTTATTTTCATCTTTGGGTTTGTAAGAGGCGATTGCAGTAACCCACTTCCTGGTCTTTTCATTAGCATCCAATCTGGCAGTTGTTTTGAACTTCTTTTGTTTGGGACCCTTCTCTATGTATTTAACCACCATGTCCTGAATTAGGATGGACACTGGAATGAAACTCTATTTCTTGCTTACTGAAGTGGTTAGCAATTTAGGAGTTAAACTTGAACTAGTTGTTCCTCTGATCACCTTAGGTGGCGGCGTCATGGCTATAGTGACCGCATGAGAATCCATGGTGTTGACAATGTTGTTGTCAAGGTCCTCGACTTTGAAAATCTGAGTATCAAGGATTTTGTCTTTTGCCTCTATGTCTTTGACTTGGTCCATTTTCTTTTGCACAGCACTCCATGACCTTGTATATCAAGGAGTAGAAAAGTCTAGAGCTGGATTAGGCTTGTGTTTGGTTTGAGATGGCTTCTTATCTTTACCTGCATGAACAGGCATAGAAATGGGGTTAGAAAAACATTTTGGGGAACGTAGAGCAACCTCACTATCTCTTGCAGGATCAATATTGATGCCTATTTTCATTGCTCTTCTCTTATTAACCCATTATGCGGTTATTTCCAAGACCCTCTTTGTTTTAAGTTGTATTTCAACCTCTTCTTCCACATCCCAATTAATGTAGGACGTTTCGGGTTCAGCTTGGTCTAGATATCCAGGTTCAAAGAGCTCTAGATAATCCTCTTGGATTCCACTTATATCAAGTTTCACCTGTAGTGAAACTACCTATTCCAGAACCATCCTCATATTTTCTCTTTTGAACACTTCAAGCTCATCATTGCAATCTTCTCAAAAATCCTCCAGGTGTGGGATTGGAAGGTGCAGCATTAAACCAAGACTCCACAAGAAACCTTTATTGGCAAAGCCCTTTCTTTCATGATGCAGTGGAAAATTGAAATTCTTCAAGTCAGCTCCTATGCTCAAAGCATCTGACATTGAATTGCAAGATAAGATACCCAATTGAATGGGAAAATGATCCTCCCATTTATCTCTGGGTTGAGCCTTCTTAATTACGATAGCCAACTGCCTACAGATCTCAACAAGAATAAAACAATCCAAACAATAATGAGGAAGTCTGGAAGGCTCTTCCTCGAAACTGCCTACTCTTATGTAACAAAAATGAGGAAACTAAACAAAGAAACTACCATATCTTTTTACTAATGCTTGGGCATCTTCAGACATCCTCTTGGTTTTCATGTTCTTTAACTCATAACACAAATTTCCCAAGAAAGCATTATGTACTCTCCTAAAATCTTGCAATGCACTATCTTTTTGTAACATGGGGTAAAAGTCATACACAGAAACCTCTCCCTCAGCGGGCTGCCTAGGTATTCCCACTATCTCTTTAAGACATGCCAAGCAATATATCAGATATGAGGACATAAAGAAATTTTGCTTGAACTTCTTCTCCATGCTCATTTGTTCCCTCATGGAGTCGGCAATAAGCTCTGCCCAGTCAAGATATTGCTTTCCTTCCAGCACCAGTTGTACATAACAGTAAATCCAATCATTGAAGTTGTAGGCCTCAGCTGAACCTCTAACTCAATGTAACAATAACATGACATCATGGATGTGGGGAAGCATGTGATTCTTGTTGGGATATTTAGGCAACCTGGAGCCACCCCTCTAAGGAACCTTCAACCAATAATTTGCTATGTTCTTCCGGTGTAGTTCTATCTACATTGAACTCAGTGATTGATTGGGTGGGAGAAAAATTTGAGAACTGGTAATCAGGCAATTTTAAAACAGAGGAAATAACTTCCCTATTAATTGCGAGGAGGGTTTCACCATTATCTCTTCACCATTATCTGTCTTGATGGTTTCGGAAATAGGATCATACCTCACAATACACTCCCTAACTAGTTATGGGCAAGGGATAGCACGAGGAAAGGCTACTGCTTCTATGAGACCACTACTTAGAATTTCTAAACCAAATGAACCGTCAATTCCTTTAAACACCCTTTCCTTCAAAACTTCCAAATTTTCCCCTTTTAGGTCTGTATCACTGACTATGGGCTCTGTGCAAGCAAGACTAAAAATATTCCCAAACAGGTGCAGAGTGGACTTCATAATTCATAAACAACCCTCCTTACTTTTCCTAGCAGATTTTACTATGAGAGAGAAAAGAAGCTAAAAATCACTATAGGGGGTAGGAAATAAAACTCACCTTCATAGTTCAGACCAATCAAGCGACTACCAGCAAACAAACCTTCTATCAAACAATCTATAGCAATGAAGAACAAGTTTCAAAAATCAATCACTTCATACCTTATAGCAAAAGAAGTGATACGAACTTATTTAGTGCATTAATTCCAATCATCAACTCAAATGTGTTGAGCATTGGGATTGGACATCACACGCGTGCATTGAATGCATGGCGGCATTTTTGGAGTAACCACCAATTCTCAAAAATGATTACTTGCCTTGAAAAATCAACCAGTTGACGTCACCCGAGATATGGTTCAATCTTTGTCATACATAGTAATAAATGCACCATCATGTCTTTTAGTCCATGGGACCCACCTGATTTGAACACACATGAACAGCTTGAACTGACTTCATGAGGGTTCACGTAGTTCAAGTCATACACCATGCCAAGGAAATTTTACTTTGAAAAGATCAACTTTTGTTAACCGTCGTTAGCCTTTGAACTTTATCGAACATGTTGAACATCGTTGAACTATTTGAACTAGGTTCAAACGGTTCACGATCTAGGGAAAGAGGACATGAAAACATTATCCGTGACCGCGAAAAAGAAATGCTACAAAACACTTTGAGTGAACATTAGCATGAAAAACTTTTTTGACACCTTAGAACCTACGGTATCTAAATGAACATTCTGAACTCCCTTCAAAATGGTTCAATGAGTTCATGGGGTTCAAAAAGACCATTAAAACATGGTATTACGAATTAAGAGACAATTTATAAACGGATTAAGGATTGAACCAAGGAATTTCTAGAAAGATAAGGACTCAAATAAAATTTTGCAGGGTGACTTACTCTTGCTATGAAGGATGAATGACGAGATAACATCAGCATACAAAGTCTTCATTCTCATGCAATTAAAATCCTTCAGGAATCTCAATGTAAACCTCTTCCTCCAGATTGTCATTTAGAAATGCAGACTTTACATCCATTTGATAAAATTTATAGCCTTTGTATGTTGAAAATGCTAGAAACAATCTTATGGCCAAAAGTCTATCCATAGGGATAAATGCCTCCTCAAAATCTATGCCCTCTACCTATGAGTATCCTTTGCAGACCATCCTAGCCTTGTTTCTTATCACATTGCCATCTTCATTCACCTTGTTTCTATAGACCCACTTTGTGCCTATGACATTCTTATCAGTAGGCCTTGGTACCAAATCCCATGTTTTGTTCTTTTCTATTGGCTACAATTCCTCTTTCATTGCCTTAATCCAATTAGCACTCTTGTTGGCCTCATTATAATTATTTGGTTCTAATTCAGTCAAGAGGCAAAAATGTACTTGCTCATTATTTGTAGCATGCTTCATTCTTGTTTGCACATCTCCATCCTTATTGCCTATAATCTGATTTTCAGGATGATACTTTTGCACATACTTTCTTGGTGGTTTCTTTGTAGTCTCTTCTCTTTTAGACTCTTTTTCTTCATCCTCATAATATGCTTCCTCAATCTAATTCACAACACTTTTCTTTCCTTTTTGTAAGTCCTCATCAATTTTTACATTCACATTTTTAACAACCTTCCTGAGGTGTTTGCTAAAGCATTCGTATGCCTTCTTGTGAGTTGAGTAGCCTAAGAAAATTCCATCAATACACCTTGCATCAAAGCTTCATAATCCATCCTCATCTCTTCTGATAAAACATTTACTCTGAAAACTTTGAAATTTTTTACAAAGGGCCTCTCTCCATACCATAATTCATATGGTGTCCACTTGTTGTTCACTCTCAATTGTGCCTTGTTTAAGGTGTACATTGTTGTCTAGATGGCCTCTCTCCAATAGACATCAAGCAGATTTGACTCATTTAGCATTGTCCTTACCATTTCCTTGACTGTCTTGTTCTTTCTTTCTACAACACCATTTGGTTGTGGTGTTTTGGCAGTAGACTATTGTCTTCTAATTCCATGTAGTTCATAATATTCTTCAAACTTGTTTGATGTGAACTCGCCTCCTCGATCTAATCTCAAACATTTTAGCTTCTATCCACTTTCTCTTTCAACCATTTTCCTAAAAAAATTGAACCTTTCAAATGCTTATGACTTGTCTTGCAAGAAGGCTACCCAAGTCATTCTTGAGTAATCATCAATGAGCAACATGAAGTACCTCTCACCATTTAGAGCTCTTTTCCTTGCAGGGCCACATAGATTAATATGTACTAGTTCCAAAGGTCGTGTGGTTGAATATTCCTTTGTCTTGAAGCTCACCTTGGTTTGCTTTCCTTTTTTACACTCATCACATATAGTGCTTGCTTGTTTGGTAATTTTTGGTGTATGTCTCACATATCTCTTTGAGCTTATTTTGACAAGATTGTCAAAATTTGTATGGCATAATATTTTGTGCCATAACCAGCTTTCATCTACTTGTCCCATCATGCATTGTGACTCATAGCATTCCTTTAATTTGTACACATAGCCATCGGTCCTCTTCACTTCTGCAATAATTTCCCATTGCTTTCTTTTCTGATTTCACATCCATGGGAAATAAAAGTAAACTTGTAGCCTTTGTCACACATCTAGCTTACACTTATTAGGTTGTGTTTTAATCCCTCAACATAGTATGCATTATGTTCTTTCAACTTACCATCAATGCTCAATGTTCCTTTGCCTTTTGTCTTGATGGAGGAGTTATCACCAAATCTAACTAAGCCACCATTCCAATCTTCAAATTTGATAAACTTCTTCTTGTCTCTTTCATGTGATTAGAGCACCCACTGTCAACAACCCATGGTTTTTTCCTCTCTGCATGCAGTGTTGTTTGCACAATCAGACTTTATTCATTTTTGTCATTTTTATTTTCTATCCACACTTGTTTGGTTTCTTCTCTCATCTTTGCTACTGCACTCTAATCAAATATGATTTTTGGTTCCATAGTTGATGTCTTTTTATGTTTAGCAGTTCTTGACTTGCAGTGCTTCGCTATATGACCATAGTTTTGATAGTGGTAGCATTTTATATTTTTATTAAATGATGATACAGAGATTTCACCACTTGGCTGAAAAAAATTCCTTCTACACTCATAGCTTCTATGGCCAAACTCATTGCAATCATAGCCGACAACATTAATATCCCTTAGAGCAGCAAAATAATTCTTTTTTTCATAACTAGGAGGAGGTCTATGCATAAGTCTATAATCTGAAATTTAATGTCCATATGCATTACATTTATAGAAATAGCCATAAAATTGAGAAGCATACTAGTTGTTATTGTTGAAAGTATTCCATTTTTTCCTCCTTGGAGCAACATATCTCAGTCTTGTAAACTTCTTACTCATATCCTTAAATCTTGTGAAGCCATCATTATCCAGCTTCGCCTTTCCTTTTGGATCAACATGATTACTTTTTGTAGAAGCAGCAACATTATTCTTCTTTGGATCAACAGTAGGTGTCTTCATGCTCTCAGCGGTAGTATTTAAGTCTTTCTTATTTATTGGAGCATTGCTAACCTTGAATGTTTTCTTATGATCATTCATGTTTGAAGATACAAAAGTTATGTCTCCTTTGGATGCTTCAGCACTGGTAGAACATTGTCCATCCTCATATCCTACACCCGTAAAATCCTTTGAATGCTTATGCTTCTTCAGCATAACATCCAATGCATTTATGTGGCTTTCACATTTTAACCTCATCTTGAGATCATACTTGCACTTCTCAAGCTCTTTCCTAAGATTCACAACTTCTTGTTCTAGCTTTTGACACTCCTTTTCTTTGGCTTCTAATTCTGATTTTATAACTCCACTTATCTTCATGGCTTATTCTATCTAATTTTTTAAGCTACGGATATTCATTTTAGATTCTTCAAGTTTCTTACTCAAGTAATTTTGCTCCTTTATGGCTGGCTTGTTGTATTTTGAATACTCTTTCCTTATGTTTTCAAGTTCTTCAAGAGCACATATTAGCTATCCTTCAAGATCAACCTCGGCATCAGCATCCTCTTCCTCGTTGTCATTTAAATTTTCATGTTGTGCTCCACTTTGCTCCTCATTAAGGACCTCTTGAGCCATGAAGAGATTAGTTTATTTTTCATCTTCACTACAATACTTTGTTGACTCACTTTCATCATCAGAAACATCACTATCAATGGTGTGAATAATTTTCTTCTTTTGAAAGATCCTTCTCCTAGGATTATAAAAAAAATTACTTGTATCCTTAACATTACCCTCATTATTATCTTCCTTCTTCTTATAATGACACTTAGCAGCAAAATGTCCTATTTTACCACAATCAAAACATTTGAAGGGAAGCTTTCCTCTATACTTATCTGATCCTTTCTTTAATTTTCTTACAAAGTTGGCTTCAACATCATTTTGTTCTTCATCATCTACACAATTTGTAGTCTCCTTCCCTTTCTTCTTAGAGGTCAAGGCAACTTCTCTCTTTGATGGTTTAGCACTTATAGTTCTCATTTCATATGTCGATAATGAACCAAAGAGTTCATCCATGGAGAAATTTTTTCAGGTCTTTAGCTTCCTCAATGGTAGAGACCTTAGTATCATACTTTGTAGTTAAAGACCTCAATACTTTCTTAACTATAGCTTCATTTGGAACATCTTCTCCAATACCTCTTACTACATTTACTATCTCATCAACCCTTTGCAAATAGTCAATAATTTTTTCTTCCTCTTTCATCTTCAGTCCTTCAAAATGAGCTCAGAGATGCTGAAACTTAGCCTCCTTTACTTTCACATCTCCTTCATAGATTCTCTACAGCTTGTCCCATGTTTCTTTTGTAGATGTATAGTTTTTAACTTTAACAAACTTTGTGTCTAGCAATCCACTAAGGATAGAATGCTTGGCATAAGCATTATGTTCATATTCTCATTTTGCATCGGGATCGGTAGGAGGAGTGGTAGGGACAACATACCCATTTTTGATTGACATCCACACATCATATCTTGGGGATGAAAATTAAGTTTTCATTATTCTACTCCAGAAAGCATAGTTGGTGCCATCAAACATTGGTACTTTAGCAAAGGATGATTCATTCCTAGCCATTATGTTCTCAAACCAGAATCTACCCAAGCTAGAGAAATATTTTCTAATAAGGAACCTAGGCTCTAATACCAATTGAAGGAACACAAATGGACCATTGAGAGGGGGGGAGGGTGAATCAATTGTTACTCAAAACTTGAACTTTTAAAAAGAATAAAACTCTAAAACAAGGATCAAGCAATAATGAATTAAGATATTAAACCAATTTGCACACACACATAGAAGGAAAGCTCACAACACAAGATATAAGAGGAAAAACCAAGATGGGAAAAACCTCAGTGAGAAATATTGCTAGAGTACTTTTGTAATCCAACCTCACAATGGAAATAGTCTGATTACAAAGTTTATGGGCACCAACCCAAAGGAGCACCAACCCTTGATCTTTATGGGCACAAACCCAAAGGAGCACAAACCCCTAATCTGAGCACCCACTTAGATGATTACAATAAAACAAAAGTTTCAACTGCAAGTTCTAAATACCTTGTTACAAATGATATTTTGTAACACGTCACATTTTCCACACCTGAAACTGAATTTGCTCTTTTCAGCTTTCAAGCTTTGTCTTCTGCTCTCTGATATCTGCAATAGCTCTTTGCACTCTATCTTGTCTTTTCACCAACTCTTATGATCTCTACAATAGCTCTCTGCACTCTATCTTTTCTTTTCACCATCTCTTCTGATCAGATCTTTGTTCTCTTCTTATCTCTTACTCAACTCTGCACGATCTGAAATACATATATATTTTTTACACACTCTTTTCCTGTTTCTCTTTTTCCCGCAACAACACACTTCAATTCTCCTTCAATAACACACACACAACACTTGGAAATTTCTTCGTCTACATAATTCAAATTGATTTCAATCCTTTTACTTCTTAGAATTTTCCCTCCAAAAGAAAATTCAAAAACACTTCTCGAAATCAAGAAAACAATCTACCTTGATTTTGGCCTACTGGTTTTATGCCTTTCTTGTGTTGTCTTTCTATTTTCATCCAGCTAACTCTACATTCTAGCATGACCTTTGCATGCAACACCCATTCTTGGAAATGAAACTCCTAGCTGTCATTTTGTCAGCAATCTTTGATTTGTCACGTGCATGCCACGTCCTCCACATCTCCTTTTATGTTATTGGGTCAAACTTGTTCAAACATCCACGTGGACCGCTTATGTGTAGGTAAATGGTAGAATACCCATCATGCTATTAACATCGCAAAATATATATGCTTCACATTTTACCACACTACCACAAGATACATGCATCCCATTGACCGTTGACTGCAAGATTGCGGTAGCCATTTCTCCTTTTACCACACTACCGCAAGAGGTTGGGAAGTCAATAACATGTTGCTTGTGGTGTTGCAATAACCTTTTACCTCACTACTATAGGAGGTTGGGCAGTCAATATCATGGCACTTGTGGTGTTGTGATAACCTTTTACCGTACTATCAGAGACAACTCAAACAAGCTAGGGACCACACTAGCAGTATGGTGGTAGCTTGTGCGATTAACACAGTGACAATAAACACAACATTTTTTGTAATCACTATTACACATTTTCTGAGTCAGGCCAATTCACCTAGTGCACACTCCATACTTAGCTAACTTGCTTTCATTGTTCTCACTGTTCTTTTCTCAACCTATGCCAACCAAAGACAACACCAATTATGTCATTTTGACCTTTAGTTGATCTTCATCTAGGGCAATTATCATCATACATCTTTGCCCAGTGCAATACTTCAAATGTTGATAAAACGATGTGATTACTATGCAACAACATACAACACCTTGCCTTTATCTCCTCCTTCCTCTGAGACACTCATCATCTTTCATATATATCCCATGCATTACTTCAATTGCTGACATCAATGACAATCTAATGCCAACAATGTTGAATTCTTAGCTAGGCAAATCGTACTCTGACTATCACAATAAACTGTCACTGCACCTTATTTTATTACAATATCTTAACATAGTCTCTTAAGCCAAATGGCTTCTTTACAAGCATGAGTAGATGTCATATACTATGCTTCTGTAGTGGACAAAGCAATCACAACATGTCACTTACTCATCCAACTAATTGTAACACCAAATAAAGTAAACACACCATAACTGTAATCGATCAAGATACATTTCACAACCTTGTTCTCTAGCTTTGTTCACTTCTCCTTTAGCACATGTGCATATGCCTCACAACCAAAAACTCTAAAATGTCTCAATGAAATCTTGTGACTTGACCATGCTTCCATAAGCATTTTATATACAAGATCTGATTTAGGAGACCTGTTAATCAGGTAGCAAGCAGTGGCAATAGCTTCAGCCCAATACTTTTTTCTAGTCCAGCTCAACTAAGCATACTCCTAGCCTTCTCCATTAGTGTCATGTTCATTCTTTCTGCAACTTCATTCTATTGTGGAGAATATAGAGTTGTCGTCTGTCTTTTAATGCCACAATCTTTACAAAATCTATCAAAATCATTAGAGAAAAATTCACTACCATTATCATTCCTCAAACATTTAATTTTCTTTCTAGCCTGCAATTCAACCATTGCTTTAAATTCTTTAAAATGATTGAAAACTTCAGATTTACTCTTTAGAAAGTATACCCATATCCTTCTACTAAAATAATCAATAAATGAAACATAATATGTGGATTTTCAAATGGAAGGAACATCTACAGGACCAAACACATCAAAATGAATAAGATCCAAAACACCATAAGATTTATGAGAACTCGAGTAAAATTGAATGAGGTTTTGTTTTCCATAAATGCAATGCTCACAAAAATCAAAGTTGAGATTACAATCATTCAAACCTTCAACAAGTTTTTTATTTTTCAAGGTCCTTAGACCCTTTTCTCCAATGTGGCCAAGTCTCTGGTGCCATAACATAATCTTATATGTAGGTAACTTTTCTTCAGAAGAAAGAGCACCCATAGATACCCATGCCCATCCACTGAATATGAAACCCTCAAATCTTCTAATGAAGTATCCATAGATTTACTTTTTACAAAAGTGCTATTACACTCAATAGTGTATGTCTCTAGCTTATACAAAGTGTCAAATATGACACCACTAGAAATCGCCATAGAACCCTCAATAATTGTACATCATGCTTCAAAAAACACTACCTGCACACCTGCATCTATTAGTTTTCTCACAGATAATAAATTTCATTTTAATCCAGGGATGTGCAACACACCACCAATCCTTTTTATTCTATCATCAGGAAACCTAATACTAACTTTACCACAACCAACAATATCTAAATGTGATTCATCTCCCAAATACACCTTACCTCCATTAAATTCCTCATATTCAGAAAAACCTATCTT
The DNA here is from genome assembly GCF_030272615.1 of Cryptomeria japonica. Lineage (NCBI taxonomy): Eukaryota > Viridiplantae > Streptophyta > Pinopsida > Cupressales > Cupressaceae > Cryptomeria > Cryptomeria japonica. The sequence continues at coordinate 196,725,184 of NC_081406.1, forward strand.
TACTGAAATTCATCTGAAAATATGCACCTGGGTCAATTAACCATACATCATTACATGCATGAGTAGCCAAAGTTGCAATGAATGCATCACCATCTTACTTCTCAGACTTGGAATCAGAATCATACTTCTTCTTTTCTTCTTTGCAGTCCTTATGTATGTGTCCTGATTTATTGCAATTCCAACATTGGACTTTGGACTTTCCATGAGATTTTGATCTCCCTATGGACTTGGACTTATTACGCTTCTCATTATTCTTGCCTTTTTCCTTAGGTCTTCAATGGACAGTCAAGGTTTTCTTTGAACTGATGGATACCTTCCTTTGCTTCTCTTCACCAAGTAGGTCACCCACCACATCTTCAAACTTCAAAACAACAAAAGTACTACATAAAGCCATAACAAGAGAATCCCACAAATAAGGCAAAGAACTAAGTAAGATCTAGCATTTCTCCTCCTCATCCATCTTAACACCAACATATGCCAATTGAGCCACCAACATATTAAATGCTTCCAGGTGGTCTGTAACTTGTCCACCCTCTTCCATTCTCAAGGAATACAATTTATTCCTCAAGAAAATATGATTCAATAAGGATTTTGTTGATACATTTTACCAAGCTTAGTCCATAGCTTCTATCCAGAGTTCTCTTCATGGACATTGATCATAACAAAGTCTACCAAGCACAATTTGATTAGACCCTTGGCTTTTCAATCCATAACATCATATTGAGCAGTCATAGTAGGATCTACAGGTCTTGAGACATTCGCATCAACAACATCTTTCATATATCAATCTATTAGAAAATCTTCCATATTTAGCTTCCACATCTCAAAATTACTTCCATTAAATTTCTCCACCTCTATTCTCCTTGACGAACTTGCCATCTAAAAATTCCTACAAGATCAAAAAATGTCTTTATCACAAGCTCTCACTAAAATCTTAATTAGTTCAAAAAAACCAACAACCCACAACTGAAACCAAAGGTGATCAGGCTCTTATACAATAGTTACAAAAACTTAATAGAAATAAACATAATAACATGCATACAACAACACAACAACACAGTTATTTACATGGGGAAAACCCTTTCGGGAGAAAAACCCCACACTCTAAAAGCAGCTCAATATATTATTCAACAATCAATAACAAATTACAATATGCTTGCAGAGAAATCTCTTCATAGGAGTACCACTAATCAGATACTCAGAGTTAACTCAATAGCCATAAGACTCTTACACTAAACCTCTATCTCACGCACCTCATATATAGGAGATACAGTACAAGAAACCATCAAACGGTATTACAAAACCATGGACTAAAACCACCCAATAAAGTAGAGCCAACCTTATCTCCAATATAAATTCCCTATGATGTGTAAAAACACACATCAACACGTGTTCGTCCCTTTTACAACTCATTTATGTGTCTGATCCATTTTTTATATTTCCTATTTCAGGAGTCCACTAGAGGTCATAACTAGTGAACTGAGTGTTCAATTGACAAACCGTTTGATACACCGGAAAGATCACAAAGTGATCTATCACCACATAACCCTTTGTGCTAGTTATACCCACTTTTCAAGGTGTTATGTAAGGTCTAAAGTCCTCAAAATTAAATTTAAACATTTTATCGCACCCTTCAAAAATGAAAAAACTTTAATATTTTCAAAACTAGTTGTGATCTTGCAACGAAAACTTGTTGACATGCTTATCTAGCCAATCCAAAGATTTGGGGATAATTTTGCACCATTTCATGCTCAGACAAAAAAATTACTATAAATAGTAACCTCATGTAAATGCAAGGTTGAGACACCATTTTTTTCCAACAAAAACAAACAAAACTTCATAAAAAGGTATATAATTAGTGTTTCAGACATTTTACAACATTTCCCTCAAAAGGTAATCAGTTTGATTATAGTAATTCATTTACATTTCAATTCTATTTCATGGTTAATTCCAAAATCGAGGTTTCACCTAAGGAAAACCCCTATTTCATGGTAATCATTTACATTTCAATTCTATTTCATGGTTAATTCCAAAATCGAGGTTTCACCTAAGGAAAACCCCTATTCCCAACCATTTTCCCTTCTCTACTGTGTCTAGGAATAGATACAGAGCTATAATTTTCAGCATCAACATTATTTATAGACACAAACGAATTCCCCTTTGGACAACAAAAAGTGCGAAGGACTAGAGAAACGAGCATCCTGGTCCCAACAATCAGGATGACCTTTTGGGAACATATCTGAACACTCACATATTGCTCAAATCCAGGTTTAAGGCTTTGTTTGACAACTATAGCTCACTATTTATGCATAAATGCTTCAATTTCAACACATTTACCCTAATTTCAACATTTTCACAATTCAACTTAAAAAGAGTGAATCAAACTCCAACTAGTAAATCTAATATGAATTATTTGCCCTACGTTAGTTGGATTGAGGCTAGACCTATTGGATTCACCCCTCTTTATTGTAATGGTCCCTAAGAAAAATATTAGTGGTATTTAGATAGTTCAAAGATGAAATATCCTCCTATAGAATCTATTGTAGAGAGTAATAAAATTTTAGAAAGATAAAGGAGTAAAAATATGGATAAAAAACAAATTGATGGACCAAAAGGAAGTTTCATTTAATATGAATGTCCCTAGACACAAGATTAGTGAACGAAACAATTTTAAGGATAATAATATTCATGTTGAGCATATAGAAACAACCAAAAGACTATCTTTTATTTCATGTGCATGACCTAACCAACCCACATTTCTTAATAAGGAGGTAGATGTTCAATAAACCCAAGCTCAAAACTAAATGATTGATGAAAATATAGATTTTCATACATAGTATAGAGATCTTCCTTAGGAGATTTGAATTTATACTTTATTCACCAATTTTATGAATATGAAGAAGTCCTAAAATGTCCTTAGACTTAATCCTAGACCACAATTTTCTTAGAGATATGTTCAACGATATCTAAGGAAGTTGACTCTCTCCATATGATAGTTCTAATAGAAGCATGTCTTGTGCATGGGTATGAAAGCTAGACATGTACATATGCCCTAGGCCTATGACTAAAGATGAGGTAATTAAATTTATTACCTTTAATTTGAAGGGTATTTCACATGAGTGGTCATATCACATATTGATCACTCAACTCATATGATGAATTATGTAGACTACTAATTGATGTTTTAGAAGGGTCTTGAGATTACTTCAAATAATTGACTTAGATCAAGCAATATATTTCAATGAATAATTATGTGATATGATTTCAAAAAAATCTATGATGGTTCTAGGTATCATAGAGAGAATGTTGACTATGATCTTCCTCAAAGGTATAAGTATGTCTCTTAAGGGACTGGTCAAAGCCTTCAAACCACCTTCACTACCAGAGACAATCAAGTAGGCTTTGGTGCTAGATACTTTCATACTAAAGAATAAGTTTTACACCAATACCTTCCTTCAAAAAAATTAATTCAATAAAATATACAATAATATAGAAAAAAACAAGGCTAAACATGGAAGCAAGGAATGTGTTGAGAACGAAATATCTATGCTTTGATTGCAAAAAGCCCTAGTTACTTGGGAATAGATGTCTTAAAAAATCATAAGCATTAAACTAAGATAAGTTCTAAGGATGAATTAAAATTTGAATAATATGAACCATAGAGTGAAGAAGAACTTGAGATAGAGATTAAAAAGGAAGAAGAAAAATCAAAAGAGGAAGGAGAAATTTTGAGAGCTACTCTTTCTGTAGTGTCCCTCCCTGATTCATCTTTTCATTTATGCATCGATAGACTTGTTTAGACTCTTTGATGATGCTTTGACTGATACTTATGGCTTTATTTCTATATCATATGCTTATTGATGATGCTAGATATTTTATTTGGACATTTGATATATGATGACTTATGTGGATGTTGACATATCTTGGATTATTATGATGGATGGACTTATACTTGATGATCTATATGCACTCATTATTCTTGGATGGATTACATTTCTTATGATGGCATGATGATATCTTGGTGGTACTAACCCCATTTCATCATTATATTGGATGTGTTGATGTTATGATTGTTGTGATTGCATTACCATTGTATTCATAATAGAGACGATGTCATATCACTCATTACGAGAATGATATGATGTTGTGATTCTCTTCACTTGCCTGATTATTTACATGATATATGCAATATATATGTGGTCTCATGGATATTGGTGGTTGCAGTATTGCAAGTACTAGACATCGAATCCACCTGCTCTCACAGGTTTGAGCGTGTCTTTATCCCAATGGCAAGTTGATTGGAGATGGCATGAATTCCTTCTACACACTCTAGGCTTAAGTTGATATCCTTGTTAGTCAGTGTCTTGGCTTAAGTCCGTAGTTAGAGTCTTGTGTTATATTGTTCGACCCTATGTCGAGTTGCCTTGCGGCGTTATGATTATTTAATTAATTTATAATTGATTTATATAGTTTATTATTGTTAAATTAATTTAATGTATAGTTTTGATACTTAACTATTATTGGGTGAATAATTGATATTTATTATGTTATCTTGATTAATGCTTATTGAGCCTTGATTTATTGGTTTATATTTATTTGGTGCTTTTATATTATTATTTAATGATTTAATGTTCATTTGGATATTTATTATTTATTGTTTAATTATTATTATGATTGGTGGCTTTACATTTAATTGGGGGTATTTTTTATTTTTTTTATTGATAATGGGCCAAAGCCGATAAGGTGTACATACCCTACCCCCTTTGGGATTTGAACTTGTGACCTCTCTTTCAAAAGCACAAGTTCTCCACTACTAGGCCAACTCAAGTTGTACTTAATTGGGGGTATTTATTTATATTGTCCTTGGTTTATTTTATTATTGGGCTTTTGATTTATTATTTAATTATTTATTGAGCTTTGGGTATTATTACCCATGTGGTCTATTTAATTTATCTGGCTATCCTTATTATTTTATTCTCTTTTACCCTTTTGGGTCATTTGATTAATTATTTATCCTACCTACGCTATATTATTATTGGTTGAGAGATTTGGGTAAGTGGATAATATTATTTTATATTATCTTTCCTCGATTTTGTGCATGGTAGGTATGAAATATTATTTAATGGATTATTTTGATTAGTGGATATTTTTGTATAGTTTTGAATAAATTTTTATTTATATGGCTTTCTAAGTTTTCTCGTGAGTTGGCTTCTTGGAGAAATTTTATGTGTTATTGGAGATTTTGGTTTTGCTTGGAGCTTGGACTTTTAGCTTGGTTGGATTTAGGATTAGAATTGCTCTTCTTCAAGTTTCTTTGCCATAACTTCTATTTTTCCAGGTTGGTTGGATTTTTACTTTTTTGCATTTTGCTCCTAGAAAAGATTGTTTTCTCTACGACTGTGGAAAGATTGTCTACAGGAGGGTGCTGGAAATAATGTTTATAGAGTTTATAAAATAAAGTTTGGGATTATCATATTTTATGGATTTTACTTTTTGTGCATTGGCATGAGAGGCTTTTGAGATTGTTCTCTATGTTTTGTTGTTTTTGTATTTGGGTCTTCATGGCTGTTCATTTGGAATATGATTATTCTTGTTGTGTGGGCATTGAAGTTTTCCCTTGTTATCCAATGTTCTGGAAATTTCATTTTGGCACCCTGTTGTGTATGGTAGAGAGACTATTATGTGTTTCTCTGAGAAGCTTTCTTGTGCATTGACTTACCATATGTTATTTTATTATTAGTCATTGCGCCTTTATTTTATGTGATTTTGGCGTCTTTGACAGACAATGTTTTCCAAATTTGATCGTAATCATTTAGTTCTATTTTTTGTGTCCTTTGGTCAATTGTGCCAATTTGATAAATGTGCTACTGTATCTAGTATATCCACTAGATAATTTTGCATATGTGCTGCTAGTATACGCAAAAGCGCTAACCTGGTTATGAAATGCGCTAGTGTACCTATTGAGTGCATTGTTCTGAGAAGTGAAGGCGCTATAGAATTGTCTGTAAGTGTTGCATGGGAAAATGAATGTGCTACACTATTGAGTGTAAGTGTTGCACTAGTTAATATAGGCATTGATCCGCTCTACGAATGTGCTATTTGAGCCTACAAATGTGTTGTATTGTTTCTCATTTGCACTAATCTATTTCGTTTTCTATATTTTCACAGTTTCAGCTTTCTAAGTTCAGCTTTCTAAGTTGGTTTTCTGATATGTATTCTTGTACCAGAGGTTATTTATGTTATCCCTTGTGATTTTTATATTTGTCTATTATTTAGATCTCGATATTTATTCATATTTTAGCTCAAGAAAGATGAATTGTTCCTTGCTATTGAGGAATGTATTGCTATGGCTCCAGCAAGATGTATGTTTCCTTGTTGTACAAGGTTGTTATGCTTATGGATCCAACGAGATGTTTGTGCCTCATTGTTGACGATGGTTATTATTCATAGCTGAGGAAGAGGGGTTTATAGCTTGCTCATGGTTACTGATGTTTTGATTATTGATGAGGCTCTTGTTTTGTATGTCAGTATTATGGCATTTTGGTTATTGTTTCTCATTGCTTATGTTAATGTGGATGTTATTTGAGATGTATGTTTGTATGGGCCTCCTTGTTGACATTGTTATATGTGATTATTGTAAGGTCTTGGAACATGGTTAGGGGGAGTGGGATTCCATGTGATGGACTGGGTCATGAGAGAATAGTCTATCAAGAGGTTCCTTGTAAGGATGCTTGAATTCTAGACCACCAGGAACACAATCAATGTTTTCTTGATTTAAATAAGTGATAACTATAATAGTTAATTAGTTGGGTTGGGTAATTAGGACTCACCTAAACAATATAATTAAATGGATTTTTGGTTCCCCACCTCATAGCCCTTGATTGGAGACTTGGGATGAGCTTGGTAAGACCATGGAGATAGTTAACCGAACTCCCTTGATTCTCTCATAGGTTTAGACGGCACATGTCTATCAAGGTGGTAGGTGGAGATCTCGTAGTGCTAGGTGGACATCCCGATGTTTATATATCATTCCCTTCTTTATGAGGATAGCATGTGATGGAACTCTTCCCTACATGTGTCCTTGTTCCTTATGCCATGGTTGCTTATATGCCTCTGGGATTTTTATGCTTTTGATTCAGCCACTTGATGTGATTGTATTATTGTCCTTGTGGTTGCTTTTCAGTTGTGGATGTTGTCTTGTTGAGATCTCTTTGGTTGTTAGGTGTCAGCCTAGGTCTATAGTGTTTTTGGGACCTTGTGTCATCTCCTAGCACAGGGGTGTTGGAATCATGGATCACTGAGAGGGGGGGTGAATCAGTGATCTACAAGTTAGAAGATTTTCAAACTTAACTTTCAACCACCGGATGCAAACACTTAAAACTGAAATGCGAAAATATGAAACAAACAACCACAAGATCATAACACCGGTATTTTTACATGGAAACCCAAATGGGAAAAACCACGGTGGGATTTGAACCCACAATATTATTCCATTGTGGCTAGTAGTAAAATAATATTACAAATGAGAATGCACAAGCATTCAAGCACACTGCCTAGAGCTCACTGCTAAAATGTAGTTGCCTAGAGGGCTACAACCCTCAGGGAAGTCTCACTAACTTACACAGCCGATTACAATGATTAATTACAATGTATGAACTCTGAAATAGCATCTACTATGCTTGGATGAGTTCCGGTTAAGTGCAAAAACACTGACTGGATCAACTTCTCTGTTCTGCCCTATACTCGGTCTCAGTCAAATACCGGATCAAGAATGCGCACATGAAACTACACCAAAATGGATTCTCAATCACCTCTCGCTCGCATACAATCACACATTGTACCAAAAAGATAACCCATACCAAAATTATATACCGGTAACCACAAAATAGGTCATACATCATGTCGACTTGAAAGTGTAACGTGTAGTCACATGTCGGCTTGACTAGATCCAAAAAGATAAATGTGGATCACCAAAACAATAGAAAAATGATGTGTCTAATTTGGCCCAATCAACAAGAACACGATTCAATGCACCGCAATCACCGAAAATATTTCAAACCCAAAAATGCTCTGTTCTTCCTGAAATACTAGTTAATCAGCTACCGGTTAACACCTACTTCCGGATAGGAAGAATTACGACCGCCGGATTGGATCTCTACGAAGAGTTGTCATCAATGACAACCCTAAACCAATAATCATCCACCGAAAACCACCAAAAATCATTGGAAACCACCAAAAATCACCGGAGACCACCGGATGAGTTTCGATTGCCAACAAGGGGGTGGTTCCTTATGGTTCCACATGGTCGAGTGATTTGATGCCTTATTCTATTGGGATGTTCTCTGTTGGATGTTCTTGTGTGTGGATGTGGATCCTTTATCTCTTCAAATTTTGGAGGGGTTCTTGGAGCAAATTGATGCATTATGATTGATGTGATAGTCATGAGATAGTTGTATTTAGAGATTGAGCATCATGTGTCTTGATGTAAAGGATATTGTATTCACATGTTATGGAAAAGGATGTAATAGGTTGAAATCATGGTATTTGTAATGGAATATGTTATTGCAATATTAGTTGATTCTATGTTGTATCTTCAATATTGTACATTTATGGAAATGTGGTTTTAGATTCATGGTTGAATAAATTGTCATTGGTTAGCCTTAAATGAAATAGAGTTTATATGCTTAGATGGAAAAGAAGTTATTTTCCTTATTATACTTGTCTCTTGGAATGATTGTATCATTAAAATTACGATAGTGTGGAAACATTAGTTCTTATTAAAGGAAATGTAATAGCTATGTTGTATGTGATAATTAGTAATAGAATATTGATGGTATGATAGCAATTGAGAAAATGGGGAATTATGAACATTTGAATTGGTGCTCTTAAAATTAATTTAAGGGGTTTAATGGCATTTGTATAGTATTTGGAGGTATTTGTGATAGTTAAATGCATGGATGATCTCTTATATAATTGTGAGAAGTAAATGTAATAATTGTTGGATGGTAATGGATTATGGTAGTGATTATGATGCTATGTTCCTAGTATTACTTAGGTAATGGCGTTGAGATACCCTAGGGAATGCTAATTGATGAGTTGTATTATTTTTGCTTGTGTAATATGCTCCTATAATTATGTTTTAAGTTGATCATGTGCATATCTTGTATATGATTATTTAATGCTTGAATATTTTAGTTGAATATGTGTTTCATTAGTAGATGATGTTTTAAAAAACATTATCTCTATTTGTTAGATAGATGGTTATTTTTCCCTAGGGTATTTTGATGGGAATTACACTTTCTAAACTCTTTGGTACCTCAACATATTATTCCTTTTGCATCAATGGGATTCTATGGAAACAAGATGTCTCACTTGAACCTTAATTTGGGAGGATGTGATATAAAGGATGATTTCTATGTTATTAGAATAAGAGACATGGATATGGTCCTAGGTATCTAGTGGTCACACTCATTAGTTTAGATCTCATATAATTTTTAGACCATAGAACTAAAGTTTCAATCTAAATGGAAAGGAGTAATACTTTGAGGAATGATAAATAGATAATCGAGAATTATATCTACTACAAAAAGGATAGAATGTTTCATCATGAAATATTAATATAGGTAGAACAATTCTTTGTGAATATGACAAAGTCCTCACAAGTTAGGAAAAAATATAATGTGGATGTAGTAAGTATCTTGATAAAACATGATAAAGTCTTCAGGAAAATTCCTCCAAGAAGACCACCAAGAAGAGTATTTGAACATTTTATTGAGTTCGAGGATGATGCTAAGATCATCATTACTACTCTCCATTTTCATATAAAGATGCATGAGGAGACCAAAAAATAAACAAAGGAAATTCTAGACATGATGTACGTTAAACCCAATTCAAGTCATTTCAATTCATCTAAAGGTTTTCGTGAATAATAAATATGGCACAATGAGGATGTGCATTATTTATAAATCATTAAGTAAGAAAACTATAAAAAGGTGATACTTAATCCCTAATATTGATGAATTCATAGATGATATTCATGAAGTGAGTTTTTTTAAAGATAGATCTCGGATTGTACTACCATTAGATCATTGTATGAGAGGAGGATATTCACAAAATATATTTTTGGTGTCACTCTAGGCACTATGAATTTTTTTAGTCATACCATTTGACTTGACAAACACCCTAGCAACTTTTAAGTAATGCATGAACCAAATTTTTAACAAGAAATTAAGAAAGTTTATACTTGTCTTCCTAGAAAAAATTTATTATCCAAAGAAAGATATGGGAGGCTAACTTTGGCCTATTGATGAGATGCTAGGGACTCTAGAGGAAAAATATTTGTATAAAGGAGTCAAAATATAATTTTTCCATGATAAATATTTTGTATTTCAAGCTCGTCATTAGTGAAAATAGAGCATAAGATAATATAAAGAAGATCAAAGTGATTATATATTAGCCTCCCCCAAGGAATTTTGCATTGATACAAGAATTCTTTGGTATTTTCTACTACTATAGAATATTCATTAAGGTTTTCTCTTAATTGAATATCTCATTAACATATCTAATGAAGAAGGGATCCTTCTCATGAAACCAGGTTTTCTCTCATTTGGTTATACCCTTAGCATATCTAATGAATAAAGGATCCTTCACAATGAGAATTTGACAAATTAAAGGAAGCAATGAGATCATGTCCCATTCTAGCTATTCCTAATTTTTTATTTCCTTCAACTTTGAAATGCAATGCATCGGGTGGAGGAATTGGAGTGTATTTTATGTAGAAAAAGCACCTAATTACCCTTGAGAATCAAAAAGTCACAAATTTGGAAAGACTATTCTACATATATGATAAGTAAATGTTGGGTATTATGCATGCATTAACCAAATTTAAGAAACACTTGGTGGTTGGAAAATTTGAGGTTGAAATTGATCAAAATAGATTGAAGTATTTTCTTATTCAAAATGACATGAATAAGCAGTAGCAAGAGGGTTTAAGAAAATTTCAATAATAAGACTTTGACATTGAATATGTTAAAGGAAAGAAAAGTGTTGTTATTGATGTATTATCTAGAAGACCAACTCTATTCTCAATGTATCACATCTCTACTAATTGAATTAAAAAAATGTATACCAAAATATGCTAAGCATATTTTTACAACTACTTTTTTGGAAGGGAAGCTACTAGATTATGAGAAGATGGAATGTAATGAATTAATTCTCTATAAGGGAAGAATGTGCTTGGCTCTAGAATTGAGAATAAAGGAAAATATTAGAAGAATGGTTCATGATACTCCCTTTGTAGTTCACCCTATATATTTCAATACCAATGGAAATATTAGGGAAATATTTACATGGAAAGGACTCAAGGGTGATTTCTTTAGTCATATCAATGAATCTATTATTTATAAAAGGAATAAAATAGAGAAAACATTACCAATAGACCTTTTGTAATGATTACCTATTTTGGCATAAACTTGGCAAAGTGTTTTGATGAATTTCATCATTGGACTTCCTAAAGTCCAAGGTAAGGATAAAATATATGTTTTTGTGGATAGGTTTACAAATAGTGCACATTTCTTTTATATTTCTTCAAAATTTAAGGTGCAAGGAGTTGTCAATGTATTCTTTAAGGAAGTTTTGAGGCTCCATATAATACCCACGAGTATCATGAGTGATAGAGATAGTTAATTCTTAAGATCTTTTCAAGATTTCTCTCTTTTGGGAGGAACTAAACTCATGCCCAATACCAAACACTACCATAAATATATAGCCACACTAAGATTGTGAATGAAGGTGTGGAATTTTGTTTGATAAATTATGTTGTTGATTAGTAGAAGACATGGATCAAATGGCTCCATCTAGAGGATCATTGTTATATATCCACTTATCACATATCAAATAAGATGATTCAATTCAATTATTTGTATGACTATGAAGCCTAAATTTATGTTGACCTTGTTCTATCAAACAATAGGGTCTTGAGAGCTAGTAAGTTGATCAAATAAAGCCAAGACAATTTGAAGTCATCAATAAAAAAACATCTTATAGCCTTAGAATCAATATACCATCATAGGATTGAGAGAACATTTATGGTTTGATACATTGTGTTTGTGATATTGCAACCATACAAACAATCTTCTTTGAAGACAAGTCAATCTAAAAAACTTAAGCCTCATTTTTATAGGCTTTAGAAAAATTCTAAAGATTGATGAAGTTTCCAATGAGTTGGAATTGTCATAGGGAAGTAAGATGAAATGAAATATCACCTTTTGTTTTATGAAAATAATAATTTTGTAATTTTATAAAAAAAATGGTAATTGTACCTTCTAGTACTATATGAAATTCATACAGTCATACTATAGAATTTTTTTTTTAAGTAGAGGGGATGTGTGCCCTTGTCCATGTTTCCATTTTGGCAAACAATTTGTTTTTTTGTAATTTTTTTGGCCAAATCAGCCTCTTTGGAGGCTTCATAGAATTTCTTGATCTTATTTGTAGGATTTTTCATCATTTTATTATGATTACACTTTCCATTATAAACTATTAAAAAGACACTGAAATATAAGGACACGCAATACTAATGAGTGAAAGGAAAGGGGGATTAAAACATGGAATAGGTAAAAGAATGAAACAAATATGATTAAAAACATGAGGAATAAGTGACACAAACAAAACATGTTCAAAATAACTTTTATCAACATGTGTACCATTAAAAATGTATTTGTGTCATATGCTAAATAGGAATATGGATACATCATTGTAAAGCTAAGAAAGAAAAGAAATAAAAAACATAAAATATGGAAATTGGTGAAAAATATAAGTAATAATGCATTTTTCATCATGTGTATCGAGCACTAGTTTCTCCTTTACGTTGTGTATAACCTCAATAAATGGTGTATTATAGTTAACATGAATAATCTCTTGATCCTCGTGTTTTTCTTCTATGTGATTCACCTTATCAAATGAGGGAATTGTGATCTAATGAGTATGTCCAATTTTATCTTCCATTTTAATTATAAGTCCTTGAATTTAATTTTTGAATGAAATGCCTCTATCTCTATATTACCCATGTGTATACTTAAGAGGTACATGATGAGTGAGTTTAACATGTATAATGAGTGTTCAGATTTTGTCTTCCATTTTACTTTAAGTTCTTGAATTTTATGTTTGAATGCAATGACTCAATCTCTAAATATCCATGTGAAGTCTTATGAGGTACATCAAGGGTTACAAGGGAACATCTTGACATTTATCTATATTATGAGAGGGTAGAAAAGGATGGGAGGTAGGTTTAGTAGATCTATATAACTCATGTGGACAATAAGAAAATAGGGATCAAAATATAAATCATGATAGAGCATTTTTAAGCTCATACTATATTTATGTGAAATATGGTTGGAGAAATGGTCAATGAAAACATGAAGAAAATTTGTGAATTGTGAATAAAATAACATACATCAATTCACTGTAAAGATTTACTACTCAAATAAAGTTGAAACTTATCAATCAATAATATATCATCCTCCAAATGATAATAAATAAAAAGAATGGATGATTTAACCTTTAAAGAAGCATGTCTAGTGTCATTTTGATCATCATGTAATTACTCCTAACTAAAGCTCATAATCTTACCATGTAATTTAGGAAAATAAAATGAAGCATCCATTCTAGCCACATGAGATGCTAATAATTTACCATCAATATGTATACCATCATTATGGGAGGTATAATTATATAAAAATCTATCCAAAGAAGATGATATACAAACATAGAAGCATCATAAAATGTAGGAGTGTCATCATAAGACGCAACAATATCATATGTGATCTAGGTGTACTTTCATTACATAATTTATTGTGCATAATAATTACATGTTACATCATGAATATCCTCCACAATAGGTGTATCATGAATTAAATCATGTGAAGGAAAGCTACTCAAAGTTCATGTATCATTAGAAACAAACGCTTTACTCTTGCTATTCATAAGAGAAGAAGGAAACATGTGAGAATCATCGATAAGTTAATCAAGATTATCCAAAATGGAAAAAAAATGATAAAAAGGTGAAAGGAATAGAAGATGCATATGTGATGATAAAAGTATTCCATAAAAATTGTGATCTTGTTCATGTGATAAAGTACACTTAGTGAATTGATATTGAAAGGATCACATGTCACAAATAATATAAATGTGTCAAGATTAGTAATGGAAGTGGTGCAGGAGCACCTAGGACTTAGGCTCATAGTCCTTCCACAATTTTGGCTTACACTGACCTTAGCCAAGTTAGGTTCCTAATAAGAACTCCAGGAGGGTCCAAGGTGTGTGTGTGTGATGTTTGATTTGATTCAAGTGTAGGCCTAGTTGAGTTGGTCTTCTTCCTAGGTTTGCACTTTGTGAATAGGTAGTAGTTTGAGTAGTTCAAGTGGCCTTCTTGATGGGGACTTAAGCTCATAGTCCTTCCACAATTTTGACATGTACTTGCCTTAGCCAAGTCAGGTTCCTAATAAGTAATCTAGGAGGATCCAAGGTGTGTGTGTGTGATGTTTGATTTGAGTCAAGTGTAGGCCTAGTTGAGTTGGTTTTCTTCCTAGGTTTTCACTTTGTGAATAGGTAGTAGTTTGAGTAGTTGAAGTGGCCTTCTTGATGGTCAAAAGTGGCATAACTTGGTGTGATGATTAGAGATTTTTAGAATGGTCTTAGGAATGCTTAAAAAGTCTTGAGTAATTACTTGTAATAGGTTGTTTAGGTTGGCAAAGCAAAATGTGGAAAGTTGTAAAAGTTGTAAAAGTTGTCATGACAACTTTTGTCCTAAAGGAGCTTAGCGGTGGATTTAGGGATAGAAAAATGCCCTAGAATGCCTCCACACATGGGGAAGACTATTTAAACCTCCTCTTGCATGGTTACCAAGATTGGAAGTTTCGATTTTGTATGATTGGCAATCTGAAACTACTCATTTTTGGACTGTTATCACTAGTTTCGGCTTATTTTGCTTAAAATGTGAACACTAATGGATTGAATCCATTGATCCAATTTTGGATTGTAGTTCTTTGGTGTGTTATAGTGTCATTTGATTCATTTCATTCTTTGTAGTTAGTGTGTGTTAGTACTTTCTTTGTTTTGTTTCCAATCAGCCAGTTTTGGCTTGTAAATAGCAATTTCATGTAAAATGGTTGCCCCATAAAATCCCTTCGTGCTACCATCATGACCTGTTGGGAAATGGAGGGAAACCCATTTTTCAGTGTAAATATATAGGGAGGAGTTCTGGAAATGGAGATTAATATGGCTACCACCTTGTTCTAGGCAAGTCCAAGAGCAACCCGGCTAGAGAAGACAAGGTGAAAATTGAGTGCATAGTGCAGAGGTGAACACAAAACCTTAGCCAAATCATTTGGAGAGTTTCATGAGGTCCATATAGAGTTTCCACTATAAGGAGAAACCTTGAAAAGACCTTTAGATGCCCATTTCACTAAATCGATCAGTCATTGCCGGTTAAAGGCTTATAAACCCTACCAAACCCTCATTTTTGGGTTAGGGTATTGTACGGCGAGTTGGAAGACCAAAACTAGCAAAATATCTTAGGGTTGGGTGATGTTTGAAGAAAAATAAACCTTGTTGTAGGTTCTTTTGGACTGATTCCCTCAAAACCCTTAAAAACCAGATTTTGGAGGCCTAATAAGGGCTCATCCTTGTAGCCCTATTTCTAGGCAAATTGGTGAAATCGGTAAGGAAGATAGTGAAAGAAAAACCACAAATGGGCCAAATTGACTTCATTTCATGGTAAATTCCACCTCCACACCTCTGTAATGACTCACAACAGTATGGGGGTGAAATTGACAAGTTGTTGACAAGATAGCAACATTGAGCATATGGGAAACACTTTGAAATGGTAGGGTTCCTAGTTAAACACTTATTGTAAACACCTTGAGATTGGCAAAGAGAAAGTCCTATAAGAGATTGGGAATGACTTGAAGGTCTTGGAGCATTGCTAGACCTCATGAGGTTGGTGGAATTGAGCAACACCAACTAGGTGAAGTGTGAGCAAGCTAGGTAAACCCTATCAAATTGGTATCAGAGCCTATAAGATTTGGGATAGGTGATTAGATGTCCTCAGTGGAATCTATAGGAGACAACACCATGGTGACCAATATAGAGTTGGAAAAGAAAGTGGATGATCAGGAGGAAGAGAATAGACTCCTGAAGGAAAAGTTGATTGAATTGGAAAGTAAGCTTGCTGAGATTGAAACCAAGGCAAATGAAGTGTTTATAAAGGTTGAAGGAGCAAAAGGGAAGGGTAAAGAGGTATCAGAGATAGGCAAAGTACCTAAACCTGATCCTGTTTTAGAACAAGAACCTTTCCTAAAGGCATTGAAAGCCTGCAGTGGAAAATCACTAGAAGGATTGCCATTGTTTACTGGTAAGATGGAAGCAGAAGTGGTTCTAGAATGGATAGAGTTCATGGAGAACCATTTTGAGTGTAAAGGAAAACTGAAGCCTAAAGAGTTAAGGTGGCGAAGTCTAGGTTAAGAGGAGTTTCTCTCACATGGTGGAAATTTGTGCAGGATGAGAGAAAGAAAATGGGTAAAACACCCATCTCTTCTTGGAAAGGGATGTTAGTCAAAATCAAAGAAGTCTATCTCCCTAAAGACTATGAAGTGCAGATTCATAGGAAAAGGAAAAACCTAAGACAAAAAGAGCTTGATGTGAGTGACTATATGGAGGAGTTTCACAAACTTGGCCTTAGATCTCATGCGGTGGAAGAAGAAAGTCTTAAAGTTGCTAGGTACCTAAATGGACTACGGTGGAACATCCAAGAGGAAATCAGTCTAATGAGCCCAAAGACAGTTCATCAAACCTATCAACTTGCCCTTCAAGTGGAAGAAAAAATGAAAAGAAAACATGATTCAAGTAGTAATACGAGCAAGGGTAGAGGAAAAGAAAATAGAAGCCATAGGGGAGGCTTTGGAGGAAGAAACTCAGAGAAAAGAACACAAGGTGAGACTAAACTCACTAAGAAGCAAGAAAGTGGCCCTGGTAAAGGAGGATTCAATAGAGGAAGGGGGTCAAACTGTGGTTTTAGAGGAAGGTCTAGTGGACAAGGTAGAGGTTCCTCATATTTTGCCACAATGAAGTGTTACCATTGCAACCAGCCTGGTCATCGAGCATATAGGTGTCTAGAGAAGGGATCGTCATCACAGAGTAGTGAAAGGAGATTGAACTACCTTCAAGAAGAGACTTCAAGCAGCAAGACTTCAGAGGTTGCCCTAGAATCAGAGGTAGGTGACAACTTGATGATAAGAAGAACTTTGATAAAAGAACCTGATAGAGAAGAGCCTAGCCAAAGGAGGTCATTATTTAGGATCAAATGCAAGATTATGGACAAATTTTGCAAAGTGATCATTGATTCAGGGTCAACAGACAACATTGTATCAGAAGAGGCAGTGAGTAATATTAAGTTACAAAGGATAACTCACAACAACCCATATAGGGTCACTTGGTTGAACAAAGGCCAACATGTCATAGTCAATGAGCAAGCATTGGTGGATTTCACCATTGGGAGGTATAAGAACAAAGTGTTATGTGATGTCCTACCCATGGATGCATGCCATCTTCTACTAGGAAGACCATGGCAATTTGATAGACAAACTATTCATGATGGATCCAAGAATGCATACTCATTCAATAAGGATGGAGTCCCATTCAAGATCTAATCTATCCTTGAGGAAGGTGAAAAGAGGGCAGCAGGTCCTAATGTCCTGTTAGTGAGTGAAAAATGGTTCTTGAAGACACTTGAGGAAGGTGAAGGTGTAGGGTTTGCGTTAGTGATGAAGCCCAAAGAGGAAGACAAGAAAGAGTAGCCAAATTTGCCAATAGAGGTTCAAGACCTATTGAAGAAGTTCAAAGGAATAGTGAGTGATGGACAGCCAACCACCTTACCTCCTAAAAGAGCCATAAGCCATCAAATAAACTTTATTCCCGGAGCATCCTTACTTAGCAAGGCAGCTTACAAGATGACTCCCCAACAAAATGTTGAGATTGCCAAACAAATCCAAGAGCTTTTAGACCAAGGCCTAATTAGGAAAAGCATTATCCCTTGTGTTGTACCTAACGTTTTAGCCCCAAAGAAAGGTGGTACTTGGAGATTGTGCACTGACTCTAGAGCTATAAATAGGATCACCATTAGATATAGGTTTCCAATTTCTAGAATAGAAGACCTAATGAATCGTTTAGGGGAAGCCAAATACTTTACCAAGATTGACCTTAAAAGTGGATACCACCAAATTAGGATTAAGGAGGGTGATGAATGGAAAACAACATTCAAGAGAACAGAAGGTCTTTATGAATGGCTTGTAATACCATTTGGCTTATCTAATGTTCCAAGAACCTTCATGAGACTCATGAATGAGGTGATGAAGGAATTTATAGGTAAATTTTTGGTGGTATATTTAGATGATATTCTCATTTTTTAGTAAGGATGGGGCAAATCATGTTAATCATTTATAAATTGTGCTACAAAGATTGTATGAAGAGAAGCTAACCATGAACTTGGACAAGTGTGAATTTTTTAAGCAGGAGTTGGTTTACCTTGGGTTTGTGTTGTCTCAAGGAAACCTCAAGATGGATCCCAGCAAGGTTGAAGCCATAGTAAATTGGCCTACTCCAAAGTCAGCAACAGAGGTGAGAAGCTTCCATGGACTAGCTCAGTATTATAGGAAGTTCATTACGCAATTCAGTGATATATGTGCACCAATGTTGGATTCTATTAGAGGTGGAATGAAGGCAAAGTTTCAGTGGAATGAACAAGCAAATAGAGGTTTTGAAAATTTGAAGGAAAAGATAGCTACTCAATGGATTAGTGTTGCCTAGTTTTGAGAAACTCTTCACACTAGAATGTGATGCAAGCAATGTTGCAGTAGGTGCTATCCTAAGCCAAGAAGAAAGACCAGTAGCTTTCCATAGTGAGAAGCTAAGTGATGCAAAGAGGAAATACTCCTCATATGACTTGGAATTATATGCTTCAGTGCAGGCTTTAAGGAAGTGGAGACACTATCTCCTTCCTAAGGAATTTGTAGTCTATATGGACAACCAAGCTTTGATCTTTCTAAACTCACAAGACAAACTCAATCACAAACACATGAAGTGGGTAGAGTATATGCAAGCCTACACATTCACAATCAAGCACAAAAAAGGAAAATTAAACTGGGTTGTTGATGCATTGAGCAGAAGACTTTTGACAATCCAAGAAATTCAATTAAGGAGCATACATGTTGACATTTTTAGAGACCTATACCCGGATGATGAAGACTTCTCAAATGCCTACAAGGTATGCAAAGAGTATCAAAATCATTTTCATAGTGAGCATTCATATTTTACCTTGCAAGATGGACTATTGTTTAGAGGAGGACAACTTTGTGTGCCTAGAGGGTCAATGAGAGAAAATCTCATACAAGAGAAGCATAATGACAGCCTTAGTGGTCATTTTGGAGTCAACAAGACTCAAGAGTTGGTTCAGAGGTATTACTATTGGCCTAGGATGAATCAATATGTTAGTAAGTATGTGGAAACTTGCATTGTTTGTCAAAAGGCCAAGGGCACTTCTTCAAATGTCGGTTTATACCAACCTCTTCCCATACCAAATAGACCTTGGGAGTGCATTAGTATGGATTTTGTAGTAGGTTTACCAAGGAAAAAGTAGGGATTTGACAACATTTATTTCATAGTGGACAGATTTAGTAAGATGGCCCACTTTGTATCTTGCAAGACTACTCATGATGCATGTCATATAGCTCGGTTGTTCTTCAAGGAAGTGATAAGGATACATGGTTTACCCATGAGCATTGTTTCAGATAGGGACTCAAAGTTCATGAATCATTTTTGGAAGACAATTTGTCAAAATCTTGGCACCAACCTATCTTTTGGATCAGCCTACCATCCACAAACAGATGGGCAGACCGAAGTGGTAAATAGGAGCTTGGGAAACTTATTGAGGTGCCTTACCAAGGAATATGGTCAGACATGGGATCAAGTGTTATCACAAGCTGAATATGCTTACAATGACACAATAAATAGAACCACCAGAAAGAGTCCTTTTCAAGTGGTCTATGGTCTTCACCCAAGGGTTATATTGGAGCTAAGGGACTTAGGTAATGCAGCAACAAGAAGTGGATATGTTGAAGATTTTGCTCAGTCAATGAAAGAGGTACATGAATCAGTCAAGCAAGCATTGATGGAGAACACAAGTAAGATCAAAAAGTTGATGAGAGAAGGAAGAACCTACAATTCCAAGTAGGAGATCTTGTCATTGTGCACCTAAAAAAGAAAGGATACAACAAGGAGTACCTAATAAGTTGCAGATGATAAGGTTGGGTCCATGTGCCATCCTAGCCAAGTATGGAGAAAATGCATGCAAGGTGGACCTACCTAGTGAAATAGGATTGTCACTGGTTTTCAACATAGCAGACTTAGTTTCTTACAAATGGCCAATTCAAGTTTTAGATTGCAGTCACTCATAGGTATAGAATGATGTAAATAACCTTCAAGTACCAGCAAAACCAAGTCCAAAGGCTGAAAAGGTATTGAGTTCAAGGATCGCTAAGAAGACAAGGCATCAAATTTATTGGGAGCACCCAATCAAGTGGCAGGGTATGGATGATGTTGAGGCTACATGGGTTCTTGAGATAGAGTTTAAGAAGTTAGGCATTGATCAGAATCTGATCCCCAAAGAGGTGACTTAGTTTTCTTTTGTTTGGGAGAATGGTGCAGGATCACCTAGGACTTAGGCTCACAGTCCTTCCACAATTTTGGCTTGTACTAACCTTAGCCAAGTTAGGTTCCTAATAAGGAATCCAAGAGGCTCCAAGGTGTGTGTGTGATGTTTGATTTCAGTCAAGTGGCGACCTAGTTGAGTTGGTTTTCTTCCTAGGTTTGCACTTTGTGAATAGGTAGTAGTTTGAGTAGTTGAAGTGGCCTTCTTGATGGTCAAAAGTTGCATAACTTGGTGTAAAAATTAGAGAGGTTTAGAATGGTCTTAGGAATGTTTAAGAAGTCTTGATTAATGACTTGTAATAGGTTGTTTAGGTTGGCAAAGCAAAATGTGGAAAGTTGTAAAAGTTGTCATGACAACTTTTGTCCTAACGGAGCTTAGCGGTGGGGTTAGGGATAGCACAATGCCCTAAAATTCATCCACATGTGGTGAAGACTATTTAAACCTCCTCTTGCATGGTTACCAAGGTTGTAAATTTTGATTTTTTATGATTGACAATCTGAAACTACTCATTTTCGGACTGTTATCACTGGTTTTGGCTTATTTTGCTTAAAATGTGAACACAAATGGATTGAATCCATTGATCCAGTTTTGGCTTGTAGTTCTTTGGTGTGCTTCAGTTTCATTTGATTCATTTCATGCTTTTTAGTTAGTGTGTGTTAGTACTTTCTTTGTTTTGTTTCCAATTAGCCAGTTTTGGCTTGTAAATAGCAATTTCATGTAAAATGGTTGCCCCATAAAATCCCTTCGTGCTACCATCACAGCCTATTGGGACATGGAAGGAAACCCATTGTATAGTGTAAATATGCAAGGAAGATTTCTGGAAGTGGAGATTAATATGGCTACCACCTTGTTCTAGGTGAGTCCAAGAGCAACCCGGCTAGAGAAGATAGGGTGAAAATTGAGTGCATAGTGCAGAGGTGAACACAAAACCTTAGCCAAATCATTTGGAGAGTTTCATGAGGTCAATACAGATTTTTCACTACAAGGAGAAACCTTGACAAGACCTTTAGATGCCCATTTCACTAAATTGATCAGTCACTGCCGGTCAAAGGCCTATAAACCCTACCAAACCCTCATTTTTGGGTTAGGGTATTGTACGGCGAGTTGGAAGACCAAAACCAGAAAAATCTCTTAGGGTTGGCTGATGTTTGAAGAAAAATAAACCTTGTTGCAAGGTCTTTTGGACCGATTCCCTCAAAACCCTTGAAAACTGGATTTTGGAGGCCTAATAAGGGCTCATCTTTGTAGCCCTATTTCTAGGCAAATTGGTGAAATCGGTAAGGAAGATAGTGAAAGAAAAATCACAAATGGGCCAAATTGACTTCATTTCATGGTAAATGCCACCTCCACATCTCTGCAATGACTCACAACGGTATGGGGGTGAAATTGACAAGTTGTTGACAAGATAGCAACATTGAGCATATGGGAAACACTTTGAAATGGTAGGGTTCCTAGTTAAACACTTATTGCAAACACCTTGAGATTGGCAAAGAGCAAGTCATAGAAGAGATTGAGAAGGACTTGGAGGTATTGGAGCATAGCTAGACCTAGTGAGGTTGGTGGAATTGAGCAACACCAACTAGGTGAAGTGTGAGCAATTTTGATTTTGTATGATTGACAATGTGATATCGAAAGGATCACATGTCACAAATAATATAAATGTGTCAAGATTAGTAATGGAAGTATGGTTAGAATCCAAAAGTAAGGGACTATGAGAATTAATGGTGCACAAATATAGCACTAGGAATCTATCCAAAGGTGGGTAGGCTATCATTCACAACATTGAGAATAAACACCCAAAATCATAATAGGAGGATATAAATGATATAGAAAGGGAGTACAATATGTTACGAATCGTGATATTGGTAAAAAAAAATTGTATATGAGATAAAGCACTAAAATAGGTGTATAGGGTGGAAAATTAGGAATTAGGGTTTAAGATAATAAAATGAATAAATTAACCAAATTAACCCAATACATTGAAAGAGGAGTGAACCCAATAGATTTAGTCACGATACACATAAGGAAAGGGTTGAAATTCTAAATCGATTCACTATTTGGGGGTAGTAATCCTCTTTCTTAGTTGAAAATTGGATGATAGTTGTGAAATTAGGGTAAAATTATGAATAATAGAAGTCAATTGTCAAAAACAAACTACTACAGATATCCCATGGAGCTACAAACTAATATTTTGGCAAAAGAATGTGTTTAGAACCTATTCCTAGAAGTTTGCCCTGATGTTTTGGGTCTTGGTAGTACATATTCACCCTAGTCCTCCAAATTTTCCTTCGTTGAAAGCTAAACATGTTCATCATTCTCAACTCTGTCAAAATTCCCAAGTACAGATCCTACACTTGTTTCCTGCACATAGAAAGAAAGGGAAAGATGTTGGGGATAGGGGTTTGCCTTGGGTCAAACCCCAGTTTTGGAATTAACCTTGAAATTGAAATATGAATTGAAATGGAAATTGTTATAAAATGCTTTCCTTTTCAGGGAAAGGTTAGATTTGAAACAAAAGTGTTGATAAAATGAAATATACATTGATGAAGTTGCGTTTGATCCTCATGCAAGGGTTCTAGGATATCTTACAAAATGCCTTCAAAGAAGATTAATCATGGATGCCATCTTGAATGCATAAACTTTATAGTAATTCTGCTCCAATGGTTGATTGCTTGCTCACTTAAATTGTTTTAGGATAATAATTTTGCCTTTTGAAAAAATTCAGTATCATATGAGATGGGCAGACCTCCTTTTATACTTGACTACCTAAAAATTAATTGAATTTCCAGAGTAGGCCGACACGGGATCAAATTTCTTGCTCACTTGAAGTGACCGTTGTGGGGACCAAAAATGGGTCTTGATTAGGAGGACCGAGGCACCCAACTCCCTAATCCTGAGAATCAAGACTCCAACATGACAGGGAGGCAATGAAGGTGATGAAAATGTGAGGTTGATAGGCGGTGTGAGTATTGATGCTCTGCAAAAAGGATTAGAAAATCTGTTTGATGGCAACACACACAAGAGCACAAGAAACAAATGTTAGTGTTAGCAACAAAAGATTATCCTAAACAAGCATATCAAGAGAGATATTAAGCATGAAATAGAAAGCATATAAACATAGAATAAAATAGCTAATCAAGATGCTCATAGTTGTTCCTCCCTTGTTCCTCTCCTCTCCAAGTCCCAAATGAGTGTAGCTCTCAACTTTTAGCACTAGCCATGGATGCCATATGGAGATTCAAGATGGTTGAATATGATAAGCAAATACTATGCAAGAGTAGATAGTGATGCTATAAAAAAGCTCTATGCTAATGCCAGTATAACAACAATACTCTAAATGCTTTTTTTTTGCTTGAGGAGAAGGGTTCTATTTATAGAAGAAATGGGGAAATGAAGGGTTAAGATTGAGTAATCTTAACAAGGGTTAGGATTGAAAGATATTCAATCCATGTGAGACTTTCAACCCAATCCCATGTTGACAAGTGTCACCATGAGGAGGCTTGAGAGGAGAGATAAGGAGCATTAAATGCTTGAGGGGACATGATGGTTACCCTAGTCAAAGAAATAAATGCTTTGAAGAGACACATGGGTTACATGAGGGTTAAGTTAGGGGTCAAAGTCCTTAACCATGGGTGCAAGTGGAATTAACCATTAATGGTCATGTAAGAGCCATAAGTGGTTTGGAAGACTTTAGAGGTTAATTTGTTGAACACACAAAGCATTAATTGCTTTTCAAAGACTTTGGAGTCTTTGAGAAGTGACTCCAATTTGCTTAGGAATGTGACAATATTTAGGGGATGGATTAGGTTAATTAGGAAGGGTTTAGAAGAATCTAGAAGGGGTTTAGGAATGCAAGTGGATTTTGTAGGAAAATGCAAGTGGGAGAAATTTTAGTATTTTCAATTAAAATGAAATCATTTATTTCAATTAAATGGTGTAATTTGCATTTGGATAAATATTCGAATAAATATTAATTTATTTAAATGAGAAAAAGGAAGATAAAGCATTAAAATGCTTGAAGACTTTGAGGGAAACCATTAAAGGCTTGAAGACTTTAAGGGAAGCAATTAAAGTCTTAAGAAGACTTTAAGGGAAGCCATTAAGTTTGAAGACTTTAAGGGAAACCATTAAAGGCTTAAGAAGACTATAGAAGGAAGCCATCAAGTTTGAAGACTTTAAAGCCATCAAGTTTGAAGACTTTAAGGGAAACCATTAAAGGTTTCAAGTGGGTGAGGATAAATAGGATTTTAAATAAATAATTTATTTAAAATAGTTGTGCAGCTTTTGTAGGAAAATACAAGTGGGTGGAGGATAAAGGTGATTTAAATAAATTATTTATTTAAAATAATTGTGCAACTTGCTTTTGTAGGAAAATACAAGTGGGTAGAGGATAAAGGTGATTTAAATAAATGTTAATTTATTTAAATGTGAGAGGTGGGATTTTGGGGGATTTAAATAAATATTAATTTATTTAAATGTGAGAGAAGATTTAATTAAACAAATATGATTTATTTATTTAATTAATGGTCTGAATTTGGTTAAGTGAATTAAATCAAATAAATTGAATAACTTATTTAATTAATAGGAGAAAGGGTTAAGATGAATTAATTAAATATTGATTTAATTAATTCATTAATTGATGGTTAAATAATCAAATAAATATTAACTATTCATTTAATTAAGTGGACAGATTTATGTGACTACATTTGCCCCTCTTTGAGACGGTGCGGTTTATCGCGTCGTTTCAAAGAAAGAAAAATAGGTGAGAAGAAATGCCCCATAAAATGTAAATTTAATGGGTGGTATGCCCCATCGAGAGATGGGCCGAATTTTTTTTGAAAAATCGGGTGATCTCTCGAAAAAGAATGAAAAGTGGAGGGGAGGTAGAATAGAAGAAATTAGAACTAATGATGAAAGAATGAGAGAAAATGGAGTGAATATGAAGAAACAACAAGTCAGCGAGTACCCTGAGGTCATGCAAGAGATACATAGCAAATGTAGTGTGGGGTTTGGATTGATGCTATACAATTGATCAAAATTGGTTGGACAATCTAGTGCAATCGGTTTAATTGCCCCGGTCAAGTCAAAGCATGACAGTTGATGTCAGTTGGTCGCTTGGACATGATAAAGTCTGAGTAAGTGAATCAAATTGACCTGATGTGACTTAGACAATTGATGTAATTGCTCGATGAAGTCAAGGTATATGAAGCAAAATACTCGTTGAGACGTAGACAATTGATGTAATTGTCCATTGGATTGTGTTTGATTGGTTGATCAATTGATAGTATGTGCGTGTCATGGATGGTTGTGGGGAATCATGGCAACCCCGTTGAGACTAGGTCATTGTGATAAATGTTTGATGTAGTCTAGGATTACCATAATTGATTACCTATTGAGACCCGAAGATACTTGATCAGAGTATCTGTTGATAGTCTAGGTGTGTGGGAGTCGATGTATCTGTGTAGACAGAGTAACTGGCTTAATTTTGTGGATGAGTGAGGAAGGGAAGCGATGAAAGGATTAGGATGATGTTGATGATCAAGATAGGGAGGGTGAGGGGGGATTCGATGTTAGATAGAAGATATGGAGGACTAGGACCGAGTCCTATGGAAGAAGATAAGTAAAATAGAGTATGCATTGTCATTACTATGTATGAATGATATGCAGCTATTTATGAATGTATGGATGGATGGAATGCAACGGAATGCAATATATACAAATGAGATGGAATGATGATCCATGGTGCTTTATTTTTCATCATTGAGCTTTAAAATGTTGTAAGAAAATACAAGCAACTTGACATAAAGATTCAAGATGACCAGAGTATTTCTTACATGGATTTGATATAGCAAGTTAATACAAGCGACTTGACATAAGGGTCAAATCAACCAGAGTATTGCTTGTGGAACAGACAAGGATTATCTCTGTTCATGCATGACTTGGATCATCCTCCTTGATCTTAGGCTGATCATATCCTGAGACAAGTGCATACCATACTAAGAGATAAAACCTTTATCCAATTTGGATGAGGTAGGAGGAACCAAAGAACGAGCATTGTACCTACAAACAAATAGTATATACATAAAGAATAAAGAATAAGGATCCTTGGTAATAGTTCATGCCCATATGGTTGAGGTATACGCTGTAGTCAGCAAGCCGTAGTGATCCATGACTGTATTTTTGCCTATGATCACGTAACTTAGTGAACTTCCCACGTAGACACCATTAGTACATGCCCCAGAACTTCATCGGAATAATGTGTCGAAGATACACAAACAATGTCGTAGGAACCTGATATAAATTACTAGACCATAAATCAACCAAGTATTTGATAGTATAAACAGAATTTTCTTGTCAAAGAAAATGTCATCTTGTCTTTATTTTGGTAAGGAAGGATGCATCCTTGTTCAAGACAGTTTTGAGTGTTGATGTTGATTGTGTGGTTGATTGATAAGTGGTCATTTTGTGGAGTATATCACAATGTTTGTTTGTTATCTGTGCGGATGAGTATGTACAATGTGTTGCCATGTTTTTGTTGGATTTTTCAATGGTTTGTCGATGTTTTTGGATTTTGAATTGTTTTGAATGTTTTTGGTATTTTTGCGAAATATTTTTGAATGTTTTTGGATTTTTGATGATTGTTTGAATGAAGAACTTAATGAATCATAAGACAATGTAGAATCCACTTCCATCAATAGGTTAAAGGCATTGCCCCCAGTTTTAGACATGACTATGAAAAAGCGGGATGCTTAGACGCATGAAGTATTATCATAATTGCAGACAAATAACAAGCCATGGTTGATGGATGGATGGATGGATGTATGTATGAAGTAGATGTGATCGTAACAAGTCTGAAAGACAATGGAGCCATAGCCTTTACGAGTGGTGCCTGTTTTCCAGGTTTTCACCATCGTACTTACCCAAGGTGCCATCGGAGTGGTTGTTCACCGTTTGGATGCATGATTTTTCTTTACTTTTTTTTTGAATGTTTTTGTATTTTCTTCAGGACATTTTTCTGAATGTTTTTGGTATTTTCTGGTATGTAGGGGAGCCTGATGCTCTGTACAGCTTAGGTATAAAACCGTTTGAGGTGCATGCTGTTGATTGGATCTGCAAGCGGTTCTCCTTCTAATGTAGCCAACTGATATGCCCCAGACCCGAACACAGCAGTGACAACATATGGGCCCAGCCAGTTTGATTCAAACTTGCCCTGATGTTCTCTGTTTCGTTGGTTGCGAGGATTCTCTTGTAGAACAAGATCACCTACCTCAAATGTACGAGGTCTAACTAGGTGATTGTAGCTTCTGCTCATGCGCTGGTGATAGGCTTTGAGGTGATTGTATGCAGCTTGTCGTTTCTCATCAAGTAACTCTAAGTCCTGAAGACGGGATACTCTGTAGGCTTCATCATCGATGAGATTGTGCAAGGAAACCCATAATGATGGTATCTCGACCTTAATAGGCAAGATAGCTTCTGCACCATAGACCAACGAATAAGGAGTTGCACCTGTAGGGGTTCGAATGCTAGTTCGATATGCCCATAGTGCTGGATTTAGTTGAACATGCCAATCACGGTCGGCATCATTGACTGTCTTTTTGAGGATTCTTAATATGTTTTTATTGGATGCTTCGGCCTGACCATTGCCTTGTGGGTAATAGGGGGTGGAAAAGCGATGTTGGATATGAAATTTCTCACAAAGTTCACGGACATCTTGATTTTTGAAAGGGAGACCGTTATCTGTTGTGATGGACATGGGCACACCATACCGGCAGATGATGTAGTTGAGGATGAATGAGGCGATCTGCTTGCCAGTGACTTGGGTAAGCGGAACAGCTTCGATCCACTTTGTGAAATATTCGGTGGCAGTAATAATGAATTTGTGGCCATTGGATGAAGATGGATGAATCTTACCCACAAGGTCAAGGCCCCATTGACAGAAAGACCATGGTGTTGTGATTGGTTGCAGTTCCTGGGCTGGTGCATGTATCAGGTCACCATGAACTTGACATTTCTTGCATTTTCTGACAAAGTAGTAGGAATCCTTTTCCATAGATGGCCAATAGTATCCATTGCGCAGGAGTTTCTTGGCTAGTGACGAACCACTTGAGTGAGTCCCACAAATTCCTTCATGGACCTCTTCCAAAGCCTTTGTTATCTCACCTTGTTCCAAACATCGAAGGAGAGTAGCATCAAGACCACGTCGGTATAGGGTTTCGGCAATAATGGTATATCGAGCAGTTTGGCGAATGAAGGTTTTACGTTGGTTATTTGATTGGTTGGGAGGAAGGGTGTGATCACGGAGATAGGTGTAGAACTCACTGTACCATGGGGATTCAGAATCGACAAGGCGACATATAATCTCGGATTCAGGGATATCATAAGCGGGGGTCCAAAGCTGTTCTACCAAGAACTCGTAGCGTGTTGAATTTTGTGGAAGATCTAGGAGAGATGCGATGGTAGCCATAGCGTCAACAGCTCAATTCTGATCTCTTGGTATCTGCTCAAAAGTGATAGTAGTAAATGATGCCTTTAGATTGTCCACCATTTGCTTATATGGCATGAGTTTATCATCCTTGGTCTGATATTCATCTGTTGCTTGTCGAATGACTAGTTGGGAATCGCCATATACTTGCAGTTCTTGTAATTTCCATTGTACGGCTAACCTGAGTCCTGTGATCAAGGCCTCATACTCTGCTATGTTGTTTGTGCATGGAAATGTGAGCCTATAAGACTTCGGGATGCTATCACCCTGAGATGTGATAAACATAACGCCTGCCCCCGAGCCGTGCCTAGTGTATGAACCATCAAAATATAGTTTCCATGGTTGTGCTGCTGTGATCATGAATATCTCCTCATCTGGAAAATTGGAAATAAGAGGATGATCGCCTGTGAGTGGTGCATCAGCCAACTGATCTGCAATAACCTGACCTTTGATAGCTTTACGGTCTACATACTCAATGTCAAATTCACTTAGAATCATCACCCATTTGGCTAAGCGACCTGTCAATGCTGCTTTGCTAAGTAAATACTTGAGTGGATCAATCTTTGCAATGAGTTGTACTTTGTGTGTTAACAAATAGTGCCTCAGTTTAGTGGCTGTCAGGATTACTGCTAAGCAAGCTCACTCAATAGGTGTGTAATTGAGTTCATAGCCCACCAGTGTGCGAGAGATGTAGTAAATAGCACACTCTTTTCCTTCTGCATTATGTTGTGCCAATAGTACACCCAATGTTGTACTTGTTGCTGAGATATATAATAACAACGGTCTACTTCGATCTGGTGGCATCAGCAATGGTGGATTCATGAGATAGTCTTTAAGCGTCTGAAATGCTTGCTGGCATCGGGCATCCCACTGAAAGCGGATGTTCTTATGTAGCAGGTGTGTGAATGGGTGACACTTATCAGCCAATTGTGCAATGAATCTTCGGATGGATTGAAGCCGTCCTTGTAATGTCCTTAGCTGACTGATATTCTTTGGAGGTGGAATGTCCATGATTGCTTTTACCTTTGCTGGGTCGACCTCAATACCTTTGCTTGAGACAATGTATCCTAGAAGCTTCCCGGAGGTCACTCCAAAGACACATTTCTTTGGGTTGAGTCGAACATGGTATTGTTCCAATCTATCAAAGATTTTATCTAAGATGTGGAGATGTCCTTTTCTGGTGAGTGATTTTGCTACTAAGTCATCCACATAATCTTCCATCATGGTATGCATCATGTCATGGAAGATGGTGGTCATTGCTCTTTGATAGGTTGCTCCTGCATTCTTGAGGCCAAAAGGCATTACATTCCAGCAATATGTGCCCCATGGACATGTGAAGGCTATCTTATGTTGGTTCTCTGGTGCGATCTTTATTTGATTGTATCCTGAAAAGCCATCCATGAGTGAAAGCATGGCATGTCCTACTGTCAGATCCACTATGATGTCGATATTTGGAAGGGGGAAGTCATCCTTAGGACAGGCCTTATTCAGATCTCTGAAGTCAGTACAAATGCAGATTCCCCCTTTTGGTTTGCCGATAGGCACAATATTGGAGATCCATTCTGCATAATCAATTGGTCTAATGAAACCAACATCTAGGAGTTTCTTGAGTTCTATTTTGACTAGCACTGCAATTTGAGGATGCATCTTACGAAGCTTCTGCTTGACAGGTTTGGCTCCTTCTGCTACGGTGAGGTGATGCATGACTAAATTAGGATCAAGCCCGGGCATGTCTGCATATGACCATGCAAAGTTGATTTGACGCTTCTGGAAGAACTCTATAAATTTAGGTTGTTCCTCTGGAGTGAGAAGAGATGCCAGATGTATGAGATGAGGATTTTCAGGAGTCCCCACATTGTATTCTTTGGTTTCCTCGATGAGAATCGTTGATCATTCCTATTGTGTACTATCAGGGAGAATGTCAAACCCTTCATCCTCAGGCACCTCAGAGAGGTTTTCACCATTGGATACGCTCTTTCTTTTTACTTTTGTCGGATCAAACAGTGCCACAGTGTGGTTTTCACTGGAAGATCCATGTTTTATTGTTATATTTTTGCAGCTGAAAGGTTTGGCATCCGCCCCAAAGTATGCTGCGCTATTTAGTTCGATGGTGAATCCAGCTTTGTGATCCCCGCTTGGTAGGTTATCCCTTAATTCCAAAAAGTCAATGATGGCCTCATCATTTTGGAAGAAGTCAAGGCATGGGGAATTTGGTTGGTTCCATTTGATGAGTTCAGGGTGGATAATGGGCATTACTTCATCGATTAGGTTAAGTGCATTAGATGTATCAGTGAAGGTTAAGACGTTATGGTGAAGGTCGTTAATGGTACTCTCCCTATCAGAATTAGGCGTAGGATGAGACGTAGGGTCTGTGGAAGATGTTTCCAGTTCAAGAACCCAAGTGGTCTTTATCTGCTCTTCTTCGTAAACAGGGATGTCTTTGCGTGGCGAAGGTGGTGATGTGTCTTCCTCATCTGAAGTGTTAAGCTGTACAGAATCAAATTCCCACTCATGTGAGTCGGTCTCTGAGTCACTTTCCAGCATCCGATTACTATACCATACTGGGATGTCCTTTGAGTTAAATACTGCAGGTGTGATTGGTTGATGTACCTTTGTAGTGATCGGTGCTGCAGGAAGATTGATGGGGATCAAAGAATCTAGTACGGGGAGTATCGGTAATATTGACTCAGTTGCTTCTGCTGGAACTGCTAGTGCCATAGATGCTGTTGCGGGTTCTGATACAGTTG
Organism: Cryptomeria japonica; assembly: GCF_030272615.1. Classification (NCBI taxonomy): domain Eukaryota; kingdom Viridiplantae; phylum Streptophyta; class Pinopsida; order Cupressales; family Cupressaceae; genus Cryptomeria; species Cryptomeria japonica. The sequence goes on from NC_081406.1 coordinate 196,757,174, forward strand.
CTGCTGCTAATGGTGCTGCTGATGGGATTATGAGTTCGTTTGGTGGGATGAGTGGCATTGGTGATAGTTGTGTTGGGATTCTGAGCCTCGATGGGGCAGTCGGGATGGTGCTTGAAGCTACTTTGATAATGAAAGGTGTCCTTTTTGCAGTAGGTTGACATAATGGTTTGGTGGGTTTTCCTTTGAATTTGAGTTTAGGAAATATCTCTTTTTCAAAGCCTAGGCCTGTATTACCTTTGGGCTTTAATTGTGGTAGCAGAGGTTCATGTCATCCTTGTTTGCAATATCCTAAAGCACTCTGACCATCATATCCCATTCTTTGCATAATGAGGAGACCTTTGCCATACTGATCTGTAGGAAGTCTAACTTGCAGTATATTAGTGGTGATGGGATCTTTATAGATCCAGTCCGCTAAGTCCTCATCTTGGGTTTCTTCTTCTTGACTCTTTCCAAGGATGAAAGGCGTCAAAGCACATGCAGGCGTGGTCAGTGGTTGCTGGAGTAACTGTTGTGGTTTACCATGTGTTCTAGGAGAAGTGGGCATTTGTCCCACACAAAAGAGTTGACTCAAGTTGTACTCCCCAGGACCTTCCTCTGCAATCTTCATCTTAAGCTTTTCTTGCTTCGGTATAGTGGTGTTTGAACTGGCAAGAGAGGCGGGACTTATATATGATGTGGACGAAATGGCTTCTCCATTATTAGGAACGGTAATCTCTGGTTGATGGCTGATATTATGGCAAAATGCAAAGGGATTTGCATCGCCTAGGATTGTGATCTCTACACCGTTATGTGGGAAATTGATACATTGATGGTAGGTAGATGGAACGGCTTGCATGGCATGTATCCAAGGTCTTCCTAACAATAGATTATATGGCAGAGGAAGGTCCAGAACTTGACAAATGATGTGCTTTACCACGGGGCCCACTCAGATTAGTAGTACCACTGCTCCTTTGGATGAACGCTCTGCATCGTCATAGGCTTTGATTGTGATCTTCTGACGAGGATCCACTGATTCTACTGCATATCCCAATGCTGTGACCAACTGCAGTGTACAAATATTTAGGCCTGCTCCATTATCGATCAAGACTCGCTTGATCCTATGCTAGTTGATAAATCCTTCGATGTGGAGTGAGGCGTTATGCGGTTGTTGGAAGGAAGAGTTGTCACTTTCAGAAAAAGTGAGACAAGGTGATGACTTTAGACTTCCAACCATGGCTTGAAATTGGTCTGTATTCAGATTTGCAGGGACTAACGCCTCTTGGAGTGCTTGATCCAAGATAGTTTTATGAGAGGGTGATAGGCGCAGAAGCTCTAAAATGGATATAAGTGCAGGGGTTTTGTCTAATTGTTCCACAAGATTGTACTGCTTTGGGATGGAGGTGGTGCCTTGTGGAGCTGCCTTGATGGTAACTTTGCCACGATGCGTAACAACATTGCAATTTGAGTTGATATTTTTGAAGGTTATAGTTGCAATTTGTTCATTGGCATCATACAGATGATTTACAGTGTAATTATACGCAGCCTGCGTATAATCAGTGGTATCAGTGTCTCGCCTGGAAGTGGAAGGATCCCTTTGATCTTGTGATGGAAGTAGATTTTTGAACATCAAATGATCATTATTGGTTGTTTTTGGGTCATGTCCTTCAATTTCAATTTCTCCTCGATCAATAAGATCCTGAATGAGATCTTTCAATCGGTGACAATTACTTGTCTTGTGTCCTCTCCCTTGATGGAATTCACAGTGTTCAGTATCTCTCCACCATGTTGGTTTGACCTGAGGCTCATAGTTTGATAGTTTAGGTAGAGTGACCAAATTTTGAGAAATGAGTTGTCGCAATACTGTTTCAATGGGTTCCCCTAAGGGAGTGTATGTGCGTTTCTATTTTTGCTGACGAGGTCTAGGTTCATCATGAGATGTGATGCGACCTTGATTAGAAGGAACATTTGTGTTGTTTTGAGGTGGAGGATTTTGTCCTGCAAACCAAACCACAGGTTGTGCGTTTTGGATAGTCCTGGCATCCACAACCCCATCATTGATGATATTCTTATTTTTATTCCAGAAGTTTGGTTTATCGCTGTTGAAGCGTGGGTGAGGACCATCTTTTGGTTCATTAAAGATTTTGATGAGTCCCTTCTTGATAAGTGCCCTTTCACACTTCAAACCCTTGGTGATCATATCATTAAAAGAGTCTGTGTCTTTGACATCCAGGTGAAATTCCATTTCTTCGTTTAAGTTGGAAATGAATATTTCCACTAGTTCTCATTCAGGTAACTAAAGAGAACGTTTGCTAGACATTTGATGCCATCGTTGCAGGAATACTGAGAATTGCTCACCTGGTTTTTGTTTGGTGTTGCATAGATCAGCCATGGTGACATCGCGTTCAATGTTATGAGAGTAATGAGCTAGGAACTTCTGGATGAGTTCCTCAAATGTTCTAATGCCACTTGGTAGTCGAGAAAACCATGATGTGGTTGTTCCTCCCAAGCTTTGGGGAAAAAGGCGCATTAGGTATGTGTCTTCATATGCCACTTCAAGACAAGCAGAATGAAATTCTCAGACATGATCACGGGGATCCCCCTTTCCTCTATATTTTTCAAATTTGGGTGTTTCGAATCCTCGTGGAAATGGTGGCATGTAAAGATTCCTATCAAAAGGATAGGGACAAATGTCATTGAGTGAGAATTGGTTAGTCTTGACACCACTATGAAGCTGTTGGGCGAGATTCTCGACTTGTTGCCGCAACATCTCCATTTCATTTGGAGGAGGAGGTGGTGGGTTACCTCGAGGAATGTTATATCTGATGGGATCTCTACCTCTTTCCTCTTCATGGTGACTTTGTCTTTCTGATGCTTGTCTTAATTAGGCAAGATCAAAGTCAGAGGGGAGTTTTGCTCCTTCTTGAGCGAGTCTTAAGAAGTGAGCATCCGCATTGCTCCTAAGTATTTCATCAAAAAGTCTGTTAAAGAGAGGGTTATGCTGAGCCCTTTCTATTGTTGCAGGAGTGGGAGTACTTGGGTTTTCATCATTTGCATTTCCTCCAAGTGCTTCTTGAAATTCATTGAGATTTTCCTCTTCTTCTTCTTCCCTTTCTATTTCTCGTTGCCTTGACTGTGATCGGGTTTGAGCCATTTTGCTTGCAAGCTGTTGTTGAAGTTGTGTGAAAATAATGATGAGTTTTTGATGAAATGAAAGGTTGATGGTTGGTGAATTGTGTTGCACGTGGATCTCTAGCACTTTTAAGGTGGATGTAACCAAAATTCCTTCTTTGAATTGCTTGTTTGTTTGATAAGTTTTGATGTGATAAGGTGTAGAGAAATCTGAGATGTGTTACAGATTTAACTACCTAGTAATGAGAGGATTCACTCATGAACTAGTTTTAACCTGCGTAGATGTTTCTCTTAGGATGAGCTTATCCTAGATGTAGAAACAGTCTAAAAAGTGATGTGATGTGTTTGATTTCAAGCAATATCTAAAAGAGAACTTGGGACAAGAACCTCTTAATGTTTTGAGAGTTGGGACGAATTGATGATGAAGTGATGATGTATGAGTGAGATGATGGATGAAAATGTTTTCAACTTCAATAAAAACTTTGTGTTACAAATGGGACAAACTCTATCTCTTCCCTTTCGAGTGTTGGTGGTATTTCTCAAGTTGTGTTGTATGTGATACAGATGTTTGGGAAGAAGTTGGGATTAATCTTTCCTCCTTGGTTTTTGTGATAACCCAGAGCTCTATATTGCATAAAAGCTCTGCGGTTCAATGATTCAGAATCAAATTCGTTTGTTTTTCCTTGAAGGTAGAGACGCATGTGACATAGAAAGACTCTATGTGAGACAAAGATTTGTCTATTTATATAGAAGAATTTCCTCCTTTTGATCAAAGCCTTTGAGCTCAATGGTCTTCTTTTCAAGTTGATATTATGATGACGCTTCTTCTTTCGCAAGATGTGAAGAATGGTCATAAAATTTGACTCTTTGTTGTTTGTACCTTGTTTTTGATGTTTTTGGTTGTTTTGACAGATGTTTGGTTGGATGAATACTTTGTTTTTGGGAAGTGATTTTCTGATTTTTCTTTGACAAGAAAACAAAGCAAGCACACAAACACAAGAATGTTGCCTAAAAGGCACAAATGAGTATGGGTCTAGATCAACCTAATCTTTGGACTTGTATATGACCCTTCCTTTAGATGTATTTTAAGGTGTATTTTCAAAGCCTGAAGTCGGCTCAATTTGCACTTGGTCTTTAAAACGAACACACTTCAAACACTTTTTATCCCTAAGGTCAAATGGTCAGTTGTGATAAATTTAGCCCACATCTTGATATTTCTTTGACTTTGGTACTACATACCTTATGAATCCCGCCGTGGCAAGTAAGGATGTGATATACTAAGTCTTGCGTGAGCATAAAAAATAGATGATCCCTATGATGGGGGAGTCACCACTTTTATCAAGCCACAAGTGACTTTTCAAAAAGCTATGTTTCTACTCAAGGAAATATGTATGGTGAGTATCTTGGGAGCAAAACCATCTATGCTCTTGCACTAAATTATATCGCAAATATCCTCAATCAATAGAACGGGTGGGCTACTACTTAAAGGTGTTTAGTCATGTTCGATGTTTTTGGACATAAGTTCATTCTGCAGTGACTCACTTAAGAGCCTTGTAATTGGTGATGGGGCCCATTTGTCCTTTCGGCCAATTACACTGGAGGAACAGCTATACCCAAGGCTACAGCTTTCGCTCACACCTAATTTCTATAGCGGCTCGAAGGATTTACCGCTCAAGGTCGTTCCCAAGAGTGATGTGTCTCTTGGCAGGCCTCTCTTAAAAAGATAAAATTTTGAGTGTTACTAACACTTTTCTCTTGCACCTAGGACCACGAAAGCCAAGGGAGAGGATAGTGTGTGTTAGAAGTAGGACCACTCGACCAACTCTTTGCACAAGTGTGCCAAGCACGAAAAACACTTGTTCTTTTTAATCTATCATTGCAATGTGATCTAACTATTTGGAGATGTTGCTCCAACAGTCATGGTGTTTTTTTAAACTTCAAAGGCAAAATATTTTGTAAACTAGGAACTTTGAAATCCTAGTCAACTGAATTGAAAACACGTCTTGCTTGAAGTAAAATTGTTTTTGAGCTTGAAGGAAAAATAGCTTGTTCTTTTTAGATTGCCCCAAAACAAAGTGTTGATTGTAAATTTCTTTTAAGTTGATGCAAGAAAATAAATTTTGTTTTGTTGATTTTAAGCACCAAAACAAAGTTTGTTTCCTAACTTGCAAGAAATAAAGTTGTTTTGTATAAGTTTGTAGTTCTTTTTACCTTGGAACAATGAAATTCTTTTTAAGAGCCCTAAACAAATGTGTGATTCTTTTTTTAAAAGCCCAAATTTGAAATGTGAATTTAATTTTAAACCAAAATAAAAAGTGAATTCATTTTTAAAACCAACTTCAAAAACAAGTTAGTAAAAAATATAAATCTACTTTTTAATTTAATTTAAATCTGCACAAAAGAGAAAAATAGTTAGTAAAATCCGCCTATTTGGTGGGCTTCTACAAGCCTAATTTTTTTTTTTTTTTTTTTGGTTACAAGGTGATTTGTACAACGTTCTGTTACAATAGCACTAGTCTGCGTTTGAACAGAGGCGCTATTTAACACAAACGCACTAAAAGAAAGGGAAAGACAAGAGAAGGCAAAAGCACTGAAATAGGGTGAATAGCGCCAAAATAATGTCAAACGCACCAAAACAGTGTCAAAAACGCAACCTGTGTGACATTTTCAACATTCAAACATGTTATTGGTTAAAAAAAAGTTGATCTTTTTGGTGTTTGGATTCACGTCGGGTTCACCAAATGATGCTCTGCAAAAAGGATTAAAAAATCTGTTTGATGGCAACACACACAAGAGCACAAGAAACAAACGTTAGTGTTAGCAACAAAAGATTATCCTAAACATGCATATCAAGAGAGATATTAAGCATGAAATAGAAAGCATATAAACATAGAATAAAATAGCTAATCAAGATGCTCATAGTTGTTCCTCCCTTGTTCCTCTCCTCTCCAAGTCCCAAATGAGTGTAGCTCTCAGCTTTTAGCACTAGCCATGGATGCCATATGAAGATTCAAGATGGTTGAATATGATAAGCAAATACTATGCAAGAGTAGATAGTGAAGCTATGAAAAAGCTCTATGTTAATGCCAGTATAACAACAATACTCTAAATGTTTTTTTTTGCTTGAGGAGAAGGGTTCTATTTATAGAAGAAATGGGGAAATGAAGGGTTAAGATTGAGTAATCTTAACAAGGGTTAGGATTGAAAGATATTCAATCCATGTGAGACTTTCAACCCAATCCCATGTTGACAAGTGTCACCATGAGGAGGCTTGAGAGGAGAGATAAGGAGCATTAAATGCTTGAGGGGACATGATGGTTACCCTAGTCAAAGAAATAAATGCTTTGAAGAGACACGTGGGTTACATGAGGGTTAAGTTAGGGGTCAAAGTCCTTAACCATGGGTGCAAGTGGAATTAACCATTAATGGTCATGTAAGAGCCATAAGTGGTTTGGAAGACTTTAGAGGTTAATTTGTTGAACACACAAAGCATTAATTGTTTTTCAAAGACTTTGGAGTCTTTGAGAAGTGACTCCAATTTGCTTAGGAATGTGACAATATTTAGAGGATGGATTAGGTTAATTAGGAAGGGTTTAGAAGAATCTAGAAGGGGTTTAGGAATGCAAGTGGATTTTGTAGGAAAATGCAAGTGGGAGAAATTTTGGTATTTTCAATTAAAATAAAATCATTTATTTCAATTAAATGGTGTAATTTGCATTTGGATAAATATTCGAATAAATATTAATTTATTTAAATGAGAAAAATGAAGATAAAGCATTAAAATGTTTGAAGACTTTGAGGGAAGCAATTAAAGTCTTAAGAAGACTTTAAGGGAAGCCATTAAGTTTGAAGACTTTAAGGGAAACCATTAAAGGCTTAAGAAGACTATAGAAGGAAGCCATCAAGTTTGAAGACTTTAAAGCCATCAAGTTTGAAGACTTTAAGGGAAACCATTAAAGGTTTCAAGTGGGTGAGGATAAATAGGATTTTAAATAAATAATTTATTTAAAATAGTTGTGCAACTTGCTTTTGTAGGAAAATACAAGTGGGTGGAGGATAAAGGTGATTTAAATAAATTATTTATTTAAAATAATTGTGCAACTTGCTTTTGTAGGAAAATACAAGTGGGTAGAGGATAAAGGTGATTTAAATAAATGTTAATTTATTTAAATGTGAGAGGTGGGATTTTGGGAGATTTAAATAAATGTTAATTTATTTAAATGTGAGAGAAGATTTAATTAAACAAATATGGTTTATTTATTTAATTAATGGTCTGAATTTGGTTAAGTGAATTAAATCAAATAAATTGAATAATTTATTTAATTAATGGTCTGAATTTGGTTAAGTGAATTAAATCAAATAAATTGAATAATTTATTTAATTAATAGGAGAAGAGGGTTAAGATGAATTAATTAAATATTGATTTAATTAATTCATTAATTGATGGTTAAATAATCAAATAAATATTAAGTATTCATTTAATTAAGTGGATAGATTTATGTGACTACAAGTATAATCAAGATAGATTTCAAGCATTGGACACCGAATCACCAAAGTAAGGTCTAGGTGAGGATGAAATTGTATGCGGATACAATTTACGATGCTACAACAAGAAGAGGGAAAAAAGTGATATCACACAGTATAACACAAATCCTATGAGAAAAGACATAGCAACAAAATGTGAATGAAATCTATGAAAGATTGAAAAATGATGATACACTCAAAAAGTACAAACCTGAGATCATAGTAAAAATATAAACCCTAAAGTAAAATCTTGGGGTGGTATAGGATCTAGTTAGTTTTAAAAAATGTATAGGAAAATAGCCTTGCCCTAAATTTTAAATGAAGGGTAATTAAATAAATACACACAATAAAGAACAAATTTTCCTAGATTATATCAATGATAGTTGAGAATGATTAAACTGTATATAATAATGTTATTTTAGGAAATTTAATGTATGGGAATTAGGTTACTTAGATCTAAGAAAAAGGTGAAGAATAGTTTTGATGCAATGAAATTCTTAGCCCTGGGTATAGAAAAGTAGTAGCTTTTATATGCAAGTTGCCTAAACTTTTGTGCAAAACCTTATTATAGGTGGATCATAGACTCCAGGCTAGTTCCTTGTGACAAAAAATTTTGTGACCTATAGATCTAATCTAGCTAAGTGTATATATGTGTTAATCAATTCATCTCAAAATTTTCTCTTCACTGATTGTTAATAACTTGTGATATTTGTAAATAGCTTAATCAAATTGTTAATACACAAAGATCAAATTCTACTAGGTTGACCCCCTTGATTTAACCATTTTATGTTTGTGGAAATGATCAAAGACAAGACTGTTCAATCATGCGAATGTCCTAGACTGACTATATTCACAATTAGATTCCTTTTAGTGTTCCAAAGCAAAGTGTTCCTAGAATAATGCTCCTCGTAATTTATGAAATTTTTAATGAACAATCAATAATAATGAATGCACATTGAATGCCTTTAAATACCTAAATATAATAAGTAATCACATATACACGTGTCAAGTTAGCTCATAATACCTACTAGAACAAGCTAGAGTTGACACATATTTCAATTTTAATTTTTAATTTGGATCAATTATTCATGGTCCTTAAAATTTTTAATACTAGAACATGCTAAAAGATTGCTCCAAGACAAAAGGATGTCAATATCAGTGTGAAGAAAGAATGTACATAAAAAGATGCAAAGATAAAGATAGCATACAACTAAAATATGAATATAAACGAAATAGAATCAAATGTCGAAAAAGAGGAGTGACACGAACCCCACTTTATACAACAATGCGATATATATCAATATATAATTGTAATGAATCATTCCATCAAAATAAACAAACACGAAAATATGCAAAATTCACCATTACAATAATTACCCATGAGTAAACTAAAGACTACAATCACACTAATCAATTTTCATTCACTCATTATCTTGATGACTTGGGCACACTCACAAGAAAAGGCATCATTTTCCAACAAAGATTCCATAAGAGCAAATTAGGTGTATCTATCTTGTTTTCCCCTTACATTTCACCCATAAGGAAAAGAGTAAATGCATGAATGTTTTGTTGGCATGCTGATGTCATCAACGCAACATGATAATATAATAATTGCAACAATATCTTTTTTTATTGAGAAAAAGAAAATTGCAGTCATATCTTTCCTCACTTGTCACAATCCAAAATCGCTGAATTTAGGGATTGCTTGATGTAACGGCTGTATTTTAATGGTATATGTTCTAAGTGCTCAACTAAAAAGTGCATTGATTATAATGTGTTAGGTTCTTTTTTAACTTCTTTAGTGATGAGTAATTTTTTTTTTAATATTTTAAGTTTAAATATTATTTTTTTCAAAGTTATATAGTTTACTAAATGTTTAAATGGTCTACCTGTAAAAGTCTAAGTTCTTACAAGATGAATGTATAGGTATAATAAATCAATATTTGAAATCATTATTTATATATTAAAATAATCTAGTATCAATAAATTATCAAAGAAATCTAAATATTTAACATTTCTTTAAAAACAATAAAAAACATAATTCATTTTTATATATAATTTTTTCTTAATTTGTTTAATTGAATACCCCAATCGTTAAGATGGAATTGAAAATTTATTTATATTAGAAAACACATAGTAAAAAAAACTTTTTAAAATATCTAAATATGTATCCTTCCTAAAAAACTATTTTTCTCTTATTTCAATTCCATTTATATTTTATTTATTTGATTTTAGTAAATTATATTTTATTTATTTGATTTTAGTAAATTGTATTTTAATTATTTGATTTTAGTAAATTATAAAAGAATGTGTGAATTTTATGTCAGTCGTTTCCTTCAAACTAAGTTAACAATAATTATTTGTTTCAACTAACCACTTTACTAAAAATAACTTTTTAAAATATCTAAATAATTATCCTTAAAAAATATTTTTCTCATATATGAGTTCCATGTATAATTTATTTATCTAATTTTACTAAACTATTAACATAAATGTGATTTTTCTTTTTTTGTATTGATCAAAGCTAAAAATAATAATTTTACAAAGAAAATAAACAACAGTCCTTATGTGAAATTTAGTGAGGGATAGAGAAGAAGAGTTGTGTTTGAATGATATATGCAAGTTGTTTGAGACTGTGGCAGAAGTGTGAGATAGTGTGTTGACAAATGAGATCTGAGTTGTGTGTGTTGATGGTCGCTTGATGCAAAGTTCAAGGACACCTTCATGATCAGGAGATCCTCCTTTTCAAATCAATTTGTTGTATCTTGCCCTATTGTAGTTAGCATTAGGTCGGCAAGTCATTTTTGTATCTTGCCCCAAGAGCAGTTAGCCTTGGTCTTCAAGTCCAGAGCAGTGAGACCTTTTCATTAAAATCTGATATACATAATGGATATATATTTTGTGGGAAAGTCCTCACCCTGGTTTTTGGTTGTTTGGGTTTTCCACATAGAAAATATTGGTGTTGATGTGTTGGTTTTGTGTTGCTATTTAATTATTTATGTGCTGCATTAATTTTTGGTTTAGATCGATTCGCTTCCCCTCTCAGTCTTACCTTGGGTTCAGCAATTGGTATAAGAGCTTGGTTCCTCTTTAGTAAGCTTAACTACTTGAGGTAGATCAGGTATGGTGTAGGATGTACACTACAAAGTTCTAATATTTGATGGCACAAAATTTTCATAGTAGAAGAAGGGAATGGAAGCACATTTGGAGACATTACATAATGGAATATAGGACATAATTCAAACTGGATATACACCCCCAGAGGGTGGTCCTCGAACTCCAAATGAGAAAAAGTAACAAGAGAAAAATGCAAAAGCTAGAGTTATAATTTTCAGTTGTGTAAGTGAAGAGTAAGAGGATTAAAAGAAACCAAAGTTGTATGGAACAAGTTGTGTTTGACATTTAAAGGAGATCCCAAGATAAAATAGGCTAGGTCGATGAATCTAAAATAGAAGTATGAATACCTAAGAATGATTGAAGATGAATGTTTTGAGAACTATATGCATAAAGTGACTAAGCTTGCTGGTGGTATTAGAGCTATCGGTGGACATTTGGATGAAGGTGATGTTGTTCAAAAGATCTTGCTAACCCTGCCTAAATCCTACAAAGCAACAAAGTGTGCCATATAGGAAAGCAATGATTTAAGAAAAAAGTCATTGATCAGCTTATCAGTGCTTTGGCAACATTTGACATTTCAAAAATGGAGGAAGAGTCTAGGGGGTTGAGCTTAGTTGGTTAAAGCATTAAGTTCTCAATGTGGAGACCCAAGTTCAACTCCCAAGAGGGACATCTTTGTGGAATTCTAAGTTGTGACTCTTGGTCTTCCATTGGTTGTATTTGGCACATTGTTTAAAGTGGATTTCTAAGTTGTGACCCTTGGTCTTCCAATTGTTGTTTCTAGTTTGGTGCTCGAAAGGAGGAGCTAGTATTTGTAATAAGCTTGCTCGAAAGGAGCTAGTATTTGTAATAAGTTTTTAATTGTTCTATGATACTTAATACAAAAAAAAAATGGAGGAAGAGAAAAGAAAGAAGCATTTTAATGTTTCGAGATGCGATTATCTGGAATGTAGTGGAGACTTGGATGAAGTTGAGGAAAACTTTCATAGAGAAGATTGCAGTGAGGCACTGAAAAATTTACAAATTTAAGTTACCTCTAAAATGTTTTTCTTGTGGTAGAATTGGACGTTATGCTTCTTATTGCACTTATAGAGAGGACTATAAGAGACTAGATGATGATGAGAATAAAAATAAAACTAGAAAATGCAACTTTAACAGAAGAGAGAAAAAGGGATTATGTTCTATATAGGAACATTCATTTGAAGATAAACTTGACAATGGCTCAAATGAAGAATCCTTGTTTTTGACAATTGAAGAAAAGAAGAATGTATTAGAGAAATCAGAAACTGTCAAGACTACATTGCATGCAAAAATAGAACCAAATACATGGATCGTTGACTCTTAATGTTCAAACCACATGACCAGTGACAAAAAAAGGTTTATTAATTTCAAGAGATATGATGGTGGATCAGTGAAATTTGTTGGAGAAGATGGTACGGCAATTCGAGGTAGTGGAAGTATTTCTATTGATGGTAATCATAAAATTGATGATGTTTATTATGTTGAAGGATTAAGACATAGTTTGTTAAGTGTTAGTCAGATGTATAGAAAAGGATATGAAGTTTTGTTCAGTAGTATCGGATGTGTGATCAGAAAAGAAAAGACTGGTAAAAGGGTTACAAAAGGCGTTAGAAAGGGTGGAAATGTATACTACATCAAGGATAAAGAGAAAACAAATGTTTTATAACACGTAGTAATGAATGTTGGTTATGACATAAAAGGATGGGATATGTTAATTTTGATAATATGATTAAGATTTGTAGATCAGAAGCAATTAGAGACTTACCTAGACTTGTGAAGCTTACCGATATAGTGTGTAGAGAATGTCAATTGGGAAAGCAAACAAAGAGAAGATTCAAGAATAAGGAGTATTCCACTACGAAACCACTGGATCTAATTCATATAGATTGGTGTGGACCTACAAGGACAAGACGATTAAATAGGGAAAGGTATTTCATGTTATTGATGATTCCTCTAGAATGACTTGGGTTACATTTCTAAAAGATAAATTTGAGGCTTTTTATAGATTCAAAGTTTTCAAATCCATGGTTGAAAATCAAGTAGATGCTAAGATTAAGTGCTTAAGATTAGATAAAGGAGGAGAGTTCAATTCATGGGAGTTTGATAATTTTTGTGAGATACATGGGATTAGAAAGCACTTTTCTGCTTCAAGAACTCCTCAACAAAATGGTGTTGTGGAAAGAAAGAATAGGACAACTATAGAGATTGCTAGGACTTTGTTAAAGGATGTTAATCTGACTAATGTGTATCGAAAATAGGAAGTACATATTGTTGTATATCTTCTTAATAGTGTGCACATTAGGGTAAATCATACTAAAACACCTTATGAACTGTGGAATGGAAGACCACCTACTGTGAAATACTTCAAAAAATTTGGAAGCAAATGTTATATCAGAAGAGATTAGGATAACTTTGGGAAGTTCGACACTAGATAAAATGAAGAGATCTTTCTGGGATATGCTACAAATAGAAAGACTTATCGGTGTTTCAATAAAAGGTTGAACAAAATAGTAGAAAGTACAAATGTGAACGTATGTGAAGAATGAAATCAAATTGAATCTAATACTGAAAATAAGGTGGAGATTGTTCCAACAATTATAGAGAAGACAAGTGATCTGGAAGAAATCAAGGAGAAGGAAACAAATGAAGAAGAAGAAGAGGAAGACACAGCAAAAACTCCTGCTAAGTATGTCTAGAACCATCATTCAGAAATCAAATAATTGGAGATAAGAAAAAAGGTATTCGAAGAAGAAGGAAAATAGCAGAAGCATAAGAACAAGCCAACTATTCTTTTCTATCAATGAGTGAGCTGAAGTCTTATAAGGAAGCAAGTAAAGATGAAAGTTGGGTAAAAGTAATGGAAGAAGAACTAAATCAAATACAGAAGAACGAGAATTGGGAGTTGGTACCTAGACCAGTGGACAAGAATGCGATAGAACTAAATGGGTATTCAGGAACAAATTAAATGAGCAAGTAAAATTCACAAGAACTAAAGCGAGACTAGTATGTAAAGGATATTCTCAAGTGGAAGGCATAGATTTTGAAGAAACTTTTTCTCTGGCAGCAAGGATGGAAGATATACCAATGTTTCTTGTTTTTTCTGCATACAAGAACTTTAAAGTTTATCAGATGGATGTCATGTCAACATTTTTGAATGGATATCAAGAAGAAGAAGTATACACTAAGCAATTAGATGGGTTCAGATTGTCAGAAGATTTGGATATGGTGTGTAGATTGAAGAAAGCATTGTATGGGCTCAAACAGGCACCCAAGGCCTGGTATGCAATATTAGATAGGTATTTGCTACAACAAAATTTTAGGAAAGGTACGAAAGACAATAATATTTATTTCAATATTGATGGAGATAAGTTATTGAATGTTATAGTTTGTGTGGATGACATTATATTTGGAGGAAATGATAACATATGTAAAGAGTGTGTTAAAGAGATACAGAAAACGTTTGAAATGTCAATGATTGGTGAATTATCTTTCTTTCTTGGGTTACAAGTTATTCAATATGAAAATATAATTTTTATCTCGCAAAGAAAATATGTGATAGAAATGTTGAAGAAAATTGAGTTTGATGGTTGTAAACCTGGTACAAATCATTTGACCATTGGACACACGCTGAACAAATATGATGAGTCTCCAAAAGTTGATCAGAATAAGTATGAATTAATGGTTGGTGGATTACTGTGTTTGACAACGTCTAGACTAGATATCATGCAAGCTATTTATTTGGTGGCTAGATTTCAGGCTTATCCAAATGTGAAGTTCATGAGCAAGTTGTGAAAAGAATTTTAAAATATTTAAAAGGTACTAAGGATTTTGGACTCTAGTGCAAAAAGGGTGGAGATTTTGTGTTAAAATCTTATACTGATGTAGATTGGGCTAGAAGTGTTGATGACCAGAAGAGTACTAGTGGTGGTGCTTTCTTTTTAAGAGATAGGTTGGTCTCCTAGTTCAGTAAGAAACAAGATTCACTTTATCTATCTACTACTGAAGTAGAATATATTGCAGCAATATCTTGCTATACTCAAGTAATGTAGATGGGACAAACTCTTAAAGATATCAAGGTGACATATGATGAAGCAATTCCTATTATGTTTGACAATATAAGTGAAATAAATATTTCTTAGGATCCAGTTATGCATTCAAGAACAAAGCACTTTTCAATCAGATATCACTACTTAAGGGAGAAGGTTGTGGAGAAGGAAGTTTGGTTGGAATATATTTCTACAAAAGAATAGGTTGCAGATATTTTCACTAGGGCATTGGCAAAGGATACATTTGAATTTCTTCATGAGAATATTGGGGTTATATCCCCTCTGTCTTCTAGCTAGGTGCATTATGTTGGTGCATCTTTCTAGGGGGATCTTTCATGACTATTTATTTTCCTAGATTGATGTTGTTGTTGCACTCAAGGGGAGCAGCGGAGTGTGTGTTGTTGTTGTGGCCTTTGTCTTTTTTGGCAAAGGAGGAGAAAAATAGGAAATTTATTTCAGAGAGAAAGAGAATTCATTTTTTGATAGAGCGGTATGTTTTGCAAATTGGTCAAGTGTTGCTATCAATGAAAAAGAGGGAGATTGTTAGAAGTATGTGATGTTGTGGTTTTCATTGATTTCAAACTCATCATATCAAATAGTTGTTGGTCTAGAAAGTTTGTGGTGCAAAGATATCTTGTTGTATTGGTGTTGCAGTTATTATATTGGTTGTTCGGGAAGTATTATTGATGTTGTTTGGTGTTGTTATCTTCTTTGGTTATGTTTTTGGAATTATGGATATGTTAGTTTGGTGGTCTGAAAATATCTTTTTGTTCTTTGGATGTTGTCGTATATTGATGCAGCCATAATCCAATGGGTCCTCAAATAGAACTGACCAAATCATGCAACAAGAGTAACATAGCGGAAGTAACAACAAAAAATAGATAAAATGCAAAATCAAATATCCACATCATCGTATTATCATCATAGAGTCATTTCCATCCAAGGTATCGAAACCACTTGATATAACTTCACCAAATGTCCTTACCTAGAACCAATAGTGTCCTCTAAATTCTCAAGAAAGATGGACATTCACCACAACATGAGGAGTGTCAGAGAGTCGAGAGATCGGGAAACTTCAAAACCATCAAACTCCTTTCGAATCTATCCACAATTCTGACTTCCTACAGGGGGTGGCTCTATGTAGACTTCCCTAAGATAGTCGGATGATCAAGCAATTTTAGAAGCTATGAACCTCGCGACAGAAGTTAGGAAATTCAGAAAGACCACGACAAGAGCGAATGAAGTGGATATCCCAAGGGATTTTCAAAGTTTAAATTTTTATAGGTAACAAGGTTTGCATTTCAAAGTTTGACCAAACCTTGATAAACAACAAAAATATAGTTTGCATTCTTGCCCTGCGTTGCATCATCATTTGCTAAAGTTGCACTTAGTTGCATTTCATTATCATTTCAAAAATACAAAAATTCCAAAAACATAAGTTCCATTGTCATCCTCCTAACTTGCATTTGTCATCCATTAGTTTCATCTCATTGCATTCTTAAATCCAAAATCCCAAAAACATTGCATAGTGATATGTCTATTGAAACAAGGTTCCAATCTCCTATGATGCAACAAAGTTTGACATATCAACTGATGATTGGTCCAATGAATAACACAATGCAATCCAATTTTAATCCAAGGCAATCACAATTATATCCAACCCAACAACAAGGAAATATCATACAACCAAACTTTAATCCAAATGTTGGTCTTCTTGCAAACATGCTACCAGAGTATGGAATCGTTCAATTAGGACCACCACCACACATTGAATCAAAATTTATGCCAATGCAACCAGGATGTGGTAATGTTTCACTAATGCCACCAATGAATGTGACACCAATTTCTTATTCAAATTAGTTAAGCCAAAATCATTTTTAACAAGGACCTTTGTCAAATGGCCAACATATATTTCATCCAAATTATGGCTATATTCAAGTTCAATCATTACCAGATTTCTAAGAAGACAGATTTAGATGACGAATCATTCACAGAATCTGAATTTATTGAGGCAATGAAAAATCTTGAGTTTGTGGAATTTTTGGACAAAGTAGCCTTAAGCAATCCTCACAAATACTTCACATGCATTATAAGAGACCTAGCCTCAAGTCCTGATCATCGATATTTCATAGCTAACGCACACCTATAATGGGCCTTGGCATGTGAGCAAGCAAATTGTGTCCCACAACAAGTTCAAACAAATCAAGTCTAGAATCACGTTTCAGAACAAGAGACAAAAATTCCACTTGCCCAATACCAGCAACAAATTCAACCCATTTCTAGCAATGGTTCATCTATCCATCAAGAAGTTGACCCTGAAGTGACCTTCGTTTCTCCTCCCATTCCTCCATATCCCGAAGTTTTGCAAGAGCAATTTCCACCATCTCCTCCAAATGATACACCTAATAATGCATCGTCCCAAGGGCTCTCTACAACAGAATTACACGCTAATCTATGTCTTTATACAAATCCCTTCTATTATTTAGAAATGCAAGATTCAATTCCACTGTGTGCTTCATTTCCCATTAAACCTATTTTAGAGGATCCCATTCAAAGCCCATCTCCCTCATGTCAAAACATCGATTCCTTGTCAGAATCCCTCATGCATGTTCAAAGTCGAACCTCATGTCAAGATGATGATTTAGTGTACGAATAAATGAATCATAATATAGATCAAGATCCTGAAACCTTATCATTTCATCCAATTGTTGACCAAGATCCCATTTTCCCAAACACTCATGATGATCCCACCATCCCTGTCCATCCTATCCAAAATCCCACTGACATTCCACTTGCTGAGCTAGGTCAAGATATCCCCTTTGTCATTTCCAATGATCCCATTGAAAGTCAATAGAAAAACACCTTTAAAGAGGAATCCAATGATCTTCCTCCTTGTCAAGATCAAAATATCCTTTCAGCTTCATTCCCACAACAAGATCCTATCATCCTTTAAATCCTCCACAAGATTCCATTTCTTTTGATGATCCCATTATTCCTCCCATTCCATCTCATGAAGAGCCTATCATTGATCTTAATCCCCTTCGTGATCCTGGTTCCCCTCATGATCCTAGCATGTTGGTGCAAGATGTTCATGAACCCTCTACATGCATAATGGGTTCCTCCACTTTGGTCCAGTCTGATCCACTTCATGATCCCATCATTTCTTCCATATCACATCCACCTCATAATGGACTCACATCTTCTTCCCAAAGCAAAGAGCATCCTACGGGTCAAAATATTCATAAAGGCAAAGGGGTAGACCTTCACAAGAAAGAACCTCTCCATGACAAAGAAAATATTAATGGTCATGGCCTTAGTGAAATCGCTCAAGATGTTGGTACCCCTGCTAAATCTTGCATCCCTCCATCAAAGTCCAAACATATGCCTTTCCCTTCATCCCTTCCATCCATCTTAGGTCTGTCTATCCCTTTTCCCCCTATGTAGGATCAACAAAGGCACGCATCCTTGAGAACCTTCCATGAATCCAAATGACTTCCATTTCATACAGTCAGTCTAGCATTAAGTCTAGCAATCCACATACAATCAAGGATCAACATGTCCCATCTAATCGACATGTCAAAACAAAGAAAAATATGATCCAAAAAGAAAAAGAAAAATCCAAAAGGCCACAAAGGCCCATTTCTCAAAAAGAAAAGTCCAAATATATATGGGTTCCTAAATCCCTTGTGCAAGCGATGCATTCCAAGGAACTACAAAAGAATAAAAAATCAAAAACCATGTGGATCCCTACGTGGATCCTTGAAGCACAACTGTCTAAAGAAAGATCCAGATTGGCATCCAAATTTTCTATTCTTCCATTCAAGAATTTCAAACCTATTCCTCCATCACCTCCTTCGTCCATTTTGGGTTCTTATGTCCAAAAATCCCTAGCTATTCCTCCATCAAAATCCTAGTATCCAAAATCTATTTTTCCTCCATAAATCCACCACCCCTCAAGGTGTGTGCCAATGTTGATCTTGCCATCATTTCCATCTGTGCAATCACGTTTCTTCCAATACCCTATCCATTATCCAATGCACATTTCCCATCATTTCATCCATCCTATCCAATCCTTTGCATAAATCATTAGTTCCATTTCATGTCCATGTCATTATCCTACCAACATCTTTGAGAATTATTTTAATAGTCATGGTCCATTATTCAAGGCTATCATCAATACGATGAGATGCTTGAGTCCTTCCATCCCCTAGTGAAAACCTAATAAACAGGCATCATTTATAATCTATGAACTTCTTGCATTCTGTACTTGGGGGCGGGTTTCATTTATGCTATCATATCATATCCCTATCATACCCTTCATTATCCTATCGTCCCTCATATCCCCATTCCCTTTCCCACCTTTGATCTTCACAAGGTTGAGGATCTTCATGAATGTCATGCATCTTGTTGGCAGCTTTTAGTATATCATAGCTTTTGGTCCTTATCCATTGGCTTATTACAACCTTTTGTCCATATTCCTTGGCTTATTGCAACCTTATGTCATCATCCCTTAGCCTATCACAACCTTCAATCCATATCCCTTATCCATTTTTTGATCTTGCTTACCCTATCTATATCCTATCACCGTCCATACACTATTTTTTGTCCCTGCATCTTGATTTCACAAAAGGACGTAACATACAAAACATGGTTTCAAAAACCTCTTGACATCTCCCTCATGCCATGTCATTTCTTTACATTGTCATATCCAGTCCCTTATCCCATCGCACGATAGCCCTTGGAAATTGAATTTGCTTTGTCTCCATTATAAATGGCAAATGTCTTCCTTCTATCCACCAACATTTCAGCAAGCTTATTTATCCATTCATCATTTTCTTTTCCTTGCTAGACACTGGGGGCAAAATCATACAAAATCATTAAAAATCGAATAAAGTCCTAAAAACACAACTAAAAATTGAATAAAGTCTTGAAAAATCCCTAAAAATCAAATAAAGTCCTTAAAAACCAACTAAAAATCGAATAAAGTCCTGAAATAATCATTAAAAATCAAAAAATATCCTGAAATAATCTCAAAAAAATTGTAAAACATCTTGAAATAATCACAAAAAAAATTTAAAATGTCCTGAAGAAAGCACAAAAAAATCAAAAAGATCAAAAAACCCTAAAAATTGGAAAACATCAAAAATCCAAAAACAATCACTTTTGTTTCATTTCGCCAATAAACCGTCCCTTTTGTACATAGACAAACATTTTAGCAGACATCAGACAGAAACACATTAAACATTGTGCTTCAACGAATCATGCATCAAGAGATGAATTGTTCAACCAACCAAGCATTCAAACTAATCGAACTTGTCTTATCAATCAATCAACATCAATATCATTGGTCCTCATCAATATTATCATGGGTCTTACATTGGGTGTGGTATACTCGAAACCAGATTGTGTCTTGTCTTAGATGGGGTACTACATTCCCCGAAACCAAACAGCATGATTGTCCTTTACCACAACATTATCACTTTTGACAATAAAGATCAGAATGTTTGTTTGACTTGTTTGCATTTGTTAGTCTTATCTTTCATTGATTTATCTTTTCCTTTGACCATGTTCCTATGTTGCTCGATGATGTCACTAAGTCATTTAGAGTGGTTGGGATGGCTCATGGTCATTTTTGTTTTTGTTTTTGTTTTTTGTTTGCGGAGTGTTTTGTAGCATTCTGGGGTAAGTATATCTTGGGTGTTTGTGATAAGTGTGTTCGCTTTGTGAGCATCGCACATACCTCGACTCTTGACACACGTAATGTCCTAGGTTGTTTTTGACTCATTCCTTATCTGCAATGTGTATGTTTTACGTAAAGGGATTGCATTATCGCCCTGACTTTCAGTGCCAAGGTGTGCCACATCCATTTTTCCATATCAAATAAAGGTTCTCACCTACTATTAGCATTTGTGAAAGCAAGATTTCATCACATTAATCATTCTTCACTTCTCACTTGCATTTCTTTTGGCTAACATTTCTTTTATCCCATCAATCATTCTATCTATTCATCAAATCAATCATTATCATGCTATCTATTCTATTTGATCACTCAAGAGTTTCTTCATTTGATATC
This sequence comes from Cryptomeria japonica, assembly GCF_030272615.1. NCBI lineage: Eukaryota > Viridiplantae > Streptophyta > Pinopsida > Cupressales > Cupressaceae > Cryptomeria > Cryptomeria japonica. The sequence goes on from NC_081406.1 coordinate 196,778,063, forward strand.
AATCAACCCTTTTTCTACAATCAATTAACATTCTTCACTTCTTACTAACATTTTTCTCTTTCATCTAACATTCTTCTCTTCTTTCGAGAGATCATTCATTTCTTTCATATATAAACCATCTCTCGATGGGGTATCTTACCTCCATCTTGTCGTCTTCTGGGGCATTATTTCTCAAATTTTTCTTTGAAACAACACTTAGAATCGTATTGTCTCAAAGAGGGGCAAAATGTAGACAGTGAAAAATTGTCCTAAGTTTTCGACGACACTTTTCACTAATTGTTTTTCATCTAAACTAATTAAATAATTGGTGATTATTTAATTAGTGCTAATTTTCTTCTTCTAGTTTCCTATAATTAAATAATTCTTAATTATTTAATTATTGTTCTTCTAAACCATTAATTAAATAGTCTTTATTATTTAATTAATATTCATCACTATCTCTTTCTAATCAATTAACCTTGATCTTAATCAACTAATCCTAATTATTCCTCTTTGATTAAATAATTCGCTTAATTATTTAATCCCTTTACTCTAAGATAATTATTCTTCTAGGATTAAATTATTATTTTAATTATTTAATCCCTTTCTCCAATTATTCTAATTAAATAAATTTTTAAATTTATTTAATTACCATGTGTGGGTGAAATCAATGAATTTTATTTATTTATTTATGACCCCACTTATCTCTTCCACATGCTAATTTCTATCTCCCTTTAACTCTCCATTCAACTTATTCATCACTACTCCTTTCCTCCACTCTCAAATGGCATATTTAGTTGAAAATAAATACTTCCAATAATCATTTTCACTCATCTCTATTTCATTTTGGCATATTTTTGTTGAAAATGAATCAATATTCATTTTCACTTAACTCTTTTCATTTCTATTTCTTCCTCAACATTGGAAATGCAATTTCTTTTATATAATCACTTAACAAGTTCTCTCATTAAATCTTATTCATTATTTTTATTCTAGCCATCCAATCAATTTCAATTTTTCTATAAATTGAGCTCCTTTTTTCGTCATTTTCAACCACATTTCGAGTATCCTTATGCTTTCACTTTCGAATACATCTTCTTGCAATCCAACTTTCTTTTAATCACTTGCATTTGTAGGAGGCATCCACAAATTTGAAGGAGAAAGGAAAACAATGGAAGTGAATGGAAGAAACGCTTGTGTTGGTTTTCATTTCTTTTAAGTGTTTTATTTCCATACTTCTATTGAATGTGTTAGGATTACATTTCATAGCGTTTAGCTTTTGTGGTTGGCTAATTTGTGTTATGATTTCCTTTGCCTAATTTCTTACATCACACTCAATCAATCCTTTTCAACTCCCAATCATGTCATCTAACAGGTCACTCATATCTCAATCAATTCACATTGTAATAATCTCATGTTGAGTTGTCTCATCAAATCTTGATCGTTGATCGATTATGTCTTCAAATCAATCCCAATATTTTAATCAAACCCTCCAGAACCTATAAATTGAGCATCAATCTCCCTATTTCAATAACCACAATATTTGAATTATAATGCCCTTATTCTACAAGTATTGTGCAACTTCGAGAGGTAGAACCATAAATTGCATCAAGAAGAAGAAGAGAAATAGAAGTAACATTCTTGGATTTGACAGCAAGTTTACATTGATTTGATTTATTCATTTTGTTTGTTGAATTATTTCACAGACTTTTATTTTTGTCACGATTGAATTTGTTCAATAGATTAGGTTTTGTGGTTGACTATTTATCCGATTAGCATGATTATTTTCCCTCATACACATTTTGGTGAGCCCGACGTGAAGCTTGTAGTACTCTAATTTTTAGATTTTTGTGACATTGCAGGTGTAGGTTTTGGATTTTTGTAGTCAAATTCTAATTTTCACATTTGTCCCCTAAGATTTTTGCATCTGCATCTAATTTGTCTCGCATTTGTTAGGTTCTTATTTTGCATTCATCTAACATGAATTTTGCATTTGTGTGCACTTAATTTTGAATTCGTCGGTGAACTTATTGAGTCTTGTTGAGGTATAGGGTTTCAATTCTCTTTTATTAATATCTAGTTTTCACTGTTAATCTATCCATAAAAAGATATCTTTTGAACTAACAATAGGATGCCCCACATAGTACAACCAAGGATTATAGGGTATCTTCTCCATGTTGAGCAAAGGCATATTAGGAGACATCAATAATGAATGTTACGTGCATAACAAATCAATAAACATAATGAGTATATAAGCATTACACAATATTAGATGTGTGTACTCTCCTATACAATGTGGTATAATATGTTTGTTGTGCCAATTTTGATGTTCTAATCCCTTTTTCTTTGTAGGTTTTCACAAGTTGATATCTTTTTGGCATCTATTCTAAATGATTTTTACATCTATCCTAAATAGTTTATGCATCTGTTCTAAATGATTCTCGCATTTGTGATTAATCTGTTTCACATCTATTTATTTTGATTTTCACAACTGTCTACTTGAATTTTTCGCATTTGAATGTTAAAAAAAAAATTAGGTATGATTTGTTTTCTGAATTTTTTTTGTCTTGGCTTTATGTTGATTTTATGTTTGAATTGATTTTCTATTTACTAATGTTTGACCTTTAGTGTGTGGCGTACGTTTTATCAAAGACCAAAATCCACAAACTACTAATTCTTGTGCTTGCTAGGAGTGTGTCTATGGTTTTTTAGAATAACTGACATTTAGATTCGGTGCTTTAAAATTAACATTTGCTTGACTATCTAGTGCACTTTAACATTGTAGGGTGGACCTATTGTTTCATTTAGTACCTTCTCCCTTGGCCTTTGGGATCTTGGGTGAGGGAAAGGCAACAATGACACCTGAGTTTTTCTCTTTGTAGAAAAGTGACTACCTTGGTGGGAAAAAGTACTCACCCCAAGGGAAGACTCTAAGCAGTACTTTCCTTCAGTCCACTATATAAAATGCCTACACTAAAGCTAAAGCTACTCGGTCATGTTATCTATACCGACAGTTCCCCAGTACCCACACTCGTGTGAGGTATATCAACCCCTTTTTATAAGTGTTGGGATAGGCTCTTTAATGAGTCACTATCGCATGTATGGATGTCGAGCCCCCAAATTTGCCCCACTAAGAACCAATTATATTTAGAAGCCTAAAAAATCACAACACGTAGTTCAAGGAGTGCGGATCATACCCCGTAGATACCCCCATGTACCCTTCAAAGTGAGACGATAAATTATCCATTTATGATGCAGGAGCACTAGTGTAGTTCTTACCGATTGGGTAGTTAGCAGTGGAATTGCTTGGAGATCGTGGTATTTCTTCTTGTTTGAGAGTTTAGCATTGTGGATTTGGATTTATTTCCTTGAGTTCGTTGTCTTTGTCGAGTTCAAGTTTCATGGCATTTGGATTTGATTCCGGTGAGATATCGATTTCGGTATTGGCCTGGTTGATATGTTCTTACTGGTTAGTCGGATAGAGTGTTGAGCGAAGTTAAATCGGGTTGCAGTTGATTTTTGTGACTTGTGGATTGTTGATTTATGTTTCTTGTGCCTTGTCTGATGTTCCTGGAGAACCACATGATATTTTATGCATTTTGGAGATGTTCTTAGTGATTTGAGCCGACATGTTACCTTTAGCATGTTTCATGAACCGGTTGGTCTTTGGGCCGACTTGATCAAGTTATTATTATTTGCGGATGGTATAAAGAGAATTTTGCGAATCATTTGAGGAGAAAAAAAATAGAAGATAGAAGACATAAGTTAGAGATCGAGTGAAGATGTAGAACCAACAAGATTTTGGTCTGGTGGACTGAAGCCGAAAGGGCTGAGGTCTGGATTAGGGTTGAACTGACAGATTGTTTCAGAAGCCGATCTGATGTGTAGATGATCTGTGGATCTTATGTTTGTGTTGTAAGCATTGTTTGTATCTTGGACTGTGATCCAACATGTGGCATATGTAATTCTTCATACTGTTATAAGATTTGTTCATACTGTTTACTGATTATATATTATGTGTTGTTACCGGTTGTTCTTTCTGCTTCATCTAGTGTTGTGTTACCAATTACCGGTATATCTTGCATGGTGTTTGTGTTAGGTTGCAAGGATGGTATGTCCTTCATTGGATATCCCTACCTTGACTGCATCAAATGGTATCAGAGATGGTTTGTGAACCTATTGTTGGAGGAGGACCCGATTATGCACCAGTTGGTTGGAGAGGAAGTTGAGGCAACTTGTGGACTTCTTCAGATTTTTGAACGTGAGGCAGAGCAAGGTTTGTAGGTAGGTCATCGATCCGAGAGCTTGATCTTGAGGCAGTTAGTGGGTGGAGACTTGAACAGATCATCGATTGAGGCAGGTTGCAGAGTGGACCGATAGATCGGCGAGGAGAGGCAATCGAAAGTTGTAGTCAGATCGTCGAACCCCTGAGGCAGTTGCAAGTACCTACTGACAAATTTCCAAACCAAATCAAGTGATGGGACTCACTTTTCAATTAACCCCGAGAGTCTGATGCAGGAGCACTGGTGTAGTTCTTACCAGTTGGGCAGTTAGCAATGCATTTCCTTGGAGATCGTGGCATTTCTTCTTGTTTGAGAGTTTAGCATTCTAGATTTGGATTTATTTCCTTGAGTTCATTGTCTTTGTCGCGTTCAAGTTTCATAACATTTGGATTTGATTCCGGTGAGATACCGATTCCGGTATTGGCCCGGTTGATATGTTCTTACCATTTAGTTTGGCAGAGTGTTGAGCGCAGTTGAATCGGGTTGCGATTGATTTTCGTGACTTGCAGATCATTAATTTATGTTTCTTGTGCCTTATCCGATGTTCCCGAAGAACCGCATGATGTTTTATGCATTTTGGAGATGCTCTTAGTGATTCAAGCCGACATGTTACCGTTAGCACGTTTCATGAACCGGTTAGTCTTTGGGCCGGCTTGATCAAGTTATTATTATTTGCAGACGGTATAAAGAGAAGTTTGTGAATCATTTGACGAGACAAAAAATATAAGATAGAAGACAAAAGTTAGAGATCGAGCGAAGATATAGAACCGGCAAGATTCTAGTCCGGTGGACTGAAGTCAGAAGGGCTGAGGTTCGGATTAGGGTTGAACCGACAAATTATTTCTGGAAGCCGATTTGATGTGTAGATGATCTGTAGATATTATGTTTGTTTCATAAGCATTGTTTGTATCCTGGACTGCGATCCAACATGTGGCATATGTAATTCTTCAGACTGTTATAAGATTTGTTCATACTGTTTACCAATTATGTATTATGTGTTGTTACCGGTTGTTCTTTCTAATTTATCTAGCGTTGTGTTACCGGTTACCGATATATCTTGCATGGTGTTTGTGTTAGGCTGCAAGGATGGGATGTCCTTCATTAGATCTCCCTACCTTGACTGCATCAATTGACAAGGTCTTCAGACCTTCAGGGTAAGAGAAAAGGTGTATCAGTATCATGGAGGGGAGCAAGTGCCACCTAATCTCTAGTTGTCCATTCTGTTTGAGGTAATTTATTGTTGCGAGGGACCTACCAAATGGTTTCCTTTGTATCCAGAGTAGGTTATATGCTTGTTTTTTTATTGTATATAAAAAATTATTTTGATAAACCAATAGAGTTAGTCCTAACTTGGGCTAATCAAGGCCCTTTTTCGTATAACTCTAGTTTCCAAAGTGAGTATAGTCCAAAGCCATATTATCTGATTTTCTTTTTAGACTAATTGATTAACATAATCTGCCCAAACGTCCTTGAAATAAATTGAAAATCCTTAAAACTCATAGGAAGAAACAAAAATTTGAAATTGAACCTGATTGTTTTCATATATGTTCCAAATCATTTTCGCAGTCATTCCCAATCTGTTATGCATCTGTCTTGTCTACCTATCGTAATTGTTCATAAGCCATTCCGCATTTGTCATTAATTTTCTTTGCATTTGTCTAGTCTTGATTTCGCATTCAACTAGTAAAACTAGAGCTTGTAGGGTCATTTAACTAATAGGGCTTTACTAAGTTTTTGTGTCTTATTCTTCTTATAGTGAATTCATTAAGTTTGCATGAAAGTTTCTTTAATACTTTAGTGGATTCTCTAGAGCATGCTTGCCTAGTGACACAAGTCTCTCCTCTCTAATGATTATTAATTAGGAAGCCTTATGGATGCCTATATGCTTCCAAATGATACTTCATCTTTAGATTCCAATAATAAATCTTCTAGTGCACATCATGAGTCATCATTTCGCAACCATATTAAGAATTCTTATCATTATCCCCCCAATATTTATCCTTTTATCCCACATCATATTAATACTATCACTACACCTCTTGAGAAATTTATTCAATAAAATTAAAAAGCATTTAGAGACTACATTAGATTGAGGATCCTTCCCCATAGAGTGTTAAAATAATTTTACAATGTTTAAAACACCCACTTTACCTCCCATTGAGTAAATTGATAAATCCAAACATGTCCCAAAACACTTAAATGTTGGGTTTTTTTAATTAGAAAATGATGCATGGATTGTTATGGGACTTTTTCCCCATGATGATTTACAAGAGAAAAAAATGACAAAAAAAAAGAATATGATTAAAGGAGAATTATTATTATAACTAAAACAATTTCACGGGATGACTATAAGGTAAAATTATTGGAAAATAGGGTGTGATAGTTGGAACCACCCTTTGGTATTTATATAAATCGTGAAAAGATAATTATGAAAGGGAGGGAGGATACATACATGAAATTAATACAAAAAGAGGAATGATTAAGGAGAGCACAAAAGAGGGAATAGTTAGGGTCTGTGGTTGGGCATTGTGTTGACAGCAACAATGAAGGAAGGTTGACAGGGGGGGGGAATCAATCTTCACCGAATCTACAAACTTAATCACAAATACAGATCTCATAAACTACAGTAATAACAAAGATAAGAAAATTGAAAGCACAACACACAACACCAATATTTTGACGTGGAAAACCCGATTAAGGGAAAAACCATGGTGGGAACCCACCCACGGTAAGATGATACTCTACAGTAGTATGTGAAAATATTACAATGGGAATGCACATGCATTCAGGCACACTACCTAGAGCTCACTGCTCAAATACAATGACCCGAAAGGCTACAAACCTCACAGAAGTCTCATTGACTTACAACAAGATTTGGACTACGATCCGGAAGGAATGAACTGAAGGAATAGTATCTCCAGATACCTGATTATATTTCCAGTTATGAACAAATGTCTGTCCTGCAACACCAATCTCTCCTCAATCACAATGTCGAAGGATGAATCACTGTTCGCACATACACCACTCTCTGATAATGCAAACACAACCACAACACCCAAATTACATGACAATATCACCTATTTATACAATTGATCAACCTTGACAGTAAGGTCGGCTAAACCCTAAACTCAAAATTACAAAATTACATCACACGATACAAAGATTGACCACCAAACCAATACAATGATTTACATGACATAACATGGACCTAATTCGAATTCCCAAACACTCAATTCCATCGTAAATCACGCCAAGAACAACCACAACATGCTACACCACCAGAAATAATGCATAACACAAAGAACATCATCGATTCATGAAAACCACCAATAACTCACACAACGATTAATATGGATCATCAAGACAAATAGGACATAATTAGGAAACACCAAGAAACACATTCAGAAACAACTGCACCAACATCACTTATCAAATCTTCATTTGTCAACATCTGAAACTCAATAACACAACCAATCAACAACTGTCACGAAGAAAGATAACTTACAGAGCACCAAAACATGATCCATCTGAAATGAAGATACACAAGACCCTCCCAAACAATATTCCAAAATCTCAGCTCAATATCAGATCACACCAAAATATATTGGAGCAAATACCGAGCTCTCCAAAGCACCAAGACAACAAAATAGAACTGCAAACCAAATCATAAGATATTCTCAATCTGCAATCGCCAAAGAAAATCACAGGAATATGTTGACATTAATGACAACAACATATCCTAGCAGCAACAATGTCCAACACATTGGGCATTGGAGAAGGGGGACATGGCATGTGCCCAACTCAGGGTACAACATACACCCAGGAGTGTCCTAGCCAAGGCTACATTTTTTTTTATCATGAAGACATGCGAGGTTCTGTGTAAGAACATGTCATCCTAGAGTGCTCAGTGCTTCCTTTTCATGGAAAGCCAAGACCTATAACTGAACCTCTGTATATATAATAGAAACCCTCTTCATATTTTTACAGATATGTATTTATATAGATAATTGCATATAGTGATGTTTCATTGGTTAATTTATTATTGTGTTATTAAAGTTCAATTATTTGTTTATTGATGCACATTAACATTTATAAAGGTTCGCTTGTTAATATTTATGTTTGCATAAATGTTATATTGTTATGTTTTAAATGTTTATTCAATATAAATTTGGGAGTAATTCATTCATCATTATATTAAATAATTTACTTTTAGAACTACATTAAATAATGTTTTAAGACTTTATAAAAAGAGAGAAATTAATTTATTTTTTTTCTAATATTTATTTAGGATGAAAAGGGCAACTACATGGACACACTATAAGTAGGTGTTTCACATTTAAGCATAAAACTCAAGGCCATATGAATGGAAATGTGATGCAAGTTAAAATATTGGTGGTAAAGTAAATAGACTTATAATGTCTCAATATGATAAATTATAAGAAAATCAAGAGGATCAAATTCTAAACCTAGTAATGAGAAACACATTTATATTAATTAAAAAACCAAGGAAGAATCTAGCACAACACATGTCAACATTACACATGAAGGTACATCAAACAATATGAAATAAAGGAGAAATTTTTAGACAAGTTAACATCTTGATGGAACAATATGTGCTAATTCATGATGATGGATGCAAGTGTTTATATGCACACATTAATTTAGAAATACAGGCATGTCAAGCAAATAAATATGAGTCAAAATTTATAAACAATACACTTTAGATATGTATTGTCATGATCATATAAATAGCATAACAATGAAACATTCCTAGAAACATCTTCAGCACGAGGATGTAAAATGCAATCAAAACTACACGCGCGCGCACAAAATTAGAATATTTAAATTTTTAATTCTCGCATGATCGACATTTTTAGGATTTGATTGTTATACTTTGACATGGATGCCAAAAGTTTAATTTTGTGTCTAGTTTTATCTATTGAAAGAAATAATCGTATGACATATGCATGTCATTGAATTGTGGAATAATCAAAATTATATTTTTAAAATAGAATGCAATCTCCTTTCTTTTTGTAGGTACATTAATCAAAGCCTATGTCAAGCATCAACAACAATGTTCAATTCTACAACAAGAAATAATCATCATTATTCTCAAGATACATTCAAAGCACATTGTTTAATACAAAGCATTCAAAAGTTCATATAAAAAAAAATTAACAATATTCACTATCCCAACACATCGACATCCATAGCCGCCCACTTATCTCTCTTTTCTTTTATTATTAATTTAATGTTGAGGCACTAATGTGAAAAGAAGCTTATAGAGAAAGCACCACAATGCCCTTTAACACCACCCTCATTTTAGTTACCTCAAATATTAATACATATGAATATATATTACGATTATGAAAACTTTGTTTCTACATAAAACGTAATTAAAACAGATGAGAACATCATCACAATTCTATCTCAAACTCTTAATTTCTCAACTCCCAATCATTTCCAAACCTTATAACTAATAATCCAATTCAAATTACATATATTTTTTAAGGGTCCTTTTATTTCCTTTCAATAATCTCAAGTTACAAATTATATCTTTAAATATTTATATATTTGACGACATAACTAAGATATATAAGACAATTTATTTTCATCATAAAATACTCACACTTTAATTTTATATTAATTAGTGATCACAAGTTCTAACTCTCATTTAAATGTTATGTCAAAAATAAGACATTTGTGACAAAAGCACAAAGCTATAATTCCAGCTTGCCCATCATGCTCTGGAAGAAGGTTGAACTAAAGACTCTTGAATGTGTGTAAAGAGAAAGAATTATAATTCTAGCTCGCCCATCATTCTTTGAAAGAAGGTCGAGCCAAATATTCTCGCATATGTATATTTTTTCACAATATGATGAACGAGCTAAAATTCTATGATTGTATCTTGAATGTCTTGTTGTGGACATAACATTTAACTTAACTCAAAATTCAGCATCTATGTAAATAGTCAAAATCATTTACATCCACATGTTTAACATTCGAGTTACTTCAAAGCACGCTCTATTTTCAATCAAATAACACTACAATATAAAGAGAATATATTTTGAGAAGTTTGGCTTTATCTTGCACTTGCACAAATCAGATAAAATCAAGCATAGCACTGAGATAAGCTCAAAAGCATTCATGTCAGTCATGAAATGCAGATTGGATAGAAAAAGAGTACAAAGCAGTAACAATGATGTGGACTTTTTTGCTTGTAATGGAAATAAAACAGCACATATTTCGCATGGGATGAGCAAATGCACTTCTGTCAGATAACAATAACAACAATACGGAATGTACACCCACTTTGCCAAAATTATAAATCACTGACTAGCTCCTGTTACGCCTTTCCAAATTCAATGTGCCACTGCATAACTACTGTTTTGATTGTACAGTTTTATCTTATACTCCATATTATAGTTCTGAGTTCATTGGATTTCATGAAATAAAGTTATTGGTATGTTCGTAGTTGGAAAAAAAGTTAGTAAATAAATCAATTGTGTAATTTTATTGGTATAAAAAATGAATGATTATTGAGGAGTTTGTGCATAAGTATTGGATCAATTGTGCAAGTCTTGTGGTGGTCAAAGCAAACGATTAATGGAGCAATAGGGAATATTTATGGGACGTCAATTCAAAATGGCCACTTTTTGACCCTTGTGTGCATAATGAATCCCACAACATTCGTCGTAACTACCCAGAAGCCAAAATAATAGCTATAGGCACTTAAGTCCCATATGAAGACAACCAAAAAAATGTTGAATTTCAACATATCGTTTAAGAGCTTAGGGTGTGAGAAGTTAGCTACAATGGCTATTGGTACCCTTCCTCTGGATCTAAAATAGAAGAATATTGAATGTGATTTAACGTTCATATAAATATATACAGTTATCAAGGAGTTGTGATTTAATTGGTTGAACATAATTGACGAGGGTGGTGGTATGTTTTTTAATTATGCCATCCACTAAGGTTCAAAACCCCTAGAGGTATAATATAAGGGAAAGCTTAAACAACATATTCTAAGCTTTTATGTGTTTAGGTGGCTCGTGTGAAATCACATTAATAAGTTTGGGTGGCTCATCTTGAAATCACATTAATAAGTGGGCTCTACTCAAGAAACTAGTGTGATTTCAAATGGGCCATCTAAGGTAGATGATTTGACAGTTGAGCTATTCCAATAGTTGTTATAACATTTGTTGATTTAACGCTCAATATTTTAAATATTATAACAGCTACTGGTACCCTTAATAAAGGCCTCAAATAAAGGAAAATTGAATGTGATTTAACATTCATATAAAAATATACAACTATCAAGGAGTTGTGTTGAACATAATTGACGAGGGTGGTGGTACGTTTCTTGGTTATGCCATCCACTAAGGCTCAAAACCCTTAGAGAAATGATATAAGGGAAAGCTTAAACAATATATTCTAAGCTATTACATGTTTAGGTGGCTCATGTGAAATCACATTTAATAAGTTTGGGTGGCTCATCTTGAAATCACATGAATAAGTGGGCTCTCCTCAAGAAACTAGTGTGATTTCAAATGAGCCATCTAAGGAAGATGATCCAATAGTTGAGCTATTCCAATAGTTGTTATAGCATTTGTTGATTTAATGCTCAATATTTTAAATATTATAATAGTAGGTGTGACTTTAAATTGTTAGAGTTGATCATAAGTATGGATAATTTACTATGACTTTAAATTTGTTAGTGTTGATCAATAAATACTTAATGAAATGTATTTTGTAGATCTAAAAAGCAAAAAGTCATGTGATGTCACATCAACTCACCAATAAAACATGACTTAGTGCACAACTATCAATCTAACTTTTTATGGGACATTTCGGACACCTCAACATAAAGCATGTTCATATGCCATCATATTTGATGATGTGGCCCAAAAACTTAGTTATAAGAAGGGGACTTGTCAAAGTAAAATTTGAGAGTGATTTGAAATTGCCACATAAGATTTTGAAAAAGAACAAAGTTAGAGTGTTCAACTACTAGATCCTTTCCCTTAAGTAAGTCATATCCTCTCCCATAAGTAAGTCAAAGTTTATACATGTTGTTTAGACCAAAATATGATATAAAGAATTGGGACAGATTGTGTTCCAAGTAACTTTGACGAAATAGATACCCCTTAATCCTTAATCTTAGTCGAAGAAATATCAACTTTTGCTCAAGCACATATTATAAAATGAATACCATCATATCTTTTCATCTTTAACATTAAACTGAAAAGATCATTACATCAGTATAACTCTACAATGACAAGAAGCTTTCTTATTCATGTAAGAAAACAAATTTATGTAAACGCATTCCACTTTTTCGAAAACTTGAAAACCTTTAAAACAGTACAAAATTGTACAACTAATATTTGATCATTTGTACACCTAATACCAACTGGCAATACTAACTTTTCTTATTGGAGAAGAGACACGTTTATATTGCTCTTCTGCAGTGGACCCACCATGGAAATGTTCACGCAGCTTTAAAAGCTCAACAGAAAGCACTGTTAAAGTTCAAACAGTAAAAAGCTCAACTAATAAACGACAGTTTAAAACACACACGTGTGAACACTTTAACTTTTGCCGTCCGATTGCTGTCAACATCTGGCAAGCCCCTGGCGTCCGACCGAATCCAAAGGTGCAGAATCGCCGCGCATTTCCGGGACAAGATCAGACACCGTCGGATCATCTTCCAACAAGCGAGCGCTTTAGTGTCTCCTCTGCCACCAGAGGTCAACGAGGGCAAAACAATCCGGTCTTTACCCTCCCTCCAGGAAACACGATCGTTAAACCTCGAACGATAATAACAGGACTAATTAAAAAAGAAAAAAAAAGCGTAAAAAGAATTTAATATATATTTTAATTATTAATTTGTCAGCCTTATCGGGAACAGAACGGACCGCGCCGCCGCCGCCCCGTTTACGGGCCACCCTAAGCAAAGCAAAACCAATAATACGCAATATTAATAAACTAATTAGTTAATTAATTTGTAAATAAAATGCGGTCCAATTAGAATGAATTGTACAGATCATTTGGTGGAGGAAAATAATTATTAAGTAGGAGAATAAGTCCAAAGGTTGATATGCATTATTTGAGGGGGATGAATGGAATTGTTTAAAAGGTGAGCATGTGAGCGGCGCCAGTTTTTCCGGATCAACCACTCACTAACAAAATGGCCACGCCAACCCAAGGATCACTTTTCCTTCCTCATCACCAACACAAGCATTAAACAATTCAGTCACTGTTGTATTGATGACATAAGCTCTATTTATGTTGGGTTTGTTCAAGTCAATTTTTTGTCTGTGGTTAAGTGGTGGGAGGAGGAATTGATAGGAGGAAAAGATTTAATAGTTTGGTATGTATTGGTGGATTGTAATAGTATTGGTAGAGTATACTTAGGATTGGATTGGATTGGATTAATTAGGAGTTGAATTTACGATCATTTATATGATATTGAGGTGTTCAATCATCGAGTTATTGGTTCACTTGGTGATTGATTTATCTATGGATTGAGTGTGGCTCATTTTCCAATATCCCCTTGAATTATACTACAAGTGCTTGAAGCTACTAACTTGGCCTCAGATTTGTTGGACTAGACACATTTTAGACTAGCTAGGAGTTAAGAATTGAGCCTTATTAGATCAATGAGGAGACCGATTTAGGATCATCTATATGATGTTGAGGCAATCAACACTTGATTGAGTTACTAATCCACTTATGGATTGAGTGTGACTCATTTTCCAACACACTCCCAAACCAAACTACAAGTGCTAGAAGCTACTAACTTGGCCTCGAATTTGTTGGATTGACTTTAATACCATGTGACATTTTTTTATCAACTAGCTAAGAATCAAAAGTCAAACCTAGGACTACTCATATGACATTGGATTACTATACCACAAAGTTACTACCCTATTTGGTGGTTGGTCAATCTAAGGTTTAGGTGTGGATCTTGTGCTAACATAGTTGAATGATAAGCTTTGATTTAGATGTATGTGCCCACTTTATATGTAGAGATGTTGATATCTATGTAATATAATTGTTTCTATCCAAAAAAAAAATGAGTTTCACCCCTTAATGATTTTGATGGATTGATCTCCCTACTCATGGCTGCTTAGCCAAAAGATGTTTTCTAGTTTAGATGTGTGGTCCCTCATAATGTTGCAATTCATTATATAGAGATAAAGAAAGCGATATATATGTACTATAGTTATTTCCATTAAAAAATGGTTCAAACCTTGTGTGACTTAAATGGATTGGATTCCCCTACCCATAGTAGCTTAGCTGAAAAATAACTTCTAATTTAGATCATTAATGCTCCTTTCATAATTTTGTAATTCGTTATATAAAGGTAAATATGTTGATATCTAAATTATCCAATTATGTCCATAAAAAATGGTTTTGACTCTTATATGACTTTAGTGAACTAGATCACATTACTTTAGACAACCTAGTCAAAGGAGAACTTTTAAAATATATGCATGTTGTGTCATATTGTTGTAACCAACTCTATAAATGCAAAGATCTTAATATCTATGTGATCTAGTGGTTTCCATTAAAGAGTAGTTGAGTGTGTATTTTTCATATTATGATTTCTTAATAAAATATGTTATTATTGTTAAATATAAATAAATAATAAAGTATCATGCACTAATATCTAATTAGTTGATTTACTTTAACTTAACATACATTAATACACAATATATGTACAACTACTCATCATCTCATTCTAAAAAATAATTATTAGCGATCCAAATCTAGCTCTATGTAGCATATAAGTCAATCTAATTCATTGTGCATAAAGTTACATATTAAGACATTATGTTACTACAACAAAATAGCATATATTTGTCATCACATTGATTGGTTTGAATTTGTACATTTTATGTCACTTTTATCTTAACACATAAAACATGGCTATCAAAATCATATTTAAGTTTCAAATTAAATGTGCATAGTTAATAGTTTCAAAAAGACATTAAAGGACAACTTCTAACTATAAACCATCAAAATTAATTAAATCTTAATGTCTAATAAAAGTTTCCCTGTATTTTAAATAACTAATTATTTTTTAGACATCAATCACCAATACATGTTACACAAAAACAAGATATAAGTTTTGTCGGTTGATGCATAAGTGAAATTCAACTTTTAAATATGATATACAAATTCATAGATTTTTAAATGAACTCCCTCTAAATACACACTAGCCCCTCTCAACCTTTAGAATTCTTGTCCATAGATCAAACTAATTAAAGATTTAGAAGAAAAAATTATAAATTATAACAAAGATTCAATAAGTCATATCCATTTAATGTGATAAATATTGTCAAAAAAAATTGATTGAAAGATTATTAAACCTGCACAACTTATCATATTGTGTAACCTATCCATATCCAAAGCATAAAAGTTTGAATACAAAAATATGGTTATCTATGGAGAGCTTTAAATCATTAAAAAATTGGATATACTTACCCCCTATTTAATTGTCATTAATCTGGTTTTCCTATACCTATAGTTTCTAGGCTAATTTTATTTTGTTAAGTTATACTTGTTGCTAAGATTTACAAAAACAATAACCTTTGCCTTTTGAATACAACCATGAATTTGAAGGATTGAGTCTTCCTTGAAGCTAAGAAGATAAAAAAGAAATGTATTGTCTCCTTTTCACCTCCTTCTCCCTCTCCTTTAATTTCTCCTTCTTCTTCATCTTCTTTCTCGTCTCCTTAGTGTTCTTCATCTGCTTCTACTACTAATTATATTATCTCCTTTGATGCACATATATTTAAGAAATCTTGTTCTAGTTCATCCAAAGAAGAAACATCATTACATAATGGTAGACACTAGTGTTTTGCTTCACCTTGTAAGTGTAAATAAAAAAATTCTTAAATCATAATACATTTATACAATAAAACATTTAATACTAGTTCCACCATTCTAATGCATTGACTTGTTGCATAAAATTACTGTCGATACTTCTCCTTTTCAACCTAATTATCTTTCTATTCATGGTTTTGATAATGTTGGTAAGCATACATTAGGTACAATTACCTTTGCTATCAAGGTAAGTCATGCGATTATACCCACTCGTATCCATGTCATGCATAGTACTCTCACATATAAGATTCTTCTAGGTCAAACTTGGATTCATGTTATGCACACAATCGCTTCTACTCTTCATTGCAATCTTAAGTTTATTTACGATAAGGAGATGTATACCTTAGAGGGTCACAAGAACTTACAAAGTTGAACTTGCAAATGGAAACACAATCTCAATCTTCTTCAATTTCTTTGATTCTTTCTCCAACATAAACAAATGCACCATTTCCTACTAAAGATACTCTTTCACCTAAAGGAGTACTCTTGGAGGATGATAAAGGGTCTTTATACTTTACACCCTCCTTTATTGGAGAATATAAAGTTCTTAAATTCAAGACTAAAGTCTTGAACGAGCCTAGTGTTTCATTTGTTCAAGCTTGCTCTAAATCTATTCCAACTTCTTCTAACACATGTCTTGATGTTGATTGGGGCACACCCACTGAAACACCTACACTTGATTTGGAAAAACAATATGTAGTTGGTTTCAAAATCTTGTCTAAACACGGATATAATGGACATGGTTTAGGATGTGTGCAATAAATTTTTGAGGCTCATGAGAAATCTACATCACATGTTTCTAAAGAAGGTTTAGGTTTCCAATCTCCTCCTTTGTCAACATCCCCTCCCCCATTATCTAATGCATCTATGTCTTTTTCTCCCAACTCATCATCAAAACAAGAGATTATTTTGTTTGACCTTCTTCAAGCCAAGTTGATTACCCTTCTTTGGATCAAACAAAGGATAAAACTTGGACAATATCTTGAAAATTCTTCTTTCTATGTGTATCATCAAGTGTATGTCCATTCCACTAATGAATGTTACGATTTACATACTAAAATTAAACTGATTCTGGTATCATTCAAATGTCAAGTAACAATGAGTGGAATCTTTGTCATGACCATTCTAAATAACATTAATGACCTATTTTGTTGCTCCTCACTATGTGACATGTGTAGCTTACCTTTTAGGGGCTCATTTCCATTCATGGTGGTACAATTTTAGATGAAATCATAATTACGTAGCAACATAATAGAGTATTTAGTCTTGTCTCTGTGTTGGGGGGTAATAATGGTAATCAACCAAATCCTCCTTCCTAAGGATCCACTTACCATTTGTTAAGTTAAATCTTCTATAACTTGATATCCTTTCTGGCATAGAATTATTTTTATTTCATGTGATTGTTCTCCTTTCTTGGACATATGTGTTCCTTGGTTATAAACTCTTCCTTTCTTGAAATGGTATGTCTTATATGAATAATCTCTTCTATTGAACAGACCGAAATAACGAGAGGGGGGTGAATCAATATTCCCCTTTAAGAAAGATTAAAACTGAACTTCTATACCTTGACTTATATCAATTAACTTTAGCCCAAAAGAAATACATGCAACATAACTGAAATGAAAGAATTGCACAACCATAAGAGAGACACCAGATTTTTGTACACGGAAAACCCAAATGGGAAAAACCACGGAGAGGGTTAACTCTTAGGAAAAAATATAACTAGTTATATCAAGATTACAAGGATCATTGTATAGTGACTTACTACAAGAAGGCTCATCGCCAAGAAATAGAGACAAAAAAATGAATTGAGAAAACTGCATATACACATGCATGGGATCAATTACTAATAAGCTCAGATATTCAAACAATTTCTTGCAATAGACTCTGTCAGTAATCTCTGCAAATCTAACTCAATCTGTCTTATCCAATCACTGTCGCAACAATTATACCTTTCTCCTTCAACACACAAACTTACAAACATTCGCACTTGCACTTCCACACACTCATTCACTTTCAATTGCTCTTCTTCAACTTATCTCACTACAACCAGATCAAATCATAACATATATATACTACCGATGTATGCACCAAGTTGGCCTTAAGAACACTTTCCCAAGAATACTTCTTCATTGGCCTTCTTCAAGAATATTCCAACGGTTAGACTACACATTACAAGAACCAAACCAAAACAAGATCAAAAACATTCAAGGTCGCATAGACCCTAAATGAACGTATCCTCAAACTTTTGCAAGTACAAAAGCACGATCCAACTTGACATAAGGAAATTAAGATCATGAACAATGTATTTCCAAAATATCACCAGAAACCAAAATGCAAAGGAATGCATAGCACTGCAATCACTACTGAACAAAATCAATGATGAATACACTTTTGAGCACAAAATATCGAGCACCAAAATTATTGCTACAACCAACAACAAAACTCAGACAACATGAGAAACATATCCACATGCTAGCAACACACATTTCCAAAGCAAGATCCTTCTGAAAAACACTTCTGCAATATCTGCAATGACTACAACAATTTCAACTCAACATATCAACATTTTATCCACCTTTATGCATACATACCTATCTTCCATTTTTTTCATCAAACATATGTATCCGTGCTCTACAACACTTATACTAACTCGTTATATCCAAACCAATCTGAATCATTGAGTTTGACATCAATGAAAACCAAACACATATTTCTAGCACTCTCCTTAATGATAGAAAGTGTGCAATCCTTTACTAAGGATCCACATTTCCTAGTAATAGAGAAGGTGTGTATTATTGTTCTCCTTCCCCTTTCAAAGGCATCATCTTTATTAAAGAACTCTTTTTTCAAAGGTAGATACTTTAAGCAAGATCTCTTCCTCCTTTCACGATCCCTTTACATTTGTTGCCAAATATCTCCATTACAACTATCTCTTCCTTGCTTAAAGAATGTATCTTGTACAAGGACCTTTCTTCCTAGCTTGGAGTACATATATGTTTGTTAAGAGTATCGCGTTGGTGGTAAAAGGTGTGTATCCTTAGTATGTTTATCTTTCTACCTTAAGATATTAACATAGGATTGTGTTGACATCTTGGGGGTGGGGCGGGGGGGGGTGGCAGGGGGGAGGTATATGCGACTTCCTTGTTACTTATGTTGGTATCACTACAACACCCATATTTTTGAATTTTCTTACAAACAACAAGCTTTTTTTGGAAAATGTTTGTTCAACTTTTTTATTTCCTTACAAAAAATTAGCTTTATTTGGTAATCCTTGTCTATCTTTCCATGTTGCATATTATCTAGCAAATCGAGGTTTTTCTTTATAATCTTTCTTTGTTCCAACATGATTCATAGTAAGCAGGTCCTTACTAGGCCAGGAAGTCATATCTCTTCTCTTTCTCATATGGCTCATAGTAAGCAAATCCTTACTAGACCTAGAAGTCGTATCTTTTCTTCTCTCCTCAATTGGTGTATGCTCTTGTTCATTCTATAAGTCCACTTGTGCTCTTTCAATAACAAATAGAGAATGATATTAGCAGTTGAGACATTTTGGCATCGAGGTCTCTTCAACTAGCTAACTTAGAACCTTATGTTGTTTCAATAATAACATTGTTTTCTATGTGTATCTTTGAAGGTTAATTGCAAGGATTAATAGGACCTTATTCTTGGGGGCTTGATCATCCCTCAAAATTAGTGATATCCTATCCCTATATTGTCTTGCTCTCATATGCTCTTTCTCTTCACCTCTACTTTACAGTGACTGTGAGCGTAAGTTCATACTCAACTAAAGTGGGGGATAAATGTAGCATCATAAATTGTACTCTTTTAATTATGGGTTCTAAATTTACACTCTCCTAGCATTCATTTTAATTTTCCCATTCCTCTATGCATTATAGGACCTTTTATTGCTTTAAATTAATATGTAATTCAATATTATGCGTCCTATTTTACTTTAATACATCGACACTTTATTATTTGGGCCCTTATTTTTTAAGTGTGCCCTTCATCTTATTTCATTTCAATCTTATATGGGTCCTATGACATTCTAAAGTTCAATGCACTTTTTCTCACACTTAAATATTGTCATTTTGCACATAAATTACATTTCTAGTATCAAGTCCCTATTATCTCGTGAGCCTAAAAATTTGGCCCTATTTTGTCAAGTCAATATCACCTAGCAACATTGACTAACACTTTTTGGCTAAAATTTTACAAGGATAATGTGAGGGCCTTGCCATATCCATAACTATCTTTGATGCAAAAGATGACTATTTTAAGTTAGCCAAAAGGTGAATTTACTTTGAGATCCCTGTATAAGACATTACTCCTAATTTATTTCATCATCTCATTTTTACATCTACAAGTTCCATTTCAAGAGAAATTATTCTTCAAGAGCAAATAAAAGTCTACAGAGCAATAAGCTACAACAAGGCATATTCAATTATGTTTTCATGATGGATTGTAAGATGATTTATCATGTTATTGCATCAACACATGGAGGACGTATCCTAACAGCATGGCATCATCATGGCATCATGAAATTTCATTGATAGGTTCCTCTCTACATCCTCCTTCCAGATCTAAGTTTTTCTCTAATTATTAGTTTTGCTTTTATCTATTTATGTTGTTTGTTGTCAACTTTATGTCATTAGCCCTAGTTCTTTGTATTCAACTTATCAATCAAATCAATCAATAAGTGAACAATCAACTCATTGTACCCTACTCTCACTAGTAGGTCTAAAGTTGAGGACTAATTGGTTGTTATCTAATGTAATTGATGGGATTGGGTTTTGATTACTAGTTTTTATGATTAGACTAGTGAATCCCATTTCTTTATATTGCATTAGATAGCATGTGATTTATTATAAAATTAGTTTATATAAGTGTGACCTACACTCTATCAAATAATGGGGAGTGGATTACAATATTGTGTTTTGTTAATGTTGTTGGTGTAAATTATGTCTCATAATTACACTTTACTTAAGTTGACTTAGGGTAATGCATTTCATCGTAGTTTGGATATGAGAAACTAAGGGAAGTGTGCACATAGGGATGATGCATGTAGGAGAAATTCCACCTTTTGTGGTCTTATCTTGTTATTACATTCCACCTTTGGTGGATGATCCACCTCTTGTGGAATAATTTATTATTTCTCCTACCTACTCTCACCTACCATTGTTTCTCATTGAGCCACAAGTCATGATTGTGTGCTCATGTAACCATATGGTCTTGCCTTTATAAGCAGGCTCATCTTGCATTGTCTGTAATGATCTAAATGATCTTATTTTGTATCTTGATTAGAATACGATTTATTCTTATCCAATATATTGTCTCTCTTTTGTGCTATTCATTATGCTCTAGATCTTGGCTATATTTGACAAATTCTTACAAATGCAAAAAGGCACAACGTACCAGTTTTCTATATTTCTAGGAAAAAATTATAGTTTAAAAACTACATATCTAATTTTTAACCAAGGGCATGCATAGTAACCAAACCACATCCTTGGACGACCAAGTAGCTCTTCTTAAAATTTGTTACATTATTTTTCTATACAATGATTAGTGGATTTTCACTCACTAATAAGAATCTTTTTTTTGCAGACATGGAAGTCATGCTTTCATCACTTTCTAAAAGGCTAGATCTTTGGGAAAACCTTTTAAATTTGTATGCGCATACTAGCCATAATATTTATCTATTCAATGCAAGTGCGTTTATACCATCCAATAAATATTAAAAAAATATATAAGGTTCAAATGGATGGAAAAACATCCCCACACTAAAATAAGGGAAACTTAAAAAATAAATGAAAGGAAAAACTGATTGATAGAGACAAGAAAAATATAATGAATTACAAAAAGGGATAGAAGGGAAAAAAGGTCTTGAGGAGAATTATGACAAAAAAATAGGGAAGAGGAAAATATCCATTAATAAAGGGAGGACCTTAAAAAGAGCAATAAAAGATTAAAAATTACAAACAAGAAATGATGAAAAATATGAACAAGCATAAGATGCAAGTAAGAAGAAGTGTTTGATTATTTTTTATATATGTATAATAATTTAATCCTTACTTATGTTGCATTTAAAGAATTCCAAGTTAGTAGACCCCCTCATTCCCCTACAAACCAAAACCAATTTCCTATGCTTTTAGATCAAGCAAACAACAATGAACATGTCAATCATACATTTTGTTGTATTATTTTCCCATATAAATACTTGAACAAATAGCCTTATAGATGAACCAAAATCATTCATAGGCATTATGGTAACCAAAAAGTGAGTTTCATGTCAATTTTTGGGTATAATGTATAAATATACTAATTCTTAAATGGTAACCATCTAGTTAGCAATGCCTTGGGACATTGTAATAGAAGTTGATAATTTTGAATTTTTTTGTCAAAGGACTATCCTACAACATTATGTAACCAATATTATCAAAGTGTATGTACAATATTATGTGTGTGGGTAAGTGATTAAGTATGCATAGGAAATAAAAGGTAGCATATTCAAAGGGTTGGAATTGAAAACAATTCATATGGTGTAGATCTCCAATAATAGTTTTGTTTAGCTCAAGGCATACAATCATTAGAAAGTAGCTCTTTATAACACTAGCATGGTCTATCAGGGTGTTAGTCATATGCAATAGATTATATTTGTTGTTATATATTTTTGCTTCATTTTTCATCCATGGTTGTCTACTCTATCCTTGATAGGGTTGTTTTATAAGTGTTTAGTCTTAGATATTGTACTACTACATTTATTTATAGGGTTGGGTCCCTTTTTATAAATACTTAATACACTATTCTAAAAAATATCTTTAAAAGAGGTAATATGTATTACATCAAGAGACATTCTATCATGGAAACAAGACATGAAGTTTCATCTAGAGACTATGTACATAGAAGTGAAAACAAAATTGGCATATATCAAGAACAAAGAAAGTTCTAAAGTAAAATTAAAGCTGTAAAATAAGTTAAAATTTATTTCCATATATAAAATAGTTAGAAACAAAATAAACTCTCTTTAGTTAAATTAAAATTAATATGTGTATATACATATATAGTAAATAAAATAGCTCTAAAGCAACATAAAATAACTCGAAATAAATATCTATCAACATTTTTTACATAGATATATTTGAGATATCTATAATAGTAAATATGTGGATACAAGGTAATTTATATAACATATATCAATAATAATTTAAATATATTGATTAATAAATGATTAAAAAAATATTATAAATTTTTAAAAAAAAATTTAGAATAAAGTAATAATTGTTTAAGAGAAAAATAGTTTAATGATAAGAAATTATAAATCAAAACTAGAATTTTAAATAATAATATAATAAAATCAAATATTTTTTATACAATTGTGTGAAAGTTTTATAATGCTTTAGCTCACATTTTCATGTTATATGATTCAAAATTAAGTCTTTTTGGAGATGCAAGCTTAAGCGAACCAACTAGAACAATCTCAACCTTCAAATCTGGAAAGCTAGAATTGATGCCCAATACTAACTCACTGCTTGGAAGCTTCTTCATGTGAAACTCCATATTGGACCTCGCCTTAAATTCCTCAACCCCGTGCCTTCTTGTCCTTTTTTTGTGACAAGATCAAATCCTTCAAGAATTGCTTTTGGTTTTGTCCTCATGTTAAAGTGTTATGGTGTGAGTTGTTTGCTTCCTTACCTACCCTTTTCCACTTTCCCTGGCCTTGGAAAGTTGCTCTTCTGGGATCCTCCAAGGCACAAAAATTGATGTCTATCTCTTGTCGGTTAACCATAATCAATCACATTTGGAAATTTAGATGCTTGGTTGCCCTTTCTCACTCCTTTCCTCCAATGGAGATTGAAATCCATACTATATGTTGCAACCTCATAACTCAAATGATGTGCATACTCGACTCTTGAAAGGACCAAGACAACGCTATCAAGGTACAGACAGATGCTCTTCTATCCCAACTCAGGTATAAGGTTCTCCTTGAGACTTTTCAGGTTGTTGGGATGGAAAGAGGGGAGTGATCTTCAGAGCTATCAAGGACAATGAAGGTTGCTTAAGGGAAGACAATAATTTGTTTTTCCGTGTATGAGGATGAAACAACAAGAAAATTAGTGACTAGATTTAATCACAGAGAGCGCAATGTTTTTGTTTATGTTTCTCAGTTTCAAAGATTGTATATTTATTGATTCATAGACATTATGTACTCTATTTCAAGTGTATCTTTTGTATCTTAGACTTTGAGACTGCTTACTTGTTTTGGTTATTTGTCCATTAAGAGAGGATTTACTATCTATTTGTTGGATGATCTTGTGTGGTTGACTGTGTGAAACCACCTCTATGGGAAGCAACCATGTCCTCTTGTGTTGTTGTTCTATTGTAACTTGCTCTGGCTGATGTAAAACTTGATGTATTCCTTTCAACTTTTCTTAATCCAATAAAAAAAAATTTTAAAAGTCTGATTCAAAACATCAATACAAAAATCTTCACATAACTTTACTAAAAACGTTCAATCTTTTTTTTATAAATTACATCATATTATTTATATCCAAAAAAATCAGACCGAAGATCCATATTTTAAAATTAAGAAGAAAAAAAGTAATAAACCAAAACTAAAATTTTAAATAATAATATATAATAAAATCAAAATTTATTGATAAAATTGTGTGAAAGTTTAATAATGTTTTTAAATCACATTTTTCATGAAAAAAATTCAAAATTAAATCGAATTCAAAACATCAATACAAAAATCTTCACATAACTATACTAAAAACATTCAATCTTATTTTTATAAAGTATATCATACTATTTATATAAAAAAGAACAAAAATATATATATTTAAAAATTAATAAAATAATATCTATCATTAAAAAAAATAGATCTCACTCTCACACACAAATATATATATATATATATATATATATAACACCTTCATTCTACCTATGATAAATAAAAAATCCTCTTAACAACTTCTATCAATCATCTCAAATAAAAGTGTAGTGAAAATTGAAAATTGGGATCAAAGAGTAGTTTATCTACCAACTAGAAGGTGTAGGGTTGCATTTTACCAGGTGAGACCTAAGATCTTGTGACATGACAAACTAGGCTTTGGTGGACCATTTAAAAGTATAATATAAAATGGTTGGAGCTAAATACAATTTAAATGGTATTAAGATTGAGTAAACTTTAATGTTGGGCAATTACTTTGTGGAAGAGAAACCTTATTATATTTAAATGTCCTAAGAATTCAATTGGCCCCCTTACCTAATATATGATCTAGAGAAGTTTCCCTTCTCTCGAAGTCAGGGATGGAAAACTTTAGAGCACTAAAATAGTGCTAAATTAAAGAATGAAAACTTTCATCAAGCTCAGATGAATTGTATGTGTGGAATGTTTGTTAGGCCATTTTACCTATGAGTCCACCTTATGGAAGAGTCGAAGTTTTTAAATATTTACAAAAATGTTTGAGTGAAGTTTTAAAATGTATACTAAATTGTTTGAATAAAGCTTATGTATCAAGGTCAAACTTAGGTAGCAAATTAATTGGTTTAAGGAGACTTTTGGATAAATTTCACTTAGTTTTAGATATGTTTGAGATTTCGAGATCTTGATAATCGAGCTTGGGAGTAAGTATGAGTTTTGATCATCGACCTTCACCAATAATTTAGAGAAAGATATGAGAGGATCTTATGCAAAGATATCAAGTTCCATTTTTCTATGCCAAAAAAGCTAGGACAAGAATAAATTATTATTTAAAGACCAACATTGCATGTTATTGTTGTAGTTTGAATGAAAGATTGTTGATTAGTTTTTACATTTAAAATTAAATGTTAGTGTAAGGGAAAAAGTGGGTATTTTGTATGTTTATTTTAATTTTATTTTTGTTATGGTAAGTCATATTTTATTTTTCATATTTAAGTTCGTGTAAAAGTGAAATTAGCATATTCGTCAATGGGTTCTTGATCTGCTAGTGAAGTTGAATGGTTCTTAATGAGTCCATTAGGGATCAAGTCTTGCTAAGTTCATGGCTTCGACAGACGAGATTAGGATCATGCCCTGGGTGAGTTTGGGGGAATGGATACCCCTTAGTCTTTGGCTCTAAGCCAAAGGGCTCATGCTCCCATATCGGGTAGCAGCATATTCAAGTTATTACGTTGAAGGCATATTACACTCACATAATGATCAACCAATTTTGTTTATGTCCATCACGCAAATAGTAGACTTTGTAATTATCTTAATCTGACACTATAATAATAATATAATGATATGATAATATAATAATAATGATGTAGTCTTAATAGATTTTTTGCTTTGGTCAAGAGTTTAATAGAAATATAAAAATATAATAATATAGTAATATTTTAATAATAATTTAATATTAACTACAAAATCATAATATAATAATAATTTGATATTCATTACAGTATAATAACCTTATAAGTAGAAAAATGACAAATATTATATCTTTCGGCGTACTTCACCTATATTCCTCTAAAGATAGGTATGCTAGTTTTTATTTAGTTTTGTATCTATTTTGATCAAATGTCTTAATACAGTTAAACATTGACAAGTGGTGTATTTTTGTATCTAGTTTCTTTCTTGGTCCGTTTTTTTATTTCATTTTGTTTTACTCCTATTTACTATGTTCTCTATACATTTACCATTTACTTGTCATTATTGCACCCTCATCCACACTTATTCCTTATATTCTCTACTTGTCTTAAAAATATCATTTTACCTTACAATTGATTTATGAGGGGTTGGTTCAATCCTAAGGTACCAAAGAATAATTCTAAAACTAAAATATTCAAATTCAAATTCTAACATTCCTACCATCTTCAACCAGTTGTTATATTGTGGTAGCTTCTTCGAATGGCATATCCTCCTGGTCTTCTTCTTTTGTTAAGTGTTATCCTTCCATAATTACCACTTTTATGGCTATTATCGGATATATGTTTATCACTCCTAGTATCACCAATACCTATTTCATACCCACTTTTAATGGATTGTCTATTTTTTACCTACATTAGTGTTCCACTCACATCTCATCAATCCACACATATAAATACTAGTATTATACCTTTTTCTCATCTTATGTCACATCTTTCTTCCCTCCCACCCTATGTTCACTCCACTCTATTGTTAAATATTTGGGCAACTGAGAGGGGGTTGAATTAGTTGAAAACTTAAGTCCTTCAATTCTTTCACAAATCCGATATAACCAACATAATTAAATAAAATAGTGTAAAGTGGAAAATTGGACCCTAGTGGTTCCCCACCTAAGAGAGAGAAAGGAAACCACTAGGATGATTTTCACTTGGGAGATACTTTACATTCAAAAGAGGGGTTGAATCCACTAGATCCAAATCCAAGGGGAATAAGGATGTGAATACCAAGTGGATTGCAAGGGTTAGAATGCAATTTGCCCTCTTTTGTAAATAGATATGTTGACTTGTTGACTATGTAGAAAAGGGAGACAAAATTGATTAAATAAGGAGCTACCGGTCCAGGATCGCGTTGTAACTTCAGATCTGATATATTTAGACTGATACGGATCTATCCTGCAAATTTGGAGAAAAGTCGTCAAGACCGGGTTGAAAGTGTACTTGGTCCTCCGAAAAATCCGCACACCGAAAAGGGTTTTTATGTCTCTGCAAATGAAGCCCAAACCTGCAATTATAGTCATGCATATGCAACCTACACACAAAAAAGAAGGGAAGAAGGGTTGTGAATAGGGGTTTTCCTCACTCAAACCCCGATTGAGGAATCAACCTTGAAAGAAAGTAATAGCAAATGCTTAAATGTAAATGATGGAAATGTATACCTTGTAGATCTGCAATTTGTTGATGATGGTTGCTTTGCTTCTTGAATGTAATCACAAATGTTGTATGAAATGGCATGTAACATGATAAAAACCTAACACACACACATGCTTGCCAATGAATGATGTAATATTGCTCCAATGGATGAATGAAGAAGACACATGAAGAAGAGAACTTGATGGATGCTTGATGACGATAATGGAGACCTTCCGCTTGAATTTTGCTTATTCTTTTGTATCCTTGTATATCAAATGAGGGCATTGAATCTCCTTTTTATACATGCCTAAGAGAATTATTTTTCATCTCACTGAAGGCCGACATCGGGGAGATTAAATCCCGAAAAGCAAACTAGGTTTAAGAGTCGGATGGACCTATCGTAGAGCCACCTAAAGAGTGGGGGACATGGGTTTCATGCCCCTATCCTACCCTATTTTGGGGCTTGGATAGGGTTCTGAAGTGATATTAGGGTTGAGACGAGAGGAAGTTCAGAATGAAGGTGTAGAGAGGGGTCCCAATTGAGTAGGGAGATGCAGTTGCAAAGGTGAGGACCTAAAATACGGTCAAAATTGCAAGGGTCACAATTTTACGATGCTACAAATAGATATAACATGAAAACACATACACAAAACCGATCACACAATGAACACCAGATATGACGTGGAAAACCCAAGAAGGGTAAAACCATGGAAAATGTTAGTTCTCGGTATATAACATCAGTTAAGGTGACACTGGTTAAGGTGATTTTTACAAAGGGTGGCTCACTGCTAGAAAGGCTCAGTACCTAGAAAGGCTCACTGTCAGAGGGCTCACTACCCAGAAAGGCTCACTGTCGGAGGTCTCACTGCCCAGAAAGGCTCACTGTCGAAGAAAGAAGAAAGAAAAGAGAATCCACCACTGAAACATAAACTACAATGTCGGAACTGCTTCCATTGCCTCTCAACAACACACTTCGCATATTAGCAACAATCGGATTTTCCTTTTTAGCCTCGAACATCTTCCATGTCTCAACACAATCAAAACATCTTCTTATATACTGTCTCTGAGAAACACAATCTTCTAAGTCAGCCAAACAGAGATTCAAAAATAGGTCCCCACTAAACATTTTGGTGGTGGGAAGGAATGAGAAGTAAACCATACCACAACTCACTTCATTGATCAAATCAACACGTTACATCCATCACAAATATCAGACCCAAATCATGACTCATACTCTACACAAATGTCGCTACACAATCTCCAATTCCAGATCGAGCCATCCCAAAATAGCACTACCCAACTTAGAAAAAATAAGATTGAAACCAAGATACTCGTGAATACAATTGATCAATACCATATATGGTAAATAGAGAAATAATGATCACCATCAACACAAACAATGAGCATTGAATATCAACTGTAGCACATCTTTTGAAGCACCAATCATTCTAAAAACACATCTTCTGAAACACCAATTCTCAAAGAAATATGTTTACATCAATGACAACTATTAATGAGAACCATAAACCTTACATTTGCAACAATCTCCCCTTTGTCATTGATGGCAACATCCATCAACAACAAATGTGCACACTCTCTGCAACATCAGATTAGCGTTTCTGCACATCTGAGCAACATCTCTCCCCCTTTGACACCAAGGACAAAGGCGGGCACAACTCCCCCTATGAAACTCACTCTGCTCCCCCTAAGAGGAAGCACCCAAGCATTAGTCCAGATAAGAATATTCAAGTAGTTCACTAGACTAATTCACATCCAAATGTACATCAGTTCAAATTCGGAAGGGGTAATACCCCTAACTTCTACCGGAGATACTCAAAACTATCCTTACACAACACCTTTGTGAAGATATTTGCAATCTACTCTTTTGTAGGTACATACTCAAGCTTTACTTCGTTGTCCAACACCTTTTCCCTTAGGAAGTGATACCAAATAGATATACTTTGTTCTGAAATGTTGTATCAGATTCTTAGAAATGTTTATTGCACTAGTGTTATCACACATAATTGAGATGAGTTCATTAAACAATACACAAATATCCTTCAATGTCTGCTTCATCCACAATATATGTGTGCAACATGAAGATGTTGTAATATATTATGCTTCAGCTGTAGATAAAGACACAAAATCATGCTTCTTACTCGACTAAGCAACCAACCGAGAGCCAAGAAAGAATGCTCCACCACTTGTACTTTTCTTGTCATCAAACCTTCTGACCCAATCTGCATCTATATAATTTGTCAAAGACATATCTAAATTTCTAGGATACCACAAGCCAAACCCTTATGTCCCTTTTAAGTATCTGAAAAATTATTTTCACTGCCACAATATTGATTCTTTTGGTTCTTGTTGAAATCTGGCCACCAAGCAAATTGCATACATGATATCCGTTCTGGAAACAGTCAAATAGAAGAATCCTCCAAACATTGATCTGTATTGATTTGTGTCAGTTTTAGAGGATTTATCATCTTTTGTTAACTTACATCTGGTGGTCATGGGTGTACACACCGGTTTGGAATTATCCAACCCAAACTTCTTCAACAATTCATTAATGTAATTAGACTATGAAATTAAAATTCCTTTGCTATTCTAATTTACTTGCAAACGAAGAAATAAATTTAACTCACCAATCATGGACATCTCAAATTCCTTCTGCATCTCATTAGCATTCTTCTTACACATGCCTTCATTTCCTCTGAATATTATGTTATCAACATATACTACAACAATGAAGATTTTACTTGAGTCAATTTTGAAATAAAGATTACTATCAACATATCCCTTTTGAAAATCTTAATCAATCAAATACTTATCTAGCCTTCCATACCAAGCTCTAGGAGCTTGATTTAATCCATACAGGGCCTTCTTCAATCTGCAAAGAATGTTTGGATCATCTCTTAACTTAAATCCTTCTGATTGCTCAATGTAAATTTCTTTCAGCACTCCATTCAAATATGTTGACTTTACATCCTCTGGTAAACCTTGAAATCCTTAAATGCTGCAAAATCCAAAAACATCCTGATAGATTCCATCTAGGCAAGTGGAGCATATGTCTCCTCAAAGTCAATAACTTCAACTTGTGTGTAACCTTTTCAAACCAATCTTTCTTTATTTCTCACAAATTTTCCATCCTCATCCAACTTTTTCCAGAATACCCATTTTGTTCTAATTACATTCTTGTCTATCGGTCTATGAACTAGTTCCCATGTCTATTTTTTCTCAATTTTATCTAGCTCTTCTCTCATTGCCTTCATCCAACTTTAATCATTGCAAAATTCTTCTACTATTTCCGGTTTAGTCTCAAACAATAAACATAACAAAACTTGTTCTTGAGCTATGTTGCTTCTTGTGATAATTCCTCTATTCTTATCTCCAATAATCTGATCTACTGAATGATTCTTTTGTACATACCTTGGGGTTTTAGATGAATATGTCAAAGCATCCTAAGTTTCCTTTTCTTTCTCTTCTTCTCTGGTTTCCAATTCCCTTTTTTTGTCAGTGGGCTCATAGGATTCATATCTTGTCAGTTTGTCAGATTTTTTAGAAAATTCTTCATCAACCAAATGATCAAATCAATCGGTCTATTATATCCGCAACATCAAATTGGATCAATTCCATGTCAACCCAAAAACTGCATAACACACAATTGAAACGTGTTACCCAAGTTGGCTCAAATCCGATCAAAACAACCAAGTGGGCCAAAATAATTTATCCACGCGCTTCCAACATGTTGGCACATCATCCTCGATCACACAAACAATTGCAAAAATCACTCTGCATGATCCACACAAATAATCTTCACACGCTACTGCTAATGAACACTGTTCTACTAAAAAATTGTCTATCGAATCTTCCAACTCACCCAAAACTTATCACCAGAGGCCACAAACCTGGAATAATTCATATCACATGACCACAATGCTTCTCCGAGATCCGCAACACAAATGAATCACTGACCAAATGTTGTACACTCTGCCAGATGACTTATTCTCCTCATCGGACCTCAACCAATCTTCTGAAATGAATGAATCAAGAACTGCGGATAAAATATCTTACACAAGTTACCATCAATGACAACATTTGATCATCAATTCAATGTCTCATGACAACAATCTCCACCTTTGGCATTGATGGCAACACTTAGTGAAAAATGACTAAGTGTCGGACCAAAACCAAAATATATACACTGCAACCAAAGATCTGACTACCAGACTCTAAAAATCAACAACTCCCCCTAAGATCAACGTTTTTCACTCATCTATTCTTCCCCTTTGACATCAAAGACAAAGGTAGAATTTCGGGAACCAAAAATTCAAGCCAAAAATGCTATATACATATGCACAGTCCTCCCATACATAAATTTGAAAATGTTTGCAAAATAATTCTTCACTGAATTTAGGTGGCTATCCCAGCCCTTCTTTAGGCTCTCCAAAACTATTATAAGCCCACTGAACAAGTATGCAAGTGCCTTTGTTGACTTGAGATCTGTTGGCTCCATGGATTTCATGGCACTTTGGGTGGCTTCTAGACCACTAATCATGATATCCAACTTGGGAGTAATGAAACTCCTATGTTCACAAACTCTGCCAATTATTTTTTCTTTTTTCTGACTCAAACTTCTAATTTTCTCCAGTAAATATATCACTTGGTTTTCATGATTTCTCAAAGAGACTAATGAAGGATCAAATGATTTGGACATCTGTGCAATTTGATCCTCATGCTCTTTAACCTTTTCTTCAATATCCTGGGTGAACTGAGATAGTGTTAGACATGATTTGTAAATATTTCCACCCATGAATAATGCATCATGTATGCCTTTTACACACGTATCTGAAGTAACTCTATCATAAACAATCATCTTCTTTAATGTTCAGAGCCTTCTTGCATTAAACTTATTTCGGACCTTCTCTTTGGCAAATTTCTCAAAGGATTCAAAGTGACTGTCTATAGAATTAATTAATCTTTTCAATCTCCCGGATGGAGTGTCTAATGAGTCCTTCTGAAATGAAGGTGTGATTTTCTCCAGAAGACCAAATGCCATAGTAAGCAACTCACTATTCTCTATGTGAGATTTCAGTAAGTCTTCACTAGCCTTCGCTTGAGAAAATGCTACCAATTTGAGTGCCTGGACAGGGGACACAGAAGCTAGGTTGATGAGGCCTTGAATGAATTTTGGATCCTCTATATGGATCTGCTTCCCTTTTACTAATTTCTTAGTGCCTCGTGTCATATTTTCAACATCAACCTTTACTTCCATCTGTTCCTGTTCTCTATCCTTCTCTGTGAGGTTTTGAAGTATCCCCAAAGAATACTATTCTAGGCTATAGAATATTTGAGTCCATGAAGTGTCTCATTAATTTGTACTGTCATCGGCCTATCATAGGCCCACTGAACTTTGCCAACTCCCAGAATTTCAATCATAAAGTAGAAGTACAAACATATGATCAAAGTTCCAAATTTGAATACGTGATTCTTATCTCGTTTGATCTTCTTCAAATTGCCCAATAGCTCACTCTAGAGCACTTCACATAGATCATATTTCTTATCTTCCTTCATCATCTAATAAGCAACATAGATAGCCATATCAGATACTGAATTATCCTGGCTAGAGTGATATAACTTGTATCACATTACCATCGATGCAAATCTGACATCATACTCAACAATATCGTTGATTGTCATTGCCCTTTTTGTCAAATTGAGAACCATTTGCCTATGTTACTGTTTGGTTCTTCGCATTCCTCAAGGTAGGCACCTCACTGACTAAGTTCAAACATTTTATGGCCCCTTAATTTCACTCTTGGTAATCTTGTAGGGTTTATCAAGCCACATGAATTCATTGTGCATTCTTCTCAAAATGTATCGGACCCACTCAGGTTCATCGAACATCGGAAAGTTTATGAACTATATGAAACCCTTCTCCTCGATCAACTTAAATTTAGGTTCGGTCTACCCATCCCGTCAATCATGTGTCGAGTGTATAGATTTATTATTTGGGGACTTCTGAGCTCCTCAATGTTACAGTGAATGTAAGCCCTAATACCCTCCACATGCAACACTTTGTAAGGGACTAATGAAAATGTGTCGCTCAAATCATCCTCCATTGACTTATATGGATGCTTGTTTAAATTAGGCCTTGCCCTATCAGTGACATCTACTATTGACAAGGTCGCAATACTAGAAGATGCCATATCCAAAAAATTAAGCTTCAAACTGAAAAACTGTCAACCAATAAATGCTTTCAAACTGATGCAAGATCACTCGACAAATCTTATTTTCACTTGAAATCTCTAGAACTTCTACTTCACTGCACTCTTTATTTCTCTCACTTTGGATGCAAAGTGAGAAATGAAAGGCCAATTTTCTTTTTATCCTCCGCATACCTCGCTTCTAGGTATAATAAATGCACTTAACCCTAGTTCTTTTGGATACCTTGTATTCACAGAGTTCTCCCAAAAGATCATCTGCGGATCATCAAATCTAATCATAAACTTCTCAAAATTAATCATCAAACACATCTCTGCAACCTGTCGGAACCAAGTACAGATCTCCAATATGGGGTTTGAAGGATTTTCATGAAAACTTCCCCCTAAGGCTGAATGCCTTATCTTAGTTACCGAATGAGGTTCCAGCACCGGAATCAAGTGCGGATCCATTTCCTGCATTATCATTACTCTTCTTCACCCAAGTCTTGTTCATCTTCTCTCTGATCTCCTCAACTTTTTCTTTGCCCTTCTCATCTACTTTCACATTCTTGTTCTTGACTTCCGAACCTCTCCTATTCATATTTTTGCTTCTGCAATACTTAGTAATGTGATTGAATTTGTTGCAAGCATAGCAAACAACATTTCCTTGCATAGGTCTAAAGTTCATCTGATTTCCTCTTGATCTGCATTGATTAGCAACATGTCCAAACCTACCACATGCATAACATCTATTATTTCTCCTATTTTGAAGGTTATTTATAATACTTTTGCATACATTTGCCTTATGACCATACTCATTGCATTTGAAACATTGACTGATAAAAGATGGACCATTATTGTTCATCATATTTCTGCACTGACTATCCATATGACCAAATTTATTGCAAACAAAATAGTTGCCATTGATTTTATGAGCATTAGGTTGCCTTACCAGAGGCTTTCTTGAGTTATTCTTATGTTGTGCTAATTTGGAATTTTCACCCTTCTCCTAGCCAAGATGTTGTGTATCATTAGGATTCTTTTGACTTGCAAGCATCTCATCTAGTCTTGTTGAACTGATTCAGAACTTTTGTTTGTATTCATTTGCAGCTTCAAGGTCAAACTTAAGAAGTAGGACCTTCTTTCCAAGATCTTCCTCATGATCTCTAGCATCTTGAAGGTCACTCATCAACTGTCCATTCTCATTTTCAAGTCTACAACATTCTTCAGATTTGTCTTTCAAAGATTAAGCAATATTTTCTTCATTCCTCTTCCTTTCTTCAATCTCTCTTGTCAGTTTCATCACAATAGCTTGCATCTCATTCTTTTAAACTACATTTTCTCTAGCAAGTCTCTCACATTATTCATTTTTTTTCCTTATGTGCTTCTTCATCAATGCCTTGACTTTCTTTCTGTTGAAGTTGATCAACAAGCTCTTTTCTCTTTTATGTGGACTTACTCGGTTGCTCCTTTAATGTCTGAATGAAATTTTCAGCATCCTTGAGATTTATTTTCAATTCCCGAACCTTGGCTTTGGATTGATCTAAATCATCAAGTGCAACAAGTAATTGTTGTCTAAGACCATTGGAATCCATTAAGACACCTTCCTAGATATTCCTCAATATGTTAGGCTCCTTCTAAGGAACTTGGCTCTGATACCAATTGTTGGAATCAAGGAACACTGAGAGGAGTGGGGGTGAATTAATGTTCAGTAATTTTAACTTTAATAACCTGATCTTTTAACCACTCAATGCAAATGAAGAAAAGAACACAAAGCAAAGATCAACAACACCATAACACCAAGATTTTTACATGAAAACCCAGTTAAGGGAAAAACAACAGTGGAATTCAAACCCACAATATTAATATACTTTGTTATAAGTATAAAAATATTATAAAAGGGGAATGCACATGTATTCAAGCACATTGCCTAGAGCTCACTGCTCAATTACAAGTAAGGGCTACAAACCAGAAGGCTCACTACCTTACAAAATGTTTACAAATTATTGCAAGAAGGTTTGAACTATTTAATAGCATCAACAAATACCCGAGTATAGTTCTGGTTAAGCACAAAACACATGATCACACTCTACTTTGCTACTCTACTCTGTTCTGGTAATCTACATTATACCAGAGCACAAATCTTTCAACTGTGCACGTGAAATTACGCACAATCTCTCATACACACTTCAAACATAACCATCGATCCACCAAATGATCAAATCAATTGGTCCAATATATCTGCAACATCAAATTAGATCAATTCCACATCTGCCCAAAAACCGCATAACACACAAATGAAACGTGTTACCCAAGTTGGCTCAAATCTAATTAAAACAACCAAGAGGACCAAAACAAATTGTCCACATGCTTCCAACATGTTGGCACATCATCCTCGATCACACAAACAATTGCAAAAATCACTTTTCACGATCCGCACATAGAATCTTCACACACTACTGCTAATTAACATTGTTCTACCAAAAAAGTATCTATCGGATCTTCCAACTCACCCAAAACTTATCTCCAAAGGTCACAAACCTCTAATAATGCATATCACATGACTGCAATTATTTTCTGAGATCCGCAACACAAAATACGTAGCACAAATGAATCGTCAACCAAATATTGTACATTATGCTAGATAACCTATTCTCCTCACTAGACCTTAGTGAACCTCAATCAATCTTCTAGAATGAATGAATCAAGAACTATGGATAGAATATCTGACACAAGTTGCCATCAATGACAACATAAGATCATCAATGCAGTGTCTCATGCCAACATCCACCATTGAAACATAAACTGCAATGTCGAAACTGCTTCTGCCTCTCAACAACACTCTTCGCATATCAACAACAATTAGATTTTCCTTTTCAATCTCGCACATCTTCCATGTCTCAACATAGTCAGAATATCTTCTTATATATATATTGTCTCCAAGAAACATAATCTTTTGTCAGCCAAACAAGGATTCAAAAATAGGTCACAACTAAATATTTTGGTGGTAGGAAGGAATGAGAAGTAGACCATACCACAACGTACTTCATTGATCAAATCAACACGTTACGTCCATCATAAATATTAGACCCAAATCATGACTCACACGCTACACAAATGTTGCTATGCGATCTCCAATTCCAGATCGAACTAGACCCAAAATAGCACTACCCAACTTAGTGAAAATAAGACTGAAACCAAGATACTCATGAATATAATCGATCAATACCATATCTTGTAAATAGAGAAATCTGGATCACCATCAACACAAACAATCAACACTGAATATCAACTGTAGCACATCTTCTGGATCACCAACTCTCAAAGCAATATGTTTCAACATCAATGACAACCATCAACCTTACATTTGCAAAATCTATAATGTAATTCCTCCTTCCATGACCATGATATTATCATTCATCACACATCCTCATTATCTTCGTATGCTATATCATGCACTTATAAAACGATTATTATTTATATTTCTACCTTGGATAAATTATTCAAAGACATGGCTAATCTTAAAAAACAAGTCAATGATATGCCTTATGAAAAATATTTTATTTGCATGCAATCCTCCACATCACATACAAATTGCTTCTAAATTTGTTACACACTTACCGCCTCATTGGTTTATTCTAGCAACATTTGAGTTATATGGCAGAAAAGATCATCTTAGTTTTCATTTATAATTTTCAATGTGACGTGTTAATATTTTATATACAAAGATAAGGTATTCCCCAACGTATTTTAAAGAACCCTAAGAGATTGTGTTATGCAATGGTTTTATTCTTTACCTTTGGGTTACATACACTATTTTAATAGATTAACAAAAACTTTTTAAAAACTCTGTCACATGAATGTGAGCTTGAAAATAACCATATAATATTTTATTAAGTGTGACCAAAGAAGCAATCAACCTATTGAATACAATTTTTTAATCATTGTGTGGAAAACTAAAGCAATGATTCAATGATGATGATGAGCTCTAATTATGCTTCTCCAAGGACCTATTCTCATCATTTAAAATGGTGTACATTTGAGTAGTCTTCCTCATTTAGAGATATGAAAAACTCACTTAAATAATTATAAGGTTAAATTACTTGTATACAATACACTTAAGTACCATTAATCATCATATTTTGTATCTTCTTACTATTAAACACACCCCAAGATAATGAGGGGATGTGGGGTTAATCAGTCTTGAACAACTCTCAAATTTTATAACATAAATCAATATCAACTTATCCTTAATCTTATCAAAAACAATGAAAGATAAAGCAATGAACACCAAGCACAAGAGAAAACCAAATTTATATGGAAAATTCAAAAAATAAAAAACCACAGTGGGATTTAACTCACAATATATGACCAGGATTACAATATTTGTTTTAGGCACATTGCCAAGGAATTTCACTGCTCCTGGAAGGACTTGTAGGCTGAGGTGCACTACCCCGGGGCTAGATACAAGGGACTTGTAGACTGAGACTCACTGCCACATGGATAGATACAAAGAACTTGATAAGGAAACTCACTATCTCCTAGAAAGGTACACGAATACATGGATCAAGATGAATAATCTTGTAGCATACTACCTCCAACAACCTCCAAGCATGAAGTTGCCCTTGAATCTTTGTCTCAAGAAACCAACTTCAAAAATATTCACCAAACGCTTTCTTTTCCTCAAATTCACATAACACTCTACAATTAATATGATCATGTAAGCACTCTGATCCACACACTCGCACCACACATTGACACTAATTTTATCTTCTATTTAGATCATCATGTTCATCAATACATAAATTAGGTCATCCAAAATAGGGGATAAACATAAGTCCTACCAAATTGGCCACCAAACATAATTGATGTGAAAGTAGTCCAATCTAGGAGATAGAGAGGACCTAAAACATCATATTAAATCTTTATAAGTGGTTTCAATCATCACACACATGTTGGAACACATCCTCCAAAGTCAACAACAAGGTGGTGTGTAGAAAGACCATGTAGCACATAACCTGCCAGCCCAAAAACATATCTTGCAAATCAATTAGCTTAATGGGGATCCCCACTACCCAAATCAAGACCAAAATACAACTTATCACAATCTTTAAAGTTGTCACATACCCCTAAGTAAATAGCACAAGTAGGAGAACAACCTTCATCAACCAAACAACAATAATTACCTTGAAAAGCTACCACTAGACAAAATGTAGCACCAAATAGGTCATCCAACATCATGCAAAAAACATAAGGGCGTTCCTTGAACATCCAAAAACATTCCCAAATACTTATCTCACTATCATATCAAAACATGTTGGTGCAATACAAACATATACAAAACACTTTATTCTGGAAGGCCAAAAGACATAGAACATCATTATCTATTCTTGTGGAACACTTCAGCACCTAAAACTTAATTTCAGACACAACACAAATATTAAAACCATGTACTCCAAGTCGTAGCAAC
This sequence comes from Cryptomeria japonica, assembly GCF_030272615.1. Taxonomy (NCBI): domain Eukaryota; kingdom Viridiplantae; phylum Streptophyta; class Pinopsida; order Cupressales; family Cupressaceae; genus Cryptomeria; species Cryptomeria japonica. Next base: position 196,817,689 of record NC_081406.1, read on the forward strand.
ATGAACATTAGTGCAAAGAAATGTGAAGCATTTGCTGGACCAATCTTGACAAACAACTAGACTGCCAACAATTTGCAATTACTTATCACATTAGTTGCAATATTAGGGACTTTGAAAGATAATAGTGTCATGTCCATAGAGCGTACATACTATGTTCAAATATAAAAGACCATATCATTAAATGTAGATGAATGTCGAGAATTATTCCAAACCGTCTTCAACATACATTCCTTCAACTACTTACTCTATCAATCTTCCACAGACCAAAATGTCTCAAAAACATCATAAACCATTATCTTGTAGCATACACTATTGGCAATATGTTGGATTTGGTTAAGTGTTGTCATTGATGTCAACATTGTATCCCGGTTGGACCTATCCCAGTTAGTCTTGGTGATCATCTTGGTTTTGGCTATGATTCTGATCCAGTATGATCAAGTCTCTGGAATTGGTTTTGGATGCTTACTCTAGATGGTTATTTGTTTTCCATATTCTTTTGGTTCATGTTTTGGTTCTCTGGTAACTATCGCTTATGTTCCTGGTTGGTATTTCCCGGTACCGATTAGCTTTACCAGTAAGTGTAATTTGGTGTTTTGGTCAAATGCTTTTGGTTCGTCTTATGGAATCGGTTTCTATCACTCTGAAGGTTCTTCTTGATCATATTTCAAGTGTTTGGTGACTTTGCATTGTCTAGTGTGTTGTTATGGTGGTCCTATTTGGATCTGGTTAGACTTTCTATGTTACTTCACTAAGGGTTTCTACCGGTTGGTGAAGCATGTTGGATTTTGGTCTTAGCGGAATTTCCAGTGGATGGAATTGTTTGGTTACTTGATTTAGGTCCATGTTATGTAATGCAAATCATAATATTGGTCTGGTGATACCGTGTAATGTAATTTTTGTTATTATGGGTTTGGGGTTTAGCCGACCTTGTCAATAAGGTTGATGATCTGTATTTATAGGTGACTTATTCATATAATTTGTATATTGATACATGGATGGGATGGATGGTAATGTCTGCATTATCAAAGGAAGGTTTATGTGCAAACATGTGATATATCATTTAGTGAAGGTTTTTGTATTGTAGGGTAGACATTTGTGCTTAACCGAAACTGTATCAAACATTAGGAGATGCTACTTCCATAGTTCATTCTTTCTGGATTGCAGTTCGATATTTTTGTAAGTAAGTGAGACTTCTTTTTGTGATGAGCAGTGAGCTCTAGGCAGTTGGCCTGATTGCAAGTGCAATCCCCATAGTAATTTCACACACTGCTTCAGAAGTATTATTTGATTATAGGTAGGGTTTCCCATCATGGTTTTTCCTTTTACCGGGTTTTCCACATCAAAATATTGGTGTTGTGTGTACTGTTCTTTCATGTTCTATTCTTAGTTGTGTTGGTTTTGTGCTATGGTTTAATGATTTTAATATACGTTAGTTCTAATTTCAGATGGTAAACTAATTACCCTCCTCCTCCCTCTCAGTTTACTCCCGGTATCTGATCTGTCTAACAATTGGTATCAGAGAAAGGTCCTCTCTGTAGAATCTTAACCGCTTGAGGAGATCTGATGGCAACTGCATCTAGTTCTACATTCAATCCCTATTGGAAGAGAGTCCCATATTTGATGGTACAAATTACAAAATATGGAAGGAGTGAATGAAGAGTCATCTCAGATGTCTTGGAGCTGAATTTTGGGAGATAGTGGAGAAAGGGTATATACCTCATGATCCTAATTTTGGAACACCGGCACCTGCTGATGAACAGAAGAAGGCTGAAATTGATGTCAGAGCAAAAGAAGCATTGTTAAGCGCCCTATCTAATGAATTTCTATTGAATGTCATAGAGTTGGAGAATGCAAAGCTGATCTAGACAAAGCTTGAAACTTGAATATGAAAGAAGATGAGAAGATAATTTCTTTCATGGATAGAGTAAATGAGATTGTTACGGGAATTAAATGTTATAGCGGATCGGTTAGTGAGGATGAGATAGTGTCAAAGGTTCTGAGAGTTCTACATCTGACTTATAGGATGAATGCTACTACAATCAATGAGCTCTAGACAATGTCAAGTACCCCTATTACCAGAGATACACTGCTTGGGAAATTGATTGTTTTGAGCTTGAGGAACTTGGAGATCAGAGTGCTACTAAAACTGAGACTACATTTAAAGCATCTACCTCTGGTAAGAAAAAGATAGATTGAAAGGAGATGTATGCTAAATATATGGAGGACATTGAAAGAAAAGAAAGAGAACTTGAAGAGCTGGAAGCACTGATTGCTAGAAGAATCCCTAAAGGACCAGTTGGAAGTAAGTATGAAGGAAAAGTCCCTTTTAAATGTTTTTCATGAAATAAGATTGGTCATTTTTCTTCTATATGCCCTGAAAGAGATGCTAGGAATCCTAAAATATTTGTGAAGAATTATAAGCCTAATTTGAAATATCAAGACAGACCTAGATTCAAAAGGAATAAGGATAAATCGTGTTATTATGTTGGTGATGATGATTTTGGTATTATTGACGATGACGATGACGATGACGATGACGATGACGATGATGATGACGATGACGATGATGATGACGATGACGATGATGATGACGATGACGATGACGATGACGATGACCATGACCATGACGATGACGATGACGATGATGATGACGATGACGATGATGATGACGATGACGATGACGATGACGATGACGATGACGATGACGATGACGACGATGATGATGACGATGATGACGACGATGACGACGATGATGATGCCGATGATGATGATGATGATGATGATGATGATGATGATGATGATGATGATGATGATGATGATGATGATGATGATGATGATGATGATGATGATGATGATGATGATGATGATGATGAACCTGTGAGTGGAACCGGTAATGGAGTTGTCTCCAGTAAGGACTAGGTTTTTATTGCTATCAATGATTATTCTTTGGAACCTGTCATTGAAAAGGCTTTAGCTGCTAAAATTGAAGAAAAGGATGAATGGGTTATAGACAATGGATACTCACATCACATGACTGGTGACAATAGAAATTTTTTATCACTACAAGAATTTTGATGGCGGATTAGTCAGATTTGGAGACAACAAGGCATGTAGGATCAAAGGCAAGGGAACAATATCATTGGATGGTAAAAATAACACTGATAATGTATGTTATGTTGAAGGCTTAAAGCATAATCTTTTAAGTGTAGGTCAGATGGTGGATAGAGGATTTCATTTATAGTTCAAGGATGGAAAATGTAAGATCAACAATAGATCTGGATTGGAAAATGCTTCTGGAACTCAGACCAATGGAAACATCTTTCATTTGAACTCCAGTAAGAAAGATTTCTTGATTGCTCAGATTGATGAAAGCTGGTTATGGCATAAGAGGATGTGTCATGTAAATTTTTATTGTATAGTGAAGATCAGTTCAACGCAGGCTGTCAGAGATTTGCCCAAATTGTCAAACCTCATAATCTAGTATGTAGAGAATGTCAAATGGGTAAGCAAGTCAGAACTTCTTTTAGAAGTATACATGATAAATCTAATGAAATTATTGATCTTATTCATACTGATCTGTGTGGACCGGCAAGGACTAAAAAATTTCAAGGTGACAGATACTTTATGTTACTTATTGATGATGATTCTAGAATGATGTGGGTAGCATTTTTGAAAGAAAAATATGAAGTTTTGAGAAATTAAAAAATATTTAAAGCTATGGTTGAGACTGAGACAAGACTAAAGATAAAGTGTTTGAGATCAGATCAAGGCGGTGAGTTTACATCCGGTGAATTCAATAAATTTTGTGAGAAGAATGGAATCAGAAGACAACTTTCTATACCTAAGACTCCACAATAGAATGGATTGGTGGAAAGGAAGAACATAACCATATTGGATGCGACAAGCACTATGATGACAAAATCTAAATTGTCTAATATTTATTGGAGGGAAGTTGTCAATACAAGTGTTTACACTTTCAACAAAGTACACATAAAAGGTGATACTGGTAAGACTCCTTATGAATTATGGTTTGGTCATACTCCTACTATCAGATATTTTAAATTTTTAGAAGTAAATGTCACATTAGAAGAGATGATGCATTGGGAAAATTTGATCCTAGAAGTGATGAAGGAATATTTTTGGGTTATTCTACTAAGAGCAAAACATATAGATGTTATAACAAAAGATTGAATAGGATAGCGGAGAGCATAAATGTCAAGGTGGATGAACATGGTAGTAATCAGATCAGATCATATGAATGTGGATTAGAAGATGAATTTATCAGACTTGAACCGGTAATGCATGAAGTTGCTCAGAACAGTGAACCTGTCACTCTGGTAACATCATAAAACTCAACTGTGACACAGGAACAACAAAAAGAGTCAGTAAATCAAGAAAATTCAAAGACTCCCAGGTATGTGAAGCTAAATCATTCTGAAGATCATATCATTAAGGATTGTTGCATGGTGTGCCCCCTTGGTTTCCTTGTGTTGTGCACCGTAGTGCTCACATTTGTGTCATGGCTTAACTGCCTCCTATGGATTATATTGGTTTCATGGCTTAGCAAAAATAATCAAGTACTTCATTATCTACTACTGAAGTAGAATATGTAGTTGTTGCTACCAATTGTACTCAGATTTTATGGATGAAATAAATGTTAAAAGATTTAAGGGTGAGTTATGATGAGCCTATTGTTATTCACTGTGATAATACTGTTGCTATTGATATGTCAAAGAATTCGGTATTTCATTCCAAATCAAAACACATTTATATAAGGTACAATTTCTTGAAGTAAAAGGTTGAAGCAAAGGAAGTCAGATTGGTTTATGTGCCTACTAAGGAGTAGATTGTAGATATTCTAACTAAACTATTGCCTAAAGATATTTTTCAATATCTTAGAAATCAGTTGGGGGTTACCAACCCTCCAAAAGAGACTTAGAGATGCAGGAATGCATCAATATCGTAAGCTTATCAGATATTTTATTTAATCTGGGTTGATGAGATGATGCTACTACTTAGGGGGAGTAGTCATCTATTTGGTTCAGTATTTTTGACTTGGTATTCATCCTTTTTCATATATGTCAAAGGGGGAGAGGTGGTATTCATGTGAAAATCAGTCATATCTTTGAGGGAGATTGTTGGCATTCCTTGGCACTTGGATGTTTTTCACACTCAGTGTTCCCATCAACGCCAAAGGGGGAGATTGTTGGAAATATGCTGGATTTGGTTAAGTTATGTCATTGTTGTCAAGATTGTATCCCAGTTGGAGGATATCCCGGTTGGACCTATCTTGGTTAGTCTTGGTGATCATCTTGGTTTTGTCTACGATTCTGATTCAATATGATCAGATCTCTAGAATCGGTTTTGGATGCTTACTTTGGATGGTTATTTGTTTTCCATATTCTGTTGGTTCATATTTTGGTGCTCTGATAACTATTTCTTATGTTCCTGGTTGGTATTTCTCGATACTGGTTAGCTTTACCGGTAAGTGTTATTTTGTGTTTTGGTCAGATGATTTTGGTCCGGCTTATGGAATCGGTTTTATCATGTTGAAGGTGCTTCTTGATCATATTCTAAATGTTTGATGACTTTTCATTGGCTGGTGTTCTATTATGGTGGTCCTATTTGGATCCGGTTAGACTTTGTATGTTACTTCACTAAGGGTTTCTACCAGTTGGTGAAGCGTGTTGGATTTTGGTTTTTGCTGAATTTCCAGTGGATGGAATTATTTGGTTACTTGATTTAGGTCCATGCGATGTAATGTAAATCATAATATCGGTCTGGTGATATTGTGTAATGTAATTTTTTGTTATTATGGGTTTAGGGTTTAGCTGACCTTGTCAATAATGTTGATGATATGTATTTATAGGTGACTTATTCATGTAATTTGCATATCAATACATGGATGGGATGGATGGTTATGTATGATTATCAAAGGAATTTTTATGTGCGAACAAGTGATATATCATTCGGTGAAGGTTTTTGTATTGTAGGGAAAACATTTGTGCTTAATCGAAACTGTATCAAGCATTAGGAGATGCTACTTTCACAGTTCATTATTTCCGAATTGAAGTCCGATTTTTTTGTAAGTCAATGAGACTTGTTTTTGTGATGAGCAATGAGCTCTAAGCGGTTTGCCTGATTTCAAGTGCAATCCCCATTGTAATTTCACATACTGCTACAAAAGTATTATCTGATTGTGGGTAGGGTTTTCCACCATGGTTTTTCCCTTTACCGGGTTTTCCACGTCAAAATATTGGTGTTGTGTGTACTGTGCTTTCATGTTATATTCTTCATTGTGTTCGTTTCTTTGTGCTCCCGTTTAATGGTTTTGATATACATTAATTCTAATATTTCTGATGATAAACTGATTCACCCCCCCCCCCTCTTAGTTTACTCCCGTATCAAATCTGTCTGATATAAACAAGATCATCACAATCATATCCACTTTAATTACATGCTTCTAATCCTCGTCTTAATAGTTCACAATCACATTTGAATATCATATCATCATCATGCTTCTAATCAACATTTCTATGCATCTAATTCTCATCTTAATATGATATGATCATTATACCATCCTCGCAAATAGTCAAGAGAATCAACACTATCAAAGCCATAAACATTATCATACAATGAGCCTCACCTAAGCATCTTTGTTATCACTATTCTTCAATGAATTTTTATCATCATCATTGCTCCACGTCGTCAAGATCATAAACTCCTTAGTTAAAGACATATAAGTAGGAACACCTCTATGTTATAATATACAACCATTTCATCATATTGAGTGTGGACATATAACCAAGTCTTCTTCATTCATTCATTGGAGCAACATTACAACATCCATTTGCAAGCATGTGTGTGTTAGGGTTTTTTCATGTTACATGTCATTTAATGCAACACTTGTGATTACATTCAAGAAGCAAAGCAACCATCCTCAACAAATTGCAGATCTACAAGGTAAGCATTTCCATTATTCACATTTAAACATTTGCAATTCTATTCTTTTGAGGTTGATTCCTCAACTCGGATTTGACTAAGACAAACCCCTATCCACAACCATTCTTCCTCTCTTTTATGTGTGTAGGTTGTAGGTGTGTGGCAGTAATTGCAAGTTTAGGCTTCATTTTCAGAGACGGAAAAACACTTTTCGGTGCGCGGATATTTTGGAGGACCGGGTGCAACTTCAACCTGATCCCGATGACTTTTCTCCAAATTTGCTAGGCAAATCTGTATTAGTATAAATATATTAGATCCGAAGTTACAACACAATCTAGAATCGGTAGCTCCTTATTTCATCCATTTTATCTTCATTTTCTGCATAGTCAACATATCTATTTACAAAAGAGGGTAAATCGCATTCCAACACTTGCAATCCACTTAGCATTCACATATTTATTCCCCTTGGATTTGGATCTAGTGGATTCAACCCCTCTTTTGAACATAAAGTATCTCCCAAGTGAAAATCATCCTAGTGGTTTCCTTTCTCTCTCCTAGGTGGGGAACCACTAGGATCCAATTTTCCACTTTACAGTAATGATCTTAGGGAGACAAAGAAAGTTTTCATCAATGTTCATTCTTTAAAATAAAATTATCCTATTAAAAATTTTAAGTTACAATATCCTTTAGACCTTGTACTTCAAATTTTAGGGTTTAGGGTTTAGTGAAATGCATAATGGGTCTACTATTGTTGTGGGAAAATTAGATCATCAATCTAGATTATATTAAATTTCTCATTTTGTTCATGACTCTCCTTCAATAGTCTTCCTAATTCATGTAAATGAGGTGAATTATTTGTGGCATCAACAGTTTGGCCACTTGAACTACCATTACTTGCAAGGGATCAGTCAAGAGGACATGGTTTCAAGGTTGGCTTCTACTCAATTTTTTTATGGAGTTTTTAAAGGATGCATTCTTTGTAAGCGTCCTGAGGAGAAGTATGATAAAGTAAAAGGATGGAGAGATACACAACTATTGGAGCTGGTACATGGTGACTTGCTATGACAATTTCCACAACCATGTTTTAGTAGGGCTAGATATGTCTTGACATTTATTGATGACTTTTAAAGATATACATGGGTTCCTTTTCTCAAACAAAAGTCTAACGTCTTTGAGAATTTTTTAGATTTCAAAGCTTTTGCAGAGAAACAATATGGGAAGTTCATCAAGATTTTGTGTACAGTAGGGGTGAATATGTTAATAATCAATTTGAACAATTTTTTTCTTTAGAAGATATCAACATGTGAAACATAGTTCCATACAGTCCTCAGTAGAATTGTGTTGCAGAATGCAAGAACAAGTCCTTGAAGGAGATGGCTAATTGTATGATTCACTCTAAGTCTTTGGCATCTTAGTACTAGGCAAAGGTCAGCAATTGTGCATGTTACATACAGAATCAAGTTTCTCACAAATATATGAAGGGGGCAACTCCTTTTCAAGCTTGGACTAGTCAAAAACCTATAATTAAGCACTTTAGACTATTTGGTTCTCTTGCATGGGCTCACATTCTAGTAGAGAAATGTAAAGTTATAGATTTGTAGAGAAAGCCTAGCATATTTGTTGGGTATCTAGATGATGTCAAAGGGTACATAATTCTCCATCTCTCCACTCATGAGTTGTTCACTGAGAGGATTGTTCATTTTGAGGAGAGTTCTTCCAGCTCTTCTCATAACACTTATCCATCCAATTGTAATGTCTGCCAAAATACCCTAGAGAAATAACCTAAAATATACTAATAAAAAAGTTTTTTTTTTTTAACATCCATTACTACTATGTTATCATTAACATTAATTAAATCCAACAATAACTATTAATAAGATCACATAAATCAACATGAATATGACCATAGAACTATGTTACGCAACCAGAATAAAAACATATTAAATCATCAACATATCTCAATTACACTCTTGCAAACATAACCATTCCCTAGGGCATTTCAACGTCATTACTTGACACCATAACACTTATCCATCTAGAACATCATATTCTATCATTCAATTCATAGGATGACATATCTTAATTATGTTGGATTATTGGGGAGATTGTTGGATTTGGTTGTTCATTGCTGCTACTAGGATATGTTGTTTTCATTGATGTCAACATATTCCTATGAGTTATCCCGGTGAGTTTGGAAAGAGTTTTTGATCCGGTTTTGTAGTTTGGTTTTATTGATCACTGCTTTGCAAAGTCCGACATTTTCTCCGGTATATTCTGGTGTGATCAGATCTTGTGCTAGGACTTTGGATTATTGTTTGGGATGATCTTTTGTATCTTCATTTCAAATGGTTCGTGATTTGGTGCTCCGCAAGTTATCTTTCTTTGTGACAGTTGCTCATTGGTTGTGTTCTTGAGCTTTGAGATGTTGACTGATGAAGATTTGAAAAAAGGTGTTGGTGCACCTATTCCAGATGATTCTAACGTGATTTTCGGTGTTTCCTATTCGTGTCTTATTTGTTTTGGTGATTTGCATTGATTGTTGTGCAAGTTTTTGGTGATTTCTATGAACCGGTGATAATTTTCGTGTTATACAGTATTTATGGTGTTGTAGCGTGTTGCGGTTGATCTTGGCAAGATTTCCGATGGATGTAATCATTTGGGAATTTGAATTAGGTCCGTGCAATGTAATATAAATCATAATATTGGTCTGGTGGTCGATCTTTGTATCGTGCAATATATTTTTTGTAATTGTAAGTTGAGGGTTGAGGGTTTAGCTGACCTTGTTATCCAGGTGGATGATTTGTATATATAGGTGATATGTTTATGTAATCAGGTGTTGGTGTTGTGTCTACATTATCAGAGAGAGGTGAATGTGCAAACAAGGATATATCATTTAGTGAAGTGTTGAGGTGAGATTGGTATTGCAAAGAAAACAATTGTACTTAACCATAGCTATCATCAGGCATTTCTAGATGCTATCATTGTAGTTCATCCCTTCCGGATTGTAGTCCAAATCATATTGTAAGTCAATGAGACTTCCCTGAGGGTTGTAGCCTTTTGGGGAAATATCTTTTGAGCAGTGAGCTCTAGGCAATGTGCTTGAATGCATGTGCATTCTCCATTGTAATATTTTCACATACTACTATAGAGTATCATCTTACTGTTGGTAGGTTCCCACCATTTATTTGCCTTAATCGGGTTTTCCACGTCAAAATCTTGGTGTTGTGTGTTGTGTGTTGTGTGTTGTGTGTTGTGTGTTGTGTGTTGTGTGTTGTGTGTTGTGTGTTGTGTGTTGTGTGTTGTGTTGTTAATTTGCTTATTTATTTGTTGTTGCAGTTTATCAATTTACGTTTTGAAGTTTAATTTGTTGTGATCTGGTGAAGACCGATTCCCACCCCCCCCCCTCTTAGTTTTCCTTCTTGATTGTTGCTAACAATTCATATCAGAGATAGATCCTTCGGTAGAAGCTTAATCACTTGAGTAGATTCGAGATGGCAGATCAAGGTATTCTTTTCAAGGATAGTCTAAGGTTTGATGGAAGCAACTATACTGTATGGAAGAGATGGATGGAGGTGCATTTGAAATGTCTTGGAGAAGATTATTGGAAGATTACTAAGAATGCCTATGTTGTTCCTCAAAATGGACCCTCCACTCCTAATGAGGTTAAGGAGTCTGAATATAATATCAGAGCGAAGGAAGCATTGCTTAGTGCCCTGACTGATTCTAAAATGACAAATTTTATGGAACTTTAGACTGTACATGAGATTTGGGTGAAGCTTAAAATTTTGTATGAAGGTGATAGTCAAGTGAAAGTTGCAAAGTTGCAAAGTTTAAAAGGAAACTATGAGACATTGAAGATGGGAGATGATGAGAACATACATCCATACATGGATAAGATGAATGAGCTTGTCCTTGGTATCAGATCTGCCGATGGAAAGATTGAAGAAGATGATATTGTTGCTAAGGTATTGAGATTTTTGCCTCATGCCTATAAACATAAGGTTGTCGCTATTAATGAGATCTAGAGTGTAACTACAGTAACAAGAGATGTGTTAGTTGGAAAACTTGTTGCATTTGAGCTGAGCGAATTTGGAGAATCACATGGAATGTCTAAGACAACATTCAAAGCATAAGCATCTATGTCCAGTAGCAGAAATATGATCCTGATGAATGCAGGATATCCAGCTATGAAAGAGAAAGAAGAGAGATAGCAGAGCAAGAAAGAGAGCTTGATGAACTTGAAGCATTGATTTCTCAGAGATTGCCTAAAGGTTTCGGTAAGTATGATGGAAAGTTGCCCCTGAAATATGTTTCTTGTAATAAGATAGGACACTTTGCGTCTAGATGTCCAGAGAGAATGGCTAAGTATGACATACATGATAGGTTTGATAAGTTTGATATGAATGACAGATATGAGAAGCATGAAAAGTCTGAAAAGCCTTATAAGTTTAATCGGAAGTTTGGGAACTAGAAGAACTCTTATTATGGTGCAGATGAAGGTGTTACAGATGATGAATCAGAAGGAGATGAATTTGTGTTTATTTCCATTAAAGAAAATAGAATTGTGCTTATTGATTCCACTATTTGTTTTGTTGAGGAGAAAGCTTTGGCTGCAAAGGTAGAATAAAAAGGTGAATGGGTGATTGATAATGGTTGTTCACATCATATGACTGGTGATAAAAGAAAATTTGTAAGCATGGAAAGGTATGATGGTGGAATAGTTAGATTTGGAGATGACAAAGCCTGTGTAATCCATGGGAGAGGTTCTATTTCTTTTGATGGTAAGCATAACATTGATGATGTCCTATATGTTGAAGGTTTGAAGCATAATCTTTTGAGTGTTGGACATATGTTTGACAAGGGTTATGATCTACAATTCAAAGATGGTAAATGCAAGATCTTGAATGCCTCTAGTATAGAAATTGCATCTGGGACTAAGACTGAAGGTAACATTTTCCATCTTAATGCTGGTGAGAAAAGTTGTTTGATTGCTAAGATAGACGAGAGTTGGTTGTGGCATAGAAGAATGTGTCATGTAAAATTTGATTCATTGATCAAGATCATTTCTACACAAGTTGTTAGGGGTTTGCCTAAGATTGTTAAACCTATTAATATGTCAGTTGGGTAAGCAAACAAGGATTTCTTTCAAGAGAAAATGGTATACATCTGATGAATTGTTAGATCTTGTGTATATTGATCTATATGGACCTACAAATATTAGAAGTGTGCAAGGTGATAGATACTTTATGCTGCTAATTGATGATTATTCCATAATGATGTGGGTTGTCTTTTGGAAGGAAAAATCAGAAGTATTTGAGAAATTCAAGATATTCAAAGCTAAAGTTGAAATTGAGTCTGGATTGAAGCTAAAGTGTCTGAGATCTGATAGAGGTGGAGAATTATATTCAGGTGAGTTCAATTCCTTCTGTCAGATGCATGGAATCAGAAGACAACTATTTGCTCCTAGGACCCCACAATAGAATGGGATTGTTAAAAAGAAGAACCATGTTGTTTTAGATGTTGCAAGAACCATGTTGATTGAAGGGAATATTTTGAAGGTCTACCAGAGAGAAGCTATTAGCACTGTAGTCTATACATTCAATAGAGTTCATATCAAAGGTGATACCGGTAAGACCCCTTATGAGCTTTGGTCTAGTCATGTTCCTACTATGAAATATTTCAATTTTTTTGGTAGCAAATGCTATATCAAGAGAGATGAAGATATTGGTAAGTTTGATGCTAGAAGTAATGAAGGTATCTGTTTGGGATATTCTACTAATAGCAAAGCCTACCGGTGCTATAATAAGAGACCGAGAAAGATAGTTTAGAGTGTAAATTTGAAGGTGGATGAGAAGCTTGGGAAGGAAATCAGATATTATGATGAAGCTCGGCATGTTGTTTTAGCTCCTATTCAGCCTGAAGAGCCTAAGTAGAATGATCAGGTAGAGACTGTTAATCTAGATGTTGTTGCTGATGATGATGATGTGCAAGAACCTGAAGATCAAAATAATTAGAAGAATCTGAGGTATGTCAAACTAAATCATTCTGAGAATCAGATTATTGGTGATAATAATAAAGGTGTGATGACTAGAAGAAGGTTAGTTGCAAAAGAAGTATGTTTGATTTCTAAAGTTGAACCCAAAGATATTGTTGAAGCCTGTAAAGATGATAACTGGATAAGGGTCATGGAAGAAGAGTTAAATCAGATTGAAAAGAACAACACATGGGAACTTGTGCCTAGACCTAAGTATAAAAATGTTATTGGTACAAAATGGGTTTTTTAGGAACAAATTGAATGAAGTTGGTGAAGTAGTTAGAAATAAATCCAGACTGGTCTGCAAAGGTTATTCACAGCAAGAAGAGATTGATTATGAAGAAAATTTTGCTCCGGTTACCAGAATTGAAGATGTTAGATTGTTGCTTGCTTATGCTGCTTATAAAGATTTCAAGGTATATCAGATGGATGTCAAATATGCATTTTTGAATGGTGATCTAGAAGAAGAAGTTTACATTGAATAGCTTGATGGATTTTCATTGTCAGATGATGGAGACATGGTATGTAAGTTGAAGAAAGCACTTTATGGATTGAAACAAGGTCCTAGAGTCTAGTATGCTAGATTAGACAAATACTTGCTAAAATTGGGAATTATCAAAGGTGTTGTTGATAGTAATCTATACTTTAAGATTTAAAATGATAACATTTTGATTGTTGAACTCTTTGTTGATGACATTATCTTTGGTGGTGATGATGATATGAGTATGAAGTTTTTCGGTGATATACAAAAAGAATTGATGTCTATGATTAGTGAGATGAATTTTTTCTTGGGTTTGTAGATTGCATAGACAGGAAAAGGTATCTTAATATCTCAAACTAATTATGTGAAGGAATTGCTAAATAATTTTGGATTAGATGATTCCAAACCGGTTGGAACTCCTATGGTGACTGGTTGTAAATCGTCTAAAAATGATGAATCACCTAAGCTAATCAAAGTTTGTACAGATCTATGGTTGGTGGACTGCTATATCTTACTTATATTAGGCCTGACATTATGCAAGTTGTGTGTATGGCTGCTAGATATCAAGTTGATCTGAAGGAGATTCATGTCATTGTTGTTAAATGAATATTTAGATATCTAAAGGGAACTGAGGATTATGGTTTATGGTATCCAAAGAATTTGTTGATTTCATGTTGTGTGCTTACACTAATGCATATTGGGCTAGTGATGTTGATGACCAAAAGAGTACTACCAGTGGAGAATTATTTGTAGATAAGAAGTTGTTTTCATGGGCTAGGAGGAAAAAAGATTCAGTATCTTTATCTACTGTTGAAGCTGAGTACATTGTTGCTGATAGTAATTGCACTCGGATAGTTTGGATGAAGCAAATATTGAAAGATATCAGAGTTATTTATGATGAGCCTACTGTTATATACTATGATAATTCTAGTGCTATAAACATGTCTAAGAATCCAATGAAACATTCAAATACTAAGCATAAATCAATAAAATATAATTACTTGAGAGAGCAAGTCAGTGAATAGAAGGTGAAGCTAGAATATGCATCTACAAAGGAGCAAATTGCTGATATTTTCACTAAGCCTTTGCCTGCATATACATTTGTATATTTGAGAGACAAGTTAGGGGTAGCCACCCCTCCTGATGAGCCCTAGATGCATTGATTTGCATCGATCCGGTGGAATTCAGAGCCTTATTATTTTATCTGGATTGATGAGTTGGTGTTGCTCCTCTGCAGGAGTAGTCTGTTTTTTGGAAGAGAGATTTCTGAGATTTCTAGGTATGTGTTTTAGGGGGAGAGAGTTTGATTTTTTATTTTGGATATTTTTGGCATTGTTGTCAAAGGCGGAGAGAGATCATGTGAAAAACTTCTTTATCTATCTTGATCTTAAGGGGAGTTTTGCTGGTGATATCTTATTTCTTTGCGTTGACTATTTTTCACATTCATATGTTGCCATCAATGCCAAAGGGGGACATTGTAGGATTATTGGGGAGATTGTTGGATTTGATTGTTCATTGTTGCTACTAGGATATGTTGTTTTCATTTATGTCAACATATTCCTGTGAGTTATTCCGGTGATTTTGGAAAGAGTTTTTTATCTAGTTTTGTAGTTTGGTTTTGCTGATCACTGCTTTGCAGAATCCGGCATTCCCTCTAGTATATTTCAATGTGATCAGATCTTGTGCTGAGACTTTGGATTATTATTTGGGATGATCTTTTGTATCTTCATTTCAGATGGTTTTTGATTTGGTCCTCCGCAAGTTATCTTTCTTCGTGATAGTTGTTGATTGGTTGTGTTCTTGAGCTTTAAGACGTTGACCGATGAAGATTTGAAAAAAGGTGTTGGTACAACTATTGCGGATGATTCTAACATTCTTGTTGGTGTTTCCTAGTCATTTCCTATTTGTTTTGGTGATCTGCATTGATCGTTGTGTGAGTTTTTGGTGATTTCTATGAACCAGTGATGATTTTCGTGTTATAAAGTATTTATGGTGGTGTAGCATGTTGCGATTGATCTTGGCAGGATTTCTTGTGGATGTAATCATTTGGGAATTTGAATTAGGTCCATGATTTGTAATATAAATTATAATATTGATTTGGTGCTCGATCTTTGTATCGTGCAATGTAATTTTTGTAATTGTGAGTTGAGGGTTGAGGGTTTAGACAACCTTGTTATGAAGGTTGATGATTTGTATATATAGGTGAGATCTTTATGTAATTTAGGTGTCAGTATTATGTATTCATTATCAAAGAGAGGTGAATGTGTGAACAAGGATCTATCATTCAGTGAAGTGTTGAGGTGAGATTTGTATTGCAGAGCAGACAACTGTGCTTAACCAAAACTGTCATCAGGTATTTGTAGATGTTATCATTGCAGTTCATCCCTTCTGAATTGTAGTCCAAATCATATTGAAATTTAGTGAGACTTCCCTAAGGTTTGTAGCCTTTCGGGCAAATATCTTTTGAGCAGTGAGCTATAGGCAGTGTGCCTGAATCCATGTGCATTCCCCATTGTAATATTTTCACATACTACTGCAGATTATCATCTTACTGTGGGTAGGTTCCCACCATGTTTTTTCCCTTAATCGGGTTTTCCACGTCAAAATCTTGGTGTTGTGTGTTGTCCTGTTAATTTGCTTATTTATTTGTTGTTGCAGTTTATCAGTTTATGTTTTGAATTTTAATTTGCTTTAATCCAATGAAGATTGATTCACCCCCCCCCCCCCCCCACCTCAGTCTTCCTTCTTGATTGCTGCTAACAAATTCCATTCACTAATTCTAATGCAATCACTATATAAATTAGCTCATTAATTTTTCACATAGAACTCATAAACTCATATTACATAAAGAATATCCATTACATAAAAGAATAATCAGTGAATACATTTCCTAATCACTACCTCAAGTCCTATTAAAATTACACTTACAAATACATGAAGATACATAATACAAAGGTACACATTCTCTTTTTTACATACGATACATCATGATGCAATGTTTCCTTTTTCCAATACATATACAATAGCTCCATGAGAATATCCATATAATAAGGAATCCAATCCATGCACGAAAGCATCCAATGAAGAGCATCCCAATGGAAGAAGGCATTCAACCACCGACCATGTGGAACCAATTAGGAACCACCCCCTGTGCTAGGAGATGACATGAGGTTCCAACTCACACTCAAGACCTAGGCTGACACCTAGCCACCAAAGGGACTCAACTTGACAACCACATGACGACATCAATAAATTAAGATCAAACACAACACATGGATAATCCACAAGAAACCCTCCAAAGGCAAAATCAATCAAATTAACACTTAAGGAACTAGGACTCACATGTAGGGAAGAGTTCCATCACATGCTATCAAAGGATATCCTATAACTAAGTCCCGACATCTGTGATAAACATGTGAAACTAGCTCAACCTTTGAGGAAATCAAGGGAGTTTAGTTTATCCAGTTACCAGATCTACCACCTCACACGGTTGCACTAGAAATCCAATCATGAGACAGGAATACAAACACATGCTTCTTATCTTATTAAGATGAGTTTCTTCTACCCAACCTACCTATGATTAATTTATTATGTTATAACTTGATCATTACAAATAACCTCCAATGAGCTATCCAAACGGTCTAGACCCTGACTCCACAACACAAGGAATCCTAGCAGTCTATTCCTCATGACCTCGACAGACTCATTGGAGCCCACTCTTCCTAACCATGCTCCTAGGCCTTAGGGTAAAAAATACATTTAAAGAACATAATATAACACCAAGAAGGCTCACAAATGATATAGAAACAATCATAACAAATTGACAATAATCTGCCCATGAAAGAGCACATAAAGCCATACACAAGGAAGAGGGCCTTCACCAAATCATCACAAGGGAAAAACCAATCATGAATGCAATCCATAAATGGAATCAAAGCCATATCAAATCCTCTATAGTGATTCATAGCACATCCCACTAGAGTCATACAATCAATCTCTTAACAACGAGGGTCTCTCCCTCTCGCTTGAGCCACATATCGCATATGACCACCTCAATAGTAAGGCATTAATCCTCTTACTGGAGTACAAGAAACATCATGAATGATAAAAACACATCAAAAGAAACTCTGGTAATGTCAATACAGATAGCACATGCCCTTGGAGTACTCACACAATCCAAAAATGCACAAAAACAGGTTAAAAAATAACTTTCAGAGATCCTTGGGATAGTTTAGCACCCTTGGTATGTATGACAGAGCTTCTAGTACTTATCATGGCATTTATCATTTATTTCATAGCATTTTTGGTCTCTAGGATGGCATTTTGGGTCATTATGCTTGCATCTGCAAATCAGGACCTTTGCACCCTTGGTATGAATTGTGGCGCTTCTGGGGTCTAGGTTGGCACCCATAGTATGTAGGGTAGTGCCCCTAGTCCAATTGAAAATTTTTATGGGATTTCTCATAGCATTTTTGGGAGAAGTGTGTAAAATTGATCAATTTTGAGACATAAGGCTTAGAAGGGGTCGCAGGAAGGCTTAGGGGTCCAAAATGACTCTTATATTGCATACAGAAGGTCTGAGACATCCAATTACTGATTGAGACAACAAATACCTCAAGTACAAAGTCACTGCAAAAAGTTGCGTCAAGAAAATCTTCTCACGCAAAGCCAAAACAGAGGCTGAGGGAGCTAAATCAACAAGAGAGAAGGAGAACCAAGTTGCAATCACCAAAGGGAGACCCAAACAAGTTTAGTAGGGACCACTTGCAACCAATGCAAGAGATTGGAAGACTCTACACAATCTACAGTGCAGTCTCAGTGAGCCTCAGAAAACCCCTGACAATCCACACAAGGTTAAGACATCAAAATAAGCTCAGGATGAAGGGTGATTCAAACAATAAACCAAGGGATAAACAAATTTATCCTCAAACCAAAATCAGTCAATCACAACAGCTACAACACTTTCAAACATAGAGACTACAGTGGTAAACTTTCAGCAAATCAATTTCAAAAAATCAAATCCTTTGAAAATCAATCTCCCTAATTCAAACCCTTATTAAATAGCAGTATCTTTTCTACACACTACAATTCCAAATTCCCCAAGCAATCTTTTCAAAATACACCATTCAATCTTTTCGTAAATCAAATATGCAGAGTGTCGGTAAATGGAACCAACCTAGAAAAAGATGAAACAAGGAGCAATCTGAAAGCGCAATCCAAATCGAGCAAAAACCTTCTACAAAATCGAATCCAAAGCCAATGCAAGATCTCCCAAAATCCAAATCTTCAAGCTCCCAAAATTTTCCAACCCCCGTGAATGCACAGGAAGCCGAATTAATACAAAAATCAAGCTCAAAACTATAATAAAAAACCAACCAATCAGAATATTACATAAACCATATATTATACCTACCCTATACAAAATTCAAGACACACACACACACACATATATATATATACATGTGTGTGTGTGTGTGTGTGTGTGTGTGTGTGTGTGTGTGTGTGTGTGTGGGTGTATTATTTACCTACCATTTGCATTTACCAATAAAATAGGTAGATAGGTATAATATATTAAATTAAATAAAACATAAAAATCATAATATCAATAAACACAACAAACAAAGATAAAATCATTTATCCAACCAATAAATAATATTCCATAAATAATTATAAATAAATGTAATTAATAAAAACCATCAAATAAAAATAAAATGAATATAAATATCATTAAATACCAGTTCAATAAATAAAAGCAAATGAACATCAATTAAATAAACAATAAATCAAATAAATTAAATTAAATTAAATAAACAATAATCAAATATCCAAACAAATAATTTATAAATAATAAATCATAAAATAAATAAACCATAGATAATTAAATCCCAATTAATCCTAAAATCTTATAATTAATTAGATTAAATAACTATCAAAGATAAATATGACATATTGAAATAATCTCACATCACCAAATAAATAACCATCGACTGTAAACATCTTACGCCAAAGGACGGGACTTCACACAAGACCCTAACCTCAACTTACGTCATGGCGCAATCGAAAAGGTGCACAACTAAAGCCTAGAGTGTGTGAGGCAAACTATGTCATCTTTGACAACTTATCATTGGGATAAGACATGCTCAAACCTGTGAAGCCAGGTGGAGTCGATGTCCGGTACCTATAATCCTGCAACCACAAAATGATACATATGCAACATATATCCATCATAATAAACCTGGGCAAGTGAAAAGAGAATCGCAATACCTTATCATGCTTACAATGAGTGATAAGGCATTGTCCCTTTCACGAAGACAATCACACACATCAATACATCGAATGAGACCATAATTGCCAAATAGGGGTTACTATCATCATAACTCATATAGTCCACATAGCAGTATCAAATGCATAAAATACATCAATATAAATCCATCCATCAAATAATCTAGAATGTATCACCCATCACATGAATCATCAAGTAGCATATGTCTATATAAAGCATCTAGCAATATAAGAATCATAGAAATAAAGTCATAAATAGTCCTCAAAACATCCACCATAAGCATCGAAAACATAAATAGAGTCATAAGTATCGATCAAAATACCACCAATAAGTCTAACTAGGTCTATCAGGACATCAAAAGAAGAGATGAATCCAAGAGGGGCACTACACCAATAGAACATTGGATACATTGCATCATGATGATTATTCTTGAAAGGATCTTAATCCTCCTAATTTTGATGAGGAGTCTTCTTCATCCACTTCAGATGGTGACAATGTTGATGAGGATTCACATTCCTCTCCTAGTCATCATTCAGAAGTTGATGATTCTCACACGGACTCTCTAGCCTTAGTGCCTCTTTGGGTTCAAGAAACATTTGAGTCAGTAGGTAATTGTCTTGGTGATCCATCAGATAGTAGAAGAAAATAATCATAATTCTAGTAGTCTCTACATCTCTTCATTGCTTCATCTTCTGATCCATAGTCTTTTTGAGAAGCTTCAAGTATTCCTAAGTGGGAAATGCAATGAAAGAAGTGTTTGATTCCTCAGAAAGGAATCACACTTGGGATTTTGTGCCTCTTCCTAAGGGAATGAAATTTGTTTGATGTAAGTGGATCTAGCAGCAAAATTTGTATCAGATCGGTCAGTTAATAAGTATAAGGCTTGCTTGGTAACAAAAGGATTCTCCTAAACTATTAGGATTGACTACTCTAATACTTTTACACCAGTTGTTAAGATGAATTCCATATGACTTATCCTTGTTATATCTATATCCCTTCGCTAGTAAGTTCATCAAATGGATACGAAGAGTGCCTTTCTTCATGGTGACCTTGAGGAGGAAATCTACATGGAGCAACCACAGGGGTTTGTTTAGGATCCCTCACTTGTGTGTCAACTTTGAAACTCTCTTTATAGCCTTAAACAAGTTCTTAAACATTGGCATGCTAGGATGGACTCATTCCTTCTGACAATCGGTTACACTCAATGCCATTCTCATGAGAAAGTATACATTTTATAGAAGGATGACACTCATATTTCTGGTTCTCTATGTTGGTGACTTGTTGATCATAGGCAGTCACTCATCCATCATCAAGGTAGTAAAAACTGCTCTACATGATAGATTTTTTATGTCATACTTCGATCTATTGCATTACTTCTTGGGGATTGAGATCACTAAGTCATCTTCAAGTATCTTCTTTGGACAACCCAAGTATGCACTTGATATGCTCTCCAAATTTTGCATGGCTTACTATAAGCCTACACCAGCTCCATTTTTGTCTTGGGTCAAACTTGAGGCTAAGTGCTCTTCAACCCTTGATTGAAGGCACTTTATACTAATAGATAGTTGGGAGTCTCATCTACTTGACTCATATGAGACTTGACATTTCATATGTTTTAGGCATGGTCTCTCTATTAATGTAGGAGCCACATGAGTTGCACTGGAAAGAAACTAAGAAAAACTTCCTCTTCATTCAAGGTACTCATAACTATGGAATTCAGTATGCAATAGGCATGGGTATTGACTTGGTGGGATATATAGATTAAAATTGGGTAGCTAATTATTAGGATTGCAAGCCTACTTTGAGATATTGCTTTTCACTAGGTTTTGGTCCAATTTATTGGTTAAACAAGAAGAAGTTTGCAATTTCTCTTTCATCTATAGAGGTTGAGTATAAAGGGGCAATCAATACCACCATAAAGGCTATTTGGCTTCAAAAAAATCTCATTGAGGGTATTTCCATAAAAAATGCTTCAATCATCTTTTATGATAATCAGAGTGCTATACAGATCTCAAGAAATCCAGTTCATCACCAAAGGATGAAACATATTTAGATACATATGCACCACACTTTGGATCTAATTCAGGAAGGCATCATTGATCTTAAGTATTGTGTTACACCAAAGTAGACTATGGACATCTTCACCAAACCCTTCATCGAAAGTAAGTTCCTTCATTTGTGAGCTTCACTTGGGATGCGACAAGTGTCTACTCAAGTATGGGCTTCTTAGTCCTTCATTTTCTTTCTTTATTTAGGGGGGCTATTCCTCTTATGAGGGGTCTTCCTCTTTCGGGGGAGATCTCTATGTACATGGGTACCTAACATGGCCTAATTTGTTAGGACCCATCTTTTCACACACCTAAGCTACACTTAAGGGTGGGTGTTAGTGTAGGTTTTTTATTTTTTCTTATGTTATGGGGTATTTATTTTCCTACACATATTATTTAAGCTTGCTTAGCTTATTAGGAGTGGTTAATATGAAGACATGTGGCAAAATATTTTGGCTATATGAGTAACTCTCTCCCTCACATGGGTATTTGAGTTACACACCCTATTTTTCCTTCTTCTACCACCTCACATAACAACTATTTTGTCATTTCATAAGTTGGTTATGAGGTAGGTGGTTTTTTCATCCTCTTTCAACTTTATGTGCCACCTTCACAACTCCTTTCTTGTCTTCATGTAATTTATACCACATGTTTTATCATTTTACCAAGTAGGTATAACCTCCCATTTTTTATGGGGAGTAGGAGTTAATACACCTCTTGGAAGTATGCTTTATTATTTTTCTTATAATAAGAACTATACTCTCACCCTCACTAGTTCAATGATAGCTCAATGAGAGTATTGGGAGTATTCTCAAAATTCTCTCTTTGTCTTTATTTTTCTCTCATTTTACATTTCTCTCCATTCAATTGTTTGATGTTTGATCAACTATTACTTGGAGTTTCATGTGATCTATGGCTGACATTACATCTTTTCTCAGTTCTCACTTCTCTTAGAATCTAAAAATTAGTGGGAAAGTATCAAGGTTTTAAAGTAAAAGTTTGCAGAAGCTAGGTCATAAAAGTCTATTATGTCAAATAAAAGACTCATAAAAATGAACACATTAGTGGGTGTATGAAATGGGAGGATGATTGGTAAGAGGAGAGTGAATGGTAGAGGATGTAAGGTTTGTATTGTCCAAAGCATGGATAGATGTTTTCCCCCCATCTTGCCCAAGATCAAATGTGAGAAGGGAGGATAGATTTGGATACAACTAAGGGAAAGGAATGGGGTGATGAATTAGGGATGAAGGATTTTAGAGGATGTGGATACGTTATGGTAGGTAGGATAGTGTGGATGAAGTTTTCCCCCAAGTGTAGAGTGAAAGAGGATGGGAATTACACATAAAAAAAATTTGCCAATTTTTCATCATGGTACTTGCCCAAGGAACCACTAGAAGTAGTTTTCACTATTTAGTAGATTATTTCTCACATGTTTTAAAATATTAAGGATGGAGAGGCATGAGTATAACTATTTGGATGAGTGAATTTTGAGGATAGTGGATGCATGATAGGGGATGAAGGAAGGAATCAAGCATCTAATACCATGGATGACATCCCTTGAAGAAGTGATATATTGGACCAAATAAATTGATGGAATTCTCATATATATTGGTGGAATGATGGTAAGGGGAATGAAATGGATGGGAAGATGGAAAGATAAGGATCTATGTAAAGACATGAGTTGAAGGAGTGTGAAAGGGGGTGAATGTTGGATAATGGATGACATTGTCAAACACTTGTGGATAAGTGGATGATGATGTTGGGGAGATCAATATTAGATCACACCTTCAGGAGTGATAGAGTTGTGGGTGAGAGGTGGAATTTAAATTTTGAGATTTAGAGGGAATCATATAGGTGGATTTTAAGACATAGGGGCTCAAAATGGATGCACGAGACGATGGAGAGCTTAAGATAGTTGATTTTGGGACATAAGGGCCCAAAATGGATTCAAAAGATTAAATATTTTTAGTTGGAGGATTGGCAGTATTAGGGATAAAAGATGCTTTTGGATTAGTGTTGGGTGAAAATTTTGTAAACTCGGGGAGGTTTATAAAATGTGGGTTTCACCACAGTATGCGAGACAATATCTCTTAGAAGGCAAGATACGATCTCTCCTACTTATAAGGGAAGGCTCCCCCTTTTCTACTACAAATTAAATTTTATTAACTTTACACTAATCCAGGATGATACAATTACTTTACTTTCTTTTTTCAGAGTATTTACCCAATTCTCTATCTAGAATGGATTTAATTCCCTAAGACTAATGACAACTCTTATTTGCAATAATACAAAAATCTATATACTAACTTAGAAGAAAAGTTTCCATACAATTACAAAGCCTCACATTGCTTCCTTTACTTAAAATAACTAATGAGACAGGAAAGTAACAATGAAGCTCAAATTCTTCTTTTCATCACTGTTCTATCAACCTTTACAAATGACTCTTCTAATCACTACTTCCAAGTAACAAATGAAGCATGCAAATTCTTAATGTTGCTACTTGTATACAAATTGTAATTTACTTCAAGAACAATAAAGAAAAGCACAAAGTCTTTGAATGTTTATCCACGCACAATTTCTATTTTCAAATTCACAAAGTCTGCTAGAAAACTTCAAACTACTCTTCAATATATCACAACTCACACTGCTTAATCAATCAACAATATATGACATAAATGACACAAGAACATCTATTTCATGAACAAAGATGATATCAACACAAATTTTGAGAGCCAAAATTTTCATCTTTTTTGACTAAGCTTGTGAAATCATAATTTGAACGCAAAGTCTCACTTTTCTTTTCACTTTGACAGAGTTGTGTTGCATAAAATAAAGATACTAATTACAATAAGCAACCTCATTTATATAGGTGAGGTGCAATGAGAAAAAATAGGAAAGTAGCAACTAACCTAAGACTAAGCCAAAGAAAGAGTTTGATTTGACTTAGGACTTATGCACTCCTAAATGTAAAACTATTGTCTAAAATGACACTTGAAAATGTCAATTAAAACTACAAAATGACACTAGTCTATGAATGCATCAAAATGACTAAGTCGCTAGGGCTCCATTTTGTGTCTCATCATATCAATCTTTACTTACAAATTATTCAAATTTGTATAGAGAAGCTTGGATCTTTGTGTCATCTGGTTCATCTTCATAGTTGGAGATAACTTTTATTCCGGTGACTAAATTCTCCAATAGAGTGCATTCCTTCTTCGATCTTTTCAAAAGAGATTCAAGTTCATCCAACACGACTCTAATTTCTATTAGCTTATCAAGTGAAATAAGTGAGAAATATTCTCAGTCAACTCCTTCCTGGATGAACAAATTGAAGTCCTGAATACATGAATCCAAAGGTAGTAGATTTTTTCCTTCATCAAGTATTTTACAAGGAAATTATGTGACCCTGACTAGGATTTTTTTTATAGTACTTTCACTGGTTTTCCTGGCCTTTTTTATATCCTTTCATAATAAACTTCAATTGATCCCATATCCAAGTTGGAAAATGAATCTCTCTCTGGATACTTGAACAATGTATCAAATAAATCTTCATCTAAGACTAACACTTTATTCCCATCAGCATCCTTAACACTTCTGCTAACAAGATCAAAATGGTTTGCCACTGCAAGCATGAACTCAGAATTCTGAATCGACATAGGAAAGGTTGCAACCTAATGAATACCGCTATTGATATTGGGCTCCATAAAATAGTAGTTTGGAGGATTCTCCACCATTTTGAGAAACTCTTCCAAGTCAACATGACCTATCTTTGTATCTCTTATATGTTCAACATTAGAATCCATTGTAGATTGCAGAAAGGTAGGATGTGGATCTTGCTTTTCGAACTTCATCTTCTTCTAACTTGGAGAAGGTGAATTCATCTGATAGTTGTGATTACAATATGTTTGAGAAAAAGTCTTTAAATTAGCCCAAACATCGTCATAAAAATGCTGAGAAAATCTTGTCTTCCGAAGTCCTTCGTAGATGAAACTTCCAACTTCATACTTTAGAAAGTTTCTAAGTAATCCATTTGTGTCACATATTAAAACTTTGAGAATTTTCTAAGTGTTTATGTCAATCGAGTCTATAGACTCAATTGGTACCTAGGGTAGTGTTATGCCCTGCATAATCCGCCCCCTCCATTTCGTCCTTAGAAATGTGCGTCCCCTTTTTGTGTTTTCCTGTTTCATCTTATTTTTCTTCCCTTTTCCCCTTTTTGTTCTACCTCTCTAGAGTTTCGGGTTCCTAAAACCCCAGAGTCCTTTGCTTTTGTTCACACTTCGAAACCCCCAATTTCAAGGATTCTGAAGTGTGTTGCTCGTCCTTTTCCTTCTATTCTTCTTTGCGATTTCAAATTTTTGAAACCCCAAAGTCTTCTTTGTTTCCTTTCGAAGACTTTGAGACTCTAGATCCCTGGAATCCCGAGGTCTCCTCTTTGCTAGTTTGTTTTGATTTTGGAACTCTGGGTTTCCGAATTCTAGAAATCCTTTTGCCTACTTTTGTTATGTTCCAGGATTTCAAAATTTTGGAATCTCGGTTTGTTGTTTTGTTTGGTTCTTCTCCAAAGTTCCGAGGTCACTTGCTTAGTGACCTCGGGACTCTGAAATCCCAGAACCTTGGAGCGTCTTTCAATTTTCATGCTCGGGGAGAGATATAAATAGCCTTTCAAGGGGAATTTAGTCTCATTTGCATGCTTCATCTTTCCGGTTCTCCTTGCTTCCTAGTGACTTAGTCCTCTTTCGATATTCTATGTCCCCCCCCTTCCTCTTGTCCAATTTGGTGCTCTTTCTAGCTTCGAGTGTTTTTTCTTGTTTTCTTTTCCTTTTGTGTGTTTGCATGTGTGTTTTTCATAGTTTAGGACTCTTCTTTTTTTGCAATAAGTGGATTTTTAATCAATCATTAGGGTTTTTAATTTTTCCTTCATTATGGGATCTCGGGTCTCCCAAATCCTAGAACCCCCTTGTTTTGGCTTGCTCTTAACTCCGGAACCCCAACTTCCCAAGATCCTAGAGCCCCTCTTACTGTGTTATGCCTTTTTGAACTTTGGAGTTTCGAGTTCCCGGAGTCCTGAAGTTCATCTTAGTCGTTCTTCAGGACTTCAAAACCTCAGAACTCCGAAGTCACCCCATCTACTGCCCTATCCTCTTTGAGACCCTAGGGTTCCAAAATCCCAAAGCCATGGTCTTTCCTACCAAATTCATCTTAGAGTTCTAGAACACAAGAATCCTGAGATAGGTTTTTGTTAATTTTTCAGGCTTCGGGACCCTAGAACCCCAGGATCCCGAAATAGTGTATAATGGACTTCCTTTGACCCTAGAAGCTCAAAACCCTAAGATTCTAGAGTCTTCTTTTTAATAACTCTCTTAAGGTGCTAATCATTCTTATTCTCTTGTGTAGATTAAGCTAATCTTATGGAAACATCAGCTACCCCTTGAAAGAAGACCAGAAGTGAAATTAAGCTCGAGAAGAATCCCCCTACAATGAAGTAATAGTATCAGGGTCAGACCTTGGTCTTGAAATTCAAGATTGAAGTACAGTGGGTCACTGATACATAAATTGGTCATATCAAGATAAATGATATCAAAAAAGACATGGCTCAACTAAACCTCAATGCATCGTATAGAAGAATCAAAAGGTTTGGGCTTGTGGAAGCCACCATCTTCCCTCAAATAATACAATCTCCTGAATTGATCCTTGCTATAGCTCAACATTATAATAAGGATACTCAAAAGTGAAAGGAAACTAATGGAAATGTGGTAGTTGACATCTCCCAGAAATGCTCGCCATGACCTTTGGAACCCCTCAATATGATAAGGTCCTTCAGATAGCTGAAGAAGAAGAAGCCAGGATATTTAATTAGAATGTTACAGATAAGAGACACCACATATATGAAGCTTGGTTGGACTGACAATATTTTAAGGGCAGATTTCAAAGATGCACCTATGGATTTGATTATCATGCTCAGTCGTACCTTTGGGAAGATGAATTGTAGACAATACCACCTATGGATGTTTTATTACATTCATACTATCTTAATAGGCAAGTAGTATTTTGATTGGGTAAAAATGATTTCAAATAACATACACGAGAAAATGTGTACATTATTAGAAACAAAGAAGTCTTCATGACTTCTTATGTGATTTGGATAGTAGCAAGGAGTGACAGGTACCCAGGGTTAAATACAAGTGGCAAATTAGGAGAGGAACTTGGACATAAAACAGTGTGGGAACATTATAAAAAAATACCCATCCAGCAAGCTAAGTTCCACTTTAAGAGAATTAATGATGTCTTCATTTATGCAGTAATTTGCAAGCTAACAGGTGATGTTGGATATCACATCTCTCATGAAGCTATGAAAATGGTACAAGAATTGGGTACTTGGTTTCTCCAAAACCAACGCTCAACTTACATCTGAGTGAGCGGATTTGCAGGAAAACTCTTCCTCCTCCCCCGATACTGCAGTAATCAGATCATCATCCTCGAATATGCAAGGTAGATCATCAAGCTTCAATCTATTATGACCCTCAAGCATAAAACTGGGGTCACATTCCCAATCATTCTTGAGCACTACACGTACCAAAATATACAGGCTACCAAAGTAGTTGTGCATGAACTATAGGATCTCGGTTTGAAAGACTTTGATTATGCTAAGGAAAAGTATGATTCATTCGACAAGCTAAAGAAAATGATGTCGGTATCATACTTAGGTCATCTATCAACTTTTGAAGATTTTTGGGCCAGCATGCAACACAGTTTTGAAGCTAGGGAAAGAGGATATTACAGATTGACAGTTCCTTAATTTAGGAACTTTAAGGTAGAAAAAATATTTCTAATGACCTTAGGGATGATGTTGAACTACTTGATCCAATCTATAAATAAACCATGATGGATAAGAAGCCTCTTTCTCCAATCAAATGGTCATAACAAGAGAAAGTTGATATTGATATGGTGACTGAAAAGGTAGTCAGAAGAACACTACAATGGTTGAACCTTAAGATTCACCCAAGTGCTTCTAAGGAAAAGAAGAAAGGAAAAGCTACAGACAATCCTCAGTTAAATACTACCAAAGAATATGTGAGGAGAACTAGGTTTGAGTCAAAGAACACCCCAGCAAATTTGGAGGTTGTTGCCCCAACCATGGATAAGGGAGAGTTGATGAAACAACTCAATGCAAAGATTAATGAGTCTCAAATCCTTAAGACAACAACCAAGCATGGAATAAAAACCAAGTTGCAAGCAGTGCCACAAGCCTCAATCACACCTATTATGCCAACAATCCAGATTATTCCAGGAGAGGGATCGTCGGAAGTGCAAGACACTGACCAAAAAGATCCTCCTACTCAAGCTCTGGCATCAACTACTATACCATCTCACCCATCTCATGAGAAAGTTACAATTCACAACATGGAATCTAATTCTAATGAAGATAATGAGCCAATCTCCATAGTGGCCAGTAAAAGAAGAGGCAGTCTTGTGCAGAAGCAAGTGCCTTCATCTACTTAGGATAAACAGGTTACTCAAATGTTAGTCAAACAACCTTAGGACCAAAAAAAAAAGTTGCCCCAATCTCAAACATACAAAGTTCAAATTGAGACTATGGATGTGGATGAGTAGGATGAATGGAGGGTGCTCACTCCATAGGATCAGGAATTGCTCCTTAAACAATTAGAGGGAGATAAGCAGAGCCAACTAGAGAATCTGCCTTTCTTAAATCTTTTGAAGCGCTGCAAACAATATTTAATAGAACTATTGGGCAAGTATAGCACAAATCTAATGAAGTCCGAAGCACTCAACTATGAGATGGTCCTCAAGAAGTAGGAAGTGTATACCCCTGAATACTTCTCTTCAACTATTGAGTTTAATGTCACGATCATGGACAAGTATATGCATTTTATTATTCAATCCTACCAAGCAATGCAGGTGATTGACAGTTTGGTTGACAAGGCAGAGGAAGTGAAAGAAGCCTTTAGGGTCGCCAAATTTTGGATTCAGTACATACCGGACCAACCATGTGCTTCCATAGATTGCTTCATAGGAAACTATCATAACTACATAAAGAACAAGACGCGAACTGGTAGTTAACATAGGATAAACATTCACAAAGGCGCTACCTTGATGATGACTGCAGTTGGGAGTAGGAACTAAAAGGACACCTTTCATGCATACCATCATACCCAGAAGACGATTGACTATTGATACTTGTGTAGTGATAGTTAAGTGGAGTTCCAAAGGCAGCGACTTGCATGTTGACTCTAAATCCCACTATTTTGTAACTAAGTCTTAGGCATAGTTTATTCCTAGAAATAGGGGTTATGGAACTATAAATATGATTAATCAAGTGATTTGAAGAGTCTGAAAATTGAAGATTGGAGGCCCTATTTTAGGATTTTACTTGCAATTATTTCATTTCTAGTACTTTAGTTTCAAGCTTTGTTAAACTCTTTCAGTATCAGTGCTCGTTGGTACCATTATTTTCATAAATGATCAATGCAAATTGCTATTGTGGATTGCAAGTTCCATGACTTATGTTGAATTGAGTTAGTATTTTTATCATTTGATATCTTCTCTCATTTTGGGTAGCATGAATGTTTTGAATATTGCGAGTTTCATTATATACACATGAAGCTATTTAACTAGCTTTGCTTGCATGTGATATCGTATACCTCATATGTGGATGGAAATTTTGTATGTTGCTATTTGATTTGTTATTGATAATATCTAATTATTCGAAGTATTGTCTTTGATTTAACAAATTTGTATTGTTACTTTCGTTCCTCCTACCCTTAAATATTTTTCATTTTTTTTCTAAGCAATCCATGTGAGTGTATTATGTAACTAGCAATACCACCTTGATTGAACAAGTCATGTGAACCCTAAGTTACCCAAGTATCATTGTGATCCAACAAGAAGGAACTTCGGGAGCAAGGATTTTTTAATCCTAGTTCTTTTCAGGAGAGGTTCCACATTTGCAAAGCCTGCATGTAGGTGAGTATAAAAGGCCCATCAACAGAAATTGGTGCTAGAAGGAGGACCATTAGCAAAAGACTATGAGTAGTTGCAAACTACTGCAACATGATATAATATGGTGCTTCCAAGAGACGATCTCTTCCCATTCACACAACCAAACTTGGGTTATGAGGAAGAAGAAATCATCGCAGAATTATACCCCCTTGCTTGGAACAGTAAGAGGAGCTACGTTGATGTGTTGTGTATGCTCGAGGTATTAGACAAAGAACGACAAAAAGTTAGATGCATAGAGGTTGACGCTCAAAGATGACTCAATGTACAAAGAAACCAGGCACATCAACATTAGGCACCTAAGTTATCACTCCCTCAACCCCATCAGAATTTTAAAAACCAAGATGGAGTGGGTTTCTTCCTTCTCACCTGAGAAGTTTCAGACATTTTTGAGAAGTTCTAAAAGTCTTAATAAGTTTGAGTTAGGATGATCTACTAGACAATGGAGAGATAAAGGGAAGGAAAAGCCCTTGAACAGACCTCCTCTGCAACTTCAAACTGTTGACGCCCCTACCTAACTTATTCCATGTCCTCAACCAGTTGTATCCCCTTTCCTAAACCAAGCTCCACCACCGATGGCATTCCTTAATCAAGCTCAGTCTCCTTTAGGAGTCTTTCCTGATGGATTTCATGCACTTCCCAAGAATCCTAACAAATTTTATACAAATTTTGAGTTTAGGGGAGTCAGGACAGCTGAGGAACACATTGAATCCATTAAGGACGCCTTAGTGCGAAACAATGTCCAACACGAAGATGTGACATGTCGTCTCCTCCCTTACTCATTGGGGACAATGAATATTATTGGTACCTCACCATGCCGGTGAATTCCATAACCAATTGGAATGCACTTGAAGAAACTTTCCTTTCACAATTCAGGGTCTACGTAGATCCTGCAACCCTCTATCACCAATTTTCTTTCTTGCAAATTTACCCAATGAACCTTTAACTATCTTCAATACTAAATTTCAAAGAGTCTATAAGAGGCTTTGGGATCTGTATCATATTACCCAAGATTTGGCCATTGAGGCATACTTTCACACTATTGATCCCTGGATTTCTATCTTTATCAAACAAACCGTAGAGCACAGAATCGCAACACCTAGGCCAAAGTCTATGCCCTTTCTCTGAAGAGGAATCAATAACTAAACCAAACTCCTGGTAGAATTGGTCACCACCTTCCTTTAGGTCTCATTTATGGAGCATACAATCAATTTCCTACACCCAACCCATCTATAGTGTCAAAGCTCCAACCATGAATCCAATTCCATTATATGCACCCCAATAGTCTCCAACACAGTTGCAAGTCACACCTACCTTGTCGTGGTTTAATGCTTCCCATACCCAGATGAATGAAGAACCTTATAGAATGACTTACCAGCAAGCAGTTAGTAATGTTGTTGTTGCCAACTAGGTATTATGAGCATCTTTTGTTGATCAGACCAATCATCTCTCTGTAGAGGTTGAGGTACTCAAGAAGATGTTCTCCCATGTCACTACCAAGTTGGGGCACCTCAAAGTGAATCCTCCGATAGTATAGAATCAATCCCAACATTATAATAATCAATGGAATTATCAGAAACAAGGTCAAAACCAGAGATATAATCAAAAGACTTACAACCGACCCTAGAATACTGGCCCGAACAATAGTGGGATACCTCACGATCATCCTGATGTGCGTGATAACTCCAACCAAGTGCAAAGTGTGAACTTGTCCAATGTGAACCTTATGACTAACAGATCCAGACTCCATGACACTACATCATATTTAGAGGTGAATTGTTCTCAGATGGATAAATTCATCCGCATAGCTCAAGTCGATGCACAACCTAGAGGCTAGAGTGAATCTATGAAACTAGATAAGATTAACATTGCCATGCTAGCAGATAACTTCCTCTTTTCAGAAGAAGCTCAAGTAGACCCTGAACCACCAGTGTACGACACACAAGCATTTCAGGATATAAGAAATCCCTACAACCTGAGGAGTCAGGCTAAAGCACCTCTGATTGGACCAACTCCATGTAAAGATGGGCAGGTCCCCCAGACCCTAATGCAAGCAATAATCCTCCACCACCTAAGGGCCCCCAAAGTGCATACAACAAGATTGAAATGAATAGAGATCCCACTAGTAGATGCCTTTATGATGTAACCAAGGAGATGGAGAAGACTACCACCACTATGTCCCTCATGGATGTGTTGTTGTATTGTCCCAAACAAAAGCTATCCCTCTTAAAGAAGTTGGAAGAATTGCAGTCCCATGCTAACAAAATCAAGATGGCCGATATGGGAGATGTTAATGCATCTTATCATCCAAACACCATGGAGAATCCTCCTTTCCTTCTCAGTCTCAAAATTTATGGCAAGAACTTACATAACTGCTTGGTGGATTCTAGTGCTTTAGGGAATGTCATGCCATATTCCATATGTCAGAAGTTGGGACTCAATCTGATGGGAAAGGTCATTAATGTCACAACTTGCATCATTTCAATTCTTGTATTATCGACTCATGGTGCGTCTAAAAGTTGTATGCGATAAGGATAGTCTCAATTGTGGGGGTTGTGCAATGTAGAACAATGACTTAGGTTGGATCATGCTCCCTCAGGAGCTATCAGGATCTATCTAGAGCTATTCCTAAGACTGCTATTTTTAAAGACTTTCCAAATTTAAACTATGAAAAACAATGATACTAAAAATAATTCGAATCTGTTATCAGAGATCTTAACATCACAGAATTTAAGATCTTAACCATGAAATTTCTTAATCCTATGCTTAAACAACTTTTATCTTCTTAAGAAATCAAATCTATCTTGAAAACTGAAAAGAAACTTAATGTACATTTGCTAAATTGAAATCTACTTTATGCTTGTAGAAAATAAACCTAATTTAAAGTTGCAAATTGAAATCTCATTAATAACAAAAAAATAATTAAATTCCATGGTTAAATCCCAACAAAGTTTTTGTTCTTTTCTTAGTACCAAATTCTTCATCTTGAGAAAATGAGAAATGACATTCACTTAATGTAAAAACTAATTAACGACTGAGGACTACAACTTCCATGCATTTATCAAATCAAGATCTTAATGAAAATGAAACAACTACGCCTTAACAATTTATTTTAACTGAGATATTTTAACAGAGATTCTAACAATATGAAATGAATTCCAATAAATGAAATCAAACATAAAAGAAAACAACACAAGGATCACCTCCCTTTGGTTGAGTGGGCCCTGCTCTTCCTCTGGTGGTATCCTTAACACACAAACTCTTAGATCAACTTGTTGATTTTCATTGAAATTGTACTTCCATCGGGAAGTAAAATAGACTTGTTGATTACAAAATGCAAAGCTCCTATTACTGACTAATTTTCCTCTTACCTAACACAGAACTCAATGGGATATTTATAGATATCCATTTATTCAAATTCAAATCATGTTACCCGCTTAAAACAGAGTAACAACAACAACAGAACTAAAAGAAACTTAATCAAAGAACAAGAAAACTTTGGAGTGAAGTAAATGTTTCAAAGACAGCCAATGAAATAAGTGTTAAGAAAATCAAGAGGATTTTTGAACTGGAGCATTGCAAAATATGTCATCCAATAGGTGGTCACTGAACTGGAGTTAACTGGTTCAGCTTGCTTGTCCCTCAAAATATATTGAAAAATACATTTGTGACAATAAAATAGAACAAAGCAACACATTATGACATTCATACTTGCAAATTAATTAAAAAGTGAAACATTTAAACCATAAGAAACTATTTCTAATATTACTTCTAATAAGCATAGTATAATAGCAAAAATGAATAAACATGTAAGTATTTTGGATGCCACTAGGCATATTAGTTCACAGACAATTAAAAAGTTTTAAATATAGTATATTTAATAATTCCATGATGAGCCCTTATCATTTTCTCCCCTTCCTGATTCCAACCATGTCCTCATGGTTGATCTAGGAGATCCATGTTCTGCCTCTAAAGCCACCAAGTCAAATCCAACTTTATTAAAGTTATATTCATAATATCTTCTAGGGGCTACGTATCCATTCCATCGTTCAACCTCTTCTATCCATTCCCTTAATGTTGATCCTACAAAGTTTGGTGGTGCATCCAACCACGTGGTGTTGGCATAATTATCACAGGAGGCCTGAATTTCATCCCTACCCATTCTATTTCATGTTCTTCTATAATTCTGATAACTGACCTTACTCTATTAAGGCTCCAAGAGATGCTTGTAGGGGAAATGGGCTCTCTTCTTCTCAGGGGTAATGGAATGGTGTCATATCTAGCTCTAGCTACTTGCAACGCCCTATATGGAAGTTGGTTTTGGACATCTTTGAATGCTTGTATACTGTTATTCAAATTTATATAATATGAGGTTTGAACCTGATGTAGTTTAGCAATTGAAACAAACTTAGTTCGAAAAGATGAGGAATTGGGAGTTTCATCTCTGATAGGAAGACCCAGAGCATTTTGTGCTTCTCTATACTAATTCAACTAGTTTTCCCAGTCTACTTGATCTTGCAACTAAGACACAAAAGCTCTAACCTGAACTTCTCCAACATAAATATTAAGGAATGACTAATAATACGACCCATCAAAAATACATGCAAGAAAAATTCACATATCTGGTTCTAATAAGTGGGATAACTTTTATAAAAATCTACAAGGAATTCATGATCATCATCATAATCCACTTTTCTATCTAAAACTAACTGATTTATCTTTCATTTAACGAATTTTTCATGTAGAAATAAAGAATAAAGACCAGAACGTTTCTTCATGGAAACTAGAGTTGATGAAAGTTTTCCAATCCATTCCACTCTTTGGACTACCCTACCTTTATGTTCTTTTTCTTCTTCTAGTTGCTTTTTGAGCTAAAAATTCTCTTGCTATAATTTTTCAATAAACAAGGAAAGTTCCCATGTGAGGGAAAAAGAAGTTATTGTTCCTTGATTTGAAGTTGATGGTATTTGGCTTCTCAATTCAAGCTCTTTCATTTCCAATTCCTCTTAAAACTTCCTAATTTCTTCATTGCATTTCTCTAATTGAATTGTGCAGAGGTTTGATTTAGAGCCTGTTCAATCTGTTCCACAGTTTTTATCCACTCTCCCTCTTTTTCATGAGAAAATCTTTGTGTTGTTTCTATGTTCTGAGTTTATTTTCTATGTTCCTCTTCCTTCTGTCTTAAAATTTCTTCCATGAAGCTTATTTTATCTCTAAATGAGACATTAACATGGCTTTCATTAGTTCTACATATTCTTCTTCTCTACCTTTATCATTGATTTGAACATTCTCCTCTTCCACAAGAATTTATTTCCCTTCCTTTCTCACAAATTGTGAGGGGGACAGAGGTTCTTGAGTTTCAACATTATGTAGAGGAGAGGAGTAAATTTGAGTTACCTCAAATTCTTCTAAAATCTCAGTGTCGGTTGTAGAGGGTATTGATGAATGAGGGGACTAGTGTGCTTCCCCTTCATCAGAATAGTTATCATCCAAAGAAATTATTTGGGGGGGCAATTGTTCAAGAATTTTATCAATGTCATTTTTTTCTGGTGGTAAATTGTCAACATTCGGTTGACGAAGTTCAGTATCAACAGATGGGTTTATTTCAGGTACACTTTCTTGAACAGGCGGGTATGACAAAGAAGGGTCATTATGCACAATAATAGGTCTTTTTTCTGAAGTAGGTTGTGAAATTTCCTCAGGGTTTTTTGACAAGGGGTCATCAGAAGCCCTATGGGGTTCAGAAGAAGGACTATGCTCTTCACTCTTTTATGGCTGAGAAGCCTTTTGGGTAGAGCTACAAGTAACTCTGGCTACTCTAGGTTCCCCACTTTGAGATTTTTCCTTTATATGCGTTGGGCCCTCTTCTATAACTTTTATATCCTCAGGTGCCCTTTTTGTCTTCTTTTTAGAAGATTCCCCCCTTTCTATTTTTAAACTCTTTGACACAGACCCTTTCTTGGCTTTATTAGCTGGTGAGGAAAGAAATTCAAGTCATTTTTCCATTCTTGCCTCTTTCTTTAGAAAATGATTTTTAATAATAATATAAATTAAGTTTGGATATTTAATCTGACCATCTTTCCCTTTTACCCTAGCTACCATAGAAGAAATTTGTGAAAACAGAAAAGATGAAAGATTTACTCGGGTTTCAGGTCTCATATTTACATACCTCAGGTGAATCAACAGTCGCATTTTTGGGCCCAACATTTTACCATATTGTCCTTCACAAGCGAAAAACTTCATGACCCAGAGAACAACAGTCTTCCATGGCTCATCTAGACTTCTTATGTTTATTCCTTTTGTGCTACCTTCATGCACCTGTAAAACATGTTTCATTTCATTCTCCTGGTGGAAGGAATTAATTACTTCATCAAAGTTGATATGTCATTTATTTATGATCTCCCCTTCCACAAGAATGCCAAAAATTTCACTTATATCCTACTTCTCACAACAACCTCTCCATTTCTGGGTTAAGGCTAAAATTTTCTGGCTCTGCAATTCTCTTGTTTCCCATTTTCCCAAAACTCTAAAAAAAAATTTGTTGTCACTGAACTTAGCTTTTCATTGAACTTATCTTTTAAAAATGAAATGAGGTAATTTCTATATCTTGAATAGAAATCATTTCAAAATGAACATTAATTACTCACACGCATGTCTCATAAATTTCATAATAAACCAGATGATCTACCTACCATCATCTTGTACTTTGATTTTAGATTTGTTGAGTTGGCAGTGGTCGAATATGTGTGGCTATCATCATAATCATTAATTTTAGATTTTGAAATGACAACTAATGTAAATTCAATCTCTTAAAATCTTTTCATCCTTTAAGCCCTTTCTTTTAATAATTATTGTTATTAATAAACTAGCATAAAACTTATTACAAACAAAATTTGTCATTCCTACATTATATCTACAAAAACAGAAAATAATACTTCAAAATTAATACTTAGGATAAACATTTACCTTTTAATCATTCAATGTATATTGATCAAGAATCATTATGCACAATTGATCCTCTTGCTACTTATAAGAAGTAGTGTGATTGACCAAGAGTTGAAAGAACAAAGATTAACATGTCAAGATAACAAGTCAATCAATAGTTCTCAGAGCTTCTTTTGCATGGACCAATAAAACATAAATAAAAATATTCTTGAAATCATCAACAACTATCAAGAGCAAAAGTGAAATTGTTGTAGCAAAGACTTATTCAGGAACTTGAAATCCATCAGGAGCTATCAGGAGCCATCAGGAGCAAATTGGAGTTGATCAGGAAAAAGTCGCCATCTCTTTCAAATTTTCCATAGGTATGAACTGCCATTTCTGTTTTTCAATTCACCCTTGAGGTAGACCGCCATTTTTTGTTTTCAATCTTCCTTCTTCTTTTTTTTCTTTTTTTTGAAAGATAAACCGCCCTTTCAAGTATTCAATTTATCTTTTTTTATTCAACCTTTGCTGGAATTATGCATTATTTGATCCTGTCACAAAAGTGATATCTTCCATGATGAAGTGTTCAATCTTTGAATGTAATTCCTCATAGAATTGTTCTCTTGATGTTGGTTTGTGATATAAATTGAGACAATGATCATTAACCAACATCATTCTCTTTTCTCCATCAATAGGTATTAATTGGACTGCACCATTATCATAAACTTGACTAATCTCATAAGGTCCCAACCACCTTGTATGAAATTTTTCTTTAAATTCTTGGAACCTTGAATCAAATGAAAATGCCCAGTCTCCCTTTTTAAAATGTCTAGTTGCAATATGCTTATCATGCCATAGTTTCCTCTATTTTTTAATCAATTCTGTATGTTGTAGTGCTTCTATTCTCATCTCATCCAATCGGTTCAATTGCAAAATTTTGGTCTTCTCTACTTTCGAATGATTAATCCCTACTTCCCATGTTGTTCTTAATATTTTTAATTCAAACTCAATTGGCATGATAGGTGTTTTTCCATATACCAATTCATATCGAGAAAATCATGTTGTTGTTTTCCATGTTGTATTGTAAGCCCAAACTGCTTCATCCAACCTATTTGACCAATCTGATTTCCTCAATGAAACTATTTTTGTAATTATATTTTCCAATTCTTGATTGGTAACCTCCACCTGACCATTAGCTTGTGGATGATAGGGTGAATATTTTCTATGTGTCATCTTATATCTGTGCATAAAAGCTTCCACCATAGCAAACATGAATTGTGGTCCCTGATTAGATACTATTTCTCGCAGAGCACCAAACCTTTGAAGAATTTGTTTGTACAAAAAATCAGCAACTTTCTCTTCTCTAGCTACCAGCAATGCTTTTACTTCAGCCCATTTTGTTACATAATTTGTACAGACCAGAATATAATGATACCCTTTTGAAAGGGAATCTATGGGTCCCAAAAAATTAATACCCCACTTCTCAAAAGGTTCAAGAACTGTTTGCGGTTGAAGTGGCATCTCCATTGTTGTTATTGGTCTCCCCATGCGTTAGCATTCATCACAGTGCTTCACATAGAATGAAACATCCTTAGTCATGGAAGACCAAAAGTATCCTACTCCCAAGATTTTATGAATTGTCTTTATTGTTGAATAATGTCCACCTTTTGGTTCATTATGACATGCATGAACAATGTCATAAACATCAATCTCTTGTATACACCTGTGAAGAATATGGTCAAGACACATTTTAAATAACAATCTATCAATCCACTTTAATCTAGAATTGTCACGAATTAACCTTTTCTTTTTCTTATAATTAAAATGATTTGGGCACTTCCCTATTACAAAGTAATTTGCAATATTTGCAAACCATGGTGCTTGTACTAAGATAGCAAATAAATGTTCATCTAGAAAGACATCATTAATTGGTTCATCATTACCCTGTAAAACCATTCTAGAAATAAAATTAGCTACAACATTATCTTTCCCTGGTTTATTTACAATAGTTATATCAAATTCTTGCAAAAACAATAACCATCTAATTATGTATCCACCAACCACAACTTTGTTCAATAAATAATGAATAGTTGAATGATCTATATGAATAAAAAATTTGTAACCAGTGATATAGTGTCTGAATTTGTTAATAGCATACACAAAAGCTAATAATTCCTTCTCAATTGTTGTATAATTCCTCTTAGTTGGACTCAAATTTTTACTGATGTTGTAAATAGCATGCATTGATCCATTTTCATCCTTCTGTCCTAAAATTGCTCCAATGGAAAAATTGGATGCATTAATATGTATATGAAATGGTTCTCCCCATGTAAGTCCCTTAATTATCGGTGAGACAATCAAAGCATGTTTTATAGTTTCAAATGACTTCTGACAGTCATCTGTCCAAGAAATTTATGAATCCTTCTTGAGTAAAGTGAATAATAGATCAACAATTCTACTGACACCTTCTATGAACCTTCTGTAGTATCCAGCATGACCAAGAAAGCTTCTGACATCTGTTTGAATTTTAGGAACTTCAATTTGTTGAATGACCTCAACTTTCTTTGGATCTAATTTAATACCTTCTTTAGAGATGTGGTCTCCTAACACAATTCCTTTTGTCATCATGAGTGAGCATTTCTCATGGTTAAGTGACAATCTATGGTCTTTGTGATGAATAATGATGAACGGTTAGTACCAAACCGGTACTGAGAGGGGGGGTGAATCAATACAGACAAAAACTTTCCCTAAACCAGTTTGACTACAAAGACTACACTTAACTGGTAAACAGTAACACCGGTCTAAATCAGAGCACTACCGGTAACAACACAGTGAGACTGTGAAACACACACAAACCGGTAACAACAAGATCAATTCAAGATCCAATACCTTATCACAACTTCACCCAAAAGCTTAAGCAAGTAATACATCAGAAATACTTATGACCATTGAGTCAACTTGCATTACCACTTAACATGAAACACTAAAACCATCACATGAAAGGCATCACACATGACACACTGATTTTTCATGTGGAAACCCAACTGGGAAAAACCACAGTGGGGATGAATACCCACAAGTTGTTCTTTGAACTCTTTTGAAGTCCGCTCTGTTAGGAGCCTAGTCCAATTAAAGACTTTTACAATAGGTTCTGCTAGGAACCGGTCCTGCTAGGGATCACCTGGTTAAGGGATGGGTAAATACCTGGTTAAAGGTTACCTCGCAAGAGGATTTGAAGAACTCATTGAATTGAGTCACCCTAATAAAGGATTTATACAAAAGCCTGTTAAAGCTACCCAGATAAGGGATTTTCCAACTGCTGAAATGGTTATAAGTCAACAGGTAATACACTGATCTGATAATAGCACATAATGCCAAGGCAGATCCTCTTTAGCTCATTTTCTTCTACAATCACACTCTACAGGTATCAGCACTCTTCTCCGGTCTAGCAAGAATCAAGTATCTCTTCACTTGGATACACACATAACATTTGCCAACAACTTCAAAATGAAAAACATCATCGGCCTTATAGGAAACAGATAGGTCGGTAGCATAAACCCTAAACCCTAAACATTTGGGTTTAACAATTCAATTGGTTCAATCCTTACCATTAATCATACTGCATTGAATACAAGTCTTGAACAGATCTCAAGACATTCTCCAACATTCATTCTTTGTTGCTTCAGGAAGTTGATAACCCATCACGCACTCTCCACCATTTACAAAGACTTTGCACATTCCCGAGATAGATAGGATCAATCTCCATGCAAGATCCTCAAGGAAATCCTTCACGCGCACAAGGCTGACATGGCAACATGATCTGATCTCCATTACAATGCTAACTCATCACAAGATGTCATCGGTTGAATCACATAGGCTTGGAATGCATCAACTGGAAACCCTGAAGCTAAGACTACCAACCGATAGTTGTGCCAAATGAAACCCCTATACAAAACTTCCCATATACCGGTTCTCATTCCAACATATCGCTTCACTTTTTCACATATATCGGTTCACAATATCATACCAGTTCTCTTGCCAGTTTGCTTACTTCAATATACCGGTTCATACTTCAACATATTGACATCAATGACAACATACAATATCATCATGTCATCAAGCTTTGCACATATGCCAACACTTTGTACCTTTGTAACACTTTGTCTAGACTTCCTAATGCTTCTTAATATGTTTTTCCATGAACTGAAAAATAACCTATATAAACTTCTACACATGATGTAGTTAAGTCAGCAAAAATTGCTAAAATAGCTCTTTGAAAAGTGGCAGGTGCATTACAAAGTCCAAATGATAAGACTCTATATGCAAAATTTCTCCAAGGACATGTAAATGTTGTCTTATCTTGATTTTCAGGGGTTGCTTGAATTTAATTATGGCCACTAAACCCATCCAGGAAAGAAAAATAGTTACTACCAATTAGGTTATCAAGAACTTGATCATTGAAGGGAAATGGAAAATAGTCCTTCTTGGTGGTTTTATTCAATTCCCTATAGTCAACACAAACATGCCACTTTCCATTCTTTTTAGGTACAATAACCAAAGGTGACACCCACTGACTATCAGAGATTGGATAAATAAATCCCGCCTTCAATAACTTCTCAATCTCAGTTTTACAAAATCCCTCAAAGCTAGATTAATACGTCTTTGTCCTTGTCTTACAGATTTGACATCCTTTGTATAAATATGGTGTATGCAAATTGAAGGATGAATTCCTCTCATGTCCTTATATTCCCATACAAATGCCTCTGTGTGTTTCTCCAGAGTAATTCTTAACTGCTTTTCTTGTTCTTTATGCAAGGATGAATTAATGAAAAGAGGTTTATTTGTTGAGAGCGAAATCTCCTTTGTTTGGTTTTCTTTTTCAATTGGGCTATTGATGAGGGTATTTAGAGGACAAGTACCCTGGCCATGATGATTTAAAGTCTTCCTTTGACTTCCATCTCTATTTCCTTGAATCTGTTCACAAGGATTCTTAGTGGTATCCAATTTTTCTCCTTTATCTCCATAATCTTCATATTCTTCAACATGTTATGTTAGTGTGACCATGACTAATTCAACAATTCCATCCCCTTCCAAGTCCATATCCTCATCAACCCATTGTTTATTATTAGAATGAATTGTCAGTTTCTCTAGAGGATAAAGTGTTAATTCCTTTTGTTTATGACCATTGGAAATGGTCATATTGCCTGATCTGCAATCTATGAG
The DNA here is from genome assembly GCF_030272615.1 of Cryptomeria japonica. Taxonomy (NCBI): domain Eukaryota; kingdom Viridiplantae; phylum Streptophyta; class Pinopsida; order Cupressales; family Cupressaceae; genus Cryptomeria; species Cryptomeria japonica. Next base: position 196,860,645 of record NC_081406.1, read on the forward strand.
AGTTGCAACAGTTGCTAACCAAGGCTTTCCAAGAATATTTGGATATCCCGATGCTTTTCTTCTAGCCTTTAGTACCAAGAAATCTACTGGATAATCCCATGTGTCTATAGTTACTGTGACATTTTCCAGGACACCTTCAGGTTTAGCAGTAGATTGATCTACCAACTGAAGTATGGTTGTTGTTGGTTGGACTTGGGTCATTTTCAACATTTCAAATGTATCTGTTGTGATAACATTTATGGTTGCTCCTAAATTGATCAACACATTTGGTATTTCAAATCCTCCTATGCTCAAGGTAATCACAGGACTCCCAGGGTCATTATATTTCTGAGGAAGTAATCTTCTTGATAAGACATCAGTAATTTTAGTTCCTAACTCTATTGTAGGTGGAAACTTTCATTTTCTACCAGGTGTTTTAACACAGAGTGACTTAATGAGCTGATTTATTTCTAAAATATCCTTGATAGCTTGAAGCAAAGGTATTACAATATTAATATTTTTCAACTCTTGAAGAAGCGGTGAATCTATCAGATTGGTATGATTTGATCAGGAGGAGTGAGGAGCTTTGTGTGGTATATCCAACCATTCTGGATATGGTGTTTTATCTGTTACTTCCTTATCCTTGTTTGTACCCAGTTCTTCTTCCCTTATTTCTTTCACATCTCCTTTCTCTTTGACACTATCTTTAAAAGGGACATTGTGTTTCTGTAATTGGATATCATTCACTTCAATAAAATTTAAACTAGGAGGATTAACATTAGCATCTTATGCTTGCTGAGGACGATTATTTTTGGGATTGGGAACTAGTTGCGTAGGAATCTAAGGTTGGTTAATTTGTTCATTGGTAGTATTTAGACCATTGATAAGAGGTGGAGGTTGTCCCCAAGGATGCTTTGGACCTTGATTTTTCCATGGTTGAAATTGAGGTTGATTTTGTTGCCATGGCTGCTGATTTTGTTGCCAATGAGGGTTCCACTAAGGTTGATTCCATTGATTCCACTGCAGACTAACCCATTCAGGAGGTCCCCAAGATGTACGAGGTGTTTGCATTGGAGGAGGAGTACATTGATTATAGTTCCAGTTATCCCTAGGACCATATTGCTATGTGTATGTATTAAAACCAGTATTTTGTGATCTTTGACCACCATAATTGAGTTCTTCTTCAATTACAGGTGGCTTCTTTAAATGATTCTTAATTTCTGGCAACATATTGCAAGAACTTGTAGCATGGCTTTTCTCATAGATTTCACAGATTTCTGATTGATTCATTGGACATTCTCTTAAAAGATGTTCTCCCCTACATTTTCAGCAATAGATGGCTAAAGACTCCATGTTTTTCTTTTCCACCTCAGTATTAAGATGGAGGAGTATATCAGTTTTCAAATTTTCCAGCCCTTCCATAACTTTAGATACATTAGGTCCTAAAGCTTTGTTTCTTTTGGAACCTCTAGTTCCAATTCTTGTTCTTGAGTAATTTCTGCAAATATTAACAATCTCCTCTGAAGGAATTTTATTAATATCTCCTTTTCCCATTATGTTCAAAGCTTCTTTGGATTCGTTATCAACTCCTTGTAAGAAAATTGTTCGACTTATATCATCATTAATTCCTTCAGCACACCTTTTACACACAAGCATGAATCCATCAGCATAATCCTCTAAACTCTCATCTTCTAATTGTTTCATTCGAAACAACTCCTCTTTCCTATCTCTTAATCTAGAATAATCTTGGTATTTATCCAAGAAAATAGTTTCCATTTTAGGCCAAGTAGAGATTGAACTAGCTCGTAAATGCATAAATCATCTTAATGCTAATTCTTTCAAAGTGGAAGGAAATAACTAAAAATTTGGATTATCAGATGTGTAGTCATATGTCTGACATAAGAATTTGAATTCAAAGAGAAACTAACATGGATCTTCAGAAGTTTTTCCTCTAAAAGTTGGTAGCACCAAGGGTGAAATATTTTGATGGGAGGTTCATTATCTCCTAGGTTCAAATTAATAGGATATGAAAATATCCTATTTGGTGGAGGATCTTCAGCTTGCACTCTTTCACCCATCTCGTTGTTTTATTCAAAATGTTCAACTTGTTCTTCAATTTTACTTTGTTGTTCTTCCAACAATTGATCAAGGTTATAATGTCTTGGAAGAAATCTTCCAAATTGATTTCTAGATCTTCTCATCAACGGTGCCAAAAATGATGGGCAAGGTCGTTGATGTCACAACATGCATCATTTCAATTCTTATATTATTGACTCGGGGTGTGTCTGAAAGCTTTTTGTGATAAGGATAGTCTCAATTGTGGGGGTTGTGCACTGTAGAACAATGACTTAGGTTGGATCATGCTTCGGCAGGAGTTGTCAGGATCTATTCTTAAGACTACGATTTTTTAAAGACTTTCCAAATTTAAACTACGAAAATCAATGATACTAAAAAGAATTTGAATCTATTACCAGAGATCTCAACATCACATAATTTAAGATCTTAACCATGGAATTTCTTAATACTATGCTTAAACAATTTGTATCTTCTTAAGAAATCAAATCTATCTTAAATACTGAAAAGAAACTTAATGTACATTTGCTAAATTGAAATCTACTTTACGCTTGCAAAAAATAAACCTAAATTAAAGTTACAAAATTGAAATCTAATTAATAACAAAAAAACAATTAAATTCCATGGTTAAATCCCAACAAAGTTTTTGTTCTTTTCTTAGTACCAAATTCTTCATCTTGAGAAAATTTGTCATCCAATAGGTGGCCGCTAAACTGGAGTTAACTAGTTCGGCTTGCTTGTCCCTCAAAATATATTCAAAAATACATTAATGACAATAAAATAGAACAAAGCAACACATTACGACATCCATACTTGCAAATTAATTAAAAAGTGAAATATTTAATCCATAAGATACTATTTCTAATATTAGTTATAATAAGAAGGGTATAATAGCAAAAATGAATAAACATGTAAGTATTTTGGATGCTGCCAGGCATATTAGTTCATGGATAATTAAAATTTTTAAACATAAAGTATAATTAATAATGCCATGATGAGCCCTCATCATAATCCTATTCATACTAATAGTAAAATAATCCAACTTGAAAGATGTCTATATACAATTCTCTGTTGATCCCAAGCTTCCCCAATACATAGACACCCAGGTGGTTGACATTCCTGAAGTTTATGGGATGTTGTTAAGCAGAGATTGGTCGAAGATGATGGGTGGTTACTTCTCTAAATGTTTTAACTACGTGTGGCTTCCATGGAAAGGATTCAGTAATCAAATCCAGATTGATAGTGAACCCAAGCTCAAAAAGATGATCACATATTACGGGGCCACTAATGAAGTAGCTTACCTTGAAGTAAGCCTAGGTGTGTACAAAGTCAATTAAACCATGACTTTGACCACAATGCCTATTGTTGATCCACCCTAGGTAGAAGAATCTAAATAGCAAACAAGAATCAAGAAGTTCATTGTGAGGATGCAACAGGGAATCCGACTCTTGGGCAATAATATTCACCTTTAAGACCTTTTGTTACCTAAGTGGTGTAGGATCCACCATGAAGAGCACTTAGAAGTATCTTGCATCCCCTACCAGAATGAAATTATGAAGTTGATGGTATCTGAACCCACTAGTAACACAAATTATGATATTGCTCTAGAGGAGTGAGAAATTGCAATAGTCTCGGACCTAGCAATTCATCCTATTGAATCTCACCAATTCTCAAGTGAGGATGACACTTCAGAAGAGGAGGTACCCACATCTAGTGACACACTGGATCTCCATGAAGCACCTCTGATGCTACATTCTTCAAAAACATTTCCTCCAGCCCTACCAGAACAAGAGACTACAACTCATCTTTCCACTTCAGTCAAGCCTAAGACAAAGAAGAGAAATCCTAAAAATGACCTTTGGTTGTTGAAATTTGATGGCTTTAGGTCAAATCAAGGTAGCAACACAAGTGTTGAGCTTACTAATCCTAAAGGTAGAGTGTTTCTCGCCTCATACCACCTTCAGTTCACCTGCACCAACAATGTTGTTGAGTACAAAGCCCTAATAAGAGGAATATTAATAGCTCTCAGGAAGGGAGCTAGAGCCATAAGAGTGCAAGGCGATTCTAAGCTCATCGTCAGATAGGTGAGGAGTCAATATGTATATCATGATAGGAGACTCGCTACCTACCAAAACTAATTATGGAGTCTTATCGAAGACTTTGAGTCTTTCAACATCTAGTTGGTGCCTCGCATTCAAAACTCCATACCAGATGCATTGGCAGTGGCAGCCAACACCCTTGAACCTGTTAATGAGTCGCCGCTCAAAAGGTTCTCAATTAAATTGGTCTCAACTCTAGAGGTACCTGATAATATCAAACATTTTCAAGTCTTTGAGGATGACAAGTACATCCTGGCTTTCCTTGCTAACTCGAGAGCTTTTGAAGATCAGATTATTGATGAAGATGATAGAGAAGAGGTTTCAAAAGATAGAGATAATGAAGGAATCATAAACCTCACCTCCAATTTCATCCCCAATGGAATGGTCACCCTTGAACACCTCTTTGATTCTGACCCTAGAGTGAAAGAAAAGTTGACTATGGATTCAGAGGCCGAGAAATATGAACGTTACAATATTGGTCTTGAAGGACAGGAGAAGATAGTGTTCATTGGTAAAGCCTGTATTGAAGTTGAAAAAGAAGAAAACCTTAAGATTTTAAAGGAATACATAGATGTAATAGCCTGGGGATATGAATATCTGAAGAATTTTGATGCTTTCATAATCATGCACATGATTCCCCTGAAATCCAATGTGAAACCTTTTAGGCAGAAGCAACATCCGGTGAATCCTCTCATCGAACCCCTCATTTTTAAGGAAGTGCAAAAGCTCCTCACTACTAATATTATCTTCCCCATCAGGCACTTGACATGGGTCGCTAATCTAGTGCCTATCCAAAAAAAGTGGCAAAATTCGATTGTGTGTGGATATTCTCAATTTAAGCAAAACATCCTAAAAAGATAACTATCCATTGCCTTCTCTTGACGAAGTCCTTTAAATTTTCAATGGGTCATAGATGATGTCATTCCTGGATGGCACTCAGGCTACAACCAAGTACTGGTCAACTATGAGGACCATCTGAAGATGACATTCGCCACCAAGTGGGGGACCTTCACATATCGCCGCATGTCGTTCGGTTTGATAAACATCGGTGCAACCTTTCAAAGAGAAATGGATGCAGCATTCAAAGAGATTATTGGGAAATGCATTATCATATGCATGAATGACCTCACTGTGTTCTCCAAGAGGTGTGAAGACCATCCCAATCACCTGCACAAAATATTTGAAATGTATCAAAAGTATGGGATTTCTCTTAATCCCAAGAAATGCATTTTTGAGGTCTCTAAAGGAAATTTGCTAGGTCATGTGATATCCGAGAGGGGAATATCCATTGATCTTGATAGGGTAGAAGCATTATTGAAGCTCCAGATGCCTAGTAGTAAAAAGGAAATGTGGTCTTTCTTTGGAAAGATTAATTTTGTTCATAAATTCATCACCGGGTTCATAGAAATTGTCAAGCCTCTTAATGATATGATGAAGAAGGATGCAAAAAATGAATGGACCCAAGAAGACAAATATGCTTATAACTAGATCAAACAATCAATTATAGAAGCACCCATTTTAACCAACCTAGGCTACACTTTGTCATTTTATATTTATTCTTTTGCTTCCTTACACTCATGCACTATTGTGCTCACGCAAAGGAAAGGTGGAGATGAGAAACCAATTGCCTTCATGATCTCACCATTTGAGAATGTTCAAGAAATATATATAGCACTGGAGAAACAAGTGTTCACTTTGGTATGTGCTATCAATAAATTTAGGCACTATATTCTTCAAAGTAAAGTGTATTGCATAGTGCCAGATTAGGCGGTCAAGTCATTATTGATGCAAAGTGAGCTAGGAGGACGTAGGGGTAAATGGATGTCTATCCACCAGGAATTTGATCTTGAGATGCAGCCCAAGAAGTTAGTCTGAGGGCAGGGATTGTCGCAAGTACTCGCATTTAATGATCCCCATATCTAGTGTCAACAATATATAGTGAATTCTTTCACTCAGGACCCTTGGTCTACCGACTTGATTTATATCCTCCACAACAATAGGTGTCCTAAAGGATTGATCACTCCCTAGAGGAGGGAGTTGAGACTCAAAAGCGCTAATTACATGATCAAAGACTTTGTGCTTTACCACAGAAATTACGAAGGCATCTACCTTAGATGTCTGGACCGACAACAAGCTTAGAAGATGATCGAAGAATTCCATGAGAAATATGGTATAGGTTATGGGTCTATCAATGCAACAACTCATCTGATTCTTAAGGTTGGTTACTACTGGACCACTATATTCAAATATGTGCATCACCATGTCTAACATTTTGATACTTGCCAAATTTTTTCCACTAGAGAAAGAAATCTACCCATGCCTCTACAGCCAGTTTATGAGGTCCGATCATTCGCTTAATGGGCCTTGGATTTCATAGGAGTCATTAATCCCAATTCATTTGTTGGACACAAGTTCATCCTCACTATTATAGATTATTGTACCAGGTGGGTGCAAGCACGAGCTTTTAAGAACTGCACTACAACAATGGTCATCAAATTCCTTGAAGACAAGATTGTCACCAGGTTTGGAATGCCATTTGCTCTAGTATGTGATAATGAACATGCTTTTACTTTCATGCAATTAATGCAATGGTCCTATGAGTACAAGGTAAACCTTAATTTTTCTTTGAATTACTATCCACAGGGGGATGGGGTAGCCAAATCAACCAATAAGAACCTTCTCAATGTGATTAATAAATTATTGGAAAATAACCCCAAGGACTGGCACAACCAATTAAAATACGCCCTGTGGGCTAATGGAACCCATGTCAAATATGCTCTTGGTACATCCCCTTATTACCTAGTGTATGGCCAAGAGCCTATTTTCCCTGTCAATCTCCAAATACCAATGCTTCAACTCATAAGAGATCTAGAAATCAGAGATCGGGTTGAAGTTCGTTGGCTCAAATTATTGAACTTGGATGAACATAGGACCAATGCCTTGCAACACTTTGCCAAACATCAGGCTGCAGTGAAATGATTGTTTGATAAGAGAGCCAAAATAAAAGCCTTTAGAATCTCAGACTTGGTCTTATTATGGGACAAGTCCAGGGAGAAGAAGGGTGAGAACCACACATTCGAGAGACTATGGCTAGGACCTTATCAAATTGTTGATATTTTAGAAGAAAACACCTTCACACTAAGCAATTTGATTGGAGAGCCAATACCATTACCTGTGAATGGTCAGTTCCTCAAACATTACTTTGGATGACACTTGTCAAGCCCTACTCCTTGTACCATAGTAGTTAGTTCATTTCTTGTCATTTTGCTTTTGCTTTTTTTCTTTTGGTTTTTTGTGCTTGTTCTCTTTTTTTTGCCCTTTCTTTCATGTTGGGGAACTATTACTTAGGTTCGTGTTGGATAGGGAGATTGTTCTTTGCATCACAATGCAAGCTCTGAGAGACTTGCTCTTAGCTCTTTATAAATTCATTACCTACAAAGGTTTTGATATCTTGCTATGTTCTTTAGGGCAAATTATAACGGCTCAACCATAGTTGGAGCTCTAGGTGTCTTTGGAGTATAGGCCTGTTTGAGAAGCTTATGCCATCAATACATCTAACGTACACCAAGAAACTTTAAAGGTATCCAAGAAATTCATATTCAAGCAAAAAATCCAAAATCTGGAAATCTCTCTTTGTCCATTGTGGTTCCCAACCTAGTCTAGATCTTCATTGCTAAAAAGTTGAGTAACTATCAAGAAAGATCCCTGCAAGACCATAAAAAGAAATATTAGAAAGTCATTCCAAAAGAAAATATTAAGGTCATCATATCACATGGAAAATTAATTACACAAAAGCATAACTCAACTCATTTGGGTGTTTCAAGTATCTCCACTGGGGCTATAGATGCCTAGCTGGCAGTGGAGCAATATTTGACGGGGACAAGAGGTAACTCTATTGGGGCTATAAACACTCAGCTGGCAATAGAGCTATGCCTAGGATAACATTGCACAAGAATTCTGCAATGATTTCACTCATGTAGCTTGTTTATAAATTCCTTGATTTTCCTTTAGATTCAGCAAGGTGGGGTAATTAATCATTGCACGCACTTACGAGCTGCTTGAATATGACCTTGCTCAATCTTCATCTCTAGCTTGGTCATGGTTGATCTTTTATGCTTCATCTTGAATGGAGGTAATTTGGGAAGACAAAACTAGCAATAGATTCTGAAGTTCTAAAATGCCTTGAGTCATTTTACCCAGAAAGTCACCATTTCTTATGCCCTACATACTCCCCCCCTCCATTTTGTCCTTAGAAATGTGGGTCCCCCTTTTGTCTCTTCTTGTTTCCTCTTGTTTTTTTCCCTTTTCCTCTTTTTATTCTACCTCTCCAAAGTTTCAAGTTCCTGAAACCATAGAGTCCTTTACTTTTGTTCACACTCCAGAACCCTATGTTTTCAGGATTCCGAAGTATTTTTTTGGTCCTTTTCCTTTTGTTCAACTTTGGGATTTCAGGTTTTGGAAACCCTGAAGTCTCATTTGTTTCCTTTCGAAGACTCTAGGACTCCGGATCCCTAGAATCCCAATCTTCACTGGTTTGTTTTGATTTCAAAACTTCAGGTTTCTGGAGTCCCAAAATCCTTTTGCCAACTTTTGTTTTGTTCCAGGGTTTCAGAATTACGAAATCTCGGTTCACTGTTTTGTTCGGTTCTTCTTCAGCGTTCCAAAACTCCGGAGTTCCAAGGTCACTTGTTTAGCGACCTCCGGACTCCAGAATCTCAAGACCCCAGAGCATCTCTTCGGTTTTCATGCTCGAGGAGGGCTATAAATAACCTTTCAATGGGGAATTTAGGCTCGTTTGTGTACTTCATCTTTCCAGCTCTCCTTGCTTCCTAGCGACTCAGTCCTCTTTTGGTGCATTGTGTCTCCCCTCTTCCTCTTGTCCAATTTGGTGCTCTTCCTGGCCTTATGTGTTTTTTCTTATTTTCTTTTCCTTTTTTGTGTTTGCGTGTGTGTTTTCATAGTTTAGGGCTCTTCTTTTTTTTCAATAAGTGTATTTTTAATCGACAGTTAGGGTTTTCAATTTTTCCTTCATTCCAAGATCTCGTGTCTCTAAAATCCCAAAACCCCCATGTTTTTTCCTACTCAACTCCAGAACCCCGGGATCCCGGAGCCCCCCTTACCGTGTTATGCCTTTTTGAACATTGGAGTTTTGGGTTCCTGGAGTCCCAAAGTTCATCTCAGTCGTTCTTTGGGATTTGAGAACCCCGGAACTCCAAAGTCACCCCATCTACTTTCTTATCCTCTTCGAGACCCCAGGGTTCCGAAATCCCGAAGTCATGGTCTTTCCTACAAAATTCATCCCAGAGTTCCAGAACCCCAGAATCCTGAGATAGGTCTTTGTTGAGTTTTCAAGCTCTAGGAACTCGAAACCCCGAGATCCTGAAATCATGTATAATGGGCTTCCTTTGACCCCGAAATCCCTGAAACTTTGAGATTCCAGAGTCTCTTTTTCAATCAATCTCTTAAGGTATTGATCATGTGTATTCTCTTATGTAGATTAAGATAATCTTATGGAAACATCAACTACCCCTCGAAAGAAGACCAGAAGTGAAATTAAGCTCGAGAAGAATCCCCCTACAATGAAGTACCAGTATCTGGGTTAGACATTGGTCTCGAAATTCAAGAATGAAGTACAGTGGGTCACTAATATAAAAACTGGTCATATCAAGATAAATGATAGCAGGAAATAGGTGGCTCAACTAAACCTCAATGTACCATACAGAAGAAAGTCATTCATTAATGCGCCCCATAGCCTCTTCCCACCCGCCCCTAGGGGCCCTCAAAACGTTTGGGCTAGTGGAAGCTACCATCTTCCCTCAAATAGCAGAATCTCTTGAATTGATCCTTGCTATAGCTCAACACTATGATAAGGATACTAAAAAGTGGAAGGACACTAATGGAAATGTGTTAGTTGACCTCTCCCCAGAAATGCTCGCCATGACCTTTGAAATCCCTCAATACGATAAGGTGCTTAAGACCACTAAAGAAGAAGCGGGTAGGATATTTAATCAAAATGTTACAGATAACAAACTCCACATAAATGAAGCTTGGCTAGAGAAACCTACGATATCAAGTTTGAAGGCTACTGACAATATTTTGAGGGTGGATTTCAAAGATGCCCCTATGGATTTGATTAACATGCTTAGTCATTCCTTTGGGAAGTCGGATTGCAGACACTAGCACCTATGGATGTTCTATTACATTCATATTATCTTTATAGGCAAGTAGTATTTTGATTGGGCACAATTAATTTTAGATAGCATACATGAGAAAATGTGTACAGTATTAGAAACAATGAAGTTCTTCATGACTTCTTATGTGATCTGGGTGGCGGCAAGGAGCGGCAGGTACCCAAGGTTAAATACAAGTGGCAAATTAGTAGAGGAACATGGACATAAGACATTGTGGGAACATTATACTCGACTTCCCATCCAGCAAGATAAGTTCCACTTTAAGAGAATTAATGATGTCTTCATTTGTGTAGTAATTTGAAGGCTGACATGTGATGTTGGATATCGCATCTCTCCTAAAGCTATGAAAATGGTACAAGAATGGGGTACTTGGTTTCTCTAAAACTAATGCTCCACTTACATCTGAGTGAGCATATTTGCAAGAAAATGCTTCCTCCTCCCCTGATATTGCAATAATTGGATCAACATCCTCGAATATGCAAGGCAGATGATCGGGCTTCAATCTCTTTTGGCCCTCAAGCATAAAATTAGGGTCATTCCCAATCATTCTCGAGCACTACAAGTGCCAAATATACAGGCCGCCAAAGCAATTGTGCATGAACTACAGGATCTCAGTTTGAAAGAGTTTGATTATGATAAGGACAAGTATGATCCATTCAAAAAGCTAAAGAAAATGATGTCAGTATCATATTGAGGTCATCTGCTAGCTTTTGAAGATTTCTGGGCAGGTATGCAACACAATTTTGAAGCCAAGGAAAGAGGATATTACAGGTTGACAGTTCCTCAATTTGGAAACTTTAAGGTAGAGAAATATTTCTAATTACCTCAGTGATGATGGTGAACTACTTGATCCAATCTATAAAGAAACCATGATGGATAAGAAGGCTCTTTCTCCAATCAAATGGTTATAATAGGAGAAAGTTGATATTGATATGGTGACTGAAAATGTAGTCGTAAGAACACTACAATGGTTGAACCTTAGGATTCACCCCAGTGCTTCAAAAGAAAATAAGAAAGGAAAAGCTACATGAAATCCTCAGTCAAAGACTACCAAAGAATATGTGAGGAGAACCAAGTCTGAGTCAAGAAAGAACACTCCAACAGATCTGAATATTGTTGCCCCAACCATGGATAAGGAAGAGCTGATGAAATAGCATGATGCAAAGATGAATAATTCTCAACTCCTTAAGATAACAGCTAAGCATAGAATAACAACCAAATTGCAAGAAGTGCCACAAGCCTCAATCACACCTATTGTGCCAACAATTTGTATTATTCCAGAAGAGGGAATGCCAAAATTGAAAGACACTGATCAAAAAGATCCTCCTACTCAAGCTCTGGAATCAACTACTATACCATCTCACCCCTCGCATGAGAAAATTGCAATTCACAATGTGGAATCTAATTTTGATTAAGATAATGAGCCAATCTCCATAGTGGCTAGTAAAAGAAGAGGAAATCTTGTGAAAAAGTAGGTGGCTTCAACTACTTGGAATAAACAGGTTACTCAAACATCAGTCGAAGGACCTAAGGACCAAACAATAGAGCTGCCCCAAACTCAAACATGTGAAGTTCAAATTGAGACTATGGATGTGGACGAGCAGGATGAATGGATGGTGCTCACTCCACAAGATCAAGAATTTCTCCTTAAACAATTAGAAGGAGATAAGAAGTGCCAACAAGAGGAGACTGACAAAGAAGTTTTTTAGGAAGAGGTAGAAGAGAAATTAGAGGAGTTTTCCAAGCAACAACGACAAAGCTATGAACAGGTGCTCCCGGCCAACCTAGCTCAACAAATCTCTCAGCCCCCTCTACAGCATGAAGATTCCACACTATAACAACCACATTTGTAGCCTCAAAATGAGTAACAAGAAGAAGATGAAGGGTAGGAACAACATATAGAATCACATATGGTTACTATTGAAGTGACAACCCAAGGTGAACAACAGGATGATAGTATGCCATAGTGGTTGAATTTCAATTTCCCAATGAATAAAAAGATTGTCCTCCCAAGTATCACCCTACAAGATGTAGTAACTGAGTCTCGATGAAGGATCAAAAGGGATAAAACTCTACATCATCTCTTAAAGAGCGATTCAAGTGATGTCATAGCTAGTGTTGTTGCAATTGTACAAGAAGATCAAGAAGGTACCCAAGCCTCCCCAAAATACCACATTTTGCAAGTCAATCTAGGTAAGAAGACCAAATTGGGAGAGATAGCCTCCCTTGATGATGTTACTTTTACAATATAAATATGGATAGAAAAGGAGCATAGGTCTAAAAAGGAGATCAAGGCACAATTGCAATAATGCAGGCAACTCCTTGTTGAGATGTGAAAACTGTTGGTCTCAAGATCCAGTGGTACTCTACCTTCCACTTCATCACTCCTACAAGAAGAGATTAAAGCAATATTTGAAATGCGGAGGGTTGTATCAACTCTTAAGACTTGGACCAGGGGCCAGCTCAACAAAGTGAGGATGTTTCTCTAGGACACCATGGAAATATATGAAGAAGCCCACCTCCTCAAGAATGGTCTCATATTTTGTTCCAAACAATGGGAGGTCCAGTCCAATGGATTCTCAAGGGTAGTCAAGCTTCTCAAAAAGATCAAAATATTGGGCGAGGATGTTATAAAAAAAGAAAACTTGTTAGGGGGTGAGTATTCCTGCAACTTACAAAATTGTATTGATATCTTAGAATTGAAAGTAGATATGATAGATCAATCCAAGGCAAAAGTAATCAAAGACCATCCGCCTTTCTTGGATCTCTATGAGTGATATGAACAATATGTAGTGGAACTATTGGAAAAGAATGGTACAAATCTAATGCAGCCCAAAGCACTCAACTATGAGATGGTCCTCAAGCAGTGGGAAGCGTATACCGCTAAATACTTCTCTTCAACTATAGAGTTTGATATCACGGTCATGGATACATACATGCATTTGATCATTCAATCCTACCAAGCAACCTAGGTGATTGAAAGTCTGGTTGACAAGGCAACCAAAGTAAAAGAAACCTTGAGGGTTGCCAAATTTCGGATTCAGTACATACTGGACCCACCATGTGCTTCCATAGACTACTTCATGGGAAACTACCATAACTACCGGAAGAACAAGAAGTGAATTTGTATTTAACATAGGATGCACATTCACAAAGGCGCTGCCTTGATGATGACTATAATTGGGAGGAGGAACTAAGAGGACACCTTTCGTGCATACCACAGTACCCGGAAGATGATTGACTGTTGATACTTGTGTAGTGATAGTTAAGTGGAGTTCCAAAAATAGCGACTTCATCTCGATTGCAACTCCCACTATTTTGTAACTAAGTCTTAGGCATAGTTTATTCCTATAAATAAGGGGTATGAAACTATAAATATGATTAATCGAGTGATTTGAAGAGCCTGAAAATTGAAGAGTGGAGGTCGTAGTTTAGTATTTCACTTGCAATTATTTCATTTCCATCACTTCAGTTTCAATATTTGTTAAACTCTTTCAGTATCAGTTCTCGCTAGTACCATTATTTTCATAAATGATCAATGCAAGCTGCTATTGTGGATCACATGTTCCATGATCTATGTTGAATTGAGTTAGTAACTATGTCATCTAGTATCTTCTCTCATTTTGGGTAGCATGAATGTTCTGAATATCGTGAGTTTTATTATATACATGTGAAGTTATTTAACTAGCTCCGCTTGCACGTGAGATCGTAGACCTCATATGTGGATGGAAATTTTGTACGTTGCTATTTGATTTGTTATAGATAATAGCTAATTATTGGAAGTATTGTCTTTGATTTAACAAGTTTGTATGGTTATTTTTGTTCCCTCCTACCCTTAAATCTTTTGCATTTTGTTTCTGAGCAATCCACATGAGTTTCTTTTGTAACCAGCAATACCACCTTGATTGAGCAAGTCGTATGAACCATGAGTTACCCAAGTATCATTTTGACCCAACAAACAAGACCTTGGGGAGTAAGGATTTTGTAATCCTAGCTCTTTTTAGGACAGGTTCCACATTCATGAAGCCTTCATGTAGGTGAGTATAAAAATCCCATCAACAAGGTGAACATATGATTTAGTGCAAATCGGGTCTACAGACCCGATTGGCACCGAAAATGGTGAATTGATTTAATGCAAGTCGGGTCTATGGACCCACATACACTAAAAAGGATTGCAAATAATGATGCAATTCTGGTTTGTGGACCCAACTTACACCAGGGCAAAAGCAATTAGTACCATTTGGGTTCATAGGCCCGAATGACACCAATCTCTTGGTGTTGTTTGGGTTTGTGGACCCGAATGACACCAAGGAGGTGTTACACTTGCAAGGGGCTATGATGTTGTTCAGGTTCATAGGCCTGAACAACACCAATATCTTGGTGTTGTTCAGGTCTGTGGACTTAGACGACATAGGGGGTACTATAAACATTGAAAAGAAAAGAAATCTCGCTAGGGTCTGATGTGTTTGGTGATGTTTGGATTGTTAGACTCGTCAAAACAGTGGAGGAACGGTGGTGTTTGAGTCTAACAACCCAGAGAACACCGTTAGTAAGATCGTTTCTATGGAATTTGAAATGTAATAATGGCTACAATGTTATTTGGGCTAGAATGACCCAAACACCATCGTAGTCACGGTTACATTCCATGACTTGCAAAAATGACAAAGTCGAGAATTAAATAGGGGAAAAACAAGAAACATACCTAATTAAAATGGTGACAATAAAGTCGCCTCCCTCTAAAAAATAGTTGCTCAATTAGGGCACAATAAGAAATGAGGATAAAAATGAATAAAATCAAATTAAAACAAAAAGGCAAAACCCGATTTAAAAGAGTTTGATTTTTAGAACTCAAACTCATTAATGGAAATTGTGGGAAATAAATGATGTAAATCGGGTCCATAGGCCCGATTTACATCAAATAGGTGCATTTCAGGTCTATGGACCCAATTTACACCTATGACTAGTGGGAAAAGTGAAATCGGGTCTAGAACCCAATTTGACACCAAGAGTAACAAAAGGAGAAAAATAAAACTAAGGCAAAAAGACAATAAAGACTTAAATTGGAAAATGACTTAAAGACCAAAGATTAATAGGGAAATTTTGGACAAAAATTACCCCTATTAAAATACTTTGAGTGTAGAAGCCACAATTAGCTATTTAAATTGTGGGGGTTATCATAATCTTTCATATTCAAGGACCAAATCTGAAAGCATGATAACAACTGGCTCTAACTGGGGAATAATTTTGAATCATCATTTGAAACGATTAAGAGTGATAGAATCTTAGAACTCTAAGTGCCTCCATCTACTCCATTGGGTAACAAAGTCAAGTGATAAGACTAAAAAAACTAAAAACTAAAAAGACTCAACATAAACAACTAGTACAAGATGATACCAATTTTATTGAGTGAACAAGTTCAGATGTTTTCTACTATGAGATAATGAGAAAGGGGTCCCATCACTGAATGCAAAGAAATAGCTTCCTTCTCAACAAATTTAATGAATGATAAATGGCCCCATCGATAAGGAATCAAAATTGCCATGCATTCCCTTAGGTTCATGTCTCTTATCCCAGAGTAGGACAAGATTTCCAAATTTGAATTCTCGTTGCCTTGCCCTTTTATCAAAAAGAGCCTTGACTTGGTTTTGATGTTTTGAAATGTGATCAACTACTTGGACGCATTTCTCTTCAAGTTTCGAAAGGAACATGATGCGCTTATCCAAAGAACTCTCATATGTTTCATCCTCCACTTCTTTAGCCAATTTTAAGTAGATAGCTCCAAGATAATTGGAATCTTTGCATTTACACCATAAAGAAGCTGAAATGAGGATATCCCAGTAGCTCTCTTAGGGGTAATTTGATCTACGCATAAAGCATCAAATAACGCCTTATGTCATAGTCGTTGATTTTCATCAACTAGCTTCTTGGTGATAATTACCAAGTTCTTGTTGCTAGATTCAACCTGTCCATTCCCATGTGGGTAGTAGTTAGATGAATAAAAAAGAATGATGTGATTCTCAAAAATAAAATTGAGTTTGTAGCATCCTAAATTGTACTCCCTTACAATTTGGTCCAGATTTTGGGCGCTCACCTTAATGTTCATCCCTCAGTGCTTAATTATGGCCTAATTATGCTTATACCATGCAAATCCGGCCTTGTTTTCATTCCATGAACCACATGATCCCTTGGTATGGCCTCAATATAGGGTAGGACTAGGGCGTGGCTCTTTGGTGCTCATTAGGACTAGGGCGCCACACTCTGGTCCTCCTTAATTGGGCCCTATTTTGAACCCCTCTCGCATTCTCAAATTTGAGTGGGAAATCTCTCTCTGTGTTGACCTATGTCATGAAATTAGAATAATTTTTGATGGGCAAGTATATAAGAAGGCTTTCCCCTCTCATTTTCATAATACAAACATCATAAGAGAAGGGTAAAATTATAATCAAGGATTCAAGCATTGAAGTATTCATCATCAAGAATTTCTAGAGGTCTTCAAGCCTACATTCTCCATTCATCAATTGTGGAGCAACATTACATCTTTCATATGCAAGCATGTGTGTGTGATTGGGGTTTTATCATGTGCATTTCATTTCATACATATGTGATTACATTTAAGAAGCAAAGTATCATTATCATTCATTACAATTTTGAGGTATATCCTTCCATTATTTATTTCAGTATTTGCAATATTTCAATCAAGGTTAATTCCTTAATTAGGGTTTGACTTAGGCAATCCCCTATTCCCAACCTATTTCCCTTTTTTTCTATGTGCAGGAAACAAGTACAAAGTTGTGATCTTCAGAATAGGCATTATTTGCAAAGATAAATCAACCCCTTTTGGTGTGTGAAAAGTTAGGAGGACCATAGCGATGGGCATTCCAATCCTGACATTTTTGGAGCTTTTTTTATGATCAGATCTAAATCTACTTATAATCCTCAAGTCTAGGTGTGTGTCTCAGTCCCGCATCTGTAGCTCATTGTTTCTGCATTTTTACCTACATTTTCAGCACTTTACCCTAATTTCAGCAATTCAACTCACAAAAGAGGGTAAACAAATTCCACCCCCTTGAATCCAATTAGTATTCAGTCCTTATCATTATTGATTTGTGACTGAATCTATTGGATCTCACCCCTCTTTTGAATGTAATGGTAAATTAGTGGTTTTCATCCCTCTCATAATGAAAACCCTAATTTTTACCCATTACATTTTGGTGAACCGACTCCTTACACCTTTAATTATAATTTATATTATCACATATAAGTGTTTATGCAATTTAAAATTCAAATTAACATCTATAAGTTTAATTTCCAATTGAATTTACAAAATTTAGAGGTTAATTTCACAAAATAACCTAATTTTTTTTTTAAAAATTGAGCTTGTGATTTGCCTAATTTGGATTAATTATTTAAGATCTAATTTAGAAACATTTAAAAATTCAAATTTAAATTCATATATCTCATTTTAATCAAATTCTATAAATTTAGAGGTTTAATTCATAAAATCCCTAATTTATTCTGGTTAATTTGATTTGTGGATTGCTTCAATTTTTCATATCTAATTTTAAAACTTAATAATGACACTAGATGTTATTTATTTTCGATTTCACATATGATTACTTTTCTTTTCACTTATATTTATCAAAATCATGTGTTGGATAATGGTTTCTTTCATTTCACATTGCTTCTTTTCATTCATAGCACTTTGGCATATTGTGCATTAAGGGTTTCAAAACTCCTTCATTTCAATCAATTTGATCTCAAATCTTTCATATATAGCACATATTGATTTATGGTGAATTTTATAGGAAGGTTCATTTCATATATAGATCACTTGAAAACTTTTATAGATCCCAATTCTAGAGATGTTAATGGAAAACCTAATAATTGTACCTCTCCTAGGGTATTTTATGTGAATGAAGAGAGATCTAATACTCCTAGAAATTATCTCTCTAAATGAAAAGAAATAATTGAATAACATCATGGCCACATCTTCTTCTCATAAACATACCCTGGCGCAAGGGGGGAAAAATCAAAATATTGGTGTTTCCATCTCTCTAATTCCTCCTTATTGTCCAAGAGCCTATCTTAATCATCAAAAACATTGTAGAGAAGATGATGTCATGCATTTCATTCATGATCTCTCTCCCCACATAAAATTAAGAAAATACGAGGCCTTAGATGATAAGGATCTTTCTTCCCGTTCTACCAAAGAGGATATGCATGATTAAAGAAAGGAAAATTCTCTACAAGATATTCCTTCTTCATCTACTAATCCCTTTTCTCCTTCGACTAAACATTCTTACACGACAAAATTCAAATAAATTTATTATAATGTTCCTCCGCCTTATCAATTAAAGGATTCTTATAGGAGTGACTTTAACATGATATCAAAATAAGGTTTTAGAGGATGAGGACTTGGAAAATTTGAACAAGGAATTAGAGTCCCTATAAACTCTCCTACACAAATTACCACAAAAGGCCTAGTAAACAATAATAAATCTCATGTGGATGACATCCTTAGGATTCAAGACTTCAAAGATCATCTTTCAAGACAAAAATCCATTTGTTCCCATAAAAGTGCTTCTTCTTCAAAAACTCCTTTTTTTCATTTCATCAAACTCATGATCATCACGTTGATGATTGTACTGATTTTCAAAATGCAATGAAAGGACATTTATAGTGGCAAATTTAAAATCATTGATGACAATCCTCCTTCTTCTAATAATAAATCGTGTTCTCAATCTTAAATGAATAAGCATACACCTATTGATGATCAAGATAAATTGGCTACTAGAATCTTTTGGAAATTGAAGTATGACAAGAATATTATTTTTCCCTTTGAGAAATTTATCACTAAGCATAAAAAAGGTAGTGGATATTGTATTTTTCATCATGGTGGTTCTCATTCTCTTGGAAAGTGTAAATCATTTAAGGAATTTGTTCAATAACAATACGATCTTGTTCGCATATGTCTTTCAATAGATCTTGCTCTCTTTCTTGGTGAAAAGGTAGTGCATTAGCACTCCTTTCATCCTCATATTGCTCCTCGCCCTATGACACAATTAGTTAACTTAATTTGGAGCTCTTTGTCATTATAGGTGGTGCTTTTTCAATTTCAAATATCTTGGGGTAGCAACATGATTATTTTTTACCTCCATCTTATCTCTAATCTTTAAAGTTTCACTATTTCCTTCATGGATTGCATTATTCATAACTTGATGTCCTTTATTGCATAGAATTATCCTTCACATGAGTACATATGTCCCTTGTTAGGACCTATTCTTTGTTTGAAAAAACATGTCTCTTATGAATAATCTCTCCTAAGGAAATGTGTGATTCTTCCCCCTAATTCATCCTTGTCTTCTCGCTTGGGAGGGAAAGGATGGATTATTTCCCTTTCTCCCTTGTTATGAATAGCATCATTATTTGCTTTAGGGGTTGCATTTTTCATGTGTTGATATCATTTATTGCATGTAATCGTATGTCTTTTATGATTAATCCCTCCTTAGGGGAATTTGTGATCTCTCTCTCTCTCTCTCTCTCTCTCTCTCTCTCTCTCTCTCTCTCTCTCTCTCTCTCTCTCTCTCTCTCTCTCTCTCTCTCTCTTTGAATATTACCACTTCTTTCAGAGTTGCATTTTGCATATACTAATGTCTTTTCTCGCATTAGATATTTATTCATGCGAGTACATTGTGCATTTTATTATGTTTATTCTCTCCTTAGAAGTTGTGTAATTCTTCTCATTGTCCTTACACTTGGGGGGGGAATTATTTCTCTACCACTCTTATCCTTTCTAAGCATCTACTTTTACTTTTTTGAGTGGTGTTTGCTTATGATTTGATTTGATTCCTTGTGTGAAGTTGTTATTGGCTCAAGGATTCTCTCTAATGTAAGAGGTGTATGTTCTTGGCTACAACCTCTTCTTCACTTGGCAATGTATATCTATTCTAAACTTACCTCCTTACATTGAGTTAAAAGTGTGTCATCCTTCATCAACAATCTCTTTCACCTAAAAATAGGAGGAAGGTATGCATTCTTGTTCTCCTTCCTTTCTTTTGGTAGAATATGATATATTTGTTCAAGAAATTCCTCTTGGAGGTAGATGTATTTTGAATAAAGATCTCTTCTCCTCCAAGGATCTCCTTTACACTTGTTGCAAGATATCTCTTTTACAACTATCTTATCCTTATTCCTAAGCTTCCTCAAGACATTGACATTGGGCTATGTTGACATCTTGGGGGGGGGGGGGGGGGGGGGGGGGTACCCATATCGCTCCCTTTGTACCATATTATGCTATATTTTTGTGTATCATTTTGCATGTCTTAATTCTTAGAACCAAAGTAAACTAACTCTTAGAACGAGATGCTTCACACCTGAAACTAGATGCAGCATTAATATATGTCTTAAGCATCATTACACATCACTGAAACCAAAGTAAACAAACTCTTACATGGGATGTCCTTGAAACCAGGCATGTATCTGTTTCATTCGGGGTTACACATTCTCAGAATCAAAGGAAACTCTTAGAGTGATATGTTCT
This sequence comes from Cryptomeria japonica, assembly GCF_030272615.1. Classification (NCBI taxonomy): domain Eukaryota; kingdom Viridiplantae; phylum Streptophyta; class Pinopsida; order Cupressales; family Cupressaceae; genus Cryptomeria; species Cryptomeria japonica. The sequence goes on from NC_081406.1 coordinate 196,881,527, forward strand.
CAAAGTCAGGTATTCACCCATTGGCATTTACACAATCACCTATTGGTATTTGCATTATTACATGTCTTAAATAGTTTGATGCACACTTGAAACTAGAGGAAACAAACTCTTATATGGGTTTTATATACTTGAAACAAGACACGACTTGCACACACGCACGAGGATGAGTGGAACTAGTGAAACATGGCTGGAATATTCCTACTCTCCTCCCCAACATGGATCACCTAGATAAAAATATCTAGGGGTGAGATACCTATGTCCTTTCTCATCATTCTTCTCATGGATCACTTAGAAAAACACATCTAGTGTGTATATGTGTTCTCTATTTCCTTCTTTTTCATGAGCTCGTAGATTTTCTATTGATAGTTCATGGATGATACATGCTTTTCTCTTTTATGTGATCACTCGTGTTCATGAGATGGCATTTTTCAAGAATGATATTAGTGGTTGAGACATTTTAATATCAAGGTCTCTTCGGCTAGTTGACTTGAGGTCTTGTGTTTTGTGTGTCTTTTTTCTTTTTACCTTTGTTTGCTTGTTTGTCTTTTTGTTTTTATTTTGTTTTGTGTGCCCTTGCATGTGGTTGAGTGAGTTAAGATCCTAATATTGGGGGCTTGGTTCCTCAAAATTAGTTATGTCTTATACTCCTTGTGATTTTTCTCCTCATTACTCATTATCTTCATCTCTCTTTCGCCTACTTTACTGTGAGTATTTGTGTAAGTTCATACTCCAGTAAAGTGGGGGCTAAATGTAGCATCCTAAATTGTTCTCCCTTACAATTTGGTCCACATTTTGGGCCCTCACCTTAGCGTTCATCCCCGAGTTCTTAATTAAGGCCTGATTATGCTTATACCATACAAATTTGGCCTTGTTTTCATTCCATGCACAACATAACCCCTTGGTCTAGCCCCAAAATAGGGTAGGACCAGGGAATGGCGCTTTGGTACTCATTGGGACTAGGGTGCCACGCTCTGGTCCTCCTTAATTGGGCCCTATTTTGAACTCCTCTTGCAGTCTCAAAATTGAGCGGGAAATCTCTCTCCGTGTCAGCCTATGTTGGGAAATAAGCATAATTTTTCGATGAGCAAGTATACAAGGAGGCTTTCCCCTCTCATTTGCATAATATAAACATCATAAGAGAATGGAGAAATTATAATCAATCATTAAAGCATTGAATTATTCATCATCAAGCATTTCAAGAGGTCTTCAAGGTTGCATTCTTCATTAATTAATTGTGGAGCAACATTACATCTTTCATAGGCAAGTTGTTGGCATTGAATTTGTCATTGATGTCAACATGTATGTGTGCAGGGCTGATCTGATGAGATGAATTTTCAGAAGAGACTACTGAGTTTCCATTGATGTCAACTAGGTCATATAGTTGCAGGCTGCAGAAGAATTGAGATGCAGAAAAAGTTGAGCTCATGCGTTGCAGAGATGTAAACTGTGTGGTTTCATGTTGTACAGGTGCATCACAATGTGTTTGATCCATCACCAATGGTGTGTGCAAGTTGCGGAGGTGAAAAATGCAATAATCCTATGTTTGATGGTATATCGGCAAGACCCTTGAGTTGTCTGGCTGATATGAGCAGAGAAATCCTTATTTGACACTGTATCGGTGAGACCCCTATGTTGTCTGGCCAATCTATGTTGTGCAAGAGATGTTCGCATTAGTGATTTGACCAACATGAGTCTGGCTAATGAGAGGCTAAGGATTATTTCAAGGTTAGAATGTGTGATCGATGTGACTCCAACCAATGAGGGATCAGAGAATGCTATCGGGATGACACTGGGTCTTAGAATGTGTCATAACGATTTGGAGATGTCAAGCCAATGGGGTGCTATCAACGTAAGTCAAATCGATGTCAAATCATGTTGAGAAAAATGTACCTACATTGATATCGGTGAGAGACATACCGATAGGTAGATGATCATCATTGCATCATCGTGAGGACCTTCATCAATGTGCGCAGAGGGCAGTCATTATGATTTCATGTGTTGTGCCAACACATATTCACAGGTGGTGATCTATCGGGACGAGTCAGGACGATGTCGCTTGAGCGGTTGAGAAAAAACTATCAGCATAACTCATGGTGATGAGTTGAGTTTGGAGGCAACCAAATGGAGCATTTGATCGGTAAGAGTTTGGCCGATGAGTTCTTGCATCGGTAGGGGTCTAATTGTTGGAGTGAAATCTTGGAGTCAGTCCGTAAGTGAAAGTCACAACAATGGGGAACATGAGTGATGACATTGGGATGTGTCTACCCGACGTACACAATGAAAAGAACCAGAGGCATCATTAGGCTATCAACAAGTGTCTGACCGATGAACTGTCATTAGAATGAGTTGTAAAAGCAAAATGAGATGTGAGAGGTCTGCCTGACGATGGAGGTCATGTCGACAAGAGGGACATGCTTGGATATTGAAATGAGTCATCCCGATACATATAACACAATAGGCTAAGTAGAGTATTACATTGGATGGAGTCACCTCGATGTGTGTATGTCATCGAGAAGATCAGCGTGACCTTGAGCCATTAGGATGAAATCAAAAAGATAGGCCGACTGTGTTAGACACCCCGACAAAGAAGAGCATGAAGTACATCGACAAGAGAAAGTTTTGTTTACTCGATATGGTGAACAAATAAGTCTTCATCGGTAAGACTTGTTTAGATCGGATATATATGTGTGGTGTCAGCCCGATCACACGAGTCAGACCAATAAGAGTAAAGATGTGACATCAGTGTGACTGTTTCCAATGATATATTATCAATCGATGAACTTGATGTGTTTGATAAGACTGTTGTCGATATGGTTTTTGGAGGATGACCAAAGAGATCGATGTGACTCATATCGATATGCTTTTACTGAAGGGATCAGAGAGACCCTATTTTGCAGCGTGACCATGGTGATATTTGCCCGATAGTTGTGCTCATACCGATGGAGCCAACCTACTGATCATTGGAGTGACTCAGTTCGACAAGATGGAATGAGATATGTGGTTGTCGGCTAGACAAGATCAAATCGGGAAGAAACATTTGATGCCAATCCGACGATATGAGTCAACCTGATAACAAATAATAAATGACATCAGTGTGAATCTCAATGATGAACATGAGGAAAGTGGAATCCAAGAGACAGTGAGGATTAGAGAGAGTTTCCCCGATAGGCATGCCATCTAATGCATATGGTTATCAACAAAATCGACATGAGTGTTTGTTGTCAACCCGATGTGTATCCGCAGAGCGGGCCACCATGCAACATGATAGTCCACATGGGCATTGACCAAGTTTAACACGAGGAAATGATGTGCACAGGGTGAATCTGAGGCCATTTGACTGAAAGTATGACCGACTTTGCAGCCATGTTTGTGAGTCGATAGATGCAGTGGTCTACATGGCGGTTGACCTTTCTTGACTAAATGACATGGTTGTTGAATGTGATGACATATGTGTTCCAAGTGGTCAAACAAAAATGCAAAAATGTTGAACAAGATGCTAGCAGTCAAATGAGGCCACTGTTGATCCAAATAGAGCAATTAGTTGGAGAATTCATTGTGGCGGATCAGTTGCAGACTGGTGTGCGGCTCAAGATGATTGACAGACAGGATATCAAATCTTATAGGTTGGTAAAATTGTTGGTGTACAAGATGGTCGAACAAAGAAAAAGTTAACGAGACTTAAGAAGTGGCAGAGTTGACAAAGTTTTGTCTAACATTCAAGCTAAAGTGTTTGATGATGTGGTGTGTGGAACCACCACAATGACGATGGTGATCAAGGCTTCCTAGTTGCATCCAGCAAATCAACGATCCACATTCTAACTCTAAAAGGATTACAATTTGGCACGTCTAGGAACTTGAGTTATTTATTGGCAGAAGGTAAACTGATTGAAAAGGACAGTGAGAGCAGCAAGGTCGAGGTGGAGAAAATAAGAAAGGCAAGTAGGAAGTTGTGTGAAAAATGATTATCAAGACTGAGGTAGAGGGGAAGAAGACTTAGTGCAGAACAAAGAGCAAAAAGTTGAGTGAAAAGACAGACAGAAAGTTGAAAAGGGAGAGAATGCAGCATGGTTGAAGGGGGGCAGCAGTGTGTGCATAATAGAGAGTGAGAGATAGAGTGCAACATAGACAAGTGACCAAAACAATGCAGAGAAGACAGAGATTTGAGAATAGGGAAGAAGAGATCAGAGAGAGTAGAATAGAAAGGTGTTGCAAAACCTCATTTGCAACAAGGTATCTAATTTCTATTTGAAATTTATAGCATTGTAATCATCTGAGTGGGTGCTCAGAGATAGGGGTTGGTGCCCTAAATGTTGTAATATGTTTTACTTGTGAGGCTGGATTGGAGCAATAGACTCCAACAACATTTTTCATTGAGGTTTTTCCCCATTGTGGGTTTTCCTTGTATGCTCTTGTTGATGAATACTAAGAGGGGTGGGTGAATTAGTATACCAAAAATTACTATACTCAAACACTTTATCAGTCTAGCAATAAACCGGTATAATAGTTTAACTAACAAGCCGGTTAACACAAATACAAACCAAACATCAAGTAAGGCATTCACCCACAGAAGCACAATCACCATAACACAAGAGATTTTGACGTGGAAACCCAAATGGGAAAAACCACAGTGAGATGAAACTCACAAGTAACTATCTGCAGAATGGTAACCAAACTGGTTAAGGTCATATAATGTTCTTTACCAGAACAGATCCTGTTAGGAATCTTAATCTCTGTTAGGAGATAAGTCTGATTAAAAACTACCTTGTGAGAGGATTTTAGATCCACATATGTGAATCACCTTGTTAGAGGATTTACAAAGGCTTTTTTGGGCCTACCCAGTTAAGGGTTTCTAACTTGTCAAAGATGTGAGTAATCAACAAGTGAATGATCTAGCAAATAGCACAGTTTGCTTGGTTAGATCCATGATAGCTTATTGCTAATGCATTTCAGCATTACTTCAGTCTTCAGTAAAATCCACACTCTGTTACAGTACATAGACTTGATCTTTTCTTTTTAGATTGCACATACAAGAACTCATCAACCACTACAAACCCTAAAAGCTACACACACACCTTGAAACCCTAGACATGATGTCCTTAAAAGGAATCTGATTTCATTTTGGTTCAATAGGATTACATTGCAAGTTCCTAGGTTCATTGTATCTAGACACATTTGGTAACACGACACAAAGTCATTGTCAAAGTGTCAGTGGATGGTAACTCATCACAAAGATATACCGGTTGGTAACTCATCACAGAGTATTACCAGTTTATACAACTTTACCGATTGTCGGTTGGTAACTCAGAGTAATACTGGTTTAACAGATTACCAGTTGACAGAAATGAAGACTGGGAAAATGATAACTGTCACTTCTAGTTTCTTTGCTCCGTTCTGCTTGAGATCCTCAAACCGCTTGAGGTCCTCGTGCCGCTTGAGATCCTCATGCCGCTTGAGATTGGTAAACACTTTCTGCAAGACACCGATAGTCTAAAGACTATAACATAATATCGGTTTGAAACAAATACCAGTTGAGAATAACTCATACATACAAAAAGTGATCTCATAGCAAGTGTGTGTCCATCAATGACAATCACAACATAATCATAAAAAATGCCAACAATCTCCCCCTTTGGCATTGATGGCAACACTAAGGAAAATTTTGACGTCTAAGTGTTTTTACAAAAAAAAAATATGCCATAATAAAAAATACTCCCCCTAAGCATATACACTATCCCTTTGCAGAAAAGAAAATGTATACTACTTCCTTACAGAGATAAACATGAGTATACATAGCATGCATCAAAATTTTAAATACCAGAATACTTCTCCCGCTTTACCAACAATGACAAAATACAGCTGAATAACCCCTGTTTCTATTAGCTGAATAAATGTTTATGACAATAAAGAGTGAAACTTGTCAAAAACTTATTTAAAGTCCTACATAAATTGCTTCATGGATAAGGACCATGACTCAAGTAATGAAGTAGAAAGCTCATTCTCTGTTTGCATCTGGGGTACCTGTTCCTCCATGGCATCCAAAGTACTCATTTCTTGAGTAACCGTCAAGGCATCCAGATTGAGATAGCACTTCTGAAGTATTTGCAGTCTTGGTAGTAGAACAAGTTATAGTTCCTGCAAATCCTTGGTCCAGTTGCTGATCTCCAAATCAATTATTGCAGCCTAAAGTTGAAACCGGTGAACGGTTTGCCCATAAGCGGTAAAGGAGTCATATAGGGTCTTGAAGGTGCTTATGAAAGTCTGCAAATCAGTTTGTAGTTTCTCTTTCTAGGAAAGCACATCATCATAGAATAGATGGGGTAGACATATCTTACTGAGCAGCAATTTCCCCTCATCCATTGCATCTCTGATGTCCTTATGTGCCTTTTGCAGATCAGATCAGAGCTCATGTAACTTTTTCACCAAGGCAGTGTTTAAAGCCTTTTGATGCTCCTTCTTGGTATGTGCTTTGGCAACCTCTTCCAGGCTTTGTACCTAGTCCTCCACAACTGTGCATAAGAGTTTTAGTTGGGCCAGAGAGGAATCGGTACTGGGGAGGTTGGTATCGGGTATCAAACCGGTAAGAGTATCCATTGCAGCTTGGATCACGTCTTGCTCCTTCTTCCTCCTTATCACCTCTAGGAATTCTTGAGAAAGCTTAATGCTTTGTAGCAACTATGATTCGTTAGTAGATTGGAGGTCAATGGGACTGGTAATGTCAGCTGATTTGGCTTGACTACCGGTTGCCTTTGGGGTCTCCACCTGTGTGCTCTGTGCCGCTTCCTCCTTCTCTTTGAATCTTCTTCTGCCTTCTTTTGCTGCTCTGCTTCTTGCTTTCTTTTCTCTTCTTCCTTCTTCTTCTCTTCTTCTTTCTGCTCCTTTTCTTCCTCATCCTTCTTTTTCTTCTCCTCTTCCTTCTTCTTTTTCTCCTCTTCCTACTTCCTCTTCTCCTCTTCCTTTCTCTTTTCTTCTTCCTGTCATTTCTCTTCTTCTTTCTATTCTTCTTCCATCTTCTTCTTCTTCTCTTCCTCTTGTTTCTTCTTCTCCTCTTCCTTTCTTTTCTTTTCTTCTTCTAGTTTCCTCTTCTCCTCCTCCTTTTTCTTTTCTTCCTCTTTTCTCTTTTTCTCTTCTTCTGCCTGTTTCTTCTTTTCAACTTCATGTTGCTTCTTCTCTTTTTCCACTTGCTCCTTGGCAGCCTTTTCTTTATCCTGTTTTTCATGTCCTGTCGCTTCCGATGGTGTACCCGGAGTGACATTTTCACCATTCAAGGCATCAACATTAATAGGATCCATTTGATTAGTGACCTGTTCTCCTTCACTGTCTATACCTCATCCGGTTTATTGGTTGCCAGTTCTTGCTCAACTTTCCTGTTGGCTTCAACCACTTGATGCAACCTTAAAGTGACTTGGGCATGACAGGGGGTATCTTTTACCACTACAAGAACTTTTCCTTCTAGCAACAAGAGTCTCCTTCTTCTCATGAAGAAGAGGCCCTTATATCTTTCCACTACTTCATAAAGTTCAAGTTTAGGCACATTAGGAAAGTATTGTGCAAATACTTCCTCTCTTATTTCTTGTTCCTTTTCTATGGCAATGTGCCACTTGTTATCTAAAGAATTATACAAAGAATCAAGTGTCTCAGATTTAATTTTTGATGGCCACCGGTCATTAATACATAAATAATTGATAACTTCTTGTTCAACTTCCTTCTTTTCATCATCAGTAAAATCATCAAAGCACTCTTTCAAATCACCAAGTACTTTTCTTCTAATATTTTTAATAGTTCTTTGACAATGTGTCAAAGGTTTGTAGGAGGAAATATCAATATTTACTGGTGCAGATGTTGCCAGTTCATTCTTTGTCTTTTTCCTCGCTTGCCTAGTCTTCTTAGGTTGTTCTTCAGACATAGTGTCCTCTGAGTCCGGTGTGGTGTCTTCTGTCTTCTGCTTTCTCTCAAAGACTTTGGCAGGTGCAGCTTTCGGTTTCTTCTTTGCTGGTGACCGCTTGGTCACTTTGGGACTTGCTGTGGTAACCGGTGTCGATACTGAAGGCACTGCCTTTCCCTTCTTTACTGATGGTTCTTCAACCAGTGTAACCCTTTCCAAATAGGTGTTGGTTCTTTTTACCTTTGGATCAAGGGGCAAGGCAAGTAGGGTAGAGGCATACCCATCTAGCATGTCATACATTACCTCATAGCCCATCAGTTCCACTTCTTCCTGTCTAGGCTCAACTGCCTCCATTATGCACTCATCAACTCCGATGGTGAAGCAGATGTCATCTTCATATTTCTTGACAATATCACCTAATATTCTCACTCTTTGGCTCATTTTGCATCTAAACTCATCAAATTATTTGTTTAGAACTTTTGTATAACCGGTTCCAACCGCTTGAAGGCTTTCCTTGATTTGCTTTGTAACTGGTTGGTCGGAAGACCACTAAATATCTCTGACTCCTGGGAAGTAACCTTGGAAGTAGAAGAACAACCCAACCAATAGTTGTCCAAACTTAACTCTCAAGGCATTGTCCTGTTTAATCACCTTTAGGTTCACCAGAAGTTGCCTTTGCATACAGGTGCATAAGTCAAATGATGCATCTTCCATGATCATCTGATAGGCAACATTTACCGCTGCACCAGAGACGGAGTTGATTCTGTTGGCATGGAACGTCCGGTATCCTATCACCATACAGGCATATTTAACCAGATCATCCTTGATGGAATTGACAGTCATTCCCCATGAGTTGGTCACAGAACCGATGAGCTTGGCCATTTTCGTCTTGTTGATCTTCCTTAGAGCTGACACTTCACCGACGTTACAGAAACTGGTGACGGCATGAATCGCTTCCGGTGTGATATCATGCATCCACTCTAAGTACATTTTATCACCATGCACTCTACTCAGAATGATGCGGATGTGATCATTTGAAAACTCTTCAAGGAAATAGACTGCATTGTGAAGCTTCTTCTTTTCCAGGATGCTAAATTTCGGTTTAATCTTTTTGTCCTTCCCGCATAACAAACTCAACTAGGAATGGATTATAAGAGATCCTAAGTCTTCAATCTTACAGTCAATGTAATCAAAAATGCCTTTCTCCACTATAACACGAGTGGGTATCTGAGATAGGGCATTGTATTTTGCCTTCCATTGAATGAAGTCTACTGGATCAACAGGTACACTAGGGCTAGAGTGTGATACAGAAGCCATGATAAACAAATAGATTTTGAGAAATACCTTCGTAATTCAAAATTTTAGGGCCTGCAAATTACACTTCGTCACTCACTCCTTCGGTTGTTGAAATACCGCTTTGTGCTCTACACTTGATCGACTAATATTCGCTTCTGATTCTTCTTCAAGATTTTGAGAATTCTTCGAATCGCAATCCAAATTGCTTTTCATCGCTCAGTGCTTAAAAAAACTTCTTCGCTCGAGAACTGATAAGTGAAAAATGACTTGAAAAATCCTTTTAAACAAGTTCTCCACCTACCATAATAAATGCTCCACTATTAGGGCATAAACCCTAATTTGCCTCTTACCATTTCCGGTCTTCTGCCAGTTGACAGGTGTCACTTACCGGTTAAGGTCTTTTACCAGTTTAAACCGAGGGTTCGAGATATTTCACCGTTTTCTCCCCCTAAGCTTTTCTGATGCTTAGTTAGCCGGTTCAGTGACTTCCACACTAGGTGCAGAAATCGGTTCTTCTTGAATCACTTCTTTTGGCTTCTTCTTCCAGGTTTTCTTCATATCCATTTGAACGGTTTCAACATCTATCTTTCCTTCTGGAGTTACTGGTATATCATCCAATATATTCTTTCTCATTCTGCAGAATCTTGTTGTATGACCCAGTTTGTTGCAATGATAGCAAATCATTCCAGGTGCTCTCCAAGGTCCATTGTTCATGTTTCTATTCTTCCTTTTGCATGTTGCAACAGTGTGACCATTACCATGACAGATCAAATAGGTTGCTCTCCATCTAGTTGTCACTTGATAGCCACTGCTTCCTGACTGATAATTATAGGTATTAAATTGGTTTGGGTTCCGGTTCCCAAAGGGTTCAAAAAAATCTCCTTTACTCCTTTGAGGATACCTTCTGATGTTGTGCATGACAGACCTACATTCAAATGCTCTATGCCCAAACTTGTTGCATGCATAACAATTACCATTGAATCTATTGGGTCTAGGCTTATCGTTTAGAAAATAAGGAAAGTTATTGTAAGCCTTACTTCTACATACATTAGCAGTGTGTCCTTCCTTGAGACAATTAAAGCAAACAGGTTTGAACTTTTACTTACCTTTATCCTTTGGTGCCGATTGTTTCTTTGATGCTCCATCTTTTGTTCTAGAGGTCTCACCTTCCTCATATTCAGAGAAACCAAGTCCATTGGTATTCTTTATCAGTTTAGCCGACTCAAGCTTCTGCTCTAGCTTGACAGTGCTCTTATTGAATTTGGCAAGTATTTCCTTTGACTCAGTAAGTTCTTTGGTGATAGCAGCATTGGATTCCTTTAAGGTTGCATTCTCATAAACATCCATGTGTAGTTCACCTTGCATTTCTTCCTTTTCCATTTTATTTTCATGAAGATGAGTGGTAAGTGCATTGATCTCTTGCTTCGACTTGGAGATCTCATGATCTTTGTCTTTTACTAGATCTTCAGCTTTCCTTCGGTTCTCAAGTTCTTGACACATTCTGATAGTTAGTCCTTCAAGTTCCCTTCTTAGGTTGGCATTGAACTCATTCAGTTTTTCAACTTATTGAACTAGGTCTTCCATGTCCGCTTCATCAGAAGAACTGTTTTCAGTTAGCTCCATCATTTTTTCAGCATGCTCTCTTCTTTTTGCCTGAGAGGCCTTATATTTGAGTTTAAGTTCATCATAAGCTTGCTCAGTCTGAGTGAGCCGATGAGTAATTTCCCTCACAGTGTATTCCCTCATATCTCTTTCCAAGTGGTTAGACTTATAAAAAGGTTGGCTCTGATACCAATTGATGAATACTAAGAGGGGGGGTGAATTAGTATACCAAAAATTACTGTACTCAAACACTTAACTAGTCTAGCGGTAAACCGATATAACAGTTTAACTAACAAGCTGGTTAACACAAATGCAAACCAAACAGCAAGTAAGGCATTCACCCACAGAAGCACAATCACCATAACACAAGAGATTTTGACGTGGAAACCCAAATGGGAAAAACCACAGTGAGATGAAACTCACAAGTAACTATCTGCAGAATAGTAACCAGACCGGTTAAGGTCATACAATGTTCTTTACCAGAACAGATCCTGTTAGGAATCTTAATCTCTGTTAGGAGATAAGTCTGATTAAAGACTACCTTGTGAGAGGATTTTAGATCCACAGATGTGAATCACCTTGTTAGAGGATTTACAAAGGCTTTTTTGGGCCTACCTGGTTAAGGGTTTCTAACTTGTCAAAGATGTGAGTAATCAACAAGTGAATGATCTAGCAAATAGCACAGTCTGTTTGGTTAGATCCATGATAGCTTATTGCTAATGCATTTCAGTTTTACTTCAGTCTTCAGTAAAATCCACACTTTGTTACAGTACACAAACTTGATCTTTTCTTTTTAGATCGCACATACAAGAACTCATCAACCACTACAAACCCTACAACTACACACACACCTTGAAACCCTAGACATGATGTCCTTAAAAGGAATTCGATTTCATGTCGGTCCAATAGGATTACATTGCAAGTTCCTAGGTTCATTGTATCTAGACACATTTGGTAACATGACACAAAATCACCGTCAAAGTGTCGGTGGATGGTAACTCATCACAAAGATATACCGGTTGGTAACTCATCACAGAGTATTACTGGTATATACAACTTTACTGATTGTCGGTTGGTAACTTAGAGTAATACCGGTTTAACAGATTACCGGTTGACAGAAATGAAGACTGGGAAAATGATAACTGTCGCTTCTACTTCCTTTGCTCTGTTCCACTTGAGACCCTCGAACCGCTTGAGGTCCTCATGCCGCTTGAGATCCTCATGCTGCTTGAGATCGGTAAACACTTTCTACAAGACACCGATAGTCTAAAGACTATAACATAATACGGCTTGAGCATAACTCTTACATACAAAAAGTGATCTCATAGCAAGTGTGTGTCCATCAATGACAATCACAACATAATCATCAAAAATGCCAACACTTGTGTTATGGGTTGATTCTTATGTCTCTGTGTGTGCTAATGTGTTTGATACTTCTACTCATAGCTTTATGATTGTAGTTATTAAAGCTTTGATCTTTTAGACAACTGAAGTTTTTATTGATCACCACTGATTCACCCCCCCTCTTAGTGGTCCATTGTGTTTCTTCACAAGCATGTGTGTGTGATCAGGGTTTTGTCATGTGCATGTCATTTCATACAACATATGTGATTGCATTCAAGAATCAAAGCATCATCACCATTCATTGCATATATGAGGTATATCCTTCCATTATTTATTTCAAAATTTAAATCAAGGTTAATTCCTTTACAAGGTTTTGACTTAGGCAAGCCCCTATTCTCAACCTATTTCCCTTTCTTTTTGTGTGTAGGATGTAGGTATGGAGCTATGATCTTCAGAATGGGCATTATTTGCATAGACAAGTCAACCCCTTTTGGTGTGCAAAAAGTTAGGAGGACCAGAGCGATGGGCATTCTAGTCCTGACATTTTGGAGCTTTTTGGGGGATTAGATCTAAATCTGCTTATTATCCTCAGATCCAGGTGTGCATCTTAGTCCAACATCCATAGCTCATTTGTTCTGCATTTTTACCTACTTTTTCAACACTTTACCCTAATTTCAGAAATTCAACCCACAAAAGAGGGTAAACAAATTCCACCCCCTTGAATCCAATTAGTATCCAGTCCTTATCATTACTGATTTGTGACTAAATCTATTGGATCTCACCCCTTACTTGAATGTAATGGTAAATTAGTGGTTTTCATCCTTCTCATGGTGGAAACCCTAATTCTCTACCCATTACAGAGTTATCTCATATGATGAAAAATAAGTAGCATTGTCAACTACTATCTTATTTGGTACACCAAATTTGCAAACAATGTTTTCTTTGATAAAATCATAAACTACCTCAGATGTAGCCTACTTCACTGGGAATTTCCTCCACCCAGTTGGTGAAATAATTAATTATTGTAAGGATATAGTGGTGAAAAACACTAGAAGGAGGATTAACTAGACCGATGAAGTTAATACCCCATTGCTAGAAAGGTTCTTCATTCAACACTCATTTTAGGGGAAACGTTGTAAGAATGGGCTAGCAAATGAATTGTTAACACAATTTATATTTTCAAACCCAATCATATGCATCTTGAAAGAGGGTAGGCCAATAGTAATTTTCTCACAAAATTTAATGAGCAGTCATGGGAGCAGAGAAATGTCCACCACATGCCAAATTATGAAATGATTCTAGCAATTTGACTTGTTGAGCTTTGTCCACACATCTCAAGAAAGTCCCATCTATGCTTCGCTTGTTCAAACTATTATTCCAAAGGACAAAATTTGTAGATTTCAGCTTCAAATTCCTTTTTTCCTTATATGTGAGATGGTCAGGACACTCACCATATGTGAGAAAGTAAGAAATATTTGTGTACCACTCATTTGTAGTGTTAACAAACAATATGGTAGGAACATCTTCTTGGGATTTTTTTTCAAGATGAACTACTTCTTTAGGCTTATTATCAGCTATCAATTGACACAAACCTTTCCCTTGAACCAATTATGTGGCCCGAAGTTCTATGTCATATTCATCGATTTTGACTATCCAGTTTCCCCTCTTAGTTCCAAAATCTTGTTGTGTCAAAATTGACTTGAGTGTAGTATTTGGAATTAAACATATTACATGTGAATTTAAAATATAGAAATGAAAATACTTCATAGCCTCGATGATAGCGGAAGCGTGTTTATCCATCTGAGAATATTTGAGTTCATGAGATTTAAGGGGACAACTCATGAATGTTATTCGTGATTCTATTCCCTTTGAATTATTTTGAACTAGAATGCCAAAAAGAGTATGATTAGAAGCATAACTATACATTATGAAATCTTTGGTATAATCTGCAACATGTTGGTACCAGAGCATAAGCTATTGCTTCTTTGTTTTCCTCAAAAACTACTTTCCCTTTTGGAGTCCAGTGAAAAATAATCTTCCCCTTCATCATATTCACAATATGATGAGTTTTCTCAGCAAAGTCTTGGAAAAACCTTCTTAAGAAGTTAACTTTGCCAAAGAACGAGTGTACAATTGTCTTACTCATTGGTAGAACCAAACTTTGAATTTCCTTGACCCTTTTTGGATCAATCTTAGTACCTTCTTTAGACACTATATGTCTAAGAATCTTACCTTCAATAACCCCAAAAATTGACTTCTTCGTATTTAAAGAGACTCCATGCTTACAACATCTCTTCAAGACATCTTCTAGATGAAAAAGATGATTTTCACAATCTTTAGAAAATACCATTAGATCATCTAGGTACACAACAATGTACCTGCCAATGATTCCTCAGAAAGCCATATCCGTAGCCCTCTAAAATGTTGCGCCAACATTTATCAACCCAAATGGCATCCTCTAATAAGCAAAGGTATCCCAAGGCATTGTAAAAGCAGTCTTATGTTGATCCTCCTCACTTCAATCTAATTGTAGCCCGAGAAGCCATCAAGCATATAGAGCATATGAGAACCAATTATTGTTTGTAAAACTTGTTCCATAACTGGAAGAGGGTAGTTATTCTCTCATGAAGCTTGATTCAAATTACAAAAATCCACACATATGCGAATTTCACCATTCTTCTTCCTCACGGGCACGATATTAGCGATCCAATAATAATGATGAATTGGGAATATAATTCTTGCATTCAACATTTTTTGGATCTCAAAAAGGATAGTACCTAATATCTTGGGATTGTATTTCCTTTGCTTTTGTTTAAAAGTCACTACTCCTGACTTTAGGGGAATGTCATGTTGTATCTCCTTTGGCTTGAAGGACTTGAGGTCATCATATGAATATGCCAATACATCATTGTATTGACGTAACAAATTAGTAAACTCACTCCTCTCCTTTGGAGTACAACTATTACCAATATTAACATATTTTGGATCTTGATTCAAACCAATATTATACTTCTCATACCCCATTGTTGAATTTGAAGTTATCTGTTGTTGTTTCTTTATGTAACAGTCATGCTTGTCGAACAAATTTTCAAGTGACACCGGACCCTTAGGAATTTTGTTACCTTTCAATTGCAAGATTTCTCCATCTTGCGAAGAATCATTATCTGAAGCTAAATCAGAACAATTACTACCTCCAAAGTATAAACTATTAAAATTGTCGCTAGTTTCCAAAAAATAGATGATTTTCTTATCATCATTGAAAATTTGCTAGTGGTCCTAGTTATTTGGAATACTTGGCCTGTAAAATAGCTCTATTGTGTACCTATCCCAACAAAAAATCTTTATGACATATTAAAAGCGTGGCAGATTGTGCAAGAGAATCAGTCTTGTCATAAAATTCTCTATAAGTAATTGAAATATTGAAAGCATCAAAACATTCAATATTATCCCATACCAAATTGTAGTAGTGTTTTAATCTATCATTTCTATTTTGGTAAAAATTCCTGACCTGGCATACTACCAGCTCAACGTCTCCTTATGCATGAAGGTTCTTGATACCACGTTTGTGTGCAACATCAATACCCAATAATCACGACTCATATTCAGTTGTAATGTTAGTGTTGGTGAATTGTAACTTAAAAGAGTATGGAAAAATAAATAAACTTGTGGAGAAATAAGAACCACTCCTACACTAGAACTATTTGAAATAGAACTACCATCAAATTTTAGATTCCAAACATGATTTGAATACTCTAAATTGGCAGCTTGTAGGCTAGAACCTTCATCATTTTAAAGAATTGATTCAAAGTCATCACTAGAAAAACTTTGATTGTCCAATTCATTTGAAGAACTTGAATCTTCCTTTGTTTGTAGAAAGTAAGTGCCCATTCCAAATGATTCAAAAATAATTTCATCTTGGAAATCATCTGATTTGACCACTGAGTATTTCACTTCCTTTTTAGGAAGCAATTTTTGCATTTCACCCTTAATGGGTATCCTTTCTTTTGACCAATCCATATTAATCTCACCCCCAACATCCTTGTTGAAATTTATTCCCAAACGCATACCATAAAAGGCTAGGACATCAGCCATCAAAACAGTCATTTTGATTCTATCTGGGAAGGCAACAAAAGTAAACAGGGCATCTTTGATTTGGCCAATCAAGAGTACTTGCTTGTTTTCCATTGAATTTTTTTTAAAAAAGGTTTTGGTAAGAGTAAGGCCTAAAGCATTAGCTACCTTAACTGACATTACATTGTCAAAAGCTCCAGAGTCAATAACACGGTTGCTAAGTTTATAACCATTAATGAGAAGGGAAATATAAAAAGGTTTAATCCTACCTAACACGGTGGATGGGACAACAACTAAGTTATTTTGGGAAGGCACAGGAACTTGGGGAATTTCTTTTTCCTTAACAAATTTGGCTAGTCTATCAAACTGGTTGGGATTTGCATGTAAATACTCTACCTCTGACATTTGAATCTTGGTTTTCTTAGCATGATCTATGATGTCAAAAGGTTGATATGACAGTGAAGAAGAAGATGGTAAAACATCATTTGTGGATTTATAAGTAACTGGTAAAGACTTAGACACATTCAAAGGAGGAAGGTCTAAAGTACTTACTCGTTGACTTCTTATGGAGTCCTTAGGCAAGGTGGACAAAGGAGTCCCTCTTTTCGCAAGAGTAACTAGCAATTGTGGGGCATCTTTCACCTTCAACTTTTCATTTGTTTGTTGATCAGATTAATTATGTGCTTGAGAACAAGGGAAAACCGAAAAGGCATCAGTTTGTTTAATTTCTTCATGCTCTTGGTACTACACAAACTAGATACTAGAGTTGCCAATTTACTCACCTTCATTTTAAAAGGAATTAACAATGTCTTCTAAAGTAATTTCTTTAGTAGTGTCACCTCCTTGCTTCATCTCATAATATCCTATGGAAGCATTGATAGGAGGTGCTTCAAGAGCCAACCTTTCTGGAGGAGGAGGTAACTTATATCGATTTCTAGTTGCATAGCTAGAAGCATTATTAGGGTAAGTCCTTCATGGAACATTCTTATATGGAGCGGGAACGGATGTTTGCAAAATTTGCTTCTTTAAAGCAAGCACTTCATTTGCCAGCCTTTGCAACATGGGGTCAGTAGTAATTGAAGAGGAAGAATTTGAAGTTTCCAAAGAAGAAAAACTTACTTTTGCCTTATTTGGATCCTTCTTGATTTTTCCAACAAGGATCAAATGATCTTCCACCTCCACGACCTGAGCTTCTGCTATTGCCAAATCTGCGGAAGGTGTTCTTCTTAATATAAAGCTAACTTCAGGAACTGAGCGCTAATAAAGAAACACTTTAAGTTTTCCCTAGTTGGTTGAGAAACAACTGGAATTATATTTTTCAATTTATTAAACTTTGCCACAAAATCCCTCATGGGCTCATGTGGTTCCTTTCTCAGTGAAGTCAACTGAGCTAAAAGGGCATGTGTCTCTTTTGCTAGTTTAAACCATGCCTCAAGCTGAGTCTTAAGAGTATCCCAATTGGTAATAGTTTGAGGTGCCAAATGGTAGAACCAATTTGCTGCTACACTTTGTAGTGTCTCTGTAGACACCCAAAATTGTCATGTCTAATTAAATAAATATTTTATTTATTTAATTATCTAAGCCTAACTCTTCTATTAATTAAATAAATCTTTATTTATTTAATTAATTCATTTATCCTCTTCTAGCCTTATTTCTCATTTAGATAAATACATTTATTTATTTAAATTACCCTTTTCCTAAATTAAATAAATATCTTATTTATTTAATTGATCCCACTTCTTCTATTAATTAAATGAAGCTTTATTTATTTAATTAATTCATTAGCCTTTTCTACCCATGACACATGTCATTCATCTCTTAATTCCTACACTACCTACCCCTTTCATTATTTTATTATTTTCTTTACCTACCCTCTAATCATAGCCGACCTCCTTTTACACCTCTCAATCCTATCCCTCCATTTCATATGGTGTCTTCTATATAAGGAGATGCTTCCTTCATTATCTAACCCTAACTACCCGACTACTTGACTACACTATGTTTTTGAACATAGGCGATCCTACTTGCAACCACATTACGTTCTTTGTTGAGCTCTTGTGCACATAAAATCTAAGAGCAAATATATCAAGCAAGATCAATGGAGATAGGAAGAATGGAGATCCAAACCCTATTGGACATGTGTGGTATAATCTTTGTGATTTCATTTGATTTGCATTGTCTTAGGTAATCTTCATATGTTATGGTGGATCTTTGTTGTTGTTAGGCTAGGGTTTTGTGGTTGAATTCATTTAGCCTTTCAATATCATTATTATTGTTGTATCCATTTTCACCATATACATTTTGGCACGCCCAGTGGGACTCTTGTCCCTTTTGCATTTAACATCCTTGTTGCAAATTTTGTTTCTTGAAGTTGCAGATCTAACATTTTCGACAGCATTTTGATATTTTCGCGTCTGCGTACTTTCGGATCGCGTTTTTTATTTTCTGGCGCATCTGTGACATCTGGAATCGCGTCTATGTCCTCGACAGTATTTTATTTTGTAGATTCCAGAAACCGCGTCTGTGTCCAGAAGTCGTGTCTGGGTTCTATAGCCACGTCTGTGCCTCACAGAAGCGCGTCTGCATCAGGGAGTCGTGTCTATGTAGAAGGCAACCGCATCTGTGTGCATTGGTTTCATTTTTGGAGTTTATTGATTTAGTTTTTGGTCTTGCATTTAAGGTTTCAGATACGGTTTATTTTGAGCTAACATTTTCAGATCTAGCTAACGAAATTGGTGCAGCTTGTCTTGAAAGCAAAATCGTTTTGTTGAAGGCCCCTATTTTCACAAAGTCTTTTGGGTTTAAAATTTACCTAACTTGTGTGCTTGCAGGAAGGGGTGATTATTTGAAACAATCCAAACTACTAACAACTCTTTGGTGCAGGTCCTTGGCAAGGGGTTTTTGGATTTTTATTGTGTGCTTTGTTTTCAATAGACTACCAAACACTTCAATCGGTGCACTAAAATTAAATCATTGTCTTTCGTGTCTTGAGCAATAGGCTCTTTTTGTTTAATCTTTAGAGGGCATGTCTTCCCGTGTGGTCATTAGGACTACTAGTGAGAAGAGAACGACCCAAGTGGTAGCAAAAGAAAAGCCATCTTCTTCCAAACCACTATAAATAACTGTATTCATGGTGAAAACTATGAATAACGTGTGCTGATTAGTTCATACCGACACTATGTCTCCCCATAAACCCGTTTGATCAAATTTATTTGATCAGTTGTAGGGCGTAACCCCTACCGGCTGGGAGCCTTCTGTATTTACAGAACTGAAAGTGTCGCATGTATGGCCACAAGAGCAGATGCCCTTACTAGCACCTTCTTGTTTTAGAAGCCCAAATCCTTCTAGTTGTTGAGGCAGGAGGTCAGACCTCTGGTAGCGGCCCACACACATACGGTTCTTAGTAGAGATACAAAGTTTGCCACGAGGAGTTTTCGTGGGGACTGATACTTGGCTGACCCGAGAAGTGAGTGTCGAGGGTGGAGCCAGTGAGGTCAAGCATCTAAGTATCCACTCTGAATAGCATAGCCTCGAGGGTAAAACCCCATGTGGGATCAACAACTATTGTCTTGGCCAGCCATAAGAATTGTGCTTGACTTATTTTAAACATTCAAAACATTCAAGACCAAACAACAAAACATTGTGTCTTTTGTGTCTTCAAGTGTATGCAGAACATTTTTTTACATCAAACAACAAACTTTTCTTGGAGTCATTTTGAGTCTAGACACTTGCAAACATTGGGTCTTCATCAACACTGTGTCCTCTTGTCACGAAAAACAGTCAAATAGTCAGATTTGGTCACAACAAAAACGACTTCACAGATTGGAAAAAATTGCACAAATTTTGCAAAAACGCGTCTATGCCTGACATAATAGCGTCTGTGTTGTATAACCACATCTGTGAAGGGCATAAACGCGTTTGTGTTTCTAGAATCAACAATGCACTTTACAAAAATCTCAGAAGCGCATCTGTGTTAAACAGAACCACTTCTGTGTCAGGAAATCGCGTTTGTGCAGTATACAGACGCGTCTGTGTTCAGAATTGAAAAAAAATAAAAAAAATTACAGTCCAGCAAACAAACACAGTCAGTTTCAAAAATTTTGAGCTTCCTAGGTCATTTCTCCAGGGTTTCATTTAGCATTCAACCTGTCTTTGGGTCTCACGCAGTCCATCATTGCTTCACACCTTACATTACATTCACATTTGTCTAAACTTGAGTCAAAAGGTCACTTGCTTGTCCTCATCATACTTTGTCAACACAATACATACAACAACACTTTGCTAAGCGGTCCCTCATCAAGGTCTATCACCTTTGGGTCTCATTTGGTTTTACTTAGAGTCGAGGTCAACTTACCTCATCAAGAGAAACTATCCTCTCTTTGGAAGTCACACCTACTCTACTACATACATACTGGTCTTACACTTTGGACATTGCAAGTACATCTCAGATTCATTTACATTCCATCCAACTCATGGTCTTCCATACTTTTTCCATTTTAATCTAGTCTAACACATCTTGGTCAATACCTAGTTCATGGTTGAAACCCGTCTTCAAAAATCTAGGAGAGAAACTAAAGAGGCTCAAGAGTCCGCAAACATGAGTGTCTATGAGTATGACAATGATGTCTTTTTCAATACTGATCATAACACATTACCTGACATGGATGCCTATAGAAACATTCCAAATGTTGAGCACATGGACACTACAAACAACAATGATACACACAATGACAATATGGACAACTTTTCCGTACATTCAGTAGATGTGGAAGAATCCATTATGGACCCCCGCTTCAATCGATTGATTGAGGAAATAATGAGGAGAGATAGACAATACTTCTTACAAATGATGGCACAAAGTGGAGCCAAGATACCTCATGATTTTGACATGTCTCAAATAATGGAAAATCGACCTTTGCAACAAACTCACTCCAACATGGATCAAAGGAGACCTAATAGTGGAGGCAATAGAGGACCACATATGGTACCTGAATCACCATCATCTTCCATCATCTTTGTTTCAAAAACTAGAGGTCCCACGTACACATGGTCAAGCATATGATACTCACCTTCACAGACCATTATGGAAGTCTTATGCAGAAAGATATGCTCAATCACATACCAATGCTAAGGATCAACCACCAAAGCAATTGGATATTCAAAGGCATGCTCAAAATTTGGACACAAGGAAACCCTGTGTCAAATTTGGGGGTAACACATTAGAACATGACATACCTGTAGAGTATGGTATACATGGACAAAATAGATATGGCGTTCCTCAACATGAATCTATACCAAGTGGTCCATATATGCAACATCACTATAGACCTCCTCCATATGAACATGTGTATGATCAATATCATCCATATATGCAACATGCTCCTCCTCCAATTGGTGCCTCAAGAATGGGGTATGGTCCAAGAAGTCAATCTCCACCTAAGAGCAATTTGGAGCAACAAATCAGGGACTTACAAAAGAAAATGGAGGACATAAATACACCGAAACCAACTTACACAATGAGAGACATATGTCCTTATCCATTTGACAAGAGCATTCCAATGCCTCCTTTTCCTACACACTTTGTGACGCCTAAATTTGATAAGTATAGAGGAAAAGGGGATCCTAAGGCACACATAAGACAGTTTTTCACAGCTTGCATTCAGGTAGTAGCAGAAGAGACATATTTGATGAGATTATTCTCATAGAGCTTAGGCGATCAAGCTATGGAATGGTTCTCCCAACTTCCACCTGGAATTAAGTCAAGGGGTGACTTAGCAGAGGCATTTATTCAACATTTCTCCTACAATATAGAGACATACATATCAGTCACTACTCTATGCAACACCAAGCAAAGGGATGGAGAATCTTTTTCATCATTTTTACAAAGATGGAGAAATCTAGCCAGCAGATGCTCTTGTGAAATTCCACAAAAACAAATGGTAGAGAAGTTCACCCAAAATGTTAACAAAGACATTGGCTATGATCTAAGAAAAGCTTGTTTGTCTACCTTCAAGGACGTCATTGAAAAAGGCTTAGCAACGGAGAAGGTCCTAATTGAATAAGGAGTCATTAAGATATTCAAGGAAAACAAAGATGACTTTAAAGGAAAGGACAAACCAAGATTTTGGAACAAAAACAAGAACACAGTCAATGATGGTGTTGTTGATGCCAATACAGTGCAACCCAAATTCATTTTTTCCAAATCAAGCTCTACAAACAATCAGGTGTATACTCAAACAACTTCTAGATCACGAAGGAAGTACACTCCATTGGGAGAACCACTTGAGTCAGTTTTCAAAAAGCTAGTGGCAAACAAGGTAATCACAATTCTAGATTTTCCTCCATATGAGCCAAAGGTCAAAACAAATTGGTGGAATGATGATGAATATTGTGAATTTCATAAGAGCAAGGGTCATAAGACAGGAAATTGTCATCGACTGAAGAACATCATACAAGATCTCATTGATAGGGGTGACATTGAGATTGAAGGGCACTCATCCAATCAAGAACATGAAATGTTTAAGGAACCATTCCCAAAACATGACAAGGGAAAAGCTCAAGCCACAGATGACCAAACCAACTATACCAAAGCAACCTATAACTATGATTCAACTATAAATCACATTTCGATGGACAATTACGTCTCTACCATTATCATCAAGGACAAAAACCTTGAGAATTCTACCCGGAGACCCAAGATTGTCCTAAAAGGTGTTGGATCTTCTTCCGAACCTACCTCTGAATGTCATGTTACAACCCATCGAGGTAAATTCACTTTGCAAGGTGCTCCAGCCAAGAACACCACTTCTTCATCAACCAAGCCTGAGTATGACCTTGTAGAACAGTTAGGGAAGACACCCGCGCTCATCTCCATACTTGAACTCTTACGCATATCCCCCGCACATAAGGCCATTCTTGACAAAGCGTTGAGAGACACTATCATTCCTGCTGATCTGAATGTGGACCAGTTTCAAGCCATGGTGGGATACCTTTCCGTTCCACACTCTCTTACATTCACAAAAGCCAACAACGCCTCCATGAGCCAACCACATAATGCACCACTACACATTGAAGCCTTCATACACAAACACCGAATAAAATGAGTCCTGATAGATGGAGGAGCTGGTCTAAACATTTGTACATTGAGCACAATTAAACAATTGGGATATTCTGATAAAGCTGTGAATTCTACAAACAAAATCACCATCAAGGCATATGATGATGAAGAGCGTTCATCCAAAGGCACAGTCACCTTGCCTCTCAAAGTTGGGCCGGTTACGAAGGATGTGGTTTGTCAAGTCCTAGACCTCGATCTCACATACAACATATTGCTAGGGCGTCCTTGGATTCATGAAATGAGGGCAGTTCCATCTACATATCACCAATGCATTAAGTTTCCTCACAATGGAGTGGAGATAATAGTTAACGATGATCCTAATCCGTTCATATACTGCAATAACCTGAGATCAAAAAACTGAGACCATCATTCCCAGTAATCGCGAAGCTGTTCCTTCTTCGGCATACATTGATCCCGAGTCATTAAAACCTTCGACATCAAAACAAGGTGAGCTTAAAGGCAAATTTCAAGACAAGGGCATGGGGGAATACACTTTAAATCAGACCATGTACTTACAGCAAGTCATGAGTTCACCAAAAGAATATGGAAGACCACATCCTAACAAGCAACTATCCATCATTGTACTCAAATGGGACCCTACTACCTTTCAAAGATGGGGTGAACTGGAAGAGGAAGACTTATACAAAATTCTTTACAAAGACATTGAAGATGATACACAAGATCACATCAGTCTAACATGTGAGAAATATGGCAAAGGTTTCAAGATCCTACAAAAATTCGGGTATGATGGAAAAAGCCCTCTTGGGTTACGAAAGGAAGGCATCATTGAACCTTTACAACCTAAATTGACATTCAAAAAGGAACGCTCAGAGGGACTTGGTTTCCTGACTTCCAAGGTCCACACTCAAAGGATAGAAGAAGCCTTACAAATCAAAGCTACCAAGATTCAACAAGAGGATCGCTATTCCACAGACTCCAACGAATGGGAATGGGGTTCAGATAAATCCTCCAATGACTACGAGCTCACCGAGACATTTAGAGAGCCAGATGAACCCACAGAAGAAGAGGAATTTTATAAAAGATTCAAAGTTGGTCAAGAAGCAACCCATGAGGATTCCACACAGTCCTTGTCTCAATGTCCTAGGTTGAAATCACATAGGATGAGAACACCTGTCCCAGAATGCGCTACTAGTGATGATAATTTGGATTCATTCACGATCGAGACTGATGAGGAGAGTGCCATTGATGACCTCGATAATTACCTTGACATACCCGAATATAACTACATCTTCACTCTTAGCCCCGCTAACTTCGAAGACATTAAAGGCCTTCCCCTTGTTCACCGCCAACTCATTGACTGGGGTCATGAAGGACCTGCACAGTTTGACACATTCCAAAATGATGAAGCTTTTATTGACTATCTTGGCATATGAGATGATCTTCCCCCTGGGGACCATAAAGCAAGATGCACTATAGAACTCAATAGCATGGCATATTTTGGTGAGGGCGTCGGACCTTCCAGTCGCAAAAATGTGAAAATAAGAACAAACCAAGGGTCTTATGGCAAAAACCACAATGTGGCGCTGTTTGACCCCAAAAAAGTAAAAAGAAAGGACATATCTGAGGGCGAAAACCTCTCTGAGGCACCCGAAGATGGAAGGCTCGACATTCGCCCAGCATCATATGAGGAAAAGTCATCCATGTTGGTAGAGGAGACTATCAAAACAAACATTGGTACAGAAGAGGTTCCACACAACATATTCCTGGCTCAATCGTTAACAGAGTCAGAAAGGTCAAAATTCATAAGCTTCTTCAAAGAATGACAAATCAACTTTGCATGGTCATACACTGATATGCCTGGATTAGATCCAGATTTAGTGATGCATCATTTGATAGTTAAACCGGGGGCAAAACCAATGAAACAGAAATTAAGAAAGATGCATCCACAAGTCGCATTATTGATCAAAGCGGAGCTTGAGAAATTATTGGATGTCAGATTCATATGCCTAATTGATTATCCTGAATGGATCTTCAACTTAGTGCCTGTCAGTAAACCAAATCGCAGCATCAGAATATGTATAGATTTCAGAGACATCAACAAAGCTTGTCCTAAGGATGACTTCCCATTACCAAATATTGACTTGATTGTCGATCTCACAGTAGGTCATGAAATGTTATCGTTGATGGATGGATTCTCTGGTTATAATCAAATAAAGATCGCGTCTGAGGATCAACATAAAACATCATTCTCTTGTCCTTGGGGAACCTTCTGCTGGAATGTCATGCCCTTCGGGCTAAAAAATGCAGGTGCTACATATCAAAGAGCCATGACTACTATCTTTCATGATCTCATGCACGTAACTGTGGAAGATTATGTCGACAACCTCTTGGGCAAATCAATAGACAGAAATACACATTTGGACATACTTTCAGTCGTCTTTGATCGGTTGGAAAAATACAAAGTAAGATTAAACCCCAAGAAATGTGTCTTTGGAGTAACCTCCGGGAAGCTCCTAGGATTCATTGTATCAAAAAGAGGAATCGAAGCTGATCCAGCAAAAGTCAAGGCCATCCTGGAGATGCAACCACCAAGAAATATCAGTCAACTTTGGTCTTTACAAGGGAGACTCCAGTCCATACGAAGATTCATAGCGCAACTTGCAGATAAGTGTAATCCTTTTCAGCACCTGCTACATAAAAACATCAAATTCAAATGGGATGATAACTGTCAATAGGCTTTCCAGACACTCAAAGATTATCTTCTGAATCCACCAATTTTGATGCCACCAGTTCCAGATCAGCCTCTGTTACTATACATATCAGCTACTCCAATAGCACTGGGGGCACTCTTAGCACAACAAATTGCTGAGGGCAAAGAAAAAGCAGTATACTATATCAGTCACACATTGGTGGGATATGAGCTAAACTACACACCAATTGAGTGTGCATGTCTCGCTGTGGTCTTTGCTACGCAGAAATTACGACATTACATGCTCACTCATAAGACTAAGTTGGTTGCAAGAATCAATCCATTGAAATACCTTCTCAATAAAGCAACACTTACTGGGTGACTAGCCAAATGGGTAATGATCCTGAGTGAATTCGACATCGAGTATGTGGACAGAAAAGTAATAAAAGGACAAACCATTGCAGATCAATTAGCAGATGCCCCCATGATAGATGATGTTCCTCTAAGTTCAAAATTTCTAGATGAATCCATTTTAACAATGTCACATGCAAAGCCATGGCAACTGTACTTCGACGGCTCATACACACAGTATGGGGCAGGAGTTGGCATCCTCTTTATAACTCCTCAAGGGGATTCTATACCAAAATCATACCGCTTATCATTTCCTTGCACTAACAATATAACGGAATATGAGGCATTAATAACTAGATTACGGATTGTAGTTCAGTGGAAGATCCAGGAACTTCGTGTTTTTGGGGACTCTCAACTTGTAATCCATCAAGCAACTGATGATTACCAAACAAAAGATGAAAAATTAATGTCTTACAAACAAATGGTGGATGACCTGAAACAACATTTCACAAAGATAGACTTTGAGCAGATACCAAGAGAGCAGAAATGAGCCGCAGATGCCATGGCTACAATTGCTTCACTGGTCGATCTACCTCTGAATGAGACCCGCTATGAGTTCTTGGTGGATAACCTTTTGGTTCCTTCATATGAAATCATTCCTACTAAGATGATATGTGTTGTTGGTCCTGAGTCCCAGTTATATGGTTCCATTTTCACATACCTTCGTGACAATACCCTACCTCCTGATCTATCAAATAACCAACGTCACACTTTCATTAGCCAATCCTCTCGATATGTCATTTTAGTTGATATCCTATACCGGCAAGGTCTAGATGGCACTCTTCTTAGATGTTTAGAAAGCGACGAAGCTCAGATTGCATTATGTGAAGTACATGAAGGGATATGTGGTCCACATTCTAGTGGTCCTACCTTAGCCAATAAACTCATCAAGACTGGATATTACTGGCCCAATATGGAAAAAGACTCATATCAGTTTGTTAAGAAATGTAAGCAATGTCAAATTCATGGAGACCTCATCCATGCACCAGCACAACAACTTCAACCAATTGCGTCTCCTTGGCCCTTTTGTCAGTGGGGACTCGATCTCATAGGCAAGATTCACCCTCCTTCTTCCAATGGTCATAAATTCATTATCACTACCACAGAGTATTTCATAAAATGGATTGAAGTCGTGCCTCTCACACAAGTCACTGGAAAACAGATTGCGGCGTTCGTCCTCAACTATATCATTTGCCAATACGGTATTCCTGTTTCCATTATCACTGATAACGGGTGTCCCTTCAAAAATCAAGATGTTCGTGAACTTTGTGACCACTTCCATATTTCCCATCATTTCTCCATGCCATATTACCCCCAAGGTAATGGTCAAGCTGAGGCATCTAATAAGACAATCCTTAAGATCCTAAAAAAGACAGTCAACGACGCTGGCCGTAATTAGCATATCCAACTTAATCCTGCACTTTGGGCATACCACACAAGTGTCCACACACCTACAGGAGCTACACCCTATTCACTTGTCTATGGCGCTAAATCCATCTTGCCTATTGAGGTCGAGCTACCCTCTTTACAAGTCTCTTTGCAAAACATTATTAGTGATGAAGACTATAGGGTCTCTCACTTACAAGAACTTGAACTGCTGGATGAACGAAGACAAACTGCTTTTAATCACCTCAAAGCTTATCAACAATGAATGAATCGCAGCTATAATCATAGAGTCAAGCCTCGCATATTTGAGGTAGGTGATTTGGTTCTCAGAGAAAACCCAAAAAATTAGCAAGACAGAGAGAAGAAGGGCAAGTTCGAACCAAATTGGCTTGGTCCTTACATCATTACAACAGCATATGGATCTGGCGCATATCAGCTCTCAACTAAAGAAGGTGAACCTTTGGAGGATCCTATCAACAACATGCACCTTCACAGGTTTTACACATAGCTCTTTAGAGTATCTTAATTCAAAAAATACAAAAAAATCAAAAATTTCAAAAAAAATTTAAAAATTTAAAAAATACAAAAAAAATTATAAAACAAAAAAAAATCGTTACTTGGTGAAAACCTGGCAAACAGGCGCCTTGTGACACAAAAAACATTGAAAAATCGAAAAAAGTAAAGAGAAATAATTTTGTCCAACAGTGAAAACCACTTTGGTGGCGCCCTGGGCAAGTACCATGGTGAAAACTGGGTCACCAGCACCATGCGTAGAGACATTGCTCCTCCATCCTTCAGGATTCACTTTCATCCTTTCACTTTGCACACACTCACGACTAATTCATCCATAATAAACTTACACATTCCCATCATGGCTTGTTATTGATCTACCCAAGATTGGTTCGTCATTCATAATAAACCTCCCTTTTCACTCCCTTTCCATCCATAATAAATCAGATCCTATCTGTGGCTAAGGCAAATCCTACGTCTAGTGATGGGTGTGGAACTGAGGACATCACATGTTTCGAGGAGTACAGTTTCTTCCAGCTTCCTTCAGTCTATTTGCGCACAATCCGCAATAAAGCAACATTTGCATCACAGATCCGCAATAAAGTTTCATCTTCTCCGCAATAAAGTATCAATTTCATGGATTCGATCAGTTTCAGATGAGACACAGCAGCAACAATGGGCTTTAACAAGTCAAATCTTTCAACAGACTCAGACAACATTATGGTTTAGTGCTATCTATCCTTTTTGTGAAAGTGAACATTGTGACCACAATCAAATAAGACTTATACAAGTGACAAGAGACACTAAACTTGAGGACTACAGTGAATGTTGGTCTCAAGTCTTGGTTTTCTTTTGATTTTATCTTTTGGTGACATGTCTTTTAGCTTTTTCGGGATGTCTTTGACTAGAGATTCTATCTTCAGGATGTCTTTGACTAGAAAGGCGAGGATGGGGTATCGTCACCTATTTTTCTTTGCTATCTGTGGATTGTCTCTTAGTAATGCTATGACTTGTCCAAGGATATGAGGACACTGAGAGTCTAGTATGAACTGGGGCATTCCTTGTTTGTGACTGTCTTATCTCCATGCAAACAGGTACAATGATTTTCTAGGTCAAACATATGCCTCGATTGTCATAACCTACTTGCCATAATAAAGCTCAATGATGATAACACACAAGAAACTCTTTCACTTTCATATCTTCTATCTTCCATCCCCCTTTCTTGATTGACTTCCATCATCCTTCCCGAGTCCGTGTAGCCTGCTATCACATAACTGAGTATAATGACACACCAAAAACATTTGCATTTCATGTAGTTGCACCTGCATTACCATATATAAGCATTTCATACATACATATAGATATCACAATTGCATCACATCCTGCACACAACACCTGTTAGTACAATTTACATTTGCATTATTATATTCATCTGCATTACATACATTCACATTTGCATCATGCATACACATATAAAACATAAAAGAACAAAGAAATATATTGCATTGCATCATATACACATTTTCATCCATATCATAAGCATCACATAAGAATATCTCATCACATAAGTACACATGCATATAGCTGCCGCAAAGATGAATCATCTCATATATATAAATCAAAAGTGTCATGATACAATGATGTCAAAATCATATAGCTACAATCACCCACAGGTGTCTACATCATCATACAAAAATGATACAATACTGAGACATAGGGAGCCCTCTACGACTATGATGAACTCCCTCCCTCGGAGCCGCCTGGCCTCGACGGAACTTGAGCCCCCAAAGGACCCGCTCCAGGATCATCCCTCCTGTCCCCTCTCTCTGGTGGTGGTGGAGGACCCATAACCCCACCACTAGACGCCTGTCTCCTCCGGCTCCCTCCCATAGCTATCGTTGTCCGTGATGGTATATGGAAGCTCCTCGCCCGCTGATCAGCTGGCACTGCACTATAATAGAGATCCCGCCAGTAGCCTATCTCCTCCCCTACCCGCAGGACATAGGCATATCCAGCCCCTGTGTCCTCTGTTGCCTGCCTCCCAGCCCTCAGTGCTGTCTCAGCCTCTGTGTAGCACTGAAAGGCCTGGTCCCGTTCCCGCTCAGTATCTTTAAGCCACCTCTTGAGCCTATCCCTCTCCCTCTCCAGGTCATGGATCTCATCTGCCTATCCCTAGTAGATCTCCCTCAGCTTAGTCAACTCATCCTCCTCCACCTTAGCCCTCTGTGGCTCTGCCTATGGCTCCCCTTGTACGGGTGCCTGCCCCTGTGCCTCTACCTGTACTAGTGGTCATACCTGTACCTGTCCCTGTACGTGTCGCTGTCCCTGCACCTGTCTGAGACCCTTTACTGCTGGCACCTGTAGCGGTAATCCATCGTGACCCCTCACCACCCGAGCCTGCCTGTCCTCTCCACCCTCCCTCTGTAACGCCATCCTCCTCTGTCAGCCTCTACCCCCATCATCTCCATCATCATCACCATTCCCACCACCATCTCCATCTAGTAGCTCTCTTGGATCCGTTAGGTGTGGGAATGGATGCTCGGCCCAATATGTTGTGTACTCTGCATCCATGTCGGCATCCTCGATCTCTGGCCATATGTCCCAGGGTAGGGGCATCATCTCTACTAGCTATGTAACAGCCTGATCATATGATAGTAATGGCCCAAACTGCACCTGATCCCTGACAGTCCATGCATACATGCCTGAACCCCGTGGCATCTACTGGATCCTGCCGAACTGCCTACCCACCCTGTCCACTAGCTGCCTCTCTAGTACATTGGGCATCCGCCCAATCAGATACCTGCTCCAAAAGGTGTAGGGTAGCTCTACCGCATCATCCTCCCACTACTCACATCCTAGGTACGACCTCCATATAACCGTATCAATGTCATCTATAACCCGCCGCCAGTGCTCTAACCTGCCAATCCGTGGTTGCGAGGTGATCATGTCGTACAAATGCACGAAACTGCATCCGTGACCTTTGCCCCTGAAATGTATCGGTCTCGTCACCGGTAGATGCTCATAGGCCCACACCTATAACAATGTGACCCCGCAACCCAATCCCACTGACCCATGGTACACAAACTGATGTAGCTCGTAATATAAGTGTGCCAGCACGCATAGTCCCCAGGCATATCTGGTGTGTTGTGTCACCAGTGTCTCCAATGCACCTCCCCAGCCCACAACCAACCCTTGTGTCGCTCTATTCGGACACAAGAACCCACTGATCGCTCCTCCTATCACTGCTGGTAGTGCCAATCCTATTTGTGTCATGGTATCCCATGCCACATGCCCTGCCCTCATCTCCAGTCCTGGGTCCTAGAACACTCGTCTTAGGGCCTCCCTATCTCCATCTCGATCGTAGGGAATCAACTCCCCATCGATCAGTATCCTCAAAATCCTGTATACATCCTCCAGGGTGACTATCATCTCACCCATCGGCAAATGAAACGTGCAAGTCTTGGAGTGCCACCTCTCCGCCAGTGTAGTCAGCAGTCCCATGTTCGTCCGAAACTCAGGCACATATAGAATATGTCTCAGACCCATAGCCTCGATAGCCGCTCGGTCCTCGAAGGTCAGCTCAGGTCACAATCTCTGCGTCGACGAGAATCTCTCTCGTGACTCCAGCATAGGCAAATACTCCTGCAGTCAAGCAAATCAATCATGCCAGTCATAGTGGCATTCACTGTTCATCACAAAATGCTACTTCTTTTTTATCTAAGTGCATATGGTACTCTATCCTTGTGACACTCCCTGTTCATCACAAAGTGTTGCTTCTATCCTAGTGGTACTCCTTGTTCATCACAAAGTACTACGTGTTTGGCACTCCCTGTTCATCACAAAGTGCTCCTCACATTTGCACTCATTGTTCATCACAAAGTGCTGCTCATATTTTAGTACTCCCTGTTCATCATAAAGTACTATATCTTGGTACTCACTGTTCATCACAAAGTGCCTTGATCTATCCTATCCTAGGGCCTCTGCTTGAGTGAATCCTCTTGAGTAGTCTCCTAATTGGCAACGTATGTTCTATCACAGAATTGTCAATCCTATCCCTATTTGCAATCCTAGTCTTCCCTAGAGGACCTGCTTGAGTGTATCCTCTCAGTAGCTTATCCAATCGACAGCGTATGTTCATCACAGAACTGCCAATTTGACCTAGAAGATACAAATTCACTTTTTTGACACAAATGCGCTTTCATGACATAAATGCGCTTAGAAATTGCATAAACGCGCCTGTTTTACACAGATGCACCTGAAGCACATAGACGTGCCTATGCTCTGCATAGACACACTTGGACGACACAAACGTGCCTGCCTAGCATAGACGCGCCTACAAAGCGCAGACACGGCTGCATTTTGCACAGATGTGTTTTCCAGCACAGACGCGCTTGGCACAAACACAGACACGCCTAGCGAGCACAGACGCGCCTAGACGTTTTTGAAATTTTTTG
The DNA here is from genome assembly GCF_030272615.1 of Cryptomeria japonica. Classification (NCBI taxonomy): domain Eukaryota; kingdom Viridiplantae; phylum Streptophyta; class Pinopsida; order Cupressales; family Cupressaceae; genus Cryptomeria; species Cryptomeria japonica. The sequence continues at coordinate 196,914,250 of NC_081406.1, forward strand.
GACCCTAACCTAGAGCGCATTTATTACCCTATCTAGCATGCATTAATGACAACAATAAATGCAACAAAGTATGAGGAGGTTTTGTGGTACTTACCGGCTCTCCTGCCTCTGCTGACCTCTGGAATCGACGAACGCGATAGAATCTATGAACAAAAGCCATCGCTGCTGACTACTGCTGCTCTATTTCGCTCTGCACTCTGCTCTTGTGGATGTGTAAATGACAATGAGGATGTATTTTCCCTTGTGGTCTATCTTATAGACTACCCTAGCCCTAGCCCTCGTTTCCCGAGTCAGTCTTCATTATCCCATGACTCTGTCACTTTATCCGGTCAGTCCATTCTATCTCATCTTTCTTATCGAGAGATTGTCTGCGATCCTTTCAGACATTTTTTCATCCAATCTCTCGAGGGGGCATATCATTCCCATCTTGGGGCAACTTTGTATCAGTTCATATTATCTTCTTTGAAATAATGCGACAAGCCGCATTGTCTCAAAGAGGGGCAAAATGTAGACACCCAAAATTGTCATGTCTAATTAAATAAATATTTTAGTTATTTAATTATCTAAGCCTAACTCTTCTATTAATTAAATAAATCTTTATTTATTTAATTAATTCATTTATCCTCTTCTAGCCTTATTTCTCATTTAGATAAATACATTTATTTATTTAAATTACCCTTTTCCTAAATTAAATAAATATCTTATTTATTTAATTGATCCCACTTCTTCTATTAATTAAATGAATCTTTATTTATTTAATTAATTCATTAGCTTTTTCTACCCATGACACATGGCATTCATCTCTTAATTCCTACACTACCTACCCCTTTCATTATTTTATTATTTGCTTTACCTACCCTCTAATCATAGCCGACCTCCTTTTACACCTCTCAATCTTATCCCTCCATTTCATATGGTGTCTTCTATATAAGGAGATGCTTCCTTCATTATCTAACCCTAACTACTTGAGTACTTGACTACACTATGTTTTTGAACATAGGCGATCCTACTTGCAACCACATTCCGTTCTTTGTTGAGCTCTCGTGCACATAAAATCTGAGAGCAAATATATCAAGCAAGATCAATGGAGATAGGAAGAATGGAGATCCAAACCCTATTGGACATGTGATGGTATAATCTTTGTGATTTCATTTGATTTGCATTGTCTTAGGTAATCTTCATATGTTATGGTGGATCTTTGTTGTTGTTAGGCTAGGGTTTTGTGGTTGAATTCATTTAGCCTTTCAATATCGTTATTATTGTTGTATCCATTTTCACCATATACAGTCTCAACAAAAAGTCACACTGAAACATCTTCGTGCTCCACACCAAGAATTCCACGTGCAATATAGAAAGTTGCAATGTGTTCATATAGGTGTTGCTTTCCATCGCCAAATAACCTGGGCATATTTTTTCATTAACCTTATGGAAGAGGATGAAGAGGTGGATTCAAATTAATGGGACCAAAATTCTACCCCCACGATCCTTGTGCAACCATTGCTACTGACTGTATAGGTTGATATGGAGGAATTATAAATCATTGCACTTGTGGAATAATCAAAGAACTTAGTGCACTTGAAGCTTCACTTGGAATAGGAAATATTTGATTAGTAAGTGGAGAACTCCTTGTCCTCTGAAGAGATGATCTGGCATGCACAAGTAAATAATCAAAATGATGCTTTTGAAGAAGCTAAAAAATGGGATCAACAACACCTTGATTTCTTCTCCCACATGTGTAACTTTGAATTTTCAGAGTAGAAACTTAAAACACAAGTACAAATTAGCAAGAATATACACCACTGGTAAGACACAAAGGAAACTGCGACCAGAATGCTAAGCGCCTAGTTGGGTGCTTGTCTACCTACTAAAGTCCCCAAAAAACTGTTGGGTGAAAATTTTGTAAACTCAAGGAAGGTTTACAAAATGTGGTTTTCACCATAGTATGCAAGACAATATCTCTCAGAAGGCAAGATACTATCCCTCCTACTTATAAGGGAAGGCTTATATTATTCTACTTGCTAAGTTTACACTAATCCAGGATGATACAGTTAATTTACTCTCTTTTTTTAGAGTAAGTATTTACCCAATTCTCTATATAGAATCTATTTAATTCCCTAAGACTAATGACAACTCTTATTTACAATAACACACAAATCTATACTAGTTTATAAGCAAAGTCTCCATAACAGTACAAAGTTTCTTGTTGCTTCCTTTTCTAAAAATAACTGATGGGACGAGAAAGTAACAATGAAGCTCAAAGTCTTATTTTCATCACTGTCCTATCAACCTTTGCAAATGACTCTTCTAATCACTACTTCCAAGTAACAAATGAGGCACAAAGTCTTAATGTTGCTACTTGCATACAAATCGTAATTTACTTCAAGAACAACAAAGCAAAGCACAAAGTCTTTGAATGTTTATCCACACACAATTCCTATTTTTAAATTCACAAAATAACACAAAGTCTACTAGGCAAATTCAAACTACTCTTCAACATATCACAACTCACACTACTCAATTCAATCAAGAATATATGACATAAATGACATAAGAACATCTATTTCATGAACAAATATGATCTCAACACAAAGTTTGAGAGCCAAAATTGCTTTCTTCTTTGAATAAGCTTGTAAAATCATTATTTGAACACCAAATCTCACTTTTCTTTTCACTTTGGTAGAGTGTTGTTGCATAAAATAAAGATACTAATTACAATGAGCAACCTCATATATATAGGTGAGGTGCAATGAGCAAAAACAAGAAAGTAGCAACTAACTTAAGACTAAGTCAAAGAAAGAGTTCAATTTGACTTAGGACTTATGCACTCCTAAATACAAAACTATTATCTAAAATGAGGAAATTTTCAATTGAAACTACAAAATGACACTAGTCTATAAATGTATCAAAATGACTAAGTCACTGGGGATCCATTTTGTGTCTCATCGTCTACATCTTTCCTTAGAAACTCTTCATATTTTTGTAGAGAAGCTTGGATCTTTGCATCATCTAGTCCATCTTCATAGTCAGAGATAACTTGTCTTCTGGTGACTGAATTCTCCAATAGAGTGCATTCCTTCTTCGATCTTTTCAAAAGAGGTTCTAGACAATCCAACACGGCTTGAATTGCTATCAAATTATCAAGTGAAACAAGCGAGAAATATTCTCAATCAATTTCTTCCTGGATGAGCAAACTATAGGCCTAAATACATGAATCTAGAGGTAGTAGATTTTTCCATTCATCAAACATTTTACAAGGAAATTATGTAACCTTGGCTAGGATTTCTTTGATAATACTTTCACTGGTTTTCCTGGCCTTTCTGATATCTTTTTATAATAAACTTCAATTAGTTTCATATCCAGGTTGGCAAAGGAATCTATATTTGGACACTTGATCAATGTATCAAACAATTTTCATATAAGACTAACACTTTATTCCCATTGGCATCCTTAACAATTCGGCTAAGAGGATCAAAATGGTTTACCACTACAAGCACGAACTCAGGATTCTGAACCAACATACGAAAGGTTGCAACCTGATGAATAACACTATTGATAGTGGGTTCCATCAAATAGTAGTTTGGAGGATTCTCCACCCTTTTGAGAAACTCTTCCAGGTCAACATGACCTATTTCTATATCTCATATATGTTCGATGTTAGAAGCCACTGCAAATTATGGAAAGGTAGGATGTGGATCTTGATTTTTTAACTTCATCTTCTTCTGACTTGGAGATGGTGAATTCATCTGATAGTTGACTACAATATGTTTGAGAAAAAGTCTTTAAATTAGCCCAAACATCTTCATAAAAATGTTGAGAAAATCTTGTCTTCAGAAGTTATTCATAGATGAAACTTCCAACTTCATACTTTACATTATTTCCAAGTAATCCATTTGTGTCATATATCTACACTTAGAGAAATTTCTAAGTTTTCATATCAATTGGGTCTACAAATCCGATTGGCACCTAGGGTAGAACATAAGCTTTGGTGCAAATCGGGTATAAAGACCCGATTGGCACCTAAAATGGGTGAATTGATTTAATGTAAGTCAAGTTTGTGGACCTGACATGCACAAAAAAGGATTGCAAACAATGATGCGGTTTGGGTCTATGGACTTGAATTTCACTAGGGCAAAAGCAATAAGTACTGTTCGCGTTCACAAGTCCAAACGACACCAATCTCTTGGTATAGTTTAGGTATGTGGACCCAAATGACACCAAGGAAGTGTTACACTTGCAAGGGGCTACAATTTTGATTGGGTTCATAGGCACGAACAACACCAATCTCTTGGTGTTGTTTGGGTTTGCGGACTCGAAAAACACAGGAGGTACCATAAACATTGAAAAGAAAAGAAATGCCACTGGGGTTTGATGCCTTCGGTGATGTTTGGGTTGTTAGACCCGACCATCATTTAAATAGTGTAGGAACGATGGTGTTCAGGCCTAACAACCTGGACAACACCGTAGGTAAGATTGTTACTATGGAATTTGAAATTTTGCAATGTAATAATGGCTATGATATTGTTTGGGCCAAAACAACCCAAACACCATCGTAGTCACAGTTACATTTCACGGATTGCAAAAATGACAAAGCTAAGAATTAAAACAGGAAAAATAAGAAACATACTTGATAAAAATGGTAGCAATGAAGTCACCTCCCTTTGAAAAATCACTACTCAGCTCGGGCACGAGAAGAAATGAGGATAAAAATGAATAAAATCAAACAAAAAGGAAAAAACTGATTTAAAAGAGTTTGATTTTTAGAAGAACTCAAACTCATTAATGGAAATCATGGGAAATAAATGATGTAAATTGGGTCCATAGGCCCAATTTGCATCAAATAGGTGCATATCAGGTCTATGGATTCGATTTACACCTATGACTAGTGGGAAAAGCAAAATCGGGTCTAGATTCCAATTTGACACCAAGACTTAAATTGGAAAATGACTAAAAGACCAAAGATTAATATGGAAATTTTGGACAAAAATTACCCCTATTAAAATACTCAAATTGTAGAAGCCACAATTGGCTAAAAATTGTCGGGGTTATCATAATCTTTTAGATTCTAGGACCAAATCTGAAAGTATGATAACAAATAGCAAGTTTAGATGCTAAGTGGGACAATACAAACTATTTTGTTTGATTTGGAATAACATGGTTTTTATTTTTTATTTTTTTCTTCTTAGGCCTTTTGTGACTGTACTAGATGGAAAATTAGGGTTTCGCTAGTTATGGTTTGTAAACTAGGAAATAACCTAACTTTCACATACATCACATTAAAAGGAGGATGAACACAATAGATCCAACCTCAATTATATTAGGAAGATGGTTGAATGTTGATTGAATTCCTATTCCCCTTTTGTTTGAGTTGAAAATGCAATTGAAAAGATGTAAAATGAATGCCAAATATAATGTAAGAAGATACATGCATGAACTAAAAATTAGGCTCATTAAGCTAATTGATAATTAAATAGAAACTTCATAATAGGTACAAAAATGGATAGGGAATATGTCTATGCAAATGTGACTAAAATCTTATGCTAATCTGATAGGACCAAGGCACCCAACGCCTTGGTCTTTTGAGTTGTTGTCAGAGAATCTAGAATCTATCTACAAAATCTTATGAAAAATACTGAGGAAAGGGACACATAGTGCCTTGGTCTGAACAAGGGCACCCCCCAATGACCTAGTCCTGGAAAATCAAGTCCAAATTCTAGGAGCAAGTCTGTGTTGGGCTCTTGATGCTATCTGAGGTCTTTTGGCTCTGTCGGGTACCTGTAACTTCACACAAGAGGAAAGAAAGGGGTTTGTGGATAAGGGTTTTCCTTAGGTCAAACCCTGAGTTTGGAATTAACCCTAATTTAAATAAAAATAGAATTTAAAGCGTCCCTTTTGAGGGCAAAGGCAATACTTGGAATTGAAATGCTTAAATGTAGATGTTTATACCTTCAATAGGTGATGCAATTCTCTTAGGTTAAGTCATTCATGTGTTGATGCAATAACATCATAAATCACATAAAATGCATCATTAAATCATAGATAAAACATAATTTGAAGATGCCTTGTTGTATTTTGTTTCTCCTTGAATCAAATCTACTCTTAAGGAAGAAGAATTGCTATTGAAATGGATGATAATGTTAGCATAAGATAAGATTGTGAAAATGAATTGAGAGAGATGCCTTATATAGGAATTTTATAATTAAAATCACCATTAGGCTAACTTAGAATTGATATATTTTGACATGGAGTGGGATTTGAATTAGAAAAGATCGTCAAATTATCCTCCCAAAATTTGAGGAAAAAAGTGCGGGACCGGGTAGCAGAGATTCGCCCCAGTCCTATCAACTATTTTGGAATTTCTAGGGGTGTGAACTAATGGGATTATAATGTTAAATCAAACTTAGTGGCTCAAGCCATAATGAATTGGTATACAAAATATTCTTAGAGAGTTGAATTTAGGGTGAGATTAACGATAAATCGGGATAAAGTGATAAAGGGCACATCTAAATTTAAGGAGCTAAATAAGAATGTGATGATGTAATAAAGTGGAATAAGACCCATAATATTAAATTAAATTAATTAAAATAAAGATCCTATAATGCATAAAGGAAAGGGAAATACTAAAATAGGTGCTAGGAGAGTGTAAAGGTGTACAATTTACGATGCTACATTTAACCTCCACTTTAGTGGAGTATGATCTTGTGGAAATACTCTTGGTAAAGTACAAATGAAAATGTAGAGAATCTGAGAGCAAGAAAAACTAAGGATAGGATAATTTTGAGGGATGTTAAAGCCCCTAAGCATAGGATCCTATCAATCCATGCAAGTAACCTTCAGATATAAACAAAAGCAAACAATGTTACCACTAAAACACAAATTTCCAAGTCAACTAGTTCAAGAGACCTCGATAATAAAAAATGTCTCAACCATTAATACCATTCTTGACATGTTATTGCAAGAGCACAAGTGGACTTATAGAAAGAACAAGGACCTATACCAATTGAAAGCACAATAAACCATGATCCAACACTAGCAAAGTGTGTTATGCTATGGGTTCATAGGAGAGAAAGAAGGAACATGGATTCCATGGGCTAGTAATTTGTGTTATGCTAGGTGATCCATGTAGGAAGGAAGAGTTGGAATAGTCAGCAAGTTGTGTTATGCTAGCTCCACTCATCTTGCTAAAATATCGTCTAGTTTCAGGAGTTAAGCATCTCGTCTAAGAATTAGGTCTAGTTTCGAGCATGTAACAACATGTTAAGACATGCAATTAAAAAATGATACATTTCCATTTTGGGAATGAAACATATTGTCTAAGACATTAGGTCTGGTTTCGAGCATGTACACCCCATATAAGACATGCAATAAGGACAACCAAGCAAGGTGTTATGCAAGTAAATCCGCAATTTGAATCGAATTTTTTTCTACAAGGAGGTCATGATGTATGCCCCCCCTTAAGATGTCAACATAGCCCTATGTTGATGTCTTAAGGAAGATAGAAACAAGGATACATGCCTTCATCCCCAAGGAGATATCCTTTAGGCAACAATGTACACAACTCCAAGCTAAAGAGACATGACTCTTATAAGCAAGGAAAAAACAGTTGTAAAGGAGATATCTTGCAACAAGTGTAAGGGGATACTTTTGAGGGATGCATGAAGGAAGAGATCTTTACCCAAAGACATCCAACTCCAAAAATAGAGGGGATCTTTGATAAATATAACATATTTGAAAAGGAGAAGGAAAATAAGAATACACACCTTCTCCAATGTTTAAAAAAAAAGGGATTCTTAATGAAGAATTGTACACTTTCACTAAGGAGAGATTGTTCATGAATGGTGTATCATTTCCAACAAAGAATAGGTCCTAAACAAGGAACACACGTGTACTTTCATTAAGGATAATTCTATGCAAGAAATGACATCAAATGAAAGATGCAACTGAACAAAGGAAAGGTGAATCTTTAGAAAAGGAGAGAATGGAAATATTATTCTTGTCCCCCAAGCATGGAAACAAGGGCACCAAAGAGAGATCATTTATAAAAGACACACTCTTCTAAAATAAAGAAAAGATCCTCATCAAGGATTCATTTTCTTACAAGAGGTATGGAATCCTCAACAGGGATATGCACATCCACAATATAGAAGGGTTCATTATAAAAGATACAACTAAATATAGAGAAGGATTTGATGAATGATTATATACTCCCAACACTAAGAAAGAGATCCCAATTAAGGATTATGTAATTTTATAAGGAAAGGATAAGAGCCTCATGAGGGATACTTGTTCCAATAAGAAAGAGATTATCCTCAACAGGGATATACACCTCTGCAATCAATAAGAGATCCTTAGAGAAGACACTACTTTACAAAGGGAAAGTTCAATCTTAAGAAGGAGAGATGTTAAGAAATCATTCTTGTCCCCCAACATAAAGACAAGATAAGATTAAAAAAAAAAGCTATTATGTTGCTACCAAAGTATGATTGCACATGAAATTATACCACCGTGAATGACAATGAACCCCCGATAGGTAAGATACTATTATCACATAGTGTGGAGCAACACAATAGCCACTAATATTATTTAATTATATGATAGATTGGATGAAGAAGTTGAATATGACATGTTAAATGCTCTACAATTAAAGAAATTAAAACCATGCATAAGATGATAAGAATTGAAATGTCTTGATCAACAGAGTAGTCTCTAGGAGAATGATAAGCCTCTAAGTCATGTTCCTCTTGCACACAAACTTCCTCATACATAAAAGAAACCTTAGGAGAGAGACAAGTATAATTCATTAGGGCCTCATTTTTATAAGGGAGGGTATTGGAATGAATAGAAGGTAAAGCATCATAAATGGGATTGTCAATCTTATTAACCTCTTGGGAAGCTTCATAAAGGGACTTGTCAATCACCACAATTTTCTTATGAGTGGGATGAGTGTGGAGAGATGTAGAGGATGATCTAATTGAGATGAAGTAATCAAGGGCTTCATTTAACATATCACAATCATTGCTACTAAATATGACATTCACATTGAGAGATGGTATCTTATATGCTTTGGTGGGCTTTGAAGGATCATATCCAAGTCTGAATGAGGTTTGACGTATGTTCTTTTCTAATGGAACTCTAATCCCTTATTTACTTGTGCCACAACCATTGCCATTATAACCACTTTTAGCTAAAATGTGAAAAAACCGACCATAAAGGGATGTCATATTAGAAAGAGATGGTGGGGCCTCATAGGTCTCAATGTCATAATTAGATGAACTAGAAGAAGATTTTGAAGAATGGTTTGAATTAGAAGCAATTATGATATTATTACTAAGTTGATCTCTTCTTAGGTTTCACCATATCAACATCCTTTTTAGTCTTAGGCTCTATTGGGGGGATTTTATATTATTCTATAAAGGTAGGTGCAAAATCCAAGGACCCCTAGTCATCTTCTAAGATTACCTCTTCAAATGAGGAAGTATCTTCAGCAGGACATGGTGTTTCATCTTGAGTAGTAGAAGAATTAGAAGAATATGAAGAATATTTAGAATCAGATGAAGTTTGCAAACAAGCTTGTAAATTAGTATCAACATGCAAAGTATACATCTTATTATTATAAATGAATTTGACTTGATAGTGAAGAGTAGAAGGGACAACTTGCATACTATGAATCCAAGGTCATCCTAATAGAAGATTGTAAGTAAGACTATCGGGCATGACTTGGATAGGTGTAGGTAAAATAATAGGTCCTATCTTAATAGGAAAGTTTATAGTACCTAAGGATGCTCTAGAAACATTGTCAAAACCATGAATAAAAAGAGATTTAGGTTGAATAAGAGAAGTGTTCACATTAATCTTATGCAACAGATCAATGATACAAACATTAAGGCTAGATCCATTGTCCACTAAGTTTCATCTTGTAGCATTACCATTAATAAGGACAACTATCATAAGAGGATCATATTGATTTTGAATCTCCTTAGAAGGTAACTCACCTTGAGAGAACACAATTTGAGCTTTAAGTGTTCTCATATAATCAATCAAAGAAGTCATATTATTAGGTGTCGTCGTAGGTGATACATCTAAGTTCTTTAAAGTATCTTGTAACGTTCCATGATGTGCAAATGAAGTTTGAATCAAATCCCAAAGGGATATATTGGCAGGAGTGGTGTTAAGTTGTTCAATAAGGTCATACTCTTTGCCAGGATGTTATGACAAACGAGGTGTTGGTGGAAGTATTGGTTGAGAAGTAGGAAGAAAAGAAGGGATAACTAGAGGAGGATTAGGTTTCCTATTGTTCCGCATATTATATGTGTGGGCAACCGAATTGTAACTCTTTTGAGTGATTTGTTTGGCATGGTCATAAGGACTCTCGGTGACATATCCTCCTTGTACAGTAATAACTAGTTTGTTAGGAGTGTAAAAGTTATCATTATTATAACCACCTTGAAACACAAAAAGAGGTTTATTAAAAGGATGAGAGGTTTGAGGAGTACTAGCACCTTGAATAACAATCTCAGGCTTGCTAGGAGTTTCATAACCATTCGCATGTATCATATTGATCAAAGATGGTTTGGGAATATGTGGGGAAGATCTAGTAGAGCTTAAATCGTCAAGTTGTTCATAAAAAGGATTATCAACCTTAAGCACTTCTTCTTGAATAGGATTTCATTCATATTGAATGAAAGGGAAATCCTCATAGATGGGATTGTTAGTGATATTAAACCCTTGTAGCCTAAGAGAATTCTCTTGTTCTAAAGCATCCTTACAAGGAAGGTATATTTTAGGAGAAAGATGAACATCATTCCTATGACTGGGATTTTTGAAAGAAGTGTTGATAGTCATTTCTTGCACCAAAATGTCATCATAGGTAGGATCAATTTTGGAAGAGAGACTAGCACTAGTCATTGATGCTTCATTCCTATAGGGAAAGTTATTGAAATGGAAAGAAGGTATAGTGTCAGCAGGATAGACAACCTCTATATCATCCTCTAACACCAAATGATTTGCATGGGGGGGGGTACACTCTAGGAGAAGGATCAACATCTCTCTTCAAAGCTCCATCCTTCAGAGGGAGATATTTGAAAGAAATGTTAACAGTCTCTTCTTGAAATACAATGTCCTCATAGGTGGGGCCAATTTTGGGAGAGGAACAAGCATTATTTATTAATAATTCATCTTTAGAAGGGAGAGCATTAATAAATGTGCTATTGAAATCATCATCTTGCCTCAAAATGTCCTTGGTAGAATCTTTAAGAGAGGGGTGGAGGTCCATAAGAAAGTCTAAGAAAATATCATAATGCAAAGACAAGTCAGCCAAAGGCCAACGTTTCATCCTAGAATTGAAAAAATAATCTGGCAACATGAAAAGATTTGAAAATGTACTTTTTTTTACAATGCAAAGAAAGAAAACTGAATGTCTAAGCGATGAAGTATGTGATTAACTAAGTGCATGCATATGAAATAACCAATGCAATTAATGAAAGTGCATAAGCTATATGTTTAAGAAATGATTGCAATTATGAATGCATAAATGCATACAAATCAGATCTAAAATTAATGTTTGTAGTAGGCATTGTATCCTTAGTTTACTATTGCAGTTGTGTATTTGTTATTTCTATCATTGGTGCATATTATTGTATTTCTATTTGTTGTCATTTCCATAAATTTTATAATGTATTACAATCTTGTCAAAGTAAGAAGTACTTTGGAACCTATTTTGCATCTTCACGAGCTCAATTTGTAACTTGAATAATTTATGCTAATACATAAATTGTGTTTTATGATTTGGGTTTGTATTAGATAAATCTTGAAATCTCTTTGGTTGGGTTGTTATGTTAACATGTAAACGTGAAGGTAATTTTTTGAGTTTACTAGATTCGAGTAAATTAGGTTTAAGGTTTGTTAGATTAAGGTAAAATAATCAAAGTTAAAGTATACTATCAAATTGTTAATGTTGCTATGTAAAAATTAGTAAAATTTGGTGTTTTATAACCTTTTAGTTTTAAATACTTAAACCCAAAATTTAAATAGCCAAATTACCTACCCTAATAGTTAGCTCAAGACATTATAGTGTTATTAGAGCGTGTCACTTAGAATGTATATTTGTAGAGGATTTAAAGAATATCAACATTAGTATTTGTTAAGGACAAGTGTTGCATATAGGTCCAATTGCCTTTAGATTACCATGTTTTATAAATATCTCTAGGAGGTAGTTGGCTTGTAGCATATATTTGTAACTAAATGTCTCCTTGACCATTTTTAGATTCTTAAAGGAACTCTTGTATAACAAATCATGTGAGATCAATTTAGCATATGATTTCTGTTTGCCACAATTGTTGGTATAATTATAAGAAGAAGTTGATAAGTGCCACAACACTTTAAATCATTGCAGACATTGTTTCTAATGGTATATTTCTTATTGAAAATGGATTTGTAAAGTTTAGAGAAAGATTATTAATATGTTTAGTTGTTTGATATCATGTCTCTAATGTCGTTTCAAGGTGTCATTTTTCTTAGTAAGTCGTGACTTTGTAATCCATTGAATGGGCACCACTATTATAAACCCACGACCTTCCATACCCCCAAAACTAAAAATATTATTCACTTGCAGTTTAGGAGTAGGAATGTTAGTCTATGCACTTCACAATTCATTGATTTATTTAGGGAAACATCTTTGGTGAGCCATTAGAGTTCTCATATTAGATAATCATGTCCTATAAACTTACATATTATAGCTATGCAATGATGTCTTTATCAGTTTAATAAAAGGTTATATATGGAGTAGGATAGTCTTTTGTCTAGTAACAACTTTTGGGGCTAGGCATACATTAAATACTATTGATTTGTTTTCAATTTGTCTATTGTCAACAATGTTTAATCTTGCTAAATTTATCTCTAGAGATACCCTCCTAGATTTAACTAATTCCAAAGTGAAGGAGAGATTATCCACTCTCATCAATTGGCCTTCAATCTCTCATACTTTATTGATGAGATAATCAATCCCCTTAGAAGGTGACATTTCCTTAGCCTTGAAGTGGATTGATTCTTCTAGGAGTGTTAACACCAATTTTGGGAACCAACAAAAAATGATCATAACTCAAACCGATTTCAAGACCTTGAATAGAGTTAACAAACAAACAAACGATTTAAATATTATGTCTTCAATAACCTAGTTATTTCCATACTCTTCCTTCTTTGTCGTGACCATCAACAATATTTAATATCACGATTATTTCATTTTAAATATCTGCAAACTTAATCAACCTACAAAATCCATTAGTCAATAGAGGCAGTGGCTATTCTCCATACAAAATGACACCTCATCAAAGACACAAATTTGGATAACGCAATTATTTTTCAGCGAATTTTTTACATTTTTTCAACATTGAGAAAATAGATTAAGAGGATCAAACCACGAGAAATTGGGTAAAAATTTGAACTGTGATTTGTAAATTTTGTGTTTTTCATTAGATATTGTTTTGTATAAAGAATAGTTGGTTCCATCAACAAACAAGATCATACCATATCTTACATTGAAATAAAATACATTTATAATCATTCATAACAACAACAAAAAATAGATAATTTAAAATATTAAATTTTGTACAAACATAACATCTAATATATAAGAATAACATATACTTTTACCCATATATGTTTGGTCAATAAAATTCAAGTGGTTATTTGAAGTAAAACCAATTTTGAATGCATTAAGAAACTCTAAGACCCATGTCTTGTGAGGCGTGAGCAACTACATTAGATAAAATCAGCAAAACTCAATTCAAAATTTCCTCATGTTAGGTAGAGAGGGCCACCTTTACATAAATTGAGCAATCTAACGTTGGGTATTAATACTCAAAAACCTCATCTCATAACTACCTAGGGGCTTTTAACTTAATCATTTTAAGCCCCCTTTATTTACTCAAATTTAGTCCTCCAAGGAGATTTGGTGTATCCTAGTGTTCACTTGCATGTTTTACAAGTTACAACTAACTTTATGGGGAAACTTACACCTATTTCCATGAAACTTGTACCTTTGGGATTTTAATAATTTTCATGGGGAGTTGCACCTTACTCCATTAAACTATTTGTTTTCATTGGGACTTACACCTCAGTTCCATTAGGAGAGTACTCCTATTCACATAGAGAAATGACAAAGAAATATAATCCTCCAAACCGGATCCCAAGCTCAACCAAATAAAGATTAAACTAAAAATAATTAGAAAACCCTAAAACAAAAAGGTCAAAGTTTTGGGCTAGGGAGAAGGAACCATTTCAAACTTTCTAAAGCTCAAAGCCCCACGCTATCCTCACTCTTCTTAGTACAAAATAAAGAGAAAGCAATAATTGGAATGGGTGACTAGGAAAAGCACCCCAATAAAAAAATAGCATAATTCAATCCCTTCATTTCAACATCAAAGAGAAGACATTTTGACAAAAGAGGGCCACATTATAGACCTTTGTACCCACCAACATGAAGCCTATAGTAATCATAGCTATTAGAACACAAAGCCTATGATTAATCATGTGTATCTCTTAAACAAAAAGTTAGGGCAAATCTGATCTTTAGGGGAACATTGACAACCTCATCTATGTTCTCATATGAGCACCACTGGTTTTGGAAGGTGTGAGGCTAAGGTTGTCATGACAAGGGGTGGCAGCCATTCTATTTCTTGGAAGTTGTGTATGGGTATGGAGGAGTATGGAAGGGGGATGTTTGTGGGGAAAGCAATGGTATTATTGTTATTGGTTTATGTCATTGTAAGGAATAGTTTGTGAATAAACAAGATGTTAAAGATATTTAAAATCTTAGAGAGAGATGTGGGGAAGCAATGTTATTATTGGTTTTTGTCATTATAATAAATAGTTTGTGAATAAACAAGTTAAAGATATTTAGAATCTTAGTGAGAGAGGATTGTAACATGGTGATCTTGGAATTTGCACCTAGAGATTGTTTAGAATTTTGTTTTATTCTCATGTAATTGAAGGGGATAGTGGGTGGCAATGAATTATTTATTTGAAGATTTTATATGTACATGGAAATATTGAAAGAGGGGGTTATCTAGCCATATGTATAAGCCTCCTTAGATAAAACAAACTTTTCTTCAATAATTTAAAGAGCATTAAAGTCACCATTGTCATTATTGAATATAATAATAATTATAATTTCAATATTTTATTTTTATTAGTAAGGTTAATATTGTCAGAAATGGGATGTTATCATGTTAATTTTGAGACTTTTATATTATTTTAAAAAAATTAATAAGATGTCTTTTTAAAGAAAAATAAAGAATAATATTGTAATAGTTAAATCTGTATATCTATGTCATTTTTCCTTTAGTTTTGTAGTTATATTCAAGGGAAGCACTTTGACACATAGTCATATTGACAAACGACATATTTTTTATATAGTTAGGTCTCTTGTCGTAAGTTATCCACCTACCCTTTGCAAATTGTCATGCATATATTACTCATCCCTATTCACATGATTATTCTTATACATTTGCCCCATCCACTTCTCTATCAAAGTTATGCTTGCACTCATTTCTATGTACATGCTTTTGATTAAAGGATAAATATGCTTTGAAGGGACATTTCTATGTACATGTTGCCCACTAAGAGCTAGCTCATTTTTCTAATCCAAGACTAGTTTGTGATCACAAGGTCATCCCAATAGTCGTAGACTTATTGTACTCATATTGACAACCCACCTCTACCTTAATAACCCGAGGTTGGCTAAACATAAGTTTGTGTGATATATTGGTATGTCTCTATATTTAAGGCATTTAATGTGTTTATTAGAAATGTAAGGGAAATCTAAGGAGAAGTCATTTAATTTACATGCTTTCACAATGCTCTAAAAGGAATATAGCTCTACACAAACATTTTAGGAACATTGGCACGACTAAATACTATTATTTTTTATCATTATTCAATTTTGGGGGTTGATATTAGAGAACTCGATTATCTAATATCTATTGAATTATAAAAATATCAAAATATCAATATCTAACTCATTATTAATTTATCTAGGTTAGTTGTGCTTATGTGTATAATTTTATTAGATTCTCCTAGAAATAATATTAATGAGTTTATTTGATTATTTATTTTGGTAAACCTAGTCAATCTTGCGCAACCTATCTTCTTCTTAGGATTTGTTAGCCAACGTTATGGTTTTTAGATTTATGTCTTTTTTTAATTTCCACTAACAAATCTTATAACTAGGCATATACATTTGAGGCGTGATACATGCAATTTTACTCTCTTTTTTATCCCAACAAGTTGCCAAATATACACATGATTCATGGGTAGATAAAATTATAAATTATGGTTATGTATTGAAGCATTAGAGTAAATGTGCATAAGTATGCAACCCATCTAAATTGAACACATTCCTATAAGAAGTTTTATATGTGATCCAAGTTAGCTACTCCAATCTACCAAATTTTAAAGTTACAATAAAAGGGTTTGTCAATGTTATATAGTATTTCCTTGGTTATGTCGCTTTAATCATCACTTTATGGATTTTTACACTTGATACTACATTTCATGTGATGCTTAGAATTTTTGTGTAAAGTGTCCTTTTAGATCATTTGTGGATTCATGCAATGGATGTGATCCCATCCATGCTTCATCATAAAATCGAGTTTATTTGTCAAAATAAGCAACATGTAGTAACAAAAAATGTTAATCTATACAAAATTTGACAAGCAATTGAGAAGGATAAAACATTAGTATCTCCAACAAAACTAATAATGTCTATGGTATCTGCAACAATTATCTCTTATCCTCTTAATTCTCATGTTGATCCCAGGAATGATTAGGTCTCTTTAGATTTTGTAACATTTAGTCTTAGAAAATAAGAACAATATAATAACGATCAAGCCTCTTCTTTGCTTAGTGATCTTGATTTACATGTTGCATTACCTTTAGATCTTCACATATATACTTGTTCTAATGAATGTGATGTGTCTCGGATCCACATACATAGCCACTATTATGATTTTTTTTTAATTATAATCTAAGTTGGCTAGTCATTATGCGAAGGATTTAATAAATTTTACAAAAGATTGGTTATAAGGGAAAATGATTGAGTCAATAGGGAATGTGTAAACCTATTAAAATCCTTTAAAAAATGAATTCAAGGGAATTTTTTATTCAAATTCTATTAGTGACGACATTAATTTACTCATAATATATCTTGATTCAATCTATGATTGTTTTATACCTTCTTTTCTTCCATTAAATACTTTTGCAAATGATGGAGTTGTAGTTCAATAATTAGGTGTATATGATGACTTGCCTATATATCACCAAGAAAAAAAATTCACAAATTTTTTGAGGTTTTTTCATGCCTTGGTAAAGATGCTCCATCTCTATACATTGATCTTGCTATCCTACTCACCCAACTATTTATTGAGAATTATAGCTCACTAACAACTGGAGTTACATATGACATAGGGATGGATCAAAACAATAAAGAAATAACTCAAAGATAAGTAGTTGTTTAGGCCAATGTGATCAATGTAACGTGACCATATTACTCAAGGAATCCAAAGACATGTTAACATGGTCATACCAAAGCATGTTGATTATTGATCCTAAAATTGTGATGCATAATATTATCTTGGTTATTGATTCAATGCAAAACCTATTGAATAAAAGGTTAGGAGGATGTATCATATCATTGCATTAATTTTAGAAAATATTCTCAAGACTTATATTTGTAAGATCAATTGATTATTTGGCTTGAATATACAATATTGTGCCTAATATAAAACTTGATTATCATATCTACATTTGTATTGAATTTAGAGATATAACATACATCTCCTAGGGTGACTTTCGTCTTCTTAGAATTGATATGGTCCTAGATTCTATCATTAAATACGGGTTGTTGTGATTTATGGATGAACTCTTGAGCTACAATCAAATCATGATTCTTCCTCGAGATCAATATAAGATTACTTATACCACATGTTGGAGATTTTTTTTTCTATTTTGTCATGTCTTTAGGGTTGACAAATGCTAGAATTACATATAAAAGTGGTATCTATGATCTTATAAATAAGGTATTAGAGAAGTGTGTGGATGTTGTTTTTATCAAAAGTCTAATGGATACATCTATTATATACAAGTTTTGAGGATAATATTTGACATTTTTGGCAATGAAAATCAAGGTTAAATGATCAAAAGTGTGTTTATAGTTGATAGTGGTCACCTATTAGGATCCATTGTATCTTATAGGGCATTGAAATGTAGATATTAAGAAGATTGTGGATATTTTTAACATGCTTCCTCTACATAATTTATTGTGATTGCATAGTCTTCTAGGGAAGATACAAGCTACTCGATGATTTATTTTCCAATTAGTGGACATGACATTGCCATTCACAAAGTTATTAAAGAGATATGGTTCAATTTGAGTGGATGATGATTGTCAAAGTTGCAGACTTCAAGATCACCAACAAAAACAAAGATATCTTCCACGAGAGAGTATGCAATATAGAGCTTGCTTGAATATGAGATATGCTACAAATGTACAAGATCCTTGCTTATATATGCAAGGTTTGATCTGATAACTCAATGATGAACAAATAGTAGCAAACCGGTACTGAGAGGGGGGGGGTGAATCAGTACAGACAAAAACACAATCCTAAATCGGTTTGTCAGCAGACACTGTGCTTTGACAGACAAATAGTAACACCGGTCTTAAACAGAGTACAACCGGCAAAACCCAGAATAATTGAGACAAGCATAAATCGGTTGACACTTATCTTTTCATACAATCTAATATTTCATTTCCATTTCACCTTAGTGCATGAATAGGTAATCTATCATCAAAGATATATAAACAACTAGATTAACATGATTTACCTTCAGACACAAATCACTTAAACCATCACATGAATAACACCACACATGACACACAGATTTTTTCACATGGAAACCCAACTGGGAAAAACCACGGTGGGGATGAATACCCACAAGCTGTTTTTGAACTCTTTAGAAGTCCGCTTTGTTAGGAGCCTTGTCCGGCTTAAGACTGATACAATAGGTTCTGTTAGGAACCGATCCTGTTAGGGATCACCCGATTAGGGGATGGCTAGAATACTCGGTTAAGGGTTAAACCCTGTTAAAGGTTACCTTGTTAGAGGATTTCAAGAACTCAATGGTTTCGAGTCACCTTGTTAAAGGATTTACAGTAAGTCGGTTAAAGCTACCCTGTTAAGGGATTTCCCAATTGTTGAAGTGGTTAGAGATCAACAGGTATTACAATGATCTGGTAACAACACTCAATGCCAATGCAGACCCGCTTTAGCTCTTCTTCACCTTTTGCACTTACACTCTGTAGGTATCACTTCTCTCTTGGTCTGGCAAGAATCACGTATCTCTTCACTTAGATACTCACACGCAACTTTTGCCAACAACCTCAGAAAGAAACACAACATCGACCTTATAGGAAACAGATAGGTCGGTAGCATAAATCCTAAACCCTAAACCTATTAGGTTGAGCAATTCAAACGGTTCAATCCCAACCGTTGAGCACATTGCATTAAATGCAACAGTCTTGAACCAATCTCAAGACGTTCTCCATCATTCGTTTTTCATCGATTTCATGGTGGATGATAACCCATCACGTGTTATCACCGTTTACAGACTTCGCACATTCTCAAGGTAGATAGGGACAATCTCCTTCATGCAAGATCCTTCACGCGCACAAGGCTATCGTGGCAACACGATCTGTTCTTCGTTACAATGCTAACTCATCACACAAAGTCACCAATTGAGTCACATAGGCTTGAGGCACTTCAACCAGAAACCCTGAAGTTGAGACTACCAACCGGTAGTCATACAAAGCTTCTATGTACCGGTTCCCGTAACCACATGCCGGTTCACCTGGAACAAACATACCGCTTCACTTTGGCACATATACCGGTTCTCACATATACCGGTTCTTGGTAGCATACTAGTTCTCTCTTCTTCAGCATATTGACATCAATGACAACATACAATGTCATCATGTCCTCATACCGGTTCACATAATTGTTCACATAATGCCAACATGATCTAGTACAGGAAACTAATTTTGATAAAAAAATTAAATGCATGATGCAAATACTAAATGCACGGGCAACTAAGAGTAAATAAAGTAACAAAGACAAGATATGAAGTGTTCTTATCTTAACAACTAAGACTTATAGAATACCACTTAGGACCTAAGTAAACTTAACATGTGAATAGGTCCCCACTAATGACTAATTGAGAAATAACCTTATTCACACTAACAATGATTGTCAAAAAGTACTCGAGGACACCAAGTAATACTTGTTGATTTTTTTGATCATCATGTCTACCATTCGTGACAATTTTTTATTGTTATACATTTTATTTGTGAAATACGCTACTGGAGTTTTATCAACTCGAAATGATAAAAACTATAAGGAACATGTACTTTATTATATTAAACTCGTTGTTAGATTATGATAGATGATATATGTTTATTAAGAGATAATGCTTGATCACCATCTCTTCATTGTATCCCTCAAAGTTATATATATTGTACATGGTGACACCAAACTTGTGGCTAGATAAATAATAGGAAATTACAAAGCTAGGGAAGCAAAATTGACATAATATTACAAGCTAGCCTTACAACTACTTATGTCTTTTAATTCATACATTGTTTATGTTATCTCATGAAAACACAGTCAACATGATGATGGTATGGTAAGTGTTTCTTCCTCGATGAGCATGGAAGACAATAGTCCTTGGTTTATTTTGGTTACACATATACTGAAGTAATCCACTATTTATGATACATCTTACGTGTTATCTACATGCTTAGTTAAGGGCTATTACATGACATTTGTGTTTATGTAGATATAGAGGTATATTTGCCTCAGTATTTTAAGAATATATAGATCCGCATCCAAAAAAATTCTATTAAGTATCTATTGATTTTAGGGGGCATGTTAGTACAAAAATCTTAGTGCATAAGACCACATAAATGGGCTATTCTTGGATTGAGATGGGAAAAAATCACATGATTTGTCCAAAAATATGGCGATTCAAAACATGCATCTACACAGGGCTTGGTTTGTTTGGTAAGATTGTCTTAACCACCTTCAGAGGGCATACATTTTTTGTCATTGTGAAAAACTAATTTACAAACTGGTCAAAGCTATAGCATTAAAAGCCACCACAACTACTAGAATCTATAATTTTATTATGGATAATCTTGTTTAAATAGTTTTGGCTTGTCATTTGCCATTGTAATAGATAAGGGTATATCCTTTAAAAATAAAGAGATAAAAAATTTCTTAGAACATTTCCATATACAACATAAGTTTTTGATGTCATATTACCCACAAAGTAATATATGAGTTAAGGTCATTGATAAAATAATTGAACACATCTTGTAAAAAAATATTAATAAAAGTGGTATTAATTGACATAGAAAACTTATTCTTGTATTATGGGCATACTATAGTAACATGTACACTCTTACCAGGTTTACACCTTATTATTTGGTTTGTTGTATGAAAGTCATAATGCCTCTTGAATTTGAGATTCCATCCCTATCTATTTCCCTCCATGATATTGTTGATGACCATACATATCAAGAAAACTATTTGCAAGAGCTTGAAACCCTTGGTGAGAGACAAGTGAATGCAATAGATATTCTATGCATTTATCAAATACAACTAAGAAATACATATAACAAAGAAATCATTCAACGAGATTTTTAGATTGGAGATTTTGTCATTTATGCGAATTCAAATAATCCAAATGATATAAAAGGGTCGAGTGGCAAATCCAGACATAATTACATTATCTTGTTCATATATCATTAATTTTGAGTATGATAGTTGCACACTTATCTCTTTCACTCGTGATGGTAAATTGGTGAAAGAAATAGTTAGTTTATTTACTTGGAAATTATATTATTGTTGATCATTGTATATAATGGGGATTCTATTTCATGAGATCCATAATAGTATTTTACCCGTTGGGGGATACTTAGCTATACACATGCTTTTGATGATCACATAATTACATATCACTTGCTTGTACTTTCATGCTTATCTAGATTCAAGGTGATTCACGTTATCAATTATCACATAATTTTTTTGATTCATTTAGGGCTATCTTATTTAGGCACTGCACTATGACCATGAGATTACATTAATACACCCTTCAACATACACATTGTAAGGCATCACGTGTCCCTTCTCTTTACATTTGAACCATCATTGCCATATCTTTACACATGGAGACATTGAGCCTTCCCCTCTACAATTCTCACATTGCATCACATCATCTTGCTTGTATAGGTTAACTTATTCAATGTGACTGTTTACTCTCACACCATGCATTTTATGCTCACTAGAGCTATTTTAGGGGCATTGGCTAAGCATTCCTCTTTGCGTACCATTCAAAAACATTCCTTTAAGTGTTACCCTTCATATCAAATTTGGGAGCATTGTGTTATGTGCTCCCCTCCCTATCCTATTTGGGGGCATTATGCTAAACACTTCCCTCTTTGTCTTATTCAAGGGAATTGCTCTAAGAACTCCCCTTTATTGAGTCATAATGCCAGTATATTTATACTAGTCTCTTGCCCACTAAGGGCTACACCACCATTATCTACCCATGTTAAGGGCAACTCTATATATTGTCATATCCAATCCATGCTCTTACATCATACATTTATTTTCAACGATTGCAAGACATGCTTCTACAATTACATTATAAGAAATGCTCATATGCTTTAACGAGTACATGTTCAAATGCATAGATCACATTTAGTTTTCATGTGCTATTTTTTTCTCTTTTCATAATTTCTCATATCCTATGGAGACAACCAATTGGGCCATGGGGGAAGAGTCCAATATATCTTGTAAGAAATGCTTATATGCTTTAATGAGTACATGTTCAAATGCCTAGATCACATTTAGTTTTCATGTGCTATTTTTTCCTCGTTTCACAATTTCTTATATCCCATGGAGACAACCAATTGGGCCATAGGGGAAGAGTGGCATATCTTGTCACTAACATTACTATATTTAGATATGTAGATGCTTACATGTGCTTATATAGATGTCTTATAGAGAATACATACATACGAGTTGAATAGATGTGGTCACCCCCATGATGATATCCTTTGTTTTTTCCATCTATATTGGCCATACATGCATGTTTGTGAGTGATACATACTTTTAGATGCATGATCATTTTAGGATCCACATGTGTGGGGGAAATATGTAATTGTGAATTTTGCATACTTTTTGCCATTTTCCACGTAGTTTTATGACTATCTCAAGGAGAAAGATTTGATGCATATATATTGAAAAATGATATACATTTTGGTAAATTCAAATCCTTTGCCACAAATTATCCACCTATGATTCGCACATTTTTCTATGTACCCACCACTCATCCATATTCACATGATTACAAACCCTTGTACAATCACCCCATTTGCAAGTGTTTATCACACTTATTATGCTTGCACTTGTTTCTAACCATATGTTGCCCATTGAGATTTAGGCCCTTTTTTTTTGTCTCAAGACTAGTTTGTGGTTGCGACGACATCCTTGTAGTCACAAGCCTACCCTAATTTAATTTTTTTACATTTAAATGTGACCAACAACCCACTTTTTCTCTTACCACCTAAGGTCATCCAAACTCAAGATTTTACAATAAGTTGTAATGTCCTTGTATTTAAGGGTATCCAATGCATTCATTTGGAACACAAGAAAAATATTCAAGGAGAGATTATTTGCTTTACTCACTTCAATTAACACTCTAAAGGGAATTTAGTTCCACACAAACATTCCAAGAGCAATGACATGAGTGAAGATTATTGTTTTCGGTCATTGTATGGGGCCGATCTAGAAGAAGTTGTTTCTCAATGGTGAATTAATAGTCCTCAAGGTATACTCAAATACCACCAAGTCCCTAAACATTTATAAATAGTAGAGAAGATTGCCATACATCAATCAAGGTTGTAGAGAAAAATATAACCATCTACTTGATGAGTTTTAAATCCATAATATAGATTTGTGACCACTAATCCATCCTAAACTTGCAAACTTGTCCTCCAATAATGCATAAATCCAATACATATTTCGAGGCACCTTATTGGCAAAGAGGTATTGTTCACAACTTAGACATTAGATGGGTTCCCATAATATTATTGTTTCATAACTACTTTTTTGTCATCCTCCTAGGTACACTTATTATTTATCTATATTCAATTGTTACGTATTGTTAGAACATCATATCCAATTATTTATTGAATAGTCTAGGTTAATTGTGCTTATAAGTATGCATTTCATTGAATTAACCTATATTAAGCTTAAGGAAAGTTTATTTTCCTTTGTGAACATCCATAATGATCACAAACTCAAAAAGGTTGTAAAGGTGTGACATCAAAACCATGTTTGACGTTAGGTTTAAAGAAAGGGAGGATACTAATATATATATGCCAAGACTTGTATTCAAAAGCTTGCTTACACGTTAATGAACTTGTTTTTGGTAATAGATGAGTTTCATTTTCATGAAGGCATTAGGATAGACATATTTGAGTTTTATTTACACATGCAATACTAAAAGTTATTTGCATATTTAGTCTCGAAATAGACAAAAATAGTTCGACTAGAAGTTAAACATATTGACAATCAATTTCAATGATGTTATTATGATGACAATCAACAACCACACAAAAGATCAACACTATATTTACATCTCATGTGACCATTATTAAAATGATGTAAAACTAAAGACAAGTAAGACTAAACATATTGACAACTAATTTTATTGATGTTACCGACAATGACAATCTAATATCCATAAAGACAACAATTGCTCCATTGACATCTCATGTGATCACTACTAAGATGATGTAAAGCTAAGGGGAAGCAAGGCCCCATGGATTGTGTACTTGAAAGCTATATGGTAACGGAGAAGGGTGAAGAAAATAAGAAACCATGTTAGAGATTAAAAAACATCATAATAAGAGGGACAAGGGGATGTGCCAAATTACATGTTCTTGGGGGAACATGATGGATTGGAGCTATAACGGCGAGGACAATTATTAGAGCAAAAAATAGTGGATAAACAACAGGGGGAAAACAAATTAAAAAATGAAGTGAGAAAAATGGTGATGGGTCATGTTTCGGAACCAAATGTGTTGGTGGTGTACATGTTGGTGTCGACTGAGGCAGAGAAAAACTGGTCATCATTCCTTTGTAGCAAAAATCGGAAGAAGCTCCGTGTTATGTCGGCTCAAAACACATCCAGTATTGAGTATCCTTCCACTCATTCAAAGCTAAGCCTGTGGCCCGGGATTTGAACCTGGGTTGACAGCAGCCCCTCAAAAAAATAGCCCCACAACAGCAGCAATAATAGATTCTACTTTTACGCATGGGAAAATAACAGCGGGGATTCTCCTTTCTGGTGTAAGTAATCTGCAGGGAGACTGCGTGCAGGAACCGAGGAGCTTGTTTAGGCTTGTGGGTGTCTGAGGGGTAAGCGCATATGCGCGGTTTTTGTACGAGAAAGTTGTGAGTCGTGCGTTTTGGATCTCCTAAGATGAAGGCGCCTTCTTCCAATGGCCTTGTCTCTCATTCTACAGATGGTAAATTTTCTAAAGCTTTGGGTCGTTTGGTGTGGTGGGTTTGGCTTGGCGGGGGGTTGAACACGTGACCTGTGCTCTGCTAACATAGACTACGCGGAATGTTTCTGTTCTTGTTGCAATTTACAGACAACTTGTTGGTTTGGGCTAGATTTGCAGATTTTGGGTAGCACAATTTAGAGGCCTTGCAGTGTGGTTTGGCTTTTTTTGGGTTCATTTTTTACTTGAATGTGTTTGCTAGTCTTCAGTCCAAAGCGCCTGAAATCATGATTGACAGTCAGAACATGGGTTGGTGATAGTTTTGTTCTGGGTAACTTTGATAAAATTTTGGGTTTCTGCTGCTGCATTTTGTAATGAAACTATGTAAAAATGGACGAGGTAGATACCTGGAGTCGAACCTGGGACCTCGTCTAAAACCATTTTGGGTGTAGTTGCATTTGTTTTGAGCGTGCAAGGAAGGCCCCGGTTTATTGCGTACCGTCTAGAAAAAAAATGTTCTACCATATAAATTCAAATTTCTTTGAAGGCACTTCCACTATACACAAGGACTGAAGTTTTTTGGTGGCAGTTACGGATCACGTTATATAATCCTTTCTAATTTGGCAGGTTTGAGGTTCTATGCTAGAATAAGGACAGATGGTGTATGCCATGACACCCTTATATATCTGTAGCCATTTTCTTTTGTGAAATCTCAGCTCTGATTCGTGTAGCTTCAAGAGTTAATGTCGAAATTAGACAATGCAATGCTTTTGTTGATTTAGATTTGTTCAAAATGGGGCAGTAAATTGTGTTTTCTAGCAGGAAAGACACTCCAGATCTGGCATTCTTACGTTTAGTAGAGAGTCAAGTCTGTATCTTCTGTCTCAAGACGTGGACCAGCTAGGATTTAAACCTAGGACCTAACATATGTATTGGCACTGCCTGGTGCTCTATCACTGAACCTATCGGGTCCTACACAGGTCCAGGCTTTGCAGGAGAGTGGATTGGCTCACCAGTATTTTCATCCTTGTTTTCTGGATGTAGGTGGATTTGGCAAGGCTTGTAGAAGAATAAGCTAAAATCTGGACTTTGATGCAAAGACTGGTAGCTCAGTGGTAGAGCACTACAGGATGCTAACAGGCAGTTTTAAGTTTAAGTCTTAGCTGTAATATGGAAAATAACATGCTAGTCTAGACAGATTAGGAATTCAGAGGAAGCGTAGTTTGAGAGGGTGTTGGGAGAGCAATTCAGACAGTGGACTGCAAAAGGGCTTGAAGCTGAATAGTAGCGTTGCACCAAAGTTGTAGTGGGAGGTCCTAGGATACCTAGCTGGTTTATGGAAAATACCCTAGCTTGGTGAAGAGATTGATAACCAAAGGGCATAAATTTGAACCATACAAGGTAAATTGAAAAATCTTCCTTGTTTCCAAAGGGAGGTCTTCTATGCCAAATTGATCTGTTAGGTCTGGACCTAAAAAACTCCCGTCGTTTCTTATGCAATTTATGTCTAATTGCCCTAGTTGTGGTTCAGACATTCACTTCCTTGTAGCTCTTTTAGCTTCCTTTCATATTTGTGTTACAAAGTTTGAACCTTATATATAAGTTAAAGCAAACAAATCTCCTTTTCTCTCAAGAGGGTCTCGAACGATTCCATCACCCATATATTCAACATGTGTTTAATTACTCCATATGCGGTTCAGAAGCTTCTTTTCCTTGTAGAATTTTTATTGCAATACAGTTCTTCAGGTGCAAAAGTTTGAACAATACATGTAAAGTAACTGAACAAGTCCCTTTGTTCCCTTAAGGAGGGTCTCATTTGCGAGTTGGGAGAGTGCTGCTTAGTCCGGATCCTAAAAAATTGCCTTCACCTTCATGTGCAACTTGTGTCTAATTACCCCAGATTATGTGATTCGACAGCTACTTTTCCTTAAATTTTCAGTTTCCTTCCCTTTTGCCAGGTGCAAAATTTTAACTGTATGTTTAAGGCAGGGTGAAAAAGTTCCCTTCTTGTCACAAAAGGGATGTCCCTTACGCTAACTTGATGCGTTAATTAGGCCTGGACCTAAAACATTTCCTTCGTCTTTGGATGCAATTTGTGTCTGACTATTGGGATGTGGTTCAGAATTCAGATAGTCATCTCCATGTGGAATTTCTCAGTATGTCTCTAATATGCTAGGGGCAAATAAACCTATTGCAGTAATTTAGTGCTGTTATTGCAATAGTTTCACTGTTGGCAGATCCCTTAGCTTGTGAAATTGAAATTTGTCTTGATCCAATTTCTTTGCCATTGGTGTATGTCTCTTGGCAGCTGACTTGGCCTCTGCTGCTGATAAATGCATTTGCTTTTTCAGTTCCCTCTCTTTGGCAGTAGTTGTTCTAGGCATGTGCTGTTTTACTTTAAAAGTTTACTTTCCATGGTCACTGTTTTGTAGGGTGATGCTTTTGTTAGGTTCTAGCTGCCTATACTTCTCTCCTTACAAGCCATTGAAACCGAGACTGTAGTTTATCAGATTTATAATTGTTATTGACTTCTTCGTAAGAGAGCTATATAACAGATGCTTAACAGTAAATAGTCATATTGTTTTGAGTTGTGACTTTTAGTAGAACCAAGGGAAGCCTTGCCTGGATTTAAAAGGTGAACATAACTTTTTAGATGTCATCCCTGCAACCTCCTTGTGAGAGCAAGGGGTTTTTTACACTTTACCTCGTTGTACATAGATGTTGTTTCAATTTTGTGAGTCTTGTTTATTGACCTGGTGACAAGTCTTGGGACCAAATCAGGGTTTGCCACTCCATAAAATTCGTGTAATGGGATATTTAAGGTCATTTCTATTGCATAAAGCAGCCTTCTTTTTTAATGGTTTGTGACTTTCCAGTCTTACGTTGGGATCTGGTGGTGGTTTTGTTTGGACCCTAGGCATAAAAATCTGTGTAGCCTCAAAATAGAGCTAACAATGTGACAATTTGTAGAGGAGAGTAATTGAAAAGGCTTCCTATTCAAATTGGTGGGGCTTCAGAAGAAATAAAATTAATAATTTTAGTATATATTATTTATTTTATAATTTTATTTCTTGGCCTTCTAATTATAAGGCTAAACTTTAATGAATTTGATACAGGAGAAAGGAGGAGCATTAATTCGGAGCTTTGGCATGCCTGTGCTGGGCCTCTTGTTTCATTGCCACCAGTCGGTAGCCCTGTGGTTTATTTTCCACAGGGCCACAGTGAACAGGTAATATAACTGTTTGAATAGTTTCTATTGCCTACATTGAATAATTATAATATTATACTACTTTTTTCATTTACCTGGAGTACGAGGAGAGCAGGCAAACATTGTTTATCTGCAGAGCCATCTTGCACTTTCTAGTTTAGAAGTATTACCTATTATTTTTTATATTGAAAATGGTTTATTTTCCCATCTAACAATTTGAATATGAACATTGAATGAAATCTCTAGCAAGTTTTGAATTTTATGTTTGGCATTACTGGGAAACAGTTAACCTTACACAATCTACTAAGGATTTTTTATTGTATTATTCAAACTAAATTATGATATGTGTTTTCCTTGTCAGTAAATCTTTTGTCTAGGTAATTATGTTCTACATTATTAAGAATTGTTAAAATGGTTAAAGATTTGAATGTATCTCATAATCATTAGACCACAAACACACCATGAGTCTGTTGGACTTGGATTATGGGTAGCCTTATTGCAGTAGGGGCAGTTTGAACCAACATTCCACTCTTAGGTTGTTCCACATTATTATTCAATCACAACCCCTTGGACCAATTACAGTATTGTTTAACTTTATATTATAATTGTCTGAAATTAAACAAGATCCTGTTATCCACCTTAGATGGTTGGAAGGCTGAAATCTCATAAGGTTATTTTTCCTAGGATTTCTTCCTTCTGATATCAACTGACCTATCATATATTTGAAATGTAAACCATAAACAGTTACTTGGAATAAATGTTTTCTCCGATTTATGTGAATTAGATCATTGTAATTTCTGTTTTCAGTATGTCATTTCCCCCCTCTTTCAAGACTGTTATGGGATATGAATTTGAAATTACTGAACTTATATGACTTTGTTTGCCATGATCAGGTTGCAGCATCGATGGCAAAGGAATCTGATGGACATATTCCAAACTACCCTAATCTTCCCTCCAAGTTGATTTGTCAGCTTCACAATGTTACATTGCATGTAAGATAGAGAAAACTGTAGAATTTGTAAGCAATTGTCAGAGGACCATGTTATACATGTTCCCCTTTCTCAATACTATGAATATGATGTTTTTAATGTACGCCCTAAATTTTGCTCTGATCCTTTTAGGCGGATGTTGAGACTGATGAAGTATATGCACAAATGACTCTCCAACCTGTGAATACGGTAAGCCCTTATGTTTATGTGACTTGTCAAAACTGCTTCTTGTTAAGATGATTGGTACCATTTCTCTGTTTTGATAAATAATTTTTTACCTATGGCGCTTATTGGTCATATTTCACCTTGTGGAGAAACAAGAATATTGGCAGATGCAGCTTTATTTTAGAACACATGGACAGTTTTTCCTTGCTACTTCACACTAATTATAGCTTTTGATGCATGTTCAATATAATATTCAGTTGGCCATGGATGTATGTTTCTATGCATGAAGTTGTTCTATGCATGAAGTTGTTACAAATGTAGGAAGCAGAAATGACTTCACATCTAGTAACATAGCTAGCAGGGTCTTAAGCAATAGACCTCTACAACTGTTCATATATTTGTTTTTCATTTGCATAATCACTTCGTTGTTTCTGAATTTCCAATGATGCTTGTGGGCCATTTATGACATTATTAGGGATATACAGTCCATTTTTGATGTTATGTTTTCCTGGATTTCATTGTGTCATGCCACTGGTTATTAAAGAAACAAGATGGTGAAATCCAGAAAAAACAGAAGACCGAATTGTCTTCCTGTGGAATTTTGAAAAAATCATCATAAAGAAACTCAGAAAAACTGAACACCATTGTGCAGTTCAAATTTCAGACTGCATAGTGCAGGCTTGTTTTACACATACGATGAGTTGGTTAGGATATTCTTGAAAGGCATTTTCCTGTTTACATAATTGTTTTCTAATTTCCAGCGATGGCCTCATGCTATTGCTGACATTATACCAGTGGGAATCCATATGTTTTATATTACCCGTGGCAATAATCTTGCTCATTTATGTGCTTTGGTTAAAACATTATAAAAAAGAAACATAAAGCTTTTAAGTTGCTTGCCTTTTTTCTTTAATGGCAGTGCTCTATTAAAAGTAACGTACTCTGCATAGTTTGCATAACCTTTACCTTCTGATTTGTCTTTTAGTCTTGCATGCCTATCTTGTTAACGTATCCTTAAAAGCAACAGAAGCTAATCATTACTTGCTTATATTAGTAAACAATCAGTTGTGAAAAGTAACAAAGAGCATAGTTTGTTTAACTTTTACCCTCAAATTTCTCTCTATTTGTCCTACATACCACTCTTAGTTAGGTTAAGTTGCAAGCAAAAGAAAGGAAATGACACACTTTTCTGGGCTCTTCATAGCTTTCAGAGAAGAAGCTTTTCAATTATTCTCTTATCCTTGTGAAAGCAGATTTTACCACTTTGACATCTTCATAACTTGGTTACGTTCAATTGGCCTTATGTGTAAAAAGAGAATTGTTGTGCAGGTTTTATAAAAAAATGGTTATTGGAACTCCTGACTAGATTGACCTTCAAAATGCTAAATAGTATTGGTCCAAAAGACGTAAACTATATTTTAGTCTAAAAGCAACAATGGCAATATTAGACAATATTAAGTATAGGAATTTATTCCTAGCTTAATTTTGTCGAACATGTTATATATATGTCTTCTATGTGATATACGTCATACCATAATAGACATTGTGTGTTAGATATCATGCCATCATATTGCTCATTTCTGGAAATCTTTACTATCAGTTAGACATTGATGTACATTGTTATATTGTATTTTGATTGTTTATAATGATTGTCTTTCTAACTCATGGAATAAAAATGAAGATTGTCATTTGACTGACAAGTTGTTCCTTATAGTATGATAAGGATGCTCTCCTGGCATCTGACCTTGGCCTGAAACAAAGTAAACAGCCAACGGAGTTCTTTTGCAAGACTCTGACTGCAAGTGATACAAGCACCCATGGTGGCTTCTCTGTGCCTCGCCGAGCTGCAGAGAAAATTTTTCCTCCTCTGGTAAGACTTTCTTATAGTTTTCGTTCCTATTAAGTTTAATGTTCTTGACTTTATTGATTATTCTATACTGGAAGTGACTGAAACCCTGACATGGAATATTATTTCCTACTGTTACTGTTGGGTGTAATGCAGGAGTATAGTATGCAACCCCCAGCACAAGAACTTGTGGCAAGAGATTTACATGACCATCCATGGACATTCAGACATATCTATCGTGGTATGTATCTATTAATTAGGTAGTTGTTGGCCTTTTTAATGATTTATTTTAGAAAGTACGTTATGTTTGAAACATGCATAATTGTTTAAAGCATTTATGGGAGGATTAGGGTTTTTGGATGATCTTTTCATTGAGGATGGGCATTACTAATTTGTCTGTGATTCATATTTTTGTATATATCTTTACCAAGTTAAAGTGCATTGCTGCCATTTCTAAGAATGTAATTAAACCAAATCAGAACACTTCAAGATTTTTAATATGATTTAATATATGATCACAGTAACTCTCAAGAATGCTCAAAAAACAGAGAATCATGTCTTCTTGTAAGATTCTTAAGAAAAATGAACGCCATGAACCCTTGTTCCATCTCTCAAAATACTTAAATAGAAATGTACATAAACCTCATGATGTCAGAAAGAAGAGTTGCTTGATGTTACATGGACAGAAAAAACTAACTTATTATTATTTGCTTTCAATCTTATCAATTGCTTCCTCTTACTGATGATGGATCGTGTAGTTTGATCCAAGATGTTGGTTCAGAGGTACCGCAAAAAAAATATATTAACATAATCAACTGGAAGGATTTGGTTTAATAATAGCTACTATTTTTAATGACCTATATATAGGGCCAAGAAATTTTTTATTATTGGAAACCATGCCCTTTATTGCATGCATATGTAAGCACATGCTTTAGTATTGATTATATCAAGAAAAACATGTTTGTAATTGTTTAGGAGGAAATTGGTAACCGAGGAATATGATAGTGAAGTAGAACAAGCCAACTTCTTTATGATGTCTTCCTTAGAAAGCCACTGGAATAATTCTTCAAAATGTTCAGGTTATAGAGGTCCCTGGGTTAACCAAAGATTCTGCAAAAATATTAGAACATCAGGGGTTTAGAGATGGGCTTTATCATTCTGTAGACTGTCCTGAACAATTCTTGAAGTGATGAAATTTAGGTTATGATTTCAGTGCGTAGATTAAGAGCAGAATCTTAGATTCAGTCCCTGAATAGTAATATCAAGACCACAAAATCTGGATACAAGTGACAGTTAATAGAACATTTGCAATGTTCATTTTGCTGTTATCTAAGCCATTATGTATTTGTGTAGTTCATACAATATGCTGAATGTTGCTTATTATTGATCCTGTCCATTCCAAGTTTGTTTATTCTTTTTACTGCTTGATTATGAGGAGTTATTTCTGAGAGATTGTAACACATTTGCTATTACAGGTCAACCAAAGAGACATCTTCTAACAACAGGTTGGAGTGTATTTGTAAGTGCAAAGAGGCTTTTTGCTGGTGATTCAGTTCTTTTCATAAGGTAACCCTACAATTGCTATCGGGAACCATTAGCAGACACATTTCATGAATTGCCTTTTTTTGAGTTTTTTGGTTTGTCTCTATTTTAGCTTTGACGCTTTTCTAGGGATTCGCTAGGTATAAATCTCTTAAGGCTAGCTATTGCTTGTAATGCATGTGTACATACTCCTGTTTCTTTTTAATTTTATAATCATTTAAAATTTAAATAAATTTGCTGAAAGTAACATGAAATGAGAAAGGGATATTATAAATAATTGCACCATTTCAATTCAGATATAATGGTCATATTCAGAATTGCATAGGTTGCCTAGAGCTAAATGTATCAGAAAATGTAAAGGAACAGAACCTGAAAGTTGCCATATCATTTTTGGAAAGAAGAGTCTGTGATTACTCCAAACAGCAAAGGGTGGGGATAAGAATATGTTCCAGATGATATTTTTTAAAATCACTTACTGCCAGTGGGGCTAAGGATGCAACATGTTTGGACCTTGGTGACACATGCAATTTTCATAACTTCCATGAATTGAGTGTTTGATTTTGAGCTTACTATTATTGTGGTGAGATATTTTGCTGTTTGCTTGGATGAGTGCAAAAAGATGTCCTTAAAATTTGGCGAGTTCATAATTTCTTTTTCTTTCCTTGACTGATCATGTGTCACATTCATACTTCCCAAACGACAGGGATGAGAAATCACAATTGCTTCTGGGCATAAGGCGTGCAAATAGGCAACAAGCAGCTATAGCATCCTCTGTCCTATCAAGTGACAGTATGCATATTGGAGTCCTGGCTGCAGCAGCTCATGCTGCTTCAAACCACAGCCCATTTACAGTTTTCTACAATCCCAGGTTACTTTGATTTTCTTCTATAATTTGATTGCCCTGTTTAGATCAGATTTTTTTTGCTTTTTTTAATTTCATGAAAAGTGAATTTCAGATTTTTTTAACACTCTTAACAGGGCAAGCCCTTCGGAATTTGTCATTCCACTCGCCAAGTACAACAAAGCAATCTATGGTACACAAGTTTCACTTGGCATGCGGTTCAGAATGATGTTTGAAACTGAGGAATCTAGTGTCCGCAGGTAATGTGTGCATCCTTGCTTTTGTTAACTACAAATGTAGTTTGACTTGTGCCAAAAAAGAATTCTTGTTATCATGGAGCATGCATTATTTTCTGGGAGGTAGTTGTTAGGAAGGCAAACATATGACATTTAATAACTTAGAATTAAATGAAAGGCCTTTTATATGTTTATTTATTCACGCACAAAATTGTTCTTATTTCCAAGGGATAGAGTCAATTTGATTTCATGTCATTAATTCTTGTGGTTCATGTTTTGTTAGATATTATATTTATAATCTTGACCAAGAAAATGATTGGTTAACATATCATCTGATAATGATGCCATTCTTTGATAAAATTATCTGTGCTCAGCAGGATTATAAAATTAGGTCATACTTCTTGAATGGGGGAATCATTTCACATTTTCGAACTTATATGCCACTAAAACCTTGTATATTGCTGTCTTACTTTGCTTGCATGCAGGTATATGGGTACCATTACAGGCATTGGTGACCTTGATCCTGTTAGATGGTCAAATTCACAGTGGAGAAACATCCAGGTATTCATTGCCGGAAGTTGATTTGTATTTCTTCCATATTTCTACTGTTGGATTTCTTGGCTCATTTCTCAATAAAAAGCCCTCCTATGTGATTTGCGTCAGTTTACTCACTGTATTTCTGATATTTCAAAGGTCGGATGGGATGAATCAAGTGCTGGTGAAAAGCAGAATAGAGTTTCTATCTGGGAGATTGAGCCTGTGGCAACTCCATTTTTCATCTGCCCTCCACCTTTTTTCAGGCCTAAACGCCCTCGCCAGCCAGGGATGCTTGGTAAAATCCGGACTTCCACTTGGTTGTTTTTCTAATTGTGCACAGAAATACTTGGTATGTTTAATTTTTTAAGAAAACAGTGTTGTAAGTTCCTTAGTTCATGCAGGAAAGGCTAGAGAATTACGTACAATGTGGCATTCATGGGGTCTTTTGGTAGAACTTTTTGTTTGTATCAATTTCCTATCATTGTGTCTGAACAAGTGTAATAGTCAGCTAGTTTGTAGCTCTCTTTGTGCAACATGAATTGCAAAAACATATTATTCTCTTGTTTCAAATTACCGTACATGTGTATTAGCTCTAATTAGCCTTTGTGTGGTATGGATTGCAAAGACATTTTATTCTGTTTTTGTTTCAGATTACTTTGCTTGTGCATTAGCTTTATTGTTGTACCTGAATAAATGTTATAAGTAGCTGGCTGATTAGCTGTCTTTGTATGGTATAAATTGTTAAAACATCTTATTCTTTTCTTGTTTCAGGTTAGTGTGCTTATGCATTAGTTAGTCTTTAAACTTTATTTGGGAACATATCTGTGGTCCAAATGAACCTTATACAGGAACGCAATTTTTTGTTTTCACAATTATAATTTCAATCAGGCCATTTATCTCCTTATATATGTTTTTTATTTTAATATATCATTCACTGTATCATTTCATTGCAAGAAGCAGAGTGTTGGCAATTTCTAAATTAATGGCTTTAAATTTTAAGAATGAATTTTTTTTAGAAATGTCTAGTATAGTCTTTTCTGTCTATATTGAAGTGGAATTAATTATATCAAAGTGCATGGATCATAAACATTAATGCGGAGTTTGCAGACTTTAGATACACAACCTGACAGTTTTATATTTTGGCTATTTGTTTACCTTCACAAAGTGTCCATGTGCCAAGTGCTGTATGCTCCTAAAAATCTCATGCATGTCTTTTATTTTTTGGGCTGTTTATCTTTCTACTTATATTCCAATCACCAAGTGATTGGACGAAATTTAAAGCTTGGAAAAATTGTGTTCATCATCCAACTTATTGATTCATATTATCGGAGCAGGAATATAATTTGTTCAGAACTAGCTGCTGGTCAGGCATGTCAAATTACAGAGAGAATTATAGAGGTTTTGGTATTGTACAAGGAAGGAATAAGTTGAAGGCACCCCTGGAAAAATAACAAGCATCACTGAGCACTCCAACCTTCCCTAAAATCCATTCACTCTCTTTCTGAATAGACACAATAAGATGGAGCATACTAGATTGTCACATACCCCTGTAAAAATAACAAGCATCACTGAGCACTCCAACCTTCCCTAAAATCCATTCACTCTCTTTCTGGATAGGCACAATAAGATGGAGCATACCAGATTGTCACATATTTAGCATCAAACTAAGTTTTCAATGAAAGATAATAATAATGTGAAATTGGTTAAGCATTTGGATACCTCTAATTGGCTTTTCCAAGTATTGGATAAGAGGTTGTTCAGGAGACTAACTGGTATGATGGATTTTCAGGTGATGAATCAGAAATAGAGAATGCAATCAAGAGAACCTTACCTTGGTTTGGAGACGACATTGGCATCAGCAATTCCCAGAATGCTACAATGACTGGTGTTGGTTTGCTCCAATGGATGAATATGCAACAAAGACCTGATATAATTAACCCATCTGTCCAATCAGACTACTATCGTCCTATGACTGGTCCTACATTTCAGAAACTTGGGAGTAATGAGATACCTAAACCTTTGAGTTTACCACAGCAGTCATTACAATCACATCAATTACAATTCAATATTCCAGAGGCTCAACAATCAGCACAAGATCAATTGCATCAATCACAGATTGGGTGGTCACATCAGCAACATCATATTACTACTCAGCAACACCACCAACAAAATCCTCATACTCAGCAGCAGTTGCCGTCTCAACAGTTGGATCAGCAGCATCGTCATAGACAGCAGCAAATGCCTGCACAACAGGTGGAGCAACACCAAGTGCTGATGCAGAAGGTGAACCAGCAACATCAATCCCTGCAACAGCTACAGCTACAGCCTGCACAACAATTGGAGCAACGGCTACAGCAGTTTCAGTCGCAGCCGCAGTCACAGCTACAGCCACAGCCACAGTCACAGCTACAGCCACAGTCACAGCCACAGCCAACACAGCAGCAACATCAAAGGCCACAGCAGCAACAGCAGCAACAGCCATCTCAGCAGTTGCACCAGCCGCAAGTTCACCAGATTCAACAGCAGATGCAGCAACAGCAAGTTCAGCAACTGCAACATCAGCAAGTTCAGCAATTGCAACAACAGCCACAGCGTGTCCAGCAGCAGCAGCAACAACAGGTGCCGCAGCAGCAGCCAACTCAGTCTTCTCAACAGTTTCACCTGCAGCAGACACAGCTTTCTTCTCCTGTTCTGCAGCATGTGAACAATCCATTTCCACAACCTATATCTTCCCAGCAGCAGCAGCAACATCTCAATCAATCAATCCAGTTACCTGAAATACGAGGTCAGTTGTTACAGTTAGCTACCAGTCGCTGCCAAGCACCAGTAAACATGCCGCAGGCCACAAAAGCTCATTCGGGGTTTACTGAAACAGATGCCCCATCTTGTTCAACATCAACTTCTGCAAATAGCTACCCACTGCAGATTGTCTTTGCCAGGGCAAAGCAATCTACAAGTTTACCTGAGGAAAAGACTCCTTGTGCAAACTTATTGAGGCCCAGTACAGGTGGTCCACAGTCTACAATGCCTACTTCTAACCTTGTTGGAGAATCCCAGGTTACGTCATGGTTCTCTTCAGTTAAAGAATCAAATCAGGCTGCATTCCAAAGTTATCTGAATGCTCAGTTGGGTCAAATTGAAACATCATCCTCTTCTGCAGTTTCATTTCCTCTAGCACAGGCTGATGCATCTCTTCCACAAAGTTTATCATCTCTACCTCTCCCGTCATCTCCTTTTTTTTTCCGAGATGCTTCTCACAACAGTGATATTCAGACCGATCCTCAAAGTAATTTTTTGTTTAATGTTAACATTGAGAATTATGTAATTGTTTCTGCAAGTCTCTTGCTAGCTAGTAGCTTTAATAAATGAAAGAATGCTCAGAATTCACTGCTATATTTCTGCAGGAACAATGGCTCCTACATTTGATACAGGCAAGGATATTCAACCACAACTTTCTGCAGCAATAAGTTCTCAATCATTTGGTGTCCCAGATCTTCCTTTTGACTCGGGTGTTACAAGTGATATGGGAATCAGTGATAGTGGCATCTTGCAGAGAGGGTCATGGCAGCAAACACCTGCACCTGTGCGAACCTATACTAAGGTTTGCAATTATAATGATTGCTTTTTGAAAATTTAATGCTTTATACTTAATATAATAAATGAAGACTATCAATAAAGTTTTAAAGCTTCTCTCATGACCATGCATATTGATGGGCATAGTAGATGTTTCATTGTATAACAATTGCACAATTGATGGGTACTATCATGTAAGGCATTGAAGTTGATGGATTCTGCATTGGATGTAGGTTTACAAGCTCGGTTCTGTTGGAAGGTCTATAGATGTTACACGCTGTAAGAATTATGATGAGCTTCGGCACGAGCTTGCTTGTATGTTTAAGCTTGTTGGTCAGCTTGAAGATCCTCATTCAGGTTGGCAACTTGTGTTTGTTGACAATGAAAACGATGTACTTCTTGTTGGAGATGATCCATGGGAGTAAGTTGTCTTATTGAAACCCAGTATTTCAAGTTTTCTTTTTCATGTTTATGTATAAATATTTCTAATCAAGGATTAAAAATGTTTATTGAGCTTGCTGAATGTTAATGGTGCAAACTTGATCCAAATAAGGGAATTGTCCTAAACAGTAAGAAATGGCATATTTTCTGAGAGATATTGATGTCATTGTCTCCAGGGAATTTGTGAGTTGTGTCCGAAGTATCAAGATACTATCACCAAAGGAAGTCTTGCAAATGAGTCAGGAAGGTATGGAGATACTAAACACTTTACCACTGCAGCAACAAGCTTGTAGCAGTTCTGATGGTGGCATAATGTGGAGGGATCATTGTGATCAGAACTCCACCAATCCATCAATAGGATCATTGGAGCATTAATGCCCAGATGACGTTTTGCCCTCACCAATCATGGGACAACACAAGTTGTTTTTCTCGTAAAATAAATGAGATTCTATGTTGCACGAAAACAGTATCTAGAGTTACAAGCCTGTGCAGCATATCTGTAGATGGCTCTACTTGGGTGGAACTCATTTCTTGAAATTTTGGGTAATAGCTGGTACTGTGTTTATGGGTTGCTCATTGGCTAGCACTAATTCAATGTTATGCCAGCCTTTTAAAGTAGCTGGCAGGGCGAGAGCTTTACAGATTGTCCAGGCTGTATTGTAACAGAAACATTGATGTTTATTGTACTTTTCTTTTAAGGAGACAGATATGTGCAATTACAGTTGGGAAAAGTTCGATAGCAACTCTGCTAGAGAATCAGATGACATTGCTTCTGGCTACATCACTGCCATACAGTTCTTTTCTGCAATGTAATTGAAGTTGTTACAGAATCTCCATGTGAAAATTGCACCAGTGGAATGACTCGGGGAAATTTGAGTTAGAAGCATCTCCAGGAAGAATGATCACAATGATCTTTTGAAATTTTGTTTATGAATGTGCATTACAACCTAGTAAAGGTGATGAAGATGCAAATCAAGACCTGGTACCGATGGTAGAGCTTTTTGGTGCAATTCCAATGAAATATGTACCATATGTTCATGTACATACATCTCTGTAGGATGAAGGTATCTTGTCTCAGTTGACAATTTGCCATTCAAATTGCAAATCATTTGAGTGTTTTACTTTTTTCTTTTATAAATTTTTGGGAGTCTGCTCAGTGAATTTTGACTCCATTCGAAATCTTTTCTAGAGTCTACCCCCTATCTTTTTTTTTAACTTGGATTTCAAATGGAGTTAAAATAGTCTCCGAATGAATACATATAAACCAGAAACATCACTTGTACCAACTAGGATTTTGGATATGTACAAATATTGGCACGGATGTAAAATCGAGAACTGCTTCGATCAACTTCCCTTAAATGAAATTCTAGTGTACGATGATTTTTCTTTACAATTCAATTGTGAATTCAAATCCTGCCTCCTAGCAATGCTTTCTGAATGGATTGCACTCCTATGGTTATTGAATCATAGATTTGCTTATTTGTTGATAAAAATATAATCTCTGAGATGATTATCAAGAGAGCAATGTGGTGTCTTAAATGTCGAGTACTTATCTTCTGTACTGCATATTATTTTGAGTTGGTTTAACATATGGTGCTGTTGGACAAACTAGTACGTAATTTTTTTCAGTGATCAAATTTCTTTGTTAAGTGTGCCATGTTACAGGCAGCAGTGGGATTAATTGTGAGTTGAGATCAATCACAGTTGAATTCTTACTCCAAACTTCTTGGATCTTTTGATCTTTTAAAATGTTCTATACCAAGACCAGCAGAGAGAATCCATGATTTGTGTGTTGTGACACTCTATGAGCACTTGCTAGAAGGTTACTATGGTAGGAAAATAAGTTTATTTAATAAGATCAGTTACTATAAAGCTAATATAGCAGGACACTATGCAACATCTTTGAGCACTTGTTAATAGGCTAAATACAGTAGAAAATAAGTAGATAAAAGCAGGGAAGAATTAGCAGTGTGGATTCCTGGGGTACTGTGGAAGCCCCTTACTACTAGGGGTATCACTTCTTGTTCAAAATGCTTTTGAAATCAAACAGGATGAAAACATTTTTCCTTGGCAAGCTCTGGAAGTGGGAACATAGTTAAATTATATTTTAATTAAGACACGTCATTGTTATGACTTATCATTAAATAAAAATGAGTTATTCCTCTTGGCCATTAGTTTCGCAAGGATGAAGGTTGGATGGTAGACATTATCAGTCTGATTGATTATTGATATTTTAATTGGTCGAAAACAATGTGTTATATTGTGTCCTTTTCTGACTATCATTACTAAAAAATAATATTCTTCTTGGTTGTTTGTGGCAAAAGAGTGAAGCTTGTAGGGGAGGGTTTAATACGACTAAAAACCAAAGGTAAGGTTAGTACATAGCATGACTAAAAATGCCCTTAATAAGATCAACCTCACAACCCTTGTTTTAAAGAGCAGAACTTTCAAATTTTTGTCTGTGTTACATGGGTAGTACGTTCGTTAGTGATACCCCATAAGGCGTATCTAGCAGTTGCTGACATAGTTTTATAATATAGAGCAATGCAGAACTAGTGCAAGCGTGGAATTTGTACAAAGGTCTGAACAAACGGACATATTTCTTCCATTGTACTACATGCTTGTAATTCTGATGCTTTGATCATTGGTTTCTCCATGGAAGAAGTTCAAGAAGCCTTTCAAATCATCTGGGCTTTATACTCACGCTAATGTGCAGCAGTGTATCTTTGTATACTGTCAGGCCTGTACCCTAAAATGTCAATTCCATGCGTTACTAAAGATACAAAAAGCGATTTTCAATGAGATTGATAATTTATCGTTTTGAAAGCAGAATTCTTTGAATCAATTATTCTTGGCTCTTGGTGATGGATTTAAATTTTTTGTGTGCACAAGTTCATAAATTACCAGATGAAAAGAAGGCTAAATCGCTTAGAGTGGCCTTGCAAACAGATAATATAGCTGAATTTTTGATGAAAAATGTAAAAATAGAATTTTTTTCGCTGGTTGTAATTAGTTGATTACTCCTTAACTCCTCAGTAAAAGTTGAAGCCTTCAAGACACAAATTTTAATACGTAAATTGCATCCAATCTTTAGGGGTTGACATATTTTTAACAGTAAAACCATATCAGCCAAGTTCTAATTTAAGTCCTCGATGTATTTTCTTAAACATTATCACCAGCACGAGAATAAAATTTTATTTCTATAAATGACCACTCAAAAAACAAGTTTTAATTAAAAATTTGTGAAAGCTCAGTACGATTTCTGAACACGTGACCTCAAAATAAAACACAGCTTGACCGTTATACTCGCTCAATTTGGATCGCTCTCCCCTTCCCAACACTTCACATCAGAAATATGAGCTTGCACCTATACTATGTTTAGTTTTATTTTTTTCATTTTTTATGTTAATTCTCAATTTCGCGAATAAGCGAGCATAATTGGAATTTGAACTCAGCGCCCCTTACATACAACATCTAGAACTCACGAACAGACAACTGCTACATCATGTGCTTTTAGTTCAGATTTTAATTTACAGTTTGGATAGCATATTTAATAGTTAAAACAATAACACCAAACATAATGTTTTTGGATGGTTGTTCAAAGAAGGAAGAGAGAATTTTCTTAATGCTGTTTTGGAATTCCATTCTTGGGTTAAGGGCGTGTGGGTTGTAACGAAGGGAAATGGCATTGTGTAGGTTGGATGGGCTTTACAAAGTTGTAGGCCTTTTCGAAATCCGTTCCGATTGTTTGTTGTTGATCAGCGATAGATTGATGTATCTTGATATTAAGAATCCATTTAAATCTATTTACCATTTAATAAAAACAATAAATACATATATTATACCATTCAATTATTGTGTACCAAGGAAGCAATCAGCCACTTAGTATAACTTAATTATCACAACACTTCACTTCATGTATTTAGATAAACATCACACAGATAAACATCACAATGGCATCTTCTGTGATAGCTCCTTAGCAAAGACCAAAATATAATATTATTTCTTCAATATCAAAATTTTCCAATACATTTTCTAATTGGAAGTTTTTGAAAGAATATTACAAGAAACTATGAAACTTAACACAAAAAAGTCCTAGCCGCTAAAGAGGAGTTTTGTGGTCAATACGCACCTTGGCTGGCGTGTAACACACCACATGAATGCTTCTTACAACTAGAAGTTCTTTTGGTCCACCTTACCTTAGTCAATGAGTGGCAGAATTTAGTGAATACTCCAATGTAATCGTTTAGATCTTGTAGCTTCGTAGATAGATTATCTTAATCCTTGACCAACTTCTCTATCTGTTGTTCTACTTTATGTATATATCAGACCAGATTCACATTGGAATGAAGATTTTCTTGAAGAAACTTGGAAGGTGAAGCCATGTGTAACATGAGGTTAGAGTAGGTGTTTTGGATTGCCACACCCAAAGGTATATGTTCTTTAAAGAAAGATGTTTTCAAATATGTAAAATAAGAAGGATTTTTTTTATGAAATTGTAGATAGTGTGGAGTCCTAGTCAAGTTTGTTTGCAATTATGTGTGCTTCGGAAGAGAGTTGAGGGATTGTTTTGAATCACCACCCAAATGGACAACTTATTCATAACAAGTCAAACTACATGCTTGAGGTTTCTTTTGGCTTTTGAATGGGATTAGGAAGGAGAAAGATAGTTTACGAATTTGATTCTTTCACAAGAATACTCTTTTAATGTAGATATCTCCAAGATACTAAGATATCAATTTTGCTTTGTATTTCAACATGGGGTGGCTCATACTCCATCCCTTAGACTTCCTAAATTCGCAAACCTTTTTTAGTAAGTCCAGATTCCACAAGAAGACCATTTTAAGGGGGAGGATGTTATATCAATGGCCATCGGGTCTGTTAGGACTTATGAAACGTGCTAGGGTTTTAGGTCTTTTATGTTTACAAGCTTTAAATCCCCTAAAACCCTAAATCTTCTATCTTCGTTGGCTCTGCGTTCTAATTTTGTGTGGTCTGCTTGTTCAATGTTTTCGGTCGTGTCTACCTGGTGGGCCCCTGGAATCCTCGTCAGCATTTTCGTTGAAACTTTTACCTCCGCTAGAGCTCCGGTTGAGCTCCCACGGGCTAGCAATATGAAGGACAAGATGATGTGGCTGCTAATTCAGCGTTTTGTGCCCTTCGCTGGAGCTTCTTCCTTTGGGGGAAGCCCTTCCTGAGCTCTAGCGATCAGATGAAATAAGGAGCTCATAGAGATGATGGGTTGGCAACACATGCATCTCGCGGAAACTTTAAGATACGCGGAAATACTTAAAAAGGGTTCCAGCGAGTCGACGGAGAAAGTAATAAAGACCATGTGGAGGACATGTCAGCCAAAGCTAACATTTCGCTAGAGCTATCACGTTCGCTACACTCATGTGCTGAGTCATATGTTTTCGTTGAAGCTTATAGCTTTGCGAAAACATCAAAAGAGCTCCAGCAGTCCAGCGAAGTGCCAACATGGATAGAGTGTCACGTTAGTGGATGATGAAGATTGATGTTGATGACACATCAGTTACAAAGGTGATGTGGAATGTTAGCTGACGTTTCATCGGAGCTAAAGTGTTCGCTGGGACGAGTTTTAGGTCCCAGCGACACTCTGAAAAGATCCATGGTGGACTTAGGTCTTGTAACATAGGGTTTTTGCTGAAGCATGTGCTTTCGTGGGAACACTTCAAAGGTTTCAGAGACGCAACAAAG
Organism: Cryptomeria japonica; assembly: GCF_030272615.1. NCBI lineage: Eukaryota > Viridiplantae > Streptophyta > Pinopsida > Cupressales > Cupressaceae > Cryptomeria > Cryptomeria japonica. The sequence goes on from NC_081406.1 coordinate 196,958,964, forward strand.
TGATTATGTGACAAAATATTGAAAAGTCAATCGTTCTCTTCTCTCAAGGAAATTTGAATTTTGTCGAAAAGATCAATGACCAGAATTCAAATGGAACAACGGTTCACCAAGAGTTTGCTTGTTAGCACGAATTTGCATTAATGGTGCCAATTGAGGTGATTTAATAAGATTTTGCTGATTCTTTCTTCACAATTCAAACAAGGCACTCATAGAGCTCGAGGAGATTTGAGAAGAAAGAATTTGGTGATTGTTTGCAGGGTAAAAAGGATTTTCTCAGTGCTATCAAACGGAATTCGGTGCTAAAAAATCAGTAAGTGCTTTGCTGCCTCTCTTCTATAATTAGGTTTTTCATGCCATCTTCTAGGGCATAAATTGAGGGGAGTTGTTTAGAGCCCTGGCTTTATTGAGGATTGTAAGGGGTGCAGAAATGGATAGAAAATCTTAGGGTTTCTCTGCAAAACATAAATTAAGTGGATTTTTTTATTATAAAAAAGAACCTTAATATCAAAATGGCGAGTTCTTTTAAGGGTTCTATCATGAGCAAACCACAAGCAAAGAGAATGAAAAGGGAAAGGGAGTTTTGTGATGATTTAATCGATCAATTACTTAGTTCTTTCCAAATATCTCATAATCACCAAAAGTTTGGAGTTCAATCTAATAGACTCCATTTCAACAAAATTGCAAGGATGGCAATGTTAGACTCCATTAAAACAAAATTGCAAGGATGGCACATTGCCAATTGATGGCTATACCCTTTTCAAATATCATTTCAATATGCCCTTTTCAAATATCATTTCAAAAAGATCCCTGTATGCAATCCATGGAGATTAGGGTTAGCAAGTTTGGTGGTGCCAAATGTTTTTGTGAATGTACAATTAATTAGATCTTTGGTAAGGAATTATGTACCAGAAAAAAGAAAAATCTATACAAGGGATGACCCAATGATTGAACTAACAAGAAAATATTTTTGCAAGGTTTTCATGCTTGATCCTAGTTTGGAGATGCCTATTGATTTAGGATCCTTCAAAAGAGAATATGAAAGAATGAAAAATCATTATAAGCTCAAGTGGCTCCCTATTGATAAACACTAAAGATTTGTATAAGCAGATCAACCACCTTTCAACTATGATTTATTTGAAGAATATTTTGAGAAGACCTACTTTTGTGTTTATCAGGTGCTTGAATTTGATGCTCTAATGTTTATACCAATTGACCTCATGGTATTAACCTCAAATGCACAAAGTTATGAAAATAGCAGGCCTTTTGACTATACAACATATTTGTAGGTTAGGGTAAACAAGACCTTGGCTCATGTAAAGAAGGACAACTCTATTGTCCATTTCAAATGTTATTCCTTAATGTGCCGTATTTTGCTATATAGAGGAATGGAGTTGGGAATTTGGGAGCCTCTCTTAGAGTGAGTCATTTGAATAAACAAGATAACTCCCTCCCAATTGAGGATTGGACATATATTTGGAACAATGGTTGCCCATAGGCACATAATCTGTACTTTGAAGAATTCTTTATTAAAGAAGTATACTTGAGTTTAGGCTATCCCACAAATTGGAGGTTGTTAGATACAATCATGAGGTTCTTAAGACCAAGGGACCAAGATCAAGAATTGAATATCAATCACAATCCGAGAGGTTGGTATCTTTTCAATTGTTGTACTATGACCAGGGTTTATGGATTTGAAGATGCCCCTCACTTGCTACCACAATCAATGCCTGATAGGGTTGCATTTTTAGAAATTATATGGCAATTGAATGAATCTAATAAACTCCATTTTAGAAATGATAGAAACACATCCTTTATGCTCGGTAATCTCACTTTTGGTTACTTCAAAGTTACCTCAAAGGAAGGGCATGAGCTTTTTAAGGCAAAACTTAATTATTTCAAATTTCCATTTGCAAAAGGAAGAATGTCTGACCCCGAGAAGTTTATACACAATGCTAGGGCAATTTAGAAGCTTGGTGCTTATGGACATATGAGTGTTTTGTGTCGGAATATGTAATAAGAAATTGTCCTAGTGAGGATCATGCACATAGGATAATGGAGATATGGGAAAGGATTTGTAAGGCAATTAAAATAAGGGAAGAGGTTGATCTTTCTTATCGAGGATCTTTTTTGGAGATTAAAGATCTTGTGGAGAGGGCCAAAATAATATTATTGAATGAGTCAAAATTGCTGTCTAATCTACTAAGATGTATAAGTACTCCTCCTGCATATGTCCCCTCTACCTTGAGACAATTAACAAGGCTAGAGAGCCAAGATGTGTAACACCTAAATGTCAGGTATCTCCCTAGCCTTCCCTTGCTCCTAGCTCAATTTGTGGGGTATCAAGTGGAGGGTTTTAGCCTTTCCCCCAAAGTGACACAGTATTAGGCTTCGGGGTTTCGGGTTATCCCTTTTGCAAAATATAAGAACTTAGACAATAGAAAACCTAAAGTCTGAAGACTAATGAATTCGATTGAGGTTCTAAATTACTTGATACTAGGCAGGGATGTAACAGTAAGGCAAAAGCCTAAAGTCTGAAGCCTAACAAATTTTATAACTTTCAAGTTTGTAAGTTGAAAGTCCAATGCCCAAGGATCAATAAAAATAGAGTGATAAAGGCCATTAACACACACTTTAGGGATCAAGGTTTGGCACGAAGCCCTTCCTCAAACCTAGGGGAGGCTTAATTGTGAGGGTGAAAGCTCAAATATAGAATCTTGACAACCTAGAATAATTCAATGCTTTAACATGACCTTTCTGTGATTAGGGTTTGACGATGAGCCTTACCTCTTTCACAACTTAACAAAAATTAAAAAGACAAGGCTCGATGGACATGAAGCTCGAAATACAAATAAATTTTAACAATTTTAAATGTAATTTGTTGGTGTAAATAATTATTCATCTTGGATATTATTACACCTTACTTAAGTTTACTTAGGAAATGCATTTCATAGTAGTTTGGGTATGAGACACTTGGGTGTTTGTGCCACATTGGGATAGTGTGTGTAGGAGAAATTCCACCTTTTATGGTGTTGATCTTGTTGTTACACTCCACATTCAGTGGGTGATCCACCTCATGTGGACTATTATATTATTTCTCCTACCTACCCACACCTATTTCCTACCCACCCTTGTTTCTTATTGAGCCACATGTCATATTTGTGTGCTCACATATCCCTACCCTTGCCTATATAAGCAGACTCATCTACATTGTATGTAACTATGTAATTGATTATTGATCATTTTCTATTGATGAGAATACAGTTTATTCTTGTCCTATATTGTGTCTCTATTTTGTACATTTCATTGAGCTCTTGATCTTGGCAAAATCTCACATGGTATCAGAGCCATTGGGGCTTCATTGATTCGTCTTGAAGAGGCATTATTGCGACGTCAAGAGGCAGATCTGAGGAGCAGCATCTTTTGGAGGTGTCCTAGACCAGATCCGACCTCGCCATTGCGTCTAGAAGGCCGTTTCCATGAATTTTGGTTATAAAGTCGACCTATTTTGGTGAGAAAATTTTTTTCGCCAATTTTGCTATAATCGTACGGATTTCCAAATTTTTTACTATTTTTTTCGATTTTTTATTTTTTATTTTTTCATTTTCTGAAAAATCTTTTTGAAAAATAAAAAACTCAAAAAAAAAAAAATGAAAAAAAAAAATAAAAATAAAAATCAAAAAGCAAGTTTTTGGGGGTCTGCAGACCCCCCTGTGACCTCGTACTGCAAGTCTGCGCGCCTGTACCTGCAGGTCACGACGCCGCCGTCCGTGCCGTGCGCCACAGTGTTCCCCGTGCCGTCGCCGGTCTCTGCTCGCGACCGCCACCACCTCCGGCATCTTCCGTGACCCCGACACCGTCGCAAACTCTGGACACGCCGCCCGCCGGTCGCTGCTGTCGCGTCCTCCCGCCTCCACAGACGCCGCCACCGGTGCCCAAGTCCTACGCCGCCGCCATCCCCAGCTCCCCGGTAGCAGCTCCGCCCAACGCCCGCTACCTCAGCCACCGCCGTCGTCTTGGGCTTCCGGTTCGCCTCCGGTAGCTCCCTCCACCGGGGATCACCCAGACCGGAGGACCCGCGCCCGCCACGTGGCAGGCGGCCACTAGCCCGCGGGTACAACCCTTACACGTCAGATCTGTACGGCCGCCACGTGGCTCACCCAGTCAGCAAATCTGTACGGTACGACCTGCACAGTCATCTGCCACTTCATATGTCCGTACAATACGGACACCCAGTCAGCAGAGAGGCGAAGTTTCTGTGATGGTCATACGGCCGTCAAATTTAACCTAGTGACTTGTTGACGTCAGCGCCACGTCAGCATTTTAAAATTTTTTTGCAGGCCCCTCTCATTTGCATTTTTGATTTTGTAGTTCAACTTCAAATGGCCATAACTTGCTCATTTTTGCTCCTTTTTTCGAGCAATGTTTTTTGAAATGGGCTAGAATTTCGTGCTCTCCGCAGTGGTGAAGAAATGTTTTGATTTTGATGCACTGATTTTTCAAAAAATGCAGTTTTTGGTGACTGTACCTGAGTAATCCCAGTTTTTGCAACTTCAGAGGCTTTGTTTGGGGTCATACGACCTCCTTTTCAGGTGCTGTTTTTTTTGAAAGTGCGTATTTTTTCGTCTACTTTCACATGATGCTATCAGATTGATGCCATTGTAAGTAGAAATTGTACTTTCATATTTTGGCCATTTTTGGCTCTCTTGGTACTTGTATATTTGCTTGAATCTCAGTTAGATTCATTGCACTATTGATTGAAGTCTCTTGTATCTCATTTGGGAAGTTGTAAAATTTGCATCATAAGTCCACTTTGCCTTGTTTTGCAAGTGGCTCATTGTAATCGCACTAAGTATAAAGTGCCAAAATCATCACTTTAGGGGGGTACTTTGATTGAGTGAATTTGGGGGGGGGGGGGGGGGGGTGTCTCTTGTGCTTTTGTGCTCTTGTGTTCCTTCCTTTTTGCTGCTATGGGTTCTTCTAAGTTTCCTCTCTTAACTCCACATAACTATGCTACTTGGAAAATTGATGCATGGAGTAAACTTATGGAAAAAGGACTCACTCATTACATTGATGGAACTATTGTTGCTCCAGTTGATCCTAAGGTTGATCTAGTTGGTCACTTAGATTGGCTCACTAAAAATATCATGGCAATTGGTACCTTAAGAAAGTATGTATCAAAGGATCTCATTTTTCATATTGAGAAATGTACTCTAATTAAGGATGCTTGGCAAAAGTTTCAAGACTTGTATGGTCAAGTTGATGAGATTAGGGAATATCAAATTGATAGTGATCTCACCATGTTAGATCCCAAGAACTTTGATACTATACAAGATTATGTCACTAAGGCAAATGAGTTGAGGGCACAACTCAAAGATTGTGGCATTGATAAGAAGGATGCTCAATTGATATTCAACTTGATAGGTAAGCTTCCACAAGAATATGTAGCATTTGTTTCTAGTTTCCAAACCCATAGGATGACAATGGGTTCAAGCTACAAAATGCCTACATTTGATGCTTTCAATGAAATGTTGATGATGGAACAAACTAAGTTGATAAGCATGGGCATTCTTAAGGCTACTAAGTCTTAAGCATTAGTGGCAAATCAAGGGAACAATGGAAATCAAGGAAAGGACAACTCACTCAAGAAGAAATGGCAATCAAAGCCTAAAGAAAAAGCACCATCTTCTCCACAACAAGGAGATTCATCCTCTTCCAAGAGAGATAATTCACCAAAGAGGGAGAGACCTACTTGTGCTTATTGTAAAAAGATTGGTCATGAGGAGCATCATTGCCATTCTAAGAAGATTGATGAGCTTACACATATCATCAAAAAGCATAACATTGATTTACCTAAAGTCTACAAGAAGGATGATTCATCAACTTCCACTTCCTCACATTCAAAAGGAAAAGGGCAAGCATTCATGGCTTCTACAAGTGGAAAGACTCACTCTTTTGGAACAAGAAAAGGAAAAGCTCTATGTGCTACTATCAGTCATGATTCAGAGAGATGGCTTCTAGATTCAGGGGCTTCTCATCATATGGCATCTTCGCAGTCTATGTTCTCTACATTTGAGCTTTGCACCATGCCACAGATTTTGATGGGCAATCATACATACATGGATGTGATTGGGAAAGGATCTATTGACATTGGGGATAACTCCTTCAATGATGTGTTGTGTGTACCCCACTTGACAAACAATCTCCTTTCTATCTATCAAATCACACATGGCGCAACTAAGAGAGTTCTGGAGTTCACACCTGACTCAGTTTTCATTAGAGACTTGGAGACTAGAGCTATCATTACGACTGGGGTGGTTGATCATGCATCTCGGTTATACTCCTTTTCAGATTTTGTTGATGATGATGATTTCACATTTGATGATTCCACACATGATGATCACACTTATTGTGATGGTTCCTATTTTGAGGAGAACTTTGGGCACTTGAACATGGGGATTCTCACATGTGACCCCATTCTTGAGCCTTGTATTTCATCTCCTCATATTGATATCACATCACCTATTGCATCTGATGATGCAGATAGTGCAACAGTTTTGCCTTCACGTGATTCGGTGCAGCAGGATATTCATTGTCTTCTAGCTTCAGATTCATGGGATGATTACTTGACAGACATTGCAGGTTTGTTTATGGAATCCTACATTGCAGATTTGGGAGACATCATTGATGACATTCATCTTCTCTTTGATGAAGATGATCCTTCTTCGATTGTTGCGAGGGCACACTCTGACCCTCTTGTTCATTCTCTACATGATCATTCTTTCGAGGTTGACATGATTGTGGATACTTATGTACAACAGTTGGAGGTGGTCTCTTTATTTTTTGAGGAGACATGTGAGTCTTTGGGACATGTTCTACATCCATCTCCACTAGATCTTGGAGTGCCTTTTTCAGCAGTGTGGCACAGTTTACCACCTTTGGAGGGGGTATCTTTCAGCATCGACATGGGGACATTTGAGCAGTTTTCAGAGATTCCTTTCATCATGAGTTTTCTTCATACATCTTCCCTTCATGATTGGGGAGACTTCATGGATACACCTTTGGTTTTGTTTCTTCCTAAGGGGAGGAATGTTGTTCGACGTTCGTGGAGCAGTTTCCTCATACATCGAGCTTCTATCATTGGTGCAGATTCCACATTGAGGTGGGGCTTCCTAGCTTCTCTTCTTCTCTCATATGGGGGGGACTTTTTCCTCACATGGGGTTTTGTCCTTCACATTCTTCTATGAGAGTTCTCTTGTATGTTTTTCATCTCTCTTTTTGGGGGATGGTTTTTTCCCATTGGGTTTTTCTCTCTTTCCCCACTTTGTGAGAGTTTTCATTGCATTGGTTTGCATGCATTTGCATTTGTACATGGGTACCTAACATGGCCTCGTAGCCGGGACCCATCTTGCATTGCTTAGTTGCATTGTAGACTTAAGTGCATTCCCCTAAGTTGCACTTAAGGGGGGGTGTTGGTGTAAATAATTATTCATCTTGGATATTATTACACCTTACTTAAGTTTACTTAGGAAATGCATTTCATAGTAGTTTGGGTATGAGACACTTGGGTGTTTGTGCCACATTGGGATAGTGTGTGTAGGAGAAATTCCACCTTTTATGGTGTTGATCTTGTTGTTACACTCCACATTCAGTGGGTGATCCACCTCATGTGGACTATTATATTATTTCTCCTACCTACCCACACCTATTTCCTACCTACCCTTGTTTCTTATTGAGCCACATGTCATGTTTGTGTGCTCATATCCCTAGCCTTGCCTATATAAGCAGACTCATCTACATTGTATGTAACTATGTAATTGATTATTGATCATTTTCTATTGATGAGAATACAGTTTATTCTTGTCCTATATTGTGTCTCTATTTTGTACATTTCATTGAGCTCTTGATCTTGGCAAAATCTCACATAATTACAGGTTTGAAAGAGGTGTTGTGTACTACAATAGGGAGGTTCTTTTAAAACCAAAATAAAGATTCATACGTTCATTTTATCTTAAGCAATATAAGCAACTTGATCAAATAATTTATAATTATGCTCGACTCAAAAAATAAGTTAGGTAATCCAATTCAAATCACTTGCATTGTCCATCCTCCATCCAAATACATACTATCTCAATAAAGAGGTCCAATGAAATAATATTACTAATTACATTGTCATGTCCCCTCCCGGATCGTTATATATATAAGGAGAGAAAGTGAGAGACCCTAAATGAAGAAATTATTATTATTAATTAATATAATAATTACTAATGAATGATTAATTAAAATTCATTAATTAAATATTACTTATGAAGGTGCACATTACAAAGAGCACAAATGGAGGTGTATTCTTTCTATGCCATGCCCCATCCTTAATCATCATATTTTTCCTAACCAAGAAATATGACCTAAATATAGCAATTAAAATATTGTTAATTGTTTATTAATTTAATATTTTAATTTATTCATTATATACAAATGATATAATAAAATAGATATAATAATTATTATTAATTAATTAATAATTGTTAATTGATGATATTCATAAAAGGTTTTAATGAAATACTATCACATCATTCAAGTGTCGTAATGATTCTACCACTTAAGTTTACCTTGACGTCAAAGGAAGAATCATCTAGTTTTGGATATACGATATGTTCACTAGCCCAATCATTGGTCAAAGACTCGATTAAGACTTGAAGTATAAACAATCCATAGTTTATACATTTAAGATAGGATGCAAGCATACCATTTATTATTTATGGGCATCGTGGAAGGTTAATACGGATGGCATGAATGACGTCAAAGATTAAGGAGCCAATTCTTCTCTAAGTTCGTTCACGGAATAGTTTCCTCTTAAGACACCTCTACGGTATAGTTTCCAATGAATAACACAAGCGATCATGTTAATATCAATAAGGATATTGATGACTGATTAAGCAATTACAATCGATTAATTTTGGAGCAATACAAGATGAGTTTAGGAAGAGACATCAGACATGTCTCTTGGAGGCATCCAATCTAATTGCAAAGATATAAGGAAGGAAAGAGGTATTATCTGCAGTAGGAGGAGGGTAGATCAAAACTGTTATTAAGTAACCAACAGTAACATCCCTGTTCTGGGTGGTATGCTTAATATATGTAGCCCAATAATGTTGTAGGCAAAATTTAATAATAATAGTATTAACATAAGTCTACAACAATATGTATATTAGTAATACTAATATAAAGGCATTCACATAATGTGGTAGACCAGATCTGACGCATGTCAGATTTGTCTGCCATCACAACCATTAGGTAGAATAAAGGATCAATGCTTTGGTAAATGGCAGTGCTAGTCATTTATATTATAGGAAATATATTTGATTCTTTATATATATATATATATATATAGAATTTGTAATTTAAATAAATATAGTTAATAAATATTTTAATATATATATATTAATGAATATTAATAATGAATATTTTAAATGCATATATTAATGAATATTAATAATGAATATTTTAATACATATGTTGATGAATATAAGTAATGAACATTTTAATACATATGTTAACGAATGGTTCTTAGATGTTAATGAATACATATCAATGAATAGTTAGGAATACACGTTAATAAATAAATGTGAATTTTGGGCTAATGGATATTTTCTGAATATATGTTATTAGGGAATACATGTTAAATTAGGAATATGTAAGTATGGATTATGGAATGAAAAATAGTAATAAATTGTAAAATGTATTATAAATGTGATTACATGATGGAGGCTATAGGGGGGAAATTCCCTTAGTCTAAAGGAGGGATTATGATAATCCCTAAGGCAATATATATACTAAAAACTGATATGCATATGTATGGCTTGGTTGATTAAACTCAACCAAGAAGATACGGATCTGGCCAGTCCCCTCTGAGGACTTGGATGATGGAGACATCACTCAAGGAAAGGAATAGACAAGGGTCTTCCTTGGATGGCTTGGGTATAAGAGGTTACACCCAAGACATGATTCGAACTCATCTTCAATTTCCTGAAGGGCTTGGAACCAAGGGGTTCCAAGAAGGCGAGCTTCACGACCGCTTAAGGACATACTTTCGTATGACATTTGTATCCTTTTATTTGATGAAAATTATGATCATGTTAATTAAGTATTAAAGATAGATTGCAAAGTAAAAAATGGTTTATATATATTTATATGTTGTACTCTAACAATCTGTTTTGCAGGACAGTAATCTCTAACTAGTAGGGACATTACATACATTATATGAGGACTTAATGTCCTTTAAATACACACTTTACATTACATAGAGTCAACTGAAAAGCATGAGCAATTTCACGAGATAAGAATAATTTGGTTGATCTTGGTCTACTATCCTTTAGACCCCAATGGTGGTATACATGCCACCCAACTGTGTGGAATCAAATATATCCACTCCCCCGTGCTATAAGATAATCACAAGGCCAAAACACTCATACATGTAGGACACATGGGGGAAAAGACATTAGAACATCCAAGCACAAAGAATAGATGGCATCCAATCACAAGGATATCACAACATCCAAAAGCCAAGAATACATGACATCTAATAATAAGGTTATCACAATATCCAAGAACCAAACACAAATGGCACCCAAGTATACATCAATAGAGTCAACACCAATAGGAAAGACACAAATCACATTTCAAGTTCTTCTCAACTACATTAGGACTAGATGCTAGAGAGATAGTTGGGGGGTTGCATCATAGAGCTCAAAGGGATGGCTACACGTGGAACCTAGCACCCTCTCCTACTTATGAGGATACTCAATCATACACGTCTCATGCTCTACAAGAAAGAATGTCTTCCCAAGTCATCATTCCTAGGCTTTACGAGCACTCAAGGAATGCAAGAAGCATCCCAAGTTATCATCCTTAGCCTTTACAAGAAATTAAGGTATGCACAGGGTTCCCATTATCTTGGTTAATTAGTTACCCATGTTTCATTAGTTATCACTTTATTAATCGACCCCCACATGTAATTGCCTCTCTCATACTACTTTGGGCTAGTGACACATTGGGAGACACTCCCATAACCCTCTTTAGTACTTATATCCTAGGGTCATCACATTCACCAACAAATGTGGCATAAAACAAAACAATGCACAATTTACTCAAACACTCAAGCAATGTCCGATTTTCCACTTGTTCACAATGTATTCACATCATATTTCTATTTTCTCAATATTGCTCACCCACAATCCAAACGGATATCTTTTCATAATTAACAAACTGTACCATTGTTTCCACAAAATAATCTATAATAATTTAGCATAAATTATCTTTTTCCCCAATTTTCACAATTTCACCAAAAACAAAAAATATGCATGAAATTCCATTCGAATAGCTTCAAATTTCAGTAGATTTTAATATTTTCAAAAATAAAAAAAATCGAAAGATACCCTTTGGTTCCAAAGTGCCCAAAACCTCTCTTTTAACATAAAATTCCCATTTTGATCATTTCCTAAAAACTTGGGCATAGTAACTCCATATTTTAGAAATTTCATAAAATTGTCACATAATAAATATTATATAACCAAATTGAATGAAACAAAATGAAAATTAGGGTAGTAAATCATAACAATGCTAATTCAATTAGAGCTATCAAATTTCCACAATCCATATTAATATTCATTAATTGCTTCTAGATTCGATTGTGTTAGCCAATTTTTATCATCGACGTTTCGAATCACACTCTGTGATTCATCATCAGGATGAACAAGAAAACCAAGGAGATGAAAGATAGTGGGCTCCAGACCTGATGCAGAATAAAAAGATGAGGATACAAAAGGCACAAAGCACGAGGAAAAGAGATAAAAAACAAACAAACCAAAAACAAAGAGGAAACAAAAACAATTCATATAAATAAATAAAGGCAAATTCAGAAGATTGGGGTATGAGGGCCCTATTAGATGTCCTCTTTGCGAGGCATACGAGGAAGACACCAATCATATCCTCCTTAACTACCCCTTTGCTCACAGATGCTGGATCTGGTTCACCAACAAACTTGAATGGTCAGTGACCTTTCCCCACACCATCTTCAGAATGCTCAAGGCATGGCCTCTCCTCAGGTGTGGATGTCTCTTTGAAGGTTTATGGATAGCTCTTCCCTCTTCCATTATGTGGGAACTATGGAAGGAGAGAAATAGATGTCTCTTTAAGAATGAAAAACTAGAGGTTCCCAGAATCATTAATAGGATAGAGTCAACTATCATTGAGCTCATGAACAACCGACTGTCTTCAGGCACATTGAAGAATGCATCTATCACTTATTGGGATGAAAAGATGATAAAACGTTGGGAAGGTTTATCCTTTCCTCCCTTTGTAGGAGATGGTCCTATAACAAGTCTTCGATCAAGGGATGCTTGCAGATGGCAGCCCCCAAGCGAAGGCTGGATGAAGCTAAACTTTGATGGGGCATCCCGTGGCAACCTAGGGCAAGAAGGGTGTTGTTCATAATTGGGAAGGCAAGGAACTAGCAACCCTTACCTCTCCAACTGACATCAACACCAAAAATTGGGCGGAGCTTATGGCCCTGGTGGAGGGTTTGCATTTATGCAGGAAACTAGGAGTTAAGAACCTGGAAATTGAAGGAGACTCGGCTATAATTGTCAATGCTCTAAGGAAAGGTAGTATGCCTAATTGGAGACTAAATACTTTGCTGTCAAAAGCTCTTGACTTATGCAGAGATTTTGATAGGTTCATAGTCAATCATATTTATAGGGAGGGCAATAAAAGAGCGGATGAGTTGGCCAACTTGGGAGCCGATGGCATCAATCTCCTGTCTGTGCCACCTTAAGGCACCCCCCTCTTTTGTCTTCGTGTCCTAAAGTGTCGGTAGCATGTTTCTCCTTTCTACCCCTTATGTTTCTCTTGCCCAGACTCTATTTTAACCCCCTTATTTACTCCTCTTCCTCCCCCCTGTACTTACGTATAGATACTCAGACAAACATTCAATTTAAATATTTTTTGTTCCACCATTACTCTTCTCCCATCGAAATCATCATGCCCTGTCACCAAATGGATCTATTGTCTTACTGAAGCCTTTCTTTTTCCTCCCTTATCATCTTCCACTGATATAGTCGCATCGATGTAACCAGACGTATTGGAGGCAAGCCTTTTTAGCTCCCTTGAAACCTATTTCCTCATCGATATCTTTTATCGATGTAGCTGCCTTTTGTCTGATCGACATAAATATTTCGATGAGAACATCCCTTTCGGTGAGTCCCTTTATGTTGCACCGATACTATTATCTCCTCGAATACCTTGCCCTGTCGAAGATAACCATCTTTGCTTTCCTCGATATCTTTTGTCGATGGAATTTTGTCTTAGATGAGTCTTTTATGAAGTTCATCGGCGCTCTCTTTCTTCGATGGCCCTTCTATATCGATGAGACATTGTTGGGTCTCATCGATATTATTTGAACTCCATTAGGTTTTCATGTCGAAGCATCCTCCGGCTTTGATGACCTCCTTTATTTGCTCCACCGAAACCCTTCTCCCATCGAAATCATCATGCCCTGTCGGTGATTGGATCTATTGTCTCACCGTAGCCTTTCTTTAGCCTCCCTTATCTTCTTCTTCCGATAAAGTCGCATCGGTTAAACCTTGCATATCGGAGGCATGCCTCTTAGTCCCCTCGAAACCTATCTCCTCATCGATATCTTTATCGATGCAGCTGCCTTCTGCCTAATCGACATTATTCCTTCGATGAGAACTTTCCTTTCGGTGAGACCTTTTTATATTGCATCGATGGTATTATCTCCTCGATGACCTTTCCCATCGATGAAAACCATCTCCGCTTTCCTTGACATCTTATGTTGATGGAATTTCTGTCTTCGATGAATCTTTCTGAAGTTTCACCAATGCTTCCTTTCCTCGATGATCCTTCCACATCGATGAGATATCGTTGGGTCTCATCGATATTATTTGCACTCCTTAGAGTTTTATGTCGAAGAAGCCTCGGGCTTCGGTGACCTCCTTTATTTGTTCCATCGAAATCAACATTTCCTATCGGCGAGCGGACCTCTTGTCTCACTGAAGCCTTTCTCCACCGATAAAGTCGCATCGGTGATACCAAGCGTATCAGAGGCTCCCCTTTTAGCTTCCTCGAAACCTATTTCCTCATCGACATCTTTTATTGATGGAGCTGCCTTTTGTTTGATTGACATTATTCTTTCGATGGAACATTCCTTTTGATGAGTCCCTTTTATGTTGCACGTATGGTATTGTCTCCTCGAAGTTCCTTTCCCGTTGATGAGAACTTTATCCGCTTTCCTCGATATATTTGTCGATGAAATCACTGTCATCGATGAGTCTTTTCTGAAGTTCGTCGGTGCTTCCTTTCTTCGATGGCCCCTCTTTTTTTGATGAGACATCGTTGGTCTCATCAATTTTATTTGAACCTGGTTATCTTATAGGCTTCTATTGTACCTTCTTGATGACTTGTGGGCCACCATGGTATTAATGAAAATGATGGTTTCTTTTAACAATTAGTGGCTATTCCACAGATAATTATTCAAAATGGATGCTCAATAGGCGGCATCACTTATCTTCCTTTAAAATCTCATGTTTCATCGTTACCTTTGTTTCGATGAAACCATCACCATCATCCATGAGCCTTGTGGTTTCACCGATCTCCTCATTTTCATCTAAATCTTCATAATTATTAAGGGCACCCATCTCATTCTCAGATGTTTAAGTATTTCCTCCTTATATTTGATCACTCCTAAATTTAGCTTTTTTAGTACTGCCACTCTGCTAGGATAAGCTTTAAGACTAGAAGGAGGCAATACCTTACATTAATGAGCATAGGTATATAAACGTGCTGGCATATCTCGCTCTCGGATATATGTGAACATGGATATATAGGTATTATTATTTATGTAGATATTGCCTTCTTTTAGGACTTACACTTACCTAGCTATCCTCATCTCTATTTATGGAATTTGCCTCGTTAATATATATTAAGTTTATGCTCTTCGATGGGTAATCACTCTTGCATTATGTTTCTGGAGATTTTTTGAGACTAATATTTTGAGCTATGTATCCTAACAGGTGACCATCCAGGCAGGTATGATATTTTGTATAAGTTGACCTGTTCGGTTTTTCTAACATTCTGGTGAGAGATTTTCTCAAGATTTTGTGCAGCATAAGTAGCAGAGCAGGCTTAACCATGTGTTTCAGGAATAGCAAGAACTGTCGCCCACAAATGGCAGCATCACCCCAAGAGATGGGCAATCTGCTGCTTAGCTTTTCCCAGAGGATTTTTACATACTATCTTCATTATTTTGGACATGTTCCCATTGTGATCTTGTATCTCCATTATGTATCGCATTCTTAATTTTTTCTGATCCTTGAGGGATCTGGGCTAGACCGGAGGTTTTCTTCCCTCCATTCTTTCCTACAGGTGCCCACACCGAATGGAGGTGTATATGTAATTCTATCTATTTTTAAATTAATAAAATTCTTTGGCCTTGACCTTTTATCGATAAAAAAAAACAAAACCCAAATGCTACAAGACGAATAACAAAAGAAAGGAAAGAAAGATTACAATAGAAAATGAAAAAGAACAAAGAAATATTCAAAAGAATACACACACACACACATATAAACACACATATATATACACATATATAAATGTATGCTCATAAATATATAAACATATATAAATATATACAAAAGTATGTATATATGTATGTGTGTGTGTACACACAGATATACACACATACACATACATACATATACATATACATATATATATGTACACACACACACATATGTATATGTATATGCATATATATGTACACACACACATATACACACAAATACACACATATACACATATACACACACACATGTATATATGTGTATATAAATATATACAAACATATATACCTGCGCAAATATATGAATCTACATACACACATACATACAACATATAAACAAACATACAAACCTACATACATACGAAAATATAAATATATGTATGTATGTAGGTATGTAGATTCATATATTTGCTCTTATATATGTATATGTATGTATGTATGTATGTATATTTTTGCATGTACATAGGTATATATGTTTGTATATATATATACATACTTTTGTATATATCTATATATGCTTATATATTTATGAGCATACATTTATATATATATGTGTGTGTGTGTGTGTGTGTATATATATCTGTGTGTGTGTGTGTGTACACACATGTTATATATATATATATATACAGACACACATGTTATATATATACAGACACACATGTTATATATATACATATATACATATATACACACACACACATATACATATACATATACATACATATACATATATAAATATACATATATACATATACATATATACACATACACATACACATACACATACACATACACATACACATACACATACACATACACATACACATACACATACACATACACATACACATGCATAGATATACATACATAACGTGTATACATACATACATACATACATACATACATACATACATACATACATACATACATACATATATATATATATATATATATATATATATATATATATATATATATATATATATATATATATATATATATATATTGTAGCATCTTAAAATTGCGACACTTGCAATTTCGACTGCATTTGGGTCTTCACGATGGCGGCGCAACGTTGAACCTGAATGGAGACCCCGAAACCTGTTTACAACACCAAAACTGCATTTTTCTGCACCTTGGCATGATCCCTCCTTGCGCTCTGCTGTCTCGGGAGGTGGGACCATGGCGCCCAGCGCCCTGGTCCCCGAGGACCATGGCGCACAACGCCCTAGTCCTTGGCCCTATTTTGGGCCCGGTCTCTTTTGGGCATCGGGTCTTTAAGTTTGCAATTCGGGAAATAATGTTTCCTGGTCGGCCTAAGGTCGGAAAAATCAGTCTATCAACCCTAATTGACAAGTATATAAACTACTTTTCCTCTCCTAGAAAGGGAGGAAGGAAATAAGCAAGAGCAAGAGGCGAAAGCGATATTCAAACATTCAAACATTCAAGCATTCAAGCATTCCTTCAAGCAATTGAGCATTCTAAGTCTCCATTCAAGGCTAGGTGTTGCATTCAAGACAAGGATTCAACCATTGAAGAGGAGATCACATACAACATACAAAATACTACATACATTACACCTTCGCATGTAAGAATACAAACATTCTTACAACAAGGTATCAGTACTTGTTTACATTACAAACATTTACATTTACAACATTCTCATTTCTTGGTTAATTCTAAAACCGGGGTTTGACCTAAAGGCAAACCCCTAATCCCTAACCCCCCAATCGTCCTCTCTTTTCTGTGTGTAGGTTGGAGGTACGCGGTTGTAATTGAAGATCTGGAATCCTTGTGCAGCGACGAACAGATCCACCTTTGTTTCGCGGATTTTTCGGAGGACCGTGTGCACGCCGGACGCCATCGTCCCGTCAACATTCGCTCAAATTTGCAGAACAGAACCGTCTCGACATTTTACTGCTAATTCCAGGTTCCTAGCTTCATCCCATATCCCTATCTCTGTTTACAAGTGAATCTTTCCTACTTTACATACATTCCTAGTTCAATCATTCTATCTATATTCTTTACAAAAGAGGGTATCCTTGATGTCTTAACCCTTGAAACTCATCTAGAATCCAATCTTGCATTGCGTGGGATTGGATCTTGTGGGTTTCAACCCCTCTTTTGAATGTAAAGTCCCTCCTAAGTGAAAACCATCAACCCTAGTGACCTCCCTTCTCTCTCCTTGGAGTTGGGGAGGGGAGAACAACTAGGGTTCGATTTTTCCGCTTTACATATATATATGTATATGTATGTATGTATGTATGTATGTATGTATGTATATGTATGTATGTATGTATGTATATTTTCTATTGTAATTTTTCTTTCCTTTCTTCCTTTATTTGCCTTGTAGCATTTGGGTATTTTTGTCCTCTTCATTTATTTATATGAATTATTTTTGTTTCCTCTCTTTGTTTTGGGTTTTATATATTTTTTAGTTTTTTCATCTCTTTTCCTCATGCTCTGTGCCCTTTTTATCCTCCTCTTTTTATTCTTTGTCAGGTCTGCAACCCACTACATCTCCTTGCTTTTCTTGTTCATCCTAATGATGAATCACAAAGTGTGATACGAAAAGTCGATGATAAAAATTTGCTTACACAATTGAATCTAGAAACAATTACTGAATAATGCTAATTCAAGCTTTTAAAACATTCAAAATAGATTATAATTGAAGATTCAATAAAATACCTCAATTTAAATCACAAAATTCTAATAGAGATATCTTTGAGCATAAGCAAACAAATGCACATGAATGGAGAAGAAACTTCCTTTCCCAATTTCTAACCCAATGCAACTGATCCCATGCAATTCAACACTCAAATTCTCCCACAAAGAACAAATCAATTTTGTTCACAAAGAGGGTTTTAAGCATGGTTAACCATGCTTAATAAACTTATCTTATGTGCCCTTTTTAACCTTAAAAAACTTCATAATTTTGAAAATAAAATAATTAAAATAATTCTTTTTAATTCCCAATTGATTCTATTTACCTTTATTTTTCTAGACCACAATAAAAAATATGCACGAATCTTCATATTTCTATTTTAAGATTAGATGGCAATATTTTTTTTTGATCGATAAAAGGCCAAAGCCAAAATTTTATTATTATTTTATAAAAAATTTTACATCTCCATTCAGTGTGGGCACCGGTAGGAAAGAATGGAGATAAGAAAACCTCCGGTCTAGCCCAGATCCCTTCTGGGATCAGATATTATAACCAACTGTACATTTTTACAAATCCTCATCAGAGGTAGGAGGCTGACATATTAAGACATTTTAGATTCTTTCTGTACATTAAATCTTTCAGCACTTTCCGGTTGAATCCATCATCCACTCATTGGTAAATCCACAAAAGCATCGAGTATTGACTTCTGACCTGTTTCCCGAATCTGCAAGACCTTATAGCAACATACTTTGCCAGACTGTTAGAAGCATAGTAAACATAATAATTTGCTGTAATCATACAATGAATAGTTACATCTTACTATTTAAGTAAGAGGATTATAGCCTGGATATCCCTTAGCTTGAAACCATCTTAACCTTTTGGGTTTCAATTTAAGAGATTATCCAGGCTACAATTCTACCTACTAATGGAAAGGATCAATTTCTTTCAGATTCATAATTACTTTTTTACTCTGCAGATATCAGATTCTCCCAAACGTAAGTATTTTCATATGCATCTGTATTTGTATTTAAATGCCAGAAAGCAAAAAAACTATCAATGAGTCTGCTAGAATCATTAGAATATACAGATGTACCCAGAAATCAATATGCCATGAGAAAGGAGTGAAACAACATAAGGGCAGAGGGTCTATCCAGATGTTTACATCAATAGAGCTTACTAATTAACTGAAACCATGAAAATTCAGAGTTAACTTCTACCACCCACCACATAACTTCAACAGAAGACCTGCTAACCATACATCTATCGATTGAAAGAAACCGAATGGACCCAACACTATATATACAGGGTATCTCAAAACGAGACAAATCGAATGTTAAGCTGTTCTTTAAGATCCTCTACTGTCCAGCAAACCATGACACAGAAACCAGAAATTACTGTCCCAGTTTAACCACAAGGCATGAATCCAAAAATAGGATTATTATCAACTATAACCGATATACATAATCTTGAAAACCGAATAACTAAAAATCATAAACCAAAGCTCAAAGACACAAAGCCTGGCAGACCCAGTTTGCCATTGAAAGATATGATTTACTCCTTAATAGAGACTATACCTTCGCAGCCCAGAACCCTCATAATTCATATTTCATTCATTGGAGGGATGACCTGCACGAACCGAAACAGAGAGACCAGACTACTACCAATCACCCCTCTACACGACTGAAACACCCCTTGCACTCACTCACAGACTTGGTAGTCAAGGAAACAGTCAAAAAAGAATCATATATGAAGATTCAGATATGTATATATATATATATATATATATATATATATATATATATATATATATATATATATATATATATATATATATATATATATATATATATATATATATATATATATATATATATATATATATACTCATAAATATATAAATTCTGTATTTATATATGTATATATGCGTGTATGCAAAAGTGTAATATTCTATTTATACCCATACATACCCACACATATACATATATATATGAGAATATGGATATATGTATATATATATGATTGTGTATATATACACATATCTATATATATGAATATATATATATGCATATATTTATATATGTGAATGCATCATATAACATGAATCAATCCGATGAATATGGGATTGACATAAATATAAACATATCTATATATGTGAGTACATATATATATATGTATATATATATATATCTATATATATATCTGAACCTTAGAATGCCAATATACTGATAAAAGGCGGCTTTGGCCTCCCATCCTAGAGCATATAAATGTGAAAATTGGAGAGGACTAGGAGAGGAGTGATATGAAGGGGTGGCATGGCCAAAACTTAATCCGTGAGACTATCCTTCCTAAAAACATTCGAATTACCATCTGCCCCTAAATTGGCTAACTTGTCAGCTACAGAATTGCCTTCCCTATAAATATGATTAACCGAAGTTTCCTCAAAGTATTTGATCAAATCCAGAATGCTTTTTAATTCCGCCTTCAATTTCCAGTTTGATACTTCCCTAGTCCTGACTGCATTTATGGTTAACGACGAATCCCCCTCTATTTCTAAATATTTAA
The DNA here is from genome assembly GCF_030272615.1 of Cryptomeria japonica. Classification (NCBI taxonomy): domain Eukaryota; kingdom Viridiplantae; phylum Streptophyta; class Pinopsida; order Cupressales; family Cupressaceae; genus Cryptomeria; species Cryptomeria japonica. The sequence continues at coordinate 196,979,828 of NC_081406.1, forward strand.
TCTTGAGTGACTTGGCTATAATCAATCCCTCCCGTAGAGCAGAAAACTCAGCCAAGTTATTCGAAGCCAAGCCAATAGGCTTATTTAAGCTAGCAATCAGAACACCGTTATCTTGATGAATAGCGCACCCTATACCAGCTAAACCAGGATTCCCACGAGAGGCACCATCGAATTTTAGCTTGGCCCAGCCCTTTTGGGGGGGAACCCATTTTGTTAGCTTTCTATCTATCTCAGCCAGCTTACCTCCTCTCCTAATAAACGGGGGGATTATCAGACCCCTCCACTTAGCATGAAGAACCTCATCCCATCTGGTTAAATTAATAGACTTTTCCTGTACATGTCTAAGTCTATTATTGATTTTTTCCACAATTGTTGCCTCGATCTTATTTAGAAGGGATTCCACCCTCAATTTTGATTCTTTAAAGATCCTCCTGTTTCCCTCCTTCCAAATTTCCCATATGAGAATTGCCGGTGCTATTTGCCACACTAAGTGATAAATATCCTTTGTGTGGGGAGGTTGCCAACTAATCAGCCATTCTGAAATATCCCTAGGTCTCGGAGTCGGCCATCCAAGGCTTGAGCAAAGCCAATCCCAACATTTCTGACTGAAACTACAATTTAGAAGCAAGTGATCCACATTTTCTTCCTCAGATTCGCAAAGAGGGCATCTTGATGGACCCATGAAACCAAATTTTAAGAACCAATCTGACGTAAGAATCCTCTTTTGGGAAGCGGCCCATGAGAAGATACCAGCTTTGGGGAGACCCACGTTATTCCAGCAAAGGCTAATCGGAATAATAGGATTGGTTGCAGCTCTTCTGCATTTCAAAAGTGAGTAACCTTCTTTGACTTTATAAATGCCCGAAGAACTACCTGCCCAAATAATCCTGTCTTTCCCACTATGTAATGAAAAATGCCTATGCCTCAAATTATTCCACAAGATTTCCTTGTCAGCATTTGTTAAGTTCAACTCATCAAGGGGTTTCCACTCCCAGCCCAAAGCGGGGTCATTGGAAATAAGCTTGATATAATCCTTAACAAACCTGCCCCTGATCGATTGGCAAAGTTCTATACCTTCTTCGCTTATTCCTGACTTGTCAAGGGCTGAATAACCCCCCCACGAGTCTTCCCAGAACAATGCCTCAGATCCATCCGCAATATCCCAAGTTAGAAAATCTCTGATCACCTCTCTACATTCTAGCATAAAATTCCAAACTTTGGAACCCTTTGGCAATATTTCCGTCCTTAGTATACTATCAGGATTGGAATTAGTGAGATATTTAGCTTTGAGGATCCTTACCCATTTAAGATCCGGTTCCGAGTACATTTTCCAGACTAACTTCGCCCCTAGAGCCATGTTTTGAACCCTCAAATCTTTGATGCCAGCTCCCCCTCTATTGATAGGTTGGCAAATTTTATCCCACGAGATTAACGCAAATTTCTTTTTGTCTGAGTTCATATTCCAAAAGAACTTCCTCATCTTTCTAACCATTTCTAGACGAGCACCTTTAGGTAGTTGCTGACATGACATTTGGAATATCGGTATAGCCGCCATAACAACTTTTAGTAATGTAATCCTCCCAGCCGAAGATAGACATTTGTTTTTCCAAGAGACCAACCTAAGATCCATCTTTTCAAGGATTCCTTTCCATAATGCTTTTATATTGTTTCCCTTATCCATCGGAATCCCAAGATATTTACAAGGAAGTTTCCCTTTATCGAACCCTAATATATTACAAATATCTGTCTCTATGTTTTGCGAGGAGTTAAAGAAGAAGATTTCCGATTTATTCTTGTTCACTTCCTGACCAGAAGCTAATGCATAAATGTCAAGAATCCTTTTGAAAGCCATGGCTTCAGACCTATTCGCACATCCCATCAGCATTGTGTCGTCAGCAAACTGCTGGTGGGTAATGGCCTCCATTCCATTAGTAATTTTAATGCCTTTGATAATCTGATTCATCCGAGCACTAGTAATGATTCTCCCAAGGCCCTCTGCCATTATGATAAATAAGAAAGGGGATAAAGGATCTCCTTGTCTTATCCCTCTAGATATCTGGAAGAAGCCAGCAGGGGATCCATTTATAAGTAGCGATACCCTGGGAGATGAGATGCATTCGAAGATTAAATTGATCCATTGTTTCGAAAAACCAAAGGATTCTAAGCATTTACACAGAAATCTCCAATCGACTCTATCGTATGCCTTCTTAATGTCTAGTTTGATCATCATAGCAGTTGATCGATTCTGTTGTAACGAGTGCATGACTTCTTGAGCAATAATAATGCCATCAAAGATAGATCTACCTGGTACGAAACCTGTCTGTTCCTCAGAAATTATGCACGGAAGGATGCCTTTCAGTCTATTCGCTAAAATTTTAGTAAAAAGTTTGTAAATAGTGTTGCATAAGGAGATAGGTCGAAAGTCTTCAAAAATACTTGATTCCTCCTTCTTTGGAATCAAGGTAATGAAAGTGTTGTTGATCTATCTTAAAATACTCCCAGAGTTTCTAACCACTTCCAATGCTTCCACAACCTCCTTGCCAATAATGTGCCAGCATTTTTGAAAAAAGCAAGCGGGAAAGCCATCTGGGCCAGGAGCTTTATCAGTATTAAGCTGCCCCAATGCTAATTTAACTTCTGATTCAGAGAATTTGTTGTTAAGCGCTTTGTTTTGGTTTTCAGTAATAATCTTAGGAATATTCCTAAGCAAAGTTAAATTGGCATCTTTAGGAGAAGATTCCGAACTGAACAGGGTTTTAAAATGGTTTACCGCTTCAGTAGTTATATCCTTTTGATCTTCCAGAATTGTACCATTATTACTCATGATCTTGAGGATACTATTAGTGTTCCTCCTGATTTTTGTACTGTTGTGGAAGAACTTAGTGTTCCTATCCCCATTTTGAAGCCAATTCTCTCTAGACTTCTGTTTCCAAAATACTTCTTCTTTTGTTAACGTATCCTCATATTTCCCGAGAAGCTCCTTTTCTTTGAGGAAGCTATCCTGATCCATTCCAAGTCTAAACACTTTTTCATTGAGATCTGCGATTTCTTTTTCTAATGATATTTTGGTTTCAAAAATGTTTCCGAAAACTTCATTATTCCATTTCAATAACTTGCTCTTGAGATATTTCAGTTTATTTACTAGGCAAAACATCTTTGATCCCTGGAAACTTACCTCAGACCACCACTTGGAGACGAGATCATAGAACTCTGGATTTTGCATCCACATTTTTTCAAACTTAAAAGGGCAACATCGCGGTGTAGCCTCTCCCTCAATATTAAGAATAACAGGATAATGGTCAGATCCTGAAGATGGGAGAAGCGAAGCTGATAGATTGACTGCTAAATCGCTCAAGTTCCCCCTAAAAAGGAATCTATCTAATCTCTCAGCGATTTGTGTAAATCCTGATCTTCTATTGTACCAGGTATACACACCATTACTTGTTTCTATATCTATCAGGTTGTTATGAGCAACCCACTCTCTAAAGTCTTTTAAGGACTGCGGTTCCCTACGAATACCACCCTTTTTTTCAGATAAATTCAGGATGGCATTGAAGTCCCCTCCTAAAATAACAGGGGAGGAGATATCTAGCCCCATCATAAACGATATTTCTGACCAAACCTTGCGCTTTCCGACATCCGGGATTGGGCCATAAATGTTTATTAGGGTGAATGTGAGATTGCTATGCTTGCTAGTTACCTTCCCTAATAGCCAATTTCTATTACCTGCTAAAGGATGAAAAATAATATTCCGCGGATTCCAAATTATTCCAATACCACCAGAAGCTCCCCTAGCTTCCACAAATTCACAGCAAAGAAGACCTAATTTCCTTTTAAAAGCCTCAGCTTCAACCTGGGCTAATTTAGTTTCTTGTAAGAGAACGATGTCATGTTTCCATTTTGTAATGTTGCGTCTTATTAGACGCTGTTTGTTAGGGGCATTCATGCCCCTAACATTCCATGAAGAGATTTTCATGGGGCTGTGGGAAGGCCCTTCCCCTTCCCAGCATCAAAGAAGGCAGTTAACTTGCCTTGGTCTTTTGCATTTCCATCCTGCAGTCTTAATTCGCTCAAAGATTTTCTGCCTCTACTTTTAGCTTCTCTAGCGCAGTCAGGAAGGTTTTTCCCGTCATATATATTTTTTATCCCTAAGGTTTGCTGGGAGACTATCACTCCATCTCCATCATCCTCTCCCATTTGGGGCTGAGCTACTGTGAATTCATTGACAGGAATAGGTGTAATGTCTCCTACCCTATTCTCAATATTTTCTACCTCTTCCATGGAAGACAAGAGTTCCTGAATTAGGAACCTCTTCTCAGCTTCCTCTTCCGGGGAAAGATTTTCAACTACGTTATTGTCGAATGCCTCAAGAACAACAGCCATTCTAGAGGTCATTTCATCTTGCTCTGCCTCATTATCTTGTCCCAGATTTTCGACTGACTTTGATTCAGATGGAAGTTTTAATGAATCCACCGAATCGGAGATTCTTTTTGACATCTCCATTAGGGCATCATTTTTTATAGAATTTGCCTCATCTATAATTTTATCCAGATCACTAATGTTACTGGAATTATTGTTATTATTTACCTCAGTGTTAGCCACAGGAGGGCAATTATCATGTGTGGGGGACGCATTTGAAGTGATATTTTTATACTGTTCTGGAAGAGGGTTTTCCGTATGTTCGATACTATTAATCAGAACTGGGCATGTTATCAGTCTTATATCGGCTTCATTTATAACCCCATCATAGAAGGTGGGATGAATGCTCCATTCCCCCTTGCTCGATACTAGCATGGTGGGTTCTAAGACCGTGGTTTTAATGTCAGTTTCAACTAATATTTTGATATTCTTGTTTGAAACCTCATTTCCTAGCCCTTCACAGCCCAGAAAAGAGCCAAATTGTTCCCCGATATATTCTAAGATTTTAAAATCCAAATATTCGACTGGTAAAGGACCCAAATTAATCCATCTAGGGCATTTATTTACATTCTGTGAGTATGGATCAAAATTCGGTTCCCATTCACATCTAAAAAATCCATATCCTTTGAACAGTTTTACCTTACCATGGAGAATATCATTTTTTGTGTTTTGATTATCACATAAGATTGAAAGAAAATTATTTTCCAAGATAGAGATACTTACCTGTCCCGGGTATTGGGCCGTCCACCAATTGATAATTTTTCCTGCATCTTCTCCTATTCCAGCCCATTTTGCAAAAACCCCACATTCGCTATATAATTTGAATTGGGGTTCCATTAAATCTTCCGGGATATTACAAATTCGCCTCGGTCTTAATCTGGGTTTTGGCACAAAATATCTTACTTTTCCGAGCGGCACCATGTTTGCCCCAGTTGCCGGATATTGGTTCGAGGCTGTGGTTTTATGCCTATCGAAGTTTGAAGACAACTTTCTATTTTCGCCCATCTTCTTCTTGGCAATTTTTGATCGAGCGACTTGCCAATTTCCGTCGGAGGGAAGTGACAAGACTTCGGATTTTTTTGCCCTAATTTCTTCGTTTTTCCCAAATGCGCCCGTTCTGTAAACCGAACGCCTTTCGTTTGTTGCAGGATGTCCCTTACATGGCGGACTGAAGACCGTGATGCTCCTCGGGCGCGTGGCGAAGACTTGCCTGCAACCCCCCGCCGGAAACCTTGCCAAGTTCGCTGAGTATTGATTTCGCATTTCGCCAAATAGCAGAGCAGAGACTATATTTCCAGTTACTTCCTCTATTATTTGCCAAATTCTGATTAGATGGCAATATTAAAACCATATAACATTTTCAATTTAAATTTATAAAAATACGAAGCTACATAAAATATTCAAGCACTCATTTATTGGAATTCCACATAGGGATTAGATCTTTTAGAATGCTACCAACCATGGTATCTAGGGTAATTCCCAAAAATAGCATAATAGGAAATCATACTCAAATTGAGTATGACAGGTAAGGCTAAACATTTATAACAATCGAACTAAGATGTCGAATTAATCAGTGCCCGGGGGGGAGGGAGATATAGTTTCTATAGCGAGATCTCCCTGGAGGTGGGAGGCAATAATAGGAAAGCGAACTAGATATGGGGAAGTTATAACCTTCCGGAGGAGGAACTCTAGTTTCCAACCCGGGGGTGTGGGTTGGAGAATACTACTCAGAAAGGAATGAAGGAGAATAAGTCTAGGGCCAATGTGACATCTCCCATATAAGCATTGTTGGGAAATACCTAGACCTGTGAAGTCAGATGGAATATTTTCCTATACCTATAACCACTCAACAGATGTTAAGGCTACATTTGCATATATATAACGACTAAAGCATACAAAAATTACCTAATTGAGTTCAACATCACATATATAATTTCATTATATTTAACTTATCTAAATCACATTATCAACTAATTTTAATATAAATATTAATGCCTCAAAACATCATAAGTTTGTAATCACAATTAATCCACATTCAAATAATATCTCAGACACCATTGAATTGAAGCATAATAACAATCTAGTACACTACCATCTCATATGCATCATAGAAAATATCTAAAAATAATACATCACGTCCTCATAAGGAACTTGTAACAATAACATACACACATCTCAGTGTATATAATATCATCAATCAACACGTTGAGGGATCCTCATCTCAAACATTTGGATGACCCAAACACACCATGCAATAACAAAGGCACCAAAAATACATTGAAGTAGAAACATTGAACAATCACTCAGAATAAAAAAACACAACCACCACCTCTGCTTCCCTAGGTACATGGTCAAACCAATGCACGAAGATCAAGACACATATCCAAGTTGAAAAAAAGAAGGCCATTATAGGATCCAAGATCACTTTGACTACCATGCTTTGTTGCTAGGTGATGTGAGATATCAAATGCATTTTTTTTCTTGGTCAACATACCCTTGCTATGATTGGTGGAGCACACCAACAATGGGAATGAACAAAGAGAGTGTATGCCTCTTGATAATTTCTAGAATGAAATGATAACAAGATTATGAAAAAAAAAAATGTTCATTGTAGAGAATGGTTTGTTAAACATAACAATATACACCATAGAGTTAGGCTATGGTGAGAAATGCGATTAAAAAATTCAAAATAAAGATTAAAGAATTATCAAAAGAAAGAAACATTTGTAAGAATATAAAGACCGTTTGTTAAATGTAATTAGAAAGAGATTCCTTGGAATATAGAAACTCAAGAAAAATACAATATAGAAGAACAAAGAGCTAAGGTCCCTCTGAAAGGAACTGCACTAAAATTGTAGGTATGATTTGAAAATTTATGAAGTTTCCATAGAGGGGCAAGGGAAGAAAATAAAGGAAGTTTTAAACTTTGTAATGTTTTTAGAAGATTAACTTTATATGCACACACACAGGCATGTGTGTGAGAGAGAGAGAGAGTGTGTGTGTAAACCATTGTGAAGTTTGAGTAAAAAAGAAAAAAAATCTTAAAGATAACCATTGTTAGGATTAAGGTGTCATCTACCTTCTAAATCCTATGATATGGTTCAAACATCCTTGGAAAGTGTCTTAAGGTACTTAGAATTTATTGGGAAAATAATTCGTAATATTTAATTTCTCACCATTGTTTGTAATACATTCATAAGGGGTGATGGGTTACACTAGTAGCCGTAAAAGTGGGTTGTGAACACAAACATTTAATATTGTTGTCCCCACTTATGGTTGTCTAGAATAAGATATTTGATAACCTAAGAAAGCAAAAAAAGAGTGACCTATGGGTTTCTCCAAGTGGGAGCATGGAAGAGGCAATGAGTGTCTCTTGGTTTTCGATCATTTATTGCATTTAATTTAATGTTTATCTAACAAATATAGGTGTCCATGTTGGAAGGAAGGAATTGGAAGCTAAACCAATGTATTTTCAAGTTTTGTGGATGAACTCCAAGGGTTTTGGTCATGAGTAATGAAAAGTATTCTTTGGGAACCTTTACTGGTGGTTTTGTAGCTCTTACCATTCTATAAATTTAGCCTTTGGGTGTAGATTTTTATGTGCAAAAAAATGTGGAATAGGTGAATGTAGTTTTATCTGCAAGAATGAGGAACAGATGGGAGACATATGGAGGTTGTTCACATGTACATAGGTGTTGATATGGTGGAGGAAAAGAGGAGAATGAAAGCGATTGTATTGTAAGCACTTTTATTGTTTTTAATAGAAGCTTGTCCTTTCTTCTTGGCAAAGTTTTTTTCCGCAAGTGTTTCTCCACTTAAATCCCGTGTTATGTGTGGATGATATGTTGTTGATTTATGCCTGATTTATGTTATCTTATGAGCTAACATTAATCGTTATTTATTTCAGTTATAAGTGCACATAAGATAAGTTTATTAAGCATGGTTAACAAGCTATTTTTTGGCGTCATAAAGAAGGATCTAATCATGCGCTTTCCACAATTAAGGCAACTTAATTTTCATATTTGCATATGAGTTATATATTTTCATGTTGTTGATATCCAAGCCTTGAATCTCATCATTTGATTAGTTTATTGGATAGAGATTGATCTTCATAATTTTTGGTTTTGAACCTGTTTATTTCCCAACATTTGTTATCAGAGCTGAAGGTTACTAGTTCTCGGTATGGCTCTATTTTTGGTTTCTTAGCATGGAAATATTGTAGGAATCATTTAGAAGGAATTAAAGATTGCTGGAAGACTTTTGGAGCTGCAATGAATTTTCTTTGGTATGCATGACACTGATGTGGGCTTGAATTTTTCAGTTGTTTGATATTGGAATGCTATTTATGTATTTCTTTTTTGAGATATTGCATATGTGATGATCTTGTAAATTATTTGATGAGTATTCGGTTTGGTAGGACTTGTTGTTGGTCATCATTATTCCATTGGTATGATTATTGGGAGTACTTGATATAGTTTTTCATTTGAATCTTAACAATAGATTATGGTACATGAGAAGCTCAGTTCACTTTAGTAGAGTTTTGGTAATGATTTTGTTCATGATGCCATGTATTACTCAGTATCATTTTTAGTGTGAACTTTATGCATCTATCTTCTTTGTTTCAAGATCTTGGTTCTAAGTTGTTATGATTGAAGTGTATTGTAAGCCATGAACAATCTTTGATTAGAAAATGGATGATATTTTGTAATGGTTGTTGATGTCATGTGGAGCTCTTGGATTCTATCTTTAGATTGTAGTGAGAGTTTGACATCTTTGGTTGTATTGACAATAAAAATACAGTTGCATCTTCTTAGTTTGGAGATCATGGCTTGACTCTTCCTTTTGGGATCTTTTGGTTGAGTTCTTTGATTGTGTTGGGGCCATGGAGGATCTTCAATTAGAAGATGGTTGTTATGATTCCTGAAGAGCTTGGCTACACAATTTAGTGGGAGCTTTGATAGTGACGTGGATTGATCATTTGATGATGAATGGTTATGGTGACATCTTGGTACCATGGAGGACTCTTGAGTCTTTGGTGAGGTGTTATTGTTTTTCTTTGGTTTGAGTATTAATCATTTTCTTGGAGATTCATGATTTTGTAGGATCATATTTGAATTTATCATGGATTGATTGGTTTATGCTCATGGAGACTAGAGATACTTGGGTGAGGCTATGAGATCTTATGTTTTTGGGATTGTGTGTTGAGATAGTGTCTCTTTAATGATGATTTCAATAGAAAGATCAATGAGCCTACACCTGGTTATGGATATGAATCCATTATGAACCTAAAGAGAATATTGTAATTTATTATAAGTTTTATTGCTTGGTGTTGTGAGCACATGACAATCTTGTTTCCCACTCTTGGTCCGATCTTTAGGTGAATTATCGGAGAGGTATTACCCACCTAGTTATAAGATGCATTAGTTATTTTGTATCTTATTTCTCATGGAATAAGTCTTCAATATAGAAGTTCTAAGGACTTGTTGAGAAGAAGATTCATATTTTTATGGATTTCTGTTGTTCTCCTTATTGTTGGTCTTAAGCTATGTATATAGTTTTGAGGACTTATTCGGAGAGGTACAAGAAATGATTTGTGGCTTTGGGCATAATTCCCTTTGTTGCAGGATGGATGGATTGTTTGATCTACCTTTAGTATGAGAGGTTTACATATGTTGCTGCCATGTTTCATTTCATTGAATGTTAGATGTTGATATCCTTTCAATATGAGAATGGTGAAGGAGATATTACATTACATAACTTGGTATATGTTAAGTGTGGGACAAGGATATGGTTTGATTTTTAGGTTCTCTCCTTGGTCTTGTTTTTATTCTTGGATATACACATGGTTGAGTGTGAAGAGATTGCATGAACTATGGAGAGTAATGGTGAGAGAGGTATTTCACTTTTTTTGGTTGTGGGATTTGCAAATCATGTATGTTTACTTGACACTATGTGATAGAGGAGTTAGCTACATCTTCTATGTGAAGTACTAGAGATAGACTTCATATGCTTTGATCTTTTTTAGATTTGACATTACTTGTGCAGTGGGAGTTTATGGATATATGTCTATTTATCCTCTGTGATATCTATTGGCAACAACAACAATGAAGGAAAACTGAGGGGGGGGGGGGTGAATCAGTTTTCATCGGATTGACAAACTCAACCACAAATACAATTATGATAAACTACAACAACAAAAAAGATAAGAAAATTGACAACACAACACACAACAACAAGATTTTGATGTGGAAAACCCGGTTAAGGAAAAAACACGATGGGAACCTATCCACAATAAGATGATAGTATGTGAAAATATTACAATGGGGAATGCACCAGCATTCAGGCACACTGCCTAGAGTTTACAACTCAAGATACAATAACCCGGAAGGTTACAACCCTCAAGGAAGGTTCACTACCTTACAAGAAAGTCTCACTGACTTAGAAAATGTTCGAACAACAATCTGGAATCAAATGAACTACAATAACATCTACTAATGCATGATGACAGTTCCGGTTAAGCACATATGTCTACTCCGCCACACCAATCTCTGCTCAATACACCACATCGAAAGATGAATCCTTTGTTCACACATACATTTCTCTCTGCTAATGCAGACACAACCTTGTTACCCAAATTACATGACTATATCACCTATTTATACAATTCATCAACCTTGACAACAAGGTCGATTAAACCCTAAACTCATAATTACAAAATTACATCACATGATACAAAGATCGACCAATAGACCAATATAATGATATAACATGGTCCTAAATCAAATTTCCAAATGCTCATCACCACTGGTAATCACACCAAGATCATCCACAACATGCTACACCACCAGGAATACCACATAACACGAAGAACATCAGCGGTTTAGCAAAATAACCAAGAACTCACACAATGATTAATGCAGATCATCAAAACAAATAGGACACAATTAGGAAACACCAACAAGAACGTTAGAATCATCAGTAACAACTATACCAACACCAATTATCAAATCTTCATTAATCAACATTTAAACTCAAGAATACTCAAACAACAACAACTGGCACAAAGAAAGATAACTTGCAGAGCACAAAATCACTAACCATATGAAATGAAGATACATAAGACCATCCCAAACAATCTGCCAAAAACTCAGCTATACCGGAGGAAATACTGAACTTTGCAAAGCACTGATCAGAAAAACAAACTGCAAAGCGGATCATATGATATGATCAATTAAGCTTTTTGGATCACCAGAACCAATACAAAAGAATATAATGATACTAGAAATACTCCATACATTGAACTATGATCCCCATAAACCAATCTGCAATCACCTGAGCAATAAATCACATGAATATGTTGACATCAATGACACCAACATATCCTAGCAACAAAAATGTCCAACAATATCTTGGTTTGTTGATTACTAATGTTATAATGAGTTGGCATGTTTCATTGGATATGTATCTATGAGTTATACAGTTTGTAGGTGTGTACAACCTATTGATTGTAGTGAGATGGCTCAAATGTGGACTGTCTATTTCCACGAGATTGTTTTGATGGTGATGTTGACTTTGTTAGTTGGCCTTATCTATGGTCATTTGTGCATTGGTATGTTTCTTTGAGATAGGAGGTTGGATATACAAAGACTTGATTGCAGGTTTAGAGTTGATATGTTGACAACATGAAGTTTTATCTATGTTGGTATACCTTGGTTTGAGGTATGGTTATTTTGGATGAATTGCAATTTGCTATGGTTGCTATTCTAGGTGGTATGAGTATGACACTTAGATCCTTTGTTATCATTTCAATCTGATGCTTATGTTCATGTAGAGATTGGTGTGGGTTTCAGTGACAATTGACATGGTTCACCTTGGCATGTTCCCTTTTCTTCCATATGTGGCATATTGGAGGATGTGAGGAGTTTGTTGCTTGATGGTGGTTGCCATGGTTTATTTTGCAAGTGTCTTGTTGGAGCATGAGAGCATGGTGAAGATTCAGAGTGTACATGGATGGCTAAGGGATGGTTTTCCCTTGTTTGTGATTCCTATGGGTGTATTTATAATTTATAGTCAAGTGGGAGAATGTTAGGATTAAGGTGCCATCTACCTTGTAAATCCTATGACACATGGTTCCAACATCCTTGGAAAGTGTCCTAAGACACTTAGGATGTATTAGAAAAATAATTTGTAATATTTAATTTCTCACCATTGTTTGTAATACATTCATAATGGGTGATGGGTTACACTAGCAACACAAATATTTTATATTATTGTCCCCACTTATGGACATCTAGAATAATATATTCAATGGATTAAGAAAGCCAAAAAAGAGTGACCTATGGGATTCCCAAATGGGATTATGGAAGAGGCAACAATTGTATGTTGCTTTTCGGTCATTTATTACATTTAATGTAATGTTCATCTTGCAAGTATATGTGTCAATGTTGGAATGAAGGTATTGGAAGCTAAATTAATGTCTTTTCAAGTTCTGTGGAGCCATTTCAAGGGTTGTGGTCATGAGTAATGAAGAGTCTTGTTTGGTAATCTTTGTTGGTGGTTTTGAAGCTCTTGCCATTCTATAAATTCAACCTTTGGGTGCATATTTTATGTGCAACAAAATGTGGAACAGTTGAATGTATTTTTCTTTGTAAGGCATAAGGCGGTTGTTCACATGTACATAGGTGCTGCTATGGTGGAGGTAAAGAGGAGAATGAAAGTGATTGTATTGTAAGCACTTTTATTGTTATTAATACAAGCTTTTCCTCTCTACTTGGTGGAGTTTTTTCCCACAAGGTTTTCTCCATGTAAATACTGTGTTATGTGTGAATATTATGTTGCTGATTTATGCCTTATTGCTGTTATCTTAAGTTGATGTTAATCATTATTTATTTCTGTTGTAAGTTCATATAAGATAGGTTCATAAAACATGGTTAATAGGCTGATTTTTGGCATCATAAAGAAGGATTCAATCATGGGTTTTCCACAATTAAGGCAACTTTATTTTCAGATTTGCACGAGTTTCAGATTTTTAGGTTTCTTCTATCCAAGCCTTGAATCTCATCCTTTTATTACTTTATTGGATAGAGATTGATCTTCACAATCTTTGGTTTCAAACTTGTTTGTTTCCCATCAAACATTTCAATCATCAAACATTTTTCAGATTTGGGCCAAATGCCAAAAAAATTTAAATTGGGGATCCACTTAAGAAATGTGATTCTAAAATTAATTTTATTATTAAATTAGTGAAGAAATATTACAATGAAACTTTTTAAATAAGTGTACATATATGATTTTTATTTTTGCAGTGATGGATTAAACATACTAGATTATGTTTAAAATTAATAATAATAAAATCAACAAACCATAAAGTTGCAACACATAACACAATGTATGTAGAGAGGCCCTTTAAGAAAAAATATCCACAATCTAAGAGAGGCTCAATAATATATCAATAGTATTAATTTCCTCTAGAGTATACAAAGTTTAAAAAATGGCCCAATCGAGTAGACAAAGCAGGGCAAATATCAATAGGTGGGGGAATGTGTCATCAGAGATTCTTACCTTTGTCATAGGTGCGAATGTGATTTTGGTAGGTGGAGAAAAAATGAGATTCCACAAAGGTGCACAGATGGTAGGACAAAAACCTCTAGCGAGGGAGCAAAGGAAAAAGGATTCTAGGTTTGGGAGGTCTTAGAACAAAAATGATGGATTCAGTGCAGGAAGGGAAAATTGGGGAGCTTATTTTGTCACTTGGAGCAGGGCATTTGTTATTTCATCCAAAACCATAGTCTTGACCTAGGATCATCTTAGTAATTATGCTTTCTTTGTAAAATGGTGCAACATGAGTTGTCCAATTGAGCGAACCATACAATGGCGGATCAAAAACTATGGTGGCCGGGTAAGTATCAAATCATACTCTCATTGTTTTTTCTTATAGAATGTGTGGAAAAATTATTAAAATAGGAAATCCTTTTTGGACAGCCTATGTTCTTCAAAGGATTTATCTTTTATTGCATACATTGGGGACCTAATTTCAATTTGTCAAACCATCAAATGAGAAAATTCATGAGATGGATTAGGTTAGAGAACCTGTCTTTTGAATATTGGTGTTTGGAGGCCCTTAGAAAGGTAGGGGAAGAGCTAGGTTCTTTTCTAGGAGTAATAGATGAGTTATGGAAAATTTGGATACAGATCAAGTCAAGGAAACCCTAGACAATTTGAAGATTATCACATAAAAGGCAAATGGTTTTAGAAGGTGGAAATTGATTTAATCCGTTTGGGAGGCCGATGCATTTTGGAGAAAGGTTTTCAAATTAGTACCTCTACACAAGCTGCAAAGAGGCCTGAGGCTCCTAGAACTACCCAACAAGTCGCTACACTTCTGGAAAACCCTAAACAAACTTTAGAGGTTCAAACAGATAAAATAGAAGATTTGAGTTCTCAGGGGAAAAATAAGGGCAAAGTCCCTATGGTAGCCATAGAAAATGGGGAAGTTTCAAAAAACGAAAATTATCCCTTTCCCTTGCTTCATTGAGTAAGAGATCTACCAATTAGGTAGTAGCTAAAATTAGCTTGGCTCAAACTATGGATGACTTCATCTAATCTAATCAAATAGTTTTGATAGACCACATTATAGAGCCGAAGCAAGTAGAAGGAGATGCTATTCTACATTAGAAGGGGGTTCAAATTATGGAGCAAGATAGGCTAAATCTTCAGAGCCCTATAGTGGAAATTATTAGAGGGCAGAAGGAGACAACCTTCCCAAGGACCATAAAAGATCCTTTATTTTAGATATTGGAAATTAATATACAATTAAAGAAGATTCCCTATGAGGGTACATACTTAAGCCTTTCCCTTGAAGTAGAATTAAGAAATGAGGATTCAAAGAGCTCTAAGCTCTCAACAAAGAAGAAGTTCTATAAAAAAATATGAAAGAAGAAGGGGATAACTTAGATGAAGAGACGATTCTACCATTTGTGGATATAATGAGCCTAGAACCAACAAAAGAATCAATGGAGAACCTTGAAAAACTAGGAGTTTCTCAAAAAATTTCCAAAAGGAAGAAACTAGATTGTGACAAAGGGAAATTCAAAGGAAAATATTCTCTTCAAGTGTTGAGGGCCTTAGATGGGGATGTGGAGGGACAAGCCAAGATAACAATGATGATGCTAAGATCTGGGGAGGGTGTTGAAGTAGTCACCAATTAGGAGAGAGATCAAAGAGATCAATCTAGACCGGTCAACAAGAGAAAACATAATGGAAACACAAAGATATGATGGAGGCAATGCATAACAGATTGAATTATAGCATTAAAATTGATTACAACCAACTGGTAACAACTGGGTCATAGATACTGGGTCACAGGCCTGCTAAACATGCTCAAAATACAAAACAAGTCACAATTGGGACCTCAAATCTTAAGATCTATCTTCTATGCTCAGTCTAACTTCTTGGTTACATTATAATGCTCTATTAAAATGATTTATACAATCCAAGGGGATCTGGTCAGCCCAAAAAGGGATCAAAACCCGAAGAACAAGACCTAATGTGCAAAACCAACAAGGTCGGCCTCTGCCAAGAGATTCCTCCTGAAAATCCAAAGGATGAAGTGTAGATCATGAGAAAAGGTTGGCCACATGCCAAGGAACATCAGAATCAATGCTTAGGGCTCTGTAAGCTATGAAAGGGATCTAGTAGATCATAAATGCAAATAGGTCCAGACAACCGATATCAAGAAATTGTCAACTGGTAACATGAAACTGTCTCAGAGTCTGGTAGTGATAACTTGCCGGAAAATGATCCAAACACTCCACGATTTGGGAATAAGGAATATGATCAAGTCTTCAAGCAAAATCCAAATCCATAGGATCTAGTGAGCCAAATCCAGGACACACATAAAAAAATGCTGAAACTGCAAACAAAAAGCAAAAACAAAAAGGAAAATATTTTGGTTGATGCAAGATTTCTATGCACCGGGGATGCTCCTGCATCAGGTGTCCCCTTTCTTGAAAATCCATGAGGTTCATATCCTAGAAGGGGCTTGAATGGCCGTAATAATAAACACTTGGTCAATCACATGATGGAGATCACTAAAGTTGATATCATTCTCATCGAAAAAATAAAGATGACCAATGTTAATTTAGATATCTTCAAGAGGTAAATGAAGTGTTGGGAATTTTAGGGTGTGTAATTTTTGGGTGCCTTAGGTGACATTATGACCTTTTGGAAGCCACAATCAATGTGTCAAAAAAAATTGTTGAGGGATCAAGCTGGACAGGTCTTAAAATTTGGGTGTTTAGGTAAATGAGATTTAATAGGCTTAGCCTCAAAACCTATTGGGAAAGGGGCTGAGCAGATATTGGAATCCACCTACCTATTTTTAGTTTAAAGATGATTTTGAAATGATATAACTTGAATGCAAGAACTAGGGTTGATAATGTAAAATTGATAGCGATTAGCATGCACAAATAGTTTCAGAACATATATGCAGATATAAAGAAAAAATATAGAAATGGGAATTAGAGAGGAACCTGTGGCTAAAATATGGGCTAAAAATATTGGTTAGTGATGCTAGGCAATCTGGAACCAAAAGTGTCAGATGCAGATAACAAAATGGTTTTAAAATCAAGATGTGGGTTTGAGTATCTTCCTAAAATTTGGTTAGAAGAGTGTTAGTCAATGAAGCTAGTTGAACTTGACCTAGTATTTTTGCTTCTTCAAAATATGGTTGTGTGTCTCTATTTGCACTTTTAAAATCTATATTCGTTGTCTCCAAAATTTGTTCACTTGCACACACATGAGGGAAAAAAGGTGTTGGGTTGATAGGGGTTTGCGTAGATCAAACCTTAGATTTGGAATTAATCCTTAATGAAATAAATGAAGGAAAGATCAAAAGTAAAATCTTGGATTTTTAATTTTATTCCTCAAGCTTATTGATGCTAATAATGGTGATGATGCAATGCTCTTTGAATATGACCTAACAATGTTGATACAATAATATGACATGACAAGATATAAAAAAAGATCAATCATTAAAACATGCTTGCATGAAGAATGTTGCAACTTTCTGCTCCATAATACTCATATATGAAGAAATTCACCAATAATATATTCTCTAGAAAGTGATCTTAATAATGCTCAATGTTGTGGGATTGTGTAGGCATGGAAATGAACCAGGAAAGATGCTCTTATATAGGGTTACCAAAGTATTTTATAAATTAGGTTGTCCTCCAATGGTCACATTGAAATACAAGGATTAGGGATCAACTAGCAGTTACCAAGGCACTAACATATATTTAAAAATGGGCCCAATCTAGCTGGGGGCAAGGATGCCTAGTGTCCTTGACCATGCAAAAAGGGGTGAAACAAAAGTGGTTTAGGTGCACTAAGGCTTAGGATAGAGACCTAGATCACCATATGACCATATGACAAAATTTTTGCAGTGCAAATGCCAAAAATAGGCTTGAAAAAGAGCTAGGAGGGGAAACACTAAAGAAATGGCATAAAAAGGAGTGTAAAACTATATATGATTACAATTTACAACAATACACTATACCCTGTATAAAGAAAAGAGAAGTTTGTGTTGAATGCACCAAAAAGTAAGAGGGGGGTTAATTATTCTGGATCACAAATAATACTTAGTTTCTAATCTTTAAACTTTAAACCTCAACCATATAATGATAACAATAATAAATCATGGAAGAACAAAGCACAACACACACATGAACACCAGATGTACGTGGAAAACCCATGTAGGGAAAAACCACGGTGAGTATCAAACTCACAATATAAATATAATTTATTGCAAATTTTCCTCCACTACTCATTGCTCCTAAGAGGACTTATAGAACTAAGGTGCACAACCTTAGGGCAAGATACATCTAACTTGAAAAAATGAAACACACTATCTTAGGGCAAGATACATAAATTTGCTAAGAGACATGCTGTCTTCCAACAAAGAATATAATAGTTGAATTGAAAGGAACAATTTCTCCTAATCATGAAATAGTCCTTGAATCTCTATTTCAAGCAACCAAAACCATGGAAAAGATATTTGACTTAAAAATCTATCTCAAAATACTATCATATAGAAGATATTATCATGAAAGCTCTTCACAACTATTTTTCGCACAACTCTAACTCCAAATCTTCTTGCAAACTATTAACTTCTGCTTTCCTATCAATTCTCACTCCCTCCATTCCTTCACTCATATATCTATGCTCCTTTATATACAAGATTAATCATTAAAACCTTTAAGTAGGCCGACCACAGATAAAATGAACAACATTACATAAATTTGGCTGCTCAGACCAATAACAAACATTGGGGTCCACTCAGTAGATAAATAGGACCCCAAAACATCTTAACACATCCCTTTCAATCAAATTCCAATGAACTACACATGCTAATACATCCTTCAAATTTGGCATCAAGTGAAATGTGTAGATAAACATTAAAACAAGTTAACTAGTCGACCCAAAACTATCCGCCAATACAAATTACACAATGCAGATCTCCACACACCGTGGTGAGACCCTAAATACTAACCAAGCTCATTCTCCAAAGAAAAATTGTACCAAAAGAATATGATCCAAGTAGGATACATCACCATTGTCAATCGAAAACCAGACCAATTAACAAGATAAAACTCATAAAATCATAAATCCATTTTCCAATCAAACCGTCACGAAAAAACTGAACTGGAACACTACACAAACCAAATGAAGAAGTCCTCCAAACTATAACACATGAGTCCATATATCCATAAGCCACCAAACATTCTTCAGACCTATTCTGACAGACACCCTTACTATTAGAGACAACAACTCTAAGCAATAAAGGACATGCTAATTTGATAGTGCAATATAGATAGATCATAAATACCGTATCCAGAGCCACAACACATAATCTTCACATATTAGAGGAATGCAAAACATTCTTGCACTGGGACATCAAATATTGTTTCCTGCATACTGAAACTTACATGATACTATCCATATTTCAACATCTCCACAAGAAGACATAAATACTCTTTATTGCATATTAAAATTTCACTACACCATGCTTACTTTAACATCAATGATAAGATAGGACAAGTTGATATCAATGACACCATAAGATAGGTTGACATAAATGAAAACACAATACAACAACTCAAGTTTTCAATAGCTTGGGGCAAATTGGATACTCTTCTTAGCTTCAACCTCAATCAATGACACATTTTGGGGTGCGAATTCAATACTATACTGATGGACAATGATAAAAAGGCTGGAATCCTTGGCAAAATTAGTCTCAAAAGGATTTCAAAGGTTAAGTGGATGTAAATAAATTTGTAGATAGGCCTATCAAATGGGGCCTAGACTTGGACCAATAAAAGAATGTGATTTAATTATATTGTAGACAAACTAGATAGATTCTTGTTTGTTGGGGATCTAGGCTCCTTCCCTTTTTTCAGTTAAAGACTTGATTGTTCCTCATTTTGGTTTGGATCACTTCTTGATACAATTAGGAATCATTGGAGAGAAGATCCCAACAAGGTGTCTTTTCAAGTTTTAGAACATGTAGACGAAGGACATATAATTTTAAGGTTTGCGTATGGATGGTAGAAGGAATAAAATCCCATTGCTTCTAAGATGTTTTGTTTCATAGCCAAGCTCAAACTTCTGAAGTAGAAAATTAAGCATTGGAACCTAAACCATTTCAAAATATCTTTGAAACCAAGAATCAAAATGAGGAGGACCTAAATTTTTTTGAGAAAGAGGTTTTAAAAAATGGTATAGATCATACTTGCTTCACCAAATAAGAGGAGCTAATGCAAGGATATGAAGACATATTGGCTAAAGAATAGGTCTTCTAGCACCAAAAATCTTGAAAAAAATGGATTTGATTCTAGGGATAGAAATACAATCTTTTTTCATAATTCTACCAAGAAAAGAAGGTCTATTAACATGATAGCCTGTTTGAAGCTTCCTATTGAGATGTTGACAAAGGATCCAAAGGTCATCACCATAGAAATAGTGAATTTCTTCTACAATCTCTTAAATACCTAGAGGGCTCTAATCTTTTGGTAAAACAAAAATGAATTGGAAACATCCCTTCTCTGATCTTCGAGGCTCTGACTAAAATGTTGAGTGAATTTTTTTTTCTCAAGAGATTAAGGATGTCCTTTTCTAACTACACCCTAATAAGGCCTCAGGTACAGATGGATTCTTGGCTAGTTTCTTCTAGAAGTGTTGCAGTACAATGGGAGTTGAGCTCACAAAAGCTATTAAGGATTCTTGGAACTCAAGGAATTTCCTTAAGGAAGTGAATAACACCTTTGTTGCTTTGATACCCAAGAAAGAGGATGCTAATTTATTGGATGACTACCAATATATCTCACTTTGCAACACTATGTATAAGGTTGAAGAAAATACTACCAAAAATCATCTTATATGAATAGATAGGCTTTGTTCCCAGTAGGTCTATTTTGGATGGGATCATAATTTCATAGGAAGATCTTCATTCTCTACAAAAAGATACAAAGAAAGGCATGATTATGAAGTTGGATATTAAAAAAGCTTATGACATGGTTCATTGGAATTTTCTTTTAAAAACAATGGAGGATTTTGGTTTCAATAAAAGATGGCTAAATTGGATATTTAGATGCATTTCCACACCTAGAATCTCTATCCTTATCAATGGCTCTCTTGAAGGATTCTTTGAGATCTCTATTTCTTTCCCCCTTTTTATTCATCATTATGACTGAGGTGTTCAGTAGATCATTGGAGAATGAAATGAATGAAGGGAATGTGGAATGTTTAGAAGTGATTAGTGGTCTTTTGGCTATAACACACCAATAGTTTGTAGATGACATAATTATATTTGGTAGGTCAAAGAGGAGGGAGACGATTGTGTTTAATTCTATTTTGAGCTTTTATTCAATAGTTTTTTGTCAAAGAGTGAATAATAAAATTTTAAAAGTTTTTTCCCTCCATACCCCAACATGGAAAGAACAAGAGATCTTGAGAATCTTGAATTTCAAGAAAGGATAAATTCCATGCACATACTTGGGTCTCCCATTGGCAAGAGGGCTTCAAGTTGACAGAATTTGGTATCCTCTAAACCTAAAAATGAGGTCAAGGATGTCATCTTGGAAAGGAAAATGACTCTCTTGGACATGCAGAATAATAATGGCAAAGGCAATGCTATCGACTATCCCAATATATTTTTTGTCCTATTTGGCATTACTAGATAGAGTAAATAAAAAACTCCACCAACATATGCGGAACATTTTTAAGAAATTAATGAATGACAAATATAAAATTACACTCATTTCTTGGGCGACAATTTGTGAATCAAAGGAAGAAGGTGGCTTGGGGATCAAGAACCTTTCTTATCAAAATCAAGCGTTGGGGGCAAATCTTGTTTGGAGGATGCTAAAAGAACCTCAAAGGAAATGGGAAAGGTTATTATAAAATAAATATATGGATGCAGTTGAATATTGTGAAATCTTAACTACCTCAAACCCCTCTGGGAGTTCAAGGAGTTGGAGCTTTATGTAGGCTTGCAAGATAGTTATTAGTGCTTAATATCTTACCTAAGATATCCATAATGTTCAAAAGACTATTTTATGGG
Organism: Cryptomeria japonica; assembly: GCF_030272615.1. NCBI lineage: Eukaryota > Viridiplantae > Streptophyta > Pinopsida > Cupressales > Cupressaceae > Cryptomeria > Cryptomeria japonica. Next base: position 197,001,864 of record NC_081406.1, read on the forward strand.
AAGACTGATGGTATGGTTTCCCCAGTTTGGATAGTCAGCTAAACATAACTCAGACAAAATATACTTTGAAAGACCTATGGGGTTCACATGTTAGGGATTATGTCATTTTTATGGATGAGGAATGAACCCTAGGTTGAAAGTTGAAGGACTTAACCTTCTTGAATCTCCCTGCTTTGGAGATAGATCTTCTTACTCTTGTTCCAGTAAAAAGAGTAGACTCGCTGTTTTGGGGAGGTTCCAAAATAGGGGAATATAATGCCAAGGATGGATATCTTTGATTGAATCCAAATCAGGAGCAAGATGTAACTAATTTACCCTTGGACTTGTGTTGGAAAATTTTTTTCCTTTTGAAGGTAGGAACATTCTTTTGAGCTTCCCTTCAAAGGAAAATCTTGATAGTTGACAAATTCCAAAGAATGGGGTTCCATGGCCCCTCAAGATGTGTTCTTTGTAAATCTTAAGATAAAATCATTAATCACCTTCTTCTAGGGTTCCCATTCTCTCAAGAGTGTTGAAGTTGGTTGCGTGCCACATTAGGTTGGTTGGGAGCCTTACCAAACGATATACTTAGTCTCTTTCAATTATGATCGATGCTCAAAATAAATGTAGCCTTTGGATGCCTCTGGATTTTTGGCCCTTCAATTTTGTTGTGTAAGGTGGAAATAATTGATTAGGAGACTATTTCAATATAAGGTGATGACCACTAATTCACTTTATAATAAGATGGAGGTTTCCATTGTGGTACCGGTAGACAACATAATTTCTCTCCTCAACACTAGAAATTTATTTTGATAGATTGGGATGCTAAAATCAGGTTTAATTGGCAAGTGATTAAAGTCCTACCTTGGATTGGTAAGGGAGGTTGAAAATATATATCTACAAGGGGGCTTACATTTTGGATGCTATCCAAGAAAGGGTAGATCAAATTAAAATTTGATGGATCTTTGAGAGGCAACCCAAAAAAATTGAGTTGGATGTATCATTTAGAATTGGAAAGAATTAAACATTCAAAGCTCTTCAAAGTGTCTCTCAAACAGTACTAACAATGAGGCCAAATTTCTTTCTCTCATTCATGGCCTCACTCTCAACAAAGAACTTGGGGTGAAATTGTTAGAAGTTAAAGGTGACTATGCATTGGTCATCAATGCTTTATGTGTCTGTTTTATAGCCAATTGGAACCTTTGTGCTCTTTTAGAAAAGGCTTAAGAACTGTTTAGAAATTTTGACATAATTTTGTTTAATCATATTGTTAGAGAGGACAACTTAGAGGATGACATGATGGGGCAGACGAGAAGGATAGTATTTTTATTAGAGATGACATGGAAGTGAAGCAGTCACTAGTGAGGAGGAACCTCAAGGAGATCAGTCGAGATCGGTCAAAAAGAGTAAACACAACAGAAACACACAGATATGATGGAGGCAATGCATAATAGATAGTTTTATTGCATGAAACTTGATTACATCCATCTGGTAACAACTGAGTTACAACATATCGACACACAGGCCTAGTAGAATAAGTCACAACCGGGACCTTGAATCGAAAGATCTATCTTCTAGGCACAGTCTATCTATCTGATACTCTGATTGACTCTAATTAATTACATTCTAATGCATGATTACAAATATATATATCGATCCAAAGGATCCAGTTGACCCAAAATGATCAAAACCCGAAGAACAATACCTAACGTGCAAAATGAATAAGGTTGACCTTCACCAAGAGATTCCTTCAAAAATTCCAAAGGATGAAATGAAAAAGGTCATCCACACACCAAGAACACGAAGATCAATGCTCAAGGCTCCACAAGCTTTAGAATGGGTTCCGATAGATCACTAGAATAGGTCTCAGGCAACCAATAACAAAGGAACAACCGGTAACAAGAAACAATCATGGAAATCAATGGTGATATCTTGTCGGTAAGTGATCCAAATGAGATACGGTTTGAAAGCAAGAAATATGATCAAGTCTTCAAGTAGAGTCCAACTCCACAAGATCCGGTGAGCCAAAACTAGGACACACAAAAAGAAACATTGAAACTGCGAACTAAAAAAAATAGAAAGGAAAATGTTTTTGGTTGATGTAAGATTGTTGTGAACCGGGGATGCTCCTACATCAGGAAGCTATCTTGACTACTTGATTGGACCCAAGATTACAAATTCCTCCTTTTAGATTGTCCATCTCCATTAATAGATAGACAAAAGGTATTTTAAATATGCTTTTAATCTTGATAGATCCCCTTGCCTTTGGAAACCTTCATTGAAACCCTAGTCGATATTATTAATCATTACATATGGGACGCCCTATTTCATACTTTCTATTGTGATGGCTAGAGCATTTAAGTCGAAGCAAAGATATCATCTCAATTGGATTTGAGCCCAATTTTGGCTTACATGGCAATCTGTTCATTTTAGTGAAGGACATTCTTATTAATGAGATGTTCATAATTGTTTATTGTTTGTGTGTGGGAATGGGAGTGACCACCTTTAAATTGGCCTCAACCCCTAGCTACCCTCATACTTTGTTTCCTCACTGCCATAAATTCCCCAATTCATCTTTGTAGCGAGGAATGATAAATGTCCTTTCTTGGGTTAATCTTAGACATGATATTGCAATCAATGTGTAAAGTTCCAAGGCTTCTAGCTATGGAGGCGATAAGGATGGTTCTAGGAAGAGAGTTTCTCACTTTGTCCAACCAATATCAAGTAAATACTAAAATTTCCAATCACTTTTTGTCATCTCTTCTTGATTTGGGTGGCATAGAAGTTAAAATTCTTCTCATGCTTCATGAGGTGTTTATGGAATAATTCCTTCTAAATGATATTAAAATTGTGGTTTTTGCTGAAATGGATGTTGGCATACCATGGCTGAGGATATTTTCTATCTCTTCTAGTTGAGGGAAGTGATGGACAAACAAGCATTCTTTTATAATACAGATGCATTGGACTTGCTCTGCATCAAAGATGGGTTGCGATGGGGAGATATTTCTTGAGGAAGGGGGTGGGAATTGACATTGATAACAACTTCTAGTGGCTGGATAGGTTTGCAAAGATTATTTGCTGAGATGCTTTTTATGGCGAAGACTAATTTGGGGCTCAAGTCTCTTTTTGGTTTTTTTGCCCGAATCAATTTTTTGGTGATGGTTGCCCTATTTTGTTGATGGGTTTGCTTCTCAAGGTTTCATAGTGTGGTTGCCATATTTTGTTTATCCTTGGTTTGGGTATGGGTTTACATGTTTCTCCTCATTATTATTTTATTGTGTTTCTTGGTTGTCTGGGTGGTTGGGGCTTTTTTGTAGTGGGGTGGAGGCATACTAAAAATGGGTTGTTTTGGTCTTATTGAACTCATGTAGTCAAAATCGTGTGTAAAGAGTCAGAAATCCGTATGTAATTTTTTTGATAATTAATATAAATTTCCCATAACCTAGTGTTGCATTTAATGGAACAAAAATATATATCTATATTTAAAAATAGAATACATATGCAATACTCTAACTCCCTTCAATTTGACAACACTTTGACAACACCTATAGTTGTAAAATAATATAACAAAATATTTATCTCAATCCTCCAATTCATAGAGAAAAGAGAAAGGAACACCACAAGTAGTTTCACAAATTGATATAACATCAAACCATAGTAAAATGTGAAATATCCCATGGCTTGAATACAAAGAAAATATGACACACATGAAAAAAATATATTTCATACTACTAATAGATGACATATTTGGCTCATAACTCTTCCATAATAGCCCATATCCCAAGGAAATCATCCACATTGACCATCAAAATCATATAGACCCACTAAATACATGCAAGATGCTCCACTACTCAATTCTCATGCCTAAGTTAAGGATTATGTTAAAAATAATATTATAACTATCACTATCAACTCCACCTCATTCATGAATCTCATCATAAATAATATTCTATGTTAATAAGGAGAATAATAATAAAATAATTATCTCTTCAACAATGGGGTGTCCAAGTATCCATCCCACTATTGTTGGAGATGTATAAAATAATAATATTAGCACTACTCAAATATCACACTCTCCTAACATTCTCTCCTTATATGATACATGCAACAAAATCTAAAATAATAAAACATATCAAGTACAAGATTGAAGGCCCATGGATTTCATACACCAAGAGAATTTCTTCGTGCTCATTTTCTTGACAAGGGAATTCATAACATTATGATGCGTGTCAATGTTCTATAAAAAGACCCTACCATTCTCTATCATATTATGCACAAAGCGATATTGAACATCAAAATGCCTGGAACATTCGTGATACATGGGGTTTTTGTCCAAATTATAGCACTTTGGTTGTTACAACCAATTCTACCCAGCATGCAATCAAAATTGATACTTGGAAAAAGTCTCTATAACCATATCGCCTTCTTAAAGGTATGTTTAGTATCCATATACTCTACTTTGGTGGTGGATATGGTTATAGAGACTTTTTCATTGAATATCCATATAACCAAATAAAGAAAATAGAGCTATTAGTGGATCTTTGAATATCCAAATCACTTTACCAATATACATCCACAAATCATTGTATGTTCATTGTTTTATCCATGTAACACCCCACTAAGGAACCCCAAAGGACAATGCAACAACTAACTAAACTCAAGGAGGAAAACACATTTTTTTTAAGAGAGATACATTAACTCATTAAACTATGATAATGAACAACATGATATTAGGCATGAGAACAACTAATCTAAGAGCAAGCAAAAACATCTTAAAGCAATGACACCTTTTTCCTCTAAGGTCCCCTAACATTGCTACAAGGCAACACTATCACATACTAAGGCATAAGAATAAAATCTAATCTAAACATTTCATAAAATAATGCTTAAACATAAGTAAATGGATACTAACTTGAAATGGAATCTATTAAGAATTATCACATAATTACTCCTAGGATCTAGGTTCATTTTAAATCCCAAATCCAAATGTTCCTGAGATCAATTCCTACATAAACATATAACTATAACATCGAATCTTAAAACATGATACAATGCTCATGAAATAAAATCTAATGCATTACATCTAACATCTTACTTATTAAGAATCTAATCATCCATATAGGATATATTGTACCAACACCAAACTATCTAAACTCATATTACATTCACAAAGTTAACATCATTACTTTAAATAATTATTACATCTTTCTCTCAATGAGAGTGTTCTTATTACATTATCAATATAAATGGAAGCCTATTATAAGTACATGAATGAATCATTACATAAGAGAATGCTTCTACATCATGATTCTAAAACTCTTGCATATGAAGAATGTAAACGTAATATAATTTCCAATTTAATGGAGAGGTTATATGCAAGCTGGTGTATTTTAATTTAATATTATGTCAATGATACTAATATTGTAGTCTTTTCTTTTTACTGCAGGTAAGGAGAATGAACATTTATTGATTTCGATGTCATCTCCTTTGATCAGAATGATGTATAAGTATTAGTGTGGCCACGATCAAGTGGCACCTTGATCGAACATGTCTTTTAGACATGTCCGACCAAGATGTCACTTGGTCGTGACCCCTGCTAACAACAGCCGATTCATAACTAATCGATGCTTCATACATACCCGATGACGAATCAGTATCTTTAATGATAACAATGTTTATACCATGCCCGATAATGAATCGACATCATTAATGATAACAACATTTATATCATGCCCGATAATGAATCGGTATCATTGCTGATGATAATAGTAATCATATCCAATCGGTATGTTATGTTAATTGTTAATTGTTACAGATAAAACATACCCAATTATGAATCGGTATCAAAGCATATGGATTATAAACAATAACAATGTATGCTATCGGGTTAATACCCCGATAGCATATTAATGCCGATATGGGTCGACATTAATATGCTATCGGGTTAATAGCTCGATAGCATTATAGATTGACGCTTAACATAGTTAAGTAGGTCGTCAATCTAATTCAATATTAATATCATGATTGTGATCAAAACATAAAGCATGAAATGAGTAAACAGAATATAGGAGATTACTGAGTTAGAAGGTTCTTATCTTGCAGAGGCTACTAATGCATTAACACTCCCTCTTAGCTTTTGGAAGATAAGGTAACCTGCATCACATTTCTTTTTCAAAGCGTCAGTCTTCAAGAATATATATCATCTATACATATAATATGAAGTACCATAAGAACATAGGATACAAACATAAAACATTATCCTAAGTATGTGACATAGAGTATCACCAATCTATGTGAGATAATAGATTCATCATTTTAGTATGACAAGATATCACCTAAACACGTGATATCAGTATTGCCTAAACACGCAATACAGAGGATAAACATATGAGGATGGTTGAGTTCTCATCTTATCCAAGTTGTGATATGTGTACAAACATTTCATTCAAATATTTTATCACAACAACATCATGGCACATCCATGACATACCAAAGATCTAACATGATAACTGGTTTGAGAATCAGAAGATCGTCACCTTATGATGTTTGCATGCAAGTGTTCATAATCTGAGAGATCGTCACCTCTTAGACATGAGCACAGGGGGTAAAAACCCAGAATGTCTCAACATGACAAAAGAAGTTTACATTTTCAACATCTTATTTACAAGGCAGATTACCTTTCTATCATACCTAAACTCTTTCAGAAGTGATCAACCTTAACTCTGGAAAGTGGTTTGGTCAAAATATCTGTAGTCTGATCTCCTGTACTAACATGTTCTAATTTGATCACATTTTTGTCTACCATATCTTGCACATAATGGTATGGGATCTCAATATGTTTGGATCTATCATGGAACACTAGATTTACTAAAAGTTTTATGCAACTTTGATTGTCGCAATGGATGATAGTAGGTTTCATCAGATTGCCAAACAATCCCACAAGCAACTTTCTAAGCCACACTGCTTCTCGGGCTGCCATGGAGGCCGCAGTGTATTCGACCTCGGTGGAACTTTGCACTACAGAAGACTGCTTTCTGCTGATCCAGGATATCATGGCTGATCCCAAACTGAAGCAGCACCCAGAGGTGCTTTTCCGATTAGTCACACTTCCAGCCCAATCTGAATCTGAGAATCCGTGTAGATTAAGATTAATTTTCTTATGCTTGAGACCAAGGTTTAACGTGCCTTGCAAATATCTCACAATGTGTTTTACTACTACTAGGTGTATTTCCTTTGGATCACACATAAACTGACTCAAGGCATTTACTTCATAGCAGATATTTGGTCTTGTATTTACAAGATACATAAGAGACCCAATCATTTGCCTATATAGAGTAGGGTCAACTGAAGGTGATTTTGCTGCTGCTTCTTTAAGTTTATGAAGATTGGTTTCCATTGGAGCGGTCATAGGTCTACAGTTGAGCATTCCAAATCTCTTTAGAATATCTAATGTATATCGGCCTTGGTTTAGAACAATATTGTTAGGATTCTGCCATACTTCCAACCCTAGGAAATAATGAAGGAATCCCAAGTCCTTCATATCAAATTCTTTGGATAGCTCTTTCTTGCATTGATCTATAAGATGATCCTCTCCTGTGATTAATAAATCATCAACATATAAAATCATTATTATCATATCACCTTTATTCTGTTTGTAGTAGAGATTAGGATCTGCTTCATTTTTTGAGAAGCCTAGTGTTGATAGATATGTGTCAATTCTTTCATACCAAGCCCTGGGAGCTTGTTTGAGCCCATATAGGGCTTTCTTGAGTCTGCACACATGAGATTCTATATGATGGATCTCAAACCCTTTAGGTTGCTCTAGGTATACTTCTTCAGATATCTCTCCATTAAGAAAAGTTGTCTTTACATCCATTTGATGTACCTTCCATCCCTTTGTTGCTGCAATAGCTAGTATAGCCCTTACTGAGGTATATCTGGCTACAGGAGCAAATGTTTCTTCATAGTATATCCCTTCCTTTTTGAGAAAAACCTCTGGCTACAAATCTTGCCTTATATTTTTCAATGCTGCCATCTGCTGCATGTTTGATCTTGAAGAGCCATTTAGAAGAAACAACAGACTTCTTAGTTGGCCTAGGGACAATTTCCCATACATCATTTTTCATTATGGATTGATACTCTTCAGACATAGCATCCTTCCATACTTGATGTTTAAGGGCATCTGTTACATTGTCAGGTTCATTTTTAGATAGGTCATTCATAAGAGCAACATAGCTAGTAAACTTGTTAGGTCTTTTTCTTTCTCTGAAGGTTCCAGAGGGAGCAACAAACCTCTGAGCTTCTTCTACTATTTTGGTGGCCCATAGTAGTCTTTTCTTGATATTTCTAGGTGTGTTTTCATTTTCATTTTCATTTTCATCTAGATTCTCCCTCTGAAACTCAGGGGCAGGATTTTCATCTAAGTTAGAGGTAGGAATGTAGATTTTAGGTTCCATGAAGTTCTGAGCTCTTTTGAAAGCTAGGTCTTCTGCAAATATTACATCCCTACTTAGTTCAATATTTCTTTGACCAGGTACATAGATTCTGTAGGCTTTGGAGGTTTCACTATATCCTACAAGCAATCCTCTTTTTCTAGAAGGTTCTAGTTTTAGTCTCTTTTCTTTAGGTATATGGATATAGACAAGACATCCAAATATCCTAAGGTGACTAATATCAGGCTTAATCTTAGTGAATACTTCCTCAGCAGTTTTATCCTCAAGATGGGAGTGAGGGCACCTGTTTAGTATAGATACAGCAGTGCTAGAAGCTTCAGCCCAGAGATTAGTGTTAAGGTTTTGATCTAGTATCATGGCTTTGGCAGCTTCAACTATAGTCCTATTTTTCCTTTCTGCTACCCCATTTTGTTGAGGGTTATAAGGTATAGTAAGCTCCCTCTTAATCCCATTATCTATACAAAATACTTTAAATGAATCTGATGTGTATTCTCCCCCATTGTCGGTTCTTAGGGTTTTAACTTTGTTTCCTGAGTGGTTTTCAATTAGTGATTTAAATTCTTTAAACCTAGAGAGGATCTCTTTTGATTCTTTACTTTTCAGAAAGTAGATCCAGGTCTTTCTAGAGTAGTCATCAACAAATATTACATAATACAAGAATCCCCCTAGAGAGGATACGGACATAGGTCCACATACATCAGAATGAACTAACTCTAGAATTTTGCTAGTTTTCCTAGTACTATTTTGGAATGCACCTTTGGTATTCTTACCTAGGGCACATCCTTTACATGCCCCTGAATGATCTTGCTTTAATTTGGGTAGACCTGTGACAAGGTTTCCCATTGAAGATAAAGCCCTAAAATTCAGATGGCCTAATCTTCTATGCCAAACTTCATTTGCATTAGTGGCTTCATGGATTAGAGCTAGATTGGTTTCTGTGCACAACTCATACAAATAACCCTATCTCTGTCCAATGGTCTTTGCCTTCTTGATGGAGGAGTTCCTTGGCCAGGCCAATACTTTGTTGTCCATGAACGTCACTCTGTATCCTTTATCTTCCAGTGCTGATATAGAAACCAGGTTTCTTTTGATACCGGGGACATATAGTACTCCTTCAAGCTGTAAGGTTATGTCTGTCTTCAATTTGATGGTGCAGGTTCCTACTCCTCTGACTGGATATGTAGAGTCATCTCCGATGGTTACATCCTCATCACTCTTCTCTGTCATGGAATCAAGTGCTTTTCTAAACCCAGTGATGTGCCTGGATAAACCACTGTCAATTACCCATGAGTTGATTTTGTTAGAAGCTTGACTTGTGAGTGCCGAATAGAATACGTATTTCCTGGAGTCATCTTCTCCTTTAGTCTTCCTTGCTTTGACAAATGTAGCATGTTTCTTGGTTCTTTCTAGGCATTTTGCAACGAAGTGTCCGAACTAATCACATCTGTAACATTGAATATGAGATAAGTCCTTCTTTGGAGTGTTCTTGCCTTGATGACCTTTTCTCTTTCTAAACTGCCTTTTCTTGTTTTGCTTGTTGGAGTTGGTGTTTAGAACCTGCAGGTCTTCATCTATATTCTTGTGTTTCATTCCTAATTTGTTCAATCTTGATTCTTCTTGGAGACAATCATCCCTTAATCTTTCAAATTTGGGATATTTGGACCTTGCACTGATGCCTTGGATGAATGTGCTCCATCCACTAGGCAACCCATCTAAAGCAATGAGTGTTAGCTCTTTGCCTCGGATCTCGTAGTCCAGAGTTGCAAGTTCATCTTTTAGAACTGATATCCGCATGAAGTAGGCATTGATTGTCTCCCCTTCGTTCATGGTGATATGATTTATTTCTCGTTTTAGTGCTAGAGTTCAACTTGCATTTGATATCTCAAATGTGCTTTCAAGAGCTTTGAACATTTTATAGGTTGTCTGATGTTTTCTTACGCTGGGCATTATGTTGTTTCTCACCCCATCAACTATTATTTTTATTGCTTTCTCATTTCCTTCAATCCATGCTATTTTGTCAGGTTCATTCTCGGGTTGATCATTTTTAGTTTGAACAAACAAATCCACTTTGTTCTCCTTTAAGATCATTTGAATTCTGAATTTCCAGGATGAAAAATCATCGCCACCTCTGAGTTTGTCTTCGAATCTGATAGCACTGGCCATTAGAAGAAATGTGATGTAGTATATAACCTTGTTCTTAAATTTGTTTCATGAAATTAAATAGCCTCAAGTTCGATCAACTTGGCTCTGATACCATGTAAATGTAATGTAATTTCCAATTTAATGGACAGGTTATATGCAAGCTGGTGTATTTTAATTTAATATTATGTCAATGATACTAATATTGTAGTCTTTTCTTTTTACTGCAGGTAAGGAGAATGAACATTTATTGATTTCGATGTCATCTTCTTTGATCGGAATGATGTATAAGTATTAGTGTGGCCACGATCAAGTGGCACCTTGATCGGACATGTCTTTTAGACATGTCCGACCAAGATGTCACTTGGTTGTGACCCCTGCTAACAACAGCCGATTCATAACTAATCGGTGCTTCATACATACCCAATGATGAATCGGTATCTTTAATGATAACAACGTTTATACCATGCCCGATAATGAATCAGCATCATTAATGATAACAACGTTTATATCATGCCCGATAATGAATCAGTATCATTGCTGATGATAATAGTAATCATATCCGATCGGTATGTTATGTTAATTGTTAATTGTTACAGATAAAACATACCCGATTATGAATCGGTATCAAAGCATATGGATTATAAACAATAACAATGTATGCTATCGGGTTAATACCCCGATAGCATATTAATGCCGATATGGATCGACATTAATATGCTATCGGGTTAATAGCCCGATAGCATTATAGATTGACGCTTAACATAGTTAAGCAGGTCATCAATCTAATTCAATATTAATATCATGATTGTGATCAAAACATAAAGCGTGAAATGAGTAAACAGAATATAGGAGATTATTGAGTTAGAAGGTTCTTATCTTGCAGAGGCTACTAATGCATTAACAAAGAAGACATAATCCATCCACGAAGTCACAAACATAACACCAAGATTCCCAATGGATGAAAGAATCAACCACTCGACCATGTGGAACCAAAAGGTCCACCCCCCATACTCTAGAGAAGGAAATAATGCCCCACATGCACCATTATACCTCTAAGGATATTGTGTGGGGGAAAAAGTGACACTAAGCAAACATGCCCTAATCTCACTTTCAATCACACACTTGTGGAATACGAAAGAGCCTAGAGGTATCACACAATTGGCTACTTCTTTTTGTGGAAGAGAGAGCCACGGGCTACCTATTAGGATTTCTATTCCTTTGTTGCAAATGATAGATAAAATGATGCAAGTTCAACTACTAGCCCTAGAGTGCAAGTATGAACTACTAACAAGACTGCAAAATTGGAGCTAAACAATGGAAAGCTGCAAACACAAGGACAAGGAAATAATGCAAATACGTACCCGGAGTTAAAATCTGAGTGGAAATGTTCGGGACGGGGGCGCGGGCGCCATTGTCCTGCTTCTGCTCCTGAAACTGCTGTTTTGCAACTTGAAAAGCTGTCAGAAAAATGCTGAAACTTGCTGTCTGACAGAAGGACCAGGGCGCTGGGCGCCCCTGTCCCAGGGACCAGGGCACCCAGCGCCCCTGTCCTGGCAGGACCAGGGCACCCCACGCCCCTGTTCTGGTCTTTTGCTCTGAAATTTGGTGTGAAGTTCTGTCTCAGTCTGCTTCTGTCGGATCTGCAACTTGCGGCGTCGTCCGAATCCCGAAACCTGCACTTATATCTGAAAAGGTATGGTGGGCGGCTATATAGGGTTTTGCCTTAGTCAAACCCCCGCTTCGGTGATTTCCACCTCCACGAATAGCCAAGTTGTATTGTAACAGTAATGTGTGTGCAGACCTTGTGTGTGTGCAAGATCCCAACCCCAAGGGAGGGGTACAAGCCAATCTTCAGTCGGTGATCCCTTATTGCTCTTCAATGTCTTCAAAGCCCTAAATGGATGAATGAAATTGATGAATGCTTGATGGATGGATGTTGAATGTTTTTGAAGTCTTCAAAGATCTGCTCTTTCACTGCATAGAAGGTCCCTTTTTTGGCCAAAATCCGGATCCTTTCAAATGAAGAAAGAGAGCTCTTATATAAGAAACCCTAGGTCTTAATTTCAACTTTTGGCCGACCTAGAGATTGAATCTCCCGCCAATTTCTTGGGGTTAAGCTTTATTTTATGATTGGATCGCGCTCCTAAAATTTCAGGAAAAATGTCCGGGACCGTGTGCACTCCGGGTGCCATGGTCTCGACAACTTTTCACCAAATTTTCAGGGCCGTCGGATATGATGATTTTAGAGCGAATCTCAAAGTTACAGGTGATTTCGAGATGTTTTGACCCCCGAAATCAAGCCCCCAAGTTCAAAATAGGACCTAATTAGGGTTTTAGATTAAATGATGTATTGGAAGAATAAAATGAAAGGGGCACACTTTAATGAAAAGGGGCCAACTTTATGATATGGGAGATGATAAAATAGAACCTTAGACCTAATTAATTTAATTAATTAAGTGCTAAAGGGGAAATGCAATGCAAAATGCAAAATGCGCCAAGGCGGGTGCTAAACTAGGTGTGAAATTGTACCACCAAAGCAAGTGCGTACAATTTACGACACTACAGATATCACTAACAGATCCATGGAAAAGCAATGAACACACAAATACAACAATGACAAGGACTAGGGAAAACATAACACTGACTACTCCCAATTCTCATGTGACATTCATGCGGAACCAAATCCACATCTCATGAGGACAAGAAGGTACGGTTTGCCAACAAACCTTCCCAATCTCATCTTGAACCTATACGAGTAGTGTAGGCGATGAGTTGGGGGCAACATCATTATCTTTTTAATGTGAAATATACTTCACTCATTAATACATTTAATTAAGTTATCACTTATTAAAGAAAATTTCAATAAGATGATCCTGACAACCACTTTGGGCCCCACCACCTACTTGAAAGCCACTCCCCCTAACATGTTCCTAGCCACCCCTAGCTTATGGTTCTTAACATGAAACATAAACACATAGGATCATACGAATAATCAAATAAATTAGATTACATTTAATACATATCACAAAATAATTCATAAATCACTTCTACTCAACATCACATCCTCTTATCCAAATGTACTCAAGGTACCATCACAAATGCAAAATCAACAAACCCGAATGGGTAAATGCAAAAAAATGAAAGGGGAAACATGAATATAATTCATAAAACTCACACAACCTCTAGAAAACTCATATCAGAAATTAGAAAACCAAGAAAAAACCCATGGACTGACCCGGATTAACAGGGGTCCTAAAAACTGAATTGGGAAGCCAAACTAGGTTGACTTTGGGCTCAAAATTCAACAAACAGACCAACCGAAAAGAAAACTATAACTAGAACCCATTTGAGAGGGGTGAAACCCTTTTCTAGAAATTCATTTTGATCACCACCAAGAAACATAATACATTTGCATGAAACCAAACACTAAAAATAGACCAGAAAAACACTACATAGAGAACACATACTCCATTTTTAATCAAATAAATAGCATTGAATGCATTAAACTTTCAAAATGAAATCATGGCATAGAAAACAAAGATAATACAATCATTTCAAATCCACAAATAATTTTGATGCATAGAAATTAAGTAGCACACCAACTTGGAAGTAGAAGAAAATGGACAAGAAAGATTAAAGGCCAACCCTTGCACATTCAACTCCAAATGAACAACACTTTTAGAAAATCAAGCAAGTATTCAGGTCACAAAAATAACAATAACCAATCTCCAACAAGCCACACAAAACCCTCTCCCAAATCTTCACAAAAACTCTCCAAAACCCCTTCAAATCAAAGCAAAAATTGCTCTCCAATGTCACACACAAATCCCCTCTCAAACTTCAATTTTTTCTAGCAATCATTCAAGAATTCTTCAGTATCCATAAACAACCAAAACATGTTATTTCTTGCACAAAACCATTCCCAAAAATGGGAGTTGGTGTTTGTACGGGAAACAACCAAATTTCCCAACAAATCACAACTAATCATAAATTCATATAAACCAAGCTTATACTAATAATACAGTTATAACATATTATCCCTCTAAGAGTTTATTTTGCATATAATTATTTGTTCCCACCAATAAATTCTCAAGTCAATTCTCAAATTATTCCCTCTTAGAAAATAGGGTGGGAAAAATAGGAGAACATAAACATAAATAACCATATATATTCCATGTTATATTATTTAATACAAACAGAAATACACATATTAAATGCAAAGGGTGACATTATAATAAATGCACCTAAACTTATAAAATAGACATTTAATTTATAAATTAATATTATTATTAATACTATTTATCCATATATCATAATAAATCATTAATAATTCAAATTAAATAAAAAATAATTAAAGTGATAAAGCACAATTACTCACATAGCCATCCACAAGACCACATAACCAAAATGAAGATTAAACCAAAGGTAAAACAATCAAGACAAGGGTCAAAACTAAGACATGAACTAGGGTTAGGTGTGGTAGGGCCTTATTGTCACCTTTGATCAACTACCATTGGGAAAGGAGGCATGCTCAAACCTGTGGAACCAGGTAGAGTTGATGCCTAGTACCTGCACCTTGCACAACATAAAAATTGGACAAACATACATACATACATACATACATATATATATATATATATATATATATTATGTATATATGTATATGTATGTATGTATACATCAATTCATCATAGTTAGGTGAAGGGAATTAAAATATCACATCCTTCTCATGATGAGTGATGTGACATCATCCCTAATAGGTTTGCAGACAATAAAACATCATAAACATAGATATAACCTTTAAAAGCAACCAACATCCATATCAAATGAGATTATCAAAATTAGGGTTAGCACAAACTATAACATCATAGGAAGTGAACATAAATTATATCACCTAAGAAATGCATAATCACAAAGTCCATCAAATGTTAAACCCTAACATCATCAAGTAACCCTAAATATAGAATCATCATCATATATATCATAATGTATTTACTGAAATGAAGAAGTATCTCAACAGGATAGAGCAAAGCATGAAAGCATGGAGTAACAAGACATAGAAAGAGTCCATTAGTGTCCATCACAACCATCAAAGAGTAGGAATCATGGAGGGGCACTACAATTCACATGATCAATACCATGATAAAGTAAATAGTAATTAGAAGTCCTTATAATTTTTTTGAAACCCCTCTTAACATGTTCAATGCTCCTACTAAAGTTAGACATAAAATTTATCAAAATTCACACTACTTGGGCAATATCTAGGCTATTTGTAAGCAACAATGATACCAACAACACTAGCATAAAATACATTAGCCATAACCTCAAAATAATTATTCAATTTGGGACATATAATTAAAGAAATATTAGTTCCACTAGGAAATTAAATACTCACAGGTTTACAATCATGCATATTAAATCATTATAAAATGGTAGCATCATACTTACTTTGACTTAACCAAATATTTTTATGTACTTGAGATTTACTTATCTTCATCCCAAGATATTTTGTATCTAATCCTTTATATCAAATGTTCTAGAAAGTTAAGTTTTGAGCTCCCTAATCATCTCCTTGTTATCAATAAACTTGTCATCCACATGCAAGACAATGATTATAATATGATCATACTTAATTTTAACATAAACATAATGATTCTCCTTGTTCCTAACAAAACCAAAACTCAATGCAAAAGCATAAAACAATCTTGTATCACATCTTAAGTGGTTGCTGCAAACCATATAACAAATGTTTTGACTGCAAATCAAAATTTGCTTCCTTTTCACAATAAAATTGTTAGTTTGTTGCATACAAGTCTCCTCCTCAAGTTCTCCTTGAAAGAAAGTTTTTTTAACATCCCTTTAATCAATATAAAAATCATAACTTGCATTAAATGATAGTAGGTATCTAATAGAAGTTAACTTAGTGATAAGAGATTTTTCCACTAGAATTAACTCCCTCTCTAGAAATATACCTTAGCCACTAGTTTTGCCTTGTACCATGGGTATTTGTATATGTTGTTTTTTCACACTTCAAGTTTTAATCTTTTACACAATATCCCTTCTATAGTATTCTTTATATTTCAATTCTATAAAGAAAGTAACTCAAATGATTATAAAACCTTGGGCATAATAACTTATACCTATGTTCCTTGAAAGGTTTTGTGAGGAAAACTACGTGCGACTTGGATACTGTCTAGAAGTAGGTATGTAGGTAATCTGTGGATGAAGGATGCCTCTAGAACCAAATCAATAAGAGAGAGCTCCAAGGTTTGGAGTTGTTTTTCAACATGTTCATTCCTCCCTCTTCGATGGGCTTGATATAATTTTTTTATACTAAATGGTTGTGAACTCATCCTTTCAATTAATATCTCCCCACTATATAGGTCTAAGCTAATAAAAGGTAACCCATCATTATCAAGCTTGTCTACATAGAGGTTTTGCGGGTTTTGGCTTTCTAAATATACTCCAATTTTGGATGAAATTCTAGAGTCTCCATCATCATGGTTATGTGAATGTGTGAGAATACCTCTAATTATACTTAAACTAAAATAATTAGAGTTTTTTTGTTGAGCACTATGGCCTTATACCTTGGCTTAGGGATAAGAATAGGAAGATATGTTTCAGCTTCAAATGAGGTCTATTCTTCCAAGAAATAAGGGCATGATAAGCTTGGTCATGCCATTGCTATAAATGAGTTATGAAAATTTACTCATGTTTATTTAATGATGGTGTTGATTTAAACAATTATGATTAAATGGTATGAACAATTCTTATTCAATTATGGAAGGTCTGTTGCTCTAAATATGTACCTTAATTTGTGTTGACTTTGAGATCGAGTATCATATCTTTGACTTTGCCAATTGTGGAAACTAACAATAAGTAGTACATAGTAAAATTGGATATTTTGTCTTTGTATCTTTTTGGCGGAAAAATAGATGAAAAGCTTTATGATTATTAATACACAAAAATGTTATTGAAAAGTAGGATAATTAGTGTTGGTGCTTCTAGATATGATTGCATGATTTTTTTTGCAAATCCAAACCGTTGATACAAAATAATTCATGCAATCAAATCTAGTGCTACATCCCACGTGCGCCCTAAATGTTTTGATGATGTTTATGCATTGAAACTTGATGTTTATTATTGTTGAATGGTGATTCACAATACACATGTTGATGATTTGGTTTTAATCATTATGACATATGAGTTTATTCATTTTTACCAATATATGTAATGATAGAGTTATGCTGAGGACTAACTACATGATTTTGACCTAGTGGATGCAAGAAGATGTCATCCTTTGAGAAGGGAGGGAAAGTATCATCAGGAACGGGAGGTAATAAAGGAAGGATCTAATGCCATCTAGAACCCTAACCGGTAAGTTAAGACTTATTGAGATGTGGTAGGATTGATATTGTCAGTTCAATATTTATTAAGGTAACCCTATTGGCCAGTCTAGGTGATTAGGGTTGTATCATCCATGTCTTGGGTTATGTTAATCATTTAAAACAAATAATTAAGGCCTTTTATTTTCTCGCAATATGTGTCATATGACAAATAAATATCATTTTATTTATGAAATAGTGAGAATATTATTATTATTAAAATGTCATTTTATGCACACACAAACACACACACACACATATACATGTATATATGTATCTATCTATCTATCTATCTATCTGTATATGTGTATGATATGTGTGTGTGTGTGACACACACACACATATGTACATGTATATATACACACATATATGTATATATGTATACATATACATATGCATATGTATGATGTACATATATGTATATGTATATATACATGTGTACACATATACATATGCATGTATATGTACATATACATTTATATATATATGCACGTACACATATAAATAAGCAAAAACTTGTTTTAATCTTTTCTTACCTTAATAGTATATGTGGCCTTATGGACCCGCCACGATTAAGAGAACTATATTCATCGAATGAGTTCATGTTATAGCAGGATTTTCTCTTTTGAATAAGTTTTTGTGAGATCGAATTGTGGAAGCCACGACTTATAGTTGGTGGTAAAGAATTAAATCTTAACTAAGTCATGATTACTGCTTTCAGGAAGAAGGAACGGGAAAAGTGCAACGTGGCGTTAATTCAATGAAATGAACTCTAATTGCCTCAAGATAAGTTGGAATGCAATCAACCGTTTCATTAAATTAATTAATGGAAAAATTTGGAGTCTGAATGTTACATACGGGAGGAGAGAGTCTTTTTAAAGCAGACAGATTTTTCTTTGAAAATAAAAAAAGGAAACAAACGGACTTTTCTTTAATAGAAACTTTGTTCTAAATATATATATTGCGCTACCACCATAGCTGGAGGGGCATGCTTCAATATTCCTTTCCAAAGTGTAGACTAGACATAACTGAAGCCAGTTGGGGATAGTTCATCTTCCCGGGAGGAAGGCCTCTTGCATTCTATTCAGGCTAGCATACAAACAGGTCATGCACTTGTTCATTATAAGTTTTGTGTAGTATATTGAACAACA
The DNA here is from genome assembly GCF_030272615.1 of Cryptomeria japonica. NCBI lineage: Eukaryota > Viridiplantae > Streptophyta > Pinopsida > Cupressales > Cupressaceae > Cryptomeria > Cryptomeria japonica. The sequence goes on from NC_081406.1 coordinate 197,020,974, forward strand.
AGCATTAAATTTTTCCCTTTAATTTAAAAATCTTACATCTCTGCTAGTTAAAAGATGAAAGTAAAGGATTTTATTTTTAATCAAACGACATAAGATTATAAGTCTTTTCGACATTTATAGTTAGTCTTGCTTATATAGTGATACGTAGCAATGTATAATGAAAACTCATAAGCGTTAAGGGAAATGTGTTATTACTTCTCTCCTTGAATAATGTTGAGGGTCCTACAAAGGATATTGAACCTTCTTGCAACAAGAACATCTCAGTTAAATGAAGAAGTCAGAAACAATGACTAGTGAGACATGATTGTAATGAAACTTAGGAACCCAAATTGATGTCAATGAAGGCTAAGGTTTTGGGAGACAAATTAAATAGCAATGAAAGGACTAATTTGGGTTATGATTCAACATTAATGTCAGATATTAAGGGTGAACTATTGGTCTCGTTTCATGAACAATCAGTAATGAGATTGTTGCAAAAAGTGAAACAATATAACTTCTACAAGGTAAGACGAACAAAATATGATAAGGAAGATGTCACATAAGAATGAAGGTTAGTGAACTCTACATTTCTTTAAAACATAGGATTTCATTCTTGTACTCATGAGTGAGCAGATTGCTAACTTAAGAGCACCAGTATGAACTCAGAAATTTAGTAACCTAAACAATTGTTAAAAGGAAGATTATTCCATAAGAGATAATGTCACCATGAGTCTATATGACCAACATGTGAAACTTTAGTCTAAACATGAAAATCAACTAGTGAACCTCTTTGGAGTAAGAATGCAGTTGGCACATGAGATAGGCATGATGTCTTGGAAAACCTCCTTATGTTTTAAGTCTTGCTGAGTAGGGTGATGAAAAATGACTACGTGTTGGCATGTTGTAACTCTTAAATCCTTTGGCCAAGGTGATGCTACAAACTATTAGCGTCAGTTAGTTCCTTTCATCCAATTATACAACCCAGTCAGAGGTCATACTAGTTAGGAGTAGGAGGTATGGTATATGATCGACTAGGGATTGTGTATGGTCAAGCACCAATCTCAGATGACATTAAATCCAACTTCTTTTACTTCCCTGCGAAGAGTTGGGGCTTTCCAGTCAGAAAGAGCATGAGGGGCTAGTAAGTTCGTGGTTGGGTGGAAAAGCGCCCTGATGATACTTTCCTTCTCCAAACAATGTAAAGATCATTTAAAGTTTAGAATGAGTACTAGGAAAACTATAAATAATAAACCTCTCTTGATTACTTGCTTATGTTGTACTTTGATATATTCATGGTTATGCAATTGTTTACATCCTTTCTAGCATACTTTCTTTCTATTAGTTTCAAAAAAAAAGTTAACTGGTTTTTCATGCTTATAAATTTTAGTTCAATATTTTATGTTGATGCAAATTGTTTAGTAGCTAGATAATGCAAGTTACATATGGTATTAGAGCATCGGGTTTGACTAGGCTCCCCATAAAGAATTTTAGGATAGTAAAACTGAAACAAAGCATTTTAGTTTTTTTTTCAGGATATGGATTCAAACCACAAAATGAAAGAGAGCTCGAGATCCAATTTATTCTCAGCTTTGGAGAGTAATAAGTCTAAAACATGACCACTCATTTTTCTCTCCACCCTCTGACAACTAAACTCTTGGTGATGCAATTAAAAGACTAAAAAGAGAGAGACAACTCTGAACAATTTCAAGAAGAGAAGCAACAAGAGCAACTATCCTGGCCAAAAAAACACCTAAAATTGAAAACAAATCAACAAACCCAGTTGCTAACAAAAACGAGTTTGTTGATTGAAAGGAAACTTGTGTACCCACTTCAAGTTTCTAATTAGTTCCAATTTTTTGAAATTGAAGGTAGGAAAAGCCTATAACTGAATCTGAAAGTAGCTCTTAGATAGAGCCTTGATTATGTAATAATGTAAAAAGTGATTTTGGAGTGAATAATAATAAAATATCAAATTTGTAGTTTTTAAAAATTGTTTCAATTACATGCAAGTAGATAATATTGAGATTGAATGAATGTTTAAATTCACAGATCATTAAAGTAATATTAAGATGTCTCATATGCAAGAGGGCGAAGGAGAATCTTGATCACCAGAGACTCCAATACTGCAAGACACCCAAAACAAGCTCCGAGTTTTGGAACAGAGGGAGGGAAGTGAACACAAGTCTCAATTTAGAGATAAATAATCTAAAAAAGAACAAACTCATCAGAGTGAGTATAGAGGTATTCAATCCCATACCCAACATAATAAGGATAAACATGTAGCAGGTGTCATCTCTGATGATATGAAAAAGGGTAAACCCCCTTAATATGATGGATTAGAGGGTGATGATTCCACAAAGGCATGGTTAACTGGTGTGAAAAAATATTTTGAAATCTAGGATTATAGCAAGAATATGAAAGTAGTCTGGGGGGCCTACCAACTGACTGGAGAGGTTGTTGATTAGTGGGAGAATAAGAAAGCCAAGCTAGGTTTAAAGTCAACCAATGTGACATGGGATAAATTTGTAGAGATCTTTAGACAAAGATGACTGCCTCTGTTATTCTTTGAGCAGAAGATGACAAGCTTTCAAGATCTTAGACAAGGGGAACTCTCTATGCATGCCTATCGGGAGAAGTTTACCCACTTAATTAAGTATGTGCCCCAATTCCAAGCAAATGAAAAGTACATGATTATGAAGTTTATCATGGGTCTTAGCAATCGCATAGGGGGGATATGTAGAAGTCTTGGTGCCTTCAATCATTAATGAAGTCTATGAGAAGGCTGTCCGACATGAACAAAAGCTCTGAAAGGATGATTCCATTAGGGGGTAATTGGTCTCAACCTTCCCAAACTTTTAAAATGGAGACAAGTATAAGTTAGGTATAAAAAATGGTTGGATTCAAGGGAGGTCGATAGGACAATTGAGGGGATCAAAAGGGTTTTAATAAATCTAAAAAAAGATAGTGAAGGGAATAACAGAGGGACAAAAAAGAGAGGACCCCCAAGGGGATGCTATACATGTGGAGGCAAGAAAGACGTCGATTAGTGTCCAACGAAAAACACATGGAGGACAGCAATAGAGGAGTCCTCTGCCACCACAACAAACAACATTTCAATAGAGGATACATGCAACGATGGATAACTAATAGGCTAAGTCTTAGTTCACCCTAGTAAAAACTCCAGGTATGCTTTATGGAAACCCCATAATAGTGCTAATAGATACAAGAGCTACAAAAAATTTCATTTCTCCTAGTCTACTTAGTAAATTTCCTAAAAGATCCAGTTTCATGGCTAAGCCTTGGTTTGTTGAGTATGCCAACCAATGGAGAGCTCAGGTAGAGCAGTGCTTATTTGGGGCAAGGGTTGAACTTCCTGGCTTCACCTCAAAAGTTGATTTATATGTAGCACCCTTAGACAACTATGATGTCATTTTAGGTATGAATTAGTTGGGACAACACAAAGATAGGGTTAATTATTATGACAAGACACTAGAGTGCTTACATGACTTAGGAAACAAAGTACTCTTACAAGGCACCCGTGAAGAGGTCAAACTGTAACAACTCTCTGCTATCTAATTAAAGGAGAGTGAAAGGAAAGGGTGTCAAGTGTTCACATTTAAAATGGAAGAAATTAATGAATTCAATGATGTCAGATACCATGACGACATGATGATGTATGAAACTAGTTATCATCATGGAAGAATTTCTAGTGAGAGCGTGAAACCAAAGGACTCATTTGAAGAAAGATATCCTTATCTTTAAAATTACTATGACGTATTTCCTGAGGAACTACTTGGGTTGCCACCCAAAAGAATATTTGATTTCTCCATTGAATTAGTGTCAGGGTCTACCCTAGTGTCGAAATCTCCCTATCATATGATAAATGTCATACTCATGGAATTAAAGCACAATTGTAGGAGCTACTGAATACGGGTTTGATTAGACCTAGTGTGTCACCGTGGGGGGGAACCATTAATTTTTGTCAAAAAGAAGGATGGGACCCTTTGTCTCTGCATCAACTACAAAATGGTGAACAAATTAACCATCCGAAATGAATACCCCTTGCCACATATCGATAATTTGTTGATCAAATGCATGGAGCTGTGATATTCTCCAAAATAGATCTATGCTCAATGTACCACCAGTTAAGACTTAGGGATGAGGATATCCACAAAACAACCTTCAAGAATCGCTATGGGCATTACGAGTTCATTGTTTTACCTTTTGGACTCACCAATGCACCAGTTGCATTCATGAACTGTATATTCCATGATTTCCTCGACAAGATTGTATTGATATTCTTAGACAATATTCTAATATACTCTAAGAATGAAGAAGAGAATCTTCAATATTTGCAAAGTGTTCTTCAACATCTATACAAAAACAAGTTTTATGGAAAGTTATCCAAATGCATTTTCTTTCAGAATGAGGTGCAATATTTAGGACACACCATTTTCGCTAAGGGAATAGCTGTAGATCCAGCAAAAAATAAGGCTATTTTCGAGTCGACAACTTCTAGAAATGTGCACGAAGTAAGGATCTTTATGGAACTAGCAGGTTACTATAGGAAGTTCATAATAAACTTCTCCAACATAGTTTACCCAATCACTTCATTTCAAAGGAAAGGAAAGAGATTCAAATGGATTGTAAAGTGTCAGAAAGAATTTGAACTCCTAAAAGAAAAGTTGACCATGACACCGTTATTAAAAGTGCTAGATCTCGAGGGTCATTTTATAGTAGTAGCCGATGCATCAAGGGAAGAATTGGGTGGAGTTCTAATGTTGAATGGATATGTTATAGCCTATGAATCCTAGAAACTCAAAAACTTTGAACATAACTATGCACCCCATGATTTAGAGCTCACTACAATAGTGCATGCCTTACAAATGTGACATCACTACTTGTTAGGTAAACCTTTTGAGCTTCGATTTGATCATTGGGGGCTGAAATATATTTTCACCCAACACAATCTCAATGCATGGCAAAGACGATGTTTGGAATTAATCTCCGACTATGATTTTGAGATTAGTTACATCAAAGGAAAATAAAATTAGGTGGCAGATGCCTTGGGCCGTCGATGTCACATTAATGCCATAATTGCAATATATACAAATTTTAAGAATCTTGTGCTTCAATAGTTAGAAGGTGATAGATATTACCAACACGTAAAAGAAGCCCTACAACTTAATCCTCAATATCTAAGATATGAGGGTTTTTGAATTGAAACAAATGGGATACTAAGGTACCAAGGTAGAATGTATGTGCCCGAATTCCCTGAATTGAGAAATTTAGTATGGAAAGAGGTGCATGCAATACCATATTCTGGACATCCAGAAGTTACTGAATTCCTAGCTAATATCAAACCCTTATACTTCTGGAAAGGAATGAAAAAATATGCTACAAGGTTTGTGGCTAGTTGCTTAGAATGCCAAAGAGTTAAAACATAACATCAATGCCCTATAGGTTTGTTACAGCGTAATGTTATTCCCAACTGGAAATGACAAATAATTAGTATGGACTTTGTCCAAAGATTGCCTATGTCCAAGAATAAACATAATGCCATTTTGGTAGTGGTTGATAGATTAACCAAGGTAGCCCACTTCATACTAGGAAACCTAACAGATGGGGCACCCACTATTGCCTACAAGTTTGTACAAGAAATATTTGGATTGCATGGGGTACCAAAAAAGATTATATTAGATAAGGATGCCATAATGACATCTAGGTTCTGACAAACTTTGTTTACAACTTTAGGTACTCAATTAAACATCAACTCCTCCTATCATCCAGAGACAGATGGCTAGATAGAAAGTACTCAATTAGGTGCTAGAGGATCTTCTAAGAATATACTACATGGATCAATAGTACAAGTGGGAGGATTATCTTCCCTTAGTTGAGTTTTCTTATAACAACTCTTATCAATCGTCTATAAAAATGAGACTGTTTGAAGCACTATATGGAAGGAGGTATAGAAATCCTATTAGCTGGGATAAGGTGGAAGATAGGATAACCCTTGGTCCAGAAATGCTCTCAGAAATGGAAGAGAAAGTTAGGCTCATTAGAAAAAGTTTAGCAGCAGCTAATGATTGGTAGAAGAGCTATGCAAATGCAAGGTGTTCTCCTAGACAATTTGAAGTGGGAGAGAAAGTGCTTCTACAGATCAAACCCCACAAAAGTGCCATTAAATTTGGAAAGTTATCCAAACTTGCACCTCGATATGTAGGACCATTTTAGGTCCTAGAAATCATCAACCTGGTTGCTTATAGATTTTCTCTACCACCAGCTCTGGCCCAGTTGCATGATGTGTTTCATGTTTCTTATCTTAAAAAGTACATATCTGATTTTGCAAACACGATTGACTGAAACTCCTTGTAGGTATAGGACCTAGGGGTGGTAATGATCAAGTTGGTCAGGGTGCTCGAGGTATGTAAGCTTCACTTATGTAACAGGGAAGTCACTAGTGCAAGGTCTAGTGGGACCAATATTATGATGACAGTGCCACCTGGGAGGACTACAATGAAATCCACCAAAGATTCTCACATCTATTAATATTTATAACAATTGAACTTGTTCTATTATGTTTGCATAAGCAATATTGAATTTCATATTTTTTAAAAAAATACTTAAAATCGTCGAGGATGATGATTCACAAGGGGAAGGATATGTTGATAGTCCTGAAAATGATGTAATGCAATTTTTTTTCATGCCTTAGTCAAAATATTGGTCATTTTGGATTAATTTTATTCTTTGGCTTGTGTTTCATGCTTGGGATTTAGGGTTTAATGTATTTTTAATTAAGTCTTTATTAAAACCCCTAAACATTTTCTAATTCGGCGTTACCTTTTTCTACTTAAGTCTAAGGGTCTTATACCGTTTGCGGGGCCATGTCTTTTCCTAGGCATTAAGTTGTTTCTATGTTGGGCCCCTATTAATTTTTCCTAAGTCTGCGTTTTAATTTTTCCCATGGGCGGGTCCCTTTTACTTCCCAATGTTGTGTCTGTCTTTATTATCCTAGGCGGGTCCCCTTTTAATATTTCAGCAGGCACATCAAATTTTGCTAAGTCTAAACTTTATTATTATTGGCGGTGTCTTTATGGTAAATTCTGAATTACTACTAAAGGATTTCTCATTTGCACATGCGAGTAATGGAGGAAGATCTTTTAATCACAATCGAAAAGGCGCTCGGTGTTTAACTTGTTAAGACTGGCGGTCACCGTGGCAAGGAGATAAATCTTGAGCAGATCCAACGACCCTTGCAACCCTGTGGTTGAAGATGCACAAAGGATAAGGACCGTGACATCACGAGATGATGCCACATGTCCAAGGCGGGCCAAGGTGAGCTCATGGTGGGGTCGCTGACCGAAATGAAGTGGATGGTGAGCTGGAGATGTTGCATCATACCTTGGATGGGTCCACTTGCCACATATGACGGTCAATGTCAGATTGACCAGTGTAGATCTTTCGATGCGCCAACGTGGAGAAGATCAACGGTCTTGCTTTAAACTTAATTCAAATGCAAATTTGAGTCATTTCTTCGTTCGCACGAGTAGTAATGGCAGATGATATGACGACTCTTTGTTCCAGAACGATAATAAAAACATTTTCAGAGCCATTTTTGACTCACAAAGCATTTCAGAGGTGATAGAAAGGTGATTCTTGAGATGGAGAAGATTGGAATGAGTTCTTGCAGCACGAAATCAGGGTTTTTCTGGTGCATATAAAGCCGGTAAGTTGTGAAATATTTCTTTTGTGTTTTCAGAGTGGTTGAAGTGCAAATTGTGTGAAGATTGTAGGGAAAAGATTGTAAAATGCTCTAGGGTTTAAAATTTGGCATAAAGAAGTAAGAATTCACACATTTCTGTGTTGTAATTGATATTCTCATGTTAAGCCCTGATTTTCTTCTTCTCTCTGTAAGTAATCAATAAAAAAACCCTAGTCTAGTAAGATGGCTCCCTTGCAAAACCACTCAGGACAAAAATAATATTTGAAGAGAAACCTTTTTGATGATTTTGTCGATCAATTAAAGCCCTCAACCAATGATAGATATCAAGGGCAAAGACTTGTTCAGGGCAAAACCCTAGGAGAAGGGTTAACTAATAAAGCATACCACATCGCAGATGCTAGGGTACCAATGAATGGGGTAGAAATGTTCAGATTGTGGTATGCACAGAGAAATTTGTAATCCCCACTTTCAAGTGCTTGGCAATATGACTTGGGCAAGTTGGTAGTGCCTTATGTATTCATGGGTGTCGACCTTCTCAAAGAAGTTGCAGACAGGTATGACCCTATTTCGAGGGTTATAAGGGGAAATGAGGGAGAGATTTTATTGACAATCAGGAGGGAGGAATTCCAAGAGATTTTTGATTTATATGAACCTTCTGCTACCTTGGTACAGATAGATTTGAATGAGTTAAAGACAAAATATTACAAGATGAAGGGTTTCATTAGAGCTAGCCTCCTTTCAACTCATTCGGCAAAAGTAGGAGATGCAACTTACCATATTGGCCCTAGTTCAGAGGAGCCTTTTCCTATTGGTGCTTTTGCCAAATATTTTTAGGCCACTTCCTTTCTCTATGTCATATTTTAGGATTCAACCCTATTGCGGTCATGCCACCTGATTTTATGTATATGGTTAAACAAATTCAACATCCAGATTTTACAATGGTTTTTGACTTTGCCCCATACCTTGAAGAGAAGATTCATGAGGGGTTGCAAGATATTAAGAATGGTATATTTAGCAATGATTTATATTGGAATTCATTGATAATGCACATGTTCTTATATAGAAATGCAGATTACTTTGAGGGAACCATGAATCTCAGAAGAAAAATTAACAACAATGAGGTGTTAGTGCAACTTTGGAGCATGGATATGTCTTAGGACAGGCCGGAGGCCAGTTTTGTAAGGTTTGACAATAATTTTGCTTCCAGGTTGAGGCAGAGATTAACATTGAATACACCAAGGATTCCCACATAGTTGCATGACTTTATAGGACCTAAATATAGGCTGCCACTTTTGAGTATTGAGCACAATTGGGGGGACATTATACCTTATCCTATCAGTACAGTAATCAGAGCTTATGGTTTCCTTGGTGAGCCACATGTATCACCTTTTAATGTTCCTTTAAGATTGGGTTTTGTTGAAGTGATGTGGGAAATATGATGCATACATGATAAGGAGTTGAAAGGGAGAGGCAAAGGGACTATTTTCCCTGATTATACTGTTATTCCATATTTTGTAATTATTAAAGGGGGATATGTGCATTTTGACAAGCTTTTTGTACCATATCATTTAGGGGTCAACTTAGCCAGACATAGTGACCTTGAAGGGTTTTATAATATGTTCAGGGCAATAATCAGAGGAGGTTTAGTGCCCTATGAGCATAACTTCCCTGAAAGATATAATAAGGAATGAGTTTGATTTCATGACTCAAAATTGGAGGAAGGAGAAATGGACAAATTTTAGGAAGCTATGGGCTATAGTGCAGAAAATGGATCCAAGCTATGATCCATTGAGAGAGTTCACTCCATTTTATGCCAAAGTTGATTTTGTGATGAACAATTTTGATGAATTAATTCTTGCATTAAAGGAAAAGAGAACCAGACTTGAGGAAGTCCACGGTCAGCAGGTTGAGAGAAGAAATGTACAACAACCTACACCCATAACACCAAAAGAGGCAACCTTGATTTAACAAATGATAATGAAACCACCAGGCCCATGACCTCCTCCACCTCAAAGAACAAATGGGTGAGAAGGCAGACCTTGTTATGAGCCTTCTCCAAAGAGGGTAAGAGAAGAAACAAGTAGTGAAGAGGAGAGTAGCAGTGATAGTGAAGAGTTGGTGAGGAGAAAATGAAATAAAATAATGAAGACAGAGCCACCCCCAAAAGTAGAAGTAAAACCTTTTAAAGGGGTCAAGATCATTGATCTTTGAGAATCAAGCATGAGTCCCTCACCACCACATGTGCCTCTTTCACCTCCAAGGCAGGTTGAAGAACAAAGAGTGGAACAACACATGGAAGAACAAAAAAAGGATACCATTGTAGTAAAAAATGCAGATATGCAGATTGGTATTCCTCTTATGCCACCAACATTAGAATTGGACCTCACTCCTTTAGATATTCAAGGTAGAGCCTTCAGAGATGCAAGAAAGGAGGCATGTGATAAATTTCTTGAGGATGAAGCTTTTGTGAGAAGCTCGACCTTCTTGCAATTTATATGGAAAATGAAAATAGAGGAATAACAAAGGAGAAGTGCTGAGAAAAAGGCTCAAAGGCTAGGAAGATCCGACCAAGAAAATCAAGAAGAAGTCAAGAATGAGATGATGGAAATTCAAAAGAATCACTATAGATGAAGGTAGGATCATCATAAACCAGGCCGGGGTCTTAATTCTACCCGAGTGGGATATAGAAGATGTAGTGGCTTTTGATGCCAATAGGAAATCAAAAGAGCACCAATTCAATTCAGAGGAAGAAGCAAGGTTGGCATTGAAAGGATCAAGATTTGTAGATGATTATGTAACCTTGGAAATATGGGCATGAGAGTAGGGGCCTAGAAGGCCTGATATCAATGATATAAATCCAAATTTGAGGGGAAGCCTCATCATAAAAAGAGCCTTTGATACATCAAATGTTGAGACCTCAAAGTTAGCTGTTGATGTGGCCAAATTGGCCCATGAAACTTCTAAGAGGGAGGCCATGGAAAATTAAGAACTTATGAAGAAGTTTGAAAAGATTTTCAATGATTATAATGCAGTTCAAAAGAGATGTGTGGAGCTGCAAACTACAGTTCAACTTCTTGAGTAGGGACAGATATGAGCATCCTCTTCCACTCCTACAATTGCATCAACACCATCAACATCTAGGTCTCCACCTATTACTCATGTAGATGTAATAGTTCACTTTGATAGTGAGACTAATCTCCCAAGCACATCATTAGTGCCATATGTTGATGATGAAGAACCTAGTAGACCAACTGATCCAACAAGAGCCCAACTTTTGGAGGTCACTGAGTTGGAAAATAAGCTAAGGAGTCAGGGGATCAGTCTGTGTCCAAGCAAAGAGAGATAGTTAGCTCAGTGCTAACTCATTTGAATGAGAAGGTGGATACTAGGTTAAATAACATTCATTCTTTATATTATTTATTATTTAATGCTATTCAAAGTTTTGACAGAGATAAGCAAGTGGCAATCCGTTTGTTTACAAAATGGTTACAAAGGGGAAATGAACTTAGAATAATGTCAATGGTTTCCAAATACCATGCTGAGAAGCCACCTATGCTTCAACCAACCCATTTGTTGGTGAAGTCAATGCAAGAATTCCAGATTTTGCTGGAAAGTATAGAAAGGAAGATAAGGGAGTTGATGAGTAACTTCAGTGAGCTGAATGAAACACTTATGCCAGGTATTGTGGATGAAAATGGGGCAATTAAGCCTTTACAACTTTGGAAAGAAGAGGCAGAAAGAGTCATCAACACCCAAGTAGAATTGATTTGTGTGGAGCTGGATATTGGCATGCTAGAGGACAACATGGATAAAATAATATGTACAAGAACATTCTTTGAGTCATTTGAAAGAGAGCCAAATCAGGCAGCGGTTAAGTATACTCCATATAGAGCAAAGGCTGATGAGGTCATGAATTTTAAATGGCCATCAGATAAAGAATATGGCGAATGGAGTAATACTTACTTGAAGGAGGAGTAAGGACTACAAACAGTTAGTTAGCTAAATGTTTGATGTGACAGTCTGGTAGGCGATTTTGTTTCCTTGCAACAGTTACCTTTTTGGACGTGAGCAACAACAAGGTGGGCCCGTTTTAGATCTTCATCGACAACAACAAAGGGGGAAAAGTGCATAAAGTGTCATAATGGACCAGTTACAGATATTTGGTGTTGGTTAAGACATTTCTTAAAGGGAATATTTTTTAACAGAATTATGTGTAACCGGTCATTTTTGAATGACGGGTGTCTCTTCTAGCCCATAGCTTGTTTGCTCCCTTATTTTCTATAAAAGGGAATTCAAGGCCAAGAGACAGGGTTCTGATTTTGGTTCCGAGTTTTGCTAAGTCAGAGTCATAGGCTTCTGTAGCAGGTTTTAGGTGAAAGCGAGCAAATTGTAAATATTTTGTAGAGCAATAAGATAAGAGCCTTGTGTCAAGTTTTTTTTTGCAGGTTCTTGAAGGAGTTATGTGTAAATTATTTTATGACAGAAATAGCAAATTTATTCAATAGAAATACAATTTTGATTTATTTCTGTCCATTGTACATTTCTATCATCTTTTGAATGAAATATAATCAAGGGTTTCTTTAATTTAGTGCATTGCTGTAATGTATGTAATTTGTGTTTATGATTTGATCTAAGGGATCAATTAAATGCTAAAACAAAATTGCAGAGTTGTAGGGCTTGTTAAGGGATTTGATAAGTAGTGTGGGTTGGGATTGCAGATAAGAAATATTGTAAGGCAATATTATCTTAGATCTAAATGCTATTAGATAGGATTCTGTTATAGTTCAAATTATATCTTTTGAATTCAAGTACCCAATGGAATAAGGCACTGGTCGTAGCTTGTTTTAAGTCTTTACAGTCATTTACGTGTTCAAATTTCATCTGTATTTGCTACACATTGTTGATTATTAGAATACATTTCAATTCATGTCTGTAATTGCACGTTTTATCCATCTCATGTTCCAATTAGGTTGAGGATCATTGAAGAATTTGTCATTCTCCTTGTTGTTGAGCTTGTACATGAGATTATCCGCTTAGTTTTGGTGTAATTTGTAAGTATGGTGCAAAGATTATAGATTCACCAAGGGATCACCCTCTCGGGTCTTGCAGAACCCAAAGTGTAGAAGGATTTGCAAAATCATTGTCATAGTTGGTCCAAGTTCTAAAGGGTATTGATAATTGGAGTTGGCTTCTCCATAGATAATCTGAAGAATCAACTTGGTTTTTGCCTCTTGCAGTGTAAACCCTTTGGGGAACCAACATATGCTACATCCCACTTGTGCCCTAAATGTTTTGATGATGTTTATGCATTGATACTTGATGTTTATCATTGTTGAATGGTGATTCACAATGCACATGTTGATGATTTTGTTTTAATCATTATGACATATGAGTTCATTCGTTTTTATTAATATATGAAATGATAGAGTTATTTCGAGATTTTAGACTAACTACATGATTTTGACCTAGTGGATGCAGAAAGATGTCATTCTCCGAGAAGGGAGTGAAAGTATCACCAGGAGCAAGAGGTAATAAAGGAAGGATCTAATGCCATTTGAAAACCTAACCTGTAAGTTGAGACTTATTGAGATGTGATAGTATTGATATTGTTAGTTCAATATTTAACTAGGTAACCCTATTAGCTAGTCTAGGTGATTAGAGTTGTATCATCCTTATCTTGGATTATGTTAATTATTTAAAACAAAGTACAATTAAATCAACCAAACAAATTAATAAGACCTTTTATATTATTGTAATATGTGCCATATGATAAATAAATATCATTTTATTTATGAAGTCGTAAGAATATTATTATTAAAATATCATTATATATCTAGGTAAATACATACCTAGCTAAATAGGAAACACATGCATACTTATATAGGTATATAGATTATGTGTGTGTGTAAAAGCTCGTTTTAATCTTTTCTTACCTTAATAGCTGATGGATCCCGCCACGATTAGGAGAACTATATTCATCGAAAGTATTTTGAACAAGAAGCATTAAAGTTAAGAAAGGAAATGAACTATGTGTTCTCCCTTTAATTTAAGAAGCTTACATCTCTACTAGTTAAAAGCTGAAAGAAAACATTGTATTTTTAATGAAACGGTATAAGCTTATAAGTATATTTGACATGTATTGTTAGTCTGTCTTTCTTATATAGTGATACATATCAATGTGTAGTGAAAACTCATAAGAGTTAAAGGGGAATGTACAATGTAGAGGGCTATAAGAGGATATTGAACCTTCTTATCAGAAGAACATCTTGGTTAAATGAAGAAGTCAGAAACAATGATTAGTGAGACATGAGTGCAATGGATCTTAGGAATTCGAATTGATGTTAATGAAAGCTAAGGTTTTGGGAGGAAAATTAATTAGCAATGAAAGAATTAATTTGGGTTATGATTCAACAATTAATGTTCAAAATTAAGGGCGATTATTGCAAAAAACGGAATAATATAACTGCTGCAATTTAAGACTGACAAAATCTGATAACAAACATGTCACATAAGAATGAAGGTTAGTGAACTCTACATTTCTTTAAAACATAAGATTTCATTTTTGTACTCATGAGTGAGCATATTGCTAACTCAAGAGCACCATTATGAACTCAGAAATTTAATAACCTAAACAATTGTAAAAAGGAAGGTTATTCCATAAGGGACAATGTCACCATGAGTTTGTATGACCAGTATGTGAAACTTGAGTCTAAACATGAAAATCAGCCAGTGAACCTCTTTGGAGTCAGAATGCAGTTGACACATGAGATAGGCATGATGGTTTGGAAAACCTCCTTAGGTTTAGGTCTTGCCGAGTAGGGCGATGAACAATGACTACATGCATTGGTGTGTTGCAACTTTAAATCCTTTAGCTAAGGTGATGCTACAAACTGTTAGCGTCAGTCAATTCTTTTAATCCAGTTATACAACCTAGTCAGAGGTCATACTTGTTAGAAGTAGGCAATGGTGTGCGATTGACTAGGGATTGTGTAGGGCTAGGCACTAGTCTCATATGCCATTAAATCGAATTTCTTTTACTTCCCTTCGAAGGGTTTGGCCTTTCCAGTTGGAATTGGCACGCGAGAGTAGTAAATCCATGGTTGTGTGAAAAAGTGCCCTGATGATACTTTCCCTCTCCAAACAATGTAAAGATCATTTAAAGTTTAACATGAGTATCAGGAAAACTATAAATACTTAACCTCTCTTGATTACTTGTTTATGTTGTACTTTGTTATATTTATGTTTATGCCATTGTTTACATCTTTTCTAGTGTACTTTATTTCTATCAGTTAAAAAAAAATGTTAACTTGTTTTTCATGCTTACAAATTTTAATTCAATATTTTATATTGATACAATTTGTTTAGTAGCTAGATGACGCATGTGACATCTAGAAACAATAGCAATCAATGTCTCATAGGTCATAAAAATCTACTAGCATTAAGTAAGATATTGTTTAAAATTTCTTCTGGAGATTTAATGTCCATCTAAATTGCCTTATGAGTTTGTATTGGATACTGTATATGTGTTTAAATAAGATATAAGCTGAAATATTATTAGCTGCATAGTTCAAAGTAGACAGTAAAGAATTTGAGTACAAAAAAATTAAATTTTAGTTGCTTTGCTGTAATATTTCTCTGAATAATGATGTAATTCCTAACAAAGATAGTCAACATGACTATTTAAAATGACTATGATTGAGAAAACAAGCAGCAGAAGCAAAGTCTTCACCTGAATGTGTTGGTGGACCTTGTCATCTTTCTGCATTTTCAACTTGAGATTTTGACATTCAATTGTACATGTGTGCCTATGAATGTCATTGATTTCTAATAATTTTATTTCATTTCTATTTGCTCTCTAACATCTTGATGAAAGATCACGGAGTGTGATCCTAAAAGTTGATGCAATTTTTTTTTTATAAAATCTAATCTAGAAACAACTAATTCCAATTTTATTTTGCCTAAGTTCTAAATTATATTGATATATATACTAGATAAGGTTTACTCAAAGTAAATCTTTCTTAAAGGAGTAATAATAAGCTGCATAACAACAACATGGAAAATGTCAACCCAAATAGAAATTGGTATTTAGGGGCAAGTTGCTTGTTTTTTGTTTCCATTTTTGTAGGTAGAGATGGAAACACCTTCATTACTTCTTTTAGGACCTTCGTAGAAGCCTGTTATTCACACACGAATCAATAACGTGAGCACTTGATCCAACAAGAATTTGACTTCATTCAAATATTAAAATCACTAAATCTCATGATATGTAGGAGATGGAAACACCTCCATTACTTCTTTTAGGGCCTTCATAGAAGCCTGTTATTTACACACGAATCAATAATGTGAGCACTTGATCCAACAAGAATTTGACTTCATTCAAATATTAAAATCACTAAATCTCGTGATAAGTAGGAAATGGAAACCCCTGTAATACTTCTCTTACGAACTTCACAAGAGACACTTATTTGCACACAAATCAATAATGTGAGCACTTGATTCAACAAAAAATTGACGTCATTCAAATATTCAAATCACTAAATCTCATGATAAGTAGGAGATTGGAAACACCTGTTTTACTGCTCTTATGAGTATCACAGGACCCTGTTATTTGCAGACAAATCAATAATGTAAGCACCTGATCCAACAAAAAGTAGACTTCATTCATATATTAAAATCACTAAACCTCATGATAGGTAGGAAATGAAAACACCTCTATTTTTTTTATGAAGGCCTCCGCAAAAGTCTGTTATTTGCACACAAATCAATAATGTAAGCACCTGAAAATTTGACGTCATTTAAATATTAAAATCTCTAAATCACATAAATATCATATATGTTATTATCTTAAGATAAAATAAGATAAATACCTCATTAATCGCAGAATAAAGGATGTCCAGCTGAATTGAGTTTATAAAGACTTCGATGTCACTGATTAATAGCTTTCCTTGATAGCTTTTACAACTGTGGAAGCTGAAGCCCCTGTCAAAGATAAAGTCTGCCCTTTTCTGCTCTGTTTTACAAAAAATTCAGTGTTGACATAACATGAAATTGTAAGGGTTTACAACTATTCTTCAAACTGAACTAGAGCATTTACAAACTGATAAGTTAACTTGATCCATCTTGAACACATTGTCTTTAAATGTCAAGATGAAAAAATATATATATATATAAAAAGATTCTTTTATAGTGTATGATATATTGTAGTTTGTATATGGATCTACAGATAATTTATAACAATATGGATTTATTTTTTGTCGGAAGCATCTAACTGTGCTACAAAAGAAACATACAGACTAGATGACTGACCTAAATGCCATATTTTTCCCACTTTATTAGGTGTTCCTTCAATGGTCTCATCTATCACAAATCTTGTTTCAGAGTCCATAGGATCCACCGAATCCCTTATAAGTTTCATAACTCTCTGAATCATAGCGAAAGTGAGAACATCAACACTTGATCAAAGAAACAGACACATTCATAATTCAGAACACATAATTAATATTACTCACCTCTTTGCCCTCAAAAGGCTCAGAGAATAACGTACGATGCAAGATGCAGTCTTCTGCTAAAAGGTTTGACAACAATGTAAAATCTTTTCTGTTTATTGCAGCATAAAAACTATCAACAATGGCTGCAGCTGATGGTTCTTCATCTTGGCTAGATTGGAGGATGGAGCTCTCTACTCCCTTCACAGGTGGTGCCAATATCTTGGTGAAATTATAGCTTTTTAATGAAGAGGTTTTGGGTGCATAACAGTAATGGAGTTTATGAGTAGTGAAACAAGTTGAGGAAGAGGAAAGTGGTATGGAAGTTGGGCAGCCATGGAGGTATGATTTGGAGCTCAGAGTTTGTTTTCTCTGAGAGAATAAGTGTGGGGAACATGAGTTTGAAATGAAAAGAGATGTGGCTGCCATCTGTAAGAAATGCAGTTTCTTGACTGTGAGATAGCAGGGGATAGAATTTATGTAATGTATGGAAGAAATTCTTCATGTGAGGGAAAAGAATATACACTTTGGATAGATTCAGGTGAAATTCGTGCTGTCTATGATACATTTAGCAAAGAATTGAAAGCATCGAGGTAAGCATGGAATAAGAACACTTCTGCTTTATCAATTTACAGAGCGACAGAGGCAAGGATGGTCGCTTAAGATGTTAACAATATATGGCTTTAGATAAAATTTGGTTATGGTAACTTGGTTCTTTTCAATTTTCTTGAATTTTTTATTGAGAAAGTTTTTATGTGCATGTATTCCTTCACTTACAAGGGAAAGTTATATATTTATGTCATTTTTATTTAATTTTATGTTTATTTTGAAGAAATGTTTTGTTATATGTATATAGGGGAAGAACACTAGTAGTTGAGCATGTACCAATTGTTGTGAGGGTTGTTGATATTTTTTGTTCCATTAATGATACAAATAAAAACTATTGTTTGAAACATAAAATATCAATTTTGTGTGTATTTATGCACCAATAGTTGTAACTTTAAAGTTGTTATTGTGAGGAAATGCACCAATAGTTGAGAAAACTAACCAATCATGTGATGCCACATCAGCTGCACAAGTATTGGGGCCTCTTTTGTACGCCTATTGGTCTCACTTTTTTTTTGGGCTGTTTTGCACACCTTGACAAAAAGCATGCTGATGTGGCACCATACTTGATGACGTGGTCATGAAACCTTAGTTATAAGCAGGGGACTTGCCAAGTAAGCTACTGTAAAAAATTGGGAGTGATTTGAAATTTCCGCATAGGATTTTGAGAAGCGTGAAGTTAGGGTGCACGACTACTAGGTCCTCTCCCCTAGCGATGATTGATATGATCACATGTAAAATGAAGTTCATTTCTTTGGTCTTTTATACAATTATATACACTTCAATCTACATAGTCTTTTATACAATTATATACACTCCAATATGCATATATTTAACCTTACCTTATTTTTATACACACATTATTTGTATATCCATTGTATCTATTCAATTATCATATTTTCCTATGTACACAACTTCATTTATTTGTTAGTCATACAGATATGGTAGTTTGTCCATTCTAGGACACTTCGGCTTATCCATCCATTTATCTCATTTCCCTTCTTTTTCAAAATTCAAGATTTTGTTAATTGACCTTATTTATTTTCTCGCCTTGAATTGACTAAACATGTGCTTGACACAATTTGATGTGTACTAGAATTTAAAGACATTGAATGCATTCATTCTAATCATCAAATAATAATCTAAAATACATGTGTTCTCTCTTATTCTTGAGCATTAGAAGTAATTAATGACAAAACATTTTGATATGGTGCACTAAAAGGAGCAACAAATATGCATTATTAGGATCCTTTCTTGCTATTTTTGATCTTTGTGCGCTTTTGAGGGTTGATCTAGGGGAATTTATCTCCCCATGATGAAATGACAACCATTTAAGGTATTTCTGAATACCACTAGTCCCTAGATATTGAAGAAGAGAAAAACAAATACTTGTCTATTAGACAAGCAACATAGCATAACATTACTATGTGCAGGGACAAGTATGAACTTAGAGGACTAATCCATGACTACGATTCCATCTTAGATTTGTGAACATGTCCTTTGATAGAGTTAAAACAATATTCAACTTTTGAAGCAATTACTAGTTTCTAAGGCCCACATATGTGATGACTCTTTTCCTTGTCTTGATTTTCATTATGCAGGATTGAAAGATTTATATTGAGTTGATTATGATAAGATATAATGGCAATATGGATAATGCCTTGTTTGATTACATTGGCTATGATCTCCATTATTGGATTAGATGCTTCACATTGAGCGTGTAGGAGATTTATAAGTGTTTGACTAATGTAAGGAATGTGGAAGAGAAGACTAGTCCCTATGGTTGAGTTGGTGACCTTGTTGCTCTAGTGGTTATGTTTGTTTGTTTAACCTATCTTATTTGGTTGTGAATGAAAGAATGTTCCTTGTTTTTAACTAATTTGTCACTTATTTAAATCATATATGTGATTCTAGATGAACCTACTGTGTGAAACCCATAGATTGTATGCTTTCATTATACACAATATTTTATTTTTTAATCTGATTTAGTTGCATTGAATGTTTAGAATAGTCAAGAATGATAATATGCAATTTGGTTTAGAGGAAGATCATTGCATTATTACTAATGGGCTTCTTATATTCAAAATAAATACATAAATCAATTGAAAAGATATTAGTCAAATAAAAATGAAAATATTTATTGTGTATGGTTGGAGTTTTTAAAACAAAAGGGAAAAGAAAAGAAATTTCCAAAGACTTGTTCATGTATTCTTTGTCCTCTACGTTGAGTGTGAGCTATTGCTTCATGACAAAATAAAGAAAAAAATATTTTCTTGAAGCCCTTAGATTATTTGAAGAATCTATTTGGAGGATATTTGCTTATTGACGTTCTTAGTGATTCCCTAATGCATGATTTATATTTGAGAATGAAAAATCTCTATTTTGAGAGTTTTATTATTGGGATGTATTTTCTTTTTAACAAATATGAAAATTAATTTATAAATGATTTTCATTTTTAACCATGCTCCATCTTATGTGAATTGACATATGACTTTGTAGATTACTTCAGAATTATGATAAAATTTCTATGGGAATGCGTTTTCGTATTGTTTTGAATTGTTTGAGAATTAAAAAAGTATTGGACTACAAATTGAATTGGGTGTATTTTCAATTTTATTAGAAAACTTAAAATAATCTAAAAAAACCCTTGAAAAGCTCTCATACAATTTATGAGATTGAAATATTTTTTTTTAAAGAAAAACACAAAAGCCTATATATAAATATTAATTAAAAAGAGAATTGCACAGTTTCAATATTGAAATATTAATTACATTAATTAATATTATATATATTAATTAATTATATATATGAGATTGAAATATTGCATCCCCCTTGTCTTTTGAAATTAAAAGGGTATATTGTGTTTATCAAAATTGTGTGTATTAGAATTGAGTTTTTATGGTTCTTGGTGAATTCTTGAAAATACAAATTGAAAATTTTGAGTGTTTCACATGACAATTTATGATTTGTCACAATTTTCTGCTCTCGAACCAATTCTTTCATCTTGATGACAAGTCATATAGTATGATTCGAAACGTTGATGCAAATCAAAAAAGAAAAATACAAAATAAAATTGTTTAATATTTGAATAACATCATAATGATGACGTGCTATGTCTTATATACTATTATAGATTTGGGTAAATAGATGGTTTTTACATGTGATTAAGGTTTGAATAATAATATGGTTTTGGAATTATCTTCCTAATTTCCTTTAACTCCAATGAAATGCAATTGGCAGTGTTGGTGAATAATGAAGGGATATCTTATTATTAAATTAATGTATCGACACTCCATGTATTTAATCTAATTTATTATCTTTACTTGATTGGGTCATGCGAGACCAATATGAGAATTTTGTATTAAATCCTTGGTGAATTGTATATTCAATTATGTTGTGCATTGAATCCAAATTGAATTGCTTATCCATAGCATGTTATGCATTTAATGGCATGGAAAGAATACAATGCAACTCTTGTGTGAATTTTGGTGTCTTGCTTGATATCTTTGTATGTTTTTCACAAATATTTTTCTTTTTATTTACTAATAAAAATAAAGTTATATTATAGAATAGTTAATGTGTTTAGTCAAAATTTATTAATTATTTTTTAAAAATAAGATCAAAATTTCAAAATATTAGTAACTATAAATACAACTATTAAACTTGATATAAAAATATATAACATTTACTACAATTTTCAAATAAAAATTAAATTTCATTATAAAATAATCCTTTCAAGATCTCTAAACATAAAACATAATACTCGTAAAAAAATAACTTGATACGGACCCCATATAAAATCCACCAAAAATGATCTAAATATAGACTTGAATATTGTCTTCATCTTCTCTTGCTATTCCAAGTAAACACCCCAAGGAAGGCTTGATATCCATTAAAGCCTCATTGCTACAAAATGCCCTTCTACTAAAATGTAGATTACCTCGTGTCTTATCTTTTGACTACAAGATGCTTGGTGGATAGTTCTCTCTTGAATATGGACTTTCCCTCCATCTGCACCTGCTATAGGAGAGAGAGACCAGTAATGGATAGGGATTCCGATATATGTTATAGTAGGTAGACAAAATGGGCCCTATAATGGTGCATTATAAGTGTCATGTCAATACTTATTCCCAAAAAGATTCCTCTAAATCTCAAAAAACAACCAATTATGCGATGCCACATCAACACACCATTAAACATGACTTAGTGCAAACCTATTGGTCTTATTATTTTTGGAACCATTTTAGACACCTTCACAGAAAAGCATGTTGGTGTGACATCATATTTGACCATTTGGACTAGAAATTAATTTTTGAAGTAGGGGAATTAACGAGTAAATTATTGTACAAAATTGAGAGTGATTTGTAACATCCACATAAGATTTTGAGAAGCATGAAGTTAGCATACACATGTATTGGTTCCTCTCTCCTAGTTGTATCCTCAATAAGATTGAACCAAGGTTCAAATTACTGGATTTCGAGTCGGTGACTGACTTTTGGTAATTCCTCTTCTTCAAATGTTCCTACTACACTATCTGTGAACTTTGTTATTTGAATTTTCCCTCTGCACTTGGTTGAACTATTTTTTCACATTGAGTTGCCTTGTTGAATCCACAAAACTGCATAACTATTTATTTTTTATTTGCTTAGGAGTGCATGCCCATTTTTTTATTAGGAGATTTGATAATATATATGTTAGTTTTACTTATTAAAGTATTATTTTATTTTATTTATGCATTATTTTATTTTTAAATTTTTTCATTTGACAAGCCTTTCTTTTTTTTATTATGCTTCTTTCACACGCTTATGCACAACACTTCAAAATTATCAACTTCAAGTGAGTCAATTTGAGTCCTTTTCATCAATGGCTCCAGTTGATAAGAATGAAGAAGCTCAACATAAATCCTTTCAAAAGTTTAAAAAAACAAACAAAAATTTCATCAAAATCAATAAAAATTCTTCCAATCATATTGATGCACAAGTGGTAGCTACAACTTCACGTATGACCCCTTTATCATCGATCTTTACACGTCGTAATTTTACTCCTCTTTTTTTTTGAATCATTGTATAGTATCATGCTTAGATTAATTAATGCTAAAGTGATGAATCTTCCTCTTGTCAAACCCATAGATACCTCCAAACCTTTGTCAACTTCGTTTGATCCTAAAGCGCTTTACCAATAGCATCGTCAAGCCACCTATGATACTGAGAAGTGTTATAAATTGAAACATGTGATTCAATATATTATTGATTCCAACACTATAACCATAGAGGTTGTGATTAATAAACGAAATACATCTGTAGCACTCCTAATTAAACCTTGCAAACCTTAACTAATCCTTTGGCTTCTCATTCTACTAATGTCATTGATCCTAAACCTTCAAATAATATAGTTCTTAACGATAGGTGTGTAGAGGCCAACAATGTTGTTAACCTTATTATGTACCTTAAGCCTAAACCTGAACCTCACATCACCTTTGAATCAAGAGAGATTATTGATGCATCTGATGGACCATTATACATTACTGTGAAAATTAAAGGAAACTTCTCACAAGGAGTTCTCATTGATCCAGTATGTATGGTGAACATTATTATAAAATAACATTTTTATACACAACAATTTTATCAGGACACATATATGACAAATATGATGTTTCGATTAAGGTTCACGATGGTTTTATTTGCCCCACTATAGGTTTAATCACTCTTCTTGTTGAGGTTGGTGCTATGCTCTTAGATGTTATATTTTCTATTATCCCTACCTTTGATTAGTTTCATGTGAAGTTGGATACCCTTGGCTCAATTCCATGAAAGCTATCCTTTCTAACATCCATAAATATTTAAAATTCTCTCATAATGGACATATTATCATGATCAATCATAGCCTTTATCAATCATTAGCAAGACGTGAAAAATTCACCCTTGATTTATTTTGGCGTCAAAAACTTGAAACTTTGCAACCTCGTAAAGATGTCCTATTCTTATCTTATAAAAAATTCAAACATGAAAGAATATCGGCCTTAAGTAAACCTGAGGATCCTTGAACTATGGATATTCCTCCTTCACATCTTGGACCTGGAATTCTTCCTACACCTTCTATACCTCCTATAAATGCTACGTTCCCACCCCCTACATCTTATAAAGGAAAACGATTGGCATCCTGTAGCTCTCAACCCAGTGAGGTTTCTTCAATTCCCCCTTCTAGAAAGGAAGAAAAGAAGCCTATGTTGATTGATCCCCAACCTTCACAAGTTTCAAGTCATACCAAGAGAAATCATAGTGCGAGAGTTCACTGACATAGACACCATGCCAATGCTCACAATTCTTCACAAACCATTTCCTCTCCTAAGCCATCAAGTGTTGACTTGGTCCCATTTTCCCAACTTTAACCTAACCCTAGGGAGGAGCTTTATCTTAATCAACCATGCAAAAAAATAAAATTGTCTATTCATCTCCTATGCAGATTAAAGATCCTATTTGATTAATTTGAATGATGATATTGATGCTAACAATGTGGATACTAATGATCATGATGATATGTATGAGATTATTGAGATTAATCATGAGCTATCTCCGATATTTTCAAAAGCATTAATCCTAGCTCCCAGTGACAAACAAAGTGACTCATCATTAGAGCATGGTATTTGTTTGGAACTTGCAGTAGCTCCATCTACCATGTTTGTTGTGGCTCCTCTTGCTTCTTGTCCACCATCCCTAAAAAATATTGAGAAAGATTGGGAGGTGGCTAATTTGCTAGATTAATCAAACTTGTGTTGTGGACTCTTTTATGTGGTTTCTTGCATGTGATATGTTTCCCTAGTGATGTGATGCTTGATATATCTTTGTTCTATGTAGGATCTCTTTATATGACCCTTGTTGCTCCATTTGTTCAAGGTAATGAAGAGACTAAGTTTGTTGTGACATTCTTGTATTTGTATCTCGATTCTTCTATATGTCGTATTCATGTTATGTTGTAAATCTACTATTTTTGTAAACATGTCTTTGTGTTGTCTAACTAGGGATGATAAAAAGTGATGAGATCTCTCTTTTTGGTCTCTTTTATGTTGATCAAAAAAGACCCTTGTTGTTCATCTTATGTTCTATTCTTCCATTGTGCTCATAGTTCCACTACCTTTGGGGAATGAGGTCAATTCATTATAATCATAATTGATATACATCATTATTAGATACACATACTAACTCTAGTGAGTGGATCTTATTGGAAACCAATAACATTGAGAGGGGGGGGGGGGGGGTGAATCAGTGTTATACTGGAATAATAGATTTTAGCCTTAACAAAACAGTCACGCACCAATCAGTATACCAGTATAAACAGAATTGAAAGAAGTAAAGCAACCAATAAGCCAAACACATAAATGAGAACCGTAGCACATAGATTTATACATGGAAAACCTCAATGAGGAAAAACCACGGTGGGATTTGTGACCTACAATATCAATCCACTGGCCATATGAAGAGATATTACAATATATGATGGGCCTACACTTGTAGGAAGGCTTACAGCCTAGAGCACACTGCTCAATCACAATAGGAGCCTCATCGACTACATAAAATTCTAGACAACAATCCGAAGAAGTGTGAACTGCTAAGATAGCATCTTCTATGCCATAATACAGTTTCGGTTTAAGATTTGTTTGTTCCGGTTGAAACCCTAAACCCCTTTGTTGGAATCACCCTTACAATAAATTCCTCACATACGTAATCTCTCTGATATATTTTACATCATATCCTATTTACATATCCATTACCGTGTCCCTCTCCTTATTAAAAAATGATCTAATCAATCTTCCCTATATACCCTATACAAATTTATGCCTTATGTCAGCTTTACAAGGATATACACAATATCAGATTACATGTCGGCCAGATAACATAAATGAATAAACATTAAAACAAGTTGTCGATGCTGGATCCAAGATAGGTAGGCCTCCAATACCGATAACCTTTACTATACCATGTCGGCTTGCATTGTCAGTGACCAAAGAAGTCCTTCTGTCCTGCCAGTGCCTGCCGGTACACCATATGAAGCCAGAACACAAAATCATGTTTCTATAAATGACAACATAGTGAAACCAACCAATAGAGTGTCAATTGCCAACAATATCTCCCTTTGGCATTGATGGCAACACTCATGTGAAAAATGGTCACGGTTTCATCTGTCAGTTTCATCCTACCCTGCTCCCCCTGAGATGAATATGCAAAATGCTCCATATTTTCAAAATTCAAAAAACTCTGTAACTCCCCCTAATGTATGCAACCCTTTTATCCTTTTTCACATCTATACTACTCCCTCTTTGACATCAATGCTAAAAAAAAATGTCAAAGAATAAGTACTGTACACTAAATATCTCCAAAAATGTCTTACCGGAGCTTGACCAGTTTCAAGATTTCCGGATAAGCTTTCTCCAGTAATTCCACATAAGTATCCCAACCGGTTTTGAATGTGCTAGAGGTAGATACAAGTCCACTCAATAGATATTAAAAATATTCTTTCTCATTAACCTCTACCAGTGTGGGCTTTCCCAGCATATCCATGCATTCCTTCTTATGTACACAGAGTGAATCCAATCTTGGACTCACCAAACCTCTCAGACTTCTGGCTCTCTGAATGATTTTATCTCTTTCCTTTTCAAGAGAAGAAATTTGGTTCTCCAAAGTCAAAATTTGTCCATCAATTGATGTTGTCAATGAAATTAATCCATCAAAAGAGTTAGCAATACTAGCAATTTTCTCCTATGTCTCTTTTATCTTTTTATTTGCATTTGCTGTAAGTATTTCAGTATTGCAACATACCCTATATATGTTTGTACTTTGTTTCAAATAATTTTCAATTAGAATTAACTTCTCCTCAATATTTTTCTTCTCTCTCTCAATGATCT
This sequence comes from Cryptomeria japonica, assembly GCF_030272615.1. Classification (NCBI taxonomy): domain Eukaryota; kingdom Viridiplantae; phylum Streptophyta; class Pinopsida; order Cupressales; family Cupressaceae; genus Cryptomeria; species Cryptomeria japonica. The sequence continues at coordinate 197,047,666 of NC_081406.1, forward strand.
CATCAAAAGTGGCTCTCTTAGCCTGAGTGAATCTTTAAAGTGCTTGACAGTTAGAGATCTGCTGTAAGGATTGAAAGTCTTTTGATATGTGCTCAATGATTACCTTAAGCTTGCCGGAAGGGCTCGCTTCATCCTCAATCTTACATTATGGGACCAATCTGTGTAGAACAATGATTGATTGATCTATAATCCCCTTGTCTGTGGTTCCCTCCTTCATCAGTTTCTGAGCAACCATCATCATTAGTTTAGTGGGACTCATCTCTGTGATGGTTTTCTTTTCAACTTGAGAAGTGTCAATTGTCAACAATGATGGGCTCCCAACTAGTACCCTACCAGATTCCCATGTTTTATCTAATGATTTATCCTTTATTACCTCCTCATTTGCATCGGTGGCTTCACCACTTGGTGCAGTTTGTGTAACTGTCGATTCCTCTCTAGGAACAATATCCTCAACCTGTACATTAGTATTCAGAGGAAAATTGTCCTCAATGTTAGTATCTTGTATAATATTCTCAACATTAAACAGTGTTTCAGTATTTTTTTGTACATTTGTGTTTACTGATGGCTCAATTTCCACTATCTTGATATTTTTCAAAATTGAGGGTGGAGTACCCATAATCCCTTTTCCTTTCCCTTCAACTGGGGTATCTACAGTGTCGGTCTTGGTCTCCAGTTAAATAAAGAATCCTCTGTGTTCTCCCAAAAACTTAATCCAAGCTTTTTGAGTTTCCTTTATTACTTCATTCACTCTTCCTTGCATCAGAATAGTTATCCTGTGTTTTCTATTGAATACCTTTCTATCTGTAGCCTCAATTGTCTTATCCATTTTATCTGGAGTTATACTAACACAGATAGCTAAAAGTTCTTGCATTTTAATGTGCTTATCCTCTTGCATAGCAGATAACCTCCTACCATCTAACATGCTATATAACTTAGCTGATATTTGATTTTCTCTCTATTAAGGCTTTCTTATAAATATCTAAGTATAACAGGATTACTTCCTCTACCTCTCTGTATTCATCAACCTCTAATTTGTCATAATAAAACTTAACATTCTTCAACATGCCATCTTTAGTTATTTCATCAACAATTTATGTACAAGTTTAAGATGTAACCTTACCAGAATCAGTGTCATCCTTCTTCTTCCTCTTGACAATATCGAATGCAGTTGTAGGTGTAGCCTTAGGTGCTTTCTTCTGAGTCAATAACTTGATTGTGACCTTTCTAACTGGTTGCTTCTTTGCTTCTACCTTAGCTTCTTCTGGTTTCTTCCTAACAACCCTCTTGAAGGCTAATGGTGTGTCATCCTCTAATTTAGAATCTGCAGTAATAGGTTCAATGTGAACTACCAGATCCTTTCTCTTTCTCCCTTTCTCTGGGACAACATCAATTAGTGCCTTTATGTCCTTTGAGACCTCCTGTACAAATTTGCTTGCTTTTCCTTCTTGTTTTTCCCTTCTCTTCCAGTTGAACTCTGTTTCAACCTCTAGAGTCTTCTGCTGTGAAGTTCCATAGGGCTTCTATGCCTCATCAATTTTAGCATCAATCAGAATTTTTGCATAGGCATCAAGGATTAATGCATCTACCTCATATCCCATTTCTTCTAGCCAAATCTTCTGGGGCTTGGCTACCTCCATGAGAGTCACATCCTTGTTAACCATGAAACATATGTCAGTAGAGTATTTATCTACTGTATGCTCAAGTATTCTTATCCTAGACCTCATAGATTTTTGAAAAGCCTTGAAATAACCCCATATCTTATCATCTCTTTGACTTCCTAATGCAACAATTGATTGTTCCAGCTGTCTTCCTACCAGGATGTCAAAAGCCCATTGCTTTCTACCAGAACTGGGTGTATCATTGAGAAAGTATAACATTAAGTAGACTAACAAATTTCCATACCGGAAGGTGCCCTTCTTCTCACCTTTAATCTTTCCTAAGTTGATCAATAACTTTTCAAGCATCCAACCGCAAAGATCTAACTTTACATTTTCTCTAATCATCTTATATGCAGCCAAAATACATGAATTGGAAATAGAATACAAACAGTTTGACTAAGTTACCTTGTATCCTATAACCATGCTGCCAAACTTGATGTTAGTATCGGTGATAGTGCTCACTTTCATCGATCTCTTGTCAGATGTGGCGTCGGTGATCTGCCTCACGAAGTCATTTGACACTTTCTTATCCGGATGTTTCCCTACCAATGGCAAACCAATAATTGCCCGAATGGATTCCTTAGTGATTTTATAAAGTCTATTCAGCCATATGAATTCCCCATGTACTCTGCTCAGTACATATATGATTATTTCATCCTCAAACTTTGGAATATCTAGAATATTTGTATACCCTATATATTTAATGCGTTGATATGCCAGTTTAATCTTTCCAGATTATCCCATTAGATCATTCATATATATTCCCTTAATCTTTGAAGTTCCTAAGTCCTCTAAATGATAGTGAATGTATGCCCTAACATCTTCTACATACACCACTCCCTCAGGAATGTGAGAAAATGCTCCAACTGAATCTTCCCTGGTAGCCACATGTGGATACCACTTGAAAATTGGCCTGGGGCGGTCCTTAACCTCCACTATAGTTGGATTTGCAACAAAAATAGGAACAAAAGATGATCCTGCTTCCATGTTTCAAGAAAAATACCTTTTGCTCACTCTCGATAGAAACCTCCAACAAATTCTTCCAAACACTGGTGTGATCACTCAAGAAGAAATCTGATTATATCTGAATAGCCTCTGATCGCACTTAGTGGCTCTGAATTGCTCTGAATGCAGGGTGATTAACAATGAAGTGTATTTGACCTTTTATCCTTTGACAAAAACCCAATCTTCCATTGACATAAATGACTACCGATGAAAGATACCAGATCTCGTTCATAATATATCCATGCCAGATAATCCTCTCCAATATCTAGAACATTTTCCAGAACCTCTTCTCGGGGAATATGTAACATATTCATGAATTTTGACTACCCCTAAGGCATCTGCCTTAGTTACTAGATGAGCTCACTGCCGGTGCAGGAGCAACCTCTTCTGCCGGATAGGTGACCGGGACATTCCCATTTGATGATTGTTCTTCAGTCTTCCTAACCCATCTCTAAGTATGATCTTTTCGGATTTCACTAACCTTCTCTTTTCCTTTTTCATTTGATCCTCCATTACTAACCGATGGATTTCTACTTCTATAGAACTTAGCAATATGTCCAATTTCATTGCATGCATAACATGTAACATTGTTCTTCTGAATTGCTTTGCTAAAACCAGTGAAATTTCTTGACCTGCACTAAGTACCCATATGTCCAAATTTTCCACAAGCATAGCATTTTACATTCATTTTCTGCAATCTTTTATCTTATGACCAATTTTATTGCATTTAAAACATTTACTGGGAGTAGATACAGGGTCCTGATTTGCTCTTTTTCTACATTGCCTAGCCATGTGACCAAATCTATTGCAAACAAAATATCTACCATTGAATTTATAAGCATTGAATTGTCTTATCGGTGCCTTATGGTTTTGATCTTCATTAGCAGTACCAGAACTCTATCCTTGCTCAAATCCAAGTCCACTGGAATCTCCAATCTACCTCTGTTTCTTCAATAACTCATCAAGCTGTGCTGAGCTGATCTTGAATTTTTCTTTATACTCACTTGCAACAGTTAAATCTTCTCTTAGTATTATCATTTGTCTCTCAAGTTCTTGCTCATTGCTCTGGAATTGTACCAAATCAGTTCTCAACATGTCATTTTCATGAACCAACCTACCACATTCTTCAAACTTGTTCTTCAGGGATACAACAAGATTTTCTTCCTTTTTCATTTTGTCCTCAATCTCCTTAGACATCCTCATAGTTATAACTTGCATTTCATTCTTCATAACCATGTTCTCCTAACTCAATTTCTGACATTGTTCCTTAAGTGCCTTTTTCTCTTCATCATCCCAATTTTACAAAAGTTCCTTCATCCTAGCTTGAATAGATGATAGCCTCTCTTGTAGGACAAGAATGAATTCCTTAGCAGAATTCAACTCATCTTGTAGCTTTAAGTTCTTCAACCTTTCAACATCATAATCTTTAAGTGCCATCTCAAGCTGCTTCTCCAAAGCCATATTCAATGATTCTGGTTTCAGGATCTTCCTCAAGTTGTTAAACTTCCTCTGAGGCACAAGGCTCTGATACCAATTGTTGGAAACCAATAACACTGAGAGGGTGGGGTGAATTAGTGTTATACCAGAATAATAGATTTTAGCCTGAACAAAACATTCATGCACCAACCTGTATACCGGTATAAACAGAATTGAAAGAAGTAAAGCAACCAATAAGCCAAACAAATAAATGAGAACCATAACACACAAATTTATACGTAGAAAAATTCAATGAGGAAAAACCATGGTGGGATTTGTGACCCACAATATCAATCCACGAGCCATATGAAGAGATATTACAATATATGATGGGCTTGCACTTGCAGGAAGACTTACAGCCTAGAGCACACTAATCAATCACAATAGGAGCCTCATTGACTACATAAAATTCTAGACAACAATCTGGAGAAGTGTGAACTGCTAAGATAACATCTTCTATGCCAGAATACAGTTCTGGTTTAAGCTCTGTCTGTTCTGATTGAAACCCTAAACCCCTTTACCGGAATAACCCTTACAATAAATTCCTCACATACATAATCTCTCTGATATATTTTGCATCATATCATATTTACATATCCATTACCATGTCCCTCTACTTATTACAAAATGATCTAATCAATCTGCCCTATATACCCTATACAAATTTATGCCTTTATGTTGGCCTTACAAGGATATACACAATATCAGATTACATGTCGGCCAGATAACATAAATGAATAAACATTAAAACAAGTTGCCAATGCCGGATCCAAGATAGGTCGGCCTCCGGTGACCAAAGAAGTCCTTCTGTCCTGTCGGTGCCGGTGTAGAATCTGTGAAGTCCCTGTCAATTAACCAAATGAAGCTGGAACACAAAAACATGTTGCCATCAATGACAACATAGTGAAACCAACCAATAGAGTGTCAATTGCCAATAGATCCCTTATGTGCTCTCTCTTTATGTTTTGTGCTCTATTTCCCTTGATTTTCCCTTGCTTGGTTTTCCCTTGCTTGTCTCTTGGATGCATGTTTTCTACCTTAAAGCAATTGCTCCTAGTAAGGCATACACAATCGATTTAACATGGGGCATACACTCCACTCTTTGTTACACTTTGTGCACACACCATGACATGTTTGATGCACGCTCCAACACCCATTTTGTAGTAAATTCTTCTCATATTACTTTGCAGATTGAGCCTTTTTCTTTGTAATCTTTTGCACCAATTCTCTATATGACTCATAGTACAACATAGCCTTACCAGACTAGAAAGTCATGTCTCCTTTTATCTTGAAATTAGATTGATAAGATCCCAAGTCCCTAGAAGATTGATGTTTTTTGGCTCTTTAATATCTTGATGAAATTTATTCAATGGTACTCTATACTTTATCGAGAGTATGAGTTTAAGTTCATACTCCTGCTAAAGTGGGGGCCAAATTTAGTGTTGCAAAATTGTATCCTTACACAATTTCATACTCAGGGCTCACTTTAGTAATCTATCCTTTGTGTTTCGATTATGCCTAATTTTTGCTCACACAAGCTCCAATTCTATAACCTTCATCTTCAGCTCCATCTCATGGTCTTTGGTCTATCCCTAATGGACTTGACAAAGATGTTTGGACAAGGGTACCCAAACGCCCTTGTCCTCCTAGACAGGGATGCCCAAATACTTTTGTCCAAGCCAAAACGACCCAATTTTCGCCCCTCCAATCGTGAAAAAAGTGGGCAAGAATTCTTTTTCTGTGTCATCTTGTTTTATAATTTCAAACATGTTCCATGAGGTGAGGTATAAAAGAAAGCCTTACCCCCTTCATTTTAAACATCTCTCCATAAGTTTTCCATTTAATTATCCAAATTCAAGTGAACAAGTAATCAAGCATCATCAAAGCAACAAAAGAGATGTCAAGTATCCAAAATTCAAGCATTCAAAATTGCATCCATGATCAAGTCCTTATGAATATCTATGCATTCCTACATGACAACATCAACCTTTCCATGAAGACTTCAACACAAAGAACATTCATAAAGACATAACATTCCAATTCAACATTTAAATTTCAGATCTAGCCTCTGCTATTTCAAGACACACTTTCCATTTCAATTTGAATCAATTATAGGATTACTTCCAAACTTGGGGTTTGACCTAGGGAAACCCTTGTCAACCCAACATCAAATTTTTTGCTTTATTGTGTGTAGGTGATAGATTTAGGAGACAATAAATATAGATTCAAAAAGAGCATATAGAGACGCATATAACCAACTTTTGTAGAGGCGAGAAATCAAGAACAAGGTCAGTTGCCCACCATTGTCCGACACTTTTTCCATGATTTTTTAGGGAAACACTTACAACATCTTGGTCTCAAAAATATATCTGTTGTCCACGTTTGACACTGTTGGACAAGGGTGCCTAACCACCATTGTCTCACATTTATAAGTCTAGATTTTGAACAAACACGGGTTCCTTTCTACTTCCTATTTCTAGATTTGTACTTTATGACTGTATAACTAATCTAAAACTGTCAGTGCATGTTGATTATTGTCAATTGTACATGGTTAACCCTAGATCTTGCATTCAATTTACATCATTTTCATAGCTCATTTTCAACTCAATCCTAAGGAGTATTGGATTCACCTTGTGCTCAGTCCTTTTCAATTGTATTTGAGATTGAGACAATTGAATCCATTCTTCTTCCAAATGTAATTATTGAAGATCTAGGTTTAATTCCCAGTTTGCATGCATAATATTGTGAACCTATTTCCAACCTTTACAAATTGTATGAACAATTCTTATTCAAGTGTGGATGGTCCATTGCTCTAAATATGTATCTAATTTTATGCTAAGTTTAAGATCGAGTTTCTTATCTTCAACTTTGTTGGTTGTGGAAACTAACAATAAGTAATACAAAATAAAAATAGATAATTGTCTTTATATTTGTTTGGCTAAAATATAGGCAATAAGCTTTATGATTATTGTTAGAGTTATCTTTTATTAGCTAATAATTATTTATTTAATTATTAGTCTATTATACTCTATGCTTAAGCTAAACTTAGGAATCTTATAATTATTTAGGCTTTTCTCCTTTAGGGTTTCGAGTATCCTTTTATAAGGATTCTCTCTTTGTATTTTCATAACAACTATAATTATTGAATTGCATTCTTGTTGCACACTCAATATGACTCCTCTTTTCTGGATCTCTGAATTCTGGCCTCCATAGCTGTTTTGCTTCTCTCCTCCTGTGACAGGTTTGCATGCAGGTGATCTTTGGGAGCTGTAGAGTTGATTTTTCCTCCACTCGAATATGGTATCAAAGCTCCAGATATGCATGCCCCAATTCTCTTCATGAGAGATTTGGACCTTATTCTTCAGATCTGTGTATTCGAGGGTTTGTGCAGTTGTTTTTTTTTTTCTATTTATGGGGGTAGCTGATTTTTTGGTACATTTTGGTGCCAAAAGGACCTCACGGTTGGATTTAGGAGGCCGTTTCCATGAATTTTGATATAAAATTTGATATATTTTGGTGTCAGGTGTTTGGGAGGCAATTTTTTTTAAGCTGACGCCGTACGGCCTCAGGCATGCAGTTCGAGTTTTTTTTTTTTGGGTGCAGTTTAACGGCCTGCCCAAGCCAACGGGGTCAAAATGGACCGTCGACGGTCTATTAACCGTCGGGGCCGTGTTGGTGGTTACCGTTGGCGGTCACCGCCCGGTGATTTCACTTGACGGTCTTTACACCGCATGTCGGAAGTTGTCGCCGTCGCCACATGGGTTTTGCTGCTGCTACCGCCATCGTTGTCGGGAGCTATTGCCGCCGCTGCTGCCCGGGTCCTACCGCCCACCGTTTGCTCTGCTCGACTGCCGCCTCGCCTAGCGCGACCGCTGTCACCTACTCCGCCCGGCTGACCCGTCCCGCCTCCCCTGCCCACCTGCTGGATGCCCACCCTCCACCTACTCCGCCTGGCCGCCGCCCGACAACCACCCAGACACCACCTCCCTGCCACCAGCAGGGGGCTTTTTTCTTAAAGGTGTTTTTTGGCAGGCTATTGGTTTTTTTGCCATAACTTGGGCAAACAGAGGCGTTTTTCGACAAATCTTATATCATCGGAAATCTCTTTCTGAGTTGTATTCAGATTAATTATTAGTCTATTATACTCTATACTTAAGCTAAACTTAGGAATCTTATAATTCTTTAGGGTTTTCTCCTATAGGGTTTCAAGTATCCTTTTATAAGGATTCTCTCTTTCTATTTTCATAACAACTATAATTATTGAATTGCATTCTTGTTGCACAATCAATATGACTCCTCTTTTTTGGATCTCTGAATTCTGGCGTCCACAACTCTTTTGCTTCTCTCCTTCTGTGACAGGTTTGCATGTAGGTGATCTTTGGGAGCTGTAGAGTTTATTTTTCCTCAACTCCAAAATTATTAATGTAACACCCCTGCTATGAGGCCCAGAGGACTTAATCAAATAACCAATGAGAATGCGAACATTTTATTTTCTTTAACCATACAAGTGCTTTAAGTTACATGATACGACATGATAAATAAAAGATGTACGAATAATAACTAGCAATAGTCCTCAAGGCCTCACAACGATGTTACTCAACTAATAACATTAACCAAACATACAAGAACTTACATTAACTAAATGATCTCTCTCAAAATCAACCCAAAATAAGAGAGTTGATTTGCTTTAGAGGACTTGCGAGAGGTAACGAGATTCCCTTGTCTTCTATTCTTAACAAAGGAATGGAAGAAGGAAGTGTTTATATCCCCTTTCTATAACCAATTAATGTGAGAGTGTTGCTTCTAGAAGATTTCTTCATGCAATTCCCATTCCTATAATTCTTTCATAGCCTTTATCTCTATCCTAAAGGATTCTTTTGTTAAATTGCATAAAATTGGGCAACCACTTATCCATAAAAACATTTGCATAATATTATCTATTCCTTTTTTTCAGCTTGTACTTAGCATATTGAAGCCTCTTGACAAATGAGTACATTGATGTACCAAATGCAAGCTTCCCTTTGCACCACCAATTTGAAATATGCTCTTGTAAAGATGAGTCTTGAAGCCATATAAGTTGAAATTTGAAAGAGGAAATTTTATAAGTGCTAAAAAAAGTAGTTGAAATTTTGATTGGTCAATATTCTGATCCTTTCCAATCAAGAATCTATAAACAGGTGATCCAACAATTTCCAACCTAGAAATTAGACACTAGAAACTTTTCTAACCTCTTAGAGATATCATTTGCACCCTACCTCCGATTATTTTAGGTAAACAATCCATTAGATGGCTTTATGTCCACTAGGTTCAAAAGGTCAATATTATCCTTCAAAAGCTTGAAAGAATGCTCCAACCTGACAACACTACCCCTCTTTTCCTCCATACTAGAAACGATTTTGGAATCTCTTGCGAGAATCCAAGGAAGAAAAGGGGCTAGGGATTTAACCAATCTGATGTGAGACAAGAGTAGGGACTTTTCTAAAATATCAATTAGAGAATAAGCATCAATGAGGAGATTAACTTCAGAAGATTCCAAACTTAAGGCAACCGTACACATAGAAGATCTACTTGAAACCCACCATATTGGAACAAATTTGTGAGGGTCCTAGAGATGAGCAACACCACCTAAATTGTGTTGAACCCCAATGGACTGACATTGAATTTTAATCCAAATCTTAGGAGCCAAACTCAACATACCTTCCACGAACATCTTCGTCTCCTGGATAAAAACAATAATTGGATAATGAGAGTGAATCAAATCTCAAATAGCCTTTTTTGTAGGGATATTATTAATACCCCTTACATTCCAAGAAAGAATAATAAGTTTTGAGATGGAAAGAAATGAGACTCAATGGTTTTCACTGAACCAAACTCAACCAATGTCTCACAAATCAATTTTACTTTTTCCTAATCTTTCTTCCTACCCACCTTCAGAGGCTTCTCAAGAGCACCCTTTTTGAGGGTATTTTGTTGTAACCCCAGTGTAGGCAAGGTTCCCTTACTTTTACCAACATCTCAAGCAACCTTCTCTATATTAGCCTTTGAACTAGCCAGACCTAAGAAATATTTCCCCCCTTTGCACCCACTTGTCTCCAACACGTTGGAAGTCAACAATGGAATATCTATGGCCATTTGAGCATCTAGGCCTCCAACTTATGAACTAACATGAAGAATGTTGTCTTTCTCAACCACTATTTGATCTATGCTTATAGGGCCTTGACCAATAAGCATCCCTACAAGGACCTCATCAAACATATCTAAATCCTCTAGTGCATCAAAATTGTTAAACACCTCATCAATGTACCTATCCTTTAGAGTTCTCTTCTACTCCCCCTATTCCAACCCTTGGCTGGGATGAATCCCTCTTTATCTTCCGCCATACGATTTTTACCTTTATCTTGTTTAGGTAATGAATAAGACAACCCGTTACTTGATGTTCCTACAGGATCAAATTTAGGACACATCTACTATAAATGGTTGTATTCATGACAAATTTAATAGTGAAATGGAAGAGTTTCATAATCAATATATTGAATCTAAGAGGTGGATCCTTGTCGAATTTCCATAGAATTTAACAATGGCTTACTTAAATCAATTTCAATATGAACATGAGCATAGATGATTACCTTTTGGTCCATCGTTTGTTGTGAAAGGCCCACTAGTTTGCCAAACAAAAACGTAACTGAGTGAAAAATATCATTTCTCAAACATTCCAATGGGAATTATAGAAGTCGTGCCCAATCTAGAACCCTTGATGGAAGATCCTCTGTTGGGTTGAACCCAACATGCCATGACTTAATGAAAATATTGACTTGACTATAAAATAAGGCCCCCCTCTGAAAGCCTTATTTCTATTTGAAATTTACAAAAAGACATCATAAAATAGTAGTTGGTAGCCAACATCACCTCCACTTCACCCTCTAGATTCCATGTGCAACTAGCCCATGATTCCAAAAAAGGGTGTTGAAAATTGAATCCCCATTGACTCTTTCAAATCAAGGCATGATTGGATAGATAATTGACATCCTCTTCCATAGTATTAGGTTGAATCACAAGCACATTCCTATGCTCACTCCTTGCAAGACATCCATTCACCTTTGAAGGTTGAAAACCTCCATTTTTAGAAGAACACTCCTTGATACTAGTCTTATCAATCCCAATTCCAAAGTTTTTTTGAATGAATGGTTGTGAGATTCCTCCAATCACAACCTCCTTGAAAGGAAGAGTCTTCTTCAAAGAAGAGCCTCCATGCAAGGCCACACAAAGCTCCACGAAGGAAAACAAATAGCTCAAAAACTCAACATGTGAACCTTGGCATGAGAGCCACCCAAAGGCTCACAATAAAGAAAACAAAGGACGGAGAATCGGACTTTTCATAGAACGAAAGCAATGCCTCACATAGGCCAAAACTAGTAAAGACTCTTCGTGCCACAAAAAAAGAAAGCTAAACTAGAGTATACACTACCAAAATAGCTCCCAAAAACCCAATCGTACCCAACAAAAAAAATTCCAAAAGCCTCAAACTCCTATAGCCAAATAACACACCCTTACCCTTGCATAAATAGTCCAAACACCCCTGCCAGAGTCACACACAACAAAAATCAAAAGAAAAGACATGTGGCTAAGGTAAACCCTAGCCCACACAAGAGCACACAATTGCAACTTGAGTCTTGTCCATCCCCCTTTTAAGTTTTAATTTATTTATGGTAGAGTTATATTATTACTTTTTGCTTGATAAACTATGGACATAGGATTGCTCCCAAATAAATCAAACAAAAAACAATGATTACAAATTTGCATCAACCCATAAATAGGGGTGTTGTATTAAATGTTTCTTCAAATCTTTTCCCTTTCCTTGATGACATTAATATCATTTGATGCTTGGATTTTGAAGGCGAGGGTTTCTTCCTCTTATTCTTTTGAAGTGTCATGATACCTAAGACATTACTTATGGACCATAGACACTCATTCTCAGGATTACAGAGGGAGATAAGGTAGTTGCACCCAAAAATAAGTTAAGGAGAAGGTCTTGGTTAAAACTAGGATTTCATACATAAGAAATCTCTTTGGAAGATCCAAGGACCATTTTTAAGCACCAATTGCTTGTCTTCAAGAGAATCAAATTCAAGAACAAAGAACCCCTTGACATATGGGTAGATGCAAATTTCTTCCTCCATATATCTTTTCTAGTTTTTAGAGATCCAGGAATAAAGGTTGATTAGCTTTGACCATGATTTCATGAATTTGCAAACTAGGACATGATTCTACAAACCGTCCTAGCAATTTTGACAATATTAGTTGATTGATTGATAGGAAAAGGGGAGCCTCAGTGAGCAAAAATGCCATGGCCAATCGGTGATTGAGATTCTGTGCACCCTTTGTGGAGAACTTGTTCACCATGGCTCAATGCCTACTAGAAATTGAACAAACATTCATCCAATTTGTGTTGGAGAGGATCCCCTATGCACCATGAAAAAGGGTTTGGGGTTAGCATGCTAGGGATTTTGAAGGAGTGTAAAAAGGGAGAGCAAAAGCTAAGAGCATCCCTATTGTTTCTTCCCACACTCTTGAAGAGATATTTTATTTAATATCTTTCTTTAAAAATTTAAATATATTTCAATTAATTTTTATTTAATATGTTTACATAATTAGATTTCACTCATTATTACCCTCTAAATGTGGGCTTTTAAATTTTATAAACAAATGTAAGTAAATAAAATAGTTTTTAATTAAAATTAGAATTTATGTATCTATATAATAAATAAAATAATTCTTGAATAAAAGAGAATAACTCTTGATATTAATATTTTTTGGTAGATGTATAGAAGAAATTTAAATAATTTTATTTTTACTTCAAAGTTCTTTTTTGATGATACATTTGTTTGATTGAAAAGAATAATATCTATTTTATATTTAATATAATTTTCAAAAATTATAATTAATATCATTTGTTTATATATACCTATTAATGGCTTCCTCGGGTTAATGAAAAGTGTCAGGATAGGGTCAATGTGGAATGGAGGAAACCGGATCAAGGATGGATCAAAATTAATTTCGATGGGGCATCAAAAGGAAATTCGAGCCCATGAGGGGTTGGATATGTGGCCCATAATTGGAAGGGTGATATTCTTTCCCTTGACACGAGATGGCTTCCAGGCCGAATAATGAAGCCGAAATCGAAGCTGCACTATGGGGAGTGAGAATGGCCAAATAATAGTTGTTTCTAACTTGCATCTTGAAGGGGAGTTGCTAGTAATTGTTAATGTCTTAATTAAGAGTGAGGCGCTATTGTGGAGATTACATAAATTTATCAAATTAATATTAAATGAAATTAAAGATTTTAATTTTTTTCAAATTTCACACACCATACGATAGGGAAATATTGTTGCAGACACTCTATCCAAGGAAGGAATATCATTAAATGTCATAAAAGGAGAGGAGGCATGAGAAGATTTCCAAGGCATAACTCATTCAGGTGTGGAAGAAAATACACGCATAGCTCATACTCAAGAGAGAGATCAAATAAAGGCAAGTCAGAGCATTTAACGTAATTATCAAAGGTGTAAAAGATTATGGTGAAGGTGAACACACTCTTGATTTATCAAGGGAATTTCTAAGCAAAGTGCTACTTTGGCAAGGTCAAATCCGCCAAACTTGGAGGGTTGGCAAGTTATCAGATGTAAGGGATAGGCCCATAAAACTGGTTTTGTCTAATATTCATGACAAAAAAAATATATTGAGGAAGAAACAACTTTTAAGGGGTTCTCATTTCCTTCTCGAGGAAGATTTAACTATGATGCAACAAGAAGAGAGAAGGTTTGAAGTGGCAAAAATTAGAACAACTAGAAATGAAGGCAAAAGGGCATGTCTATTCAAAGGTAAAACAGTTATTTCCCATTTTGGTCACCTTTCCAATGAAGAGCATCAAGTGGACAACAATGATTTGGCAACAAACTCTTCGATAAGAAACTATACGACAAGGTCAACATTCACTCATAGGGATTAAAACTCAAGTTTGAATCTTCCACATCAAAACAAATAGCAATTAAACTTAACCCAAGTTCCTTTAAGTTTAGTATGTTGGAATTGCAGAGGTTATCCTTGGAGGTGTAGGCCTGGGTTAGGGCCTAATGTGGAAGGCAAAGACATTATTTGTCTCATAGAGACACATGATCATGAAGGATGTAAGACTCCCTTGTTTGAACGATATTGGAAGTTGGCAGTTTAGAATGAACTAGCAGGAAATGGTAAAGGCCATGGGGGTATTATGGTTCTAGTGAAAGAAAAAGAAGGACGTGTCATTCAGTTGGAAAAGGTAGACTCTAATAAACAAGTCATATGGGTCAAAATCATGAACAACAGTAGTCTTCTGAGGATCACGACATGTTATTTTGCCCCTCAAGTCTCTAAAACTTATAAAAAGCGTGGTTTAGATCACAAAGACCCTTTTGCAACCTTAAAAAAGGATGTTGCTGCATTTTCGTAGCGAGGTGATGTTCTCCTTGTTGGAGATTTCAATGCTAGAACAACAAATGAGCAGGCTAGTATATTCAACTATAAAGAAAATTGTAATCCTATTTGGCTCATAGAAAAGAGAAAACATCAGTGGGAAAGAGTCTCAAAAGATGCTAAAGGCTGCAATCATTTCAGGGAAGAACTGATCACTTTATGTGGAACTTTTGATTTAATAATTTGCAATGGTTTGTCTAGATGGTCAAAGTCGGGCAATTTCACTAGCAACACTTACAATGGTGCAAGAGTGGTTGATTATGCAATCTATTTGCATAATTTATTTGAGAGAATTGAGGAAGTTGTGATTGGGGAACACATGGGATCTCAAATCTGATCATAGACCGTTGTACATAAATTTGTTGTGGGCTGAAGAAAAGCAACTTGGGGTGAAAATTCAATGCCCTCCACAATCTCTCTCGTAGAGTAGAATCCTTTTGACTACTAAAAATGGTAACATCTTAAGGGTTACGCTTGAGAGAATTTGCAAGGGGGAGAAAATGCACGCGCATGATGTTAATAGCCATGCATTAACAAAGCTAATCCATGAGGCTCTTTCAAAGTGCAAAAGAACAAGGCAAAAAAAGTTTGAAACTAACTGTTTTCCAGTTAATGCGTGGTTTGATAAGGAATTTATAATGGCTAGGAGAAATATAAGAGAGTCTAGTAAAACGAACTTTGACATTAATGCTTACAACCAGATTCTAAAGAAGAAAAAAGATGATTTTATGATCACAAGGCGCAAGGAGCTAATTTTCCTTGGTAAAAACAACCCCAAGCTATTTTGGAAGGAGCTTCAACCAAGAAACAAACAAACTGAATATCACAGCCACTTAGTGGTTTGAATATTCTAGGAAACTTTATGAACAAGAAGGTGAGGTGGACTCGCCACCCTTGGTCAACAATTTGACAAATCTTTTCAGCACGGAGGAGGTCGAAATAGGTATTAGGAAGTTAGGTTTTGGTAAGGCAAAAGACTTGGTGGGGCTTCAAGCGACCTATCTCATGTGGGGCATGAAGTCTCTTTCTCCTCACATTAGGAAAATCTTCAACTGTTGGCATTGTGTTGTCATTGATGTCAACCGAAATAGGATGACAACCGATAGGGAGATTTGTGAGCAGTGCTGGCATTGGTGAATACTAGAAATGGTGCCATTGATGTCATCTAGCATAGCAGGTCACCAGTAAGGAAGAGAATGTCATCTAGCATCATGGCCATTGGAGTCACCGGTATACAAGTTAGTGTTTGACTTGTGTTGAAGATATGGATTGTAGACCGGTAAGTGACATGTTGGCAGTACATGGTTGTCACCAATAAGAGAGAAAGATGTTGGGCAGTTGATTGTGATGAAGAGGGGGAATGTTACCTAAATCACATCAACACCAGAGGTGAAGTATGTGCAGGCCATCGGTATGTTGTGTGGATGTGAAACAACAAGACTCCTACCCGATAAAGTTGCAGTCACCACTTGCTGAGATGACTGACAGTGAATGTGCCCAACCGATTCACATGTGCTTGATTGAAGATATGTTGCTCAAACAGGGAAGCCACATTGGTTCAATGCAGGATGCAGATGACAAGGATCCATTCCCATCGGCAAGTGGAGATTCTCTCCTATTATGCATGGAATGCATCATAGTCCTCCGAGATAAGACAAAAGAGTAGAAGGTAGGTGATTGAAGACTCACACCGGATCAAGCAGTGAAACTCTGAGTTGCCTTAGGTGAATGAGATCAGAGATATGCACCGGATCAGTCGAGTAGACAATGTTGAGTTGTCCGTAAAGAAATTGAAGGATATGTTTGTCACTTTGACAAACCAATTGATAAGAGAACCGACCTATAGATGAAGAAGGCAAGGTTGAGTAGTTGCAGACAGATGGAGCGTGCTGAAGACTAATGACATGGTGTCATCAAGGTGTTTACTGATAAGTATGTCCACCGGTAATACTATCAAAGTGTAGGTGCAGAAGGCTCCCATCTAATGAAGATGTGCATGAGGTAGGTTGGCATGTGTGTTGACTGGTTTAGGTGTTCCACCAGAAGAGAAGCAATGTGCAAGGTTGAAGGCAGACTGGTTAGGGTATAACCGACAAATTCTGTGAACTGGTAGATGAACCCGGTTGAGTGGTTGGTCGATGATCTTGTCTGGACCGACATAACCGATCTAGCAAAGGTGGATGCCAACAAAAGGTGCCACGTGGAGGTGAAGTGGCATGCATGCACAAGTTGGTGTGATGTGTCAGTGAGGTTGTTGGTGACTAGTCCAACATTTAATGGTGACTACAAAGCTCAAGGAAGAAAAGCAGAGGATTGCAACTCGAGATGAAGGAAACAACAGAGATCTAGTGAAGATGGATCTTGTAGATCAAAGAGGATAAAGGAAACAACAAAAGAGAGAAGGCGTGTTTCACAAGGTAAACAGATGGGCGATGCTCATTGATTGAGTGTTGAACATCGATCAAGGACATGATATCAAATTGTATTTGATATGTCACGATGATCAGAGATCAGATCGGAAGTAGATTTAGTGCATGGCGGAAACCCTAGCGTGCCAATGTTCAAACTCACGTCTTGGCCGGAAAATCTGATTATAAGTATGCAAGCTAAAGTTATTGTTTGGGCTGCTGAATGAGAGAGTATTGCCGCTGCATGTGAAAGAAAATTAGTCAAGTACTCAACAAGAATCAGAGAAGAGACTGAGTGTGTAAGTGAGAAACGGGTTGAGGAGTTCAACCGACAACAGTGAGGCAACCGACAATAGTGAGGCAACTGATAGCCGACCATTGAGTTTGACAGAGGAGTAAATTGGTGATGACTAAACTGGTAGAGAAGAGTTATAGAAGATTGCAGAGAAGGCAAGTTGTGAACCAGTAAGAATCAGATGGTAGACATCTGACTAAGTTATCAAGACCGGTGGTGGATAACAACAGTGTGGCAAAGAGAAAAGAGAACCAACAAAGAGCATAACCGAAAGAGAAGAAGAAGAGGTTGAACCAACAAAGGTGCAACATAAAGTAAGGTGCAACAGAGAGTGGGTTGCAGCAGGAAATAAGGTTCCTGCAGAGAAAAGGTGAAGAGAGAACCGACATAAATTTGTAGAGAAGAGAACCGATGGAGAGACATACATGAGAGTTACAAAGTTCTTTTGTAACAAGAAGATAAATTTTGTATTCAAAATATGATTTTGTAGATCACTGAGTTGGAGCTCTGTGCAAGGGTTGGTGCTCCTTGGGTTGGTTCCCTAAAGGAGGAGGGGTAAACCTTGGGTTGGTGCACTAAATGTTGTAACCGAGGTTTTCATTGTGAGGTTGGATTGGAGTAGTAGTCTCCAGCAACACTTCTTACCGAGGTTTTTCCCATCTTGGGTTTTCCTCATACATTTGGTGTTATGTGATGTCTCTTTTATGTGTGGTTGCATTTGTGTCAGTCTCCCATCTAACCGGTATGTTTGCTTTATGTTAGATCTGTTAACAGGTATACACACATAGGATAGAAAAGGGAAAAGTTTGGAAATCACTAATTCACCTCCCCTCTCAGTGACATCTAGTGTTCAACAATTGGTATCAGAGCTTAGGTTCCCAGTTGATAAGCTTTCTCCAACTTTGGTAGATTCTGGTATTTGAACACAATGGTTTGTTTTGTGTCAATCCCTACTCTTGTATTTGATGGTTCAAACTTTCCTATTTGGAGTTGTAGGATGGAAGTCTACCTATCCTCTTTAGGGTTGGATGTATGGATGTTGGTTGTTAATGGCTGCCCTAGTAAAGTGAGTCCTCCCACTGATTCAGATTCAGAAAGAAAAAAGCAGTGTAATGATATAGAAAGGAAGGCTATACTTTATGGGTTATCAGATGATGTCTCCTCACAGGTGGACAGATGCAGATCGACAAAAATCCTATGGGACATATTGAAGAAGCTCCATGGAAATGAGCCTACCACTGCAGAACCGGTTGGTGAAGACAAGATGAGAAATGCATCTCATGTATTTGCAGATGATGAAGGCAGATCTATTAGCAACCGCAACAATGATGAAGAAGAAACCCACCTTTTCATGACTCAAGAATCAAAAGATGAGAGACACACATCTGAGAATGATCATGCAGATCACTCCTACCAGCAAGATGCATTTGGCAGTGATAGTGAAGGTGAATAAGAAGAAGAATCACAAGTTGATTTTGAAGGGGAACTTGTAAGTGCACTCGAAGAACTTAGTAGAGTGAGCAATGAATACAAGTTATTCAAGAATGCTGCAGTTGTGGAACAAAACCGATTGATCAGATGCCTTGAAGAATCTAAGAGATGTATCTCAAAATTAAAAACTCAACAAGAAGACACCAAGGAGTGACGGTGTAATGATCTAGCATTTGAGCTAGAGGCCAAGGATAAAGAATATCAATAGCTGGTAGGAGAAATGGAGATTCTCTGAAATGACCTTGAGAAATTTCAGGATGAGCTCAAGGTAAGAATCCGATTTGATGGCAACAGTGATGCCTTGGACAAAATGTTGAAGAAGAAAAAACACTCCAAGGACACCGAAGGATTAGGAAGTGGTGCCGGTGAATGCTCCACCAACAAGAATGTCCCCCACAATGACATTTTGTTTGTCTCCTTGGATGGAGATAACAAGGGTTAGACCTTTACAGTTAGAGATGATCCCCGGAAGAAGGTTGATCTAACCACAATTGGTGAAGACATGCAGACAAGGATGAAGACCGGTGCTGCAAGAAGAAGAAACAATGCAGATCCCAAAGGAAAAGGAAAGTTGGGAGAAGGAAGCATCACTGGAAGTAAGAATTTGAGAAGACAACAAAGAAGACCTCCCATTGGTAGAAGACAAGGAAATGCTTCTGCCCACAAGATAAAGCAAGTGTGGGAAAAGAAGAGAATGGATGGAAGAGCTGCAGAGCGTGGACAACCCAAAATTCATCCCTGGAGAAGCAGAAATGGAGATACTAAATCGGTAAGATCTCCTCAAGCATGACAAAACAAATTTTTAAGCTATGTGCCCCCTTTCTCCGGTTACTATTTTGCATGCAAAGAATATGGCCATAGGGCAGATGAATGCAAAATGATTCTAGAAATAAACAATATGCTATTCCTAGAGAGAATATTGTTGTCTATCAGAGGTGTAATAGGTTTGGCCATAAAAGTCATAACTGCAGAAGGATGAACTTGCAGTCACATGACAACCGGTGTAGCAACTATGCTCAACATGGAAGTGGATATAGAGCATATGAGAGACAAAATGCTGCATGGAATAAAAGAAGAGATTTTGTTCCTACAAGATCAAGTGGTCCACCGGTTCTAGTAAGTGGTTACAACAACATGACCAGAAGAGGGTGGTCTAATTGGTTTCACAAAAGGTCCCCCAATCATGCGTGTGGCATGAATGTTGTTTGGTTCTACAACAATGCTTCCGATCATGATGCAGAATCCGGTAGAGAAAGGACCCATCATAAAAAGAAGGTAACACCTGCTCCCAAGACTGAAAATGGGAAGAAGAATGAGACCGAGCAAGTTTGGAGGAAGAAGCAAGAAGATGCAACCATGGACCAACACCGTGCATTCAAAGCACAGGTGATATCTCCTAAGGCCTAAAGGAGATGCAGGACCTCAGGGGGAATAACACATTGATTAGATCATTCACCTCCTTAGTGAAAAAGGACACATGGAAAAATAGGTTGCTGCCAGTATGAAGGAAGGAAATGAGAAGATAAGTGTGTGTAGTGGCTGCCTTGACTACACACCTATCGCTACTGCATGTGTCAATGGATGTAAAATTTGAAATTGGGATCAGATGCAAATTGACACAAGAAGACATGAGTTATAGGAAGGTGCTCTGGTAGCGATGATGGACCAATATAAGAAACCGATATGTACAGTATGTTACTGGTATGTATGCTAATAGGTACTTGCAGGTTATGTAAGACAATGAGGTTTGAGATAATTGCATTAGCCCCGATAGCATGGAATGAGGTGTTTATATCTCAGGTGGTATTGGAAAAGACCTGAATGACATATGTTGGCTCAACTATTGATCATGTAGGCATGCATGTTTTTGGGCTAACCAATTTGATTTACGGCACAACGATGATATTGTATGGCATTGTGTACATCTAGGGTCATGTCATATGCTATGGTAAATAAAATGGAGTTGAAAGATCATCAGTTGATCACATATAAACAACTCAACTGATATATGGTGAAGATTGGAGCTCTGGTGTTGGACCTGACTAGCAATGAGGACCTGAGATGCATGACTCAAGGGGAGTTGACAACCATGTTTTCTGATTTGTATCAGACTTGATAGACACAGAGGGTGTGCAAGTGTCTATGGCTATACCAGTATGATTATGTCTTTGGAAGTGTCCAGGGTTGTGAGATATTTCAATGCCTATTCAATTGAAATCACAACTGGATCACCAAGAGAGTTGCCTAAAATGAGGGTGAGTTACCTGCACAAGAGACCATGCATTTGGTATTGGAAGAGATACAATTGGTATTCATGTTAGCCTCAACACTTGATATCAGAATTTTGGGGTCAGAATGGCTTCTGCATATTAATGGGAGATGATATAGTTTGATTGACAGTTGATGGTTGAGCCCTCCATCTCAAGTGTTGTGACTTGAGAGGATGTAACAAATGATGGTTGAAGGAGGAGAAGCATCCGGTAGAGAAAATGGGGATAGAAAACTGTCAGTGCCCAGTAGACACAAGGAGGATAAAAACTCTGGTAGTGCCTTTTGCCATTGTTGTCAAAGGGGGAGAGAGATTCTGTAGTATTCCACATACTACATGTGTGAGAAACCATGGATCACACAAAGGGGGAGAAAGAGAATTTGTAGTATGCCAGATACTACATGTGTTGACATCAATGCCAAAGGGGGAGATTGTTGGCATTGTGTTGTCATTGATGTCAACCAGTATAGGACGACAACCGGTAGGGAGATTGGTGAGAAATGCTGGCATTGATGAATACTAGAAATGGTGCCATTGATGTCATCTAGCATAGCAGGTCACTGGTAAGGAAGAGAAGGTCATCTAGAATCATGGCCATTGGAGTCACCGGTACACAAGTTAGTGTTTGACTTGTGTTGAAGATATGGACTATAGACTGGTAAGTGACATGTTGGCAGTACATGGTTGTCACCAATAAGAGAGCAAGATGTTGGGTGGTTGATTGTGATTAAGAGGGAGAATGTTACCTAAATCACATCAACATCGGAGGTGAAGTATGTGTAGGCCACCGATATGTTGTGTGGATGTGAAACAATAGGACTCCCACTAGATAAAGTTGCAGTCACCACTTGTTGAGATGACTGACAGTGAATGTGCCCAACCGATTCACATGTGCCTGATTGAAGACATGCTGCTCAAATAGGGAAGCCACATTGGTGCAATGCAGGATAAAGATGACAAGGATCCACTCCCACCGGTAAGTGGAGCTTATCTCCTATTATGCATGAAATGCATCATAGTCCTCCAAGATAAGACAAAAGAGTAGAAGGCAGGTGATTGAAGACTCACACCAGATCAATCGGTGAAACTTTGAGTTGCCTTAGGTGCATGAGATCAGAGATATGCACCGGATTAGCCAGGTAGAGAATGTTGAGTTGCCGGTACAGAAACTGAAGGATATGTTTGTCACTTTGACAAATCAATTGATAAGATAACTAACCTATAGATGAAGAAGACAAGGTTGAGCAGTTGTTGACAAGTGGAGCATGTTGAAGATTGATGACATAGTGTCATCAAGGTGTTTACCGGTAAGTATGTCCACCGATAATATTGTCAAAGTGTAGGTGCAGAAGGCTCCCATCTGATGAAATGTGCATGAGGTAGGTTGGCATGTGTGTTGACCGGTTTAGGTGTTCCACCAGAAGAGAAGCAATGTGCAAGGTTGAAGGAAAACCGGTTAGGGTATAACCGGCTGGGTCTGTGAACTGGAAGATGAACCCAGTTGAGTGGTTGGTCAGTGATGTTGTTTGGACCGATATAACTGACCTAGCAAAGGTGGATGCCGATAAAAGGGGCCGCATGGAGGTGAAGTGACATGCATGCACAGCTTGGTGTGATGTGTCGGTGAGGTCGTTGGCGACTGGTCCAACATTTAATGATGACTGCGAAGCTCGAGGAAGAAAAGCAGAGGATTGTGGTTCGTGATGAAGGAAACAACATAGATCTAGTGAAGACCGATCTTGCAGATTGAAGAGGATATAGGAAATTGCATCACTCACGTGATCGATCAGACAAAATGCAAAAAAACATGCTATAGACGACAAAAGAGAGAAGACGTGTTTCACAAGGTAAACAGATGGGTGATGCTCATTGATTGAGTGTTGAACATCGATCAAGGACAAGATATGAGATTGGATTTGATATGTCACGATGATTAGAGATAAGATCAGATTCAGATTCAATGCATGGCGGAAACCCTAGCGTGCCAATGTTAAAACTCACGTCTTGGCAGAAAAATCTGACTATAAGTATGCTCGCCAAATATATTGTTTGGGTTGCTAAATGAGAGAGTGTTGCCGCTGCATGTGAAAGCAAATCAATCAAGTACTCAACGAGAATCAGAGAAGAGACTGAGTGTGTAAGTGAGAAGCAGGTTGAAGAGTTCAACCGACAACACTGAGGCAACTGGTAGTCGACCATCAAGTCTGATAGAGGAGTAAACCGGTGGTGACTAAACTGGCAGAGAAGAGTTACAAAAGATTGTAGAGAAGGAAAGATGAGAACCGACAAGAATCAGATGGTAGACATTTGACTAAGTTATCAAGACCGATGGTGGATAGCAGCAGTGTGGCATAGAAAAAAGAGAACCAACAGAGAGAAGAACCAACAGAGAAGAAGAAGAGGCTAAACTAGCAAAGGTGCAACATAAAGTAAGGTGCAACAAAGAGTGGGTTGCAATAGGAAATAAGGTTCCTGTAGAGAAAAGGTGAAGATAGAACCAACATAAATTTGTAGAGAAGAGAACCGGTGGAGAGACATACATGAGAGTTACAAAGTTATTTTGTAACAAGAAGATAACTTTTGTATTCAAAATATGATTTTGTAGATCACTGAGTTGGAGCTCGGTGCAGGGGTTGGTGCTCCTTGGGTTGGTGCCCTAAAGAAGGAGTGGTACTCCTTGGGTTGGTGCCCTAAATGTTGTAACCGAGGTTTTCATTGTGAGGCTGGATTGGAGTAGTAGTCTCCAACAACACTTCTCACCGAGGTTTTTTCCATCTTGGGTTTTCCTCGTACATCTGGTGTTATGTGATGTCCCTTTTATGTGTGGTTGCATTTGTGTCAGTCTCCCATCTAATCGATATGTTTGCTTTATGTTAGATCTGTTAGCCAATATACACACATAGGATAGAAAAGGGAAAAGTTTGGAAATCACTGATTCACCCCTCCTCTCAGTGATATCTAGTGTTGAACATCAATAATATCAACCAACAAGGGTTCCTTAAAGATTGGACTATCAGTCTTGCAATACCTCTTTTTAAGAGCGGTGACGTCGATAATCCCTCCAATTACATAACAATAATGATTAATCCTTTGTTTGCAAAACTATTTGGTAGCATGATTGAAAATAGAATCAGCAAATGGGTTGAAGAAAAGCATAAACATGCTAAAGGGCAACCTGGTTTTAGGCCAAAGCACTCGCCAGTTGATCACTGTATCACCCCGAGGCACATTATCGAGAAAGGGTGGGAGAAAAAAGATGAAGTTTTTTGTTGCTTTGTTGATTTTAAAAAAGCTTTCGACACGGTCCCTAGGGACAAGCTTTGGCTTAGAATGGAAGAGTTGGAGATTCCTATGCATCTCAGAGCTATTGTTTATAGGATGTACGATGAGGTGAAAGTCAGAATCAAAACTTCAATTGGCATTTCAGAATGTTTTAGTTGTGATATCGGGGTCAAACAAGGTTTTCATGTATCGCCTACCTTATTTGGCTTATATATCAACAAGTTGGAAGAGTGGCTAAACATCTAAAATGGCGAGGGTATCCAGTTGGCAGTATTTGTTATAAGGCTGCTCCTTTATGCAGACGATCTCATTCTGATTGCCAAGTCTGCCTATGGTTTACAAGAACATTTATATGTCCTCGAACGCTTCTGTAGTATGGTGGGAATGTAGGGCAATATTAGCAAGACTAAAGTCATGTTTTTTTCTAATAGTAAAAAAAAAATCAACATAAGTTTTATTTTGAAGGCAATATACTTGAGGACGTTGTGGAGTACAAATATCTTGGCATTGACTTCAACAAAAAAACTAAGCTGGGAAGATTGTAGAAAGAAAAGAATGTTAGGCGAATGGAAAGCATTTTATGCTCTTCAAAATAGGTGCAGAGAGACCGAGGTTTGGGATTGGAATACTGCTCAAACTTTGTTTGGTCTTTTAGTTTTACTGGTTGTCCTCTATGGGTGTGAATTACGAGCTAGCAGCACTTCAGCCTCACAATGGAAGTAAATCGAACGAATTCAAAAGTGTTTGATCATTAGCAAGTTCAAAATCAAAATCAGTGTCTCATATGATATCATGCTAAGTGAAATGGGGGCTGCCCCTATTGAGGCACTTGCTATGGTGCGTCTCATAAGCTATCTAAAAAGAACCGAACAAATGGAAGAAAACAGATGGCCTAAAGTGGTCTTCAATGATATATTGTGCAAAAGAAAAAAGACGTGGATGCAACAAAACATCAAGTGGATGAGTAAATGAAATGTTCATTTCAATATGTGTCCCACTAATAACAAAGACATAAGGTCTTCGTTATGAATAAATTCTACAAGAGGAATTGGGAAAATGGGCTTGGAAGGAATAAAATTTATCATATCAATGAGTTCAATCCCACATGTGATCAACTTCAAAAAACGTACATTGGAGCCAACATTTCATGGAGAGCTAAAATTCTTATTGCTTAGCTGAGAACCAACTCTCATCAACTCCGTTGTCAGAGCACTGGAAGAGGCCAAAAGAGGCTTGGAAAGAGAGAGTTTGCATCTTTTGCAATTCTGGGAACGTAGAAACTGAACAACATTTTATTCTAGAATGTGATTCTTACAAAGACGACAGGGACAAATTTGTTAATATTTTCTCTGATTACTTTTGACATAGCCTATTCAACGAGAAGTACATTGAGAAGGTGGGAGTGCTCATTGTCAACTTGCACACAAAAAAAAAAATGAGTTACTGAAATTGGTTTAATTTCGCAGGTTGTCCCATAGACTATGTTTAACCTATCGGACTTTAAAATTATCTATCTATCTATCTTGAGTTGGCGTACGAAGATGAAGGTACGCTGGCATTTATGAAAGAATGATTAAAAAGTATTGGCCACGGTGGGTGGTGGATGTTTGAAGGACACCCTGCGTTGGTTCTCATTTCAAAGCAAGGTGGAAGGATTGTGAGCGAAGTACGAAGGAGTTGGAGAGATGGTGCAGAGTGGAGATGATGGGGGCCAATTTTTGACTGTCGCCGTCTAAACAACAATTGGCCTTTTTGGGTGAAATTACAAAGAAGAATTGTGTGGCATTTTCAAACACGAGGACCCCAGTTTTCTTCAAATTCTGGACATTTTGCTTGCGGAGGACTTTATGAAATCAGAATTCAAGTTTTGTACAAATGTTGATTTTGTTTATATGGTGGTTGCTTGGGCTCTGGAACTGGATACTAAGGAGGAGGTGGAGTGGATGCTCTGTGCCTATGTACCAGATGTATATCTCTCTGGTTTGAAATCATTGCTTGCAAGAGCCGTCCTAGGTGAAGGCTTGCAAATGAATGTGAGTGAAGGTGTTTGTCCTGGTGAAGAGAGTGCAGAATTCAGGCCTTTCATGCTATGGAGGGCTCGTGAGAACAGAGTAGAGTGGCGGGAGGATGCCTTAATTGGCTGGGAAAGTCTGAAAAAGTTCATGTGAGAGAAGGAGATCAAATGGCGGATGGCCCCGGGGGGAAAAAAGAAACAGGGCCATCAAGGCCCAAAATTCAACCCTAAAGATTACTGGGATAATGGCCCAGGTAAGCCGAAGCTGCAGGTCCCGATGAATGGCGCCAAGTTGGGGATAGAGCTGGTATTTTTTGTTTGTCCTTGTTTTTATAAGCCCTCAATTTTGTAATGCAAGTAGGGTTCTGAAAATACATGATATGTATAGGGTGGGAGGGGTTCGGGGGTAGTGTATTAGAAATTTGATGATTTTACAGAGACCATTTTGCACCAGGGTCAGATGATAATGGCGAAATGGTTGAATAGCTCTATTTTTGGTACAATGTAAATGATAGAAATGTATACGAGTCAGGGGTGGTAGGGTGTTTTTTTGTTACAGTCATGGTGATTTTTGGACTGGATATGACATATAGTATGTAATCTTTTATTTCTAATAATAATAAAAATCATATATTATGGATAAAAAATAATAATTGTATATATAGATATTAATATATATTTGATATTTTTATATTTAAAAAATAAATATCCATTTAAATAATTTTTTGTTTTTTAATATCAAATACTTCTCTTCTTATTATCACTATAAATTTCACATTCTTTTTAACATATGAAAATTGCCGTCTCATCAGTCACATTCATTCTAATTTAGATGTATGTTTATTCAAATTGTTATAATTCATTATAAAGAAACAAAAAAAATTATAATCTTAAATTCAATTTCATTCTACACTGAATTCATCATTCCTTTTCTTTCAAAGTTGGAGATCCATAAAGTGATTCTTCACCTCCCATGTTTACAAATTATAATAAATCAAGTATCCAATTTAGATATAAGCTAGAATGTTGGCTTCAAAGTAGACAGTAAAGAATTTGATTCCCAGAAAATCAATTTTAGCTGCTTAGCTTCAATCTTTTCTCCGGACAATGATATAATTGTTAAGAAAGACAACCAATATGATTATTTGATATGAATGTGATTCAGAAAATGAGCAGCAGAAGCAGAGACCTCATGTAAATGTGCTGGTAGACCTTCTGAGCTTTCTGCCTTTTCAGTTGTACGTGTATCTGAATTACAATAAACCAAGTAGATTGCATAACACCAACAGGGAAAATGCCAACCCACATAGAAATTGGTATTGAGGGTTTTGAAGTTGATGCATTTGTTTAGGCAGAAATGGAAATGCCTTTATTACTTTTCTAACGACCTTCACAAAAGCCTGTTATTTAAATCAATAATGTGAGCAACTGATAGAGCAAGAATTAAAATCACTAAATCCTATCTTCATGTCTTCTATACAACATCAACCATATAATCACATCTTAAGATAAAATGCCTGAATATTACTTACAAAAGCAAGGATGTCCAGCTTAATTGGTAAGTCTGTGAAGATTTGAATGTCAGTGATTAAGAGCTTTCCTTGATAACTTTTACAATTGTGGAAGCTACAACCACTGCCTAAGTAAAACTTTTCCTTTTTCTGTTCTGTTTTACCAAAAAAAAAAAATCAATGTCAATATGAGCTTCTTCAAAAAGAACATAATAATATAAAATTTGAAGGGTTTACATATTGATAATTAGGAGATATTTTTCGCAACAAGTCAAGTAATGATATTGCTATCAGAATTCAACTGTGTAGTTTTTGAGTCAAATTCATTGACCATGTTTCATGAATAGTGGTTCACAAGAACCCATCTCTTATGAGAATGAATGGTACACTTAGCACTCATTGCATCTAGGTGATGCTTACAGAGGTAAAGCATTGAGCCTTTGTGGGAGGTCAGCCATCCCAGTACTACTCTAACACAAGCATGCTTAACCATGGAGTTTCCACCAAGATCGAGTCCACTTAGCTTGCTACCTCATTTGCAAAACCTTCAGCAAGTCACCCATACCAGTGCTACTCCAACTCAAATGCACTTAACCATGGAGTTTCCCCAAGATTAAGCTGACATAGCTTGCTACCTCATTTACAAAACCTTCAGCAAGTCACCCATAGTACTATTCTAACTCAAATGTACTTAACTATAGAGTTCCCCAAAATTAAACACACTTAACTGACTACCTCATTTGCAAAACCTTCAATGATTGCTGTGTCTTATAAACAATTCGTTACATACTATTCTCCAAAATGAATTAAACATTTATACATGGATAAATTCACTCCATATAAATTACTGTAGATCCATCTTAACACATTGTGTTAGAATGTTATGATGAAACCAATAATTAAAATTTTATAAATGCTCTTATGAAAGTAACCTTTCAATACCCAACAAGGTTGAGCAATAAGCCTGTGACTCACCTAAATGCCACAATTCTGCCACTTTATGTGGCTTTCCTTCAGTGGTCTCATCTATCACAAATTGCATTTGAGAGTCCATAGAATCCATCAAATCCCATAGAAACATCATAACATTCTGAATCAGAAACAAAACAACAAAATTAACACTTGCTCAAAGAAATAGACATATTCATAATTCAAAACACATCATTAAGATTACTCACATCTTTGCCTTTAAAAGGCTGAAAGAAGAACATACAATACAAGGTACAGTCTTCTGCTAAAAGTTTTGACAACAATTTAACATCTTTTCTGTTTATTGCAGCATAAAACCTATCAACAATGGCTGCAGCTGATGGTGCTTCTTCATCTTCTGTATATTGGAGGGTGGAACTCCCTCCTCCCTTCACAGGTGGTGCCAATTTCTTGTGGAATTTACTGCTTCTTAATGCATAGGTTTTGGGTGCAGAAAAGTAATTGAGTTTATGAGTACTGAAACAAGTTGAGGAACAGGAAAATGGAATGGCAGTTGGGTAGTCATGGAGGTATGATTTGGAGCTCAGAGTTTGCCTCTGAGAGAATAGGCATGAGGAAAATGAGTTTGAAATGAAAAGAGATGTGGCTGCCATCTGTAAGAAATGCAGTTTCTTGACTGTGAGATAGCAGGGGATAGAATTTATGTGATGTATGGAAGAAATTCTTCATGCAGGGGAAAAGAATAAGGTTTGGATAGACTCAAGGAAATTCGCGCTGTCTGTGATACATTTAGCAGAGAAATGAAAGCAATCGAGGCAAGCATGGAATATGAATACTTTTGCATTCTCTCAATTTACAGAGTTATACAGGATGGTCGCTTTAAATCCTAAGGGAACATACAAAGCACCATGTGACTTCGTGCTTTTCAATTTGTTTTTTTATTAATTTTTAATTGATATTCTTTTCTTCACTCACAATTTATTTTTAATTAACAATGATTTTGTAAAGTTGAAATTTACATATGTTTTATTTATTTATTTAATTGTGTGTCTTTTTAGGAAATGTCTTTTATGATGATTGATAAGATCTTTGTGTAAGATTGAACTTGTTCCATAATCTTTTATACATTCATGTACACATATATCCATCCTTGTATATTTAGCCTAACCTTAACTTTACAATGTGTATAGTTGTTTTGTATATCTATTTATCACATTTTCTATGTAGATACCTTCATTTATCTATTAATCACATCGATTTGATTGTTTGCTCATTAGAGGACACTTGTGCAATTGTAGATCTGTCACATTCTTTTTCAAAATTCATTTTTTTTTTTAAATGAAAACAATTTTTTTTATATATATATGTTAAGAAAAATATGTTATAAAATATATATATTTAATTTTTTTGTTAGTACTAATTTAAAAGTCAATAATAAAAAATATTTTTTAATTTGTTTAAAATATATGTACATTGTACTTTGGAGAAAATGACTTGATTCCAAAAAAATCCTAAAAAAAATATTTATAATGAAAACTACTCGACACCACTCAATCAAAATAATAATAAAATAAAAAAAATCAAAATAAAATAAATATTATCTATTTTAAAAAAAATGTTACAATGTGAATCTACTAGATAATGGGACAACTGATTACTGATTAGTTTACCATTAAGTCTTTACCATTCACTCTTTATAATTAACATAAATTAATAAATGGTAAAAATTAAATTGATTGTATCCACTTGGATCATTAAATGGGTCAAATGTTAGATCATTTATGTATTTAAAAAAAATGAAAAAAAAAAAAAAGAATTGTAAGGAACAAAATTCTTAAAAGGGTGCTGAAATTTGAGTGCCAATGGAAGATATAAATATCAAACAAGTTCAAAATAGATGTATGGAATTATCTTCAAAGAAACAAGAGGAATTGATTATTAAAAAAATAGAAATTAATCTTTCAAAGTATTTTATCTAGAGCACTACTTTGTATAGGGATGTGAGATGTTAGGGTTTCAAGCAGATCTAAAGCAAATATGAACTAACAATTGTATGCAGATTTAAATACAAAAGATAAAGAAATAAAACAGGACACAAATAACACAGAGATTTAACGTGGTTCACCCAAAATGGGTTATGTCCACCCAGAATGGGTTATGTCCACCATACACAGCCGTCCAATCTTTCTTATTATCTAGCAAAAATGGTACATCAACCTTACAATGCCTTAAGCATCCCAACTGCTTATAACATGCGTTTTTAGGGCAAAAACAAAGTCGGCCTTTTTAGGGTTTTTTTTTTTACAATGTCGGTTTTCATTTAAAAAAACCCAAATTTTTTTTTCTCGGAGGCTCTTGCCGCTGAACCCTCACTTTTCCGAACCCCTGCCCGAGGCCCAACCTGACCTCGGACCCCGACGAGGATACGTGCTGAGTGTACAACACTTTGCTGATCAGTCGCCACATTTCAACAGTGAGAGACATCTAATTAAGCATTTAGTGATAAAACATTATGTTTTATGATTATTGAGATGAGGATGAATTTATGTCAAAATATTCTAGTCATATAATTGGTTGAGACTTTGAGTTTTGAATTTCATTTTATTTTACTTAAAATTTTATATTTGTGTTATTTTCAATTTTCTTAGTTTGAGTATGGATGATGCGAAGACATATAATTGATGGTGTATGTTGACTCAAGCGAGTTTGAACATTTGTTGTGTGGTTACTATCACTTCTTTCTTGTGATTTTTTGTATTCACTTTTATTTTGTTCCTTACTTGAATTTGGGATGATGCAAAATATAAAGTGATTAACAACTATTCTCATCATATTGACCTAAAAATGGTTTGTTTTCTTTTTCTTTTTTGACTTTGGCATTTTTTATCGAGTCATGTTTATTGTGCTCCTTTATCATGTCTTTTCTTAACTTGTGACATTTTTATCTATTTGCATTATCATTTCATCTAAGATATTATGTCTTTTATCTACTTGTATGTCTTTCACATGTTGCCTATTATGCCTTCCCACTTAGGTGCACACTCTTAATATTACTTATCTTGTTGATGTGCATTTGATGATGGAGGTCTCAATTAAGAGATGTCCAAGACCACAACCCTAACACACCAAACATATAACACAATAAAAATATAAACATGATATTAATCAACATATTATAAAGACACAATGATGTCTAAAATGATATATTTATTGGTCACATAATTAGATCTTGAGTCACTTGAATACAAGGAAGCTTTGCATCATTTAAAATATCTTAACACTTAAGCCTTAAATACTTTCAATATTCACACATCCTTTTAACATATATAGGCTTCCACATGAACCTTCTTTAATTTGTAAGATTACAAGTAGACCAAATATCTTTGATGAGTCTTTCCTCATTTTGGTTCTAGTTTATTGGTATTAATGAAGCTCTATATATTAACCCATTACACACTTCTAATGAAAAGAGATAAATTCCAATGTATAAATCATCTCCTTTAATGATCCTTCTTTTTTGTCAATTGTTTTATAAGTTATGGGAAATTGATGGAAGGATATAAAATAAATAATTCAAATTATCATTTAGTCTTGCTTCACTTCAAAATATAATGCAAAAGCATGGGAACGTAATATGATTTCATATGTTCTAATGTTCTCTAGATTAAGAATTTTCTCTTAGATGATACCATACAAGTTTAGAGTGCATCATCCTCTATACTTAGTGCAACAACAAAGATTGTCCAAATGACATTCAATTATGATATAAAATTCCGTCAAGCTCACTTCAATGAACTACTAGCTCACTATGAATTCAAATTCTAACAAGAACTTCAAAAAATACCAAAACATAAAGAAAACACAAAAAAATAGAGAAATCATTTTTTGGTGATGCAATATTGGTTGACCCCTAATATATACTTTTGCATGAATAATCTTTTTTAATGAAATCTCATCTTTATATAATATATCATATGTATGTATATACTTTTTACATACTTATGATTATTTTCTTATACTTCACACGAAATTTGCTTTACACTTGCATGACAACACTTTACTTGAATTTTTTTTTATATGTAATGGTGGGAAATTAGAGTTAGGGTTAATAAAGATAATAAAACCACTAAATGATCTAGTTAACCATTACATTTGGAAGGAGAAGGAATCTAATAGATCTAGCCTCAAAAGATTGAGATTTTGATCAGATTCCATCTCTCTTTTGGTAGGGCCTTTCTCCTTCCTAAATTGAATTGATTTGATTATAATTAGGGCAAAATATGAGATAATTGAAGTATTATGACAAAAAATAGTAAGCTAGAGATGTCGCATGAAGCCATTGACCTGGATCTGGGCAAAATAAGCTATCTGGAATATGCTCTCAGAAGTTCGACCTAATTTTTTAGGACCATGTAGTATCAATTTACCATGGTCCTCTGCATTTTTTGTCATTGAAAGTTGAACTTGTTCGTCGCTGTGAACTCTATTGATCCTCCTAAGTACAAATTTGTAACTATTCTTGTACATAGAGAGAAAGGGAAATTTTTTGGGAATAGGGGTTTGCCTTATGTCAAACACTAGTTTTGGAATTAACCATGAAATTGAATTGCTAAATGTAAATGAAAGACTGTAGTAAAATGCTTTCCTTTTGAGGGAACGACTGAAAATGATTAAAAACCTAATAATATACCTCAATTAAGGTTTGTTTGACCTTCATAAAGGAATTAGGGTTTCATGTACGTTGTCTTCATAAAACATAGATTGTGGATGTCATCTTCAATGTTTGAAACTTGACTTCACTTCTAATCCAATGCTTGATGAAAGACTGATTGCTTGCTCACTTGAATTTTCTAGAGTGTAGATCTTGAATCCAATTCGTTAGGTTCTTGATTAAGTTTAAAATGAGAGGGGTAGACCTCCTTTTATACTTGCTTGTCAAAAAATAAATTGAATTTCCAACACAAGACAAGGTCCTTGCTAAAATTATGTGACCATTATGAGGCCCCAAATTGGGCCCTTTCTAAGAGGACCATGGCATTGGTCACCATGGTCCTAGAAATCAGGGCTCTAGGTTTGGGGGGAGATTGGGAAGGTGGTGGAAAAGAATGTTTGATAGGTTATGTGAGTAGAATTAGCACTTCAGTAAGGCCTTGGAAGCCAAAGCGCCAAAGTGAGGTCCAAGTGAGGACAAAATTGTAGGTGCTCATACAATTTAGAACATTACAATATATTTATATCAATCACCTAGGCTATTAACATTTTATCATCATCCTCAATACTGGGGAAACATTAGGCGGTCCCTTATTATCTCTTAGAATTTATGATTTCATAATTGTGCCTTATATTTTATAATGCTTTCTATATGATGAAATCATTTGCACTTGTCACATGATTATTAATGTTATATATGATCATATTTTTTTATCTTGTCCCTAATCTTGGCGTCCTTCATATGTAAGTAGTTAGAGGGGGCATATAATATCACCATTTATTTACAATTGTGGTTAAAATGAATATACCATGTGGTGATAATGATTCCTACATTATCTAATCATGATGGTTGCTTCATAGCTCCATATCACTTTACTTTTGTGATAGGATCCTTCACGATCACATTTATCAATTTTCCCACCCCAGGAATATAGATTCAATGTGTAAGTTCCCCCATCCTATCTCAAGTTGAATATATTACAGGGAGACACTAAAGTAAGGTTAATTCTCCCTTTAGTCATTCAATATACGTAGGTTACAAGTGTTTATTACAAATTTGGGATGATCCCAAATCATTATAATACCAAATATCTCTACCCAAAACTAGAAATTGAAACCCTAAGGCTTCATGTGAATATCACTCTTTTACTATCTCTACAACTATTCCCTCCTCCACCTTCCTTTTAACCAACATGGAAAATGTATCCCCAACACCACTTAGGGATCTTGGGGAAAGAACCATGGTCATATGTAATTGTATAGGTCTCCCATGTCTACTTACATCATCTTCACATATCTATACACTTGAAGTCAGACCCTTTACATCATCAACCATATTCTCTTGTACACCAATCATGTCTTAGAGGGGACCAAAGGTAAACATAGGCCTCTAAAATTCCTCTAGTATGAGTCATATTCATTTTGAGGCCATTAGTGACATCCTAGGTCATGTAAGTGGGTAGGTAGGGCTTTTCATTCGAATGATGGAGGTTTGAGACTTAGCATGCCAAAAGGGGAAGATACGAAAAATGCCCCAAAGGTATGGTGAGAATGATAGCCCATGAAAAAAATCTAAAATCCTAAAATTATACTTCTTGAGAGAGGCATGATAGTTTAGATAGGTATGATAATATGAGAAACTTTGAAACCCTAAAATTTGCAAAGCAAATCTTTTAAAAGAAAAAATGGTAGTTGAGGAAAGGATGCATGAATATTAAACTCATAATATTTTATTTAAAGGGAAATGATATTAGGGATGTCATGCTACACATGATAGGTATGATAGTATGAGAAACCCCAAAACCTCAAAATTTGCAAAGTGGAACTTTGGGAAGAAAAGTTGATAGATGAAAAAAGGCTGAATGTGTGATTGAATTCATAATATTGGATTTCAAGGAAAATGAGCTTAAAATGGGAAATCAAATGTGTTGTAGATGGAATGCTAGGCATGATAGATATGATAGGCATGCGGATATAAAAAACCTTGAAATCCTAAAATTTGCAAAGTGGAACTTAGGGAAGAAAAGTTGGTGTTGATCACTAAAATTACTTTCAAGAAAACAACCTTATGGGAAACTCAATGATGGGGGACATGCGCGTTTCCATTGAGTAACCTCCGGAATTTTAGAAGTTGGCTCTTCATTTGTTTGGGGGAGTAAAGGGAAAGAGAGAAACATAAAAGTAAAACCTACTTTAGAGCGATGCACTGAAGCTGATTTTAGTACATTAAGGAGCACAAAGAATTTCACATACATGTCATTCTGAGGCCCATCCAACAATCTACATGCCTAGAACAATAATCAAGATATAAAAAAAATTCCTTTTAACATAAAGCAATACAGACCACACATCCACTAGATAACAAGTGCAAAGACATAGTTTAATTGTCAAAGTATTAGGCATATATTTCTTAAGTCATCAAAATTTCACAAATGCACATTAAACTATCAAATGCATACTGAATAACAAAAATCATAAAGGATGCAGGCACTGTTTGATTATCTTGTCTTCAGAAAATACAACCAACAGATTAAAGGCTAAAAATTCCTATAGAATATCAATTTATCTTTTAAAATAAGTTCTAAACCCTTGAACAGACAAAAATCGCTATTCTTGTAGACTGGGATTTAACAACTTGCGAACTAAGACAAACAGAAAGACACTACTGACAACTCTCCTACATTTGACCAAATGCAAAAACCTATAAACAAAAAATACCCACGGCTTCTAGCAAAACCACATTCGTTGTTCTGTTACTCAAATCAAAGATCTCCCAATGGTTCGCTTACAATTGAAAGCACGAAAAACCTTCTGGCCGTTGCTATGGAAAACATGTTATAGTAGGAGGGAGAGACACTTGGGCTCTGTGAACTGCTAACCTTGGACCTCCTGGGGAATTGCCATGCAACACGACACACTCCCTTTAAACTACGGGTCCCGCCCACTCGGGACAAAAGTGAGCACCACAAAAAATAAAATTTCACGCATTAAGAGCATGCGACTTAACCATTGGTGTAGGAGCACCTAGGACTTAGGCTCATATTCCTTCTACAATTTTGGCTTGCACCGACCTTAGCCAAGTCAGGTTTCTAATAAGGACTCCAGGAGGGTTCAAAGTGTGTGTGTAATATTTGGTTTGAGTCAAGTGTAGGCCTAGTTGAGTTAGTTTTCTTTCTAGGTTTGCACTTTGTGAGTAGGTGTTAGTTTGAGTAGTTAAATTGCCTTCTTGATGTTCAAAAGAGGCATAACTTGTTGAAAAAATTATAGAGGTTTAAAATAGTCCTAGAAATGTTGAAAAAGACACGAATGATGATATGTGATAGGTTGCCTAAGTTGGAAAGGCAAGATTTGAACAATTGTAAAAGATGTCATGACAACTTTTCAAGTTGTCATGACAAAATTCGTCCTAAACTAGCTAGCGGTGAAGTTAGGGTTGAATCATTTCCCTAAGATGCCTCTGCACATGGAGATTCCTATATAAACCCTCTTTTGTGCGGAGACAAGGGTTAGATGCATGGTATTTTGAGTTTGACAATCTGAAACTACTCATTTTCAAACTGTTAACACTGTTATCTTCTGTTTTTGCTTTGAAAAGTCACTAGAAATGGATTAAAACCATTGTTACAAGATTGGTTTTGGGTTCCTTGTTGTGTCCTATTACTGTTCAATCAATTTCATGCTTTGTTGTTAAGTTTTGTTAGTGTATTTACTATTTTGTTCCTAGACGGCCAATTTTGGCTTGTAAATAGCAAACTATGTAAAAATGGGTGCCCCATATAATCCCACCGTGGAAACTTCACAACCTATTGGGAAATGGTTGGAAACCCAATACATATTGTATATATGTAGGGAGGAGCACTGGAAATGAAGGCAACTATTGTTACCACCTTGTCCTAGGCGAGTCCAGGAGCAACCCAACTAGAGAAAAAAGGTGTAAACTGGATGTATATTGCAGGGGTGACTTCAAAACCTAAAATATAGCATTTGGCATTGAAGGATAGGTCCATTCAAAGTCCCAGTTGAGAGGAGAAGCTTTGAAAACCTTATTCCATAGCCTTACCCTTTTGTTGAACAGTCACAGTCAGTTGAAGCCTAGAAACCCTAACAAAACCCCATTTTTTGGGTTCGGGCACTGTACGGCAAGTAAGGGGACTAAACCCAAAAAAATATTTTAAGGATTGATGAGTGATTGAAGAAGAATATAACTTATTGTAAGGTCTTTTGGACTAATTCACTCAAAACCCTTAAAAACCAGATTTAGGAGGCCTAATTGGGGCTCATCCTTGTAGCCCTATTTCTAAGCAATTTTATGAAATCGGTGAGGGAATTGAAGATTGCAAAACCTCAAATGGACCTAGTTGATCTCATTTCATGGTAAATATCACCTCCACACCTCTGCAATGTCTCATAATAGTATGGGGGTGAAAAGGGAGAAGTTGACAAGTTGTTCTCAAGGTTGCAAAATTGAGTAAATGAGAAGCATATTGAATTGGTAGAGTTCCTAGTCAAAACACTTGTTGCAAACACCTTAAGATTGGAAAAAAGAGAGTCCTATCAGATATTGAGAAGGACTTGGAGGTCTTGAAGCATCGCTAGACCTGGTGAGGTTGGTGGAATTGAGCAACACCAACTAGGTGAAGTGTGAGAAAACTTGTAGAATCCTATCAACCATCAAGGCAACGGAAAGGCCATAAGGAACAAACGTTGTGCCAAAACGTGGAAGGCATGGGCCAACCTCTTCAAAAATATGACGTGTACAAAACAAAGTACACAACTTTTTGGCGACTTCTAGGAAAATCCTTCCTGTAGGGTGCCAATACCCAAAATTTCTGGTTACACACCAGACTTAATCAATCATAAGTAGGGAAAATCCGGTCAAGGAACTACTGCAAAGGGATCCAATCATTCTCTAAGAGTTGCTCCTGAGATTCAAGGATGTGATAATTATGATCAAGGTCAATAATCTCATGGAAAGGGAGATCACCCAACTCATCGTTAACTAATTCGAGCATAGTACAAAGTCGAGCCAAAGGATGCAACAACTCTTCAACTTCTTCGGCAATAGGAGGACCGCTTAGATTTTGGAGAAAAGTGTTCTCTTGTTGTCATTGCTCAATAAAACACACGATATGCTCAATATTCAAAACTGAACCATTAGGAGGGAAAGGGGAGGGTAAGATGAGACTTACAAAGCATTCAAAACGCTCTTTGATATCTGACACCGAGGATTTAAGCAATCCTAAGGTGAACACAACTTGAGCTGTTACTTGGTGGAGATCGATGTGATAACTCAATGATGAACCACTAGTACCAAACCGATACTGAGAGGGGGGGTGAATCAGTACCAACACAAATATAGTCCAAAACCAGTTTGACAGCAAGTATTCCAAATGATTGACAAACAGGGATACTGGTAAAACAAAGTGCAACCGGTAACATTCAGTACAACTCAATCAGTCTTGAACCGATCACTCAATAAGCTTTCCTCTTAGCTCAATACTATAGTATTATTATATTCTCATACGTAAACAAGTAAACTTAACCATCAGATCTTCACAACAGTGAGTTCAATATGTTTTATAGACAGGAATAAAACATAGAACCTTCATGTGCTTAATAGGTAAAACAAAGCATCACAAGACATAAGCATTTCACATGACACACATATTTTTTCATGTGGAAACCCAACTGGGAAAAACCACGGTGGGGATGAATACCCACAAGCTTCTTTTTGAACTCTTTAGAAGTTCGCTCTGTTAGGAGCCTTGTTCGGTTAAGGACATTACAATAGGTTCTGGTAGGAACTGATCCTGTTAGGGATCACCTGGTTAAGGGATACCCGGTTAAGGGTTAAACCCGGTAGGGTCACCTTGTTAGAGGATTTCAAGAACTCAATAGCTGAAAGGATCTCCTAAGCTCTCTAGCTTCTCAAAATTCATTAGCCTTGAGTTACACGGTTAAGGGATTTTAATCAAGCCGGTTAAGACCACCCGATTTAAGGGATTTTGAATCAAGCTAGTTAAGGCTACCCTGTTAGGGGATTTTACAACTGCTAAAGTGGTTAGAGATCAACAGGTATTACAATGATCTGTTAACAACACTAAATGCTAATGCAGATCCGTTTAGGCTCCTCTTCACCTTCTGCACATTCACTTTGCAGATATCTCTTCTCTCCTCTGGTCTGGCAAGAATCACATATCACTTTTCTTGGATACACACTCACAACTTTTGCTAACAACTTCAGAAAGAAACACAACATCAACCTTATAGGAAACATACAGGTCGGTAGCAAAAACCCTAAACCCTAAACCTGTTAGGTTAAGTAATTCAAACGGTTTGATCCTGACCGTTGAATCATACTACATTAAATGCAACAATCTTGAATCGATCTCAAGACATTCTCCATCGTCCATTATCCACCGATTTCATGGCGGCTGATAACCCTTTACGCGTTATCACCATTTGACAGACTTCGCTCATTCCCGAGGTAGATAGGAATAGCCTTCTTCATGCAAGATCCTTCACGTGCACAGAGCTTACGTGGCAACACGATCTGTCCTCCATCATACTGCTAATTCATCACACAAAGATCACCGATTGAGTCACACAGACTTGAGGTACTCCAACCGGAAACCCTGAAGTGGAAGCTACCTACCAACCGGTAGTCATAAAATGCTTCCATGTGCTGGTTCCCATAACTACATGCTAGTTCCCATAACTACATGCCAGTTCACCTTGAACAAATATGCCGCTTCACTTTGGCATATAAATCGGTTCATACATATGCCGGTTCCTCTCTCTTCACCTATCATATGTGCTGGTTCACACCATGTCTCATATTGACATCAATGACAACATACAATATCATTATGTCTTCATGCTGGTTCATGTAATGCCATGCCGGTTCACATAATGCCAACACGATGAAACTATTAGCCTTTCTAACCAGCTTCTTATGATCAGTCACCTCTTTGGCCATCAATTCTTCCTCGAAAGTGGTATATAACTACTTTATCAGTTTCAGGGCATCAAGAACCTTGGGCACATTAGACTGTGCGGCTTCATCAATGATAACACTTGCCTTGACACATAGAGATTACGCATCAGCTAGGAACTTTAGGGCTAGCACAAAACAGGGAGGAAGTGCTTAACTTTTTCCCAATGCGAGACATATATCTTCTAGATGAAAGGGATGAAATCTGTTGGAGCAACAGGCAAAACATCGACGAGCTTTAATAAGAGATCAATTTCTTCTTCTTTTGTCCAAAGATTTGCATATAATTCTTTCACTTTTTGCCCAGACACAAATGCTTCCTGCTCCAACGCTATGACCCTAGTTCCCTTGTCTCGCAACTTATCTTGCATTCAGGTCAGTTCAATGCACTCATTCTTTAGAGTTTGCTTTAAATCTCGTAGCTCATTTTCTAATTGGGCTTGCCGTGCTTGCCATTCTTGCGCTATTTGCTCCTTTTCTTCTTTCTCCCCGGAGAGGAGTGCCCGTGTTTGGGTCAAATCACAAAAGAGTCTCTCCTTATCCTGACTTGCATCTTGCAATTGGATCTGAATATGGGTTACATTCGGGGAGTTCACTTGGAGTTGTAGGAACTCTTGCTCTTTATCATGGAACCTCTTTTTAAATTCATTACTTTCTTTCTACTCAACTTGCAGCTGAGCAGTCGCAATGTTGAGAGCACTTTGCAGCTTTTCCTTTTCACCCCTCTCCTTCTGGGCATCAGCTTGAAGGTATGATATCTCATCATTCTTGGATTTCTCCTCTATCTTGTAACGATTGAGTGTGGCTTTAACATGGCCCAATTTTGTTGGGATTTTTTCTATGCGTCTGATCTCTTTAAGGAAATTAGAAGTGTAAAGCGGAAAAATCGAACCCTAGTCGTTCTCCCCTCCCCGACTCCAAGGAGAGAGAAGGGAGAGTCACTAGGGTTGATGGTTTTCACTTAGGAGAGACTTTACATTCAAAAGAGGGGTTGAAACCCACAAGATCCAATCCCACGCAATGCAAGATTGGATTTTAAATGAGTTTCAAGGGTTAAGACATCAAGGATACCCTCTTTTGTAAAGAATGTAGATAGAAAGATTGAACTAGGAATGCATATAAAGTAGGAAAGATTCGCTTATAAACAGAGATAGGGATATGGGATGAAGCTGCAGACCTGGAATTAGTAGTAAAATGTCGAGACGGTGCTGTTCTGCAAATTTGAGCGAAAGTTGACGGGACGATGGCGCCCGGCGTGCACACGGTCCTCTGAAAAATCCGCGAAACGAAGGGGGATCTATTTGTCTCTGCACAAGGATTCCAGATCTTCAATTACAGCCGCGTACCTGCAACCTACACATAGAAAAGAGAGGACGATTGGGGGGTTAGGGATGAGGGGTTTGCCT
Organism: Cryptomeria japonica; assembly: GCF_030272615.1. Classification (NCBI taxonomy): domain Eukaryota; kingdom Viridiplantae; phylum Streptophyta; class Pinopsida; order Cupressales; family Cupressaceae; genus Cryptomeria; species Cryptomeria japonica. The sequence goes on from NC_081406.1 coordinate 197,089,624, forward strand.
TTAGGTCAAACCCCGGTTTTGGAATTAACCAAGAAATGAGAATGTTTGTAATGTAAACAAGTACTGATACCTTGTTGTAAGAATGTTTGTATTCTTACATGCGAAGGTGTAATGTATGTAGTATGTTGTATGTTGTATGTGATCTCCTCTTCAATGGTTGAATCCTTGTCTTGAATGCAACACCTAGCCTTGAATGGAGACTTAGAATGCTCAATTGCTTGAAGGAATGCTTGAATGCTTGAATGCTTGAATGTTTGAATATCGCTTCTGCCTTTTGCACACATATGTCTTCCTCTTTTTTTGGAAGAGGAAATGTAGTTTATATACTTGTCAATTAGGGCTGATAGACTGATTTTCCCGACCTTAGGCCGACCAGGAAACATTATTTTCCAATTTGCAAACTTAAAGACCCGATGCCCACAAGAGACTGGGCCCAAAATAGGGCCAGGGACCAGGGCACTGGGCGCCATGGTGTTGGGCGACCAGCGCGCTAGGCGCCCACCTCCAGGGACAGCAGGGTGCAAGGAGGATCAGGCCAGGGTGTAGAAAAATGCAGTTTTTGGTGTCATAAGCAAGTTTCGGGGTCTCCATTCAGGTTCAGTGTTGCACCGCCATTGTGAAGACCCAAATGCAGTCGAAATTGCAAGTGTCACAATTTTAGGACGCTACAAGAAGACACCACTTTCTATGTCTCCTCCAACATCTCTACTTTATCTTGTGTGTGATTTTGCTTCAAAAATATATTGATGGCATGCAATGAATAGTCTGCAGGTTGTATCTCTCCCTACGGCTTGATGACGTTAGGGAGCATAGCCACAAACATTATGTTTTGGATTTCTTCATTGAAATGTGTCTGGATGCTGGGCTGCATGGGCTTCCAACTATCTTTCTCTGTTCGCTTTGCGGTTCTCTAAACTCGAGCCAATTTAGAGGCATTCACTTGCTGCAAGAAATCTGAGGGAGATGGAATCGCTTGCCCTGCGAAGGGAGTGCCAGGAGGGAGAGAAAAGGGTACAGAGAATATAGGATTTCTCAGCTGCAATTGTATTGGCTGGGGAAGAGTAGCAGGCGAAAAGGGGGGAATACCAAACATAGCGCCATCAAGAGGGGACAAAAGCAAACCAGTACTTAAAAATGCAGGAGGTGGGGAAGTTTCAAATCCTAACATCCACACGACTGAAGAGGCAAGAGAAGACTGAAAAGGGGGTTCTGCGGATTGGGGAACATCCAAAAAATAACTCAATGTCGAGGAATCATGTAGATACATTGAGAGAAAGCTAGCAACTACATGAGACAACGAGGGTCGAGGTGTTGCTATAGAAATTATAACTCGGGCAGGGCAAAAGACTGCGATGACTGAGACTGTAAAAAGGAAGCAACGAGAGCAAGTAAAGATTGAGAGGAGAGAAAAGGAGGAGAAAAATGTACTTGGGTTGCAACTGGTATTTGGGTTTGGGCTCCCTTCAGAGCTTCCTCTATTGTCTGCTTCTTCCTCAAAGGAGAAGAGCCCATGCGCGTCTCACTAGTCCTTTTGGTTGACAACAGGGAACGAGGCTTCCTAGTGAGCTCATCAATAGAGAATGATATGACTGCTTGACTTGTTGAATCCGACTCGATCTCCTTTCCTTTTTCGGTCTGTTGCTGGGTATCCTGCGATGGGGTTAAATCCTAAGGGTCAGAGACACTTGAAGGAGAGTCTTTGGTAGATTCTACATATACATTGTGTTTATCCCACTCCTACTCAAAAGTTTCATCCAACGGGTAGTTTCCTACTCCCGACCAGGTTTGTTGAATCTACTGTCAGTATGTCCAAAAAGATAACCTCTTCCTCTACAACCATTTATCATCGTCCATCTTCTTTTGCAGAGGGGCATGAATTAGTTTAGCTAGATTTGCTCTTGTAATTGGGTCGTAAAAATTTAACCATGGTGGTTGTTCTTTGATGGGAATAGCATTTAGGTCCACATACAACCGAGAATCATCTCTTGGAGGGTTAATCCAGGCCTACCAAGACTTGCACGGTTCATGCGCTACACGTTTCTTTCTCTTTGCCAAACAACCATCTAGGTCATAGCTCCAGGGGTCATCAACAACCACGAGAGCCAATTGCACCAACTTAGAAGTGAGCATAGTCTCCGCGAGGAGTCTCTTTACTAGAACAATAGGACCTATCATCTTACGGTCCTGAGTGATGGTGACATCATGCTTGCCTGAGCCTATAGCATTTTCAATCACAACCAACTGCCTAAAAATATCTAAGGCCAATGTACGATCAGTTACATAAGTGGGGAGGCAGAAAGGCTCATTTGTAAAATCATGTACTTTGACAAAAGAGAAATCCCTTCCCAGAAACTAGTCACAGTGGGGACTACATGCAGTCATCCAGCCGATTTGTTCACGTGTGAAGTAGGAAAAAGAACCCGAGGTCTCCTTTGTCAAATCTCGCATGGAAGGGGGGTAAAGAAATGGTCAAAAAAAGAGTACACATCATGCGTGGCCAACAGTATGGGAGTCCATTTAGTCACAGGCTTTCGCCTATTGTGCTCATAAAAACTGATAACTCCATGAATTGACTAAGAAATCCATTGTTTTGATGCAGGAACACATGGACTAGAAAAGAAGTGTACCTGAATCTATAATGTGTCTGGAAAATTTTCAACTGCTCCACCATTCCTTCTATAATGTCTTCTGCGAAGTCCTACATGAAAGCTTCTTTATGCTTCTGGAGTTTGAAAAGAAAACCCATTTGGAAAGTATGGAAATTTTGATCATTATCAAGGCCACATACACAAGCCAACATTGAGGTGACCTCTTTCAAGTCATCTTGCTTTAGATCACTGAACGATAATGAGAATTTGCGAAGCCAAGAAAGTCCCTTTGCATCCATTGTAGTTCCACAAAAACTTAAAGCATCCTTCCTTTTCCACCAGTAACCTTCTAACACCTCCCTACTGAAAATATTCATTTGATTGGAAAGTAAAGGGATGCACAACATGTCCCGGATGGCTTCTACACTTATATCAACTCTCAGCAAAGTGCCCTGAATAGTAGGGGGATCCAAAATAAAGCATCGTGAGCATGCTTCTATGAATTATGGGCAATGGGGAACCAACGGGATGACATACTATGAAAGACCGCAATTCTAGGTCTTGATTGCCATGTGCTTCCAATCCCCTTTTTTATTGAGCATCTTAGCACAGGTGGCTTCTCGCAGACCCTTGAACTGCTTATGTATTTTGGGATCAAGAACCTCTTCTAATCTGTTTGAAACTAGAGTGGGATTCTTGGCCATGGTCTTTGTCTTTGGGAAAGTTTCTGGATAATCGGGTTTCAGAGGCATGGGGTGAGAAGCATATGAGTAATCCCCAAACACATCAACTCAGGACTCGAGCTGCGAGGAACCCAACATTTCAGCTTGAACATCTGAGGACTTGAGCTATGAGGAACCCAACATTTCAACTTGAACATCCATCTCTGCGAGTCAAATTGTTCTGCCTTCTGTTTTTCAAAATTCTCTGGCATTGGGATATCACTCTTTTGGAGAGCAAAGTGTTGCATGCTATTTTGAAAACTTTTCTTCTCTAGTATGCTTTATGCCTTGATTTTCATGCCTAAAATGACTGTTATTAATACCCTTTGCCTCGTACATGCACCACTTGTTCTTTTCATGCAAAATTAATTTTGCAAGACGTTTTATTAACTGCCACCTCGAGTGTATTGAGAAAAAACTCTCCAACTTGTGTCACCATTCCAACATTCAGACAATTATCTCAGAATGTGTGCCTTTCTTGATTGAAATTAGAAAGGCAAGTGATGGCGATGCAGGCCAAAAGCTAGCGATGATCTACCTCGATGTTGGAAAGTACATACGACAGGACAAGTGATGCATTCTTGCATCTTGCATACTCTCCTAAAACTTGCACATCCTGATTATGATCTAGCTCCCTAATTTTTACTTGCTATGAAATGAATCCATGTAAGTTTTCAACTTGTGCTCATTAATTCAACCTTGGTTTTCCTTTTATGGCCTAGGGCTTCATCATGTCTATAAATATGACCATGACGCATAATCAACACCGTCTTAGCATTTGGCTTAGTCTACTGCATATTAGGAGCATGGATACTCCAGTTAGGCTACTTTGCATTGGGACATAGATGGCATTTCTAGGCAACATTTCTGACCGCTGTTTGTAAAGCTTAACCTGCCATAAGAATTCAATAGTCATAACGACCATCAAGTGGGTATTGGGAGAGGACTTTGTAGGCCCCGCAAATAGGTATAGGGTGAATACTGACATCACCTCTCACTTCATTTCCTCTCTACTGGACATTGCATTGCCCAAACACCTTACTATCCAGCTAACTGAAGTACTTTTCACTGGGAAGTACTTGGGCAGATTTGAAGAAGTAGCTGAGTACGCGAAGCTTTATATGGGTATTCCATCGATGACGAACTTGAGATGGTTCCTTGACCATGATGAGGTGGTTCCATGGCTTCCATTTGTCTCTGGATTCAAGACTATGAACATGACGCAACACCGCGACTGGGTGTGGCGAGCTGCTGACTTCTTGTTGTGACTACATCTCCTGGTTGAATCCAATGGGGTTGCCTGGTACTCTGATTTCCGCGACTATATTTTCCCGAGAATCCTGACTCCGGAGGAACCTCTCATTCTTCAGGCAGTCATGCATTTCTCCGATTTAGACTCGAAGTTCTTGGAGGGAATAGATGATGATGATAAAGACAAAGACAAAGACAAAGACGAGGAAGAAATGTAGGCACTTCTTCTGCAACATCTGTTTCTTGTGATTTCTCCTTTCTATCTTTGCAATGAGGCCTAAGAGTCCATTTTCCTATGTAACTATGTAAAAACACATATTATATAATATAATATGATGTTTTGTTTCGGTATCTTTATGGCTCTTTTGCTTTTTCTACTATGCTTGCTACTCGACTTTTCTCAAACTTTAAGCGCTAAAATAAAATGGACCATAAACAAAAAGAGGTGCTTCCAGGTGCTGGTGTTGGAAATAAGCCACACCCGGACCGATGATGGACTGGTCCAAGAGGGACCAGTAGCTCAGTGGTAGAGCACTCCAACAACGTATGGAAGGTCCTAGGTTTGAGTCCTAGCTGGTCCATGTCTCAACATGGTATCAAAGCCAGGTCCAGGCTAGGAGCCCCAAGCACACAAGAGGTGTGGCTTAAGGGGGGTGTTGGTGTTGGAAATAAGCCACACCTGGACCAACGATGGACTGGTCCAAGAGGGGCCCGTAGCTCAGTGTTAGAGCACTCCAGCAGCGTATGGAAGGTCCTAGGTTTGAGTCCTAGCTGGTCCATGTCTCAACACAGGAAGCCAAAAGCACACTATTTATACCCAAAAAGACTAATGTTTAATTGAAAGGCTTGAGATGGATCCCATTGAGTGGGATCTCCAATGGTTCACCCTGTGAATTTTTTAGCACAAAAGCGTTAAAACCCTTGCATTCAAAAATGCAGGAAGGACCCTCCCATAAACTATCAAATTTTGCGTGATGTCCTGGCTTAGCACAACGTTCATTATATTTTAGGATAAGGTCGTCATGCTGAAAACCAGGGTCGAAGCCTTCTTGTCAAACCATTTATTCACGACTTGTTTTCAGTTTTGAACAGACTCAAAATCTATTTCCCTCTCTTCTTGTAACTCTACGAGTTCGGTCAATCTTACCTCCATGGGTTCATTTTTCTCCAACTCTAGGGATTTCAGGAGCTGCAAGGCTGGAATCTCTGATGAGATTGGAAAATGTGCTTCCTTCCCTATACGAGATTATACAGGGAGTTCTTCAACGCTTGTTTGGGAGTCACTCTATCTGCCTAGAGTGGACTTTTCAAATAGCAATGCGATTCTCTTTTATATTGTGCCCCAATTCTTTTAATAAGACAGATCAAATTTTTATTGGTGGACTCGACCAAACCATTCCCTTGTGGGTAGTAGTTTGAGGAAGTCTTTAGATAAATTCTATGGCTTAGGGTGAACTAGGTAACCTTGGATGCTTTGAATGCTCTAGCATTATTTGATATTATGGTCCTTGGTGGACCAAACCTTGTAACTAGCTCCTCTAAGAAGCTCAAAATCTCAGTTTCAGTTGCGTTCTTCAGCGGCATTGCCTCTGTCTAGTGTGTGAATAAGTTTGTAGTCATGAATATCCATTTGTGGCCGACAGAAGACAATGGATTGATCATCCCTATGAAGTCCAATCGCCATTGAGAGAAAGGATCATCAACTACTATAGGCCTGAGCGATATAGCTGCATTTCTATGTTTTTTGATGTAGAACTGACATTCTTTGCATTTCTGGACAAGGGAATGCATGTCTTTAAATAATGAGGGCCAATAATATCCTACATGGGTGATTTTCATTACAGTTGTTTGGGCCAATAAATGACCTCCCGCAGGGCCGCTATGAAATTCGTGCAGGATCCTTTCGACCTACTACTTGTCCACACAATGAAGTAGAACTTCGTTGAAGTTTCTCTCAAATAAGACACCTTCCAACAACCGATAACCACTATTATATACCCTGTATAATTTTTTCTTTTCCACGGGGAGGTTTGGAGGAAAAATTTTGGTTTGCATGAAGAATTTCTGGTCAACTATCCAACTCCTCTCGTTAGTGTCGACATGCGTCAATACCATTTCATCTTGTGTTGCTTCTAGAGCCTTTGGATCTTGAGCCATATATTCACAGAGTCCCTTTCCTCGGATCACCTTGGTAGGCCTAACATCAATGTCATACTCAAGGATCTTGCTAATCCAATTAGCTCTCTTCTCTGTGATTTCTCCTTCCATGATGTATTCATGGACCGTGGGGTGAGCCATGTAGACATTTGTCTTATTACAGGAAATGAAATGCCCAAACTTCTTTAAGCCTTTTACTATGGTGAATGCTTGTTTTTCAACAAAATTATATTTGACCTCATACACCTTAAGCATTTTTGAATGAAAGGAGATTGGGTGCTTGCCTTTAGATTCCATATCTTTTTGAGTTAACATGACAACAATACTGAAATTGCTGGCATAAATGTACAATAGAAAGTCCTTGGACATATGGAGGTTAGCTAGATAGAAGTATATGAGATGACCTCTTTAATCTTTTCAAAAGATTCCTTGGCTTCCAGAGTCTATTTGAAATGCATATCCCTTTTAAGCATAAGAGTAACCAGTCTTACCATTCCGACAAAATAAAAAATGAATCGGTTGACGAAATTGATCTTTCCTAGAAATGATTGGACACCTTTCTTATTTACTGGCAAGGGAAGCTCTTTGATAGCTTTCACACGGTCTGGGTCAATCAACACTCCTTATTTAGACACTACATGTCCCACCAACTTCCCTTGAGGCACTCCGAAGATGCATTTATTAGGGTTTAGAGAGACGCCAAACTCGAGACACTTCTGGAAAACAAGCTCCAAATGGTCAAAGTGATCTTCTTTGTGCTTTGAAAACACTGTCAAGTCATCCAGGTAAATAAGAATTATCTTGTTAATTATCTCCCTGAAGGCTATATCCATGGCCCTTTGGAAAGTAGCACCAACATTAGACAACCCAAAAGGCATCTTTTGATAAGCGAATGTTCCCCATTTGGTGGTGAATGTGGTTTTATGCTGGTCCTCTGGTTTGACAAGGACTTGGTTATATCCAGAGAATCCATCAAGCATAGAGAACATCTTGAACCTGACTACTATTTGTAGAATCTGCTCCATCAGAGGTAAAGGATAATGGTCCTTCAAGGACACTCTATTCAGGTCTCAAAAGTCAACACAAAGGTGGATATCTCCATTCTTTTTCTGGGCTGGCACCAAGTTAGAAACCCAAGTGGTATGCTTAATTGAATAGATAATCTGAGAGTCAATTAAGTTTTGCAACTCTTGTGACATCAAGGATTCTATCTTTGAATTGACCGGACGTTGCTTCTGCCAGACAAGCTTTGCTCCCTCAGTCAGCTCAATAGTATGCTGGATTACCTCTGGATTATATCCACATAGCCCGTCAAACGAACATGTGATTACCCCCATATATTCATCGTAGAAATGAATTAGCATGTCTCTATCATGTTGGGGAACATATTTCCCTACCTTGAGCTTCTGACCATCCCTAACGTGAAGTTCGATGTAATCCTCTTTATCTGATGTGAATTTATTTTTATCATTTATGGAATCTTTGCAATCAAAAAGATTTTCTAGTGTAATCAATCCTTCCAAGAGTTTATTTGTCTTTAACTGGATCACCTGGTCACTGTATGCCTCGGCCACCTTGGGATGCAATTGGTTCGCAAACTCCCTCGATTATTGGATGAACATGGCTATATTTTCATCGCTTTCAAAAAATTTCCAATGGATGTCATTGTTGGGTATCCTAGGTCTGACAATTACCCGGACTGAATGCTTATTTTCTAACAATTCTAAGTCATGGTCAAATTGAGATCCTATTGTGGCCATGCAATCAATAACTTTTTTTCTTCTTCCGGGGAATCCTTTGAATATTAAAAGCCTCAAAGTTGTCAATTAGGTTCCAAACTCTATGGCGATATGAACATATGCTGACATGCTTCACAGCTAAAATTCCTTGGACCTAATGGATGACTAACTCTGAATCTCCCAAGACTCTCAGCTGCTTGACTTCGAGGCTCTCCACAAGGTTCAAGCCATGAACTAATCCCTCATACTCTGCTTCATTGTTAGAAAAGGCAAACTGGAGACGGAAAGACCTCAAGGTCTACTCCTTGGAAGGGGAAGTGAGGAAAATGCTTGCTCCGAATCCGGTTTTTCATCTTGCACCATCAAAATGAAGGGTCTAGAGTTTGGAGGTTAGGTCTTCTTTTTCTTTTTCTTTGTCCTGCAGGTCCTTTGAAACTTTAGGAATGGGTTGGTCTTCATCAGAGATCACATATGTCCAAATTCTAGTGGTATGGTAATTCCTGTAGGGATCTGCATCTATGAATTCATTTAGGAAAACCTCCTGATCTACGGACTGGTCTTTGATTATTTCTTCATCTTCTAATAATTCTACACATCTCATTTCTTCTCCTGAAATGTACGTGTGGGTAGCTTCAAAGTTTATCATAGCTTCATCAACTATGTGTTCTAAATGAAGAGATTCAGGAAAAATCTTCAACTTGGCCCTGTGCTTAGTCTTGAGGATAAGGTTAGACCAATCTAATGAGAGGTATCCCATGACCTTCACGGTGAAATCTTGGGACAAACAAAGGCCGAAAATAGGGGGAATATCAATGGCTGCTACTTCCTGGGTTACTATGATGCTAGGACAAGTGAATAAAGTGAGTGGAAGGATTTTATAATTTCCATAGTTTGGACTCTGTTTCCATCTAATTGCATGACTCCTCTACTTATAGGCTTATATTTCAAATTCAAAACTTCTGCTATTTGCTTAGGCATGATAGTGGTCCTAGCACTAGAATCAATCATGGGATTGTGAATTAACTTATCTCCAATGATAAGAGTCAAAAAGAAAGGATTGAGATTCGTCTTATCTTCCTTCATGTTAGCAGCAACCTTAAGGCCTTCATTGGTAAGTACCTCTGGGGTTCATGATTGGTCCCTTGACCCAGGTCCACTGCTCTTTATGTGTGATTAATTTGTTGCTGACTCGCTGGAAATCTTTTCCATTTCACCAAGAGCCTCCCGCAAACGGTCTTTCTGTTCTAGAATGGTGAGGATATCCCATAGGGATACATTCGTGGGAGCTTTCTTCAAGTGCTCTACTATTTCAATAATTGTGGGAACAAGGACCTTTGAGTATTTGGCCTTGTAAGGTATAAAACCTTTTTCCTTTTGAGAACTAGAAAACACAACAAGTTGTTCCACCGACTTCTTTGAACTTGCTTTTGGCTGTTGTATCATAGGCTCTCTGGTAAACCGGTGCTTGGAGCAGAGGTTATAATCAAACTGCACTTGTGGCATCTTGGGAGATGATGTGGGAGCATCATTTGTGAGGACAATCTCCTCTTCCTCCATCCATGAAAAGAGAGCATGATCTGGAGTGATCTCGACTTCTTGCTCCATGGACATACTCTGCATTTGGACCGTCAACGTAGCATTATCCATCCTGGAAGAAGCATACACGCTAGCATAAAGGTTGATTCCTTGGCTTCTTTGTTTAGCTACTTTCTGCTGCAAGTTTCCTCTTGGACAATTATGTGGCATATGAGCGTCATTGCAAGGGAAACACCATGAATTGGTGTCGTTTGCAAAGTTATTTTGGCCAACAACCAATTCTTTGTTGTTATTGGGAGGTATAGTTTGCAAAGGGGTAGGCACAAGCACAACTTGGTTATTCAGTTGAGTTTGATTAGCTTTCACACCACCTTGATATTGGTTTTGCTAGTAAGGGGGTCTCGTTCTTTGGTAACTTTTAAAAGGGGGGTGAGCAGGCACCGCTTGTTGCCTCTTAAGGTTGATAATTTCATTTGAAAAGGTTCTAAGCAAATTTCTCATATCGTTAACCTTTGCAGCTAGAGCAAAAGGAGTGAAAGTGCTTGTCTGCTGAGCATTTGGATGGACATACATAGATTGAGGGGTGGATGTACTTGAAGGTGATGGATCGAGTATTTGTCTTGTCAAGTCGGGAAAGAATGGCATTGGCGGTCTTGGTGGGAGCTTCTCTGCATCAATTTAGTTGTTCTCCACCTTGACAACTAGCTCATAAGCATCTGGAAGAGTGATACCTCCCAAAGAATGGATCATAAAAGATATGTCAGAATTAAAAGTCTTCAGATAGAATACGAAAGCCATGTCCACAGGGGGACGAGTAGATATAGGTATTCTTTGCCAGGTCTTTTGGAATCTGGTGTTAAAATCTGTCACAACTTCTTGGGGGGCCCTTTTATTGTTATTAGTTGTTGCATCAGAGAAGATCTATCGCCCTTTTCGGTAAATCGTTCAAAGAAACGATCTCCCAGTTGATCCCAGTTTCCTATTGAATTTGGCGTGAGGGATCTATACCAATCTTGGGCTTTTGCCTTAAAGGAAGTTGTAAGCAATTTTAATGCTACATTTTGTTGCGTGACGTTGTGTATAGTGCACACATCAACTACATCTTGTAAATGCTCCTTGAGGTTTTAGAACCATCTTCGGTGAATTTCAGTAATGATTTTTATGCGGAGGTGGGAATATAATCCCATTGAGCAGGAGAGACATTTGTGATAAGAGGGCTCCCACTATTCCAAGTGACAAAATTTCTTGGAGGTTGGACTACCATTGGTATGTGGGTTGCCTGGACAAGGATTTGCACTCCAACTCTTGATACTGCTTAGACCACAACTAGGGGTGGTATAAATAAACACGGATTTGATGCAGTTTGGATACTAGTAATTGGTATATGGATCATACACCCTCTTTAGACAAAGTAAGAAAAATATCGTCCCATCAGGCGTGCTGGAAAAATAACTATTGATCACTAAAATTACTTTCATCCTTATGGGAAACTTAGTGATGGGGGACCTGCATGTTTTCACTGAGTAACCTCCGAGATTTTAGAAGCTGACTCTTCATTTGTTTGGGGAGAGTAAAGGGAAAGAGAGAAACATAAAAGTAAAACCTACTTTAGAGCGATGCGCTGAAGCTGATTTTAGTACATTAAGGAGCACAAAGAACTTCACATGCATGTCATTCTAAGGCCCATTCAACAATCTACATGCCTAGAACAATAATCAAGATATAACCAAAATTCCTTTTAAACATAAAGCAATACACACCACACATCCACCAGATAACAAGTGCAAAGACATAGTTTAATCGGTAGAGTATTAGGCATATATATTTCTAAAGTCATATCAAAATTATACAAATGCACAATAAACTATCAAATGCATACTGAATAACAACAATCATAAAGGCCATAGGAACAATTTGATTATCTTGTCTTCATAAAATACAACCAACAGATTAAAGGCTAAAACTTCCTATAGAATATCAGTTTATCTTTTGAAATAAGTTCTGAACCCTTGAACAAGAAAAAATCGCTATTCTTATAGACTAAGATTTAACAACCCGCGAACTGAGACAAACAGAAAAAAACTACTGGCAGCTCTCCTACATCTGACGACATGCAAAAACCTACCAACGAAAAACCACCCTCGGATTCTAGTGAAACCACATTCGTTGTTCTGTTACCCGGATCAAAGATCTCCTGGCGGTTCGCTTACAATTGAAAGCATGAAAAACCTTTGGGTCGTTGCTATGGAAAAAATGTGGCAGCAAGAGGGAGAGAGGCTTGGGCTCTGCAAACTGCTAACCTAGGACCTCGCGGGGAAATACCACGCAACACAACACACTCCTTGCAAACTACGGGTCCCACCCACTGGGGAAAAAAGCGAGCACCACAAAAAAGAAAATTCTAGGTGTTGAGAGCATGCAGATTAATCGTCAGGCGTGTGCCAACCTCTTCAAAAATGCAGCATGCACAAAACAAAGTACGCAATTGGTAGTTGAGGTTTAAAGGATACATGGAGGACTAAACTCATAATATTGGATTTCAAGAAAAAATATTTTAGAGTGGAAAACTAGACTTGTTAGGGATGGCATATTAGGCATGCCAAGTATGATAGGTATGATGGTGTGAGAAACCCTGAAACCACAAAATTCACAATGTGGAACTTTGAGAAGAAAAGTTGGCAGTTGAAGAAAAGATGCATGGATGAATAAGCTCATAATATTGGATTTCAAGGAAAATGAGCTTATATTGGAAAATTGGACATGTTGGGGATGAAATATCAAGCATGATAGATATGACAATTATGACGGTATGAGAAACTTCAAAACCCCGAAATTTACAAAGTCACCCAAAAAGAAGCTAAATTACAAGGCATAGATCACAAAAGAACCTTATAACAAATTTTACTAAGGATATACATGATAAACACATTGATGGGGTCATTGTAATTTTCATCATTTAACTTATCAATCCAAGGTGGTGTCCATGGTTGTATGTAAAAGAAAAGAAAAAAAACTTGCTTAGCATCCTATACTACAACACACTTGTAGAAATCAAACTTGTACTCTAGAGCACACTCGGGGAACTGAAAAGAGCATTCTTGTATGAAAATAAATTCTAATATATCTCACACTTGTAGGAATTGAAAAGGATAATGTACTTCATACTTGTTGGAAATGAAATGCTTGCTTGAATCAAATTTACTCTAGAAATATAGAAATACAGTGCTAGAAATGAATATACTGGTGATTATCTTGTTTGGATTGGTATTATTTTATAGGTGACAATCATTTTTTATATTTCTTGGGTACACTTGAATTAGAGAGGATTGTGTACCCATAACTTGAACCATGAGTTTTCTAATGTTAGAATATTGATTGTAAAAGTTATTTTTTTGAAATAATAATGAAGGTAAAATAAAGAACCTCAATGAGAGTATAAAATTATGTATGCAACATGTTGATAGAAGTAAAGTATTCAATCTAATAGGAGAGCTACATACCCCCAATTCCTATAGTATGGGATATGTAGGTGGTTTATGGTGGATCACTTTGGGAAATTAGGTTGTGTCTAATGACTTTGAGTGATGTCTAAGTATTGTTTTATTAACTCATGAATGTAAGCTTAAGTCTATTAAATGTGTAATGGGAAAGAGACATGTATAACACATCATGGTTTATGACTATTATTTTTTACAAAAAATATAAGGATAATTAATATAAAAAATATTTATTTAATGAACCAATGAATCAATTTATCATAGTTTGTGACTACATTGAGTGAAAAATGAATGAAATTTTCCTATCTATCACCTTAATCATAACCCTTTTTTGTCATGAAATATTAGAGAAGGAAAGGTCAATGTCCAGGGTGGATGCCAATGGGAGAAGCAATAAAAATCCATGTCTAGAAAGCTACTAAACTAAATGAAAATATTTCCAACAATGTTAGTCAATGCATGAACAAAAGAAACACAAGAATAGTAGAGAAAATGCATTAGATAGAGGAGGATCCCAATAAAGAGAAGCTTCCTAAATGAGTAGAGACAAATACTTGTGCTAAGAGGGTGATAGGTATTTGTCAGATAGGCCACATGGTAGGACAAGTAAAACCCAAATGAGAAGATTCAATTCCAACAAAGTGATCAATTACTTAGTCTTAGGTATTGTTCTAGGAACAAATCATATCCATGTAGATTGAGGCCAAATGATTCAAAATGCAAAAAATATAAGATAAAGAAGGAGAAAAGAAGAATAGAAAAAACTAATGCTAAATAGGAGATTAAGCTATGTGCATTCTTGTTATATGTGTGAAAATGAAAACCAAGCAATGTACATACCATACTTGATGTAAAGATTTTTTCAAGTGAATACTATAATAAAACACTTGTTCTAATTTAAGTTTACCATATTGTGTCTAAGCATGAAATAAATTGTTTTATAATCTATTAAAATGATTAAACATAGAAATTCTACACAAATTACCATAACAATAAAATGTAAGACTACTTTTAAATATCAAACAATTCAACAATCAATTTTTTTTTTTAAGTAATTAAAATAAAATAATTATAAGCATACTTATATTTAAAAAGGTATGTAAAATACGTTGAAAGATATCATTATGGAGAGAATTATTTCATTTGTCCATTACTCCACTAAAAAATTATTATATTATCATATTATAATTAATATTAAATTATTATTATTATTAGATGATTATATTTTTTAATTTTAATATATTCTTATTATTATTATTATTATTATTTATCAGTAAATAGCAGCAGAGGGGTTGCACCCTATATATTAAACTTGAATACATTACATCAAGGATTACAATGATCCAACAAACCCATTAACTAGCAATTTAGGATTATGCTCCATATTTGTCATGGGAGCGAAGATGCATGTTAAAAATAACTTCAATTTTTTTCTCTTCTCTTTGCACTATTGTCCAATTCCTTTTGAGACCCCATCTCCTTGGACCCCATCTAAATTCATTGTGGATTTTTCCTCAGCATTCAAAGATGAAATATTTGAACTCCCCTCTTTCCCAAGCATTCCCAAGCTTGGTGATGAAGTAGACTTATCATGATCATTCCTTGAATGAGGATAAACACTTGAAGTCCTTGGTGTTGACTATGATTTACTTGGTGAGAACATAGGGATTTATTTCTCAGAGGACTTCTCAAAGGCTTTAACAACGACTTTACATTCCCCACAAAGCTCTTCATTTTTTATTGAGTAATGGTGGGGGAGACATCCTTTCACCAATTAGCATTTCTATCATTTATCTGTTTTACACATTGAGCCACTACATGTCCAATCTTGAAACATCTGCAACACTAAAAGGGGATACCCTCATAGTCTATGATTTGATTCCAACTTTCGTGCTTGGTGATGAGAGAGGTCTTGATAGATCGCTTCTTGGTGATGCCAATCTCGACCAATATGCAAGCATAAGTGGTATATAAATACTCTATAGACCCTTTATCAACCTCCAAAAATTTCTCCAATGAATTACTAATAGCTTCAAAACAAGCTTCAAACCAATACTACAAAAGAAGATTCAACAATCTTATCCAAACTGAAATAGCAGTGAAATATTCAATAATTGAAGGATGTCAAGGTTTCAACATTATCAAGTGATCATTGCAATCCCATTGGTAGTCACACAAAATAGTGCGACAATCCTTGACCTTATCAAAAACCACAAAAAAGAATCGCATGCACAGAGGTAAATCTAAATATTTGCGACCAGAATGGGATGCCAAGTTTTTGAAATCTATTGATGCAAGTCGTCCAAACTAGACCAATGTCCTCTAAATTTGCCAATCAAGCCTTGTTTGACCAAAAAAAAGAAAGAAAGAAAGAAAGAAGATGACATTTTCATTCACCTCTTGTAAGACATCCTCCTCCAACTCAACCTTTCGGGCATTTTTAGCAAGTTGCACCATAGGATGAACCAGCTATGGGTCAAGGAAATGCATGCATCGATTCCCCACACTCTCAGGTCATGTTTTATTTCCAAATTTCCCTACGGATGGTCTACCATTCTTGATAGTGCCTGGAGGAGGTTGTGCAACATTTTATGGGAGCCGTTTCCAATCGCTTGCCATACAAATCCTAGTTGGAGGCATCACATATTTATCTATTGCCTGCGTAGGGTGTTCTCCAGTCCCCAACCAATCTGCACATGACCCAATCCCTTCGACCCTAAGGCAAGTCATTCCCTCATAACGGACTCTCTTGTTTTGAGTAGTGAGGCAAAACATGGCTGTTAGGGGGAGCAACTCCTGTCTTCTCCTAGGTCCGACTTCACACCCAGATTCCCTAAGAGACTGTTGAATTGATGTCTCAACTGCCTAGCACATGGACAAATGGTGAATCAGAGCTCTGCTACCATTAATTAGCTTATTTCTTGAAACTCTTGGAGGTGCCTAGAGATGTTCTAGCTTCGATAGCTTGTTGCAGAGGTAACATCTTTCTTTTTATTAGGGGAGAGGGGTTAGTAGTTGTACATCATTTGTATTTATAATATCTAGTCTTGCCACATATTTATATTATATATTGTAAATAAATAATCAATATATAAATTAAAAAATTACCAATGTTGATAAAAATGGACCAAAACTTGAAGGCTATAGCTATTTTGGCTCCAAAATGTTATATTCGTACGTCGTGTTATATGACATTCGCGTGTTATTGACCGTCGATAAGGCGATTCATGGCTGTGATTTTCACGCATGTCATATAACATGATGTACAAATATAACATTTTGGAGCCAGAATAGCTGCGTCTAAACTTGAACACAAGAGAACTTATACATATTATATGAAAAAAACATAAATACATTAATTAACAAGTGAAATAATAATTGTTTTGTTTAAAATACAATATAATAGCTATCCACTATAAGTATTTCATTTATAAAATAAGATGCTCACTTAAATAAGTATTGTTATCATACTGAAAAAATATTATTCTTATGTGTACAACTATTGGGGTAACCATGTATATGCATTGGAGTATTTCATATTAATAATTTGTCTTATCACAAATATGAAAAGTGAACACAATACATACCTTGTTTTTTTCCATGAAATGTAATGGATTGTTTAAAGATTTTTGTGTTCAACAATTGGTCCCTTTGTGTTCAATATAAGTTGTATTTTATATAATATGTTGTTTTTATAACAAAAAATAATTTTTTGTGTTCAACTATTGGTCTTTTGGTGTTGGATATAAAAAATAGAAATAACACACATTTATGATTACTAATAGTTATTTGGTATTTGGTCGATTTAAGTTGCATATAAGTTATATTTTACATAATTTAAATACAATATTATACTAATTACAAATGATATTTTTTTATTCAACTACTAGGGATTTTTAAATTAACTTTTGGTCGAATCTTTAAAAAATCATTTTTTGGACACTTTGCTCTACACATATTATTTTGACAAGTTACATGACGAGTCATGCCTTCAAACCTTAATTGTATAGATAATTAAGTGTCCAATTTACATTTTTAAAACGATGAAAGACTTATATTTTTATATTGTTATATTTCTATCATACTATTTACAAAAACAAAACAAAAAAATCAATTAAATTAAATTATTATTATTATGTTTTTTAATATTCATTCATATCCATGCTGATACCTTTCAACATAATAAATAAAATATAAAACTATCTACCACTTTTAAATAAATAATCTAATGCAATGCCATTCTCCTTTCACAACTCCACGCAAAGGACTGACATGAAATCTCAGGGCTCAATGCGACACCTCAAGTGAGTTGTCATCAAGTTCTCTCACCCTCACTAATATGCTGCTCTATTGTTGTTCGGTGGTTATCAACCTTTACAGGACAGGTAATATATACCCATGTTAATTTCATTGCCTAGACCTGTCTAAATATGCTTTCAAACTTTAGTATATGTGCAATTACTTTCATATTGTAGTGCCATTTTTCGATTCCTGATGTATCCCACTAAAGGATTCTGGTGCCGTGTAGAAATGTTACACATATATGGGTATTCATATTCTTTGCAAGACAGCTCAAAAGAATGATAGTTTGAAAAGAATGCAAAGATTCAATTTACTTTTTAACTTTAATGGCATTTTCCAAAAGGTGCCGCTTTTTCATTTTCAATCTTATCATCCATCCAGGAAAAAAACAATTGTCCTGTATTTTCAATAATGAGATTGAGCTTGACTTGTGATTACCACTGACATTCCATTACCACACAGTAGAGCCAAAACTGTCATAAATTACAGTTTGTAGAGATGTTGAAAGCTTGCAAATGTGAAATTCAAGGTCTTTTTGAGTTCATGATAGTATGATAGTTTTATGTATAGTATCTTATATATTCATGTCATTAGATTTTCACAATTCATGTTAATATTGTATGAAAGTTTCTAGATTTGATTGTGCGCAAGATTTTTAATCACCAATATTTCAAGTTACATTCCGTAATTCATAATCAGAATGTACGAAAATTCAAGAGATGAAAGATGAACAAGTTGAAGCACCCTCAATGACTTCCAATAATAACATTTAACTGATATATATAATTTGAGACTTGGGTTCTGATAGAATTACATGCAAAATCAGTGAGCAAGTCTTAATGCAGGCAACATGATCCATTTCCCTTAAAACTAGAGCTTTCTATTCTGCACATTACTAATTATCATATTTTTATGGAGCTAGGCCACAACTCTGCATTTTTGACCTTGCAAACGCTTTCCAAAATTCCAATGGGTGATACATTCCCCATGACTGTGACCATCTTCTTCTCCAGATCTATGGCAACTGATATAACCCCTGAGGAAATAAACAAGAAACCCACATGTTCAGTCATGATATATTACAAATCATCATGCTTGTTGATTGGTTTTTATGTTAATGGAAATCAGATAAATATGCATAGATAATATTATATGGCATAGAAACTTCAGTACTGAAAGACCCACACCTTCCATTTTAGATAGATGCCTTCTCACTTTTTTGGCACATCCCTGGCAGTGCAGTGACACTTTGAGCACAACCACCTGCACAAATTACCAGCAAGATTTATGAGGACCATTCTACATGATGCACTGCAGGATCCATTCTTCAGTGACATATTTCTCATGGGTAGTCATTCCTTTTATGACTGATCTCTTCCAAGCTTCTGTGATTCACTTGTTACTAAGGCTTCAGGTGGTTCTTAGTACTTACAAGGCTGAAGTGGTGGGATTGAAACTAGCAAAAGGAGCCATGGTTCAATACCACTTGATGCAAGAACCACACAAGCTCAAGAGAGATGGATCATAGCAGGGATTCATATTCATGAAAAATCATATCAATTAAGGAACAGTATCTGCAATCAGTTGATCCTGAAAAGTGATACTCATAACCCCTCAAGAGCTTCATACACTAAAAAGCAGAAAAATAATGCAGCTTAAAATTTTAACACACATCAAGATGATTTCCAGTAATCAAAACTTAAACTAATACTAATTCCAAACAAATTCAACCTTTGGGTTTTGCTTCAACTCTGGAACCTGCCCTTCAATTCTACCATGAGGGATATTTTTCTTGTCCAATTTAGGAGTTCCAATCCTCAAGACTGCACTTCTCTGCCCCTCTAGAAGCCTTGTATGTTCAGAGATATTGTTGCCATCTTTCTTTTGAAGATATTCTTTCTCCAGAGGAAAGCAAATTGCAGTAGAACCTGCAGATATACAGCAAATCCCCCACAAATTCATCCATTTCAAGTTCATATTCACAATCATAAAGGACTTATAGACAAACCCAGTTGACAGACAACTCCCTTTCAAAGAAACCAAGACAGAAGAAAGTATATATTATAGTCCTAAATTAGATGTAGCTACCTAGTTCAGGGCTATACGTAGCAATACACAATTAACAAGACAGGAGGGAAGAAAAAGGACGATAAGACGCAACAAATGAGATTGAGGTACCGACACAAATTAGTCCAAAAGACCAACATACCCAATAAGAACACGTGTCCATATCAAGACAATTTTTCCACCAAAATATCTTTTGAATTCTTTAGAGAATTCTCAAACTCTTTCAAAAACTGCAAGTACTGACATTTTCCTGACCAAAAGCAATCCCCAAAGACAATAAAATTTTCCCTCCGTCCATGCAGAAATTGAAATTTTCCTGATTTTTTTGGCTGTGTTTTTCTAATTGAAATTGTTCATCTTCTACAGTATAAAGCAAATACAGATATGACATTTAAGGCATTGGTCGCAGATAAGGTATCACAGTTAGTAGCTTTTCCCTATAATATTTGTTATGGCCGCTCATCATAGAGATTTGGATGAGATATATGTGGTTTTATAGTGGTTAAAATTATTTCTTCCAATTTCAATGTGATATATTTTAAAAAAATTTAAATGTTTGATGTTTTAATGTAATTTTTTGTATGGAGGATTTTATATTATTCATAAAGTCGTGTAGTTATTCAATATGAGAGCATGATTCTTTTGGCTGAAACCTTTTATGATGTAGAAGTCTTGCACTAAGCAAGATTTGATCCTTAATTCAACTTCATCAACAACCAAAGAACCATTGATGTTTCAATGTAATTTGGGCTTAGACATGGATTCTAATATTCAAACAATAATTGTACTTGGTGATTTTATATGTTTATCTAGATTCAATGATTAATATTTTTTTTGATAGGTGACAGTGGCCAAGGAGACACCCATAATTCAAAGATAAGCATACACAAACATTATACTTCATCTCGGAGTAGGAGAGAAATTTTTTGTAAGCAAAACAAGGGACCTAACCCAAAATTCCCTCTCTAGGTCTATGCAATTAATACCCTTTATTCAAGCATGTACATCAATAACTAAGCAAAAACCTTACATACTTTCCTCTCCTCATCTCCATTGTCTTTATCATCTTCTTCTATGAGGAAAAATGACCAATCTACATCTAAGCTCTATAGAATGCTTATTACCTCCTTCAAGAAACCTATGCCACACGAGGCCTGTGTTAGCTCGACTCTTCATCCATTGCTTTCTCCCAAATTAGAAAGGGTATCCATGACCCATTATACTGTTGATTAATTCTCGACCAACTTTCCCCTTGTGGTAGGAGGCATATCCCAACAACTACTATCTCTAGGAATCGTTGCATATCACCTTGCCAATGGGACCCATAGACACCTAAAATTGCCATGTCATAATTAAATAATGTTTTATTTATTTAATTATTTTCTCCTAAGCCTTTTATTAATTAGATAGATTTTTATTTATTTATTTAATTCATTTATCCTTTTTTAGCATTTTTCCCTATTTAAATAAACATTTTTATTTATTTAAATTATCATTTTCCTAAATTAAATAAATATTTTATTTATTTAATTGGTCCCACTTCCTCTATTAATTAAATAGATCTTTATTTATTTAATTAATTCATTAGTTTTTTCCCTCTATGACACTTGTCATTTATCTCTTACTTTTCCTCTAACTACCCCCTGTTGAGACATGGACCAGCTAGGACTCGAACCTAGGACCTTCCATATGCTGCTGGAGTGCTCTACCACTGAGCTATTGGCCCCTCTTGGACCAGTCCATCAACAGCCCGGATGTGGCTTAATCAACATAATAATATATTATTATTAATCAACATATATTATATGTATTCTAAATGATCATTCGACTCAAACTACAAACATTAACACTCCCTCTTAGCTAGGGAGGATGATCAGACAAAATGTGTAGTGATCTCCCATGTCAACACTTATGGTCCTCACCATAGATACACAAAACATAGTTAACACTCCCTCTTAGCTAGGTAAGATGAATGTAGACAATATATTCAAGCATCATAATTTAATAGATAGTGATCATTTTAGTCATTCATGAGAATCATACCATCTAATCATTTGGTATGTAGTATCACCTAAACACATGATCTTGAAGTTCATCACATCAATCTTGCGATTGATAGGATATCACCTAAGCATGTGATATCAGTATTGCCTACACGCAATACTTAAGGATAATCATATGAGAAAGATTAATTTCTCACCTTATCCTAGTTGTGATAAGTGCACTAACATTTTATACAAATGTTATATCACCTAAATACATGATATGAAGTATCACCTAGACACATGATACAAATGTCCATCACGTCAATCTTGTGATGACAAAGATATCACCTAAGCACGTGATATCAGTATTACCTAAACACACAATACTTAAGGATAATCATATGAGAAAGATTTAAATTCTCATCTTATCCAAGTTGTGGTATGTGCATTAACATTTCATATGAATGTTTTACCACAACACAATCATGGCTTCATCCATGATTCACCAGAGATCCACCATGATAATTGGTTTGGACATTATAAGATCATCACCTTATAATGTCTCCATACAAGTGTTCATTATCTTGAGAGATCGTCACCTCTTAGATATGAACCCAGGGGATAAAATCCAAAAATGTCTTGTCATGACAAAGAAGTTTACACATTAAACATGCAAATACAAATTGCAAAGCAAATTACCTTTCTATCATACCTAAACCTTTTCTGAAGTGATCAACCTTCACTTTGAAAGAGGTTTTTGGTCATAATATCTGCAGTTTGATCTCCAAGGGAAAACCCCCCTACTCGAGGGAGAAGCACCCAGCATAAAATGTCTTTATATATCAAATATGTCTAGCAATAATGCAAGATACGAGCCCAATATATGTTGCTTCACTCCTTGAAGCAAATTTCACAAGAGCAAATCTAATTGGTTTTCTTCAGAGGATCGATTTTCTCTAACTAATATATAAACTGCTCTTCACATAAATTGAATGGATCAGAGAATGAGTTTGTATCTTCTATATATATGAGTGAGGCACCCTTTCACAAGGGGTTGGTCCTCAATGACACCATTTGTCTCTTCACAAGGGTGACCACTACAACATCAACACTCCCTCTTAGCAAGGGAGGAATCCTTGTTAATAATATAGTCATGAAATAACATCCACCATGGCTACTCCTAGAGAGTGGAACACGATTCATCATGGTACTCAACATGATGATATCCATCATGGCTACTCCCATGTATGAGAATGCATATGAAGTATGAACACAAGTGCCCATCACAGAGTTGCTCAACGTGATGTTTTCATCTCATCATGACGTTCACCATGACTACTCCCAAAGGGTGGAACAGGGGCCTTCACCTCAAACTTCTCCCTCATAGAGAAGAGTGTATTAACAAGGGCTTGCTCCTCAAACTTATCTCTCACAGAGTAGAATGCATTAAGCATATTTTCATGATGGTGTGGCTCCCTCTGATATCAACCTTTTGACCTCCTTGTCTAAGGTTGCTTCTGATGAAATGTTAGACTCCCTCTGAATCTGATATCAACCATCTGACCTCCTTGTCTAAGGTTACTTCTAATGAAATATTAGACTCCCTCTGAATCTGATATCAACCATCTGACCTCCTTGTCTAAGGTTTCTTCTGATGAAATGTTAGACTCCCTTTGAATCTGATATCAACCATCTGACCTCCTTGTCTAAGATTACTTCTGATGAAATATTAGACTCCCTCTGAATCTGATATCAACCATCTGACCTCCTTGTCTAAGGTTACTTCTGATGAAATATTAGACTCCCTCTGAATCTGATATCAAACATAATTTCGTTTATAAGCATCAATTTATTTCTCCCTTTAATTCAATTTTATTGTGCTTTCATCCTGAAGTTATGTCAGAGAGAGATTACAAATAGCTCATAAACTAAATTATCTCGAACAGAAATACCAATGATAGAAGCATACAAGATTTTACTAGCCAATATTATAGCATAAATTACAAACTCAATAATTCATGTGCCTTAATAAAACATGGAATACTATCTTAAGTTTAAAACATTTCCTTTCATAAGGTGAGCCCATATAAGAAATATCACGCATGAATCATCTCTCATCATAATTCCCTTTGAATGATGTAGAACATTTTCATAATTTTGATCACACTTTCATTATGATCTGCCACACACAATCATTAATAACTTTTGAAATTTACCAAATTTATCCAATCTCTTCGGTGAGATGTTAGAAAATCTAATTACAAACATTTCCTCCAAGTTATAGCCAGATCCAACGGTTAGCAGTTGTCACATCGATGAGTAATTAATGATAATATGAACTATTTGGTTATGTTTTATTTCACTGCATGGTTGCAATTATATGTGAGTTTTTTGAGACTAACCAAATGTCAATGCTCTTGTGGTGATGCATGTGTGAGAAATTGGAATCATTTTGCAAGTACAAGGGTGCAATAATACAAACCTAGCAACTTTATCTTAAGAATGATATTGATACCATTTAATTCTACTTTTGCATCCTTGAGGTTGAATTGTAATTATAAGGATTGTCCAACTATAAGTACCTCAAATAATGTGTGTTGCAACCTTGACCTTTAACCAATCACTTCACTTAGAAGTGATAATCAATTATAGTTTTTAACTCCTCCAACTGTGTCCCACTTCTGGGAAATCCCATTTTTTGTCTGAAATCACATATTATTTACATAATATAATGATCTTATCCTTGAGATATTCCATTTACATGATATTAATTAAAGAGGGTTAGATCAAAATCCCTTGGATAAAACCCCTCTCATCTTGAATCATACTTGCAATGTAGTCTCCTCTACAAATATCAAAATGTTGACAAAAAATCACTTTTTCTTTACCCTTTCGGGGATTAAACTAATTCATTTAGAAGTGTATATTTTGTAAGTATGTAGCCCTTATTATAAGATTTCAAAAAAGTATAATTTTGAATATATTTAATTTGATTATTATATTTATTTATTTATTCTTGTGAATGTAGGTTCTCACTAAACATTAAGGTCTTTGTTTCACACATGTGAAAAAAAAGAAAATACTAAATTTTTTTTTTTCGCTAGGTCTTGATGTCCTCATTTTAACAAAAAATAAAAATTAATTCAAATGCATACAAAAAAGCTATGCATGACAACATACACCTTTATCCAAATTATAATTATACTAACTTTAAAATTTGATTGAAAAAATATATGCAACAAAAAATCATGAAAAAGTATCCATGCACAAGATAATGGTGTGACAAATCTATATTTTAAAAATTATAATTTTATCCTTTCTATAAAAAATAGTTATGCATGATGACATAAACGTCAATTTTTAAAAATGTCATTTACTATAAAAAATAAATTATTAATAGTTATGCTAAAAGATACACAATTTATTTTTTAATTAAAAAAAATAGAACCGACACACAAAATTTCACAACTTGCTAGTTTGCATCATCTTCTGATTCTTAATGGTTTAGTTGCTATAGGTGTTTGAATGCGAAGATTTGGTGAAAAATGTTAACTTCACTATTCCAATTGGGTCGAAAGGTGGGACTTGTTATCGTGGGTTGACCAATGTTCTATAAGAATTTATCAGTAGTGAGCTAGTTGATTCACTAGTTCCATTGACCAAGTATTTGTACCTATACTTTGAGGATTGACAAATTCAAACAATTGACTGCTAAAACGTGGAAATAGAAATAACATGAATATCAATGATATAAGATTTCCACAATCCATTAATTGTTAGTTGCTTCTTCTGCACACAATCTAATCCAGAAGCGAAAACTAAAAATACATGAATATGTTATGGTGACATATAATAATGATAACCTTCACAAATGAAAACATACATATATTATATATTGATATTCGGAATTAACCTTAGAAATACAATAAAAAGGAAATAAATAAATAAATAAAAGAGAATATGAAAATACAAGATGAAAATAAAAGACAAATAAGAAAAGGTTGTGGCATTTTCGATCAAAACATTTATGGAGTTGTTCTCCCCTCATACAATTGGGAGATATCCCTTATTTTAGAAGAATGGTACAAGGGAAAGGGGGGATGATTTTATAGATTAATAAGGTATGGTGTCTCCCCCATTTGGAAGAGAAAATTCTAGATTGGGAGAATGTAACTAGCACATAAGGAAAAAATTCAACCATCGTGACCTCATTAATGTTATGAAGTTATAAATTGACTTCTAGATGTGATAAGGCTTTTGAAACATTGAATTTTTTTTTTTTACATCTACACCTATTCTTTGTATTCCAAATTTTAGTAAATCTTTTGTTGCGGTAAAGGGTATAGGTGGTGTTCTAATGCAAGATAATAAATTAGTATGACATGAATCAATAAAGTCACTACTTGCTAAAATAAATTACCTTGTCCATTATCTCGAATTATTAGGAAGTGTCCATGCTTTAAAGGTCTAGCACCATTATTTGCTATGAAACAAATTTATATTAAAAACCAACCATCGTATTCTACAATGCACATTTACTCAACCTCAACTTAACATGAGACAAAGAAGAAGGATGAAACTCTTAACTAAATATGATTTCATTATCCATTATATTTCACAAAAGGAAAATGTAGTGGTAAATAATTTAAGTAAAAATATTTGTGTTAATTTCTTAATCTTGGAGAGAAGCCAATTTGAAAAAGATTCCAAATCCAAGTTACCTATCAATGATTATTTTCAACCAATTTACAATGGTTTCCAAAATCAATCTTCTAATGTCCATTTAAACGATTGAATTGAACATTATAAAATGACTTTCTTTATTATAAGGGAAGATTATGTATTCCTAATCAACCTAGTCTTAAACAACAAATTTTGAAGGATTCTCTTGATATACCAATAGTAGGACATGTTGGATTCCATAAAACCTATCTCTTAGTCAAGAAGAAATACTTTTGGCCTCAAATGAAGTTCGAGATTCATACCTATGTCCAATAATGTTTAACTCGCCAAAGATTAAATGAAGAGCAATGTGAACCCCCTGGACTTTTATAACCCTTATCAATCCCAAATTGGAAACAAGAGTCAATTGGTATGTACTTTATCATTGGACTACCTTGAACACGTAAAGTTCATGATTCTATCTTTGTAGCGGTAGATAGATTAACAAAAATGACACATATTCTACTTATCAAAATGAAATCTTTTGCTTCTAATACTGCCCATATTTTTGTTAAAGAAATTATCAGATTTTAGACCAAGATGCTAGGTTTACCTCTTCTTTTTGGAAATCTCTCTCTCTCTCTTTTTAAGAATTTGGTAACCATTTGAATTTTAGCAATACACATATCATCTTGAGTCTAATGGAAAAACAAAATAGATTAATAACCCCTATAGGATATGCTACAAATTTATACCATGGATACATTTGATTCACGGGAAGATTATTTACACTTAGTTGAGTTTGCATACAATTAAGTGTTGGAAAATAAACCAGTTCAATAGAAAAGATTGTGAAAATTAATCTATATCCAATAAAATAATCAAAGGATGAGATTAAAGCCTTGGATAGAAGCAACATGAAATTATGAAACTCATATGCAAATTTGAAAATTAAGTTACCTTAATTGTGAAAAATCCATGATTAGATCCTTCTTCTTTATGATGCAAAAAATCAGCCTATTAACCGTGCTTAACAAACCTATCTTATGTAAACTTAAAATAACAATAAATAATGATTAACATCACCATAAGATAGCAGAAATAAAGCATAAATCAGCAACATAATATCCACATATAACACAAGATTTACGTGGAAAAACCCTTGCGGAAAAAAACTCCACCAACAAGAGAGGACAAGCTTGTATTAACAACAAAAAAAGTTCTTACAATACAATCACTTTCAAACTCCTCTTTGCCTCCACCATAGTAGCACCTATGTACATGTGAACAACCTCATTATGTCTCCCATCCATCCTTTATTCTTGCCGAGAAAACTACATTCGACTACTCCTCATTCTATTACACATAAAATCTACACCCAAAGGCTGAATTTATAGAATGACAAGAGCTCCAAAGCCACCAATAAAGGTTCCCAAATAAGAATCTTCATTAATCACAACAACAACCCTTAAAATGCCTCCACGAAAATAAAAAAGACATCGGTTTAGCTTCCAATACCTTCTTTGCAACATGGACACCTATACTTGCAAGATAAACATTACATTAAATGCAATAAATGACCAGAAACCAAGAGACACCTACTACCTCTTTCATACTCCCTCTTGGAGAAGTTCATATGTCACTCTTTGTCCAATTTCTTAAGTCATTAAATATATTATTCTAGACATCAATAAGTGAGGAAAACAATATTAAATCTTTGTGTTCACAACTCACTTTTACCGCTACTAGTGTAACTCATCACCCCTTATGAATGTATTACAAACAATGGTGAGAATTAAATATTACAAATTATTTTCCCAATACATCTTAAGTGCCTTAGGACACTTTCCAAGGATGTTGGAACCATGTCATAGGATTTACAAGGTAGATGGTACCTTAATCCTAACATCAAAGATATCATTTAACCATTAAGATATCACCTTTTGAAGCTAAGTATACACCTATCTTGTGGTCTAACCATATCCATAAGTTTTGGTATGAGAATTGTTATGGGATTTTTTTCTTGTAAAATATGTAAAATTGTAAAGATGTGAAGATTTGATTCCAAAGCTAAAAATCAAATAACAATTATTGAACTATGAGTTCGTGGGATGATTACAATTATTAATTAAAATGTAATATCATTTGTGAAAGGGTGTGATAGTTAGAACCACCCTTTGGGTTATTAATTTAAAACCATAAGAAACTAATTATTTTTGGTGAAATTGATTGGAAGATTGCAAAGGACAAGATTTTAGGTTAGTAGGTTGTGAGCAATGGAGAAGAGGACACACGACATGTGTCCAACTCAAGGTTTAACATACACTTAGGATGATCTTGGCTAGGGCATGGTGTGCACTTGTCTTGAGAATTGTTTCATTGAACCAACGCTTGTGTATAGTTCAATAGTACTTCTAAAAGGAACTAATTCATCCTATATTGCTCATAGACAGAAGAGTTCGAACCAAAAATCTACTCCGAAGTAATCTATGTGAACCTACACATATTTTAAGAAAGATAAGTATTGATGTATTTTGGCATCCAAATTCTTTGAGAAAAAAATATTTTATATTGTTGTTTAGTTTAAATATTATTTCATGTTTATTTCCTATTCTCTTAAATTTAATAAATAATAAATCATTACATATTTTGATAGAATTACAACTTGTTGCATATATAATTATTCAAGAAAATAGCTACACACACATACATATATAAACCTTCATAATCATACAATTACAAATTAACTATCTATATAACTGATCTCCAAATATTTTAAAGAAATTCATAAATATGTACTATGTAATTATAAAAATCAATCATAATGAAATTTGTAGTGCCCCTCCCTGATTCATCCTTTATGAGAGGATGTGATAATATTTTTGGACTTGTTCAAGTTCTTGATGCCTCTTGTTTCATTCTTCATACTAATATTCCTTTTTGACATTAGTGGGTTCATTATGATTTATGCGGCTGGTGTTATATCTTGGACTATTATGATGATCGGACTTGCATTCAGTGATCTATATGCACTTGTTATTCATGTATGGATTATATTGCTCATGAGGATATGATGGCATCTTACTAGTGCTAACCCCACTTCATGATTATATTGGATGGGTAGATGCTATAGTTGCGCAATTGCTTGTTACTGTATTCGTGATAGAGACGATGTCATATCACTCATTACGAGCATGATATGATGTTGCGATTCTCTTCACTTGCCTAGTTATTTATGATATATACAATTGTACATGTTGTCTTGTGATTATTGGTAGTTGTGGGATTGGAGGTACTAGACATTGACTCCACTTGGTCTCACAAGTTTGAGCGTGTGTTAATCCCAATGAGAAGTTGATTGGAGATGACATGAGTTCCTACTACACACTCTAGGCTTAAGTTGATACCCTTGTCAGTTAGTGTCTTGACTAGAGTCATTGGTCAACATCATGTGGTATGTTGTTCAACCCTATGTCGGGTTGCCTTGTGAGTTTGTGATTATTTATTAAATTAATAATTAATTGATTTGTATAGTTTATTAAGTATTAAAACAAATTAATTGATGGCATTAATATTTAATATTAATGGGTGATTATTATTATTAGGGAATTACTATTCATTAATGTTTATTTGAATATTTATTATTTGAGCCTTTGATTTATTAGATTTGGTATTTATTATTTATTTATTCATTTATCTATTGTTGGGTTATTTATTGTTTTAATTATTTATTTATTTGCTTTATTTTTTATTTATTTATTGGTTATTTATTGATTGATAGCTTACTTATTTGTTAATATTTATTTACTTACTCCTTGTTATGATTGTCCATTTTGGAGTTGTGATTGTGGAGAAATTATTATTTAATTGTTTATTTATTTATTTATATTATTTTATGGTTTAACATTTATTGGGCATTTGATTTATTTGTTTTATTTATTAGCCCTTTCTATTTTATCATTGATTAATGAGTTTATTTATTATTTATTATTGTTTATTCTTTTACCCATTTGTTTATTTATTATTTACCTTACCCACCCTCTTTTATTATTAGCTGTGAGATTTAGAGATTTAAAATAATATTATTTTATTATTATTCTCACCTTGAATTTGGATAGGGTTAGTATGATTAATAATATTTTTAATATTTGATGTCGATCATGATGGGTTATGGTTTTTGGGTTAATTCTTATATATTGAGTTTTATAAGCTTTGTCAGGGGTTGCCTAGTTGGAGAATATTTTCATTATTGTGTGATTTTGGATTTTGGCTTTGAATTTGGATTTGGATTTGGAACTGGAGTTTGAATTGGGATTGCGCTTCGTCAAATTTCATTGTCCATTTTCTTCTATTACAAGTTGGAGGTTTTATCCTTCTTTGTATTTATTTTTGAAAAGATTGTTTGGAAAAGATTGTCGACGGGGAAAATTTTGGCTGGCTGTAAGATTAATCATATAAGTTAATAAATAATACATTTGGTACTTTTGCATTTCAATGGTTATCTTTCTGGTATGTTGTCGTGAATGCTTGTTTCTCTTCTGGTTGTACAGTTTCAGAAGTGTTGATTAATTGAATCAGTAATATTTTGCAGTGTATTTCCTCAATCTTCAATGCTTGGGAGATTTCATGGTTATTTTATGTGAATTATTTTTCATTGCGTATAGTCGGGAGTCAAGCATGTGCCAATGCGAGAGCATTTTATGTGTTGAATTATTCTTTTGATACTTTAATAAGTTCCTAGGTTGTATTTGACATTGTGTTTTTATTTGGTTGGTTTCAACACTAGTTTGTGAAATAAATGTATTTAATGTTTTGTTGTAAGATTTGCATTTCCGAATTCTGAGTCATTTGGTAAATGCGCTGAAAGGCATGTGCATGATTGTTTACTTCGTAAGTGCTAGACTAGAATGCTTGTGTGCTAAGTTATTTTATGTATACACTCCCTTCTGCCTTGAATGCATTGCCGAATATGGCATAGACACCACCCCTTAGTGTAAATACATTGTTTGACTAGTTAAAAGTGATAATCTGTATCCTATTTGAGCTTCTAGTCTAGGCGAATGTGCTAAACTAATCAATGTATGTGTTGTAGGGTTGGTATATGCATTGTTTTATTGAGCATATGTGCTAGACTACTAATTAAAAACATGGCTCTGGTTAATAGAGGTACCAAAGTATTATGTAAATGCGCTGATTAATTTAGTAAATGTGCTAGCCTGCATTATTTGTTGTTCTTTGATTTTTTGCACTTTCTGTGTCCGATTTCTGAGTCAGTAACTTGTACCAGAGGATGTTTTCGAGTTTCCCATTGTTGTTTCAGATTTGTATTTGTGAACAAAAGTGGATTATTATGCATTATCAACACTTGATGGCTCTAGTAGGAAGAATATCGACCTATTGTGATTTATATGATTATTGATTGTTTATGAGGATCTTGATACATTATGTGAATTGACATTATGATATTTGGCCATTGTTTCAGAAATGAATATGTTATATATGGATGTTATAATGTGGATTTGAATGAGCCTCGTTTTTGTTATATTTTGGTAACCCTAAGGTCCTAGAACATGATTAGGGGGAGTGGGATTTCATGTGTCGACCAAGGTCATGTGAGAATAGGCCACCAAGAGGTTTCCCTGTAGGGATGCTCATGGGTCTAGACTTCCATGAGCTCATGAAAGTTTTCCTTGTGTAAACAAGTGATAACTGTTGGTGTAAATAAATGTTCATCATGGATATTATTACACTTTACTTAAGTTAACTTAGGATAATGCATCTCTTCATAGTTTGGATATGAGACACTTAGGGAAGTGTGCACATAGGGATATAGCTTGTAGGAGAAATTCCACCTTTTGTGGTCTTATTTTGCTGTTACACTCCACATTCGGTGGGTCATCCACCTCTTGTGGAATATTATAATATTTCTCCTACCTACCCCTAGTATTTCTTACCTACGCTTGTTTCTCATGGAGCCACATGTCATGATTGTGTGCTCGTATATCCATATGGACTTGCCTATATAAGCAGGCTCATATTCATTGTGTTGGTTAATCCAGTTGATCATTTTGTATATTGATGAGAATACAGTTTGTTCTTGTCATACTTTTGTCTCTCTTTTATACTTTTCATTGTGCCCTTGATCTTGGAAAAATCTCACATGGTATCAGGGCCATTGGGGCTTCATTGATTGGTTTTTGGAGACATCTTGGAATGCTTCTATTTTCAGATCTGAGGTTCTGCACGTTTTAAAAGCATCCTAGAGCATTTTTGACCTCACCATTGCGTCTGGGAGGCCGTTTCCATAAAAAATGAGTATAAACTAGACCTATTTTGGTGAAAGTCGAATTTTGGGTGTGGAAGAATATTTTGCCCAATTTGGGCAATACGGTACGAAACTTTTGGATATAAAAAAAAAATATTTTTTATTTTTGAATTTTTTTTTCATTTTCTAAAAAAAGGGGCATATTTAAAAAAAAAGAAAAAGAAAAAAAGGGGCATGGGTTGGTTTCGTTTAAAAAAAAAAAAAAAAAAAAAATATATATATATACATTTGTTTGGGGGTTCGTAGACACCCCCCCCCTCTGTCCCCGCCGTACTATGCTTTCCGCAGGTTTTTGTAGCAGCCACCGTGCAGGTTGTCTCCCACCGGTGGCAGTTCATCCGACAACCGCCACCTCCAGACTTCGTTCGCAGCTCTTGCCACCGGCCACCGCGCCTCCCGTCTCTGGTAGACTCACCGGCCTCGGTGGCCACTGCGATCCCCGCTTTGGCAGTCGCACGACGACCCCGTCGACTCCCACCAGCCCCTCTGGCCTCAATGGCCTCGACGACTCCCACCGGCCCCTCTGGCCCCTTCAGCAGCACCCCCGACGGACACCTCTCGTTGGCTCGCTGCCTCCTGCCAGCCCTCCAATGCCATCACCACCTCGTCGCTGACAGACCACTTCCACCGTCGGCTGCCCCATTTCCACCGCCAGCCACCTCCGTCGTCAGTTGGGCCCACCTTCGCCTGCCACGTCGATAGTCGGGCCCACCTCTGCCTGCCACGTCACCCACAGGCCCAGTTGCCTGCCACGTCACCCACAAGCCCAGTCAGCTGCCACGTCAGCACTTTCTACCTAGTCAACCACACAGTCAGCACCCAGTCAACATTTTTTGAAATTTTTTAGACCCCTCTCTGTTAAGCAATTTGGATTTTTGGGTCAACTTTGGAGGCTCATAACTTGCTCAATTTTGCATGCTCTTCGCAGTGGTGTGGTTATTTTTTGATTTTGGTGCACAATTTTTTCAGAATTTTTGGATTCTCCTAGCTATACCCGTCCAATCCTCAATTTTGCAACTTCAAAGGCTTCATTTGAGCTCATACGACCTCCTTTTCAGGTGCCATTTTTTTTTTAAAGTGCATATTTTTTTTGTCTAGTTTCATAATATATGATCATTTTTTTAGATATTTTGAGTGGATATTGTACTTTTAGCTATTGGTCTTTTTTGGCCTACTTGGTACTTGTAATTTGCTTGGATCTTAGTTTAGATCTCTTGCATTATTAGTTTGAGTCTCCTTTGGCCTCATTGAGGTAGTTGTAAAGTTGAAATTAGAAGTCCACTTTGCCATTTTTTGTAAGTGGCCCATTGTACATGCACTAAGTATAAAGTGCCAAATCATCATTTTTTTGGGGGGGGATCTTTGATTGAGTGAATTTGGGGGGGTGTCTTGTGTGATTATGCCTCTCTTTCCTTGTGCTCTTTCATTTATGTTGCAATGAGTCCTCATAAATTTTCACCTTTAACTCCACATAATTATGCATCGCAAATTAAAGTATGGAGCAAATAATGGAAAAAAGGTCTCACACATTACATAGATGGAACAATAGCAGCACCACCTGATCCTAAGGTTGATCTTAATGCTCAGTTAGAATGGCTTACTAAGAATTGCATGGCTCTTGGAACTTTGTGTAAATATGTATCAAATGACCTCATTTTTCACATTGAGAAGTGTACTACAATCAAAGAGGCTTGGGATATGTTTCAGAAATTGTATGGTCAAGTTGATGAAATCAGAGGTTACAAGATTGACAATGAGCTCACCAACTTGGATCCCAAGAATTTTGATAGAATCCAAGATTATGTCACCAAAGAAAATGACCTAAGAGAAAAGCTTAAGGATTGTGAAATTGACAAAAATGATGCTCAGTTGATATTCAACTTGTTGGACAAGCTTGCACTAGGATATGTAGCATTTGTTTCAAGCTTCCAAAGTCAGCATTTGATAGTGGTGAGTTCCTACATTATTCCTTTATTTGATGCTTTCACAGAAATGTTGATATTAGAACAAATTAACAATCTAAGTTGTTGAACATGGGACTTCTCAAGTCTTCAAAGTCCAAGGCTTTGGTGGCTAATCAAGGAAGTCAAGGAAAATATTCCAACAACAAAAAGAAGCAATCTAAATCAAAACCACAATAGGAAAAAGGAAAATCCTCCTCTCCATCACAAGGCAATTTTTCATCCTCTTCCAAGAAGGGGACTCCACCTAAGAAGGATAAACCAACTTGTGCATATTGCAAGAAGTATGGTCATGCTGAGCATCGATGCCACACCAAGCAATTTGATGAGTTGACAAATATTCTTAAGAAAAACAACATCAACTTGCCATCCACCTACACAAAGAAGGATTCATCTCCTTCCTCTTCCTCATAGTCTAAGGGAAAAGGGCAAGCATTTGTGGCTACAAAAGGTTCTTCACAACAGTGGATACTTGACTTGGGTGCCTCCTATTACATGGGTTGTACAAAGGAGCAGTTTTCTTCATTGGAGCCATCAAGGGTACCTCACATTTACATAGGTGATGATACACAAGTTGAGGTTGAAGGGAAAGTTTCAATTGACATGGATGATGTAACATTTGAGAATGTTCTTTATGTTCCTAACTTGTCTACCAACCTTGTCTCTATCTACCAAATCAGTCACTATGGGAAAGGGAGAAAGGTTAATTTTACACCTAATTCAATTGTGGTAAAGGAACTTGACGATGCTGCCTTGGTAGCAGTGGGACAAGTCAATGACAACTCAAGGCTTTATTCATTCTCCCACTTTGTGCCAAGTTCTCCTTCTAGGGCCTTTCTTACTCCTTCAAATTCAGAAAGTAAGCTATGGCATGAGTGGTTTGGTCACCTCAACTACCTCTCTCTTCAACAGATTAGCACTAAAGACATGGTCATAGGTGTACCTCGAATTAGTTTTTCAGAGGGTGTATGTTCAGGTTGTTTCATGGGCAAGCATCCCGAGGAGAAGTTTGATAAGGAGAAAGCTTGGAGAGATTTGGAAGTTCTTCAACTTGTTCACAATGATGTAGCAGGTCCATTTCCAGCACCTTCATTTAGTAAGGTCTGCTATGTCCTCACCTTCATTGATGACTACGCCCACTTCACTTGGGTCTACTTTCTTATTCATAAGAGTAAAGTATTTGATAGATTTCAGGACTTCAAGACTCGTGTGGAGAAGCAATCTGGGAAAGTGGTCAAGATTCTTCGTATAGATAATGAAAGGGAATATGTGAACAAAAGACTTGAGGATTTTTGTACATTTGAGGGGATTGATCTTCAACATTCTATTGCATACACTCCACAATAGAACGGTGTTGCAAAACGCAAGAATAGAACTCTCAAAGAAATGGCTATCTATATGATACATGCTTGTTCTCTTGATCCCCCCTTTTGGGCAGAGGCTATCGATTGTGCCACACACAACCAGAATTGGGTTCCTCACAAATATTTACAAGGTATTACTCATTTTGAGGCTTGGGTTGGTAGGAAACCGATTGTGAGACATTTTAGAGTCTTTGGGTGTCCAACATGGGATCACATACCTCCACAGAAACGCAAGGCATTGGAACCTCAGAGTAGGCCTTGCATATTTGTTGGATATCCTGAAGGTGTTAAGGCATATAGATTGATGGATCCTGAGACACAGGAGGTGTTTATTGAGAGGAGTGTTCACTTTGTGGAAAGCTCTCCTATCTTAGCCTCTCTACCTCCTCCACCTTCCTCCATTGTGGATAGTGATGCTAGTGATCCAGATGATGAGACTCCTTCAACTCCGACTCGCAAGGTTACACCTCTGTAGGGTCCACTTGTAGTTGAGGAGCCTCGCTCTCCACCTCCACCTATACCTCATTGGGCTCGACAGACACTTGAGTCAGCGGGTTTTCTTGTTAGGGATCCTTCAAATACACGGAGTACTCGATCACAACA
This sequence comes from Cryptomeria japonica, assembly GCF_030272615.1. Classification (NCBI taxonomy): domain Eukaryota; kingdom Viridiplantae; phylum Streptophyta; class Pinopsida; order Cupressales; family Cupressaceae; genus Cryptomeria; species Cryptomeria japonica. The sequence goes on from NC_081406.1 coordinate 197,126,383, forward strand.
TCAGGACCTTCCACATTAATTAGATGGAATACATATTTAGGATTCATTTGTTGGCAATTGACACTCATTGGATTCATATGTTGTCATTGATGGCAACATGGAAACATGGTAACTTGGCAACAAGATTCATAAGGAAGCATACACCGACATGCACCGACACTAGGAGGCATTCACCGACATTGGAGAATCCATGGTTACACCGGCACTGACACTAACATCCAATACTTCAGTGAAGCCGACATCAGGCTTGGACCCGAAGGAAGTTTTATTTGTAATTATTGTATAAGGCCGACATTGTATATATTTTGTAATGCATTGTAAGCTGACATAAGGCATATTATTTGTGAAGGGTATATAGGTCAGTTTGTTAAGGTCATTATACATATAGATGAGATAGATTGTAATAAGGATATAGGAGACTGTGTAATGCGAAGTATATGTATATAGATCATTTTGTATGCGAATGTTATATCATGCAATGATTTGTAGATAGTTTGGAAAACATTTTTGGAGGAAAGGAAATACCGGTAGAAGTGTTTAGGGTTTATGAACCAATGCATAGCAGAACTATAACCATAATTCTTTTTGGCATAACAGGTGCATTTTGTGAGTTCATTATTACTGTTTTATTTTAGCAGAAGCTTGTAGTCAGTGAGACTCTTTTTGTGATGAGCAATGTGCCTTCCTGCATGTGCAGGCCCCTATTTTATGTAATATCCTTTCATATGGCCAGTGAACTGATATTGTGGGTCACAAATCCCACCGTGGTTTTTCGTCTTTGAGGTTTTCCACATATAAATTATGTGTTATGGTGTTCATTTATGTGGATGATTTATTTGCTTCAAGTTACATGTTTCTTCATTTACCAATTTATATGTGTATGCTATAAAAGGGTAAAATCATATCTTACCGAAAGAACACTGATTCAACCCCCCTCTCAGTGTTCTTGGATCCCAACATCATTTAATCAAGATAATAAATAGAGTTTTGAGTCCCAATGCTTAGTCCCAGGGAGGGTGTTTTGGGATAAGATTGGGAAGTTCATAGAGATGGAAAATTGTACTCCCTTGATTCTCACATAGGTTGAGTTGCAGTTCCACGTGTCTATCAAGGGCATGGGTAGAGACCCATGGTTTTCCCTTATTTGTGAGGATAGCATGTGATGACACTCTTCCCTACATATGTCCTTGTTCCTTATGCCATGATTGTTGATTAGCCTCTGGGAGTTTCATGCTTTCAATTTAGCCTTGTGATGTAATTTGGATTATTGTATCTGTGGCTATTTTTGTGTCTATGCCCTTTGTTTGTTTGGTGTCAACCTAGGTCTAGAGTGTGTGCGGGACCTTGTGTCATCTCCTAGCACGGGGGGTGGTTCCTTGTTGGTTCCACATGGTCCCAGGTGGTTTGATGCCTTCTTCCATTGGGATGTTCTTTGTTGGATGCTCTTGTGCGTGGTTGTGGATTCTTTATCTCTTCAGTTTGGATGGATTCATGGAGCAAATTGTTGTATACCTTAAATGATATAATCCAATATTGTAATATGATTCATGTGACATTTATAATAGTAGGATAGGAAATTACGTATCATGAGATAGTTGTATTTGTAGATTGGAAAATAATGTATCTTGATGTAAGAAGATCTTGTACTCATATGTAATGGGAAATGATGTAGTAGGTTGTGATTATGATTTCTTGTAATAGTGTTGTAATCCTTGTTGATCCTATGTTGTATCTTGGATATTTAGTATCTAGGTATTTAGGGATTAAGGTTCACGAATGAATAATGATGTTATTTGGATTAGTAATATGTGTACCTTATGCAAATGAATCGAAAATTATGCTTTAGACTTGTGAGGAATCTTCTATTAGAAAAAGAGAAAAGATTATGCTTTAGAATTGATGTTTGGAAGTGTATGGATAATTGATGGTTAGGAGATTATGTAATAGACATAAGATGATACTGTAATCTTGTAAGAAGGTGTTTAGATATTCTTGTAGGTTATTCCACATAAAGAGATGACTACCTTTAATAGTAGGGATTTATGGTGTTTGTTTCATAAAGGAGGGCATTCTCTTAAATATTCTTATCTCGTGATTATGGTAGATGTATTTGGTACATGAGGGCTTCATTGGCTAGGCAATATTATATCACGTGCATTCATATTGCAGGGTTTAATATCCCAAAAAAGAGGGTGCAATAATTTATCTATCGGTGAAAATAGGGGGGTTTTTAATTTTGGCTATAAAAAAATACAATATTTGGTGAAAATAGGGGGACTTTTAGTTTGCTCTATGTATTGGGGGGTAACAAAAAAGAAGTTTAGGGCAATATTTTTTGAAAATAGGGGGGTTCTTTAGTATTCCATGAATGCACATGCTATAACCCAGGCTTACTAAGTGAAACCCCCATGATTTGGTATTATGTGGAGAATAATGAATAATCTTATTTGATGAAAATGGATTAGATGTGTTATAGGTGATTTTTAGTAATGAATAATTAATAAGATAATAATGATGTAGTGAATGGTATAAATAATGGGATTAGGAAGATTCGGATTCGATGCTTATAAAATGAATCTAAAAGGATAGATGATAATTGGGTTATGATGTTTTCCTATGTTTTAGGGAAGGTGTAAATGTTAGAAATAAATGTTTAAACGAAGATATTGGAGTGTGATGGTATTCTATGACGATAGTTACGATCATGTGCTTAGAGATATGTTAAGTAGTGGTGTTGAGTTACCCTAATGAATAATAAATGATGAGATGTTATTTATTTCCACTTGTGTATTGTATTCTTATGATCATGTTTAAATAGATTACATGCATGGCTAGTGGATGTTAAGTAAATGTAAATGATTATTGGGTTATGTGTGCCGCCTTGGATAATTATTAAAAGAAGTTAGAACGAATGTTTGTGTTTATTTGAGATGCATATGTGGTGTATTAGAGTATTTATTTTTTAAAATATCTCTATTTGTGGGTTAGATGATTGTATTTCTCTAGGGTATTTTGGCAAGCATTACAAAATCTAATACATATATTTTCATGATAATGCAAGTGATTAGTGAAAATAACCAAAAGCTTCGTTTGAAGTCATCAACATAAGTTTCTCAAAAACAACCATATATCCAAAAAAATGATTGATATTGTAGATTTATGGCCTTGCCCTAACCACACTCCCAAGTATAGGGTAGGGTGTAATAAATTACAACCAAGTCTTATGAGCATAACTCAAGAATATACATCAAGTAATATAAGATAAATACTACCTAGTAACCAGTATTTAAACATAATCAAAATATTTGGGTTTACCACTACTTTGGTCTCACAAATCAACATAACTATAATCCAACATAGAGAAAACACATTATATAAACAATCCCTATAGGGTTTATAAAACCCACACCCACATATAATTAATGGGTGTCCATGCCTTCACATGTTTCTTGTATTAGCACCGTATCTCATGTTTCCTTTCAATATTTTATTTTTAATTATTTTACACTTGCATTGTTCAACATGGGTATTGTTGATGATGATGCGATATCTTTCCTCGCTTAATATAAGTCATCCCAACTTATTAGAATGCTGCATTTGTTAATTTCTTCAAAATATTTGGTTACTAGTCGAGTCAATTGCTTTTCGACTCCTAACCCTTGCCTCTCAAGTGGTTATGTTTTTCCTAATTTGATCAATTATAAATAATTTATACAATATTTAAGAGGGCGCACATAAAACTAAACCCTCGAGTAAGCGTTTTTGCATAACCCAATCCTTCTTTTTCAAGTTATGTGTTGATTTTTTTTAAGAGATGTCACTTTTATTCCATCAAGTGTATATATTTACCACTTAACCCTTGAAAGGTACCAAAGTACCATGCACGAAAGACCAATATTCATCTTCAATTCACCACCTAATTTAATATTGTTGGTATTATGGATGTGTTGCATTGGTTTTGTCATTAATGTCAACACTTGTCAACACCTATACTCTTGGAGATCTTTGGTTATGTTCACCGACATGTTTAGCGACTTATGCACAGTCACCGATATTTGGTTCACAGGCAATTATATTGTTCACCAACACCGAGGATGATCTGTTATCATCTGGAGATTACTTGGTTATGTCTAGACACTTGGTTTTGGTGATTTGGTTATTGGTCTAATCGAGTTTGCATATTTGCTGTTATCGACAAATAGGTCTAGGTTATGGACCGGCAAGTGACATGTTATGGAGATGTTTTATTGATTGGTTATTATTGTAAATGTATTGAGACGACATCATGCATCACATATTGATTCATTTGTAATTGATTTAATTGTAATATCTTAGTGAGTTGACCTACACATTTGGTCTTAGGTTTTGGTATATATGCAAGATCTCATTTGTGAGATTATGGAGAGGAGTGGAAAAGGATTGTAATAAGGTATATGCGAACATAGGAAGAGCTATACATGCAGACATCATTTGAAGATTCAAGGAAGGTATGAGGAGGACAATCAGAGCTTAATCAGTACTGAATCCAGCATATGAAGATGCTATTTTGAGCAATACATTATCATTGGATTTAACCATCCAATTGTAGTCAGTGTGACTCTCATTTTGTGATTGAGCAGTGAGCTCTAGGCAGTTGGCCTTTCTGCATGTGCAGACCCCATTTGTAAACACATACTATCTGCAATAGTATCATCTAATTGTGGGTAAGGTTTCCCACCGTGGTTTTTCCCCTTATATGGTTTCCACGCAAAAATAATTATGTTATGTGTTGTGTATGTTATTTGTCTTTCTATTTCATGCATTAAACTTTACCAGTACTGTTATTAATTGCTAAACTGTCTACCGACATTAAGTTTGGTTTACTGGTATTATGCATTAATTTTGGTTAAGTTATATTTGGGTTGAAATTAATAGACAACTGATTCACCCCCACATCAATTGCCTCTGGGTCCTAACAATTGGTATTAGAGCCAAGTCCTCTTTTTGCAAAATTTTAACAGCTTGAGAAGATTCTATGGCAACTAACTATTTCAGGAAGGATAGTGTGAAGCTTGATGGAACTAACTATGGTATATGGAAGATCAAAATGGAGACACATCTGAATTGCATTGGAAAAAATATATGGGATGTTACAAAGAATGGCTATGTTGGTCCTACTCAAAGTCAACCTAATCCACCAACCTTGGCTAAAGATCAGGAGAATGATTGCAAAGAAAGAGAAGCACTTTTGAGCGCATTATCAGATTAGCAAATCATGGGATTATCGGACTGATGTACTGCTAAAGCTATTTCGGATAAATTGCATACATTGAATAAAGGTGATACCATTGTCAAAATTGCAAAACTGGAATGCTTCCAGGTCAGGTATGAAAATCTGAAAATGGAAGAAGATGAAAGGATTTCTGCTTTTATGGAAAGAGTTAATGAAATTGTTTTGGGTATACAATGTTGTGGAGGATCTTTAAGTGAAGATGAAATTGTTTCTAAAGTTTTAAGAGCATTGCCACTGACATACAAAATGAAAGTAATTGCTATTAATGAATTGAGAACAATTCCTAATGCATCAGTATGTAGAGATATTTTGGTTGGAAAACTTTCAGCTTTTGAACTTGAGGAATTTGGTCCTATTGCTACAATTAAGACAGATTTGGCTTTCAAAGCTTCATCATCTGCAACATCATCTTCATCATCTGAAAAATCTGATTGGAAAGCACTCTATGCTAGAGAAATTGAAGAAATCAGAAGAGAGAATGAAGAACTTGAAGAGCTTGAAGCACTATTTGCAAGGAAAATGCCTAAAGGTCCAGTTGGAAGTAAGTATGAAGGTAAAGCACCATTTAAATGTTTTTACTGCAATACAATTGGTCATATGGCATCTAGGCGTCCTGATAGATATGCAAGATTGAAAGAAGAAGCTAAAAGAACATACAAGCCTAATCCTGAATATCAAAGATATAGATTTAAGAAGAATAGAAACAAATCATGTTACTATGTTGATGAAGGAGTTATTGATGATTCTAATGAGGAACCGATAGACAATGGATGAGATTTTGTTGCAATAACAGAAGATCAACCGACACCTACTGTTCAACAGGTAGAGCGGGCCCTGGCAGCTAAAATTGAAGAAAAGGATGAATGGATCATTGATTCCGGATGTTCACATTATATGATTGGTGATAAGAGTAAATTCTTAACCTTTCAGGAATACAATGGAGGTCTAGTAAGATTTGGGGATAACAAATCTTGCTTGATCAGAGGAAAAGGCACTATATCTTCTGATGGTAAGCACAATATTGATAATGTTTACTATATTGAAGGTTTGAAGCATAATCTTTTGAGTGTTGGTCAATTAGTTGAAAAAAGATTTCAATTACAATTCAAGAATGGTAAATGCAAAATGATGAATAGAACTGGTTTGGAAATTGCAACCAGTAATCAGACTAGAGGTAATATCTTTTATTTGAATAACAATGAGAAGGCATGCTTGATTGCACATATTGACGAAAGTTGGTTATGGCATAAGAGACTTTGTCATGTAAATTTTGACTGCATTATGAAAATCAATACAACTAAGGCAGTAAGGGATTTAACTAAGATTGTTAAACCTCACAATCTAGTATGTAAGGAATGTCAATTTGGAAAGTAAGTTAGAGCAACTTTTAAGAGTATTCCAGAAAAATGCAATAATGTTCTTGACTTAATTCATATTGATTTATGTGGTCCAACAAGAACTAGAAGTTTACAAGGAGATAGATATTTTATGCTAATCATTGTTGATTATTCTAGAATGTGTTGGGTTACTTTTCTCAAAGAGAAATCATAAGCTTTTGGGAAATTCAAACTATTCAAGGTGATGGTAGAGAATGAAACTGGTAAGAAAATCAAATGTTTGAGATCAGATCAAGGAGGTGAATTCACATCCAAGGAATTTAATATATTATGTGAAGTGAATGGAATCAGAAGACAATTATCAGCACCTCAGACACCCCAACAAAATGGAGTTGTAGAAAGGAAGAACAAAACTATTTTGGATGCAGCTAGAAGCATGATATCAGAAGCAAACCTACCTCATGTGTATTGGAGAGAAACAGTCAATACAACTATTTATAAATTCAACAGGGTTCATATCAAAGGTGAAACCGGTAAGACCCCTCATGAACTATGGTTTGGCAATACTCCTACTCTTAAATATTTTAGAATATTTGGAAGCAAATGTTATATTAGGAGAGATGAGTATATTGGCAAATTTGATCCTAGAAGTGATGAAGGAATATTTCTTGGTTATTCATCTAAGAGCAAGGCATATATATGTTTTAATAAGAGATTGCAGAAAATTATTGAAAGTGAAAATGTGAAGATTGATGAACAGTTTAGAAGGTCTATAGATTTTGAACCGATAGTTGAAATGATCACAAATGAAACTACAATGAGTACACCGGTGTAAAATATTGATCCAGTCACACTGACATCATCTGAGAATTCCACAGTGATTGTAGAACAACAACAAATGAATACACCCAGGTATGTAAGATTGAATCACTTTGAAAGTCAGATAATTGTGAATAAGTATCAAGGGGTCATGACTAGAGGAAGACTGGAAAATGAAGAGGTATGTCTAATTTCTCAAATTGAACCAACAACTATTAATGAGGCATGTGAAGATAAACATTGGATTAAGGCTATGGAAGATGAATTGGAACAAATTGAAAAGAATAACACATGGACATTGGTTCCCCGACCTAAAAACAAAAATATAATTGGAACTAAATGGTTATTCAGAAATAAACTTAATGAAGATGGTAAGGTAATCAGAAACAAAGCAAGATTAGTGTGTAAGGGATATTCACAGAAGGAAGGAATTGATTATAATGAAACCTTTGCACCGGTAGCTATAATTGAGGAAGTCAAATTATTCTTAGCTTTTATAGCACACAAGAACTATAAAGTATATCAAATGGATGTTAAATGTGCATTTCTGAATGGTGATCTTGAAGAGGAAGTTTACATTGAACAACCTGATGGATTTTCTTTGACAGATGATAAAGATATAGTTTGTAGGTTAAGGAAAGCTTTATATGGATTGAAGAAAGCTCCTAGAGCTTGGTATGCTAGATTGGACAAATATCTTTTGAAGCTTGGTTACACTAAAGGTAATACTGACATCAACTTATATTACAAAGTGACTAATGATGACATCATGGTTATTGAAGTTTTTGTTGATGATATCATTTTTGGAGGAGAAGATGGATTGTGTAAAGACTTTTCTAATAAGATGCAGGAAGAATTTGAAATGTTTATGATTGGGGAGATAAAAATTTTTTTAGGATTGCAAATTTGGCAGATTGATAAAGTTATATTCATAAATCAATCAAAGTACTTGAAGGAATTACTTAAAAAATTTGGCATGGAAAACTCTAAACCAGTAAGTACACCTATGACTACAACTAATAAACTATCATTGAAGGATGAATCAACACCTGTTAATTCGACAATAAACAAATCTATGATAGGAGGTTTACTGTATTTGACACAAACAAGACCTAATATTATGAATGCAATATGTATTGTTTTAATATTTCAGAGTAATCCTAAGGAAAATCATGAATCAACCGTGAAAAGGATTTTTTGGTATCTATAAGGCACAACAAATATTGGCTTATGGTATCCTAAAGATGAAAATTTTGATTTATGTGCATACACAGATGCAAATTGGGCAGGAGATGTAGATGACAAAAAAACACCACCGACAGAGCATTTTTTCTTGGCAGCAGACTAATTTCATGGTTGAGCAAGAAACAAAGTTGTACATCACTATAAACAACAAAATGAGATTATGTTGCAACAACAACTAATTGTACATAGGTATTATGGATTAAATAAATGTTGAAGGACATAAAGGTAAAATCCAAAGAACCTCTAATCATTTACTATGATAATATGACAGCAATTGATATATCAAAGAATCTGGTATTTCACTCTAAAACTAAACATGTTTCTATCAAATTCAATTTTCTAAAAGAGAATGTTGAAGTAAAAGAAGTGAAATTGGTTTATGTGAATACTAAAGAGCAGATTGCAGATATCTTTATTAAGCCTTTGCCTAAGGAAACTTTTAAATATCTAAGAGAGCAGCTTGGAGTTATACCCTCACCAGTAGAAACTTTGACAGTTGGAGCATGGCATCAGACTGACAGAATTAATAGAGAAATCTTTTTTATGGCTTTGATGGAGAGCTACTTCTCAAGGGGAGTAGATTGAATAAATTTGGTTATAACAATTGGTATTTGTAATGAGTTCTATGAACTATATGTATTTGGTTTTATATTGCTTTGACATTTGATGTCAAAGGGGGAGAGATATCTATGGAAACACACATTATCCTTTGGGGAGAGATTATTCATTGGGGGAGATATTGTTACTCTTTGTATCTGTATTTTGATTTCTGGTTGATGATCTCTTTGGGAGATTGTTGGTTTTTGGTTTTTGGCATTTCTTCTTTGGCACTTAGATGGTTTTTCCATCTTGTGTTGCCATCAATGCCAAAGGGGGAGATTGTTGGTATTATGGATGTGTTGCATTGGATTTGTCATTGATGTCAACACTTGTCAACACTTATACTCTTGGAGATCTTTGGTTATGTTCACCAGCATGTTCAATGACTTATGCACAGTCACCAGTATCTGGTTCACCGACACTGAGGATGATCTGTTATCATCTGGAGATTACTTGGTTATGTCGAAGACATTGTCTGGACACTTGGTTTTGGTGATTTGGTTATTGGTCTAATCGAGTTTGCATATTTGCTGTTACCGACAAATAGGTCTAGGTTATGGACCGGCAAGAGACACATTATGGAGATGTTTTATTGATTGGTTATCATTGTGATGCTCTGCAAAAAGGATTAGAAAATCTGTTTGATGGCAACACACACAAGAGCACAAGAAACAAACGTTAGTGTTAGCAACAAAAGATTATCCTAAACAGGCATATCAAGAGAGATATTAAGCATGAAATAGAAAGCATATAAACATAGAATGAAATAGCTAATCAAGATGCTCATAGTTGCCCCTCCCTTGTTCCTCTCCTCTCCAAGTCCCAAATGAGTGTAGCTCTCAGTAGCTTTTTGCACTATGGATGTTTATGGAGGATTGAGATTTAATATTAAGCTTCAAATATGAAATGAAAAGCTAAATACTATGCTATTGATGCTAAAATGATTGATTTTACCAAAAAGACAAGATTTTAGTTATGCTATGCTAAATGCTCTCTAAAAATGTTTATAGCCTAAATGCATACAAGTTTTCAGGATCTGGATTATGAAGGAATGGGCTCTATTTATAGGAAAAATGGAGCAATGGATGGCCAGGATTGAAAGGTTTAATCAAGGGTCAAGCTTGAAAGTTGGGGATCCATGTGCACAATTTGCACCAATGAAATGGTGACGAGTGTCAACATAAGATTGGGTTGAGAGAAGAGGTTGGAGGCATTAAATGCCTGAGGAGACCTCATGGTTATCTAGAAGGTAAGGGTCAAGCCTAAATTAGGATTACCCACTGGATTAGGAGTTAATGCAAGGATAAACCTTTGTGCAAATGATTAAGAGATAATCATGGTCAAAGCATTAAAGGCTTGATGAGACCCTTGGGTTGGGTAGAGGTTGAGTCAAAACAAATGTTTTAACCATGTGGGAGGGTTTGAGGTAACCATTAATGGTTATTGGAGACTTTGGGGATTAAGTGGTTGAAGGCTGAAAGCCTTCAATGGTTATCAAAGACTTTGAGCCGTTTAGTGGTTGAAGGTTGGAAGCTTTCAAAGGTTATCCAAGACTTTGAGACATTTAGTGGTTGAAGGTTGAAAGCCTTTAATGGTTATCAAAGACTTTTAGGCTTTGAGAAGTGATTCCATTTTGCTTAGGAATGTGACAATAATTAGGGGATGGATTAAGTTAATTAGGAAGGGGTTAGAAGAATCTAGAAGGGGATTAGATTTTGCAAGTGGTTTTGGTGGGTGAGGGAAAATAGGATTTTATTAAAATAAAAATTCATTTATTTCAATAAATGTGTGCAAGTTGTATTTGGATAAATATTCAAATAAATATTAATTTATTTAAATGAGAAAAAGGAAGATAAAGCATTAAAAGGCTTGAAGACTTTGAGGGGAACCATTAAAGGCTTGAAGACTTTAAGGAAAACCATTAAAGTCTTAAGAAGACTATAGAAGGAAGCCATCAAGTTTGAAGACTTTAAAGCCATCAAGTTTGAATACTTTAAGGGAAACCATTAAAGGTTTCAAGTGGGTGAGGATAAATAGGATTTTAAATAAATAATTTATTTAAAATAGTTGTGCAACTTACTTTTGTAGGAAAATACAAGTGGGTGGAGGATAAAGGTGATTTAAATAAATTATTTATTTAAAATAATTGTGCAACTTGCTTTTGTAGGAAAATACAAGTGGGTGGAGGATAAAGGTGATTTAAATAAATGATTTATTTATTTAAATGTGAGAGGTGGGATTTTGGGGGATTTAAATAAATATTAATTTATTTAAATGTGAGAGGTGGGATTTTGGGGGATTTAAATAAATATTAATTTATTTAAATGTGAGAGAAGATTTAATTAAACAAATATGATTTATTTATTTAATTAATGATATGAATTTGGTTAAGTGAATTAAATCAAATAAATTGAATAATTTATTTAATTAATAGGAGAAGAGGGTTAAGATGAATTAATTAAATATTAATTTAATTAATTATTAATTGATGGTTAAATAATCAAATAAATACTAAGTATTCATTTAATTAAGTGGACAGATTTATGTGACTACATTTGCCCCTCTTTGAGACGGTGCAGTTTATCGCGTCGTTTCAAAGAAAGAAAAATAGGTGTGAAGAAATGCCCCATAAAATGTAAATTTAATGGGTGGTATGCCCCCTCGAGGGATGGGCCGAATTTTTTTGAAAAATCGGGCGATCTCTCGAAAAAGAAGGAAAAGTGGAGGGGAGGTAGAATAGAAGAAATTAGAGCTAATGATGAAAGAATGGGAGAAAATGGAGTGAATATGAAGAAACAACAAGCGAACGAGTACCCTGAGGTCATATAAGAGATACATAGCAGATGTAGTGTGGGGTTTGGATTGATGCTATACAATTGATCAAAATTGTTTGGACAATCTAGTGCAATCGGTTTAATTGCCCCGGTCAAGTCAAAGTGTGACAGTTGATGTCAGTTGGTCGCTTGGACATGATAAAGTCTGAGTAAGTGAATCAAAGTGACCTGATGTGACTTAAACAATTGATGTAATTGCCCGATGAAGTCAAGGTATATGAAACAAAATACTCGTTGAGATGTAGACAATTGATGTAATTGTCCGTTGGATTGTGTTTGATTGGTTGATCAATTGATAGTATGTGCGTGTGATGGATGGTTGTGGGGAATCATGGCAGCCCCGTTGAGACTAGGTCATTATGATAAATGCCTGATGTAGTCTAGGATTACCATAATCGATTACCTGTTGAGACCCGAAGATACGTGATCAGAGTATCTGTTGATAGTCCAGGTGTGTGGGAGTTGATGTATCTGTGTAGACAGAGTAACTGGCTTAATTTTGTGGATGAGTGAGGATGGGAAGCGATGAAGGGATTAGGATGATGTTGATGATCAAGATAGGGAGGGTGAGGGGGGATTTGATGTTAGATAGAAGATATGGAGGGCTTATAACTCATTCCTATGGAAGAAGAGGAAAATAGAGTATGCATTATTATGACTATGTATGCATGATATGCAGCTATTATGAATGTATGGATGGTTGGAATGCAACGAAATGCAGCATATATAGATGAGATGGAATGACGATCCATAGTGCTCTATTTTCATCATTGAGCTTTAAAATGTTGGAAGAGAATACAAGCATCTTGACATAATGATTCAAGATGACCAGAGTATTTCTTACATGGATTTGATATAGCAAGTTAATACAAGCAACTTGATATAATGGATCAAGTTGACCTGAGTATTGCTTGCAGAACAAACAAGGATTATCTTCGTTCATGCATGACTTGGATCGTCCTCCTTGATCTTAGGCTGATCATATCCTGAGACAAGTGCATACCGTACTAAGAAATAAAAACCTTTATCCAAATTGGATGAGGAGGAACCAAAGAATGAGCATTGTACCTGTAAACAAATATTATATACATAAAGAATAAAAGAATATGGATCCTTGGTAATGGTTCATGCTCATATGGTCGAGGTATACGCTGTAGTCAGCGAGCCGTAATGATCTATGACTGTATTTGGCATAAGATTACGTAGCTTAGTGAACTTCCCACGTAGACACCATTAGTACATGCCCCAGAACTTCATCGGAAATAATGCACAAATGATATAAAACAATGCTGAAAGATCCCGATACAAATAAACAAATGAATTACTCACAAATCAACCAAGCATTTGATAGCTTAACATAATTTTCTTGTCAAAGAAAACGTCACTTTTGTCTTTGTTTTGGTAAGGAAGGATGCATCCTTGTTTTTAAAGACAGTTTCTGATTTGTTGGATGTGGATTGTGTGGTCAATTGATAAATGGTCATTGTGTGAGTACTGTGTTAATGTTGGTTTTGTATCTGCTTGAATGAATATGTACAAGGTGTTGCCATGTTTTTGTGTGATTTTCGATGGGTTTTTCGATGTTTTTGGATTTTGTGTAATAGTTTTTGAATGTTTTTGGATTTTGTGAGTCATTTTTGAATGTTTTTGGATTTTGCGAGACATTTTTGAATGTTTTTGTATTTTGCGAGACATTTTTTAATGTTTTTGTATTTTGTGAGACATTTTTGAATGTTTTTGCCAATGAATCACCAGTAATGTAGAATCCACTTCCATCATCTAGATTGTAAGGGCATTGCCCCCAAGTTGGACATGATTTATGAAAAAGCGGGATGCCAGACGCATGAAGTACTTTCTTGGATTACAGATCAAATAACAAGCCATGGTTAGATGGATGGATGTGTGTATGTATGAATGTGATCGCAACGAGCCTGAAAGATACTGGAGCCATTGCCTTTACGAGTGGCGCCTGTTTGCCAGGTTTTCACCATCGTACTTACCCAAGGTGCCACTGGAGTGGTTGTTCACCATTTGGATGCATGATTTTTCTTTACTTTTTTGAATGTTTTTGTATTTTCTTTAGGACATTTTTCTGAATGTTTTTGGTATTTTCTGATATGCAGGGGAGCCTGATGCCGTGTACACCTTAGGTATAAAACCGTTTGAGGTGTATGCTGTTGATTGGATCTGCAAGCAGTTCTCCTTCTGATGTAGCCAACTGATATGCCCCAGACCCGAACACAACAGTGACAACATATGGGCCCAGCCAGTTTGATTCAAACTTGCCCTAATGTTCTCGGTTTGGTTGGTTGCGAGGATTCTCTCGTAGAACAAGATCACCTACCTCAAATGTACGAGGTCTAACTCGGTGATTGTAGCTTCTGCTCATGCGCTACTGATAGGCTTTGAGGTGATTGTATGCAGCTTGTCACTTCTCATCAAGTAACTCTAAGTCCTGAAGACGTGAGACTCTGTATGCTTGATCATCGATGAGATTATGCAAGGAAACTCGTAATGATGGTATCTCAACCTCAATAGGTAAGATAGCTTCTGCACCATAGACCAATGAATAAGGAGTTGCACCTGTAGGGGTTCGAATGCTAGTTCGATATGCCCATAATGCTGGATTTAATTGAACATGCCAATCACGACCGGCATCATTGACTGTCTTCTTTAGGATTCTCAATATGTTTTTATTGGATGCTTCAGCCTGACCATTGCCTTGTGGGTAATAGGGGGTGGAAAAGTGATGTTGGATATGAAATTTCTCACAAAGCTCATGGACATCCTGATTTTTGAAAGGAAGACCGTTATCTGTGATGATGGACATGGGTACACCATACCGACAGATGATGTAATTGAGGATGAATGAGGCGATCTGCTTGCCGGTGAGTTGAGTAAGTGGAACAGCTTCGATCCACTTTGTGAAATATTCAGTGGCGGTAATAATGAATTTATGGCCATTGGATGAAGATGGATGAATCTTACCCACAAGGTCAAGGCCCCATTGACAAAAAGGCCATGGTGTTGTGATTGGTTGCAGTTCCTGTGCTGGTGCATGTATCAGGTCACCATGAACTTGACATTTCTTGCATTTCCTGACAAAGTAGTAGGAATCCTTTTCCATAGATGGCCAATAGTATCCAGCTCGCATGATCTTCTTGGCTAGTGATGGACCACTTGAGTGAGTCCCGCAAATTCCTTCATGTACCTCTTCCAAAACCTTTGTTATCTCATCCTGTTCCAGACATCGAAGGAGAGTACCATCAAGACCGCGTCGGTATAGGGTTTCGGCAATAATGGTATATCGAGCAGTTTGGCAAATGAAGGTTTTTCGTTGGTTATTTGATTGGTTGGGAGGAAGGGTATGATCGCGGAGATAGGTGTAGAACTCACCGTACCATGGGGATTCAGAACCAACAAGGCAACATATCATTTCAGATTCGGGGATATCATAAGCGGGGATCCAAAGCTGTTCTACCAAGAACTCGTAGCGTGTTGAATTCTGTGGAAGATCTAGTAGAGATGCGATGGTTGCCATGGCATCAGCAGCTCGATTCTGATCTCTTGGTATCTGCTCAAAAGTGATAGTAGTAAATGATGTCTTTAGAGTGTCCACCATTTGCTTATATGGCATGAGTTTATCATCTTTGGTATGATATTCATCTGTTGCTTGTCGAATGACTAGTTGGGAATCGCCATATACTTGTAGTTCTTGTAATTTCCATTGTATGACTAACCTAAGTCCTGTGATCAAGGCCTCATACTCTACTATGTTGTTTGTGCATGGAAATGTGAGCCTGTAAGACTTCAGGATGCTGTCACCTTGAGGTGTGATAAACAAAATGCCTACCCCTGAGCCGTGCCTAGTGTATGAACCATCAAAATATAGTTTCCATGGTTGTACTTCTGTGATCATGAATATCTCTTCATCTGGAAAATTGGAAATGAGGGGATGATTGCCTATGAGTGGTGCATCAGCCAACTGATCTGCAATGACTTGCCCTTTGATAGCTTTACGGTCCACATACTCGATGTCAAATTCACTTAGAATCATTACCCATTTGGCCAAGCGACCTGTCAATGCTGCTTTGCTGAGTAAATACTTGAGTGGATCAATCTTTGCGATGAGTTGTACCTTGTGTGTCAACAGATAGTGCCGCAATTTAGTGGCTGCTAAAATTACTGCTAGGCAAGCTCGCTCAATAGGTGTGTAATTGAGTTCATAGCCAACCAGTGTGTGAGAGATGTAGTAAACAACACACTCTTTGCCTTCTGCATTATGTTGTGCCAATAATACACCTAATGTTGTACTTGTCGCTGAGATATAGAGTAACAACGGTCTACTTGGATCTGGTGGCATCAACAATGGTGGATTCATGAGATAGTCTTAAAGCGCCTGAAATGCTTGCTGGCATTTGGCATCCCACTAAAAGCGGATGCTCTTGTGTAGCAGGTGTGTGAATGGGTGACACTTATCAGCCAATTGTGCAATGAATCTTCGGATGGATTGAAGCCGCCCTTGTAATGTCCTTAGCTGACTGATATTCTTTGGAGGTGGCATGTCCATTATTGCCTTAACCTTTGCTAGATCGACCTCAATGCCTTTGCTTGAGACAATGTATCCTAGAAGCTTCCCGGAGGTCACTCCAAAGACACATTTCTTTGGGTTGAGTCGAACATGATATTGTTCTAGTCTATCAAAGATTTGATCTAAGATGTGGAGATGTCCTTCTCTAGTAAGTGATTTTGCTAGTAAGTCATCCACATAATCTTCCATCATAGTATGCATCATGTCATGGAAAATGGTGGTCATTGCTCTTTGATAGGTCGCTCCTGCATTCTTTAGACCAAAAGACATTACATTCTAGCAGTATGTGCCCCATGGACATGTGAAGGCTGTCTTATGTTGATCTTCGGGTGCGATCTTTATCTGATTGTAGCCAGAAAAGCCATCCATGAGTGAAAGCATCGCATGTTCTGCTGTTAGATCCACTATGATGTCGATATTTGGTAGGGGAAATTCATCCTTAGGACATGCCTTATTCAGATCTCTGAAGTCAGTACAAATGCGGATGCCCCCTTTTGGTTTGCCGACAGGCACAATGTTGGAGACCCATTCTGCATAATCAATTGGCCTAATGAAACCAACATCTAGGAGTTTCTTGAGTTCTGTTTTGACTAGCACTGCAATCTGGGGATGCAGCTTACGAAGCTTCTGCTTGACAGGTTTGGCTCCTTCTGCTACGGTGAGGTGATGCATGACTAAATCAGGATCAAGCCCAGGCATGTCTGCATATGACCATGCAAAGTTGATCTGACGCTTCTGGAAGAACTCTATAAATTTAGGTTGTTCCTCTGGAGTGAGAAGAGATGCCAGATGTATGATATGAGGATTTTTAGGAGTCCCCACATTGTATTCTTTGGTTTCCTCGATGAGAATCGTTGATCGTTCCTGTTGTGCATTAGCAGGGAGAATGTCAAACCCTTCATCCTCAGGTGCCTCAAAGAGGTTTTCACTGTTGGATACGCTCTTTCTTTTTACTTTTGTGGGATCAAACAGTGCCACAGTGTGGTTTTCACTGGAAGATCCATGTTTCATTGTTATATTTTTGCAGCTGAAAGGTTTGGCATCCGCCCCGAAGTATGCTGCGCTATTAAGTTCAATGGCGAATCCAGCTTTGTGATCCCCGCTTGGTAGATTATCCCGTAATTCCAAAAAGTCAATGATAGCCTCATCATTTTGGAAGAGGTCAAGACATGGAGGATTTGATTGGTTCCATTCGATGAGTTCAGGGTGGATAATGGGCATTACTTCATCGATTAGGTTAAGTGCGGGAGATGTGTCAGTGAGGGTTAAGACGTTATGGTGAAGGTCGTTAATGGTACTCTCCTTGTCAGAATCAGGCGTAGGATGAGACATAGGGTCTGTGGAAGATGTTTCCAGCTCAGGTACCCAAGTGGTCTTTATCTGTGCTTCTCCGTAAACAGGGATGTCTTTGTGTGGCGGAGGTGGTGATGTGTCTTCCTCATCTGAAGTGTTAAGTTGTACATAATCAAATTCCCACTCATGTGAGTTGTTCTCTGAATCACTCTCCAGCATCCGATTGCTATACCATACTGGGATGTCTTTGGAGTTAAACACGGCAGGTGTGATTGGTTTATGTATCTTTGTAGTGATCGGTGCTGCAGGAACTGTGATGGGGATTAAAGGATTTGTTACTGGAAGTATCGACAGTGTTGACTTAGTGGCTTCTGTTGGAATGGCTGGTGCCATAGATGTTGCTGTAGGTTTCCATACAGTTGTTGCTACAAATGGTGTTGCTGATGGGATTACTGGTTCGTTTGGTGGGATGAATGATATTGATGACGGTTGCGGTGGGGTTGTGAGCCTCGATGGGGCAGTGGGGATAGTGCTTGATGGTGCTTTGATTATGAAAGGTGTCCTCTTTGCAGTAGGTGGGCAAAATGGTTTGCTGGGTTTTCCTTTGAATTTGAGTTTAGGAAGGATCTCTTTTTCAAAGCCTAGGCCTGTATTACCTTTGGGCTTGAATTCTGGTAGCAGAGGTTCATGTCGTCCTTGTTTGCAGTATCCCAAAGCACTCTGACCATCATATCCCATTCTTTGCATAATGAGGAGGCCTTTGCCATACTGTTCTGTAGGAAGTGTAACTCGCGGTTTATCAGTGGTGATGGGATCTTTATAGATCCAGTCTGCTAGGTCCTCATCTTGTGTCTCTTCCTCTTGACTCTTTCCAAGGACGAATGGCGTCAAGGCACATGCTGGCGTGATTAGTGGTTGCTGGAGTAACTGCTGTGGTTTACCATGTATTCTAGGAGAAGTGGGCATTTGTCCCACACAAAAGAGCTGACTCAAGTTGTATTCTCCAGGACCTTCCTCTGCTACTTTCATCTTAAGCTTTTCTTGCTTGGGTATAGGGGTCTTTGAACTGGCAAGAGAGGTGGGACTTACATATGATGTGGAGGAAATGGCTTCCCTATTATTAGGAACAGTAATTTCTGGTTGATGGCTGATATTATGGCAAAAAGCAAAGGGATTTGCATCGCCCAGGATTGTGATCTCTGTACCATTATGTGGGAACTTGATACATTGATGGTAGGTAGATGGAACAGCTTGCATGGCATGTATCCAAGGTCTCCCTAATAATAGATTATATGGCAGAGGAAGGTCCAGAACCTGACAGATGATGTGCTTTACTACAGGGCCCACTCGGATTGTTAGTACCACAGCTCCTTTGGATGAACGCTCTGCATCATCATAGGCCTTGATGGTGATCTTCTTGTGAGGATCCACTGATTCTATTGCATATCCCAATGTTGTGACCAACTGTAGTGTACAAATGTTTAGGCCTGCTCCATTATCTATCAAGACTCGCTTGATCCTGTGTTGGTTGATAAAGCCTTCAATGTGTAGCGAAGCATTATGAGGTTGTTGGAAAGAAGAGTTGTCACTTTCAGAAAAAGTGAGACAAGGTGATGACTTTAGATTTCCAACCATGGCTTGAAATTGGTCCGTATTCAGGTTTGCAGGGACTGACGCCTCTTGGAGTGCTTGATCCAAGATTGTTTTATGAGATGGCGATAGGCGCAATAGCTCTAAAATGGATATAAGCGCAGACATTTTGTCTAATTGTTCCACAAGATTGTACTGCTTTGGGATGGAGGTGGTGCCTTGTGGAGCTGCCTTTATGGTGACCTTGCCATGACGTGTAACAACATTGCAATTTGAGGTGGGATTTTTGAAGGTGATAGTTGCAATTTGTTCACTGGCATCATACAGGTGATTTATAGTGTAGTTATACGCAGCCTGCGTATAATCAGTGGTATCAGTGCCTCGCCGGGAAGTGGAAGGACCCCTTTGATCTTGTGATGGAAGTGGATTTTTGAACATCAAATGATCATTATTTGTTGTTTTTGGGTCATGTCCTTCAATTTCAATTTCTCCTCGGTCAATAAGATCTTGAATGAGATCTTTCAATCGGTGACAATTACTTGTCTTGTGTCCTCTTCCTTGATGGAATTCACAATGTTCAGTATCTCTCCACCATGCCGGTTTGACCTGAGGCTCATAGTTGGATAGCTTAGGTAGAGTGATCAAATTCTGAGAAATGAGTTGTCGCAACACTGTTTCAATGGGTTCCCCTAAGGGAGTATATGCGCGTTTTTGTTTTTGTGGACGAGGTCTTGGTTCATCATGAGATGTGATGCGACCTTGATTGGAAGGAACATTTGTGTTATTCTGAGGTGGAGGATTTTGTCCTGCAAATCGAACCACAGGTTGTGCATTTTGGATAGTCCGGGCATCCACAACCCCATCATTGACGATATTCTTGTTTTTATTCCAGAAGTTCGGTTTATCGCTATTGAAGCGCGGGCGAGGACCATCTTTTGGTTCATTAAAGATTTTGATGAGTCCTTTCTTGATGAGTGCCCTTTCACATTTTAAACCCTTGGTGATCATATCGTTAAAAGAGTCTGTATCTTTGACATCCAGGTGAAATTCCATTTCTTCGTTTAAGTTGGAAATGAAAATTTCCACTAGTTCTCGTTCAGGTAACTGAAGAGAACGTCTGCTAGACATTTGGCACCATCGTTGCAGGAATACTGAGAATAGTTCACCTGGTTTTTGTTTGGTGTTGCACAGATCAGCCATGGTGATGTCACGTTCAATATTATAAGAGTAATGAGATAGGAACTTCTGGATGAGTTCCTCAAATGTTCTAATGCCACCCGGTAGTCGAGAAAACCATGATGTGGTTGTTCCTCCCAAGCTTTGGGGAAAAAGGCGCATTAGGTATGTGTCTTCATATGCTACTTCGAGACAAGCGGAATGAAATTCTTGGACATGATTGCGGGGATCCCCCTTTCCTCTATATTTTTCAAATTTGGGTGTTTCGAATCCTCATGGAAATGGTGGCATGTAAAGATTCCTATCAAACGGATAGGGACAGATGTCGTTAAGTGAGAATTGATTGGTCTTAACACCACTATGAAGTTGTTGGGCGAGATTCTCGACTTGTTGCCCCAACATCTCCATTTCATTTGGAGGAGGAGGTGGTTGGTTACCTCGAGGAATGTTATATCTGATGTGATCTCTACCTCTTTCCTCCTCATGGCGACTTTGTCTTTCTGATGCTTGTCTTAATTGGGCAAGATCAAAGTCAGAGGGGAGTTTGGCTCCTTCTTGAGCGAGTTTTAAGAAGTGAGCATCCGCATTACTCCTGAGTATTTCGTCAAACAGTCTGTTAAAGAGAGGGTTATGCTGGGCCCTCTCTATTGTTGCAGGAGTGGGAGTATTTGGGTTTTCGTCATTCATATTTCCTCCAAGTGCCTCTTGAAATTCATTGAGATTTTCGTCTTCTTCTTCCTCAATTTATATTTCTCGTTGCCTTGACCGTGATCGGGTTTGAGCCATTTTGTTTGCAAGTTTTGTGTGAAGTTGATTGAAGATGATGATGAGTTGTCGATGAAATGAAAGATTGATGGTTGGTGATTTGTGTTGTATGGGGATCTCTAGCACTTTAAGGTAGATGTAACCGAAATTCCTTCTTTGAATTGCTTGTTTGTTTTGAGGAGTTTGGATGTGATAAGGTGTAGAGAAATCTGAGATGTGTTACAGATTTTGACTACCTAGTAATGAGCGGATTCACTCATGAACTAGTTTTAACCTACGTAGATGTGTCTCTTAGGATGAGCTTATCCTAGATGTAGAAACAATCTAAAAAGTGATGTGATGTGTTTGATTTCAAGCAATATCTAAAAGAGAACTTGGGACAAGAACCTCTTAATGTTTTGAGAGTTGGGACAGATTGATGATGAAGTGATGATGTATGAGTGAGATGATGGATGAAAATGTTTTCAACTTCAATAAAAACTGTGTTACAAATGGGACAAACTCTATCTCTTCCCTTTCAGGTGTTGGTGGTATTTCTCGAGCTGTGTTGGTGGTATTTCTCGAGCTGTGTTGTATGTGATACAGACGTTTGGGAAGAAGTTGGGATTAATCTTTCCTCCTTGGTTTTTGTGATAACTTAGAGCTCTATATTGCATAAAAGCTCTGCGGTTCAATGATTCAGAATCAAATTCGTTTGTTTTTCCTTGAAGGTAGAGACGCATGTGACGCAGAAAGACTCTATGTGAGACAAAGATTTGTCTATTTATATAGAAGAATTTCCTCCTTTTGATCAAAGCCTTTGAGCTCAATGGTTTTCTTTTCAAGTTAATATTCTGATGACGCTTCTTCTTTCGCAAGATGTGAAGAATGGTCATAAAATTTGACTCTTTGTTGTTTGTACCTTGTTTTTGATGTTTTTGGTTGTTTTGACAGATGTTTGGTTGGATGAATACTTTGTTTTTGGGAAGTGATTTTCTGATTTTTCTTTGACAAGAAAACAAAGCAAGCACACAAACACAAGAATGTTGCCTCAAAGGCACAAATGAGTATGGGTCTAGATCAACCCAATCCTTGGACTTGTATATGACCCTTCCTTTAGATGTATTTTAAGGTGTATTTCCAAAGCCTGAAGTCGGCTCAATTTGCACTAGGTCTGTAAAACGAACACACTTCAAACACTTTTTATCCCTAAGGTCAAATGGCCAGTTGTGATAAATTTAGCCCACATCTTGATATTTCTTCGACTTTGGTACTACATACCTTATGAATCCCGCCTTGGCAGGTAAGGATGTGATATACTAAGTCTTGCGCGAGCATAACAAATAGATGATCCCTATGATGGGGGAGTCACCACTTTTATCAAGCCACAAGTGACTTTTCAAAAAGCTATGTTTCTACTCAAGGAAATATGTATGGTGAGTATCTTGGAAGCAAAACCATCTATGCTCTTGCACTAAATTATATCTCAAATATCCTCAATCAATAGAACGGGTGGGCTACTACTTAAAAGTGTTTAGTCATGTTCGATGTTTTTGGACATAAGTTCATTCTGCAGTGACTCACTTAAGAGCCTTGTAACTGGTGGTGGGGCCCATTTGTCCTTTCGGCCAGTTACACTGTAGGAACAGCTATACCCAAGGCTACAGCTTTCGCTCTCACCTAATTTCTATAGCGGCTCGAAGGATTTACCGCTCAAGGTCATTCCCAAGAGTGATGTGTCTCTTGGCAGGCCTCTCTTAAAAAGATAAAATTTTGAGTGTTACTAACACTTTTCTCTTGCACCTAGGACCACGAAAGCCAAGGGAGAGGATAGTGTGTGTTAGAAGTAGGACCACTCGACCAACTCTTTGCACAAGTGTGCCAAGCACAAAAAACACTTGTTCTTTTTAATCTACCATTGCAATGTGATCTAACTATTTGGAGATGTTGCTCCAACAATCATGGTGTTCTTTTTAATTTTCAAAGGCAATTGTTTGAGTAAACTATAATTTGAAAATCCTGGTCAACTTAATGAAAAACACGTTTGCCTGAAGTAAAATTGCTTTAAAAATGAGACAAGTTGATTGTGAATTTTATTTGCACCAAAAATAGAAGTGTGGATTGTGAGTTTTATCTTGATGCAAGAAATAAAATTTGCCTTGTTGATTTTAAGCACCAAAACGAAGTTTGTTTCCTAACTTGCAAAAAAAAAATAAAGTTGTTTTTGTGTAAGTTTGTGGTTCTTTTTACCTTGGAACAATGAAATTCTTTTTAAGAGCCCCAAACAAATGTGTGATTCTTTTTTTAAAAGCCCAAATTTGAAATGTGAAGTTAATTTTAAACCAAAATAAAAAGTGAATTCATTTTTAAAACCAACTTAAAAAAACAAGTTAGTAAAAAATATAAATCTACTTTTTAATCTAATTTAAATCTGCACAAAAGAGAAAAATAGTTAGTAAAATCCGCCTATTTGGTGGGCTTCTACAAGCCTAATTTTTTTTTTTTTTTTGGTTACAAGGTGATTTGTACAACGTTTTGTTACAATAGCGCTAGTCTGCGTTTGAACAGATGCACTATTTAACACAAACACACTAAAAGAAAGGGAAAGACAAAGAAGGGAAAAGCACTGAAACAGGGTGAATAGCGCCAAAATAATGTCAAATGCACCAAAACAGTGTCAAAAGCGCAACCTGTGTGACATTTTCAACATTCAAACATGTTATTGGTTTAAAAAAAAAAAAAGTTGATCTTTTTGGTGTTGGATTCACGTCGGGTTCACCAAATGATGCTCTGCAAAAAGGATTAGAAAATCTGTTTGATGGCAACACACACAAGAGCACAAGAAACAAACGTTAGTGTTAGCAACAAAAGATTATCCTAAACAGGCATATCAAGAGAGATATTAAGCATGAAATAGAAAGCATATAAACATAGAATGAAATAGCTAATCAAGATGCTCATAGTTGCTCCTCCCTTGTTCCTCTCCTCTCCAAGTCCCAAATGAGTATAGCTCTCAGTAGCTTTTTGCACTATGGATGTTTATGGAGGATTGAGATTTAATATTAAGCTTCAAATATGAAATGAAAAGCTAAATACTATGCTATTGATGCTAAAATGATTGATTTTACCAAAAAGACAAGATTTTAGTTATGCTATGCTAAATGCTCTCTAAAAATGTCTATAGCCTAAATGCATACAAGTTTTCAGGATCTAGATTATGAAGGAATGGACTCTATTTATAGGAAAAATGGAGCAATGGATGGCTAGGATTGAAAGGTTTAATCAAGGGTCAAGCTTGAAAGTTGGGGATCCATGTGCACAATTTGCACCAATGAAATGGTGACGAGTGTCAACATAAGATTGGGTTGAGAGAAGAGGTTGGAGGCATTAAATGCCTGAGGAGACCTCATGGTTATCTAGAAGGTAAGGGTCAAGCCTAAATTAGGATTACCCACTGGATTAGGAGTTAATGCAAGGATAAACCTTTGTGCAAATGATTAAGAGATAATCATGGTCAAAGCATTAAAGGCTTGATGAGACCCTTGGGTTGGGTAGAGGTTGAGTCAAAAAAAAAGTTTTAACCATGTGGGAGGGTTTGAGGTAACCATTAATGGTTATTGGAGACTTTGGGGATTAAGTGGTTGAAGGTTGAAAGCCTTCAATGGTTATCAAAGACTTTGAGCCATTTAGTGGTTGAAGGTTGGAAGCTTTCAAAAGTTATCCAAGACTTTGAGACATTTAGTGGTTGAAGGTTGAAAGCCTTTAATGGTTATCAAAGACTTTTAGGCTTTGAGAAGTGATTCCATTTTGCTTAAGATTGTGACAATAATTAGGAGATGGATTAAGTTAATTAGGAAAGGGTTAGAAGAATCTAGAAGGGGATTAGATTTTGCAAGTGGATTTGGTGGGTGAGGGAAAATAGGATTTTATTAAAATAAAAATTCATTTATTTCAATAAATGTGTGCAAGTTGTATTTGGATAAATATTCAAATAAATATTAATTTATTTAAATGAGAAAAAGGAAGATAAAGCATTAAAATGCTTGAAGACTTTGAGGGGAACCATTAAAGGCTTGAAGACTTTAAGGAAAACCATTAAAGTCTTAAGAAGACTATAGAAGGAAGCCATCAAGTTTGAAGACTTTAAAGCCATCAAGTTTGAATATTTTAAGGGAAACCATTTAAGGTTTCAAGTGGGTGAGGATAAATAGGATTTTAAATAAATAATTTATTTAAAATAGTTGTGCAACTTGCTTTTGTAGGAAAATACAAGTGGGTGGAGGATAAAGGTGATTTAAATAAATTATTTATTTAAAATAATTGTGCAACTTGCTTTTGTAGGAAAATACAAGTGGGTGGAGGATAAAGGTGATTTAAATAAATGATTTATTTATTTAAATGTGAGAGGTGGAATTTTGGGGGATTTAAATAAATATTAATTTATTTAAATGTGAGAGTTGGGATTTTGGGGGATTTAAATAAATATTAATTTATTTAAATGTGAGAGAAGATTTAATTAAACAAATATGATTTATTTATTTAATTAATGGTATAAATTTGGTTAAGTGAATTAAATCAAATAAATTGAATAATTTATTTAATTAATAGGAGAAGAGGGTTAAGATGAATTAATTAAATATTAATTTAATTAATTATTAATTGATGGTTAAATAATCAAATAAATACTAAGTATTCATTTAATTAAGTGGACAGATTTATGTGACTACACATTGTAAATGCATTGAGCCGACATCATGCATCACATATTGATTCATTTGTAATTGATTTAATGGTAATATCTTAGTGAGCCGACCTACACATTTGGTCTTAGGTTTTGGTATATATGTAAGATCTCATTTGTGAGATTATGGAGAGGAGTGGAAAAGGATTGTAATAAGGTATATGCGAACATAAGTAGAGCTATACACGCAGACATCATTTGAAGATTCAAGGAAGGTATGAGGAAGACAAAGCTTAACCGGTACTGAATCCAACATATGAAGGTGCTATTTTGAGCAGTACATTATCATTGGATTTAACCATCCAATTGTAGTCAATGTGACTCTCATTTTGTGATTGAGCAGTGAGCTCTAGGCAGTTGGTCTTTCTGCATGTGCAGACCCATTTGTACACACATACTATCCGCAATAGTATCATCTAAATGTGGGTAAGGTTTCCCACCGTGGTTTTTCCCCTTACAGGGTTTCCACGTACAAATAAATGTGTTGTGTGTTGTGTATGTTATTTGTCTTTCTGTTTCATACATTAAACTTTACCGGTACTGTTATTAACTGATAAACTTTCTACCGGCATTAAGTTTGGTTTACCGGTATTATGCATTAAGTTTAGTTAAGTTATATTTGGGTTGAAATTAATAGACAATTGATTCACCCCCCCCTCAGAGTTGCCTCCGGGTCCTAACAAATATTACTTGTAAAAATGCCATAATAGTTACCACCTAACAAGGTCCAAAATCACATCAAGCAATTAGGTTATCAAAGTCATATTAATTAGATCCCAACTATTCGATGTGCACTCTAATTTACTTTTACAATTCATAGATACAATTTTTCTTTATCCACCCATCTTGTGTTTCTTGGTTAGGACTAGCCATCCATTTCATGAAATTAAAAGTGCATTCAAGGAGTTCAAAGCAATAAAAATAATACCAATAGACAAAATTAAATATGGTTAATTAGTCGTGTAATATAGTATGTTTAATCCCAAGTGAAGTGAGCTTCATCGGTCTAGTGCTTCAACCTAGTTGCTATGATACTAATGTAAGATCCACTCAGTTAACATCAATTATTAACTTAATCAACCAAGAATCCCTTGTCTCATTTAGAATTGATAATTTTAAAACTCATCCATTGAACATGGTGACAACCACTCAATGCCAAAATATATATGCTTATAATCAAAAGTGTTAAACTTCCATAATTAAAGTCATCCCTGTTGCATGTAAAAATTCATCTAATGTAAAGTAAACTAGGAATGAAAGGGAAAACCACGAATCCCTATCCTAATTAGAATTCAAACAAACAGACAATGAAATAACACAAAAGCAAGAAACATGAATATAGTTAAAATCAATCAATCCCCTCTATTCCAAGATTGTGTATAGCTTCCATTGCTCTTCTCCTCTTTGTGGTATGGTGGCTCTCAGATGTTGTGCTGGCAACCTGCAAATGACACAAAGATTCAAAGTTCATGATTGTTGAAAATGGATATTGAATGCTCAATTTATAGATTATTGGAGATAATTGATTGAAAGATGGAACATATTGATCAAGAGGTGGAACCCAAGTGAGCTCACATGCTGATTGATAGTTGAACTGGTAATTTGGAGGTGAAACATAATAGATTGAATAGATAAATGAGTCAACTGATTGAGAAAAAGAGGATTGAAAGATGAAAAAGAATGATTGGAGGAAATAAAGAGGAGGAAATAGTTAACTGATTGAGAGCTTTATTTAGACAAAAACTAACTAAAAGATAGAAATAGAGATTGGAGAGATAATTGAATTAATTAATTAATTGATTGAATTAATTAATTTAGCACGTGCTTGAACTTTGACTTAGATTTTCAATTTAATCTTTGCATGAGATTTAATTCAAATATTGAATTTATAAATAAATTCAATTAATTATTTGAATATATTTAGAACTTGACTTTGATTCAATTTGATTTTTGAAATCATGCACATGTATTTGAAATTGGGAGAAATTAGAGTTATATGAAATTAAATGAATTTGAAGAATTAATGAAATTTGGGGAATTATGAAATTAAATGAAATTAGAAGAATTAATTAGTTAATTAAATAATTTAAAAAGACTATTTAATTATTTAGCAATTGAATTTAATTAAATAATACAGATTATTTAAATTAAAGGAATTAAAATCATAATTAATTAAATAATAAATATTTAATTAATATTTAGAAAAAGGGTTAATGATTAATTGAATAAAGATAGAAATTGAGAAATTAATTTATTTAAATAATAAAAGTTATTTAAATTGGGGAATTAATCACAATTAATTAAATAATAAATATTTAATTAATATTAGAAAAATAGTTAAAATGATTAAATGATGACATAATTGGAAATGCATTAATTAGTAAGATTATGAAGAAATATGAATTAGAAGAATAAGATTAATTAACTTAATTAAATAATTAAATAATTATTTAATCAATTAGAGGAATGATTAGTACATGATCAATGAGACATTTTTAGGTGTCTACATTTGCCCCTCTTTGAGACAAAGTCAAAAAGACGTTTCAAAGAAAATGAAAAAAATTCTGCCCCAGTATGCCTTGGTACCACTATATAGTGTAAACATGCCCCCTCGAAAAAGGTGGTCGGAAAATTCAAAAATTGAGACCATATTTTTGCTATCAGTATAATGAGCAATCGTGTGAAGTTTCATGCAATTTCGAGATCGTTTGAGTAGATTACAAGTTGTTTGAAGTTGATGGGGACCACGGGCATCAGAGTGGGAAAAAACCCTAATTTTGAGTTATAAATAGAGATTGTGGCTTTTCATTTGCTCATTTGCATTGCGGTGAGTTCTTAGATATCCTTACAAGTATTTTTCTTTCCTACGAGTATTTGATCATCATGGCTGGCTATAGGGCACAAGTGCACTTGTCTGACCGAGTACATTCTTATCAGAGACCTTCGAGTACTGGCGGCATGGTATTTTTCTAAATTTTTGCCTAATTTTTTTGCCCATTTTTTGCAATTTTTGCAATTTTTTTCTAGAGTGCTAATTTTTAATCATCACGCATTTGCCTATCGGTTTTAACGCATTAGTCCTAATTGTTACGCAAACGCTCTAAATGTACCGCAAAATCTTAAGTCTTACACATTAGTGCTTAGTGTTACACATTCATTTCTATTCACACATTAGTTGTAAATGCTATGCAATCCTTGCAATTGTCACACATAAGCATTAATTGTATCGCAATGGAGTTAAATGTCATGCATAAGTGTTTAACTTTACGCATTCGTTGCTAATTAAAGTCGCAATGGAGTTAAATGTCATGCATAAGTGTTTAACTTTACGCATTCGTTGCTAATTAAAGTTTTTGTCATGCATTTGATAATTTTTTGTAATCTTGTTATTCGATATCTGACATTTTCAATATTTTCTCTGTGCAGGAGAATATTGGAGTGTTATACTACCGACAGAGCAGACCCAGTGGACTTGATCTTTGAGTTGTTTTACTTGATGAGAAGATTGCACATATCCAACATCTAGGTTTATATCATGTTTTGCATTTGCTAGAGATTATGACCAAAAGGGCCTTGATTACATCGTTAGTAGAGCGGTGGCATTCCAAGACATGTTCCTTCCATCTTCCTACTAGTGAGGCATCCATTACCTTAGAGGATGTTTGGCGTATATTGCATATTCCCATTCATGGTGCGAGAGTTATCTATGATCATGACGATGGCGTTGCTGGACTGTGTGCCCTTTTTGAGTGTGAGGAGCAAGATTTACAAATCAATGGTCATTATGATATCCCTTGGGCTCAATTGGACTATGATGATCTGACTATCGTATTGTGTAGTATCATAGGTGGTTTATTGATTCCCGACAGACGTGGTCATGGCTTTCCAATTGGATGGAGCAGAGTGCTCTATGATATGATTATTGATCATTGAGTATATGCTTGGGGTTCTTGTCTTTTAGCCATGGTTTATTATCAGATGCATGGCATTGTATACCTAGGATACTGATCTATCGGTTGCGGCGTGACATTGCTCCAGACTTGGGTGTGGCAGCACATTTCTATCTCAAGACCTGTTATTCATGTTGACTTGCAACTTGGTGAGCCTTATGCATTCAGATACACACCTAGTATTAGACACAGGGGTTTGGGTAACACCTTGTATTGGCAACATCAACTTGATATCTTGCAGCATTTCATTTGGAGACCATATTTAGATTGCCTTGATTGGGTAGATGATGCACAACACTTGCGTTTCTACAGACAGTAGAGATATCTTATTGGGAGGACTATTGAGACTTAGAGGATTATTGAGATGTCTCTTCCAGGATGGGTACTCAGATAGTTTGGAGAGATACAGGTGACTCTTGTTGTTACAATGTACTTTGCTCGTGTTTCTCATGAGGTTTCTGATTGGGGTGTATGCATACAACGACATGTGGTAGCTGCCGAGTTTGATGCTCTTTAGGCATTACAATGGGGTTGGAGTGCAGGTGTGGCAGATCCAGGGACTATTCCGGAGTATGATGCATGGTGGGCCAAACATAGGCCTATTCCACTGACTGATATGACTGTTCTGATCACAAAACAACAGATACGACATCCTAGACAACGATTGAGGATAGACATGGGGGAGAGGAGAGGAGATGACAGAGGAGAGGAGGGAGGAGGAGGAGAGGAGGGTGGAGGAGATGAGGACGCAGACATTGGTGGAGACACTGAGTCTATGAGCAGCGGGGATGACGATGATTCTTCTGAGTCGTCGAGCAGTGAGGACGGGGATGATGATGATATGCTAGAGCTAGAGGACATGCCTACTGCAGAGGGGGGAGGAGGACATGGTGGTGAAGGAGATGAGGATGATCCACAGATTTGTAGAGCGCTGATCCAAAGTCTAGAGGACGAGGTTACCAGACTTAGGCAATGGCGAGATGCTGAGTGGGAGGCATTCCGTAGAGACTATGGTGCATTAGAGACCGAGAGAGATTGTCTCCATAGAGAGAGAGAGAGAGATGAGGCAGTTAGACAATCGCAGATGATTCAGGTTGCCTATGATCAACATTTTGCTCTAGGTACTGATGCACACAGACAGTCTGATAGACTCTACTACGCTACATAGGAGGCTTTTTATTATCGACAACTCTACTATGACACTGTACCTGAGGGATAGAGAGCTCCTAGCTTTAGTGAGGTTAGAGGTCATTCTAGTTCCAGTAGGACTTCTACATGGAGGACTAGTAGGGGTGGTGTTATGGGTCCACCTCGACATCCTGGGGCAGGATCTAACAAGTAGGATCCATCTGTTGACAGAGGCAATGTTGGTTGAGACATTGAGATCATGTTATCTGAGCCTTCGGGCTTGTTTTATGACTATTGTATTCAAACACTTACCATTTTTGAGTTATATATATATGATATGCAGTTTTTGGCGGCAATCTATTATGCTTTGTTTTCCATGTATGTTGCATGATGCTATGAGTTATGCGATGCATGTCTATATGATTTATGATGTAATGTTATGAATCTAATAGTTTCTACATGACTTCTATATGATTTATGAATAGTGTTATGAATGCAATGGTTATTAAATTCAATTTAAACTTAGATTAATGCGACTTAAAACTATATGGATGCAACTTTTATTTTTGTATGATGATGCTAGAATATTCCTTTAACTCAGATGGAACTTGAAGAAATGTTAGTAAGATGAAAGAAAGAAGAGATTGATGAAAGAATAATGTTAGAAAAGAAAATGATTTAGAAAGAAGATGAGAAACCAACAAACTATCAATAAACAAGTGAGATGAGAATGAGAATGAATGATTCACAAACCTGTGTCATTATTTATTGCACATTATATATTCATCACTAAGCCTTATTATTGAACAATGAAGCTTAGCACATCAGGGTATAAAGAACCAAGATGTAAAGATATCTCATTGAAGAAACAAACATGTAGCAGACAAGGAGTGAACCCCTCCATCCTGAGAAATACACTAGGGGTCAAGGTATGTGTGGCATTCACTAGCTGAATTCTCCTATCACAGACACCCACTAGAGAAATTTCCCTAGAACTTCATCGGTTCACACTACAAACAACAAAAAAATAAAAAGATAATTCCCATCATGGCTCCTCTAGTCACTTCTGGACATCCTTGAGTATCATAGGAAAATGATCTATCACCAAATGATAAAAGATAAAGATTGACATGGAAAAAATTCATCAGCTATACTAACCTTGTGCCTTCATTCTCAATTACTTGATGTGATGGTTGATAATGTCTGAAAAGTTGCAGACTCCATTTAAGACTGACCTGTCTGATTTCAAGTGTATCCTCTTCTATTTAAGACAAGATAATGATCACTTGATATGGATATGTTACGATTGATAAGACAATTTGATTAGTTGATTGTAGATGTTTGACTGGATAGTCATATCCTTTGTTAACTTCGTGCGAAGTGTTTGCTGGATATCTGCTAGGGTATTTGTGGCTGGATATCTGCTAGGGTATTTGTTTCTTGCGAGACATTTTATTGCAAGTTTTTTTATTGATTTTTGATTGTTTTTGGATTTTGTGGATTATATTTGAATGTTTTTGGTTGATTTTTACAGGACATTATATGGATGTTTTTGATAATTTTTTCAGGACATTTTTGAATGTTTTTGGATTTTTATGCTTTTCACTGTTTTTGGTATTTTGTGGATTATATACTAATGATTTTAGATTTTGATGTTTTCCCAATGTTTTTGGTATTTTTATGGTTTTCACTGTTTTTGGATTTTGTAGATTATATATGAATATTTTTGATTGATTTTTCTCAAGATCATATTCTGAATGTTTTTGGATTTTGTGGATTATATATGAATGTTTTTTATTGATTTTTTCAGGACATTATATAATTTTTAGGATTTTTGTAGCTATACCCCTAGTGTGCAAACCTGTATGACATAGTGATCTCCATAATGCATGTGGAGACAATGAATTTTTGACATGACCTATGTTAATGCAATATGCATGATGAAGATGCATTTCCTATTCGAACAAGGATGATTGTGTTTTCTTAGCATGTTGTAATATACCAATTGAATTGGAGGTAAAAAAAATTTCATTGATAAGCGGTCAATCGATTCTTAAGGTCCCTTGGCACATCCAAATTAACACACTTATTGACTAGGATTTACAAATGGAGACATGGAAAACTTCTCCATTGGTTCTTGAAACTTTGATCTTCTTTTTCCCATGTGTGTGCAAATGAGTTAATTTCTACTCTTGTGTTCACTAAAGATCCTTAGCATCCTATATGACTAGCTACATGGATCATTCTAATTTCAAAAGCATCCCAAATAGAGCCTCGCTGCTAGCAAGCTTTTAGGGCTCCAACAAGGTTATAGACTATAATTTATCAAATATTGCTCCATTGTCAGCAGGTGTTCAGCCTTGATGGAGTTACTTGCATGTTCCCATAGTCAAGCTTTTTGTCGCACTTGCACGTGTGGTATTTCAGTTATATATCATTGCTCTTTTTCCTTGTGATCAATATTTGGCATAGCATTTTTTCTTTTTCTTTTCTTGCCTTGAATTGTAAGTAATGAAACCTACTTGGGTGTGACAATTACAATAGCGTTGAAGTAGAATTTTAGTTTTTTCAGTAGTCATATGATCAACTAGGTGTCTAGAATGAATTAGAGATTTTGTTAATGTGTTTGAGATATAGCGATTGATAGATTTTGGGTTAACAAGTCTCAAATAGTGAAATCACTATCCAACCATAAGTAAATCGTCGTCATAGGGTAATGTTGAAAATGAATGACCCTAGGACCTCAAAGACTTCATGTCTGAATATCTATGAAAGGAGATGACCCTTGTTTCTCTTGAATGCAAACAGATGATAAACTTGGACGGTTGCCATGTTTTATTGATGTTGCTATATGATAATGCAGAAACTTGCGAATGCGATGGATTTGAAAAGGAAACTATATGCGATGTAATGTTTTGAATAAAATGATATGCAATACAGAAAGTAAAACCTAAACTGACCCAGCCCTTAGATATAATATCGTTTAAGGTGCATTTTGTTCATAGAGTCAGGGAGTGGATCTCCCTCCATGGTAGCCAAATTGTATGCTCCATTTCCTATAACCCTTGTTATGATAAAAGGACCTAGCTAGTTAGGTTCAAACTTCCCTAGTTTTTCTTGTTCCACTAGGTTCTCCTTGAGAACTAGATATCCCACTTCAAAATTCCTTGGGCGTACTCGTTTATTGTAACTCTTTCTCAGCCTATTCTGGTAACCTTGTAAGTGACTGAAAGCAGTTTGTCTCTTTTCACTGAGCGTTTCTAGCTCTTGTAATCTTGCAACCCAATAGTCTTCCTCTGATATGATGTTTTTAAAGGAGGCTCTTAAAGACGATAGTTCTATTTCAATAGGTAGTATCGCTTCTATACCATAGACCAAGGAATATGGTGTTGCTCTTGTAGGGGTGCGTACTCCTATCCTGTAAGCCCAAAGAGCAGAATTTAACTAGAGATGTCAGTCTCGTCCTGGGTCAGTGACAAATTTCTTTAGGATCTTCAATATTGTCTTGTTTGTTGCCTCTACTTGTACATTGCTTTGCGGATAATATGGTGTTGCAAATCTCTATTGTATTTGAATTTTTCACACAATTATCTCATTTATTGATTTTTGAATGGACGTCCATTGTCTGTTACTATGCACATTGGAATCCCATACTGACAGATAATGTAATTAAGCATGAACTTTGCTACTTTCTTACCAGTGGTGTATGTAAGGGGAATTACCTCAACCCATTTAGTAAAATACCTAGTAACTGTTAAGATGAATTTGTGCCCATTGGAAGAAGTAGGATTGACTTTACCCACTAGATCTAACCCCCATTGTGAAAATGGCCATGGTGATGTAATAGGTTGAAGATCTTGTGCCAGTGCATGAATGAGGTCTCCATGCATTTGACAATGTTTACATTTTTGTACATATTTATTTGCATCCTTTTCCATAGTTGGCCAATAGTATCCCATTCTTGACAATTTCTTTGATAGTGGTGGGCCACTTTAATGCTCCCCACAAATTCCATCATGTACCTCCTTTAGGGAAAGTTGTGCTTCTCTTTCATCAAGACATCGGAGAAGGGTTCCATCAAAGCCTTTTCTATAAAATGTGTCAGCAATAATAGTGTGTCTGGATGCTTGACGAATAAGAGTTTTCTTTTGATTTTTAGATAATTCAGGAGACATATATTGAGTATGTAAGTATGTGTATATCTCCCATGGGGACTCTGGACCCACAATTTCACATACATATTTTGATGAGGGAATCTCATATGCTGGTATCATCAATTGTTCTACAATAAACTCAAACCGAGTTTCATTATTAGGCATATTTATTAGAGACCCTACTGTAGCCATGGTGTTGACTACCTTGTTCTGCATCCTTGGAATATGTTCAAAAGTGATGTTATTGAAATGTTCTTTGTAATCTTCTACCATTTGTTTATAAGGCAACATTTTATCATTTTTTGTGTTATAGTCATCATTGACTTGATTTACAATCAGTTGTGAGTCACCGTAGACTTGTAATTCTTTTATCCTCCACTATACAACGGTACGAAGTCCTATGATGAGAGCTTCATATTCAACTATATTGTTCATATAGGGAAAATTTATTCTGAACGACTTAGGGATAGAATCACCTTGAGGGGTGATGAAAAGAATCCCAACTCCAGCTCCATGATTTGTATAGGACCCATCAAAGTATAATTTACACATGGTAGATGTTGTCAATGTAAACATAGATTCATCAGGAAAGTCTATTAGTAGTGGGTGACTGTCTTGCAAGGGAGCCTTTGCTAACTGATCTACTATAATCTGCCCTTTGATTGACTTTCTGTCCACATATTCTATATCAAACTCACTTAAAATCATGACCCACTTAGCCAATCTTCCAATCAATGTTGCTCTGTTTAACAAATATTTGAGTGGATCAAAGTGTGCAATGAGTTGTACTTTGTGACTCAGCCTATAATGTCTAAGTTTCTGAGATGCAAAAATCACTTCTAGACATCCTCGTTCTATAGGAGTGTAATTAAGCTCATATCCTATTAAAGTTCTACTTATATTGTATATTGCTCTTTCTTTTCCTTGATCATCATTATGTGCCAACAAGGCTCCTAAAGATGAGTTTGTTGCTGATATATATAGTAATAGGGGTTTTCTTGGAGTAGGTGGAACTAACACTGGAGTATTCAGAATACAATCTTTTAAAGCTTGGAAAGCTTCTTGGAACTGTTCTGTCCATTTGAAGGTAACTCCTTTTCTAAGTGAAAACTGGAATGGATGACATTTATCTGCTAGCTATGCTACGATCCTCCTTATAGACTGTAGTCTTCCTTGTAACCCTCTTAACTTCTAAGTGTTGATGGAGGTTGCATATCCATGATTACTTTGACCTTTGTAGGATCTACTTCAATTCCTCTGTTAGACACAATAAACCCTAAAAGTTTGCCTGTTGTTACACCAAACACACACGTTTTTGGGTTTAGCTTGACATTGTACTGCTCTAATCGATCAAATATCTTTGCAAGGACTTCAAGATGACCTTCTCTTGTATGTAATTTAGCCAGTAGATTGTCCACTTAGTCTTCCATGATATTGTGGATCATGTCATGAAATAGTGTCGTCATAGCCCTTTGATATGTTGCTCCTACATTCTTAAGATCAAACGACATAACGTTCCAACGGTATGTTCCCCATGGACAGGTAAATGGCATCTTGTGTTGATCTTCTGGTGCAATCATGATTTGGTTGTATCCTGAGAAACCATCCATTAATGAAAGCATTTCATTCCCAACAGTTAAGTCAACTATCATGTCTATGTTGGGTAATGGGAAATCATCCTTGGGACATGTTTTGTTTAGATCTCAGAAGTCGGTACAAATTCTTATGCCCCTAGTGGGCTTAGTAACAGGTACCAGATTGGATATCCATTTTGCATAGTCAATAGGTCAAATGAAGCCCACATCTAGAAGCTTTTGGAGTTCTATTTTGACTAGTAATGCAATTTGTGGATGTATCTTTCTTAACTTTTGTTTGTATGGTTTAATCCTTGGTAGCAATGGTAGATGATGTAACACCAATTCTGGATCTAAGGCTGCCATATCCGCATATGACCAAGTGAAATTAGTAGGACGTTGTTTGAAAAACTGTATGAATTTCTCCTTTTCTTCTTGGTTCAATGATTTTGCTAAGTGGATATTATGTACAACTTCTCCTTCTGCTATATTGACTTCTTCAGTTTCTTCCATGAGTAATGTTGAATTATCTTTTTCAATAGGGAGATTGTCTAACTCACTCTTGTCATTGTGATAACTTTGATCCATATCTTCTGTTACAAAGGCACTTGCCTCTCCAAAGTATGTTGTTCTATCTAGGTCTACAACAAATCCTGCCTTATGATCACCTTGTGGAAATCCTTCTCTGATACCAAGGAATTCTGCAATAGCTTCATCGTTCTCAAACCAATCTAGAGTTGGTTTTCCTTCTCGTCCCCAATCAATCAAATGTGAGTGTACACGGGGTAATTCATTACTCCATTATGTTGTAACAAATTATGATAACATGCATACCTGGTTATTTGAGGGACCTGGTATATTTTCATCATCTATAGGCAATTTGTGATACCTTATCATGTCAATTGTTCGTGGGTTGGAATCATGATTAGATAAAAATTCATAGTCATGAGAATCTGTCTCTCTTTCTATGTATGTTTCAGCTTCTGAGGTTGTATCACTTATCTCCTCTTGTTCTTGTATCTGATTTTGTTGTAGATCGGCGAGCCTCCTTTGTATGGGGGTTATCCTTCTTATACCCGGTATAAGTAGTTGTAGTCTTTCTTCATCTGATTCATTGGGTGGAGCTTGAGCTGTTTCCCTTGGCAGAAGTATTGACAACAACCAAGGATTAGGCTCACTTATTGGTGCTAAGCCCGTGTCAGATGTATTGATGGGTGACTCAGTGCTAGGTTCTTGTAGAATTTGTCTCATATCTTCACTATCTGATTCTGCACTAGGCGATGTTGGTACTTTCTTGTTTGTCTAAGATGAAGAGGGAAACACTCATGTTGACTACTGACTTTGAGATACATACTCTGACGGTAGCTTTGGTCCGTTCAATATATCTAGTGTACGTTGTCTTGCTTCTATTATATTTGGTACATGTTTATATCCTAACCCTTGATTCTTTGGATTGTCATTTGGTACAACGGGTTCTAATCTTCCTTTCTTTTGTAATCCCAAGCCTGTGGTACCATCATACCCATGTTTTTGTAGCATCTTGAATCCATTGCCATATTGCTCTAAAGGTAACCTGGGTATTGTCATGTCATCTTCTTCTCTGTATATCCAGTGATTGACATCTTCATTCATAGATTCTTCTTGTAAATCACCCCACCTAATGAAAGAGCATGAATCTGAGTATCTGACTATTTATTTTCCTTTGTCTTGTTTCATTACTGTATTTTGAGGTTTCCCAAAAGACCTAGGAGACAAAGATAATTGTTTTCCATTTGAGGTGCTTGAAATAGAGTATTCTCCACAACCAATATCTTTTATCTGCAAAGAAGATGTTGTAGGCACATTCTTTTGTGTTTCTGTGATTGTTAATGACTCCATTTGTGTAGTGAGTGGTGTTGCTTGATTAATTGGTACTTGGTTATCCACACTTGCCTTTAAGTGATTACAATGGTGGAATGGATTTGGATCACCCTTTATGGTGATTTTAATGCCATTGTATGGGAATTTGACACATTGATGAAATGTTGATGGTACAACTTACATGGTGTGAATCCATGGGCAGCCCAATAACATGTTGTACCCTAGTTCTCTGTCCAACACTTGGAAAGTAACCTTTGTTGTTATAGGTCCTATTTGCACTGGTAGTGTAACTATACCTTTTGAGGGATGCTCTTCATCATCATATGCTTTAATGTTTATTCTCTTTGAAGAATCAATATGAAGCTTAGAATATCCCAATGCCTTAACCAGCTTTAATGTACAAATGTTGAGATCGACTCCTCCATCTATAAGTACTATTCCGATTCTTCTCTTATGTATGTAAGCTTCTAGATGTAGCGGGTCATTATGGAGAAGTCTATCACTAGGAATATCCTATTCTATGAACGCAATGCAGCTACCCTGTGCCAAATTCCCCACCATGGATTGGAAGGTATTTTCATCTATATTTCTGTCCACTATTGAATCTTGAAGTGCTTTGTCCAGAATAACTTTATGACTTGGTGATATACGCAATAGTTCAAATAGTGATGTCTATGTCGGGGTTTTCTTGAGTTACTCCGCAATATTATAAGTCCCTATTGCTGGTGTTGGGTTTGATGGTACTCCGTGTAAAGTTACTTTAGATCTGCGAGTAACTACTACGCAGTGTGTGTCTCTGGGAGTTATCGTGATTGTAGCCACTGCATCATTTCTTATGAAGGAACTATCTGTAACATATGTTGTGTTATCAAGGTTTATGCCATATCCTTCCCTATAGTCATCATGTGCAAGTCGGACATCCATAATATGTGCTATAAGTTCATCTTCAAACCATCCCAAATGAAACAGTTCTTCATGCCCCCAGTCCATAAGACAAAGAATCTCATCTTCATCATATTTCGGTGCTTCTGACAACATGCAAATTTGGTTATCATCATTGTGAGTCTCTTGATATTGCTCATCATTATCGAGCGTTCCTTGTGAATCATTGTTTACTACATCTCCTGAGCTAATGGCATGAATAGTGTAGTTGTATGAGACTTTTGTGTAGTTAGTTGTATTATCTAGTGTTCCTAATGTAGATGCCTTCCCTTTGTCATGTTTGACAAATGGATCTTTAAATATGGTATGATTCGTGTTTGCTGACGTTATGTTGGTGTCAATTGTGATGTCACCTTGATCGATCATGTCTTGGACTAAGTTTTTTAATTTATAGAAACTTGCAGTTTTGTGACCTTTAGTACGATGATAGTCACAAAAATCACTATCATTCCACCATGTAGGTTTGAAAGGACCTGGTTCATATACTCTTACTTCTGGCAAAGTGATCATGTTTGTCTATATCAACTTTTTTAACGCTGATTCAATAGGTTCCCCTAGAGGTGTGTAATTCTTTCTTGGAGCATTTACCCTTGGAAATTTTGTGTTCATAGTTTGCGCAACGTTTACATTTGTCAAGACATTGTTATTCTTTGTGTGCGGACTAAATGATTAACTTGGACCTTGTAAAGATAAAATCGGTTGAGTTCTATTCATTGTACGAGCATCTACAACACCATCGTTGGTCACATTTTTGCTTTTTTGACCAAAATTTGGATTTATCATTGCTGTCATTGCCATATTTTATGAGACCTTGTTCTACTAGTCCTTTCTCACACTTTAGGGCTTTTTCAGTGACTTTTTAAAAATGTGGTCAAACATTGCATTTGTATCGGGTACTTGATCTTAGGGATTAAGTTTTCTGTGAACATGTCAACTTGCTTTGTTTCTGGAATAATAGTTTTGCACCTCCTATAGAGAGCTCTCCATCATTGTATGAAGGATGCAAATGTTTGATTCTCATATTGTTTTGCGGCACATAAGTCCATCAAAGTGACTGGGGTTTCAATGTTATGCGAGAAGTTAGCAATGAAGTGTTCAACTAATTCACCCCATGATGTGATAGTTGGTGGTAAATGCGAAAACCACTCCAAGGTTGAGCCTTCCAAACTTTTAGGAAACAGTCTTATTAGATAAGTGTCTTCAGTTGCGACTTCTATACATGCCGTAAAAAACTCTCTGATGTGATCTCTAGGATCACCTTTCCCTCGTTATCTGTCAAATTTTGGTGTTTCAAAATGTGGTGGGAAAGGCGACATGTATAATGTGTGATCAAAAGGATAAGGACGCAAGTCCTGCATTGTGTAGCTCTTTTTATCGCTACCGGTTTGCATAGTTGTCATATGTTGTTGTAGATTATGTACTTGTTGGGACAAAATATCCGTTTGAGTCGGAGGTACACTTTGTGCATGTATATTTCCCACAAAAGGATTTGTGGTAGTATAACTAGGAGGTTGTTGAAAGGTACTATAATTATAATTCCATGTGTTATGAGTTCCACTAGGTACCGTGAAATAAGCGATATGTGAACCCATGTTTGACTGAGTTGTACTCGTTGTATTAGCGGAACCTAGGTTTGCATTCTCATGACTGTATGTAGATCCTATAGAATAGGAAACCGAAGGTTGGGTTACACTTGTTGTATGAGGAACTTGTGTTTGAATAGGTGTTGAGACACTTGAAATTATCGGTATAGCTTGTGTTTGTGTGCAGACGTTTTTTGTTGAAGATGATGCACTTGATTGAGAATTCGCAGTTTAAATGTCATTTGTTTGTATAGATGATATAGGTGCATTCTGAGAAAAACTTGAGGTCGCTGCTTGCATTTGTGTCACATGTGGTATTTGACTGCTATTTTGATCTAGAGTATTTCCTAGTGGTAATATTGTCGTGATATCAAAATCTTCAGATAATTTGGCCCCATTTTGTAATAACAACGAGAGGTACTTGCCCCTATCATTATGTATAAGAGAATCTAAGATCATAAGGACATGTGGGTCATGTTGAGCTGATTCAATCTCTTCGCGTGTTAAACTTTGTTGTAGTTCATGTATTGTGGGCATTGCCTGAGAATTTGACTGTTGATTAGTTGATATGTCCATGTTCCAAGTTGGATTTACTGACAAGTCGATGTTTGGGTCCATTTTACTTTTTGCCTTTTGTGACCTTGTGACAGGCATTTAAGACTTCTAAATGAGGACGGTTTAGAACCTAATGCAAGACGACACTAATGCAAGACTCTAGACCTAAATATGGAATATGCAACACTAGACCAGACTCTCTATTGAGGATTTTGATGTGAGACTTGTTGAGTATTTCAAAAGATTTGTAATGCAAGTTTTTCAACCTCTTCTCTTAGACGTTTTGCCTCAATTTCTCTATCAATTCTATGAGCAATTTTATACTCTATATTTAGTTCATACTTGACTCCTATATAATGAGGTGCATTTCTCTTCAATTGTCAGGCCAAGTTACCTAAATCGTCAATGATTTTTCGTTGATTGTCGTTTGGCACTAGATTAGGTTGCTTGAAGGGGAGCAAACCATCACCTGGGAGACCCATCAAGACACATGCTATGACTTTCTAGGATGATTATGCAAATAATGATGGATTAAGGCAGACACATATGAGGTCTAGACAAGGACTTAATCTAAGGACGTATATGAGGACGATAATGAGGACGTAAATAGAGATTATGCAACTTCTAAGGATGATAATGAGGATGCAAATGAAGACTATGCAAGGACTAAGGACGTAAATGAGGACTATGCAAGGACTAGGGACGATAATAAGGACATAAATGAGAACTATGCAAGGACTATGGACAATGATAAGGATGTAAATGAAGACTATGCAAGGACTAAGGACGTAAATGAGGGCTATGCAAGGACTGTCTATGGTCACAAGTATGTAAATTTTTTTGAGTTTGCAAGACTGTCTGACGTTTCAAGATGGACTTTGTTTCCAGTAATTCTGTGTGTAGGACAAGTTTGTTGTTTTCCAAGTCTGAGAACAGTTGTTTGGAGGTAGGTATAGCCGATTGAACTTGTTTTCAAACAAACTCAGAGAATTCAGAGATACGCAGGGTAGGGCCTGAAATAGCCCAATACTGACTCAACACTGGTCTGCCACGACTATACACATAAAAGAACAGAATACAATCTTAGGCTGGAAATTGGAAACCATTCAAATGAAGCCCTTATGAAATACCGAAACAAGACGAGCAACTAGAGAGTCTGGCTGCATTGGCTCCACTCCACGACACACACTTCTCGGGCATGCTAGTCTCTCTTACCCCGAAAATCCGAAGATCTTATCACCTAGATATTTCTGTCTCATAATGCAAGGTACATGAAGAGAATCTATGGAGTACGATCCACACTCCCGGAATCACTGAATGTAGGATTTGGGCTATTAAGTTGGTTCTTATTGTAAAATTTCGAGAGTTTCCGATCCAACGATGAATTCTCAGAGCAAGCCACTTAAGACTTTAGTTGAGCTTAACGGTGCAAGGAAGACCACCACATACATCAAATTCACTCAACACTCTAGCCGCTTGACCAATATATTTATATAGCGACTCAAAAAAACCACTCGAGAGTACGCTGGGAGAGATGATATCCCCAATGCATCCCAATTCAAAGTACCTCTATGGACTGATGAAATCCCCAGTCAAAGATACCCCTCACTACTTGAAATAAAATAAAATTGGGTGTTGTTGTCACTTTCTCCCTTTCTTCCAAGACCCCGAAGGTGGGTGGAAAGGTAATTAATGCAACAGTAGGTCCACCCCAAACACATTAAAAGCTCTTTCCCTTAAGAAAATGAAATGTGAGTTAATATATTAGGCGAATTGATTCACGTTCATTTTAAAACCCAAATTTAGGTGTTAGATATGCATGTGCATGTCAATTTTAAAACACCAAATTGAAATGTGAATGTGTGCATGTCAATTTTAACCATTGTTTATTTTAAGCCCAAAACTGAAGTGTGATACATGCATGTCCATTTTAACCATTGTTTATTTTAAGCCCAAAATTGAAGTGTGATACATGCATGTCCATTTTAACCATTGTTTATTTTAAACCCAAAAATGAAGTGAGAGCATGAGTGTTTATGATTTAATAATAATCCGATCCTCTCTATAAATTCGCCAAAGGCTACAAACAGATAATCAGTAACCCAATAAAATCCACAGAAAAACAGAAAACTAAACTATGACAAAAATGAATGCTGATGATACCTGAGCAATTGCGTGATCTTGTATGGGCGATTGCGTAATTCCGTCAAAGCAATTGGATAATTCTGACAGAGCGATTGCATGATCCTAACAAAGCGATTGCGGGATCCCTATAAG
Source organism: Cryptomeria japonica (assembly GCF_030272615.1). Lineage (NCBI taxonomy): Eukaryota > Viridiplantae > Streptophyta > Pinopsida > Cupressales > Cupressaceae > Cryptomeria > Cryptomeria japonica. The sequence goes on from NC_081406.1 coordinate 197,170,648, forward strand.
AGAGAACTAGGATATTGTATTTGTCGATGGCTAGTTGATCCTCTAGATCTTGTATCTTCTTTTCTGCTTTGAGGATTTTCATATAGCGTCTGACTTGTCTTCTTTGCTACTTCGTCCTCCTGGCACCTAAAATTCTGAATTGTACCTTACATGCCATAAAATGTCATAATTAAGCATGCAATAAAAGTAAACCGTATTTAGATTTATCTAATTTCATATAGAATTTGACAAAACAAAGAGCAAAAAATAAAAAGCATAAAATAAACATAACAACAATATTCCTAACGAATGTGTGACCCTAATAGAGTGATTGAGTGATCCTATAAAGTCTCTTGCGTGATGAGTTCCACACGAATACATGTCCCAGTCTACTCGATTGTGTAATCCTTTCTATGTGATTGTGTGATGATGAGATCTATTTTGGAATCCGTACAAAACCTACAAAAAATTAAAAAATCCGTACGACCTGCAAAAATCACACAGAAAATAGAAAAGGTTAATTAGCTGTTGTTCACGTTGGGTTTATCAAAAGTCGCATGTAAAAATTCATCTAATGTAAAGTAAACTAGGAATGAAATGGAAAATCATGAATCCCTATCTTAATTAGAATTCAAACAAACAAACAATGAAATAACACAGAAGCAAGAAACAAGAATATAATTAAAATCAACCAATCCCCCCTAATCCAAGACTGCGTATAGCTTCCATTGCTCCTCTTCTTTGTGGTATGGTGGCTCTCAGACATCGTGCTGACAACCTGCAAATGACACAAAGATTCAAAGCTTGTGATTGTTGAAAATGGAGATTGAATGCTCAATTTATAGATTATTGGAGAGAATTGATTGAAAGATGGAACAAATTGATCAAGAGGTGGAACTCAAGTGAGCTCACATGCTGATTGATAGTTGAACTGCTGATTTGGAGGTGAAACATAATAGATTGAATAGATAAATGAGTCAACTGATTGAGAAAAAGTTGATTGAAAGATAAAAAAAAATGATTGGAGAAAATAAAAAGGGGGAAATAGTTAACTGATTGAGAGCTTTATTTAGAAAAAGCTAACTAAAAGATAGAAACAAAGATTGGAGAGATAAATGAATTAATTAATTAATTGATTGAATCAATTAATTTAGCACGTGCTTGAACTTTGACTTAGATTTTCAATTTAATCTTTGCATGAGATTTAATTCAAATATTGAATTTACAAATAAATTCAATTAATTATTTGAATATATTTAGAACTTGACTTTGATTCAATTTGATTTTTGAAATCATGCACATGTATTTGAAATTGGGAGAAATTAGAAGAATATAAAATTAAATGAATTTGAAGAATTAATAAAATTTGGGGAATTAATTAGTTAATTAAATAATTTAAAGAAACTATTTAATTATTTAGAAATTGAATTTAGTTAAATAATAAAGATTATTTAAATTAAAGGAATTAAAATCACAATTAATTAAATAATAAATATTTAATTAATATTTAGAAAAGGGTTAATGATAAATTGAATAAATATAGAAATTGAGAAATTAATTTATTTAAATAATAAAGATTATTTAAATTGGAGAATTAATCACAGTTAATTAAATAATAAATAATTAATTAATATTAAAAAAATGGTTAAATGATGATAGAATTGGAAATGAATTAATTAGTAAGATTATGAAGAAATATGAATTAGAAAAATTAGATTAATTAACTTAATTAAATAATTAAATAATTATTTAATCAATTAGAGGGATGATTAGTACATGATCAATGAGACATTTTTAGGTATCTACAATCCCTAGACCTAGACCTAAGCCTCGTTACTTCATTTGTGATGACCCTACTTATGTATCCTCTAAAGGGAAACAAGAGGCTTCACAATACATACTCAAATGTTGGAGGGATTTTATCCTCCCCTCTTGAATGAGATCTTTGATCTCTCTTTAAACCCTGACTAATAATTAATAAAATTTATAAAATTAGTCCCTTACAATAAAAAGATAAACATTCCCAACAAGTGTTGGTTCCATACCCATGTTACCAATCAGTAGTGCATAAACATACACATGTACACAAGGTTCATATCACAGGTCACACACACAATGATTGTTTAAAGCATACATTGCATATACACAAGGGGCTATCTCATGTACACAATACACAAAAAACAAGATGACTATCTCAAATGTGCATCTCATAAAAAATGAGTAACTCAAACATACATCACAAATATATAGTGATTGGATCATACAAGCATTATAAATACAATACTAATTGGCTCATATAGGCATCACACATACAATAATGATTGGATTATATAGGAATCACAAAGACAATAGTGATTGGCTCATACAAGCATTATAAAGACAATAATGACTAGCTCATACAAACATCACATAGATGATAGCGATAGGCCTATACATGCATCACAAAGGCAATAGTGTCTAACTCATACACAATGGCTAACTATCTCCTATCCATAGTGCACACCAAATTGAAAAGGAATGCTAGTGCATTGCGTAATACACCATAGGTCTCATTATTTTCCTCGATGTTTTAGACCAACAACAATTGCAAAGAGGATTTGGTGTATCGCATTCTACACCTGGGTTCCAACCTCAAACTAATAGGGTCAAGTATACCATTTGATAATCGAGAACAAGATTCGATTCATCTCATACTACAACATGGCTTCATCCTCAATCCCAAATATTTCCACAATTTTTGAACCAACATAGTTGTAGTGTCGTAAATTGTACACCCTTAATTGGGTGGTACAATTCCACGCTTAGGTTAGCACCCACTTTAGTGTGTTTGCATGTTGCATTTTAAATTACCTTTAAGAATTTAATTAATTAATTTAGTTAAATCTAAAGTCCTCTTTTATCACTCTACACATCATAAAATTGGGCCCTCTAGGCTAAGTGTGCCCCTTTTTATTTTATTCTTTCAATTAATTAATTCATCAAAAGCCCTAATTATGTCCTATTTCAACCTTCAAGGCCCGATTTTGCATACTTAAACACCTTGAATCTTCACATGCTCATGGAATTGACTTTATAATCATGATACCTTGCTTCCCTAAAAAATTGGAAAAAAGTTGGTCGGACCAAGAGGTGGCCTCTTGGTCCCGACTTTTTCTCCTCGAATTTCAAGAGCATGTTTTGGTGGTATTTTAATGTTTAAATCCAGAGAATTGTGAAATTATATTGATTCTAGGTCAGCTTATGATCAAAAACAAAGTTAGGGTTTCATACATATAGCCTTTTATTTCCTCATTTGAAAGATCCATCTGGCAATCTTGAAGGAGCCTCTTATGAAGTAAAAGTGCAGGTTATGTGAAGTCTTCATCAACAAATCAAGCATCTATCAAGCCTACATCAATCATCTTCAATATCAATTAGGAGTTTTGAAGACATTGAAGAATAATAGGTGATCACCAATTGTTGATTGGCTTGTACCTCCTTAGGGTTTGGTATGGTTTCATGTTATTTTCATGTCTTTGTATGAGCTTCATAACATTCATTCTTTAGATCCATTATTGCATTTGTGATTTGAAGCATTTACATTTACATTTACAATCATTTAGGATTTACTCTCCAAAGCGTAGGGTAGAACTCTAGATTTACTTTCTTGTTCATTTAGGATCTTGCATACACACAAGATTCTTGTATACCCATTTTCAATGCATCAACGGTTATTTGTGGAGGTGGAAATCACCAAAACAAGGGGCTTGACTAAGGAAAAATCATATATAGCCACCTAGACACCATTTTTCAAGTTGCAAGTGTGGGTACATAGATCCGATGAACGCATGATCTTTGGTATTGACAAAACATAGGTGCAGACCCAATCTCAAAGGTAGATCTCAGTTTTCTAAGACCAGGGCGTGGCACCTTGGTCCTTTGTGTTTTGTAGCTTCTTTTGGCAGTTCAATAGTGCAAACTCTCAAATAACAATTTCCAGAAGTACAACTCTCTACAATATCAGGGACCACAACATGGCGTCCTGGTCCTGCTTAGTTAGACCTAATTTATAGTGACAGGTGCACCTCTGAGTCCCCCCCCCCCCCCCCCCCTCTCTCTCTCTCTCTCTCTCTCTCTCTCTTAGTAATCAAAGCGAATCATCTCCTTAGGCTCTTTCCTATTCCAATGTGTGCATGAGAGTGGGGTTAGGTCTTAGTCCACTTGATTCCATTTTCATCTTACACAATAGTCTTGTGGTTTCTAGCTTCAATTGCCTATAGGCCACTAATGACTAATCTGTCCACCCAAGAAGTAGCTTCCAATGTATAAAAGGTAGCCATTGGAAACTTCACCTTCTTGAACCTAGTGAGTGCCAACTAATTTCTTATCTAGTAGTCCATACATCAATCATTGGCATGGTCCAATGACTTCCATGCTAGCAGTTCACACTTGTGGGGGTCAAACATGACAAGGTCCCTAGCACTAAGTAAATGGATAAGTATATCACAATAAAGAAATTTCAGAACCTATAGGTCTAGGATTAAATTTCACAAGCACAAATTGATTACATAGAACCGACAAAAGGGCCTTGAATCAACATGTACTATATATAAATTACCATCTATAAGGTATTCAACCCATTCACTGTAATGGACTCAATATTCAGAACTACATTAGCATTAAACACAAGCTATTAAGTTTTCTTAACTCTTGCATCTAATACCTATTTTGGCCTCATTTGAAGCTTATAGAAGAGGGAAGGTAAAAAAAATTAGTAATAACCCCAATCCCTAGAGTTATCCCCCTAAAAGCTCCCCTTACTAATTTGAGGTCATGAGGTCATCCTTCGCTTAAGGACTACCTACGTACCCACTTCTAAATGGTATTTAAGTCACATTGTTCTTCTCACATGATATCTCAAAGGACCTACACACATGTTCCCAAAACAATTTTTTTCTTAACGATTCTCCTAAATCAATAATGGTTGACTATATGTAGAAAAAGATTTAACTAAGTTCCCTATGTAGTAAACTTATAATGAAGAACTTCCAATAAGGATGTCCAAATCTCAATTTTGACCTCCCACTGATATTAATCATATTCAATGTGGCAATCCTAGCTCTCATTCAATCAATTATCAAGGATATTGGGTAAATCAATATAATATTAATCTTTTATTTTTTCAAACTTAATACCATAAGCATATCAATTGCACAAAAACAACATAAAATGTAACAATTATGCAGCATAAGTAGAACATGATGTACATGGAAACCAAAACCATAGCACAATATTGCTTATATATAAAGTCTCCTTACAATCTTGTAGGCACCAAACCACAAGAGACACCAATCCCCTCAATTTGTAAGCACCAACCTACTAGAGGCACCAACCCCCACTACTAAGCACTAGCTTAGTAAGAAACTCCAATCTCTTCTTCTCGAAGGGACCAACCCCCAACACAAGATTTTCACCTTCTAAATGTTGCTACTACAATGAATGATGAACAATTTAATCTTCTTCTAAATTCTTCATATCTTCAGATACAAAACTACCTCTCAATGATTTTAATATCTCTTCAAATCTACCTTTACTCTTCTCTATAGATTTGCCATAAATCTCTCTTTTTTTTTTCGTAAAATTCTTTACTAAAACTGCTCATAAGTCCTTCAAGAGTCTATTCATAAATCCAATCAATTATTTTCTCTAATATGCTTCATTTATGCCTACATTCTTCTTATACTTCTACCACATATATTTGTTTATAAGATTGCTCTTTATTCATGCACTATCTTCTTTCACAAAAATGATGACAAATATAGCAATATGTTTTCTGACTTAAATTCTATTATAACTTCCCTCATAAATTTGCTCTCAAGCTATATGCACCAGAAAACATTAACATTCTCTTCATATATTCAAATATAAATCTGAATTACACTTCATATTCTTTGTTGTAGATTTACTTGAATACTTGACTATTTTTTCTTATTTCCCACACTCATCTTTCCACAATTGTTTCTGTTTTTATATATGCTTATGCCTCTATGTGAAGAGACACCTTTGGAAGAGTGACGCCCTTTCAAAACAATCATAACTCTTCCTAAAGATTAACTATTGTCCCTTGTAACTAATTGCAACCTTTGCAATATATTAATCGCTACCTAAATGATAATATCAATTTATGTATATTGTACTTAACCATTTCTTCTTATATTAATTAGATCACTCCTAAATAGGGTTACTCCTTTATTGAAGTCACTCCTAATATCAATATAAATAATCAAATCCTAATCATATTTGAACCCTCCAATTTAAATCCCAACCCTAAACTAACGTTAACCCTTATCCTACTTGTGCTTGAACCATAATTCTAATTAAACTATAACATGAACCCTATTTGAACCTTAACCATAACTTAACCCCATTCATAAATTAAGCAATTAAGGTTCAAATAGACTTAGGGATATAATATTATTAATACTATACTATTCTTTAATATAAAATATATTGTCATCTTAATCTAACACAGTTAACACAATTTTAATATTATTAAATAAAAAGTATATTTTATATTGATATTATACTAATAATATAATATAATATTAATAGATTACATGTATTGAAAATAATTATAATAAAATAGTACATAGATATATATTCTTTTTTAATGTCTTCCATGTTGCACCATGGCTGCTACTAGCTTATATATATATATATATATATAACGCACTCTAAGCATTATATCCTCAAATAGATCTCAAGGAGGCATAAGTAATTTCATACTATGAAGATGCATTCACTCATCACAAAAATTGTTTGATTAGATACACACGAAATATATATGCCTCTATTAAGGCACACAAAATGTTTAACAGACGTGGCTAATCTAGCTCCAAAATGGTTGACTAAGCTCCGTGTTATACACACATCCGAAAAATGAAAGACAGCTAGTTTTGCTGAGCACGGTCGAGATCTGCAATTTTCGACTTACCCTCGTGTTATGCAGAAACTGTGGCGTTTTTGGAATTAGATTAGCTACCATCATGTTTAACATCTTTGACCCATGCGGTCTCATAGAAGGACGCAGCTAAACTGGCTCTAAAAAGTGGTTATAAAACTCGCATTGTTGACTTTTTCAAAAATTTCCGAAAAATCAAAGCCACAGCTAGTTCTGCTGATCATGATCAACAATCTGTAATTTTTGACAAATTTCATGACTTTTTGGAGCCAGTTTAGCCACGGCCCTCATAGAATGCCCTTATCAACAAGTATTTATAAAAATGATTTCTTGAGCATTCAAAATGTTTGACTTTGGCCCCATCTTTGGCTTATTTGGCACAAAAATGGGGAAGACTAGCTGGTACATAACCTTGGTGGACAACATGAAATTTGGCAATAAATTACAACCCAATTTGAATTGATAATCATCTTTGTTTTGCAATCTACTAAATTGCAACAGCACCTTAATCAATTCTATTAAATAAAAAATGCCATGACTGCAGTGATCTTCATAAATGAAATATCAAATTTTAAGAATATTTCCTACTACACCTTTAAAAAGCAAGACAGCTATGCCTATTTTTTATTGTTTTATCCTAACCAGATTTTACTATTTTGAGGTTCTGCAATCTCTAGTTTTGTTACATCTTAGTCTTCAAAGTTTCAGCACTAGGTAGAAATCATTAATTGAGAAGAACACACCCATTAGGAATTTGTTGCAATGAATCAAAGATGTTGTCAATTAAGTTTTTATCATTTCTGCTTGGATCATTTGGAAGGATTTTTGCTCCCTAATTCCTTCTGCAGGAGGGTGTTGTCAAGAGAGTCTTGTAGATTTAAGAGTTTCCGCCCAATTTGTTAAAAGTTAAGCAAAAACTACTTAAATAATGCATACAAAAGGAATCTTGTCTTTTACTTAGGTTTCTGCCCAATTTGTTAAAAGTTGCATGTGCATTAATAATATATACCATTGTTCCTTGGAGTCCATGGAGTTTCCAGGAAGGGTGATGGGGATGCACCGGGACAGGTGATCATGAACCCAAATTTAGGTATAGCAGAGGAACAGCTGCTGGCAGCACAAATATATATATATATATACATATATGTGTGCATGTGCATAGGTGTATATATATAATACACATATATACATGTATGTATGTGTTCCTCAGGGATTTGGGCACAAAGCCTCCAGCAAGGTCAAAGAGCAATGCCCTTGGCACATTCCCTATTGTGATACAAGTTGGGTCAGGTCAGAGTCCCCATCACCAAGTCCCCATTAGGCAATAGAGATCGCATGGACCTTCATGGTGTATATCATTTTTCATAATTTTATCACTATGGTTTCTCCAACACAAATCCCCATTATTTTTGACAAAATCTTCATTCTTCAGAGAAATGATAGTAAAGCTAGGGAATCTAACCCATCTAAATAATGAGAGTTGTGCAATTGAAGATGTATATTCTTGAATTTATTTATTTTCTTCTCCATTTCCAACTTCTTAAAAACTCTGTAAAATACTCAGCAAGAACTCACTAACATTTATGAAAACTTGATAACATTCACCACCACCTCACCCTTACTGCCCTCTTAAGGATGTTGGGCCATCCCCCAAACATCCCTAACAGGGGAGTTGGGGAGCAGAGTGTATCCTGGATGCATCTCTGGCTTCTGCTAGGCATCCCAAAACCATCCCCATTCAAGTCCTGGCAGTTGGGGCTGTTAGGAGGATGTTTCATTCACGTCCCCATTTCTAAGACTACATTTTCAGGGAGAGACGTGTCCCCATGGAGCTATGATATATACATACATAATAACATACCAAAATCGATGGAGTTTAAATATAGATTGGCGAAGATTTTCCCTCAAAACTTATCTCTTGCAAGCCAAATTAAATCTGCTGCAAGAGGGTTCCCATACAAATAATAGTCCATATCTATCAAACGTTGTCAAGGTAGTGTTTGCCCCCTCGGGTGAATAACTTAAAGCACATAGATAAAGCACGTAATGCAGAATAATAATGCCATAGATATTAGGTCAAATATAAAAGATATTATTCCATTCGTAGTCGTCCGTCACAAGTTACATTCGGAAGTATATAAAGATGCCGAGGGGGTGCGAGCGCCAATTGCCGCATCGCAACTGCCACCCCTCGGTTGTCACTAACCAAGACAATTACAACTTACAACTTAATTAACTAGTTTTATTTGTTTACAATATTGCCGCTAACATCATCCCCCCTAAAAAAAACAAGGTCGTCTTCGAACAACAAAACAACATGGAAGGATTACAACATAAAACTCAGGACTGAGAAGGGGGTGGAGAAGCATCCCTGGTGGAGAGGGGGCAGCTCTCAGGCGAGCGCGTAACTCGTAGACCTGGTCAGTCCGCAACTTGAGGTCCCGCTCCACCACCATCTGGCGTTCCATCGCTGTTTTCACCATCAATGCAGCCTCCAAAACTTCCTTATCTTTCTGATCCACCTGCTCCAAAGCGCTACTCAGTTGGTTCGCCAACATAGTCCTGTCTTCCTGCACTTCCTCCAACCGTGCCTCCAAGGCACCGCTAGCCGTCCTCTCCTCGGTTAACACTATTTCCAAGGCAACTCGTTCTACATCCCATGAGGTCGTTGCTCGGGCCAACTGCTCTCGGTGAAGTTCCTCCGTCTGCTGGAGCCTAGTAACCAACTCATCTTGTGCCAACACGACCTCCCTGTGCTGGGTCTTTGTACTGTCGGCAATATACTGCGTCCTCCGCAACTCATAGTAAGTTTCTCAGAAGGACTGCTCTATCTACCTCAACAATGCCCCTCTGCTGGTTTCACCAACCTGCTCCGGAAGGCCCCAATTCTCCAACATCTACAAGGTCTCTGTGGTAGGCCATCCACCAGACTCGAAGCACTGAGTAAAGCGGGTCCTGCACCTGTCCCTCATGAACTCAAGTAGCCGTGCCAACTCCTCGTCTGCTCGAGCCTCACCCTGAGACCATACTGAGGCTACTACCCTTCTGGCTTCCACTGCCATATCCGCCAAAAACTGCTCTAACTCCTCGTCTGCCCGGGCCTTACCCTGAGACCATACTGAGGCTACTACCCTTCTGGCTTCCATCGCCAAAAATTGCTCTAACTCCTCGTCGCCATCCCCTCTCGGAGATGCTACTACATCCTGCTCCTCCATAGCCTCATGGGAAGGCTGAGGGAAACTAGGGGTGAACTCCTGCGTAGGGCTCAACATCAACTTGTGGATGGGTGAGTAATCCCTCGATACGCTCCTCATAGGCTCTGGCGAACCATCCCCGACTAGGTCCACAAACTCGTGAGGACTCTGCTCCAGCCTTGGAGAAAGGACTATTGTTCCAATTGGTGCCAACTTGAACCGGCTCAGCCATGCATTCATGTCCTGCTGAGAAGGGAGATCACTCCCTCCAGAAAGTTTCGGTGGTACTGCCATCTCCCCAGCTGCTGTCCCTCCAACCTCTACTACTGTCGTGGGATGACTCTCGTCCACCACCAGAGGCCGCAGGTGGGGGGGTCATAATCACGGGTGTCCGGCCTTGCCCGAAACCAGGTACTGGCACTGCCATCACTACCACACCTGGAGGAGGCAACATGGTACCTGCGGAAGTCGTCTGCCCATACAGAGGCTGCACGACCGTCGATGATATTGCCCCCATGTCAGTCTCTCCATGTGGCCCACCCTGACCCACCATTCTGAAACTAGTCTCCATGACAAAATCACTGGAGTCCTCAGCCTCCTCACTTGGGTCACTACTGCCAGACTCAGACTTTGTTGTCGACGCTGAAATCACTACCCTCCTCTTCCGTTTCATGCCAGAGTCAATATCTCCACTTGGTGCCATGGTGTCCAGGTGCATCCAATAAAATATGGGGGGCTGTCTAGGGTGTACACGACCTTGTGGTGCCAAGTACTAGTCCTAGTTTTGTGAGCCCCAAAGGCATACTGCATCCAGAAAGAACACGATAGCGTAGTAGGGCATGTAGAAAGTCCTGTGCTGGAGAGTCATGAATTCCTCCATTCTGTCCGCTAATACAGATGCCCAGTCATATACTACACCATTATGGATGCCATTCACGAGCACCATCTGTGCCATGGCAATATCCGAAGCTCGACTTGCTCCCGTCAACCAGCTCTTCACGACATCCACCAGGCACCGCCATATTCCTTCTCGTAAAAACGACTTCTTCAGACCGCGACTCTTGCTTGCATGCTGAAGGCTAGCAAGTTCTGCTTGTGTGAGGTCATCGTGATTGTTGTTTTTTGTAACTAGGATAATAAAAAAAAAAAAGGATTCGGATTGCCTTAAGGCATCATCCGAATCCTTATAGGGCTGGGCCCTGCTTCATTAAGGAGGCATGTAACTAGGGCTGGGCCCTATCTCTATGTGCACAAACTCGAATAAGGCTAGGCCCTTTATCTCCCACACGCCAAGCAACATGAAACATGTTCATCATATTATAGGGTCGACCCTATATCACTTCATGTAACGTGTTATAGCTTGGAGATATTTAAAAGTTGGCTCCAAGTTCTAGACATAGGCCGACTCAAATAGGTCATCTCCATGCATATAAAAGAAGACTCATTTGCCAAGCAAGATATCCATTTTCAGTCAAATAAGACGTAAGGCGAATTATCTCCTCCTGAGGAAGTGCGAATGGTGCGGCCCATGACTCTGCCTTTTGGAGCGCACTTGGTGTGCTGTGGTGCGGCCTAGGTGTGCACTCTTGGTGCAGGTTGGTGTGCACAGCTGGTGCAGACCCTGGAGCGCACTTGGTGCACAGTGGTGCAGCCTAGGAGAGCACTCTTTAGTGCAGGTTGGTGCAGACATAAAGTGCAGCTTGGTGCACATTGTGCAGATTGGTGCAGATTGGTGCAGCCTAGATTGGTGCGACCAAGGTGCAGGTTGGTGTAACTAAGATGGAGAATGATACAAGATAAAGGTGTAGATTGCTGTGATTTGAATGTGCAACCTGAATGCAAAGTCAAGTGCAGATATGAGTGTTGTCAATAGTGCAAATCGTTTGGGACTAATCTGCCCTTGCATATACATTCAGTTGACCTGAGATCAGTCTTCCTTGTACTTCTAAAGTTATTGATTAATTCACAATCAGATCCGAGGATCTTTCTTGCTAGGTTTTTCCTCCGAGAGGGAGGTTTTCCTAGGGTAATCTTGTGTTGTGTGATCCTCTATTTGTGTGTTGTGTTTCTTGTTATGTGCATCATTACTTTTCTGTTCATTTTGTTAATCTGATCACAAAAACTAACAGCGACACATCAATTTCAGAAGTTTATCTTTGAAGTCGAGGGCTATTTTCAGTGCCTTGTCCACTTTCTTTCCGTGCATCCCTCGAATACCAAAAACTCTGGTAAATTCGGTCGAAACAAACGATACTGTAAGCTGCTGGTGGTCATAATCAAACACTGATTGCGGCCTGTGCGAGTCGTAAGTACCAATCATGGCGCGCAACACCACCTCGAAGTCCCCGATGCAAAAAATTGGCATCTGGATGGCCCACTGTACCTGTGCAAGTCGCAGTTGCGTCTTCAGAGGGTCATCATTCGGGGTCTCATTCCACCATCTCCTGCAATCTATGCCAGTCAAACCCTCAAAAGTAATTGTGTCCATCGTCACGTCACTCTTTGCTGGCGTCTGCTGCACTTTGGAGCATACCTTCTTCCCTTTCTTTTGGCTGTTGTCCGCCATGCCGCCTCTTACCTTTACACCCGAAGGTAGAGTCCGGACCACACCCTTGTTTCCTGAGGTTGACGACACTGCACTAGGTAACTGCCGTAACTGTTTTTGCCCATTTTTCCCACTGGCGTCCGTTAAATAATGCTTCCTTTGTCGTTTGTGCCCTCTTTTTTTAACAAAAAATAGGGTTTAAAATAATAAACATGTGCCTCTTTCTCCCTCCCCGGAATGCTGTAGTCGTACGGTGTAATCGTACGGTAATGTTGTGTCGTTGTCGTGCCTTACTATTCTGCTTCCTTGCGCAGTTCCCTGCTATGCTGGGTTGCGTGTTGTTTTTACGGTGGAGTGGACTTGTGCGGGAGCTGTGTGTTGTTTGGTGTGGACTTGTGTGGGGGCTATGTTGTTTGCGGGCTTTATGTGCGGGTTTCCACGGCATGGTGGTCCCACAGATTGGTGGTTCCACCGTCGGTGGTCCACTGTACGGTGGCCCCACCATCATGCTGCTTTTTTTTTTTCCTTGTACGATCGGCCATCGTACGGACCCGTACGACCTCTTTTTTTTTTCAGGTCTAGACTGTCAAATATTTTGATTGGAGGGTCCGGGTTCCCTCCGTTCGTGGTAAACCTTTAGTTTCGACCCATTGACGTCGTTTGGTATCTCCTTCCCGTCGAGCATCCACAACTTGATCGCCCTGTTGGCATTGACCTCGCGTACCTTGAAGGGTCCTAGCCATCGCACTTTAAATTTTCCGGGTTTGATTTCGTTCCTCCCATTGAATTTCAGCACTAACTGCCCAGGAGTAAACTTCATTCGCCAAAGATGCTTGTCGTGCCAGACCTTCCGTCTTTGTTGGGCTGCCTCTATGGCCCATTGTGCCATCATTCTTTTTTCGTCCAACTTACTTAAAGCATACAGTCTCTCCCTCAGGCTCTCCATATCCCTGAGTCTGTTCTCTACTGCAATGCGAAGGCTGGGCACCATGAATTCCGCTGGCACCACAACTTCTTGCCCGTACATGAGTTGGAACAGTGTCTGGCCTGTGGTCACTTTGTAGGTTGTACAGTAGGCCCACAAGACGGAAGGTAACTTTTCTTCCCAATCTTCTCCCTCGACACCGCATGACTTGTATATCACGCTCACAATAATCTTGTTGGTAGCCTCGGCCTGCCCATTGGCTTGCGGGTAATAGGGGCTAGATAGAGAATGGAAAATCTTGAATTGTGTAGTAAGGAGTTTAATTACGTGGTTTACCAAATGTCCGCTTTTGTTGCTTGTCAACTGCATAGGGATCCCATATCGCGTAATAATTTGCTCGTAGATGAATCTTGTTGTACTTACAGCCGAGTTGTCCGGTAGGGCTCACGCTTCAACCCACTTGGTTAAATACTCAGTAGCTACCACAATGTAGCGACACCTCCAAGCGCAGCTCACCTTGAGTGGGCTGATAAAATCAAGCCCCCAGCATTCGAATAATTCTTGAGCATGCAAAGGGTTGAGGGGCATGAAATCCCTTTTCAACGGCCTCCCCGCTCTCTGGCAGGTATCACAACCTACTACCCATTCTCTCGCATCATTATACAATGTGGGCCACTCGAGGCCTGCTAGCAATACCTTCCTTGTCGTAGTGTCCGGTCCCATATGACCTCCTGCGGGCCCCTCATGTGCTTCCCTCAAGATGCTTGGCACCTCTTCCTCCATCACACACCGACGTAACACCTCGTCAAGCCCCATTTTATACAATAAACCATTAATCAGCTGGAATGTGCGGCTTCCCAACACAAGCTTTCTTCGCTCTCCTGGAGGCATGCCTTGAGGGAACACAGAGGTGGAGAGATATTCCCCGAAGGCAGTATACCATGGTGGTAGTACAGCGATCTTGAATAGGTGGGCGTTTGGAAAGTCGTCAATTACCCCTTCTGGCGGCTCTCCGAACTCGATCCGGGACAATTGGTCAGCAATGACGTGGCTTTTGCCTGGCCGTACAATTATTGTGAACGTAAACTCTTGCAGCAAGAGTAGCCATCGACTAATCCTTCCCTGAATTATCGACTTGTTGACCAAGTACATGAGGGCTTGATGGTCCACGTAAAATGTGAACGGTGTCGCGAACAAATAGTGTCTGAATTTTTGTACGACATAGATCATCCCCAGTGCCTCCCATTCTGTTGTGCTGTAATTTTTCTACACTTTGGATAACAATCTACTCGCAAAATAGACGGGATGATCCAACCCGTGATCTCCCAGTTGGGCCAGTGTGGCACCAATCGCAAAGTTTGAAGCGTCTACGTGGACATGGAACTCCCTGTCCCAGTTGGGGTAAGCAAGGATGGGGGCAGCTACCAACCTCGTCTTTAATTCCTCAAATGCTTCACTCTCTTGGGTCCCCCAGGTATACGGCTCACCCTTGTGAGTAAGCTTGTCCAAGGGGTGGGATATTTGTGCAACGTTTTTTTTGAACCCCCTGTAATAGCCGATATGGCCCAGGAAGGACTTTACCCCGGTGACATCCGTAGGAGGCTCCATCTCCACTATTACCCGTATTTTGTCTGGGTCCGTCTTTAGACCTGCTTTGCATACAATGTGCCCAAGCAATTTGCCTTGTGGTACCATAAATCGACATTTTTTTGGATTAAGGGCCAACCTTGCCTTTCAGCATCTCTCCAGGCACTCTCAGAGGGCTACCAAATGCGTATCTTGCTCGCTATAGATGGACCAGTCGTCGAGGAAGGCTTTAAAATTCCCTACCGACACCTTGTCGAATATGTGTAGTATAACTCGCTGAAATGTTGCAGGTGCATTGCATAGGCCGAATGGCATCCGGTTGTATGCATAGACACCATCTTCGACCACGAAGGTGGTCTTCAGTTTATCTTCCTCGACGATTGAGATCTGGTTATATTCGGAAAATCCATCCAATAACGAGTACATCTCATGGCCGGCCACCTCCTCCAGTATGCTGTCCGTAAACGAGATTGGGAAGGGGTCTTTAATCGTAATTGTGTTGAGACACCAGTAGTCCACACAAATCCTTATTTGGTTAGCCTCCTCCTTTAGTGAAATGACTATGGGCGACACCCATTCGCTTGTCTGTACTTTAAAAATGATACCAGCCTCCAGCATCTTTTCTATCTCATCGTTCACCCACGCTGCATAGTTGCGGTTCATCCGGTACGGTCTCTTTCGTACAGGGCGAGCTCCGGGTACCAACGGGATGCGGTGCACGCACAGTTCGGGAGGTACCCCCTTCAAGTCTTTATACGTCCATGCGAAGACGTCTTTAAACTCCAGGAATATTTTGAAGGCTGCTGTCTTCAGCACGAGATCCCAGTCATCCCCAACTAATATATTCCGTGGGTCTTCCTCCTTTCCCAAGTTTGTTGCCTTTAGCTTGGACTCTTCAAATTGAATTGGCTTGTTTTTCTCGAACTGATGTGCAAGTGCCTCATCCACTCGGGCTTCCCCCTCCTTATATTCTCTGTATTTCGGAGGGAAGGCCACCAGATCGACGGGCTCCTCTATCTCCAACATGCTGCAGTGAAAAAGTTCATAGTCCTCCATTTGCCAATGGAAGAGCCCGTTGAGTGAGCATACCTCATCTTCAAAACATCCCTCCAATTCGAGCACCCCTTCACTGTTCGGCTCCATCGCGTTCTTGCCCTTGCTTTTGTCAAGACCCCCTTCCCCTTTATTAGAGTCCTCTGAGTCCGAGTCGGAAGAGGCGAGCTCTTCGCCAACATCTTGGGTGTGTAGGTCAATGGTATATTTCTGCCCTCCCTTCTCCATGGAAAGTGTATTTTTCTTCCAGTTGTGGTTTACCCTCGCGGTGATCAACCACACTCTCCCCAAGATGGCGTCATAGCCCTTCTTTTTCAAGGGAATAACTACAAAATCTAACAGGAAAGGATGCATACCAATTGTCACTTGCTGAGCCATCAATATGCCAAGTGGCTTGATGTTGTTTTGGTCGGCTCCTACCAGATTAAATGTGGATGGCCATAGGGTGGGTTTCCCCAGCCTCTTCCATGTCTCTTCTGGTAATACATTCACCCCAGCACCTCTATCCACAATGGTGTCCTTTAGAACGGTTCCCAGGATGCCCATTTCTACCACAGTTGGGTGTCTACCACTATTCAAAGTTAGTAACATCGGGTCAGTCGAAGGGTTGGCGAGAACCTCTACTTGTGGTGCATTGGAAAGTATGTGTGCGGTGCTTAGCACATTACTGAGGATGGCAGTCCTCAAATGTGGCATGGAGTCTAGAAGGTCTTTTACCTTTATTGGTACCTCCATCTGCAAGACTTGCCCAATAATATTCTTCTCCGCTTTCAGGCAGGTTGAGGGACTCATCGGCTTCGTGTTCTTCCATCCCTCTGCTGCCATCTCTCGTTCAATGTCGGCCTTCGCCTCCCACAGTCTCTCCTTCTCTGTGCGGGGGTCGGGATACGTTGCCTTCTTCGCCTGCGCGCGAGTGATCGCCAATACTTCACCTGTCTTCTCAATATTGAGGAGATTCACCCCCTGTTTCGAGCATTTTGTGTCATCGTGATCATCGAGGCCGCACCATCTACACAGGGTCTAGGGGGTTTCAGTATTCTGACACTCCCGAGTGAAGTGCCCCCATTGGTTGCAGGCCCGACATTGGATTATTGGCTGCCTCTTAACGTCATATTGCATTCTGTTGTTGTTGTTGCCTCTCCCTCCTCTTCGGTTACCTCTGTAACCACCAGATGATGCAGTGGCGTCGGCTTGTGGCTGGGCTGGGCCCACTGACGGTGAGGGTTTCTCTTGGGCGAAGAATACCTGGCTCCCTTTTGCTTTCATGTTGTAGGGGCATTCTTTGACGCTGTGCCCCAACATCTAGCAAATTTCACAGAATGCCCTCTTCGGGCAGATGCCCTTTGTGTGACCTTCTTCCTTACAATCAATGCACCACATGTCTTCGTTTTTGCTCGTGCTTCCTTTCATGTTCTTAAATTCCTTCAACATACAGTGCATATCCTTTTGAAGCGCTTGCACCTTCTTACTTGATGATTCGTCACTACTGCTTTCTCCCGAGGACTCCTCTTCTCCAGAGGATTTGTCCTTTTTCTTCTGCGATGTTTTGTCTTCACTTTCCAAATCCATTGCACGGTTGTATGCGTCATCGTATGAAGTGGACGGTACAATCTTCATCTTCCTCCGTAGGGATGACCGCAACACTTCCACGAACCATCTCTTCTTTAGTCTGTCAGCACGCTGGTTCTCCATCTTCCCCAGTAATTCCTTTAACCGTCGGCTGTATGTTCGCACTGTTTCGTGCTTTCCCTGCTTTGTGCTTAATATCTCCGCCATGATCTCATTATCATCTCGAAGGAGTCGAAACTCCTTCTCAAAAGCTTTCTGCAGGTCATCCCATGTTCCCACCTTTGTTTTATCCACATCAGAGTACCAATCAATGGCTAGTCCTCTCAGGGTGGCAGGGAACTGCACCACCCAATCCGCTTTGTCAACTACCCCGTTGGCTGACCATATTGTCTCACATGTATGACAGTGCCGTACGAGGTCATCGTTGCCATCTCCATTGAATTTAGGCAACTTCTGTTTGCCCGCCATCGATGGGGGTCGTCTTCCTGGAGGTGGCTGTGGCTGCGTCTGTGTGCCACTCCCTCCGGGACCGGTGGTGTGTCCTACTTTGGGTGACTGGAGGTGTGGTGCTTTGCCTTCTTTGTGTGGCACTTGCAACCGTACGGTTGTCCTTCCCTCCATTCTCACCCGCACCCACTCTTGGCTCCCTTTGGTGATCCTCACTTCGTGGCGTAAGGGATAAGTTTCTAAACTGATCCCGAGTCTCTTTGACTAGATTCCACTGTAACCTTGTTTCCTTGTTTCCTCCAGAAACTCTTTGTGGCTCGTCACCCTACGATGTTCTAGCGACGCATAGAAATTTTCCTTGGCTTCTGCACCCTCCGTGACACCTCCTTGGTTCCCTTCGGGCCACCTTTCGACAGGTCGTCCTTCGGCAAGTTGCCTCAGCCTACGTCTACGTTCTACTTGATGTTCCAGAATCAAGGCCCTCTGCACGGCCTCCCACTTGTCTGTTTCTGTTTTTTTATTTCTATCTTTATTTAATAGGTTGGGCATTAATTCCCATACATTTCCATAATTCACAACACATAAACCAGAACACGCCTTTATTAATTCATTTCGTCAATACAACTCATGTCAATATTATGACACCTTTATTTGAATATAAAATGTTCCGTTATCCCTATGGGATTCAGGGTTCAATTCCTTCCTGGCCTCGTGCCAGCCTGCTCTACTTCCTGTACTGTTGAAGAATTTGTTGGCGTCGCTCTTCCTGGGCAATCTCCTCCAGGCGAGCTTGTTGTGCCAGCGATGCCTGTGCAAGCAGCCAGGGAAGATGGTTCATCAACCGATTTACTGCCGGGCTAACCTCCAGCGCTATCCACACGGCACTTGGTGGGATTTCCGCCTTCGTGGCCTCTCGCCGGACGTAGGTCTCGATGGCTACCTAGAGTAGAATTGAAAATTCCCTCATCGTAGTGTCTTCTCCATTGTAGAGCTTTGTTTGCGCGTCATCGGCCTTTGGGTTTATCTCACCAACAGGTAGGCCCATTGTGTCTGTGCGCCATCCGCGTCTTCTGTTCCCAAGTACGTCTAGGCAACGGCGCCAAATGTTTGCCCCCTCGGGTGAATAACTTAAAGTACACAGATAAAGCACGTAATGCAGAATAATAATGCCATAGATATCAGGTCAAATATAAAAGATGTTATTCCATTCGTAGTCGTCCGTCACAAGTTACATTCGGAAGTATATAAAGATGCCGACGGGGTGCAAGCGCCAACCGCCGCATCGCAACTGCCACCCCTCGGTTGTCACTAACCAAGACAATTACAACTTACAACTTAATTAACTAGTTTTATTTGTTTACAATATTGCTGCTAACAAGAAGCTTTTCCAAATTAAAGTAACCTTTATTTATGTTAGAAGCCCTGCAATTTGAGTACAATCATAGTATCCCAATTTGAGTACAATCATAGTAAACCAAGAGTCAAAGATGACCACTGGCACAAGTAGTTCTTCCATCTTCAACCAAATCAACACTGCACACTCAACAAATGAACTAAACCCATGAACCCCAAAAGACTTCTCAACCTCATAAATTAAAAGAATTTCACATATCCCTCTGTAGTGCACCTCTTGCCAAAATTAAATCAAATACTTCATTATCTTAAATCAATAAATGTGTTTCTTAGCACTTTGTTGAGACTAAAAAATTTGTCTGCAAGAATAGAATTGAAAACACGTGGTTTTAAAAATTTGGCAGCAAAGTGTAATTTATTGCTATCCTACCTTCTATAGTTTCTAGTGCCACCGAAATGGTAAGAAAATGATATCTTACATATTTTATAAATTTATTAAAACTAGAATCTCTATTTTTAAACTCCAGGCAAAGGTTATGTCTATTCATATCAATGGAACAATCTGCCATGGATCCGGTGTTGGATTTTCAGGTAGCCAAATTTCCCAGCTCCAGGTGAAGAACCCTCAAATATAAAAGGTAAGTGACCTGTTGCAGCTTTGTAACGTTGCTGAATCTGCACATTTGAAAATGCCTATTATAGCATGAATCCATTATAATGCACGTAATGTAGTCTTTTGGTTCAGTAACAATCTAACCTCAATAATTTCTTCACTACTTTGAATGCAATTTCGACCAAGCACGCAAACAGTCCCACCAGATCCTCCACCTGTGATTTTTGCACCAAACAGTGTACCTTTTTCTTCAGTTCCATTCTTTTTCCTATGCTGCATTTGTTGAACAAGATTTACAAGCCGGTCTGTGCCATCTGAACCAAGGCCACATTTGGAGTAGCTATAGTGTGACTGCAAAAAAAAGCAACACTTTCATAGTTAGTCAAGATTAACTTCCAAGAGAAAAGGCATGCAACCATTTCTTCATTTTCATAAAATCACTCATCAAATTTCAAAATTTGAAGCTAAATTCTGTAAGAAGAAACTTGTCAAAGCCAAGAAGAATACGAGTATATGAAGTATAAGGAAACACCTGGTATAAAAGTTCTCCTAATGCAGAAAGTTGCTCATCTGTAGATACTGATGATAACAGTGATCCAAATGCCTGAAACAAAAAGGGCACTAATAAATAAAACAAAAAAGGCTAATAATTTGAATTTTCATTACATGAACAAGTAGACATTTTCTGCTAAGTTTTTTAAAATGATACTAATGGAAGAAGAAGGATATCTCACTCAAAGAAATGGATTGACATTTTAAAATTGGGATCTTAAAAGAACTCTCCTCTATGCATATGATGTTAATCTATTTTTAGATACATGCATCTCTGTTCATAAAGAATACACGTGAAAAATACAGCAAATATTGTTCCATTTTGTGGATCTAATTTCACGCTGCTTGCTATTCATTACAAATCAGGGTGAAGGTCCTTTCAAGTAACGAAAGGCTCAAAATATAGAGTTGCCCTGGCTGAAGACAATCAGTTGTATAAATTAATATTACAATATATTAGTATCAACTATGCCAACAGCCTATAGATTATATGAATATGAACTTGTTCTTTTATGGATACTCCAATTCAGAACTTTCACAGGTAAATACCAGTGTTACCTGGGGACACGTTTCCTGGGAAAAATCAGGCATCCCAGAAACAGAAACGTCCTGGGGATGGGGGGGACGCCTCCTCATGTATTAACTATTACATTACATCATGTATATGAATTTATGAATTTCAACTCTCAATTCAACTCAATTGCTGTGTATAATGTATATGATGAATGATTTATCAATGTTATCATATGAATATTTGAAATTTCCCTATACATTTTAACTTTTCCCTATTTTTTAAATAGCTGTTCCCCCATCCCCAAAACTGGCAAAAAAAAAATCTGTCCCAGAAACCCATTTCCTCATCCCCTTGTCTCCCCGTCCTATAAACTCGGGGTAACATACGTAAATACTAAAAATGTAAGCATAGTATGTTAATTATTCCTGTTCTGGGATAATGCAAAGGTAAGTGCTCAAATATTTCAGTTGGCAGGCCAACAAAATTTTTTGTACCATCCACAACTTCCAATATGTGTAATGGCAAACAAACTTACATAGATGGTATGACTATAAATTAGTTCTTTGATGGTTATTTAAATAGATAGATTTAATATAGGGCAAAACCAGTATGATTCTGATGCAAAAAAAATTAAAATGAGGGTATGCACATTCCAACCCCATCAATCCTAATTTTTTGTGTTGGAATTTGTAATCTTGTCTAAAGACCTAATGAATTTTAGGTTTAATGTTTTATGCATGTCTTTGGATGCATTCTGGGTCGGCCTCCTTTGGTATATATAGCAATGCGTATATATACACATCTGAACCCATTGGTTTATCATCAAGCATCAAATTATATAAAATGTTGTTGCGCATAGGCACTATTATATGTTTTCATCTATCTTTTTTTCACATCATTCTTGTCTTTTCCCAAGGATGCATAACTACTAATGTCTACATGGTATCAAGACAAGAAAGACTTTCATTCAATGCATCTTAATTTAAAAACAATTTTCAAACACCCTAATTTTCAAGAATTATCATATCTTGCAAACTACCACAATTTTTTTGGATATTTTTTCAAGGTAGTTGAGAATCCACATAAGGAAACTCAAGTTTTGGAATTTATTTAATTTTTTTGCACTTTTTGAAAGCTCAAGAAAACTCATTTGGCATATGCTGTTTATGTTTTTGGATTGAAGCTGACCTCATTCTAGAATTGTCTCGTCAAGTTTGGTCAAAGCAAGTTATGGGCATACTCCTCCATGCTCTTGCCCAATATTGCAAATAAGATCATCAAAGAAATGAAGTTCATGGACCAAACTACCTACAAGAAGAAATACAAACTAATGAGGAAGAAGAGTAAGGAATATGAACTAGGTCAAGTTGCTTCTCAACAAGGGAAGATACAAAATACGTCCCGTTTTTTGAAGAAAAATATGATTATTGCACAAGATTTGGCCATAAGAACACAGATTGTTGTACTCCAAATATCAAGTTCTCAAGAAATAGGGAAGATAAGTTCCTCACTTCCTACAATGGTTATGTTACTTCACATCTTGCCCATTGTGTTGCTTATCCTTGATTTATTGTTTTGGCTGCTAAGGCAAATGGTATCAACACTCTCTAGCATCACAAATTGGATTAAACAGGCACAAGGATAAAGTCATCATCAAACTTAAATAACTCAAAGCACGCATTGAAAACCAACATGACCAATAGATCAAGAGTCTTCATTCAGATTGAAGAGATAAGTATTTTAGCAAACAATTTCAAAGGTATCTAATAGATTGTATCAACTTCAGGCAGCCATGCATCTATCCTTTGATATGTCAATGGATCTCTTTGTCTTTAATCTTTGAACAGTCTTCAAGAGGGAGAAATCCACAATAGTCTTGATGATCCGGCTCCCTAGTCTAGCTATAGAGGGGATGTTGGAGTTTTCAATCTTGTCAAAGGACCTTTTAATATATTTTAGGCTAGGTGTCTTATTCAGGCCAGGTGTCTTATTCAGGCCAGCTCCCTTTGCTATATAGATGTGTATATATGCATATCCAGTCGAGTATCAAGTTATATCATGTTGTAACCTACCTATGCATGCCATCATATGTTTTCATCTCCTTTTTTACATTGTTTTTTTCTTATTAAAGCTTAGTCTCTTCATTCCCAAGGATATATAGCTGCTGATTTCTACAAACAATACAACAAAATGAGCTTCCTGCCTATGCTAAAATAAAACATTTTCCATGTGATTGAAAAACTGTGCAACATCCAAGATATTTAATAATTTTTCCATTCTTCATAAAACAAACAAAAATCTGTCGAAGCAGCTAAAATTGAGCATAACAACTGTAAACCCAATGTCCCCAATATTTGTCTAAGAAATAAAAGACAGTAAATTCGATTGGTTTGTGCAGGGTGTATGTTGTCAGACATAGCGAGAGATCTAACTGCTTGCCCTCCAAATACTATACTACAGAAAATGTTTAATATAAGAGAATTACATCTAAGAAAAAGCACAACTGATCCCAGCAAGCTTATATAACTTCAGGGCCTGAATGATGTATGATAGGCTGAGAATTAAACTAATGAATGCAATTTCAAATATCTACATTAGGTTTAAATTTTACTATATTTTCCTGCTCACTGTATTTGCAAATAAATATTCCGTATCCTTCACCAGATGTGATACCTGTAATGTGATTATAATTTTTTATTGTACCCTACTCTAATCTTTGTTGATTTGTTTATCGTCCTGAACTAAGTAATTTTACTAGTTTTAATATATTTCCTACCAATGCTTTGGTCCCATTTATTTTTGGCTGATCATTATTTTGCATGCATCCCTCATAGCCTTCATATTAAAATTAGCATCATCCTAATCAGAAGTTAAAAGAGGAAAAGCACTGCATATGAAATTAATATGACAAGAAGTTGACACAAATGGTATACATTAACATGGAAGTTCTCATAAATGGGATGTGTTGTTGGATCTTTTATTGCATAGGTGCACTTGGGATCAATATTTGTCACTGGATCATTGTGACTTCCATATGTATCCATAAAAGCCCTTCCGCTTATTTCTTCTGGGAGTATCTTTGCGTAATTTGCTTCATATCTGCAATTCAATACCAAATTAGAAAAAATCTTATAAATAAAAAAAATGTTTACTGTGAACTTTTCCCTTCCAATACAAGATATTGAGACAGCTGTTAAGCAATTTACTATCTGAAGTTAGAAATTTGTTGATAATGTAGCCCCATTAAAGAATTAGAATGAAGTTTCTCAAGCCATGGCTGAGAAATAATAAATATACCTGTGAGGTGGAAGGTTGCACAAGTAATCTAATTTTGCTTCTTTTTCAAGCAAGACAGAACCATATTCGTCAATTTCATCATGGATAACTCCATTTCTATATTCTTGTAAGTTTGTGGCTGTTGAGGGTTGGGAAAGCGGAGTTAATGCTGTCGATCTTATAATTTGGCGCCCCATGAATGTTCCAACCCTCACAGAACCATAGTCTGCCCCACCAACACTGAAATCAAAGTAATAATATTATAAACAATCTTTCTAATCCATGCTTCTACACTGCATACTGTATACACCATTGAATGTTCTAGTTCTACTGATAAGCCTATGATTCTAAGCTACATAATCACTGCACATCCAAATAACAGTGAAGATTTTACAAATCAACTTGAAGATTAGCATTGCATACCTTCACAAGGATGAAAGTTGATTGCATAAAGGCAACCGATAAATAATTTCTTTTTGTTAAGTCAATATTGAAAATGGTTCACATATAGTTAAAAAAATTCAGACTCTGCAATTACTCAGCAGGCCCAAAATTTTTGAAAACTCAGGACTTGGCAAAAACTTGGGGAATAACTCCCAAAATTTATCGAGCATTTAAAATACATAAATTTTTAAAATATTCTTCAAAAATACAGATATTACTAATTTCCATCATCTATAAATCAAAATTATAGAGTTTCACACACATCATAGACCAAAAAAAGAGTTCAACCTCTAAATACATATAAACTTCAAGTTCTAATATCAATAATAATTCTAAATCATAAATTTCATTTATGATTAAAGTTCAAAAAAGCCTTCTGCCACTCTGTGGATGTTGCAGAAGTGGATGGTGTAGCTGCACTATCTTCAACATGTGCCTCATCTATAGTCAGATGTAAAAATTATATGAATTTCTGAAATTTTGTTCATATTGCAAGTTCAAACAACCTACAGGATTGAACTTTCACAGTTGAAAATGTGAAATTTCAAGCCTGTGGGTCATTTAATTGAAATTTTGTTCATTTTGCAAGTTTACAGTTAGAATTGTGTAAAATTTAAGCCTGCAGGTTATTTAACGACCGGTAGGCTAGAATTTTTACAATTATAATTGTGCAAATTCAGTCCTGCCTGTTGTTTAATTGAAATTTTATTCATATTGCAAGCTTACATGACCTACAAGCTTGAGTTACAATTACAAACACAACATTTTCAGGCTTCAGCATAGAAATGAATCAAAGGATATTAGACTACGAGAAATAAAATTACAGTTTACAGGTTGCTTGAACTTGCAATATGTATTATGAATAAAACTACGAAAATCCATATAAACTAGCAAGTCATTTAAAATTTCTGATTTCAAGCCTACGTGGACTCTTCCTCAACTCAATCAATTTGCAAGGAAAGGCAGAAAATAATTTAAAGAAAACCTTTGTATTTGGTCACCAATCATTGCATGCCTGAAATGCAAAAATCATTGAAAAATATTTAACAATACGTATAAAAAAGAAATTTATACTCAATCTTGGTGAGTTTTTAATAAAAATTTGGAGTTTTCAGTGATTTATTGACAGGGTTTCACCAAAATCGCCCCGAGTTTTTCAAAAAAACATCAGCAAGTTTTTAGGTGAGTATCTCAGCAAGGTTTTTGGCTCCCAAGTACAAGTTGTGAGTACTCTACAAAATTTTCAACTATGCCACATATCACTTTATCAAGGACATGCTAATTGCGGGCAACCTTTGTTGACAAAGAGGAGCTTGAGACACAATAAGTCAGAAACTACCTCATGCACACACTCATGCCTGCTACTTATTAGTTTTTATATTTGGATTTCAAAACATTCTTGACTGCCATAGCTCAAGTAAAGAAGTGTACATGCATTTTAACCTTTTGTCAATACATTTATGATTGTACAATTAATGTGTGACATTCTACAAGAAGCTGAGCTCATTTCATTTTTTTAAGGATTGCAAAGTAGTTCTATCCTAAATATTTTAAAATATTCAAGGTTAAAATGAGATGAAAGGTTACAAGTAATCCATCACAGTAGGCATTCTCTTTGTGGAAAATATTAAATAGGAATGCAATAGGCTTTTTATAAATTTTTTGAAGTGGAATGCCTTGAGACAAACTAGGATTAATTTACTTATCTTGACCTTAAATTTTTTTTCTTTTGAGATATATCTTGTGTTGAATTGCTGAATTCTCCTTGCAAGGAATCCTTCAATATAGATGTCACTACTGAGGGATATTTCTTCCATCAAATATACCTAGGATTTGCACTAACCTTGTCCATTAGGTTATGCAATTCCAAAATTGGATGTGGTAGTTGACCCAATTTAAACGCTCAACATTTGTATATTTAAAATTCTAATATGTCACCTAGGGAATTGAATGCAAATCTCATTATCAAATGGCACATAATGTAACATGATTTTTCTTTGCTTGAGCTTGAAACAAATTTTATTGTGTTACACAAGGATCCGTCACCACCCCTCGAGCCTACAATTCCATCCCCACTATCATTATGGAAACAGCGAGACGTTAGGGTATGTCTCTTAGTTGTCCCTCCAATTTTGCAATTCTCAAGAACTGTGTGGGTATGCTTCCCCCTTTTTGGGGGCATTTTGGAAACTTCAAGGGACATTTGGCCATCCCCAAGACGGTCAGAGACGTCCCTTGATTGTCCCGAGGATGGCCAAGCATCCCCCACAATGTCTGTAATGTCCCACCCCAGGCGCAACTACTGAGAACTGTCCTGTAGCAACATACTGGTTAATTTTAATTTAATAAACTATCTTTACCTCTGTTTTTGGTGGTCTTTCAGAACTAGATAGAAGTTGCAGAAGATATGTTTTGATTTGTGTTTGTAGTTTTTGAAGAGAAATAACAATTCTATTCTTTTTGCAATTAATGAAGCAAACTAAAACTGACTTAGGAATTACAGTCAAGCTTGTTATTCAATCAAACTTCTACTATAAACAAATACAATAGTTTTCTAATGATAATGGTGCTATTACAAACAAGCAATGTCTTTCAAATCACTTTCTAACATACCCAGTGGCTCCGTTGCATAAGAGTAGTTAATGAGTTGATCTTTATGCAAGCAAAGTCAAACAACCAAGATGTGCACTCAGAAAATGATTCACAGTGATTTAGAAATCTTCTCTTCACTTCGCCAAACTGCTGTCATACGGAAGTCTGATGTAGGCGCTCATATTGGTCAATATATGCTATGATAAAACCTTGAGTTTGGAGATGTTTAGAGACTCCACATCCTACAACTGGTACGGCCTGTTATAGGTCTGATTTATGTATATTAAATCCCTTTTGTCTGCTACAACCCTTGTAGACTAAACTATTGTGTTGGAGATGGACAACTACCTAGAACGAAGTTTGGGGCTGGAATGACCTTCAAATGAGCTGCAAAGGGGGTCGGCCTAGCAAGAAGCCACCTCAATACAGCCACTACTAGAAGACTCCTTAATCTGGTCCAAAAACCCTTCAAACTGCTGGAAATGGAGTTTCATACAAACCCCAATCTGAAAATGCATCAAAAGACTCTTGTTCACTTCCAACAAGCCAAAAAGGTGGTGGCTAAACAAGAAAGCTTCTCTTTCAAAACTGGTTTCTTTGTAGCCCAACTAAGATCCCTGAAGTAGAATCTCCTTGCACACTCTTGGCTGGTCTCTCACAGATGCAAGTGTGTTTACTTATGGAGGTTTTTGTCTCCAATAAGAAAATCAAACCCTAATGTTTAGACAAGTGTTGCCGGGAATAATCGTTATGTTATGTTGTCATATTATGTTTATGTTGTCGTCGGTAATAATGAGTTACGGCAGTCAGCTAGTTAGTCGTCCCGAAGGGCAGTTGGACGCGACGGTTGGTCGCACCCCTTCGGGTATTATATATTGCATATCTTTCCTTCGAAGTGAATCATCATAATAGTCATATCAGATGTAATGTTATAAGCACTTGATGTACATGGACTGTTGAATTAATACAAAGACTGGTTATTTAATATATTTCCATTATGTTCTGTGCAGTTACTTTCTGCGTTTAATCGTTTACCCGTATGAGGCAAACATTTGGCGCCGTTGCCTAGACGTACTCGGGAACGGAAGACGCGGATGGCACACGGACACGATGGGCCTACCCGTTGGTGAGGTAAACCCAGAGGCCGACGACGCTCGAACAAAACTTTACACAGGAGAAGATAGTGCAACGAGAGAATTCTCAATTTTGCTCTGGTAGCCATCTAGACCTACGTCCAAAAAGAGGCAGAAATCCCACCAAGTGCCGTGTGGACAGCGTTGGAGGTGTGGGATGGCACCAGACCAAGAAGGAATTGAACCTTGAATCTTCTATATTCAAATAAAAGTGTCATTGACACGAGTTGTATCTGAGGAAATGTATTGCGAATTATGGAAATGTACGGCAATTAATGCCCAATCTATTGAATAAAGATAGAAATAAAAAAGCAGAAACAGACGAGTGGGAGGCTGCACAGAGGGCCTTGATTCTGGAGCAGCAAGTAGAACGTAGACGGAGGCTAAGGCAACTTGCCGAAGGGTGGCCCGAGGGGAACCGAGGAGGTGTCACGGAGGGTGCAGAAGTCGACGGAAATTTCTACGCATCGCCAGAACACCGTAGGGTGCGGAGCCACGAAGAGTTTCCAGAGGAAACAAGGTTAAGGAGAGATCTAGTCGAAGAGACTCGGGATCGGTTCAAAAACTTATCCCTTACACCACAAAGTGAGGATCACCAAAGGGAGCCAGGAGCGGGCGCGGGTGACAACGAAGGGGAGGATAACCGTACGGTAGGTGCCACGCTCGGTAGGCAAAACACCGTACCTCCAGTCACCCACGCAGGACACACCACTGGCACCAGAGGGACCAAAGGGAGCGGCACAGGGGCACAGACACAGCCACAACCACCTCCAGGAAGACAACCCCCAACGATGGCAAGTAAGCAAAAACTGCAGAAGATCAATGGCAACGGGAAGGAAGATCTCGTCCGCCATTGTCGAACGTGCGAAACCATATGGTCAGTGAATGGTGTTACCGACCAAGAAGAATGGGTAACACAGTTCCCAGCAACCTTGAGGGGAGTGGCCATAGACTGGTACTCAGATATGGACAAGGCCAAAGTCGGCACATGGCTCGACCTGAAGGAGTTTGGGATAGAGTTCTGCCTCTTGAGAGATGACAACGAAATAGTCGCCAAGATCTATGGAACGAAGCAGAATAAGAACGAGACAGTGCGAGCTTATAGTCGGCGACCGAAGGAACTACTGGGAAAAATGGAGAGTCAACCAGCAGATGGGTTGAAAAAGCAATGGTTCGTGGAGGGACTAAAGCATTCCCTCCGAAAGAAGATGAAAATCGTTCCACCTACATCGTACGAAGACACATACAATAGAGCGATGGATCTCGAGAGCGAGACCAAGACATCGAAGAAAAAGAAGAAGGATAGCTCGCCTGAGGAGGATGATTCGTCACAGGAAAGCAGCAGCGACAGCGAGGCTGGCAAACGGGTGCAAGCGCTCCAGAAAGACATGGAGCGAATGAGGAGGGAATTCAAAACAATGAGAAGCATCGGTCGGACCGAAGGGGACATATGGTGCACTGAGTGCAAAGAGGAGGGGCACACAAAGGGTACTTGCCCGAAGAAGGCATTTTGTGAGATTTGCCAAGTGATGGGACACTCCACCAAGGAATGCCCATACAACATGAAAAACCGGAATATGCAAATGAACCAGGTGTTGTTCACGGAGCAGGCCACAATGTTCGCACCAGTGGGTACGGGCCAACAAGCGAACAACAATGCAACCTCGGGAGGCTAATGAGATAACTGGTGGGGAGGACGAAACAACAATAACAACAATAACAACACAAGGAGCCGGATCCAATACGACTCCAAAGGTCGACCGATGGTACAATGCAGAGCGTGTAGCTAGTGGGGGCACTTCGCCCGAGACTGCCTGGAGGGAGACGCCACACAATATTTGTGCAAATGGTGCAGACCGGGAGACCACAAAGACGCCACCTGCCCGAAGTCTGGCGTCAACTTGCTCAATGTTGAGGAAACCAAAGAAGAGGAAGTGCTGGCCGTAACCCGCACCCAAGCCAAACACGCAATGTGCCCAGACCTGGAGATGGAGAAGCGAAGGGCACGGGAAGCACGGGAAGAAGTTGAGAAAGAGATATGAGAAAGGGTGAAGGCGAAGGGTACGGCGAGTACTTCCAGCCGACCGAAGCCGGAGATGCTATACTAAATCAAATTTTAAAATTAAAACTGGAGGTGCCTGTGAAGGTACACGACCTCCTCCAGACGATGCCTCAATTACGAACGGCGTTGTTGAATAATCTCTCCCAACCACGCACCAATACCAACCACTTCACAGATGTTCCTGGGGGGTCTGCAATAGACCCCATGCTGCTGGCAGTTAACACTGGAAGGAACCCAACCATTGTGGAGATGGGTATCCTTGGCACCATTCTAACCGATACCATCGTCGATGGTGGATCAGGAGTGAATGTTCTTCCAGAAGAAACCTGGCGGAAGCTGGGGAAGCCGACGCTGTGGCCATCTACATTCAATCTACTCGGAGTAGATCAGCATGGAATCAAACCCATCAAGACACTGATGGGCCAACAAGTTACCATCGAGACGCAACCCTTCATATTGGACTTCGTGGTAATCCCACTAAAGAAAAAAGGGTATGATGCGATCTTAGGGAGAGGGTGGCTGGTGGCAGCCAAGGCCACCCACAACTGGAAGAAGAACACTTTGTCTACAGAGAATGGAGGAAGGAAGTTTATCATAGACCTCGGGACACAGTTAGTTAGTGAGGAACTGGCATCATCTTCGGAATCGGAGGGTGAAGGAGAAGGCAACCTGAGGAACGAAGGACGAGGCTCCAGGGAGCCCAACGACAAAGGGATTCTCAAACTAGGAGAGTGCTCCGAGGATGGGACGGGGTCATTGAACGGGCTCTTCCACTGGCAGATGGAGGATTACGAAATGTTCCAAAGCTAAAGGCTCGAAGTAGAGGAACCAGCGCAAGTAACAGAGGAGGTGTGCCTGCCAGAATATAGAGAATATTGGAAGGGAGACGCCCCAAACCTCGGTGACGTAGATAATCCGAAGATCAATTGTGTCGGCAACGATTGGAACCTTGTCTGGAAGGCCGCAACTTTCAAAATCTTTATTATTCTTCTTCTTCTTATGTACGGGAAGGAGACTGTGGGCCCTGTAGAATTTGTGGTTCCAGGTCTTCGGATGGCCATTGCAAATAGACTTGCCACCAACGGTTCCAAATTGAAACCCTACCACGCAAAGCACACAGGGGACCCGAGAGGCCGGAAGGGCACCCGAGAGCCCGGAGGGGGACCCGAGAGGATGGAAGGGGACTTGAGAGGCCGGGCAGGTGACTTGAGAGGCACAAGACCACAGTGGGAGACCCTCAGGCGAGGCAAACCGAGAAAAGGCGATCCCGGAGGCACGAAACCTGAGCCGAATCTGGACAATTAAAAAGAAAACTCGTACGCCAAGTGACCATACGGCTTGCAAAAAAAAAACTCGTACGCCAGGTGACCGTACGACGTGGAAAAAAATAAAAAGTCATGGGGCCACCGTATGGTGACCACACCGGCGGTGGAACCACCGTGCGGTGGTCACACCGACAGTCAATGCCACTGTGCGGTGGATGCTCGCACGCCACACTTAAAACAAACCCCTGCACCATGCAAGGAAAAAGAAGGAGAAGGAAACCCTGCACCACGCCAAACAAAAAACAGACGAAGAGAAAAAAAACAAGAGAGACGAGCACAACAACGCAACACTGCACAAACAAACATAGCCAAACGGTGGAGGGGTGTTGACCGCACGGGAAGGTGGCCGTACGATTGGAGGTGTTAGTGCTGTTGTTGACCGTACAGGGAGGTTGTATGGTTGGGGTGCCAATCAGGGATATTACAGAGGAACAAAAAAAAACGACAACGACGACTAGATTGAAAAATTATTCGATGACATCTGGAGCCAGGACACTGAAAATATTAGAGTGGAGAAGAAGGGTTTTGACATAATAAAATATCACATAAATGATGAGTGCCATGGACTTTCGTGTGGCTCTGAAGTTAGTAAATTGCCCCCAGACCCCCAGTTTATTTTTTGAGCTACAATACACTTGTTGGAGTTGGGCGAAGGGCATTAGAGATGTCACGGTAAGTGTTGTGGTTGTCCATATTGTGAGAAGGAAGCCTGAAGCTAAGCATTGGTGAGGGAAGGCGTTGCGGGTCCGCGCAATTGTATGACACCAGAGAGTTATTCAGTTCAATTAGCAGCCTTTGGGGAGTGTGATGGAGGATTTGAGGTGCCTCCTAGCCTTTGTGCCAAAGGGTTGTGGCCATCTCCAGGTAGGAATGGTACGCTTGAGGAACTTGGAGTATGTCTCGGCTAGACGTGAGGTTGCCTTGGTGGATGTAGAGAGGGCTTGGGAGGAGCTGACCACTAGGTTGGAGGCAGTACTAGCGTGAGACGTAGCTTAGCGTACCCAGGAGTTGGATGCCGAGAGGGCAGCGTGGGTGGCTATCGAGGACAAATTGGCTAGGGAAGACAGTATCATTTGAGTAGCAGTTGGTGGAGGCTGAGACTGAAAAGCGTGTTTTGCAGACAAGTTTGGCTTAGGCACAGGAGGACTTTGATGTCAAAAGAAGCAATAATGGTGAAATCTGCACTTGAGCATCGGATGGTAGTAGAAAAGGGTTTTCAGGCGAGGACGCAGCAAGTGTATAAGTTCCGGGCTCGACTAGCGTCAGAAGTTCCTGCCATTCATCTCTATTTTGTATTAAGTCGTTCGGAGACGACTTCTTTTCTTGGGGGGATGATGTTGCCGGGAATAATCGTTATGTTATGTTGTCATATTATGTTTATGTTGTCGTTGGTAATAATGAGTTACGACAGTCAGTTAGTTAGTCATCCCGAAGGGCAGTTGGACACGACGGTTGGTCGCACCCCTTTGGGTATTATATATTGCATATCTTTCCTTCGAAGTGAATCATCATAATAGTCGTATCAGATGTAATGTTATAAGCACTTGATGTACATGGACTGTTGAATTAATACAGAGACTGGTTATTTAATATATTTCCATTAGGTTCTATGCATTTACTTTTTGCGTTTAATCGTTTACCTGTATGAGGCAAACAACAAGCTCCTCTAAGCAAACAAGAACAAGATAAAAAACCATGCAACATAATGCTTTCTTTACCTCCAAGACTCTTTTATCCTTCCTCAATGCTACGCCCTAATTAGGGCTTACACATGGGCGCCCACTTATGGCTATAGGTTGAGGTCAATTTAGAGTTAAATTAACTCATTATATCACTTCATTTGGTCTTAATGAAAACTTCTTAAAAATAATATTCATTTTTGCCTTTTAAGAGCCCATTAATATCTCCAATGACTTTATTATAAAGTCAATTTCATGACTTACTAATTTTGGCTTTTTTCAAGTCGCTTTATTATCATAGAAATATCACAAATAACCATCAAATGAGTGAACTCCATTTTCTCTGTCTTGGGATGTCTAGAAAGGAAGCACCTCACTCTCTCTCTAGACTCATGTATGCCTTTGAAGGAGGTATTCTCGGGTTTAATACAGTTTTAGATTGGCAATTTGGAGATAACAATACTGTCGACTGATTCCACCCATGTTTACTCTAAAGTGCCCTCTAAAAATAGGAGAAAATCACTAGTCTAGTGTCCTCTGCCCGTCTTTATCAGTCTATGAGAACTTCATTAATAGATTGATCCTAATATGCTAACTCTAGGCAAGAAGGGGACATTACAGTCTGCCCTTCCTAAGATTGCTTGTCCACAAGCAATGCAAATGCAATCTTGGAATCAACTGCCTAAAACCAACTGAACACATGAATGATCCCAGGGTCCCAAATTGTCCTCAGGGAGAAACCACCATTCTGATGCTGCGCCAGTTTGATCATAATCATTAACTCGTAATGCCCAAAGATGTGAAGCAACTCATCATGGTTCTTATGAGGTAATGCACCAAACATACCAATGGTAGGATCCCAAATCATCATGCTATCATATCCATCCATCATGAGAAAAGGGAGGTATCTCAAAGAGCTATTATTAGACAGCTCTCTATCTCCGGATGATCCCCCATGGGTGTGAAAATAGATCATCCTAAGTGCATGATCAGTCCTATCAATCCACCATATACTATTGTTATTAATCAGAACAGCATATGTGATAAAGACTTTTCCAACTCATCCAATCAGCTGCTGTCCTAAGAGAGTAATCTGAATTTTCCAAGACCAGCAATACAGAAAAGTCATCTAATACCAATGTGTTGACCATTCCAAGTACATGCCCTGAAAAAGTAACAGCTCCTTGTACCCATATTGCATCATGAGGAAATAGCATATCAATGACCTCTCCCTCAGTAAGCACATGTTTACGAAAAGGATCTTCATCATAATCGTGGGGTGTCAACACACTAATTAGTTCGTCCTCATTTCTTACTGCTGATCCAAAAATCAGTTAGTGGCAAATTTGAAATTTCACCCTTAACCTCATACTTGCCTATCCAATTTTGATTGTCTTCATTGCAAAGTTCAGTTTTAGGCTCATGTGGTGACAAGGTCTGCTGATCATACTCAGAAAAAAAGAATTTCCTTCCCATTAATGACTTCAATGATGTATGTAGTTGACTGGTTCTTTGACTTTTTTGAAAGTCCTGTTTTGAATGGGCAGCCAACAACTTAGTCCCTTTAGTTCTTCCCATCCAATCATTAAATAAACTTTGGGTCCCCTTTTTATATTCCAAGCTACGATAGATAAAATCAGACTTTTTGTAGATTCGATCTATTTTGAGAACATCCTGTCCAACCCTTGAATCTTGAGAGTCCTCAATAGGAAGCTCAATAACCCTAACATCTCTGTGTTTTAAGACTATCATCTCATGATTGCCAGGAGATATGTGATTGCCATTGTAACTCAGAAAAACATAATTTGTCCTGTTTCTTGGTGTAGGGTTATCAACACTCACAAATATCCTTTATTCCATGTGAGGATGACCATTGGTAAGTGCTGTTTTGTGAGACATTTCCATCTGAAATTCAAGCATATTACCCATCATAATTGTTGTCATGTGGCTGCAGGTGTAATCTTCTTTAGTTTCTGATAGTTCTTCCACAAAATGCCGATCCAACTCATCTTCCTTAATGATCTCTTTCAAATTTTAAAGCCTTATCATTAGATGTTGATCCATAAGGAATATTTTCTGTTATGCCCTTTTCCTCATGGCTGCAAACTCCATTTCCGCTTTCATCTCTAGAGCGTTCTTCCATCCCTTGGACTATTTGTGTGATTTCTAACAATCTAGCATTATTTTTTTCTTCCATAGGAGTCACTGTTGTAGATGATTGAGTGTTTATCTTGCATGACAAAGCATATACCTATTGTGACGTAATCACACCTTGCCCCATTGCAAATGGGGACCACCTCTTTTTTGTTTTTCCTTTAGTTTAAGGTTTTGGTCTCCAGTCTCTAAGTCTCAAAAATGAGCCAAGTTTTATGAAATTTGGAGGAGTCATCAAAGTCAAAAAGTGAAGGAACGGTTGAAAGAATGTTTTAATGCTACGGATGGTCTCGGATAGGCCAAAGGAGTAAAATTGCAATTTCGTGGGGTCAATTCTGACAACTTGCTTTTTTTAGGAAATTTACTTTTTGCTTTTTGCTAAATTTAGAAAGTTTTGTTTTTGGCATTTTGGGGCCAATTCGGGAACTTGCTTTTTCGACCTGTTTTATTCTAAAAATAGAAAGTTGTTTTTTTGAAAGTTGCTTTTTGCTTTTTTTGAGATTTTGGATGGTTTTAGGTTCAGAAGATGTGTGTCAAGTTAGGGGAATTCATCCAAAACAAACCAAGTATGAAATAAATTTCGAATCCAGAGGATAATTTCTAAAAAGCTGATTGAATATCACAAGAAATTGACTAAGTCTTGAACTTGGTTCGAGAAAAATTCCTTGTTTCCTTGGAAAAAATTCTTAAATTCCTTGGAAAACTTCTTTGTTTCCTTGAAAAAAATTCCAAATTTCCATGGAAAACTTCCTTGAGCACAAGCAAAGTCCATCCAAGGCAAGTGGAAAACTTCCTCATCCATGTTGAAGTCTGCCCAAGAAGTCGTAATAAAGGTGATTAAGTATAGGCACTTGGAAGAGGAAAGATTGAAAATTTTGGTTAAGTATAAAAAATTCTTAATCCAACCTCAAGTCCACCCTACATCATGGTGAATCTTCCTTGCACAATTGCAAAGTCTGCCCATGCCATGGTCAAAAGTTCCTTGGCTAGCATCGAAGTCCGCCTAGGCAAAAATTTCAAAATAAAAAAAATTCAAAAAATAAAAAGTTCCCTAAGCCATCACAAAGTCCGCCCTTGGTGGACAAGGATGAAGTTTGAACAAAGCAATTCGTTTAACAAGGAAAGATGAAAGTAAAAAATAAAGCACAAATTGTTTGAGTGTGGATCAAATAAAAAAATGAAATAAAGCAAAAAAGGTTTCTAGAAGCAAAGAGGGAAAATTGCAAAAGTTTTAAAACACAAAAACAATAAGACACAAGGAAGGTTTGATTTGGAAGCCAAAACTTGAATACATACATTGCCATTAAAATTCATTAAAACAAAAAAATCAATGCAAGGTAGGGTTAGGGTTTCCTATAAGACATCGGTCTTAGCAATTCGCTATTCACAATTTTCCTTCTATCTTCAAGAAGTTTGAACCTATGTTACCCCGAGTTTCCGGGACGGGGACGGCGGGACGCGTTTTCCGGGACAACAAATTTGGGGATGGCAAGGGACGGCAAAAGGGACGGTTATATAAAATATAGGGATAATTTAAAATATATAGGAAAATTATAAATGTTCATATGAAAACATGTATAAAGCATGTGCATATACATTATATTCATACGAAAATATGGATATAGCATGTGTATGATACTATGAAAACATTTTAGAATGCAAATTCTGAACATACAACATTGTCAATACTCGATATGCAATTATGCATTCATAATTCAGAATTTCAATTCATTCACATTGTCAATATGCATATCATAATAGACATTAAAGAAATAACATACAAAATGTCAGAATGTCCAAAGGCTGCAGTGCTGCCATATAGTTTCATTGTCAATTACGATATAAAAATCAAAATAGTACTAATGAATTAATATTTTATTATTTTGATTTCTTATTTATAATTTATTATTTATTAATTTTAAATTTTTAAATGTTTATCAATTAATTTAACAATTTAATATTTTCTATTAATAATATGAATTAATTTTAAACATTTGATATGAATTAAATTTTATAAATTTAAAATTTAATTAATGTTGCCTTTTAATTTTTTTAATAACAATTTGAATTAATAGGGGCCCATATTAGAAAATAAAAATAAAAAATTGAAAATACGACATTTTTATTTTTTTAATATTTTTAATAGTCTTTGATGTGGGGGACGTCTTGCCGTCCCTGGGACAGATTCGGTATGTCCCATCCATCCCCAGCCATCCCCGGGACGTACAGACGTCCCCCCTAGCTAGGGCAAACATCCCTCCATTTCGGGGACGTCCCCTCTAAATTCTTGGCAATTTGGGGACGAGGGGATGAAAAATAAATTGAATGAATGATTCAATAATCGGATAATTACATTGAACGATATACACACGTATATATAGAGGTTACAAGATGATGTTAAATATTCTAATACCCTCCCTTAATGGTCATTCTATCTACTAACTACCCTATAGAAGACACTGCAAGTCTTTTGATCACAAACGAAAAGAACACTCTGCTGTGGTGGAGACCCTCCCTAGATGTGAAAAGTGTTAATGACCAAGAATACCAGAATCCATCCAACCTAATGTTGGGTAACCAAACTGAAATTTCAAACCATGATTTTGAGGAAAAATCAGCAAACCCTCCAAAACGGAAGATACAAATCATCATTTTTTGTGGGAAAAAAATGGTAAAAAACCCTGAAACGTCGCATGGTAAAACGTCAAGCATCACATGGTAAAACACTAAGCATCATGCGGCAAGACACCAGACATCACATGGAAAAACAACAGACATCATGTGGTAAAACAACAAACCTCACACGGCAAAATAGCAGACATCATGTGGTAAAACAACACTCCCTAATTTTTGAAGAAAAATCAAGCAAAACCCTCCCATGATTTTTTGTGGAGAAAAATCAAAAAACCCACACAAGCTTTTGCAAATGACAGATAATTTTTAAAGAAAAAATTCTAAACCTTGTGAACATTTTTTCGAGGAAAAAAAATGTGAAAACCTAGGGACCTGTAGGACGAGGTCTAACCTAAATCAATCTGATCAAGGCAATGATATTTAGATATCGTGAACATGCATTGTTTCCAGTTGTTGTGGCAGTTGTTGAACTTCTATCTGCGTTCCAACATGATGCTGGTCAAGGATGCCATCATGGAAACAGAATAGAAGCAGCTGCTGAAAAAAATGAAACCTTTGGACGATAATTTTGGCATGAATTCCGAGGTGCAAATTTCGAGGTTTGGAAGAAACCCAAAAATTAAAATTTTCTACAAACTTAAAACAGCATAAACGATGCCCAGAAGACAGCAAAATTTCCGATGTCCACAGAATTAGCAGAATTTGCGAATTGTTTTTAAATTCCAAGGCAAATTCGTTGGCACAAAAATTCAAGGCACGGAAAATGAGGCACCTAGAAAAGTTTGAGACCAACCTGAAAAATCTCTCAAAAAACCCACCAAGAATTTGAAATTAGAATGCAGATCTGACGCCTTAAAAATTGAGGCACAAAAAACGATGCACCCATAAAAAATATGATAGCCCAGTTGAGGTCTCAAAACCCCCCCAAAAAATCTGCAACCAGAATAAAATTTCGACTTGAACTGAAGGGTCAAGACCCCAGCTGAAAATTGCAGAAACCCTAGGAAAATTGTCAATTTGCAAAAATAAAACTCCAAGTTGCAAGCCCGAAAATCTCCAGAACCCTAAAAAATGCATGAACTGCTACCTAGCACAAATAAATTCGCCCACGAACCAGAAACCCTCGAAACCTCAAAAAGCCTTCAAAAAAGAAAAATCGATTTTTTATTAAAAAACAATTAAAAAAAATCTGGAAAATATTCCAGAAAGAAGGCCATGAATTTTTATTAAAAAAATTTGCCAAAATTTAAAGAATCCCATCGACCTGCTCTAATACCATGAAAAATAAATTGAATGAATGATTCAATAATCAGATAATAACATTGAACAATATACACACGTATATAGAGAGGTTACAAAACGATGTTCTATAAATAGAACTAGTCGTTAAAGTGAAATCAAATAAGCTAAAAAGCTTAAAAAGCTAAATATAGCTTAAAAGGCTAAATAATAAAAAGCTAACTTAACAAGCTAAATAAGTCAGCTAAAAAGCTAAATAGCTATATAAGTCGACAACTAAGATGACTGCTAAAAATAGAAGATGACCATTATAGAAGATATTAATATTATTTTAATAGGGGAAACGTCCCCTAGTCATCCCCAAGTCCCTGAAATGTCCCTAGGATTGGGACGGGGGTTTTTAGGTCAGGGACGCGTCCCCGGGTTACATAGGTTTGAACTTCTCTTGGCATCTTTACAAAGTGCAAATTACAAATGTAATTGCAGGTTCACAACGAGTTCTAAGGGAGAATTCAAGGCATTCAAAGACTAATCAAAAGCTTTCTTTGAGATTTTTCTTCAATTCTTGTAGGTCTGAAGCACTTTCATGACAAAACTCTGAGATTTTGGACTCTAAAAACCCTTCTTTCATTCTAAATTCTGGTTATTAGACCAACGCATAGACTTCTTACATCAAATTTTTGAGTTTCATCCATGGAGCAGGGCTTCTTTTTGTGTTTCCCTTAGTCTCAGAGGCAAAACCCCTTGAAATCAAACTTTGTTTCATACTTTTAGGGCTTTCCAAGTCTGATTTTAAGTTCTGGGATCCTTCTTGAAGTCTAATCGGACTAAATTTCAAATTTTCTGAGTCTGATTTTGGATTTCCAGAATGTGTATAAGGTCTGATTTTGATTTCCCAAGCCTCTTCTAATTGGATTTTCGCCTCTGAAAAGTTCGAATCAGACTAAATTTCACGATTTCAAGAATTTTTCGAGTCTGATTTTAATTTCCAGAATGATCCTAAGTCTGATTTGCATTTCTAAGTTCGTTATCAGGCATAAATTCCATAAATTCCAAGTTGTTCTAACTCTAATGTTCATCTTTTCAGACTTAGTCTGATTTCAGGTCTGATTTCAAGAATTAATCAGAAAATCAAAGTTATCTTTCGAAATTCGTCAAGCTAACATCATGCCTATTGCCCTTATTATTTTTAACTTGGAAAGTTTTCATAATTTTAAAGAGATGGATGTCAACTCAAGAAGAGATTTCCAAAAAGGTGAAGATGAAACAAAGGAACCAGTTGGAAGGATGTTTCCATAACCCAAGGAAAGACAACATTCACACTTCAAGGTGGAATCCAAGGATGAAAGGAACAAATAAGGACTTACACTCCATCAAGACACTGAAGAAGGTCAAGTCATCCAAGGATGAAAGGCTCTACATCTACCTTGGATTTCTTTTGGAAATCCAAAATCAAAAGACCCACAACCCAAGGAAGGACAACATTCACACTTCAAGGTGGAATCCAAGGATGAAAGGAACAAATAAGGACTTACACTCCATCAAGACATTGAAGAAGATCAAGTCATCTGAGGATGAAAGGCTCTACATCCTCTACATCTACCTTGGATTTCTTTTGGAAATCCAAAATCAAAAGATTCCACACCAGGGAGCAATAAGTTCAAGACGCAACGAGAGTGAAGAAAATGTTCTAATCATCTTGAATTTCCTTTGGATCAAAAGATATTCCCTAAGGCATCAACACTTCTTCATGATGGGGAATCAATCTGCAAGGCAAGCTGAGGTGGTATCCCAGTCATCAATCAACCAATCCTAAGGTTCCAAGTCAAACATGTCTAGCTATTTTCTCATTGGTTATCCAAAACATTGCAATTTTCCCATTGGCCAAAAGGAGTTTTTTTTGCAAGTGACCCTAATTAGGGTTTTATTTGTTAATCTTGGCCATTGATCTTAAATCAATCTAGGTTGTCACTTTGTAATGGGGTGCCTATATAGACCCTCCACCCCTCATTTGTAAAATGAGGGATTTTTGAGAAATTGTTGTAATAATACTTCTTAAGTGCTAACACAATCCATTGTTCAATTGTTGGTGAATTTTGTCTAGTTTTGCAAGTTAGCATGGTTTCTTGGCTCTCCTTAGAATAGGTTTTAATTTCCAAGTCGTTAGATTGAATGAAGGATTTGATAGAGTTGCAATGTGGAATTGATGTGTTCATACTTTTGATAATTGGATGATTTTTAGTTATCGTGCAAAGTTAGCCTGAACCAATAAATGAAAACATAACTTCGATTGCTTTATTCATTGTTCAAGATGTTGGTGATTATGAGTGATATAACAATCTTTTGATTTCCTTAGAAGATTGCAACGTTCTTGTGTAGTTGTTAAATTTGGCGAATGTAATGTCCCCATTTTTGGACCCAGACTAATTAATTAATTTAATTAATTAAGTTGTCCCAATTAATGATATTTCTTAAGGATAACTCAATTGATTATTTTAATTAAAAAGCATTAAGTTAATTATTTATAAAGTGATCAAATAAATACAAATTAAAAGGTAACTTTATATTTAATTAATTTAATAAAGTGACTTAAATTAATATTATATCATAAAAGTCACTTAAGTGAAATAATATTATTATTTCTAGAAGCTTCTTGAAAAGGTGGACAAAAAAGTATAAAAAAAGGTCAAGCTAAGCTTCTAATCATGAAGAATTTGATATTTGATTTGAGATTATTTGGTGACGAGACCAGCTAGGGTTTCCACCATTTTCCAGCCATTAGGAACGAAAACTCTCAATTGGTAATGCGATTTTGAGGTTGTGAAATATCATCCAAATTATCGCTAGTGGTGGGCTTCATTCAGAAGTTCAACTTGAGCATATTGAGGATTCATATCAGTTTTTAATGAAGGTCGATCTTGCATACCATATTCAGATTTTTGCTTGTATGGCCTCATTCGTGCATTGTTTCTTTCTGGGTATTTGAGTATTCATCTTGGGAGAGCTTGGCAGTCATTTTTGAGTATTTTGGAGTAGTTATCAATTTGCTCATAAATAATTACAGTGGTCTGATATACTACAGCAAGGGCACCATTGGCAACATATTTTTGTTCATATCTCATCATTGAACCATCCTATGGTTTTGGGCATTGTTGCATTTTGATCCTTTGCTCCTACCAATCGTTTCAAGTGCCAAGAGGTGGAGTTTAATTGCTAAATTTATTTATCTAAAATATTACCAAGCAAGAATAGGGGCGGCTGGGTGAAAGCATCGTTTGGCCTAAGACGAGTTTATTTTGGCTTGGTTGTTGATTGCTACATCTTCTTCATCATAGGCGCTGCTATAACCAGGTTCTTCATTATTTTTGGAGTTGATCTGCATTGTTATCTAGTCTTGCTGTTGTAGGTAATCATTTATATCAGATTTGGCATTGTATTGAACATTCATTGTAAGCCAAGAGTCTTGGCCATTCAGATCAGCATTGTACTTGATGATTGCACTCAATAAAGGAGGGATAAGTTGCATGCCAATTGTTTGATGTAATGCTTATATTGATTGAGCTCTAGATTATCATATGAGAATGCATGCCAAGTGTTTGTCATAATTCCTAGTTGCTGTAGATGCACAATTTCAGTCACTTATATGCATGTAAAGGTAGAAAAGGGTTGGCATAGCATGCTAGGACTTTGCTGCTCAATCTTGCATCATTAGAAGCATTCAAAGACATCATTTGCAGCATTAAAACTCAAAGCATAACAAACAAAAATTCGTATCAGCAAGTACATTTCATGTATACAAACTGTTTGACAATATCCCTTGAGCCTATCTTCAGCATTTTCAAGCCATATCAGCAAGGGATATTACAGCGAAGCAAGAATTGGTTTTGGATTCCACTTTTACAATTTCCGTCTCCCGAATTCATAGGATTAGATTAAGATTAGAAGTAGCATCCTAAACCCTCATCCTTTTACCTTTTTTTTCCAAGTCTTAGTACAAGTAGAATTGACAAGAACTTATTGCAAAATAAGTTTTACAAGTGCAGGCAATTAACATAATCCTTTGATTGATTCACTCCTCGAACAATTGTGTAAGTCCCCCTTGAGATTACTAGCAAATCACAACGAACCAACTAAGACTATCCGCATGAATCTGGAACTTGGAGACATCTTTGTGATCACACAGTTCGTCGTGTTGACATGGCTAAAATCATATCTTTACAACTTTATCCGGCCAACACAGAATAGAATTTACTCGCCGAGTATCCTATTCTCTCTTGTATAAGGGAGCCCTAATGCTGTTTTTAATCAATCAAAGGGAACAACCTCAAGGTTCCAAATGTCAGTTCTTGACTGCAGGATAATTTTGGGAAAACCCTTTGAGTTGAAAACCGATCATTACAATTTGAAGTATTTATTTACCCTACCAAATTTGAATGCTCGACAAAGAAGATGGTTGGGATTGATATCAGATTATGATTACAATCTCAAT
Organism: Cryptomeria japonica; assembly: GCF_030272615.1. Taxonomy (NCBI): domain Eukaryota; kingdom Viridiplantae; phylum Streptophyta; class Pinopsida; order Cupressales; family Cupressaceae; genus Cryptomeria; species Cryptomeria japonica. The sequence goes on from NC_081406.1 coordinate 197,214,946, forward strand.
TACATCAAGGAAAAGGAGAATTGAGTTGCAGATACCCTCAGTAGAAGGAGGCATATCTTCTCAATGATATCAATTCAAACTGATTTCAAGGGTCAAGTGTTGCAAAAATCCAAGGGTTACGAGTATTATGAGCAAGTAAGGCACTCTCACATTATCCGCAAGACCTAAGGTATGAAGGATTTCATTTTGAACACAATGGGTTATTGAGGTTTAAGGGAAGAATCTATGTACCCAACTTTGGACAACTAAGGGATTTGGTATGGAAAAAAGTTCATACAACACCGTATTCTAGACATTCCGAAGTAACAAAATTGTTGGCTGATGTTAAGCCATTGTATTTCTAGAAAGAGATGAAAAGGGATGCCGCAAGATTTGTAGCAAGCTACTTAAAATGTCAAAGGGCAAAGCAAAACATCATCATCCTACAGGATTGTTGTATCCTCGTAAAGTTCTAGAAAGTAAGTGGCAAGTCATTAGTATGGATTTTGTTCAAGGTCTACCTATATCAAGGAATAAGCATAATGCCAATCTGGTAGTAGTGGACAAGATTACAAGGTAGCACATTTTATTCCAATGAATTTAACAGATGGAGCTCCTATTATAGCACAAAATTTTTTTCAAGAGGTATTTAGGTTACATGGAATTCTCGAAAAGATTATTTCTGATAGGGATGCTCGTGTCACATCTAGGTTTTTGCAAACCTTATTTTCTTCACTAGGGACTCAATTGATTATAAGTTCAGCATACCATCCAAAAACTGATGGTCAAACTAAGAGGGTAAACCAAGTATAGGAAGATTTACTGAGAATGTATTGCATGGATCAGCAATACAAGTGGGAAGATTACTTAACTTTAGTAGAATCTGCATATAACAACTCTTATCACTTTGCAATTAAGATGGCTCCATTTGAAGCATTGTATGGAAGGAAGTGTCGAACTCCTATAAGCTGGAATAAGTTTGAAGATAGGATAAATCTTGGCCTGACATGCTAGAAAAAATGGAGGAGCAAGTTGGTATAATTAAGTAGAGATTAGCAGAAGCTAATGATAGGAAGAAGAGTTATGCAGATTCCAAGTGAGTATCTAGACATTTCTTAGTGGGGGGAGAAAGTTATGTTAGACTTAAACCTCATAAAAGTCCCATAAAGTTTGGAAAGTCACCCAAACTACCTCAACATTTCATAGGTCCCTTTGAGGTCCTCAAAGAAGTTAACCTTGTTAATTACCGAATAGCGTTGCCACCAACTCTTGGCAGGATACACAATGTCTTTCATGTATCATACATTAAGAGGTACATACCAAGGGATAACCATGTGATTGATTGGAATGCTTTACAAGCATAGGATCTGGGAGTGGTAACAATCGATCCTCTCCAGGTACTCAAAACAAGCAAGCTCCACTTGCGTAACAAAGAGGTTCTACAATGCAAGGCCCAACGGGATCAGTATGCAGAAGATTCTACTACTTGGGAGGATTATGTTGAGATGAAGCAAAAATTTCCTCATGTTTTGCTTGAGTTTTAAAGTTCATAAAAACAATGCTACTACGTTTATAGTTTATGCTTATGTCATACTTAAAATCATCAGGGACGATGATTCACAAAGGGGGGGATATGTTACACCCTACTATGATATTACTATTTACTATTACTTGTTTTTAGTTAAAATTCTTTAACACATCAATATGTTTTAAATATATTTATCTTCATTAGGAATTGGATGAATGATTATGCAATTAAAATGATATTTTGAACATGAAATATATTATGTATACATGTGTTTTAATAACAGCTAACTACTGTTGTGATGTGCTAAGTTGGATGCAGGAAATAAACAAGCCTCCGGTCGGGAGGAAGAGTATCACTAAGGAGAGTAATTTCGTTCAATAATCCTATATATGTGCCTTATTGAGTTATCACATTGTTGACGTGTCTGAAATCGCATTGCTGTAAACTCCATACGGCCAATGTAGAATAGAATAAACTTGCTGAGTATCCTATCCTCTCTTGAGATAAGGAAATCCCTAGTGCTATTTTCTACGTTTGATCAAAGGGGACAACCTCAAGGTTTCGTTTGTCAGGTCTTGACTACGGGATTGCTCAATGGTTTGATGTGTTTATGCTGGAAACACAAGGGGGACTTACGGTGAGATAGGTAATTGCTAGATGAGTTCCCCAAAACTTTAATGGTCTTGCTTATCAAATGGTTCCAGTTGGGTTGATACTGTCTTCAAAAGGATTGCGGATTCTCTTGATTAAAAAAAAGGGAAAAAGGGAAGGATAGGGAGAAGATACATAAAAATATAAATTTTAACTAAGACAGTAGATTCAGTAAACAAACGAACACCTCCAAATAACTAGACTAAGCATCACCAACTATTTAAGCACAATACTTGCATCAATCTAGTGCGATCTTCAAAGGAAAATAGGATTTTCATGCTATCAAATACAACATTGGAACTTTTACATTCATAGTGAGCATTCAATAACCGAACTAAGCATATGAAAGGTTCAGATTAACCATGCAGAAGGAAAGGCAACCAGCCATTCCCTAATGGTGTGAACTGCGAGGATTCTATCGGATGTTTATTTGAAAATGCTATATAAAGGAAAGAAACATAACTGAAAAATTTCTAAATTACTGAAGAAGGAGACCATGCACTCACAAGGAAACTTGGAAACAGTCTTAACTTTGCATTAAATCCTGCAAATTTCGCCAGAGCTTTTGCAACAATTCAAGAACTTCTTACAAAATGAAGGAAAACCAATCCCTTAAATAGGCTTCAAAAATGGATGAATGGCGAAGATCTAATCTAAACAAGTGGTCCAAATTCATCCATAAAACATGGCTGCCCATACCCATAAATGGGAGGCAAATATCAACAACCACCCCAAAGGGAGCAATAACTACCCAAAAAGGTAATTAGAACATATCTAGAAATAATCCAAAAAGGTGCATACATAAAGTTTTACATTTTAGTTGACTTGGAAGTCAAACATGACCTTTTGGTCTAAAACTGTATTTTCAAGATTTTTAAGGAAAAAACACTCTCTAGGAAATCACTTTCTCTTTTTCAGCCTCACACTCCTTTTCTAGAAATTGATCTTCACCATGCAAATATTCCTACCAAAGATCACGACCTGCCGTACATTCCTCACGAACATACTCCTGGAACCTGATGCATATTTGAAAAAGCAAACTGAACGGAGGCATAGGAGGATTACGAATTTTATATTGCATGCCTTCAAGGCACTGGTCCACATGTTTCAAACCATCCTTCTAGCTGCAATGGTTACGCTCGAAACACAACATGTCCGAATGGAACTGACTAGCAAAACTCAAGTCTTTAGCGGAATAGGTAATCCTATCCATTCCCAATCTTTCCTCCTAACCTGGCCGGATTCATATCATACGCCCCCTGTGCTTCGTGTATAGTCGTGGCCATGGGATTGTTTGGGAAGGGATGTCGAATGCGTTGCCAATGGCCTGAAGAGTGAAGTTGGCGAAAGTCATATTCTCGAGGAGCACCAATCTAGAACCTGGCTGATAACGTCGGGCAACCTCTACCACTAACTCATAGTTTTGTACTGCTGGAGGAAATCCGGCTGCTTGGGCAATGCCACTTTCCACCATCTGTCTAGGTTTGCCATATGCGTTAGGGGAGAAGACCCGATTCCTGAAGTCTTGGATATCAATATGGCCTAGGTCGGTATCACCGACGCTGTCCCAGACACTCTGAACTTTTGACTCCCTCAATCCCCCTCTTTGATACTGGTACTTCATCCTTTCGACTTTGTGTGGGATATTTGATTTGGATGCTCGCGATGTCTCGACTGTAGCGGGCGTTTTTGATGATTCCACCGCCGATTTAGGCATTTATCCTGCATAACCGGACACGGATTACGAAGCGATATAAAAGAAGTAAGGCGGGTTACATAGAGAATATGCCAGCATTCAAGGATTAATTCAAAAAAAAGAATTGGAAACGGCGTGATATTGCTAGCTAAAAGCTTGATTGAGCAAAACATTTATTCATGAAGCTTTTGATCACAAATTTATACTTAAGCATTTTCTAGATTAATTTTCAAAAGGGACAAAGCTTGAAAAATTCTCCTAAGTTTGAAAATGCAACTTCTAGCTGATCCTTAGGAGCAAATTCTAATTTCGATTGCTTTGCATGATGCTTTAATAATCGAAAAAAAGATGTGAATTTGGAGATCTAAGCATTTTAATCACTTTTGCACAGGCATGCATCCAATTTGTAAATATTTCAAACGATCAAGAGAGACAAAGCGTACTTACCTGATGAAAATGGGTAGTGAGAAATTGCCCGGCTTGTTGTGCAAAGACGAATGGATAGTTCTGCAAATTGAATTCCAACGGTTATCCTCTAATTCAAATTTTCGTGACTGTGGTTGGAAAAGAATTTGCAATGTCGAGTTTTAAACTAGGCGATTTTTTTACCTTGTGCAATTTAGCAATTTGAACCTGGACAATTGGAAGGGTTTTGTTGATGTGTATTTTGTACACGACCTAACACAGAATAAAATACCCAGAGGTATCTTATCCTCTCTTGAATAAAGCCTCTGAATGCTAAAGATGTCGCGAAAAGGATCAATCGGGATGACTTCAAGGTTCTTTGTCGTTGGATCTCTACGTGTGGATAAGCACTAGTGGTCGTTGCGTATGCTGTTTCTTCAAGGGGCCTTACGTACTTTCAGAGAAAGCTTGTCCACGTTACTTTCTTTCCAAATGCAGGAATAGGATTTTCCTAATACTAACAGATTTTTCAAAAAATGTCAAAAGATAAGGGTTTCATGGAAGGAATGCCAATCTAATCCTAAGAATGACTCAATGAAGACTCGGCTTGGTAAGATTCTACCAATTTCAGTATCGCCAAGAATTTACAACTCTACTAGAATTGATGCGATCTTCTAAGGTGATTCAATAACTTTCAAATCTTCAAGGATATAGATACTATCATAGAGATACATATCAATACTGCCAAGAATGACTGAATTTTTTTTTAAGCAATCTCAATATTTCCAGTTGACCACACAAGGCGTCCTTACAATCAGTAAGAAGCTAGTGGTTTGGAACGTGAATCTCACCAAAGATCAAGCACAACACTTAGTCTTTCAAACTTAAATACTAATTCAACTGAGAGTGATTCAAGAAAATAAACAATCATGAAGATAGCCACAAGTATTGCAATAAAACACCATAACTTCAATATTTTATTGATCTGAAAGCCAAAATGGACAACAATTGTTCAAAATTCTTTCTTCACTACTCAATCTTGCTACACAATAACTTTCTTCTCTCTAAGCTCTCCTTTTTTCTCTAACTTCTTACTATCAAAATGAAAATGAGTGAGGGTATATATAACATCCTCAAATACAAAGAATGGCCCAGATCGAAAGAAGATCAATGGCTGAGATTTTGACACCTAAACCCTAATTAGGGTTTTTTACAAAAAGGTCCCCATTTAGATAAACATCATTAAATGCATAGCCAATAATTAACTGGCACAAATATCAAGGAAACATAGACCAATAGGAATTAAGCTGCCACATCATCCTATAACAACTTTTCATCTAGAATTTTGTTCCCTTTCCTATGCTCTTTCTTAGCATATTCAATGAATTTGGACACAGCTCTCTCGATATCAGTAATAGGAATCTTAGGAAGATTCTTCATTTGTTCTTCCAAGTGAAGGACCTGATCGAAGGCAGTGAGAAGAGTTGTCTCCCATCCAGGTTCAAGTTCGTTGGTTTTCTCAATCAGGAACATAGTAGTGTACATTTGATCTCGTTGCTTATCAGTGATGATGCTCTCTTCTTTGCAAAAGATGACCTTGATTCTATCTTCCAACTCTTGGATGTCCACATCTGTCTCGACCTCGATCCGCTTGTCAAGAATGGTACACAACACCTCAAACACCTTATCTTGAATTGGATGAATAATACCTTCAACTTGACTGCATCTGGTGTTGATTCAAAAAGGACCTCTTTCATCTGGAGCAGAGCTGACCACTGTAGGAGGTTATGGGTTCCTCCATCCGTTATCTTTTCTTGTGCCAGAATCCGCCTTGGTGTTTGTCTTATCACTTGTCGGACAGGAATGATAACATCATGCAGCTACTGTTATCATTAGATTATGGATAATCTCAAGGACCTGAATAGCTTGATAAACTGTCTTCATCATTCTTGTTGCAAATTCAACGAATACCGTGTGGGATTTATCAATCCAAGAACTCATAAGTTGAACCAAGCTTTTTACTCTTTCTGCCTCACCCACTTATTCAAGAGGGAGTGCTTGTAAAGGGGATACTGCTGGATCCTGACATCTCAAGGGCTGATTGAGATGACTAAAATAGCTTCTCCAAGCACTGACCTCCCTCTCAAGCTTCTTATTCTTTTCCATTTCTTCTTTAAGTTTATCTTTAAGTGCCTCAAATGAATCGATTGCTTCTTCCATTGCTTGTTCGGAGGTAAGTGGACCAAGCTCAAATGTTTCTAAGTCATACTCATCTACAAGAATCTCACCCTCATATTTGTCCACTACTGGTGTAGCTACTTGCAATTTCCTGGATCCTGTCTCATCTCTAATTACCTTGGACATCTTTGTGGCCTTCTTCTTTTCCATTACCTCTTGAGAATTTCCTATAAGGCTTTCTAAATCAAATACATCTTCTTCCTCTTCAACCACAACTACCCTTGTCAATCTCTCTTTTAACCAATCCGGAATGGCGGATTTTGTTTCCCTTACTTGTATTTCTTTAGGCAGTGGTCTATCCTCTCGGAAAGGAGAGGTCACTTCATCATCACTCTTCTCTTCATGTAGCTCATTAGCATCAACTTGGGGAGATTGACTCGACGACTGCTGAGGTGTCTGTCCTTTCTCTTGCTTGTCATTTTGTACCATGGATTCCATAGATTCATCAATTTCATATACCATCTTCCCCTAATCTTCACCTTGATTTGCCTTCTTTTCATGTTGAGAAGATGTGCTTGGTGGGTGATCAGGATTGGTTTTCTGCTTCTTCCTGGAGGGTTCCCTTTTCTCAGGTCTTTCTTTCCACTTTGAGCCTTTGGAATGAAAAGTATTCTCACTCACACTTGCTTCTCCTTCCTCTAATCTTGCCTCCAAAGTAAATGTCATTGATACATTCTGCTCCTTCAACTTCTGATGCTGTACATCCACCCATCTGCGGGTGCAGGATAAAACGGGAGCCATCAAAGCTCTCAAGTCTAAAACCTCGGGCTCATTCCAATCTATCTTTACTTCTTTGTCCTCTTTCTCATAGGATGACTGGAGGTATCTACCATTATCTTGGGCTTGATCAGCTACTCTATCAACTTTGCATTTCCTAATGAGATCTAAGGGTAGCCTAGAATGCATCTTTCTTTTAACCTCTAAATCACCTAGGAGATTCATCCAAAAGTCCTCCACTTGAAACTCATGCTTGTACTTCTTGCCAACTGTCTCCTCCATATAACCATGAGGATCAAAATTCTCCCGCGAGGCAAAGAATGAGAATGAGTATAAAGATAATTCCTTCTCTGCATCTTCCGAGGCTTGAGTGTTAGGACACACCTCAACTGAATTCCCTAGTATGATGGGCACGAGAATTCCATTTCCATGCTTGTGTCTGGATGCCTTCGCATAAGCTGCCAACTGTCTAGTCACCTCAAGTAGTACTATCCTGTCTGTTGGATATCTTGGCAACATGTAAGGTGGTGAAGGACACCCGTGAACTCTGATGTATGTGAACTTTTGAAACTGGATGAACCAGGCGCCATACTTCTTCACAAGGTCTTGTGCATCCAGAGACAGTCGATTGTGAATTCCTCCTTGCAATATCCTACTAATGTTCATCGTGAAGGTGTCATTGACTAACTTGTAGTCACTTCTAGGCGGATGATGCAGATGAACATAAGAATCACAAACCCTTATTTCTCCGGGTCCTCTTCCGATCACTCCTCTATGAGGTAGCCCTGCATACTCGAAACTCTTGATCAAGGCATATATAACATATGAGCTCATGTGGAATGATTTGGTGGGTCTTAGCCTTCTCAACTGCACATCCAAACAATTGCTAATGATTCTGGCCCAATGAAGCATTCCCTTTCCTTGGACTATCATTTGAATGAAAAAGAACATCCACTTTTCGAAGAAGAAGGCTTGAGGAGCCCCTGTAACTCGATTGAGCAAAGTTATCAAATCTCTGTATTCCTCCTAGAAGTCGATCCTATGTGGTGTATTGGGAATCTTGTTCAGGCGAGGCCGACTTTTGAGCACCCAATTCTTATTGATGAGATTCAGACAAGTCTCAGGATCATCTTCATAGATCGACCTCACTCCTTCCACGCTCTTGTAAATCATGTCTTTATGGTCCGGAAGATGAAGAGCTTCACCTATAGCTTCCTCTGACAGGTAGGCCAAGATGTTTCCATCCTTGGTTACGATCGTCCTTGATTGTGAGTCATAGTGGCGGGCACACTCGATCATCAGCTCATGACACTTGACGGCGGGAGGGAAACCTGCAGCCTTGATGATGCCACTTTCAATTATCCTCCTCGCAATAGGTGATGGCTTGCCAATGTAGGGGACCTCTCGAAACTTCTTCATATTGAAGTTTCCTAAGTTGGTGTCTCCGATATTACTCCACTTGGACACGATCCTGGTCTCCAACTCGTCACTCCTCTAATCTTCTTTGATGAGAGCCTGCCGACTAGTAGATCCTTCGGCTTTGGGGGTCGCCATTTGATGCCTACACAAAAATTTCAAAATTAGTCTTTAAGTATCATACTTTAAAGCGTAGAAATTAAGACTCCTCAAAGGGAAGATTTAAGATATTAATGATAAATCTAGAATTCCTCGTTTCTCAATTAATTATGAATGGAATCAAACTTTCAAGACTTAGACCTTTTTCTAAAAAATTGCTATGAAATTAAAACAAACCTCGAAAAATGATTCCCCATACCTTCTCTTGAGTGCTTAACTATAAAACCTTGGAAAATGATGAAAGAAGACCGGATTTTGCTGGACAAGGGTTAAATTATAGTCTTCCTTTGCATGAATTACGCCTCCATTAGCCTTCAAAAGAGCTTCACCTTCTTTAGCCTCCAACACTTAGCAAAAATTCGCCTCCAATCTGCTGGATTTCGCTCCTCAATTTGCTCCTCAAAATCGCACCTAGAAGGAATGATTTGAAATTTGAAGCAACACTCCCCCTTTATATAGGGCGCTCACCCTAATCCCTTCAAGGCCGACTTGGCAAATGAGGGGTAGAAATAAATAAAAATTCCTTGAAAAGGTGGCCGACTTGCCTATAAAGGCATAATAATGATTTTTGAGTGCTCATTTTGTATTTTTTAATTTTAAAAATTAATTTTAATGCCTCCAAGGTGAATTTTTTAATTATTTCAAGGCCTAAAAATTAATTTATTAAATTGCCAATGCTTTAATTAATGCAAATTTAATTCATCCTCCCAAATGTCTTGAATTTAGGTAATTTAGTGCAAATTAGGGAATATCAAGGTTTGATCAATGCTTAATGAAACTTCCTAATGATTTCGCCCTAGACCCTCTGGAAGGGTCAGGAGCGATTTTTTTATTCTAGGCCATAATCCACCTTAGCTTGATCATTGAACTCTTCCAAGGCAATCTCCATGGTCCATTTCCTTGCATCACTGAGTTGGCTCATCAAAATTTTGAAGGAAATAGTGCATTTAGGGGAATTTCGCTCTGGACACTCTGGAAGGGTCAGGAGCGAAATTCATAATTGGGCTCAAAATTTTCATTTTCTAAAGTTCAAAACCCCTTCAAGGCATTCCAAATAGGTTCTTTCACTGAATTCCAGGCTTAGTTTCATTCAACTTAAGAGAAAAAAGGTGATTTTAGGGTTTTTCGCCCTGGACCCTCTAGAAGGGTCAGGAGCGATTTTTCCAGTTGGGCTCAATTCTTCCACCTTTTGATAATTTCTTCCAATCTTAACATATTCTCAGGGGCAATTCCTTCTGTGTTTCATCCTATCCCTCACTTGGTTTAGCCAAGTTTGATAGCAAAAGGTGTTTTTGAGAAAATTCGCTCTGGGCCCTCTAGAAGGGTTAGGAGCGATTTTCACTATTTTGACCAAAATCCTTCACTTTTTCACCTTGAAGCTTCTTTGCTAAGTATGATTTCACCTTCCACTGTGCTAGGAATAAAGTCTCACGTCCAAGGAAGGCCAAAAAATGTGTTTATGAGAAATTTCGCTCTAGACCCTCTGGAAGGGTCAGGAGCGAAATTGCCTTTCCTGGGCAGAATCCTTCATTTTCTCACCTTGAAGCTTCTTTGCTAAGTATGATTTCACCTTCCACTGTGCTAGGAATAAATTCTCACATCCAAGGAAGGCCAAAAAATGTGCTTATGAGGAATTTCGCTCTGGACCCTCTAGAAGGGTCAGGAGGGAAATTGCCTTTCTTGGGCAGAATCCTTCATTTTCTTCATCTCCAAACATACCTAAAGGTTTCAACAAGCTCTTTCCACCTTTCATCATGCCTTTAATATTCCAATTCGACCAAATTGAGCAAGAAATGTCTCCCATAAAGATTTTCGCCCTGGACCATCTGGAAGGGTCAGGAGTGAAAATTAGGTTTTAAGCAAAATCCTTCATTCTTTTAAGTTAAAACTTTCTCAGGAGGCAAAAGGGAGTTGCCCTTGTTTCATTCATGCCCAAAACTTGACCCTTTTCATTGCAAGATGAGAGCTATTCAAAATTTCACTCAGGACCCTCTGGAAGGGTCAAGAGCGAATTTGCCTTCTTTGTCCAAAATTCATCATTTTGCATGCTTCCAAATCTTCAAATGTATCAAATGATGTCCAATCTTCATTCCAAGAGACTGCACAAAAAAAGTTAGCCAAAATTAGTGATAAATAAGCTCAAATAAGATTTTTGCTCTGGACCCTCTGGAAGGGCCAGGAGCGAAATCTTCATTCCAAGCTAAACTGCTCAGTTTTAGGTCTCAAACCATTTCACAAGGCAAGGTTAGATTGCTTTCAAGGCCAGGAACCGGATTGCAAATCTACTTAAAGCAAGAAATTGTGTTTAGAATAAAATTCGCTCTGGACCCTCTGGAGGGGTCAGGAGCGAAAATCCTCTTTCAGGCATAATCTTGCTCTCCAAAATCGATCAAATCCCTCTCTAGGCAAGAACACATAAATTCATCTTCAAACATGTCAAAACTTAGCCAAAATTGTGAAGGAAATCCAATCTACAAAGAATTTCGCTTTGGACCCTCTGGAAGGGTCAAGGTGAAATTGACACTTTCAGGCCCTTGATTCATTTCATTCTCCATTTAACCAAATCAACTCCCTTTCTTCACTGACCATGCTTAGCTAACTCAGACTCAGAAACAAACAAGACCTTACCAAAAAAACTTCCTTCAATCTAGACCTGACCTATTCATCTTGCCCCTGACCTAACCAATTTGACTCTCCTGAAAGGCATGTTTCATTCCGACAATCTTGAATCTTCAGGCAGACCACTCACTCACTCAAAATCCTAAAAGCAGAGAGAAAAAAAAACAAGCAGAGAGAAAGCAAAAACAAAATGTAATAACCCACCAAAATTGATTCAACAAAAATTGAGTATTTTTTTTTTTTCATTAAGTTTTATTCAATTGCATACTCTGGGCATCCATCCAATTAGGATTAGGCATTCATCCATTCGGGATGAGCTTCTAACCATACGGGTTAGGCAATTGTCCATACGGGACGTAAATTTCCATCTATCCAATACGGGATAGGCATCTACCCATACGGGGTAGGCATCCATCCAAACGGGATAGGAGATGCTCTGGCCAGAGACTTAGACTCATCGGGACCATTCGGGTCCTGAGCCACTCACTAAGTACTACACTCTTCTAACAAGAATGCACCGAGGTCGCCGTCCTTAGGAGTAATTTAAAAATAACACAAGCTTGAATTCCACCTCGGAATTTGGCTTAAAGCCTCGGGAAGTCAAGCGAATCCATACGGGATTCCTTCCGAGTATGCATTGAATTAATTGATTATCTTATTTTTCACTTAGGATTCTTACCCAACCAAGCCTAGACCCCACCCACGAACGCCTGAGTACGAGGGACAACTCCGTCCCAAGACTGCCTACATACCCGCTTCGGCACAGGATCAAGGCGTAAAGTATGTAGTTCTATTTTCTAATCTATGGTTTGATGTAAACTGATTTGTGGGTACGCAACCCTTTCTAGGGTCAGTGTCCCAGACAGTTTCTCATCTTCATTTAAAGTCTGAACTGTGTATTTGATAAGAATTAGATTCATCCAGATTAAATTTTCTCCTTTCTCTGTGAATAGATCTCCCTGTGTCCCAGACTATTCATTAGGTTCATGAATGCAGCTGGGGCATTAGTTACTCCAAAAGGGACTACTGTGAATTCATAATGTCCATACCTCGTCCTGAAAGCTGTCTTCGGAATGTCTTCTTCCTTAATTCTGAGTTGATGATACCTTGACCGGAGATCTATCTTTGAGAAAACTGCCGCTCCTTTCATTTGGTCAAAAAGGTCCTCTATGCGAGGTAAGGGATATCTATTCTTTATGGTGACTTTGTTCAACATCCTATAGTCGATGCATAGCCTTAAGATTCCATCCTTCTTAACAAATAAGACTGGCGCTCCCCATGGTGATACACTTGGCCTTATTAATCCCTTAGTTAAGAGTTCCTCTAATTGCATTTTGAGCTCTTGTAATTCGGTTGTGTTCATCCGGTAAGGTGCCCTTGATACTGGTTCAGCTCCTGGGAGTACTTCGATAGAAAAGTCAAACTTCCTCTTAGGGGGTAAACCGGGTAATTCTTCTGGAAAAACATCCTTAAACTCCTTTAAGAAAGGGGTATTTTCAAAGGTTGGTGTATTTTCCTCCTTTCCTTCATCAATTTCAACCATAAAGATTTGTCCCCCTCTTCTCCTTTCCTTCTTTAATTGCATTGCTGAGATAGTTTCTATATTAATGGGTTTAAACTTCCCTTGGATTTTGACCCTTTTCCCCCCATCATCCAAACATTCAACAACTTTGCTATAACAATCTACATTAGCTTGATGGTCTGCTAACCAACTCATTCCCATAATTACATCATATAATCCTAGGGGTGCCACATAGAGATCTACCCTTGTTTCGAACTCAGGGAATTGTACCCTTGCCCTCGGTAAACACTTAGTTACTTCTCTAGTTGCCTTATCCCCATATTGAACCGTCCATGATGACTCCATTTGATTAACTTTTAATGCATATTTGTTTACTAATTCAGGTGAGATGAAACATTCAGATGATCCAGTGTCAATTAGAATTGATATTGGTTGTTCAAATAGTGTACCTGTAGTTTCCACGGGAACATTCTGGTATCTTCTTCTTTGGTTCCTAACCGCTGCATGAATCCTCTGTTGGGGCCCTTGTTGGGGTTGATTGGCCCTAATTTGTCCTTGCATCCTGGGGCACTCTCTAGCAAAATGGTTTTCCCCACACATAAAGCATCCACCTGGAGGACCTCTCCTACCTTTGAGATTGTAATTGCCTACATTTGAGATAATAGATATTGTATTTTGGTGGCTGGGTTTTTCACCTCCAAGAGGGAGGTTTTCCCAAGGTATTGGTGTGTCTTGTCTTGAGTTTTCTTTGCTGTTACTGTTCATCTACAGTCTGTTATATTCTGATTACATAAAATTAACATCTGATTTCTTAAAATTAACATGGTATCAGAGCTTTAGTGTAATGTCCCCTTTTTGATTATCTTAGAAGGCTGGGGCGATTACCTAATTCTGTCTTCTTACTTTATCAAATAATTACAATTAGAATCAAGTAAAGATGTTACACAAGATACCTATTGATATTTCTGATATATATGTATGGATATGTGCAAAATTGATGTTGAATGAGTAGCAATGTCCGATATACACTAATGGAAAATGCTATGAATGTTTACTGCTCTACCACTTGTAGTGATAAAGAATTGAAACTATGTCTGTACACAATATGCTTGTGTAAACGATATGTATTGCTTCCAACAGTAGGATTGCTATATCGGATATATCTATTTGTATATGCTATGATGACTGTAATGCTATTCTAGATTACGACAGTAATATCTTGCGATGAAAATGAGCTATGTCTGCTATACAAATTGATTGTTACATGCTCCGATATTGGGCCTTCGGCTTTGCTATCTTCACGCCTTCCAAGTTGGAATTATGAAGATATAAATAACTTTGATGATGTCGTTTTTTATTGGCCTTTGAGTGCTTGCGTTAATGGTGGTGCCTTCTTTAATTTTGAATGTGTTCTTTATGCAATTGATTCTTGACTCGAGGTCAAATGCTCAGATTGAGCTATCCAATAAGATATATAAAAGAGATACCAAATCCACGATGATCCATTGGGAGATTGTGAATACTCTCTTATATCGTGCGAATGATTGCCAAAGGATATGTCTTATGCCTCTTCTCTTCTCTTACTAATAGCACCTTTTCATTATTGGTTAGATTTGTATTCTAATCGCACCTATTCACAATGTAATTGATTAGCCTTCAAATTCAGATTGATTTGTCTTGATGCTTAGTCACACCCTCTTCCATTATGATTAACTCTCATACTAACAAGCGTTGTTTGTTAACTAATCATCTTTTCATACCGATTGTGCTTAATAATTAATATTCGTAATTGCCCGTGTTGGTACTTAAGATTGGATAGCAATCCAATCATCATCGATGTGGAATTTGTTCATACCTCACGTGATGATAATAGTAATCATCCTTAACTTCTTCAGAATCGGTATTGCACACAAATTTCTATCCCGATGAATTTGTTATTGAGAGATCCTTTAATACATTGTTATCATTGATGACGAACCCATCACTAATTATTAGTAATGTTCCTTATAATGTCAATGATGTTCTAGATCACTTAATCCTTGTCTGGCGGTGCTTCCTCATGGTGCGATAACCATCTTTGCTAAAGATTCGATTAATCTTCCCTTCGAGGTGTTAATTATCTCTCTATAATAATATTGACTATTGAATGATATCCAATAGCTAATAGTCGGTTTTGCACCAGCTTGGATATTGTTCTTTTCATCGCAATGGATTCGTGCCTTAGCCGAGTATCATCATATTCAATCTTTGAAGTATTGTTATCACTCTCGACCTATGTTAGTCATTGTCCATTAATTCCTAAGGGATTTTGCTATTGATCCATCTCCCACCGAAGCTTGGTTCAGTCTTCTTCCTTTCGATAGTTATTGTGGTTCTATGATATATTCCAGTCGCTATCTCATTCATTTTAAGTCGCTTAATGAATATTATATTTTATTATTATTATTTATTTATATTATTATATAAAAAATACATATATATATATATATATATATATATATGTTTATTTATTTTAATTTCAATTTAATCATTATTATTTATCATTAAATTGTGTTTTAAAGTGGGGACATTACAAAGTTAACCAAGATTCATATGTTCCATGGTCTTCCTACAATATAGAATGAACAACATGAATGTGATGGTTGTCAGTTGGGAACGTTACATTAAAATAAAAAAATAATAATAAATAATAATCATAACAAATAATAAATATTAATAATCATATATTAAAGAAAAATCGTGAAATCTCATAAATGAGACGATTTTCCAATATTATTAAATGTTAATTAACAAATGTTTTAATTATCATCTTTATTTAATCCCATGTCCAAAGAGGGGTTATGACATTTAGGTTCATTCTAATCAGATTATTAGTTGTCCTTCACTTTTAGTTTGTTGTTTTAGTTTTGCAAGATGGTTATAGGTCAGAAAGTAGAGGACAGACTTGAAGGTGCCCTCAATTTTACATCATGGAAGGTCCGTGTCCTCCTTGCTCTTGAAGAATTAGAGCTGTTACAGTTTGTGGAAGACATGGATTTGAATGAACCTTTGGATCCGGAAGAGCTAAAGCAATTCAAGAAGAATGCTCTCAAGGCAAAGAAGTTCCTTATTGATTCCGTGAAGGATCATCTTGTTCTAGTTATCTCCAAATTGAAGACAGCCCGAGAGATGTTTAAACATCTAGAAGGGAGATATGAAATCAACAACATCAACCGGACACTTACATTGAGGCAAAAACTTCTACAAGTCAAAATGAGCAAAGGAGATTCAGTAATGTCCTTCTTCATGAAGATTTCAGAATTGAAGGACCAACTCAGCGCCATTGGAAGCGAGGTTGTGGACAAGGATATTGTCATGATTGCTTTGAATGGTCTTCCTGACTCTTGGGATCCTTTCGTTCAAAGCATAAGTGGAAGAGCTGAATTCCCTTCCTTCGATCACCTCCGGTCAGATTGCATTCAAGAGGAGTCACACCTTGCTGCCAGAGAAATGCATAAAGGCCCTCATGGAGGAGATCAACATGTGCTTGAATCTCAACATGTTAGAAGAAAGGGAGGCCATTGGAAGAAGAAGAACTTCAAAAGAGATAGAGACTTCAGACCTCCTGCTTACGATTCAAGGAAGAAGCCAAGGGATCTTTCATGTGTATGTTGCTTCAGATGCGACAAGTTTGGACATTATGCTAAAGAATGTCAGAACTCGCTCATGCAAGGAGAGGCCAACCTAAATGAAGTTGCAAACTCAGAGGATAGTGAAGACTACCTCTTCATTTCTACCTTGTCCAGCAATGTGCCAACCGATAGAAACACTTGGTTGATAGACAGTGGTGCATCTAGAGTAGAGTTTCGTGACTCGTGGCGAGTCACGCGAGTTAGCGGGTCGAGTGACCCTTGTCGGGTCACGATGACCTTGACTTGGGCTCAAACGGGTCACAGGGCGTGACTCGCCTGACTCGCCAAGTCAGTGAGTCACTCCCTGACTCGCCGAGTCCGAGGGTCGTGACCCGGCCGACGTCACTTAAAAAAGTGCAGTCAAAGAGGTTAGTCCAAACTATAATACACATTATGGGGTTGCATTATTCATATGTGGGGGAAAAGGGGATTTAGAAATGCCTGCCTTGGTAACTAAAATTGTCCTTGTCAAAGCTAAAGTTGGATTTGTAACTTTAGAAGTCAAATCTGCAAGTGCTCCTCAAATTTGTGGAAACGTGTGTTCTTCATTAAGCATCTGATGCCTATTGTTGAGGATGGAAAGTCGTGGGGTTCAATATTTGGCTTGGCAATGTGTGGGCTGAAATTACTCTACTGGCTATTATTGGTTGGCAAGATCCATTTTGTAATGTGATTGCCAATAATATGTGTCTTGGGAGGAGCAAAGTCTTGCCTAGTGGACATGCTCATGCCAAACGCTGAAGTGAAAAGGGATGTTTCCATATTCTAACGTCTACACCCATAGTTTTAAAACTCAGTGAGTACTCACAAGGGTTTAAGGAAAACAAGTAAATCACGCTCAAACTTGCTACTTGGCAGAAACAGTTTTCAAAGAGTTTTTAGAGTACAATGGTCTACTTTGAGTGCATTTATGGTGTAAACCTGCTCTAAGCACACTCATACTTTTTCATCTGCCCCACATGTTCAATTTTTCAATCGTGCATTTTCACTCAGTTGTGTATACTTCTTCTTTGTTCTATGTGACCCATCTACTTGCACACACTTGCAACTCACATGCCTACAATCTATGTGCCTGCTGCTCCTAGGGAAGGAACTACTTCTGCATTTGCTACTACAACCCAAGCCTGCAATGTTTCAATTTGCAATTTTACTCTGTTGTTCCAACATAACCCAACCTAGCAACTCTGCAAGTTTGGCCACCCTAATTATTCAGTTCTGTGTCTACAATTTGAGTATCATTTCTGGCCTATGATTGATTGCCTATTTTTCAGGGGGATCTGGATAAAACTTACATTTTTTAACAGAATTTGAGCAATTATTTAAGCTGTTGAATCACTAAAACCAAGTCAAATTTGGTCTGCAAAGTTTTTGCTAAGTCCAAGTTTTTAGACTATGGATGATGTTATAGTGTCTTTAAGCTTAATTCAATAATGGGTGTATGAAACAAGTTTTAAATTGTTAAAAATCTCTAAATTTCAAAAGTTTTCTTATTTTGTCGAGTCATTGCTGAGTCCGAGCCGAGTCACGAGCCGAGTCAGCCTTGCCAAGTCAGAGCCGAGTTTGAGTCTAGACACATCACAGGATATCGAGAGCATCTCTCTAACTTGATGGAGAAAGACTCCAACCTTCATGTGGTAATTGGTGATGATGCTCAATATTCGGTAAGAGGTTTTGGTAGCACTTCTTTAAATTTAGAATCTAGCATGTCCTTGCATCTTAGTGATATTTTATTTGTCCCTAGAATTAAGAGGAATTTAATTTCTATTTCTGCCCTAGAAGATAAAGGTTATCAAATAGCATTTTTTGAGGGTAAAGTACTTGCATGCCCTAAGAAATATAGTATTAAATCTGCTCGTGTTATTGGAAATAGATATGATTGTTTGTATAAGCTTTCAGCTAACCCCATTTGAGCACTCATTCACGAAGCTCCTGAATCTACCGAGCTATGGCATAGAAGGCTCGGTCATCTTCACTATCAGGCACTTCCTTCACTTGAAAAGATGGTTAAAGGTATGCCTAAACTTAATCAATTTCATGATGATGCTTGCAAAGGTTGTGCATTAGGTAAGAACACTAAAAGTCCATTTCATAAAAGTGAAAGTAGAGCTAAGGAAAAATTAACACTTGTTCATTCTGATCTAGGTGGACCCATGTTTGTTCCTTCACCTAGCGGATTTCTATACTATGTTACATTTATAGATGACTTTTCTAGAAAGACTTGGATTTACTTTCTAAAATCTAAAGAATCTGATGAAGTGTTAAGTAGTTTTAAAGAATTTAAAGCTCTAGCTGAAAATATGTCTAGTAAAAGGATTAAAGTGTTAGATCTGACAATGGAGGTGAATACACCTCAAGTAGCTTCAATGACTTTTGTGTAGAAACAGAAATTAAGAGGGAGTTCTACGTTCCCTACAATCCTCAGCAAGATGGTGTAGTTGAACGAAAGAATAGAGCCATTGTTGAAGCTGCCAAAGCTATGATTCACGATCAAGACCTGCAGACCTTCTTATGGGCTGAAGCATCCAAGACTGCAGTGTACATTCAGAATAGATGCCCTCACCGTATCCTGAAGAACATAACTCCCGAGGAAGCTTTCACTGGAGTCAAACCAGATATCAACCACCTAAGGATCTTTGGAAGTCTTGTCTATGTTCATGTGCCAAAGGGAAAAGAGGACTAAGTTAGAGCCTTCCGGGAAGAAGGGTATCCTTGTTGGATATAGTGAATCTTCCAAGGCATTTCGCATTTACATTCCTAGTCAAAGGTACATTGAGGTAAGTAGGGATGTCACCTTTGAAGAAAATATTGCTTTCAAGAAATCTAAAGGTTCTCTTATTGATATTGATAAAGAAGTCAATGATAATCAAAATATGGATATTGATCCTAACCTTGAGATTCAGAGGGAGTCTATTGAACCTCCTGAACCTATTGAGCATGATGATTCTCCTGAGCCTCTGGTTCCAGCTGATGGACTAGAGACATTGCAGTTAGCAAGAAAAGACCTCTTCGGGTTAGAAGCACAATTCAAGATGCAAAAAAGTTTGCAGCTCCTAGTGGAACTTTCAGAGAAAGTAAGAGACCTTAGAAGCTCTCCAACTATGTTGCAATGATGTGCAACATCATTGAGGCTAAACCATCCAGCATAGAAGAAGCCATGAACCAGCAAGCATGCAAGTTAGCTATGGACGAAGAGTATCAATCCATCATCAAGAATGATGTCTGGGATATTGTGCCTAGACCTAAAGGTAAGTCTGTTATTTCTTCCAAATGGTTGTTTAAAATTAAACATGTTGTTGATGGTAGTATAGAGAAATATAAAGCTAGATTTGTAGTTCGTGGTTTTTCTCAAAAGGAAGGCATAGATTATGAAGAAACATTTGCTCATGTTGCTAGATATACTTCCATTAGAACTATTATAGCTATTGTTGCAGCCAAAGGTTGGAAATTACATCAGATGGATGTAAAGATTGCCTTCCTTGATGGTGTTATTGAGGAAGAAGTCTATATGGAACAACCTGAAGGTTATGAGATTCATAATAGAGAAACTCATGTGTGCAGATTGAAGAAAGCTCTCTACGGCCTCAAGCAAGCTCCTAGAGCTTGGTATGAAAGAATTGATAAGTACTTAGTCAGTTTAGGATTTTACAAGAATGATGTTGATCCTAACATTTACTTTAAAGTATTTAATGGTGAAATGTTAATTCTGGTTCTATATGCAGATCATTTATTTCTAACTGGTGAAGATAGTCTCATCATTAGGTGTAAAAAAGAATTAGCTACTGAATTTAAAATAAAGGATCTAGGTCTAATGCATTACTTTCTAGGGTTAGAAGTGTGGTAAAGACCTAATGAAATTATTCTAAGTCAAGGTAAATATGCTATTGATATATTGAAAAGATTTGGTATGATGGATTGTAAACCTATGTCTACTCCTATGGAAACTAACTTGAAGAAGTTGAGTATTTCTGCAATTAACTCTGATTTTGTAGATCCTTCAGAGTACAGGTAGTTGATTGGATCCTTGATGTATCTAGTCAACACTAGACAAGACATTTGCTATGCAGTGAGTGCACTTAGCCAATTCATGAACCAGCCAAAGCATGTTCACTTGGTGGCAACCAAGCACAACCTGAGATACTTGCGTGGAACAATTGGCTATGGGCTGAAGTATCCAATCGACACAGTAATCAATTTGGAAGGCTACTTTGATTCTGACTAGGTTGGAAGTGTTACGGACAAGAAAAGCACTTCAGGAATCTGTTTCAGCTTGGGTTCCGCTATGATCTCTTGGGCCAGTAGGAAACAGTCCTCAGTTGCATTAAGTACTGCAGAAATTGAATACATTGCTTCAAGTGTGGCAACTAGAGAAGCAGTTTGGCTTTGCAAGCTTCTTGCTGGGTTGTTTGGACAACCTTGGGAATCCACTGTTATTTATTATGATAATCAAAGTTGTATTAAAATGTCTAATAATCTCGTGTTTCTTGACAGATCAAAACACGTGGAAACTCATTATCACTATATTCGTGATATGGCACAAAGATGTGCCATCCAACTGAAATATATCAGCACTGATGAACAAGTTTCAGATGTCCTCACCAAGCCTCTAGCTCGAGTAAAATTTGAGTACTTCAGAGAGAAGATTGGAATTGTGGAGAAAACAACATTGACTGAGAGGGAGTCTCAATCTTAGTGATGCAATTTAGTTTGCATCCTCCACCCTCTGCAGGCAATGCAAGGCGGAGTCACCCTTCGCGGGCAATGCAAGGTGACATTGTATCCTTCTCTGGGAGAAGGCTAAGGTGTAAGACCTCTTCCACCCTCTGCGGGCAATGCAAGGTGGGCATCATGAAACGAGTTCATGATATTTATGTGTTTTATTGCAGGTATACTCTACGGAGCTTATACATTCATCCTTGCAGGCAATGCAAGATAAAGGTCCTGAATGGATCATGACAAGTGGCAGCTATCCTCCCTAGCAAAGAGGGAGTGTTGAAAATAATAGCTAGCTCGGATACCTGATTATTGAATTTTAATGTTGTCAATGACAATTAAAATTCATATGTATTGTCTCTCATGTAAATCAAATTATTGGGCTAGACCCAAACATGTAACGTGCAAGGCAAATAAATGTATTATTAAGCTGGACCCAAATATGTAACGTGAAGGATGTAAAATGACAATGTAATATAAATAAATAAACATGCAAAGCCGAGTTGGGGTATTGGCGCCAAAAGGTTGATATAAAACTAACAGCAAATGAAGTCATCCCAATAATCATCTACTACGGATATAATCTGCTCTCCAATATTGGCGAACTCTCCTTCACTTGTGCGAACTTATTTAAGGCTGTTGTTAGGTGAAGTTGTCAAGATCTTCATGCGAACTTGAAGGCTCTCCTTGTGCGATTCTAGTCCAGTCTCCCTTAGACATCTGCTGCTGATCTCCCTTAGTCATCTGTTGTTGATAAGAGCTGCATCCTTCATTGTTCTACTAACTCGGTGTTTGGACAGCAATCTGAGATAAGTTCGTTGTATTGTAATTGCCTACGTTTGAGATAATACATATTGTATTTTGGTGGCTGGGTTTTTCACCTCCAAGAGGGAGGTTTTCCCAGGGTATTGGTGTGTCTTGTCTTGTGTTTTCTTTGATGTTGTTGTTCATCTGCAGTCTATTATTATCTGATTACATAAAATTAACATCTGATTGCTTAAAATTAACAGCTAATTGTTGTGCGTTTCTCAAAAAAAGTATATTTGCGAGGAAGGTTCGATAATTTTGAGTGGATTGGGCATTTCATGGACATTGTGAAGATTGAAGCCTTTTATCATGATCTGGTTTGACTTGGCGGATAGATATTTTTTGGTGGCATTCGCTTGAACAGGCTTCCTGTGATGTGGATGGTGGTGATGCGGTCAAGTGTTTGGGTTGGAGGTATAGTTTGATTTTGGGTAGGGCTTATCACTTTGCATATATTGACCAAGGATGGCCTTCTTTTTTAGATTGGGTTCTACGTTGTTTGGCCTTGATGGCCTTCTATTAATATGGTTATAGTCGCATTCGCTAGGGAGATGCATTTTTTCAACTACGACCATGATTGGACCTCACTCCTTTGGTTAGGGCTCTATTTTGCTATGACCAATGGAGGAATCTTGTAACATCAATTGTAATATTTTTTTAGATTAGTATATTTTCCACAAACTTCGGTTGTGTCTTACTCACCAAAAAAAAATTTAATAATAAATATACATATGTGAAACTATACCCATACCTAAGGCCCCAAATCCATACCCGCTCTCATATTAGTATTGCAACTTATTTTTAGATGTTTGTTTAAAGTCATTTTACCTTGTTTGGAAACATCTACTAGTGTTTGTCGATATTCATTCTTCACAATAATTGTTAGCTAGATGGAGCACTCTTTTCCATTGAATAAATTGTATGAAGCATAATAATGCAATTTAAACTTATTTTGGATTTCAATGACTCTAAATGTTCTATTTGTAGGTTAAGTCTTAGGGTTTTAGGATCTTATCTATTTCCAATATTATTATCGAATGTCATGATGATTTTATTATATTATATTATATTATATTAGATAATTATTAATTAAGAAAAAGAATTAAAAATTTGGCAACAATCAAATCTAAAAGTGTGAAATTCAAGCATTTTTTCAAAGGTTTGGAGGAGTCTTCATTGTTGGTTAAAAGTGATAATATGAAAAATAGTATGCCCCATAAAGTTCTGTGGTTTAAAAGGCTTTTAATTTGGGCTTGGTGGCAAGGGCTTTGCACCTCAACATCACTTTGTACCATGATAAGGAGTGTGCTAGTAAAAATTGACAATATTCAAATCTAAAAGCATGAAATTCAAGTGTTTTTTGAAAGGTTTGGAGGAGTCTTGGAGGTTGGTCTGAAAATTATGAAAAAATAATATGCCCCATGAAAGTCAATGTGGTTTCAAAGGCTTTTGATTTGAGCCTTTTTAGGATGTCCCTCAAAGAAGTGTCTTCCTTACAATGTTGTAATATCCCTAGTTAATTCTGATTTTTATGGCCTAAATATTTCGTCAAACACTTGGCTGACAGAATCTCAGTCTGTTGGTTGTAGTAGCTCTCAAACATGGACATCTACTGGCTGTCATTATGTCAAATGGTTGTCATACAATCTCAGAATTCAGTCATATAAAAAGCAGCCATTAACTCCTTCAACCTTTATTCATAGGATAGCTCAATGATAACTTTACAAGCTCAAACACATTGACTGATAACAATAACTAATTCTCAGACTTCTGAGGACTAATGGTACTCATAAACTTTTTGCATATCAAACTGAAATTACAATGAATTTTATTGGCAAAGAACCTGGAGTGAACCGCTTGATATATGGCAATGAAGGAACATGCACTATCCACTAGCAAGGAGACTCCAATGAGCAAAATCGAACCACGTGCATGCCGTCCGTGCTGCTGCCAATGGAGGACTGAGAACCAAGTGAAATCTGCAAACTAGTGTCTCAATGCTATTCCCAGCTGATCGGATCCTCCTCCAAATGAAAGTGCCTTACTCAACAAGGAGTCGCCAAGCCAACACATGCACTATTGACTCAAATCGAGGGTTTAGAGCCCACGGACCTATTACTGATCAGATTCACCACACTATCCAAACTGTCACCAAATTGTCTTGCAAATTATCAAGATAATATCGCCATCTCCTCCTATTAATTTTGGATTCATTAAATGTCAAAATCGATGCACATTGGTGGAGGTATGAACAAAATCGTGGGAATGAGATTCTCCAACTGAAATGTTGACAGCACTATATACTTCGATTTGTCTTCAAAAAATAATAATAGACACTGCCAATTGGCCCAAGGGAAATCGCTGTCTACTATTACCAAATGAATGCATTCACCAACAAACAAGGCGAACTCACAAAATCTGCAAGTCTGAAACTTCCACAATCTGGCATGAATGGTCTCCTTAAAGCTCAATGTGAAAAGCTGAATGCTCTCCACTCTCTTTGCAACCCTTCGGTGGGTCTTTCACCTCCTCAGTTATGCTGACCAATAGGGAGGTATTGTTCCCCAAGATCTTCTGCAGACAACCTATGGCTCCACATCTCAATTCAAGAGATAACAAACAACTGATGCCCAGCATGTCTTTCCTCTCTTCTATTTATCCATTACATAATAAGTCACAACCACCTTCTAGAAGATAAGGTTAGGTACACTTTGTATTATTTAATTAAACATGTTATTTTTAATGTACCTTTAATTTAATAATTAAATAAAATTAACACATCTCCTAATACATGTTATCTCCTTATAACATCAAAATAACAAATATTAAAGAGATGTGAAGTCACCAATCACCGCTATGTCGACCCCCTAAACAACTCCTTGGCCTACGAGGGTCAAATATAGGCCAACCTCGACACAACTGCACGTGCTAAGGAGAAGGGGACATTACAAATGTAGTTGGCCACAATCAACTCACATACCTACATGATGGAGAGATTTTTTTTGCAAATGTACCCCCAAGATACTTAGCGAAACCTCACAATCCTCTTTCAAGGCACTCATGATCCTATTCTAATACCTCTTTGAATTTATAAACCAAGATCTCTGAAAGGCACAAATGATCAAATTATCTAGACAATTTTAATAACTCGAAGCAGATTATAACTTGGCAATGAAAGAATGACAAAGTCCGAGTAACATTAACAATTACGGATTAAGATTGCTAATTAGATTTTGGCCTGCTGCTAGATTTTTCTTGATTGACTGGACTGTGAAAATTTTGCTCTCTCTGTTATTCCCTAACCCTATAGGGTCTATTGGATAATGAGTAGTAGGCTTGTAGGTGCCTTAACATTTAAATAAGTTATATAATAAGGTATTGTAGATAGGTCATGCTAGGGGGTTATAGTTAACTGTCTAAGTCGACCTGGGTGGCAGCCAAGGCAGAATCAGGTAATATAGGAATAAGTAGCCAGTTATTATTATCATTTTGAGTATTGTGTTCTTATTGAAGACTATTGGAGGTATCCCACTTGAAGTGCATTAGGAGGTTGCCCCTTAGAAGTGGCATATTATTATCAAGTATTTGCAGCATATTTCCTACTTTATTATTCTATTGTGCAGGTCATTTCATTACTCTCTCTCTCATACCCACCCCACCTCTCTCACCTTCACACACAAATTCTAACTGCAATTGTATGTGAGAGACAGATTTTACTTCAACTATAGAACATAAACCATCAATTATCATAACTAGATAAGTACCATCCTCGCTTGGGTCAGTAGGATCCATAAGCCAAGGCAATGTAGACAATTGAGAAAGAAGTGAGGGAAATTTTCTTATTTTTTTGTCAGTCACACGACTAATGAGATTGTTCTAACCCTATAGAAACATACCTATGCCGTATCCCTGAGTCAATGCCCCAAAAGCGTATGTGTGCTGGAATATTCACATGCTCCTTTACCTCTGCGGGCTGTCATTCATCACAGTACACATCAACAAAGCATCACTTTGAAAAGTTTGGACAAGTCATTTATTTTAAGCAGATTTTATAATTATCAAGTAATGTTTTTGCCATTACATCAGACACACCTGGCACACCATAGCTAATAGTTTGTTAGCTTCACCACACGCTGATGTCATTTGGTCCATTACTCCACAGGGAGCTCCAACAATATGATTTTCCACCTGATGTATATTGAGAACACCACTCGGAATATATTCTTGAACAAGGATAAGAAAGAAGAAGAAAGAGAGATGCATACCTTTTGACAAAGCAAGGCTAAATCCCTTGGTGAAATATCTAATCCTGCAGACCAAAATAACAATTAACCACCTAATTTCTCAAGATATCTAAAAATTCAAATTACATTAGCAGTAAGGAAAAGTTCAAAAATCCTATCAAATTATTTGTGTCAAGAAGCTAGGCCTTAAAAAGTTAAAAAATCCTCCCAAACAGTTGAGTTTTACTGAGGATGCATCAAAGGCACTTAAATACTTAAATATTAAAGTATTAATAATATTGAGAGACTTACGTTTCATAATGGTCATTTAGTCATCCAAACATGAAATTTGTATCATACTTCTGAAGTTGTCATAACTCATAACCCATCATTGTTTTATTATTACATAAATATTGCTACAGGTGTAATTGTGTCATACTAGATCATGGGTTTTTGAGTGGAAAACTGCAATCCTGGCAACATCTGTAACCTAAGTGGCAGTGTCATACAAAATGCTGAATATGTATGAAAAAACTATTTTTCATTTATTTTCTACATTTTGTATTTTGCATTTTTGTGGCCCTCGAGATTGGAATTTGTTGATGCAACGTTTGGACCCTGCTTATGCTACAGTCCAACCTGAAATAATTAGTTTGCCACCTACGCTTTTGAACACATACAAGCTTTGTAATTTGACTAATTGGCTAAGAGTTATGACCACAACAACTATGGTTACAAAAATTAAATAATTTAACAATCTCTTTTCATTTCTAATAAGTTTGTCCATATTTGATCGTCCATTTCAACTTTCAAGGACATGAGTCACTTTCAAAAATGGTGACACTTTTGTTCTCACCAAAAACTATAATTTACGAGTTTTCATTATTGTTTTATTTCTGGTATTTTAAAGCTATATAGTAGCTGAATTCAAAATATGTAATAAGAGTATAAGGCATCCATCTTTCCTATAAAGTCTGACATTTTGTAAGCTCTGAATTAAAATTAAGATGCATTCTTTAAGAAGTAAGCTTCTCAACTAGTGTATTTTTCATGGATTATTAGCTTAATGAAAATCAATTATTCTAGTTAAATAGATAACAACCAGGAAAGTATGAAATTCTTAGACATGTCGCTTGCAATTTTCAAATTTCAAACTTCATTTTGTAAAATTCAATAATCGCCCTTACAGAAATGCTTAATTAAAAAGAAAGTAAATGCACCGAAGATTAAGGTGAAATCATCATGTCCCCTGTAATGTCCCCATTTTCATGAGGATCAGTTCGCAAAGGGGTTGGCCTATTACTTGACCCTTGTAGGCCAAGGAGTTGATAAGAGGGGCGCTTGGGCAGTTGCTTGTGGCTTCACATTTTATTTTTATATGATATTTTATGAGATAACGTACTCTCACATATGGTGTCACGTATGAAGTCAATTGCACTTTATATTATAATGATATTTTAATATTATCTAAAGTGAGTGCAATTAAATATTATTTTATAAAAGGGAGGCTGATCCATGTGAGGAAAAGAATAAATAGGAGATGAGTCTCATGGTTTGGCATCAACTATTGGACATCTCTTGTGTTTATGAGCTTTGTAGAGCCTAAGGTTTCTACAAGTTACCTATTTGATCTTTGGGAACATAAACTCCCATAGATTGGCATAACTGAGGTGGTAAAAGATCCTCTGAAGGGTTGCATTGTGGTGGAAGATACTTCAATCTTTCACATAGGGCTTATTGAGCTTTGTTACATCATCCAAGGAGTTTGGTTTGGTACGGAGCCTTCATTCGTGGGTTGATTGATTTCAGTTTTGGCATCCATTTATTGAGGGCAAATGAGCACCCCATTTAGGAGTAATTTGGAGGCGATTTTGTGAAGTTTAGAGGTGGTTCTCAGATTTATACAGGTCTGCCATGAAGGTTGATCAGACCACATGAGACTCACATTTATGTTCATTGCTTTTGATAGAAGGGACAAATCGTTCTGGGTATTTGACCAATCATTTTCCTTAGACTAGACCATCATTTCCATCATATTTTGAAGGCTTTCCTAAGTTTGAAGGTGACATGAACAGTGGTCATGAACATTGTCATCGCTACAGTCATCATGAACAGTACCGCTACAGTATATGGGCATTTGTATTGGGTATTGCTTGCTTCTTCACATCGGCATTGGGTGATCTTCCAAACAGGTTCTCTCTATGATTTGTAGCTGATTGTATTGCCAAACTAGTTATTGTTATTACTACCATAGACAGCTATATATGTTTGCCTGAGATTAAGGGGTGTATGCATACATTTCCAAGCTTAAAGCTTGATTGATTGTACTTGGAAATTGCATTCAATAAAGGAGGAATAAGTTGCAGGCCATTGTTTGATGGAATGTCTATGATAATAGAAGTTTGCATGCCAAGTGTTTTTGAAAATGTCTCTTGGCTGTAGGTGCATATTTTTCATTTGGAAATCATATTTATGCATTTGGAAAAATCAAAGGAAGTTATCTATGCATTTGAGTTTGTAGTTTAGAACATTCAGAAATTATTTTTAAGCTTTGCTTGTGCCTAGGTGTCAATACCACGCAAAGTTATCAGACTGATAACTCAGACCAGCAAGCTAAATGTTTGTATGAGAATTGTTTGATAATATTCCTTGGGCCATAAACATCAAGAAAGCAATCAGATTTTAGTAACAGCAGGTTTAAGGGTTGAAGGACAACTGTTTGACAATATTCCTTGAAATCAAAATTAAACATATTCAGTCATACAACAGCAAGTGATATTACATCCCCCTCTCGAGCGTAATGACCCTTGGCCTATTTTGCGCAATTTTTATTATAGGCTAATGGAGTGGTGTAAAAGGGGAAAATAATTAAATAATTAAATATGTAATAAGTTCTTTAAGTTATAAATTAAAGAATGGCACATTTAATTATTTAAAAACATGTTTTAAGTGACTAAATAAAGTGTCACTAGAGCCTTGGTGCACAAAAGTGATTAAAAAGGACATTTATTTATATTTTGAAGAATAATTGTCAAAACGAAAAAATATTATTCATTTCCTCAAAATAAAGTTATAAAAAAGGAAGAATATCTTCAAAAAAGGTCTTCTTGCAATTTTAAACAATTTCATTTCTCAAGAATGAGATGCATTCTTTTTCTCTTCCTAAGGATGGAAACCTCTAGATTTGTAAGCTTCAAGGACGGAAACCCTCCCAGTTTTCAATGCAATTCCATATAGAAATTGACCTAAATTTCAATTGATTTTTTTTGTATCCAAATTTCGGTGTGGATTTCAATGATTTATTGCAATTTCAATGGCTGTTTCTAAATTGATGTTTAATTTTTGGGTTTATAAATATTTAATAATATTGATGTGAATTTCAGTATTTTGTGAGCTAATATTATGCAAGTTATACCCAAACAAGTATTTCTCAGTTTGCAAGACTAAAGTATATGCCACACCATAATGGAGTTTCAATGATTCTATGGGTTGTACTAGTGTCCTTCAGGACACATTTCTTTGGCACTAATTGTATACTTTAGGAAATGATTTCTAGTAGTTAGTAGTAAGTACAATTCTTTTTGGGTCGTGCCACTATTTGTAGTGTGCACAAGTTTCATTAATTGTCGATTGCTGTAATATGAATACAGAAAATCTGGCCATACAAATCTGCATGAGGGCATACAGTCTTTATTAGCTGCTACAAACATAAAAAAGGGGCCATACCATTACCACTGCCAGTCATATCATTCTTGCTGCAAATCACAGTCGTTTTTGCAATCTTATAATGTAATGTACATTTTGGGAGGTCCACATCTGCGTAGAAACTTTTTATTTTTTTACAAGTGAACTGAGTATGTTGGGGGTGCTATGTTTTGGAGTTTATTGTGGCTGAACCATGCTCCATTCAGGCTTTCTCTTCTCCTAACATGATCCATTTCTCTCCAAATCATTCTTAATTTTTGTAGACCATACAACTACAACTTTCAACAAATTATTGTATTTAAGGATGGTTTTAGACTTCTTGCAATTTCTGAGTGCTTTTCCTAGTGCTTGATCTCAATCATTTTGAAAAAAAACAATGAGATGAAAAGCACGCCCTAACTGTTGGAAAGTTTGTCATTGATGTCAAAGAAATTTGCTCGTCAGTAATATTGAACAAGCTTGGACAAGAATGTTAGATTAAGTATCATTAGTATCAAAGAAGAATTGGTTGAGAAAAGTATGATGGCCAAACGCCACAAATAAATAGGAAAGGATGGCTAAGTATCTGGCACTCATGTTATTATTATTGAAGTAAACTAATCGAACACTTAGAAGAGAATGAATGATGCAAATGGTTGACTCTCTTAAGACATTCAATTAAGAGGAGAACTAAGGAACAGATGAAATAAAGAGTCGGCATTCAAGGGAATGCAAGAATGGCAATTAATGTGTATTCAATAATGCAATAAATTATTGTAGTCATTGCTGGGCAAGTTCATGGTCAACTTCATTAGCAGCGATTAAAGTTCTGCATTTGGAGCAAACAATAATTAATGACATTGATCATAAGACAAGCAGTAGTGATGAGGACAACTTCATCCATATTCTGTGTTTGACAAAGTCGACTAAGACTGATTAGTAAAAGAATAACTTTATCAAGATTAGAAAAATGACTATATAAAAGGGTCGATCAATGAAGTGAAACAGATATAATAAGGTGCAGCGATAAATCATTTACGAATAGCAGCAATTATATTTGATCAGCATTGAAGGAAGATCAAGTAACTTTGAATAGAGATGAAGACAAACACAAGAGTATGGAGTTTATTACATGGCATCAATTATGATTGGAAACTACACAGCAATATTGATTCAACCAATGAATATAAAGGTGGCCAATAATACAAGATATTACAAAGTATATCTGGCATATGATACTGTAAATGTTAATCAAATTTATGTTCAAGTCTGAAGTTGTATAATTTTGTTATTCTTTTACTGATATTTACTGTTGCTTCTTATGTTACAGGTTGCTGGAGATAACATTATTTTATTTCTATGAATCTACAGCATTTCATATGACATATACTTATAAGCAATGCCCACCGATCAAGGCATGCCTTGACCGGACATGTCTCTTGACATGCCCGATCAAGACATTTCTTGATCGGTGCACAAGCACCGCTTCATTAGAGTGTTATGCCGATAACTATCGGGTCACGTCAAATGCTGTTGATATAACAACTGATAACAGATCGGTATAATGCGAGATTAATATGAAAACTATTATAGTTATCATATGATAACATCAATCGATGCTATCATATGATAGCTATGATAGTTATCATAAGTCCGGTCTGTTCTTATTACCATCACAGCATGTGTAATATGATCATAGCATGATCGATTATGTTTGATAATGATGTCCAAATGTCAAACTGTGCAATCCGATGTTTTGGATAGTGAATGCATATAAAAATGATTATAACAAGTTTATTTATTTAATCATGAGCTCTACCATTTAGCTTGTAGTTATATCGATAAGGTAGATGATTGAATGAGAGATAAATGAAGTCTCTCATTCAATCATTTATCTTACCGAAGCTACTAAGTTTCAACAGATACGATATCACAAAACAGAGTATATGATTTGATGAAGAGCAGCAATGGACAATGATTTTGATTACGACAAAATGATTGAAGATTTGGAGGAACAGAGATCAAGGTTGAAAAGCAATGACCAGTGATTGCCGATCTTGTTATGGAGTAATAGTGCAAAGATAAACACAACAATAAACAGTGATACATTATAACCAAAGATTAGCAGCGAACAAAAGAACAATTAATTGTCTAAGTAAAGAGCAGTGTTCTAAGCAAGACGTGCGATTTGTTGATAGAAATAAACATTTGCTAAAAGTGTCTCTATCAAGTGGTGCGATCTGTGGTTAAGGAAATGGTAAAGTGATGCAGGGATGTAATTGTTATCATGACTCAAAGAAACAATTAATAGAAAGACATGACTCTTTGAAATAAGTATCCAATCAAAAGCATATGACTCTTGGAAATTAGAATATATGAATAGAGATTAAAATGGATCCAAGGAGAGTGACTGAATAGTATCAAAGCATAGAAGAAAAGGCTCTTTGATCTGATTTATATCAGACTTAAAGGAGATAAAGGAGACTCCCAAATATATGTAAATAAAGAAGAAAGTATGAAGAATCATTCAACAATTTCAATCAGATTTAATGAAGGAATTTGTTACATCCCACTTGTGCCCTAGTGATTTTGTGCAGTATTTTCATCCTGACTCTGATACATGTTAACCCTAGTGCATTTTGACATACTTGTATGATGTATGATGTGCCTAGTTTTTATGCTTTAAATGATGGATTTGTTCAGATGATTATGCATATGTGAATAATGATAATTATGATTTCTATGCAAAATTGATGTAATTTGATTTAGTAAATTGAGGAATTTCAGTTAGCTATATGGTATTATGTTTCACTTTTATCATGGTCTATTAATTGTCAGAACTAGACAAGATTTGATCTAACCAATTTCCATGGGCCAAGTGTATGCAGGAGACCGTCGCCCTCTCCAAAAGGAGGGAAAGTATAATTGCTGCTTAGGCTTAGGCTAGGGTTTTCAATGTCGTTTGAAAACCCTAGCCTAAGCCAAGTAAACCTGGGTGGATCTTGTCAGACTTTGATTAGGCAGTGTGTCAGTTAACCCGTAGGTCGGTGCATAAAATCTGAGGTTGTCGTTTCCTGAAATAATTATTAATTATTAATATTAATAAATTATTTCGTCGTTTATTAATTAAGTTGACTGGACTAATATTACCTTTTAATATATATGTTTAAGTATATGTATATATACATAACTGACATATCTTATACGAGTACCTGGGTACGGTAGCACGTATACCTGATCGTATACGTACTATCGCAGTCAGATATTCGTAGGAAGTCTAGGTCGCGCATATATAAATATAAATAAACATGTATTATTAAATTTAATTATGATTGTCTGACAAATTTTATTTTAACTAAATAAATTATTTTATTGGCAAACTTTAATTGGCAATATCAATGGTTAAATAGATGAAATTATTTTCTTTCATAGTGTTGAAAAAAATAAGACTTAAATAAAAACTTTTAAATCTTCTTAATGTTAACCATCATAAAATTCCTATTTTATGAACAAGCCTTAATAGTTATCGGGCTGATTGGAAAGAAATAAGAGCAAAAGATTAATGAAAAAGTTTATCGGGCATGGAAGGAAACAAAGTAAATGGATTAAAAGACTTCACGCACCTCTATATATGATTATGGTAAGATATTTTTTTTGGCATTTTTTTGGGGGGAAAGGGCTCTGGATGAAAACGAAAGGCAACCACGGGAATGGGAAGCATGCCCTCCATGACTCCTTGGGCAGATTCAGAATTCCGCCTGGTATTATGGCAAAGGAAACCGGATAATGTTTTGGAAATGCATATAACCGGGGAAAAAGGAAAAAGGAAGGCATTCTCTTCTTTCTCTTGGACGGCAAAGAATAAGTATTGCTCTGTGGTTTTTACCAGATTTTGGCTCTGTTATTGGTTTAATACTGCTGGGAATCAACATATTTCTTCTCTCCGTTTCCCTGGAGTAGGGGTTTTTTCGATTAAAGAGGCATTGGAATATATATTGAGTGATTCTTCAGCTCTCAGGTCATGCTATCTTCTTTACTCCGCGATTTTACCCTTCTCTCTACCGTATTTTCTTATTTCAAAAATAGGAATGCATAAATATATTGGTTGTATGAAAATTGCTGAGAGTTTAGAAAATTTCATGAAATTCCATATGGTTTGAAACCCTTCTAAATTCTGATAATGTACATTAGCCTCTGTTTCAGTTTTCTATTTAACAGGAAAAAATCGTATGATGTAATCCCGTGTATTCTGCTAGGGTTCATTGGAGATTGAAATTGAAAAGTTGATATACGTATTTTCATTTACCATTAATCTGCTATTGAATTTAGTTTTAACTCTGTTCCTGGAATGTAAGGAGAGGGTTAATGTAGTTCGGGGTATATTATAGGTTGTATGAGAAGATGTATGATATGTATACGTATGAGTTGCATATATATATATGTCGTATATCTGGAAAAATTTCCCTTCTATCTCTTAAATCTGGTTTAAAGCGAACAAAAGAAGTCTGAATTTGACCTACTGAATTGGGTAAAAGGGGCTTGACTATTTTCGCAAATTAGAAGAGGAAGGGTAATGTGTCTTATCCTGTTTTTTTTTTCTGTATCATGAAAAGTAGAGAAGATTTTGTAAAATTCTGTATTGTCCTCGTAGGAAAGTTGTAAGAAAGTCTGAACTTATGTAAATTGTTTCTGTTTTCGGTCTTAAGCCAGATTTGTACAGATTTATATTCATATATGTACACACAGGTATATCAGCATACTTAAGATATATATGTATGTGCATGTATGGATATAATAGGTGGTTTGAAATAAATGATTGAATGTATTTAATCCCTTACTGTTTTTTTTATATAAAGGGTTAATGAATAAGTCTCTAAAAGGGAGCAGTCCATTTTATATCAGTTATAAAAAAAAAAGGGGGGGGCTGCCAGTTTGTATCATTGTTTTCTTTCAGACCAAGCAAATAAGAGTAGATGTAGTGTTTTATACATACTTACAAATAAATACAATCTGTATAGGTATGTGCATATGCATGGGTGTATGTGTATGTAAGCATGGAGATATAACACTTCATACCATGTGAGTGTAATAAGTGTTTTTAGAACCCATAAATTTTCGTAACCTGCTAAATACAATTATGCCAACAGCAGCCTTTGGTTTTAGATTTGAAAACCTTCAAGGTCTCGTGTTTAGAAGACTGTCGACACCTTAATTGAGCTTCCTTAGATTTTCTTAAATTAATCAATCCGAACAGCAGTGTCAAACACACTCTATCTTTTGAGTTTTCCCTCTTGAGTTCAGTTGAACTCCTAGAACCTAGACTTATTGCCGAGAAGGGTGAGATCATTGACAGCACGAAGACTCGTGCTTACAGTGTAAAACCATGGCCAAGGTGGTGCTGCGTAATGCATGCACTAGTCTGATCTTTAGCACCAGATACAACCTTAGTCAGAGCGTCATACTAGTAGGGAGTTACCCTTAGTGTATGACCAACTAAGTGCGTAGGTCCTAACACCAAGTCTCGAATGGCATTGAGTTCTCATATTCTTTTACCTTCCTCCAAAGGGCCGGGCCAGTCCAGAAGGATATGGCACGGGGGACTAGATAGTCCGTGGTTGGGCGGAAAAGCGCCCTAATGATACTTTCCCTCCTCACCAGTATCATAACAGAGTTGAAGTTCAGAATTTAGCATCAGTTTAAAAGTACTCTCTAAACCCTTTTCTCTCTTTCATTTCATGCAAATTAATTAGTTCTTAAATATTGCATGCGCTTAATCATTTGGTTATCGTTATTCATTTTCCTATTTGAATTAAAAATATATATATATATATATATATCCTTTTTGCTATGCTTATGTTAACGGCTCTTTTTGCAACAGTTAGATTATTTGAACTTAATTTTCTTTCAAATTTTCTGCATGTTACACAAGGTATCAGAGCGCTGGGTTCAACACTGAACCTTGGGCTCACCACAACAAGAACAAAAAAAAAACTTGAAATGAAACTTAAACAAAATACTTGACTTTGTCTAGGATATTCCGCACTACCAAAAGAAAACAAGCACGTGACCCGGTTTACTTCCGGCTGTGGAAGGTAATCAATCGCAAGTATGATTACTCATATTGCTCCATGCCGTCTGATGACGAAACCCTAGCCGATGCCCTAAAAAGAATCGTCAAGGAAAGACAACCCTGGACTGCTGCCAGCAAGGCAGCAGTACGAACCAAAATACTAGCAAACAAAGCACTGAAACCGGTTAAGCCTGCAGCCAAAGAAATGAAATATAACACTGCTGTCATCCATCTTGAACCTAAGGAACCGAAAACAGTTCACATACCTCGACCTGGGTTCCGATTGGTACCCTTTTCCGACTTTGAGGGGCAAGAAGAGCCCATCACCAAATCAGAGAGTAGCTCTTAGATAGAGAGCTTTTGTGTATATATTGAAACCAGAGCCGAACTTTTTTTTTTTTAGAGTAACCCTGATAGGGTTACATTGTATATAAAGAACTTTAACTTCCCCGATTACTTTTGACAACAGTTTCTGGAAACATTTTCATGATATATATATGGATGGTTAGATGATTAAAATTATTATTTTTCTTTATTATGTTCATCTCACACTCTTAATGTTAAGTGCTAGACAAAACTAAAACTGCATATTTTTGTAATACCAAGTATCACAAGAACTATAACATGTCTCACCATCCAGAAGGTGGGGGAGAATCCGGAGGTCCGGAAACATCAAGTGAAAAACTAGATAAACTCATCCAAATGGTTCAAAACATGCAAAACAGGCTCCAAGACTTGGAGCAGAGAGTAAGTGGCCATACAAAAACACCCAGCGTGGAGTTTGAGTCTCAACTTAGGGACCAGTTTACTGAGCGGGAGCACACTCTTCAGAGTGAGTTCCAAGAAACCGAAAACCGTAACCAGAACCCTAAGGGAAAGCAGCTTATGGGGGTAATATTGGAAGATATGAAGAAAGTAAGACCTCCGCAGTATGATGGGGCTGAAGGAGGGGACGCCGCTGAAGCCTGGCTTATGAGCATGGAGAAGTACTTTGAGATAAGAGATTATACTGAAAACATGAAGGCTGTTTGGGGAGCCTACCAACTAACCGGAGAAGTTGCCGGTTGGTGGGAGAACAAAAAGACCGAACTTGATCTGAGATCAGACAACATAACCTGGAGTAAATTTGTGGAGGTGTTCAGACAAAGATGGCTGCCTCAATTATTCTTTGAACAAAAATTGACAGATTTCCAGGATTTGAAACAAGGAGAACTTTTTGTGCATGCTTACTGGGAAAAATTCACACGTCTCCTGAAGTATGTACCTCACTTCCAAGTGGATGAAAGGTATAAAATCAGAAACTTCATTATGGGCTTAAACAACCGAATAGGTGGTTCAGTAGATGTTTTAGCTCCGACTACTATGGATGAAGCCTATGAGAAAGTTGTTAGGCAAGAACAAAAACTTTGTAAGGACGACTCCATCAGAGATAGAAGCAGAAAGAAGAGTAACTGGGGACAGTCGTCACGAAACTTCAGCAAGAAGGGAGATAGATATGGAGTCAACAATAAAAACAATAAAAGGCACCAAGGAGGACAACAAAACAACCATAGAGAGGGTAAGAATTATGATAAACCCAGGAGGGACAATGGTGGGAATGGTAGCAAACCAGAAAAGAAAGGACCGCCAGGGGGTTGTTTTAATTGTGGTGGTAATCACTACGCCAACTAAACCATCAGGAGGGCAACATCAGAGGAACCCACTGCCACCTCAACAAGCAGCTTTTCAGCAAAGAATCCATGCGGCGGTTGATAACCGCCAAGCTGAGTACCAGTTCACGCTAGTAGAAACTCCAGGTACTTTATATAGTGTACCCATTAATATACTCATTGATACAGGTGCTACTGAAAATTTCATTTCGCCAAAATTGCTTAGTAGATTTCCTAGGAGAGCTAGTTTTATGGCTAATTCATGGACAGTAGAATATGCCAACCAGTCAAGAGCTCAGGTAGAGCAATGCCTGTTTGGAGCAAGAGTAGAATTTCCAAACTTCACTTCTAAAGTTGACTTGTTTGTAGCACCACTAGACACGTATGATGTCATCTTAGGAATGAAGTGGTTGGGTCAGCATAAGGCAAGAGTAAACTGTTTTGACAAGTTTGTAGAATGCCAGGATGACTTTGGCAACAAAGTACTCTTACGAGGCATGCCACGGGAAATTAGATTGCGGCAACTCTCTGCTATGCAGCTGAGACGAAGTGAAAAGAAAGGATGTCAGATTTTTGCAGTTAAAATGGATGAAATCAGGGATGCAAAGGATGTCCTATATCAGGATGACATGATGATGTATGAGAACTGTAATCATCATGAAAAGGAGTTTGGTGAAGTTGAAGAACCAGAAGAGCCTTTTGATGTGAAATATCCTTACCTCCAAGATTTTCAGGGTGTATTTCCAGAGGAATTGCCTGGCTTACCACCGAAAAGGATATTCAATTTTTCCATCGAATTAATACCAGGAGCAGCACCAGTATCTAAAGCTCCTTATAGGATGACAACGGTAGAGCTGATGGAGTTAAAAGCCCAACTCCAAGAACTCCTGGATAAGGGATTGATAAGACCTAGTGTGTTGCCATGGGGGGCACCAGTTATCTTTGTTAAAAAGAAAGATGGGACTCTTCGACTTTGCCTAGATTTCAGGATGTTGAATAAATTGACCATCCGAAACAGATATCCTCTACCCCGCATTGACGATTTATTTGATCAAATGCGCGGAGCAGCAGTCTTTCCCAAGATCGATTTGCGATCAGGGTACCATCAATTGAGGTTAAAGGACGAGGATATCCATAAAACCGCCTTCAGAACTCGTTACGAACATTATGAGTTCACGGTTCTGCCATTCGGACTTACTAATGCACCAGTTGCCTTCATGAATTTAATGAATAGTGTATTCCATGACTGCCTCGACAAGTTCGTCTTGGTGTTCTTAGATGACATTTTGATATACTCAAGGAATGAAGAAGAACATCTGCAGCATTTGCGGTTTGTTGTACAATGATTGCGAGAAAACAAATTATATGCAAAATTATCCAAGTGTACCTTCTTCCAAAAAGAAGTACAATACCTAGGGCATATAATTTCAGCCAAAGGGATAGCAGTGGACCCGGCAAAGATTAAAGCCATTTCTGAATGGCCAACTCCCAAGAATGTGCATGAAGTTAGAAGCTTCATGGGGTTAGCAGGATACTACAGGAAGTTCGTAATGAACTTCTCACGCATCGCACACCCCATCACATCATTGCAGAGGAAGGGCAAAAGATTTGAATGGTTAGAAAAATGCCAGGCGGCGTTTGAACTCCTTAAAGAGAAATTGACCACGGCACCAATTCTAAAAGTGCCAGATCCAGATGACCAATACGTAGTAGTAACTGATGCTTCAGGGGAAGGATTAGGTGGAATCTTGATGCAAAGAGATCAAGTAATTGCCTATGAGTCCAGAAAGCTCAAAAATTATGAGCAAAATTATGCACCACATGACCTGGAGCTCGCAACAATAGTACATGCTCTACAAATGTGGCGTCACTATTTGCTAGGCAAGCCCTTTGAGCTTTGGTCGGATCACCAAGGATTGAAATATATTTTCACGCAACCCAACCTTAACGCACGACAGAGAAGATGGTTAGAACTAATCTCGAATTATGATTTTGAGATCAGCTACATCAAGGGTAAGGAAAACCGAATGGCAGACGCGCTAAGTCGTAGACGCCATATTAATGCCATCACTGCAGTGCACACAAATTTCCAGAATCGTGTCCTACAATTGCTAGGAGGGGATAGGCTTTACCAATAGGTAAAAGAGGCTTTACAAATAGATTTCCAGGATCCAAGATATGACAGTTTCAAAATTGAATCAGACAGACTTTTAAGATACCAAGGTAGGATGTATATACCTGAGTCCTCTGAGTTGAGAAAATTTGTGTTGAAAGAAGTGTACTCAGCACCTTACTCTGGACATCCGGGAGTAACTAAATTGCTTGCTGACATCAGACCCTTATAGTTCTGGAAAGGAATGAAAAAGGATGCCGCAAGTTTTGTGGCTAGCTATTTTGAGTGCTAGCGAGTTAAGGCTGAACATCAACACCCAGCAGGTTTGTTGCAACCTAACTCAGTACCCAAGTGGAAATGGCAGATAATCAGCATGGACTTCGTCCAGGGATTGCCTATGTCCAGAAATAAGCATAATGCCATTCTAGTGGTGGTAGATAGACTGACCAAAGTAGCTCATTTTATAGCAGGCAACTTATCTGATGGGGCACATACTATAGCTTACAAATTCTTGCATGAGATATTTCAGTTGCATGGTATACCAGAGAAAATAATCTCGGATAGGGATGCCAGAATGACATCCAGGTTCTGGCAAACTCTATTTTCAGCCTTGGGAACTCAGTTGAATATAAGCTCAGCCTATCACCCCAAAACTGATGGTCAGACGGAAAGAGTTAACCAAGTTTTAGAAGACCTCTTGAGAATGTATTGCATGGATCAACAGTACAAATGGGAGGAATACCTTCCATTGGTCGAATTTGCCTCTAACAATTCCTTCCAATCATCCATTAAGATGGCACCCTTCGAAGAACTATATGGAAGGAGGTGTAGAACTCCTATTAGCTGGGATAAGCTAGAAGATAGGATAACCCTCAATCCAGAAATGCTCTCAAAAATGGAAGAGCAAGTCAAGCTGATCAGAAAGAGATTAGCAGAAGCTAATGACCGACAGAAAAGCTATGCAAATGCAAAACGTACCCCCAAACAGTTTGTAGTGGGAGAGAAAGTGCTTCTACGGGTGAAACCGAACAAAAGTAGCATAAAATTTGGGAAGTCCTCCAAATTAGCTCCTCAATATGTTGGTCCTTTTGAAGTATTGGAAGTGGTGAACCCAATTCCCTACAGGATTGCTCTACCGCCAGCTCTTGCCCAGTTGCATGATGTATTTCATGTTTCCTATTTGAAAAAGTATGTTTCAGATTTTGCACATATGATTGATTGGAACTCCTTGTAAGTACAAGACCCAGGGGTGGTCATGATTGAGCCAATCAGGGTGCTCGAGGTACGTAAGCAACGCTTACGTAAAAGAGAAGTTGCTCAGTGCAAGGTCCAGTGGGACCAGTACACTGAGGACAGTGCCACTTGGGAAGATTATAATGAAATTCATCAGTGATTTCCACACCTGTTTAATGTTTTTAATAGCTAAAACAAAACTTCTTTTCTTTGTTTAATACTGGTTAAAAATTGTTATGTTCATAGTTGTTTTAAATGATACTTGAAAATCATCGAGGACGATGATTCACAAGGGGAAGAATATGTTACATCCCACTTGTGCCCTAGTGATTTTGTGCAGTATTTTCGTCCCGACTCCTGATACATGTTAACCCTAGTGAATTTTGACATACTTGTATGGTCTATGATGTGCCTAGTTTTTATGCTTTAAATGATGGATTTGCTCAGATGATTATGCATATGTGAATAATGATAATTATGTTTTCTATGCAAAATTGATGTAATTTGATTTAGTAAATTGAAGAATTTCAGTTAGCTATATGGTATCATGTTTCACATTTATCACGGTTTATTAATTGTCAGAACTAGACAAGATTTGATCTAACCAATTTCCGAAGGCCAAGTGTATGCAAGAGACTGTCGTCCTCTCCAAAAGGAGGGTATAATTGCTGCTTAGGCTTAGACTAGGGTTTTCAATGTCGTTTGAAAACCCTAGCCTAAGCCAAGTAAACCTGGGTGGATCTTGTCAGACTTTGATTAGGCAGTGTGTCAGTTAACCCGTAGGTCGGTGCATAAAATCTGAGGTTGTCGTTTCCTGAAATAATTATTAATTATTAATATTAATAAATTATTTCGTCGTTTATTAATTAAGTTGACTGGACTAATATTACCCTTTAATATATATGTTTAAGTATATGTATATATACGTAACTGACATATCTTCTACGAGTACCTGGGTACGGTAGCATGTATACCTAACCGTATACGTACTATCGCAGTCAAATATTCGTAGGAAGTCTAGGTCAAGTATATATAAATATAAATAAACATGTATTATTAAATTTAATTATGATTGTCTGACAAGTTTTATTTTAATTAAATAAATTATTTTATTGGCAAACTTTAATTGGCAATATCAATGGTTAAATAGATGAAATTATTTTCTTTCATAGTGTTAAAAGAAGTAAGACTTAAATAAAAACTTTTAAATCTTCTTAATGTTAACCATCATATAATTCCTATTTTATGAACAAGCCTTAATAGTTATCGGGCTGATTGGAAAGAAATAAGAGCAAAAGATTAATGAAAAAGTAAACATCGCCATCCTTCAGCATGAAGTTATCGAGCATGGAAGGAAACAAAGTAAATGGATTAAAAGACTTCACGCACCTCTATATATGATTATGGTCAGATAATTTTTTTGGCATTTTTTGGGCGGGAAAGGGCTCTGGATGAAAACGAAAGGCAACCACGGGAATGGGAAGCATGCCCTATGTGACTCCTTGGGCGGATTCAGAAGTCCGCCTAGTATTAGGGCGAAGGATACTGGATAATGTTTTGGAAATGCATATAACCGAAGAAAGAGGAAAAAGGAAGGCATTCTCTTCTTTTTCTTGGACGGCAAAGAATAAGTATTGCTCTATGGTTTTTACCAGATTTCGGCTCTGTTATTGGTTTAATACTGCTGGGAATCAACATATTTCTGCTCTACGTTTTCCTGGAGTAGGGGTTTTTTCGATTGAAGAGGCATTGGAATATATATTGAGTGATTCTTCAGCTCTCAGGTCATGCTATCTTCTTTACTCCGCGATTTTACCCTTCTCTCTACCGTATTTTCTTATTTCAAAAATAGGAATGCATAAATATATTGGTTGTATGAAAATTGCTGAAAGTTTAGAAAATTTCATGAAATTCCATATGGTTTGAAACCCTTCTACATTCTGATAATGTACATTAGCCTCTGTTTCAGTTTTCTATTTAACAGGAAATAATCGTATGATGTAATCCCGTGTATTCTGCTAGGGTTCATTGGAGATTGAAATTGAAAAGTTGTTATACGTATTTTCATTTACCATTAATCTGCTATTGAATTTAGTTTTAACTCTGTTCCTGGAATGTAAGGAGAGGGCTAATGTAGTTCGGGGTATATTATAGGTTGTATGAGAAGATGTATGATATGTATACGTATGAGCTGCATATATATATATGTCGTATATCTGGAAAAATTTCCCTTCTATCTCTTA
Organism: Cryptomeria japonica; assembly: GCF_030272615.1. Taxonomy (NCBI): domain Eukaryota; kingdom Viridiplantae; phylum Streptophyta; class Pinopsida; order Cupressales; family Cupressaceae; genus Cryptomeria; species Cryptomeria japonica. The sequence goes on from NC_081406.1 coordinate 197,258,279, forward strand.
AATCTGGTTTAAAGCGAACAAAAGAAGTCTGAATTTGACCTACTGAATTGGGTAAAAGGGGCTTGACTATTTTCGCAAATTAGAAGAGGAAGGGTAATGTGTCTTATCCTGTTTTTTTTTTCTGTACCATGAAAAGTAGAGAAGATTTTGTAAAATTCTGTATTGTCCACATAGGAAAGTTGGGAAGAAAGTCTGAACTTATGTAAATTGTTTCTGTTTTCGGTCTTACGCCAGATTTGTACAGATTTATATTCATATATGTACACACAGGTATATCAGCATACTTAAGATATGTATGTATGTGCATGTATGGATATAATAGGTGGTTTGAAATAAATGATTGAATGTATTTAATCCCTTACTGTTTTTTTTATATAAAGGTTTAATGAATAAATTTCTAAAAGGGAGCAGTCCATTTTATATCAGTTATAAAAAAAAAGGGGGGGGGCTGCCAGTTTGTATCATTGTTTTCTTTCAGACCAAGCAAATAAGAGCAGATGTAGTGTTTTATACATACTTACAAATAAATACAATCTGTATAGGTACGTGCATATGCATGGGTGTATGTGTATGTAAGCATGGAGATATAACACTTCATACCATGTGAGTGTAATAAGTGTTTTTAGAACCCATAAATTTTCGTAACCTGCTAAATACAATTATGCCAACAGCAGCCTTTGGTTTTAGATTTGAAAACCTTCAAGGTCTTGTGTTTAGAAGACTGTCGACACCTTAATTGAGCTTCCTTAGATTTTCTTAAATTAATCAATCCGAACAGCGGTGTCAAACACACTCTATCTTTTGAGTTTTCCCTCTTGAGTTCAGTTGAACTCCTAGAACCTAGACTTATTGCCGAGAAGGGTGAGATCATTGACAACGCAAAGACTCGTGCTTACAAGGTAAAACCTTGGCCAAGGTGGTGCTGCGTAATGCATGCACTAGTCTGATCTTTAGCACCAGATACAACCTTAGTCAAAGCGTCATACTAGTAGGGAGTTACCCTTAGTGTATGACCAACTAAGTGCGTAGGTCCTAACACCAAGTCTCAGATGGCATTGAGTTCTCATATTGTTTTACCTTCCTCCAAAGGGCCGGGCCAATCCAGAAGGATATGGCACGGGGGACTAGATAGTCCGTGGTTGGGCGGAAAAGCGCCCTAATGATACTTTCCCTCCTCACCAGTATCATAACAGAGTTGAAGTTCAGAATTTAGCATCAGTTTAAAAGTACTCTCTAAACCCTTTTCTCTCTTTCATTTCATGCAAGTTAATTAGTTCTTAAATATTGCATGCATGCTTAATTTTTAGTTTATGCGCTTAATCATTTGGTTATCGTTATTCATTTTCCTATTTGAATAAAAAAGAATATATATATATATATATATATCCTTTTTGCTATGCTTATGTTAACGGCTCTTTTTGCAACGGTTAGATTATTTGAACTTAATTTTCTTTCAAATTTTCTGCATGTTATAGAATTGGTGCAGATTCTAAAAGAGAGTAATATGATCATTTTGTGACAGATTTGAGAAAGGCATCAAGGCATATTTGTGATCAGACCTATAGAAGACTTGAAGACATATTTGTGATCAGATCTATAGCAGACTTGAAGGCAGATTTGTGAAGAGTTCTTCATAGCAGACTTGAGATCAATTTGAGAAGAAAAAGTATAGCATAACTTGTGAAGAATAGGATCATCCATCAAAAGGTGGAATTTAAATGAGCGTTGGTGCCTCTAACTGAATGAGGGGTTGGTGCAGTGCTCACAAATAGAATGAGAGGTTAGTGCCTCAAGTGGGAGAAGGTCTCACAGAAAGAATGAGGGGTTGATGCCTCTAGTGGGTTGATACATACGAATTTATAAAAGAGTTTCTTGTATATAAGGAAGCAATTTTTCCATGGTTTTCTCTTGTAAGGGTTTACACACATAATTAGATCACATGTGAATGTTATAATGCAAGGGTTATTATAAAAGCTATTGTGGATCATATAGATGCAACTTGGAAAGGATGCACAATGCATTGTATTGGCAATTGAAATGGTGCAACCAAAGAAAAGAATTGAAATGTTTAAATTTTACACGTCATTTTGCCATTTACCATAACGCTTTTGATGTAGACTGATATTCACATGAAATAATGTCTCAGGTCCTTTATTCTTTTGTTCTCTTAATTGTTTTAGCTTTTTATCACCATTTCTCTCATCATTTTTAATGTACTTTCTTTCCTTTTTACTTCCATCTTCCCTTATTTTCTCCTTTAACTTATACTTCTTGTTTCCCATCCCTTTTGGATCATATTTATTGAGCTAAATCTTTGATCCACCCATCATTTTTTCTCATCCTGATGATCGATCACAGAGTACAATCTGAATCATTGATTCAAACAAAAATCCCACAAGTTTTTCCATAGGCATTTCAAGCAATACCATTCAGTTTTCTGTTGCTCCATTATTAAAACTAACTTCATTTAAAAATAAAAAAATATAAGAAACACAATTTTCAAGTATTATTAAGAAAATAGTACATCTCTGAAGATATATTACAAACAGTATGTTTTACAATGGAGGAAATGCAAAATCTCCATCTCTCAATAATGAATAGAGATTTATGATCTTTGCCAGGAAAGAGGAAGATTGACCCACCAAAATTGTAGTGAAATGAATGCATCGTAAAGCACAAATGTTTTCATCTTGTTGTTCCTTCAGAATGAATGTTGAAAAAGAATGCCTACACTTGTTGCAGAAAAGAAATGAAAAAGCGATTACTGATACTGGAACAATCACTAATATCTATAAGGAAAACAGTGTGTCAATATCATAAAGCAAAACAAGGAAAATCTTCAAAATGGATGGGGTAATGAAGAACCCCTTGATAGATTTTGTAATAAAGAAAAGATTATAAACAAAATTAATCAATTACCTCTTAACAGGGTAAATGTTACATACCAAAGGTCTTTAGATAACATTTACACAATTTGAAAAACCCCGAAATTTGATACCACTCTTAACATTGCTTCCAGGAAGATAAGAGCAATTGCTAAAAGGGCATTCAAATGCCTTGGTTGTGTCTTGGAGAGATATGTAAGATTGAACTGTTAAGCAAATATGTTTTTCATCTGTTATAGAGCGCTGCCACTGTCAAGGGATCTTCCAAAAGTAAGCTTCAGGTCCTGGCTACATCGATTTTATCTATATATTTAATGCACCACATGAATTAGTCACAACTTAATTAATCCTTGCTACTATTATCCTTCCTTGGGCATTCAAACAGAACAGTGTTTTTGGCTAGGATCCCTCCTTAGTTAGCAGAAATAATGTTTTTAGCTTGAACTGCTCCTTGGATATTTGAACAGATATAATGTTTTTTGTTATGACACTTCCTTGGTTACAATGTTTTTTGCCAGGATTCTTCTTTAATTACCAAAAGAAAACTCTATAATAACTGGAGTTTTAGTAAATTATATACAAAGCGGTGAATGAATATTAGTTCAATACAGTGATTAATAACTTAATAGCAACCTGCAGAAGTATGGCATTTAATCTAAGTTACCGGTTCCGGTTCGGATTCGGGTTCGGATTCGGGTACGGGTTCGCGGATTCGGCAAAAAAAATAAATTTGGGTACGGGTACGGGTTCGTCCGTACATATATATATATATTTTTTAATTTTTTTTAATATATATATATATATATATGTTCAAACTTCAAACATCAAAATTATATATGTTCACAGTTCAAACATACAAATATGAAACATCAAACATACAATGTAACTTTCCCATACAATGATACATAGATGATAACAGATAAATCATAAATCAATAAATCATAAATCCATAAATCATTAAAAATATTGTTTTTTTATTGTTTTTAAATGCTTGCTAACCCGTGGGCCCCGTTTTTGGGAACCCACGGGCTTGGGTTCACCCGGGTCCTCCTGGGTTCACCCGGGTCCTCCTGGGTTCGCCCTGGGTCCCACCCGGGTCCTGCCCAGGCGGCTGGGTTCCCTGTGGGTCCTGCCATGCAGGACCCACAGGGAACCCAGCCGCCTGGGCAGGACCCGGGTGGGACCCAGAGCGAACCAGACCAGGACCAGGACCGGGCACAGACCAGGACCAGGACCCAGCCAAAATAGGGGAGAACCGGTATCTGAGCATTTAATCTACTAGCAATCCTCCAATACAGTGAAAAGGGGTAACAAGGATCACTACAATGAATGTCAAAGGACATTGCCTCTGTGGCTCTCGAAGGGTATTAGTTGAAATTTTAACTTGCAATTTGTATGAAAAACTATATAATAATCAAGCTGCATGGATGACCAATAGTAAACGATAACTTGTATGAAAAATTCTCACCATGTGCAGCAGCAATAGCAGACATTGTAGCAACTTCTACAGCAGCAGAAGATGAGACACCTTTGCCTTCTGGAACACTTGAAGATACCTACAATGAAGTTCCATAATAACCATTTTCTAATTTAAGTAAATATACATATAAAGCCAGCTATGTACCTTCCCATAATTTCTAATAGGCGTCAAGGAAATTAGAATCATATTAACATGGACCATAAACTTTATTTGTATTTAGATACCCAAAGAATCTTTAAAATTTTATAAATAGGAACAAAAGCTCAAGATGCAGTAAACATTTCCTCCCAATTTGGAAAATTCTTTTGATGACCAAAATATAAAGTAAATAAGCTAGTTGCTTTTCTATCTAAACTCAAAGCATACTGATAGTAGCAGTCCACCAAGAAAGAAACACCTATGCAGAAGAGTCGAAGACCCTAAAAAAACTAAAAAACGTATCCATTTAAGTCTTTTCTTTGGGATTTGTGTTCAAATAATGAGATAAAGCTGACATTAGTATGCTGCAACAACACTAATATATAAGCAATTCTGTTCATAAACAGATTAGAAACTAACAAAGAAAGTGATCTATAATCACAAACACAAATCTATCTCAAATTTAAACCATTAAGCTGGCTTTTACTTAAAAATAAATTTATTTAGCACTGTAACTATCATAGGTTGATGTGTGTGTGATATAAAACAAGAAAAGAACTTTAAACACATAAAAATAAAGCTCAACACAAGGGGTTTTTACCCTAAAGAAATCCAATGTACAAAAACTCCAAAATAGTAAACTTGTAAAGCCTTTCCTTCGCTAACCACTATCACCTTGCAATATTACAAGCTTATTGTGTTTCAGAGAAAACACCAACAGTGTATCATCAATATCCTTACAACTTGTAATGCTTTGTAGCTTGTTTCAATGCACACTCTTCTACTCCACTTACAAATCAAAACTCCTTAAAAAACCCTCAATCAAGAAGCAATGAAAGAATAGAACAAGAGCATACATAACAAAACCCAACAAGAATGAACCAAACAATGAAGTGCCAAAAAACTTAAAGAAACGGTGTTCCCAGCTATCATGCTCCTTTACCAGTTCATGAATGTCAAAACTGAAAAATAAAATTGAATGAATGATTCAATAATCGGATAATTACATTGAAAGATATACACACGTATATATAGAGGTTACAAGACGATGTTCTATAATTAGAACATAATGTTAAAGTAAAAGATTAAAGAGCTAAAAGCTAAATTAAGCTTAAAAGCTAATTAATTAAAAAGAAAAAGCTAAATGTTAAATAAAGCTTAAAAGCTAATTAACTAAAAAGCTAAATGACCATTAAACAAGGAACTAAATATAGGTGACTAAAATATAATTAAATATTCTAATAAAAACTGCCATGGCAATCAGGGTAAAACCAACATACCACAACTGCAACTATCATGACACGAGCTTAATTGCCATGTTATTAGTGCATCTGTCACACTGTCATGCCTGGCATGTTTGTCACTATGCAGATTGATGTTTGTTCATTTTATAATTTTAAACAGTCATTCAACTATCTATGGTTCAAAGATGTCTGAATAAATTACAACCATCTACAGCTTCTGTAGACCCTTGTATCAATCTTGTTTATTCTGTTCTGCATGACAGACATCATATTATAAGTATTGACAGTGTTTTCAAGTTGCATACTTTGTAAATTTTAGTAGAGAATGCAAATAGTGGCTTAGCTGAACTGAATCTAACTGCTACTAGTACTTCTGATCCTATTTCAATTTGGATCACATCTCCTTAACTACAAGGCATTTGATAACCAAAAGCTTAAGCACTCAAGAGATGAAGGAACAATTTCCCCAATTTCTCCTTAGAATATCACTCAGCTTTATTTGGCAATTGTCTTTCAATCTCACTAGCCAACTTTTCTGCTCTCCTCACCTTTCTTCGTTAAACAGCATCCTTATCCAACTCTTCATGAGCATTAGGTGCAAGGGCTTCAAAGAAAGGTACACAAATTCCTTTCCTGCATCTAGCATAGGAGGATCAAGAGGCACGAGTTCTCAAAGAACAGAATATATTTTTACATGTGAGACAGATCTATCTGAAACAACTAGCTTGACTAATTAAAGAATTTCAAAAAGACAACACCTAAGCATTTTTAGCTCTGTTGTTTTACCTTAGAGTCTTTCTTTAATTAACTAAAGCTACACGCTGTCCCCAACTTTAGCGTATCCTCAACTCTATGTTGATCATATCTTGCTTTATACTTAGCTCAGGCTTCTTCAACCTCTTTGTGTGCATGCCTTATCTTTTCAATAAATTTTCAGCTTTCTAGATTTTCCAATTTCACTTCTTGCTTCCTTTTTGGGTATCCCATGTAATGTTCCCGTCTGGATTTACCCTGTAATTTGCCCACAAGACTAATTATTAAAGTTATTGTCTGTTTGATACAGTGGAACTAGATCTGAACTGTTACAGGTCCGATCCAGTTTGCATTTTCTGTTCACAATCATCTTCCCTTGGTTTGTATCAATGTCCTTTGTAATGGTCGCTGCAGATGTTTCAAACTGTCTTCCTTGATTGACTTGTCTTATTTTCCAATCTGGATCGGAGTTATTTTACTGATTGCTACAGGTGTTTTTAAATCCCATGTTCCCCCTTCACTTGGAAGTTGATCTTGGCATTTATATCTTCCCACGGGGTGAAGAGGCATGTCTCTTCCCATGGACAACTGTTTGCAAAGGAGCTATCCCTTGTCTTTGTCTTTTAGCCCTTAACTAATCTTTGGATGAATAGCACCACTTGGAAGTAACCACGGCTTGACTAAACTCCATCAATCTCATTATTCCTTAATCCACTCAATATGGTGATGGAACTGCTGCCTTATTGCTGATGTAGAATGCTGATTGCAACATCTTCTATGGGAAAATCGTGAAGTCTTAGATTAAAACAATTTTCCCAGTGCTGCATCTGTCCATTTATGGAGGGGTCATGACAGTCCGCCCTTCCCAAGATTGCTTGTCCTCAAGCAACGATGGATTTTAACCCAATCTTTGCAAATACGAGGATTAGAATCATGACACACATCTGCAACCTTCATAAATTTATATCTTTGGTTCACTATTAGTCATTCTCATATTCTAGATCAACCAAAAATAATCATTGGAAACAAATCAGGTATGAACCAAACATGGAGCATACACATGAATATATGCAGACACAGAGCATACACATATTGTTAGATCCTTCTTATTGACTAGAATGCGTCCATTGATTTATTTTCACCCTACAAGCAGGTATAGGATCAAAAGGAAGGAAGAAGTATTTGGATCTGCAACAAGCAAGTGCATCGAAGGGTGTCGAGGGAGCATGATAGGTCTACCTGAAGCCATCCCCGCACTAAGCCCAAGAGCGTACACTCACCCTCTTGGCCCCAGTGGCAGGCACATTGGACATCCACTCGGGGTGATCTACCTAGTGGGGAGCTTGTATCTACTCTCCCAATTCTTCATCCATTTAAGTCAATAGTCAATCATCAGAGAGTTTATAATTAAGATAATGATTAAAAGAAAGGATGTGCTTGAGTGGGATAACTTGATTTTAATATTATTGAACTAGGTTCACCACCTAAGGAGTTTATAATTTATTACATGAGGAGAATCCTTGATGAAGGTTAAAGGAATGTATATTAAGATGATATATTGTCATGGCAATGTAGACTATTCATACACTTGTATAATTGGTAGTATTATTGTGCAGAGCTTGGGAATTATTATATTGAGGTGTCATGCAACAAATTGGTGTTACAAGAAATTTGGCATTGGTATGGGTGCATGGGGCATTACACATTTGTTCTTCTAGGATTGGTCTATGTGGGTTTCTTTCTTAAAATGCCACAAGGTGAGCAAGCCAAGGCTCTATCCATTATCATCATTTATAGGGGACCCTAAGGAGGCTAGCCTCCGACTCCTAGAGGTGCTGTGAAGCAAAGAATGACCAAATGTAAATAAAACTCTCCTAGAAAAATAAATAAAATAGTATCATTTTCATCAATTCGCCTTCTAAAATAGACCCCCATAAGAGTTGTCATAACCATTACTTGATTTATGACTAAAAAATAGGCAATCTCTCCCTCTTACAAGCTGTAATAAAATCAGCTATAATAATGTGCCAAATGATCTTGAAAGTTGTTAACTGCCTCATTAGGAATCCAACACCTTGATTTGGGTTGTGAGCATAATAATAATAATAAAATAATACAATATACTAATTATTTTTCAATCTCCTTAACACGCAACAAATTAGTGAGATGGCAAATAAATGAGATTCATATTTCTGGAAAATTCGCATCTTATTTTTTGCAAAATAGCAATTTTATTCATTATGAAATCAACTAACATTTGTTCTAAAAAATCATGGCATCTTCTTTCGGTGAATTGTGTTTGATTTTTGTGAAGAATCTGACCCATTTATCTGCAGTTCACATGCCAAGATTTGCTAGAAAAATAGATCCATTTTCCATGTTTTTAAATTTTATCAATGTTTGAAATAGGTTTTAGGGCGGCGGATGAATTTTACAAAGGTTTTTGACAACTTTTTATACTGTGGGTTTTCTAGCAATTTGTTGGCACGACGATTTCCTAGGCAAAATTTCAATGAGTGTTTTACTAGTTTTATACATTTTCCAAAAGACACCTAGGGTTTAGGCAAGTTTCTACAAATTTAGACTTTTTTTGAATAAAAACATTGATGCTTAGGGCTTCTACAATTTACAAAACAAAAAAAATTGGCACCACCTAGGGTTTCCTCTACAATTTCTAGAATTTAGTTGTAGAATTTTTTGACATTATCTTATAAAATTGTGCGTGTTGATTCCTATTAGGATTTTGAAAAACAATTCTAAAAATTTCAATAGACTTTTCAACAGCAGAAAAATTATTCGTTATCCACGATTTCGAATTGCAAGAGTGATGACATCATTATCCAACATCATGTCAGAAGGTAGCCAGCAATTCACTGGCAAGAATTACAACACTTGGATATAGCACATGCTCATGATCTTCAAATACAGATGCCTTGATAAGATCGTCCTTGTTATTGAAACTCTATCAACAATTGCGGTTAAAGATCGGAACAAGTTTGATGAGCGTTATCATGAAGCTGCCATGCTCATAAAGTTATTACTAACAAATGAAATGCTTTTGTACATTCCATCAAACAAAACCTCTAAACAAATTTGGAAGCATCTGCAAGATCCACACAAAACATCAAATAAAGGCAAGGCCTTCTTCCTGAAGAAAATGTTATTCTCAATCATGATGGATGAGAAGATATCCTTGTAGGAACATTTGATAAAGATCAAGGACATTTGCAATCAGTTGGCAGCTATTGGTTGCAATATGGTAAAAGAAGATATGGTGGTAATTACATTGAAGAGCTTACCATGGACATATGAGCATTTCATAGAAGCACTCAATATTACATCTACCAATGTTGACTTCAAGTTTTGATGATTTATGCAAAACCCTCTTGCAACAAGACAAATGGAAGAAGGAGTTTGGTAGCAACGATGAAACATTGAGTATTTAAGGAAGTAAAATGTAAACCTAAATGGGAAAAGGACATGGAAATCAAACATTAGAATCATATGAAAAATAAAAAATTGAGTTCTTTCAGATCTCCCACCAAGGAAGCAACCTATTGGCTATAAATGGGTTTCCAAAGTAAAGTGCAAAGATGATGGTATACTTGACAAGTACAAAGCATGGTTGGCAGCTAAAGGGTTTGTACAAAAAATAGGAAAAGACCTTTTCTCCTACAGCAAAGATGAGCACTATTTGTCTAGTTCTAGCCATGGCAACACAATTTAGTTGGAAAGTCCATCAATTGAGCATGAAGAGTGCCTTAATGGTGACTTAGAGGAAGAAATGCAAATGACTCAACCTCAAGGATTTCAGGTTGCAAGAAAGGAGCATCAGGATTGCAGATTAATGGAACCTCTTTATAGCCTAAAACAAGCATCCAAAGCATGGTACATAAATATTGGCAAGTATTTGGTTCACAAGGATTCCAGAGAAGATCCAGATTTATATGTCAAAAGTGTTGGCAATGATATCCTACTTGTCATGTATGTGGATGATATCAACATTACATGTACTAAGACACATTTGATTGAGCAAATCAAATGTAATTTGAGTACAGCTTTTGACATGATAGACTTAGGCCTCTTACATTACTGCCTAGGTGTAGATGTTTGGTAGACAAGTGGTACTTGGTGGTATTTTTGTCTTAGTCTAAATATGCCAGGAGTTTGCTAGAAAAGTTCAAAATGACAGATTGCGAAATCTTGTCTAAACCTATGGATGAAGGGCTGAAGCTTTCAGCCAAAACAAACACAAAGGTAATCAATGAGTTAGCATTCAAGTAACTTATGGCCAGCCTTATCTATCTTACAGCCACTAGACCTGATTTAAGCTATGTTGTAAGTTACATTTCCAAATTCACGACAGCACCTAAGGCAAAACATTGGATTGCAGACAAGCGGGTGCTAAGATATGTGAAAAGGACACTCGACTTTGGCATTCTATAGTGCAAAAGCAAAGATCCTAGACTAGTTGGGTTCGCGTACTCAAATTGCACAAATTTTGTTAATGACTAGAAATTCACTTCTAGATATGTTTGCAGCCTTGGTATGGGTGCAATTACATGGATCAATAAGAAGCAGCAGGTAGTAGCTCTTTCCTCGACAAAAGAAGAGTATCGAAGAAGAGTCAAAGCAACGTGTGAGGTAGTATGGTTGCGGAGGATGCTTTCAAACATGCACATGTCTAAAGCAGGGCCTTCACCCTTATTTTGTGACAATCAAACGGTGATAAAGCTTGTGAAGAATCCAGGTTTCCATGTGCTTGTCAAATATGTGGAGCTCCACTGTCTTTTCAAGGTACCAGATAAGCTTCAACTCTTATTAGCGCTAGTTTCTATTATTATCTGGCATCCTACGTAAATGCATAACTAACGATCTCTTATAAATCATAACTTTGATTAGTTTTGTTTGTTCAGTTTTGACGGTGGATGCTTGGTATTCTTCTTAAATGTATATCCATTCTCATTTCACATTACAAGTCTGTTATGGTCTTTTGATCGCTCATTTTCATATTGTGTTGGAGTCCTAAGATATATATCTCAAATGTATGTTGTAGGGTTATTCCATGAAATTGATTGCGTAAGTCTTGGGATTCTTCATTATTCTGAATGGAGGAATGTTGTGTTCTGTTTTGGATGGGCTAACCATGCAAAGAAAACTTGGTTTCAAGTTTTCTCATATTGATATTGATTGAAAATTTGTTGTTCAAAGTCTCAAGTGGTATTATCTATGCTATTGGACATGTTCATATAGATTAGTTATGCCATTATTGAACAATCATGTATAGTGTGGCAACCAGTACCTATATGTTGATATGGGCTGGAGGGCTGACACACTCACACATTGATAGTCCACTTGTTTCAGTCTTTTCTTAACCTGACTGATTTGATGTTTCTTCAAATGGCAGTAGAGCACAGATATTGTTTCTCCATCAACATATTCCTAGAAATATCTGTATTTATGGTTTGAAAGAAGCTTGTTCACAGTTTATCAATTTGCCATCATCTTCTGGGTTTAAACGTGCCAACTATTTGATCTAAAGATAAGAGTTTTTGCATACAATTGGGCCACCAGAAAAAAATTCAATAACCCTTGTTAAAACCTGATTCTAGGTGTTTTTTGTCATTTGCATCTTCTGTGATTAGGATCTCAGTGGCATAAATTGATAGTCAAGTTAAATGGGCTCAAATGTCTTACTTTTGGGCTGCATCAGATGGAAAAGCAAGGTTTTTATTCCCTTCATTTCGTTTAAACCTCAGATACCGGTTCTCCCCTATTTTGGCTGGGTCCTGGTCCTGGTCCGTGCTCGGTCCTGGTCCTGGTCCGGTTCGCTCTGGGTCCCACCCGGGTCCTGCCCAGGCGGCTGGGTTCCCTGTGGGTCCTGCCATAGTCAAGTTAAATGGGCTCAAATGTCTTACTTTTGGGCTGCATCAGATGGAAAAGCAAGGTTTTTATTCCCTTCATTTCGTTTAAACCTCAGATACCGGTTCTCCCCTATTTTGGCTGGGTCCTGGTCCTGGTCCGTGCCCGGTCCTGGTCCTGGTCCGGTTCGCTCTGGGTCCCACCCGAGTCCTGCCCAGGCGGCTAGGTTCCCTGTGGGTCCTGCCTCAGATACCGGTTCTCCCCTATTTTGGCTGGGTCCTGGTCCTGGTCCGTGCCCGGTCCTGGTCCTGGTCCGGTTCGCTCTGGGTCCCACCCGGGTCCTGCCCAGGCGGCTGGGTTCCCTGTGGGTGCTGCCTGGGCAGGACCCGGGTGGGACCCAGGGCGAACCCAGGAGGACCCGGGTGAACCCAAGCCCGTGGGTTCCCAAAAACGAGGCCCACGGGTTAGCAAGCATTTAAAAACAATAAAAAAACAATATTTTTAATGATTTATGGATTTATGATTTATTGATTTATGATTTATCTGTTATCATCTATGTATCATTGTATGGGAAAGTTACATTGTATGTTTGATGTTTCATATTTGTATGTTTGAACTGTGAACATATATAATTTTGATGTTTGAAGTTTGAACATATATATATATATATATATTAAAAAAAATTAAAATATATATATATATATGTACGGACGAACCCGTACCCGTACCCAAAAAAATTTTTTTTTTGCCGAATCCGCGAACCCGTACCCGAATCCGAACCCAAATCCGAACCGGAACCGGTAACTTAGGTTTAAACTAAAAAAAACAGCATTTTTTAGTTTCTCAAGTAATTGACTTCCAATTATACTTTTGCTTTCCCAAGTCAATCTTGAATCCAACTAACACTTCCATGATCAAAATAGTCTTATGTGTTCTCTAAATTCATTGTTTATGCATCTCATGCATTATTTAAGTTAATTTTGTGTATTTATGTAAAAACATATTTGCCAATTATCGTATGCTTTTGCTCTTGAAACTTAATTGTTTTTTAAATGATTAAAGAAACTTTCAAAAGCATATTTTTATTGAGCTCCTACATTTGCATCCCAATTCTTTGATGAAAATATCGTGTTTAGTTATCCTTAAATCCAATTTTATAACAGATAAACTACAAATATGTACCATATAAATTATGTTATGAAACTTATCAAGACTAACCATTCTACAATAATATGTCACCATCCCATTCTACTAGAGTATTCTTATTTAGTTTCACCTGTTAATGACACAAATTCAAAACTACTACCAAAGTAAATAAAAACTAGAAGGAACCGATTCTTTTGTTCTTTGCATGAATGCAACTGGTGCGTAAATAGCTTATAAGAACAACGGTAGAAGGCCCAGCAACGAAGTCCTGGGTCAAACTGCTACAGAAATTGCTGGATACAGCTCACATGATCTGCAATAATGCAGGTCCCAAAGCACATGGACATCATAGAAACTAGGGACCCAAATTTGTGTTCTAAGGTTGTTGAATCCCCAGAAAAAAGCTCATTAACCAAATAAAAACTAAACAATTGTAGACTAATTTGAAAAGATCAATCACAACATCAGTATGAATAATTGAGACAGTTCTGAATGAAAAAATGGAAGACTTATGGTAGAATTTCAAATGTGTGAAGATCTCCTTGGGAAAAAAATCTAATGGACACCTCCTCTTATAGTGGAATAAAACAAAATAGGTTCTTAACATTTTATAGGAAAAAGTTAGTGTAAAGAAAACGTACAAGTATGCTGATGCCATCATTGAACTGCACACCAAGCTCATGAATCAAAACAAGTATTGTTCCCGCAACGTATGCAGCCCACCTGATTACAATTGAGTTCAAATAAAAATTAAATCCACTTCTAATGATTTCCAAATAGTACATTCTATCTTTGGTCAATTGTGTGTGTGTGTGTGTGAGAGAGAGAGAGTCACTTTTGTGAAGGATCACTGGCAAAATATGTGCGTGCTTTCTCATATGATATTGGACAGCCTGCATCCATGAAATCTGCTAAATCCATGTCAAAAGTGGGAGCTCGATTGCTCAATTCTGATCCAAACGACACCTACAAAATTCAATTTTATATGAGTTCGAGACGAGTGAATAATCAGCATTTTACAATTTGAATACAAATTGACAACAGATAAAGAAGACAACATAAAGTAAGCTGGCAGTTCATTGACAGGTGTAAGAAATTTTTTCACAATTAATGTGACTTCTGATACTCTTTCAGCTTCTGATAATTAGTTGAAATACTGCATGGTGCATAACTTTAGGATTTGTTCTCTTATACCTGTTCTCATTTTATTTTTTTTGATTGATAAAATCTTAGAAATTTTAGGCTGGCCTGAGCTAGTTGAGATCACAAACAGGGGACCTCATCCCTTGCATTAACAATGGTCAGTTGTGTTCTCAATTTTGTACATTTATGCAGATTATGGTTTATATATAAAGTCCAGCTGAACCTAGTTGTATCCAACCTGGGGGAATAAAAATAACAATTAAACCCAAACCAAAAACCAAACCAGCAACATATAATACATAACTGTATTAATTATATCCAATGAAATTATTTTATCATCGGTGTATGAAGCACATTCATCCACTCACTAATTCCATTGGTCACTAAATAAGAGAATCATCTATAAAATTGCTTCCCAGATTGACAAGTGCCCCGCATGTAGGTCATATGGCATGTAAGCAACTAGACATGATTATTGTGAGCAACAGTAGAATCAATAATCTATCAAACAATGCCATGACATCATCACTAACTACTCATTACATAGTGAATCATGGATGAGTTTAACATTAACCAGATAGTTATAATAGTTGTATGTTCAATGATTGCATATTAGCTGTGTTACAGGGCTCTCTCCCAGACCCCTCATACCCAGACCTAGTTTGAACCACGTACCAGTCTCAAGCCAATTCTTGTATTTAAATGGCTGGGTTCCTCTCTTTTTTTGTGCACTGCATGAGTACATCTCAAGTTTGTCTAATCCAAACTTGTATATCCCCAGGCAGGAAACCACATACCCTATTCAAACTCAGGTTGTACACAAAGCAAAGTTGGTTCCCTAAATAGCCATTTTTTTCAAAACATGCATATTAAAAATTTAAAAGATTTGAAAAAAGCAAAGGCTAAGAGCTAATAACAAAAGGAATTGAATTAGTAATTAATGGGTACTGCTTTTGTGGTTGCTTATGATTACTGAATCCTGGGTCAGAAAAATCCACAATCCATCATATATCCAATCCCCATGCCGTGAAGCCATAGTCTGATCACATTCTGAAACAACAAACTTACAATGATAGGTGATTATGTCTGTAGTGATTATAAATGCTCACAATGAAGAGAATTTAAAAATTACAGATATGTCTACCCAATAACACATGTGGTCAGTCAACAAAACTGAAATCCTTTACTGAAAGAAGGATACAAAACTCCAAAGAATTCCTACTAAATCACACTAACAGAACATGTGTGTGTGTGTCCAATCAACAAAACTTAATGTCTTCAGTGAATGGTGGATAAGAAACTTCAAAGAAATCCTACTCTATCACACAGATGAAATATATATTTGAGTGTGTGCATGAGCATGCTCAGAAGCTAGGGTGGAATGGTGAGCGAGTTGCACATGTGTGTGTGTGTATTTGTGTGCACAGATTGTTTTCTTGTAGGTCAATAAATTAGCCCAAATACAAAGAAATATATACAGAATGAAATAAATATATACTGAATGAAAGGAACATGTGGAGATCTTAAAGATGAGTGAAGTTCAGGAGAAAACGGAAGGGAAGTATTCTCCAAGATATCCTTGAAGTTGTTAGCAGAAGCAACTTTATAAAAACATCAAGCTTGGTTTAGTAAAGGCAACCTATCTGTCATGATCGAAAAAAAAAATGGCAGATGCTAGTGGAGACCTCTTCACTCACAATGTTCCCAAATTAATTGGATATTTAATGACCCAAACATTACTCTCAAGCATTGATTTCCCTTCTCTCATAAACATCTTTGGAAATAACAATAAGATTGTTTTGGGTTTCATTTAATTGCTTTTGTAATCTAGAAGTTGAATTACATGCCTGGTACTCCATTTGGAGATATTTAATTTCTGCTAAATTTCCCCAGAGATTAATATGTTATATCCAATAAATTAAAATGCCAGCTCTAATCATAAATCCTGGCACAGTGCTCTGAGGAGATTCAAGGGTTTTCACCATTGACAACCTTGGAGTGCTGCAACCCGCTTCTTCTCTTCAGTTGATCTGCTTCATTGGATTGGTGTTCTTCGTCCTCCTTTCGTTGGTTGGTCTATTTGGTTTTGTTTTCCCTTTTCGTTCTTTTGTTTTTTAGCCCGGTCTTTTGCGGGATCTCCACTGTGTGGTTTTTATAAGACTTTTTTCCCACTCTATATTTTTTAATTTTAAAAGTTTATGAGAGCCATTGGAAATACGACCCTCATTTATTGCCCCCCTCAAGTTGGTGGACTCCTGAGCCAGTGGCTCATGGGAGATGTTAATGAAGGCACAGACAAAGACAACCCCAGCCCCAAGGGCATTAATGATCAAACCAGGAATGTTAAAAGTGGTAATCAGCTGTCGGCCGACATTCCATCTGGTGGTGAAATTGAAAAACCCTCATACAAAACAGCATTGGTTGCAAAATCTCAACTGGTGAAGTGCCCGTTAACAGCAGAGTTCAATGGAAAATATAGATTGGCTTATTGGCAAGGGTGGAAATCAGAAATGTTGATATAGAGTATTGGTGTTTCTTACCTAAATTGCTTAAACCATTGGGCAATGTCTTGCAAATTGAAGAGCCTAGAGTAAATCTTCCTCACCTCAATGCGAGTGCTTTGATGGCTTTAAACCCATAACTTGAAATTCCAAAAAAACTTGTCTTGACAGTTGAAAATGATAAGTTTAATTGGGATATGGAGGTTCTAGGGAATCTCAATCCATGCTTTTACTGAAAAAAAAAACGACCACTTAAGGAAGGATTGCCCTTCCATTAAGCCTAATCAGAATGAAGCTTTTAATGTGTTGAATGACACTCAGGCACATAAAACTACTGCTCAAAAAGAAACTGATTCTAATAAGAAAGATAATGAGGGTACTTATAACCCCAATACCATGGGGACCAATGTTGAAATTAATCATAGTGAGCATTTTGATCCTATCAAACGTCCTGAAGATGTTCAAGAGGATTTGCATTCTTGTGGCATGATTTCCTTGCTTAATCCCCTGTTTGAAGAGGATTTTGAGGTGGTCCCTGCTAATGTGCCACATGTTTCCAACGACCAATTCCTCTTCACCTAGAAAGACCGCTCAGCAGTTGGCCCTTGAATCTCTCCAATCTAAATAAAGCAAACATGATTAGAGCCTTGGAGCACCAGCCTGTTATAGTCCCCAAATAGTGAACACAAAACTATGGATCTTAACACCAGTGTCACCAATGATTCTTTCAATAAAGAAGTAATTGTGGCCCAGAATGAAGTTGATATGTTGGATGTTCCTCCTAGTTGTCAAGGAAAAATATCATAGTAAAGATTCTAAAAAGAAGAGAAAACTTATTGACAGACAGTCTATCTCCCACTCTAGTGGTGAGAAAAAGAATATTAAAAAGGGGAAAGATATCCCAAGTGCTTTGACAGATTGTATAAAAATCAAAAGAACTTACCTCTACCCCCCCTTCCCCAATCCTAAATGAATTTGAATATTTTCAACTGGAATGTGAGGGGTCTAGAGTCAGGAGATAGGAAGTATATCGCAAGATCTTTCTGCAACAGTAAAAAAGAAATTGATTTTCTATGCCTACAAGAAATCAAATTGATTGGTTACCAAGCCTCTTGTACTTTAAATTTTATATGGAATCAATCTAAGGCTATTTTTACAGAACATGATAGAGGTAAGAGTGGCTCTGCCATTCTTGTTAGCCCTAAGTGAGTTAAACACATTGTTGGGTAACTCTGATGATAGATGATTACACTGTTGGTATTTTCTCTCTCTATGCACCCTATGACTATAGAGATAGAGCGTTGCTTCGGAATTGGTTGGCCCTATTTCTCCCCAAAGCCCATTGGATTTTGGTTGGTGACTTTAATATGGTGGAATTCAAAGACGATAAAAAAGGGGCCAAAAGCCCTAGTTGGAAAGGAGATGAACAATTTTTTTGGGCCAAATTATTGGGAACATTTAATATTGCCGATCCCCTTGCAAACTTGAAGAGTTCATCTTTTTCTATTTGGTACACTTGGTGTAATAACCAGTCGTTGGATCATAGAATTGTTGGAGTACAGGGAACACTGAGGAGGTTGGTGGGGGCAGGCGGGGTGAATCAGTGTTCCTAGTCAAATTAAAATTTCAATTTAACTTTTTAGGACTAAATAGGAATTGCATATAAACTGAAAAATGTTATCTTTAAGTATCCACAAATATGATCATCATATAAAACACAATACTCATAGAAACATCATGACACAATGATTTCATGAGTGGAAAACCCTCTTGGGGAAAAAAAAACCACTCGGAAATGCCTCACTGGCTTAATTAAGAAAATGCCTCACTAGCTACAATGTGTCTCACTGGTTGAATTCAGAGCACCAACCCCTTACAAGATTTAGGAGCACCCACTCCAAGGAGCACCAACCCCTCACAAAAACTCAGAACAAAACTAGTTCAAAGGGTTACTCTGTTTCCATTCAAAGCATCTAATACATATTGTCACAGAGATCTTGTCTTTGTTTCACAATCCTTCCCTACACAATCTGCTCTTCAAAACATTACACCCCGCACTCTCATTGAAAACTGCAATAAGAATGACAAACATGCCAATACACCCCTACATATACAACCTGCTATACATCTGTATTTACAAGAAGACAACCAATCGCTCTGACACTTATTATCACCACTGATCATCATGCATACAAACTGTGACAATAAACAAGATGCACATTTTGCAAACACAAGATATTCAAATTTGCAGACATAAATCTATAACAAACTTCAGTAACATCACAGTATTCTAAACACATTTCTCTCTTCATCATACAGTCGTGATATATCCCTGCCATTCACACTTACTACAATCTGCCCATATACTCTGCACACTGTGGTCTTCTTTGCTCTCTGTGTGTTCATATCCTCTACATTCCTCTTGTATCCTCACATAGATTCAATACAACAGAATTATGATTTCAATCTAACATCCACAACCACAACTGTTTCTTCAGAAGCTTATATCTATCTTAGCAAACCAATTCGATTCAGTTTCCTCATAATCCAACAGTCAAACTTCTTAGTTGTCAAAAACATGATGTGTAATCTACATCGAATCCCCCTAAGACAACTCCAGCATGGACCTATCAACGATTGACAACTCAGCAAGTCAAAACAGGTCCATCGTGGTCCCACCATCAACTAATGGCTTATTGGCATGAGTCTTATCTTCAACAATGACTTAGAGATCTCTTATCGAACTCTAATGTCTCACCGAAATTCATAGTGTGTTGCCAAGACAATTTTATATCTTACCAATATTAGATTTTTCGGCATAGGTCATGACTTCGGCTTTCTTCTTTGAATATCTCACCGAACATTGAAGTCACACCGAAATTCCGCATGTCGTCAAGACCACTCAAAAGTTACACCGACATATCCTTTGTCGTCAAGACTTAACAAAGTCTCGTCGTAAACTCTTTATCACCAAGACCCGCTAGTGTTACATCGAAACAGACATTGTCGGTGTAACAATATAACTTCAACTAACTACATAAAGTGTCTTACCGACTGTGTAAGTCACCCCAAAATCAACCACTTCAGCAAGAGTACTGCAAAGTCTCAATGAACTTCACCTTATCGCCTAGACAATCCAAATATCACACCAAACTAATCTTATCGGCAAGAGAAAGTGACTTCAATAAACTCCTTAACCCATCAAAGCGAACACAAAGGTCTCACCGAAAATACCCGCTTGTTGTCAAGACTCGGCAACATCTCATTGAACTATGACTTGTCAGTAAAATAACACAACTTCGGCTAATTCCTGGGAGCAACATACGAAAACCAAATCTCATATGTAAACCAATCTGAGGATTATACTTGTGAGCATGGTTGAAAAACTCTGCGAGTCTTTGAAAGACTCGCGAGCCCTAGTTGGTCGCGAGTCACTCGCCCATAAACTCGGCAACAAGTTTTACCCTAAAATTGCGGTGATTTTTTAATCAAAAAATCGCACAAAATCGCTAAAAATAGTTAAAAAACTCGTCCCTTTTCAATGACGCGAGCCTTCTTTCCGACATGCGACTCCAAGCTAGGGCACGACCTTCTTCACGTGACTAATAGGTGTCTTTCTACCATTTTCGTTAGTTGAAAAAATGCAAACAGATCGTTTACATCGGGTTTTCAAGAGCATTGCAAGGCACGACAACGATTGCACGACTCCAGGGCATGACGGTTCCCACTTGCATTTCATTTACCAATAATATTTTGAATTTCCTTTATGCTTTGATCGATATCCATACCCAATCTTTGATAAAATGATGTATAAAAGTTTAAACTAATTGATAATTGGCTTTATTTTAAAATTAAAAATAAAAAGAATTATAAACTATTAAGTATAAATATTAGACATTAGGAATTACTAATTTTTTTAAATATATTAAAAATAAATATTATTATAATTTAAATCATATTCTATTAATTTATGTTAAATGTTTATTCCGAATAAAAATTGAAATAAATAAATTTATAGATACATTAGCAATTATTAATTTTTTTTTAATATATTAAAAATAAAAATTATTATAATTTAAATCATATTCTATTTATATATGTTAAATGTTTATTCCAATAAAAATTAAAATAAGTTTAAAGATATCGGTTTTATATAAATGTGCGTTTTAAAGAATATTTTAAAGAAAATGTATTTTCAAAAGTTCGATAAAGTTGTTGAATTATTGCCGAGTTTTTCCCCGAGTTTTTAAATTTTTTGGGGGTTGTCGAGTCCGCGCTTTTCAACTATGATTGTGAGCACATATGAGTATGTATATACCTTTCTTGTTGACCTTTCTTTGTGACATCTTTTTGACATCAATGACAAACATGCCAAAGTCAACAAGAATTTACTGTAGACTTGATGGGATGTATGCAGACAAGGAGGTGTTCACTTTCAATGCTAGGGATGGAAATACAGTTTCAGTTTATCCTGCCTCTATGTCTGATCACTCTCCTATTGGAGCTTGCGTGACCTTTAATAAGCCAGCCTTTCCTCAAAGACCTAGAGGTGGTAACTTATATAAACTCAATGTCTCCTTGCTCAATGATGAGGATTCTTTGGAGGCAGTTCATACTTTAACAGTTTGTTTCAAAGCTTGTAATCCAAACCTTTCTCCTATCCAGATGTGGGAAGAATTAGTGATACTATGGAAAAATATGTTTCAATTCATTGGTAAGAAGGCCCTAGATAGACAGGCTCTTGAAGCCTTACTCTATCAAACAATGGCCTGTGGATTGGATATACAAAGCAGTAAACCTAATGAATATCTTTAAGTAAAACTTATTAGGACCAAAAGCTTGTTGAGGAAGGTTCAAAACTATCAATTTCAGGGACAAAATATAAGGGCCAGAATGAATTGGCTAAAGGAAGGACATAGAGGTTCCAAATACTTCTTTAAATTAATTAGAGCTAAACAGAGCAGAGAATTCATTGAAAGCATCTCTTATAAAGACTCTATGTCCTATGATCAAGGGACAATAAAAGAAGCATTCTATGAGTTCTACAAAAAACTTGTTTTCCTTAGAACATGGTTTGAAGAATCGGGAAGCATTGAATGATTGCCTTAAGCTCATCCCAAAGAAAGTGTCAAAGGAAGATGCCTTGGTTCTTGAAAGGGACATCTCTATCCAAGAAATAGATGAGACTATTTTTTCCCTTGCAAATGGTAAATCTCCAAGCTTAGATGGATTGTCAACAGAAAATTATAAGAAGAATATGGATTGGATTAGTCTAGAACTTATGGATCTATATTCAACGACTTTTGAGCAAGGAACTTTGGGAAAAGACATCAATAGAGAATTCATTAAACTCATCCCTAAGGAGGGAGATAGGACACTGTAATGGGCACCCCTTGTTCGGCACTAAATTTATGTCCCTTTTACTTAGTGTAATTTTGCCAAACAGTTGGCTTGCAAGCTGACTATTGGATTTTTTTTGGTTCTTGTTTTGCAATAGGATAAATTGGATAAACTGATATATTATTGTAAAGCTTTCAAAGTTTATTCAATATAAAAACAACCAGACATATCAAATACCAAAAACAAGAAGATTAATGCTGATGGTATTTATTTAATTCCAACTTCAAGCATACAAATCAGATCTGAAGAACATTACAGACCATATGATAATAAACAAATTCAAACCTGAACTCCACAAGTATAGAACCTGCTGAAACACTGTTCACACACTGTAGCTGCACTATTCACGGCACTGTAGCATTTTTACTATTCACGTGACACTGTAGCAAAAACACTATTCACGCGGTACTGTAGCAAAATCACTATCTTCAAATCTGCACTTTCAAACCCCTGTAAAAACTTCATGCGAGAGCACCAAATGAAGCCCAATGTGTTTCCTGAATGAAAACACCATTAATCCTCCTGACTGTGTCTTTCAACAGCGAAGAGAATGCTAGCAAAGAGGGATTCCGTCCTCCAAGCCCAATAATCAGATCTCTATGAAATCCAACAGCATAACATTAATCTCATCCCAGCATACCCCAAAAGAGAGCTCTCAACCTCCATTTATATCTTCTTCCCGGATGCAAAACACTTCATTTCCTCAATGTGGGATAATACATTTTAGAATAAAATATTATTTCCCACAATGTACACATTAAAGGGAACTTTTAATATTTTAAACATAACTTTATATTCCCAACCTTATAATATAACGATAAAGTTAAATATTTAATTTAACTTTACACCTTATCGTTAAATATTAAAACATTGTTGATAACCTCTTTAAATCATTGTCGCCTTCAAACATTTTTACTGATAATTATGCCAGCCAGGGAAACACTAAAAATTTCAAGTCACTGCTTGGGGACTAACTTACTATAAATAGTAAGTGTCTAGAAACCCTGTCAGAGCAGCACCTATTGGCCTGAAACTGAAAACACCTAGGCCAAAACACCTCAGGATCCCACCAATGTCCTTGTTAGCCTTCGGGACCATGTCAAAATAGGCTAACGACACCCCATATCATGTTGCGCTAAAAAGGGGACATTACAGTCCGCCCCCCTTGAAATTGCTTGTCCTCAAGCAAATTCGGTCCTGAATGTTGCAATACCTGCTCATTCTCCCATGTAGCATCCTCATCTGGCAGGTCTCTCCATTTCACCAAGTATTCCTTAACGATTCTGTTCCTGAGTGTCCTTTCCCTGACATCCAGAATAGCTTCGGGTACTAACACAAGCTTCCCCTCCTCATCCAAAGGGGGTAAATCTGCAGAAGGCACTACACTCTGACCAATGGCTTTCTTAAGCCTGGACACATGAAACACATTGTGCACCCGACTGCCCTCTGGAAGCTCAAGCTCATAGGCGACTTCACCCACTCTGCGAATCACCCTGTAGGGACCATAAAATCTAGGCTTCAACTTTTCAGCTCCGCTCTTCTTGAGTGATGACTGTCTATATGGTTGTAGTCTCAAATACACCATGTCACCAACCTCAAAACTACGCTCCACCCTATGTTGATCGGCATACAACTTTTGCTGATTCTGTGCCTGCTGTATATTCTCCTTGAGCGCCCTCAAGATGTCCTGACTATCCTGCAATGAGTCTCGGGCTTTGGGTACTCTGCTATCCCCCAAGACTATGTCAACAAAGCTCGGCGCCTCATAGCCATAAAGTGCCATGAAGGGTGTCATCCTGATAGACATATGATATGTCGTGTTGTAACAATATTCCCCCATGTGTAACCATCTCACCCAAGCCCTCTGTTGTGCAGTCACATAATTTCGCAGATAACCCTCAACCCACTTATTCACAATCTCTGTCTGATCATCCGTCTGTGGATGATAACTAGTGCTGGGTGTGAGTTCCGTACCACACAACCGAAAGAACTCCTGCCAAAAAGCACTCAAAAATCTGCTATCCCGATCACTCACTATAAACCTGGGCAACCCATGCAATCTGAATATCTCCTTGTAAAAGAGGTCTGCCACCTGCGCTGCTGTGTAAGTAGATGGTATAGCGAAGAAATGGGCAAACTTTGTCAAGCGGTCTACCACAACATATATACAATCTCGCCCTTGCACTTTAGGTAGTCCGGTGATGAAGTCCATGGATATGCTTTCCCACTTCCTATCTGGAATGGGCAAAGGCTGAAGCAACCCTGCAGGAAAAGTGTGCTCTCCCTTATTCTGCTAACATACTGCACACTCCTTCACATATCTCTGCACATCATCCTTAAGTCCCCTCCAAGTAAACCTTTCACGGATCTGCCTGTAAGTTTTGAAGATCCCAGGATGTCCAGCTGTAGGCGCATCATGGAACGCCCTTAAAATTTCCCCCTTGAACAGTGATGTAGGAATCAAATAAATCCTATCCTGAAATCTGATCAACCCATCCAACACCATATACCTATCATCATGTATGGTACCTGCAACTATCCTAGAAGCCCAAGTATCCCCTGCATACTCTGCCATAATCCGATCTCTCCAATCCCCTGAAATCTCAACTAGAGCGCAAACATGTGGTCTCTTGGATAAAGCATCGGCCACCACATTCTTCTTCCCTTTGACAAACTCTATGTCAAAATCATAAGCCTGCAATTTAGTGATCCATTTTTGCTGCCTGTCATTAAGATCACGCTGGCTCATGAAATATTTTATGCTATTGTGATCAGTTTTGATCACAAACCGTCCACCTACTAAGTATGATCGGAATTTGGCCAATGCATGCATTATGGCCAACATCTCCCTGTCATAGATAGAATAGCTCCTCTCAACACCTCGGAGCTTCCTACTCTCGAATGCAATGGGATGTTTCTCCTGCATCAATACTGCCCCTATCCCATCACCTGAAGCATCACACTGAAGTTCAAATGGCTTCGTGAAATCTGGTAGAGCTAAAACCAGACAAGATGACATCACTTGTTTGAAGTGGTCAAAACATCGCTGTGCTGCTTCTGTCCATACGAAGGCTCCCTTTTTAGTGAGGTCTGTCAAAGGTGCTGCAGTCTGTGAAAACCCCTTAACAAACCTCCTGTAAAACCCGCATAAACCAAAGAACCCCTTAAGTTGTGTGAGGTTCGTGGGAGTAGGCCAATCTACTATAGCTCTAATCTTTCCAGGGTCTACTCGAACTCCATCTGCACTAATAATATGCCCAAGGTATAGTAATTCTGTCATACCAAACTCACACTTAGACTCCTTGGCATATAAAGACTCTCTCTCTAGGATAGATAATACCTCCTCCAAATGCTGTGAATGTTCCTCCCAGGTCTTACTGAAGACCAAGATGTCATCAAAGAAGATCAAGACAAATCTCCTCAACTGCTCCCTGAATACCTGGTTCATACAACTCTGAAATGTAGCGGGTGCATTGGTTAGTCCAAATGGCATAACCATAAACTCAAAGTGGCCATAGTGACATCGGAAGGCTGTTTTCTCAATGTCCTCTGCTCTCATCCTGATCTGATGGTATCCAGATCGCAAATCAATTTTGGTGAAGAAGAATGCCCCATGCAACTCATCAATCAGCTCATCAATCCTAAGAATGGGATACCTGTTTTTAATTGTTTTCTTATTCAGTGCCCTGTAATCGATGCACATGCGCATTGTCCCATCCTTCTTCTTTACCAAAACTACAGCTAAAGCAAAGGGGCTTTTGCTAGGCCTGATGTGCCCCATTTCCAACAACTCCTTAATTGCCTTCTCTATCTCATCTTTATGTTTCTTAGGATGACGATAGGGAGTGATCATTACTGGTTTGGCTCCCTCCTCGAGCTCAATAACATGCTTTGCACCCCTGTCAGGAGGAACCCCGTGAGGAATATCACTGAATACCTTGGCATGCCTGTCAAGAATCTCCTGTATATCTGGTGGATGACTCTTCACCCGAGGCTCCGGTGAAGTTGGCATAACTAAGCACTCTGTTGCCCACTCTATGTCATTATGTCGAAAAAGTCTCTCCATTCTCTTAAAAGAGACTACCTTGCAACTCCCATCTGAAAGTCCCCTGAGAACAACAGTCCTACCCTCATGTTCAAACCTCATTTCCAACTTCGCTAGGTTGAAAGTGAACTCAACCAGCAATGCCATCCATGTCATACCGAGGATGACATCGTAATCTCCCATGTCCACAACGTAGAAATCATCCTCCAACTCATAGCCATCTCCAAATTTAATGTGAAGATTTGAAACCTTCTGAGTACATAATAGCTTTTGGCCATTAGCCACCATGACCCTAAAACCATCATGCTCCTCTGTCTGTAAACCTCTCCTGGCTACCAACTGTGTATCTATAAAGTTATGTGTAGCCCCAGTGTCAATGAGAGATATCACTTTCTGCCCCTGGATAGTACCCCTGACCTTAAATGTGATTGCCTTTTGGGCCCCTGTCAAGCGTGCCAACGATCTATCATCCTTAGGAATGCTGCTCTCCTCTATCGTGTTACCCTCATCTGAATCGGAGTGCTGATCCTCCCCCTCTGACTCTGACTCCTCTGCTGAAAAATACTCCATTTGATTTGCCTTAGCCTTGAGAGGGCATTTATGCGATAAGTCCCAAGGCTCTCTACACTGGAAGCATAGTTTCTTCTTTCGAAGTTCATTCAAAGTTTCACTGTCTAGTCC
Source organism: Cryptomeria japonica (assembly GCF_030272615.1). Lineage (NCBI taxonomy): Eukaryota > Viridiplantae > Streptophyta > Pinopsida > Cupressales > Cupressaceae > Cryptomeria > Cryptomeria japonica. Next base: position 197,285,557 of record NC_081406.1, read on the forward strand.
TTTTGATCCTTCTTTGGGTTTGTTATACTCTTTCTGAAATGGTTTTTTGTCTTTGTCCTTGCAGTAGGAAGAATCTGTTGAATGGTATTTCCCTTTGTATACCGAAGGGGCTAAATCTCGTGCCTTTTTAGTTGCTTCTGCTAAGGTGAGTGGATCATGTCCCTTCACCCAACCACGTAATGGATCAGCAAGCCCATCACAAAATAACACCACCAATCTCCTAGGAGAGATATCAGTAACAAGTACAGACAAACGCTGAAACTCGGCGATGTAAGCATCCACTGAACCTGACTGTTTTAACTGTGCTAGCTCTTTGAAATGTAACTCGAGATCCCTAGTGTCAAATCTCTCAATCAATCTTTCTGTGAATTCCTCATAGGATGTAATCTGATTATGCCTCAGAGTCACCATGCCATGATGCCACCATTCATGCGCAACGTCGTCCAAATGCATAGCCGCATACTTGATAGCCTCCTCCTCAGGCATAGGATTAAGCTGCAAGTATGTATCTACCTTCTGTACCCAAGCTCGTGCGGTCATCTTCCTTAAAGCATCATAATAAGGCAAGGAAAGTTTTCCAACTTTCTTTCTCAGCTCAAAATTTTGATTCCTCCCTCCTGCTCTAGGCATATGTCTCATCCTCAAGTCCATATAATCTCTGAGGGAAATGTCTGCCTGAAACTCGGGTCCACTGGCCTCCCAGTCCCTCCTGAACTGACCCTGTAACTCCGTAATCTGCGGTTCGTTCACTGGTTGAACCGGATCCCTAGGTGGGAAGGTGGGTAGAAGAGGTCTCGAGCTCGCTGTTCGAGCTGGGCGTGCAACGTGTCTAAAGTTATCCGCCTCATTCCCATTGTTGCCGTGTCCATTATTACCATTAATGTTATTCTCAGGGCCATTGTTGTTGCCTCGGCCTCCATTATTATCATTGCCCCTATTGTTATCGTTTCCCCCATTGTTATTGTTTCCATTGTTGGCATCACCTGGATTAATATTGACGCCCATCTGTCGAGCCATAAGCTGCAACATCATGTCCATTCGCCTATTCTGCTCCTGCTGCATACGCTGCCCTTGCTCTAACGTACCCAGTAACTGTCTGAACATTACCTCCCCCTGATCTGGAACGGTATTCCTATCATCTCGGTCACCCATACTGCTATCCTGATCAAAGAATATTTCCTCTATGTCTGTATGACTAGATTCTATGTCCACCTGCATGGATGAACTAGACTGCTCGCTCTGTGAGTTCAAATTTCTGTTTTGTCTTGCTTTGGTATGGCGGAAGTTATAAGGCCCCTGTTGCATGCTTAAACATGCATGCTAAGCATGTTTTTTAATTCATTAATTTCTGATTTTAGTGTGTTGATATTTTGTCAAACACTTTTCCCTCTATCCGGCTATTCCAAAGTCTCTGTAAGACCTCCACAGGATGGCAGGACTTATAGCTCTGATACCACTGTAATGGGCACCCCTTGTTCGGCACTAAATTTATGTCCCTTTTACTTAGTGTAATTTTGCCAAACAGTTGGCTTGCAAGCTGACTATTGGATTTTTTTTGGTTCTTGTTTTGCAATAGGATAAATTGGATAAACTGATATATTATTGTAAAGCTTTCAAAGTTTATTCAATATAAAAACAACCAGACATATCAAATACCAAAAACAAGAAGATTAATGCTGATGGTATTTATTTAATTCCAACATCAAGCATACAAATCAGATCTGAAGAACATTACAGACCATATGATAATAAACAAATTCAAACCTGAACTCCACAAGTATAGAACCTGCTGAAACACTGTTCACACACTGTAGCTGCACTATTCACGGCACTGTAGCATTTTTACTATTCACGCGACACTGTAGCAAAACACTATTCACGCGGTACTGTAGCAAAAACACTATTCACGCGGTACTGTAGCAAAATCACTATCTTCAAATCTGCACTTTCAAACCCCTGTAAAAACTTCATGCGAGAGCACCAAATGAAGCCCAATGTGTTTCCTGAATGAAAACACCATTAATCCTCCTGACTGTGTCTTTCAACAGTGAAGAGAATGCTAGCAAAGAGGGATTCCGTCCTCCAAGCCCAATAATCAGATCTCTACGAAATCCAACAGCATAACATTAATCTCATCCCAGCATACCCCAAAAGAGAGCTCTCAACCTCCATTTATATCTTCTTCCCGGATGCAAAACACTTCATTTCCTCAATGTGGGATAATATATTTTAGAATAAAATATTATTTCCCACAATGTACACATTAAAGGGAACTTTTAATATTTTAAACATTACTTTATATTCCCAACCTTATAATATAACGATAAAGTTAAATATTTAATTTAACTTTACACTTTATCGTTAAATATTAAAACATTGTTGATAACCTCTTTAAATCATTGTCGCCTTCAAACATTTTTACTGATAATTATGCCAACCAGGGAAACACTAAAAATTTCAAGTCACTGCTTGGGGACTAACTTACTGTAAATAGTAAGTGTCTAGAAACCCTGTCAGAGCAGCACCGATTGGCCTGAAACTGAAAACACCTAGGCCAAAACACCTCAGGATCCCACCAATGTCCTTGTTAGCCTTCGGGACCATGTCAGAATAGGCTAACGACACCCCATATCATGTTGCGCTAAAAAGGGGACATTACAGAGAATTCATTAAACTCATCCCTAAGGAGGGAGATAGGACACAAATAAAGAATTGGAGGCCTATTACTTTACTCAACTTGTCATATAGGATCCTTGTTAAAACCCTTGCAAGGAGGCTCACTGATGTGCTTGGGAAGCTATGCATTGGGCTAGATATGATAACAAAAATGTGGCTATGATTCTCTTGGAATTTGAGAAGGCATATGATAGTGTATACCTGAAAGAAGGGTTAGTCCATTAAGAGCATAAGCAAACAAGTATACCAATGAAACATTACGTGAAGAGGATCTAACAAATAAAACAAGTTACATACACCACCCTCTCAAATCGTTCCATTGTTCTCTCATAGGATTCCTAGAGTCATGATTGCTCTAAGATCATTGAGTATTTGACACTTGGAATGACAACTCCAAGAACAATGATGTGTGATAAGGTGATCTATATGCAAAGCAACTAAGATCTAAATGATGATTAACAAAGCTTACTAAGATAAGATATTATGCTATGATAATGAAACTAATTATGCTATGATATGGATATTAAGCTATACTAACATGCTATACTAACATGAATATGCTATGCTAATGATATGAAATGCTTCTAAATGTTAAGATTATGATTAAACAAAGAGAGCCAAAATCTTCAGACGTGATGAAAATAGACTATAATCTGGATGCATGAAACTTGGGTGATGGATAATGAGAGAAACGAGGCCTATTTATAGAAGAAATGGGCAATTGGATGGTTAAGATTGAGTAATCTTAACAAGGGTTAGGATTGAAGGATACTCAATCCATGTGACAGTTTCAAATCAATCCCATGTTTACAAGTGTCAATATGAGAAGGCTCGAGAGGGCAAAGAAGAGGCATTAAATGCCTGAGGAGACATGAGGGTCACCCTAGGAGGGTTTGATTAAGGTTGAGTTAGTGGATAAAGCTTTTATCCAAAGGATAAACTCTTGTGCAAGAGTTAAAGGGATAACCATGGTCAAAACAATGAATGCTTGAAGAGACCCATGAGTTAAGAAGGATGGTTAAGTTAGAGGAAAGTCTCTAACCCAGGGTAGAGGGTGAATTAACCATTAATGGTTATGTAAGAGTCTTTAATGGTTTGGAAGACTTTAGAGGTTAACCATTTGAAGACATAAAGCCGTTAATGGTTTTTGAAGACTTTGAAGGCTTTTGAGAAGTGACCCTTTTTCTTAAGGAATGTGCAAATGATTATGAGGGGGATTAGGCTAAATTGGAATTGATTAGAAGAATCTAGAAGGGGGTTTAGGCATGCAAGTGGATTTTGTAGGAGAATGCAAGTGGGAGGAATTTTGGGATTTTCAATTAAAATAAAATCATTTATTTCAATTAAATGGTGCAACTTGCATTTGGTGGATTTTAAATAAATAATGATTTATTTAAATGTGAAAAGGGGTTTTAATTAAATGTAAATTTAATTAAATGAGAAAGGGGATTTAATCAAATAAATATGATTTATTTAATTAATAGAAGAATTTGGCTAGGTGATTTAAATCAAATAAGTTGAATAATTTATTTAATTAGTAGTAGAATGGTGGAAGGGGTTAATTAATTAAATATTGAATTTAATTAATAGTTGGATAGAAGAAAGGATAAATTAATTAAATATTAATTTGATTAATAGTTGGATAAATAATAATTAAACAAATATAAAATTCATTTAATTAAGTGGACAGAAATAGGTGTCTACAGATAGGATCGAATGGCCATTTATCTTGGGGATTTTGGAAGCATTTGGATTTCCCCCTAATTTTTGCAGATGGATTAATATACTCTTCAAGGACTCCTCAACTGTGATTGATATTAATGGACAACTCTCAAATCCAATTGAGCTTCAAAGATCTATTAGACAAGGGTGTCCTATAGCCCCTGCTCTGTTTGTTATTGCAGCCAATGCTCTGTATTATATCTTTATAACTAACAATTTCTCCCCAGATCTTAAAGGTATTCGCTTGCCAAATTAAGGGAGTCTTCTCAATGCCCAATTTGCTAATGATACTGCATTGTTCACTGAACTTTTTGAGGAAAATTTTGATAATGTCATTAACAGACTGCAATTTTTTTGTGATGCCTCGGGCTCCAAGATTGCTCCTCACAAATCCATAGTAATTGGATGGTCTGATCAGCCCCCCTAAATGGCTGGTTTCCAAGGGGTGGGGATGGTCAGGCCCATCCAAAATTATCAGATATTTAAGGGTGCTATTTGCTGTTCCCCCCTCCTTGAATGATATGTGGGATTGGCTGTTCAAAAAGGTTGAAAGGAAACACATTAAGTGGCAGACCCACCCCCTTTCTCTTGCGGGGAGGGTTTAGGTTGTCCAAAAGGTCCTTTCTTCACATGCAGTTTACTATTCTTCAGCATGGTTATTTTCTAATGTTCACTTCAATAATTTAGAAAAGATCCTGAAGGATTTCTTGTGGTCAGATGGTAAAGGCAATAAGAAGAGACATTGTGTGGCTTGGAAATGTTGTTGCTACCCTAAAGCTCAAGAGGGATTAGGCCTTAAGGATTTAAAAACTCAAGGAACCGTCTTAGCAGCAAAATGGATTTACAATGCCATTCAAGGCAATGAACCTTGGAAGGTTCTTATCAGAAATAATCTTTCTCTGTCCAAGCATAAGAAGGGCAAATCTTGGAACAATTTTAATATATTAGATATTATCTTTGGTGACTTTGATGTTAAGGTCCATGGTTATGTGATTTTTACTACATTATGGAAGGCTTGGGCTCCGGTCAAAAGGTTGAATATAAATGGAAATGCAGTTGATGGATAGATCCCCCTGGTGGGGGCTCTCGTCCAATGGTAAGCCCTTAGCTCTCACTCAGGGCTACTCTACTAAAATGTATGTGGTCTTCTCTTGGTTTTGTCACTATCAAGGACTTGCTGTTTGAAGATAGGGTGGGTTCCTAGGAACATTTGGCATGCAAGTTTGATCTCTAAAGCCATTGGGCTCAGGCCTTTGAACAGTTTGATTTATAGCACACGATATATTGAACAGGTCAAATAGAAAGATGGCACAATTTTCTATCAAGTTTCAGTGAAGAAGATTTATGACATGCTAAACCAGAGTTAAGATGCTTTACAATGGATAAAACATGTGTGGAGAAATGACTGGTCGGACTCCAAATGGCTCTCTGTTTTTAATCTGTTGTGGATCGTGCTGAACCAAAGAAAATTTGTTTTCGCTGGCTTCTTTTGCAGAAAAAACTTGCTGTCGGTGATGTATTAAACAGTATTGGTCTTTCCACTAATTTTTGTGATACTCGCCAAAAATCTGAATCTTTTGAGCACTTGTTTTTTGAATGCCAGTTTGCTACTTCTATTTGATCTTTATTTTTTGGCTTTCTTATTGTTTGGGATGAAAAGGTGGTCTTTCTTGGATGGAAATCTTAGCTGGTTATGTGGATTGCTTTGATGTTTATCTTAACAAATTCTGGTTTGTTTTTACTAGTGAAGTGCTTTGGTTTTTGTGGAAAAGGAGGAAAGAAGAACTATTTCAGTCCAAAGGGAGGGTTCCTACTGAGTTTAGAAGTGAACTCACATTTTGTTCTATCATGTTTCAGGTTGCAGCTACATGGATATTCCGAAAGACAGATTTATGATCTTGCTTAGGGAAGGAGTGATGTTTCTTTACAAATCAGATATTCAGTCAGCCCACTTTTTTCCCTATGGAAAGAAGCAGTTGAATGCTGAAGAACAGACTCTGCTCAAACAGTTCTTGAGAGACAAAGGTATTTTGAAGAAACAAGTGGATGAAAAGAATAAAGCCCCTGCTAGGAAGCATGAAATTGAATGGGACCAGTGCATAGAACTGAATATTGAACCACCATTAGGTTTTTTTGAATGTGATGCTGCAGAGTGCAGCAATAACATCATAAGGTCATAGAATTGAATGACCACCTTGTCTTTTTATGATTATATTTTGTTAGTCATACTGTCATTCTGTATAGCGAACTGGAGTCTGTACTACGAACATAGTTCTTACTATTGTAATTTTTGGTCTGATGCAACTCTGATAGATTCTCAGTAATGTATTTTGCATAAGTTTAAAAACTATCTTTAATATATTAAAAAATGCCAGCTCTACATTTACTAGCTAGCCTTATATTCAGGGTTGCAAAGCCTTTTATTAGTTTATTCAATTACAAACCAATAGATGGAAAATCCAAAATCATAACCTGATTTTAAGTCTCTATCAGCAATTTTCCAATTAGATAGTATTTAAATATACCACAGCAGGCAATATGATTTTCTGTATAAAAAGTAGCTTTCTAGTCTACTGACTTGATTATGTATGTTTAAAGATAATGCAGTCAATGGAATTAACTTATTAAGCAAACTTAGATGAGCTCAAGCATGTTTGTAGAAGAGACACATTACTAAGGTCAATAAACAGGTTGTATCCATAAAATGTGTTTCATAAGTTTGTTATCAGCTGAATCAGATGAGTCCTAAAGACAACAAATTTACATCTAATAAAACAAGATCATGGTTTAAAGGTTTACCATATTCACCTCACTAGAAAATATATTGTTTCGAGTTAAGTCCATGAGTTTTATTGAAAATGGGATTTAAATATTAAGCAAGCAAAGTCCTTTACCGTTCATACTCCAAACAAAAAATACAATAACAAAAGCAAGGCAAAAGGAAATTTGGAGTAAAGGATTATACAATTTGGACTACTGGACAAAATCCTTCCCCTCTTTCATGCTGGCGAGCAAGGGCATGTTTCCAAAGCCTTTGCTTGCTTGGATGACTCCTCTGGACTGCAACATGGCAAGCCTCTCTGATTGGCATCTACAGAATGATTATTGTTAATAAAAATTCTTCTCATCAAAAACTTCCATAGTAACTAAGACAACTATCTCAAGTAGATAATCTGATTCAAATCCAAGCGATTTGGAAAATCACAACAACAATTTCAATCGTGTACAAATTTTGAAGATTCCAAGTGCATATTAAACCAATTAATAAAGTGCAAGTTGTAAAATCTGTTTTGCAATATAAGAGTACAGTAATGTGTCATATAAAATGCCAGGCACTCTGGCCATGCCTATTTATATAAAATGCCAGTAAGAGTTCAAATAATAGAATCTTCCAAGTGTTAATGATATTTTGCAATAAGAAAACACTATAGAAATGAAAGAATGGTGAATATAAAGATACGCTTTATAGTTTCATTATATTGAAAAATAAATCACCTGTAAAACAAGGCTCCCCGAATAATCTGCAATGCCACCCATGACATCTAGACGACCAGGAGCTCTTGCAACAAATATCACATCCTGCAGGACACACAAATTCACTTACTGTTAAGGAAGAGCTGCACTTTCTATATAACTCAATGCTTACATATTAGAGTATTCATGCATACATCATTTATGAAACACATTGTAATGTGACTAATGCAGTGTAGAGGCTTCCAAAAGATGCATAATCAATCAATATGAACCTCAATATTTGAGCCTCAGCATAATAAACCCTTACATGTGTGAGGAAATTTCTTCTTATAAAAAATCCAGATATTAACAATAATCTCCTGGGGCCTTAACACACCACACAGTCAAACCCAGAAGATGATGGCAAATTGATAAACTGCAAACAAGCCTCTTTCATACCATAAATACAGATATTTCTAGGCACATGTTTGTGAAGAAACATTATCTATTCCATACTGCCATTTGAAGAAACATTAAACTAGTCAGGTTAAGCAAAGACTGAAATAAGTGTGACTATCTATGTGTAAGTGTGTACCCTCCAGCCCATATCAACATATAGGTACTGGTTGCCACACTATGCATGATTGTTCAATAATGGGGTAACTAATTTGTATGAACATGTCCAAATAGCATAGCACAACAATATATGAGACTGAACAACAAAATTTCAATCAATATGAGAAAAATTGAAAGTTGAAACCAAGTTTTCTTTGTATGATGATGAGGAGGCAACAAACCGGAAGGAGGTTAACCTTGAACCAGTCAACCTCTAAGGCTCACAGACTCAACCAGTAATCCTTGTTTCCAAAGATCCTTACACAACACCAATTCAAGCAATGGTTCAATGACACCAAACAACACCTTGGAAAACCCCAAGGCTCCACTATGTCCACTTATAGATAACTAACACTTCTCAAGTTCTTGTGTGGCTACACACACCCTTGCATACAATGAGTGGGCTACTATTAGGCTTTAGGGTTTGAATGGCCCACTTGACCAATTCAATACAACAATCCTTGGAAGGGTGTTCTCACAACACTTGAACACAAATGAAATAGTATTTCATGGTTTAGATCCACCGGAACATCAATTTTGACTCACTCGCCCACAAACCTGAACCAATTGCTATTAGGCCTCCTTTTGAAGGAATCGGGTGATAACTTTTGACACCCTGAGGATCTAGGAAAACAAATTATGTTTTCAGATACCCTTTTGGGAGTTATAAACAATATCTCACTTTCCGGTACCGGATCAACTTGCAGATATTCCAGCCGGTGTTGCACTAACAAACCTAATAAGGCTTTTAGACCTATTTGACTAAAGGGCCTTCCACAAACTGGTTTGGTTCTCCTAATGGGTGACCATCACTGACCATGAAATGTCATGTAAACCTCGAAAGTACCCTTCTACCACATTCAAACCCTTTTCCAGTGCTCTACCACTCAATTCTCACACACTGCACTCATCAAACCAATCTGTCACATAGAAATGCCAGACCTAGAGTTAGTTCTCCATCCTCTTCACCCTGTTGTATCCTCTTAATGGCTTTTGGTACTGACATATGATACAATGGCCTATCATCTCCTATAACGGTTGAGTGTTCAATTAAGGATTGATAGGCCAAAACCCATTATTGCAGTCAAACCCTAGGGGTTTAAGGGTTTAGGCTACCCAATAGAGATTTGCTTGTATAGAATGGGGCAGCGATCACTTCAAAACTTCACACTGAAAGCAAAACAAAGGTAAAACAATCTAGTTGCAGGATCTATGCCAAGAGCATTCTTACCAATCTACCTTCAGTATGCAATCAATAGAAATTAGACGATTTTCTCGAGTTTCCAACAGTTCTTGATGCTTCAAATTTCTTTCCAAATCAACCAACACAACCAACATACATTCTTCGGTGTTTGGGGCCTTTAAAGGTGTTTCCCAAACGACCACAGCCTCCTCCAACTGTTTTTCAAACCGAACTGACCGTTGGAGAATCACAACTTACAAAAAGTGCAAAATTGTCAAGACAACAAATTGACAATATGACAACTTTTGCATAATTCAACCAACTTAGACTTTAGACTGTCATAGTCCCCCAAAATGATTACATTTGATTCTGAAACATCAAAAATGACTCAAATAAACTTGTGGTCACTTGATCCCTCAATTTAGACCATTGTGACCCTTATTGACTCAATTTGCTCTACCAGACCCTAGATGACAATTTGACTCAAACATGGACAAACTTGTCACACTCCTAGGACATTGAATTACAAAAAGAACCCATAGGGTCTTATCACATTTCTTCTAGCTAATAGAAAATCATCTTGTTCCTGGTTCATGCCTTCATAGGTAGGTGCTCCTGCACCACATGATTAACCCATCCAAAACAGAACACAATAGTCCTCCATTCAGAACAATGAAGAATCCCAAGACTTATACAATCAAGTTCATAGAATAACCCTACAACATACATTTGAGATGTAATCTGAGCACTCCAAGAAAATATGAAAATGAGAAAACAAATGGCCATCAGGGACTTGTAATGTGAAATGAGAAATGCATTTCAGAAGAATATTAAGCATCCACCAACAAAACCGAACAAACAAAACTAATCAAAACTATGACTTATAAGAGATCGCTAATTATGCAACACGCCAGATAATAATAAAAACTAGCACTGAAAGAGTAGAAGAATGTCTGATATCTTGAAAAGACTTGAAATCCTCGGAATAAAATATATAGTTGAAGAACAAAGAAAAAGAGAATGACATTTTAGATTTAGTAAAGTGTGAACTCCTCACATAATACTACAAAATAAAACAAAGATATCTTAATTTAATAATTTGTGTCACCTTTGGATAAGAGTTCTATCAATTAGTCTTCCTTCTCTTTTTGTTAAAGCAGGAGTGGGCTTAAATTCTTAAATTCTAAGTTTGTGTCCTCCATAATATCAATTAATCTACATTATAATGTTTCTTGTTTCTTGATGCACATGCATTTGCAAATGCACACCACATTTTTGTATGGCTTCTATTACGCCATTCATAGTTTGCATTTGCTTGTGGGGCATTATAAATAAAGTACTAGAGCAAGAGCTCCTAGCAAAAAGTAAAATAAAATATGATAAGAGATCTGGAAAAACTTTGTAAGTTGTGTGCATCAACATTTTGAATCACACTCCATGATGCATCATACAAATGAAACCAAATGATAGTAAGATTGGAGAATTGATCACATTTAAAGAGCTAGGAGATATTAAGTACCTCATGGAACCCAAGACGAAGCAAAAAGGGTGGAAAAGATGATGTGATGATAATTGGAGTAAATAATTCTAACACAAGTCTTCTATAAGCCTGATCACCAATCTGCTATAAAGAGATTACAATCTCTTCTATATGAACTCCTTGAATCAATTCTAGTACTGATCAAAAGTCTGCAAGATTATAAATCTGCTAATTCTCATTATCTGATTATGGCTCCTTCACAATAAGATCATAATCACTTCTGCAATCAACCCTTTATCTTCTTCTCCTCAAGTCTGATTTTCATACAATTCCTTTCTCCAATCTGGTGTATGTATCTATTTGCTCTTCTTTGATTCACACATCACACAGCACCCTTCAAACTTCACAATTGATTTCTTATATATATCTTTTAAGTCTAAAGGAGATACCCCTTTGAAAATGAAGAGGTACATCTTTTATTTATCACCTTTTGTTAATCATTACTTAGCAAATTTCCTTTAATGAGATCATGGCTTTTCTAATGAAATCATACTTCATAAAGAATTTCCGTTTTCTATAATATCACAGCCTTTCCAAAACATAGACATTGTTTCATAACTCTTAATCCATGCATTGGTCTTTTTTTAATATTGAATCATTATCTTCTTTATTTAATCACACCATTTCTTTATTAATTTTATGTATAATATAATCACTGACTTTATCTCCAATGCTGCCTTGTTTGTCATTTCATAATTAATAGCATTCTTGTCTCAATGAATTCGCACCCTTTCAGCTTAGCAAACAAATCGCTAACTTTGATTTCTGGTCTGCCTTTTGACCAACACTCTTTCACCTATTAATCACACCACTGCTTTGTTCCAACCACACCTTTTGTATTATTCTCCTTTCTGCTTATTGATTAGAATATTAACAGATCCCATTCTTCCGCTGCCCTATTTACAATGAGAACAGAGTGAGGTTCTACTGCCTTTTAAGAGGGACCCAGTCTCTCTCCACCCTTTTCAGGTTCACGGATCAGAGATACCTTGCTCTCTACCTGCAGAAGGCCGTTAGACTCCGGGATCATTCACTTCAGTCTTGCCAACCCATTACCTCCTTCTCTGGGCCTCTCCCCATGCATGGCACCAAAAGGCAATTGGCTACCTCTCCCAATCATTCCAGGTCCGTGAGGCCCTGCAGAGGTTACACACAGCAGTCCTCCTCTTCCAGTTGGACTCAGAATACCCAACGGCATCGTCCTACAGCTTACCCATTGGACTTGAGGTTCTTCTCCGCTGCTCCGGTTTCTAAGTGTTGGCTTGGTGGTTTGGGGTAACCTGCTTGCCCCTCCCACCTCCTTGTTTGTAGTTGTTGCCTTCGGTGTTGTTTGTGCTATTCTTTGGTCACCGTTTGGTGTCCCTACTGGGAGCTGCCCCCTTGTTTGTACTCTTCAGTCCTATTGACCCGTTTGTGGTCACTTGTTGGACATTAATAAATTTATCTTTATCTTTATCAAATGAATTGCACTTCTTGACAATTTGTTTAATCTGATCCGCACCATTTCAACATGAACTGTAACTCATAAATGAACTGCCACCTTAAAACAAGTTTGTCACCTTAGTATTGGGTTAATATTTATTTGACTTGTCTTACATGATCACTGTTTATCTTGATTGCTGTTTTTCTAAATAACACACCAATTCATTGTCTAAAAGTCTAACTCCAATTACTTACTTGATTAATACTGAAGTATTTAATTATAAATTGGTTCTTCAAACATAAACTTTGCAAATTGTTGTCCTCCATTTAGTTGACATAGTTGGCTAGCATATTACTTTCATTATTGTTCCATTAGTGAATCACTGTGAATCGCTGTACAAAATCTGTCATTTGTGTTTTATGATTTTATCACTGCTCCAATGTATCTAGTGAAACTTCTAATGAAGTCGCTATATCTTGTGAATCGCTGTGCATAAAGAAACTTTGATGCTTATTATGTTGGCAATTAAGATATATAAATCATCAATACCATGATGAAGTTGGACATCCATACCTTATAATTAATCACACTTGACTGTCTTTACCTCCTATTAAACCACTGCTGTTTATTACTTGTTTATTATAACTGTCACCTTAAAGACATGGGCCAAAGCTTCTATAAAGTAGGCCCTAGAATGTGTATGCACCATCTTGTATTAAGACATCATGATCATTGCATTTGTTTAACTATATCAAGGATGAAGTCTGCTGTCCAAACTACATTTATAGATGGGACTCAAGGCATACCACACCTTGCAAAGTTCTCTCTTTCTTTGTAGACCATTTGTAGACCAAACTTCAAGATCACAAAGAGCAAAACAGAAGGGTGTCCGGCAGAACCGGTAGAGGAGATGGTTGGCCGAGTATGTTTTGGTGTGGCATCTCTGCCCGGAGGAGGAGATGGAGTGGCAAATCAAAAGGCACTTCGCCATTGACGATGAGTTCTTAATTCCAGCAATAAGGAATATTTTGGGCCCAAATTTCTTTGACAGAGGCCATAAGCACGATGGTGTGATTCTGCAGCGCTTCTTTAAGTTGTTCATGGACGCCACATGGAGGAAGTACAAGGTGTCTAGGCTGGCGCATAGAATTTTGCAAGAACGCTACCAAGGAGGGGGTCATAGCAGCACTTGACCCAGTCCAACTAGATCCCAACAGTGGATACATAGCAGATGTTTTTGATGTTGTGGCAGTGGCTGAGAAGAAGAAGATGGAAAAAGCCCTTTCCCTCTATAGGGAAGGATTGGAAGAGTTCTCTCTCACCCCCTTTGCCAATTTTGTGGCTCTGAATGGAGACCTGTTCTCCTCCTCTCAGATGGAGAGAATCAATGTATTGAGGGAGGGGGTTATATTTCTCGCTGGATGTATTGACTTTATTTTTAATCTTAATCTAATGCAGGCCTTAACATATTTAATATCCTTTTACCTTTAACCATATACTTTGTTGATCACCTTAACTTCACAACTGGCCCTTGTGTGCAATCAAGTCTCTTCTTTGACATCAATGACAACATTTCCAACAGGGCCTATATTGTGGGACAATGAGGGGATGGCGAGGGCACACTGGTGGAGTGGTGGTGGGGGGGGGGGGGGCGGTGCTGATATAAATATATAGGTCAAATGAAATCTTAAGGGCAAAATCTGCAATATAACACCTCTGTAAGAGCCCCATGAAAGGCCAACTAGTTTTCATGAAGTTAAAGGTTGCAATCAGTATGTGATGGCATGTACCATATAGCAAGTGACCCATCAGCGTCCCTGACAAAGGTGGTGGAAGTGGTGGTGCTGTGGGGGGAAGTTTCCTCCATATCCCCAAGTCTCATAAACATCCCCCTATAGGGGACGTGGGTTATTTTTGGGGGGACGCGTGTCCATGGAACACTGATTGTATATGAATCAAAATATTTCAAATGTGTGAATCAGAATTAGTATCCTGCAATGTGAGTGGAAATAATAAAATGAGAACCTGATGATATACCAAAAGGGAGACAAAATCTAAAATGTAGTAATTAAAAGTAAATTTATAAAAGAAAAGAAAATATTCTAATGAAAGAAGATCAAGACAATGTGCAGGTATGAGATCAGAAACAAAAATGAAATAAATTGAAAAATTAAACCAAGCACCCCAAGAGATAAGTGGGCATGCTTAAATAGAAAGATCAAGAGGCTCTCTCAAGAGAGGTTGAGGGGCTGAAGTAGAAAGGTGGGGAGAGGTTGAGAGTGCGATGAGGGAAAAACTAATGTTTGAAGAAAGTTAGGATGAGATTTCAGGAGGGACTCAAACCCAAGATTGCTTTGGTGTTTGTTAATTTCAACCACTTCTTTAATTTCCTCTTCCAAGAATTGTCGAAATAAAAATACTTTCCTTCAGTAAGTTGTTGTGCTATCCTTGGATCAAAGTTCTATCAGTGAGTCTTCCATGGTTTCTTTGTAAAGCAGGGGTGAGCTGGAATTTTCAAATTGTAATTTTGTATCCATATAATCTCTTAATCTCTATTATAATATTCTTTATTTATTTATGTACATTCATTTGCACATTCTCACCTCGTTCTTGTATGGCTTTTACTATGTCGTTTATAATTTTCTTTTGCCCATGTAGAAATATTTCCCAGCTTGGTTTAATTCGTTTGCTATTGTCAGGCTGGCAGAGAAAACTTTTAAGTGGTATAATGCCAATGATATGGATTTTAACCACAACTTAAGAATCGAGTTAAATGCAAATGAAATAAGTAATTGAAGAAAGATAAGGATCTAAACAGCACATCCTTGTGTTCAATAGTTTACTAACACCTACAGAAATATTCACCACTCAAAGACATTTCCAAGTACAAATTGAAACTTTGCTGGCTGGAGAGAGAGAGAGAGAGAGAGAGAGAGAGACCTCCCAGTTAAATAAGCCAGCTGCAGCCAACCGCTCACGGACTTGACGTTTTTCTCCTATCTCACTTGAACTAAAATGGAAGTCCAAACTTGCCAAACTCTTCAAGAATGTCTTTGTGTCTGATAAGCCATGCAGGTCTCCATGTAGAATCTCAAAATCTTCAACATCTCTGATTAACAGACACAGGGCATAGGTTTCTTAGTATTGAAAGAGTTTATATATACAAATATGTATATGAAAATAAAAACAAAAGCTGCCAGGTTTTATAAACTTACAAAGAAGTCACATTATGTTCATTTTTCTCTCCATTAGGCGTCATGGGACGAAGACCAAGCTCAGTTTCTGCATGACTATACCATTCAGGAATTGAGATGTCCCGTCCAGGAATCCTTTGTAATTGAAACCCAAGCACAATCGCATCTCGCAATCTTCTTGCTCCACTAAACTGCAAAGCAATTAATTGAACAGTCAAAACCACAAAGTACAAAATAAAAGACTTAAAATTCAAGAATTATTAGAGATGCCCTTCTTTGTCTAACCAATGACAAATTGTCTGTAAGGTATCATAAGAGTTGAACACAAATTAAACATGCACACATAAAGGATCCAGCCAATTCTTAAAACAAAACTATATGGAACATGCCACAGATTTAGTTCTTTGCACGTGTAATGTCCCCTTTTTAGGATTCATCATAATTTAGTCGAGACAACAATTCCAACTTAAAGTGAGAATTATAAAATATTTATAAATATAATTTTATCAAACTGAAACCGTTTTATTATAATCTTTAACTCAAAATTCTATAAATAATTCGGAAGATAGACTTGTCATGTCAAAGATTGATAAACTCAGATTGTGAAATTGGAATTCTATTATAACTCCATAAATCGGCACTTATATCTTCTCATACTCTTTGCTCAAATCTATTACAGAATGTACATAGTTAATTGCTCTTTCCGTACATCCCCCATCACAGATGATTTTCTTTTATAAACTATTAATACCTTCAAGATTTCTTTCAAGAGACACATGCATCCCAACACATCACACCTAATGAAAGTTATAAACTATTTATTTCTTTATCATTAATCCCACCTTTCTAATTCATTGGTTTCATGTCTGTGCCTTGTCTTTGTTAATGTTTCCCTTTCATGAAAACGCTGCTTTTACATTAATCGTGTGGTTCTCATACTATTATCACTATTCATTATTTGTTGTGCTTATCGCAGTCTCTTCTTAATCGCTGCACTTGGAACATATTACCATTGCCTTTCTCGATCCTCCTTCTATTCATTCTTCACATATCTGCAGATATATGTTACACCTTTATACACCCAACACTCAAGACCTAATGAGGGAATCATTATAATAATTGTCTGACAATCCTTGTGAACCAGAATGCTTGCCGCTGACAGAGATACTAGTCTCGGATTTTACAAATTCATGGCCAGAGATAGTTGCGATACTCTTCTCAATGAAATATTAATCCACAATGATATCTCAAATAAAATTGTCTTGTACCAAACTTTATAAATGATTAACTATCAACAAGTAAACTATTTGACTCAAGCAATAGTCTTGAATCGATGTTATTTAATAGGCTCTCATTCCACACAGACTTATGAACCATATCGGACCCATAATTATTAAGAATGTCTATCCGAATTGTCTGACTCCCTCCTTAAATACTATTCTTTTTACTATTCCAGATTTGCTATCTACCTCTTCCTCGTTTCATCATTCAATCGTTTAGTTTTCCAAGTGTCAAACACTTCTTGTTTCGACTTGTAAGAAGTATTCTATCTGAGTTTGGGTTCTGAGTTCTGAGTTATAATCTTCTTTTCCTTTTTGTATCCAATTTGAGATCATTCCAGACTTCTCCCCACTTTGCAAATGGATTCCAGACGTATTAATATAATTTCATGCCACCTTCGAAGATGTGGGAACTCTTCATTCCAAAGGCCGTGCCTCTTCTTCTCAACAAGTCCGTTGCAATGGTGTTAACTTATTGCTTAAACACGATCTTAACTATGATCATATCTTTTCACATAAGAGGTCGATTTGTTATCTTTTCATAATTGATATGATTATGAGTGTTACTAAACCATAACCGATATTATAATGAGACCTTTATGAATAATGTTTATTATCTTAACCGATGACATGTGTCTTGTGCGTATGATGGGTGTCCCATGGAATGGTGTCTCGGCTCTAGCTTAATGTTCTACAGGATTATCTCCACCGATGCCTTGTTGACTGTGAATACAAATTGGATCAGCTTGTAATCATCTCCATTCAAGTAAGTATTTATTCTTCACCCATGTGTAATCTATCTGTCAGCATAATGATATTCATGTCTGATCCTAAGGATATGGAAGATGGACTAGTAATGGTCTCAATAGTTCCTTGATATCATGTTTGTTCTTTTAATAATAAGTTTAAATCTTTAATTAAAGCTTATTTAATTGTATATTGAATCTTATTGTTCTGAGGTCTCGAATGGGGACATGACAGCACGTCGCTTAGATTTAGGTGGGGACACACAAGCAACTACTTCCTAAACCTCACATCTGGGAAACGGACCAGAACCATCAAAGCGTATTTCAAAACAATCATAACACTTAGGTTTTTCAAATTCCCACAGGTCTCAATGCCCTAAAGAGGATAATATATCATATGCATTATATAGAAGATGATGCACTATCTTTTACTCCTGGAAAAGAACTACAGATAGGGAAGCAATTATTCATATGAGATGAAAGTATAAAGAAATCAGTTTTGCATGTCTGCATTAAATTGTCATATTTTTATATTTTACTGATGTTTTGGGACCTAAAAAGGCAGCACTAAGTCTCTACACAATAATACCTTAAGTTTAAAGTGTAATGAAGATTCTATTCTGTAAATTACATTTGCTTGATGCAGAAGAATGCATTAAATGGATGTGTATCATCCTAACAAAAATTAATAACACTGTTAGCATTGATCAAATCGTATTAAAGGTATCTGTTCAATTTAAGCTGAACTATATCTGCAACTATGTTTGCATGTTTACAGTTGAGTGTGAATTATAAGATAAATTGGAAAAATGTTGAATTTTAAAAACAAGTTAAGGTCAACATAACCATAAAAAGTAACTAATGAAAAGAACTTCTGTGCATATGTCCGCATATAGTAATTTTATGTTGTATGTGGCTGTCCAATACAAACAAAAAAATATTAATCTAAGAGGCTGTAATTCTAGAAGTTCTGACTCTTGATTGTATCTATGAATTTATCTGATGCATACATATTTTATTGTTATTAATTTATTGACATCTAGACCATGAGTTGCAAAGCTCTGTCTAAGTTATGAAAAAAAAATTATTCACCAGCAGCCTTTCATTTATATTTGCTTCTGATATCTCTTTCCCATTTTGTCCCAATAAATTAGGCTTCCTTAGAATAAATAAGGAGCCAACCCTATACCCAAAGTTTGGTTTATAGATTATGTCCCATGCCAGTAGATTGTTCCATTGTTGTTAGTCATATGTGGCGCATTTGTCCTAAACAGACAACTAGACTCCTCAACATAAGTTTCTTTCATTTGTCATTTGATATTTGAAAACCTCACTTTTAAGGCATAACTGTTAACATTCTAGGGCTTGTATCTAATGCAAAAACATAGGCAAATAGTTATTTCTTTATTGCAAACCCTGCTCAAAGAATCTTGTATAGTGCACATATTTGTATATCTTGTCTACAATTTTTATCCTAAGGATAGTTCGGCTTAGGATTAGGTTTAGGTCTAAGGGAGGTTCCTCTTTGAATTTTGTGCTGTCTTGTAAAAGACATTAAAACATTGCCAAATAGCAGAAACATTTATCATATATTGATGATTTTGCATTAACAGCTGCTGCCCTAAAGGACATCAACGGTAAAATTTTGTTTTTAAATTTCAATCAAGTTTTAAAGCCCCACCAATGTTTAGCATGAGAAACAAAAGGCCCAACGATAATGAGCATTCAAAAAGAAAGCTAAAAGCAAAAAAGTTAAGCACAAGAGAGTGGTGCCAGTCAAAGAAGATTTTGTTAAGAGGATAAGTAACTCGGTTAGAAAGAGCAATTGTGGTGTTACATAAAGAAAAAATGATGCAAACATGCAGCAACCATTAAAATCATTATTTGTAGAACTGGAGGCCATAGTTTTAAACAAATACCATTATCCCAGAGAAGACAGCAAGCTGAGTTTAACATGTGGTTTTCTAAATATGAAAGGTATAACTTTAATCTTTTAATCTCATTCTTACCAGTGGCAAGATCTAAAAATAAACATCTCTGCATATCCCACATTCACTCTTTTTTGGAGTAGTACAAGTAGTTCTTAAACAGTAAGTGTTATAAACTTATAAAATTGTTCAAAGAAAACAATAGTTACAAAATTTAGTTTTTACAAGAGAATACAATACAATATAGAAAATTGAATATTATATTAACTTTCTACATGCACTAGGAAATTATATTTTGGATCATTTTTTAAAAATAAATAAGCCATTTTTTTATTATGTCACGTAACAACATTGACAATTTTCAATGTTAGTGATGCCTCTAGCTCATGTTTACATGTAAAGCGGTTTCAAGAAATTACTAACAAAACCTAACCAAGTTGCAACAACAGCATTAGTAGCATAACCCTATATATCACCTTAGAGAAATACAGATTAAATGTTTACAATTTTCATTCCATTTCCTTTCCATTTGTGCACAATTGTTAGGATATAAAAGTGAAAGCAATTCATCATGAAGAATATTGGAAGTTTGACCTTCCACATACACAGTGACCCTATGCTAGGTTATCATTGACAATACAAACACATTTCACACATTGCCAAGCTACCATGTATCGTGCTATTATGTACCTTAAAGTATCTTTCATGACTGATGGGTGTATAGAAAAGACTAGTCTCTTCCACATACCAACAGGTGCAATGCAAGGGCAAGAATACCAAGAGGCTTGATATATCAATCAGGCAAATATATAGACAGGGGAACCTATTCGGAGAGATATAGAACCCTCGTAATCAAAAAAAATGGCTTCAAATGCTCCTGAGATAATGGTTTCAAACTCTCAATTGTTAAGATGTGACAATTATTCAACCTAGAAAACAAAGGTCCAAACCCGCCTAGAGTTTGAGGACCTGTAAAATATTGTGAATAGCACTATAAAAAAGCCTAAAATAAATGGCCATGAGCAATAGAGGTTTAATAAGGCCAATTAGAAGGCAAAAATCATTATATTGTTTGGAGTCACCGATAAGATCCAACCTTATATCAGAATTGCTGACAGTCCAAAACAAACAAAAGATAAATAGAAAACAGAGTATGAAGAAAATGATTGGCAGCAGTACTATGAAGGAGGTTTTCATCCAATTGTGGAAAGTTTTTGAAGTTTGGATGAAACAATGAATCCATCCTATGCCCAAAGGGTAAAAATCTTGGAAATCGTTGCAAAACTCAGATCTTGTGTTGTCATGTTAGATTTTAGTTGTGAGCATCTCATTCTTGAAATATTTCATCTTTTCATGGGTTGGTTGATGAGAATCATACAGGAAAAGTCATATCTTCCATGCAAACCATCATGACTTTGATTGTGAATGAGTGTGATGAAATCTCTCTATCACTCTATCTACTTTGTTTGTTGGATTGAGGCAAGAACAAAATACTACTACAGCTGCACATAGTTTGGCTAAAACGGTTGTCAGTCAAAGTGAAGAAACATTAAAACTTTAATTGCCTATTAAGGTTGAGAAAAAATTGGTGAGTGCAGACCCTGAAATTGAGAAAGATGAATCTTTAGAATTTTCCTTTCGGAAAGATGAAACGCCATTTCAAGAGATATGTATTGCTGATCTCCAGAATGATCCTTTTTAAGAAATGAACTTCCATAATACCCTCCAAAAACAATCCATGGAGAGGACTATTCTTGATGAGAGAGTTGATTATGGCCTTGGCCCAAGTTTGTTTGATTCAGAACAATTTGAAAGTAAAGCCTATTCAGAAATTGAAGAAGAAACACATGAAACTTAATTGTTTGATGAGCCCAGTGCCTTTGCTGATTTGGATCCAAAGCCTACCGAAATGCAAGCATTGAAGAATCAATTACCGTTCCTAGAAGAACAGAAGACAACATCCAAAATCTTTGAAAATAGGATAAAATTTGAGGGGGAGCTCCAAAATGATTCAGATGAAAGGCATGACAATGACATAAATTTTGAAGTCACTAATGATGTTATTTGGTTTGCTGCAAATTCGGGATTAACAGATAATGTTGAGCATTCTTATCAAGCAAGTGAAGAATATTTTGAAATTGAAGGAGAGGAGCATGAGACCTATGGCAGTCATAATAACACCATTGGAAGGTATAAGGAAAATTCTATTCTCTTTGTCTTCTAATATCATTCATCATCCTTGCAAGACTCCGACACTCATGAGGAATATCAGAATAAACAATTATTGATGACAATTGAAAATAAAGTGCAAACCTTATCGAAGTTGGATGACTCGAAAAAGTTGGTTAAAAAATTAATGGAAAACACACCAAGAGACCAGTTTGAACAAAATATAACCTTTGTAGATTTATTAGTAAAGAGTAGATTGAAAGAAATGAAATTGGTATATTTACACACGATCAAAAATAGAGATATGACCACCAAATTTGCAAATGAGGCTTTATCTACACCTAGGGAAATGAAGGCAATAGTTGATGAGCTCCCCTTGGAGCTTAAATTGACAAAAAACCTATGCTACCCCGAGTTTCAGGGACAAGGGGGCGGTGGGACAAGGAAAGGGAATTTTCGAGACAGATTTTTTTTTTTGCCATTTTAGGAGACATAGGGGATGGCTATATAAAAGATAGGGAAATTTTCAAATATATAGGGAAATTTCAAATTTTGAATATATTCATAGGATAACATTGATAAATGAGAGTTGAATTTTATGATACGCATGATGTAACTTAATACTATGTATAAGAATGAAAACACTCCATTTTCCATAGTATTCTAACTGGAAGAATCAATAATATCTATTCCTATCAATTACAGAAAACAAATGTCACATAACCACACATCAAAAGATTAGATAAATGAAACATAAATTTATGTGGTAAATAACACCAACCCACCTTGTCCAAGAAAGCCCTAGTTGCAACTAATAATGTTTTCTGGATTTGATGTTACATGATGGTGCAAAGTATACGGCTAGGTGATTCAGTTCAAAGCTATAAGAGGATAGGACTCTACTATATAAACTTTAATAAACTCGAGGTCTGTGACCTATTACCTAACATATGTAAATAATGAATATCATATATTTATAATTGAAGTGCAAAAATTGGGTATAGAGAAGGATATCAAGTGCGACATTCCTTCGATGGGAAACTAACATTAGTAATTCCAATAATGTGGCATTCGTATTTTAGTTCTAAAAAAAGATATTATTATTCATAAATTCATAAATCACATTGCAAAGTGGGGGGACGGCCGGTCATCCCTGAGATGATCGAGGGACATCTAGGACATCCCCAGTCATCCCTGGGATGGACAGCCATCTTCCCACGTTTCTGGTGCCATCCCCGCTCTTCAAATATGTTTCCGCCAATTTTTTGCAAACCGGAACGTTGAGGAAACGTTTCCCAACATTGTCATGTCCCCTCTTTAGCTCTGTCTAGCAGAGACATGTGAGTCAGCTTTTTATGGGGTCTTGTAGGCTGACAGCGATGGATAGAGACTCAGTGTGGTTATACAGTGTCTGGGACTTGGTGTTCTGGCAGTAGTTGATCAGTTTGGAACAGTTCCTTATTTTTAGGAGACAGTTCCTACATTTATGGAGGATATCCCTACTATTTAGGAGGTTATGACCATACCCAGGGTTGGGTCTCCTTGAGATTATTCTTTGGGTTCAGTTTCAGAGGATTTGGATTTGTTTCCTAGTTTCTAGGAGCATCCCTAGATTTTAGGGATGAGACTGCCAGTGGATCCTTGATTTCCGACTTCAATCACAGACAGGTGGCAAGTTGACTTTCTGGTTTGTGGTGTCATTTGAGCATTTTGCAGCTATTTGGGTTATATTTTTAATATTTCCTAAGTTAGCGTTTATTATTTAAATAAGGCTATGTTTATAGCCATTTTGGAGTAATAAGGGGTTTTTGGCCTCATCTGGATGCATATCCCTTGGTGCAATAGCTCGTTGGAAAGGTCTTGGACTTTTCTAAATATTTCTCTTTTGACTCAGATCCTTTCGGTGAACAGATTTCTTTATATTTGAAAAAAGGTCGTTTTCTATACACTTGGCAACTTAAAATGAGAAATATAACATTTTAACCCTAAACGCCCCATTGAGTCACTTTTAGGGTTCGAGCTAAGTGGGAAGGTGTTATAAGGAAGTTGTGAGCTAACTCTTGGATATCTTTTACACATTCAAAACTTGCTTCTTGCGAATTTGCTCTGGTAGAGCGATTCTTCATCTGGGACGCAAACCCCAGGTTGCATACTGGCTGGGACATAGCCCCCAGCAGTAGTTTGTCAGTAGATACTTCAGGGTGTTGGGCATTGGTTGACAGAGATTGGGTGCGCTATTGATTGCAGGGGATTCAGATTGCATTCAGAGGGTTTCATCAAGGCAGCTAACCTTATTCAGCTGGCACGTGACTACAGCTGCAGCCCATTGGGAGTTGTGGTGGCGTCATTCTTCCTTGTTGTCCACGTTTGGTTTGTTGCTGGTGTGAAGAGCTAAAAATCTGCATATTGTATCTTGCTTATTCATTGCTGGTCAATTCATTTTGTAGCAGCTCCAAATTGGTAAATGATAATTGCTGGAATACAAGGAAATCAGATTACTGTCCTGGTACGAGTTGTAGTATTTTAGATTGTAAGTGTTCTAATTTATGAAAATTGTTCCCATTCTTATTTCGCACTCTTATTGTTTACTGTTTCTTTATATATATATCTTCAAAACTCCAAAACAAAAAGAAACAAACCCCCTTTCTGCACTTCTGTCTATTCTATAAGATCACCAGAAAATTACAAAAACCTAGTTTATTAAATAAAAATTACAGCAGATCAGAAAAGGGATCCATCAGGGATCTTTCAAACATCCCCCATCCCCGGACAAGTACCCATCCCCGAAACAGGTCTGTTTCACCTGAAAACATGTCCCAAGGTATGCTTGCTAAAAACTCTTTGGACAGACAAAAATAGCATTACTTGGGCTACCAGAACAGCTTGCTGCTCTCACAAAATTTAGGAAGCTAGAGAATGAAAGAAGGGCTAAAGAAATCAAGCAAATGATTCAAAAATTTGACAAAATTTAGGATGAATTCGATCTAAAACTTTACTCAATGCAATCAGAAATTCAAAGTTTAAATCAGAGGGGAAATTGGTTTCAGCTTAAGGATAATGCTAGTCTTCAACTTGTCAATAACCCACTGTTTGAGATGGATGCAAATTCATCTTTCAATATCCACTCATTGAGTTGGATGATGGGGGACTTCCTGATTTTGATGACACAAGTGATGACAATATAAAGATATGGGATCCAGGTGTCATGTTCAATCATGAGGTGGTACCAATTGATTTGCTTAAAAGGAGCCATTCAAGATCATTGATGTCATGATGTTTGACCTTGTAGATTCACCACACGGAGAGTACTATTGTGATTTAAAGGATGTTGCAGTGGTGAACTTTTCTGCGGATAATTCAAGCATTACCAAATTTTCTCTAGATGAGATTCAAATGGTGACAAAAGTAGCACAGCCTCAACATGGTGGAGTCAATTTTGGGTAGATTTCCAATACCCAGGACCATCAATATGAGTTGTTTGCAACAAATGATGATGGGAGAAGTGTACAATGGGAGGTTATGGCCGAAAAATGAAAAAATAATGTTGTTACCTATCCATACGGCCATCTTATGGGCCCATTTGAGTTCTTACAAGTGGATTGGAGGGAGATTTTGAGCAAGATATGGAGTTCTGCTAGGTTGGTGGCTCTGGAAAAGGTGTTCCTAGAAAAGGTAATGATCAGCTTTTTCATCAGGGTCGAGGATTTAAAGTGTTGTAGTAGTTCTTTTTCTTGGGTTCTGATTTTTCAAAAATCAGACTATAAGTTGCTAATTTCAGACTTGGACAGCTGCAAGTTTACACATTTTTAGACCATTCAGCTAAACCTAGACTGCTTCAAGATCCAGGAATTTCATTGGTGATTTAGGATTGATTGGTTGATTGACACTGGCAATTGCTTGAGGGCAAGCAATTCTAGAGAGGGAGGATTCCAACGTCCCCATTTTTAAGCAATATTGTTTCATGAGCCTTTGCCCAGTTTTCAAGTTTTCTCGTGAACCTCTGCATGTGCAGGGGAGAACTCCAAAAAAGATCTTGGAGAGCTTGTGTTCGGTTTTTCTTGGCATCTAATGATGGCATTGAGCTAAGTTGGTGATTTCGTTGCAGTAAAGATTTCCGAAGCATTTTTGGCCTCTGGGGCTATTCTCCACAATTCTTGGAGAGCAGCCTATTTTTAGTAAGTTCTCGTTTTGACACCTATTATCTTACCTCATCTTCAATTTCCTCTTGGCATGGTCAGTTTCGAATTTCAGTACCTTGGCGATGCTTTCCAAGACTTGGTTGAGAGTATTTAAATTATGCGCTAAAGTTATAAGGCTAATGTTATAATTTATTACTTTAATGTTTTAATTTTATAAAGTAATCTTATGTCCCCCTAAAGTGGACGCGTAGGCGAAGGGAACTAACACCTCAAGCATTTAAATATTTCAGAAAGGTGCTTGCGCGGGAAATGTTTTGTTTTAAATTTCAAATTGGATTATTTTCCCTCCAAACCCTATAAAAGGTCTCGAGCTCTCAATTTCATCATGTAGAAGAGTACACATAACAAGATGTTATACGATTGAACCGGAGAGTTCTTCCAAGGATTGACTGAGGATGAAAACCCTCATCAAATCACTGGTTTTGGATTTGAGAGATGGTCCCTATCTGCTCAAAGTGATTCCACACAGCGGTCGCCAATGTTTTTTCTGGAGTTTCAAACAAGGATTTCAAATATATATATATATATATATATATATATATATTCAAGGTATTTTGATTTTTGGGTTGGCATTTGATGAACTTTACAAAGATTTTGGAAGTTATTTCAATGCATTTTTAGTGAATGTTTGCTATCGTGAGAATTGAAGAATTGTAATTATGCCCTACTTGGGCCATACAAACTTGGTGTGCATTCGGAAGTGAGGTTTGAAAAATTTGTGGTGCCAAAACTTAATGCAAGTGAACTGAACAACTGGGCGACCTGTTTGTGTGCATTCTAACAGCAAGTACAAATTCCTAGTAAGGCCACACAGGTACAGTAGACCATACAACATACCAATGGGGAATGGTGTGAGACTTCCTTAGTTGATGTGTTGAGTCTTTGGGCTCCAAAACCCTTCCAAAGATTGCACCAACGTAAAAGGTTAAGATTACAAGTATTTCTTTTAAGGTCAAAATCTTTTAAAGACAAAGCGTCCCTGTTTCAGTGCCCATAATTGAGTTGAGAATGTCTACAAATGAATAATAGATCTGTAGCTACCTATACTTGGTCATTTATAGTGATTGCAGGAGCTTGAAATATATCAGGCCTATTGCTACAGCTAGAAGGTGTCTTAGTTTATGTTTCGGTGACTGTTATCAGGGTTTCCTTGTTTTTTGGAACTGTAAAAGTCTGTTATAAGACCTGCATACAGTCTTTCCTTGCCACAATGAAAAACGAATAGAAAACACTGAGAGGGGAGGTGAATCAGTGTTTTAGCACAATTAAAACTTGAAACCAAAGAATTAGAGCATGCAACTAGAGAGACAAATACTTTGATATTTATCACGTGGAAAACCCAACAGGGTAAAAAACCACGGTATTCACTAATCCAAATAGGCTTCAACCTAGTTACAACAGAGAGCTCCAACTCTCAAGTGAGCACCTACTCGGAACATCAGAGACTGCAACCTCATTGAGCACATACTCAATTTCACACACAAGGAAAATCAGAGATTTGAAAATACAATAAGCTCTATATTTTACTCAGATTTGAAGTAAAACTCATACATCTCAATATAGTGACATACACTCCTTTGAACATACTGTCTAAAAAAACAGCATCACACATTGACATTGTACAATAGAACATTTATAATCTTCACAACGAACTTCTGCCCCCAAGTAATTGTTATATTAGATATCAAGAGGTCTTCAATTTTTCTTATCGAAACTATGTACCATCTCCAAAACTCCATAATAGAGTATACGAACTCCCTTTTTTACTCAAGAAAGAACATTATGATTTTTTATTTAAAATTGCTTTTGCTAAAACCCACATATCTCTGCCTCACAGAGCCAAGTATTCATTCTTAGAATTTTCACAGACTTTCTCAACTCACGCGTATATATAAATTCAGGCAACCAACCTCCCACCTTATATATCCTTTGGTCGTTTTTTTTAACTCCAGCTACAATTAACCCTCAACTCACAAACTTCAAGCGATTCACATATTTTTCATTTCTACACAATTTTAAAAAAACTTGGACTTACATACTTCGACCCCACCATCAACTACATCATTCCACCTCATAAAAGTTTGACAGAGAAAAAGAAGGCGTTAAAAAAAATAAAAAGAAAGAAATCCGACTGAGAGATACGACAAGCATTCAAAAACATATACTTCATCGCAGCTTACATAGCTTCAAAACATTTATTCGAACCATCATTTTTGTCGAAGAGGAATCCCACATATTTATCACACCAACTTCGAATCCATAGCCTGGAATAGGCCATTTTTAAAAAATGCTCACTCAAAAATATACGCTGAAGCCAACAGCACATAAAAAAATTTCATATCAAAAACGCCACATCCCCAATCGCCACATAACTAATTCACAGCATTATACAAGGGATAATGAAGATAACGTATTCTTTTTTTATTTCCCTAACACAAAAAAACGGCAGCAATACATCCAAAACTTCATGCAGGTGTCGGCAGAAAGACCACTAGAAGAATACAAAGAAACGTTTTCTTTAAGAATAAATAGCTGCATGAAAGCTCAAAAACAACAAAAAAAATGCCTCCTTCCCAGCTCAAGAAACTTCCAGAAAAAAAATACTGACAATAAACTGACAACAGCAAACATTTTTTATTCACTGACAATGCAAGTTGAAAGGTTACAACTTCTGAAGGAGATATTTTATCAAAGATACAAAAAATGGACATCATCAGAGAATCACATGGAGTCAGAAAAACAACGCACTGTACACAAGTTGAGAGCAAGGAAAGCCACACCGGTGGCACACACTGAACAAGTTGAGAGCAGATCATCGAACTATCATATGAGTCTAAGAGATCGGAAAAACACATTTGACATCAATGACATAATCCAACAATCTCCCCCTATCATTGATGGCAACAAAACTGAACTTAAAAATCTAAACCAAACTCCCCCTGTCTTGTTGCTCCCCCTTTGACATCAATGACCCTTGACAAACTTGCAAAAACTGAAAATGGGGCATAAAGTAAAACAATAAATACTCCCCCTAAAACCATGGCTCAATTTAGTGAGGAAGTGAAAGCACCCCAAGTTTCTTCCTGAGATATTCAAAAGTTTCTTGACGTAACGGCTTTGTGAATATATCAGCAACCTGCTTCTTAGAACACACATATTCTAGTTTCACAATCCAATTAGCAACTTGTTCACGCAAATAATGATATTTAATGGGAATATGCTTAGTACAGGAGTGCAAAATAGGATTTTTAAAATATCAATAGCACTCGTATTATCACATAAAATAGAGCATACTGAATCTTAAAATCTTGCAATGTGTGTTTCATCCATATCACTTGAGTGCAGCAAGATACAGCTGCTATGTATTCCGCTTCTGCTATACATAAAGAAACAAATGATTGTTTCTTGTTGAGCCATGAAACAAGATCACCACCAACAAAGAAAGCACCTCCACTCGTGCTTTTTCTATCATCAATCGAACCTCCCCAATTCGCATCAATATATGTTGTTAGTGTAAAATTTGAGCATTTAGAATACCATAAACCAAAGTTCATTGTACCCTTAAGGTATTTAAAGATCCTCCTTACTGCCTGCACATGAGTCTCTTTTGGTGTGGCCTGAAATTTAGCTACATATCCAATAGCCTGCATAATGTCAGGTCTTGTAGCTATAACATACAAAAGGCTGCCTACCATAGATTTGTATAATGTCTAATTAACACTAGAAGATTCATCACTTTTACTGAGTTTGCATCCTGTTTCAATGGGCGGACTAACTGGATTACAATCTTCCATTCTAAACCTTTTTAACATTTCTCTAACATACTTTGTTTGAGAGATAAATATATCATCCGATAACTGCTGAATTTAAAGACCCAGAAAGTAAGACAACTCACCCAACATAGACATTTCAAATTCTTTCTACATGTTTTCAGCAAACTCCTTGCTCATACCTACACAATCACTCCCAAAAACCAGATCATCTACATAAACAACAACTACTAAAATGTTGTTACCTTCTTCTTTTATATATAAGTTGTTGTCCACAACTCCTTTTCTGAAACCTTGCTGCTGCAAGTACTTATCCAGCCTGTCATACCAAGCTTGTGGAGCTTGTTTAAGTCCATACAAAGCCTTTTTCAACTTGCAAACATAATCAAGTTTATTAGTCAACACAAAACCATCAGGCTGCTCAATATAGACTTCTTCACTTAAATCACCATTAAGGAATGCAGATTTAACATCCATTCGAAACACCTTAAAACCTTTATATGAGGCAAAAGCAAAAAAGAGTCTAATAGCTTCTAGACATGCTACAGGTGCAAAGGTTTCATCATAATCAACACCTTCTATTTGAGCATACCCATTACAAACTAATCGTGTTTTGTTTCTTACCACTTGACCATCCTCATTTAGCTTGTTTCTGTAGACCCATTTCATGCCAATGGCATTCTTGTCTTTGGGTCCAAGCACTAGCTCCCATGTGTCACTCTTTTGAATCTGCTCAAGCTCCTCTTTCATAGCAGCTATCCAATGTTTATCTTCAGCTGATTCTTCAAAACGCTTAGGCTCAAACATAGAAAGCAAAGAAACATCTTCATCCTCAAAATAATTCACAATCCTTCTAGTAGCTCTTGTCCTATTTTCAGGCAAAATCTAATCAATAGGATGACTTCTTCGTACAAACTTAGTAGGAGTCTTGTAGGATGTCTTACCAAAATCATTTTGTGATTCATTTTCGGAATGTGTGTTTGCTGTCCCAGCTTGTGCACTAGAAGAAGATGCAATTCTAGCTTGTGATTCTGAGTTTTTTGGAGTATTCTAAGTGTAATTATTTGTTGTTCCTCCTTGTGGTTGTGAAGAAGAGGATTGAACAGCACTACGTGTCTCCTCCTTTTGACCATTGCTACTGCCATTACCATTCTCAACCAATGCTTTAAATGCTTTAAATTTTTCTAAAGCCTCTGATTTTTCTTTCAAAAAAGTAACCCATGTCATACGTGTAAAGTCATCTATTAACAACATGTTGTGCGTTGCACACGCCCCCTGTCGCCGACAGGGTCCCCCTTTCCAGTTTTGAGTTTTTTGATTGTCATCCCGAGAATCGAAGCAGAGTTTCTCGTGTCTCCTCGAGCGAGTTCGTGATCAGTTCGTAAGCTGATCGACGTTGGAGTAATGAACCAATGAGTCCTCTTGACTGATCTGGCTTTCGGGCATAAATACCGAAAGTTTGTTCCAAAATTTCAAAGCTTAACGTAATGCAAACATTTCGGACCCCAGGTCCGAACTTGGCGAAAGTCGAGGTAAAAGGGAAACGTTATGCGCTCCCCCTTTTGGATTTAAGCGTCCGAAGGTGAAAATTCAAAATTTTGAAAGCATAAGGTGGCAATCGCATTTCGGACCCTAGGTCCGAAATTTCCAAAATTAAAATTTTTAAAACATAACACTACCCATCCATTTCGGACCTTAGGTCCGAACTTCAGTGAAAGTTGAGTTTTAACGCAGGCGAATGCCCATTTCGGACCCCCGCGTCCGAATGTCAACCAAGGCGAAATAAAGTTTTAACGCAGGCGAATGCCTACTTCGGACCCCCGCGTCCGAATGTCAACGAAGGCGAGAGTTAGGCTTTAAAAGCAACCACAACAAAGCCCATTTCGGGCCCCCACGTCCGAATTTCAGAGGACAAAGTGTTAAGGTTTTAAAAAAGCGATATCAAAACGCACTTCGGACCCTAAGCTCCGAAAAAGACCAAGTGTTAAGCTTTTAAAAAGCGATATTAAAATGCGTACTTCGGACCCTAAGCTCCAAAAAAAGACAAAGTAAGGTTTCAAAACATATTAAAATGCGTACTTCGGACCCTAAGCTCCGAAAAGGGACAAAGTGTAAGGTTTTAAAGCATATCGAAACGCACACTTCGGACCCCCGCGTCCGAATGACAAAGGCAAAGTGTTAGGTTTTAAAAGCGACATTAAAATGCGTACTTCGGACCCTAAGCTCCGAACGACACACAGTGTTAAGATTTAACGCAGTGCAAAGATTTAACGCAGTGCAAACAAAACGCATTTCAGACCCCTGCGTTCGAACTTCAACAAGGTCAGGCGAACAACATTTTCGGACCCTAAGCGTCCGAAATTCCAAGGTGAAAGTTTAAAACGAAGTCCAAAAAGCAAGCAAAACTTTAACGCAGAAGGCAAAGTGTGTAACGCGGAGGCCAGGACGAACAAACCCGCGAAGGTTAGATTCGAAAACCTCCAATTTGTCAAAGTTCAAAGGATACAATTCAAAATTCGAAAGGAACTCTTAAATCCGAAAACAAGGAGGTAAGACACTGCATCATCCTCCCATCAACCATTTAAAATTCAGGTTGCTAGGCACAGAACCATGTGAAATTGATAAATCCTCTTTCATCTCCCAAACCGCGAAAATTTAAACAGGAAGGATAACCGTTGGGATTCAAATTTTGCAGGGTCATCCGCTCGCCCCGCGCAACAAGGTCGGGCAATCACCCATCATTCGCTCCAATCAGGTAAGTACGCCTTATCGCGTACGGTCATTTAAAATGTGTGAATCAAATAAGCAAATACGCAAAATTTGAAATGCTTAGAGTCTGCATCTCCGTTATTCGAACATCCAAAATTTAGGACTCATTCCCAAGGTTTGGCCGGAAACTGCATCTCTTTTCAAAATTCTCATGTTTTGCCTTTGTTAAAATTAATCCAAAAAATTCGAGAGTAAGAATGCTTAGTCATAAATCTTCAGGAATATGATGTTGTTGAAGTTAATCAGATTGTTAGCCCAGAATGATATTTAAACTAATCTCGCTCTGTTGAAACACTTCTGTTATTATCTAACCCGCATCGTCATTCTCGTATCACCTTGTAATCCATGTCTGGCTGTGCAGGATAAATGCCTAAATCAGCGGCAGAATCATCAAAAACACCCGCTGCAGCAGAAACCTCACGAGCATCCAAATCAGACGTCCCACGGAAAGTTGAAAGAATGAAGTATCAGTATCAGAGAGGAGGGTTAAGAGAGTCAAAGGTCCAGAGCATCTGGGACAACATTGGTGACACCGACCTTGGCCACATTGATATTCAGGATTTCAGGGATCGGGTCTTCTCGCCCAATGCATATGGCAGGCCTAGGCAAATGCTGGAAAGTGGCATCGCCCAAGCAGCAGGTTTTCCTCCAGCAATCCAGAACTATGAATTAGTAGTGGAAGTTGCTCGGCATTACAAGCCAAAGTCCAGATTAGTGCTTCTGGAAGATATCACTATTGCCGACTTCTCCCCTGAGGCTATCGGTGATGCATTTGATATCCCCTTTCCAAATAATCCCATAGCTACAACAATGGACGAGGCACAGGGGGCGTATGATATGAACCCAGCCCGATGCAGGGCACTGATTAACGAAGAATGGTTCAAAGAAAAAAGGCCTTCAAGCACCAGGATTGTGAAAAAGACCCCCAGAAGTGACTTTCATAATGAACATGGCGGCCCCGGCAAGATACACAGATCAGTGGTTACAACACCAGATCGAGAGGCTAGTCCATGAAGGGGTCCAGTTTACTTACCATCTGATGGGCAGTTTCGACTCTCAGTCTTCCGAAGATGAAAGGACATCAGCTGAAAAACCAGAGAAAAGGAAGAAAGCTAAGGCTTGCAGAGGGACTCGGACGTCCAAGAGAACAAGGAGGGAGAAGATTCCCATAAGAAGGCCAGAGACCACTTCATCTTCAAGGGACCCCAGTTCGTCCGATGATGCCATAGATTTGGATTGCATACCTGCTCCGCCTTCCCAGAGCGACATAGAGGCATTCCAAGCCAATGACTCTCCTGCTCCAGATATGCCGGACACCGAGCAAAAGGGCCCCAATCTGACTAAGCCGGGTGACCAGATAGAGGAAGGAGAAATCCCATCCACCCAGGGGATCGAAGTGCATGAACCTACCCAGCAAAGCCGCCACGAATTGCTACTCCTCCATGCAGCCAAGGACGACTCAACTGTCGAAGGGGAACAAAGAACAGACGAGATCCATGAGCTCGAAGGAACCAAGGGGCCACCATCACAGGAAGATGTCAAACAATTATTCAGTGAAATAGGGGAGAACTCAGATGCAAACAAGGAGCTTCCTCCTTCTTCCACCCCTCCGATGGCGGGACAGCTGCTAATTTGTGATCAGCCGGTTGAAAGCATGGGAGCACAAGGTGCTAACTTAACCCTATCCTCAACTCAGACAGTGCCTCAAGAGTGGCTGATCGCCAGAGCTCAGCGCAGGGCCGCCACCAAGGCACCCATTGATCTAGAGGACATCTTCTCACGAATGGATCAAGCAAAAGAAAAAGGGAAGAAGAAACCAAGAACATACTCTAAGATAACCAAGGATGAGCAAAGGAACTGCACTCTTCATATTGCTACCCCGCCCGTAAACAAGCCAGCAGATCAAATAACCCTGGCAGATTATAGCATTACGACTGTCCCCATCGGACGAGCTACAAAAGAGCAAGAAAAGGAGGAATTTAAGGACTCAGTGCAGAACATACTCAGACAACTCGAGGAAATCACGGCTGAAAAGGACATGTATCGGGCCCGTGCTGAACAAGCCGAGGGATACATCGATAAGCTCCTACGGCCACTAAACAACCCCTCTGAATCCCATATTCCCCCAATGGCATTGGCGCAGAGGACCACAACTGAATTTGAAGGAATCCGGGATACCGCAAAGGCCGTTAAGGAATGGGTGCAGGACATCAAGAAAAAGGGAGAACAGATCCTCAAAGAAGTAAAGGAAATGGCTCTCCATCGAGAGCTCACTCTAGTCAGGCTGTTGGAAGTAAAGAGAGAATCCCTTCACATGCATGAAGTAGCGGCCTCTACCCTTCCCCTCCTAAGAGCTCTTTTCTGGACACATACACAAATTCCCACACTGCCTGACATCCTGAATCCCCATAGCATCAGTGTTCTCAAGGAATGGTATTGGACCGTCACCATGAAGAACGACGCCCAGGAAATTATTGACAAAGAAAATGACGCATGCAAGGCAATTCTGGGGAACATGCAAGAACTAGGCAAGACCATCCTCCGATCAATGGTTTCGGGGTGGATAAATGACCTGTCCAACAGTGTAATCCGGCCGGATTGGGAGGAAAGATTGGGAGCAGATAAGGTTTCTTATTCCATCGAAGACTTGAGTTTTGCTAGTCAGTTCCATTCAGACATATTGTGCTTCGAGCGTAATCGCTCCAGCTGGAAGGACGGTTTAAGGCACGTGGACCAGTATCTCGAAGGCATGCAATACAAAATTCGCCACCCTCCCATGCCGCCTTTTAATCCCCTCTTCCAATTATGCATCAAGTTTCAGGAATATGTCCGCGAGGAACGAGCAGCAGGTCGTGATTTATGGCGAGAATACCTGCATGGCGAAGACCAGTTTCTGCAAAAGGAATGTGAAACCAGGATAGAGAAAGTAGTTTCTCAAAAATGCCTTTTTCCCTCCAAGTCTTAAAAAGTGCACTTTTGTCCCAAAAAGGTGACAGTTGACTTTTGGTCAACATATTGTAAAGTTTTTTGTGCACCTCCCCTTTTTGGATTATTTCAAAAGTTGTAATTATCCTTTGGTAGTTATTTCTCCTTTTGGGGTAGTTGTAGATATTTATCCCCCTATTTATGAGTGTGGGTCCCTCTTTTTGTAAGGATGAATCTGGGCCACTTGTTTTTAGATCTTGGCCATTCATCCATTTTTGGAAACCTATTTAAGGGGATTGGTTTTCCCTCATTTAGGAGGAAGTTCTTGAATTGTTGCGAAAGCTCTGAAGAAATTTTGCAGGAATTAATACAATGGATTAAAATTACCTTCAAATTTCCTTGTGAGTGCATGGTCTCCTTCTTCATTCAAATTAGAAAGCTTTTAAATTATGTCTGTTCATTTTGCACAGCAGTTCTTACCAAGCATCTGATAGAACCTTCACAGTCCATACCATTAGAGGATAGCTGATTGCTTTTTCCTTTCTGCATGGTTAATCTGGGCTATTTTATGATTCAGTTCGATTATCAAATATATACATATCATGAATGTAGAAGTTCTAATATGGTATTTGGTAATATGAAAATCTGGTTTCTCCTTTGAAGATTGCACTAAGTTTATGCAAACATTGTGTCTAAATGACTGATGATGCTTAATTTAGTTTCCTGGAGGTGTCTGTCTGCTTGGGTAAATCTGTTGTCCTAGTTAACATTTACAGTTCTCTTTCTCCCTACCCTTCCTTTCTTTCCTCCCAATTTTATCCCCTTTTTTTAGAAATCTGCAGTCTTGCTAAATCAGCTTCAAATTAACCAACATCACCTGAAAGAAAACCAAAAGAAGTCCCTGGGAATTCGTACATGGAATTGCCAATCAATCGTAAGTCCCCCTTGTGTTTCCAGCATAAACACATCAAGCCACTGAGAGATCCCGCAGTCAAGACCTGACAAAAGAAACCTTGAGGTAGTCTCCTTTGATCAAACTTAGAAAACAGCATTAGAGACTTCCTTATCTCAAGAGAGAGTAGGATAGTCGGCTATTCTATTCTGCGTTGGCCGTATGGAGTTTGCAGCAATGCGATTTCATCCACGTCAACACAACATAAAATACATTTCACCTTGCAAGCTTCTTGTTCTAGTTGGCCCACATAGGTCAGTATGGACTAACTCAAGTGGTTTGGAACTGGATAAGCCTTTGGGTTTAAAAATAGTTCTTGTCTGCTTCCCTATTTGACAGTCTTTGCAAACTATATCAGTTGGTTTTTCAAGTTGTGGCATATCTCTTACAGCTTCCTTCTTGCTGATTTGAATCAAGTTGTCGAAATTCATATGCCCAAGTCTTCTATGCCATAGCCAAGCTTCATCATACTGACTTAAGCAACAAGTTTCATTGTTAGAATCATCAAGAATATAAAGATTGTTTTCTGCCCTAGTAGCATTAGCAATTAGCTTTTCACTTTTGCTTGTAGTGCAACAATTTGAATTGAAAGAAAGATCATATCCTTGGTCACATAACTGACTGACACTCAATAGATTGTGTTTTAAGCCTTTGACATAAAGAACATTCTCTACTTTAGTCTCACAATCATTTAAAACAAGAGTGCCTATACCTGCAGCTCTTGTAGAAGAACTACCTCCAAACCTAACTTTACCACCATTCATCCTTTTAAGAGTAATAAATTTACCCTTGTCACCCATCATATGCCTAGAGCAGCCACTGTCAACATACCATATATCCTTCTCATTTTGTGCAAGAAAGGTTGTTTGCACAACTAAAGCTAATTCAGGACTAGGCTTCTCCTTCTTCCAAGTTTTCTTGTTTTTCTCCTCTTTTCCTTTTTGAACCACCTTCTTAGACTTATCTGTCAAAACACTTTTACAGAATCTTGCAGAATGACCAAAGTTATTGCATTTATAACAAATAATATTGTAGTTTTGTAAAGGAGCAAATGAATTTCTACTTTCAAAGTTAACAATCCTCCTTGGATATCTCCTACAGTTTATGGCTTTGTGACCATAATAATTGCAAGTATAGCAGTAGCCATTAAAGAAGGAATTGTTGAATCTTTGAAAACCAAAATTTCTATCATTGCCATAAGAATTTCTTATACCTCTAACTTTGGTATTCAGCTGCTCCTGTTTAGGTGGTTTGGAAGATTGACCCTCTTCATGTCCAACTCCTTGCTTGTCACAAGATGGTTTTTGTGAACCCAGTAGACCATCAAGAGTTAAAGTACTCTTTTGTGATTCGAACTCCAAGCTCTACAACTTAGAAGTCTTTCCAATTTTACGCAAAGAAAAAACTTCAGCTTCAAGTTTCTCACAATTTAGCTCCTTTTCTTTTATCTGGTTTCTCAGCTCTTCCTCTGTCTTTCTTGCTTCTTCAAATTGAATTTTAAGATCAGCAACCATCTTTTCAGCAGCTTCTAAAGCCATAGATTTCTAAGAAAATTTGTTATTTTCTTCTTGTAACAACTGCTTAAGATTTTGATTTTTCTTCTTTAATTTGTTAATCTCATTTAGAGCACTAATCAACTCTTGTTCAAGATCAACCTCTACTTCTTCATCAAAATATTCTTCTTCTTCTTGAGTGTCTTCTGCAGTCATAAACAAAATTTTATCATTCTGATTTTCTTCCTCACTACTAAGGAAGGAATCACTATCTTATTTCAAATAAAGACTTTTCTTGAATCTTTGAAACTTCTTTCCTTCTCTCACTAACTTCTTGGAATTTTTGAACTTCGAACTTCTTTCATCATCATTGTCCTCTTCTTTTTCATAGAGACACTTTGATGCAAAGTGACCTATCTTCCCACAGTTAAAGCACTTCAAAGGCAGCTTTCCCTTGTATTTACCAGATCCTCTTTTTAATTTTCTAACAAGATGAGCAGCTTCATCCTCTGAATCTTCTTTTGAGCTTTCACTGGATTTTTGCTCCTTTTCTTTACCCTTCTTTGAAGATTTAAAGGTTGTTTCTCTTTTTGATGAGTTCTCAACATTGGTACGCATTTCATACGCAGTCAGGATTCCATGCAGCTTATCAACAGTGAGCTTGTCCAAGTCTGACATTTCTTCAGCAACAGAAACTTTGGCATCAAACTTCAGGGGCAGCATGCACAAAATCTTATGAACCGTAGTTTTGTCTTCAACCATATCTCCAAGACCTTTCAAGGCATTCACCACTTCATCAACTCTCAGAAAATAAACTGCAATACTCTCTTCCTCCTTCATTTTAAGACTCTCAAATTGCGTTCTATAAGTCTGAAGTTTGGCTTTTTGAACTTTATCATCACCATGATATGCATTAAATAATTTTTCGCAGAATGTTTTGGCTGTTTCACAATGCATTACTTTGACAAACTCAAATTCTGAGAGTCCACAGAGAAGTGCATTCATTTTGTTGAGAGTTCTGGCATTGTTCTCAAACTCCTTCATGGCATCTGGGTCTGTAGGAGGTGTAGTTGGAAGAGTATAACCATTTGCAATACTCATCGAGACATCAAATAACAAGGACATAATATATGTCTTCATTCTGATACTCCAAAAGGCATAATTTGCACCATCAAACGGAGGTGCTCAGTTTGTAGCTAGACCTTCTAAGGCACTCATTTCTTACACGGGAAGGACCTACTCTCAAGCTTTTAAGCTTTGACAGAGAGAACCTACTCTGATACCAATTGAAAAACGAATAGAAAACACTGAGAGGGGGGGCGAATCAGTGGTTTAACACAACTAAAACTTGAAACCAAAGAATTAGAGCATGCAACTAGAGAGACAAATACTCAGATATTTACCACGTGGAAAACCCAACAAGGTAAAAACCCACGGTATTCACTAATCCAAATAGGCTTCAACCTAGTTACAACAGAGAGCTCCAACTCTCAAGTGAGCACCTACTCAGAACATCAGAGGCTGCAACCTCATTGAGCACCTACTCAATTTCACACACAAGGAAAATTAGAGATTTGAAAATACAATAAGCTCTACGTTTTACTCAGATTTGAAGTAAAACTCATACATCTCAATACAGTGACATACACTCCTTTGAACATACTATCTGAAAAAGCAGCATCACACGTTGACATTGTACAATACAACATTTATAATCTTCACAACGAACTTCTGCCCCCAAGTGATTGTTATATTAGATATCAAGAGGTCTTCAATTTTTCTTTTCGAAACTCTGTATCATCTCCAAAACTCCACAATAGAGTATACGAACTCCCTTTTTTACTCAGGTAAGAACATTAAGATTTTTTATTTAAAATTGCTTTTGCTAAAAACCATATATCTCTAAAGAGCACACGGTTATACTGAGAGGGGGGGGGTGAATCAATATAACAACAATCTTTTACCAATTTAAACTTTTTCAACTTCAATCATAAGTATATAACTTATCTCATAAACATATTCATTGCATCTCAACATTCATATGTGATCTAACTAATATGAACACAAGTAGAACACAAGATATATACGTGGATGTTTACCTCACTGGGTAAATAGGAAGAATACAGAAACTGAACAGTAATGCACAATGCAAATACAAGAGAAGTACCAGAATAAGCTTGCCATTAATGTCAAAGGATGTTCATATTATAATCTGTCGTCAACATTACATGTCCTCCAACACTCGGAGGTGGTACAATATATGACAGCCGAAGGGGTGCGACACAACCGTCGCGACTCCAACTACCTACCCGTCGGCTAACTAACTGACTGCCGTAACTCATTATTACCGACGACAACATAAACATAATATACCAACATAACATAATGATTATTCCCGTCAACATCATCCCCCCCAAGAAAAGAAGTCGACTCCGACGACTTAATACAAAATAGAGATGAACGGCAGGAACTACTGACCCCAGTCAAGCCCGGATCTTATACACTTGTTGTGTCCTCACCTGAAAACCCTTTTCTACTACCATCCGATGCTCAAGTGCGGATTTCACCAATATTGCTTCCTTTGCCATCACAGTCCTTCTGTGCCTAACCCAAACTTGTGTGCAAAACACGTTTTTTCAGCTTCCACCAACTGCTACTCAAATGATTCTATCTCCCTAGCCAATTTGTCCTCGATAGCCACCCGTGCTGCTCTCTCGGCATCCAACTCCTGGGTACGCTGAACTAAGTCTCACGCGACTATTGCCTCCAACCTGGTGGTCAGCTCCTCCCGAGCCCTCTGTGCATCCACCAAGGCAACCTCACGTCCAGCCGAGACATACTCCGAGTTCCTCAAAGCGTACCAGTCATGCCTGGAGGTGGCCACAATCCGTTGGCACAAATGCTAGGAGCCACCTCAAATCCTCCATCACACTCCCCAAAGGCTAAAAATTGAACTGAATAACTCCCTGTTGTCGTACGACTGCACGGACCTGCAATGCCTTCCCTCAAACTTTGTTTGTTCGCAACCTCCAAATCCGTCTCCCTCTACGGCTTATTTCTTCCCCGCCAATGCTTAGCTGCAGGCTTCTTTCTCTGCAGGCTTCTTTCTCACAGTACGGACAAGCAAGCACAACACTTCCCATGGTATTCTGTAGCTCAAAAATAAACTGGGGGTCTGGGGGCAGCGCCCCCGCGGGGTCGAGGGGCAGCGCCCCAGGTGCGCTCCCTGTCGCAGTCCATGGCGCACTGCATTTCTGTGATATTTCAAGATGCCAAAAACCTTTCTTTTCTACTCTGAATTTCCAGTGTCCTGGCTTCAAACTCCAGCAAATCATTTGAAATCTGGCCGTCGTCGTTTTTTTTTTTTTAGGTTGTTGCGCGTTGGTGTGCATAACCCTTGCTGTGCGTGTTGATCAGGCCGTGCGGTGCGTGGTCGGTGTTGTGCGGTGTGCGGTGTCTTATCCTTGCGCGGCGGTGTCTTCTTTCTATCCTCCGTGTGCGGCGTGTTGTTCCTTTTTTCCCTTTGCTCGGCGTGGCGGCTTCTCCTCTCCTCGGCGTTCCTTTCTTTTTTCTTCCTTTGCGCGGCGTGGCATGGTGTTTTGTTCATCGACTGCTGTGCGGCGTTTATATTCCCGCGGCCTTCGGTGGCTTCCACCGCACGGTGGTGCCACCGCACGGTGGTCCCACTGCACGGTGGTGCCGTCTGCTGTGTCCACCGTACGGTGGCCACTTTTTCTTTCTTTATTTTTATTTTTTTTAAAAAAAATTTTGACCGTACGGTCGCCTGTCATACGACCGTACGTTTTTTTTTTGTTTTTTTTTTTTTCCTCATCTCCTAATTTAGATGTCTTAGAGAGTCATCTGCTCGGGTCCCGTGTCTCTAGGATTGCCCTTCATCCTTCTCGGTTTTCCTCGCTCGAGAGTCTCCTGTTTTGGTCCTATACCTGGCGAGTCGCCTGCCCGGCCTCTCGATTCCCCTTCCATCCTCTTGGGTCCCCCTTTGGGCTCTCGGGTGTCCGTCCGGCCTCTCGGGTCCCCTGCGCGCTTCGCGTGGTAAGGTTTCAATTTGTACCCGTTGGTGGCCAATCTATTTTCACTGGTCATTGAAAGACCTGGAACCACAAATTCTACAAGGACCACGACCTCCTTCCCGTACATAAGAAGAAGAAGGATAATAAAGATTTTGAAGGCTGCGGCCTTCCACACAGGGTTCCAATCGGTGCCGACACTCTTCGGATTATTTACATCGCCAGGGTTTGGGGCGTCTCCCTTCCAATATTCTTTGTATTCCGGCAGGTACACCTCTGTTGGTTGCTCTGGTTCCTCTACTTCGAGCCTGTAGCTTTGGAACATTTCGTAATCCTCCATTTGCCAGTGGAAGAGCCCGTTAATCAAGCATACCTCGTCTTCAGAACATCCCTCCAATTCTAGCACCCCTTCACTGTTCGGCTCCATCGCGTTCTTGCCCTTGCTTTCATCGGGACCCCCTTCCCCTTTATTAGAGTCCTCCGAGTCCGAGTCGGAAGAGGCGAGCTCTTCGCCAACATCTTGGGTGTGTAGGTCAATGGTATATTTCCGCCCTCCCTTCTCCATGGAAAGTGTATTTTTCTTCCAGTTGTGGTTTACCCTTGCGTTGATCAACCACGCTCTCCCCAGGATGGCGTCATAGCCTTTCTTCTTCGAGGGAATAACCACGAAATCTAACAAGAATGGTTGCGTACCAATCGTCACTTGTTGGGCCATCAACAGGCCGAGTGGCTTAATGCCGTGTTGGTCCGCTCCCACCAGGTTGAATGTGGGTGGCCACAGGGTGGGCTTCCCCAGCAGCTTCCATGTTTCTTCTGGTAGTACATTCACCCCAGATCCACCATCCACAATGGTGTCCTTCAGAATGGTCCCACGGATACCCATTTCTACCACAGCTGGGTGTCTACCACTACTCACGGCTAGTAACATCGGGTCAGTCGAAGGGCTGACGGAAACCTCCACTTGTGGTGTACTCTTCGTAGCGGTGGCGGGAACCCCTACCTATGGTGCACTCGACGATGCGGTGCTTTGCACATTGGTGAGGATGGCAGTCCTCAATTGTGGCATAGAGTCTAGAAGGTCTTTTACCTTTATCGGCACCTCCATCTGCAAGATTTGCCCAATGATGTTATTTTCTGCTTCCGTACGGGATGATGTACTCGCCACCTCGTTGTCCCGTCGTTCTGTCGTCATCTCACGTTCCATATTGGCCTTTGCCTCCCGTAATCTCTCCTTCTCCGTACGGGGGTCGGGATAAGTGGCTTTTTTCGTCTGGGCGCAGGTGATCGCCAGTACTTCTTTCTCACCAGTCTTCTCAGCCTTCTCAATGTTGAGGAGATTAACCCCTGCCTGCGGGCAATTTGCGTCCTCATGGTCGCCTGGCCCACACCAACAGCAGAGGTGCTGAGGGGTGGCTTCCTTTGTGCAATCACGGGCGAAGTGCCCCCACTGATTACAAGCCCTACATTGGATAATTGGCCGGCCCTTGGCGTCATACTGGATACGGCTTCCGTTATTGGTATTGTTGCTATTCCTTCCGCCGCCGTGTCTGTTGTCCCGATATCCTCCAGATGATGCATTATTGTTTGCCTCCGATGTGGATGGCTGCTCCTGTGCAAAGAGCACTTGCTGGTTACGTGCCTTCAGATTGTATGGACATTCCTTCGTAGAATGCCCCATAATCTGGCAGATGTCGCAGAATGCCTTCTTGGGACAGGCACCTTTCGTGTGGCCGCTCTCCTTACACTCCGTGCACCATAGTTCATCGTCCTTACTTGTAGTCCCCTTCATTGTCTTAAATTCTTTTAACATCCTTTCCATATCTTTTTGAAGGGCTGTGACTTTCTTCCTCGGCTTCTCGTCACTACTACTCTCTTCTTCCGATGTGTCATCATCTTCAGATGATGATGAAGATCTATTCTTCTTCTTTTTGGCCGTCTTATTTTCACTTTCCAGGTCCATGGCCCGGTTGTATGCGTCGTCGTAGGATGTTGGAGGCACAATTTTCATCTTCCGTCGTAGCTTAGGGTTCAAACCCTCGACAAACCACCTCTTCTTCAAGCCATCGGCCGGTTGGCTTTCCATTTTCCCGACTAACTCTTTTAGTCGGCGCCCGTACGCCCGTACGGTCTCCTTCTTTCCTTGCTTTGTTCCGTAGATTTCGGAAACTATCTCGTTATCATCCCGAAGAAGCCGGAATTCCTTCTCGAATGCTTTCTTCAATTCATCCCACGTAGTTACACTGGTTTTATCCAAGTCTGCATACCAGTCAATAGCCACTCCTCTCAGTGTGGCGAGGAACTGCTTCATCCATTCACCCTGGTCAGTCACCCCGTTGGCTGTCCAGATGGTTTCGCATGTACGGCAATGCCGTGCGGGATCATCTTTGCTATCCCCGTTGAATTTGGGTAACTTCTGTTTGGTCGCCATTGATGGAAATCGTCTACTTGGAGGTGGTTGTGGCTGTGTCTGCCCTCCGGTGCTGCTCCCTCCGATGCCGCTGATGCCTCTTGTGGTGGTGACCAAAGGTACGGTGTTCTGCCTTGTACCTACCGTGCGGTTACTTCCTCCTTCGTCATGACCCGTGCCAGGCTCCCTTCGGTGATCCTCCCTTTGTGGCGCTTCGTCGTCACCCGTGCCCGGCTCCCTTCGGTGATCCTCCCTTTGTGGTGTGAGAGATAAGTTTTTGAACCGATCTCGAGTCTCTTCAACTAGTTCTCTCCGTAACCTAGTTTCCTCCAGAAACTCTTCAAGGCTTC
Source organism: Cryptomeria japonica (assembly GCF_030272615.1). Taxonomy (NCBI): domain Eukaryota; kingdom Viridiplantae; phylum Streptophyta; class Pinopsida; order Cupressales; family Cupressaceae; genus Cryptomeria; species Cryptomeria japonica. Next base: position 197,330,379 of record NC_081406.1, read on the forward strand.
TCGCTCTACCGTAGTCTGGCGACGCGTAGAAATTCCCCTCGGCTTCTGCACCTTCCGTGACACCTCCTTGGTTCCCTTCGGGCAACCCTTCGGCAGGTCGTCCTTCGGCAAGTTGCCTCAGCCTCCGTCTACGTTCTACACGTTGTTCCAGAATCAAAGCCTTCTGCGCAGCCTCCCACTCGTCGGTTTCTAATTTCTTATTTCTGTCTTTATTCAGTAAATTGGGCATTAATTGTGATACAATTTCATGTTTCTCAACACATAAATCAAAACACAACACGTCTTTATTAATTCATTCTTTTGTATACAATCAACATAATTCTTCTGCTTCTAACAGTGTTCTTTATTTCTCTCCTTTCACAATTTAAGGATTATTTGTCCTTCGTCGGTCTTCCCTACGTCCGTCATCCTGGCGCTCATGAAATTCTCGTAAAATTTGCTGTCGTCGGTTCTCCGGGTTTACTTCACCAACAGGTAGGCCCATTGTGTCTGTGCGCCATCCGTGTCTTCCGTTCCTGAGTTCGTCTAGGCAACGGCGCCAAATGTTTACCTCACTAGGTAAACAGGAAGAATACAGAAACTGAACAGTAATGCACAATGCAAATACAAGAGAAGTACCAGAATAAGCTTGCCATTAATGTCAAAGGATGTTCATATTATAATCTGTCGTCAACATTACATGTCCTCCAACACTCGGAGGTGGTACAATATATGACAGCCGAAGGGGTGCGACACAACCGTCGCGACTCCAACTACCTACCCGTCGGCTAACTAACTGACCGCCGTAACTCATTATTACCGACGACAACATAAACATAATATACCAACATAACATAATGATTATTCCCATCAACAGTGGAAACCCTTAAGGGAGAAAACCATGGTAAATTAATGCTTTTATATATTTCTTCTTTTACAATATTTTGTAGGCATCAACCTTCTAGAGGCACCAACCCCTATGTTTGTGAGCACCAACCCACTGGAAGCACCAACTCCCAATTCTGATTTTGTGAGCACCAACCCACTGGAAGCACCAAATCCCAAATCTGAATTTTCGTGAGTACCAACCCACTGGAAGCACCAACTCCCACTTCTGAATTTGTGAGCACCAACCCACTGGAAGCACCAACTCCCTAACCCAGAATTAGTGAGCACCAACCCACTTCTCATAAGTCTGATATTCCACCTTGAAAATGTTGCTGTACCAACAGATGATGGACAGTCTTTCTCTCCTCAAATTCTGCCTTATCTTTCATACAAATATTTTTCTTTATATCTGCAAAATATCCATCACATTTCTTTTATCAACATCTGCATAGATACTTTTTCACATATTCTGCACTTAACTCTTGTATATAGACTGCATATATTTATCAGTACAAATCTGAGACACTCTTCATTATTAACTATTTTTATTTCCTCATATTCTTCCTTACACACACCCAACGATACTTGTGTCTGATTATATTTTCAGAATAACACACCACACACTCCTATTCTTCTTACATTACTTTCAGATTATTTTATTTGTATTTTATTTCACACATCTCCCACTCTTTACAGTCTGAAAATTATTTCTGAATTATACACTCTTCATAACCTCCATATAACTCACGTTCCTTTTTATATCTCTCATAAATCTTGAAGGGACATATCTACACAAAGAGACACGTCCTTAAATAACAAACTCTAATTCCTTTTATGAAACTGCACCTCTTATTACACGTATTGTCTTCTTTAACACCCTTTCCAAATCACATTCATTCAATTATATAACCATCCGTTAGATTAAGTAATATGAACCGATTTGAATATTTATCAGTCATGTCTTATTACCGATACACAATTCTTTTGTTTAATATGACTATCGGTTTTAATTATTAAACCATCAATAATCCTTTTCAATGGTTTTGTTTGCCATAGATTTTATTTATTATACTCACTACCCGTGATTAGTATTTTCATGACCAACGATAACTATTATGGATTAATAGTTCGGCGATCTTCAACACATATTACTTGCGTATAATTCAAAGGATCATCTGCTACATACTCTGTGAGCCACATACTAGCATTGACTACATGGATGGTCTGAAATCAACAAAACCACAATCTATCATTTGGTATCTTTGAAATACAATCTGTCATAATCATGTATAGAGTCAATATTTTCACAAAGCCAACCACATTAATTTATATTTCATAATCATCGTCATTGTTTCATATTCCAGTCGCTGTACATATAATGTCGCCGCTAAGACTTAAGTCGCTGTACTCTTTTATCGGGGCTATCTTGGTAGTCGTATGTATACTTCTTTCCAAAATGCTTATCATTACTTCAATCGCTGGGCATCTCCTTAATACGAATTGCTGTGTTGCTATATGCTTCTTTATAATCGCTGACTTTGAATTTAACAGATCGCTGCATACTCCTATCCACGTCCTTCTCTATACTTCAAGCTACATGGAATCACTTTGTCATGTATCGCTGCCAACTCAGACCCGCTGCTTTATCCTTAATGTTTTCGATGCTCTTCTGTTTTAATACATTAGTTACATTCCATAACGGGATCTCTGTATCTCACCCACTTCAATCTTTACCGCAAGTCATGATTGCTATTTTCTTAATTGCATACACCGTCTCCTAATTTCCCTGCCATGAAGTATTTGAAATCTAATTTTGGTGGTCTACCATGTTAATTGAGTTATGTGATATGCCCGATGTCTTATCACCTATCATTTCCGCATACATAATATTTGTGTATTCCAATTTGCTTGATATGAAACGTATTTCATATTTTTTAATATAATTGGCTTTGTCAACCATTTGAATAGTGTCATGTATGATTCATTGCACAAGTGAAGACACCACTGTAACAAATATAGCCGCTGTCATATAAAACATTCTTCTTCACTGTTATGAAGTCACTGTCAATATAATTTCTATCTGATGATGAAGTCGGTTTGCAGATTTGCATATACAATTGTAGTTAGATATATATGAAGTCTCTCAGTCGCTACTTTCCTTTGACCCCTTAATGAACGTAATCTCTGCTATCTCTATATTCAAGTCCCTGCTCCTCCATACATATATTCTGGTACTGTATAGTCACATTTTAGGCCCGTACTTGTGCCATTCTCGCTGTTCTCCGTATCACACATCGACCTCTTAATATGGGAAATACATTATATATTAATATGCCTTCAAACATGATCGGCCCTTATAACTGGGTACATGTATGCATGATGTTTGTCTTCAAAGAGCATTTACACAGTCATATATATAACCTGGTGTATACTGTCAATTCATTTTGTTCTTATTCACTTTATATTCTCAGTCACTATGCTCTGACCTCTGTATACCTACACCATATATATGGAGTTCATCTTCAATACTGATCACTAATCTGATCATGGAGATGCCTTTTGAATGTCTTCTTCATATAAATCACAGCTATTCAATTATATAAATCACATCTATCGAATTCTTTGATCATCACCTTTGACGGTACTAATTGTCGTCTTACATCTTTGACATCAAAGACATCTAATTCCTTTGACATCAATGACAACATTTACATCAATCTCTGCCTCACAGAGCCAAGTATTCATTCTTAGAATTTTCAAAGACTTTCTCAGCTCAAGCGTATATATAAATTCAGGCAACCGACCTCCCACCTTTTATATCACTCGGTCGTTTTTTTAACTCCAGCTACACTTAACCCTCAGCTCACAAACTTCAAACGATTCACATATTTTTCATTTCTTCTACACAATTTTAAAAAAACTTGGACTTACATACTTCGACCCCACCATCAACTACATCATTCCACCTCATAAAAGTTCGACAGAGAAAAATAAGGCATTTAAAACCAAAAAAAACGACTGAGAGATACGACAAGCATTCAAAAACATATACTTCATCGCAGCAAACATAACTTCAAAGCATTTATTCGAACCATCATTTTTGTCGAAGAGGAATCCCACATATTTCTCATGCCAACTTCGAATCCATAGCCTGGCATAGTCCATTTTTTAAAAACCGCTCATTCAGAAATATACGCTGAAGCCAACAGCACATAAAAAAATTTCATATCAAAAACACCACATCCCCAATCACCACATAACTAATTCGCAGCATTATACAGGGGATAATGAAGATAACATATTCTTTTCTGATTGCCCTGACACACAAAAAAACAGCAGCAATACATCCAAAACTTCATGCAGGTGTCGGCAGAAAGACCACTGGAAGAATACAAAGAAACGTATTCTTTAAGAATAAATAGCTGCGTGGAAGCTCAAAAACAACAAAAAAACGCCTCCTTCCTAGCTCGAGAAACTTCCAGAAAAAAAATACTGACAATAAACTGACAACAGCGAACATTTTTTATTTACTGACAATGCGAGTTGAGAGGTTACAACTTCTGAAGGAGATATTTTATCAGAGATACAAAAACGGACATCATCAGAGAATCACTTGGAATCAGAAAAACAACACACTGTACACAAGTTGAGAGCAAGGAAAGCCACACAGGTGGCACACACTGAACAGGTTGAGAGCAGATTATCCAACTATCATATAAGTCTGAGAGATCGGAAAAACACATTTGACATCAATGACATAATCCAACACACAAGCTGCAGTTTAAAGGTACTTTGTGTGTTGAACTTGAAGAATAACCTTGGGATAGTGTATTTCTGCCTGTTAGGAGTTTCAGTGTTTGAGGTGGCTGTCATACCTGCAACATCTTTGCATCACACCTGTAATTAAGAATCTCAGACTTGTGATAGTGTATACATGTATGACATATTGTGAAGTTGGAGGGTGTGTTCCATGTATTTATTGTGACTAGAGTTGCCAGTGTTGACCTTATTCCTGCTAAGTGAGCTGGGTATACTGTACCAGTGAATCTCTAAGCATTTCCAGTTAAAATTCCAGTTGGTTCGGCTCCTCAACAGTAGATGATAAGCGCAAGCTAGACCTTCTTGCAGCCTATTACACCTTTTCAATTAAGGAACATCATTGTTATGTGATTTAGCTTTTTATTTACACTTGCTAGCGTAAAGGATTTCTCATTTCAATAATAGACATTCTGTTTACTCTAATAAAAACAAAATTCCACTCTTTAACAGTATAACATAAAAAGAACATAATGTAATGACGCAATAGAAAGAGTACAATAAGGAGTGATTTCTTTGTCAATATGCATATGACCAACTTCGCATCACAAATGCAGACTACCCTCAAGTGCATTTGATACAGTACAGTATTCAAAATAAAGTAAAGGTTAACTAGCAAATATGCACATTCACTCACCTTGTTTGAGCTGTAAACTCTTCCAGTAGCTGTGTTCTGCAAAATAGTTGCAGCCACCTTTTTAAAAAAACAAAGATAAATTAGTTATTTTTCTGAATTTCAATCTTCAAATTCAATGTGAAACTGGTTGAACCCAAAAATCCCTTTGAAGACAAGTTTCAGAATTCCAAACTACACAATAAAACTGTAAATAGACTAATATAATAGCCACAATGCTTAAGAATAACCACCTCAAACTCATAGAGCCATTATTTGACCCCTATTTTTGCCTTTTTCTTGTATAGAAAGGGTTTCAAACATTCCAACAAAAACAGTGAAATGAATTAAATAGATTGATAATCAAAAGCAGTATCTTTTGATGTATCCCATCAACAATTAAATGTGGATATGCAAAAGCAATTTACTATAAACCACATGTAGTTGATGGTAGATAGCAATACCAAATTTCAAAAATCATATAATGAGCATACCTCACCGCCATTAATTGGTTGATCATAGCATGGGTTTAATTTAATGGCGTGCTCAAGATATGGAATCCAGTGCCCTGTTAGTAAATCACGTCTAATCATTTCAACGCCTCCATGGTAGTACTGTCAAAAATAAAATTAAATCCAATTACACAATGACACTAAAAGAGCATAGAGCATTAGTGCAAGTACTTAAAAATAAATAAACAATGCAGACAGTTCAGTTCCATATCAGTTCATAATATATCATTTCATGCTTTACCTCAAGCATGTTTCTCAAGAAAGGTTCCTCATTGAAATAATCTCGGCGAACAAAGACAAATGGTATCTTGTATGCTAATGCCTCACTGACAGTGCCATATCCAATTTTTCCTGGGCAAAATGAGAGCAAAATTTACTCTTTCACTGTTCATTAATGAACATAATACTAGCTGTACATTAAAAAACATATTATATGTAGATGTCATGCTAAATTGTTAAAAAAGGAATGAGAATAAATTACCTAGCATGCAGTCACTTGCAGCTATGAGATCAGGTGTATATGTATCTTTTGCAAGCCTTCTGAAGTTGGGTGGAAACTCCTGCTTTGGAGAAGCAGCACAGACCTTCCCCAAAGGAGCAAATAACAAGAACAGAACTCAACTAAATTAGTTGCATAATTGAAAGAAAACAAACATGAGCAATAAGCTATGGAGATTATTTTGCACATGTAATACATACCAAGCATATCCAACCAGGTGGCAAAGATTCCTCTTTCAAATTCCAGCCAGCTTCCTGAACATTCCAATCAAAATGCTTTTATGTATCAATCAGATTTAACATAAGATAATCCTATGAACATTAAGTAATGTAAGTTGCAACGCATAAACAAATGAATGTGTTCTAACAATCAGATAACAATCCTCCAAGCTTCTTCAGTAAAGGATCCCTCAAGATTAGAATATAGATTATATTTATGATATGATGCTCAGAAACAATGACGTAATGAACTAATAACAATGAAATGGTTTTAACACAAACACACAGAATGAGCAGGCTCATTAGAAGCTATTTAGGTTTTAATTACACAAATCCAGCTATAAGAATTGCTGTTGAAAGAGCTGTATCCAAGGAGAAAGGCCATGCTAAAAACATTATCTCAAGTCTATTAAGCAGCTATCAAGTTGAAACACGATGTGTTAGCAACAAAACTTGTCACTGAAGCCCTTATAGATTTCTTGCTCTCACCCAACAGTGAGCAACAGTAATAGGAAACCAGATGAAACGACCACTTTCACTGCACTTTTAGGTGACTGGTCTCTTATTACATATTTTTTTGTGTTTCTATATTTACTTCTCCCTGAAACCAAGTTAGGGACAAAAGGGAGGATAGGGCTGGAAATGAAAAAGGGTCAACCCTCATGAAAGAAACAAAGAGAACCTCTCAAATAAAATAAAAAGATAATTGTGAAAGGTGAAATGGCCAAATGTAGTGAATCTTCAACATACAAAACAGATGAAAGACACACACAACAAAAACAGATAAAAACTCCCTAAAACACAAAATCCTACCATTACCAAAAATATACAAGTGACGAAAAATTCACCTTTTGAAGCCCAATAGCACGAAGTCCAATGAGATTATGGAGATCCACGTGCAATTGTCAATGCTAAATAATCATAATTTACCATCCCCAAAGTAAAATATAAACAGATTTTGATAAAGAAAAAGGCAAATAAAATCATACAAAATATAATATGTTCTTTACAAGTCATTAATCCATGTACAGCTCTTTTAATCAATGCTTCTCTGAGTTATATTAAAATGATATTATATCTATTCTATAATGGTCATCTTAGTTGTCAACTCAGTTAGCTTTTTGCTTTTTAGTTTGTTAAGTGAAACTATTGCTTCTTTTAAAAGAACGCATAGTTTGTGTAATGTCCCTGATTTTGGCCTGGAATTGTTTGTGTTTGATTATTGGAGAAATAAGGGAAAATTTAAATTATTTAATTTAATATTATATAAGTTGTCTCATTATATTCATTTAAAAGCATACGTGAGATGACTTTATATTTTATTAAATTAATAAACTGACTTAAGTATAAAATAAAAATAATTAAAAGTCACTTAAGAAATAATATTAAAATGTTATTTTGTTAAAAGGAGAAGCTTCTAGAAGCTAACCGATTCATGTGAGGAAAAGGATAAAGTGGGAGGTGACTCATTGTTTTGGCATCAGTCGTTTGTTATTTCTCTTGTATTGTGGTTGTGGAGCCGAGGGTTGTCCGCAGATTTGGTCTTAGGGAACGATACCTCCCTTCGATCTGCATAACTGAGGGGGTGTGAGATCCTCCGAAAGGTTGCCTTGAGAGTGAGGGACATACAGTCCTTCATACTGAGCTAATTGAGTTTCATATCAAATCTGAGATGTTTTGCATCAGACCTTCAGCTACCACGATTTTGCTCATATGTCATGGTAAGTGCATCCTTTCATGGGCTTGAAGGCAGCGATATTATCTAGACAGAAGGGCGATTCCTTTGATGCATTTTAGAGGATAATTGAGTGATGTTGAAGCTAATATTACAGTCTGAAGCAGATCGTACCTTACCTCCTTTCCCATGATTTGGTTCATCTGTTATCATTGATGCATCAAATACTTAGTTTGAGGACAGAGATATTTGTAGAAGTCGAGGGTGATTCATCTTGAGGTGTTTGTAGGTGATTATGTGGAGGAATTAGAGCACTATCAGTCTAAATCAAAATAGAAACAGTCAGTTGTTGCCCCTTCGATTTTGCTCATACTACTTCCTTTGGCATCGAATCTCATCATCACATGGTAGCACTACCCTTATAAGGAGAAGGTGATCCTTTTGGGAAGAAGGTTGAGGGCTTACTGCTGATCATTCTCAAAAATCAGACCTTCCATATGCAGCAGCAGGGGCGAATCATGAAGTAGTACGAACTGGCACATTGGAGGTTCTTTGATCTTGATATTACTTGCTTCTTCAAACGCCTTATCCCAGGTTCATTTGCAAATAGACTTCATTGTATATTTTCACTTTGGTGTGCATTGGATTTGGACTGCCATTTGTCTTCAGAAGTCTGTAAATGGTTCGTTGATATCAGTCCATGTGTTTGATCATGGTAATGTCATATTGAGCTATCATATGAATAAAGATTGAAGGAATTTAGGGCTGCATCTTATATAACTGTTTTCTGAGGATGTATGACAACTGTTTGTCATAATGAGAGTTAGTAGTTGTCCATATTTGAGAGCCAAATTGGCTATATTACATATCTATGTAGCTGTCTATGCATTTCATGGTTATCACACTTTTCATTGCAAGTCATTTGTAGTTGTTTTCTTCATGACGAATTAGTGTTTGATGTCCTTCGTATCAAACTGAAACTACTGAGACACACGTCAGCATTACACAAAAAAATCTAAGTTGCATAACACACAAATCGAAAGACAGGTTTCCCTTCCCTATTCACTTAAAATAACACAAGGGATATTACAGTTTGCTTTTTTTATTTTAGCTTTGTTGTCCTCATTTTTGTTTTCAAAAATGAAGGACCATTACATGAAATTTTTGTCAAAAAATGAAAATTTTACTCTATGGCATGCTTCCCAAGGCATAATTTCGCCTAATCATTGGACTGGCTTAATCCTCAGTCCATCCTCAAATCACGTTTCAAATTTCGTCGCATTCTGGGTTCGTTTGCTATGTCTTTCCTTCAATTTTGGGTTTTTTCTCCCTGACTGCTGTTGCCGGGAATAATCATTATGTTATGTTGTTATATTATGTTTATGTTGTCGTCGGTAATAATGAGTTACGGCGGTCAGTTAGTTGGCCGACGGGTAGGTAGTTGGAGTCGCGACGGTTGTGTCGTACCCCTTCGGGTATTATATATTGTGTACCTTTTCTTCGAAGTAGCATCATGATAGTCGTGTCAGATATAATGTTATAAGCACTTGATGTACATGGACTGTTGAATTAATATAGAGACTGGTTATTTAATGTATTTCCATTATGTTCTGTGCATTTACTTTCTGCATTTAACCGTTTACCCGAGAGGGCAAACATTTGGCGCCGTTGCCTAGACGTACTCGGGAACGGAAGACGCGGATGGAGCACGAACGCGAGGGGCCTACCCGTCAGTGAGATGAACCCAGAGACCGACGACGCGCACATGGAACAAGAGGCGAAGGGGAAATTGAACCCTTTAAGAATCCCGGCACAATGTTGATATAAATTATGGTTGAAAGGGAAAAATAAAAAAATAAAAGTTTTTTTGTGTACATGGCGTGTGTTTGCTGTGTATGGAAGTGACTTATGCCCAATAGATTAAATAAGGACAAAAATAAAAAGATACAGAGTGACGAATGGGAAGTGGCACAAACCGCGTTGAATCTCAGACAGCAGATAGAACGAAGGCGTAGGCTAAGGCAGCTTGCCGAGGGATGACCGGCCGAGGGGTTGCCCGAAGGGAACCCAGGAGGTGTCACGGAGGTTGCGGAGGCAGAGATAGACAGAGAGAACTATACTGTCTACACTGTTGTAGGGCTGCCAGAAGGAGTCACGGAGGGTGCCGAAGGAGAACTCTACAGTTCGCCAAAATACCACCGTAGGGTAAGAAGCCGCGAAGAGTTGGTGGAACAAACAAGGGGAAGTCTAAACCTGATCGACACTACCAGAGACTTGCTAAAGAATTTGTCCATTTCAGAGGACCACCGGAGGGAGACAACCAACCGGAGGGAGACACCGGAAGGTGACGGTATGACCGAAGGTGCCGAGGGAGCACAAGGGTACCGTACAGGAGGCAATTTGGTTGGTTCGGTGTCAGCAACTTTTTCCGGAGGACCCACGAGTGGAGGTTCAGTTGCAGGAGGCGGAGGATCGCCAGGTACAAGCACACAAGGAATTAGAGGAGCGAGACCTAGCGGAGGGATGGCGAGTAAACAAAAATTGCCAAAGTTCACAGGGGAGGGCAAGGAAGACCCCTTACGGCACTGTCGTACATGTGAAACCATTTGGTCCGCCAACGGAGTAACAGACCAGGATGACTGGGTACAGCAGTTCCCAGCCACGTTACGAGGAGTTGCCATAGATTGGTACTCCGATGTGGACAAGCAAAAAGTGGCCACGTGGGCCAATCTACAGAAGGAATTCACGGGGGAGTTTTGGTTGCTTCGTGATGACAATGAAATTGTAACGGAGATATACAGTACCAAACAAGGTACTAAGGAGACAGTACGAGCATACAGTCGGAGGCTGAAAGAACTCTTGGGTAAAATGGAAAGCCAACCCGCAGATGGATTGAAGAAACGATGGTTCGTTGAAGGGTTGAAATCCTCCCTACGGAGGAAGATGAAAATTGTACCCCCGACGTCATATGACGACGCTTATAATAGGGCGATGGACCTGGAGAGCGAACACAAAACATCAAAGAAGAAGAAAAGTAATAAATCCTCATCCGAGGACAATGACTCTTCACAGGAAAGCAACAACGACGACGAGGCTGGCAAACGGGTGCAAGCGCTCCAGAAAGACATGGAGCGAATGAGAAAGGAATTCAAAATAATGAGAAGCACTGGTCGGAGCGAAGGGGACATATGGTGCACTGAGTGCAAAGAGGAAGGGCACACAAAGGGTACTTGCCAAAAGAAGGCATTCTGCGAGATTTGCCAAGTGATGGGACACTCCACCAAGGAGTGCCCATACAACATGAAAACCCGAGGTACGCAAATGAACCAAGTGTTGTTCACGGAGCAGGCCACAACATCTGCACCAACGGGTACCGGCCAACATACTAACACAACGGCATCATCTGGAGGATATCGGGACAACAGACGCGGCGGCGGAAGGAATAGCAACAATAACAATAACGGAAGCCGTATCCAGTATGACGCCAAGGGCCGGCCAATTATCCAATGTAGGGCTTGTAATCAGTGGGGGCACTTCGCCCGTGATTGCACGAAGGAAGCCACCCCTCAGCACCTTTGTCGTTGGTGTGGGCCAGGCGACCATGAGGACGCAAATTGCCCGCAGGCAGGGGTTAATCTCCTCAACATTGAGAAGGCTGAGAAGACTCGTGAGAAAGAAGTACTGGCGATCACCCGCGCCCAGACGAAAAAAGCCACTTATCCCAACCCCCATACGGAGAAGGAGAGATTACAGGAGGCAAAGGCCAATATTGAACGTGAGATGATGACCGAACGACGGGACAACGAGGTGGCGAGTACATCATTCTGTACGGAAGCAGAAAATAACATCATTGGGCAAATATTGCAGATGGAGGTGCCGATAAAGGTAAAAGACCTTCTAGACTCTATGCCACAATTGAGGACTGCCATCCTCACCAATGTGCAAAGCACTGCATTATCAAGTACACCACAAGTAGGGGTTCCCACCACCGCATCGTCGAGTGCACCACAGGTAGGGGTTCCCGCCACCGCATCGTCGAGTGCACCACAGGTAGGGGTTCCCACCACCGTTTCGAAGAGTACACCATAGGTGGAGGTTTCTGTCAGCCCTTTGACTGACCCGATGTTACTAGCCTTCAGCAGTGGTAGACACCCAGCTGTGGTAGAAATGGGTATCCGTGGGACCATTCTGAAGGACACCATTGTGGACGAAGGATCTGGGGTGAATGTACTACCAGAAGAAACATGGAAGAGGCTGGGGAAGCCCACCCTGTGGCCACGCACATTCAACCTGGTGGGAGCGGACCAACACGACATTAAGCCACTCGGCCTGTTGATGGCCCAGCAAGTGACAATTGGTACGCAACCATTCTTGTTAGATTTCGTGGTTATTCCCTCGAAGAAGAAAGGCTATGATGCCATCCTAGGGAGAGCGTGGTTGATCAACGCGAGGGTAAACCACAACTGGAAGAAAAATACACTTTCCATGGAGAAGGGAGGGCGGAAATATACCATTGACCTACACACCCAAGATGTTGGCAAAGAGCTCGCCTCTCCCGACTCAGACTTAGAGGACTTTAATAAAGGGGAAGGGGGTCCCGATGAAAGCAAGGGCAAGAACGCGATGGAGCCGAACAGTGAAGGGGTGCTCGAATTGGAGGGATGTTCTGAAGATGAGGTATGCTCACTTAACAGGCTCTTCCACTGGCAAATGGAGGATTACAAAATGTTCCAAAGCTACAGGCTTGAAGTAGAGGAACCAAAGCAACCAACAGAGGTGTACCTGCCAGAATACAAAGAATATTGGAAGGGAGACGCCCCAAACCTTGGCGACGTAGAGAATCCGAAGAGTGTTGGCAACGATTGGAACCTTGTATGGAAGACCGCAGTCTTCAAACTCTTTATTATTCTTCTTCTTCTTATGTACAGGAAGGAGGTCGTGGTCCCTATAGAATTTGTGGTTCCAGGTCTTCCGATGGCCATTGAAAATAGATTGGCCACCAACGGGTACAAATTGAAACCTTACCACGCGAAGCACGCAGGGAACCCGAGAGGCCGGACAGACACCCGAGAGCCTGGAGGGGGACCCGAGAGGATGGAGGGGGACTTGAGAGGCCAGGCAAGCAACTTGAGAGGCACGGGACAAAAGGAGTTTTTTGGGCGAGGAAAACCGAGAAGGATGAAGGGCGATCCCAGAGACAGGGGACCCGAGCCGAAGACTCTCTAGACAATTTCAACAAAAAAAAAAAATCGCACGGTCGTACGACAGCGACCGTACAGTCAAAAAAAGAAAAAAAAAGAAAAAAAAAAAAGAAAAAGGGAAAATGGCCACCGTGCGGTGGAACCACCGAAGGTTGTTGCCGAGACATGAACCCACCACCGCACAGCCTGACCACCACACAACACCGAACACCGCCCCACAACAAGGGATAGAGGAGGAGGAAGACGCACCGCACGGCCCGATCAACACGCACAGCAAGGGTTACGCACACCAACGCGCAGCAGCCGCAAAAGGAAAAAGAAAAAAAAAGAGACCAAGTCCACACAATCCACACAGCCACGTAAGGGCAAAACGACCGCCACAGGTAGACCAAGCAGCCGCACAATTGGAGGTGCCAGTGCTGTTGTTGACCGTACAAATTGAAACCTTACCACGCAATCCACAGGACCCCGCGAGGGGCGCTGCCCCTAGACCCCGCTGGGGGCGTTGCCCCCAGACCCCCAGTTTATTTTGAGCTATAGAAGACCACGGGAAGTGTTGTGGTTGTCCGTATTGTGAGAAAGAAGCCTGTAGCTAAGCATTGGCAGGGAAGCCATAAGCCGTAGAGGGAGACGGATTTGGAGGTTGGGAACAAACAGAGTTTGACGGAAGGCATTGCAGGTCCGCGCAGTTGTATGACACCAGGGAGTTATTCAGTTCAGTTTTTGGCCTTTGGGGAGTGTGATGGAGGATTTGAGGTGTCTCCTAGCATTTGTGCCAGCGAATTGTGGCCACCTCCAGGCATGATTGGTACGCTTTGAGGAACTCGGAGTATGTCTCGACTGGACGTGAGGTTGCCATGGTGGATGCACAGAGGGCTCGGGAGGAGCTGACCACCAGGTTGGAAGCAATAGTCACGTGAGACTTAGTTCAGCGTACCCAGGAGTTGGATGCCGGGAGAGCAGCACGGGTGGCTATCGAGGACAAATTGGCTAAGGAGATAGTATCAATTGAGTAGCAGTTGGTGGAAGCTGAGACTGAAAAACGTGTTTTGCAGACAAGTTTGGGTTAAGCACAGGAGGACTGTGATGGCAAAGGAAGCAATATTGGTGAAATCCGCACTTGAGCATCGGATGGTAGCAGAAAAGGGTTTTCAGGCGAGGACGCAGCAAGTGTATAAGATCCGGGCCCGACTGGCGTTAGTAGTTCCTGTCGTTCATCTCTATTTTGTATTAAGTCGTCGGAGTCAACTTCTTTTCTTGGGGGGGATGATGTTGCCGAGAATAATCATTATGTTATGTTGTTATATTATGTTTATGTTGTCGTCGGTAATAATGAGTTACGGCGGTCAGTTAGTTGGCCGACGAGTAGGTAGTTGGAGTCGCGACGGTTGTGTCGCACCCCTTCGGGTATTATATATTGTGTACCTTTTCTTCGAAGTAGCATCATGATAGTCGTGTCAGATATAATGTTATAAGCACTTGATGTACATGGACTGTTGAATTAATATAGAGACTGGTTATTTAATGTATTTCCATTATGTTCTGTGCATTTACTTTCTGCATTTAACCGTTTACCCGAGAGGGCAAACAACTGCAGGTGGGAAATTTTCCTTGAATTGCAAGTTTTAATGTTTTCCTTTGTTTTGGTCTTTGTAGGGAAATTTTTGGCTAAATACAAGTGCACTTTATTGAAATAAGAACTTGTAATTTGTTTTTTATTTTCCCTTAGTGTTTTTTGGCTTTTTAAGTCTTCGTAGGGACTTTTTGCACAAGTTACAAGTTAATTTTAAATTACATATTTAAAGGTCACTTGTAATTCTTTTCTAAAACCCCTACGTTAATGTCTTTTGCTTGTAATAGGGATTTTAAACCCCCTATTACATGTGTGCAAGTTATTAAAACTTGTTGTAGGGATTTTATTTTCCCTTTACAAGTAATTTGTAACTTGCACATCTCTCTCCAAAACCCGATTTTGCCTAGGAATGAAATAAAGTGACATTTTAAACTTGTTATTTTGCCCCAAAAACCCGATTTTCTCCATAAAGCGCAAATTCAAGGATTTTAAACTTGTAATTGCATTTTTAAAACCCGATTTTGCCTTGTTGATGAAAAAGTGACATTTTAAACTTGCTATTTCATTCAAGAAACCCGATTTTCACAGATACATGCAATTTTGAACTTGCTATTTCATCCAAAAAACCCAACCAGCCAAGAGAAACGTTTCTGTTGAAGATTTCAAGCAAATTTTGTGGAGAAATTCAAGGAGTGAGGAGGCGATTTTGTAGCAAGCCAATTTATGTGAGTTGAAGAACATGTTGCTGCTGTTTTCGTAATGATTTGCCCTTGTTTTCTACAAAAACAATTTACCACGTGGTTCCTTGAATCCATATTTTGGGAGATTTTAACTCCATAAACTTGCAATCTCCTAAGGCATTTTTGCCTTTCATACCTAGGCGTTGAAGTTGGAAGGAGATTTGGTCACTTCTTGTGCCATTTTAGATGCAATTGATGCCACATTTTTTCCACGTGATCCTTCAAAGGCTGCGTTTTGGAGGCTTTTGATGCCATGTTTTCATCTCTCCCTTAGGCGTTTTGCTTTGGGACTCTTAGGCGTGATTCCTCTTTGGCATTTTGGCTCTTCAAACTTGCATTTGATGCCACGTTTTGCTGCTTGTGGCATTTTAATAAAAACTTGGCTAGGGTTTCAGATTGCGGTTTATCTCTATTTAAGAGCTATTCTTCTTTCTTCCAAAGATTGATCATCTTTTGGAGAGGCATTTTCAGATTGAAACAAGGTATGATTTCTTTTCTTTTCTTGTTTCATTTTCTTGTTTTCTTGTTTTCTTGTTTTCTTATTTTTCCTTTCTAGTTGGAGATTTGTATATATGTTGTTCTTGCCCCAAAAAATCGGTTTTGTGAGAGAGATTTTCCCCTTTGAAAAGCAATTTTTGAATTGCATTGATCTTCCCCATTTTTGAATTGCAGATTTACAGATGAAGATTCATAATGAATAGAGGAGCGAACAATTCTCAGCTGCTTCAATTCAAATTTTGATGAAACACCAAATTTTTTTACATGAAATTCAATCCATCTTGGAGAAGAACAACTCTATGGTCCTCTGATGCCATGATACCATTGTGAAGACCATGGTTGTTCCCAAAGATCACCCATGAACCAGATCCTGATGAACTACAAATGATCATCCAAAAGTTTGAAGGATTCATGTCTTCACGTGCTGCAGCTTAAGTGTTTTTCAACACTTAGTTGTATTTTTCCAAATTTGTGATCTTTTAGTTGTAGTTTTTCTTTTGACAAGTTACATGTAAAAGCCTTTTTGTAAAATGCAAAATAAGTCATTACTTGCACTTTTGTAATTACATGTAAGGCAATTACAGTTTGAGTTCAGTTAGGACTGTAGTTGGAATAAGTCATAGTTAGTTATTGAATAAGTCTTGGTGGTTGAGAGAATTTCTCAAGTTAGTTGAGATCCTCCCACCTTTTTCTCAAGACTCCTCTTTTATAAATACTTGAGGGGTCTATTGTAACTTTTATCTTTTGAGAAAACAAGCAAGAAACTCTGCCAAATTTACAGCAAAGAAGTCTGAGCTTTTATGTGTGAATTCAAGAATTGAAAGAAATAGAAGGAAATTGCTCAAGCTTTGAGTCTTTATGCTACATTCTTGAGTTCGTGTTCTATATTATCTTTCTTGCAAGTGTTCCTTCAAAGAACTTCATCGAATTTGATTTGCAATCTTTGTGCTGCAAGTATTTGAGGTTAATATAAATTAGAATAAATATTCTTTTGAGAGGAGCTGTAAATCTTTGTGCTTGCACTTATTCTTAAGAGAATTTAGGAGCAGATTTTGTGAGAAATAGTTGTAAGACTTCGAGCTTATACTACTTCCCATTGTTTTATGTAGAAAAGAATAAGATATTCCAGTCTTTGAGTTGTTATAATTTGTTCTTGATATTGTTAGTATAGAAAAGGGTAGATAAGACTTCATATAATCAAGAATTTGATCTTGATATTGTTGTCCCGTCCCGAAGGAAGTGACGGAAGTCTTTGAGCTTTCAAGAAACTTCATTTCCTTTCTCTCATTTCATTTCAAAAAGTTGTCACTGTTGTTTTATGTTAAATTGCTATCACTTTTCTGTGAAGAGAAAAGGATATTGGCCTTCTTGAAAGAAGAAGAAAGATTGTTGTCCCATCCCATTTTATTTTTAAAGTTGTAGTTAGATAGGGGGAGTCTTCCCTTAATTAGGAGAGTTTTACTTACACACTGTGGTTGAAACCACAATTTTGTATGTTTCCCCAAGTGTACAAAATTTTCAACCAACAAGTTTTTAGCTTTATTTAGCGCTTTAAGCGTTTTAGCATCATGTTGAAGCTTTAGATTAAGGGTTTGTTCTTTTTAGAACACTGTCTTGTAATTCTTTTATATACGTTGTATATTCATAGTTAATTAATTCAATACCATTTGATTATTGATTCACTTATTTTTCAAGTTATAGGCATGGGGGAACAAGTTTTAGAGATGGAAAAAGAATTCCAGATTTTGGGGACTGCAAAGGAATAATTATTAAAATAATATAGTATTAATATTTAGACTTTTAAAATACAAAAAAATCATAAATACCTAAAAATAATATGAACAAACCAAAAGCAGCTGAAATTATTAAGTGTAAGTACAATAACAATTCAATAATTTCAAAATCCGAGAGATTGATAATCATAGACATAATATGAAGCACTATTTATATTGAAAAATCCAGAAAAGCAATGCATCTTGTGTAGTACATAGGTACATTGAGTAACAAGCTCAAAGATTGTGAGTCACCATCCAATAAATTTCCTCTTCCTCTCTTTCCTCATTCTCCTATTCTTCCTCTTCTTTCAGTAATTGCAAAACAGCAACACGCTATTTTTCTTATCTTTTTTAAATCGTGTTGGAGAGCTTTAGTGAACCTTCCTTTGAGATTTTATTTGTTTCATTTTATGTGATTGATGTGGGAGATGCCCTAAAGCCCTCGAGATGACCAAGGAACTTTGGCAAATCACACTTTTCAAGGGACATCCTGAAAACTATCAAAAAAAGGGGATGTGGAGGTGAAATCTCCAAATTATCCAAGACATCACCCCAATCCACAAGAACACATGGAAAACGATTTTGAATACCGTGACAAAAGCCAAATCAATTCATTAAGTGATCAAATTCGCATACTTCATTGTCAAATATTACATATGTAAAATTGCTAAATGAATAGAAATTATACAATATGCGGAGACCGGAACTTCTTTGTAGCATCAATTCCTTATTCAGGAGCAATAGTTTATAGTATGCTAATAACCATCAAATCATATCCAATTCAACATCATACTTATAATCCTCATCTTAATACTTCTAATCCTCATTTTAATATGTCAACATGAAACCCATTTTGGCTAACGACAAATATAAACAATAACAACTTAGTTGGCAACAAACAAGGCATGACATCCAACAATGAATTTTAGTATCATCACTGTACTTTAACATAGCACACCATCAACATACAAGTGCAAGCATTAATGACAACGCAACACATTGAGGGTTGACATCAATGACAACATAGTATGCCAACACCATATCTGCAACAATTTCCCCCTTTGTCATTAATGGCAACACTCATTTCCACTCTCTCCCTCTTTGACATCAAGGGCAAATGGCAAAGGATCCTCTTTTGAATTTACATCATCACACATGCTCCCCTTGTCAGCAACAACCATCTACCAGCTCTCCTTGAGCGATAGTCTCCATTAGTCCAGGAATAAAGATAAGTCTTGAATTACTCCCCCTGGATAGATGCAACATCTATGAGTCTAGTTAAAAGGAGGGGCAACAACCCCTAACTTTTGCCAGAGATATCCAAATGTATCCTTTGAAAGCACCTTTGTAAAGATGTCAGCGATTTGATCCTTTTTAAGTACATATTCCAACTTTTACTTCTTGATTTGCAACCTTCTCTCTCAAAATGTGATACTGGATAGATATATGCTTGGTTCTTGAATGCATCATCGGATTCCTTGAAATGTTGATGGCACTGGTGTTATCACACAAAATAGGAATGGGTTCATCATACACTACATTGATGTCCTTCAAGGTCTACTTCATCCACAACATTTGAGTGCAATAAGATCCTACAACAATATACTTTGCTTCTGCAGTTGATAGAGAAACTAAATCCTACTTCTTGCTAAACAATGAGACTATTATGTTCCCCAAAAAGAAAGTCTGCCACCAGTACTTCTTCTCTAATCAACACAACTTGCCCAATCAGCATCTCGAGGAAAAGTCATCATCCTTTTGGTACCACAATCCATAGTTTGGAGTGCATTTCAAATATCTAAAGATCCTCTTCACTACCTTCACATGATTTTCTCTTGGATTAGCTTGAAACCTTGCCACCAAACATACTGCATGCATAACGTCTAGTCTAGATGTAGTTTGTTAGAATAATAATTTCTTATATTGTTAATGGTCAACTTAGGTTGTCATATGTCATTAATGTATCTACAGTATTAGGTAGGTAGATGTAGGTAATATCATTAATTTCTACAGTGTTTTGTATTTCTATAAATTGTAATCTTTACCAATTAATATGAACTAAGTTTTTACTAGTGAATCATCTTTGATTTTCACATGGTATCAGAGCTAGGGCACGGAACTTGTTTTTCTCAAAAAATCTACACGTTTTTTAACAACCTAGGGTTTATACGTCGCCTAGGGTTTTGACCCTCTATTTCAAGGTGAAATTTTTTTCGCTCGCAAATTCTTGGTAGGTTTTTCAAAACTTCAATTGGGTCACCATCAGGATTTTCTCGGTCTGCAAATTTTTTTCGCCTAGGGTTTTGACCCTCTATTTCAAAGTGAATTTTTTTCTGATTGTAGAATCGTTGTGGGTTTTTCGAGAGCTCAACTGGGTTGTCCTCATATTTTTTTGGGTGCATCATTTTTCGTGCCTCATTTTTTGAGCCCACGGATTTCACCCTTCATTTTCAGAAAAATTATTCTGATTGTTTGGGTTTTTCGCAAGGATTTCTAGGTCTTCATCGAATTTTTCTGGGTTAGTCAAAAATTTTACCTCGAAAACTGTGTTAGGGTTTTGAGATTATCTCCTTCGTTTCAAGTTAGAAAAAAAATTATTTGCAGAATCTATGGGTTTTTCGAGATCTGAACTAGGTTGTCATCATATTTTTTCGAGTCTTCCAAAAAAATTCTGCCTCGAAAACCATGCCAAGGTTTCAGTTTCTACCTCTAAATCCAGCTTGCAGAATTTGTTTCTAGAAACCCTCTGGTTTTTGTGCATTTGTGCCTTCACCAGTTCGACCTTGGGGTACGTGATGGCATCACTAATGAACATTATGCTCGAAAGCAGCCAGAAATTCATCGGCCGCAACTACAACACTTGGAAGCAGCGTATGCTAACCATTTTTTAGTATCGATGTCTTGATACAGTTGTTTTGGGCACGTCTCAACATCCAACCACTGCAAAAAAAAATAAGGACAAATGGGATGAGCGCAACCGAGAAGCTGTCATGCTCATTAAACTCTCTGTCACAAATGAGTAGCTACCTCACGTACCATCCGGCAAAACAGCGAAGGAGATATGGGATCATTTGAAGAGTTTCCATGAAACCTATGACAAGAGTCGAGCATTCTTTTTGAAGAGCATGCTCTTTTCAATTATGATGGATGAGAGGACACCTCTGCAGGATCACTTGACCAAGATCAAGGACATCTGTGACCAACTTGAGGCGATTGGTCGCACAATGGAGGAAGAGGACATGGTCGTCATCACTTTGAAGAGTTTGCCCAAATCTTATGAACATTTCATCGAAACGCTAAATATCACTTCCACTGACATCGATTTGAAGTTTTTCGATCTTTGTAAAAAGCTTTTACAGCAAGATCGATGGCGCCAGCAGTTTGGAAGTAGTACCAGTTCCACCTCCACCGAGCAAGCGTTCTCTGCCAAATCTTCTGCTAAGAACAAAGGGAAGGCTCAATCTTCTCAACCGAAAGGCTCTAGTTCTTCTCAATACAGCAAGAAGAAGAACAACGTTCAGTGCAATTATTGTCACAAGTTTGGTCACATGAAGGCCGAGTGTCGAATTCGATTAGCTTCTGAACAAAAGAAGCAGGTAGGGTCTCAACAGAAAGCAACTGTCGTCGAACAATCTGAGCAAAAAGAATCTGCTTTCTATGCTTTTTACTCATCGTCGAGATTGGTTCACGAAATTTGAACCATTTTCGGATTCAGTAATCTTTGGAGGAGGAGAAGAGTACACAGTTGCTGGTAAGGGCACTATCCAGATTCACTAAGGAGGTAGAAATTTATTTTTTCTTGATGTCTACTATGTTCCAAGCATGGAACATAATCTCCTCTCCATCAGTCAGATCATGAGGCATTCTCCTCAATTAGATGTTGTCTTCAATTTGTGCATCTGTAGCATCGTTGATAGGGAGACTCGTACTACATTTGCTATGGGACTTGAAGATCATGGTTTGTATCATAGTTTTAAAACTCGTGGACTCACCACGGACTCCCGAGTCCATGGGAGCCACAAGTCGACTCGCCAAGGACTCGCGAGGCGAGTCCATCTGAAAGACTCACAAGTCTTTTGCAAGGACTCGCGCAAGTCTTTTGCATGGACTCGAGAGTCTTTCAAATGGACTCACGCGACCCAGAAAAAAGCCATGCAAGCTTTAAAATTGAGTTTTTTTAAAAAAAATTGCCTTCATTTGGCATAACTGAGGGAGTGAAAAATAAAAGAAAAATAACACCTGACGCCTTTATAAAATAATAAGTGTTTTTGGGCTCGCGGGAGTGCACAAGGGGCGTTGCCCCTTGACCCCAACTTCGGGGCGCTGCCCCCAAACCCTCGTCGAAAAATATAGGGGGAAATTGCACCGATGGAAGTAGGGAAAATTTAACCTTTGAGACTGATTAGGCTCCATATAAAAGCATAATTAGCATTGAAGAAATCTTGGTATTATACATTTTAGAGTTGAAAGTTTGGAACTATGAGTATGTGATATGTGTAATGTTTCAATTATGGCTCTTATGTTCTCTAAATGCATTAATTTCTTTATGTTTTTTTGTAAAACTACGGTTTTTTTTTTTGCCGAGTCTTTCACAAGTCTTTCATGAGTCCGAGTCCGAGTCCGAATTTTTGGTTTGCCAAGTCCGTGGCAAGTCCGAGTTTTTCAACTATGGTTTGTATAGACTTGCTAATTCTGGTGACTCTCAAGAGCATGCTTTGGTTGCTAGGAGTACATCCATCAGAACACTTTGGCATCAGCATTATGGGCACTTAAACGTGCACTATCTCTCTCAGTTATATTGGGAGGGTTTGGTTGCTGGTCTACCTGAGATCCAACCTCAAAATCATGGAGTTTGTGCAGCATGTCAAGATAGGAAGTAGCATCGGACACCATTCTTAGATGGTGATTCTTGGCGAGCCTCCAAGGTCCTTCAATTGGTTCACGCTAATGTATGTGGGCCAATGAACACTCCATCTGTTACTGGTTGTAGGTACTTCTTGTTATTTGTTAACGATTTCAATCATAAAATGTGGGTGTATTTTTTGAAAAATAAATTAGATGTGTTCAATACATTTCAGCAATTTAAGGCCTGAGTTGAGAAAGAATCCGATTCTTAGATTGTCACTCTAAGGTCAGATAATGGGGGCGATTTTGTTCCGATGACTTCTCTACATTTTGTGATACACATGGCATTAAATGCCAACTCACCACACCATACACCCCTCAGCAGAATGGTGTAGTTGAACGTAGAAATCGCACCATTACTAAAATGGCTCGTTCTATGATAGAACATAGAAATGTTCCTAAGAAATACTAGGCTGAAGCAGTTTACACTATAGTCTATTTGCTAAATCGGTCACCTACACATGTCGGTAAGAAGATGACTCCTGAAGAAGCCTGGTCAGGACGCAAGCCTAAAGTGGGCCATTTGAAAGTCTTCAGTTCTACGGCTCATGTATGGATTCTAGATGCTAAGCATGCTAAGCTGGATTCAAAGAGCCAAACACTTATGTTTACTGGTTACAACGACAACCACAAGGCCTACTGGTCCATTTATGCCTTCTACTACTCCTAGTCCTACGACTCCGTCTATGAAGACTCCTGATGTTGGTGTTCGTCTTCCTCTTGGTTCCCATTATGGGAAGGTGTTGACATGTCTAAAGTCGCATTGCTACTACTCCATCCGGCCAACGCAGAATAGAATGATCTCGCCGAGTATCCTATCCTCTTGAGAGAAGGAAATCCCTAATGCTGTTTCAATTGATCAATGGGGACGACCTCAAGGTTTTGATTGTCAAGTCTTGCCTGCAAGATAACTCAGTGATTGATGTGATTTGCTAGGAGCACAAGGGGTCTTACGATTTTGCAACAAGATGGTCTACTGCGATTTTCGGACTGCGAAATAAAATCAAAAGGGTAGGGTTTAGGAGACCTAAGGACAAGGATGATAACAGTTGATGCAACGGGTAGACAGATTTCGATAAACCAGTTTTTGTTTCGCCAGAGACACCCTCACAACTAGACAAGAACGATGCAAGCTCCGAGGGATGAAGGATTTTCAGACCGGAGACACTCGTTTTAGGCACCCAATTCTGGCGCAGCCTAAGAAAAACACCTATAGTTGAACTAAGCATAGTTTGGGTTCAGACTAACCATGCACGATGAACTACAATCAGCAGAACCCCAATGGAATGAACCAGAAATGCATCAAATACCCCTCCACACTTCATTAAAATCCCTGCACTCTAAAATTAACCAACTGAAAGAAAACATGCAAACAGACTAAAACAAAGACAACAAACACCATATTTCAATGTTCATAAATTTGCTTCAGCTGCCATTACAACAATTTCTGCAGCATCTCTATGCTATGCCTAAAATCTAACCTATTCTAACTTCTAAAATCTAACTACAAAATTCTAACTCCAAAATTCTAACTATCTACAAAAGAAAGGCCTCTGCCTTTTATAGATTTTACATGTCGAACCGGTGGTCAGGATCAACTGCATCCAAGAGTCCTGATTTATCCCACAAAATAAGGCTGCCCCTACCCACTTAATTCTTAGGTATCCCTTCAACCACAACTCCAACTACCTACAACTATTTGGCGTCAATTTGGGCCTATCTGGTAGTTGAACATAGCTGACTTGTGTTCTACTTTGTTTCAAAATATCTTGAGTGGGGCCCACAGGCAATTTTACATTAAAACAATTTCAATTTTCAAAACTGAATTTCTGGAATTAAATCCAGCTGTGTATTTCTCTGGAATGCATACTTTGAGCATTCATTATGTTCTTTGGTCTTTGGTCTCGATGGTGGACTCTAGCTTGTTGTTCAGCGGCACGCTTCCCAATGCTCATTTTTTCAATCTCGCGCTCTGCATCTTTTCTCCTCTAGCTTCCAGCTTCACTTGCGATCCTTCCTCAATTTACATTTCAGGCTTTCTCCTTGTTTTCCCCAACGATGCCTTCGACCTAAGAACAATCAATTTCAACCCTGAATCAATCAATTTGAAAAATTAATTAATCGAATTTAACAAGCATTAAATTTCTTAGGCGGGGTCGAGCTTTTGTTTGGCGAAGTCGGCCTTGAGAAGCTCTTTGTGAGATGTATCTTTTACATGCCTTTCTTCAAACGTGAACTCCAATCCTTCGTCTTGATTCGCTCTCGAACTTAGACAAAATTTAGGCATGAGAGGTGAACTGTGAGATATTAAGTTTAAATGTTTTCGCCTTCTCTCTCAAGATTTTAAGGCCTTTTGCTTCAATTTCGGCCTCTAAGTTATTCTGCAAGTTTGAAAATGATATAGGCCTAATAAGTGTTATTGCGAACTTGGACATCATGTTTCGATCTATTAAAGGTTTATCGGCCTGAATAAATGAATTGCGCGATTTCCATTTATTAAAACGCCTTCCTCTTGTTGCGAAATTCGGGCATTTACACCAAAATGCGCGATTTTGTTGTTGAGGATGCCATTCATATTGCAGATTTCGAGCCCTCCAATCCTTTTGCGCGACTTATCTTTATCGCCTCTTTTGCCTTTGAATTTATGCGATTTTGCTTAAATTTTAATTGCCTCCTTTTTAGCAAACTTTGTCGATTTTCGGCCCAAAGGGCCCTTTTGCAAACTTTATATCTTAATTCGGCCTAGGAGCCGATTTTGAGAGCCGTGAAATTTCGGCTTACTTGAGCTTGTTTGCAAGATTTTATGTTATATCGCCCTATTTCTCTTTTTCGGCATTTGGCAATATTGTGATTTTAACATTTTCGGATCTTCGAAGCCCTTTTGGCAAACCTTAAACATATTTAAACCTTTTCAGCCATGTAGGCCTTTTTGCAGACTTCAAACGAATTTATCTTTTTTTCGGCCTACATGGAAGAAATGCACGATTTCAAATTTATTAGCCAATTTCAGCTTATAAGTCAAGTTGGTGAGCCTGAGTTTTCAGGTTATTGAGTAAATTTGCGAATTTGGTTTACTTTGCGAGTTGTGGGAGAATTTTCGGCCAAAATGTCAATTTTGGAAGTTAGAGTGCCTTCGGCCTTAGAGGGCTTTTCACGAGTTATGCCCATTTTCACGCTGGAGAGCCCTTGTGCGAACTTTGACGCGATTTACACTTTGCCTCCTTTTTTTCGGCCTAAATGATTAAAAGGCGTGATTTTAAAGTTTTCATTCATTTTCAGCCTAGATGAAGTTCGGGTATTGACCTAAAAATGTGAGATTTCAAATTTAGACATCCTCCCTTTGCAATTTTCGGGCGCCTTGAACGCTTTGCAAACTCGACCTATTAAGGTGTTTTGTCAACTTCATTGCCTTTATTGTTTTTGGGCTATTTGGGCGAAATGGGCAATTTCAGCGAATGGAGGAAAATTAGGATAAAATCGCGCAACACATCTCCTTTGCCCTAGCAATGTCGAGCTTCTTGAGCGTTATGAGCGAAGTTGGATTCTGTTACAAGTTGCACGATTTCTGAGCTTTAGATTTTCAGGCAAACTGAAGGTTTAACGCGACTTCCCTCCTAGTTATCTCGTCTTAAAAAAAACTTCGGGCCTATGAGAGATTTCGAGAGTTTTGATGTTTTCGATTTAAGAAGACTTTCTTCTGTCATTAATCTTCTCATATTTCGGCCTGGAAGGGGCATTTGAAAGCTTAACGCCCTTTGTTTTCCTTCCACCTATTTCGTCCCACATCATTTTGTGCGCTGAAGTCATCTACAAAGCTTCTCGGCCTTACAAGTAGATATCGTGAACTTGGTGATTTCCAACTTCGGCTTCAAAGAGGATTTTGAGAGCTTTGGGCATTTTCTAGGAATTTCCGCCTACTTAGCCGATTTGTGAGATTTTACACTGCTTAGATGAACACCGAGATTTTCCTTACCTCGCGATCATGTTGCGCCTACCCGTTTGACTCAACGAACTTCAGGTGATGGGGACTTTGGGCGATTTCTCTCTTTTGTCGGGCAGATCAAACTTAGAATGGGGGTCCCCTGTCAAAGACAAGATGTGTGTGCAATACGCACAACAGAGGGCTTCAAAGCATTCTGACTCTAAAGATGAAGAATCTACCAATCCAACATAACCTAATTTGTCATAGGATTTGCATCCAGATGACTTTGTTCTGGAAACCTCAAGGGATGTTGTTTCTCCAATGCCAAATGTTGGTACTTCTACCCTCTCGCCTAAATGGTGGGCCAAGACTATAGGAGATCTTTGTGATGATGAGCTTCTTGAGGATAGATTAGTTTGCCACAAGAGAAAGTAGCAAAATATAGTCAACCTTGCACTTATGGCCAACATCCACAACACCCATGAGCCCCAAATGTATTCTGAGGCTAAAGGCATTCCTAAGTGGGAAAAGGCTATAGAGACATAATACCATAGTCTTCTGAAGAATAACACTTGGGTTCTTTATGATTTGCCTCTTGGGAAGAAACATATCAGCTGTAAATGGGTTTACAATGTCAAGTATCATGCAGATGCTACTTTGGATAAGTACAATGCCAGATTGGTTGCTTTGGGTTTTACACAACGGGAGGGCATTGACTACGAGGAGACTTTTGCTCCTACTGCCAAGATGAGTACAATTCGTCTCCTTCTCGCCATTACAGCTCAGTTTGGATGGAAACTTCATCAGATGGATGTTAAGAGTGCATTCCTCAATGGTGACTTGCACGAAGAATTTTATATGACTCAACCTCCTGGCTTCAAGGTTCTTGGTAAGGAATATCAGGTTTGCAGACTGGTAAAATCCCTCTATGGCCTGAAGCAAGCCCCTCGGGCTTGGTATTTCAAGATTGATCAGTATTTGGTTGAACAAGGTTTTCAACGCAGTCCCTCTGACACTAATCTGTATGTCAAATTGTCTGATGATGATATCATTTTTCTTGTTATGTGCGTCAATGACTTGATCATTACTGGCAATTCAACACATTTGATTACAACCATCAAACAAGACTTGTCCCAATCTTTTGATATGACAGATTTGAGGCTTCTTCATTATTGCTTAGGTGTTGAAGTCTGGCAAACTGATGACAGTAAATTTATTTCACAATCCAAGTATGCCCACAGTTTGCTTGACAAGTTTCGAATGCAGGATTGTAAACCTGCTTCCACACCTATGGAGAAAGGGCTGAAGTTATCAGCCAAGTTTGATTTACCTGTTGTAGATGAGAACGTATTCAGGCAACTAGTAGGCAGCCTCATCTATCTCACTGCCACTAGACCTGACATCAGTTTTGCTGTCAGCTACATCTCTCGCTTCATGCCAACCCCAAAAGCTGATCATTGGATTGCGATATGTGAAAGGTACTTCCAACTATGGCATTTTGTATAGCAAGTGCAGATCCAAAGCTGATTGGTTATACTGACTCAAATTGGGCAGGATTAGTGGATGATAGAAAATCTACTTCTGGGTACGTATTCAGTTTGGGTACTGGTATCGTCACTTGGAGCAGCAAGAAGCAACAGGTCGTGGCTCTTTCCTCGACCGAAGCCAAATACTAGGGAACAGTCAAGGCCGCATGTGAAGCAGTTTGGCTCCGAAGGATGCTCTCTGACATGCAAATGCCACAGACAGGTCCTTCTCCCTTGTATATTGATAATCAAGGGGTGCTCAAACTGGCCAAAAAACCATTCTTCCATGAACATACGAAGCATGTCGAACTTCATTGTCACTACATCCGCAAACTGGTAGAAGATGGATCAGTTCAGTTGCAGTATGTTCCGACAGCAGATCAAACTGCGGATATTCTCACCAAGTCTTTGAGTCCGGATAAATTTGTAAAATTGATCGTACTTCACTGCAGATTAGCATTCTGATCACAGATTACAATATTATATGATGATAGATTTAATCATTGATATGACAATTAGATTATATATATCATCGATCCTATATATAATCAGTAATAGTTTTATATTACTGATTATACATAGCATCGATTGTATTAGTATACCAATCTGTATATGCAATGATTAAATATTGTTATCGGTTACACTAATTATACCAATTGCATATTGTTTGGTTATACGTTGATTATTGTTATCGATAGTTATCGATAAACATGGCTCCACATAGGAGTCACGACTCTGTGGAACCGTGTCAGTTTCACATAGAGTTGTGACTCTATGTTGACCACCGAGCCTATAAAATATCAACCATATCACATTCGGTCTTGTGAGATACACAACGAACAATATAGAGAGCAGTCAACATACGGAAGTAGATGTTAAGTATAGTCAAGATTAGTGATTGAAGCGGAGAATATTGTGAGAGAAGATAGAGTGATCCGCAGTGTGAGAAGCCTGTCATATACGAACTTAGATAGTTCAATATACTGTGTAATCAGCATTGAGAAATTCTGATAAATACAACATTAAATAAGATCGACATTATATTGCAATCTGGAATTATTAAGATATCAGTAATATATTATCAGGATTAAATTAATATCTAAGAGTTAATAAAAATTGAAAATACCAACTATTTAAGAGGTGTGGCTTAAGGGGGGCTGTTGGTGTTGGAAATAAGCCACACCCGGACCGACGATGGACTGGTCCAAGAGGGGCCAGTAGCTCAGTGGTAGAGCACTCCAGCAGCATATGGAAGGTCCTAGGTTTGAGTCCTAGCTGGTCCATGTCTCAACATATATAAGCTCCACTCATTTCGTTTGTAAAGATTGATTAGAAGAGTTTTGAAGAATTGTTGCTTTGATGCTTCCGGGAATAATAAAATCATTGAAGTGTTAATGAATTATTGTGTTTTGGAGCATTTGCTTGTTTCTTCATCCTTTTAAGAGAGAACTTAAAACTAAAAAAACGAAAAAAAAAAGAAGATAGAATAGAATTTGCTTAAGTAATAAGATGAATGAAAGATTCATGTGCAAGATTGATGGTGAAGCTCTTATTGTTAATACTACTAGTATTTCATTGATGGTGAAGCTCTTATTGTTAATACTACTAGTATTTCATTGATGGTGAAGCTCTTATTGTTAATACTACTAGTATTTCATTGATGGTGAAGTATCTTGAGGAGTCAACTAAACTCATTTTAGCCAAGCTTAACTTCAATTACTACTTCATTGATGTAATGTCCCTGCTGATTTATGACATAAAATCCTAATACTTTTCACTTAGACATTTCATCAAACACTTGGCTGTCTTTATTTAATCTGCTGATCTTAGTTTCAGTTTGACTTCAAGGACATCTAAGGCAAATTCTTCATGTAAGATAGGTCACAATAGCAATAGAATAACATAGAAATGATTTGGAATAACAACCACAATGTATTAGGGCAAATAGGACTTATTATCAAACACAACCACTTGCAGTCACTTTGTCAAATGATTGGCATACAACCTCAGAATACTGTCCAAACAAGATGCAGTCCAAAAACTAATTCAATCCTTATAATGAGCCATAACAATATGCTGACAAAGATCAATGCATGCACTGATTTACAAGGACTAAGTCTCAGATTTTTCTGAGGACTAAGGACTGTTATATTCAACTGAAAAACAATGAAATGAGATGCTAGGAACCTGATATAATCTCGCCAAATGTAGCGATGAAGATGCAAGCAATATCCAAGAACATGATGGCTCTAATTTGCAAGATTGAACCCAATCATGTGCCGTCCCTGCTGCTGCCAATGGGGGTCTTGGAACCAAATGAAATCTGCAAACTAGTGTCTCAATGATACTCCCAGCTGATCGAACCCTCCTCCAAATGAAAACGCCTTACTCAACAAGGAGCCGCCAGGCCAACACTTGCACTATTAACTCAAATCGGGGGTCTAGAGCCCACGAGCCTGTTACTGATCAGAGCACCATACTATCCAAACTGTCACCAAATTGTCTTGCAAATTATCAAAATAATATCACCTTCTCCTCCTATTATTCATCAAATGTCAAAATCGATGCACATTGATGGAGGTATGAAAAAAATCGTGGGAATGAAGTTCTGCAACTGATATGTTGACAGCACTATATACTTCGATTTGCCTTTAAAAAAATAATAATAGTGATCGCCTATTGGCCCAAGGGAAATCGCTGTCTACTAATACCCAATGAATGCATTCTCCAACACACAAGGCAAACTCACAAAATCTACAAGTCTGAAACTCTGCCCTAGACTGATATAAACTCCTTATGCTCAATATGAAAATCTGAATGCTCTTCACTCTCTTAGCAACACTTCAGAGGATCTTTCACCTCCTCAGTTATGCTGGCCAATAGGGAGGTATTGTTCCCCAAGATCTTCTGCAGACAACCTGTGTCTCCTCTTCAAGAGATAACATAAACAACTGATGCCCAGCGTGTGTTTCCCCTCTTCTATTTATTCATTACATAACACGTCACAATCACCTTCTAGAAGATAAGGGTAGGTACACTTTGTATTATTTAATTAAACATGTTATTTTAATGTACCTTTAATTTATTGATTAAATAAAATTCACACGTCTCCTGATACGTGTTATCTCCATATAACATCAAAATATCAAATAATAAAGAGATGTGAAGTCACCAATCACCGCCATGTCGACCCCCTAAAAAACTTCTTGGCCTACAAGGGTCAAATATAGGCCAACCTCAACACAAGTGCACGTGCTAAGGAGAAGGGGAAATTACAATTGATATGCATCGTCTTGATGGTGTCTATGTTTGTAGTGGGGATTTGAATATCATTAGCTATCCTTGGAAGATCCCACTAACTTTGTGGAAATGTTCTTGGCATGTTAAAGCAAAGTTTAGTTGAGCCTCACTTGAAGTCGTCCATTATTCTTGCATTCCTAGTGTTAGTTTAGCATTCCTAAACCTTCATCCCCTTTGGCATTTTTTTATCAAGAGGTCATTAGTAGTAGTAGAAAGAACTTCATTGCAATATCATTCGTAAGAATATCATTCCTTGTTATTAAGAATTTTCATCTCTTTGAAGAACAATTACGTAAGTCCCTTTGGAGGAGCAGCAAACACATCACGACTTGACATTGTTAACCTTGGAGACATCTCAAGTGATCCTAGCATTCAACATTTAAAAAGTCTTTGTTCAAGAGAAGATAGAGTATTCAATACTTTATTATGTGTTCGATAGTGCGTAAAACGCACATCAATAGTTACACTGCCTGAAAATGTATTGTAACTTGTTGTTGAATAATACATTGGCTAGATGTTTTGGAGAGTGGGATTTTTTACCCGAAAGGGTTTCCCCAACGTATAGCTATGTTCTCTCTTTTGTCTCATTCTTCTTGTTTCATGATTCTAATGTATTAAATCTATATGCCATAATGGTGCTGAAATTTTCTTAGATTTGTAAATTGCAATCACTTTCCTCTAAGGTTTTAATCGTGGGAAATCAACAATGTTTTTTTTTCTGCTTTTATGGAATAGTAGTGCGTGCTTGTATCAACATGTCGTAATATATTTTAAAAGAAACACATGATACTATAGGTGCACATTGATCTTAGAGGTTCTATTGGGATGCCCCATTTCCCTTCAATTGGTATCAGAGCTTTGTTCCATGATTTGCATGGTGCTTGCCTATGAGGATTGCATTGCTTGGATTCATGTTCTTTGGATCTGAAGATTTTATAGATTTTAAGTTCAAAATCTATGGTGATGCTCATCTATGATAATATTTCCATTATTCTGGTTTAACCTTTCTTTGTGTTTTCAGACTTTTAAGTCTTCCAGATGTAAAGTGGGTATGGATGTGCATGGGTGTTCTTGAACATAATGGTTTTGCAGGTTTTACACATTCAAGAAAGACGTGTTTTTTGTGGATCTACTGAAGAGCTATTTTCTAGACCCTAGTTTCTTTGGGGTGACTTTGGATGAAGCAGTTGCAACTTGTAATATCCCCCTTAATTTTTTTTTGATTTTATCACAATTCACAACCAACACCAATCACCCGTTAAGGTTAGATAATGAAAATCAACACTGCGAAAAGTAACCCTTTCACTTTCTGATCACCAAGAGCCCAATATGGGAGGTGAGAGAATACGGTGTCAAGGGGATCGTTAGCTCAATAAACTGGTGGAAGTGAAATCTCAAATACAATACTGGGCAGCAAGCCAGGCCCTTCCGCTTATCTAGTGGGTGTAAGAACTTCTACAGCAGTATGGCGGTAAAACCAGCCAATTGAAGATTACAAAACTGAAAGAACAACAATCACTCGACCACTTATTTAGTGGGAGGACTGAAAATGAAATAACAATCAACTCGACCACTTGTTCAACGGGAGGACAGCATTACAACAAATAAGAAGGCGACAAGCCAGCCTCTTCCACTTATGCAATGGAACTAAGAGCAACAATCCAAGTAGATAGCTATTAGTACTACTAATCAGCTTTACAATGCAAACATGGATTATCAAAATTACTTGAAATCACTGTCCAGAACTAGGCGGCAAAGCCAGCCTCTTCCACTTATGCAATGAGACTAAGAGAAATCAAGAGAAATTGTTGTTAGTACTACTAACCAGCATTACAATATGATTTATAATAGATATTCAATGCTCAAAACCAAACCAACAGCTGCAACTCAAAACCAAGACTCTTCTCACCACACCAAAGAACTCACACACTTGAAAACCAACCTCAATCTTGAAGAACTGAATCTGATAAGAACGAACAGCAGGCTGGAAATACAGACCAGAAACATAAAACCCCCACAAAACACTTCTATCTCACTCCCAACACATCCAAATTAACTCTAAACACACCCCCAAAGACTCTAGACATACATCGACTGTGCAGAACTAAAAAAAGGGCTCTAACAATTCAGAAACAACATAACACGCAACCCAAACACCTCCCAACAAGGGCGTCTATAGCATAAAAATACGACTTGCAATATAAAATCCAAGACTCCGAAATATTCA
The DNA here is from genome assembly GCF_030272615.1 of Cryptomeria japonica. Lineage (NCBI taxonomy): Eukaryota > Viridiplantae > Streptophyta > Pinopsida > Cupressales > Cupressaceae > Cryptomeria > Cryptomeria japonica. Next base: position 197,364,246 of record NC_081406.1, read on the forward strand.
ACGAAAACTTACAGGATGAATCGCCCATAGCATAGGAATTGATCTAGCAAACACCCAAAACGAACTGACACACACAAGAATCTACAAGTGAAAACACACTTCAGCTACACTGGAAAACAACAACCTGGAAACACAATACAGCTACACTGGAAAACAACAACCTGGAAACACACTACAACACTCCCAAAAAATCAGAAATCCATAAAACTTCATCTTCATTAAGCTCAATCTGCTCCTCTGAGTGAGAAACAGTCACAATATTCAGCTAGGGGCTATCTTTCAAGCTCAAAACTGAAGGAGACTAGGAGGTAAGCAACCCTCGAAGCAAATTCTGAAATGATTTCAGCAACACTTCGTTATGATAAGCAATAGATAGTCTCAAATGAAGGCAAAGGCACTTATTTATAACCTTCTCCCAAATCAAACCTCCTTTTCCCTCCAATGTGGGACTAAACAACATTGCCCAAAGAATAACAATATTTTATTTGGCAACAAATACATTATTCCCTCAAGTGGACGCCAACTTTAGCCAATGCCAAAATAACACTAAGTATAAACCTTTTTAATGAGAATTTCCTCCAAAGGCGTCCAACAATAAGTTATAAAATTAAACTACATTTTGGCCCCCCATTATGAAGGTAAAATATTTCGCCAAATAGACTTAGGATAAAAATATTATTTCTCTTCTCCAAGTCATCCAAGTCTAAATAAAATAAATATAAGGCTTAGCCATTAAAATATACCTTCATAAAAATATCAATAAAGTGTGTTATGGCGTCCAAGGTAATAAAGTGAATTGTTTCATAAAATTAACTTATTTCTTTCTAAGGCATCCATCATACCTTATAAATAATTCACTTATAAAATATTTTTCCTCACTCATGAAGTCGCCCAACATAAGCTCAAACTTGCCAAAATAGCTCCAAAAATGTTGGAAGACCAACTGCTCAAACTGACCTGCTATAAATAGCCATCTGAACTAACCCGTTGAAACCCTACTAAAAATAGCACTGCTAAATATAGCACTTACCAAAAATAGTATACTGCTAAAAATAGTAAGTGTGTCCAAATGCATTTTAACCACATTCTGAGCAACCATCACAACTTACTAAAAATAGTAAGTCCGGAAAAGTCTTCGGATTCGTTTGCATCACACCATCACGAGGCTCTCTGAAAACCCATTAAAAACCCATAAAAATAAGTTATTCTCACCCCCGCTTACTAAAAATAGTAAGTTTGGAAAAGACCTCAAATTCAATTGCATGTCACACCATCGCAAATCTCTCTGAAAACCCAAAAGGAATTCGGAATCAGAACTGTAAAACTCCCACATGCAAGACACCAAAACTGCCAAGGCATCCTCCTAGAAAATAGGAAACCCTAATTTTTGTCTTTGATTGACCAACAGGTCTCAGAATTGGCCAACAATCCCTAAAACAAACTAGAGCGGAAAAGGGGACATTACACAACTCTACATGTATGCTTTGTGCATAGTCAGAGGAAGTGTGATGCTTTCTCTGCATGGAGACGTTGGTGCGTGATTAGTCACTCAACATTTCTATGGTGATGCTTGATGGATTCTTGGACTATGGTGCTTGATGTGGACATAATCGGCAAATCGGACATGTACATGATTTTGTGTTTGAGTCATGTTGTCTATATGATTGTTCTCTTTGAGATCTCATTTTTCCAATTTACTGATGCGATATTAAGTTTGCATGTTTCAGTAATTGGATCAACGAGTTATGCATTTGTGTAGCTTGTGGTCACTTTTGCATTGGTGTAATCGCTTTGTGATGAGAGGATGGATAATAAGTGAGTACTTGGATAGTCAATTATGGGGTCTTGTAGCATGGTGCATTTCTTTGGTTTGAAGATCTTGGTTTCACTTGGTGTGATTAGTAGTACACTTGTATGTATGTGGACCTAGGAGATTTTCAGATTTTGGAGATGGTGTGCCATGATTCTTGGAGAGTTCAATACCATGGTTCAATAGGAGCTTTAGCAGTGACTGTGTATTCATCACTTGGTGATGGATGATCTTCTTTAGTGATGCAGATGGTTTGGAGGGACTCTTAGATCCTATTGTTGCAGAAGGGTAAACTATTTGAGGATGTGTAACATCTTGGAGCCATGGAGGGCTCTTAGAGTCTTTGGTTTGAGGTGTTGGTGGTGCTTGACAAGTGATGTTGATTTAGAGTATGCTGGTGTTATGTCATGGTATATACTCTTGATTGTGCATTAGAGTTTGGCATGATACATTGCTCTTGAGACCATGGTATGTTCACTTGGAGCATGTGATCTCCAAGGAGGGGATGGTATGATCACGATGTCATGATGCGTTCCTAACTTTGGAGATTGGAGCTTTGATAATGGTTTGGTGAGTTCTCTTTGTATTGGGTGCACTGATCATATGCCTTAGAACTTCATGGGAGCGTAGAGATACTTTTAAAGTTTAGGATGAGTTGGTACTCGTGGATACATGGAGACTTAGGTGAGGCTATAGTTCTCTTGAGATGAGAGACATGTGGTTAGATGGTTACTCTTTATGAGATTTTAGTTGGAAGTCCGAGGAGCCTGCACCTTGGTTGGACGTGAGTTCAATAGAGACCTATGAGGAGATTGTTCTTGGATGAGAACTGTTGACTCGGATATCTTGGAGGAACAATCTCACTCCCTTCTCTTGGTCTACTCGGCAATTTACCACTTGAGAGGTATTGCCCATTGTTTCTCTCAAGTGCTTTATGCTTTTCTTTCATATTCATGCATCTTGAGCTATGGTCAGATGGTTCTAGAGGATTCACTGTGAGAGATAGATAGCATGGTTATCTCCTTGGGTATGTATTTTCTTTCATGATGATCATAGGGGATGGCAGTGGGCTGATTTCTTGAAACAGGAAATGGAGTAGTTTGATCTTCTTTGAGAATTTTACATCCATATAGATACATGGTATATAGATTATGTTTGATCTCTTGAGGTTGAACAGGTTTGGATGTTGTTGTGGCTTTTCTCTTAGGGTTGTGAAAGAGATCATACTTGACACAGTTTGCATTTAGAGGTGTATGTAAAAGAACATGCTACATGCTTATGATTTGCAAGTTCTCTCTTTGGTCTTGGTTATCTTCCCGGATGTTTGGGTTCACATAACATTGTCTTTTGAGATCTTAGGTGGAGCTATGGTGATCACTAGTTTGTGGTCATATGTTGTCACTTGTACTTTATTGTTTTTTTGGTGATGACATGGAGGTTCCTTTATCTCTTTCCTTTGTTGGATGTAGAGAACTTGGGAGAGCTATGGAGACTTGTTGGGATAGATTATTTTTGCAGCGATTTTGTTTGCAAGATGTGCATATCTTTGTGGATGGTCCTTGGTACTACATGGTTACATTTTCTATGTGTTATAATTGTTACACTCAGCAAGCCTTTAATCTTTTCAGATACAGCATTACCCATGTAGTGGGATTTTTTGGATGTGTTTGGTCTTCACAAACTGGTTTGCACATGGAGCTTGTGGTTGCAGTTTCTAGGTTAGTTATGCTGGTGGCATGAGTTTACTGATGTTCGATACCTTTTGAGGTATGTGTGATTGGATGGATTAGCACTTATTGTGGGTGCTATTTTCAGTAATGTGGGTTTATCAGTTTGATGGGAGCAATCATTTTGGTTGTTATTCCAGTTGATGTTCTATCTTGTTTATGGAGGATTACTTCACAATTGTGTTTTGATTATGGGCCTTGAAATCGATGTTGTTGATGCTTTTGTATAGCTCATGAGCACTGTGGAGTGGTGGCAATATCCTATAGCTTTTGATATCACTGGGATCTCATGCTTGTGTTCTTCGGAATGGTCTCTTGATGGAGCATGAGAGCATGTTTGAGATTTGTATGGTTTCATGGATGGTTGAGATGATGTGGTTTTATTGTTTTAGCTCCTAAGAAATTGATGTCGTAGAGTCTTGACAAGTCTCCGACAAGTGGGAGAATGTTGGGATTAAGGTGTCTCAACCTTAGAGTTCTTAACATGTTGAATTATTTAATTATTTGATTTATCCTAAGTTATAAACTTCCTGATTTGTCATTCACTTTGTGGGACCTCTTGGTGAGGTGGCATCCTACATGGCAGGTGATGAGATGGCATATTCCTTATTTTTTAGGAAGTTAGCACCCATTTGGAAGATGCTATGTTGGAGTGGAAATTGATTTGGCAATTTCCTATGTTGACTAAATAGTCTTGGTTTTCAACTTCTATTATCTATTGGAGATGTATTTTAGCTATTGATATTTATGGTGGAGTTCACTTTTGACAAGTGGTCTGAGGTAAGAAAGGTGCCTATTCTTGGTCATAGTAATTTCTATGTTGCACTTACATTGTATTTGGCAAGATGACCGTTATGGATGAGATAGGTGTTGTTGCCTTGGAAGTTGCTATGAGCAACGTGTCATGGGATTAGCACGATGTTTGTTTATGACACAACTTACCCCTTAGACATTGGATGATTTTCGAAACCATTGGCACCTAACTCTTCGTGTTGAGCTCTATATATATGTTGATGACTTAGCTGATTTAAGAGAAGAGAGGAGTTCATTTCACACGAATTACGCTGCCGATTTTTCTCTAGGATGGAACAAGATGTAAATCTCCATGTAAAGGCTTAGAGCCTAAAAATGTATTGTAACTTGTTGCTGAAAATGTATTGTAACTTGTGGGGTTTTTTACCCAGAAGTATTCCCCCCACGTATATCTATGTTCTCTCTTCAGTCTCATTCTTCTTGTTTCATGATTCTGATTTATTAAATTTGTGTATCGTAATGCTACTAAAATTTTCTTAGATCTGTAAATTGCAATCACTTTCCTCATGTTTTAATTGTGGGAAATCAACTGTCTGTTTCCGCTTTTATGGCATAGTAGTGTGTGTTTGTATCAGCATGTTGTAATCTGTTTTGAAGAAACACACGATACTATAGGTGCATACTAATCTCAGAGGTTCTATTGGGATGCCCCATTTCCCTTCACAACCACCATGGTAATCAGAGTGTCATTGGATCAAAAAGAAAGGGCATCAAACCATATTCCCAATTCAGGTACTAGTGCATGTATTGGTACTAGAACCCGATACGACAGTAGCATCTAAATCAACACACTCAAGACTTAGATGCCAATTCAAGCATCTCAAATTCCTATCAATTTACATACAACCAAGTTCCTTTTCTCTAATTTTTCTTTTACAACTAAAAGTTTGAAATAGAGATGGTCTACACCTCAAAACACACAGTTTCATATTACTTGTTTGGAATCAATACAAGCCTCTTCATAGATGCATTTTCCAATACCAACACTAATAGTTTTTTGATTTCTACTCTATCTTAGAAAGTGCTACATTTGAATGACCCTAGCATATGAGATAAAAGGTTTGCAATGTGTCAACAAAAAATAAATCAGTTGACACATTGACACACATTTTCTGGCATCTTCTTGAAAATTATCTTCTATTAGAAAGGTCTCCAGATGCCTTGATAATCCTATGATCTTATACATCTGTACTGGGTAAAACTAATAAATATTCCATGATTGAAAATCTGGAGAGTAGGGTATGACTGTCTGCAGATAAGCCAATAGATGGAGGCTATAGACATGATTGGGTTTGAGGATGGTATACAGTACTGGCTGAAAAGTACAAAATGTCTGAACTTATATGTTAACTATTAATTCTTAAGATCCATGAAAAGAAATTTGCATACATATAAGATAAAGCAATGTTGATCAGATGAAAGAAAATACTCACCTGACCACCAAAATTAAAGATAACTAGCTTGATATCGTCGCCAATCCCGAGTTCTTTCCGCACCTGAAACAGTAATAAGATTTATAGATCTATGTTATGAATGGACCATAAAAACAAATAAGTGAAAGATGAAAGAAATAACAATATGCAAAAAACAACAGAACCTCTTGCCGACTTCTATGTGTTCTCCGAACCACCAAGGGCACATCAATTACATCACGAAAAGCTGGCACTGCAAATGATCAAGAATAGAAACACAGAATTTACAATTTTATGATAACAAAGTATAGATGATTAAAGAAGCTATCAAGATTTAGATTCTAGGAGAATATTAAGTTCTTGAAAAAGATTATAGAAATAAGGTGCAGAAATTTAAATAGATTACATAATCACATTCATACTGAACTCTCATCTAATATTTAAATTTCTCATCCTCATTCAACTTACTTGGGCAATAGCCAGGTAGTCTAAGCAAGAAAAGACAATGAGAATAGTCTTCTGCTATCTGCACAAAGCATATGAGTCCATTAACATCTTAATAAGACATAACTGTCAATTACATCAATTAGACACTCAAAGAAAATCACAATCTCATTTGTGTCTATAAAAAATCATGTTCGGTAACTTTCTCAATTTATAGATTAACATTACTGTGACAATGTTGCATCATAATCTAATCCTTTTCATTTAGTAGATGGAATTATGGATTAAAGCGAGGAGCAGTTTCTAATGATTGATGCACTAGTGAGATTAAATTTCAAACAGATGAACTTGTGAGCACTCTACTATGTCAGCCAAAATTGATGATGCTTATATAACACATGCACACAGAGCACTTGTCACAGTAACGTGGAAACTAACATAGCAATACCAATGGGAAAACCTAGGCCAATCTAGGGGAAACTTCTAATATCAATCCAGCAAGAAAAGCATAATTGAATATTCGTAGGACTTCCTAGTGATTCTTTAGAATAAGGAATGTCTATCTTAGAGACCTTCATTTGCTTGCTATCAATATGCACCAACAGCGATGTGTTGAAGATGCTAGTACAAAGAACAACAAACCAAATGCCAAATGGCAATCCATTCAAAGAAGAAAGAGTATAAGCACAAGGTGCATATCTGCAATTTCATCAAATTAATCTACAAGGATTTTGAGAAATTTCAAAAAAATTGGAGTGGAAAATTTTGAAAAAACTTTAAAAATTTCCACAAAGAACTATCATAAAATCGTCAAAGGTTAGGTATTCATTGAAGAGATGAGTTATAGAGTCATGGGAAGGCCTTCGACAGTCATAGGACCTCTAATATGTGAGATACATCTGATCTTGCTCCACTATTGAATAAAATTATAAAACATGGGGAGTGAGGAAATCTGAGATCCAATGGCATATTCAATGTCAATCTATTTGGAAGTCTCAAGCTTCTTTCAAGCACAAGATCGTGGGATGATTAATGATCCACAAAGATTTGGCAGTTAAGGCAAAATTTCACAAAGTTGGTGTTACAGATTCCTTTGGTGGAAATCAATGACATGTCTTTTGCAAATGCCCTTCAACTAAAAATCAATGGGCTCGATTTCCTGTAGAATTTAATTATCTATTCAATGCCCCTCGGACTTGCAGAGAAGCCATCCTCCAAGATATTTTGAAAGTTGGATGATTAGAGAAATCAAGCTGCAAGGCAGGATTTCATGATGAGCCCTCACTTCATAGTTCAAGAGAGCTGGCTTTGCTTGTTAGAATTAAATTCAAATGTTTTTGCAAAGAGATTGAATTGTTGTCTTTTGGAACTTGGGCTCATATGTTATCCTTTTTGGCTTACTTATAAAGAGACTTTTCTGGTAACCCTGTTGTAATATTGATGTCAAATCCTCTGCTCAATGTACTAATATAAAATGCAAATCCGCAGTTTTGAATATAAATCAGAAAAAAAAGAGGGATAGCCCTAAAATAGTGATTGATCATGGTGGAGGAAATAGAAGCAAAGCGAAAGAAACCATGTTGGCAAGTCTATGCACAATGAAGCAAGACATTTGTTACATCATCCTAACAAATGGAAGGACAACCCATAAGGTATGATCCAATTAGTTGCAATAAACAAGCTTTTTATATTGTTGCAACACAAATCAAAAAAGGCATGTTTTTCCATGTTTGGCAAAACATGGTTTTCATTCAATAAGATTTTTAGTTTTTCTCAAATACAATTGATACATATATAACTCATTGTTCAGTTTCTCTTGAACTTCATTGATTTGTATAAAACTCTTTTGTACACAACCCCCCACCAGAATCATGCCAACAAGAATCCACCATGACAATTTTTTCAAGAACATAAACTGAACAAATAAATACCTGCCAAACAATGGAACGGTGATGATGACCAGCTGCCATAACATATTCGGCATAGATAAAATCCCAACTGCATATAATCGAATGAACATTTGTCAAATATAAAACTGAAAAGGAAAACACGTTTGATACGGATCCACATATATAGAATGTGGGAAAAGACGCATTCATGTTATAACAGAAAGATCATTCACTTGTACAAGAAGTATGATAATACAGCATATAATGTTTGCATAGGTATACTGCAGCTGCATGTAGCTAAAAAAGCAATTTCCTGAAGTAAAATAGAAAAGAAAAACACATTAGTTACAGCGAGGAAATTTTGGGACAGTTGCAATTGCTTCTACCATGAAATGAATATTTTTCCTATTCGTAGCATAATTCTTAAAATGAGTCAATTCCTATACAAATGTCATAATTAGCTCATCCGTTGTTCAAAATAAAATATTTAATGAATAGCTCTCTATAAGAAAAATTTTAAATTATGCACAATAATCTGAATCAATTCCCTTTGAAAGCTTTGTTTCTTCTGTTGAATTTAACAGTACATGATTGGTCCCAAGAGAACAGAAAACAAATGAGATAGTCCTTGCCTTATTGTCTGCCATGACAAGCAGAGCAGATAGAACAGCCATACTTGATAAATATTCAACCAGAGGGATAATGTTCCCTTGTGGTGCAGTTGCAAAAATATATTAAATGTGTAATATTTCTACATATATCTTTCATTTTCTATGTCTTCAATTATATCTGTTTATTTATCTATATATTTATCAAATAAAAAGAAACAAAATGTTTATTATTAGCTTGATAATTGTGCAAAGCCAACAAAGTAAGAAGCAAGATAGCAATCGAAGAGATACAATCACCTGAAGTTGGTCACACAAACAGATGGAATTCCAGCATCTGCTGCTGCTCGACAGGCCACAGGTACAACATCTGACACCTATTTTCAAGAAAAACATGAGGCTCAGTTACAAGTTACAACATCTTCTCCATACATTCATGTTAAATATCTACCGCTTATAAGTTATTATTCAATGAGAGCATGCACAAATGAAAATAGTAAAACACAAAGTACAACTAACAACGTTCATGTGTGACAGTCCTTCTCATGACTTTAAGAAAGTTCCAGGAGTAATCAAAGCCTGGTAAATATAACTTAAGGATAAAAAGGCAGACAACAATTGAACTTGGGAAACTGGGTTATTTGAAACATATGAACAACAATATTTATTGAGGACAGAATCTTAGCATACTCACCACCAAATCAGCCTTAATTGACTTTAGCCACTCCACTTCAGTAGCCAGTATTGAGGCACGTGGCAGAACTGCAGTTTGGGAATACTGTCATAAAACAATACCACGTTAGCTATAAAAAGAAAGAATAGACAGGTGATAGAAAGTTAAAACAACCTACTTAGCAATTACGTATTATATTGCATGCACATAACAGCAATTTTACATTAACATTTGTGTTCTAGAGGGCATGCTCAAGATATCTCCTCAACATTTGTGTATTATGTGGCATGCTCACAAAAAAATGCAGAGTGCCCAACCACCATAAGACAACGGCAGCCAGGGATGTATGGCAATGTAGGAAAACTTCCTAGCCATCTCCCTAAGGTTAGATCCAAGGACAACCACGGAATACCATAACATACTGATGCAGAGAGAGAGACTCCCACCACTCTAGTATTGGTGTGGGTAAGGAAAGCTAGGTGGAGTTCCACAAACTTGAGCTGTGGTATTGAAAGAATTAAACACAAGAAATCTAATTTCTTTTTTCATCTTTTACAAGATTGAATTTTTTGCATTCCATTACTGTAGCTAATTTTTAAAGGGGTATTGGAGTAAAGCCATGGCTCCAACACCAGTGAACATTTTATTATATTGAAGTGAACATATCGACGTCAATCTGGTATGACATATTGGAGTGCTCATGTCAACCACCAGTGCACCAGATTACTGCATTGACAATTCACAATACAATCATATCCTCTCAATATTTGTAAATGTAATTTAATGTCACTTTTTGGCACTTAGCCAATTCATCCACATTTAGCCAGTTTTCAAGTCTTTCAGAAGCTAACTAGTTAGTTAGGGAGAACCCCAATGTTTTTGGAGAAGCATTTAATCAATCTTGTAGAGCAATTGTTCTTGGGTTTGAGTTCAGTTGTTTAGATGGAGCTCTTTAATGCTTTCAAAATTGATTTCTAATCTTTTGGGTGCTCTCCAAACTTCTTAGAGGAGCAGGCTATTTTTAGAAAGTCATCCAGTTTCCCACAACTTGGACATCTTATTGAGTTATTTAATTAAAATTTCACTTAAGTTGTCTAATGTTGCAAATATTAGAAGGAACAAGAATGTAAGAACTCATTTTAAAGGTATTGAAAAATTATTTCAAATGGATGCCTTGGAAAAGCGACTTTATTCATGAGAAAACATAATTATTCCTCAAAAGGGTAGAAAAAGCTCCATAAAGTTAATTACTTATTTTTTAAAAGGATTTTTGGAGCAAGGAAAAAGGTAATTTTTTATTGCTTCAAAAAGTTATAATAGGAGGTTGAGGGCTCATTGTTGACTTCTTCTTGTTGATGAATTTGAATTTGCTTCTGAATTTTGGGAGAACTTGTTTTTCTTCTCAATAACCCTTGAGGATGAAAACCCTCTTGAATTGTTGGTTTCGGCGGTGAAAGATCCTCCCTAACTGGTCTATGGTGATTTCACTTCAGAAATCACATTGGAGATTCAATGGAGTTTGTTGTTTTCTACAAACTCTGAGGATTTGTTTTGGTATTTATTTTGAGATTTGGGATTTCAAGAATATGAAGATTTTCATGATATTTTGCTATCAGCTTTTTGGAAATATCTTTTAGTTTTGTGGTGATTTTGAAGGGTTTACAGAACTTTCATTTCTGGCCGTACAAAATGAAGTTTCTGGGTGATGCCCTAGCAGGGCTGTACCACCTATAAAGGCTTGTGGAGTAGTGAATAAGGGTCAAAATCAACAAGAACTGATCTGGTTATGCTTATTGAGGCTGGAAGACTCAACTCTGAAGGTTTTTTGACTTGAATGACATGGCACATATTTCTATGCAAAGCCATAATTCTTCAGGAGGTCATCCATGAGGCTTGTCTCTTACCTTTTGACAAATTTCTTTTATTAATTTCAGAGCTTCTGGATTTGACTGTGTATTATTTTTGCATCAGATAAGAGGTATACAAATCAATGTTTTGAATCCATACTCTATGATTCATCATCAGGATGGAGAGCTGGAGAAGAGCAAAATGAATGTATTTGCAGACCAAAACCCATTAAATAGAGTAAGGGGTAGCTAAGGGAAAGACACAGAAAGCAAGAAAAAAGAGTAAAAAATAAACAAAAAGAAAATAGAGACCAAAAATAAAAGAAGGAAAAGTCAAAGCAAGGAGAAAATATTTGAGAAAAAACAAAAAATAGTGAAAGAAAAAAATATAAAAATAACAAATAAAAAATAATAGCCCCATACTCACACAAACAATGAAAAACAATTTAAAATTACAAATGAAATAATTAGCATAAAAAACATCCTAAAATATAAGAAAACCCAGAATAAAAGGAATATATATAACAAAAGCAAAATAAAATATACAAAAATACAAAACTAAAATAAAATGAACCGAAAACAAATAAATGCCTATAAAAACAAAACAATAAGAAAGCATAAAAAACTGAACACTAAATAAATTTCTTGTATGTTTGGTAGCCCCTAGGTGAGAATTGATCATTTCGAGCAAAATTGTATTGAGCAAGTGAGTTTTTGATGGTGTTTTGGGGGTGTTGGGTTGCTGGCCACCCTAATTCCAGTGCCACTCTTATTTTGGGTTTGACTGAAATTTATAACTTGTTGTGTACCCAGCATTTATGAAACTGAATCAAGTGCTGATTCGTGTTTACTGTCGAGTGACCCTTTGGAGGTGTATTCATTGAGATTGGAAGCCATTACTGAAGAATTCTTCTTACTGTATGAGCCAGCACCAATCATTTTCAGAACTTATTTGTCTCAGATTTTAATAGTGATATCAGTCCACTTACAAGGTGCCGGAGAGTTAATTTCAGAGGCATAACCTCAGTTTGAACCTTTGGCCAATGTTGAGATGAGAGTTGAAGAAAGCTTGGAGACATGGGCGTGATTCTCTGCCTGTAGCAGCCTTTCCTGGAGCCCTTGCCAGACCTGCAACTGTTAAATCTAACCAGTTTCCAAGAAGTTATGGTATTCAACAAGCAATTTGGTGCAAAGAAGTAGACTTTGCATGGGTGCTAAGCATTGCTGGACAAGCATGCTTTGGGTTTGGACAATAGTGAGTTATTTCTAAGGAAGCTGGAGTGCATTTTCAAATGTTCCCTAGCTGATATAGTCAATAAATCAGACCAGTTATATCCCAGAAAATTCTATCAGACTGTAACAGCATTTTGAAACTGAAAATCAGACCTTTATTGCTCACTAAAGAGTCCAAAATAAGGTATTTCAAATGGTTTTATTATGTATGTTCATTTCATGAAATTGAAAGCCTTATTATGTACGATTTGTCATTGAACATTGTAGCAGTTTGCATGGATTTTGAAAAGCACGTCAGACTTAATGAAAGCAGTTAAAAACACCACTGAATGTTTATGTTGATGATCACTCTTGCACGTGTTTCAAAAAAACAAATGGGGGTGGTTGTTACATGTAATGTGTCTTTACGATCTATTTATAAGCTTAACAGTAATTGAATAACTTTAAAGGACCAATGTTGAACCTCCTTGGTGATAAGAATGGGATCAATAGTGCAGAATATTTATTAAATCCTGACTGCATATCGTTCTAATGTTACCACTCTCCAAACCTCACAAAGCAACATTTTCCAATCATAACGGTCTTGCAGTTGGATTTGTCAAAGTGGCAACCTGATCTTTAGCTGAGAAAAAAGATATACTACACATAGAGGAGGGAAATCCAAGACAATACCATGAATATAGTCAGCCACATGAAGAAATGCAACTCTGCCCCGTGTTTGATAACTCAGCTTGAAGCCCTTCAAAATATACTGATTGATTAGGGCACACCTCTCAAAATCCCCTCCTTATGCAAGTAGGAGTAAATATAAGACATGATGCTATAAAGCAGAGGAGATGAATTAGTGGACTGTGATTTGAAAAATGGATCACAGTTACATGAACGTGTGGTCCAATGTTGTCATTTCCAGTTGTAAAGATGTCTAAGGAATACGGTTACATATGTATTCTACATACAAATGTTTTCAAGTCATGTTGTTTGGTCTCAGATCAGAGCCAGTCTTGCAGCAATCAAGAGCATCTCAAGGAGGTCAAAAGTCAAGTGATCAGACATTGAAATGAAGAAAAAAATGTATGGAATCAAAACCACCAAATTTTTGTCGGAGATGATTTCACAATTGCCATGGTAGTTTCAGGTTTGATACTAAGAATTAGCAACAGTTTCAACCTCAACACTGAGGATTAGCACTAGTTTCAACATCAGCACTGGGGATTAGCAGCTTACAATATAACTTGGCCAGAGCATCAGATATGAAGGATATTGACTTTCAATTTGCATTCTCAACATTAGATCTTCCTTTGTGTTGTGCACTGCCCACCACTCCCTGTCTCTGATAGGGACCCCCGCCTGTTTCGACCTGCTAGCATGAATGAGAGAGGGCACTAGGTAGATGTATCAGGCATTCAAGTCCAAATCAAGCGAGGATGGTGTGCTTATCCCCTTCAATTCTTCCAAAGCCGAATAAAGCTCTGAATTTCTTTTAAGCATAGTGGAGCTCAGCATTTTTGTTGGTTGAAAATTTTGTACACTTGGGAAATATACAAAATTGTGGTTTCAACCACAGTGTGTGAATAAAACTCTCCTAATTAAGGGAAGGCTCCCCCTATCTATATCTAATCTAAAACTAAACGAAATGAGATAGCAGTCTTTCTTCTTTCTTCAAGAAAGCCAATATCCTTTTCTCTTCACAGAAAAGTGATAGCAAGTTAACTTAAAACAGCAATGACAACCTTTTGAAATAAGATAAGAGAAAGGAAATGAAGTTTCCAGAAAGCTCAAAGACTTCCATCACTTCTTTTGGGACGGGACAGCAATATCAAGCTCAAAGACTTAAATATATAAAGTCTTGTCTACCCTTTTCTATGCTAATGATATCAAGAACAAATTATAGCAGCACAAAGTCTGAAATATCTTATTCTCTTCTACACAAAACAGTAAGAACTAGTATGAGATCAAAGACTCACAACTATTTCTTATCATAAAATCTATTTCTAATCTCTCTCTCAAGAATAAGTGTGAGCACAAAGACTTACCATTCTTTTAAATCAAATTCGATTAAGCTCTCTAACAAACACTTGCAAAAAAGATAATATAGAACAAAAACTCAAGAATGTAGCACAAAGACTCAACACTTGAGTTTGTGTTCCATATTATCTTTCTTGCAAGTGTTTCTTAGAGAGCCTAATCGAATTTGATTTGCAATCTTTGTGCTGCAAGTATTGGAGGTTAATATCAATTAGAATAAATTTTCTCTTGGGAAGAATTGTAAGTCTTTGTGCTCACACTTATTCTTGAGAGAGAGATTAGAAAAAGATTTTATGATAAGAAATAGTTGTGAGTCTTTGAGCTCATACTAGTTTTTACTGTTTTGTGTAGAAGAGAATAAGATATTTCAGACTTTGTGCTGCAATAATTTGTTCTTGATATCATTAACATAGAAAAGGGTAGATAGCACTTCATATATTCAAGTCTTTGAGCTTGATATTGTTGTCTCAACCCAAAGGAAGTGATGGAAGTCTTTGAGCTTTCTGGAAACTTCATTTCCTTTCTCTTATCTTATTTCAAAAGGTTGCCATTGTTGTTTTAAGTTAACTTGCTATCACTTTTCTATGAAAAAAAAAGCATTTTGGCTTTCTTGAAGAAAGAAGAAAGACTGTTGTCTCATCCCGTTTAGTTTTAGATTAGATATAGATAGGGGGAGCCTTCCCTTAATTAAGAGAGTTTTACTCACACACTGTGGTTGAAACCACAATTTTGTATATTTTCCCAAGAGTACGAAATTTTCAACCAACAGTTTTTGGCAACTCTGCTGGGGACATGAACGCATTCGAGAGCTTCACGCTTTCATTTGAAGTCTAGTGTCTTGCTGATTTTTCAGAATATTATCAGTTTGGTTTTTCAGATTTCTCTAAGCTGAAAGGTGTTCGTTTCTACATTCGTCGTAAAAAGGGTGAAAGTTCTCAAGAAATATCTCCCGATGAACAAGCTAGATTTTATTTGCTCACTAGTACATCCTCCCTTTCATGAACTAAAAGCTACCCCCCATCAAAGAAAAAGAAGTCTATCCCAAGTGAAAGTTCTCCTTTCTTTTTCACACCGTTGATATCTTCATCATCTAGCATGGCTAATCTTCCTCCACCTCCTCCTAGTCCATGGGGAGCAGCTTTTGGTCCTTTAGCCTTAACCCCACCTCTTCATCCACTTCCACAAGGTTCCCGGAAAAATATTCCCAAGTTCTACAAAGATGGAAAGCAACATCCCAATGAGCATATCAAATCTTTTTACATGGCTTGTAGTGTTCTTGGAGTAAAACATCAAGATGGTGTTTTCCCTTGTTCGTAGAAACTCTTCAAGGTATTGCAGCTGATTGGTTTTTCAATCTCACTGCTGGTTTGATTGTATCTTGGAACTCGTTGAGAGACAAGTTCAAGGAACATTTCAAGCCCGCAGAAGATGAACACGCCTTGCTGGCCCAATTGACCCAAAGGAAGAAGGATACCCACGAAGGCATGCGTGAATTCATTGCTAAGTTTAATAAACTAGCAAATAGAATTCCTATCAATTCTCAACATACTCCTGAGAATCTCAAGTGCTTTTTCATCAATACTCAGTTACTGGAGGTTAGTTTCTTGCTAGGGCGAGCTACTCCAACATATTTAGCTGTTGCTCAAACAATGGCTACTAAAATTGAGGACAATTTGATCCTAGCTGGTAAAATCAAAAGGGATCCTAATCGGTCCAAAGGAAATTCTCATATGGAGAATTCATCTTCTAGTTCTACCAACCCAATGGTGTAGAAACTAGCAAATGAACTCCTTGCTTTGAAAAAGCAGGTATCTCAGAATTCCTATCCTACACTGTACAAGGATATCCCAAGGCGAACATATCCTAACACTGCTGCCAGTTATGCTGCTAAGAGTCAATCCAAGCACCCCCCCTCCTCCCGAGAGGTTCGCGCTTGAACCACCTCCTCCAAAGGAAGATGTTGGTTACTATGAGACTGATCAAAGTGAGTCTTCTTACTTTGATTATCAGTCTGATGATGTTGCTATTCCTCAACAACAACAACAAGAACATGCAGTTGGTGACTCTACTATACGCTATATGCACTATGATGACTCTGTTGCTGTCGAAAGGACTCATAGTCAAGCTTTTGTTGTGATGACAAGATCCCAAACACGGTTGGCTCAACAAGAAGAAGCCGCAAAATATGCAGGTGATTCCCAGTTACCCGTTACTAAAAGAGGAACACCGCTGCCTTATATTCCAAAGGATGTAGCAAAAAGCCAAGTAACAATAATCCTCCTTTTGCTTCTTCTGTTGATCCCAAGCCCAGTATGCCTAACTTCAAACCACAATCAGACAATGTTCATCCTTCCCTAGCTAGTTCGTTCCAAGCTTTTGACATTATTGATCATGCTAGGAAAACAAAAATTCAAATGTCTAAGGTTGAGTATTTACAAGCCAATCCTGATCAATTTGATAGGCTAGTTAATTTTGTTAAAAATAAGGAAACTCGTCCTATACTTGAAAGCATTACCCCTCAAGAACCCAAGAATTTGCCCAATCATTTGGTGACCATTCCATCCGCTACCCCAAGAATGATAGAACCCTTTTATAATTCCTTGCTGATCAATGGTTTTCAATTGAGCAATTGTGTCTTCGATTCTGGTGCTTCCGATAATGTCATGCCCTCTAAGGTTGCTAAAGCCTTGGGGCTGACCTTGACCAAAACTTTTGGTCATTGCTATTCCATGGAAAACAAACAAGTGCCTTTTATTGGGCAAATTAAAGATGCTCAAATCGCATTTGCATCTTTCCCAAAAAATAAAATAAAGATGACTGTCTTGGTAGCTGGCGTTCCTGCATCATATGGAATGTTACTTGGCCGTAATTTTTGCAATGACGTTGGAGGTGAACTCAACATGGATATGATCGAAGCAAGGATACCTGTCAAAGGTATAGTGCAAAATTTAGTCCCTCAAAGAGAGACTAAATACACAATTGTCAAATCTAATGATCCCCATGCCCAGATTCTTTTTGAATCTGTTGGTTTTAGGAATTACTATCTTCACATAGATGAAGTCTCGGAGTTTGTTGAAGATTGGCCTTCTAGTAGTTCTGACATTTCACTACTTTCAGAAAGAGAAAGGTTTGTTGATGCTGAGCAAGATCAAGCATCGGAAGTTGGATCTTCCGGTTTATATATCATGGTTGAAGATGCTTCATCTTTTGTTGCCGATGAAAATGCTCGATTACCTACTCAAGAAGAAGAATTTCAGTCTTCTCCTACATAAGAAGAAGGTTCACCCTCTCCTATGGAAGAAGATGACAACTTTTCTTTTCATGATGCATCCGTCCCGGATGAGGGTAGTACTAGTCACTCTAATGAAAACAACAGTTCAAATGATATTTGGACTCTTGAGTTCGATGGTAGTTGCGCTACAAATGGATCTGGAGCTGGTGTAGTTCTTATATCTCCTAAGGGAGAGATCTTCCCTTACTCCTTCAAGTTGCAATTTGCTAATACTAACAATACGGCTGAATATGAGTCGCTTTTGTTAGGAATGAACATTGCATTGAAGAGAGGAATCAGAAATCTCCCTGCTCAAGGTGATGCAGAATTGGTAGTTTGTCAAGTAAGAAACATATATCAAACAAGGAATGATAGACTCAAGCATTACCGTAATTTGGTATGGGAAAATATTGAAGATTTTTGATGCTTTTAGCATCTCAGTTGTACCTCATGAGTATAATGATAGAGCTGATTCCCTTGCGGTTTCAGCTACTTTGTTGGTTCCTCATCTTGATTTTGGTCAAGATAAGTATATTATTGAATTGATCTACAGACCCAGTGTGCCTGAAAATTGGGATCATTGGCAGATTTTCAATGATGATAAGCAAATTAATAATTTCTTGCAAGCAGAAGATGGCTTCAACAATTTGTACTTTGAAGGGAGTAATTCTCCTTCCTCTTCTTTGTCAGTTTCAATGTCAGAAACATCATTTGAACCGGATGTAGAAATTATTCAACTAAACGGAAATAAAATTCTCAAGGGAATGTTTTTTCTTGAAAAACTCTTTGATCAACATGATCATTATATCAAGAGACAACAGCAAGAAAGTGTTGATTCCCCCATGGGATATGAGAAGTATAACATTGGCTCAGATGACGACCCAAAGTTTGTCAATATTGGCAATAACTGCACTCTGGAGGAAAAAGATCAGTTCATTCAGCTTTTGCGCCAATACCGTGATGTCTTGACTTATTCATATGATGATCTTAAATCTTTCCAACCTAAGTAGGTGCAACATGATATTCCTCTTAAGCTTGGTGCAGTACCTTTTAGACAGAAGTAGCACTAGTACAATCCAAAAATCTCAAGTACCATTCTTTCTGAAATTCAGAAAACGCTGGACGCTCGGATTATTTTTCCCATCCATCATTCAACATGGTTGGCAAACATAGTTCCGATGCGTAAGAAGAATGGGGAGATACATATCTGTGTTGATTTTAGACATCTTAATCAATTGTCACTAAAAGATAACTATCCATTGCCGATCATGGATCAAGTTTTGCAAACAATGACAAGATCTAAAATGTTATCTATGTTAGATGGGTTTTCAGGATATAATCAGATTGAGGTTAGTGAATCTAATCAACATAACGTTGCATTCACCACTTCATGGGGTACATTTGCCTACCATAGGATGCCTTTTGGGCTGATCAATGCAGGAGCTACTTTCCAATGAGCTATGGACTTGGCTTTTCGTCGTACAGTGGGGAGATATATTGTAGTATGTCTTGATAATCTTACTGTTTTTTCTAAGGACCATGAGAATCATCTTTTTCACTTGAAAGATGTGCTTGAAAGATGTCGTAAGCATGGCATCTCTCTTAATCCCAAGAAGTTAATTTTTGGGGTAACCGAAGGAAAACTTCTCGGTCATATTATTTCAAAGGAAGGGATAAAAAATGATCCAGAAAGGGTGAAATCTATTCAAACTCTCCCTTTGTCGTCTAGTAAGACCGTTGTCCATTCTTTATTTGGTAAAGTAACTTTTCTACGAAGATTCATTCTGATTTTGCAGAAAAGACCCATCATATCATGGATATGATGAAAGGAAAGCCGCTTTTTGCTGGAATGTTGAAGGTAAAACTGCTTTCAATGAAATTAAGGATGCAATTGCTCATGCACCTGCGTTGGTATGTCCTAACTACACCAAGGATTTTATCATGTATAGTTATGCTTCTGAGCATACTATGTCTTCTATTCTAATGCAAAAAAACTCAGAGGAGATCGAGTCTCCTATTGCTTTCATGAGCTGTCCTTTGAACTCTCATGAACTCAAATATTCCCCCATTGAGAAAAATGCTTATGCTGTAGTAAAAGCAGTTAAGTATTTCCGTTTCTACATTTTGAATTCTCATACTATTGTGTTAGTTCCTTATACATCAGTCAAGTATATCTTGACACAACAAGATTTTGGCACTAAAAGAGGAAATTGGATTGCTATAATCCAAGAGTATGATTTGGAGATTAGACCTACTAATCTTGTTTGTGGTAGAGGACTTTGTCATCTTATGGTAGAGAGTATTCCAGAGGAACATGAGTCGGATAATTCTGAAGATCTTCCCATGGTGCTATTTGTTAGTACTACTGATGAATGGTACTCTAATATAGCATTTTTCTTGACCTAGGCTGCGAACTTTGTACTATGGGATACTGGTTTGTATAAAAGAGCAGTTGATGGTACTTTTTTCCGTTGTGTTGACAAAGCGCAACAAGTCAAATTGTTAGAATCTTTTCATGATCAAGCTTGTGGTGGCCATTTTTCCGCACCAGTGACTGCTCACAAAGTTTTGAGAGCTAAGTATTACTCGCCTATGCTCTTTCAAGATGCTTTTAGATGGGTGTGTAAATGTGTACATTGCCAACAGTTTGTGGGTAAACAGAAACTTGCAGCATTACCATTAAGACCAGTGATTGTTGAAGAACCTTTTCGGCAATGGGGAATTGATTTCATTGGTGTTATCAATCCTTCTTCAAATGCAGGTCATTCATATGTCCTCACTACTACAGATTACTTCACCAAGTGGGTGGAGGCAATACCAGTAAAGCATGCTACTTCTGAAATAGTATGCAAATTTCTCAAGGAGAACATCATTTCCAGATTTGGTGTTCCAAACAAGATTGTGACTGATAATGCAGCCACATTTTCCTCCTTTGAGATCACGCAATTTTGTTTTGAATATGGTATTTTGTTAACTCATTCATCCGATTATTACCCTCAAGGTAATGGGCAGGCGGAATCAAGTAACAAGAACCTGATTACCATCATTTGCAAGCTTGTGGAAGAGAATCAAAGGTCTTGGCATAAAGCTCTTTATGATGCTTTATGGGCAAACAGAATTACACCCAAAAGAGCTATTGGCATGTCACCATTCCATCTTCTTTATGGGATAAATGCAGAAATACCCATCACTTTGGAACTTCCAACTCTAAAATTGACTAAAGCAATTGAAGATGAAACTTTTGAGAATGCTTTAGACAAAAGAATCATGTATCTTTCTAAGTTGGAACAACAAAGAACACAAGTGGTAGACCGGATTGCTTAGCACCATCAGCAAGTCAAAGTTCTTTTTGACAAGAAAGCAAAGCAAAGAGAATTCCAAGTTGGTGATCGCATGTTTGTTTGGGATAAGCGAAGGGACCCAAAAGGTTTAAATGAAAATTTGATTCTCTTTGGCGAGGACCTTTCACTATTCACCATGTTGCTAGAGAAGATAGTGTTATCTTGGCTTATCGTGATGGTACACCATTTGCGCTGCCCTATAATGGCCAGCATTTGAAGCATTACTTTGAATAAAAGTTCGAGGTAATCTCTTGTAAATAATGTCCAGGTTTTTTTCTTTTTGGTCTTTTGTCTTTTTGTTTGTTTTCGTGTTGATTGACACTGTGGCCCAATGGATAAGAGGAAGGCACTTAGAGATCTGGTTTCTTTTTTTTCACAATCTTGAAGGATAAATGAAAGAATTCCCCAATCAGAGCCAATTGTTGTCCTCATTTTTGTTTTCAAAAATATGGACTATTACATTGAAATTTTTGTCAAAAAATAAAAAATTTACTCTATGGCATGCTTCCCGAGGTAGAATTTTGCTCTACCCCTGGACAAGACTAATCCTCAATCCATTCTCAAACCATGTTTCGAGTTCGTTTGCTTTGTTTTTCTTTCAATTTCGGGTTTTTTCCCCTTGACTGCAGGTGGGAAACTTTCAGTAAGTTGCAAGTTTTAATTTTCCCTTGTTTTAGTGTTATAGGGAAATTTTAAGTCAATAACAAGTGAACTTTATGTAATTTTTAAACTTGTTACTTACTTTTTATTTTCCCCATTGTTCCTTTTTATCTTTTAAGTCATTGTAGGAACTTTTTGAACATATTACAAGTGAACTTTAAATTATAAAGTTAAAATAAAACTTGTAATTTATTTAAAAAGTTTCGCTTAACTCATTTTAAGTTATGGTAGGGTTTTCTCCTCCATTAACAAGTTTTATAAAGTCACTTTAAGTTGTAGTAGGGATTTTATTTCCCTATTACAAGTTTTATTTTTAAGTTACGTTATTTTTATGATTTGTTAAAGGAATTTTATTTTCCCTTTACTAGTCTTTTGTTGAGTTGTTTAAAACTTGTAAAGGGAGTTTAATTTCCCTATTACATGCATTTTAAACTTGTAGTTTTCTCTCACAAACCCGATTTTGCCTAAATGCATGAAAAGTGAACATGTTAAAACTTGCAAATAGCTTTTAGAAACCCAATTTCATATGTTCTTTGCAAATTTTAAACTTGTTGCCCATCTCCAAGAACCCGACCAGCTATTGAAGTTGAATTTGTTGAAGGATTCAAATGATTTTTGTGGAGCGATTTTAGGAGGAAGGCGTTTTAAATCTTAAACGATTTTCATGCATTTTCAAACTCTTTTTGTGCCATTTGGAAGTCTTATTTTCTGGTTCAAAGGTGTTAAAACAGCAAAAACGTGTTCTTCAAATGCCACGATTTACCTCATGAAAGTGCCAGGAATCCTCCTTCTCCTAATTCGTTTTGGCTTCGCTTACCTAGACGTGGAGATTGGAAGCTTCATTTGACCGATTCCTAATGCATTTGTTAGGCATTTTGCAACATATGACATTTTTGTAAAAACGTGGCTAGGGTTTGAATCTCCTTTTGTCTATTTAAGAGATTCAATCTCTTCTTTCAAGGATTGCTTCTTGTTCTTGGGGGGTCGTTTTTGTTGATCAGGGTATGTTTTCTTTTTTTGTTCTTCATTTTATTTCTCTTGTTTTAATTTGTTTTAGTTTCCTTGATCAAGTTGTATATATGTTAGTTTTGTTTTGCTCTTTCCTAAAATCGGTTTTTGTGAGAGATTTTCCCCTTTGTTCCAAGTTTGCAAAGCAATTTGCAAATTGCATTATCTTTCCCCATTTTCCCTCTTTGCTTGCATTCAGGATTTCAAAACCCAATTGCAAGTGAGATGAAAATAGTTTATCTACCCCTTTGGTTGAAGAATCTTAGCCATCATTTGTTGAAATTCCAAGTTTAAAAGTTGGAAAAATGCTCATCCTTTCAAAATCGGGTTTTTAAAACTTGATTATAAAAACTATTCCCACCATTGGCATCATCCGCACATACTATTCCCACCATTTCCTACATGTCAAAATCTCATTTTTCACTCACTACTTCATTCTCCTTTTTACAACTATACTTGCATTCGGGTTTCAAAAGACCGATTGCACGTTTGATCTTCCCCACTTGTATACTTGTAAAACCTTCCCCAAGATCCAAAATTGGTCAAAAGCCAAGTTCCGAGCATCCCTATTTATTTCCCATCTTCATCTCACAAAGTTGTTAAGTGCAAGAGTTAGAATTTGTCCCATTTGAAGAGGAAAGATGATAGTTGCAGCTGATCTTGATGTTGCTTTGACACTTTTAAGTCTTCATCGCAGCATACCAGGTTGTTCTTCAATGTCAGATTTACCATCATCTTCCCCTCCAAAGAAGATGAAATACAAATTTGATAAGTACCAAAATGAGGTCTCCCCGTCACAAGTTTCTTCTCCTATGGATCATATCAAAGATACGGAAATAGGGCATATTGACATGTCAAATTTCATCAAAAGGGTGGAGGATACAAAAGATAGCAATATGCAGCGATTGTTGGACAGCCACATTCACCATGCTTCTTCTTTTCCGGTGGCTGCCTTAGAACCCGAGTTCATTCTTGCTTGTGCTCACCATTTTGACAAAGAGACAAGAACCATCAAGAATGATAATGGAGAATCCATAATCCGTCTTGATGCGGACACCATTGAGAAAGTTTTTAGAATCCCATCTGCTGCCCTATACATGGAGATTTCCAAAAGTAGTGCAATTGATTACTATGCAAAAAGGGAAAAGCATTGCAAGCGCCACATTAACAGGTGGATTCATGAACCACGAGTGGCTCTCACAAGGTGGGCCAAATTGCATCGTTGTGATTTCAAGTGGGAAATCGGAGACACCATAACTCTCCTTAGCAGGATGTTAGGTTTAGAACATTCTAATGTTTTCGAACACTGGATATATCAATTTATCATGTTCATAAGGCAGTCCCATGACATCTCTTGGGGAGAAGTAATCAATGACGCTTTGTGTGAACAACTTGCAGCAATTCCTACCACTATGAAGTTCTATATGAACTCATATCTTGTGTATATAGCAGCATCACTTAGACATTTCTCTGGTCTTTCTACCAAGGTTGATCGCTTACTTATACCTGTGTGGGAGTACTATGATCACTACAGGAGGGTGCAGGATGCTTTCTTTGGTCATTAAATGTGTCAGTTTGACAAGACATTGAGAAACAAAAGAGTGTCAAACGAAGCATGGGAGAAGGTGAATGAAAATGGTTGTTTGTTCCTTCAGTTCTCGGCTTTCACATACATAAGAGTTGGATGTTACAGTGGGCAGCCATACATGCTTCCTAGACACCCAACCGATAACATTATTCTTATTTGAGAAGATAGATCATGGTTGTTCATGCATATCAATCGGTCAAGCTTAAGGTTGGAATGGGAATCTCTTCAGCTAACCCATTAAAGATTGGCCGATATTTTTCATCACGTCTACCAAAGCCAAGGCCATGGAGACCAAGTTGCAAGAGATTAAACTTAAAAGGTTCAAGTCAAGGGTAGATTTTGACTACCAAGGCATGAAAGAAAGCATCCAAAAATCCTTTATACATGTGCATCGGATAGAAGACATTTGGGCAGATCTTCGTACAGAAAAGGAGGTTCGTAAGATGGATTATTGTAGGCTCACCCTTGAGCAGATCATTGATTTGAACCTTGTGGACATTCCACAAGGAATGATTGATGATGGGAATGTGCTTGATCTAGAGTATGTTTCACAAAGAGTTGATGAAGCCCCACTTTCATTAATTCAGTGGTCACAAAAAGAATGCAGTTCCATTCTTGGGAGATTTCAGCCTATCCTAGCTAACACCAACACTTGGCTCAAAGGTAATGGTGTTAAACTTATCAAGATCAAAATTGGTAAGGAAGATGACTCTACAGGACCCCTTGGTCGTAGGTCCGAGATTCAAATAGATAACAAGGAAGGTGCATCATTTTCAAGCACTAGAATTAAGTTGAGGGTGAGTTGGGCAATGGTACTTCCTCCTGAGGAGGTGACAGTTCGTGGGAAGGAGAAATCCCAACTTCATATTCATGTGATTGATCCTGAAAATCCAAAGGAAAAACAACATTCAGATGATGCTCCTAAGTCACCGGCTTCAGATTCACCTCATGAGGTCCCTTCCTCAATCCCCATGGAGCTAGCTTTATCTCCTCCTGACGCAAATGTGGATGCTTCTTCCACTATTCATGATGTTCCTATAGTAGTGGATAAGTCCCCTCAGAATGCCATTCTCATTTCAGCAGTTGATCCACCTCTTGATCATCAATAGGAGAGTTTGTTGGAGATCTTCAAGGATACTCCTGCATGTATTCATTTGTCAGAAATCGATACCTCTACTTCCGTCTTTGAGGAGTTTATGAGACAATCTTCATGCTCTTTGGTTACCAAGCAAGCCATGGTTGCCATTGAGACAGATACTTTCCCCAAGGTGACCACAGTTGTTCAAACAGAAACTGCTTCTCCTTCACCTTCTCCCATGCTTCGTCTGACACTCTTTTGTTTCTCAATGTCTTGTCAAACTAACACATGTAGTGCCCAAAGAAAGCATCCTACACCCTCCTAACTTTCTCTTTTTCGTCCTCCTTAGGCAAATTTGTCAACACACTCTTACAAAACTTTGCAAAATGACCAAGGTTATTGCACTTGTAACAAACAATATTATAACTTCTCAAAGGAGCAAAAGAATTCTGATTTACAAAACTAAAATTTTTCTTAGGAAATCTTCTACAATTTACAGCCTTATGACCATAGTAGTTGCAAGAAAAACAGTAACCATAGAAATAAGCATTGTTGTAACTAGTTATACAAGCTTGTCTAGCATTAAAAAACTTATTGAAGTTACCATTTATGTTTTTAGGAACAAAACTAGCATTAGGCTTTCGTTGTTCACCTCCAGAAGGTTTAGAACATTGACCTTCATCATGACCAACTCCTCTCTTATCAAGTGACTACTTTTGAGAGCTCAATAAACCATCTAGTGTCACAGTACTATTCTGAAAAGTATTTTCCTTACTAAACTGTTGATAGGATTTTTCAAGCTTTCTCAATGAAACAATCTCTTTTTCAAGTTTTTCACAAGTAGCCTCCTTGTCCTTGAATTGTTTTCTGAGAACTTCTTCAATCTTTTTACCTTCTTCAATGAGTTTTCTAGCAGCTTCTAGTGTTCCATTATTCTCAGAAACTTTGTTGTTTTCTTTAGCAGCAACTCAAGATTCTGATTTTTCTTTTTAAATCTTTTTATCTCAATAAGAGCACTAATAAGCTCTTGTTCAAGATCAACCTCCACATCTTCTTCATCAAAGTAGTCTACCTCTTCTTGAATGTCTTCAACAGCCATGAACAAGATTTCATCATTCTGATTTTCTTCTTCACTACTAGGAGAAGAGTCATTGTCTTCCTTGGAGTAGAGACTTCTCTTAAATTTCCGAAACTTCCTTTCTCTTTTCACAAACTTCTTATTGTTTTTGAGCCTTGATTCTTTTTCATCATCGCTATCATTTTCTTTTTTATAAGGACACTTCGATGCAAAGTGACCAATCTTCTCACAGTTGAAACACTTTAATGGCAGCTTGCCCTTATATTTACCAGAACCTCTTTTCAGCTTCCTAACAAGATGTGTTGCTTCATCCTCAAAGTCTTCTTCTAAGCTTTCATTGGATTTTTGCTCCTTTTCTTTACACTTCTTTGAAGCTACTTTAAAAGTTGTTTCTTTGATGAACTCTCAACATTAGTCCAGATTTCATAGGCAGCCAAGATGTCATGCAACTTATCAACTATTAGTTTGTCTAACTCAGCCATCTCCTCTATTGCTGAAACTTTGGCATCAAATCTTAAGGGCAGCGATCTTAAGATTTTTGGAACAACTACTATATCATCCAGCTTCTCTCCCAAACCTTTCAAGGAATTGACCACTTCATCTACTCTTATGAAATATGCTGCTATGCTTTCATCTTCTCGCATTTTGAGACTTTCAAACAGCATTCTATGTGTTTGAAGTTTTGCATTTCTGCAATTTCTCCCACATGGTTTGTGCTGACTCACAATGCATGACCTTGACAAACTCAAACACTAGCAACCCACATAAAATTGCATTCATGGCCTTGGCATTACTTTCAAAGCCCCTCTTTCCATCAAGATTTGTAGGTGGTTGAGAGGGCGGAGAATACCCATTAACAATACTCATCCAGACATCAAAACCTAGAGACATGATGTATGTTTTCATACGAACACTCCAAAATGCATAGTTTGACCCATCAAACAAGGGAGCTCGGTTGCTTGCTAGAACTTCAAGGGGATTCATGATGGGCAAACAAGATCAAATCTTAAGGCTTTCAAGCTTTTACAGACAATGACCTGCTCTGATACCAATTGAAAAGCAAACAGAAAACACTGAGAGGGGGGCTGAATTAGTGTTTTAACAACTTGAACCAAAAAAAAACATGAAACAAGAGAGACAAAAACACAAGTTTTATCGCATGGAAAACCCAATAGGGTAAAAAACCACGGTATGCACTAATCTGCAAAAATGTGGGCACCAACCCAATTACAAAAACAGAGCTCCAACTCTTATTATCAGAGGCTCCAACCTCATTAACATAGACATCACAAACTTCAGACTATGAAGCAACAACTTCTTACACTGAGGCTCCAACCTTATCAAATACATAAACAGTTCACTGAGAAACAATACAGCTCATTTAGCTGTAGATTTTCTCCATTAAGTCCTTCATTTGAAAAATAAACTCATTCAGAAACATGATACAAAAAAATATCTCCACTTAAGACACTTGAGGATTTTTTTTTAACAACAACCAGTAAGCTACAGCAAGGATTTGTCGCATAACACACAATCAATCCAAATCACTTCTTAACATGCATAGTTGCATAACACGCAATCAATCTCCACATACCCACGCACACAGAGCTGCATAACACGAAGTCAATCTCTACATATGCTCAGCACAAATTTTTATATCACTCTTCGACCAGCCTGCTTGCCATTCATGCACACTTCAAAAATTTTGGTGTAAAGTCTTTTACACAAAATACACTCAACGATTTCTTTACATAGCTGCACCCAAATGCACACGAGATAGACAAGATGTTAACACTCAGCTCCAAAAATTTACTCAGCATGACGACCCACTATTTCTGTCGTCTTCTCAGAAAAAGAGTATAGAAGTCTTCACACACAACGATCAAAAATCAGACTATACGAACATCATTCTTCACTCACTCCAGTTGCACATCTTCACACGAAAAACAGAGTTAATCTTCAGCAAGCTCTCTCAGAATAATTCCAGCATACATATCTGATCAAAAATACCCACATACTAAGGAATGTCAAGTTCTAAAAAAATGTTTACAAGCGTAGCATCCATATACAGTCCAAAACTACCCCACACACAGCTCCTCTGCAACTTATACCAACTTGACCTTACGCACAATGCCAAAAAAAACTCTTCTGCAGAACATATATAATTTTTTAACAAATCTCATAGAAAAACGACTGAGAGATTTCATTAAAGCGCAGTCAGCTGAACACTCGGCAAGAAATATTATTAGAAAAACTGCGATTTTTCACTTTAGCCATTATGAAAGATGACAAATATTAGCAGAGAATATTAAATCGACAGATGACAATATTATCAGCAGAGAGCTTTAACAACTGCAGGCAAAACGGTTCCATATGAGCTGACAATCTTGGCGCTTCAAATACAGATATGGAAGCTCAAAAAAAAATCGCCCAGCACAGTTACACTTGCAGAGAATAATATCACCAAATCTCATGATCACCCAGCTTCAGTTACATATGCAACACAATCTGACATCTCTGAAAAGGCCAGAAGAATATCACCTAGTTGCCATTACAACAGCAACACCACCTGACATTTGTGCATCTGACAAACAGAAGACATACTGAAAGGCATAGTCACAAGAACGCCACTTGTAGCCAGACAAGCTCACGAGACAAGCTGAACAAAAAAGCTCAAATCTCAGATCATAACACAGACAACAAGATAGTGCTAACAGAAAACAACAGTTACATCAATGACAAAATAAATTTGACAGCAATTGCTTTATTGTAAGGTGACTATTATTGGCCCCGTTTAATGTAATTCAAAAAGGGGGGCACAAGTTAGTCATTTCCCCAGCTACCAGATTTACCTTTTTGTGCCTCGAGCCAAGTGAAACTCTGTCTTCTAGCAAAATTAATTGGAAACAATTGCAGGTGGCTGAAGAAGTAGTTGGAGGTGGTTGAAGTTATTAACCAAAAAGTTGTCAAATCTTCAAAAAAGCAAATCAAAGCCACTGGGTGGGTTAAATCCTAACCATTGATCCAAAATGTAAAATCTATAAAAGGCTAGTGCCTCTCTCATTGTAAAGGGTTAATTTTTTTAGAGGTTAGAAGGTTAGAAGTAGCTGTAATTAGGATAGAGTGGGATTGTTGGACAGAAATTGTTGTAATGGCAGTTGAAGCAAATGAATAATCCTTGAAGCATGGTGTTTTGCCATTTGTTTTCTTCTGTTAACATCGTTTCTTTTCATCAGATTAGCTTAATGTTCAATGATATTAATGGTGAAGTGTGAAGGTATTTGATTTGATTTCAGATTCATACCATTGGGGGCTTATTGATTGTAAGCCTCAGTACATGGTTAGTCTGAGTCTATTGTTGCTTGTAGTTCAACTATGAATGTTTGTTTCAGATTGCACCAAAATTGGGTATCTAAATGAGTATTCATAGTCTGAAAATCCTTTTTGTTTCCTTCGAGCTTGCACTATTCCTGTGGAGTTGTGAGTATTACTCTGGCTAAGCAAGAACTAATTTGGTTGAAATTTGTCTACCCACAGCACCAACTCTTCCCATCATTGTACTTTTATTTTATTTCCCTAAACCCTAATCGTTTTGCTTTTATTTCCTCCAGTTTGAGAATCAAGGCATTGCTAGATGCAAACCAGCTTGTAGCATTTGTAAGTCCCCTCGTGTTTACTAGCAAAAACACATCAACGGTTGAGTCATACTGGGCAGTCAAGACCTGATAGTTGAAACCTTGAAATTATCCCCTTTGATCAATCCGAACAGCACTAGGGATTTCCTTATCCAAGAGAGAATAGGATATGCTCAACATTCTATTCTGTGTTGACTGGAAGCAAAGCGCAATTTTTGCCCATCAACACTTTGGTGCAAAAGATGGACATGCGAAGGGCATGAGTACACTTCTAACTCATTGCCAAACAGTTGGCTCTCAATAGTACCTTCATATTCCTAAAATTTTGACCATTACAAGAGAAAGAACAAGATATCCATGGCACAGAGACCATTTGTAGGTATTTGAAATTTTTTGAACTTGTAAAGGTTTTATTTTGTCCTAGTA
Source organism: Cryptomeria japonica (assembly GCF_030272615.1). Lineage (NCBI taxonomy): Eukaryota > Viridiplantae > Streptophyta > Pinopsida > Cupressales > Cupressaceae > Cryptomeria > Cryptomeria japonica. The sequence goes on from NC_081406.1 coordinate 197,394,812, forward strand.
ATAATTGACTAGAAGATGGTGACATATGAGCATGATCTCACTCTTCTAGAGTTTTCTTTTCTTCTGAGGGTTTATCCTGGTGAATGTGTTTTATTGTTTCATTGTTTTATTACAATATTGAATATGTTAAACCGAAACTTTAGGCAAATCAAGCATGTAATTCAGTTAGTTGAGCTTTGAAGGTGTTGTATGAATTTGGCAATCAGTTATGTGTAATTGTGTTCCTACCATTTTACAGATCTGACCAATTAAGGGTGTCATAAATAGAACCTCCATGGAAGGCCCATGTTCAGTAATAAATCCCAAGAGGGGAGATTTCCCTGGAAGCAGAGTGTGCCATAGCTTATTAGGGGATTTAGGGTACAAATTAAGAGTGTCATAAAAAAGAATTAGCATGGAAGATCAACATTCAAGGGTAATCTGAAGAGGGAGTTTTTCTCTGAAGCAGGGTATCATAAAGAGAACTGACATGCGATACCCATGTTCAAGAGTCAATATGAAGCAGTGGTTTTCTTTCAACACAGTGTATGCCAAAACATCTTAACAGATTTACAATCTAGAAAGACAACTCAAGATCTTCTATATCCTGCCCACTCTCTCCCTGACTTTATCTCCTCCCTCTTCGTTCCTCCCCTTCTTTCCCCTTCCCTCACTCCCTTACTACCTTTCCTTCCTCTTTCCTCTCCATCTCCACAACTCATTACCACATTCCATGCATTACTTTTGATTAAAATAAAGCATCAAATGAAATGGAATTTTATATAAGAAATTTTTAAAATTTTAAAATCATCAGTGCTGTCAACATACATATATTCATCTGCTGCCCAATTGGTTGTATCTAGCCTTGTATAGTATAATACTATCAATTCTCTTTCAAGAATATATAAGAAAACTGCTCAGAAAGGATTTGCAAGGCAGACAAAGAATAGCACCTTTTCTAAAGAAGCAAGTCGATCAACAGTCAACGCATCTGCTTGCACAGCTCCGCAATCAAGTAAAACCTGGTGACCAATGGAGATTCAGTTAGCAACATTTTAATGCCCTGAAAAACATAGAATTGAAAGAGAAAAAAATACAAAACAAATCCTTCAAAGCTATCAAATTTAAAATAAAAGAATCAGTACAGTTAGCTCAGGAAGCCTGATCTGTGTCAATTTCATCAAGGTGAAAAAAACTTATTTACACTTGAATAAAACCCTATTTCTTCATTTGGTTAGTTTTATGCTTAGTTTTGTGTATTCAAAGTCTATTGATATGGTTCACAATATTTCAAGAAATTCAGGACCTGCCAAAAAAAAATTTAGTGTTAATGCTTCTTAAGTTCTTAATGAAAAAAAAAGATTGCTTGGGACCTATATTTGTAGGTCCTTTTAATTATTGCAACAGAGGCAACATATGAGTTTCCCAGCACCAAAGATACAGTACAGTTTGTCTGAACAAAGTCTGACCTGCAATTTTTGTATCAGGGATTGTTTCTGAATTACATTTTGGGTTTCTACTTTATTGATGATCTCGTTTCAGGAGAGATTTTTGAAATATACCACAACTACAACCTTGGATCTCTTAATACTCCCTTTGTTATTTAAATTTACCTCTGATTCTTAATAGGTATTCTGATACATTTAATAATGGAGACAAAGGTCAACATAAGCATGAGGTAATTGAAGACTGGGTTGGTTCAAAGCAGAAGCAGCACCCCAGAGCAATTTAGGAATCATTATTGAAATTGACAATATATTTGGTCAAACATATGTATACTTTAACTAGAAAAAATATTAAAATGTTAAATAAATGAACAAGTAGGCATCAATCTGACAGCTATTTTGGCTGCTGAAAGTAGAATGAAATGCTTGGTTTCATAGAAGCCACGTTTAAAATTTAAACTAAGTTTATTCTCTATTAGTTTATTGATATTCTAATGTTTAGGTTTTCTTTGAAGGTTAATTTTTTATTGTGTTTCCTTTTTTTTTTCCAAATTTATGTTATACCTTATCCAAGCTTCTGTCAGCCTGAAGGTAGACATTTCCAGCTGACAAAATGTCTACCATTCCTGGTGAGAATTTGGGGAAGGCCAGACTCATCTAAGAACTGAATATCATCAATTCCAAAGGAAATTTGATCCAGAATTTGTAATTCACCAATAAGATGGCAGTTTAGAACCCAGGATATGACATGCAAATCTGCTAAACCTGTTAGAGATACAGATTGTATTATTTTAATAAAAAGAAAAAAATCATGTCTTATAAGCATATGATTTACCCAATATCCAGACAGAGTAGATGAGTAATTTGCTTGTTAAAGCCCAAGCTCCTAATTAGCAAGAAAGCTTCACACTACAGCGGAAATACTTAAGTTGTTTATTAAATGATAAATTGGCTATAAGAAAAGAAAACCATGTAAATAGTATTGACAAAAGTAAAACCAATTAGGCCACAGTTAAATGCACATTTGAGAACAAAAGTTCCAATGATGATGAAGATGCAAATGCTCTAGATCCCAAGGATACCTGGGAACAATACTCTAAATTTCTGAACCCTAAATTTGTAGGCAGAAGAAAATAATAAGAATTGTAATCTAAAAAAATTTGCATCTTAAACTGTAAAATAAGGAAGACCATAATATTGCAAAATTACTGAAACAAGGATCTGTATATGGAAGGTATATTATTAAATTAAGTCTACATAAGAATAGTGCATCAAATAGAATACAATATTTTTATTTACATCTCTACAGGAGAGACCTTAAGATCTCTATGAAGTCAAAAAGCTGGGATTAAACTTATACATAAATATTGGAGCTCACTATGCTTGCACCAAGGGATGTTGTCGAGACTGTGACTATATCTGTCAATGAAATGTCAAGATGTATGGATATATTAATGGTAATTATAACCAACATAAGCAATGTCATGGAAGATGAAACAATTGTTCTTCCACGTGTGAAGTTCCTGCCACTTACTAATGAGCAGCACAAAGAAGTAATGGCCAAGTTATATGGGAAGTGTAGACCTCGCAAGGATGATTGATGTCAACCATATGAACACTCTTGCTGTTAGCACTATATATTATGTTACCATTGTATTACTACAATAGCCATTTAGAAATTTTAGATAGTCATAGACTCATAGGTACTTTATGTACGTTTTATAAGAAAATCACTTTGGTAGTATACTAATATAACTTAAAGTATATGGAAATTATTTTAGGGTTTACTTTTTAGGTTTATAGGCACATATTCCTATAAAGCATAGTTCCATGGAGTTCCGGAACAAGGGGACAAGGGGACCAAGGGCCTAAGTTTGGGGACAGCAAGGGGACAATGGCAGGGGGTGGCGCATATACATATGGTACTTAGAAAATAGTTATAAAAAGGTGTGTAAGGAATAACTAATAAGTATAAGAGCTGTAAATGAACGTTGCCACACTAGGTAAAGTTTACACAAGTAAACATTAAAAACATGACAATGATTGCATTGAACTTTGAACATTAAGAATGGTGGGCAAAGTTTTGGAACTTTGGGAGTGAACCAAGAATAAGTATTGCAAATAAAACTTTGGCATAATAAGTGAAATTTAAACTAATAAACATAAAAAATGGAAATGATTGCATTAACAATAAGAATGGTGGGTGCAGGTTTGGGGTCAAGGGGCGGTGCCCCTTACGAGGGTTTGTGGCAAATCCCTCAACGGGGTCAAGGGGCAAAGTACCCAGCAAGGCCAAAGGGCAATGCCCCTTGTGGGGTTCGAGGGAAGGCACAATAAGGCCTTCAAAACCTCACAAGCCTTCATTACAAATGTCATTTTAACAATATTTTGAGACGATCAAGGGACTCCTAGGAGTCTTAGGAAAATCCCACTACCCCCAACATCTCGCCGGTGGTGTTGGTGCGGCAAGGGGACGTTTCCCCCAAGTCCCTACATCCCAGAAACATCCTCGTCTCAAAAATGTGGGGATTTTTCCTTTTAGGAGGGTGGGACACATCTCCATGGTTCAATGCTATAAAGAGATAATTGCTATCTTTATTTTACATTATTACAATCAATCAAGTAAATATATTTCTGTGTTTTCCCTTCAGCATTCTTGGTTTCTTTGTGTGTTTGATTTTTGTAATATGGTATTAAAGCCACAGTGAGGGGAAGGCCTAGGTACTACATAGATCAATGACAACCAAGGAACTACTTCTCAATACACAATAAGAAACAGAAAGTGCTTCCAATCTAGAGCAGCTATGATTCTTTTAGGAGTTTGTTGTCACATGTGTGAAGCAAGGAGGCAGCCATAGTGAATCATACTAATTGTTATAATGGAAAGTATAGACCAAAATTATAAGACTCATCAAGACTCACCTAGACTCAGCAAGTCACAAGGTGAGCTACCCTTGGCGAGTCTGGGAGACTCAGCAACCAACTACTTAATCAAGTGCTTTCCAGACTCACTAAGTCCAGGTGAGTCCATACAAGAGGAGTCCAATGCAATGCTATTTGGCAAAGAGCAAAAAAATAAACATAAAAATAGCAACTCACTCTATTTTTTGGACTTATATTTGCCTCCTACACCCTAAAAGCAACTTCATTTCATTTCCAAGCCAAAGGAGAAAGAAAAAGAAATTTTTGAGCCAAAATTCGATTGCAATAAGAGGGAAACCAGCAAGGAGATTGAGCAAAAATTAGTGGTTGAATCACATTTCGTCAGGTTTGTAGCTACTTATTGGACCAAAGAAAAAACCCTAGGAGTGCTTAATTTTTTTATTGAACAAACCCTAGGTATTTTTGTAAAAAAAATCTAGTTTTATAATCACCCTCAACCCTTGATTTTTTTATATTAGTTTAATTATAAATCATATTTGTCATATTTTTCTATTTATATATTATTGCAACATTCTTCGGATTTATAAATTATCTTTATCACAATGTCTCGAACTCCAGTTAGAAGGGACACTTGTTAGACATGCTATTTTTACCTCTGGGCAAAAGAAATGAGGCGTAACTTGCTTTCATTGCAAAACAACTTTTCAAGGGGGAGCATTAGTAGATTAAGTAACCATCTTGCACATATACCATGCTGAGATGCTAATCCATGCCCACATGTACCCATTAAGGTTATTCATCAAGTTCAGCTTCAATTAGAAACCTTTGAGCAGCAAAAGGAATTAAAAAAGAGGCAAAGAGAGCAGATGGCAGCCACTGGTGGAAGTGGAAAGTCTTCTTTTGTTCCTCCATTTGTCCATATTCAAGTGTTGGTAAAGCTATTGCTAGTGCTAGTGGCAAAGGCAGTGGCAATGTTAACATTAGGCCTAGAGTTTGTGCATCTAGGTTAGATTCATATATTTTGTCATGCACTACTCTGAGTTCCCAATCGTCACTTGAGCGAATAGGTTGGGACAAAGATAAACATAATGCAGCTAAAAGTACAATTGCAGACTTTGGGTTCTATTGCACCATTCCATTGCACGCAACCAGGGAATTCTTTTTTTTGTTTGTTTTAAAATATATATCTTAATTCTTTGTCTCTTGATTTTATTTTATTTTTTATCAGAAATGCACCGAAGTGGGATAGTTTTATATTAATAAAATAGAGTTACAAAATTCTACAAAAAGCAGATCCAAACTGACTATATGTCCCATATGAGCATCAAAACTGGCTAATGCCCTATACTTCAATTGTCCCCATACTAACCATGCTAGGCCCATATTATCATTGTTGGGCAACTTACTTAAAAATACATATTAACAGCCTTGCTATCTTATAATATCAAAGACCAAAACACTATAAACACCAAAGATCAGACAAAAAGGCCAATATCCAAAGAACAACATACAGAGAATTACATACCACCACCATTCTTCCCCGAAGGACCACCAGTAATCTCAAGCTCCACTTTATGCTTCACCTTCTGCTGCAGAATGCTTCGCCTTCTACTGCAGAATGCTTCGATCAACAAAAATACATTCTCCATGCGAGAGAAGCCTAGGACCGAGAGTAGGAATGCCAGTAGCCGACTCAACCCTAACTTTGGAGGAAGAAGCAACAATTATCGACACCACACCAAGCTGCACCACAGATTGACCCATTTGTCGTTCATTCACGATGTTTGAGCCAAAGAAATGCATTCCATCTGCATCCGGGTTCAAGCCCTTTGCGACCAAATACCTTCACCACCAATTCATGTCCTCCTTAATCTTTTGACTAAATAGCTTCTGTAGAAAATCTATATTTCTCGCAATGGAGGATTTGCGAGCCTCAAAAGCCTCCATGTCCCGGATGCAAAGGATGGGCCTATGAACAACCTTTTGTCCATGATTCATCAAGCAGTCCACTATATACAAGATCGTCAAATCATTATCCACACAACCTACCCCCACATTCAAATCACCAAGAAAATCATCCTTGAAAACCCCACGGCACAATTGCAGGGCATAAAAATTCGATTCCCCCATCACCAACAAAATAGTAACAAAGACCGCCGAAATGTCACAGTTGACTCTATATCGATGATCTGTTTTCAAGCATTCATCCCCTAAAATCTGTCGAACAACACGAATGAAGATCTTGTCCGAAGATTTTGTGATTTCTAGCATCTACTTAGCCTTAATCTCCCCCAAGAAATCCATTTGGCATTTAGGAGATGTTAATATTAATGTCGAGTCCATACCTGCAGTCCCAACATCGAACCATGAAATAGCAATCAAACCACCAGAACCAAACCACTGGCAAGCAAAAGGGTTTACAAAAGAGTCGTTTAGAAATGATAGATCTTTCTGGATTCAAGCAAATTTATCTCCAATTCCACGCAATATCATCACAATCACACCTGAGAGCCAACCACATGCCCAATCTAAGAGACTCATAACCTTTCATGAGTAATCCCCAATCAAATGTATAATGCGATGAATTAGAGAACCCATCTTTTCCATAATGAGTTACAAGAATGTTGTCCCAATGATGACTAAATTGCCATGGTATTTTTATTTAAAATTAGTCTTTCAATACCATAAATGAAATAGCACATTCGATTGAAGTAATTGCTAATTCTTGCAATTTGTAGCTAACAATCTGTGTTAGCCATCATAGATAATACACCTAGACCTGGGCTAGTCCACCTCATCCTAATCAAATTCAAACACCACAAAGTCCACACAGTGTCCATCCACAGCCAAAGCCAATTTATCTACCTCCACATTATATTCTCTGTATACATGGTTAGTTGTGTAATCATCAATTTTGTCTATTAATTCCAAAGCACGATCTAGCTGTCCACTCAAAATCCAATTAGGGGTTTGTTGAGTTCTAATGCCATTAATGACCAAAGCCGAATCCCTTTCAATCTCAATCTTCTTCAAACCAAGTGAAATACACATAATCAAACCATCAATAAGTGCTCTAAACTCAGCCATATTATTGGTAGTCGGATCCAAGGGAGAAGCCTTTTTTGCCATCACCCTCATATCCCAGGAATGGATAATACAGCCAGCACTAGTGGCCCCAAGGTTGCCACGTGAGGCTCCATCAAAATTTAACTTGTACCATCCAAATATGGGGGGTTTTCAAGATCCGCAGGACCTCAAAACACTACTCTCTTTGCCCCCAATCCCAAGAAAGGAGGGAGTTTTAGGCCATACCAATTCTTCCTCATTTTGTTATCCCAATCTGAAAAGCTGCAATCTTTACCTGTATGCCAAAAGTTCCTACTATTAATAGTCTCCACGATCAGTGCTTCAATTTTGAGAAGCAAATCAGTATCCATTGATTTCCCCTTAAAAATTCTCATGTTCCTTTCCTTCCCATATAATTATGGATGGGCAGCAAATCCGAAGATTATGGAAAAGACCATTCTTATGTAGCAAGGGCCAACTCATAAAAAGAGACCAAACATCTACAGGGAGGGCAAAAGCCCAACCTAGCTTGGCACATAACCATGTCCAACATTGTTGAGCATAAGGGCATCCTAAAAGGATATGATCCACTGTTTCTTCATTCATCTCACATAATGCACACTTAGAAGGCCCTTCGAGCTCCATTCTTCTGAAATTTTCAGCTGTAAGAATCCTACCTTGCACAACAACCCGAGCAAAAACCCCGAACTTTGGAAGACACTGTTTGTTCCAAAATAAGTTGTATGGAAGATCGGGTTTCTGAGTTTGTCTTTCTTTATAAATGGAATTATAACCATCTTTAGTATTATACTTGCCAATCTTTGAAGCTGCCCAAACCAACTTGTCTTCACCAGACCTACAAGAAATGCTCCTATCCTTTAAGATTTCCTTCAATCTATCTATCTCCTTATAATTAAAACAAACATCTTCCCAATTCTTCCATCTCCAACCCAAAAGAGGTTGGTCATTCTCAAAACAGACATAATCACTCAATCACTCACCCCATTGTTTCTTAATCAAATCCTTGATCCTAGTTGTATCCATTAATCTATCAATTGCCAGGTTACCTCCCCAAGAGTCCCCCCAAGAAAGAACAGACCTGCCATTAGTCACATCCCAAGTAAGATGGTTCTGGATAACAGACCTGCAATTCAAAATAATTTCCAAACTCTTGGTCCTTTAGAAGGGAAAGCAAAACTAAAGATATCACACGAATCATTGCTAGATAGTTATTTATTTTGCAAGATCCTAACACATTTAAGTTGAGGTTGTGTGTACATTTTCCAAACTAATTTAGCCCCAAGAGCCTTGTTTTGCCAACTTGGGTTAAGAATGCCAGCACCCCCATCGTCCCTCGATCAACACATCTTACTCCAAGAAACCAGTGCCACCTTTTTCTTATCTTCCAACCCTTGCCAGAAGAACTTCCTCACAATTTTTGTGAGCGTATTGTTAATACCCGCCAATAAAGCTAAACATGAGAGGAGGTATATTGGCATTGCAAAAAGGACTGTTTTCAACATCACCAAATGCCCAGCCCATGACAGCCATCTCCCCTTCCAAGAAGACAACATTTTCTCCATTTTCTCCATTTTCTCTTTAATGGGATCCCACAACTTATTACATCTCAATCCCTCATCCAACGAGATACCCAAATATGTGCAAGGAGGTTTGCCAATGCTAAAGACAAGAATATTAGCAATCCCATTTTGATCCCTATCATTCAAATTGAAGAAAAAAGCAACAGATTTTTCATTACTTACCCTTTGGCCCAATGCCAGTTCATACTTATCGAGAATCTTCTTGAATTGTCTGGCATCCTGCTTCTTTGCAGCTCCCATCAAAAGGGTATCGTCTGCAAACTGTTGGTGCGTAACATACTCCATACCATTTGTAATTTGAATCCCCTATAGAGATCCATCATCTTTGGCTCTTGCAATACTTTTGCCTAAGGCCTCAGCCATGATGATAAATAAGAAAGGGGAGATGGGATCACCCTATCTTAAACCCTGAGAGATCTCAAAAAAACCCTCAGGAGCTCCATTAACCAGTGTTCCACGAGGACGCGTCCCCCCCCTTTTGGGCGCATCCCCCCGTCAAAAACGTCTCGGGGACCGGGGGACGGGGACGCAACGTCCCCTGTCGTCCCGCCACCGCCACCCAAGCTCCGTCGGGACGCGGAGACATCTCCGCGTCTCCCAGGGAGACGTGGAGACGTGGAGATGTCTCCTGGGAGACGTCTGGGCATCTCTCGCATTCCCACGTCAAAGCAAACCAAAAAAAGCAGTTTTTAAAAAACATGTGACGTCAAAGCAATGGCATCAGATATTTGTATTTTTGTTTTCCTTTTTCGATATTCATATGATAGAAATGAGAAATCTCCAATTTGACAATTTCATTTGTCAAATTTTATTTAGCATTTAGCAATTAGTATTATTAATCTAAGTAATCTTGGTATTTCCTATGGTTTCATTTGAAATCTAATTCTTATAATGTTATACATCTTTTCAAAACTAGTTTTTCAAGTACTATATGTATATGTATAAGTATATGAGCACCACCACCCCGCCGCTGTCCCCCCACCGTCCCCAAATTTAGGCCCTTGGTCCCCCTGTCCCGGAAACGCGTCCCCAACGCCCATGGAACACTGCCATTAACCAAAATAGAGAATCAAGGACTAGATATACACTGATAAATCCAATTGACCCATTGCTTACAAAACTCAAATGACTCCAAACACTTATAGAGGAACCTCTAGTCAACTTTGCCATATTCCTTCTTAATATCTAATTTTAGAAGCATACTAGGCATCTTATTTGATTGACAAGAATGGATTGATACCTGAGCTATGATGACCCCATCTGAAATTGATCTATTTGGAACAAAACCAGTTTGCTCCTTTGAAATGATAAAAGGTAGGACTTGTTTTAGTCTATTAACCATGACTTTGGCCATAATCTTATATATGGTGTTGCATAAAGATATAGGGCGGAAATCCTCCCATCTTGCTGCATTTTCCTTCTTGGGGATGAGTGCAATAAAAGTATTGTTGATCTCCCTCAAAATCCTACTAGAATTTCTTGTTGATTCCAGGGCATTCGCCACATCATTACCAATTATATGCCAACATTTTTTAAAGAATCTAGCCGAAAATCCATCCGGGCCAAGGGCCTTATCTGGTTGCAACTGATTGAGAGCCAATTCAATTTCTTCTTTAGAAAAGGGCCTAATCAACAATTTGTTTTGGTCTTCATTAATCAACCTAGGAATGTTTACCAATATATCACACTAATTCCTTAAGTTAGATCCATTAAAGTTATTCAGCATATCTTGAAAATAATCAACCGCACTCTTAGCAATCTCCTTTGGATCTTCAACGACTATGCCATCATCTTTGGTTATTTTCAAAATTTTGTTTATGTTTCTTCTCTGCCTAGTAGAATTATGGAAGAATTTTGAATTTTTATCCCCTTCCACAAGCCAAGTCTCCCTAGACTTTTGCCTCCAAAACTTTTCCTCCTTGACCAATATATCTTCATACTCACTCAAAAGTCTCTTTTCTTCACAAAATCTTAATTGATCCATACCATGTTGAATAACATAGTTATTTTGCATCTCCAACTCTTCTTCCTTGAAATGAGTTTTGTTCCACGCTAGGAGTTTCTGCTTGATGGCCTTCAAGTTAGATGCTACACAAAAAAGCTTTGACCCCTAAAATTGTTCCTGTCCACCATTCTTCTATCAAATCAAAAAAATCCTTATCACACGTCCACATATTTTCAAATTTGAAAGAGCTCCCTAACAGTCTATTGTCACCAATAATATCAAGTGAAATCGAATAGTGAACGAATCCTAAGCAAGGAATAATAGAAGCACTCAAACCATAAGGGAAGGAAGTCAAATCACCTGAGAAAAGAAATCTGTCTAATTTTTCAGCAATATAACTGAAACCAAGCCTTCTATTGTTCCAAGTAAACTGTCCTTGCTCAGCTTCGATATCTAAAAGATTGTTCCTCCTGACCCAATCTTTTAAGTCAACATGTGCTTGTCCCAAAGATTGAAGGCCACCATATTTCTCAAATGGGTGTAAAATGGTATCAAAGTCACCTCCAATAATTACTTGTTCAAGGTGTGCTCTAAGAAAGCATTCTATCTCTCCCCAAACCACTCTTTTGCCAGCCATAGGAATAGGTCCATAAACATTAATAATTATAAATCTCGTTTTGGAGGTGATATCCTTGAGAAAACCAGCCAGATAGAATCTATCACCAGCCCACATATTAAATTCAACAATTTTCTACTTCCAAAGAATGGCCAACCCTCCAAAAGCACCTTCAGCTTGTGTCACAGTACTCTTCCAAAAACCAAGATTCCTAGTAAATCTCTCTATTTCCTCAATGGTCACTTTGGTTTCTTGTAACAAAACAACATCTACCTTAGTCATAGAACACTAACGCTTGACCAAGCCTTGTTTGTTAGGGGCGCTCAGGCCCCAAACATTCCACATTAAGAGCCCCATGGCTCTTGGGGAAGGGGGGTTCCCTTCCCTGAAGTCGGTAGAGAGGTAATCTTAGCCTGTCCATCAGCTTCTCCATTCTTCCTCCTCAATTCTTGCAACGTTTTCCTTCCTCTTTTGTTACCAGAATTCTTCCCACAATCCGATGTATGCTTATTAGCTAAGTTACCGGTTAGGGTTCAAAGAACCCAGTATGCTGGTACGGCAAAATTTTGAAAAGGGGTTTGGGTTTGTTAGTAAAAAAAATGTAAATTATATATATAAGCATGAATTAAGATTAGCATGTCACATAGCATCATATAAACAACAAAACCAGCATAAACTTGTAATCATAGCATCATAATCATACCATAATAGCATCATATACATCAAGTTTAATATTAAAATGATAAAATATTCAAGTATCATTGTTTCAACTTTCAACAATTTCAAGTTTGATCATCAAATGGATTCTCTAATGGGGGTTTGGGGCAACGCCCCCAACGAGGTCAAGGGGCAACGCCCCTTGCGGGGGTCTAGGGGAGGGCCCCTAGCGGGGTCGAGGGGTAGCGCCCCTCGCAGGGTCCCGGGGCAGCACATCAATTTTCTGCTTCTTTAAGACATCAGGAACAAGGCCAAAGAAGTCAAAATCCTGATCAAGGTGCATTATCCCGTACGGGAATTGTGTTTTCTAACTTGTTCTTTCGTACAGACTTGTGCTTCTCTCTTGGTTGTATGATGCATAGGTGTGTGGCTTGAGACATAGGGTCATTTTAATTTTTTATGTGGTGGAATTCAAAAATAAATAAATTTTGCAAAAAGAAAAATCCATTTTTGGGCTGCCAGACCCCTGGGTTCGACTTGGGTCCTCTTGGGTTCGACCTTGGGTCCTCTTGGGTTCGCCCTGGTTCGAACCAGGCCTGTGAACCACGAACCCTGTCCGAACCACAAGCGAACCAGACCCGAACCCCGAACCAGGACCGTACCGAACCAGTACCAGGGGTCTAGGGGGCTGAACCCGATAACTCAACTTATTAGGTGCATTTTGTAGACTCCCAAGCTCCGCAACCCCAATATCTTCTGCAATCTCCTTATTTTCTTTATCCATCCACAATAAATCATTTTTTGCTTGTTCGGCATCATCCAAGTCCATAATTTTCTAAATGAGAATCTATTTTTCTTTTAACGTTTTTGCATCCTCTGTATCCAAAGGCAGGGATATGGCCAGCATTTCATTAATAACCATAATTTATTTCGCTACATTATCTGACTCATCCTCGATTGATGCTTTATTTGAACATACATCAAAATTGTTCCCTATTTTTTGACTTTGTGTTGCATCTACAACACAATCCTCTATTGGAAGTCGATTGATTGTGCCCTCATTTGAATTGGATACAAGGGAAAAATATTGTCACTAATCTCTCTCTGAAGCTCCTCTCTTTCTATCATTAAGCTCTTTATCTCTCCCTGAAGATTGATATTTTCCTCCTCTCTATCCATTCCTACCTTCAACTCACCAGTCCTTGGTGAAGCCATTTCTTGATCATGATCCACTATGGCAGCTCCATTTGGGGGACCTGGTTATAGTCTATCTTGGCATCATCCATCCTAGGCAAATGATCCTGGACCTATCCCCTTGATATTCCAAAAGGTATAATCAATCATTTTCCCTTTGCATTTTGGGTTACTACAGTTGAAGCCCTTGCTTAGAATACATCTGTTTCCACCTACTTCCAAATCAATAGCAATCTTTTGTAGCCATTTTTCATTGTTGTTGATAATCTCAAGATGATCCAGGAATCTAAAATCGTTATCAATATTAACTAGGATTTTGGCAATGTCTGATCTGCCAAAGAAGAATTCTTCTATATTGATGAACAATCCTAAGCTTTCTCCAATAAATTCTAGGGCTTCCTCACTCCAATAATCAAAAGGAAGGTTTTTTAATCAAATCCAATGAGGGAACTTTTTGGGTTTATTCTTTAATGGGTCAAAATCGGGTTCCCAATCTAATTTGTAAAAACAAAATCCTTCAAAAACTAGGGGTTCTCCATAAAGAATCCTTTGCTTATGACTCTGATCAATACATTCTAACAAAAAAAAAATCTCGACTAAAGGCTTAGCATTCACCTGATCCATGAAATCCGAGGCGAACCAGTCCTTAATCTTTCCTTTTGGGGCACTCTCACCGGACCATTTAACAAATAATCCACAATCCTTGAGATAATCCCTTCAAGGCTTTAAAATTTTATCTGGAATTACCACTGATCTGCATTTGTTATCTGCTAGCAAATAAGATTTGTCTTGAGAGTTTTTTGGAACCCATCGATAACCGCTTCTTCCTAGGAGCACCAAGCACATTACCTTCCCTCCTATGCCGAGACACCTGACAATGTGAGGAAAAAACACTACCGTTCCATCCAATTGGGATACTGTTTGATCCTGAAACTTTGCCGAATCTCGGTTTACTTTGCCATGACTATGCAATAAAACTGCCATTCTGGTTGTGATCAAAGCTCCTATCCACCCATCGCCCGCTTTCGTAGACCCATTGGGGAATATGTTCCTTCTGCTTGTTGCTGTTGTGTGCCAGGTTTCTGAATTCATTCTCCTCTTTTTCATTCCACCATTTTCCTCGGACCTCACCTAATCTCCTAGCTTCTTCGCTATCTAACCCTGAGCCAACGTAAGATCCTGCTCCTGCTCCTGCCATTTTTTTTTCGTCTCTTGAATTTTTCTATTTAGAGTTTGAATTTAAATTTAAACTCTCCATTTTACAAAACTTATTTTGATGCCATTAATGTTTGCAATGTAGGGTTCAAAGCCCCTAATGATAAGGAGATAAAGTGCCCCATTTTGTCACAAAAGGTGTATGGTGTGAAAGCCACAATAGAGGAGCAATGACAAATATGGCGGTAGAAGGGTTGCACCATCATGACTAATGGTTGGATGGATAGAAGAAATAGAACATCGCTAAATTTTTTGTTTCTTCCTTTGGTGATTGTACTTCCTAAAAAGCATTGACTTGGTGATTAATATTTTTAATTCATGCTTTATTGAATCATTGATTTTGTTTCTTTCTCAAGTGGCACAATATTCATCAAATCTATTGATGCTTCGAAAAAACACCAAAAATGTCAACTCTTTTGTGAAGCTTTGGGAGGATTCTTGCCTAAGGTGCGTGAGGACAATGTGGAGAAAGTGGTTAAAGATATTGCAGCAAATTATGTTGCTACATGTAGACTACTAATGGATAGGCACCATCATTGTTTTAGAGTCCACGTGCTGCTCATTGACTTTGACCTCATATTGGAGGATCTTGGCAAGATTCCATGGATCAAAGCATGTGTAGAGATAGCAAAAAATATTTGTAAATTCATATACAATCACAAATGGGTCCTCAACCCAATGAGGCAATTCACAAGGCAGAAGTTGACTTGTCCTATAATAACCCAATTTGCAACCAATTTTATCACATTAAAATACTTGCTTCAAGCCAAGGGAACTTTCAGACACAAGGTAGTTAGTGAGGAGTGGACTTCCTCATCATATGCTAAGACCAATGCAAGGGTTGACATGGCAAATTGGATTTTTGATGAGCGAGAATTTCAAGTGCCAACTATAGAGATACATTATTATTTTGTTCATATTTATTTTTATTTGTTTATTTTTGTTAACACTTACTAACGTTAATATTTCACAATGCCTTTAATGATTCTCCAACGAGTTGTTGATGGGCAAAAGCCTGTAACAGGCTACATATATGAGGGCACGGATAGGGCCAAAGAGGCCATTAGAGACATTTATGCAGGAGTTGAGAATAAATATCGGCCCATTTGGGAAATTATTGATAGACGATGGCACCTATAGCTTAACAAGCCCTTACACCCAATCGCTTATTTCCTCAATCCAACAATAAAACTCCACCCCAATTTCAAGGCGGATGAGGAGCTTTTGAGTGAGCTCTAACGGTCACAGAGTGGATGATGCCCGATTCTAGTGTTGGAGCACAAATAGTCACCGAGATTGAGATCATAATACTTGCACAAGGAGATCACTTTGCATGAGATGTATTAAGGCAACTCATTTGACATTGCAGCCAAGTAAAAATCTATTAAGGGCATAATTTAAATTTCAAAATTAAAACTTTTCCTCTTTTTATATTATTATTATATATTGTAACTTAAAGTTGGATAATGAGATTGATTTTTTTTCCTTTTATCATCTCAGATGCATGGTGGGAAAGATTTAAGGTACCAAATCTGTAGAGGATTGCAATTTGAGTATTGAGCCAACCATGCAATGATTCAAGTAGTGAGCACAATTGGAGTATGATTGAGCATATACACTCCAAGAAGTGCAACAAATTGTCAATACTAGAAATATTGTATACATAGCAAGTCATCCTATTTTCAAAATTGCATTAAAAGTCAATGTACACAATCCAAAAGTCGATTGCATTACATAAAACTCATTCATTATCAAAATTAATTTTCAAATAAATTGCAAATTGTGTCATAGTAACAAAGTTGTTTTAATCAAAACTATCAAGTCAAAATCCAAAAATGTCAGACTTACCAAATGCTTGTAGTTTGTCCATTGATTTTACCTTTAATTATTAATTGTTAATTGATAAATTTTTTTTTTTGCTCGGTAATAATTTATATTTTATTGAAATTCAAAATAATGTTCACATAGTAAAGTTTGTCCAAACACTGAATCCAAAAAAGCTAAAACCGTAATCAAAAAACCACCCCACCAAAACAGCTTGAAACAGCCAACTACCCATCCAACTAGTAACATCTATAGATACTAAAACCAGACTAAAAAGGCACCTTGCCCGTAAAAGTAGAAAACAGCAACTCACCAAACTTTCCTCCAGCGGTTGCCTCTCGCCACCCTGGCTCCATTGCTCTTCGGAGACCTTACCGGCCTTGGTTGTAGTATCCATTTCAGCTCCTACTCCGCTTCCGCCTTTGCCTGCGCAATGACATCTTCCATGGCTTTGATTTCCACATATAGTTTGAGGGCGTCCCAACCCCTTCTGGCCTCTTGAGAGCAGTGATATATGCACATGCCTTTCGCCCACCTCAAAAACAGGAATAAACCCACATTGCCACCTTGCACTTCATCCTCTACACCCTCGCGGACATCAAAACCCATTCCCGGTTCCGCCCATTCCAAAAAGGAATCCAAACCTATCAGGTAGTCCTCGTGAATGATTGTCTGCACAACTTTTTTCACCATTGTCGTTTCCTCGCCCAATTCCAACCACCAAGCCATAAAAAGGGCATAAATATCCATTCTGGTTTTAAAATGGAATTTGAGTTGGCTAAAAGCCCCCCCAACCACATATGTTATGCTCTGTGCAAGCAATTCATCATGAAATTTGAACAACTTTTGAAGCTGGCCAACGTTAATGTCTCCAAAAAAAGCAAAAATCCATCGCCTATTTCTCAAAGAGAAATTGGCCTCCATATGTGCTTCAGGACTATAACCTTACAGAGTGAAATGGCATATAAGAACTTCATAGAGATCTGATTTTGGATAAAAAGCCTTCATACCAATACTTCAAAGATAATGAAAAAGAAATTAAAGCCTACTCATGCAATGATAAAGGCATCACAACCAAGATTCCACGCAACACTCAAGCGCCGCCATCCTTTCCCTAACTTCTGACATCATACACTTCGTTCGCGATGTCATTAATAAGAATGTCTGCTTCCACCTCCAGTCTGACATTACAAAAATCCTCCCACCTGAAATCACCCACTTCCGGAAAGGTGAGAGTCCACTTGGAAAGAGCGCCTGCTTTGGCATTGTCAGCATGTATAATGTGGCTTAATTGGACTTCTTCAAAATTTTCCAACT
The DNA here is from genome assembly GCF_030272615.1 of Cryptomeria japonica. Lineage (NCBI taxonomy): Eukaryota > Viridiplantae > Streptophyta > Pinopsida > Cupressales > Cupressaceae > Cryptomeria > Cryptomeria japonica. The sequence continues at coordinate 197,412,554 of NC_081406.1, forward strand.
CCTCTAGGATATTATGGATCCACCCTTGTAAGTGCCATGCATCTAAACCTTTCTTCATTAAAGCAAGGATGATAATTAAAGAGTCACCTTCTAAGTGCACTTTCCTAGCGCCAAGCATCTTGCACATCCTAATAGCAAGAAGGGCTGCTGATACTTCAGCCAAGTTATTTGAGCCATTTCCCAATCTCTTGGCCCCAATGGCCAAAGTATCCCCTTTCCAATTCCAAACTATAACTCCTGCCCCCGAAGGTCCCGGGTTGCCTTTAGAGGCCCCATCAAAATTTGCTTTCAACCAACCCTCCAGCGGTCTTTCCCATTTCACAAGCTCCTCCAATTGGTTGGTTTGAACCCAACTAAGCCCCTTAACGGGTTGTTAATTGATAATTTATTATTCATTATCAATTAATCATTTTAAATAAATTATTTTTGCTTGTCAATTATTAATTATTAATTATTAATTATTTTTAAATTATTATTATTGTTATAAAAGTAAAAACTAAAATTTTATTTTTACTAATATTATTTATTAATAATTATTATTAAATGTTTAAAATAAAAAATATAGAAAAATGATAAAAGAGGAAAAGTTGTGACTAAATTAGCAGCTCTAGGAAAAGTTCAAAAAGAAACTAAAGCAAAAAGTGTGATCAACTCCAATAATGTGCGCCTTATGCAAGGCACACATTTTTTAGTTCCATTGTGTTTTTTCAAGGTTATCCGGGGACAAGCCCCTGAGCAAGATTCCCCTGTCCCCGTATGAATATGAATATAATGTATATACGCATGTTTTATCCATGTTTTTTTACAAATGCACACAGAAAATACTAAGAGGGGGGAGGGGTGAATCAGTATTTTTAAACTTTTAAAAACATGGAATTTCAAAAAACATAGAGAGAGCAAACATCAAGACACAAACACCAATTTTCTAATGGAAAACCCTTTTGGGTAAAAACCACAACAAATAAGATCAGGTTTGCTTGATGCACATGGTTTACGGGCAATTGTGTACATCCCCAAGAAATTAGTCTCACCTCAACTCACCCCTTCTTAGCCCCAACTTGGCAATATGTAAGACCAAGGCAAGGCAGGTTGGGCAGTGGGCTGGGTCCCGGGGATACCCCTGAGTTAACAAAAAAACACATGGCAGATAAATAGCTATCATTAGCCAAATGGGCACCAACCCAAATTACATAAGTGAGCACCAACTTCATTTAGCTGAAGCAACAACTCCAATTTTCTTCAAATTGAAATCTTTTAAAAGAACTTCATATCATATACATGGAAACCTCTGTCATAAACATGTATGCAGCATCATTATGTGTCTTTCAAAGTAACCTTCGCAACCTAATGACAATGCTTGACTGCTGTAGAATAAAGTCCAATTGCTTAAAAATGTGGCTGAACACTCTTAGAAAATAAAAACCTCACACTAAGTTTTATGCTTGACCCACTAATTATGAGCTACACATCTGACATTTATATCTCTTCACCATACCACATTATATGCTACATATTGTCTTTATGTCACACGCACTTCATTGCATGCTACCCATTGCATGTGATTGTTCTACAATTTTTACACTCACACGACATCCTTTTGTAAGTTGTACACTCTATATGTTTAATATTTTTTCTGTTATATGCTTCGCACTCAATATATCTCTCATCCTTCATTTCACCCCACTTACGTTGTATGAATTGCGCTTGTATTTATTATCTACAGCGCATTGTTTTTCTATAGAATCATCTCCAAGCGGTTGACAAATAAAACTCCTATCTTGAGCATTCCACTTTCTTTCCACCCATGATCTACTATATGCGACGATCTTCTACATGCACACCACCTTATATTAGCACTTGTTCTTACATTACCCATGGTTCATTTATTGCATTTAATTTTTTTTGTAAATCCTACGAACAGAATAAATTTAATATCTAATTGTTATAAGAAACACGCAATACAAACCATAAACCATTGATAACTTCAGTTTACATGCTACGCATGCACATATTTAGAATATAACGGGTGCACAATAAAAGCCACGACTCCTTCCACACGTGTAACAATCACCACTTCATGAACTATCTATTCTCATTGAAACCATGAAAAGAATATTAAGATTAGACCACCAGATTATTGAATATTCAACTAGTGATGTGTCAAACTGACTTGGCACAAAGAATGGACAAGACTTTAAGCCGCTGACTTTGACAAGCAACCAGCTCAAACTGACAACCAAGTAGCTCAAACACACAGCCAGGTAGCTCAACTAGACAACCAAGTAGCTCAATCAAGCAAAAAAGTAGCTCAACCAAGCAACCAAGTAGCTCAAGTTGACAACCAAGTAGCTCAATCAAGAAACCAAGTAGATCAACCAAGCAAAAAAGTAGCTCAACCAAGCAACCAAGTAGCTAAACCAAGTAACCAAGTGGCTCAAACAAATAATTGTTAGACGAACTTGATCATATCCTTTGACATCAATGACAAAATATCCAACAGTTTTCATATGAATATTTAAAACTTCCCTATATATTTTAAATTTTCCCTATATTTTATATAGTCATCCCCTTTGCCATCCCCAAAATTGGCAAAAAAAAATTGCCATCCCAAAAACACATCTCCCTGTCCCCTATCATCCCCGTCCAGGAAACTCGGGGTAACATGGCTTTTTTAGTAAATGTAGCCAACATGAAGAATGTACATCTCAATAAAGGCATGCATTTCCTATGCCTTTGAAGTTTTAAAAAAGTACAATCAAAGCAATAAAAGTGCACCTACACAAAGTACACTCTTCATTAACATTTGATCATTTAAAAAAGTGCAGATCAAGCTGCAAAAGTGCATCTAGTATAGGTATCAATTATTTTATTAATATTTATTATTACTATTATTTTTATTTAAATTATAATCAATATTAATAAAAAAATTGTACTAACCTAATCATTGGAAAAAATGCAAAGTGGATGTCAATAAAGAAGCCAACATCTATTATTTTGGGATCTCTTCATCATCACACCAACACACCCAAACCATAGTTCAAGCACTTGCCTTCAACTATTGGATCGAAGGATAAAAACAATTGGATTTAGAGATAAGAAGATGGAAACTTCATATGGAGGTTGCATCAGCACTTCAACTTGGAGGACTATAGAAATGTTTTGGATATTCAACAATTTGCTCATTTCCCAAATATCTCTGTAATCATTATGGTCTTGATTATTAACAAATATTTGGTGTAGCACTAGATCTTTGTAATCATCTAAATAAAATGTGCAAATGAAACACTCTATTCCAGCCAATTTATTTGTGCAAAACTATTTTAATTTATGTGGAGATTTTAGATCTATGCCTTTTATATGGATGTATTGGTTGATTCCATTAAACATATTTTAAATCTAAGAAATTCATATGAATTTTTTAAACAAGTGTCACTACAAGCCCTCACAAATGTCCATCTGTTGTGCCACCAAATGTGCACCCAATCCAAATAATTGGACCTCCACAAGTTTGATTGTGGGTTCTCATGGATCCTCGAGGATGGTTTCCATGGGTGGTGTGTGCCCTCACAACAAATCTGGGATTTTGATAAAGGTATCAAAGCCAAGGTCTTGAGGAAGCTCTCTTAGCAAAAAATAGGCAGCATATGTAACAAGTTAAAGGAGAATACAAATAGAAAACTCCAAAATGGTGGTGCAAGCAATGAATAAGAAATATCGTCCCAACTAGAAAAATAGAGGGACCTTAGAGGAGATATTGAGAAGGGCAGAGAAATTAGAAAAGATGTCTATCTTGCATTGCTTTGGAGAATAAAACATAGTAGCTGACTGCCTTGGAGTGAACCTCGACGATATCACTTCAATTGGAAGAAACAATGTTAATGATTGGGCAAATTTAGTTAGAATACTTCTTCATGATGGGCCCCCTTAATGGCGTGCAGAATAGAAGATTGTAAACACAATTATGTAGTGTCAAGGTGGTAAGATTATTGACTTCATTAGTGTAGCAATAAGACAACTTAAGCATATCATTAATTGAATCTCCCCTTTGCTCCACATGGTGATCGGTACAAAGTTCAAACGCAATGAGAGATAATTGGATGGCAATGGCACTTTTTGTAGCCATATGGTGTCCATGCATCCTTCCACTGGAGTTGTGTGATAGTCTAGGTATTATAGTTGCTTGTGGGTGGATGGCAAGGAGGGGTTTAGTTATGGATCTGCTTCAATATGGGAGAGTGCTGCAATATCCCTTAATTAGTTACACTTTAATTTAACCTAAATTTGGCCAAATCTATAAATAGGTAATTGGGTTTTATAGGCGTACCTTGTATACTGTTTTCCTTCAACAAAATAAGAGAACGTATATGAAATAATACTTAAAACTGAAATATGAATTATATTAAATGATATCAAATCTGCTATATTAATGAGTATTAGAATTATTATTGTTTGGATATAATCAGATTATTATATTTCTATTATTATATAAAGTAAGTTAGTAAGTCAGTTACTAATCAATTCCTTTAGTCCATTGGCTGGATAGGGTGTCCAAGAAACCATCCCTCCTAGGCCCAAGGGCAGAGTACCATATCCCCCTTGGCTCCATATGGCAGGTGTTAGGCATCCATCATGGAGTGGTGTACCCAATGAGGTGTTCTATCGCCGTTCCCCCTCATCACAACCATCTGCTCCCTTAAGCCCAAGAGCAGATGTTTCACCCCTCTTGGCTCCATGTGGCAGGTGTTAGGCATCCACTATGGAGTAGCGTACTTAAGAGAGAGTCCCTCATTTACAACGAACCTTTTGTGATATTCCAATGAAGTCATATTTGTTATTCAGTTCAACTAATTATGATAATCAATTTGTACTTGACATAGTTATTGTACTTCCATTATATTATATTGCCTTAGTATTTTATATCAGATTGTTAACAGTTCTTTCTGTTAGTATTACTTTAAATCAGAATTATTCGTTAATTGTTATTGCTGCATCTTATATTATTAGCATGGTACAGTATTATAGCAATTTATACAAACTGAATTTGATTGCCTTATTCCTTCTGAATTCATTAACAGATATATATATATATGTGTGTGTGTGTGTGTGTGTGTGTCTCTCTCTCTCTCTCTTATGTCTAATAGAGTTGTCATGTATAATCATTTTAATGCTATTTAATTAATTATACATTATTTGCTTCTGAACTTTATATCATATTCATGCCATTAATTTGATTAAGATCATATAATACCAGCTATTATATTCCATTATTAAATCAAAATTCCTATACGTACCTGTCACAAGCCTTCTCTTTTTATTATCCTTGCTGGCAGTTTCTGTATATTTCTCTATCCTTGCTGGCAGTTTCTGTATATTTCTCTATCCTTGCTGGCAGATCTGACTTTCTTGTTCCCCCGTGTATTTTCCTTATTCCCATTTCCACAGGGTTGGTATTTATCCTACCTCCCAATGTGGTGGAAAGCCACGATGGTTTGGTAGTGCTTCTTCTATGAAGAGTCGCTACCCTTCTTCAACCCACCGCTTAACTTGATAAAGGTTATCGGGTCTCTAGGAAAATCGGCTAATAAATGCTCTAACAAAGGCATCGTTCAGCATTGTTAAGGTATAAAATATATATATTTATTGTTAATACACCATTTTAATATAATGTATTGTTAATATAAAAACATCATTCAATGTATAAAATGTAAATTAATGTACATTGTAAATATAAATTCAACATGTAAATTGATAACAAGATATCATTTTAAATAAGAATGTAATATAATAATTTTAATATGATTTTTACATATTATATGGCAAAATTTATATTAATTATTTCTGCTATAAATGGGAGGACATGACAAGTGCCTAACGACATAATTAAGATTTTATTTAACTGCTAGTCTCCTAATACCCTCAAGGTTATAAAGGCAATTTTGGATCTTGATGAGATTTGTGATGATGGCAATGTGCGGTCACGAAGATCAATAATGGCGAACTTTAAACAAAGGCTTCAAGGGGCAATGGAAAAAATATAAAACTAGGGCTAGTTTGCCATTTTGTGGGCTTGGCAAGCATCAAAGAATATAATGCCTCAGAAGGTAGACCCCTGGCTTTTTAATGTGTGAGTATTGGCTCCAATGGAGCATATGAGATCTATTGATACTTATTGCAAAGGCATACACCTAGTGTTAAAGCATTGGCTGGCTTTGCACCACTGTCGGGTTTTAACGGTTGCAAGTTGATACACTCTTCCATTGGAAAATGAAAGGATTGTTTATGCATTAAAACAAGAAGAGCTGCTAAAAGGAATTAAATTTTGTAATGTCCCCATTTTTAGCAAAACCGATTTGAGAACAATTAGCCAGTTCCCGAGTTCTCTTGAAGGCTAATTGGTAAGGGAGAAATCCAAAGTTCTTGGAGACCACAAGACCAATCTTGCAAAGTTGTTCATGGCAGACTTGAGTTGATCTAAATGAACCTTGTGTTGCTTTCAGAATTGATTTTTGACCTTTTGGGAGCTCTCCAATCTTCTTGGAGGAGCATGCTATTTTTAGTAAGTCATGCAGTTGCTTCAGTTCAATGTTCAATGACTTCGAGGTCACTCTGGAATGGTCAGGATTGCATATTTCTTTCATATAGATACCTTCCACAACTTGGGTAAATTGTTGAGTTATCAAATAATTATTCACTTGAGTTGTCTAAACTTAGTGTAGTAGAGCTCATTAAAAAGGTGTTAAGTTATGTTTCAATTTGAATGCTGTTGTGACCATTTCACACATCGCCCCATTTAAATGGGGACCCCTCTTTTTTTGCTCGTTTTTGCCTGTTTCTCTCTCTGCTTTTAGGGTTTTGGGTAAGTGAGTGAGTCGTCTGGATTAGGGCTAAGCCTTAGGGTTTCCTTTTTGATATTTCAAGCCGAAGTCCAGTCAATTTTGAAAAGATTATTGAGCATTCTCGCATGGATTGCAATTTTGAAATGAGATGAGTCTGTCAGGATGTCAGGTGTGTCTGTCTGGGTCCAGTCGGAATTTTGAAAAGCAAGTTCAAATTTTACCTAAGTGTTAATGATGGAATTGTGCAATTTTGTCCGGGTGAATTTGGACCAAATTTTGGAAAGTTTGATAATTGACCCCTGGCCTTGGAGATGGCCTAATTTTGCCTTGTGAAGTAACTGAAAGCCTAAATTCTTGATATTCTAGCCTGTAGGGGTAAAATCGCTCCTGTCCTTCAGTCAAGGACCAGGGCGAAATTTGTATTTTATGCATCTTGGTTATTGACTTGTTTCATTTGTCTTGTGCAGGGTCGCCAGGAGATGCAGTTGAACATGAATTGGAAGTTTTGAAGATTCTGGGACTCGAAATTGGTCAGTTTTTCAAGGTATAAGGCCAAATCGCTCCTGTCCCTCTCCCAGGGACCAGGGCAAAATGGCTTACTTAGACCATTTTTGGTCTTAGTTGATCAAATTAAAGCATCAAGGACGCAATAAGGGATGAAATCAACCTAATGGAGCATCCAGACTTAGTCATTTGCAATGAAAAGTTGAACATTTGGCCTTAAGGACAAAAATCGCTCCTGTCCCTCACTGAAGGACCGGAGCTTGTTTCTCAAAATTGCACTGTCTTTGCAGGACCAAGACGATTTTTGGATTGGAAGAGATCAAGGAGGGCATCTTTTGTCCATTGAATATAATTTGAAGTAATTTGCAAACAAGGAATGTGCCAAAATGACAAAATCGCTCCTGTCCCTCACTGAAGGACCAGAGCTTGAAATCCAAGACCGCCTTATCCTTGCAAGATTTAAACGATTTCGCGATTTGAGAAGAACAAGGAAAGTATGCTTTATCCATTGAATATAACTTGAATGGGCCACCATGGAGAAAATCTATCCAAATTGGTCAAATCGCTCCTGTCCCTCTGTCAGAGACCAAGGCGAATTTTAAAGATAGCTCCTGTCCCTCTCCAAGGGACCAAAGCGATTTTCTCAAAGGACAAGTTTTGGACCAAGGGAAAGCGAATTTCAAGCCAGAGATGAAGGAAAGGCGACCCAACCAATCCGTCAAAGATGATTTCGAAAGTTGATGAAACACAAGTGAGCTAATAAATGCAAAATCGCTCCTGTCCCTCTATCAGGGACCAGGGCGAAATATACCTTATCTAGCATTTCCTTCCGAATTTGGTTAAGTCCAAGCCAAAGGGCATGATGGTAAAGATGTTTGGAATGCCTCAAAGAAGAACGAAGTGGTAAATAGCCCAAAAACTTGATGAAATTGTCCAAGGCGCTCCTGTCCCTCTCCCAGGGACCAGAGCGATTTTCTTAAAAGACAAGTTTTTGGCGAAGGTGAAGTGAATTTTAAGTTCGAGGCAAATGAAAGAAGGCATAACCACTCTATTGAAGATAATTTTGAAGGTTGCAAGACGCAAAGTAAAACATATTTTCTCCTAGGTGCTCTTGTCCCTCTCCAAGGGACCAGAGCGATTTCCTCATGAAGCAAATTTCCCACAAAGTTTGAACAGGTTTCATGTTGGAGATGAGTGAAGGGGAGCATAATGAATCCATTGAAGATAGTTTTAAACGTTGGCAAAGAAAGATTGAGCCTATAATTGCCAGATCGCTCCTGTCCTTCAGTCAAGGACCAGGGCGAAATTTAGATTATCAAGTCGTCCCTTCCAAGTTTGGTCGGATCCAAGCCAAGGCACAAGGTGGCGAAGATGTTGGAGGTGCTTCGAAGGAAAGCAAGGTTACAGAGACCATGAAAAGTGATGAGAAATGACTAAGGCGCTCCTGTCCCTCTCCAAGGGACTAGAGCGAAATATGCAAGTGTGTCCAATTTTGAGGTGTCACTTCCATTTCGAACGTTCAAGAAGGAATAAGAGACACTATTTTACATTTTGAAAGCAATTGAAAGTTGATATGATCAAGGATTAGCCCAAGGAACAAAAGATCGCTCCTGTCCTTCACTGGAGGACCAAGGCAATATTCATTGAAACAATCATTTCCTTCCTAGACCACATCAAGGCAAGGACATGCAAGATCGAAAATGTCTTTAGGAAGATGATGAACAAGGGGTTAACATCGAAAGTCAACAATTTTGAGCTCAAACACAAAGTTCGCTCCTGTCCCTCTCCCAGGGACCAGAGCGATATTGTTATTATTCCAAAATCCTCCCATGATTAGGCGCCAATATTTTCGAAATGCATTAAATGCTAAAAATCGATAAAACTTGAAATATTTAATTAAATTAGCATTTAAAAATAGCGCATGAGGCATTTAATGATTAGTTTAGCCTTTTTTTTTTTTAAAAATCGAAATTATTAAATACAAAGGCATTAAAATTAATTAATTATTAAATTAAAGAGAGCGCTTGGGTTTTTTTTTTAAATGTTTTGCAAAAGTCGGCCTCCTCTTTTTATTTAAATTTTGTTATTATTTGCCTTATTTCCAAGTCGGCCTATAGGGATTGCAAAGAGGTGAGGGCCTATATAATGAAGGTATGTGAGCATGTTTTAACCATCATTCAATCATTGTTCATATGCGATTTGGAGAGGCGAATAAGGAAGTGCGAGATCTCATCAAGAGGAGTGCGAACTTTGTTTATGGTGGAGCGAATTTGCCCTCAAGGTGGTGAAGTTAATAAAGGAGACGCATTTAGGAAGCTCACGTTGAAGACTTCAATCTTCATTTTGCCTAGGCGAATTTCCTAATTTTGCATCCTTTTGTTAGAGTTAGCTTTCAAAGTGAGGTATGGCGAAGTTCCCTTGTTCAAATTTTGAATTTTAATCGTCCTAGTCTCAGTTTTGAAATTTTGAATTTTGAAATTTTGAATTTTGAAATTTTGAATTTCCAGTAGCTCAATCGTATTTAGGAAATGATAATTCAAAGACTTATCATGAAGTTTCCTAAATTCTATCTTTAATCTAGTCTATATTTCTATATTGCAAAATCTATTACTCATTATGAAATGTTGTGTAGGTGTCACGATGGCGACCCCAAAGGCAGGAGCATCTACCAGTCGTCCAGCCCTCATGAAGGAAGATCTAAAGAACGAAGAATTGGAGACCAAGATCGTGTCTAAATGGAGCAACATTGGAGATACCAACTTGGGAAACTTCAGTGTGAAGAAGTTTCGAGAGGTCCCTTACATTGGCAAGCCATCACCTGTCGCAAGAAGAATAATTGAAAGTGGCATTATCAAGGCAGTCGGCTTCCCTCCAGCAATCCAGTGCCATGAGTTGATAATCGAGTGTGCTCGCCATTATGATCCACAGTCCAGATCGATCGTGTCCAAGGAAGGAAACACTTTGGCTTATCTTTCGGAGGAGGCTATCAGTGAAGCTCTTCACCTGCCCGAACATAAAGATATGATCTGTAAAAGCTTAGAAGGAGCCAAGTCCATGTACGAAGATGATCCAGACACTTGCTTGAGCATTATCAACAAGAATTGGCTACTCAAGAGTCGTCCTCGCCTGAGCAAGATTCCAAACACACCACATAGGATTGACTTCCAGGAGGAGTACAGAGATTTGATAACATTACTCAACCGAGTTACAGGGGCTCCTCAAGCCTTCTATTTTGAGAAGTGGATGTTCTACTTCATCCAAGTGATAGTTCAAGGAAAAGGAACAATTCATTGGGCTAGAATGATTAGCCATTGCTTGGACGTGCAGTTAAGAAGACTGAAGGCTACCAAGTCCTTCCACATGAGTTCATACATCATATATGCCTTGATCAGGAGTTTTGAATATGCAGGACTACCTCACAGAGGAGTGATCGGAAGAGGGCCTGGGGAAGTCAGAGTTTGTGATTCCTATGTTCATTTGCATCATCCTCCAGGAAGTAACTACAAGTTAGTCAATGATACCTTCACGATGAATATCACCAGGGCATTGCAAGGCGAGATTCACAACCGGCTATCTCAAGATGCACAAGAGCTTGTAAAGAGGTACGGTGCTTGGTTCATCCAATTTAGAAGTTTACATATATTAGAGTTCATGGATGTCCTTCACCTCCCTATATGTTGCCGAGATATCCGACAGACAGAATTGTGTTACTTGAGGTAACTAGACAGTTGGCAGCTTATGCGAAGGCATTCAGACACAAGCATGGAAATGGAGTTCATGTTCCTATCATACTAGGAAATTCAGTTGAGGTATGTCCTAATGTTCCAGCCATGGATGATGCAGAAAGGGAGTTAGCTTTATATTCATTTTCATTCTTTGCCATGAGAGAGAGTTTCGATCCTTATGAGTATATAGAAGAGACAGTCGGAAGGAAATACAAACATGAACCTCAGATAGAGGATTTTGTGATGAATCTCTCAGATGATCTTGAAGTGAAAAGAAAGATACATTCCAGATTGCCTTTAGACTTCATCAGGAAATGCAAAATTTATAGAGTGGCCGACCAAGCTCAGGACAGTGGCAGACATCTCCAATCATCTTATGACCAAGAAAGCAAAGCAGTGAGGCTAGATTGGAATGAACCTGAAATTTTGGATCTAGATACCTTGATGGCTCCAGTTTTGTCTTGTACTCGCAGATGGATTGATGTGCAACATCAAAAGTTGAGAGAGCAGGGCATATCTATGACTTTTACTCTGGAGGAAAGGCCAGGCGAAGGAGGAGCAAGTGTGAGTGAAGGTAATCCTAATCCCAGAAACACAAGCGAAGGCAACCTTCGAAGCGTAAGTGAAGGCAATCCTCATCCTAGAGGATCGAAGAGGAAAGAGAGACCTGAAAAAAGAGAATCCTCCAAGAAGAAGCAAGAGGCCAATAGAGATCGTTCATCCGGCACATCTTCTCGACAAGAGAAGAGGACACTTGAAATGGAGGAATCTATGGAATCAATGGTACAGAACGATAAACAGGAAGAAGGACAAGCACCTCAACGTTCGTCAAGTCAAGTCAATGAGTTACATGAAGACAAGAATGATGACGAAGCGACATCCCCTCTCAGTGAAGAAGAAACATTGCCTAAGGAGATACAAGTTAAAGAAACAAGATCTGCCATTCCAGATTGGTTAAAAGAGAGATTAACAAGGGTGATTGTGATCGAGGACGAAGATAATGTGATTGATTTAGAGAGCCTTGTTGGAAATTCTCAGGAAGTGACAGAAAAGAGGAAAGCTACTAAGATGTCCAAGATGATCAGAGATGAGACAGGATCTAGGAAATTACAGATAGCTACACCAGCAGTGGACAAGTATGAAGGTGAAATCCTTGCAGAAGAATATGATGTAGAGACATTTGAGCTTGGTCCACTCACAGCTGAGCAGACATTGGATGATGCCACTGATTCATTTGAGGCACTTAAGGACAAGCTTAGAGAAGAAATGGAGAAGAATAGAAAGCTTGAGCGAGAGGTCAGTGCTTGGAGAGGCTACTTTAGCCATCTCAATCAGCCTTTGAGGCGTCAGGATCCAGCAGTATCTCCTGCGCAGGCACTTCCCTTTGAATCAATTGGTGAGGCAGAGAGAGTCAGGAGTTTGGTCCAGCTTATGAGTTCTTGGATTGACAAATCCCATACAGTTGCTATTGAATTTGCAACAAGAATGATGAAGACTATTCATCAGGCTATTCAGGTTCTTGAGATCATCCACAACCTAGTGGTAACTGTAGCTGCTTTTGCTCATACTAAGGATGTTATCATTCCTGTCCTGCAAGTAATCAAACAAACATCAAGGAAAGTCCTAGCTCAAGAAAAGATAATGGACGGAGGACCTCATAGTTTACTTCAATGGTCAACTTTACTCCAGATGAAGGAAGTCCTTTTTGAGGACATCAGTAACAAATGCAATCAAGTTGAGGAGATTATCCATCCAATCCAGGACAGAGTGTTTGAAGTATTATGTACTATTCTTGGCAGGAGGATTGTAGTTGAGACAGATGTGGATTTGCAAGAATTAGAAGATAGAGTCAAGGTCATCTTTTGCAAAGATAAGAATGTTATTACAGATGAGCAACGGGATCAGATGTTTGCTACCATGCTCTTGATTGAGAAAATCAAGGAACTTGAACCTGGATGGGACGCTGCTCTTCTCAAGGCTTTTGATCAGGTCATCCACTTGGAAGAACGAATGAGGAATCTTCCCGAGATTCCAATTGCTGAGATCGAAGGAATCGTGTCTAGATTCATTGCATATGCTAAGAAAGAGCATTGGAAAGGGAATAGGATTCTAGAAGAAAGATTGTTATAGATGATGTGGCGCCTTAATTTTCATTGGTCTATGTCTCCTAGGTTTTTGTGCCAAATTTAATATTTGGCTATGCATTTAATATTGTTCAATAAAAAGGGGGCTATTTGTAATAAACCCTAATTAGGGTTTAGGTGTCATAATCTTGGCCATTGATCTTCTTTTGATCCGGACCGTTCATTGTAATTGAGGATGCTATTTATACCCTCATTCATTTTCATTTTGATATATAGGAGAAATTAGAAAGAGAGAGCAATAAGAAATAGTTAGAGTTTTGAGAAGCAAGTTATTTTTGTAGCAAGATTGAGCTTTGAAGAAGGAATTTCAAACAATTGTTGTTCATGATGGCTTTGAGATCAACAAAATATTGAAGTTATGGTGTTTTATTGCAATTCTTGTGGTTATCTTCATGGTTGTTTACTTTCTTGAATCATTCTCAGTCAAAGTAGTATTTAAATTTGAAAGACCGAGTGTTGGGCTTGATCTTTGGTGAGATTCGTACTCCAAACCACTAGCTTCTTACTGATTGTAAGGACGCCTTGTGTGGTCGACTGGAAATATTTGGATTGCATAAACCTTCATTCATTATTGAGTCATTGATATGTACCTTCATGGTAGTACTTCTGATTCTTGATGATTTGAAAAATCATTACTCACCTTAGAAGATCGCATCAGTTTCAGTAAAGTTGTAATTCCTTGGCGATACTGAAGTTGGTAGAATCTTACCAAGATTAGTCTACGTTGGGTCATTCTTAGGATTAGATTAGAGTTTACCTCTTGCAAACCCTACCCTTTTGATCTTTTTTGGAATTCATTAGTATTAGGAAATCTTGTTCCTACAATTCGGATACGTAAGTCCCCTTGATGAAACAGCAATCACAACGACCACTGGTGCTTATCCACACGTAGAGACCCTACATAAAAGAACATTGGAGTCACCCTGATTGATCCTTTTTTGCGACATCTTCAGCAATCAGAGACTTTATTCAAGAGAGGATAAGGTACCTTTGGGTATTTTATTCTGTGTATGATTGTGTACAAAAAATACACGTCAACAAATGCCTAGGCTTGGAGGTCTTTTGCACGTATAATTATCATTTATTTTTCCAAAAAAAAGACTTTGTGGAGGGAAAGGAATTCTTTTTACTGATATTTTCCCTCCAAGAAAGTTATAAAATGAGGTTGTGAGCTCATTTGGAGGATTAGCTATGATACATTATTTGCTTCTACATATGAAGAGAATTTTTTTCTTCTTCAAATTAGTTGAAGACGAAAACACTCTAGAAATTACTAGTATCTATTAAGACTATTTAATTATTATTTAATGGTCATTTAGTGTACTTTAGTTATTTTAGTTTGTTTCTATTTTTGTCTATATTTACAATTATTTCTTTAAGAAACATAGTTTTGTAATTGCCTATATGTAAAACTTCATTCATTAATCAATAAAGCAGTTACCATTTCATGGTATCAGAGCAGGTTTGATTTTTTCTTCGATTTTTTTTATGCAAAATCATTGGTGCTTTTTCGAGTTTTTTCCAGAAGTGTTTCTATGCAGATCAAAGGTCATTCTTGCAGGCTCTCTGTGAAATCACACGGGCTTATCTGTTCATCATGGAAGTTTGTGGGTTTTTTTATCACGGAGTTTATTTGAATCGTGGTTCGCGGGGATTTTTCTGTTTCTCAGTTCGTAGCTGTTTTTTGTGATTCAGCCTACCTCATGACTTTGTTTTTTTGCATTTGCATTTGCAACGGGTTTACCGATGGACACATGTTTTCTACAATGCTTTTCGTCTAAGTTCTGCGTCGTTTTCCTGAGTCGCATTGCTTTGTTTTCATGCCTACACGATGAAATTTTTTAGGTCTTCTACAAAACGCAACGAAATATGTTCCTATGTGTATTTGCCAATCGCATAAGGGTTTCTGGGTTCGCACTACACAACATGTGTTTTGCCCTCTATGACTGTCGTTTTTCCATCCACAACTATTTTCTCCATGTGTAGGATTTTGTTTTCCACATTTGTGTGTGGTCTATGTTTTCTACAAACCCTCCTTGTATCTCCCACAATAGGCTCTTTTTCAAACACAAAATTTTTAAGGGCCGCGTCTACTTTGTGCTGGGTTCAAGAATACCACTATAAACTCGTGGAGATTGCTGCAACACATCTGTATGACTGATTTTTTTATACAAAATCAGTTTTTTTTATTTTCTAAATTGCACCTCAGGATTTGTGTTTGACTGCATTTTGTCAACACCTTGGGATTTGTGCATGTTGATTGATTTTAACCAGTCCATCAGACTTTTATAGCAGCTTATCGTTTTTAATGCATTGGACAGCTAGCAAGATGGCATCTCTGACAAACATCATGTTGGAGAGCAAATGGAAGTTCAATGGCTGCAATTATGGCACATGGAAACAGCATATGCTAGCTATCTTCGAATATTGGTGTGTTGATGAGGTCATTCTGGGTACTATGACTCAACCTACAGCAGCGAGAAAAGATCAAAACAAATATGATGAGCACAATCGGGAAGCAATCATGCTCATCAATTTATCCATCACTAATTATCAGCATCCTCAAGTCTCGTCTGGTAAGACCGCTCTAGAGATCAGGCAACATTTGAAGAACCTTCATGAAATGTCAAACAAAAGCCAAAGGTTCTTTCTGAAGAACATGTTGTTTTCCATAATGATGGACGATAAGATGTCTATGCACGAGCATCTTACAAAGATCAAGGATATAGCGATCCACTGGAAGCTACTGGTCACAAAATGGAGGAAGAAGGCATGGTGGTGATTACGTTGAAAAGCTTGCCTCGATCCTACAAGCATTTTATTAAGATGCTCACTATTACTTTCACTAGTGTTGATCTCAAGTCTCTTGACCTCTACAACAAGCTTCTATAGTAGGATAGATGGAAATAGCAGTTTGGTAGTAGTACTAGCACATCCTCCACTAAACAGGCATTCACTGCCAAAGCCTTAGATAAGGACAAACGCAAAGACAAGTCCTTCTAGCAAAAAGGACAAGGCAAATCTCAGGAGAACCCAAGAAGAATATTACATGCAACTACTGAAACAAGTTTGGTCATATGAAGAAAGATTGCAAAAAACGATTACCATCTGAGCAATCTAAATAGGGAGGGTCTCAGCAGAAGGCCAATGTTGCAGCGCATACTGAGTAGGAGTCTACCTTTTATGCTTTTATGGCTAAAAGACCAACTAATAACGTTTGATCATCTGTTGGGTACATTAACTCTAGAGCTTCTCGACATTTCCCAAATCGACGGGATTACTTCTCAGAGTACATGGCTTTCAATAATTGTGATTTTTGGAGAAGACTATACTGTTGTCGACAAGAGCAAAGTTGAGATTCAATCTGAAGGAAGAAAATTGTTATTTCTCAATGTATACTATGTTCCAAGCATGGAACTAAATCTTCTCTTAGCCAGTTAGATTAAGCACCATGTCTGAAGCTAGATGTCATCTTCAGTGCACACAAATGCAGCATTGTTGACAAGGAGATTAACACTACAGTTGTTGTTGGCCTTGAGGATCATGGTCTTTACAAACTTGTTGACACTAGTAATTCTCAAGAGCATGCTATGGCAACAAAGAGTTCATTCATCGGCACTCTTTGGCATCAGTGGTATGGGCATCTGAATCTTCATTATCTCTCTCAGTTGGCTCGAGAGGGTTTGGTTGTTGGGTTACCTGAGATTCAGTCCTAGAGTCATGGTGTTAACAGAGCTTGCCAAGCAAGAAAGCAACATAGGACTCCTTTCTCAGAAGGCAACGCTTGGAGATCCTCCAAGGTCTTGCAGCAGGTACATGTAGATGTTTGTGGACTGATGAACACTGCATCAGTCACTGGCACCAAGTATTTTTTGTTATTGTCGATGACTTCAATAGAAAAATGTGGGTTTTTTTCTTAAAAACAAATCAGAAGTGTTTACTGAATTCCAAAATTTTAAGGCCTTGGTTGAAAAAGAGTCAGAATGTCCCATCAAAACTCTTAGGTCAGATAATGGGGGGGAATTTTGATCTACCGATTTCTCCAACCTCTGTACAAAACACAGAATTGAGCGCCAACTTACCACACCCTACAACCCTTAGCAGAACAGTGTTGTTGAGCAAAGGAACCGCACAATCACCGAAATGGCCTAGTCTATGTTGGAACATAGGAATGTTCCTCACAAATTTTGGGCTGAAGCAGTCTATACTGTAGTGTATCTTTTGAATCGGTCTCCCACACAAGCCATTAAGAAGATGACCTTAGAGGAAGCTTGGTCTAGGAGGAAGCCCGAAATTAGGCACTTGAAAGTTTTTGGCTCTACTACTTATGTTTAGATTCCAGATGCAAAGAGATCAAAACTGGATTCAATGAGGTAGAAGTTGATGTTCACGAACTACAATGATAACCATGAGGCGTATCGAATGATTGATGTAGACATTGATCGTCTCATATTCAGTCGAAATGTTGTGTTTGATGAAGGAGGGCCTTTTCAGCTCTCTTCTCATGTTTTTAGTTTTGAAGATCAGCCTCTAAAGGCTAAGGACTTGGGTGTTTGACTTCCCTTAGCTCCACCTGAAGGGAGGGATTCTGCTGATTCTGACACGGAGATTGTTGAAACTCCTCGGTAGGATCTTGTTCCACCAAATTTTCCTCGAGAACACCTGGATCAACATCCAAATGAGTTTATTCCAGGCAGCCCCAATCATGCTATATATCCTAAGTTGGATACAGGTGCATCTACTCTACAATCTAAATGGTGGGAAAAGACCATTGGTGTTGTTTGTGATGATGAGCTTATTGAAGGGATATCTTCTAGAGGCAAGGGCAAAAAGAACATAGTAAATTTTGCTCTCATGGCAAATCTTCAAAGTATTTATGCTAAGTTACTAGTTCGGGCTCAAATTCGGGGATTCGGCAAAAAAAAACTTGGGTACAGGTACGGGTTCGTCCATATATATATAGATAGATAGATAGATAGATATGTATGTATGTTCAAACATCAAAATTATAAAATATAATTATATAATTTATAAACTATCACCACCATTATTGATTATTACAATGACACAATCCATACAAAAATGAAATATAGAATGCGACTGCTGCAATGATATATTACAGCAGTTATAAACATATCAGATATTACAGAGAATAATATAATACAACATCATTCTACCACGAACAAAGGATCCTAAGTTAGAGCACGACAGAGATGAATAAGAATAGCATTAGGACAGAAGGATGAACAGAATAAGGACAAATAAAAGCAGATCTGCAGTAGTCTAGAACAGCTTGGTGCGATAGAACAAGAGAATATATGAGCAGCCTTATGTAGAGGATAAGAACAGAATTCAGAGTAGACCGGTGAAGCATATTGGAAAAGATTAGAGAGACATGGGTTTACATGTTTAAAAAAATTTAAAATACTAAAGTATATTTTTATTGGTTTTTGTGTTTTATGACCTGTAGGCCCCATTTTTTGGGAACCCACAGGCCTCGGTTCTCCTGGGTCCACCCGGGTTCTCCCTGGGTCATACCTAGGTGGATGGGTTCTTTGTGGGTTCTCTGTGGCAGGACCCACAAAGAACCCATCCACCTGGGCAGGACCCGGGTGGAACCAGGGGAGGACCAGGACCGAGCAAGAACTAGGACCCAGACCCAACCTAAAATGCCAAGAACCGGTACCTTAGTATTTATGAGCCTCGGAATTATTCTGAAGCACAAGGAAAGCCTAAATAGGAAAAAGCTATGGAAGCTAAACATCATAGTCTTCGCAAGAATAAAACATGGGTTCTATCAAATCTTCCACCTGGGAAGAAACCCATTGGCTGCAAATGGGTCTATTAAGTCAAGTATAAAGCTAATGGAACTCTTGATAAGTACAAGGCTCAATTGGTGGCTAAAGGGTTCGCACAGGAAAAACACATCAACTATGAGAAGACATTTGCTCCCATAGCCAAGATGAGCAACATCCAGCTTGTTCTAGCCATTGTAGCACAATTTGGCTGGAAGGTCCATCAAATGAATGTCAAGAGTGCCTTCCTCAATGATGAATTGGAGGAAGAGGTCTACATGACGCAGCCTCAAACTTTCAAGGTTGCCAGTAAAGAACACTAGGTATACAGACTGGTGAAAGCACTCTATGGCCTCCAACGGGATCCTCAGGCATGGTACATAAAAATTGATTGGTATTTGGTTGGACGGGGCTTTTAGAGGAGTTCTTCGGGTCCCAACTTGTATGTCAAGAATAGTGGTAGTTATATCCTTCTTCTTGTCATCATGTCGATGACCTGATCATTATTGGTAGTGCGGCACATTTGATTGAGCAGATCAAACAGAATTTGTGCCAGTCTTTCGATATGACAAATTTGGGACTTTTGCATTAGTCTTGGTGTAGAGGTTTGGCAGACCAATGGCGGTACCTTTATTTCTCAGTCAAAGTATGTCAGGAGTTTGTTGGATAAGTTCAAGATGAATGATTGCAAACCTTCATCTACACCTATCAAGAAAGGTTTGAAACTATCAGCCAAAACAAATACACCTGTGGTGAATGAATCAGCTTTCAAGCAACTAGTTGGCAGTCTCATCTACCTCACAGCCACTAGACTTGATCTCAATAATGCTATGAGCTACATATCTCGGTTCATGACGGCCCCTAAGGCAAAACATTGGGTTGCAACGAAGCATGTACTAAGATAAGTGAAGGATACACTTGACTTTGGCATTCTATATAGCAAAAGCAAAAAATCCTCAACTAATTGGTTTTACAAACTCTGATTGAGTAGGTTTTGTTGATGACAGGAAATCCACTTCTAAGCATGTCTTCAATCTGGGCATGAGTGCAGTCACATGGACTAGTAAGAAACAATAGGCGGTAGCTCTTTCCTCAACTGAAGCTGAATATCGAGGAACTGCCCAAGCAGCATGTGAGGCAGTTTGGCTTCGAAGGATGCTTTCTGACATACAAATGTCTCAAGCAGGTCCTTCTCCCTTGTTCTGTGGCAATCAAGGGGTGTTGAAACTTACCAAGAATCCAATCTTCCACGAGCGCACCAAACATGTTGAGCTTCATTGTCACTTCATTCGACAACTTGTAGAAGATGGATCTATACAGTTGTAGTATGTTCCAACTAGGGATCATATTGCAGACATCCTCACCAAGTTTCTGAGCCCAGATAATTTTCTCAAGTTTAGGGGGCAACTCGGTGTAGTTGATAGGATGACCATTAAGGGTGGGTATTAGAGTATTTAATTATTATTTAATGGTCATTTAGTGTACTTCAGTTATTTTAATTTGTTTCTATTTCTCTCTATATTTATGATTGTTTCTTTTAGAAACATCGTCTTGTAATTGCCTATATGTACAACTTCATTTTCATTGATCAATCAAGCAATTACCATTTCAGTATCAAGGTGGAAACCCTCGTAGCTGGTTTGGGTGGTTTCAAACAAATGCCATAGCTATGCCTGCAAGTGAAGTATTTTCCAGGGTTTTTTCAAAAAGAATATTTATGCTGTGTTTTGAGTTATTTGAATCTGATATTGTTTCTTAAATGTGTCAAGATGTTCCAGAGTGACTGAAAGGAGATTCTAGAGGCTTTTTCTTTTGTTGGGCCATACCATTTCATTACAGGCCTGCCAGTCATTTGCAGCTCACTGGGTGTTGGTTTCAGACCCAAAGTCCTTCTAAACAGTTGAATATTGCTTCTCAAACCTGGTTGCCCCTAATCACATTGTTTCACTGCTGGTCCAAAGGGAGAATTTGTGGTGTTGTTGCAAATATGTATAGCCCAAGTACAGGTTATACCACTGCTGGAATGTGTGTGAAAATATGAGCATGGAATCACCCCACCTTTCATGACATTTCTGACTTGACTGGTGACGTTTGGGGTTTTTATGACTAGTTTCAGACTTTTAGAGGTGAACTTCATCATATTTGCATGTTATATGGTGATTCATTGAGCTGGTTTGAGCTTATCCAGCGCTGCAATTTCATATCAGACCTGACCAAGCTATTTTTACCAAGGTATTTCGTTGTTGTGACATTGATGAGCTGGTTATTTCATGTTATGCAACTCATTCTGGGGTTGTTGCAGCAGTAATATTCATTAACAGCTTAATATCAGCAATCAGACTTATTATGTTTGAAAGTTTTTGAGCTAACTTGTAATACTCTGGATGGTAGTACCATCAATACTTTCTTTCTTTCTCTTTGATGTATTGACTCACCCCATTGAACAAGTGGTGGTATTGTGTTGATCACCCCACTGAATAAATGGAAGAGTCGTTTGTTCTCCACTGAATAAGTGGAGATTCTGTATTTACTGGCCAATGAAAAAGTGGAAGAGTTGTTTTTTTAACCCCTCTGAATAAGTGGAATTGTTATAGTTATTGTAATTGCAATCAATCGAATAGGCATGGAGTGCCTATGCTCATTGTACTGTACACTCCATTAAATAAACATTGAATAGTCCTTTCTTTTCAGTTATTGCATAGTACTCCACTAAACTGAAATTGGTCGGCTTGCCACTTAGTGCATTTTCTTTTCAGTTGCTGCAAGCTAGATAATCGTGTGGTCATTTTACTGTATGCTCTCACCTTGCCCGTCTAGAGAACTGAGTGATCAGAAGGTGAGTTGGACATTGCATTGTATCTCATTTTCAGTTGGGGAAATTTTCAAAAAAACATTAGGGGTATATATTTCAAATTTCATGGTTTGGAAGCTGCATTGAGTCCAGAATGCTGTTTGTGGAGTCCATCAGTGTGTTGAGGTACATAGTTCACAGTAATGCAATGGAAACATAGAAATCGGTTCCTCCTGATGCTGGTCTTCACCAGTGGTGGGCGTCCAAAATGTCCTAATGTGGTGAATGTTCTGAGTTTAGGTGTCTAATTATTGTAATATGATAGAGTAGTGGTCTGTGTATGTGAAATGTTTGAGACAGCTATGCACATATGGTGGGTTGTTCATGCTGTTTTGTCCTGTCTGGTTGATCAGTGTTTGGTACATGATGTTGCTCACTCTATATTACCTTGGAACGTGTAGTGGCTTGTTGATTCTGTTATTGTTGACTCTGCTGTATCTCTTATTAAGTATTTCAGTTAGTAGTATGTTTGTGTTTATATGCAAGGAAAGGGCCCCATAATAGAACCCCCTAGATAATATCTTAAGAAACCATTCCCTTGGAGCTTCAATGTTAATTTTAGTAATCAGATATAACAGAACTCAGAAATAAAGAGATGCAAGAACTCATAACACAGTTTACCCTGGGAAAATCTCCCTCTTGGAGGAAAAACCCAGCATTAATTCTCAGATCTTATTAAGCAATTATCAAGTGTATCTTTACAATGAGAAGCAATCAGCAAACTATGCACAGTAGTGTAATGTCTGCAATGAAGAACTTATCTGCAATACATAGGATGTTGCTGCCACAAGGAGAGTTGCAGTCACTGAGATGAAGGTTGCTGATCCTAGGATGAGGTTCGCTGCCCAGAATAGTTCGCTGTCACTTAAATGATGATGTTTGCTGTCCCTCCAATGATGTTCGCTGTCCTTCCGATGAAGATCGCTGTCACTAGAAACCATTTCGCTATCCTTAAGTTATTGTTTGCTGACTCAGTGAACAGTCTGCTGAATAAAGGAGATAATTCGCTGATTGAGGACAATTCGCTGTGTGTGAATGAATATGTTTAATGCCATACAATTTACTTGTTTATATACTTGACTTGAGGTGTCAAGTTAGCAAGTCAGCTTGCTTATATATTTTATATTTTACAATTAAACCGATCAATAGGTCCTGCCTCATTACACGTTACATTATGTTTGCTTAACCACCCAATTTGGGTCCTGCCTTAGAACACGTTACATTATGCTTATACGCCCAAATAGGGCCAGCCTTATATGAGTTTAAGTGTGTGAAATCAAACTTTAATTGCTTTTAGCAACATTAAAGTTTGATGATCTGGGCTAGCATAATCTGAGCTAGCTACTAATTTCAACATTCGATGCATATGCATCGCTTCTAATTATAACCATCATCACAGCTTTTAGTTCCACACTATGAAGGCAACAGTCTATGACAACATTTTTTGAATTTTTTAAAAGATTTAAGAGACTCGTCAAATAAACATTGCAATTGCATAAACATTAAAGAGTTATGAAAAAAAATAGGAAGACTTTGAGAGCTAATAATTTTTTGGAAAACGAATGAAAGAAACAAAGAAAAAAACTAACAAAATGCAAAAAATACTGGATGTAGCTTACCCTGCGAATATACAGGTTGGGTGAATTTATGTCAGTGGTGAAGACAAAGTCAGGGGCCCCAGTGACCACATGAACATCGTGTCCAGCTGCAACAAGATTCCGTACTACCTATTACAAATAATTGCCAATAGAAAACTGTGTCATAATTTATATATGTATTTTACATATAAAGAAATGAGGATAGACTACCAAAAAAGGCCTGCTATGCTTGAACGTACAGGTAAAGTAGAAAACTCCCCATCCTTAAATTTAAATTATTGCCCATGATGACATCAGAAAAATGTAATATTACCAAGACATCCTTCAACAGTATATTCAAGAAAGCATATCATGCAAAACTATATTCCCATTCTTTCATACTCTTTAGCTAGATAGTTAAGTATGAATTCATGGCTAATGCCTAGAGAACTTCCAGGAAAAGCAAGCGACTACAATACCCCAGTTATATGCACACTGTGTCTGTCTACAACTATTTTTTTATTTTTTTGGCTGTCTGTCTACAACTATTATTAATACTATGGCAGAAACTTTGAGTTCAAAATAAGAATATATAAACCTGTCACTATAGTAGACAGCTAAACTTTTATTAATAGTTTTGAAAATTTGCAAATAAAAATCGTCATTTGTAAGCCTTAGATTTGAAACTTAAAATCTAATTGAGAACTCAGATTTAAACTTCTGAATGTTCACAAGTAATATTTTCCAATTTCTGTTTAAATATGTTAAAAAACTATAATAGAAGATCTGAATGCCTTAAATATGAAAACAAAATAGAACTACAGTGTCACTTAGATATCACTTACAGCACCGAAAATAACTTTGCTGACGAAGCATGAAACCAACTCAGGCCAAAGAAGTTTCCAAATGTGGTATACAGCTCCTAGAGCTGTGCACACAGAAATGCTTCCAAAACATAAAACACTACTAATGCCCTAGGATCTTTTCAAATTATAATTGTTTTACCTTTAGCACTAAAACTTTTCAGTGACCCAAAAAATATGCAACTAGCTAAAAATCATAATCTTACACTCACCTTGAATAATAAGGAGAGTGCCGAGCTCCACTTTTTCTCCAGTGAAGCTCTGCTCTATTTTATAATATTATAGAGAATTGCTTTCATATCTGCTAATATCGTACCCAATGAGATACTTTCATATCTATGGCAGCATTAACAACAAGTGAGACCATTCACATACTACTTTATCTTTCTATGGATTAGTAAGAAATGGTCCTAAGTCAGATTACATTGGACATACATCCATTGAAAAATGCCTCTCGAGTAGTTATACCACCAATTGTTACACTTGACTAATATTATTTATCTATATTATCCTATCTGACAATTTTGACCCAGGATCCAGGTACTGATTCGGTGCATCTTCCAGTCCTGGTGGATTGAGGAACTATGATTGTGGGTTTGTCCCAGATGAAGCCAGGTGAACCATACAAAACCTGGGTGGTTCCGGCAGTGCCAACATGGAATCCATGCTTTTTTTAAATGATTTTTTTTTCGCTTTTTTAATAATTTCCAGCATAGTTAAGAGACTTGGTGAGTTAAAGACAATTTTCAGTGAGTACTCATCCTCTACTCAGCAAGACTGAACCCTTCACTCATGCTGCACATGAAAAACATGCATCGAAGATCTGTGTGGTTTTAAAGATCTTCTTTATTTTTAGATTATAAATAATATATTTATGATTTTTATATGTTTTTGTACAGATGAATCCAACCTCCAAAAAAGATTGCCGGATCCACAAATCTGAACCAGAACCAGAAACTTAGTTATTTATTGATAGGAAGTCTCACTATTACACATGATATGCATATGGATATGGCACATGTTAAGAGTGTTGAGTAACCACGTGGTAAGCCATTATGGAGAGTAAAGCCAATGGAGGAGGAGGTAGGAACAGCAATAGGAGCCATGGAAAGAGACCATGAAAGTGGTAAGATTAGAATTAGAAGAAGTCGATGTAATAAATGTAGTCATCTTGGGAGAATGTGCAGAGATGGATCAAATGTGGGATGTATGAGAATGTGTGTATAGGTAGAGCTGAAGGCTAGGGAATGAGACGAATTTTGCACAAGATTCGCACCATTTGTACATATTGCACAAGAGCCATTCCTTCGAAATCAGCACAAAACTAAATGGAAATCAGTAGAGTTGTGCAAATTTTACTCGCACTTTTAGAAAAACATTCAATACTTGTTCACTCAGAAATACAAGGCTCTGCAAGAAGGTGTTCCAAGTAATGCATTTATCCAGTGTCTCTTTGAGGCAACATCTAATCAAATAGATAAAAGTTTCTTGTAGGATAGCAGTCGTGAGACTATTGGGCTTTTACTATTTGCAGTGCTTTCATGATTTCTCCTGGGATGAGTCCAATCCCCAGATCATTCAAATCATGTGGCCTTCAATTACCAATGAGTATTCCCTGCTGAAGGATTTCTCAATCGCCAATAACCAATGCATATTCCCTGCGAAAGGATTTCTCAACCGCCAATTACCAATGCATATTCCTGCTAAAGAATTGCTCAACTGGTAATCACCAATACATATTCCCTCCTTAAGAATCTCTCGGCAGCCAAGCTATCAAATCAAATCAAAATCAAAAACTTCAAATATCAAAGTACATAATAAGCACAAATTTTCTCGATGTGAAGCCCTCGTGACACTGTGCATGAGCCCATCTAAAGATCATTGAGCAAGGCTGCTTCTAAAAGTAGGTCAAATCTACTTTATGAAAACCAATATGCACAAATTATTTCTGCTTAAGAAATGATGAAGAAATTTGCTAGATGAGCACTTCTAACAAGCTATCTTGCTGAAAGATGTGAGAAATAGGAGTAATTTTGAAAAACTTCATTCTGCTTAACTTGAGTATTCTGGGCAATTTTTCCAATATTGAGATCTTAAACTAATATTAGCCCAGAAATATTCTTCTATTTGTTAAGATTCCATATTTAAATTTGGCATTATCCAAATATATATAAGTTAAGTGGAAACTGAAGCGAATCTTTGTCTTCAAACTACGAACACCGTTTTATGCATGCACAAGTACCCTAAATCAAAGCAGCAACCCAGCAATCTTATGGAGGGAGAAAATTATATACCTCTCCCTTATCATGTATGAATTTTCCTAATACATCATGAGCGAAAATAATTCTAAATAGTTGATCCGAAGGCAAAATTAGTAGAAATTAAAAAAACATTATAATTTCCCCATCCCATCTCTCATCTTTCTTTTATAGCTGTTTCTACACTCTTGTTATACATGTTCCTCTTCCTGAAGATAGGACCAGAGTGTGATCGAGGAAAAAACAGCCACAGATTAAACCAGAAGCTAGTCCTCTTTCTATATCCTTCGATTTTGATACTTAACAGAGAATCCTTTACAGAATCACAATTCTCAAAATTCTTACAATGCTAAAAATAAATAGTAAATTCTACAGCATGCACTATAATCAACGTTGAATATTCCAGTAGTACAAAACAGAAAAGACTACCTCGACTACTCGGGTGGCATGGCCAAATCCATGACCAGTCACATAATACGCGAATGTCAGGCGCTGTGCAGGGGGTCGATCCTCCGACGTGGCTTCCATTTTATTTTTATTTTTTCTCTTTCACAATTAACTCTGATTATTCAGAGGAAGTTTGAAAAAGAATATGCAATGCGCCAAAGAGGGAGGGAAATATAAAGGATTGAAAGTGCTGACATGGACATCGGAAAAAAGTGCGTGAACAGTGGCGCCCTACGCCATGTCTATCCACATCTATAACTCATCATTGTTTTGACTGCTATATATGGGGCTATTTACAAGTGGATAAAAATACTTTACACCCTTTGATTAAGGATGAATTAACTAAGACAGATATTTATTTATTTATTTATTTATTTTCGTTATAAAGGCCATATGCAGAATTTTTGGGGAAGGTTAAAACTTTTGTACTAATTTTTTTGGGGAATACATAATTGAAAAGAATTCAATTATATTTTTAAAATTTATTCAATTAATTAAACATAATTTAACAATAAATAAAGTTGTTGGTACTATTATTATTAATTAATTAATATATCCAGTAAAGTTGTTAGGTCTAGAAATAGTACTAAAGAGTTAGGATCTTTATAAATAATAATAGGATGTTGGATAATACATTTTCTTGTTTGTTTTTTAGTGTCTTATTTGTTATTTGTAAATTATATTTATAACTAGTATATCTATAATATTAAAAATCAATGTAAAATATAAGGAGAATTAATCTTTATCTAGATTATTTGTTCTTTTATCTTAAAAAACAAGATAAAGATCACTCTACAACAAATCCCATAAAAATAAAATACAAAATTTGTCTTCTAAAAAAAATCAACCACTTAAACAACAATCTAGAGTGAAAGGAAAGTTGTCATTTCTAATTAACTTATCTTTTTGTTTCCTTTTAGGATAAGAAGGTGATGTCATTGTATAGTTATAGAGTTATTAGTACTTGTTATAGAATTGAAGGATTTTTTTATGTTTACATGCATATTTTTTAAGTTTACAAATTACAAAAATTATTTTCCTTTTCAACCACTGGACAATATTGTTTTACTTATTATAGAATCGAAGGATTTTTTTATGGTGCCACTCCTCCTTACCTTTCGTTGTCTCACATATTTATTTTAAAAATTATTATTAATTGTTATAAATATTAAAATAATATGTTAATTAAATTATAATCTACATTACATATTAATTATTATGAAATTTAAAAAAAATTAATTATTTGATATAGTGAAGGATAATTTTTCAACACAAATTTCTTAAAATAATATAAATTTTTTTTATCTCTATATTTATGACAATTTAAATTATATAAATAAAATTAATTATAAATTATAAATTCTCAACTTTTTTTCATTATTCTCTATAAATACTAACATGGAAATATTGTAATAATTGTTTAACTAAAATCATATTTATAATAAAAAATATTTTTTATTGATATTATGTAATTATAATTGATAATTTCATCTATATATTAATTTGTTAATAATCAATTGAAATGCATATTTGTTATTTATGTAATATATATTATATGTTAATAAATTTATTATATAATTATATTTATTATTTATTATTGAGATATATTATTAATTATTAAATATTAAATTAATGAATAATTAATTAGATTTATTTATTTTATTATTAATGCTAAATTATTATTTTTTAATTTTTAAATATTAATGTTAATGATTATCATATTATATCAATGTTTATATCATAATATTAAATCAATTCTATAATAATTAACTAGATTTATATAGTTATCATTAATACTAATTTTCTTATATTTTTATATTAATATATAAAATTTATATTCACAATTATTCTATTATATCAATATTATAAGGCAAGTACTCGCCAGCACTTGTTTAAAGAAGTTGTAAGTATTATTTATTAGCAATGGAATATGTTGATAAGGACTTACAAATTAACTAATTTTTTAATTAATTAAAATAAATAAATATCAAGAAGTTGTTGTTTTGGCTTATATATCTTTGAAAATATGAGAGGAGAATGGCTAAAATGAAGCTTTCAAGAACAAGATGAGCTTAGTAGGGCTCAATTCATGCGATTTTAAAGGCTTTTCTAGGTTTGAATGTGGTGAGTCTTAAACAAAAAGTTAAAGAGTGAATTAGTGAAGTGCATAAACATTAGTCTTCATTCTTTTATATCATGGATAAATGATTCAAGGTTATATTTATTCTTCTTTTATGCTTCCTATCATAGGCTCTAATTATTTTTAATTAAATATGAAATAAAAGGTTAAAGCCTCGTCTCAAGCCTATCTTTTCTATTTTGAATTAAAGTGATATTAACATTTAAGTTGAGAACAGAATTTCAAACCTAGAGGAGAAATTAAAGAAAGAATATGAGGGCAGATTGCCAACCTAAATAAGAACATTCCTAATCAAGACATACATGATTTGAAGAAGATTTCTCTCAACATGACACAAGCGGAAGCCCTTGAAAATTTGAATTAGGTTCTTCTTTTTGTTGTCATTTTTCTAGTTTTTAGTTTTTTGCTGGATTTTTGTTGTCTTATGGATGTGTTTCCTTTTATGGGTATATCTTTAAGCAGTTTTTTGTAATTTTGCTATGTTAAAGGGTTTTGGGTTCCTTCAAAACCTGTTTGTTCCTTAATCAAAAATATTTAAGTTGAGATGATTTTCTAGGCTCTATAGTGAGGGACATAGGGATTGAGTATATGATCCAAGATTTTAAATTGTATTCTCGAATTGATTTATGAAGAAGAAAACTCTTTTATGATGGAGTCCTTCTCTTTTTACCAAGTGCATAATGTGCTTATGGTTTTGAAAGGGGATGGTACTTCAAGCCTCGATGGTCTACTTTCTATGTTTTTTCAACACTCTTAGAAGATTATTGACAAGGAAATTATAGTGGCTTTGAATTTCTCTAGTAAAAGGTCATATTCTCAAATATATTAATTGCACTCATATTTCTTTAATCCCCAAATGACGACAAGTTGATTCATTTACTTATAGGCTAACAAGTTCATGTATTGTGGTCATTAATTTCTTGAAATTTATGGCACATAGTTTGAAGATGCTTTTAAATAATATTACCTCTCTAGAGAAAATTGGTTCTTGCTAAGAGTTAGATCATGGATTGCACATTTTCTTCTCACGGAATTTAGTATTTGATTAAGAATTCAAGATTGTATTTGTTAAGCTTTTGGATTCAATTATGTGTTATTTTTTCATCAATGTTTCAAATCATACTTCACGATCCATCACTAGGATGAGTAGATAGATAGCAGAATTAAGAAAATTGATAATTGTTGAAATTCCATGGATGATGGCTCAATCGGTACCATGTGTGTGCAAGGAAGTCCCAAAGACAAATGTAGATCAAACAAGTATAATAATAATCCAAGTTTAAAGAATTTTTGAAAACCTCGAGAAAGAGAAAATTCAAGTATTTGAATTGTCGAAAGAAAGGGCATGTGAAGAAGGAATCCAAAAGAAAAAAATAAATCATTTGATTACTCCATAAAAATAAAAATAAAATTAAAAAAACTTCTAATGTTGGTGATAATGATTATTTATTTATTTATTTTTAACTCTACTAGTGATGATGCTTGCCTCATTGATTCAAGTTTCTCATACCACATGAATCCCCATAAGGAGTGGTTTTCATCGTACAAGACATATGATGGAGGATAATTTTTCCTTGGTGACAATAATACTAAGTAGATTGTTAGTAAGAGAAAGGTGCAGTTGTGTTTTAGTAATGGAATGGTTAAAAATATTATACTAATATTTGTGAGAAACTTATTCTTTTGTATCCAAGATAAATAATTATAGTGTGCATGCAACATTTAGAACATCTAGTTCCATTTTGGCATGCATGTTAAAATAATTTATGATTATATTACATTCATTGTCATATAAGTGGATAACATGTTTATTGGAACAAGAAGGTGATGATTATGGAGCATATAAGTTAGATTTTTATCATATGTGATATGAAATATTAGGGGCTTATAAATTGCATTCTTGGTATTCAAATCAATGGTGTTCAAGTCCACAAAATACTTTGGTTAAGCTAGAGTGAGTGGTGCTACCATTTTTAACAATTCAATATGCATGATTGTAAACATGTATGATTACTCCATTTTCAATTATTAGTAATATTTTTTTAGATATTATCCTATATTTGACGGTAATATTGAGAATATGTGTAATTTTCCCTATGCTAGTGTTATTTCTAGCCTGATGCATGCAAGTTTGCACTAGACAAGATATTACCCACTAAGTAGGAGTTTTTTAGTAGTTCTATATCTAACCCCAAAAGGAGAATTCAACCTATATTAACATGATTTTCATATATTTATGAGCAACTTTTCGTTGCTATTTATGTTATAATGGAAATAAGAATATAGATAAGACATTGGATGTACAAGGTTTGTTGGATGCAAATTATGTAGGTGACTTGGATAATAGGAGGTCTACTAGTGGCTATGTGTTTTCTCTATTTGGTGGTGTAGTGAGTTGGATGAGTAATAGGTGGCTCATGGTTTATTTGTCTACCATTAAAGTAGAGTACATCTCGACTACAAATGCCTCAAAGAAGGTACTATGGTTATTCAAACTTTGTGCAAGTATTAGTTTTTTTAATAGTGGTTATAATTAGTGTTGTATGTTTGGATAGGAATCCCATGTACCATCCTCCTTCTAAGCATGTTGATGTTCATTATCACTTTGTATGTGAGTAGATAATAATAAGGTATCATTGTAGAAGGTTGATATTTAGGACAATGCCTAGATTTCTTGATAAAGCTAATGTGTAATGCCCTTAATGCATGTAGCTTAGAGATGTGTTGGTCTTAGCCTTCATCTAACTATGTATCTAGGGATGTGTAGGTGGTGGTTGTGTTTTGCTTCTAAGTGATTATTTTACGCGCTGCTTCAATGTGTTTATGATAACTTATTATTCCTAGTGTGTATGGACCACCAACATGTTCAAGATGGTGTTCATCAACATGTTGGTATTTCGTGTTATTTGCATTGAGATGCATGTATGATGTTGTGACATGTTCCTTGTGAGGGCTTGATGTATTCATTTGTGATGACATTCCATATGATTCATGTGATTTGGGAACAAACCCAATTACTATTATGTTGCAATCCCATGATACATATGAGATATGATTTTAATATGAAATAAATATAATTACAACTTTACAATATTTTTGGATATTAGTATTTATTTAAAATTGAAAGATAATGTGATTTAGATCAATTAAATGAAATAAAATTATATATGGTTTTCAACTACATTGGATGATTTTGTTATGCTTCGGCTATTATATATATGCAAGGGTACTCTTAGTGTTTGTTGAATAGTTATAGGAACAAGGAATTATTCCATTTAGCTTCACAATTTTGAGTATTTCTCTAACAATGGTTGTATGGGAATTATTATATTGGCCATAACTGTTTAGTCCTTCTTGTCATACTCATTTAATATTTTTTTATTTAATAAATACCTCAGACCTCGTGGTTGGTAGCATTCTAGAAACCCTAGCACCCATGTGGATGTGATGGTCTTGAAAAGCACTGAGAGTGGGGGGTGAATCAGTGACACCAAAACAAGCACAACTTTAAACACTAACCGGTAGATGAAGTTAACTAAGAATTTGAAAAAAATACATGCTATCCAAAATGAAATAACAACATCCACATAAAGTAGAACATCCACCATAACACAAGTGTTTATACATGGAAAACCCAAATAGGTAAAAACCACGGTGAGATGGTACTCATAAGTTAACTATTTGTAGTAATAAAAAACTGACCGGTTAAGGTCTTACAAAGTGCTCTGCTAGCAGCAAATCTTGTTAGAGATCCCAACCTTGATTAGAAGCTTATACCCTATTAAGAGTAACCTTGCTGGAGGATTTTATAATCCAAACTAATGGATCACTTTGTTAAAGGATTTGTACAATGAAGCTTGTTAGAGCTTACACAGTTAGGGGATTTGATTATGTTGTAATGATTAGAAAACAACAAGAAAGATTTGACCTGTTCTAAGTAGCACAAGACTTGCTTGATCAGATCATTCTAAGTACATTCAACACTGCTCTCCATCTAAACACTTATATTGCTCTTCAACAAAAGATTTCACTTTTTATGCATATCAGTATTCACATAAATCTCCTCTTTTATAGCAGTTCTCTCTTTTTGAATGATTCACTAAGATGTCTTTAAATAGACATACAAATCTTATGTCGGTCATAGGAACACAATTTCCTAAGTGCAGTGTATCTAGACAATTAAACATAACTCATCACAAAAATGACTGCCAAACAAATGGTGTTGGTAACTCGTCACAAAAATGGATACTGGTTAGAATAGTCAATACCAGTTGGAACAAAATATGTGAACCGTTGTCCTGGAATCTTCCGCTTGATCTTCATCTTCAAATCTATCTTTATTTTTTATGTCGACTTAATGTAACCATGGGTTGTCTCTTAGGCACACACCGGTTGACACAGAGTACCAGTTAGAGATAGACCTTAAACATACCGGTTAACAATGTAAATCAATGAAGTTACATCGGTAGTCAATGTAATCATATGTGTGTGAGAGTGTTTCATCAATGACAACAAGTGATGAATACATGCCAATCATCATCAAGCCAACAGGATGCCCAGTAATGGGTGTTTGCATGTCTTAATGCTAAATTTGTCTTCCATTAATTTAAGTATGAAATTGAGCTTTTATGGTTAAAATGGTAATTTTGCATAATTTAATGTTGAAATAGGTTTATATGGATTTTAATGAAATATTTGAATTTAGTATTAAAGAAAAATACTTTAAGGTATGTTTTGGGTTCAAGGATGAAATCGGGGAAAAAAGATAGTTTAAAATAACTTAATATTATAGTAAATGAGTTGAATTTTAGAGCGTTAAAAAGAAAAAAAGAAAAAAAAAATGGGAGTTATTTTGGACTTATGCATTTTGGTGTGAAGAAAAATAGTATGAAGGAAACCCTCTTCTCTTCATAAATGGATTTGGTGTTTGCAAGAGATTTAGGAAGGGTTTTGGACTGAAAACAATTGCAGTATATAGGAATTGGAAAGGGAAGGTGCATGTACAAGGAATCAATCTTTTGTTGGGCTTGTGTGAAGTGGTTTGCATTTGAATTTCTTGCAAAAACTAATGTAGATTCTCCATTTTTCCTCTATTTTAATTTCTAAATGTTTCAAAATGGATTGTATGCAATCAATGAAGTAGGGAAATAAATTCTTTCGCATTTTAATTGGAAATTATGAATTAGGGTGATAGATTTATAATTTGAAATTTTCCAGAATATGTGGTTATAGTGTCAATTGTTTTATAAAGTGCCTACAATTCAAAATTTATAGTATAGAATGATTGTTGCGCACATTTAGACTAAAAGGGTATTCTTCATTTTCAAATTTTGAGATTTTTGAAAGACATGGATTTTAAAGCTTTTAAAATGGAGTTTGAATAAAATTTCTAATTTTTTAGTGTTAGAATATTATGAAAATTTAAATGTTTTGTGAGACTTTTGGCAATGTGGGAATGTATGAATGAAATTCTCTGCATGGAATGCTAAATTAGATCAAGTGGAATTATGTTTGTAAATTTTCATGAACTCTTGTTTTGGTACTAATCTTCATGTCATGTAACTTGGAAAATGTAAAAATTGTGAAAATGAAATTTTATGTGATCTAGGAAATATTGGAGTGCATGAAAGGTTGAAATCAATATCTTAAAATTGTGTTGTGAAATTTGTTGAAGCTTTTATTTTCATTGTTTTTTGTGCCATATTTGTTGGAGAATGTGATAAGCTTGGGGTGTAGGTATTAGAGAGGCTTATGAGAGTGGCTTCCAATGAGGGCCAAGGCATAAAGGGGCCATTATGATAACTTGTTGGGAAGTTACAGTAAAGAGTGATAACTAATGAAACATGATTAATTAATGAACCAAGATAATGGTTGTCCTTGATGCCAAACTTGGTTATCTGGATGAATGTTGTTTTAGATATGCTTTTGGTAGTTGCAAAATTATGTTTTATATTGCAGTTAATATTTTTGGTGTTGGTCGTATCATTCTATATGCAGGGTGGTCCAGAAAGATTTTTGTGCCTTTTGGATATGTTGTTAATTGTATTCCAGTTTAGTGGATCATATTCTTTTGGTTCGTATATATGTTCAAAGATGCGTTAAGATGTTAATTTAGGTCTCACCATGGCATGTGGATATCTGCATGGAGTATTTTGTATCATAAGTCATTATGTGGCCAACTGGATGATTATTCCTACATTTTATATTTTGTAACGCCCTTGAAGTATGTATTAGCATGTGTGTATTATTGGATCAGTCATGGAAGGATGTATTGTGATATGTTTCGGTTCTCTCTTCTACTAGAGTGGACCGTTTTAAGTATTTTTGGTTCGAGTGACTTATTTTATGTAATATTTCTTATTCTATTTTGGTTGACCCTTAATTAGGTTTCCAATGTTGTATCTCATATTTAAGGTATGAGAATGGATGAATTATGTGTGGATGAGAAGTGAATTGTGTGAGAAGTATATGTGAATGATTTGCAAGTAGATTTGAGTTTGTGGTGATGCAAAAAACTATTTGAGAAGAGCTTTGAAAAATATATATTTTGCAAGACACTATGTTGGGACAATAAAGATTATCATAGATGTTTGCCATGATGTTGGTTGTTCGATCCAATTTTTCAAGAAAAAATTCATATTCAGAAGAATCCTTCTCAATTTTGATTCAACTATTTGATTCATTGTTGATTGACAGTGAGTCCTTCAAAAGTAGCTTGTATCTTGTCCTTAAGAAGTGATCTTTAGTTGTACAAGTCCTCTTGGTATCTTGCCTAAGGTTGTGCACCTTAGATATGCAAGTCCTTTAGATATTGGTGCTCCTTGCTAGTAAGCCTAAAATATTGTAAACATTGTTATTCATTTTGTGAGTTAGATTCTCACCATAGTTTTTCCCTATTTGGGTTTTCCTCATAAATCCGATGTTCATGTGTTGATAGTTGATTCTTATGTGATGATGATGAATGTGTTAATGCTAAGTAAGTTAATGTTGTTTATTATTAATTGATTTTGAAGTTTTGGATTGATGCATCCCCCCCACTCTCAATCCTATTGGGTGTTCAACACACTTCCCTCTCTTTCTCTCTAATATTTAACCCTTTGATTAGTTGAGTAGCAACTAAAAGATGACTATTCCTTTAATATTGGTCTTGACTTATTAATATATATTAATATACCATGTTTTCTTAGCTATTGCATGTTATGATACCTTTCGTGCTTGGATGTGGTGTATTATTCACACCTTGATTATTTTTTTCATGTGTTTGGATGAGTGTATGCCCTTATCCTCCCATGTCTTGCGTGTTTGAGTGTTTTGGCCTTATGATTATCTCCTAGTGGGAAGAGAGTGGATCTTTTGATTCCACATAACTGGGTGACATGTATACCATCGTTGGGGTCTATAGGATAATGAACCAAGATTTATCAAAGGACTCGTCTCTTCATTTTTTCACTTTTGGACTTTAGTTAGCTTCTTTTCAATAATAATTTATATATTCGAGGGACATGTGAGTCCTCTTTATATCATTATAATAGTCCTTAATGGTCCTTGTTTTTATGGGAAAATTACTTATAATTAATCATATTTAAGAGAGTAAACCACTAATACTCTAATCTAATTAAGCAATTCCATAAACACAATGAAATAAACAATAAAAATCAATGACTTAGAAATTATAAATTAAACACATAAAACTCCCTCATTGACTCCATTGCTCTTCTTCATCGTCATGTTGGTGTGACTCTCAGTGTTGCGCTGGGATACCTGCATAAGGATGGCACAATAATTCTAAAGATAGAGGTTAAGGAAATTAGGAGAAATTGAGCTAATTTATAGATTCTGGAGGATGAGAATGGATGGCTGAGATTCATTCTGAAACATAATTGATCAATGGCTGAGATTGCTTGAAACAAAATTGATTAAGAGTTTATCTCATTTGATTGATGAGTCAACTAGATTGATTGATCACTGAACTAATTAGATTGATATGCTAACTAAATTGATTACTTTGTTCCAAAAAGTTAATTGAGAGTTGAAAAAGGTGATTGATGAGTTAACTGGGGACATGACTGAATAAATTGCTCAATTGACTAAATTGCTTGCCCAGTCAAACTAAAAGTGAGTGGGAGGTAGAATTTCAACATGCGTTGTAGGAATTTTGACATGAAATTACATTTGATTTTATTGAATTTGGATTTTCAAAAAGTGAAATGGACATGTAATTAATTGAAATTTGGTGATATTGAAATTTGGGGAAATTTTTAATTTTGAATTTTGAATTGGAAGAATAAATTAGTTAATTAAATAATTTTAAGAAATTATTTAATCATGTGAAATTAAATTTAATTAAATAATAAAGATTATTTAATTACAGGATTAATCACAATTAATTAAATAATAAATATTTAATTAAAAAGAAGAGGTTGAATGGTTAATTGATTAAGATAGAATAGAAATTAAATAATTAGTAATGTTGGAGAACTGTGATGATTAAATTAATTTAGAAGATTGAGAATTAGTTTAATTAAATAATTAAAGATTTATTTAATTAATATGATCAATAATTAGTGCAAGATTGATGAGATATCTTTAGGTGTCTACAATCCTCTTTATTCAGATGGTTACAATGTAATCAAATTGGATCATGTTGTAAATATGGATTGAATTATGAAATCAATGTTGGCGTTGAGCATCATAGTATTCAAATGGATTTTATTATTATGACAAAATTATTAATTGTAGAAATATTTATTTTGGGCTTAGAATGAACTTAAATTTTCATTTATGTGTTTTTGGGCGGCCTTATCATATTTATGGGTGGCCCCATGTAACTCGAAATTGGCCTAGAATGGCCTGAAATCTATCTTAGTGTTTTTAGTGGTCCTATAGTCAATGGTGCATCCTTGTACCCTATTTAGTTAGCCTTATAGCATACCAAGGTAGACTTGTTATACCTAGCAAGATTTGGAGTTTTGGCTATCTTTGGTTAGGCAAAAACCTATTTGTAGTTGGGCAACCAGTTTATTGACACAAAAAATAAAGAGTATATACTTCATATATCAAGTATATTGGGGTATTTATAGTCCATTGATGTCAAGAATTTTTTTATACCTCTTAGCTTTCTTGTTTCACTTGTTTTCATTATCTTGTCGAGCAGTGTTGATTCTTAGGCATTTTTTGCTAGTATCAATTTCTTTAGTGTTGTGAGTGTTGTAACGAGTGTTTTGGGGTGTGGATTGGAGATTTATTATTTCCTCATCACATCCTTATGAGGTTGTTCAAGAGAACATGATCATCATTTTGTACCTTATCACCTTTCAAATATTATTCCTTCTCTCTCTTTGGTTTTTCATTGTTGAATTATCCTATGGTTTTAAATATTTTGCTAGTGTCACCATGCATATGAAATGTTGAGGATTTTATTGTTGTATTATCCTCTTTTTCATAGTGTTCTTTCATATTTGTGTGCACATTATAGTGCAAATACGACAAACTATTATTGTGTCTTTAGTGTGGTTGCTTATCGCTTCAAAAAAAAGTTGGTTATCAATTTTGTCTTGGTCCTTTGAATGAGGCATTACATCTATCATTAAAGATCATGTTATATCACCTAGATCCCTAGTTAAATTTTAAAATAATATCATCATAATTTGTACTCGATCACCTTGCAAATTTTGTTCCTTCTCTCTCTTTGGCTTCTCATTGTCGAATTGTCCCAAGATTGCAAGTCTTTTGCTAGTGTCACCTTGCATGTGAAATGGCAAGGCTGTTTGTGTTGTCGTATCCTCTATCATAATGTTCTTTATAACATTTATATGCACATTATAGTGCAAATACGACAAATTGTTGTTGTATCTTTAGTGTCATTGCTTATTGTTTCAAAAAAAAATTGTTCTGTCAATTTTGCCTTGGTCCTTCAAATGGGGCATTCCATCTAGTATCAAGGTGCATGTTGCAGCAATTGGATCTCTAGTTCATTTTTTTCCCATGCAAATTTTATTAGTTGACATTTTGTTGCATAAGTGCTTGTATTGCGATTCGATTGTCTGGCTTGTTGCTTGGGTGTCTTATATGACATTTTGGTAGGTTTAGTGTGAATCAACCCAAGTAGCATGTTGTTGAGGAAGAGTACCTCATGTTGGAATCGGGGATCACTAAGAGGGGGGGTGAATCAGTGATCTACCAGTTTGCATATTTTCAAACTTAACTTTAAGCCACTAAAAGCAAATACTTGAAACTGAAATGCAAAAACATAAAATAAACAACCACGAGATCATAACACCATATTTTTATGCGGAAACCCAAATGGGAAAACCCATAGTGGGATTTGAACCCACAATATTATTCCACTATGGCCAGTAACAAAACAATATTACAATTTAGGAATGCACAGGCATTCAAGCACACCGCCTAGAGCTCACTGCTCAATTACAATAACCCGAAAGGATACAATCCTCAGGGAAGTCTCATTGACTTACAAGATAGTTATAGCGATGAATTACAATGAATGAACTCTGAAATAGCATCTGCAATGCCTGGATGAGTTCCATTTGAGTGCTAAATATACTGACTGGATCACCTTCTTTGTTTTGCTTTGTTTTGCCATGTTCTCTATCTTAGTCAACTACTTGATCAAGAATGCGCACGTGAAATTGTGCCAAAATGGATTCCCGATCACCTCTTGCTCGCATATATTCACATCATTCACCAAAAAGATCATTTACACCAAACTTATATTTTGGCAACCACAAAATAGATCATACATCATGTCGGCCTTCTAGTGTAATGTGTAGTCACATGTCAGCTTGACCAGATCACAAAGTTTAAATGTGGATCACCAAATGAATAACAAAATGATATTTCTAAGTCGACCCAATCATCAAAACACGATTCAATGCACTGCAATCACTGGAAAGCTTCTGGACCCAAAAATTCTCTGTTCTTCCTGAAATACCGGTTATTTAGCTACCGGTTAACACCCGCTTCTGGATAAGAAGAATTATGATCACCAAATTGAATCTCCATGAAGAGTTTCCATAAATGAAAATACTAAACCAATAAATAGCCACCGGAAACCACCAAATGAGTGCCAATTACCAACAATCTCCCCCTTTGGCATTGATGGCGACACTTGTGAAAAATGGCTAAGTGTTGAGCACTATATACCGGTTCAAAAGAATTAAAATAATTTCAAAGGATCCCCCTTAGACAAAGAATAATTCCACTCTTCAATACTGTACATTTTTCACTATTCCTCTCCCCCTTTGATAGCAATGCCAAAGATGGGGTGTTCTCCAAAACTTGTATATAGAGATATTTACCAAAAAATTACAAATATTTGAAGAGGTCAGCATAAATAATCTTCAAAAATCCTAGGTGAGTATCCCACCCACTCTTCAAGTTATCCAAAATTGTGACGAATGC
Organism: Cryptomeria japonica; assembly: GCF_030272615.1. NCBI lineage: Eukaryota > Viridiplantae > Streptophyta > Pinopsida > Cupressales > Cupressaceae > Cryptomeria > Cryptomeria japonica. Next base: position 197,453,115 of record NC_081406.1, read on the forward strand.
ACTAAATATAGTAGCTTGAATCTCTATTTCCCTTAGGTCAGATGACATAGGTCGGGTCATTTCCTTCATACAATCTACCTTGTTACTCAACATGGTGTCCAACGGGGGTCAATCAGGTTTCAGAGTTCACCTACTTTTCTCAAAATTTTGTCCTTGTCCGCTTGGAGGCTTGAAATCTGATCATTTAGAGCTATAATATGCCCTTCAACACTTCTGGTTAACGTTACATTTGGATCAAAGGATTGTAAAATACTAGCGAACTTGCCCTGGCAAATATTGTTGGCATTGTGTTGTCATTGATGTCAACCAGTATGGAATGTTAATCGGTGAGTAATAACTAGAGACCGGTATGTAATGTCTACCTGTGAGTAATGTGTTGTCAACTGGTATAGAATGTTAACTGGTGAGTAAGTATTGGAGACCGATATGTAATGTCTCCCTGTGAGTAATGTGTTGGTAATGTGTTGTTGTCAACCGGTAATCATGTAACCAGTAAGCCAACAAGGTTGATCCAATAAAGAATGTGCAGGCAACCGGTATGTAGTTTGATGTCATACAACAGGACTCTCACCGGATAAAATGTTGTCATGGGATGAAGAGAATATTGACAAAGAGTGTGCTCAACTGGGTCATATATCTGGTTGAAGATGTATCTGCTCAATTTCAGGATAGTCATATTAGTGCAATGCCATAAGCAGAGAGAGAAATGTTATGTCAAATGGTTCCCACCAGTTATTGGTTGGTAGGTGACAAAGATCCATTCTCAGCGGGTGATTGGCAGATTGAGTGCAACTCCCTATCTACTCCTATCAGTTGGTGGCAATATCCTAACCCTCTGAGATAAGATAGTCAAAGAAGATAAAGATAGGTGGTTGAAGGCTTATATCAGATGACCAAAGTGAATCATGAGGAAGCCTCTAGTATATGAAACCAAAGATATGAACCAGATCAACAAGAGAAGGAAGGATGAGGAGTGATGAGTTTGCCACTTTGGCAAACAGGTTGAGATGATGTCCGGGCTAATGTAGAAGAAAGGAAAGGTTTAGCATTGTAGACATGAAGTTACACTAGGATACAGATGAAGATTAATGTTACCACAGTTGGTGATAGTTGAATATTGTTGGCATGATATTCTCTTGGGTGTTAGCGGTATGCAGGCAGGAGTATTGTCAACTGATAAACACGAACATAATAGTGTTCAAGAAACCGGTACGGATGATTGGAGAAGATTCAGGTGGTGCGGTTCAAAATATATGTTCACCACATTGGAATGTGTATATGATTGAAACCGCATCAATTTTGGTGAACCAGAGAACACACTAATAATTGACTAATATAAACTCTGTGAAGAAGAATGAACATCGGTCCAGTATGTAGGTAGGTAAGGCAAATGGTAAGCTAACAAAGAGACAAAGTGAAGGGCTCTTGTCGGAAGGAGATGAGCATAATGACTCACTCTTGGTACATGTTGTGATTGGTAAGGTTGGTGACCAGGCTGATATGTTCCAATAGGCAGAAAAGAGAAGAGCTAGCTTGAAGGTTAACCAGTAGTGTATTTTTGGTCAGTGCCTAATCCTGACCTGAAATAGTCAACTGAGGTGGATTTCAAAAAAAATGACACATAAAATCCAAGTGGCAAACATGTAGTGGTAGATGAATGGTATGTCGATGAGATAATTGCTTACTAAGTCAATATTAATGCAGACTGCGAAAATCACGGGTCGAGTGCAGAGGATTGCAGCTCGAAAAAGTCTGGTGAAGGACAAAGATCTGATTTCTTAACATCATGATCGAAGTAGGACATCAAGTTGTAGATCTGATTTGGAGTAAGGAACTACGAGATCATTTAATGTGTTTGACAAGAGCAAGGCTGACAAATAGGTTGTAGTTTGCTAAAGATAACAAACGTGTTTCGGAAGAATAAAATATGTTAGTACTGCTTGTTTTGATGCAGGGTGTGAATCTTGGAGATGAAATCTAATTAGATTCGATACGGATTGGGTCAGTGAAGAAAACCTTAGGGCATGAAGTTTGAGTTTTCATTTTGGCGGGAAAACCTGAATATAAATATGCAGATTAAAGATCTAAGTGGTTGCTACTATTAAGGTTGGTGAAGAGAAGGTGATTGTTGAAAGCTAAAGAGTGATCAATCTAAATGTAAGAGAGAAGTGTAGAAGAGACTAAGGGTGTTGGAGAAGAAACTAGTAAGAGGAGTTTGACTGGTAAGTGTGAAGAGCAAGTGTTGTTCCATTTGTTGGAGGGTAGACTGCTGAAGTGGCGGTAGATCAAGAAGTGAGAGGAAGAGCAAGAAGAAGATCTGACAGACATGATTGAATTGGCTAGGTTCAAGGTTTACTAATAAGAAGCTACAAAGCATAACTATTTGTTATACTATAAGAGACTGTACCAGTAAGGGATATTTAGTGAACGGGATCTGATAAGGTGGAAGCAGAGTGTAGAGGCAGAGTGAGAGAAAGAAGTTCAATCGATAAAGCAGAAGCAATGAATCTGAGTATGGAGGATCTAACCGGTAAGGCAGAGGTAGAGTGAATAGAACTGACAGTGATGAGAAGCAGAGAAATAGAGGAGAGTTGAACCAGTAGGGTGAAGTGTATATAGAGGTTACAAAAAATCATTTGTAACAAGGAGCTTATTTTGTATTGATTCTATATTTCATTGTAATCATTGAGTTGATGCTTGGTGTAGGGGTTGGTGCTCCTTGGGTTGGTGCCCTAAACATTGTAACTATTGTTTCATTGTGAGGCTAGATTAGAGCAGTAGACTCCAACAACATTTCTCATCGAGGTTTTTCCCACATTGGTTTTTTCTCGTATATCTAGTGTTATGAGATGTGCCTTTGTGTGTGCTTGCTTTATGATCGTCTCCTTTATCTCACAGGTATACTTCCTTAGTCTTGAAATCGCTAACTGGTACACATAATAAAATTTAAAAGGCTTAAGGTTGTTGATAACCATTGATTCATCCCCCTCTCAGTGGTATCTTGTGTTCTACAATTGGTATTAGAGTATAGGTTCCCAGTTAGATAAGCTTTCTCCAACTTGGGTAGATTTTGGTGTGTGAACACAATGGTTGAACTTGAGTCAATTCATACTCTGGTGTTTCATGGGTCAAAATATTTCATTTGGAGTTGTAGAATGGAAGTCTATTTGTCCTCATTAGGCTACGATGTTTGGATGTCGGTTGTTAATGGTTTCTCTAGTCCTGTTAGTCCTCCTACCGATCCTGAAGCAGAAAGAAGGTACAAGTGCAATGCTGAAGAAATCAAGGCTATACTCAGTGGGATTTCTGATGTTGTTTCTTCAAAGGTGGACAAGAGCAAATTGACAAAGAGCTTATGGGACATATTGAGTAAGCTCTATGGAAATGAACCTACCACTATAGAACCAATTTGTGAGAGCAAAAAGGTAAAAGGAACACAAGAAGATACATATGATATTTGTAGATCTGTCAGTTGTTGCAACAATGACGAAGAGGAAACTCATCTCTTCATGGCTCAAGAGACACAAAGTGAGATGCACATATTAGAAAGTGATAATAAAGATCAATCCTACCGGAAAGATATTTTTGGCAACGATGAAGAAGATGAAGAAGAAGTTGAGGCTCAATTTGATCTTGAAGGGGAGCTGGTAAGTGCCCTAGAAGAGCTAAAAAATGTTAGGGATGAATTTAAGAATTATAAAAGATCTATTCATGAAGAATGCAACCAGTCGAGAACATGCCTTGAAGATTCAAATAAAAATATGTGCATATTGACAACTCAACTAGAGGAAGCCAAAGGAATGATTGATGAATTAAAATCAATCTTTGATGCCAAGAAGAGAATATGTGAGGAGTTGGAGGTAGAAGTGGAGACAAAAGATAAAGAGTGTCAGAAGCAAAAAGATGAAATGGAGAATCTCATAAAAGACCTTGAGAAGTGCCAGGATGAGCTCAAGGTGAGGATTTGGTATGATGGCAGCATCAAATCCTTGGATAATATGTTGAATAAATAAAAACACTCCAAGGATATCAGAAGATTAGGATTTGATACCAGCAAGTGCTCCACAAGCAGGGCCGTCTCCAAGAAAGAAATTAAGTTTGTCTCCTCAAGTGGAAATAACAAAGGACAAACCTTAACTGTCAGAAATGCTCCAAGAAGGAAGATAGACCTAACTACAACTGGTGAAAATATGAAGATGAAGATTGCTGCTAAAAAAAGGAACAATGTTGATCCAAAAGGGAAAGGAAAGCTGATAGAAGATGGAAATATCGTAAATGAGAACATAAGAAGACAACCTAGAAGACCTTCTGCTGGTAGAAGACTCAGAGATGTTGTTGCACACAAAATTGAGAATAGGAGAAGGCCAACACATATGTCTACTATAAATGAGCATCTCAGGATCAACAACAAAAGAAGAAGGAATGGAGGAAATGAGTCTGCAAGATCACCACATGTTTGGTAGAATAAGTTTGTAAGTTATAAGCCCTCCTTCTCCGGTTACTGTTTTTTATGTAAAGGATATGGACATAGAGAAGATGAATGTAAAATAAGGTCTAGGAATAGACAAAATGTTTGTCCTAGGAATAGCAGTTTAGTTTATCAAAGGTGTAATGGTTTTGGCCATAGAAGTCACGAATGTAGAAAAAAGAATTTTGAGTCACATGGTAGCTAGTGTAATAGTCACACTCAATATGAAAGTAGTTATAGAGCATATGAGAATTAAAGAGTGGCATGGAACAAAAGGAGAAGTGTTCCTACAAGATCAAGAAATCCATTGGTTCTTGTAGCTGGTTACAACAACACGGTCAGGAGAAATGGAACAAGTCAGATTAATAGAAGACCCCATGAACATCAAGTTGGCATGAACACAATATGTTACTACAACAATACTTTTGATCATACTATAAATTTTTGTAGAGTAAGGACCTTTCAACAAAACAAAATCAATACTACTCCAAAGACCACAAGTAAGAAAAGGAGAGAAATCAAGAAGGTATGGAGGAAGAAGCAAGAAGATATGACCATGGGAAAGCACTGTGCATTCAATGCACAGGTGATGTCTCCTAAGGCTTAAAGGAGATGCAATACTTGAGGGGGAGCTACAAAATGATCATATTATTCACCCCCACATTTGAAAAGGACAAATGTAAGAGCAGGTTGCTACTGGTCTAAGAAAGAAGTTGAGATGGTAGTGTGTGTAGTTAGTGCCTTGGTTACACATCTACATATGTGAGATGGATTATTATTGCAGGTGTCAATGGATGGTTAAGACTGCAATATGATAGTAGTACCATTTGACTCAAGAAGATAGAGAATAGTGGATAAAGTGTCTCGGTGGAGATATTCGTCTGGTATAGTAAACTGATATGTATAGTATGTTTCCGGTGTGGTTGTTAATTGTAATTGTAGATTATGATCATTGCAATGACTTCGGTGGCTTGGATTGATGTAATTATGTCTTAAGTGACATTAAATGGTCCTGAATGGAAAAAAATGTTGGTTTGATAGTCAACCTCATGTGGATGCATCATTATGGGGCAATTGGTTTGGTGGTTGACATAATGTTGATGAGTCTTGACATTGTGTTCATGTAAGATTACGTCATAAGTTGTGATGGATATCATGGAACAGGAAGACCATCTATAGATCATGTATACTCTGATCAATTGATAAAAGTTGCAGATTGGAGATCTGGTTTAGTATCTGATAGGCAAAGTAGATCCGAGATCTGTGGTTCAAGGGGAGTTCACAACCCTACATTTTTTACTCTTGGACCAATGTTGAACATAAGGGGAGATCAGGCATTTGTGTTGCAATACCAACAAGTTTGAGATTTGGAGAAGTTTGCAGGCTGGAAAAATTTTTGGTAATCAAAAGGTGGAAATAATTTGTTGTTTGAGTCCTTTGTCATTGGTCCCAAAGGGGGATAATAAACAGTTTGACTGGTAGCTAAGTAAAATGCATTGGAACCCTCATGTACAAAGGGGGAGAACTCGTAAAACTGCCTTGAGCTCTTTGTAATTATTGTCAAAGGGGGAGAAGAAATAGGTGGTATAACGGATACTACATTTGTTGACATCAATGCTGAAGGGGGAGATTATTGGCATTATGTTGTCATTGATGTCAACCAGATTGTGTTGTCATTAATGTCAACTAGTATAGGATGTGAACCATTATGGAATGTTAACCAGTGAGTAAGTATTGGAGACCGGTATGGAATGTCTACCTGTGAGTAATGTTTTGTCAACCAGTATGGAATGTTAACCGATGAGTAAGTATTGGAGACTGGTATGGAATGTCTAATTGTGAGTAATGTGTTGGCAATGTGTTGTTGTCAATCGGTAATCATGTAACTAGTTAGCCAGCAAGGTTGATCCAATAAAGAATTTGCAGGCAACCAATATGTAGTTTGATGTCATACAACAAGACTCCAAGTGGATAAAGATGTTGTCACGGGATGAAGAGAAGACTGACATTGAGTGTGCTCAACCAGGTCATATTTCAGGTTGAAGATGTTGTTGAACACAAGATACCACTTAGAGGGGGGGTGAATTAGTGGTTTCCAAACTTAACTCCTTTTAATCCTAAAAGGTGTATACCAGTTAGCAGATCTAACACAAAGTAAACATACCAGTGAGATAGGAGAGAACATCAATATGCAAGAACACACAAAGAGGCATATCACACAACAATGGATATACAAGGAAAACCCAACATGGAAAAAACCTTGGTGAGAAATGTTGCTGGAGTCTACTGCTCCAATCCAACCTCACAATAAAACACTAGTTACAAAATTTAGGGCACCAACCCAAGGAGAACCACCCCTTCTTTAGGGCAACAACCCAAGGAGCACCAACCCCTAATTTAGGGCACCAACCCAAGGAGCACCAACTCCTGCACGGAGCTCCAACTTTATGATTACAATGTCATATAACAATATAAAAGTAATACCTGGTTACAAATGAATTTTGTAACTTCTCACACATGTATCTCCACCAGTTCACCTCTATTCAGTTCTCTATCGGTTCTCTGCTCACCTTCTCTCTGTTGCAACCTTATCGATTCAGTCTCTGCTTCTTCTCTATTGGTACTCTTCTCTCTGATCAATATCATTTCTCAGCTTGCTGATTATTCCACTTGTCGGTTTAAACCCTGCTCTGATCTTCTCTGTTTCTTCTATGTAGGTTCACTCTTCTCTGATTCCATTGCACACTACAACTACCTTCTTACTGGTTCAACCACCATCAATTCACACCATTTTCAGGCTTAATGACAGTCTATCGATTGTCTTACCCTTTCTGGTTGAACTCTTATAACTGGTTCTCTCTGAACCACTCAGTCACCTCTGTGATTTTTTGATGGCCCATCTGACTAGTTAAGACTCTAATTGCACTCACTTCACCGATCTGGTCTTCGATTTGCATATTTATACTATGCATTCCCGATAAAATGACATTCAAACTTCTAGCGTGCAAAGATTCCTTCATCAACCATGAGGCATATCAAATCCAATCAGATCTCCTTCTAGGGATCAACCACCTGCAACAGATCACTTAAGTCCTCCAATCTCAATGCGTCTAGGACATGTTTTCCATATTTAGCAAACACAACATGCACTTATCAACCATGATGAATGAGTTCATGGTCCCCCTTCACCAAATCCAATCAACACCTGCTCAACCTACATCAATCAGTGCACCACTCAGATCTTCGCCATTCGGTCTGCATTGAGCCCCAAACCCCTGGAACACACCCATGATTTTTGAGGTCGGCCATAAATGTGGACTCAGTTGACAACTACCTCACCAACTCACACTTTATTGACCACAACATGCATGACACCTGTGTCCTACGTGTCATTAATGCCAGCATCCACCTTAGCTGAATCATTTGTGCCGGTTCAGACAAGATCACCGACCAACCACACAACTGGTGCATACCTACCGGCTATACCCTAATCGGCCAACCTTCAAGCTTGCACATTGTTGTTCTACCGGTGGAACACCTTTTCTCGGTCACTTTACTTGCCAAAACACAACAACTCATCTTCATCAGACAAGAACTCTTCACTTGTCACTTTGTCAGCTTTACCGGCGAACATACTTACCAGTAACTACCTTGATGACACCATGTCATCAATCTCCAACTGTGGTGTCATCAATTTCCAACTGTCTCCATCTGCATTCTAGATGCACTATCTACCTACAGTTGTTCAACCTCGCCTTCTTCTTCATCATCCTAGGCCTCATCTCAACCAGTTTGTCAAAGTGACAAATCCATCACTTATTTACTCTTCCTTTTCTATCTGGGTGACACAACATGCCAACTCTTTCTGATCTGATGCACAACTCTGATTTCATGCACCAGAGGCATCTTTGTGTTTCACTGATTTATCCGGTGTGAGCCTTTAATCACCTGTCTTCTACTTTTTTGTCTTATCTCATAAGGTTATGATGCATTATCTGCATAAAGGGAGATAATCTCAGAATGATCACTTGCCAAGGGAAGTGGATCCTTGTCACACTCTCTATCAGTCATATCATCAACCCATGATATCATCTTCATCCGGTGGGAGTCTTATTGATTGACATCCAACTGCATACCAGCTCTGCACTTCCGCATTAGCTCACCTTGCATTGCTCACTGGTCATATGCTTGTCGGTTGGCAACAATGCACTTCCAACATATCACTTACCGGTTATTATACCATACTAGTCTCCAGTCCTTATGTTTTCAATACAATCCAACACTAACTTGTGTATCGGTGACTCTAATGATCACTATGATGGTTGACATTATCTTCATTATTGGTGATAAGCTATACAAATAACCTGCTATACTAGTTGACATCAATGACACCATTTTAGGTTGACATCGATGACAACAATACACTTCAATCTCCCATACTGATTGTCATGCTATACCGGTTGACATCAATGACAATACAATGCCAACAATCTCCCCCTTTGGCATTGATGTCAACACATGTAGTATCTGACATACTACAGATATTCTCTTCCCCTTTGAAAATAATGGCAAAGGGCACTGACAAAGTTTATCTCTCCCTTTTCTTTACTGGATGCTTCTCCTCCTTTGACCATCATTGTAATGCCTTGCCAAAAACCCTAAAGGAAACAACACAACTAGGCAACTAAAGGGTGAATTAATTTTTTTTTAAAAGATTAAGTACATTAATTATAACAATTGCACATTTAATAACACAATGGAAGTCTAACACGTGATTTGCTAAGGGTTACAAACAAAGATTAATTCGCAGATTATATTAACACAATGGTTAATCCAATTGTCCATCTAATCAGGAAAATTAAATGCTTAAGATAAAACCTACACATACATCTAAATTCCATAATGAAAGAATCAAAGTATTCCAATGCATTTATTTTCTCATAGATCATATATACAAAAGATTAAAGCAACTGAATTTAACATACATTACATTGATATAATATTAAAATATCCACAAATACATGGCTTCCAATAATACCATGGATTACAAAGTTACAATGTCAAGGTTACATAAGTGTTTGATACAATGACCACAAGGTCTCAACTGAACAATGATCATGAACATGAGCTGGTACATGAACCACGAACCAAGAAACACCAGTGAAGCCTTTCCTTGCCTGAAGATACAATCCAGAACATCCGATGGGAAGTGGCACTACCACCTGACCATGTGATCCCGAAATGGAACCACCCCACCGTGCTAGGAGATAGTAGAAGACCCTCAAGCAAGCAAAATAAGCCAAGTACGACAGAACTACATGACTTCACAAACATCCATGTGACTCAACTCACAAACAGTAGTGACTCTAAGGAGAGAGTGTCATCACATGGCTTATGATGGTTACCCTAGGTAGGCCTTCATAGGTCCCAACCCCCATCCTGGGTTATCCTGGTAACCTCTCCCGAACCCCCGGCTCCATCTAAGCATCATGCGGACCCTACCAATCCTTTCACAAAGATAAGGTGGTAGGTTTGCCATTCTAGGCCTTCTCACCACATCCTGAGCCTATACAAACACTCAACCATGTGCGAGGCACATTATCTTAGTTAATATTTTAGCTACCCACCCCTTAATCAATTATTAGGTTATCACTTCTTAACTGACTTTCGAAGGGTTATCCTGCCATCCACTTTGGGCGTGGCCCTCGCTCAAAAGCCACTCTCTCATAGGACACTAACAGGAAAGGTCTCTCTACGAGAACTCTATGGTGAAAGTGATAGCCATATCTAATCCTGACAGACCACAGGTGAAGGATACACAATCACTAACCCAGGATTGACCATTTGGAAACATAACACACAATGGCTCGCATCACAAGGTTATATAATGACAACTAACTAGGGGGTAAAAACAACCTTAGTAACAAGACAATACCTCAAATCAGATTTACAACAAAATATGCTTTTACTAGATAATACCCTTTATTATAAAGATCCTATAACAGACAATCTTTTTAAAATAGTAAAAAGCTTTAATTAATTACAAATGCAGATATTTCAGAAAAGCCGAAAATACACCTCATTTATAAAAGAAAAGCAGAATTGTCATTTGAACAACAAGGCTAAATTAAGCACATAAAAATTAACCTTCTAATGTATTTCCAAGAATAAATATAGAATCTAAAAAATAAAAGCTTTTCTGGAAATACCCAAATTCTGAATTAACTATATATATAAAATAATATAATATAAGTATATTAATATATATATTCACTGAATATATATACCATATACATATATTCATCTTACTAAATATATCTATATTAAAACATACATAAATTTGCATGATATTAATACAACTTGATTAATAAAATGCCCAAGTTTAAAACACACACACACACACACACACACACACACACACACACACACACACACACACACACACACACACACACACACACACACACACACACACACACACACACACACACACACACACACACATGTTTTACATAACACATATAATAAAAATTAAAAAAAACCAAATTTCTCATAATATCGAAGGCATGCAAACGAGGGAAAATTTAAACGTTGGTCTGGTAGTTTTCTGCTACCCTACGGTAGCATGTATTACCGCAGGTAGTACTGCTACCTTATGGTAGCAGGTACTACCATCAGTAGCACTACTACCTTACTGGGTACTCTGGGTTTGTAGTTAGCCCATTCAACTTGACCTTTTTTTCTTAGGTCTTAATGTTTATGTTTCCCTTGTTTTATCCTTGTCATAGATTTGAACCGTTTTCTCCTTTACAGTGCTAGGAAAGCTAGGGGAGGTGGCTGTACGGGTGGTCGCAATAGAGGAAGAGGTGGAGGACGGGGTTGTGGTTCTGTACATCACAGTCCTTCACCACCACCCACTCATGTGAGTGTTGAGCTGGAACAGTCTATTCATCAGGATTCACAACATGCAGGAGAGCAAGTTCCCAAAAGGGAAGAGCTAAGACAGATGTTTCAGGAGGTTCTGGCCAGGTTAGACCCCAGGCCTGAGGTTGATCAACCTATTCATGCTTAGGTTGAGGAGTCACATCAGTAGGTTCTAGAGAGAGAGAGAGAGAGAGAGAGAGAGAGATCACCCAAGAGGAGGGAGATCCCACCTGATCGAGATCCAGCTTCCTTGGGTCACATAATGGACTTGATGAGGTCCAACCCTCCCTTCTTTGATGGTATGGGTACTGGTCTCGAGGTAGAGACTTGGCTTATCAGTTTGGATCGGTGTTTCACTATGTTCCCATATAGTAGCAACACTAAGGCAAGATGTGCTATCATGCGTCTTGATAGTTTTGCTTTGATCTGGTGGAGATTAGAGGAGGAGAAGATTAGTGTGTGCATTAACACCATAACAAGTGAGCTATTTCTGGAGAGATTCAGGGCACAATTTCTCTCACCCCAGTGAAGGCAGACTTAGGCAGATGAGTTCTACACTTTGCGTCAGTACGGTATGACAGTAGACCATTTTGAGCACAAGTCCTATGAGCTCAAACAGTATGTCGGGATTGGTAATGATGAGGCGATGCTTGTTCAACACTTCTAGATGGGTCTAAATGACCGCATCAGTGAAGGAGTGAGGGTGTTTGAGCCAGCTTCAGTTGAGATAGCCATGGCGAAAGCTAGATTGGTTGAGTTGAACCTTAGTCATACACTAGGTGGTCAGTCAGGTGTGCAGATAGGGAGTGCACCTTCCAGTGGGAACATAGCTCGTGGGAATCATTCCCAGTCAGCTGCACTGTTTAGGACTCCTTAAGCACCCGCTAAGGGTGGACAACAACATCAACAACAACCATCAAGACCGAAACAGTTCCTGGGCCAGTAGGGTGGCTACTCTTAGTATAGGAAGAACAAGAACTGGTAGAGGAGAAAACAGGGCCCTTCAGGGCAGTACTCATAGAGTGCATCTCACGCCCCTAGCCGGGGAAGTTTCCAGCAGTCTAGTGGGTCGTCGGGTAGGGGAGCTTGCTTCTCTTTTGGGCAATTTGGTCACATAGCCGCGCAGTGCCCTCAATGTTGGACGCGTCTATTCTGGCTCTAAAAAGACAGTACGGATTGACTAACACGCATGTTAGTCGCATGTTTTACACCGTCAATTTTGCAGTTAACAGTTGCGATTGAATAACCTGTCACTAACACGATGTACAATAGGTCTTTTTTGGAGCTAGAATAGCTGCGACCCTCAATGTTCCCACCATATAGGTAGTCAAAGGCCAACAACATCAGAGTCTACAATCAAAGATGCAGGTAGATCCCATAGAGTGTTTGCAACGGTGGATGACTGCCAAGTTGATCATCGGGGTATAGTTATCGAGGTAGCAGGTGTGTTGTGTGGAATTCTTATCTTTGTACTTTTTGATTTTGGTGCTTCAGATTCTTTCATTTCTTCATCCATTGTGGAGCGGTACAGACTCATGTCTACTAGGTAGGCGGATAGGTGGCAAGTAGAGTTGTCTACAGGTGTCTGTGTCTCTATAGATGCTTTTATTCCCAGTTGTGAGTTGGACCTAGGATCCCTGGTTACTTTAGTTGACCTTCGAGTCATTCCTTTGGGTTTTTATGGAGCTCGTTTAGACTGTTGCAAGAAGATAGTGGAGTGTTTAGATGACCTTGGCAGGGAAGTGGAGATTGTTGGAGTTCAGAGATCGATATCCCTACGTATGATTTCTGCTATGCAAATTAAGCGGTGCATGTGTAGAGGGTGTCATCTTTTTGTAGTCACTCTTGAGGATGTGGATGAGAAAGAGAGTCAAGAAATCACTCTTGATGGTCACCCTATTCTTTGAGAGTATGCTAATGTGTTTCCGTTGGATATTCCTAGTATGCCTCCGAAATGAGATATAGATTTCCGCATAGACTTGGTTCCTAGTGCTGAACCTATCTTGAGAGCTCCATGTCAGATGACTACTCAGGAGTTGAGTAAGTTGAAGTTGCAGATTGAGGAATTATTGGCCAAGGGGTTCATTTGTCCTAGTGTTTCCCCTTGGGGTGCGCCTGTTATCTTCGTTAAGAAGGATGGTTCTCTTCGGTTATGCATTGATTACCGATAGCTGAATAAGGTAACCATCCGAAATCGATATCCATTGCCTCGTATAGATGATCTTTTTGATCAGGTAAAGGGATCCAAGGTGTTCTCTAAGATTGACCTGAAATCTGGGTACCATTAGTTTCACATTCAGGATGCAGATATTCATAAGACAACGTTTCATACTCATTATGGTCACTATGAGTTCACAGTGGTGCCATTTGGGTTGACGAACGCGCCTTCAATTTTCATCAGCCTCATGAATGGGGTTTTTCGCACCTACCTTGATCGGTTCGTCATTGTGTTCTTGGATGACATATTGATTTATTCTAGAACTATGGAAGAGCATGAGGGTCACTTACGTTAGGTATTGCAATGCTTGAGGGAGAATCAACTTTATGCTAATTTGGAAAAGTGTGACTTCTTCCAGTTTGAGGTGAACTATCTTGGTCATGTGGTTTTGGGAGAAGGTGTATCCATGGATCCTTGAAAGATCCAAGCCATTGTGGATTGGCCAGCACTGACCAACATTTCAGAAGTTCAGAGTTTTATGGATTTGGCTGGATATTACCGTCGCTTTGTTCAGGGTTTTTCCCGAATAGGACACCCGATTACTTCTCTTCAGAGGAAGGGGAAGAAGTTTGTTTGGTCAGAGCAGTGTGAGTCAGTTTTTCATACCTTGAAGGAACTCCTTGTCAGTGCTTTGATTTTGGCAGTTCCTGATCCTTCTAGAGATTTTATGGTATGCACAGATGCCTCTTTAGAAGGTATAGGTGCAGTATTTATGCAGGATGGACATGTAGTTGCTTATGAGTCTCGCAAAATCAAGAACCACGAGTTTAACTATCCAATTCACGATTTAGAGTTGGCAGTTGTAGTTCATGCTTTGGTTAGATGGCGGCATTTTCTATTAGGGCGTCACTTTGAGCTGCATAGTGATCACCGTAGTTTGCAGTATATCTTCACACAGCCAAACTTGAATGCTCAATAGCGGAGATGGATGGAATTCCTCTGCGAGTATGATTTTAAGGTTTGCTATATTCAGGGGAAAGAGAACGTGGTGGCAGATGCTTTGAGTCGTAGGTGGCATAAGACTTCAGTATTGTCCCTTGAAGTAGACTTGAGAGGGAGGATTCTTGGAGTTCTTCCTCAAGATACTTGGTATCAGGATGTCAGAGCGGTGATAGAGTCTAGAAGGCCTTTAGAGGGTAGATTTTCAGGATATAACCTTGAGGCAGATGGACTTCTTCGTCACCTTGGACGGATCTATGTACCTCCTTTAGAGGATCTTCGTGTTTTGATCATGACTGAGGCCCATCGTGCACCTTCCTCGACACATCCAAGTGTCAAGAAGATGCATGCAGATCTTAGACAGGTTTATCATTGGGCTGGTATGAAACACGACATTGCTGATTTTGTGTCAAGATGTTTAGAATGTTAGTGAGTGAAGGCAGAGCATCAACACTCGGCAGGGATTTTACAGCCTAATTTGGTACCGAATTGGAAATGAGATATCATTTCCATGGATTTTATTATTGGGTTGCATGTCTCTTCGTGTCATCATGATGCCATCATGGTCATTATCGACAGATTGACAAAGGTTGCTCATTTTGTTCCTATACGAGATTCCTATATGACAGCAGTGGTGGCATGAGTCTTCTTGGAAGATGTGGTGAGATTGCATGGGATTTCGAGGCGGATCATTTTTGATAGAGATCTTGTCTTTACCTCAACATTATGGACCTCACTTCAGCATGCTTTGGGGACTCATTTGAATTTTAGTTCAACGTATCACCTAGAGACAGATGGTCAGACAAAGCGAGTGAATCAAGTTTTGGAGGACATACTTCGCATGTATGTTATGGACCAACAGTCACATTGGGAGGATTATATCTATCTAGTGGAGTTTTCTTATAACAATGGATATCATAGCTCCATAGGTATGTCCCCCTTTCAGGCATTGTATGGTCATCCTTTCTGCACTCCTTTGAGTTGGGATCAACTAGAGGACAGGGTGCTTGTAGGACTAGATATTCTTTGAGAGATGGAGCAGCAGGTTGAGCGGATTCGTGAGCATTTGGTAGCTGCACAGGATGGGCAGAAAAGTATGCAGATGCTCATAGGGTAGATCATCAGTTTTCTGTTGGAGACCATATGTTCTTGAGAGTGCGTCTGCAGAAGAGTCTAATTCATTATGGAAAGGGTTCTAAGTTGGCGCATTGGTTTGTTGGCCCTTTTGAGATCCTTGAGATGATAGGACCCCTTGCCTACCATCTTGCCTTGCCACTGAGTCTATCCCACATCCATGATGTCTTTCATGTTTCAGTTCTTCAACCTTATCATCCTGATGTGACACATGTTCTTGATTGGAACTCTTTGCAGGTCAAGGACAGACAACTTTCCATGGAGCCTGTGCACATTCTTCAATGTCGGGATTTGACCCTGAGGGGTCACACCATCGACTAGGTAAGGGTCCTATGGGACCCAAATGATGAGACCTCGACAACTTTGGAGGATGCAGCAAAGATGAGAGAGCTTTATTCTTATATGTTTTAGGCTTCCATGAGTAAGCCTAGTTTTGGGGGGGAGAATGTAGTACCCCTCCTCGTTTGAACTTATTAGACTCTTATTTTACTTTTACTTACTTTCAGTGGATATATTACCATGATGTGTTATTTAGACTTATATGACATTATTTCATGCTTTATCTGGAGATGAGATGGATTATTTATTTGCAGTATTTCAGTACTTGTGATTTATGGAATTTTATGGATTATTGCTATGTATTGACACTTTACTTTATCTATGCAATGTGTAATTATATGTTGCGTGTCTACGAGTGTATTGGATGCAAGGGGATGATTTTCCTTCACTCACTCCGATGAGACAGGGAACGTCACGATTCTCCTTCATAGGTGTGCATGCCATGTTTTCTATATTGTATATATGCATGTGTGGTTCAGTGATGCAGGATATTGCAGGTACAAGTACTGGGTAGGTATGGGGTATCGTCTCCACTTGGCTTCACAGGTCTGAGCATGCCTTATATTTGTCTGATGGAAGTGGAGGAGGTAGTAGTTGACCCTATTTTACCCTATTACACTCTTATGAGTGTCGTCAGTTGGTCGTCCTGTTAGTTGTTCGACCTTCGTATTTTGTCGTTTGACTTTTTATGAGTCTTTGCTTGGGGTTTGCTCAATTTGTGTGTTTAGTGGATTTAATTAATTAATTAAATTTATGGAGTTATCTCATAGTTGGTATTTTTGGAATTATGTATTTTATGCATTGAGATTTTAAATTTAATTAACTAAAACAAGTTATTAAATTAAGTTGCAAGTTGCATTATATTAGAAATATATCTTATTTAAATTTTAGTGAAAAATAAATTATATTAATTTCATTTATTGTTCCTAGAATTTAAAAAAAATAATAAATAAATAAAGGAATTAAAAAAAAAAAATGAATAAAAGAATAGATTAGAATTAAAGTATTGCTTTATTTTCTTTTTTTTAGAAAATTAATTAATTTGCATGAGAAAAGAAAAGAAAAAAAAAAGAAAAAAAAAGAAAAAAAAAAAGAAAAAAAGAAGAAGAAAAGGTTATGATTTTTACTTATTGCATGTTAATTTATTCCTTTGGTGGGAATTAGAAAAGAAAATAAAATTGCTTTTATTACTAAAATTAAATATTAGGTTTTTTGGGAAAAATATGTGCAACCTAAAATTTTAGGTTAAAAGGGAATTTATCTTTTTCTTTTTGGGAGTTCACGGGATGGAAGCAGAGATTTGGTGAAGAAAAAATATTTTGGAAGCAATATTTTGTTGAAGAAGAAATTATCAAAGGATTGCTGGAAGAGGGATTGGCTTGGAAACTCTATTGTAGGATAGAGGTCATCCACGTGAATCTTCTAGGAAAGCTTCACAGGTTGGGTTGCTTTGTCCGGTGTTCTTTTGTCCCCTTTAAATAAAATTAATTTAGTTGTTTGAATCTCTAATCTCTGTTGTGGAGATTCTCATATTTATTGATTCCTTCCTGTATGTTTTAGTTTTGGTGTTGTGAAAATTCATAGGGGGTTATGCTGGTAAAATTTTGCCAGATTTACCCTCCTCTGTTCCATAAAAAGTTTCTCTGTGTTATGCAATTTTTGCGTTCTTCCTGGTTGAAGGAATTTATAAAAAAAATTGGATGAAGAAATAATTGGATTAGGGAAGATATTTGTGTAAATAAAAATGGAGTAAGTGAGGATGCATTGATTTTTATTTATGTTGAAAATCAATATTTTTATCCCTATGGAATTTAATTTTTAATCCCTGTGAAAATTTGACTTTTAATTCTCTGTGAAAATGGATCTTTATATTCTATAAAAATTAATATTTCTTTATATATTCTCTATTGAATATTTTATTTTTATTTTTTAAAAGAAAGGGGTTTGTGAAATTTTAATCTTTGTATATGATCTGGGCATTTATTAAAATTAAAATTTCTTTTATTAAAAAAAAAAATATTAGAGTTTCTGGCGAGGCATTACAACTCCAGTGGAACGATGCATGGACACCATATGGCTACAAAAAGTGTCATTGCCATCCAATTATCTCTCATTGTGTTTGAACTTCCCCTTTGAAAACAATAACAAAGGGAACAGACAAAGTTTCTCTCTCCCTTTTCTTTACTGGATGCTTCTCCTCCTTTGACCATCATACTCTGGATCCTCTCAATTAGTAAAACTTGAGATGGAGGGATCAAACACTAACTGGCACCAATTGCTTAGCTACTAGATGTATATACAAACAAGATACCAATTGCATATAGAAGTCTGATACCAATTGTAGAAACAAGTGTCAATGAATTCCACTTACCCGTCGGTCAGACTGCATCATCTCACCTTTTGATATGCATACATACATTTTGACCCTGATTTGTTGGTGCCAAGTGTTGAGGCTGAAACTGATACCAATTTGATCTCACTTGTGTATCTTTTGATACCAAATGTATGTTCTTCTCATGTGCAAGTAACTCTCCCGGTGGTCTGATTGTGATTTAAATAAAGTACAAATTGAATAGACATTGAAGTACCTCACAAACATGGACTGATGAGCACATCCCAAAATATCAATCATAGCGGTACAACCATAGACACTTTCTCTCCCCCTGTGTTCAAACATGTCTGACACCAATCAAAAAATATGGTTGTGAACTCCCCATGAGCCATAGATCTCAGGTCATCTTTGCCTGTCAGGTTCTAAACCAGTTCTCTAATCTGCACCTTATACCGGTTGAGCTGTGTATATGTGATCAATTGATGATCTTCCAACTTTGTGATATCCATCATAGCTTATGAAATGATCTTATATGAACACAATGTCGTACCACATCACTATCATGCCAAAAATCAAATCGGGTAGCCCATAATAATGCAATCATACATGATCTACTACCAGGCCATCATATGTCATTCAGAGCTTTTCCAATATCACTTGAGACATAATCACTTCAATCCATGCTACCAAAGTTATTGCAATGATCTCATAACTCATTGAATTACATATCCTACAACACCGATCAATATCCATACCGATCAACATGCTGCACATAGTGTACATACCGACTTCCTATGCCGGTTTCCTATATCCACCGGAGCACCTTCCTTCAACTCCTCTCTTCTTGTGTCAAGTGTCTTTGATCCCAATTGCAATTTATCCATCCATTGACACATGCATAAGTAATCCATCTCTCATAGGTAGATGTGTAACCAAAGCAACAACTACACACTGTCATCTCATGTTCTTCATCTATACCGACAACAACATGTCCTTCCATTCATCCATTTCCATAAAGGGGGTGAATAATATGGTCAATGTGTTACTCCCCCCTAAGGTCATGCATCTCCTCTAAGCCTTAGGAGATATCAACTGTGCATTGAATGCACAATATTGGTCCATGGTCCTACTCTCTTCCTTCTTCCTCCATACCTGCTTGATTGATGGTCTTGAAAAACACTAAGCGGGGGGGGGGGGGGGGGGGGGGAATCAGTGACACCAAAACAAGCACAACTTTAAACACTAACTGATAGATGAACTTAACTAAGAATTTGAACAAAATACATGCTATCCAAAATGAAATAACAACATCTACATAAAGTAGAACATCCACCATAACACAAGTGTTTATACGTGGAAAACCCAAATAGGTAAAAACCACGGTGAGATGGAACTCACAAGTTAACTATCTGCAGTAATAGAAAACTAATCGGTTAAGGTCTTACAAAGAGCTATGCTAGGAGAGAATCTTGTTAGAGATCCCAAGCTTGATTAGAAGCTTATACCCTGTTAAGAGTAACCTTGCTGGAGGATTTTAGAACCCACACTAATGGATCACCTTGTTAGTATTGGCAAATGCACACTCCAATGAGAAATTGTAGGTGATTGAAGGTATTGTTATTGATGGCAACCTTACAATCATATGATATCGGTAGGCACCGACACCGACATACTCAACATCGACATACAATTCACCAACACTGACAAACTCAACACCAACATATAGTTCACCGACACCGAAAAGAAAGATTACCGACACCATGACCGACAAGAATTTTGTATAAATGTATTTTGTATTTAATTGTAAAAAAATTTGTAAGTCGACTTGATAGATTGTAATGTGACTCATTTAAGTATGAGATCATTGTAGATCATTTAGAAGTAGAGAAGATGGAAGGATAATTGTAGACCTAATATGTGAATTATAAGTTAGATTTTGGATAAGGGTTTATGAGTATTGCAGAGCTGAAACCGGTACTGAACCTGGCATAGTAGATGCTGATCTAAAGTAGTACATGACATTGGATTTGTATAATCCATTTTTGTAAGTCAGTGAGACTTCTTTTGTAAACAGTAATATTCCCTTATTGGCCAGTAAGCGAATATTGTGGGTCACAAATACCACCGAGGTTTTTCCCACACTGGGTTTCCTCGTTAAAAATATTGTGTTATGGTGTGTCTTTCATGTTGTGCTTATTGTTCTTATTTGCTGCATTAATTTTGATTTATCGATATACAGTTTTGAATTGCTTTTCATATTATAAGTTAAGAAAATTCTATCACCAGTCAGATATTGATTCAGCCCCCCCTCTCAGTATCTTTGGGAATCCTAACAATTGGATCAGAGCCTGGTCCTCTGTTTTCAAAATCCTAACAACTTGAGGAAGATTTTGACATCGATAGAGATGGAAAATTTGAGAAAGCAATTGGAAATAACTCTTTCTGACTATGATGCATAAAAAGTAAAGAATATCAAACTTGAAGATGATCTAAAGACTGCATAGGATATTATTCAAGGAATTCAAGAAAATCTCACTATTGCAAGGAATAAGAGAAGAGAACTTTGTGAAAAGATGCAGAATAATGATGATGAAAAGGAAACTCTTAATGATCTAGTAAAAAAACTGAGACATATAAATAGTACAATGAAGAATGAGATGGAAGACATGATTATGAGATTTTCTAAAGAAATTGAAGATAGAAAGAAGAAGGAAGATGACTTGGTTTGAAGACTAAATGATGCTGGAAATGAAAATACAAGACTCAGTCATGAAAATGATATGTTGAAGACAGACTTGATGCATACACAAAATGACACAAATGAACTCATGAGACAGAAAGGAATCTTCGAGAGTGAACTGGCGGCTACAAATCAACACAAGGAGAAATTCAAGAAAAGTTCAGAAGAATTTGATGACATGTTGAAGAATCAGAAACCTAATGATGATACCGATGGCCTTGGCTTTAAAGTTGGTGAAAGCTCCGGTACTGCAAACAATCATGATCATAGTAAACTGGTAAGACAACCTAATGCTTACAAATTTAATGGGAAATGCTTTAATTGTAACAAGTATGGTCATAAAGCAAATCCGTGTAGATCTAGAAATTATCAGAACACTAATGCACCCAACGGTCAATGTTCTAAATGCAACAAAGTTGGTCATAATTCAGAAAATTGCAGAATGAATGTAAGATGTTATAATTGTGGAAGATTTGGACACTTAACTAATCAATATAGAACACATACTGACATAGGATATGGAAATGCTATTCAGAAAAACAATGTGACTTGTTATGCTTGTAACAAGATTGGACATATTGCAAAATTTTCTAGAAGTAAGACATCACTA
The DNA here is from genome assembly GCF_030272615.1 of Cryptomeria japonica. Taxonomy (NCBI): domain Eukaryota; kingdom Viridiplantae; phylum Streptophyta; class Pinopsida; order Cupressales; family Cupressaceae; genus Cryptomeria; species Cryptomeria japonica. Next base: position 197,474,819 of record NC_081406.1, read on the forward strand.
ATAAATAACAAAGGACCCAACCTAAAAGGTAAAGAAAAATTTGAAGAGGTAAAACAAGAATTCTCAAAGTAATGGATCAGAAAGTCAGATCAAAATGTTGATGGGAATACTCCTCCACCGACAAAACAAAGTATCACTCCATCGGCAAGAGACTCTTCATCTAACTGAAGGAAAATCCTTTGGGGGTTTGGCAACTAATTGAAAAACATGTTAATATACCCTCAGTTGATAGTGAGAAGTTGAATTAATTCTTTACCGACAAGATGTGTTAAGTTTGACTTAACCGACAAGCATTAAATGTGGTAGTTGAAGTAAATAACATTATAAAGTAAGTGTTTTAGCTCTTTTTCATTCAGTGAACATTCAAACCTTCGAGAGCACGTAAATCCCGAGTGAAGGCATCCTTAGCAAAAAGTGAAGCAACTCATCAAAGCACTCATCCTAAAGGAAGATTGAGGTATTTATAACTATGGATTCTTCATCTACACCTGAATTTATTGCAACCCCTACTGTGATTGAGGTTATCAAATGCCCTAGACTCATATTCAAACTTATTCCTGAAATTGTGAAGAAGGATGATACCCTAGGAGCATTTTAAAAAATACCTAAGGGAGTAGTTTATGTAGAGGATCCTAGAATATACATGCATTGTCATATTGAGGAATTAAGAGATGATGAAATCAAGAACATGTATAGGACTATAATCTGTGATGAAAATGGTAATATCAAACCAGAACACAAGGTAGTGGAAACCCTAGGTTTTGTGGATATTCTTAGCATTCCTAAATTTCCTGAAGATGTGATAAGAATAGTCCAAAGCAGAGTCCATGGTGAATTCTTTTGGTTGGATTTCATCCATAAGATCACCAAGGAAGCAGTTAGGGTAGTAACAGGGTTACCTTCCACCGGTAGCAGGCCTGACAGAACTAAGAAAGTTCCAAATGACACTGTGACAACCTTAACTGGCGCAACATTTGACAAAAGATCCCTAAGAGTCAATGATGTGAAAGACATAAATGTTAGATTTGTCAGTATGATTCTTGGCTATAAGGCTACACATGCAAATAGGTTAAACTCAGTATCTAGCCTATGTATTAAAAGTGCATATGACATGGTGAATGACAATAAAAGAATAGATGTGTGTGAATGAATTAAAGATGAATTGATAGACAACCTGAAGAAAATCAAAGGTGATAAGAAGGGAACAATCAGATTTGGAAATCTGCTTGTAAGTTTAATGTTATACATTACCAAGGCAGTACCCGATATTGGTAAGAAAAAATTTGGCTTTGATATACCGGTAGGAAAGCAACTATTGGACATATTAAACAACATGAAAGAAAACAGAGAGAAACATATAAATGAACATTTTCAAGCACTGAAGGCTCGAATGAAGACAAGAGTAAGGCCGTCTCAGGCAATTGTGGATAAATATCAAAAGAAAATATGTTTTGTAATTAAGAAAGATGAAATCTGGATGGAGGCAGTTGTCCCTAGAACTCTTTGGGTAACCGAAATGGGATATGAAACAAATGATAACATAATTGAGACTTATGCAAAAGCCCTCCTTGAAGCACCAAAGGAACCATCTGAAAAAGTTTTTTGCAATGCAGAAACAATTAAGAGCGGTATTTAGTCTCAGAAAAGAGTCAAGAAGACTGAACAAATAGTGAGGAAAGGTACAAGACAAGCTAAATCAATTAAGGAAGATGTATTAAAAAAAACTGGTATTAAGGAAAGTGAGTTCGAAGGACTTCAACCGAAAGCTCATCTTTCACCGGTTGTAACTTCTTCTAAAAGTGATATACCGACTGAGTTCAAAAGGGTAGTAAGGAAAAGAAAACCCTCACCGACACCCTCACCTACACCCAAAAGAACAAGACAAAAGCTACAGGTAGTTAGGCCTCCAGCTAAGAAGTTAACTCCGAAGAAGAAGAAGGTAAAACAAGATATTGCTCCACTAGACAAACTTCTAAGTGAAATGACAGAGGATAGAAAACTGAAAAATATTAGCAAGTTGTATAACACACTTTCCACTGATGATAAAGAGAGCATAGAGAATAGTATAATTTTACACTTAGACATATACAAGAAATTTTTGATGGAGATTGTTGATGAAATACCCAATGATTTATACAAAAGACTAGAAGCTAGAAGGGTAGCTATTGTTGAGCTAGATAAAAAGATAAAAATAGAAAAATTACTTGCAGTTCACCAAGTAAACTCTGTGTTACGCTCAAAGATACGATTGCTAAATAGGAAATAAGGACAATCATGAAATCCTTAACTATCTAAGCAATTCAAACATAAAACCAATGAAATAATGCAATTAAGAAATAGGAATTAAAATCATTCAATAAAACTCCCTATCACAAGATGGCATATCGCTTCCATTGCTCTTCTCCTCTTCGTGGTATGATGGCTCTCAGATATTGCGTTGGTAACCTGCAAGTGACACAAAGATTCGAAGTTTGTGATTGTTGAAAATGGAGATTGGATGCTCAATTTATAGAAAATTGGATGAGATTGATTGAAAGGTGTAACAGATTGATCAAGAGGTGTGAACTCAGGTGAGCTCAAATGAAAATTGATAGTTGAACTGCTGATTGTAGGAGTGAAACGCAATAGATTGAATAGATTAATGGAGTCAACTGATTGATGAAAGAGTTAACTGAAGGAAGAAAAAGAATGATTGGAGGAAATAAAGAACATGACACAGAGAGCTTAATTTAGAAAAAGCTAACTGAAAGAAGAAAATAGAGATTGGAGAGATAAATGATTTAATTAATTGATTGATTGAATTAATTAATTTAGCATGTGCTTGCATTTAGATTTAGATTTTCAATTTAATCTTTGCATGAGATATTATTCAAATAATTGAATTTTTTAATTCAATTTAGTATTTGAATATATTTAGAACTTGACTTTGATTTTCAATTTTGTTTTTGAAATCATGCACATGTATTGAATTTGGAAGAAATTAGAAGAATATGAAATTGAACAAAATTAGCATTTGGGGATTTGGAATTGAAGAATTCATTAGTTAATTAAATAATTTTAAAGAAACTATTTAATTATGTAGAAATGGACTTTAATTAAATAATAAAGATTATTTAAATTGAAGGATTAATCACAATTAATAAATAATAAATATTTAATTAATATTTTGAAGAGAGTTGAATGATTAGATGATTAGAGATAGAAATAGAATAATTGGTAATTTATTTAAATAATAAAGATTATTTAAATTGGGGAATTAATCAGAATTAATTAAATAATAAATATTTAATTAATATTTAGAAAATGATTAAATAATGATAGCATAAGAAAATAGAATAATTAATAAGATGATGAGGAAATATGAAATTAGAAGAAATAGATTAATTAAATTAATTAAATAATAAAGATTATTTAATCAATTAGAGGAATAATTAGTACATGATCAATGAGACATTTTAAGGTGTCTACATTTGCCCCTCTTTGAGACAATGTCAGAATGACGTTGTTTCAAAGAAAACAAAATTTTTTGCCCCAGTATGCCCCGGTGATACTTAAGGTGTAATGCCCCCTCGAGAGATTGTTTGTGCATTAAAGATATGAATGATCTCTCAAAAAAAAGAAGAATGTGAGATGAAAGATAGAAGAATGGTTAGTTGATTAGAGATAGAGATAGGTGATGTGATGATGGTATTGAGATAGAATATGAGAGAATAGATTGATGAAATAAAATAATGTTAGATGATAGAAAATGATTAAGAAAGAGATGATGAGAAAAGAATGTTTAGAAAGAATATACGATTTAGAGAGAAGATGGGAAATCAACAAACTATCAATAAGCAAATGAGATGAGAATGAAATTGAATGAATCACGAACTTGTGTCACATATTTTATTGCATCAATATATATTCATCACTGAGCCTTATTATTGAACAATGGAGCTTAGCACATCGGGGTATAAGGAACCAAGATGAAAAGATATCTCATTGAAGAAACAAACACGTAACAGACAAGGAGCAAACAAAGAAAAAGATAATGCCCATCATGGCTCCTCTAGTCACTTGTGGACATCCTTGAGTAGCATAGGAACAATATCTGTCGCCAAATGATAAAAAGATAAAGACTGACCTGGACAAAATTCAGCAGCTATACTAACCTTGTGCCTTCGTTCTCAGTTGTTTGATGTGATGGTTGATAATGTCTAATCTCATAAAGTTGCAGACCCCGTTTAAGACTGACCTCACTGATTTCGAGTGTATCCTCTTCTGTTTAAGACAAGATAGTGACCATTTTGATATGGATATGATATGATTGATAAGACAGTTTGATCAGTTGATTGTAGATGTTTGACTGGATAGTCGTATCCTTTGTTAACTTGGTGCAAAGTGTTTGCTGGATATTTGCTAGGGTATTTGTTTCTCACAAGACATTTTATTGCAAGTTTTTGATTGATTGATTTTCGATTTTTACTTCTTTTCCAAGAGCTTTTGCGATGTTTTTGGATTATGTGGATCGATATTTGGATGTTTTTGATTGATTTTTTCAGGATCGTATTTGAATGTTCTTGATTGATTTTTTCAGGATCATATTTGAATGTTCTTGATATTTTTTGGTTTTCAATGTTTTGGGGTTTTGTGGTTTTTCAATGTTTTTGGATTTTGAGTTTTTCATTGTTTTGGGATTTTGAGTTTTTCATTGTTTTTAGATTTTGAGTTTTTCATTGTTTTTGAATTTTTGAGTTTTTCATTGTTTTTGGATTTTTTCAGGACTTTATCTGATTTTTTAGGATTTTTTCAAGACTTTATCTGATTTTTTGGATTTTTTTCAGGACTTTATATGATTTTTAGGATTTTTTCAGTTATGCCCCCAGTGTGCAGACCTGTATTACATGATGATCTGCAGAATGTATGTGGAGACAAATGATTGTTTGACATGACCTATATGAATGCAATGTGTAGGATGAAGATGCATTTCCTATTCGAACAAGGTTGACTATGTTTTGTTTTTGTATTTGAATACACCAATTGAAATGGAGGTGCAAAACATTTCCTAGATAAGTGGTCAATCGATCTCTAAGGTCCTTCAGAACATTCATCTCAACACACTTAGTGACTAGGATTTACAAATGGAGACGCGGAAAACTTCCCCAATGGTTCTTGAAACTTTGATCTTCTTTTGCCTATGTGTGTGCAAATACGTTAATTCTCGCTCTTATGTTCACTTGAAGATCCTTAGCATCCTATATGACTAGCTACATGGATTATTTTAACTTCAAAAGCATCTCGAATAGAGCCTCACTGCCAGCAAGCCTTGAGAGCTCTGACGAGGTTATAGACTGTAATTTCTTAAATATTGCTCCATTGCCAGTAGGCATTCATAGCTCTGATGGAGTTACTTGTAAGTTCCCTTAGTCAAGCTTTTTATTGCATTTTTATACATGATATTTCAATTGTATATCATTGCTCTTTTTCCCTTTAGATGGATATTTGGCATAGCTCTTTTTTCTTTTTATTTTTTGCCTTGACTTGTAAGTAATGAAACATACTTGGGTGTGACAATTACAACAGCGCTGAAGTACATATGATCAACTAGGTGTCTAGAATGAATTAGAGTCTTATTTAATATGTGAGCTATGGCAATTGATAGATTGTGGGTTAACAAGTCTCAAATAGTGAAATCACTACCTAACCATAAGTAAAGCGTCGTCACAGGGTAATGTTGAAAATGAATGACCTTAGGACCTCAAAGATTTCATGTCCAAATATCTAAGAAAGAAGGTAACCCTTGTTTTCCTTAGATGCAAACAGATGGTAAACTTGAACAGTTGCCTTGTTTTATTGATGCTGCTATATGAAAATGCAGAAACTTTTGCAAATGTGACTTCTAAATATGATGGTGCTTATATGTAGTGCAGTGCTTTGAATAAAATGATATGCAATGCGGAAAGTAAAACCTAAACTACACAACCCTTAGGTATAATATTGCTTAAGGTGTTGTTGTTCATAGGGTCAGAGATTGGATCTCCCTCCATGGTAACCAAATGATAGGCTCCATTGCCTATGACCCTAGTTATAATGAAAGGACCTAGCCAATTAGGTTTGAATTTTCCTAGCCTTTCTCGTTCTGCTAGGTTCCTTTGAAATTCTTTAAGTACTAGATCTCCCACTTGAAAATTTCATGGGTGGACCCTTTTATTATAACTTTGTCTCATTCTATTTTGATATCCTTGTAAATGATTGAATGTTGTTTGTCATTTTTCATTAAGGGTCTCTAGTTCTTGCAACCTTGCCACCTTGTAGTCCTCTTCTGATATAATATTATGTAAGGATACTCTTAGAGACAGTATTTCTATTTCAATGGGGAGTATCGCTTATGTACCATAGACCAAGGAATATGGTGTTTCTCCTATAGGTGTGCGTACTCTTGTTCTGTAAGCCCAGAGAGCGGGATTTAACTGGAGATGCCAGTCCCGTCCTGTGTCAGTGACTACTTTCTTAAGGATTTTCAATATTTTTTTGTTTGTAGCCTCTACTTGTCCATTACTTTGTGGATAATATGGCATGGCGAATCTCTGTTGTATGTGAAATTTGTCACACAATTCTTTCACTTCCTAGTTTTTAAATGGACACCTGTTATCTGTAACAAAGCACATTGGAACTATGTATCTACATATAATGTAATTTAGCATAAATTTTGTTATCTACTTTCTAGTAGTGCATGTTAAAGGAATCACCTCAACCCATTTGGTAAAGTATTCAGTAGTTGTCAAGATAAACTTGTGCCCATTGGAAGAAGTAGGGTTGATTTTACCCACTAGATCTAATCCCCATTGTGAAAATGGCCACGGTGATGTGATGGGTTGAAGATCTTGTGTTGGTGCATGAATAAGGTTTCCATGCATTTGGCATTGTTTACACTTCTGTACATACTTGTAAGCGTCCTTTTCCATGGTTGGCCAGTAATACCCTGTTCTCAACAATTTCTTTGACAATGGCAGACTGCTTTGGTGAGCCAGAGCCCCATAGATTCCATCATGGACTTCTTTTAGAGCAAGGTGTGCTTCTTTCTCATCCAGACATCAGAGAAGAGTCCCGTCGAAACCCTTTCTATACAAAGTATCAGCTATAATGGTGTATCTAGATGCCTGACAAATAAAGGTCTTCTTTTGATTTCTTGACAGATCCGGTGACATGTATTGGGTGTGCAAATATGTATATATTTCATTGTACCAAGGTGATTCTGGACCCACAATTGTACATACATAGTCTGATAGGGGAGTCTCATATGCAGGTAGCATTAGCTATTCTATGATAAACTCAAACCGAGTTTCATTAGCAGGCATATTCAGAAGAGATCCTATGGTTGCCATTGCATCCGCTGCCTTGTTTTGTATTCTTGTATTTGTTCGAAGGTAGTTTTGCTAAAGTGCTCCTTGTAATCTTTGACCAACTTCTTATAAGGCATGAGTTTGTCATCCTTCGTGTTGTAATCATCATTGACCTGGTTTACAATCAACTGTGAATCACCATAGACCTGTAACTCTTGTATTTTCCATTGTACAGCTGTACAAAGCCCTATGAGGAGAGCTTCATATTCGGCCATATTGTTGGTACATGGGAAATTGATCCTAAATGAATTAGGTATAACATCCCCTTGAGGAGTAATGAAGAGAATGCTTGCTCCTAATCCGTGACTTGTATATGACCCATCAAAGTATAACTTCCACATTGCTGAGGCGATTAGTGTGAACACAGATTCATCTAGAAAGTCTATCAGCAATGGGTGACTGTCTTGTATAGGGGCTTCTGCTAATTGATCTGCTGTGATTTGTCCTTTGATAGCTTTTCTGTCTATGTATTCTATATCAAACTTGCTCAAGATAATAACCCACTTAGCCAATCACCCCGTCAATGTTGCTCTGCTCAATAGGTACTTGAGTGGGTCAAAGCGTGCAATGAGTTGTACCTTAAGACTCAACATGTAATGTCTGAGCTTTTGGGACGCAAAAATTACTGCTAAGCATGCTCTCTCTATGGGGGTATAATTAAGCTCATAGCCGATTAGAGTCCCACTTATATAATAAATGGCTCTTTCTTTTCCAGTTTTGTCATGTTGTGCCAATAGAGCTCCCAGAGTTGAGTTCATTGTTGATATGTATAACAATAGAGGTTGTCCTGGAGTAGGAGATATTAACACTGGTGTGTTCAAAATATAACTTTTTAGAGCTTCAAAAGCTTCCTGGCATTATTCTGTCCATTTAAAAGTAACTCCTTTCCTGAGTAAATGTTGGAATGGGTGACACTTATCTGCCAACTGTGCTATGAATCTCCTTATGGATTGCAATCTTCCTTGTAATCCTTTGAGTTGTTTAAGTGTTGATAGAGGTTGCATATCAATGATTGCTTTGACCTTGGCAAGGTCTATTTCAATTCCTCTGTTTGATACTATAAACCCTAACAGTTTACCTGCTAGTATGCCAAACACACACTTCTTCAGGTTTAATCTGACATTATACTGTTCCAACCGATCAAATATCTGTGTAAGAACTGTAAGGTGACTTTCTCTGGTTTGTGATTTAGCCAATATGTCGTCTACACAATCTTCCATTATGTTATGGATCATGTCATGAAACAATGTTGTCATGGCTCTTTGGTATGTTGCTCCGACGTTTTTGAGACCAAATGTCATCACATTCCAGTAGTACGTTCTCCGTGGGCATGTAAAGGCCATTTTATGTTGATCTTCTGGTGCAATTTTAATCTGGTTGTATCCTAAAAAACCATCCATTAAGGATAACATCTCATTTCCAGCTGTTAGGTCAACTATCATGTCGATATTGGGTAGCGGGAAGTCATCTTTAGGGCAAGCTTTATTTAGATCTCAAAAATCCATCTAGATTTTGATGCCTCCTGTGGGCTTAGTCACAGGTACCTGGTTGGATATCCATTCTGCGTAGTCAATAGGTCTGATAAAACCTACATCCAGCAACTTTTGTAATTCTATTTTAACCAGTAGTGTGATACTTGGATGCATCTTTCTCAATTTTTGCTTGTAAGGTTTAACTCCTGGTATCAATGGTAAGTGATGCAACACTAATTCATAATCTAATCCCGACATGTCTGAATAGGACCAAACAAAGTTGATAGGTCATTTCTTGAAAAAATGAATGAATATGTCTTTTTCTTCTTTGCTTAGTGATTTTTCCAGATGGATGTTATGTATAACTTCTCCTTCTGCTATGTTTACTTCTTTTGTTTCCTCTGTAAGTAATGTTGAACTTTCTCTTTCCATAGGAAGATTACCCAAGTCACTTTTGTCCTTATGGATGGTTTGATCTTTATCTTCTGCTGGAGAAGTACTTTCTTCTCCAAAGTATGCTGTTCTATTTAGGTCTATGGCAAACCCTGCTTTATGATCACCTTGCGGAAATCCCTCTTTGAGTCCGAGGAATTCTGAGAGTGCTTTGTCATTTTCAAACCAATCTAGCGTTGGTTTTCCTTCTTGCCCCGAATCAATCAAGTGTGAATGTACTAGGGGTAAATCATCACTCCCTTCTTTTGTAGACTTGGATATCATGAAGACTTGATTGTTTGATTAGCTTTGTGTATCTTCATCCTGTATAAGCCTAATTTGATTCCGTAATATTACACTTTCTAATGGGCTAGAATCATGGAGTGATAAGAATTCATAATCATGAGAGTCTGTCTCACTTTCAATATATGTTTCATCATATGAGTTATCATCAATTATTTCTTCTTGTTCATGTCCCTGATTCTGTTGTAGATTGACTGGTCTTCTTTGAACATTAGTGACCCTTCTTAAGCTTGGTATAAGCCTTTGCAATCTTTCTTCATCTATTTCGTTAGGTTGAGCCTAAGTTGATTCTCATTGTAGAAGTAGTGACAATAACCATGGGTGGGATTCAGGGGGTGGGGGTGTCAATAACTGCATCATTTTGTAACTTAGTTGTAGGTTCTTGCAAGAGTTGTCTCATGTCTTCCCCATCTAATTCTGCGCTTGGTGATGTAGGTACCTGATTGTTTGTTTGAGATGAAGATGGAAGAGCCCGTGTGGACAAATTCCTTTGTGATATGTAATCTGATGGTTTGCTCGGTCGATTTAGTATATCGAGAGTATGTTGTCTTGCTTCAGTGATATGTTATACATGCTTGTATCCCAATCCTTGATTTCCTGGATTATCATTATGAACAACAGGTTCGAGTCTTCCTTGTTTCTGTAACCCAAGGCCTGTGGTACCATCATATCCATGTCTTTGGAGTATTTTGAATCCATTGCCATAATGATCTATGTGTATTCTGGGTATTGTCATATGATCTTCTTCTCTATATATCCAATGGTTAACATCTTCATTCAAGGATTCTTCCTGTAAGTCACCCCAGCATGAGTCTATGTATCTGACAATTTCTTTTCCTTTGTCTTGCTTTTGCACTATAGTGTGATGTTTCCCAAAGGACTTAGGTGAAAGAGATAATTGTTTCCCATTTAAAGTATTTGCAATAGAGTACTCTCCACAACCCATATCCTTTATTTGTTAGGAGGATGTTGTAGGCATATCTTTTTGTGTTTATGTGATCTTTAATGTTTCCAATTGTGTAGTGAGAGGTGCGGCCTGATTGATAGGTACCTGATTATCGACACTGTCTTTCAGATAATTGCAATGTTGGAATGGATTTGGATCACCCTTTATGGTGATCTCAATACCATTGTATGGGAATTTGACACACTGATGAAATGTGGATGGTACTGCTTGCATGGTGTGAATCCATGGGCAAACCAATAACATGTTATATCCTAGCTCTCTGTCCAAGACTTGAAAAGCGACCTCTGTTGTTATTGGTCCTACTTGAACAGGTAATGTTACAATGCCTTTAGATGGACGTTCTTCATCATCGTAAGCCTTAATATTTATCCTTTTGGAAGAATCGATGTGAAGTTCGGGATATCCCAGTGCTTTGACCAACTTTAAAGTACAAATGTTGAGACCAAATCCCCCATCTATGAGTACTCGTTTGATTCTTCTCTTATGAATGTAAGCTTCCAGATGTAGTGGGTTAGTATGAAGCAATTTATCATTAGGAATATCTTGTTCTATGAATGCGATACGTGTGCCTTGTGTCAGACTTCCTACCATAGATTGGAAGGCTTGTTCATCTATATCTTTGTCCACTACTGACTCTTGAAGTGCTTTGTCTAGAATAGCTCTATGATTAGGTGAGATACGCAATAGTTAGAATAATGATATCTGTGCCAGAGTTTTCTTAAGTTGTTCGACTAAATTTTAAGTCCCTACTGCTGGTGGTTGATTTTGTGGTATCCCTTGTAAAGTTACCTTTGACCTGCGAGTAACCACTGCACATTCTCTGTCTCTGGGAGTAATTGTGATTGTAGCAATTGTATCGTTTGTATCATAGGCTATTTTATCAAGATTTTTGTTAAATACTTCTTCATAGTCTTGATGTATATGTTTGACATCCATAATATGTTCTATGAATTCATCTTCAAACCAACCCGAGTGAGATTGTTGATCATGCCCCCAGTCTCTGAGACAAAGATTTGTGTCATCATCGTACTTTGGTGCTTCAGATATCATGCAAATTTGGTTGTCATCTTTATGAGTGTCTTGATGATGGTCCTCCTGAGCAGGTGTTTCTTGTGAATCATTATTTGTTGTATCTCCCGAGCTAATGGCATGAATAGTGTAGTCGTATGAGACATTTGTGTAGTTAGCCGTATTATCTTGGGTACCTGATGTGGTAGCTTTTCCTTTGTCATGCTTAACAAAAGGATCCTTAAAAATCGTATGATTCATGTTTGATGAGGTCTTATCGGTATCAATTGTGATGTCCCCTTGGTCTATCATATCTTGGACCAAGTTTTTCAATTTGTAGCAACTTGCTGTTTTGTGACCTTTAGTTCTATGATAATCGCAAAAATCATTGTCGTTCCACCATGTGGGTTTAAAAGGACCTGGTTCATATACTCTTACTTCAGGTAGAGTGATCATATTTATTTGTATTAACTTTTTGAGCGCTGACTCAATAGGTTCTCCTAAAGGTGTGTAGTTTCTTCTTGGAGCGTTTATCCCGAGGTATCTTGTGTTTGTGTTTTGCGTAGCATTTACATTTGCTAATGTTATGTTATTCCCTATATGTGAATTTGTTGACTGACTCATTCCCAAAGATAAAACGGGTTGAGTTTTGTTTATCATTCTGGCATCTACAATACCATCATTGGTCACATTTTTGTTTTTTGACCAAAACTTGGATTTGTCATTGTTGTTGGTGTTGCCATACTTAATAAGACCTTGTTCTACTAATCCCTTCTCACATTTAAGAGCCTTTTCTGTGATTTGTTTAAATGTGGTTAGACATTGCATTTGTAATGGATATTTAATCTCAGGGATCAAATTTTTTGTGAATATATCCACTTGCTCTCTTTTAGGGATAACTGTCTTGCACCTCCTATAGAGAGCCCTCCATCGTTGTATGAAGGATGCAAATGTTTCATTTTTTTATTGTTTAGCGGCACATAAGTCCATCAAAGTAACCGGGGTGTCAATGTTGTGCGAGAAGTTTTCAATAAACTATTTAGCTAATTCCCCCCATGATGTGATGGTTGGTGGTAAATGAGAAAACTACTCTAAAGCTTGACCTCCCAGACTTTTAGGAAATAGTCTCATTAGATAAGTATCTTCTGAGGCCAATTCTATACATGCCATAAAAAATCCTCTGATATGGTCTCTAAGATCACCCTTCCCACGATATCTATCGAATTTGGGCGTTTCAAAATTTTGTGGGAAAGGTGGTATGTATAATGTGTGGTCGAATGGATAGGGACGTAAGTCCTACATTGTGTAGCTCTTTTTATCGTTACCAGTTTGCATGGTTGTCATTTGTTGTTGCAAATTCTGTATTTGTTGTGTCAGAATATCTGTTGGTGTCAAAGGTATACCTTGTGTTTGTGTATGTCCCACAAAAGGATTCGTGGTTGCATAACTAGGAGGTTGTTGGAAAGTACCAAGATTATAACCTTGTGTGTTGTGTGTTCCACTAGGTACTGTAAAATAGGCGATATGCGAGCCTATGTTTGGTTAAGTTGTACTTGCTGTATTGGCAATACCTAGGTTTTCATTTTGATGACTATATGTGGATCCCAGTGGAGGTTGGGTTGCACCTGTTGTTTGCGTTTGAATAGATGCTGAGACACTTGATATTATCGGTATGCTCTGTGATGGTATACTAACATTGACCACTGAAGATGACATGCTTGTTTGAAAGTTTGCATTTGTGTTGACATTTGTTTGGAGAGGTACGCTTTGAGGAAGACTGGATGTCGTTGCTTGTATTTGTGTCAAGGGTGGTGTTTGACTGTTATCTCAACCTAAAGTTTTTCCTGGTGGTAAAATCTTTGTGACATCAAAATCCTCAGGTAGTTTTTCTCCATTTTGTATTAACAACGATAGATACTTGTCCCTATCACTATGTATAAGTGCATCTAGGATCATGAGGACATGAGGGTCTTGCTGTGCAGACTCAATTTCTTCCTTTGTCAGATGTTGTTGTAATTCGTTTAAGGTGGTCATTGTTTGTGTACCTGAGTGTTGACTAGTTGACATGTCCATGTTCCAAGTAGGGTTTATAGACTGTGTGTTGTTCGGGTCCATTATTCCTTTTGCTTTTTGGGATCTTGTGACGGGCATCTAAAATTGCCTATATGAGGATGGGTCAATGCAAGAGGATGACCTAACACTAGACAATAAATATGAGGTATGCAAGACTATACTAGACTCTCTATTGAGGATTTTGATGTGAGACCTTTTTAGCATTTCTATATTTCTCTAATGCAAGTCTTTCCATTTGTTGACGAAGTTGTTCGGCTTCAATCTCTCTATCAATTTTACAGGAAATCCTAGACTCAATGTCTATCTCGTATATGACTCCCATATATTGAGGTGCGCTTCTTCTTAAATCCCAAGCTAAGTTAGCTAGACCATCAATGATTCCTCGTTGACCGCCATTTGGAACTAGATTAGGTTGTTTGAAGGGGAGCAAACCATCACCTGGGAGGCCCATGAAGGCACATGCTATGAACCTATAACTGATAATGGAGTTAGACGTATATGAGGTCTAGATGAAGACGTATATGCTAATGCAAGACTATGCAACTAATATGGATGATAATGCAAAAGACTTAGGATGTAAGTGGGACTATGAAAGAGACGTATGATGATAATGAGGACGTAAGTGAGACTATGCAAAAGACTATGAACGATAATGAGGACGTAAGTGGGATTATGCAAAAGACTATGTGAGGGATTGCCTAAGGTCACAACTATGTAAGGATTTTTGAGAATCAGTTTCAAAATGGACTTTGTTTTTGGTAACTTCGTGTGTAGGACAATGTTTTGTAGTTTTCCAAATCTGAGAACAATGGCTGGTAAGTGTGTATAGCTGACTGACTCAATTTTTATACAATCTCAGAAAATTCAGAGATACGTGGGATAGGGCCTGAACTAGCCCAAGGGACTGACTCAATACTGGTCTATCACAACGATACATAAAAAAGCACATAATACAATCTTAGGCTGGATAGTGGACACCATTCAGTGAGGCCCCCGCAACAAAATACCAAAACAAGATGGACAGATAGAGAGTCTGGTAGGACTGGCTCCACTCCATGGCACACACTTCTCGGGCATGCCAGTCTCTCTTACCCTGAAGATCCGAAGATCTTATCACCGAGGGATTTCTATCTCATAATGTAAGGTACATGAGGGGTATCTATGGGGTATGATCCCCACTCTCGGAACCATTGAATGTAGGATTTTTGGCAACTAAATTGGTTCTTAGTATTAGGTTTCGAGGGGTCTCGATCTAATGATGGATTCTCAGAGCAAGCCACTTAAGGCTTTAGTTGAGCTTATCGGTGCAGGGAAGGCCCCCACATATGTAGAATTCACTCAACAATCTAGCCGCCTGACCAATATATTTATATAGCGGCTCAAAAAACCCGCTCGAGACTACACAGAGAGATGATATCCCCAACACATCCCAATTTGAAGTACCTTTGTGGGGTGATGAAATCCCCAGTCAAAGATACCCCTCACTAAGTAGAACAAAAAGAAAATTTGGATGTCGTTGTCACCTTCCTTCTTTCTCCCAAGAGCCCGATGGCGGGTAGAAAGTCAGTTAGTGCAACAGTAGGTCCACCCTAGACACAAAAAAATTATTTTTCCTAAAGAAAATGGAAAATGATTTAATCTAATGTAGCCTGATTCACGTTCATTTTATAGCCCAAATTTAGGTGTTAGATCCGTATATGCATGTCAATTTTAAACACCAAATCCAAGAATGAAGGCATACATGTCAATTTTAACCATTTGTTTGATTTTTAAGCACCAAAAACTAAGTGTGAGATACACGCATGTCAATTTTAGCCCATGTTCATTTTAAACACCAACAATGAAGTGTGAGATTATGCATGCATGTCCTTTTTAACTATTGTTGATTTTACGCACTAAAAATTGAAGTGTAAGGTGTGCATGCATGTCCTTTTTAACTATTGTTTATTTTAAGCATTAAAAATTGAAGTGTTGGATGTGCATGCAAAATTACTATTCTAATCCTCTCTGCAAATCCGCCACAGGCTGAAAATAGAAGATTAGTAGTAAAAAAAAACCAACAAAAAAAAAAATAGAAATTCAAAACTTGTTACAGGCGATTACGTGATGGTACCTGAGTGAATGCGTGATACTTACAGACCGAATGGGTCAATCTGACAGAGTGAATGCATAATGGTGTTTGATCAATTGCATAGAACTAAAAGCTCGATTGCATGATAGAACACAAACAACAAAAAAAAGAAAATTAGAAAATTACAAGAAAACTAAACCTGACAAGGAACCTGTGAAACCATTTGTGAAGCCCTAGCCAAATCCCTCATTATCCTTTCAATATTGATTAGATCATATTTAACTGTATAAGAAAGAACTAGGCTATTATATCTATCTAAGGCCAGTTGTTCTTCTAAATCCTGTATCAATTTTTCTGCCTGGAGAACTTTTTGATATCGTTTGGCCTCCCTCCTTTGTTGTTTCGTCCTTCTTGCACGTGAAATTTTGAACTGAACTTTTCTTGCCATAAAATTTGTTAATCAAATCTTGAAGTAAAAAGTAATTTTGATCCCAGATTAACCAAATTTAGGATAGAATTATACAGAATTGATAACAGACAGAAGAAAAATAAAACAATAATTAACCCTGTGGATGTGTGACACAGAAAGGGCGATTGCGTGACCTTGTGAGGACGAATGCGTGACTCAAACCAGAAAATGAAAAACTATGAATGCCTATTGGTGTCTACATGAATGTGTAAATCTGTCTATGTGATTGCATGATTTTGTAAACACGATTGCATGATGATGAGATCCGCTTTGAAATCCATGCAATACCTGCAAAAAATGAAAAAATCCACACAATCTGCAAAAATCACACAGAACACAGAAAAAAGGTTAAATTTTTGTTAGTTCACGTCAGGTTCACCAAAATGTGCTATGCTTAAAGATACCATTGCTAAATAGGAAATAAGGACAATCACGAAATCCTTAACTATCTAAGCAATTCAAACATAAAACCAATGAAATAATGCAATTAAGAAATAGGAATTAAAATCATTCAATAAAACTCCCTATCCCAAGATGGCATATCGCTTCCATTGCTCTTCTCCTCTTCGTGGTATGATGGCTCTTAGATATTGCGTTGGTAACCTGCAAGTGACACAAAGATTCGAAGTTCGTGATTATTGAAAATGAAGATTGGATGCTCAATTTATAGAAAATTGGATGAGATTGATTGAAAGGTGTAACAGATTGATCAAGAGGTGTGAACTCAGGTGAGCTCAAATGAAAATTGATAGTTGAACTGCTGATTGTAGGAGTGAAACTCAATAGATTGAATAGATTAATGGAGTCAACTAATTGATGAAAGAGTTAACTGAAGGAAGAAAAAGAATGATTGGAGGAAATAAAGAACATGACACAAAGAGCTTAATTTAGAAAAAGCTAACTGAAAGATGAAAATAGAGATTGGAGAGATAAATGATTTAATTAATTGATTGATTGAATTAATTAATTTAGCATGTGCTTGCATTTAGATTTAGATTTTCAATTTAATCTTTGCATGAGATATTATTCAAATAATTGAATTTATTAATTCAATTTAGTATTTGAATATATTTAGAACTTGACTTTGATTTTCAATTTGGTTTTTGAAATCACGCACATGTATTGAATTTGGAGGAAATTAGAAGAATATGAAATTGAACAAAATTAGCATTTGGGGATTTGGAATTGAAGAATTAATTAGTTAATTAAATAATTTTAAAGAAACTATTTAATTATGTAGAAATGGACTTTAATTAAATAATAAAGATTATTTAAATTAAAGGATTAAATCACAATTAATTAAATAATAAACATTTAATTAATATTTAGAAGAGAGTTGAATGATTAGATGATTAGAGATAGAAA
Source organism: Cryptomeria japonica (assembly GCF_030272615.1). Lineage (NCBI taxonomy): Eukaryota > Viridiplantae > Streptophyta > Pinopsida > Cupressales > Cupressaceae > Cryptomeria > Cryptomeria japonica. The sequence goes on from NC_081406.1 coordinate 197,492,364, forward strand.
TAGAATAATTATTAATTTATTTAAATAATAAAGATTATTTAAATTGGGGAATTAATCAGAATTAATTAAATAATAAATATTTAATTAATATTTAGAAAATGATTAAATGATGATAGCATAAGAAAATAGAATAATTAATAAGATGATGAAGAAATATGAGATTAGAAGAAATAGATTAATTAAATTAATTAAATAATAAAGATTATTTAATCAATTAGAGGAATAATTAGTACATGATCAATGAGACATTTTTAGGTGTCTACAAACTCCACTGAAGAGATAGATCAATTAATTGGTAAGGCCAACCGGACAGTATTTTCAACTGGTCACCGACATGTAGCACTAATGGCAGGAAGAGTGAATGAAATCATTGTAGAAACTGCAGATCAATGGGATGTATTCTTTGTTGAAAAGGAGAAACAAGAAGAACTTAAAAGACCTACGACTATCAAAGTCTACCAAAATGATAGGGATAAGGGGAAAGGTAAGGTAGGTGGACCTCCAAGCCTAAAAATAACTGATAATTTGCACCCACCTCCTTTTGATACTCCACCGGTAGAAACTGTTGACACACAACCGAAAACAAAGAGTATGGAGACTCCTCATGAGGATATAAATCCTGAGTCCAAAATTTTGTACACTATGAATATAGACACCCAAGAGGTAAATATTGTTGTTGATAAAGAGACCACTGAAGATAAGAAGAAAGATGTGGCTACTGAGCCACCAACAACAGGTGTTGAGATTAGGGTTGAGACACAAACTGAACAATCAGTTGATCCCCTATCTACTGGAATGGTGACTGATACAAAACCCACTGAGCTAGAGAAACAAACTGACAAACCAGTTGAGACATCAGTAGTGGACAGTGCAGAGGTGCATACTGAGAAACCGACAATGAATACTGAAACTTCATCAGAGAAATCGACAGTAGAGAGCACAATGAAACCCACTGAGACACATGTTGAGAAATAGGAACAAAAAAAGGTTGAGGTACAGGTTCATATAGAAACAGTGCCACCAACAACAACTAAGAAACCCAAGCCTTTGCTAATAGAAATGCAAACACAAAATGACCTACCAGAGGTCAATACAAGCAAAGAGGTTACTCACACCGGCGGAATGCAGATTGTTGGTTCTTCCACGACAGAATTTAGACCAACAAATGTGACAGGGGTATTTTAGACTCAATTAAGAAAATCACAGTGTAGAGCACAAGCATATAAGGCTATTGATGATACAATTCCTATTCTAAAATTGATAACACCCAAGTGCAATGTGGAAAATAAAGATTCTTTAAATCAACTAGACACATTGTCTAATTATATCACCGATAACATTGTGACAATTGATCAGATAAATGAGGAGACATTCAAAGAGAAAATGGAGAAAGAAAAACATAAATTCTTTGATGAGAAAATAAAGAAGTGCATGGGACAATTTGATACCCTTTTACCGATACTAAGCAAAACAATAAAGGAGTTTAAGGAGTTGTATAGAGACACATGTAAAACTAATATTTTGACAGTAGATATAGACAAGGAGATCAGTAAGGTACAAAAAGGAATAAATGATATAGCTGACAATTTCATTGATTCATCTAAACCATTACCAGTTATAGAGCAGAAAATAGCAGGTTTTGAGGAGAAACTTGAAAAATTGGAAAAAGAGAAGGAAATAATAAAAGGAAAGGCAAAAGATCTTAAATGCAAACTCAGTCCCAAATTGGACTACCTCATCTCTTTGAGAAAAGAGATCTCAGAGGCACTTGTTCAAGGACTGAAGACACCAAAAGAGAAAATGCAACACCTCACCGATACAATTCAAAGAACAGGGGCCACATTGAAGGACAATAACAGGTTCATTGAGAGCCTGATTCTTGTATTGGCAGACCTTTTCTAGATTGTAACCAACCGGTTACAAGGATCAAGCTGAAACTACACTCAGTTGACACTTTGACAACCTTTGTCATTGATTTCAAAGGGGGAGTAGTGGAACTGAGAAAAATCCAATGACACAAGACATCATCAGCTCAAAGGGAGCATTTTTGACAACATAGTTTTGGTAAGACAATTTTGGCAAAACATTTTTGGATATACAATTTTGTATTTTTCTCATGAGTGTTGCCATCAATGCCAAAGGGGAAGATTATTGGCAAATGCACACTCCAATGAGAAATTGTAGGTGATTGAAGGTATTGTCATTGATGGTAACCTTACAATCATATGATATTGGTAGGCATCGACATCTACAGACTCAACACCGACATACAGCTCACCGACACTGAAAAGAAAGATTACCGACACCATGACCGACATGAATTTTGTATTTAATTGTAAAATTTTTTGTATGCCGACTTGGCGGATTGTGATATGACTCATATAAGTATGAGATCATTGTAGATCATTTATAAGTAGAGAAGATGGAAGGATTATTGCAGACCTAATATGCAAATTATAAGGCAAATTTTGGATAAGGGTTTATGAATATTGCAAAGTTTAAACCGGTACTGAACCTGGCATAGTAGATGCTGATCTGAAGCAGTACATGACATTGGATTTGTATAATCCATTTTTGTAAGTCAGTAAGACTTCTTTTGTAACTGAGCAATGAGCTGTAGGCACTTGGCCTTCCTGCATGTGCAGGCCCCTATTGTAAACAGTAATATTCCCTTATTGGCCAGTAAGAAAATATTGTGGGTCACAAATACCACCGAGGTTTTTCCCACACTGGGTTTCCTCATTAAAAATATTGTGTTATGGTATGTCTTTCATGTTGTGCTTATTATGATTTTGCAACTAGAGTCTAAGGGTATAGATTCTAAAGAAGAACCAAAGAAGGTAAAGGTAGTGCCAAAGGTAACTACACCTATAAATATTGTCACCTACAAACATGACACAACATTTGAGAGAACAATGAAGTCATTGGGAAGAAACAGGTTTGACAATTTCAAAGAGCATTATGATTCTTTTACTAAAGATGAGCAGAAGCAAGTACTCCAACAGGTAATAACCTATTTGGGTCATTATTGTAGATTTCCACATGATTTGGAGAAAGATATTTCAATCTCTTTGTATAATACTTTGTTAGATAAATGGGAAGAAGCCATTCAATTAGAAAAGAATATTATTGATGAAGTATTTGTACAGTATTTTCCCAATCTATCATCAAAAGGAATTAGTGCCCTAATTGAGGAATACAAAGCATATTTTGATTTTAAAGTAAAAAGAATGAATCTTCTTAATGCAAAAAGGGCAATTGTTGAGTCTGAGACACATCAGATAGCCTATATAATCAAAAATAGGGAAGATGCCATCCACTCAAACAGTAAGGATGATACTACAGAAGATGTTCCTCGACCAAAAATGGATGAAGAGGAAATTGTTCAAGCTGACATAGTCTATCCAACCAAGAAGAAGGATGATTCCATTATTCTTGTTGATGATGATATTCAAGACACAACAGACCTATCATGAGACATCACTGCACCAGATATGGATCCTCCTACAATCACAAAAGTATAGGTTACATCAGGTGATCAACCAGGTAATCAACTAAAAGTGGTTAGTGAACCGGCAACTGAACAACTGGAGAAACCCCAATTTCCACCGGTCATCGAGATTACTCAAAAGGAGTCTACTGAGGAAACTGTTACTCAGCAAACAAAAGATACAACAGAGAAAAACATAGAAAGAGCCATCATTAAGAGTATACCCCATGAACCGACAAAGCAATAACTACTTGATGATGATGATGATGATGAAGACTCTTTAAGTATTTCAGGACCTATTGACATGAATACCTTGAGTGCATCTGAAATGATGAAGATTGTTAATGTTATGCAATCTTGTGCACACAAGAAGAGATTGAAAGAGCAAAAAATTGAGGCAGAGACAATCTAGAATGCAGTAAAAAATTTGTCTGGTTTACTACCGGAAACCTTTGTCGCACATCTTCCTACTTCTATCAGCAAACTTGGTTAGTTAGTTGCATATGCATTTGATCAAATCAAATCGCTTGAAGATGTTGCACAAATATCTGCTGAGAAGAGCCACAAAAAGGCATATGGAGATAAAATGGCTAAGCACATTGTAAATAGTAAAATGGCTTTATCTCATAATGGCAGTTTGTTAAAGAAAGCTATTGAATCTGGAGGAAAGTATCTTGCCTCTACCTCCAATATTATGTTCTTTTATTTTGATATTTCTAAGAATCAAGTTGAAACCAAGCAGGAAATAGAAAGGTTATGCAAGGCATATGTCCCACTCCAGGACTCCATTCATGCCTTTAACCGATCTATAGATGAACTGCATGATAGACTGAACAGGAATGATAATGAGTGAGCTAAGAGATTCCAATCTCTAAGAGAGCTCAAGAGTCATCTCACCTCACAGGTTTACATTCTTCAAAGAGCCTACTCCAGTGCAAAAGCTATTCTTGCTACTCTTGAAACCTGCATGCTAGACTCAATGGAAGAATTCTATTCCCAGTTGTTGTCTACCTCTGAGTATATAGATAACATACTGGAATCATGGAAGAATACTCTATCCCAGATGAAGCAGAATTTCAATAATATTTTCATGAGAATAGCCAATGCATGAACTTGTTTAAAATTGTATTATATGTTGCACACTTTGATACATATTTTCTATATATGTGTATATATTTTACTTTATCATTTTGGCATTATTGTCAAAGGGGGAGTAATAATATGTATGTGTGTTTTTGAAAATTTTGTATTTATGCATGCATTAAGGGGGAGTATTGCATTAAAAGGGGAATATGAGTACATATGTAAATATGTTGTGTATGCATAGTTAGCGGTATTTTATTACTCTAAAATTTTTCAAGTGTTACCATCAATTCCAAAGGGGGAGATTGTTGTCTTGATGATGATTGTAATGTATTCATCACTTGTTGTCATTGATGAAACACTCCCACACACATATATGATTACATTGACTACCTGTGTAACTTCAATTGGTTTACATTACCAACCGGTATGTTTAAGGTCTATCTCTAACCGATACTTTGTGTCAACCGATATGTGCTTAAGAGATAACCTGTGGTTACACTAAGTTGGAATCAAAATAAAGATAAAGTTGAAGATGAAGATCAAGTGGAAGATTACAGGACAATGGTTCACTAGTTTTATTCCAACCGGTATTGACTTCTCTAACTGGTATCTGATTTTGTGATGAGTTACTAGCAACATTTTCTTAGCGGTCATTTTTGTGATGAGTTATGTTTAAATGTCTAGATACACTACACCTAGGAAATTATGTTCCTATGATCGACATAAGGTTTGTATGTCTTTTTAAAGACATCTTAGTGAATCATCAGTTATGATGAAGAGAGAACAGATATAGAAGAGGTGATTTATGTGAATACTTTTATTGAAAAGCGATAAGTGTTTAAGATGGAGAGCAGTGTTGAATGTAGTTAGAATGATCTGATCAAGCAAGTTTTGTGCTACTCAGAACAAATCAAATCTTTCTTGTTGTTTTCTAATCATTACAATAGAATAAAATCCCCTAACCAGGTAAGCTCTAACAAGATTCATTGTACAAATCCTCTAACTATTAGGATTCCCAAAGATACTGAGAGGGGGGGTGAATCACTATCTGACCGGTGATAGAATTTTCTTAACTTATAATATGAAAAGCAATTCAAAACTGTTGGTGCAGCTTGAACTTCCAAGTTGTCCAATTTTGCCTTCTTTTTATCTTTGGGTGATGCTAACAGGGTATTAGCATAGCCGACTAGTAAATCATGATTAACCTCGTAGCTCATATCTTCCATTTCTTCTTCTCTAGGTTCAATTGCTTGCAACAAGTAGAAGTCAGTGGTAATCGTGAATATTATGTCTTTTGCAAAGTGTTTAACCACATCTTCAGGTAACCTCATTCTCAAGCTCATCTTCTTTTGGAATTCATTAAAGTACCTATTCATGGCAGCTAAAAAAGTATTCTTCACAGCCTTAATGTTGTTCTTGATATGTGCATTGACCGGTTGTTCTTTGGACCAATCAATTCACCTATACTCGGTAGAAAGTTCTGAAAGTAGAAAAATAACCCAACTAATAGCTGACCATATTTGAACTTCTAAGAATTGTCCTTCTTAATGGATTTCAAATTTTGAAATAACTGGAATTTGATAGCTTCACAAATATCATAGTCTGCATTATCAACTATCATTCTATGTGCTGTATGAATTACTGCAGATGGAACACTGTTAAGTCTACTGGAGTAAAATACTCAGTAGCCTATCACCATTGTTGCAAGTTTCACCATAGGGTCTTTAATATTGTTGATGGAAAAAGCACGCCCATCAGATGTAGAATCAATTAACTTGTAGACAATATCTTTTGAAATTATCCTCAACACAGGAATTTCACCAGTTGAGCAATAACCCGTTACAACCCTAATAGCTTCCTTGGTTATTGTGTGAGTCCTCTCCAGATACATATTCTCTCCATGGAATCGACTCAAAATTATTCTTATGTGATCATCCTCAAAATATTCAAGAAAGTAGGTGGAATTATGAAACCCTTTTTCAAAAACCCTAGCATATTTAGTTTCAATCTTTCTGTCCTTATCACATAGTGAATTCAGCTGAGTATAGACGTGTAGAGTTCCTGAATCTTCTATTTTGCAATCTATATAGCTGGACAAATAACCTTTGACCATGACACCGCTTGGAACTTGCGACAATGCATTATAAGACATAATTTCATCTGCCTTTAGAGCTTCCTTAGGCTCAGCAGTGATCATCAACCTCTCTATAGACTTAGAAGTAGATGCCATTCTAGATAAACAAGTTTCAAAGTGGTATACAAAGAAATACCTTGTATCTTGCACGTCGCTTTGTTTCCCGGTTGAACTGTTCAAATGCACACCTGTTCGCTTCTTTGCAACTTTCGATTCAACTTGATTTCTCTAATCACAAAGCAATTCGCCAATTTACACCAAGTCAATCTTGTTCTTCTCTGCAATCTCTTCAATTTTCCTTTTTCAAAAGAGTTAGGGTAAAAGTGATAAGGCAAAACTTGTTTTTATCCTTTTTACCAACCACAATAAATGCTCACACTCTTAGGTTACAAACCCTAATTTCATCGCTTAAGTGAAATACCGGTTAATAACATGTCAACAAAAAGTCACCAAAATTCAAAATTCAAAAATTCTTTCCTGCTCATTTTACAAAAGGGGTCCGGAAATGTTTTACCGTTACACTCCCCTTAGCCATGTTAGACATGCTTAAGTCACTAGTGCTAGATTCTCTTCACTGGTGAAGGAATGGTTTCCTCTACTAGTAATTCTTCACTTTTCTTCTTCCAAGTCTGGTTCATATCTTCTCTGATTTCCTCAACATTAATTTTCTTCTTGCCTTTCTAATCCTTGAAAGAGTTGACCGGTTTACTATTCCTTGATCTGCAAAACTTTACGAAGTGCCCCAGTTTGTTGCAGTGGTAACAGACCATACCAGATGATCTCTAGGATCCTGCATTTCCTCTTCTTATTCTTTTTCTACAGTTCATATCCACATTACCAAAGTTATTACAAAAGGTACAAACAACATTTGTTACCTTTTCTATTTCAAATGGACTAAACTAGTTGTCATAGGATCTTCGCCAGTTCCTGTTCACTCGGTTAACAAAGTTCCTTATCCGATCACCATTTTGTCTAGGATGCATGTGTGGTACAGGATTATTTGCACCATATCTACACTCAATAAATTTATGCCCATACATTCCACATGTATAGCAATGTCCTTCAAACTTTCTAGACACATACCTAGCATTAACATTGTAACTTGCATTTTTGTTAGGTTTGTTCCTACAAACATTTGCAGTATGACCAGGCTTATGGAAAACAAAGAAGATAGGTTTAAAAACCTTCTTATTGGTAGTCTTATTGACTTTAGAAGCAGTTCTGTTCTTTGGATAGTTGCTCTTTGTACCAGAGGATTCACCTTTTTTAGTTGTATGAAAACCAAGTCCAAAGATATCACCCTTCATTCTTTGTGATTGAATTTGTTCTTCCAACATGGTAGAACTTTTGATGAACTTCTCCAATTTCTCATTGGCTTCAGTAAGCTTTTTGACAAGATCTTCATCATGCTTAGATATGTTCTCTTGCAGAGACGATGGCAATTCAAGATCTAGCTTTAGGTTTTCCTTTTCTTTTGTTTCAACAATCAAGTCCTCATGTATAGTATCTTTTTCCCATTTGATCTTTATGATCTCCTGATCTCTTACCTTGATAAGATCTTCAACAGCTCTTCTGGCTTCCAATTCCTGACTCATGCAGATAGTGAGACCTTCTAGCTCTCTCCTTAGATTTAGTTTCTCACCCTACAACTTTTCAATTTCTTCTACTAAAGAATCAATATTGGCTTCATCTAAAGAACTGTTATCAAACTTTTAGTTTGCCCCTAAGGGATTCAATCTTGTTTCTGTTAGCGTCTATCTATCTAACCATCTCGAAGTAGCTTCTGTCCCCCATAGTAGTTTCAAGATTTCCTTCTAAGCGGTTAGGCTTCAAAGAAGTTAGGCTCTGATACCAATTGATGATATTGAAAGGCACTAAGAGGGGGGGGGGGGGGGGTGAATCAGTGACACCAAAACAAGCACAACTTTAAACACTAACCGGTAGATGAACTTTACTAAGAATTTGAACAAAATGCATGCTATCCAAAATGAAATAACAACATCCACCATAACACAAGTGTTTATATGTGGAAAACCAAAATAGGCAAAAACCACGATGAGATGGAACTCACAAGTTAACTAACTGCAGTAATAGAAAACTGACCGGTTAAGGTCTTACAAAGAGCTCTACTAGGAGCAAATATTGTTAGAGATCCCAAGCTTGATTAGAAGCTTATACCTTGTTAAGAGTAACCTTGCTGGAGGATTTTAGAACCCAAACTAATGGATCACCTTGTTAGAGGATTTGTACAATGAAGCTTGTTAGAGCTTACCCGATTAGGGGATTTTATTCTATTGTAATGATTAGAAAACAACAAGAAAGATTTGATTTGTTCTGAGTAGCACAAAACTTGCTTGATCAGATCATTCTAAGTACATTCAACATTGCTCTCCATCTTAAACACTTATCGCTTTTCAACAAAATTATTCACATAGATCACCTCTTCTATATATGTTCTCTCTTCATCCTATTTGATGATTCACTAAGATGTCTTTAAATAGACATACAAACCTTATGTCAACCATAGGAACACAATTTCCTAGGTGTAGTGTATCTAGACATTTAAACATAACCCATCACAAAAATGACCGCTAAGAAAACGATGCTGATAACTCATCACAAAATCAGATACCAGTTAGAGCAGTCAATACCAGTTGGAATAAAACTAGTGAACCATTGTCTTGGAATCTTCTACTTGATCTTCATCTTCAACGTTATCTTCATTTTGATGCCAACTTAGTGTAACTACAGGTTATCTCTTAGGCACATACTAGTTGACACACGATATTGGTTAGAGATAGACCTTAAACATATCGGTTGGTAGTGTAAACCAATTGAAGTTACACGTGTAGTCAATGTAGTCATATATGTGTGTGAGAGTGTTTAATCAATGAAAACAAGTGATGAATACATTACAATCATCATCAAGCCAACATTGATCTCATTACTCTTCCCATTTAAAGTCATGGGAGCAGGTCTTACCTTCTTCTGTTGATTTTTCCTATCTCTACCAGGTTTTGCAGCATGACCGGAAGCATTTGTTGGCTTGATGATGATGTCTTGATGTAAAGAGTTTATTGATGACTTGTTTTATGTTGTCATTGATGAAAACTATGTTTTGATAGTCATCTAAGTGTTAATAAGATGAGTGGGGGGGGGGGGCGGGTGAATCATAAAAACTCACTATGCAATATATTCATCAAATTCAACCTCGGTAGCCTTTACTGATATGTAACGGTGACTATAAATCATTCAAACTCATAAATAGATACACTTAAGACATCATAACATATTTAACACCAGATTTAACATGGAAACCCAAATAGGGAAAAACCACTGTGGGATTTCGGAGCCACTAAGAAATATACCCTTCTAGAGTATGCTCGGTTAAAAGCCAATCCAGTTACAGATTACATAAACACATTGCTAGATGTGACCCAGTTAAGAGATTTCCCTCAAACTTGTTAGAGTCTTACACTTTGTTAGAAGTGACCTTGTCAAAGGATTTCAAACACTCACTCAGAATGTTACCTTGCTAGAGGATTTACAAATAAGACTATTAGGTCCACTCGGGTAAGAGATTTCCTGTCACTTGTAAAATAAATAACAGTATAAAATATATCTGCAACTTTATATCTGAAATGCTAAAGCAGATTCTATGTGCTCAAAATAATCTTGTCTTAAGACTTATCTTGCTCCTTGCTGGGCTTCTCAATCTGTTCTTTAATCATATATTCAATCTTCTGTGCTCGGTGATCACTGTTGTAGTATCACTTTTCTTCTATTTGCCCGCATGCATTGTTCATCAACAATTTCTTATTTATAAATAGTTCTCAACCACTTAATCTCCTTGATCACATTTCCCATGATCAATCTTAGCCATCAGATCTTTAGACATGACTAGGTTCATTGAATCCTTTGATCTGAAAACATTTTACCTCTTCTTGGAACTTGTATTCTTCCCTTGGAACTTGTGCTAGGTTGTGACTGCTCAATCTTTGTTGTAGATCTATCTCTTGTATTTTCATTGTCGTAGATCCTCAACAAACTTTTTGCATGACATACCAATCATCCATACATCTCCAGCTCATCGACATCTTTCATTTAATAATGTTTTTATCCATCCAATGCATTCTATTGTTACTCAGTAAATACTGAACTTTTACTTGGTAGACATTCTGTCTTCTTTAATTGATATCGATAACCTTAGGGTTTACTGACTAGCTTCATGCTCGGTAACATAGAACAATATCAAACCTTTACTTATGCTATAGCTTGAAATCTTTTCTCCTTCTTGTTCAATCTTCGAATACTCATATATAGGCTATCAAAACAATCAAAACAACAAGATCTCATCACTGTCTAACTTGGTAATAGTTGCCCATTGAATAACTTATTATTCCCCTTTATTTTCACTTTCATTCCATGTCACTTACCGACATCTTTATACTAATCAAAACATACTCATTAAGATATGGAAACATCATACTGAATCAAAAAATCAATTGCTTGACATCAATGACAAAATAATATTATTAAGACAGTAATCATCCTTTCACAGTTATATCAACAGTCTCCAACAACCTTCTCAATATCCTCATACCAACAATCTACTGAAATGCCAACAATCTCCCTTTGTGAAAATGCTAACACTAAGTCTATTAGGCCAACTGATAAATCATAACCAATAGAAAATATATTTTACCAGTGAACCCGCATATAGGTCCTCAATCGATAAACAAGAACAGAGTTGCATTCATGCAACCGGTATAGATGATTGATGAAGATTTGGATGATGCGGTTTAATAGGAGTGATGGAGATAGGAGATTCAATAGGATGATCAGATTTGATGTACATAGCAAGTTATATTTAAGAACACTTAACTGGTAGTGATAAAGTCACTATGATCAGTAAACCGACATAGTTTTTGTCTTGTTTTTTATTTCTTATGTTGATGACCGACTTAATTTAGGGGCGTTATATAAGAATGTCTAGATTCATTGAACCTAGGAAATTGTTCCAAGGTTGTGGCCGACTAAGAGATGTTTATAAAAAGTGTGATGAGGTATCAAGTTGGTGTGTGTACGAAGAGTGGGAGATCATTAGTGAAGGATGAAAATTTGATTTTGTGGTGATTAGTAAAGATTTGTATTGATCTTTTGTTGAAGTTTTGAGGATTTGAAGCAGATCTTATTAGACACAGAGGTGTTGCATGAAGATCATTTGACTGTTGTTTTCCTAACAGTTTGCAGCAGTAAAATCCCCTAACTGGGTAAGTCCTAACATGCCTTAATTTGTAAATCCCCTAACAAGGCAGCTCTATATAAGAGTCTTAAATCCTCTTGTGAGGTTGATCCTAACAGGTCAAATCTCGTTACAGGGCTCATCATTTCAAATCCCTTAACCGGGTGACTCCTAACCAAGTCTATTCCCAACCGAGCATATTTGTAAGACCTTAACCAGTCAAGATTTCTATTTTGCAGATAGTGAATCTTGTGGGAATTAACTCCCACCATGGTTTTTACCTTTTGGGTTTCCACGTATAAATATCTTTCATTATGTGGAATTTATTTTATCAGGCATTAGCTTATGTGGTGATATTCCTCTTATGCTTGTTAAGTTTTAAGTTGTTTAAGTTGGTGATCAGATTCATATTGTTTTTACTTGCACTGATTCACCCCCCCTCTTAGTGCCTTATAAGTTTATCAATTGGTATCAAAGCCTAATTCCCTTAAGGCTTAACCGTATGGGAAATATCCCCAAGGCTATCATGGGGGATATGAGTTATAGTGAGATGTCTAATAAACTTGCAGAAATTGAGGAAGCCCTAGAAACATTGAGAGGCACGTATAAAGCTTCTCTTAATAAGAGAAAAGAGCTAACTGAACAACTATTAGAGGTTTCTGAGAGCAGCGCTTTTGATGAAGCAAACATAGATGCATTGGTTGATGAAGTGGATAAATTTAATGATGAGAAGGATAACTTGAGGAGAGAGATAGAAGCCCTAACCATTAGAATGAGTCAATAAATTGAAGCAAGGAGGTCAACAGAAGACAAGATCAAAGAGAAAGAACATGGGATCTTCAAGATGAATAGGGAAGTTGGTACCCTGTATGCTCATTGGCATGAGGAAAAAGAAGAAAAAGAAGAAATAAAGGTAAAATTGGATATGGCAATGTCTCTTAGAGAGACTCTTATGAAAAGGAGTGAAGATCTTACAAAGGAACTTGTTGATGCTAATGAAAAACTTGTCAAGTTTAACAAAAGTTCTACCATGCTTTATGAATAGATTCAATCACAAAGAATGAACGGTGACACAACTAGATTGGGTTATATTACATTTGAGAAAGGTGAGTCTTCTGATACAAAGGAAAACATGGAAGAAGGTAAATCTATACCTAAAATTTAGAAACCCACTAGTAAGAAACCTTATAAACCTGTATGTTTCAATTGTCATAAGCCAAGACATACTTACAAACATATCTAATGTTGTTAATGGTTATAGACCTAATACATATCAAGGATAAAAGCCTAGAGCTTTTAATGGATATTGTTACACTTGCAACATGCATGGGCATAGAGTTGTTGAGTGCAGGTATGGAGAAAATAATCTGGCACCTCACATGAGTCAGAGGTTTGTTGGTGGTTGGCAAAGAAGTCCTAATTGGCAGAGACCCTATGTTGACCGGTCTAGCCCTTATGAGATGGAAAAGAGGATGAATGTGGTTTGCACAATCCATCATAACTATAGTCATGTGGCTATGAACTACAGAAGAAGGACTAGTAGAAGTAACGCTGGAACTTGGAGAGCATCTGGTATGGCTTGTTATCATTGTCATAAACTGAGAAATATTGCAAAGTTTTGCAAAGCTAAGGCGAATCAACCTGTTGAACGAAAAGGGAAGATGAAAGTTGATGTGGAGGAGACCAGAGTTGAAATGAATAGAATCTAGAAAAATAAGGATGATGAGAAAATTGAAGACAAACCATTGGAAGATCCTAATTCTTCACCTGGTGTGGAGAACCCTTCACCGACAATCTAAGCTGTTCAAAAGTGTAGGGAGAGCATAATGTTAGATCTATTTCAGAACCCCCCAAAGGACCATAAGGTATGTCAAATTTGCATACCTTGATGTATTATGATATTAAGAAGTAATTTCATGATCAAACTGGTAGGGTTGATGTGTTATGAGAACCGGTAGTATGTTTAAAGATATTTTAGGGTTTTAGCGATAATGACATTTAATGAGGTAGATAATGGGGAAATAAAAAGAAATTTTTGAATATCATTTGTCACTTTAGATTCCTGAGAGTACTTGCAGAGTGAGAAGAGTAGAGAAAAGTTTGTGTTTGCAGCATTGATAGAGATTTGAGGAGATTTAAGGTGATCCACGATTGGTAATCGGCGAGAGAACTTTGTAGGTGTCAAAACCCTAGTTGTGAAAGCGGAAAAAGATATTTATCCAAAAAATCCTATTTTCTGTATCTAAAGTTTGAATCTTTGAGAATGGATACCCCACCTCTATTAGATATTAGAGATAGACCTCGTCCTAAATTTAAAAGGCACCCATTTAAGTCTGTTGAAACTGATCCCGCTAGAGCCCTATCTAGAGTTCCTTATGGTTTTTTGCATGTAGAAGATGTTATATATTTTTATCATTGCAAATTGGAGGATCTTAGTGTTATTGCAATCTTTAACTAATATAGATTCCTATGTGATAAGAATAGAGTGATAAAGGAAGATATTGATTATTATTTGTCTGAGGCACTGCGAAGTCAACTGATACTAAATGTTGAATCCATCAAGAAGGATAAGAGATTGAAGTTTAAATTTGGACAGTTGATCATTGGGATATTTTTCTACTTTCAAAATTGTTTTCTCGGTATTGGTGATGTTCAGTGGTCTAAGGACACACCGACACTCCTACAGATGAAGGACAACATTAGAATGTTGGGTAATGGTTTTGACAAGATTGCATGGGGATATTTTAAAGATTTTCAGAAGAAAATGTATGCAAGGGAAAGGATACCGACAGAGGTTTTCAACCAGTATAAAAATTCAGTTTGCTTTATGGTTGATACAGATACTTGCATGATGGAGGCAACTGAGCCCTAAACTACATGGGTTATGCCCATGGGATATGAAGTGGACACGGATCTTCTGATTGCATATGGTGATCATTTGCTTGCCCAACCAATAGATACAAGAACAAAACATTTTGGCACTTAGAAGGACAAATCCCTTCAAGTGCATTCAAAACTTAACATACCGGTAATTGCTTAGAAAGTGAGAAAAGAAGTGGAGGCATTTGCTGAACAACAAGGATTTACTAAGGAGGCCATTGCAGAAGCAAGAGCAAGACATGTTGCACAACAAGCAGGAGCATCAAGTGCCCCAACCAGTACCGACACCGACACCGGTAGAAAAAAAAGTACATCAGTGAAGGAGACACCTACAGAGGCAAATAAGGAGAAACCTTACAAGATTCAATTCAAGAGGAAAGGCAAAATCATTGAGCCCCCTATACCTAAAGCACCCAAGGTAAAACAAGTTTACAAGAAAAGGAAAAAGGAACAAGTAAAGAAACCGGTAGTTGTTGATGAAGAAGAAACTGAATCAGAAGGTGAGAAGAAAGCCTTAAGAGCTAGTGGTAAGAGATCAAAGGATGTTGGAACTTCCGCTATTAAGACGGTAAAGAAACTAGTAACTAAGCTTGCAATTTTTGAATAGATGTCTATACATATTAAGGAATATTGAATTCTTAAGGACTTGAATAAACCGTATGATAAGTTTAGTGAGGATGAACAAAGGTAGATAGAAGATGCAATTGTTTTTATGATGAATAAATATAATAAATCCCTAACTGAATTGTAAGGGTAGATTCCAAATTCTTTGTATGAAAAGCTTGAGGCTAGATGGCAGGTAGCCATAAAACGGGATAGAGAATTTATTGAGTACATTCATAAAAATTTGCAACCTAAAGCTACAAGAGAGAAGATAGATGAAATTCTAGTAAAGGCTAAATCATCTTTTAGATCCAAGAAAAGGTTGACAAGACTGTTAATTGGTGAGACCCAATCAGTTCACATGGAAACTAAGTTGATATTGAAGAAGCTACTGTGTTTGATTCCTGAGGAGGAAGAGAAATCGGAGAATTTTGAGACATAAGACATTCTGGACAATGTTGATATAAGTGACTTTCAACCTGATGAAATTGTAATGGGAGACCAATGGGTAGATGATCAACCGGTCAACACACATATAAAGATAGTTGTTATTATTGATGATGACACCGATACTAATGATGTTGATGCAACTGATAATGTAAATGTGTAGGTTGACAATGTACAAATGTTTGAACAACAACAAGAACAAGAAGAGAAGAAAGATAAAGAAAACAAGAGCTCTGAAGAGCCACCGGTACATACACAGGCTCTTGATACTCATCTACCACTGGTAAATGATAGTGAAATGAATAAGGAAGAAGAAAAGATAGAGGATAAATCTAAAGAGAAGAAAGAGAAAGAAGAGAAGGAAACAAAGAAAACAAAACCTAAAGTGACACCTCTATCATTTACTTCTAAGAAAATAGTAGATGAAGATGATGATGATGATGCTATAAGAATCAAAGGACCACTAGACATGGACAATTTAAGCTCAACTGAGTTTATGGAGGTTGCAACTGCCATGTAATCTTGAGCCAAGAAAAAGAGGATGAAAGAGTAGTAGAAGGAGGTAGAAACAATAAAGAATGTTGTTGAGATTTTGTCAAGTCTCCTACAGTAGATTGATACTTATAACTTTGCCACTCCTATTGACAAGCTTGGACAACTTGTTTCCGATGTCAAAGAGAAAATGAAATCATTTGAAGATGTAGCTTATATCAGTGTTGCGAAAGATTACTATAAGAAGAGAATATAGCACTTAATGATTGAAATTGGTAAAGGGAAAGTTGCACTTACTGTCAATAAGGACTATTTGAAAGAGGCACTTGAAACCATAGGTAAAATCCTCTCAATTGTTTCTAAATTTTTATTGTTTTGTACTGATTTGAAGAAGGAGGAAGCTGAGAAAGAACTTGAAGTTATTATTGAGTCATTCAAGCCCCTTAATGACTCTGCTATCAATTTTGGGAGATCGGTTGTTGAACTTCAACATAAGCTGAAAGCTTATGAAAATGAATAGGTTAAGAGGATAAGATAATTACAGGAATTATAGACATAGTTGATATTGAAGGTGGAAATCTTGCATAGAGCTTATAAAGAATCCAAAGTTATCCTTGCAACATCGAAGATGAGTACCATAGATGCCATGGAGGATCTTGCTGGACAAATAAACACACATGTGGAGATAACTGAAACTATTTTTGAGACATGGCATAATGATTTGAAACAATTGAAATCTCATTTTAGTGATGCTTTTTCTAAAATTTCATTGTAAAAACATTTTGAACTCCTATATCTATATATGCTATGCAATTTTGATGTAAATGTATGTATTTACTTTCCTTTGTCATTGTTGTCAAAGGGGGAGTAGTTGTTGAAAAGAGTCAGCCAAATTTTGTTGTAATCATAATGGGGAGTAGCAGTATGAGTCTTGTAATGGTTCAAATTTTTGTCGTAGCATGTAACTACTAAGGGGGAGTATGTGTAGAGTCAATTTTTGTATTTCACACTTAGTTGACAATTTTTTTCCTAAGTGTTGCCATCAATGCCAAAGGGGGAGATTGTTGGCTTGATGATGGTGTCTTGATGTAAAGAGTTGATTGATGACTTGTTTTATGTTGTCATTGATGGAAACTATGTTTTGATAGTCGTCTAATTCTATTAGGCCAACTAGTAAAGCATAACCGATAGAAAAGACAGTTTACCAGTGAACCGACATATAGGTCCTCAATCGGTAAACAGGAATAGAGTTGCATTCATGCAACCGGTATAGGCGATTGATGAAGAGTTGGATGATGTGGTTTTACAAGAGTGATGGAGACAGGTATTTGGTGTTATATTCATGACCACATTAGTAGATTCATTAGGATGATCAAGATTTGATGTACAGAGCAAGCTATCTGGAAGAACACTTGACCGGTAGTGATAAAGTCACTATGATTGGTAAACCGACATAGGTTTTGTCTTGTTTTTTATTTCTTATATCGACGGCTGACATAAGTAAGGTGTGTAATGTAAGAATGTCTTGATTCATTTAACCTAGAAAATTGTTCCAAGGTTGTAGCCGACTAAGAGATGTCTATAAAAAGTGTGATGAGGTATCAAGTCAGTGTGTGTATGAAGAGTGCGAGATCATTAGCGAAGGATGCAAATTTGATTGTGTGATGATTAGTGAAGCTCTATATTGATGTGTTGTTGAAGTTTTGAGGATCTGAAGCATATCTTATTAGACATAGAGGTTTTACATGAAGATAATTTGACTATTTTTTTTCTCACAGTTTGCAGCAGTAAAATCCCCTAACAGAGTAGGTCCTGACAAGCCTTAATTTGTAAATCCCCTAATAGGGTAGCTCTATATCAGAGTCTTAAATCCTCTTGTGAGGTTGATCCTAATAGGTCAAAGCTCCTAACAGGGCCCATCATTTTAAATCCCTTAAACCGGGTGACTTCTAACTAGGTTTGCTCCTAATCGGACATTTTGTAAGACCTTAACTGGTCAATATTTCTTTTCTATAGATAGTGAATCTTGTGGGTATTAAATACCACTATGGTTTTTCCCTTTTGGTTTTCCACGTATAAATCTCTTGTATTATATGGATTTTTTTTTCATTAGGCATTAGCTTATGTGGTGATATTCCTCTTATGCTTGTTAAGTTTTAAATTGTTTAAGTTGGTGATCATTTTCATATTGTTTTTGCTTGCACTGATTCACCCCCCTCTTAGTGCCTTATAAGTTTATTAGCATTGTTTTAGAAGCAAACCATGTTCATGGCAAATACATGATTGGAGAACCTTCTATCAAACTAGTTTGACTATCTTCTTCTGGTCATGCTATTATAGCCAACAACTGGAACCGGTGAATCTCTTGATCTTGCAGGAGCATATCTCCTTTGATTCCATGGAGGAATTTGATTCTCATATGCTCTATACCCACTTCCATATTGAGCATGACTATTATACTGGCTGTCACATGACTACAAGTTCTTCTTTCTGCAATCATGACTTCTATGGCCAAAACAATTACATCTTTGATAGACAACATTGTTATTTCTAGGGAAAGCATTTTGTCCATTCCTAGACCTCTTTCTGCACTCATCTACCCTATGGCCATAATCTTTGCATGCAAAGAAGTAAATAGAGAAGGGGGGAACATAACTTACAAATTTGTTTTGCCATGCTTGTGGAGATCTTATTGGTTTAGTATCTCCATTTATGCTTCTCTGGGGATGGATCTTGGATTGTCCACGCTCTACAGTTCTTCCATTTGATCTCATCATCTTCCACACTTGTTTTTTTGTGGGTAGCAACATTTGTTTGTCTTCTACCAGTTGGAGGTCTTCTAGGTTGTCATCTTCTCAAGTTCTTGCTTGCGGTGAAGCTTCCTTCTCTCATCTTTCATTTTCCTTTGGGATCCGTATTATTCCTCCTTGCAATACTGATCTTCTTTAGCTTCATGTCCTCACCAGTTGTAGTTAGATCAACCTTCTTCCTGGGAGTATTCTGGACAATGAAGGTTTGTCCTTTGTTATCTCCATTAGAGGAGACAAATTGAATGTCCTTGTGAGAGACATTCTTGTTGGTGGAGAATTCACCGACACCACATCTTAATCCTCCAGTATCCTTGGAGTGTTTTTTCTTCTTTAACATTTTATCCAAGGCATTACTGTTGCCATCATACCGGATCCTTACCTTGATCTCATCTTGACACTTCTCAAGGTCTTTGTTAAGTTTATTTTTTGCCTCTCACTTTGATGCTAGATCTTTACACCTGCACTCCTTGAAGTCCAAATATGATTTTGGTTCTTCATTTATCCTTTTAGCATCATCCACCTGTGATGTCAGATTTGTAATGGTTGACTTTGACTCTTGAAGGCATTTGATCAACCGGTCTTATTTCATAATAGAAACATTCTTGAACAAATTGTATTCATTTCTTACTCTACCGAGTTCATCAAGAGAACTCACCCGTTCTCCTTCAAGATCTACCTTGGCTTCATCTTCTTCATCACCTTCACTATCTCTCCCAAACACATCTTGCCGGTATGATTGATCTGCATGATCACTTCCAGATGCGTGTCTCTCACTTTCTGTCTCTTGAGCCATGAAGAGGTGGGTTTCCTCTTCATCATTGTTGTAGCTTCTAATGGATCTATCTTCATATGCAGACCCATTTGACACATTTCTCTTCTTGTTCTCACAAACTAGTTCCGCAGTGGTAGGCTCATTACCATAGAGCTTCTTCAGTTGGTCCCACAAACTCTTTATTGATCTACATCTGTCCACCTATGAGGAAATATTACTGAATAGCCTAGTGAGTATAACATTCATGGCTTTAGCATTAGATTCATTTTTTCTTTCTAGTTCAGTACCGGTGGGAGGACTGACCGGTCTAGAGGGATCATTTACAACTGACATCCACACATCATACCCAAGGGAAGACAAGTAGACTTCCATCCCGCAACACCAAATAAAATAGTTTGAACCATCAAGACTTGGAGTAGGGGTTGTCACAAAACATTCCATTATGTTCACAGAACCATAAACTACCCAAGCTGGAGAAAACTTATCAATCGAGAACTTAGGCTCTGATACTAATTGTTGAACACAAGATGCCACTGAGAGGGGGAGTGAATAAGTGGTTTCCAAACTTAACCCCTTTTAATCCAAAAAGGTGTATACTAGTTAGCAAATATAACATAAAGTAAACATTCTAGTGATATAGGAGAGAACATTAATAAGCAAGCACACACAAAGGGGCATATCACACAACACCAAATATACAGGGAAAACCTAACATGGGAAAAACCTCAGTGAGAAATGTTGCTCGAGTCTACTGCTCCAATCTAGCCTCACAATAAAACATTGGTTATAATATTTAGGGAACCAACCCAAGGAGCACCACCCTTGCTTTACAGAACCAACCCAAGGAGCACCAACCCCAGATTTAGGGCACCAACACAAGGAGCACCAACCCTTGCACCAAGCTCCAACTTAGTGATTACAATGTCATATAATAATATAAAAGTAATACCTGGTTACAAATGAATTCAGTAACCTCTCACACATGTCTCTCCACCGGTTCACCTCTATTTAGTTCTCTATCAGTTCTCTTCTCACCTTATCTTTGTTGCAACCTTACCGGTTAAGTCTCTACTTCTTCTCTGCCGGTACTCTACTCTCTGATCACTACTGTTTCTCAGCTTGCTGGTTATTCCACTTGTCAATTTAAACCCTACTATGATATTCTCTTTTTCTTTTATGTAGGTTCACTCTTCTCTGATTCCTTTGCACACTACAACTACCTTCTTACCGGTTCACACCACTGTCAGGCTCAATGACAGTCTACTTGTTATCTTACCCTTGCCGGTTGAAATCTTCTAACTGGTTTTCTCTGAACCACTCAATCACCTTTGTGATTTGTCAATGGACTCTCTGACTGGTTAATGCTCCGATTGCATTCACTTCACTAGTGTCACTCTCTCGTGTAGAAACAATAGATTTGGTCTTCGATTTGCATATTTATACTATGCATTCCTACCAAAACAACATTCAAATGTTTGGCATGCGAAGGTTCCTTCATCAACCATGAGGCATATCAAATCTAATTAGATTTCCTTCCAGAGATCGACTACCTAAAACAGATCACTTAACTCCTCCAATCCCGCTACGTCCAAAACACATTTTCCATATTTAGCAAACACGACATGTACTTGTCAATCATGATGAATGAGTTCATTGTCCCCCTTTACCAAATCCAATCAACACCTGCTCAACCTGCATCGATCAGTGCACCACTTAGATCTTTGTCATTCAGTCTGCATCGAGCCCCAAACCCCTGCAACACACCCATAATTTTTGGAATCAACTATAAATGCAGACTCAGTCGACAAATACCTCACCGACTCACACTTTACCGACCACAACATGCATGACACTTGTGGCCTATGTGTCATCATTGTCGACATCCACCTCAATTAAGTCATCTGTCTTGGTTCAGACAAGATCACCGACCAACCACACAACCGGTGCATACCTACCGGTTCTCTGACCCTGTCGGTTATACCCTAACCGGTCAGCCTTCAAGCTTGCACATCTTTTTTTATGCTAGTGGAAAACCTTTTCTCAGTCACTTCACTTGCCAAAAAACAACTACTCATCTTCATCAGACAAGAACTCTTCACTTGTCACTTTGTCAGCTTTACTGGTGAACATACTTACCAGTAACTACCTTGATGACACCATGTCATCAATCTCCAACTGTCTCCATCTACATTCTAGATGCACTATCTGTCTATAGCTGCTCAACCTTTCCTTCTTCTTCATCAGCCCAGACCTCATCTCAACTGGTTTGCAAACCCATCACTTCTTTACTCTTCCTTTTCCGTCCCGTTGGCACAACATGCCAACTCTTGCTGATCTCGTGCACAACTCTAATTTCATCCACTTGAGACATCTTTGTGTTTCATCAGTTCATCTAATGTGAGCCTTTAATCACTCACCTTCTGCTTTTTTGTCTTATCTGAGAAGGTTATGATGCATTCTTTGCATAAAGGGAGATAAGCTCAGAATGATCACTTACTAGGGGAAGTGGTTCCTTGTCACACTCTCTATCAGTCATATCATGAACTCATGATATCATCTTCATCTGGTGGGAGTCATGTTGATTGACATCCAACTGCATACTGGTTTTGCACTTCTACATTAGCTCACCCAATATTGCTCACCAGTCATATGCTTGTCGGTTGACAACAATGCACTACCAACATATCACTTACCGGTTGTTATACCATACCGGTCTCCAGTCCTTATGTTTTCAACATATACCAACAATAACTTGTGTACCAGTAACTCCAATGATCACTATGATGGTTGACATTCTCATCCTTATCAGTGACAAGCTATACCGGTAACCTACTATAGTAGTTGACATAAATGACACCATTTTTGGTTTATATCAATAACAACGGTACACTTCAATCTGCCATACCGTTTTCCATGCTATACCGGTTGACATCAATGACAACACAATGACAATAGATGTATTTGCTCAATTTCAGGAAAGTCATATTAGTGCAACACGAGAAGCTGAGAGAGCAATGTTATGTCAATTGGTTCCCAACAGTTGTTGGCCAACTAGTGACAAAGATCCATTCTCAGTGGGAGATTGACATATTGAGTGCAACTTCTTATCTACTCCTACTGGTTGGTGGCAATATCCTTACCCTCTGGGATAAGACAGTCAAAGCAGTTAAAGGCAGGTGGTTGAAGGTTTATACCAGATGACCAAAGTGAATCATGAGGAAGCATCTGGTATATGAAACCAAAGATATGAACTGGATCAACAAGAGAAGGAAGGTTAAGGAGTGATGAGTTTTCCACTTTGGCAAATAGGTTGAGATGATGTCTGGGCTAATGTAGAAGAAAGGAAAGGTTTAGCATTGTAGACATGGAGTTACATCGGGATGTAGATGGAGATTTATATTACCATAGTTGGTGATAGTTGAAGATTGTTGGCATGATGTTCTCTTGGGTGTTACTGATATGTAGGCAAGAGTATTGTCAACTGGTAAACAACAATAGAGCAGTGTTCAAGCAACCGGTATAGATGATTGGAGAAGATTCAGGTGTTGCGGTTCAGAATATATGTTTACCACATTGGCATGTGTCTGTGATTGAAACCATGTCAAGATTGGTGAACCAGAGAGAACACTAATAATTGACTAATATGAACTCTGTGAAGAAGAATGAACATCGGTCCAGTATGCAAGTAGGTAAGGCAACCAGTAAGTTAACAAAGAGAAAAAGTGAAGGGATCTTGTCAGATAGAGATGAGCATGATGACTCACTCTTGGTACATGCTATGATTGTTAAGGTTGGTGATTGGGATGATATGTTACAATAGGGAGAACAAAGAAGAGCTATCTTGAAGGTTAACCGGTAGGGTAAGGTGAACCGATAGTGTAAGGTGAATACCGATGGTGTGTTTTTGGTCGGTGCCTAAGTGATGGGGAGGGGTACTCAAAGAGAGTCAATCCTTTTCCAAAAGGAATATGAATGACGTCATAGTGAGCTCTCTTCACTCTAAACTAGTCTATCAACCAATCAAAACATTCAAAATCTCTAGGAGTGCTCCCAATCAAAATGTGCTCACTGACTGCTCAAGCATGGTTGAGATTCACAAGGGTAAATCCAACTTCAATCTATCAAACTTCTAACATATGATTGTAGGGGTTGTAGAAGGTGTCCTTAAAGTTTTTCCAATCCAACCAACTAGTTTTTTGATTGGGTTTCCTTCATTTCTCCATCGCTCCTCATTTTCCCTATTTTCTAGGCCTAGTAGCCCTAGAGCCCCAATTAGCCCTACCTAACCGGTTTTTGTGGAATTTCTCAAAATTGTCTCAAAGAACCAGAAAAAATATTTTATGATCTAAGTACCCTTTTGGAATAACTTTGAGATTGACCAGGTGAGGGAGCCAGGTCTGTCCGTACAGGTACGAAACCCGAAAATGGCATATTTGAAGGGTTTTGGGGTCTTTTTGGTCTTCTTCCAAGGGTTTAATGTCTTCCCTGGTCTTCTACACCTCCAAAATTCCACAAATATTCTTCTACACCCCACTTAATCATGCCAAACACTTGGCATCTTCAAACTTGATCATCGCTGCAAGCACTTGCAAAATTTCAATCATTTCCTAACGGGACTATGACTGAGCTTGCCTAGGAAATAATGTCCAATGGCCTTTCAATGACCTCCAAACCAAAACAAAGTTCATATACACTATAAAATGGCTCCATGGCTCGAGTCCCAAGGGTTATTGAGAGAAATTCAAAGGACTTCAAGCTGCAACCATGTTTGGGCACTAAAACCCTTGCTTAGGTTGAGAGAAATATAAATAAAATACTTAATTCAAACCTGCACTAAAAACAAACTCAAATGCCTTTTGAGAACTACAATAACATGAACAAATAAATCATGAAATAATAGTAAAGAAATCAATCCATGAAGTATGGACTGGTGCTCACAATTTGAGAAAAATGCAAGTTAAAACTGGAAAAAGGTCATAAATGGTATTATGATTTTCTCAAGGCGTTCACCAACTTGATTACATTCATTCATAGAGAATTTATATGCCAATTATATCCCAAACAAATCTCCATCAGTTTTCTAGCCACCGATATACCCAACGTTTCAAAAAGTTGCTCAAAGTTGTAAAATGTTGTCAAGCAACATTGCCAACTTTTGCCAAAAAGTGCATTTTTTGCATTTCATGCATTGTTACCCATTCTAAACCACCTAGGATGAATTAAAACTACTAACATGACATGTATCAATGATAAATAAGGCTTTTTCAAGATGTTTAACACCAAAATGCACGTTTATGCCATTTTAGGCTTACAAGGGCTCATAAGCCAAAATTGAGTAAATACATGATCCCATTGACATTCATACTCCAAATTCATATCAAAAACACATGTGGACCTATGAGTAGTCTAGTTTTCACAATCCAAAACCAAACCAAATACTAACACACCAAAATGTAGAAAATGCACTCAAAACTAGGTGCTCCTGCACCACTAAGCCTGAACCGACATGTGTTGCTATTTACTAAGTTGTCATTATTTTTATGCCCAAAGTCATTTATATACACTAGTGGTTTATACTACTGAAAAGTCTAGTCAGTAAATAACAAGGTTATCGATGTCGGTTACAAAAGAAAGACAAGTCACTGAGATGATATACATCGAGCTATGAACCGAGACGAATACAAAATGTCTATCGAGTAAGGTTCATATGTCTACCGAGCAACAAAGAAGGTATACCGAGTTAATTTGAACCAAGTGAAAATGTGTTACCAGATTCAATGAACCTGGACACACATGTGAACTGTGTTACAAGATTCGAGAAGATGAAACCGTTATTACATAGGAAATTGCATTTACAGATTTTGTATGATTTTGAGGAAGAATATCCAATGAAATAATTTCTATGTTTATTCATTCGATAAAACATGTTTGTATGATCAAAGCATGAACATATCACCATCTCAGAGATCTATATAAACAAAATGATTTGAGTATTTTTGCAATGTCAATCAAGAGAGGAGATATGAAGGAATGATATAGTCAAGCATGAAGAAAGAAGATTGACAGAGATATTTAGAGGTTACCGAGAAGGTTTCAGAGAACAGTTTAAGGGACAGAGTATCCAGAAGTGGTTACTGAGTTTATTTATTGATTACCGAGGAATGCTAGGAGCAAGGTAACTTTATATTGAGCACATAGAGTCTGCTATAACATTTTAGATGTGAAGTTGCAGATATTTTGTAAAGATTTTGATTGAAATATTAAGTTATGTTAGAAACCTTTAACAGGGTATAAGACTCTAATAAAGTATATAAATTGTAAAGCCTTTGACCAGGTACAACATTTTGTAAGTGTTTGTAAAATCATTTAGCAAGGTAGATCTAAAAGATCTTTATACTCCTATCAGGGTAAGCTATCAGAAATACCTAAACATGTAGCTCTAACCGAGCAATCTTGATTACTGCAGTAGTGAAGTTGTGGGTGCCATCCCCACCGCAGTTTTTCTCTCTAACCAAGAGTTTCTACGTGACCAAAAATCTTTGTGTTATGGAGTGATATTTTGATGGATGCTATTTCTATGATTATGTTTCAGTATTATTATGAGATCAACAATACTTAGTTTGTGTTTATTAGTAAAATTGTTTTTCAAGAAAAGTTTTGAAGTACTGATTCACCCCTCCCCTCTCAGTACATTAGCTTTCCAAGCTAGACCTAACAACATGGTCAACTAAGGTGGATGTCGACAGAGAGGACATGTAGAATCTAGGTAGAAAATGTGCAGTGGTAGATAAATGGTGCGTCGGTGAGATATTTGCCGACTAAGTCAGTATTAATGCAGACTGCCAAAATGATAGGTTGAGTCCAAAGGATTGCAACTTGAAATAGTCTAGCGAAGGACAAATATATGATTTCTTAACATCATGATCAAAGGAGGACATCAAGTTGCAAATCTGATTTGGTGTAAGGAACTAAAAGATAATTTAATGTGTTTGACAAGAGTGATGCCAACAAACAAGTTGTAGTTTGCTAAAGATAACAAACATGTTTTGGAAGAATAAAATATGTCATTACTGCTTGTTCTAATGTAGGGTGTGAATCTTAGAGATGAGATCCAATCAGATTTGATACAAATTAGGTCAATGAAGAAAACCCTAGGGCGTGAAGTTTGAGTTTCCATTTTGGTGGGAAAGACTGAATATAAATATGCAGATTGAAGATCTAAGTGGTTGCTGCTATTAAGGCCAGTGAAGAGAAGGTGATTGTTAAAAATTGAAGAGTGATCAGTCTGAGTGCAAGAGAGAAGTGCAGAAGCAACTGAGGGTGTTGGAGAAGAAACCAATAAGAGGAGTTTGACTGGTAAGTATGAAGAGAAAGTGTTGATCCATCTATTGGAGGGTAGACTACTAAAGTGGAGATAGATCGAGAAGTGAGAGGAAGAGAAAGAAGAAGATCTGGCAGACAGGACTGAATCGGCTAGGTTCAAGGTTTACTGGTAAGTAGCTACAGAGAATAACTATTTGTTATACTGGAAGAGATTGTACCGATAAGGGACAAAGAGTGAAAGGAGATCCAATAAGGTGGAAGCAGGGAGTAGAGGCAGAGTGAGTGAAAGAGGTTCAATCGGTAAAGAAGAAACAACAAATCAAATTATGGAGGATCTAATTGGTAAGGCAGAGGTAGAGCGAATAGAACCTATAGTGATGAGAAGTAGAGAAACAAAGGAGAGTTGAACCGATAGGGTGAAGTGTATACAGAGGTTACCAAACTCATTTGTAACAAGGAGTTGATTTTGTATTGATTTTCTATTTCATTGTAATCACTAAGTTGATGCTCGGTGCAAGGGTTGGTTCTCCTTGGGTTGGTGCCCTAAATCAGTAGGGGTTGGTGCCCATAAATCATTAGGGGTTGGTGCTCCTTGGGTCAGTGCCCTAAACATTGTAACTATTGTTTCATTGTCAGGCTGGATTGGAGTAGTAGACTCCAACATCATTTCTCACCGAGGTTTTTCCCACATTGGGTTTTCCTAGTATATCTGGTGTTAATTGATGTGCCTTTGTGTGTGCTTTTTTAATGATCATCTACTTTATCTCATCGATATAATTCCTTAGTCTTGAAATTGCTAACCGATACACATAGTCAAGTTTAAAAGGCTTAAGGTTGTTGATAACCACTGATTCACCCCCTCTCAGTGGTATCTTATGTCCTACAAATACCTATCTACTTGTCTATATCAACAGTGAATTTAGGCAAAATTAGGCAAGATTTGTACAATTTACCGTCTTCTGACAATGTATCGAAAATAATTTGCAGTCTCTTATTTAACCCCTTTCTATCATCCTCAATCATCTTTCAAAATGTCTGTATCCTAACATCCTTAAATTTATCCAAAATTTTTTGAGTAGCAGTCTTCTCCAAAGAATCAAAATTTATATTTATATTGTTAATTAATTGCAACAATTTACCAAAAAGGGCTATTATTGGAATCCATACATTTGGATCCACCTTCTGCAAAACATCAACTAACATCAAAATTAGCTTCTTATCCTCAGATTTAGACTTCACCAAATCCTGGCTGGCCTGGGATTGCATAGCAGTTGCGAGCATAAGCTTCTTTGTAGGAGACATCTGTCCAAGATTTAGTTGACCATCTAGATTTATTGGGATCTGAGGTGAGGTCCCTATAACTAGAGGAGTGACAATTGTTGGATCAGCTACACCTTTTCCTTTGTCAGACTCTCCAACCTTTATCTTTGCAGTCTCAACATCCTTTTTCTCTGACTCATCCCCTTTATCTTTTGCACCGGTATTGCCACTTGGTGCAACATTAATTTGTTGGATCTCAATGGCTATAGAGTTATCCACCACTAGAGGAGTATCACTTGTCTCAGCATCAAGTGTTGTGTTACCCTGATCTTCTGGATGTCCCTCGGTCCGAGTTCCATCCTTTTGACCATCGAAAACACCTTGTTTCTCTTCCGGCTGAGATGACTTAATTGTATCTTTATACAAGGGATCATTTAAAATTATTTTTCTCCATATATCCTCTATTTATTTCCTCACCTCTTCCACCTTCCCAATCATTATCTTGTTCACCCCGTTCTTACTTCAGAATTCTTTCCTATTTGCCTCCTCAATCAGCCTCTTGGCTTCATCATGAGTAATACAGGTG
The DNA here is from genome assembly GCF_030272615.1 of Cryptomeria japonica. Taxonomy (NCBI): domain Eukaryota; kingdom Viridiplantae; phylum Streptophyta; class Pinopsida; order Cupressales; family Cupressaceae; genus Cryptomeria; species Cryptomeria japonica. The sequence goes on from NC_081406.1 coordinate 197,521,492, forward strand.
CAAACATTTATTAGCTCTCTCTCCTTCATCTCCTTATTTATTTTTCTTGCAGTCATTCTCCTTGCATTAATGAGATTGTACAAATCCTTGGGAATGGTCTTCTCCAATTTAATTAACGTCTTAGTAAAATTATGCATGTATAATACAGTAGTTTCTTCAAGTTCTCTTTGATCAACTTCATTTAATTTCTCATAACAGGCTCTAAGATTCTTCATATTTCCATCTAGAATTATTTCATCAATTAACTGATCTGTTGTTAATGATAGAACAAATTCAGATTTACCTTGCTCAATTTGAGTTTTGACTTTTCTTTCTCTCTTAGGCCTTCCGCTAGGAACAAGATTTGATTTTGCCTTCTTACTTTGTTGGGATCCACCGGATTGCGACTTCCTCGCCACTGTAACAAATTCTCCTTTCTTCTTCTCTTTTCTTGCTTCCTCCTCAGACTCTATTTTAGAAGCCACTAGAGATACATCAATATAGGTCCTTTTAAGATTCTCCTTTTCCTTCAATACAACTTTCCCGGATGGGCTAGGTCCTACAGATTGTGCCACCATAGCAGGAGCAGACTTGGTCTCTTTAAGTTTGACCTTTGAGGGAACCAGATCAACCTTAGGTTTTTTGGTTTCTTCTTTGGCCTCTTTCTAAGCATGTATCTCTTTTTCTTTCTTCACGTCCTCCTGGGTGAAACCCATCTGAACTGCCACCTCCTTAGCCATCTTTGTGACTTTCCCTTTTTTGGTAGGTGTAGTGAATTGCATGTGCAAACTAAGATCCTTTTCCTTGAATGTACCTATGTGTGGGAAAAGTGGGTCAATGAAACTTAAAAAGTGAAAATATGGTCTCAAAGAGGCTTGTTCACACACCCACAAGACTTCTTGGTGCAAGTTACGAAGTCATGAAGAATGACTCAAATTTCTAAGGTTGGTTCCATGGTTCTCTATCTCACAAGTTCCCTCAAGCCAATGCCTTTACTCTCAGATCACTGAGCAAAGTGGCTTAGGGATGACGAATGCAAGAACGAGGGATGCTTTTGATTGATTTAAATATGAAATGCATCCTATCTATGCACGATTCTACAAATGAAGTAAACTAAATTATAAGATGACAAGATTAGTAGCAATACTATCCTAACATGATATACTAGTTAATGATCTAAGCTAATGATAAAGGAAATAGTCTAAAATTCTTATTAGATTAATTCCTATTACAAAGAGAAGCTAGATGTATTGATAAATTTGAGCATAAATGAGATACTAAAGGCTTGCATGGATCCTTAAAATGGAGGAATGAGAGCTCTATTTATAGTGAAAATAGGGCAATGGATGGTCAAGATTGAAGGAGTTAATCAAGGGTCAGGATTGAAAGTTATCAATCCATGTTTACAATTTTCACCAATGAAATGGTGACAATTGTCAACATAGGACTACTTGAGAGGAGATGAAAGAAGCATTAAATGCTTGAGAAGACCTCATGGTTACCTTAGAAGGTAAGGGTTAAGGTTAGGTTAGGGTTATCCAATGGATAAAGCTTTTACCCAAGGGATAAACTCTTGTGCAAAGGTTAAAGGGGTAACCATGGTCAAAGCAATGAATGCTTGATGAGACCCCTAGGTTAGATGAGGGTTAAGTCAGTCACAAATTCTCTAACCATGCCACTAAGGGTTAGTTAACCATTAATGGTTTGAAGACTTTGGGGATAAATTTGTAAGAGTCCTTCCAAATTTGGGGGTATTCAATCAAGTTGGCTTGTTGAAGGCATAAAGGCTTTTAATGCCTTTTGAAGACTTTACCCCAAATTTGAGAAGTGACCTCCTCAAATTTAGGGAAAAGGGATAATGAATGAGTTTGGGTTAATTGATTAGGATTAGATGGATTCTAGAAAAAATTAGGAAGAGGGTTAGAATGCAAGTGGGAGATGTAGGAAAATGCAAGTGGATGAGGGATAATAGGATTAATTAAAATAAATTGCTTTATTTTAATTTGGTTGCAAATTGGGAAATTAAATAAATTAGATTTATTCAATTTGGGGTAAACTATTAATTAAATGTAAATTTAGTTAAAAGTAAGAAGAATGGACTTAATTAAATAAAATGATTTATTCAATTTAATGATGTAAAGGGCTTTAGTGAATTTAACTAAATAAATTGAATAATTTATTTAATTAAATAGAAGAATGTGGATGATTTAATTAAATTAGATTTAACTAAATAGAGGAATGGGAATAAAATGAACATTAAATATTCATTTAGGAATATGGTCATTTTTATATGTCTACATTTTGCCCCTCTTTGATGTGATGTGTGTGCACATGTTGATTTAAAGAAAATGATGTGTTGCCATGATTTAGTTATGATCATTTTTTATGTCCAGATGTTCATGTCATGCCCCAGATTTGATAAACGATGCCCCAGATTTGATAAATGATGTTGATAATGCCCCCTCGGGAGATGAATCAAAAATTTTGATAAATTTTAGGGCATTTTAAATTTTTGTCCATGTTGAATGCGATAAATTGATTCATCTCCTGATAATGATGTTTGGTAGGGTTGTATGAGACACCACGAGCAACTTACGCGTTCCTCCACATAACCCTAATTTTGATTTACCCTATAAAAGGGAAAAAGTGATTTCTTTTTGTCTCATTTGTGCTTGTTGACTTTTAGAGAAATTGATACTTGGAGAAAAGTCAACATGCGGTTCCTTATGCTTCTCATCGATTCGCGCACATGCGGAGGTATCAGAGACCTGTTGCGTATGGACCACCGATAAGTCAACCTTTTTGACCCCTTTTAGATTTTTTATTTTGTCATTTTTTATCATGTTTTCAATTTTGTCACGTGGATATGTTAGTTTAGTGCGTTAGGGTCAAAGCGTAGCGCATACAATAGGTTTCGTAGTGCGTAGGGGTCAATAAAATAGGGTAGTGTCTGAAAAGATTAGGGTAGGCACAATGGTAAATTAGGGTAGCACACTGAGATCACAAGGTAGCGCATAGGTACGACCTAGTGCATATGGTTCCTAGTTGCATGGGTAGGCATAGGTAGCGCGTAGGTGTGACCTAGTGCAGCAAGGAAGGGTAGCACATAGTAAGCAGTTTAGCACATAGTAAGCAGTTTAGCGCATAGACAAGATTGTTTAGCGCATAGAGGAAAATTTTTGGTAAAGTGTGATTTGTGGATGAAGAAAATTGGTAGGTTGATGCCAGTTCGATCGGGATAAGTGCAAATTGTCAGTCTGCGTATCTGATATCATTGTTTTGATAAGTTGTCCAATAAGAGTTCCGATATAACTTGATTTGATTTGCAATTTTTCAAGTTGATATTGATTTGATGCTGATTTGATATGATGTGGTTTTTGATATGGATTTTTTTGATATGAACTTGATTTGATTTGCATTGTTTCAAGTTGATATATATGTGGAGCTTGAGTTGTTTTACAAGCTTCATTGATTGTGGAACTTGAGTTGTGTTACAAGTTGATATGGATGTGAAACTTGAGTTGTGTTACAAGTTGACATGATTTGATATGAAAATGGATTGATATGATGTGGAACTTGGTTAGATTTTCAAAGTTTCAAGTTTTGATATGAATTTGATTTTGATATCAATGTTTTTGATGAGGAAACTGATATTGGACTTGTTTTGCTTTTTGACAGGAGCACCTTGGAGTGGTTTAGTCATGAGAGAGATTTTTGAGACCGTGGTCATTGATACCATGATTAACATAGGCTGATAGGGATATTATTGAGAGGTGTGGCCTGTCCTCATTGTTAGAGATGCCTTGGTTTATCGTTAACAAGGGTTTATTGACAATATTAGCTAAGAGGTGGCACAATGATACGAACACCTTTCATTTAGCGATAGGAGAGATCAAAATGACGCCTGAGGATTGTTACCAGATTCTATGGATTCTTGTGGTAGGTGCATTGCTACCCTATGAGAAGACTGAGGAGGGTGGGACAAAGGCACTTCGTCGGATTCTGCAGGATGATACAGTTTGCGAGTACGAGATCCCCTGGTAGGAGTTCTTAGATTTAGATTATGCTCCCCTACCATTAGTGTTGGCATGTTTTATAGGTGGTTTCTTATGTCCTGACCGTAGGTCGAAGGGACTGGCAGTAGGATGGGGGTTCCCATATGCTAAATCCATTTTGGGCCCTTATATCCCAAAATCTTATCCTCTAAATTATCCCACTCATCCTCTCATTCACCCATCATCCATCCCTATTACCCATCATAAACATACCACTCTAATTCCCAAGAAGGATCCATAAAGTCACATACCACTACATCATATCCAACATCCTATATCCATCACTCCATTCGTATCCCCTCCACATCCTCCATCTTCTCACACTCCTTCCAATGTTATCAGAAACAATTTGGATGCCAAATAAAAAATGTATAAAGCTAAACTTCCACAGAAATATAAAGATCACCATATCTCCTCAAAGAGATATGCTAAAAAAATAAACAAATCCCAAAGGCCACAAAATCCCACTAAAGAAAAAGAAAAAACTACGTGGATCCCAAAGCAAAAAGAAGCAATGCATCCAAAAGATAAATCCACAATGGCATCCAAAGTCACTAATCCACAAGCTAAGTATTCCTCCCCTCCATCTCCTAAATCAATTTTGGGTCCCTATGTCTTGAAACTACCTATCATAACTCCTCCATCATACCCTTATCCTCCATCCATTTCTTCTCCACTCATTCCACACCCCCCACAACATATGCCAATGTTGGTCTTGACAACATCCTCCTATCACACTCACTCTCCATCATTCCATCTGAACACTTCCCACAACCATATCCCTTACAACACATATATCCACAATCAAAACCATCTGCCTTTTCATAATCCATCCATTTTAATAAGGTTGTACCATGTTTTCCTCAATTTCCTATTATGAAAATATGAGGGTACCCCACAGTTTTTTGTCTATTTGTTGTTTCAATTCTCTATGCGTGCTTTACAAGATATTTTGTCATCGTAAGTGCATTCATTTTTCCCATTGTATCTCTTTTTTCACTTGTATGAAATTGAGGTGTAAATCAAGTTTGCAAACTTGATTTACACCAAGTTTACCCTTTAGGTGCAAATCAGGTATACAAACCTGATTTACACCTTGTAGGTGCAAATTGGGTTTACACATATTTAATGCACTTCGGTTATTAATTTCTCATTTGATAAATTTGAATAGGAGTCTTTTTGTTCAATTTTTAAGTCTTTCTTTATCATTTTTATCTCCATTCTATCCATTGAAAATCGTTTGAGGATGGGAGACGAAGATTTCTACAATTTCCCTTTTGGGTATGTTCTTTCATCTTTGTCTATTCAAGGTTTATTAAGCTCCTACCTCTTTTAGAATGCATTCTCATACCATGGGTTTGAATGAATTTTTTGCAATCATTGTAACGTCGATGGGTTTACTAGCCCGAATGACACCACATTTGTGATATTGTTCGGGTCAGCAAACCCGCCAAGATCATTTTCTTCCTTCCTTTGTATTACCCTTTTTGATAGTGGTATTGGTGGGGTTGTAAGCTTGCCTTTTTTATTGTCATGTGGTTGTTGGTATTTTGGTATGGTTTTGTCATTGATGTCAACACCTACTAAAAGCACTTTGGAGATCCAGCAAACATTCACCGACAAGCAAGTAACTATTGCATAGTTACTGGTATATGGTACACCGACAGGATATAATGATCATCGACACTTGAAATGGCATGGAAGACACTTTGTAATGTCGAAGACATCGTGTGGACATCTTTATCTTGGAGAGTTGATCATTGGTATATTCATATTTGCATATTTTCTTTTACCGACAAATAGGTCCAGGATTATCCAGGGTTACACCGACAGGTTTATCTTTTCCAGATCAGCATGGCATGCTATGGAGATGATTAATAAACGTTGTAAATGCATTAAGCCGACATGTTCAATCGGTTATTGCATCAGATATTATATTGTTTGTAAAATGTTCTTATTGTAATATCTTGTAGAGTCGACCTACTAAAATTGGTCTTAGGTTATGGTATAAATGTAAGATCTTAATTGTAAGATTGAATGTGGAATGCGAAGAAGGTATATTGTGAAGGGATATGCGAGATTAAGCAGAGCTATACATGAAGACATCATTTGAAGGTGAAGCTAGGGTTTTGTGAAGGCATATTAGCATTACACCGGTACTAAATCCAACATATGAAGATGCTATTTCAAATAGTACATTATTATTGGATTTAACCATCCAATTGTAGTCCATGTGACTCCCATTTGTGTTTGAGCAGTGAGCTCTAGGCGCTTGGCGTTTCTACATGTGCAGATCCCATTTATGTGCACTTACTATCTGCAGTAGTATCATCTGATTGTGGGTAAGGTTTCCCACCATGGTTTTTCCCCTTATAGGGTTTCCATGTACAAATATTGGTGTCATGTGTTGTGGGTGATTTTATGTTTTGATTTCATACATTAATCTTTACTGGTATTGCATTTATTTGTTAAATCTGTCCACCAGTATAACAAACTGTCTCACCGGTATTAAAGAAGTAATTGATTAAGTTGTTTTTGGTTTAAATTTTTAGACAACTGATTCATCTCCCCTCTCAGTTGTCCCCGGGACCTAACAATTGGTATCAGAGCTAAGTCCTCTTTTGCAGAAGTTTAACAACTTGAGGAGATCCAATGTCTACTAATTATTTCAAGAAGGATAATCCTAAACTTGATGGAACCAACTATGGGATATGGAAGATCAGAATGGAGACACATCTGAATTGCATTGGAAAGGACATCTGGGATGTTACAAAGAATAGTTATATTGCTCCTACTCAAAGTCAGCCTAATCCACCTAACTTGACAAAAGATGAGGAAAATGATTGCAAAGCAAGAGAAGTACTTTTGAGCGCATTATCAGATCAGCAGATCATGGGACTATCAGATAGGTCTACTGCTAAAGCTATTTGGGATCATTTGGAAACACTGAATGAAGGAGATTCCACAGTCAAAATTGCAAAACTTGAAAGCTTCCGAGTTAGGTATGAAAATCTGAAAATGGAAGAAGATGAAAGAAGTTATGCTTTTATGGAAAGAGTAAATGAAATTGTTTTGGGTATAAAATGTTGTGGAGGAACTCTAAGTGAAGATGAAATTGTTTCAAAAGTTTTAAGAGGATTGCCACTGGCATACAAAATGAAGGTTACTGCTATAAATGAATTAAGAACAATGCCTAATACATCAGTAACTAGGGATACACTGATTGGAAAACTTTCAGCCTTTGAAATTGAGGAATTTGGTCTTGTTGCTACTATAAAGACAAATTTAGCTTTCAAAGCATCAACATCATCTACATCATCAGTTGACAAATCTGATTGGAAAGCCTTTTATGCAAGAGAACCTGAAGAAAGTAGGAAAGAACTTGAAGAACTTGAAGCACTATTTGCAAGAAAAATGCCTAAAGGTCCAGTTGGAAGTAAGTATGAAGGTAAAGCACCCTTTAAATGTTTTAACTGCAATAAGATTGGTCATATGGATTCAAGATGCCCTGATAGACATGCTAGACTAAGAGAAAAAGCTAGAAGGACATACAAACCTAACCCTGAATATCAAAGATACAGATTCAAGAAAAATAAGGACAAATCTTGTTATGTAGTTGATGAAGGAGTGACTAATGATTCTGAGGAAGATTCAACAGACAATGGATGGGTTTTTGTTGCTATAGCAGAAGATCAACTGACACCTGTAGTGCAACTGATAGAACAAGCCTTGGCAACTAAAATTGAGGTAAAAGATGAATGGATAATTGATTCTGGATGCTCACATCATATGACAGGTGATAAAGGTAAATTCTTAAACTTTCAAGAATACAATGGCGGCTTAGTAAGATTTGGAGATGACAAAGCTTGTCAAATCAGAGGTAAGGGTTCAATATCTCTTGATGGTAAACATAACACTGACAATGTCTACTATGTTGAAGGATTAAAGCATAATTTTTTGAGTGTTGGTCAATTAGTTGAGAAAGGATTTCAACTACAATTCAAAAATGGAAAATGCAAAATCATGAATAGAATTGGTTTAGAAATTGCTACCGGTAATCAGACTAGAGGTAATATCTTTCACTTGAATAATAGTGAGAAGACATGTTTGATTGCACATATAGATGAAAATTGGTTATGGCATAAGAGACTCTGTCATGTAAACTTTGATTACATGGTAAAGATCAGTACCACTAAGGCAGTTAGAGATTTACCTAAGATTGTCAAACCTCACAATACAGTATGCAAGGAATGTCAATTTGGAAAACAGGTTAGAGCTAGTTTCAAAAGTATTCCAAAAAAGTCTAATAATGCTCTTGATTTAATTCACACTGATTTATGTGGTCTAGCTAGAACTAAAAGCTTACATGGTGATAGATATTTCATGCTAATCATTGATGACTATTCTAAAATGTGTTGGGTTACTTTTCTTAGAGAAAAATCAGAAGCACTTGGAAAGTTTAAACTGTTCAAAGCAATGGTTGAAAATGAAACTGGTAAGAAAATTAAGTGTTTAAGATCAGATCAAGGAGGATAATTCACATCTAAAGAGTTTAATACATTCTGTGAAGTGAATGGAATTAGAAGACAACTATCAGCACCCTGGACACCTCAGTAAAATGGAGTTGTCAAAAGGAAAAACAAAACTATCTTAGATGTATCAAGAAGTATGTTATCAGAAGAAAATTTACCACATGTGTATCGGAGAGAAGCAGTCAGTACATCGGTCTATACATTCAACAAAGTTCACATCAAAGGTGAAACTGGTAAGACTCCTCATGAACTATGGTTTGGTATCACTCCTACTCTTAAATATTTCAAAATATTTGGAAACAAATGCTACATTAAAAGAGATGAGTATATTGGGAAATTTGATCCTAGAAGTGATGAAGGTATATTTCTTGGTTATTCATCTAAGAGTAAAGCATATAGATGTTTTAACAAGAGATTACAGAAAATTGTTGAAAGCACAAATGTAAAGATTGATGAACAATTTAGAGGAACTTCAAGGTACATACATTCTGAACCGGCAACAAAAATTCCAATAAATGAACCTACACTGAATCCACCGGTATAGAGTGAAGATCCAGTTACACCGGTATCATCTGAAAATTCCACTGTGACCGAGGAACAACAACAAACAAAGACACCTCGGTATATAAGATTGAATAATTTTGAAGATCAGATAATTGGAAACAAATACAAAGGAGTTATGACAAGAGGAAGATTGGCAATGAAGAGGTATTTCTTATTTCTCAAATTGAACCATCATTAGTTAATGAGGCATGTGAAGATAAGTATTGGACTAAAGCTATGGAAGAAGAATTAGAACAAATTGAGAAAAACAATACTTGGACATTAGTTCCCCGGCCTAAAGATAAAAATGTAATTGGAATCAAATGGGTATTCAGAAACAAACTTAATGAAGATGGTAAGGTTATCAGAAATAAAGCAAGACTAGTGTGTAAGGGATATTCTCAGAAAGAAGGAATTGACTACAATGAAACCTTTGCACCGGTAGCTAGAATTGAGGCAGTTAGATTATTTTTGGCTTTTGCAACACATAAGAACTACAAAGTATATCAGATGGATATTAAATGTGCATTTCTGAATGAAAATATTAAAGAGGAAGTCTATATTGAACAACCTGATGGATTTTATTTGACAGATGAAAAAGATATGGTTTGCACATTAAGGAAAGCTTTATATGGATTGAAGCAAGCTCCAAGAGCTTGGTATGCAAGATTGGATAAGTATCTTTTGAAAATTGGTTTTTCTAAAGGTAATGCTGATAGTAACTTATACTATAAAGTGACTAATGATGACATCTTGGCTATTGAATTTTTTGTTGATGATATAGTTTTTGGAGGAGAAGATGAATTGTGTAAAGACTTTTCTATCAAAATGCAGTAAGAATTTGAAATGTCTATGATTGGTGAAGTAAGATTGTTTTTAGGATTGCAGATTTCACAGACTGAAAAAGGTATATTTTTGAGTCAATCAAAATACTTAAAGGAGTTACTCAAGAAATTTGGGATGGAAAACTCTAAACCGGTAAGCACACCTATGACTACAAATGACATACTATCTTTAAGAGATGAATCTACCCCAGTTAATCCAACAAGGTACAAATCTATGATAGGAGGTTTACTGTATTTAACACAAACAAAACCTGATGTCATGAATGCAGTATGTATTGTTTCAAGATTTCAGAGTAATCCTAGAGAAAATCATGAATCAACAGTAAAAAGGATTTTCTGGTACTTACAAGGCACCCCAAATCTTGGTTTATGGTATCCTAGAGATGAAAACTTTGAATTATGTGCATACACAGATGCAAATTGGGCAAGAGACATTGATGACAGAATAAGCACCATTGGAGGAGCATTTTTTCTTGGAAACAGATTAGTTTCTTGGTTAAGTAAGAAACAAAGTTGTACATCTTTATCAACAATAGAATCATAATATGTTGCAGCATCAACTAACTGTACACAGGTAATTTGGCTTAAACAAATGTTGAAAGACTTGAAGGTAAAATGCAAAGAACCTATAACTATCTATTGTGATAACACAATAGCAATTGATATATCTAAGAATCCGGTATTACATTCTAAAACAAAACATGTCTCTATCAAACTGAATTTTCTAAAGGAAAAAGTTGAAGCAAAAGAAATACAACTGGTTTATGTGAATACTAAAGAATAGCTTATAGATATTTTCACTAAACCTTTGCCTAAGGAGACCTTTGAATATCTTAGAGAACAACTTGGGGTCATATCCCCACCGGTAGACACTTAGAAAGTTGATGCTTGTCATCAACCGACAAAATTAACAGAGATATATTCTTACTCCGGCTTTGATGAGGAAGCTACTTCTCAGGGGGAGTAGTTGGTATAGTGAAATTGGTTGGTATGTTGTAACTTTGGCATTTGATGTCAAAGGGGGAAGAGATATCTATGGAAAAACACATTATAAAACATATTATCTTAGTACAGAGAAACATAAAGAAACTCATGTTACTCTCAGGGGGGAGAGATTGTTACTTTGAGAAGACTATTGTTACTTGGCATTTCTGTTTTGGCACTTTGATGGTTTTTCCATCTCTTGTTGCCATTAATGCCAAAGGGGGAGATTGTTGGTATTTTTGCATGGTTTTGTGATTGATGTCAACACCTACTAAAAGCACTTTGGAGATCCAACAAACGTTCATCGAGAAGAAAGTAACTATTGCATAGTTACTGGTATATGGTACACCAGCAGGATATAATGATCACCGGCACTTGAAATGGCATGGAAGACACTTGGTAATGTCGAAGACATCATGTAGACATCTTTATCTTGGAGAGTTGATCGTTGGTATATTCATAATTGCATATTTGCTTTTACTGGCAAATAGGTCCAGGGTTATCCAGGGTTACACCAAGGTGTAAGGTGGCGTTAGAAACCCACCCTGCACCATTTTGAGTGGTTAACTATGGTATATGAGGGGTCTATAACTCCTCCCTACACCTCTTATGTAATTTCACTTTTTGATGTGTAATTCAGGTTTAGAAACCCAAATTACACCTATATTTGTTCTTCCCAAAGTGCAGTTGGGGTTTAGGAACCTGAATTACACCTGTGATCTGCACTTTTCATAAGTGAATTTTTCAAGCTTATAAACTTGAAATTATCTTATTGCACACACGCAAATTGGGATTTTATGTTCAATTTACTGTGGAGATATTAAGTTATCAAAGAGGGTTTTTGAAACCCTAATGGCCCGAATACATCATTTTTTGAAGATTGTTCAATTTAGGTAAATAAAATGATTGATCAAATTTATGATTGCAATAATGATAATTTCCCTTTTTTCAGTGTTATTGTCATACCTTCTCCAAGTAAGAGGGTGATGAAGTTCAAGAAGCAAGACCCCCATCCATTCTTTCCACCTTCTTCAGTCTCATCCAACATTGATCATATAAGAGATACAAAAATAGGTCATGTTGACCCATTTGAATTTCTAAAGAGGTTTGAGCAACCTTCTTCCTATCATTAGATGGAATTTATCATCAACAATAGTATCCATTTGGTAGCAGTTTTCCCCATGTTTGCTCAGGACCCAGAGTTCGTAATGGCAGTTATGAATCACTTTGATCCAGTCAGTAGAAGTGTAAATGATGAAACTAAAAAGAAATTGATTAGGGTTGATGAGGAATTATTTGATTATATCTTCAAGTGTCCCAATATTGAGAAGTATTCTGATATCACAATGCAGTCTACCATAGCCTACTTTGATAGAAATCCATAAAAGTGTAGGTGAAATATGAATGATAAGTGGATAAAGACCCCAAGGCCTACCATTGCGAGTTGGCCAGAGACTCTTCCAAGATGTGACTTCATTGAATAAGTCAATGATTTGATAACACTTTTGAGCAGGGTGAAGGGAATTCTCACCTCCAACACTTTCTATAAATGGATGTATTGGTACATTCAGGTGATTAGATAAAATAAGGAAAAATATTATGGGGAAAAAAAATCAGTGTCACCACTTGTGAGTAGATCACAAAGGTACCTACCACACTCAACTTCTACATGACTTCATACTTGGTGTACATTGCGGCTTCGATGAGAAATTTTCCTAGGTTGTCTACAACTGGTGATAGGAGACAGATTGAGGTACATAAATACTATTCCCAATTGGTTCTTTAGAATAGTAATAGTCATTTCCAGATATTAAATGATGCATCCTTTGGTTATTATATGGTTATGTTAAATAATAATTTATATAATAAAAGAGTATCTAATCATGCTTGGGAGGTGGTTAACCAATATGGATGTAGTATCCTCCAATTACCAACTTTCACATACCTCAAGGTTGGTTGTTTCATTGGCAAGTCTTTCATGCTCTCTAGGTACCCATATGATAAAATTGTATTGATGGAGCTATCTCATCAAATGAATGTAGTACATGAGGCTCAATCAGGATCTCATAAAATAGGTTTGAAATTCTCTCTTACCATTGGTAGATATTTCATCAATTCTATCTACAAAGCTAGAGAAATGTAAGAGGAGATGAGAAGAGTCACCATAAGGTTCTTCAAAGCTAGGAAGGACTTTGACTACAAAGGAATGAGAAATAAGTTGAAGAAGGCCCATGTTAATATGCACCAAATTGAATATGTTTGGGCTAATTTCAAGTCTAAGCATGGTATAAGAAAACTTGACTATTGCCAATTGACAGTTGATCAAATCAGATAGTTTAACCTCGTTGATGTTCGAGATGATTTAGAGGATGATGAAAATATACTAGATTTTTCATATATTGATAATAAAGTTTCCTCTAATCCTTTGCCTCTCACTCAATGGTCTCAAAAACAATGTACTTCCTCTAGGGAGATATTTCAAAGTATTCTTATGAATACAAATAGTTGGCTTTCAAGAAAAGGTATTCCTTTGAAACCCTTCTCTTCCGATCCTGCTGATGACACTGCTGGCCCAATAGGAAGAAGGTCTGAAATTAGAACCGAGAACAAATAGGATTCCACCACTCCAGCCAAGGCTCCCAAAATGAAGTTCATAGTTGGAACTAAGAAAGGGAAAGACTAAGGAGAGCCATCGACCCCTAATGTTCAAGAGACATAGGAGTCAAAAGTTCCAGATGAACAAGTAGATGGTGAGCATCCCGATGAAAGTTTGATTGATGTCGATCAATTGGAAGAAGACAAGAAGGTGATCAAGAACATGGTGAATTTGATGAAGAATAATTTCCACAAGTAGACAAGTCATTACTCTAGGTACCTTCTTCTTCATCTATGTTACAGGTTCATGTCTCTACTTCTAAGTCAGAACCTCCAATGGTCACTTGTATATCAACTTTTAATGTTATCCATGTATCTTCCACTGGTGCTAGTTAGTCCTCTCTGGATACACCTCATGACAAAATTAAGAATATATTATCATCTTTTCCCATGTTGTCTTAAGTGTCTGTCACCATGCTAGATGATTTTTATAAGTTCATGAATGAGTCAGCTCCTAGGTCAAACAAATCATCTCTTGAAAATCCCACCAATGTATCACCATGACCTCTCCTATTGTAACCACCATCATTCAAGACACTATCAATCCCTCTTAGGAGGTGGTAGTAGGTGAGGATGGTGATTCAAATTTAATACCTTGGTTGATGTCCAATGCGCCCAAGAAAAAGAAGCAAGCTATCTCTCCTGAAGACTTTGATTTTAGTCAAATTGTTCCTGTCAAACCCAATACTATCAAGAAAGATAAAAATTTATCAAGGGTAAAGGTTGACAAGAATAAGAACAAGTATGTTGAGGTTTTTGTTCCTCCTCTAGATGCAGTTATTGGTCAAGTCTAGGATTTAGACTAAGTCATTCAGAGGATTGACTTGGGGAAACAAACCCATGATTCCACTTTAAGAGATCCAATATCAACTTTTGAGGCTTTTGTTGCTAGGTACGATGAAGATAAGGTTAAAAAGAATAAACTCAAGGAAAAAATTGAGCAAATCACCTCAATTCTTATCAAAGTGACTAAGTCTTCGAAAGCTATTAAGCCAGTAGCCTTGCCATTGGATGAACAAGTTGTCAAAAGGCCCGAGGGAGAAACGTCACAGAAAAAAGTTGTAGGGGAATGGATGGATCAGATGCTAAGTAAAGGTACATGAATCATAAGTTAAACTTGCACCATGGAAAAAATATTGATGTTGTAAGGATAGAGAAAGATAACACCATAGAGATTTTCTCCTAGGAACTTGAAACACAAGAATTTTTTTTGAAGCCTAGTTGAAATTTGAAGACTATAATCCAGATGATCTTTGTCCAAAATGGTGTCATCCCCTCATGATGCATGTACATTAAGAAGGAAGAAGCATTGGAGCACCATATGAATATAATAGACTGCCTAATTAAGGATATGAGGAAGACCCAAAAAGAATGTGCAAATTAGAAGAAAAGAGATTGTTGCAAAAAACTCTGAGATCCCATGTGCTTTCCTCGATGAGAATGAAAAGGTACTTGATGTGGATGAGATCATCAAAGAAATTATCTTTCTCATGACTAACAAAGTTTATAGGGAGGACTTCTCTTTGTCCTCAATTGATAGATTACTTGATTTTTAGTTCATCTTGGATTTTATGGACTCACTTTTGAAGAAACATAAGAAGTGATGCACTGACTTAGAAGATTCTATCACTAGGGTCAAGGTCATCACTGATAATACTCAAGGACCTAATGGAGTTCAAATGAATAATGCTTTGTATAATTTTGAGGAATTCCAAAAGCGAGATTTAGCTTGAGGAAAATGACACTTGGTCATTTTTGTGTTTTGCCCCAGTGGCATTTTATTATGTCCATTGACACCTTAGGTGTCATTTTGTAGTTTCTCATGTGCACATGTTGAGTACACAAGTCCTAAGTCAAATTGAAATCTTCTTTTGATTTAGTCATAGAATTAGTTATAATTTCCTATTTTCATGCTACACCCCTCTTATATATATATGAGGGTTATTATTATAATAAGGATCTTTTTTCCATCTTTGTTTATGCAACAAAAAATTGTCAAAGTGAAGAGAAAATTGAGACTTGGTGTTCATTTTGTAAATTTGCAATTTAATCAAGAAAGAGAAGAGCTTGGAATTCAAATTTTTTTTTGAGTACACTTTTATGTGGTATGAATGTTCTTATGTCATTGGTATCATATGTTATTCAATGATTAAAGATGGATATAGTTATTGGTCTTGAATATTGAAGAGTTTTTGAGTCTTTGCAAGTAATCTTTGAGTTACTTTGGAAATTCATAAATTATAAATTAGTTGAGAGAAAGTTGCTTTAAGTCTTTGAGCTTTTACAAGTTATCTCTAGAAATTTTATTTTGAAGATAAAAAGTAGAGTCTTTATGCTATACAGACTATCTGGTTAGAATAGAATATATTTAATATATTTGTGAGTATTTGAGTTGACAATATATTTGGGTTACAATGGTTGATAAGAATTTTAGTGCATAATTTTTTGTTTGAGTTCTTGGGTGTATGTAATTCTCATCCTTAGGTCATTTTCAAAAAAGGGGAAGTAACGAAAGACTTTGTTCTTTCATGTACACTTTACTTCCTAGGTAGATTAGTTTAATATTACTACAAGTTTTCAAGTTGTTTAAGTTATGGAAAAATATATTCTTAAAAGAGAATTGGATGTAATTGGTTCTAAAAGAAGAGAACTAAGTTGTTATTGTACCTTGGATTAGTGTAAAGTTAGTAGGTAGGTAAAATAGAAAGTAATTTCAGTATAAAGGGGGATCATTCTCTTATAATTAGGAGGGGTTATATCTTTCATTTTGAGAGATATCATCTCATGTGCTGTCGTGAAACACACATTTTGTGAACCTTCATTAGTTTACAAAATTTTCACCCAACATACCAACATTCAATGATTGCTACACATGGACTCTATTACCTTGATATGGAACTCAATGCTTGAGTCCTCCATCCATCTCACCTATCTTCCAAATCCATTTACCCACATCCATCTCCATCCATAAAATTCCTCCCAAAAATATAGAAAAATAAATAAATAAAATTGTCCAATGGTAAGAGCCTGGCAAATAGACACCTTAGACAAGTACCATGATGAAAACCTAGTTAACAGTTTTCATGTGTAATCCCTCCATCCTTTTCTCTCCACACTTTGGGGAAAGTTCTTGTAGCCATCCATCCATCCTATCTACCATACACATCGTATACTATTCATTTCACTTCATCCATCCTCCTTTGGATCTTGATAGAAAGAAAAGGCCACTATGCATACATGATTTGGATACCTCTTGGCATCCATTTACCCATCACATTTTTCATCCATCTAACCCCCTAGCTACCCATTATTCCACCCATCCATATAATCTTTTCACATACCTGAATAGTCCTTGTCCATCTATCATCCAATATTCCATTCACATCCCTCATCCTCTTTTCATCCTATCATATTCCTCCCAATGCTTATCATGAATGACATATACTAAGTGGATAAATCTTATTTCTTTTGTGGAATAGTCCTTATAAATCCTATCAAACCCAACATCAATCTATTAATCCCTTTATCCAACAATCCTTATCTCCCAATTCCTCCATCCCTCCATTCATATTCGTTTCCTCTCACAATCCCCATCTATTTTCATCCTACATCAAAAATAATTTCATCTCCCCATCCTTATCTCATGATACTTTCATCTCCCAATCCTTATCATTATATCCTTCATCTTTCAATTGCTATTTTTATATCATTCCATCACCTCTTACATCCCTTGTCATTTGTATCTCACTCTAGGCTACCTCCATGCAATCCAATGCCATCCATCCCATCAATCCCAATACTCCTCATAATACACCATCATATGCAAATCATATCCATCCCCTCTATCTATCTAACATAAAATATCAATCAACCAATCCAATCACATCCATGGTCTTGTTCCTAGCCTTGCTGCAAACCCTAATCATAATCCAATCATCATCATCATAATGCATCCTTCTCAATCTTTGTGTTGTTTAGGGATATATCATTCCCAAATTAATGATACCTCATCAACCATCATATCATCTTGGATTTTTTAGCTTGACTAAGGCAACATAATGTTTGTCTTTTTTTCATTATCCACAATATCAATCCCTTATATATCGTGTACATCTTGTAAATAGTGTCTTCTACATAGCATTAGTCATGTGCCTTCATCTCGGTTCACTTGTATATACCTGTCCTTAGGTTCCATATTTTGTTTCAGCCGGGTGTGTGTTGTCAATACTATGTCCCTATCTAGCTAGTGCTTCAATAATCATATACTAGCCTCTCAACGATTTATGTGTCTCAATTGTCTCTTGTATAGGAATCCTAGTTTAGTATTTTATCATCAATCTTCATAGGATGTATCCTTCCTCATATTATACCAATCAATCCCATCCATCAATCCTCCCTATGACAAAAGATGCTTGAGATACTTGTTATTTTTTTGGTGCTTTTGGATCTTTGTTTATTTTTATATTGATATTCCTATTTTTACCTCCTTATGGTCACCACAATCCTTTATATCATGGTATTGTGTGAATGGTGAAACTAGGGGCATAGTCTTGCGTTTTTTATTTGTGTTTTTTTTTTGATGTGTTCCATGTTGTTCCCTCATGAGATATTGGTTGTCTCATATTACATTGGGTAATATCTTCTACTTGTGGTTTTTCTAGCATTGTGTCCCTCAAAGTTCCTTGAAACTTTATGAGATGTTAGACTAACCTTTTTGTTTGTTGTGTCAGTCTTATGCATTGGCTATGAAATCACCTTGGTTCCTCATTTTCTGGTGCCTCATAGACAATGCTAAACAAAAATAAGTGCTCACTTCATAGCAGTTACCATACGATACTCAATATGGTACTCAATCTCCCCCCATCCATTTATCCCACAACTTTCTAATCCATCCATCTTCTTCCCATCACCAACCTTGTTTCCTCTACACCCTCATCTTTTGTATTTATATCTCAATCCATTTTTATTTCATTCATCTTCCCTTGCATTTAGCCCATCTTTGCATTATAATTTCATCTCATCTCCAAATTAACGCATTATCATCTCATTGAATCTTGCATAATATAGCCTTGTTAGTCTATCTCTTATCATCTATATCATTTAATCTAATCATTTTCATCTTCCTATCCTTCATACTCAACACCATAATCTTAATCCATTCAATATATCATGCACCTATCATAATCATCCATGTATCATGTGTTAGCTTGATGATGATTGTAATGATTAAACTTCGTCATATGTTGTCATTGATGAAACATATACAAACACATATGTTCATATTGTCTACCGACGTGACTTCAAAAGTTGTTTATAATACAACCGGTATTCTAGAGGTTTATGATAGTTCTGATACTTAATATAAGTTCAGATCCAATATCCAACAAGATGAGAGGGGGGGGTGTGAATCATACAATCTTAATTATTCATAAAAACATCAGATTGAACCTCGGTAACATATATATCAGTAATATAACCAAAATTGTTAAACATGCAAACTCAAAAGCATATAAACTTCATAAACCTCATAACACCAGATTTAACATGGAAAGCCAAATAGGGAAAAACCACTGTGGGATTTCGGACCCATTAAGAAATATACTCTTCTAGAGTATGCTCGGTTAAAAGAAAATCCTGTTAAAGATTACAAACACATTGCTAGATGTGAAGTATACTCTTCTAGATTTTGCTTGGTTAAAAGCAAATCCTGTTAAAGATTACAAACACATTGCTAGATGTGACCCGGTTAAGGGATTTCCCTCAGATCTGTTAGGATCTTCACCTTGTTAGAAGTGACCTTGTTAAAGGATTTCAAACACTTAATCAGAATGTCACCTCGCTAGAGGGTTTTACAAATAAGACTGTTAAGTCCACTCGGTTAAGAGATTTTCTGTCACTTTCTCAAAATAACAGTAATAAAAATCTATCTACAATTTCACATCTAAAATGCTAAAGCAGATTCCTATTTGTTCAATATAATATAGACATAGAGCTAATCTTGTCTATCTGTTGGGCTTCTATACTTTGTTATTCTAACAGGTCTTCAAGCTTCTATGCTCGGTAATCACTATGTAGCATCCCTATGCATACACTTGCCCGCATACATTGTTTATCAACAGTTTCCTATTTATAAACAATTAGGTAACCGCTTAATCTCCTTGACCACATTTCCCATGATCAATCATAGCCATTAGATCTTCAATCTTGTCCAGGTTCAATGCATCTTTCGATTTGAAAACGTTTTATCTTGCCTTGGAACTTGCATATTAGTCTTGGAACTTGTGCCAAGGTATTGCAATTCAATCTGCATTGTAGATCTTCATGCCGACTTTCCATTGCCTTAGATTCATTAACAAACTTCATCCATGACTCACCAATCATTTAATCAGTTCTAGCTCATCAGCTTCCTTCATTAAATAACACATGTAAACATTTAATGCATTCTGTTATAGCTCGGTTACAACTCAGTAGCAACTCTATTATAACTTGGTGAATACTAAACTTCACTCGATAGACATACCGCCTTCATTAACCGATAGCGATTACCTTAGGATTTACCGACTAGGTTTCTTAGGGTTTACCGACTAGTTTCTTTGCTTGGTAACGTTGTATAGTATTAACCTTTACAATTTACAACATATGTATGATGTTAAAAAAATTTAAACATCATGATCTCATCATTGTCTGACTCGGTAGTAGTTGTCCATTGAATACCTTAATCATCCCCTTATTCATCATATTCTTTCCTGTGTCTTTTACTGACATCTTTATACTCTTTTAAATCATACTTCTCAAGATATGGCAACATCATACTGAATTAGAAAATCAATTTCTTGACATCAATGACAAAATAATAATATCAAGACAGTAAACATCTTTAATCAGTTATATCCATAATCATCAACAACCTTCTCAATATCCTTATTGAAATGCCAACAATCTTTCATTGTCTGTTATAACGCAATATTGCCAACAATCTCCCCCTTTGGCATTGATGGCAAAACCAATTGATTTGACCTTAAAAAGATTCAAATTGTTGTGATTCTAAAATGCTGAAATGCTCTCCCCCATACATTAGACTTCTCCTCTTTCTTTAGGTTTCTTTCCAATCTTTAGTCAGTCTTCTCTCAGTCTTCTCCCCTGATATTAGTCTTCTCCCCCTTTGACAACAATGCCAAAAGTAAAAAACTAAAACATAATTTCTTTTTGTATGAAGTGATTTCCTATTGTTGTGTATCAACTGAGTCTCGGTCAAAGCATTTTGTCTTTAATTCTTGTTCCCTGTATAATTTCCTGTAATAATTCATGTACACCTTTAGAAAACATCCTAAAGTGTGTAATGCAACATCAACTCCTAAAAGATATTCAATAGAGTCATCGGATTGATGCTTTCACCGAACTCGGTCAGTGAGTAGAAGATAGGGGTAGGACCCCTAACTTACTTCTGAGATATTCAAAAGTGTCCCTTGGCAGTGGCTTGGTGAAGATATCTGCTATTTGTTCCTTTGTGCTAACATACTCCAACACCACTTTCTTCTCTTGAGCTTCTTCTCTAAGATAATGATATTTGATAGAGATGTACTTTGTCTTAGAGTGCATAACATGATTTTTTGAAATATTAATGGCACTAGTATTGTCACAGAATATAGTTACTAGCTTGGTAACTTTCTTATTTATACCTTCCAACAGTTGTTTGATCCATGCAATGTTGGTACAATTCAGTGCTACAGCAATGTATTTAGCTTTTGCTATTGACTGTGAAACACATCCTTGTTTCTTGCTAAGCCAACTCACTAGTCTTTCTCCTAAAAAGAAAGCTCCTCCACTTGTGCTTTTTCTATCATCAATATTGCCTGCCCAATCAGCATCAGTATAAACTTTTAAATCAAAATTATTTCCTTTCTAATATACTAAGCCATAATCCTCAGTGCCTTTCAAGTATCTAAAAATTCTTTTGATTGATGTCATGCGTGTTTCCTTAGGATCTGCAGAGAATCTTGCAACTATACCTACTGCATGTGCTATGTCTGGTCTACTGTGAACAACATATTGTAGTTTTCCAATCATGGATTAGTAAAGTGTCTCATCAACAGATGCAGATTCATCATTCTTTGATAATTTATAGTTGGTAGTCATAGGAGTACTTACTGGTTTTGAATCCTCCATTCCAAATTTCTTCAAGATTTCCTTTATGTACTTGGATTGAGTAATGAAAATCTCATTTTTCATTTGCAATATCTATAAACCTATAAAATACTTTATCTCACTGATTAATGACATCTCAAATTCTTTGCTGATTTCATTTCCAAAGTTCTTGCATAAAGAGTCATTTCCACAAAATATAATATCATCAACAAATATGGTTGAGATTAGTATTCCATTTTCATCATTCTTCATGTACATGTTGCTATTCTCACTTGTCCTTATAAAACCAATCTTAATCAAATAAGAGTGCAATCTTTCATACCATGCTCTAGGTGCTTGTTTCAAACCAATAAAGCTTTGTTCAATTTACATACCTGATCTTTATTATTGTCTTCAACAAATCCTTCAGGTTGTTCAATAAAAACTTCTAATATTCCATTTAGAAATGCAGATTTGACATACATTTGATATACCTTGAAGTTTTTGAAAGTAGCATAGGCCAACAATGTTCTTACTCCTTCCAGTCTAGCAACAGGTGCAAAAGTTTCACCATAATCAATTCCTTCTTCTTGAGCATAACCTTTGCAAACTAGTCTTGCTTTGTTTCGAATGACCTCTCCTTTTTCATTCAGCTTGTTTCTAATAATCCACTTTGTATCGATTACATTTTTGTCCTTTGGTCTTGGGATTAGTGTCCATGTGTCATTCTTCTTGATTTGATCAATCTCTTCTGTCATAGCATTTATCCAATCTTCACTGTTAAATGCCTCTTTCACTATTCTTGGTTCAAATTCAGATATCAAACATGTGTTTTGTCTCAATTTGTTCCTTCTCATCACTGGATCATCCTTATCTCCTATAATTTGACTTGGTGCATGATGTCTTCTGACATACTTGGCTAATACAGGCTCGGTAGGCTCTGTGTGATCTTCTTCATCACTCGGTAACTGGATATTCTCTTCATTTTCTTATATAGTCTTCTGGGTAAGACTTCTTAGTTGAACATAGACAAATTCATCATAGTCTTCTGGTTCCTTGGAATTTCCTTCATCATTTCTTTTTGCAAATTCATCAATTTTCACATTTGCACTTTCTACTATTTTGTTAGATGATTTGATCAGACATTTAAATGCTTTGCTTCTAGAAGAATAACTTAGAAATGTTCCTTCTTCACTTTTCTGATCAAACTTGCCATTTCTATCATGTTTATGAACATAGCATCTACTTCCAAAGATTTTAAAATAACTAACATTAGGTTTCTTATCATACCAGATTTCATATGGTGTCTTCAAAGTACCTTTCTTCAATTGAACTCAGTTCAAGGTGTAAACAACTGTGCTTATTGCTTCTCTCCAAAATGTTTGTGGCACCTTCTTTTCAATCATCAGTGTTCTAGCACAATCCACAATAGATCTGTTTCTTCTTTCAGCTATTCCATTTTGTTGTGGAGTTCTCAGTGCAAAGACTTGTCTTTTAATACCATGATCATTGCAGAACAAGTTGAATTCATCAGATGTGAACTCTCCTCCTCTATCTGATCTAAGACATTTCAGTTGTCTTCCTGTTTCATTTTCAACTCTTGCCTTGTACAATTTAAACATTTGAAAAGCTTCTGATTTTTCTTTTAAAAACATTACTGACATCATCCTTGAATAGTCATCCACAAATAATATGAAATATTTATCACCATAATAACTTTGAACTTTCATAGGACCACAAAGATCAGTGTGCACTAGATCTAAAATTCCCTTAGAAGTGTAAGACTTCCTTGTAAAGCTTGATCTTGTCATCTTACCCATTTGGCATCCTCGACACATAGCATTCTCAGGTTTTTCAAGACTGGGTAGACCTCTTACTCAGTGCTTCTTACTTATTTTGATCAGATTATCAAAATTGACATGACAAAACCTTTTATGCCATAACCAGGTATCATCTATCTTTGCATACAAACACTTGTTACGAGTTGAGTCAAGGTGAAATGTGTTACCTTTTGTTTGTGTCCCGGTAGCAGCTAACTTTCCATTCTTGTCATGAACTTTGACAATTCCTTTCTGAAATTCTATTTGGTAACCTGTGTTGTTTAGCTGTGCTACACTCAACAAATTGTATTTCAAACCTTCAACCCAATAAACATCATTGCATCTTGCATTATCAAGAAGTGTTATAGATCCTTTACCTTTCATTGGACATGGTGCATCATTACCAAATCTAACATAGCCTCCATCATAATCTTCTAATATAACAAACTTGTGTTTATCTCCTGTCATATGATGTGAGCATCGACTATCTATAATCCAAGAATCATTAGTGTTTATGTGAGATATTAGGGCTTTTTCTTCATACCTTTCTTCATCTGATCCATCTTTGATAGCCACATAAACTATTTCCTTTGTATCTGTATCATATGATTTATCATCATTAGATTCCTCATCAGCTATTAAACATGTCTTTCTATCTCTTCTTTTGAAGTCTCGATGTCCTCTGTAATGATTATCTTTCTGTTTGTCATCTTAGTAATCTCTCTTTTCAGTAGAATCTTTGTCAGGACAGTTAGAAGCCACATGTCCTATCTTATCACAATTGAAACATTTCAAAGGTAGTTTTCCTTTATACTTACCTTTGCCTCTCGGTAACCTTTTGGCTAGAAGTGCTTCAAACTCTTCTTGCTTTATGATTTCCTCATATAGTTTGTGTACTTCTTCCATGTTCTTATGAAATCTTTCACTTGCTCCACTGTGATCTCCTTTAGAGTACTTATACTTTCTTTCATTATAATCATTAGATTCATCAAGATGAAAAGAACTAAATGTAGATTCAACTTTATTTACCGAAGAACCACTGTTATCAAAATTACTTAACTCAAATGCATGTAGCTTACCAACAGTAGCATCTAAAGAAACTGGCATATTAGGTACAAACCTCAATTCATAGATTGCAAAGAATCGGATTGCATAAGCTGGTAGAAGGGTTCTCAACAACTTACTTGTTATATCCTTTTCTTCAATAGTTCCACCTGCTCCTTTGATTTGATTGATAATCTCCTTTAGTCTTGTATTGTACTGAGTTATGTTCTCACCTTCATTCATCCTCATAGATTGAAGTTGTCCTCTTAGACTATCTACTTTTTCTCTTTGAACATGTTCATCTCCTCCATATACTGATATGAGCTTATCCCACATTGCCTTTGAATCATTGCATCCTTCTAGATCATTAAACTCTAAGTCGGTCAATGCAGATGTTATTTCAATCATTGCTTAAATATGTTCTTGCTTTGCCTTTATCTCTTCCATAGTCAATGGATAGGTGCTCGGTGTAACAAAATCATTCTCCAGATAGTATACAACATATTCACCAACTCCTGATAGATGCAACTTCATCCTTTTCTGCCATGCAGAGAAACTTGACTTGTTCAACTTCGGTGCATCCCTCTTATACACATTTGGATCTTTAACTCAAGTGCCTTTAAACTTTTCTTCTGGAGTCCAAAGCTCTGATACCAATTGATAGTTTTGATACTTAATATAAGTACATATCCAATAGCCAACAAGATGAGAGGGGGGGGGGGGGGGTGAATCATACAATCTTAATCATCCATAAAAACATCAGATTCAACCTCGGTAACATATATATCAGTAATATAACCAAAACTGTTAAACATGCAAACTCAAAAGTATATAAACATCATTAACCTCATAACACAAGATTTAACGTGGAAAGCCAAATAGGGAAAAACCACTGTGGGATTTCGGACCCACTAAGAAATATACTCTTCTAGAGTATGCTCGGTTAAAAGCAAATCCTATTAAAGATTACAAACACATTGCTAGATGTGACCCGGTTAAGGGATTTCCCTCAGATCTATTAGGATCTTCACCTTGTTAAAGGATTTCAAACACTTAATCAGAATGTCACCTTGCTAGAGGGTTTTACAAATAAGACTATTAAGTCCACTTGGTTAAGAGATTTTCTGTCACTTTCTCAAAATAACAGTAATAAAAATCTATCTACAACTTCACATCTAAAATGATAAAGCAGATTCCTATTTGTTCAATATAATCTAGACATAGAACTAATCTTGTCTATCTATTGGGCTTCTATACTATGTTATTCTAATAGGTCTTCAAGCTTCTGTGCTCGGTAATCACTATGTAACATCTCTGTGCATACACTTGCCCGCATACATTGTTTATCAACAGTTTCCTATTTATAAACATTTAGGTAACCGCTTAATCTCCTTGATCACATTTCCCATGATCAATCATAGCCATCAGATCTTCAATATTGTCAAGGTTGAATGCATCTT
The DNA here is from genome assembly GCF_030272615.1 of Cryptomeria japonica. Lineage (NCBI taxonomy): Eukaryota > Viridiplantae > Streptophyta > Pinopsida > Cupressales > Cupressaceae > Cryptomeria > Cryptomeria japonica. Next base: position 197,547,533 of record NC_081406.1, read on the forward strand.
TTGATCTAAAAATGTTTTACCCTGCCTTGGAACTTGCATATTAGTCTTGGAACTTGTGCCAGGGTATTGCGGTTCAATCTGCACTGTAGATCTTCATGTCGACTTTCCATTGCCTTAGATTCATTAACAAACTTCATCCATGACTCACCAATCATTTAATCAGTTCCAACTCATCAGCTTCCTTCATTATATAATTCATGTAAACATTTAATGCATTCTATTATAGCTCAATTACAACTCAGTAGCAACTCGGTTATAACTCGGTGAATACTAAACTTCACTCGGTAGACATACCACCTTCATTAACCGATAGCGATTACCTTAGGGTTTACCGACTAGGTTCCTTAGGGTTTATCGACTAGGTTCTTTGCTTGGTAACATTGTATAGTATTAACCTTTACAATTTACAACATATGTATGATGTTAAAATAATCTAAACATCATGATCTCATCATTGTCTGACTCGGTAGTAGTTGCCCATTGAATACCTTAATCATCCCTTTATTCATCATATTCTTTCCTGTATCTTTTACCGACATCTTTATACTCTTTTAAATCATACTTCTCAAGATATGGCAACATCATACTAAATTAGAAAATCAATTTCTTGACATCAATGACTATCTTTAATCAGTTATATCCATAATCATCAACAACCTTCTCAATATCCTTATTGAAATGCCAACAATCTTTCACTGTCTGTTATAACGCAATATTGCCAATAGTTTATATCCAATTGGTACATTGTGACAACTAGTATCTATATATGGAGTCAACCAGTGGATTTGCATAACTTGACATCAACATGGGGATCCAACGAAGATTATCACAGGAGCATCAAGGATAAATGGTTTATATGTTTAACTCCAATCGGTATTGATTGTTCCAACTGGTATTCATTGATTATGTGATGAGTTATCACAAGCCATGATGAGTTATCCTTATCGACAATATTTTGCAGTATTTTTGTGATTGGTTATGATCACTTGACCAGATACACTGCACCTAGGTAATTGTGTTATGATTTCTAGAGGCTGACATGAAATCTAAATATCTATATATTGACATCACAATGAATTATTTTGTATGAGCGAAAGTGATATGCTATATGTAAAGGTAGAAGTGTTAAGTCACATAGTATGTTGGTAAAGACGTGTTACTTGCATAGAAGAGGATCTATACAAGAAATTTGTGCTACTACTAGATCAAATCACCTATTGTTTTCTAATCACTACAATATTCAAATCCCCTAACTGGGTAAGTTCTAACAAGATTCATTATTCAAATCCTCTAACCTGGTGATCCATTAGTTTGGATTCCGAAATCCTCCACTGAGGTTACTCCTTACAGGGTACTACCTTTTACATGGTATAACTTTTAACAATATTCACTTCTATCAGAGCATTTTGTAAACCCTAACCGGTCAGTTATCTATTATTGCAGATAGTTAACTTGTGAGTCCCATCTCACCGTGGTTTTTACCTATTTGGGTTTTCCACGTATAAACACTTGTGTTATGGTGGATGTTTTACTTATTGTGGATGTTGTTATATCATTTTTCATTGCATGCATATTGTTTAAAAAACTTGTTAAGTTTATCTACTGGTCAGTGTTTAAAGTAGTACTATTTTTGGTGTCATTGATTCATCCCCCCTCTTAGTGCTTTACAAGTCCATCAATTGGTATCAAAGCCTAACTTCTTTAAATTCTAATTGCTTGGAAGGGAACCCTAAAGTTACCATGGGGGATATGAGATACTTTGAGATGGCTAGAGAGCTTGAGGCTAGTAGGAATGACCTTGAAACCCTAAGAGTCAAACTGAAAGCTTCTCAAGTCAAAACAAGAGAGATAACTGAACAACTGTTAGAAATATCTGATAATAGTTCTTCAGATGAGGCCAATATTGATGCTTTAGCTAAGGAAGTTGAAAAAATAAATAGTGGAAAGCTAAATCTAAGGAGAGAGCTAGAAGGTTTTACTATCTGCATGAGTCAGGAACTAGAAGCTAGGAGAACTGCTGAAGATATCACCAAAGAAAGAGATCATTAGATTCCCAAGATCAAGCAAGAGAATGCAGAAAAAGAAGAAAAAGAGAACCTACAACTAGATCTTGAATTAACATCATCTCTGATAGAGAACTTGTCAAAACATAATGAAGATCTCACTAGATAGCTCACTAAAGGGAATGGGAAATTGGAAAAGTTCAACATAAGTTCTACCTTGCTAGAAGAGCAAATTAAATCACAAAGGATTAATGGTGATACTTCTGGACTTTATTTTCACACATATGAAAAAGGTGAATCGTCCAATACGAAGAGAAACACTCTTAAGAATAAATCTGCTTCTCAGGTCAAAAAGCCTATCGGTAAGAAGGTCTTTAATCCTGTTTGTTTTGTTTGCCATTAACCTGGTCACACTGCAAATGTTTGTAGACAAACCTAATAGAAATGAAAGCTACAATACTAATGCTAGGTATGTGTCCAAGAAATTTGAAGGTCATTTCTTCACATGTAAAATGTATGGACATAGATCAGTTGAATGCAGATATGGAGCGAATAAGAATGTACCACATATGCATTCAAGACCAAATGACAACTGAATGAAAAATTTTGACAACCGGGTCAACATGAATTGGAAAAGATCCTAAGACAACCGGTTTAGTCCATTTGAGATGAAAAAGGTAACAAATGTCATTTGCACCATTTGTAAAAAATTTGGTCATGTGGCTATGAATTGCAGAAGAAGAACTAGGAGAGGTAATATAGGACCTTGGAGATCATTTGGTATGGCTTGCTATTACTGTCATTAACTGGGACACATGGCAAAATTTTGTAGATCCAGAAAGAGCAAACCGGTCAATCCTTCTAAAGATCAGAAAGGAAAGCATAAAGTTAATGTTGAAGAAACCAGAGAAGAAATGAATTGAATATGGAAGAAGAAGAGTGATGACTCACCTGGAGAAGAAAGTGTTCCTTCACCAAGTGTGGAGAATCCTACACTAGTGAAGTAAGATTTTGTATATGGCTTAGTTGAACTTAACGGTAAATCCACTTCCGGACCCCTTGAGATAAATGAGCGGTAAGAGATTTTGATAACTTTCTGTCAATCGATTATCAACCAATTTTACACACACACACACACACACACACACATATCATTAAGTGGTGTAATTAGGGTTTGTAACCCTAACGGGAGAGCATTTAATACAGTAGGTAAAAAGGATAAAAGCAAGTTTTCACTTTGTTATTTTTACCCTAACGCATATGAGAAAGAATTTTTGAGCCCTTGCAGAGCTAAGAAAGGATTGCTAGCTGATTTTAGTCAAAGTTGCATTGTGATTTGAGTAATCAAGTGCATTTGAAGGTTGGTGAAGACTAAAATGGTGTGTACTTGAGCATGCAACCAGTTAAAGAGGCAACATGCATGAAATAAGGTATTTATTTGAAAAATCCTGCTTCGAATCTAGTTTATTTGGAATGGCATCATCTTCTAAAATATTAGAGAAATTGATGATTACATATGAACCTATGGAAGTTGTAAAAGTGAAACAAATTGTGTCTTATAATTCTTTATCACAAGTTCCTAGTGGTGTTACAGTGAAAGGAGATTTGTCCAACTACATTGATTGAAAGATTGAGGATTTAGGATCATTGTCGATATATTCTAAGTTAAAATCCCTTTGCGATGAAAACAGAAAGATTTTGAAGAAGAACATATCTGAATTATTTTGAGTCAAGGTCATGGGGAAAACATGTATTTAGAAAGGACTCATACTATAACCAAGGAAGCTATTCAAGTTGTAACTGGTTTTTACTCAACTGATTAAGTACCTCAGCTGAGGCGTATTTCAAAAGAGACAGTATACACTCTAACCAGATCAACATCTCAAAGGCATGTTTTTTCTGTCAATAACATCAAGGACCCAACGGTAAAGTTGGCAACTATGGTTATAGGCTACTGGGTATTCTATTCCAATAGATTAAATAGTGTTCCATCAGCAGCGGTGCATACTGCTTACAAGATGATAGCTGAAAATGCTAATTATGACTTATGTGAAGCCATAAAGAGCCAATTATTGTTAAATCTTCAGTCTATCAAGAAGGACAATAATCTAAAGTTTAAATTTGGACAGTTATTGGTCGAGCTATTCTTTTATTTTTAGAATTTCCTACCAAGAATAGGTGATCTTGAATGGTCTAAGGATCTACCGGTATCTGCCCAGATTAAGAACAATATCAAGGTTGTGAAGAACACCTTTTTTGCTGCAATGAACAAAAAATTCAATGAATTTCACAAGAAAATGAGCATGAGAGTAAGATTACTTGAGGATGTGGTAAAACACTTTGCTAAGGACATTGTTTTCACAGTTACCACTGATTTCTATTTGATGGAGGCAATTGAGCCTAGAGAAGAAGAAATGAAAGATATGAGTTATGAGGTCAACTATGACTTACTGATTGGTTATGCTAATACCCTATTGGCATCTCCAAAGGATAAAAAGAAGGCAAAATTGGATATTGCTGAAATTTAGACCACACAAGATGAAACCACTATTGTTCCTACCACGAGTGGTAAAGATAAAAAGAAGAAGGCTGAGCAAGCACCTTTGGTGATGAAAAATACAAGAGTGACACAAAGTGTCCAAACCAAAAAGGAATTGACACCTAAAGTTTATGCAAATAAGGAGAATGCATCGAAGAAAAGAGGTCGGAAACTAATTCTCCAAGAAGAATTTGAAGGTACTGAAATTGAGGAAGAACCCAAGAAAATGAAAGCAACCGGTAGAGTAGCTAAGCAAGTGAAGGAAGTGCCAAAGGCAATTGTGCCTTTTGATATTTCAACTTACAAACCCGAGACTACCTTTGAGAGGACGATGAAGACATCGAGAAGAAATATATTTGATAATGTCAAAGATCATTTTGATTCGTTCAATGAAGATGAAAAGGAGAAAATTATTCAACAGGTTGTCAATTATTTGTCACTACAATAGATTACCTCATGATGTTGAAAAGGATATCTCTAATTCCTTGTATACTATTCTTTTGAATAAATGGGAGGAAGCAATAAAGAAAGAAAAAGAAATCATAGATGATGTATTTGTATAATATTTTCCTGTGTTGTCAAAGGATGAGTTGAATTAATTGGTTGATAAGTACAAAGTTCATTTTTCTTACAAAACATAAAGATTGAAGCTGATCAGTGGAAAAGTGTAACCTGTTGAGATTGAGACTCATTAAATTGCTTGCAATATCAAACACATGGAAGATCTTATACATTCCTCTAAAGATTAGAAAGATACTATTGATCGACCTGAAATGGATGAGGAAGAAATTGTACAATCTGATGTTGTCTACCCTGTCAAGAGAAAGGATGAGACTATTGTCCAACAAGTCATACTTGTTGATGATACCCAAGATACAATTGATCTATCTAGAAACATTATTGTACCAGATTGGCAGCCACCTGAAATCACAGACTTACAGGTTACTTCAGTTGAGAAACTGACAACTCAACCAAGAGTGGATATTCCACCAGCAAAGGAACAACTTGAGAAACCCCAATCCCCATCGGTTTCATAGGACACACAAAAGGAATCTAATGAAAACATTGATACTTAGATCTTTGAATAGGAAATAGAGAAAGGGCAAGAGAAAGCAATTGTTAAGGTATCATCTTCTGAATCGATAAAAAAATTAGTCATACAACAGACTAATGAAGATGATGATGACAAATTAGGCATCTCAGGGCCTATAATTGTTGATAATATGAGTTCATTTGAAATGATGAAGATTGTAATTGTCATGCAATCAAGAGCACATGCGAAGAGACTTAAAGAGCAAAGAATGTGTAAAGTGGAACAATCGAACCCTAGTCGTTCTCCCCTCCCCAACTCCAAGGAGAGAGAAGGGAGAGTCACTAGGGTTGATGGTTTTCACTTAGGAGAGACTTTACATTCAAAAGAGGGGTTGAAACCCACAAGATCCAATCCCACACAATGCAAGATTGGATTCTAAATGAGTTTCAAGGGTTAAGACATCAAGGATACCCTCTTTTGTAAAGAATGTAGAAAGAAAGATTGAACTAGGAATGCATGTAAAGTAGGAAAGATTCGCTTATTAACAGAGATAGGGATATGGGATGAAGCTGCAGACCTGGAATTAGCAGTAAAATGTCGAGACGGTGCTGTTCTGCAAATTTGAGTGAAAGTTGACGGGACGATGGTGCCCAACGTGCACACGGTCCTCCGAAAAATCCGCGAAATGAAGGGGGATCTGTTCGTCTCTGCACAAGGATTCCAGATCTTAAATTACAGCCGCGTACCTGCAACCTACACATATAAAAGAGAGGACGATTGGGGTTAGGGATGAGGGGTTTGCCTTTAGGTCAAACCTCAGTTTTGGAATTAACCAAGAAATGAGAATGTTGTAAATGTAAATGTTTGTAATGTAAACAAGTACTGATACCTTGTTGTAAGAATGTTTGTATTCTTACATGCGAAGGTGTAATGTATGTAGTATGTTGTATGTTGTATGTGATCTCCTCTTCAATGGTTGAATCCTTGTCTTGAATGTAACACTTAGCCTTGAATGGAGACTTAGAATGCTCAATTGCTTGAAGGAATGCTTGAATGCTTGAATGCTTGAATGTTTGAATATCGTTTTCGCCTCTTGCTCTTGCTTATTTCCTTTTTTTCCGACCTCCTCAAATGGGAGAGGAAATGTAGTTTATATACTTGTCAATTAGGGCTGATAGACTAATTTTACCGACCTTAGGCCGACCAGGAAACATTATTTTCCAATTTGCAAACTTAAAGACCCGAAGCCCCATAAGAGACCGGGCCCAAAATAGGGCCAGGGACTAGGGCGCCGGGCACCATGGTCCTGGGGGACCAGGGCACTGGGCGCCCTAGTCCTGAAGGACCAGGGCGCTGGGCACCATGGTCCCACCTCCCGGGATAGCAGGGTGCAAGGAGGATCAGGCCAGGGTGCTGAAAAATGCAGTTTTTGATGTCATGAACAAGTTTCGGGGTCTCCATTTAGGTTCCGTGTTGCATCGCCATCGTGAAGACCCAAATGTAGTCGAAATTGCCAGTGTCACAATTTTAGGACGCTACATTTAGCCCCCACTTTAGCGAGAGTATAAGCGTACACTCATACTTCCGGTAAAGTACAAGGAATCGACATTGAAAGACTTTCACCACGTCAAGGAGGCAAGACACACCAAGCCCCCAGTGGACTAAGGATCTTATGACTTTGATTGACAAAGTAAAAGGGAAGATCACGAGGGAGAACCATGACTGTCAGTAGTAAGGTTCCCTCACTATGAGTCATGCAAGAAAGATATCAAAAATTTTCAAGGCAAAGCTAAATTTGTCAAGAAATTTTCAAGTATCTTGAAAAGATATGAATGGGATGTATGCTCCCCTACATTAAAGCGATCGCACATGCCTCACCGGGGGTGATTGCTTTAAGGTAGTGATACATATAAGAAATGAGAAAGGAGCACGTTATCACAAGGATTTAGCCCCCAAGTGTGAGATAAGCCCGATGATAATAGACACAAAACACAAAGCACAAGGTGACTTCGCTTTCCTCGGGGTCAGTATGCTGTATGATAATTCATGTATATCATATGTATGTATGCATAATTGTTCTTCATTCCCCAATCAAGGAAGGTCACCTAGAAGAAGGGAACACATGTGTCTTTTGAGTCAACATGAGAGAGACCAAAAGAGATCTCAATGTTTTGCATCATCCTCAAGTAGACAACACTAAGGACAACAAATAGAAGAATGAGAGTAACACATAGAAGAAGTAACAAAAGAGAGGAGGAGAGAGTCTGCTATGCTAATGAACTAGTCTAGCACGTCATCTACCCCCCGATCTTGCTGATCAATATTTCGGGAAGGTAGGAAACACGCTAGAGGATGAACATCCAACACAGTAGATGGAGCTATCACAAGATCCAAACAAGGGCTATGTTCATATCCCAAGCCACGGTGTTCTTGTCTAGGAGCTAGGATAAGTGCTTTAGAAAATTCGTTAGATAGATGGTTATCCACATCAACATATTCATATTCACTATCAGAATGAATAGGAGGAACATTTTCATCATGAATAACATTTTCATCTATATCATCATCAAGATTTATAAAAATAGGATCTTTAACTCGCACAGGATGAAGACCATCATGCATCTTATGTTTAGGAGATTTCGGCTCAATCGTCGGCTAAGGAGAAAATGGAATAATATTGGCTGAAGGTGTTTTTGGGGATTGTAAAGTTTGAGAAGCAGGTACCTGAGCTCTAAGATGATGCTTTAGTTGGCGTTCACATGCAGAACGATTTCGTCTAGTCTTAGTAGGAAGTTGAGAAGATTGAGGAGGAGGAATGTTCTCATCCTTATCACTTGGGTGTTTAGGTTGTGGTCTCTTAGGTTGAATAATAGGAGAAGAGGAAGGTCTCTTCTCTCCATAAGAGGAAGGAGGAGGAACTGCTCCATATAAAGGAAGAATATTTGGTTTAGGAAGGAGACCAAGTCCATCATGACGAGGAGGTATAGGTCTACTTTTAGGAAGTTTATTAGATATAGGCATAGTCACATTCATAGGAATGGGTTGGGAATCTTTTTGAGGAAAGACATTAGTTTTATCTTTCAAAGGAAGATCTTCCTTCTCAAGAACGATAGGAATATCAAGTTTGGGTGTTCTAGGTTCACTTAGAGATAGGATCATATCTTTTTTCCACTTTTGATAAGATTTGAAAAGATGATCACTTCGCGGTGGAAGAGATTGGAATTGTTTAGTCCAAAAGTAATCAATAGGAACGCTAGAAGTTCTTTCAGTTGGTTTAAAGAGACTATGATTGACAGTAACAACTTCACCATTATGGGGAAATTTCAAACACTTGTGAATAGGAGAAGCAATAGCTTTCATGGAAGATAGCCAAGGATAGCCTAGCTTCACACAAAATTGTTCAGATGATGGAATAGTAGCAAAGTCCACATCAAGGGATTTGTTATGGACCTCAATAGGTAATGTAATAGAACCAATTGCAGGAGAAGAAAACGTATCAAATAATTTCACAACCACATTTGTTTCATCATAGATCACTTGATTCAATTGCAAAGTAAAAAGAAATTCTTCAGTAATGATGTTAACCATACAAGAAGGATCAATAAGCACTCCACGAGAAGGTGTATTCTTGACTTTTGCAACTATATATAAAGGACCATTAGGTGCCCTGATAGTTTCACTGGAATCAAATGTGATGGAAGGTTCTTTAGGGATTTTCTACTGCTCTACAAAGTTAATCACATTCGGAGTCATAGACACAAGATCATCAGGTGAGATAGAGGAATCATTAGTATCAATCGCATTAGAGGTATGAGAAGGCAATGGATCAGTAAAAATCTGAAGATTTTGGTTAGGAGGAGGTACAGATGTGTTGCCTTTATCATTCACACCAGAAACAAAGATAGTATTATTATCAATCAAATCTTGAATTTTACCCTTTAAAGCAAAACATTTTTCAGTATCATGCCCAGGTTGACGATGAAATTGACAAAAAGATTTGTTATCAAAATAGGGTAATTAATCTTTGTAGGATCTATCTGCTTTATAAGAGGAAGAGTAAGCACATTTTGTTCCAATAACTTATTCATAATACTATGCAATGATTCATTCAAAGGAGTAAACTTTCTTTCTTTCTTGAAAAACTTAGAAATAGGAGGCACACCTGATGCCGCATTGACATTGTTGTTGATGATGTTTTCATTGAATTTAATGGACTCTTTGTTCGGTTTAAACTTCCCAAATGGTTGTTGACTACTATCACCCTTATCACTCAGAGCCATAGGATTTTCTTGTTCCATTTGACTCACAGTCAGTTGATAATTGTGAAGAGTTGCGCACAACTGTTGGAAAGAAGTAAACTCAGAAAATAGGAGTTTTTCTCTAATATCTTTTTGTAAATTAGAAATAAAGATTCTTTGAATATCATTGTCAGGCACTGGAAAAGAAATTTAAGCATACAAATGCTTATATCTACCAATGAAATCAGTCACTTTTTCTTTAACACCTTGTTTACAATGCATGAAATCAATCAAAGTAACTTTAGGACTTATATTGTTTTGAAATTGTTGAATGAAAGCATTTGCAAGTTGTTCGAAAGAAGTAATAGAATAAGAAGGCAACCAGCAATACCATTGTAGGGCTTTATCTCTTAGTGTTCTAGTAAATAGTTTTGCAAGCAACCTTTGGTCATAAGCAAAATCGGTACATATTGTTTGAAAGGTCTTAACATGTGTTAGAGGATCACCCTTACCATTATAAAGCTCCAAATGCGGAATTTCAACATGTTTAGGGGGGATAGCTCGAATAATGTCAATAGAAAGTGGGCTCGCAACATCAAATGTGGGCACACTAAACTTAGATTGATTCATAGATGCAATTTGTTGCTGTAAAGAAGAGATAGTTTGTGCAAGATTGTTAATGGTCGCTTCAGTCGAAGAGTTCATATTAGACGTGTTAGATTGTAATAGAGGTGTTATGTTATTGAAAGAAGGTAGAGAGTAAGGTGGTGGGACACTACGATAGTTAGTCATAGGAGATGATTGGAAAGGAGGAACACTACAAGGAGGAATGGAATGGTTAAATGAATTGCCCCCTTGCGTCATGTTCATTTGTGGAGATATAATAGGAACACTCATTGAAGGAATGGACGGAGAAGTTGGATTGAATGAAGGAAGAGGGTTGATTGAAGAAGAAGGATTACCCCCATGACTGGTGATCATAGGAGGAATGTCTTTTATTGAAGTAGTTATTATGTTTGATGTAAAAGTAGGTATACTAGCAATAGGAGTTGTCAAAGGAATAGAATGATTAACTTGAGTAGGAGGTTGTGTAAATCCTAAAGTTTCGGCACAACTCTTTATAGGCATCACATTCGAATCCACAATGTGTGCAATACCACGCAAAATATCAATTCCATTCTTATCACTTTGAACCATACATTTTAGACCCTCAATTAATGAAAGAGCTTCACTATTGGGGTATTCTTGAGACATCCATTGTCGAAAATCATCAAATTGGTTATCCAATTTTGAAAGTTGTTCTACAGAAACCTCATGGAGAGATTCTTCATCATTAAGAGGATTAGAGGAATTACCCATGTCCTCGTTAAAAAGGCCATTCAAAATAGGTTCCATCTCCTTAGTAATTACACCTTGGAAGGACTTAATTCTAAGGCTTCGTCTAATGGGAATAGTATAAGTAGGGCTTATTGTTGTAAAACTCATGCACTAAAGAGAGAGAGAAGATTTTGAATTTTAGAGGTAGCAAATTTCAATAAAATCAGCCAATCTCCTAGATTTAAGCTGTTAAATGCAATCAGGACAATCTCCCGAAATTTCGGAAAAAATGTTCGGGACCATGGCGAACGGAGTGCACACGGTCCTTGCAACTTTTTTCAAAATTTTCAGGGATGAAAGTTATGATGATTTTAAAGCTAATCTAAAAAAATTGAGTGATTTTACGATCTGTAGATAGGCCAAATTAAAGTTGCAATCTCAAAATTGAACCCTACCAAGATTGTTGAAAAATGTAAAATTTGAATTTTGAAAAAGAGAGGGAAACTGAAATTTTGAATTTTATGATTTTAGAGGGAATGCCAAAAGCAATTCAAGTTTTGAAATTTAAAAGTTGACTTGATTTCATGCAAAATTCGAATTTGAAAGTGGAAATCAAAGTTGTTGCAATTAAACACTTAATTTCAAAAGTCACAAACTGCAAAAATTTGAATAAAGCACTGAAATTTTGAATGAATGCCAACACACTTTTCAGATTTAGCATAGTAAGAAACACAATTTTGATATGAATTTCAATTTCAACAATTTTTTGAATGATTAGAAGCCTCAATCCAAGCAATCGCTAGACCAACTTTGACTTTACTTTTGAGAGTGTTAAAATTGATAAAATCAGCCAAAATTCTGGATTTTAGCAGAAAAATACAGTAAGATCTAGCTCCTGAAATTTCAGAAAAAATGTCAGGGACGATGGCGCTCGGGGTGCACACGGTCCTCGCAACTTTTTTCCAAATTTTCAGGGATGAAAGATATTGTGATTTTATTGCGGAATCCAAAGTTACAGCCGATTTGGAGGTGTTTTGATCAGTGAAATTATCAGTCAAAGGTTGAATCAAGAAGGTCTTAAAAATTAGGGTTTTGACATTTAACCACTGAATTTTCAGAATTAAAGCACAAATATGAATTGACAATTTGCAATAGAAGGGTAGAATTAACAATTAAACATTTCACAAGTTTAATTACTTAAAAAGAAAATTTTAGGGTTTCTATGCAATCAACCTCTAAAATTTGCAAAAGATCAAACATGGAAATGTAATTAAGGAAACAAAATTTTCAGATCTAACCATGAATAATCATAATGAGGATGTTCACGTCGGGTTCACCAAAATGTAAAGCGGAAAAATTGAACCCTAGTCGTTCTCCCCTCCCCAACTCCAAGGAGAGAGAAGGGAGAGTCACTAGGGTTGATGGTTTTCACTTAGGAGAGACTTTACATTCAAAAGAGGGGTTGAAACCCACAAGATCCAATCCCACGCAATGCAAGATTGGATTCTAAATGAGTTTCAAGGGTTAAGACATCAAGGATACCCTCTTTTGTAAAGAATGTAGAAAGAAAGATTGAACTAGGAATGCATGTAAAGTAGGAAAGATTCGCTTATTAACAGAGATAGGGATATGGGATGAAGCCGCGGACCTGGAATTAGCAGTAAAATGTCAAGACGGTGCTGTTCTGCAAATTTGAGCGAAAGTTGACGGGACAATGGCGCCCAGCGTGCACACGGTCCTCCGAAAAATCCGCGAAATGAAGGGGGATCTGTTCATCTCTGCACAAGGATTCCAGATCTTCAATTACAGCCACGTACCTACAACCTACACATAGAAAAGAGAGGACGATTGGGGTTAGGGATGAGGGGTTTGCCTTTAGGTCAAACCCCGATTTTGGAATTAACCAAGAAATGAGAATGTTGTAAATGTAAATGTTTGTAATGTAAACAAGTACTGATACCTTGTTGTAAGAATGTTTGTATTCTTACATGCGAAGGTGTAATGTATGTAGTATGTTGTATGTTGTATGTGATCTCCTCTTCAATGGTTGAATCCTTGTCTTGAATGTAACACTTAGCCTTGAATGGAGACTTAGAATGCTCAATTGCTTGAAGGAATGCTTGAATGCTTGAATGCTTGAATGTTTGAATATTGTTTCCGCCTCTTGCTCTTGCTTATTTCCTTTTTTTCTGACCTCCTCAAATGGGAGAGGAAATGTAGTTTATATACTTGTCAATTAGGGCTGATAGACTGATTTTCCCGACCTTAGGCCGACCAGGAAACATTATTTTCCAATTTGCAAACTTAAAGACCCGAAGCCCCATAAGAGACCGGGCCCAAAATAGGGCCAGGGACCAGGGCGCTAGGCGCCATGGTCCTGGGGGACGAGGGCACTGGGTGCCCTAGTCCTAAAGGACCAGGGCACTGGGCGCCATGGTCCCACCTCCCGGGACAGCAGGGTGCAAGGAGGATCAGGCCAGGGTGCTGAAAAATGCAGTTTTTGATGTCATGAACAAGTTTCGGGGTCTCCATTTAGGTTCCGTGTTGCATCGCCATCGTGAAGACCCAAATGCAATCGAAATTGCAAGTGTCGCAATTTTAGGACGCTACAGAATGGTAGCTGACACCATTCAAAATGCTATAGATATTCTGTCAAGTCCACTACCAGAAACTGCTATAGGACACCTAACAACTCCTATTAGCAAACTTGGTCAATTGGTTGCTGATGCATCTGACCAAATTAAGTCACTATGCTGAGAAGAGTTACATGAAGAGGCATGGAGAGAAGCTTATGAAAGAAATTGATACAGGTAAACTTGCTCTATCTTTTAATAAAGATTTGTTAAGGAAAGATATTGAAACAGGAGGAAAATATCTTTCTTCTACTTCTAATATTTCATTCTTTTATTCTGATATCACTAATAGGAGAAATAAAATATAGCAAGAGGTAGAAAAGATATGCAATGCATATGTACCACTTCAAGATTCTATTTTTTCTTTTAGCAAATCTGTGGACGATTTGCACAATAGGTTGGATAACTATGATCTTGAGAAAGCAAAAAGATTCTGGTCATTGAAGGAATTGAAGAGTCTACTCACATCCCAAGTGGACATACTGCCGAGAGCCTACAAGAATGCACAAGCTATTCTAGCTACTCCAGAAACCTGCACACTTGATTCCATGGAAGAGTTCCATACACAAATTATGTCTACACTTGAGTACACTAAGAACATGTTGGAGACATGGAAACATGTCTTATAACATTTGAAGAGGAACTTTAATGTTATTTTCATGAGACTTGTGAATGCATGAATCTTGATTCAATTTTTCAAGTTTTTGTATATGTAAAACATTTTGATACAAACTTTTCTATATATATATATATATATATATTGCTTTTCAATTTGGCATTGTTATCAAAGGGGGAGTAGAAATATGTATGTGTGTTTTTGAAAATTTTGTATGATGTATGTAGTAAGGGGGAGTATGTGTATAATTTTCTTTTGTAAGCACACTTAGTGGTATTTTTGAAAATTTTCTAAGTGTTGTCATCAATGCCAAAGGGGGAGATTGTTGTCTTGATGATGATTGTAATGATTAAACTTCATCATATGTTGTCATTGATGAAACACATACACACACATATGTTCATAATGTCTACTGGTGTGATTTGAAAAGTTATTTATACTACAACTGGTGTTCTAGAGGCTTATATCGAACCGATACATGGTGACAACTGATATCTATACATGGAGATAACCAGTGGATTTCCATAACTCAGCATCAACATGAGGATCTAGTGGAGATTATCCTAGGATCATCAAGGATAAATAGTTTATATGTTTAACTCCAATAGGCATTCATTGATTATGTGATGAGTTATCACAAGATGTGATGAGTTATCCTTACCGACAAGATTTGGTGGTATTTTTGTGATGGGTAATGATCACTTGACCAGATACACTGCACATAGGTAATTGTGTTATGATTTCTAGAGGCCGACATGAAATCTAAATATCTATATATTGACATCACAATGAATTATTTTGTATGAGCGAAAGTGATATGCTATGTGTAAAGGAAGAAGTGTTAAGTGTGCAGAAGAGGATCTATACAAGCAATTTGTGCTACTACTAGATCACATCACCTATTGTTTTCTAATCACCACAACATTCAAATCCCCTAACCGGGTAAGCTCTAACAAGCTTCATTGTTCAAATCCTCTAACTAGGTCATCCATTAGTTTGGAGTCAAAAATCCTCCATCGAGGTTACTCCTTATAGGGTACAACCTTTTACAGGGTATAGATTTTAACTAAGCTTTGGGATCTTTAAAAGGATTCACTCCTAGTAGAGCATTTTGTAGGCCCTAACCGACCAGTTATCTATTACTATAGATAGTTAACTTGTGAGTCCCATCTCACCATGGTTTTTACCTATTTGGGTTTTCCACGTATAAACACTTATGTTATGGTGGATGTTTTACTTATTGTGGATGTTTTTATATCATTTTTATTGCATGCATATTGTTTAACAAACTTGTTAAGTTTATCTACTGGTTAGTGTTTAAAGTAGTACTATTTTTGGTGTCATTGATTCATCCCCCCTCTCAGTGCTTTACATGTCCATCATCATGCATACATCATATCACCCATTTCAAGAGCACACTCATATTCTCTTGAACCTATATTTCCTCTCAAGGGGCCATCCTCATCCCCATCTCCCTGTTAGGTCCCAGAGGCAACTGAGAGGGGGTGGGATGAATCAATTGTCTAATAATATTAAACCAAAATAGATTAATCAAATTACTGCTTAATACCAGTGACTCAGTTTGTTATACTGATGGACAATTTTAACAAATAAATACAATACCGATAAGGATTAAAGCATGAAACAAAAAGACAAAGTCATCCACAACACATAACACCAATATTTGTACGTGGAAACCCTGTAAGGGGAAAAACCACGATGGGAAACTTTACCCACAGTCAGATGATACTACTACAGATAGTAAGTGTACATAAATGGGGTCTACACATGCAGAAAGACCAAGTGCCTAGAGCTCACTGCTCAATCACAAATGAGAGTCACACTGACTACAGTTGGATGGTTAAATCCAATAAGAATGTACTGCACAAAATAGCATCTTCATATGCTGGATTCAGTACCGGTGTAGTTCTGATATGCTTTCACAAAAACCTAGCTTCACCTTCAAATGATGTCTGCATGTATAGCTTTGCTCAATCTCGCATATACCTTTACTCAAGTCTTATTCACATTCACTCCCTTGTGATCTTACAAATAAGATCTTACATTTATACCATAACCTAAGACCAATTTTAGTAGGTCGACTCTACAAGATATTACAATAAAATCATTTTACAAATAATACATTATCCGATGCAATAACTGATTCAACATGTCGGCTTAATGCATTTACAATAATAATTAATCATCTCCATAACATGTCGTGCTGATCTGGAAAAGATAATCTTGTCAGTGTAACCCTGGATCTATTTGCCGGTAACAACAAATATGCAATTATGAATATGCCAATAAGCAATTCTCAAAATAAGATGTCCAAACAATGTCTTTGACATTACCAAGTGTCGGTGATCATTATTTCCTGTTGGTGTACCATATACCGGTGACTGTGCAAAAGTCACTTGCTTGTCAGTGAATGTTGTTGGATCTCCAAAGTGCTAGAGTTTTAGTAGTTGTTGATATCAATGACAAAACCATACCAAAATACCAACACTCCCATCATCTTTCCTCATAGACACTATTCTGAATGATTGGAGCATCTTCCCTAATCTAACCATTTTCTTCTAAGCTCTATGTCTTAATCTTTTTTTAAATGATGTTATCTCATAACACCATCTCAAAGCGGGGGAAAATGTAGACACCTCCATTTTCTAGTCTTTTTTCTAAGGTAATTAATTTACCTATTGAACATCACCCCTTAGACCCTCATCCATTAATTAAATAAATACCCTTATTTATTTAATTAAAATCTTGATCACCCCTTTCCTCCAATTTTGAATTAAAATTAATTCAAAAATCCTATTTACCGTCATCCACTTGCATTATCCTAACTTTCCTACTTGCATCTTAATCTTAATCTCCACCTAGCCCACTCCAATAATCATGTGCACACACTTAATCCTTGATTAAGTGAAAGCCAACTCTTCCCATCACATCAAGCACATGGGCTTCTTACATAGGAACATTGGCTTGTCCCCTCAAGTACCCTCAAAATGAATTTTTAATTCATTTATTTGTCTCATTCATCCTCAACCCTTGACCTTAATCAATCAATATGGACCATTCATCCAATCTTATCCAAATTCTCTAAATCCAACCATTAACCATTTTTACCATATCTCTCCCATTTTTTATTTGAGCATTGTTATTCTATTGAAATATTTAGTGAGCATACATCCAATCCAATATCGAAGGACAAATCATTGCAACAAGGAGACTACTTTGTGCTATATTGGGTTGCTTATTGTTTTTATTTAATCTTTTTTCGTCCTATCTTGATGTTACTTTAATTTCTGATTTTGAGTGTTTCTACTAGTTATTTATACTCCTCTTTAAACTCACATTTTGCTACACAAACCAATGGTAGAAAGAAGATGGAATATACTTGTGAGTTCATTAAAAACATTAGTAAAGTTAATTTTTCCCTTTCTCACCTTCACCTCCTATCATGGTTTCCATTGACATCCCTACTATTAATCCCCTTGTTCTTGAAAACCTTGATCTAAATACCAAATGTAAGAAGATGGGTACCTTTTCTACTAAGCACCTTGAATACATCAACATTAATTTGGATTTTTCTTACACTATAATACTATTTATCATGAGGACCTTGGTATGAATTCTAATATGAAATTTATCCCCAATACCTCAAGGGGTAAAATTTTGAGGAGCCTACCAGTTTTTAACCTGCATTAACCATAAACAAATACTTCTCTCTTTTATGGGGGATAATGTTGGTCATGTTGTTGGTTCTTCTTCAAAGGCTAAAGAGATGAATCACAAGAATAGTAAAATCAAATATGATTTTTCTAAATTCCTAGTTGATACCAAAATTGTAGCTAATGAATTTCACCAAACTAGTAAGAACAAATTTCATGCCTCTAAAGATTAGAAGGATGTGAGATCCAAGAAGGGAAATTTTTAATTTATTGATATTGGGAGTGGGAGAATGTATACTACATTGCGAGTATGATTTAGTTTAAGTAGACTAAAAGAGAGAGGAAATTTGTGATCATTGCAAGCAAGTTAAGTTACTCCATAAAGAGAGAAGATTGGAGAAATACAAAAATTAGAAAATATACAAAGGGAAGGTTATAGTTATGGTGGAAATTATTATTGATGTTCAATTTATCCCATCTTACAACTAATTTTTTTGACTATGAGCCTATTGAGGAGGAAGAGACGTATATTAAGGAAGATGAGGTGGAAGAGTCCCCCTTGTGGATTCAAAATATGGTATTTTGGAATCCCTTGTCAAATTTTATAGAGATTCAAAGGACCTTATATCTACCAAGAATTATAATTATAATGCTTGTACACTAGATGGGGTGCTCTCCATTATAGTTTGGATACCAAGACTGTAAGGAAACTTGCAACCATCTTTTTGACAATTTCAACATAACCCATTAAAGATTTCAATACAATCAACACATAGAAGCCATATGCAAATAATAGACAACATACCCATGAAAATATGACACAAGATATATCTTGGGAAAACCTTCATGAGGGAGAAACCCAACCTCCAAAAGCATCATCCACCATGTATTATCAACAATGTGTCCATTACAATACAACTATGGAAAGCCTTCAAAAACCCATCCATAACCAAGCACTCCATGTGACCAAGCATGAATCCACATATCCCATGCCATGCTTCCTCCTTCACAAATACTAACCTGGATAACCCAAACAACTACCCTTGTAGTGCTTTTATAAAGACAAGCAACCACAAAACCATCAAGTGGTATTACATCAAAACCATGTGACAATAAAATATAATAATTTTCCTACCTACCCTTGAATCACATTTAATTTTGGGTACTTCATCACAATTAAATTGCCCAATATTAAATAAATACAATATAATAATACCAATGTGTCAATACAACTCATCAAGTGGTTACAAGAATATTCTAGGGGAATCTCTACATGTTGCACGTCCATCTAGGTGCTCCTAGGTGCAACAATACAATATGATATTACAATATAATTCCATGTCCACCTCACATAATAATAAAATAATACAACAATGAAACATTATTATTCAAGGTGTACAACAAAATTTTCCCAACATTCTCCCACTTGTATGCATCGCACTAATCTCTCCATGCGCATATACTATCATGGAATCCAAGTGCTCCATGTGCTCCATCAAGAAACCTGCACCAAGAAACAAAGTGACCACCATCTCATACATGAATGATCCCACCCTCGATCATGCCACTACCACTAGATATGAAAAGACCATCCAAAGAGAAATCCATAGTCGCAACAAATGATAAGTCCTACACCAATTGATATCCGAACACAAACACTAATCCAAAGGTATCCAATGCAAAGGTAGTTGTTTACATAGCTGAAATAACACCTACAAGTTCTAACACATCAACTATAAATACCTCCAAGGCATACAAACAAAGTGAATAATATCTCATCAACATATACAACTTGTAACATGCAACCATAAGCCCCAAGTGCAATACCTACAACAGATGTACACCAAGGAACTCCCACTGCATAGGCAATGTCAATATCATAAATGAATCCACTAACAATATATCATAAAAGTGTAACTATGTATTATCAAGAACATCCACATCAATAATATATCTTTTCCCTTCTATCTGGCCTCCTCCCTTAATGACAGTCTGACTGACCATGCTAAGAAACCCAAGTCCTACCCCATTGCCAACCAAGGTCTTATTCTGTTGATTTATGAGTATCTTAAGGATAAAGTTAAGGCCAATAAGGATGATCCCCTTGTGGAGAGTGCCCATATCTCTGAGGATGATGATATTTTTGAGTCTGATGAGGATTCTACCAATCCTCACCCTAAAAAGAAATTGAGGGTTAGTAAGAAATTTGAAGAAGACGTTGAAGAGATGTCTGATCCTAAGAAAGAGCAGTAGAAGGAGGTGGAGAAGGAGGCAAAACATGAGTAGGATAAGGAGGTGGAGGGTGAGAAAGGAGACAAGGATAATGAGCAGGGTAAAGAGGATTTTGATGAGTCAAAGGAGAAGGAGAGTCCCTATGATATAGACAATAGGGATAAGGTTCAGAATAATATGGAGGGAAACCCTAGGCCTGAGCATTCTTCCCAACACATGGAGGATGCAGATACTATTCTGAATGCTATTAGAAATAACTCTCTAGAAATGTTTAATTTCCAGAAGTGGGTGGTTGATAATATTACCAACATTTAGGAAAAACAGAGAGAGTTGGAGCTCAAAATTGATAATGTGGTTAAGGATATTAATGATAAAGGAAAAGAGGAAAATTCAAAGGATAATAGTGAAGCAGAGGATGAAAAAGAAAATCTTGACTGGTCAAAGGGTGAGATCATAAAGGGAGATGTGAAGCACCTGGAGGATGTGGTGAGGACTCTCAAAGAAAAGGGTGAGTTTGATTATGAACTGATAAACAATAGGGTTCAAAAAGCTGAGAGTGCTTTGAGGAAAATCATGGAGCATAGCTTGGCAGTGATGAAGGTGACTTCCCAAAATATGAATGCGCTAGTTGCCTTCCTGGAGAAGGATAAGCAGAATAAAGATACTGTGATTGTTGATGTTGAGCCAGGTTCTAGCTCTATCCAACATTCTTCCAAATGTAGAACTAGGCAAAATGCTAAAGAGTTGAAGTTGAAGACTAAAGGTATTCAACAGGTGTAGGAAATCAAAGACCTTAAAGAGGAAGAAAATGCAATGATGATGCTTGTCAAGGATGCTGAGGAGACCATAAATATTTTCACCTAGATGTTCTAGTTTTTTTTAGGTGTGCTAGTATCTCGATGGTCTTTTGCTGTACTTTTCTCTGGCTGCTATCTTTTGTGCATATCTTTTGCTACCTTTCTTTCTTCTCTAATGCTTTTCTTTATGATATGTAAGTAGGTTTTGGGTCCCTTAAAACCTTTTTTTCCTTAATAAAAAACATCCACATCAATATGAACATCATGTAAACTCATAACCTACTAGAACCATTCTCACACCACATCTCCAACATTCTCCCATGTTCTCGACACCATAAAAAGAAAGAGATAAAGGAACCTCTATGCCATCTCCCACATGACAACACATGAACACATAGCTCTAGAAACCTCCGGCCAATGAAATGTGAATATGAACATCCAGGAAAATAACCAAAACAAAGAGAGAAACACTACAAATCAAATCTCATAGTATGCCCTTCTACATACACATCTAAATGCTAATTGTGTCAAGTATGATCTATTGGCCATTTGGCGGAATTGATTATGTGTTGCATTGATGTTTTCTCATTGATGTCAACACTAGTTGTTTAGATGCTTTACTGGTACCCTTCTGGTCCCTGTAGGTTGAGTGGTTTCTGGTTCACTCAGACCCGACACATTCTGGTAGGCTCCGGTATAATCTAGTGATGGAATTGGTTTGTTCATGATACTCATACTCATATTTGGTTAGTTGGTTTCGGTCTGGTGATTGGATGCTATCCTGCTTACTTAGAAGATTGGTTTCTGGTTCCCGTGAGGGTTTCACTGACAGAGCTTTTGGTGGAGATCTTTGATGCATTGCATAATTGGTGTTGGTGCAGTTTTTGATGGAGTTTCGGGATGCTATTGGTGATCATGTTTGAGACTTGGCATTTTGAGATCATTTCTGAAGCGTGTGGACCTATACTTGGTCCCGATCGATCTAGGTTATGAACCGACATTAATGTAATGTGTGGAAATGACCTATTGTTATATTTTTGGGATATCTTATGTGTTGGATATTATTTATTTTGGTCTAATACTGACATGGTTTGTAATTATGTAATTGGTTTATCATCTGGTGGCCGACCTAATTGTTTATGGTCGGGGGTTTGTATAAATAAGATGTAAGATCTCATTGTAGATCATCATGGTTAATGTAAGAGGTCATGGTCAAGGAATGTAATGTGCGAATAATGTAATATAATTCAGGCAGAGGAGTTGGTCAATCATTGAAGATCGAATTGGGTTTGTGTAAGAGGATTTAGTCCTCTAGTATTGAGCTTAACTAGAACTATACTCAGGCATATGAGATGCTATCTTTTGCAGTTCAACACTTCTCCGGATTGTAGTTTGGATTTGTATGTAGTCAGTGAGACTCCTTTTGTGATGAGTAGTGTGCTCTAGGCTATTGGCTTTCCTGTGAGTGCAGCCCCTTCATTGTAAATTCACATACTTACCACAAATGTATTATTTGACTGTGGGTAGGCTTCCCACTGTGGTTTTTCCCTTTACCATTTTTTCCTCATACAAATCTTGGTGTTGTGTGGATGGCTTTTATTCTGTAATTATTTTTTATGCTTAATTGGACTAATTGCTATTTCGGTATTATTTTTTTAAGTCTTGGTATTAAAGATTAAATTACTAATGCTTCCAATAATCTATGACAACTGATTCACCCCCCCCCCCCCCCCCCCTCTTAGTTGTTTTCCGGTTATCTGAACTGTCTAACAATTGGTATCAGAGCTTTGGTCCTGTCTGCAGAAAGCTTAACCACTTGAGGAAGATCCTATGGTGAGTAATAGTTCAAGTTCATCCAATTCTTCTGGAGCTATCTTTCGAAGGGATATACCAAGGCTTGAAGGAACAAATTACATAGTATGGAAGATTCAGATGGAGACTCGTTTGAGATGTCTTGGCAAGGAGATTTGGGAGATCACACAAAATGGTGTCACACCCTTTAATTCGGGATCTAGAAATCCTCCTCTGGCAAAATTGGACAAGGATCTTGAGAGTGATTATAGAGCAAGATAATCCTTCTTGTGTGTACTTTTTGATCAACAAATAATGGGATTAACAGATAAATCATTTGGAAAGGCT
Organism: Cryptomeria japonica; assembly: GCF_030272615.1. Classification (NCBI taxonomy): domain Eukaryota; kingdom Viridiplantae; phylum Streptophyta; class Pinopsida; order Cupressales; family Cupressaceae; genus Cryptomeria; species Cryptomeria japonica. The sequence goes on from NC_081406.1 coordinate 197,570,754, forward strand.
ATATGGGATAAGTTGCAAAATCTTAGTGAAGGTGACCCTACAGTGAAGATTGCTAAACTTGATGGCTACTGGGTGAGATAAGAAAACCTAAAGATAGAAGAAGATGAAAGGAATACTGCATTCATGGACAGAGTAAATGAGATTGTTATGTGAATTAAATGTTGTGGTGGAACTCTAAGTGAAGATGAAATTATTTCTAAAGTTCTGAGAGCCCTACCACTGGCTTACAAAATGAAGGCTACTGCTATTAATGATTTGAGAACAATGGCTAATACATCTTTCAATAGAGATACTTTGGTTGGGAAACTATCTGCTTTTGAGCTTGAGGAATTTGGATCTTTTGGAGCTGTGAAGACTGGACCTTCTTTTCATGCATCTACATCTACAACCGGTAAGCAAGATTGGAAAGCTCTATATGCAAAAGAACTAGAAGATATGAAGAGAGAAGATGATGAGTTTGAGCAACTTGAAGTACTATTTGCTAGAAGAGTACTGAAAGGACCAGTAGGAAGTAAGTATGAAGGAAAAACACTATTTAAATGTTTTTCATGTAATAAGATTGGTCATTTTTCATCTAGATGTCTTGAATTAAATTCAAGATTTGAAGAAAGAGTTAAAAGATCATTTAAGCCTAACCCTGGATATTAGAACAAGTATAGATTCAAGAAAAATAAAGACAAATCATGTTGCATAGCGGATGAGGAAGGTATTACTGATTCAGATGATGAACTAGCAGAAGACTCTGCTAGTGGATCCGGCAATGGGAAGGAATGGGTATTCTTGGCTATCAAGGAAGATGATCCGAAACTGGAAGAGAATATACCTGAGGAAAAGGCACTTGCTACTAAAATTAAGGACACGGATGAATGGGTAATTGACAATGGTTGTTCACATCGTATAACTGGAGATAAAGAAATTTTTTGTCTTTGCAAGAATTTGATGGTGGACTAGTTAGATTTGGAGATGACAAGGCATGTATGATTAAAGGAAAAGGAACTATATCATTGGATGGTAAGAACAATACTGAAAATGTTTATTATGTTGAAGGTTTGAAGCATAATATTTTAAGTGTAGGACAATTGGTAGATAAGGGATTTCAATTATAGTTCAAGGATGGAAAATTCAAAATCATTAACAAATCTGGCTTGGAGATTGCAACCGATACACAAACAAAAGGTAATATATTTCATTTGAACTCCGGTGAGAAGACATGTTTGATTACATAGATTGATGAGAGTTGGTTATGGCATAAAAGGTTGTGTCATGTGAATTTCATTTGCATTGTGAAGATCAGTTCAACTAAGGCTATGGGAGTTATACCTAAGATTATGAATCCCTATAATCCAGTATGTAAAGAATATCAAATGGGTAAATAGGCCAAAACCTTTTTTAGGAGTATACAAGATAAATCATATGATGCTCTTGATCATATTCATACTGATTTGTGTGGCCCTGCTAGAGTTAAAAGTTTTCATGGTGATAGATATTTCATGCTAATCATTGATGATTATTCTAGAATGATATGGGTTACTTTTTTGAGAGAAAAATATGAAGCATTTGAAAGGTTTAAAATCTTTAAGGTTAAAGTAGAAACTGAGATGGGATTGAAGATTAAATATTTAAGATCAGACCATGGTGGATAATTCAAATCCGGTGACTTTAATAACTTTTGTGACAAGCATGGTATAAGAAGACAATTTTATGCTCCCCGGACACCTCAACAAAATGGAGTTGTGGAAAGGAAAAACAGAACTATCTTGGATGCTACTAGAACAAAGATGATGGAAGCAAATCTACCTCATATCTACTAGAGAGAAGTAGTTAGTATAATGGTTTACAAATTCAACAGAGTACATATCAAAGGAGAAATTGGTAAGACACCTTATGAATTATGGTTTGGAAATAAACCTATAGTAAGTATTTCAGAATTTTTGGTAGCAAATGTTATATTAGGAGAGATGATACTATTGGAAAATTTGATCCTAGATGTGATGAAGGAATATTTCTTGGTTATTATAATGAAAGAAAAGCATATAGATTTTATAAAAAGAGATTGTAGAGAATAGTGGAGAGTGCTAATGTCAAAGTAGATGAGCTGAGAAAAAATCAAATCAAAGTTTATGAGAAGGAACCAACAATGGAAATGATAATATCTGAACCGGTAGCACCTTTACTAGAATGGAGAGTTGAACCAGTTACTTCGACAACATCAGAGAACTCTACAATAATGGAAGAACAGGGAAGAGGAACAAAGAGTCAGAAGACTCCTAGGTATGTAAATTGAATTGTTCTGAAGATCAAATCATTGGGGATAAGAGCAATGGAGTGATAACAAGAAGAAGACTGGAAACTAATGAGGGATGTTTAATTTCACAAGTTGAACCAATATCAGTAATTGAGGCACATAAAGATGAATTTTGGTTAAAAGCTATGGAAGAAGAATTAGATCAGTTTGAGAAAAATAACATATGGACTTTGGTTCCCTGGCCTAAAAATAAAAATGTTATTGGAACTAAATGGGTTTTTAGGAAAAAATTGAATGAGGATGGTAAAGTTATAAGGAATAAGGCTAGATTGGTTTGTAAAGGATATTATTAGAAGGAAGGAATTGATTATGGAGAAACTTTTGCACCGGTAGCTAGGATTGAAGTTGTAAGATTATTTCTTGCCTATGTTGCTTATAAAAACTACAAGGTTTATCCGATGGATCTTAAATGTGCATTCTTGAATGGGGATCTTGACGAGGAAGTTTATATTGAGCAACCTGATGGTTTTTCACTATCAAATGATATTGATATGGTTTGCAGGTGAAAGATTTATATGGATTGAAACAAGCACCTAGAGCTTGGTATGCAAGGTTGGATAAATATCTTTTGAAGCTTGGTTTTACTAAGGGAAGTGTTGATAGTAATTTATATTATAAAATCACTGATGATGATATACTGATTGTTGAAGTATTTGTTGATGACATTATTTTTGGAGGTGAAGACAAACTATGCATAAAATTTTCTAAGAATATGGAGAAAGAATTTGAGATTTCTATGATTGGTGAGATTAAATTTTTCTTAGGTTTGCAGATTACTCAGACTGACAAATGAATTTTTATCTATCAAACTAAATATGCTAAGGAATTTTTGAAGAAATTTGGTATGGGAGATTCTAAACCGGTAAGTACACCTATGGTTGCAAGTGAGAAATTAACAAGGAAATATGTTTCTGCATTGATAAATCCTACAAGATACAAATATATGATTGGAGGTCTACTTTATTTGACTCGGACTAGGCCTAACATTATGAATGTTGTTTGTATTGTTTCAAGATTTTAGAGTGATCCTAGAGAAAATCATGAGATGGCGGTGAAAAGGATCTTTAGATACTTGCAAGGTACATCAAAATATGGATTATGGTAACCTAAGAAAGATAACTTTAGTTTATGTGCATATATAGATGTTGATTGGACTGGAGATGATGATGACCAGAAAAGTACTTCCGATGGAGCTTTTTTTCTTGGAAAGAAGTTGGTTTCATGGATCAGCAAGAAACAATCCTGTACTTCTTTATCTACTACTGAAGCTGAGTATGTTGTTGTTGCTACTAATTGTACACAAGTTTTATGGATGAAGCAAATGATGAAGGATATAAAGGTGGATTGTGATGCACCATTAGTCATTCACTATGATAAACTCTACTGCTATTGATATATCAAAGAATCTGGTATTTCATTCTAAGACAAAGCACATATTTATCAAGTATAACTTTTTGAAGGAGAAGGTGGAAGCAAATGAAGTTAAACTGGTTTATATGAATACTAAAGAACAAATTGTAGATATTTTCACTAAACCTTTATCCAAGGAATCATTTGAGTACCTGAGAGACAGATTGGGGGTTTCTGCCCCTCCGAAAGAGACTTGATTGATGCGGTATGGCACCAGTCCGACATGCATTATCAGAGATACTATTCATTTCAACATTGATGTGGGATTCTATTGCTCAGGGGGAGTAGTCAGCTTTGAGATTCAAAGGCTTATGTATTTGCTTTGATATTTTTGTCAGCTTTCTAGAATTGATGTCAAAGGGGGAGAGATAGTGATGTGAAAAAGTAAATATCAAAGGGGGAAAGATATTGATATTCAGAGCTATATGTAGGAGATTGTTGGTTGTCTTCCATAGGGGGAGACTTGTTTGGCATTTCTTGGTACTTAGATGTTTTTCACATCTAGTGTTGCCAGCAATGCCAAAGGGGGAGATTGTTGGCCATTTGGTGGAATTGATTATGTGTTGTATTGATGTTTTGTCATTGATGTCAACACTAGCTGTTTGGATGCTTTACCGACACTCTTTTGGTCTCGGTAGGTTGAGTGGTTTTTGGTTAACTTGGATCTGACATGATCCGGTAGGCTCCAGTATAATTTGGTGATAGAATTGGCTTATTCATAATACTCATACTCATACTCATATTTGGTCAGTTGGTTTCAGTCTGGTGATTGGATGCTATCCTGCTTACTTAGAAGATTGGTTTCTGGTTCCCGCAAGGGTTTCACCGATAGAGCTTTTGGTGGAGATCTTTGATGCATTGCATAATTGGTGTTGGTGCAGCTTCTGATGAAGTTTCAGGATGCTATTGGTGATCATTTTCGAGACTTGGAGTTTGAAGATCATTGTTGAAGTGTGTGGACCTATACTTGGTCCCGATTGATCTAGGTTATGAACCGACATTAATGTAACGTGTGGATAGGACCTATTGTTATATTTCTGGGATGTCTTATGTGTTGGATATTATTTGTTTTGGTCTAAGGCTGATATGGTTTGTAATTATGTAATTGGTTTATTGTCTGGTGGCCGACCTGATTGTTTATGGTCGAGGGTTTGTATAAATAAGATGTAAGATCTCATTGTAGATCATCATGGTTAATATAAGAGGTCATAATCAAGGAATGTAATGTGCGAATAATGTAATATCATTCAGGCAAAGGAGTTGGTCAAGCATTGAAGATCAAATTGGGTTTGTGTAAGAGGATTTGGTTCTTTGGTATTGAGCTTAACCAGAACTGTACTCAGGCATAGGAGATGCTATCTTTTGCAGTTCAATACTTCTCCAGATTGTAGTCTGGATTTGTATGTAGTCAGTGAGACTCCTTTTGTGATGAGAAGTGTGATCTAGTTTGTTGGCCTTCCTGCAAGTACAGGCCCTTTCATTGTAAATTCACATACTTACTGCAAAAGTATTATTTGACTGTGGGTAGGCTTCCCACCATGGTTTTTCCCTTTACCAATTTTTACACGTACAAATCTTGGTGTTGTGTGGATGGCTTTTATTCTGTGATTATTTTTTATGCTTAATTGGATTAACTGCTATTCGGGTACTATTGTTTTGGGTTTTGGTATTAAAGTTTAAATTTCTAATGCTTCTGGTAATCTATGACAACTAATTCACCCCCCTCTCAGTTGTCTTTCGGTTATTTGAACTATCTAACATGATCTCCTCCATAGAACCCCACTTGAAAAGAACAACAACACCCAAACACCATTCAGTCCCTTAGACTAAACCAACATATATAACATGTACTTAACATGGATGTAAGGCTCTCATAACCAAGAAGATCAAACCCAAAGTAATCATTCCCAATGAAGGAAATCAACCCACTAAACCGGCTCCTAACATCTTCATAATGATATCATAACATAAACATATGCTCAAGGAGATAACCAATTCTATACATCTCTCAAATGAACTCTCTATAACTAAACATCTCTATAGCTCAAGATCCATATATATGAAAGATAAGCATAAACATAATGCACCTAAAAGGAAACAATGGGCAATACCTCTAAAGTAGTAAACTGCCAAGTAGACCAAGAGTGGGGAATGAGAATGCTCATCAAACTATCCAAGTCATCACGACTCACACTAAGAACAACCTCCTCTCTAGTCTATACCAGGTGAATGCTCCTCATACTTATTATTGAAACAACCAATACTCCCAACATATGTCTCTAATCACAAGAGAATAATAGCATTGCCTACATTTCCATGTATCCATGAGCACCTGTAACCGATCAATCCACGCCAAACTCCAAATGCAACACATAACACCATCATGAAGTAATCAAGAAAATGATCATGTACCCAATACAAAGAGAAGTAACCAAGATTTATGTCAAATCTCCAATAATGGAATCAGGAACATAAACATGACAACATGATCTAGCCATCCCCTCCAAGGAGATAACATGCTCCATATTAACATATCAAATAACCATATCATGCCAAATTCTAAATGCATATCAAGAGTGAACCATGACATAATAGCAAACCATAATAACATGTCAAGTGAAATCATAAACCACACCTCAAACAAGGACTCCTTGAGCCCTCAAGATGTCAACATCCCCAAATATCACAAAGATCACATACTCTAAGTGAACATAACATGGTCTCAAGAGAAATGTATCATGCCAAGCTCTAAACGTGTATCAAGAGAAAACCATGACATAATAACACTCTAAATCATCACCTATAACAATCTCCAATCAACATGAGGATAACCATCTCTTACTAGTGCATCTACAGATGTGAAAGACCCTCTGTAGCAATAACATCAAGAGCTCCTCCAAAATATGTACACTAAGAAGATCATCCACCTTCCAAAGGTGAGTACACATCACTACCAACAACTCCCACTGAACCATGATACCGAGTCACACATGGCATCATGATAACCATCTCCTAATGAAGAACATCCAGGTCTACACACATACAACTAAAAAGTCAATAACATCAAGTGTAACCATGAACTCCAGCCCAAGAAGATACATACAACCACCAACAAAACCACCAATCAAGAATCAATCCTACATCGCCAATACATTACTGCCAAAAGCTCCCACTAAAAGTGTAGCCACTGAATAACCAGACTATCATGAAATCATGACAAACAACATGCTACAAGTCCCAACACCAACTATCCAGGTACTATAAACATCATCCATCCTCTCATCCCAAAGAACACATACCAATGCATAAATGACCATAAACAAGGTCAACTAACAAGTATGCACCACAATGAGCCAATCACATGGATATAGACGATCCACATCGATTCATCCCTCTACAAGTGAATGGGTAGCTAATCCACGACCTACATAACTCGAAGATCTAATCAATGAACATGCAAACTCATCATCACATCAGTAAACTACAAACTAAGATATCAAAGAGAATAATCCTATAGACCATATGACTCAAACACCAAATCAACATCCAATCTGATTTGCCAAATATGTCCACAACCAAGTACCATAGTCAAGAAATGAAATAAGCATTAAGGAGATAAACAACAACCTCCTAACATCAAATCAAATCACCACTAAATCACCACAAAAATGATTATGTCATGCCAATGCAAAACATGTACCTGTATACCATGATACCATAATCATCATCAACGTTGTATCTGTACTCAACTATCACCCACATGAAACTCCAAGTCTCAAACTTTTTCATCAAACCAAGAACAACCTGTGTACCTCTCCAAACTCATCAAATTGATAAAATAATAGCACCACACTATAGTCAACTGAAAATGCTCTCCACCTATTCAAAATCCAAAATTTGATTTTGTATGCAAAATTTATGACCAAAACTATGCAAAGGAGAACATCTGGCTTCTAGGCTCCAAAAACATGTCAAAATGGAAAAATTAGGGAACCAAACCTATATCAAACTATAATGCTTAGAATTAGCTTTCCAGTGAGTATAAGAAGTCCATTGTGGTAATTGTTTAACCATCACATGATGGTTGGACCACCGATGGTAGTATCCCAACCATCAACGGTGGTGGGTCAGGGTCATTCTTAGCAATGGGTAGTGTTGGCAGTGCCGACAATACCTGCCATCAACATGTACTGTCTTTGCCGTAATCTACAAGGGGGGCACGGGGGTTGGAGGTGGTGGTCCGACGCCTGCCCAATACACTTTTTAATTAATTTTTTAAAAATATTTTTGTAGGTACAAATTAAATCCAATGGAAAATATATATATTTTATTTTCTCTGTAGACTGTCATAGAATTGACAGTTGTTGGGTCATTACCCAAAATTTTTGCAATATTTTCAACTGTGAGCAAACTGGGGCAAATCATTTATCAATTTTTTTTTCTCAGCCAACCTGAATCCATCCATGAGGTCTACTTTATGCCATTGGGCAAAATCTAAAAGCTCACCTCCAAAACCCTCATTAAACTGCACATCCAAAGGAAACCCATTTGACCCAATATTTTCCAAACCCCAAATCTGCAAACAACCCATCATAACAACAAACCCAAATAACATAGATCTGATATAACTCACAAAACCATATATCTTGCCTTGTCTTTTCACTCTTTCATGCATTCATGGATTCCAACTAGGGTTATAAATGCCATTAATTCGATAGCTCTGATACCACTTGTAAGGAAACTTGCAACCATCTTTTTGACAATTTCCACATAACCCGTTAAAGATTTCAATCAAATCAAAACATAGAAGCTGCATGCAAAGAGTAGACAACATACCCATAAAAATATGATACAAGATATATCTTGGGAAAACCCTCATGAGGAAAAAAACCAACCTCCAAAAGTAGAATCCACCATGTATTATCAACAATGCGTATATTACATTACAACTATGGAAAGCCTTCGAAAACCCAACCATAACCAATCACTCCATGTGACCAAACATGAATCCACACATCCCATTCCATGCTTCCTCCTTCACAAATGCTAATGTGGCTAACCCAAACAACTACCCTTGTGGTGCTTTTATTGAGACAAGCAACCACAAAACTACCATGTGGTATTACATCAAAACCATGTGCCCCAAAACCATGTGACAATAAAATATTATACTTTTCTTACTTACCCTTGACCCAGATTTAATATTGGGTACTTAATCACAACACAATATTAAATAAATACAATATAATAGTACCAATGTGTCAATACAACTCATCAAGTGGTTACAGGAATATTCCAAGGGAATCTCTACATGTTGCACATCCATCTAGGTGCTCCTAGGTGCAACAATACAATATGATATTACAATATAAATCCATGTACACCTCACATAATAATAAATAATACAACAATGAAACATTATTATGCAAGGTGTACAACACCATTTCCCCAACAAAGACACAATGAGAAAGCTCAAGGAATCCCATGATAAAATTTTCAACCTCAATGAAGATGTAATGCATCACATTGCATCTATTATTTTTAAGCTACAACTTAAGGATAAGAAGAGAAAATATTCCCACAAAGACACTACATAGAAGCCTAAGAAGAAGAAAAAATAGGATGAGAGGAAAGTGGAATATGGCAGGAGTGATCCTTGTTAAAAGAAGCTAAAAAGTATTATCAAGGACTAGAAATACCTAATTATCAATATTTTATCTTTGGTCTATTATTATTTATTGCATCATTTTAGTATTTGTGTGTTGTGAAGCTAAAAAGTATTATCAAGGATTGGAAATTACTAATTATTAATATTTAATATTTGGTCTATTATTCTTTATTGTGTCATTTTACTATATGTGTGTTGTGTCTATGCGTATAGGTCTATTTTGGCTAGTTGCTATTTTTAAATCTATTGTAGTACTTGTTTATTCTATCTTGTGATGTAAAGGACTATGATCCTTATTTACCTATTTAATTATAAAAAATATTAAGAGTGGTTTATTATTTCATCAAAAGAATAATAATAAAGAGGAATAAGAAGATGAACACCCAACTCATCAATGTCCTATTATTAACCTACTCACTTCTTCTCTCTCATTGGTCTAAGAACCATGCATGGAAATTATACAATGATTCCATGACTAAGTTGATGTTATAATAAATAGTACGTGAAAATCTTACCCTCATTAAGGAGAGGGTCCTCTTAATTATCTCCACAAATTTCCTAATCTCTAAAATATTGGCCTAGAAATCATCGAAGATCCCCTTGAACCTCATCAATCCATCTATCACCTCTTTAGTTAGGTGCTTTCTCATCAAATTAGAATTTTTTTTCATTATGATATAAATAGGAAGGATGTTACTAGGCTTTTCCTGAAAATTTCAAGGGAGGGCTTCAATAAAGTTTTTGATCTTCACTATTACGATGTCAACAACCCCCTTCCTTTCAATGAATTTCTTCTTGCAGGTCTTCAGAACCTTGGTTCTCCATTTTGTATTCTTTGGCTATTCCAAATGTATGTTTTGGTTTCCATATTGGGATATGTCCTTTCTTGGTATATCCTTAAATGAAACCGTGGAGATTTTTAATAGAATTGATAGTTTATCCTCCAATAATATGTACTCTTGATCAAGAGACTTCTCAAACTCAACCATGCATTAGATTCATTGTTCACTCTATGATAACATTAGATGTCCTTTTATATTATTTTTCTTCCTTGGGATTCCAAGGAATCCCTCCAAGCTAATGTTGCACTCACCACTCCATCAATATATCTTCTTTGTTTTCCTTGTCTAGTTTTATCACAGTGCTAAGACATCATGCATTGGAATCCATTAGGCCTTTATTTCTTCCTTGGTTTTTTATCCTTATTCATATAGCCTATGGTAGAGTATATTTAGTTTTGGAGAGACTATTTATATCCATCTTATGCCTGTGATTCTCCCTTGTCTATCATTACAGTTGAAACCTATGCAATTATAACTCCCTAAGAATCTACATTGATGGTGGATAATGTATGTGGTCCCTTTGTCTTTGGTTAAACATTGAACATTTTTGCCACTTTAGAGATTTATTTTATATAAAAATGATACTATGTCCTTTATATCTTCTCTGTTATGGATCCCAACCATATTAGTAGCTTTGAAGTATTCCTTGTTGATGTATTACTTGCATGTTCTTTGGGAAGACTTGGTTGTATAGGAGTTAAGAAAGGAAGGATTAGAGGAGCAGACAGAATCTTAGGGAGGAATGAGACAGAGTCACTATTTATGTTGGGGTATGGGAATCCCATTAAAAATATGGTACAATGTAATATTGAACATATTTATCCTATATCATAATAAGTGTTAGAGTTTCTTCATGTATTAGTATATATTATTGTAGTCCTTTTTCATCTTCCCCCAAGTCTTTCTCTAAAATATTGGCTCGTCAAGGAGAAGAAATAAATGTTTGCTAAGGAGGGGAAGAAGAAAGTGTGCCTAGGGAACCTCTTGAGTTGCTAAAGTTATATTCCTTATTATTCTTTCCAAGGGTTATGCCTCTTCAATCACTCATTCCTCCTATAAGATAATATGCACAATGGTAGACTCCTCTTTCTTCAACTTGTTCTTCCCATGTGAAACAATATAAGATGAATCCCATTATATTCCTTTGTTATAGTTGTAATGTCGCAAGACTTTTTTTGTTGATGGAAAGGGTCATCAAAGTTCATAATGACTTAAATATATAATAGTTATTGTAACTGATAAGACCATAAATTGTCTCACATTTAACCCATTAAAATCATCTATTACTTCTTAGTGTATTTATGTTAAAGTGCATTTGAGTAATAATTTGAAGTTCTTTGGCTTGATTAAGGTAAAATGCAAAGTAGATATTTGGTTTATTTTTAATAAATAAATGTGATTCAAATTTCTTATAATATTTCTCTATGAGTGTACAAGAGGTTACAATGAAATTGAATGACTTATTAAATAAGTTGTTACAAGAAGAAGAATTTAAAATAGTTGTAATACAAAGCTCCATCCATTGACTCCAAATAGCTCTAGATAACACTTTTAAGATATTATAAGAAGGTAGAGAAGAATATTCATGACTACCAACACATTCAAACATTCATGCAAGATCATGGAGAATAAGTTATTGTTAAATCAATGGGCAAAGTATCTATTTCATGCAAGTTGCAATTACACACTACACTACATTATCTTTCTCCAATAAAGACAACTCATTATACCAAAGCACTCCAATGTAATTGCATGATTGTAGAATATTCTTCATGATTATGAACAATAATCTTGTCAACTTAACTGGAGTATAATTCCTTCATTCACATTGATAACTTGAGACTTCCTAAAAATCAAGTGCTCAAAAATTATGAAAAAGTCTTAGTAAAATAGAAATATCTCCCTCATTTCTTAATGAAATTAAAAAATTCAACATGATCTACAAACTATACTTTAAGGGATAAAACCCCTTTGCACTGTTTGGAAACATTCACTATAGGGAAGGAGCATTTCTTGGCAGAAAATGACATAGACAAATTGGTGAGATGAAGGATAGTAGTTTCAGTTTTCTCTAAGTTTTGTAAATGACCCCTTAAAAATAGGATCTTGGATCCACATTTTTAGTGGATTGGCTAGGTAGATATGAAATATCAATTCTATAAATCCATGATAATTATTTGAGCAAAGGGGGAGATTTTAAAGGCTTATTTTAGTCTAAGGAAATAGGATAGACTAGTTTCATTTCCAACAATGTATTTTCCAAAATTTCTTAGAGTAAATTTGAATTCAAACAAGTATTTTATTTCTAGAAAGTGTGAATTAGTTTAACCTTTTAAATGTATTAAAGTGTGCCTTAGATTATCCTTTTCTTTCATGCAAGTGTGTCTCATATTAGCTTTCAGTTCTGCAAGTGTTCCTTAGAAGAGACTGTCAAACAAATTTTATGAATTCTCTTTGCATATAGCCATGGACACTGCCTTGGATTGATAAATTAAATGATGAGGATTACAACGACCCCATCAGTAACAACCATATTTGATCTAGCCCCAATTCAAGAATCTTCTAGTATTGACTAGTTTATATTATCCATTGGGTTGTCAAAGACCTTGTTCCTATTATAGGAAGGGTCTCAAAATTTTATATCTTTATGCATTGTCTTTGGAATTTGTTCAAGGTTGCATCCATTGATCAATGGGAAACTCATCCAACAATAATTACTTATTTTGATTTCATGTTTATCCAAATATTCAATTAATAATTTCTCCAATACTATAACATGAATGAAAACAAGCTAATTAGTAGCCTAATCTATCTTTTTTAATTGTATAATCTAGAGGATGAAGTAGCACATTTGGGGGTATAAATCCATAGCATTAGGCATATGCCAAAATCTCTACTCAAGAAAGTTAAGATATCATTTCCATCCTCTTCAAACTCACTCATGCTAAGTATTTTTTCCATCTTAACTGTTGATCTCCTTCTTTATAGCAATAGATTGTCACTGATGAAGTTGGTAGCACTTACAATTTTTCCTTCATAATATTTTACTTCTTCCTTCTTCATTATGTTGTCATATTGGGTAAGCTAAACTCAAACACTCCCTCTATCATCTAAACTAATATATAGCATGCTTTGGTATATAGAGCCAAACACCTTTCTCTTCCTATAGTTATATCCTCTAGCACAAGCTAGGGCCATATTACAAGATTATAGAAAGACAAGAAAAGATGTAGCCTGGACCAGCCTAGATCTTTCCATACATTAGACCATAAAATTTTTGTCCCCTTTTACATTTACATGACACAAGAACTCTTGGACATCTACATGCTTTAGGTTAGTGTGTCCAATGTCCTCCTAAGTTGAGAACATCTTTAAAGTAATATAATAGCCTTTATACTCATACTTCATCTCATTTTGTGGTAATTTTTCTTCTTGCATGTGTAATTCCAAGCATACATTAAGCCATTATATAATATAGTAATAATTAACTATATTTTGTTGGAATCAATGAACACTAAGAGGGGGGTGAATCAGTGTTTTGCAATTTTTAACCTTGTTAACTTGACCTTTTAACAAAAAAATCCAAATGAATGAAAGAATGATGCAAAACACAACACAATCAGCAACAACACCATAACACCAAGATTTTTACGTGGAAACCTAGTTAAGGAAAAAACCATAGTGGGGATGAGACTCACAATCTAAATATACTCTTCATAAGTATAGAAATATTACATAAGGTAAATGCACATGCATTCAAGCACACTGCCTAGAGCTCATTGTTCAAATAACAATAAGGGCTACAGCCTTGGAAGGCTCAATGCCTTACAAATTATTATAAAGATAATTTGAATGTCTGAACTAATAAAAAACATTTGCCAATGCCAAAATACAGTTTTGGTTAAGCTCAAAAACTCTATCTTACTTTGCTCTGTCACACTACTCTGATTTTTTATTTTTCAATATACTGGAGCATAAATCTCTTACTTGCGCTCGTGAAACTATGCAGAATCTCTCACAAATACTTTCCACACAATCATCGATACCAAAAATGATAGTATCAAACGTTATTATATATCTGCAACATCAAATTAGGTCTTCTACATGTCAGCCCCAAAACGCATAACACAAATGAAATGTGTATACCAAGTCGGCTCACTCTGAACTTAAATGCATATGTGGACCAAAAAAATTTGTCCACATGCTACCCATAAGTAAGCTATCCATCCTCAAACACAAAAACAACCACCAAAATTGATTAGCATAATTTGCACAATGAATATCCACATGTTATTGACGATGAACATTGTTCTAACCAAAAACCTGTACACCAGATCTTCTAACTCACTCTAAAATCAACACCGATGACCACAAACCTAGAATAAGGTGGATTACACATACACAATGCTTCCCAGATATTTGCAATACAAAGCATTCAACCAAAATGGATCGCCAATCAAAATACTGCATGCTGCCAGATACATTGTCCTATCTCACTAGACCTCACCAAAACTCAATCACACTTCTGGTATGAACAAATTATGAACTTCAGATGAAATATCTGACATGAGTTTCCATAAATAACAACATCTAATCATCTATTTTGTCTCTCTTGAAAACATATTTTTCCTAGAACTTGTGAGCAATCTATATGTATGTAAGTCATAAATCATGTAACATGTTATGTAGAAGTCATTTGGTTAAATAACATGGTGAATAGTCAAGTTTTAATAGTGTCGTCAAAGTTACAACATATTGCATACCATGAACTAAGTATGAATCCCTTAATATAAAATTGTGAGGGAATCGAGGTTTGGGATCTTGATATGATTCATGCCTAGAGTATCAAGGATCTTAGAAGTATGATGATTGATAGTATAACTTGGAATGTTCTATTCAAAATAAAAATTTCTAACTTTGGATTTACTGAAGACACTATAATCTAAAAATTACAATCCTAATCTCAAGATGACTTAAACACCAAGAGTATTAGAGATAGGGGATAAATCATAATTTTTGTTAAAATCAATTGAATAAAGAACACCCCACACCCCTGACTCAAAAATATGCATAAGGAAAAATAGTGAGATTCAAGGATCATTGTTATCCCTTAATGAATACATGAATAAGAACACACCCAATTCATAATCTCAATAGATAACACATCCTAAAGTGATTGAAGATCAAACTTTGGGTAAACCACTCAAAAGGTACTCAATTAAGAACACACCTAAATTTGTGATCTTGATAGATAACATATTGTAAAGTAGTTGAGGATTGGACTTCAAGGAAAGCAGTAAACAAGTAACCAAATATAAGGATGTATAAAACATCAAATTTGAAAGAGATGAGATAAAATATAAGTATGTCAGTCTAGTTTTAGGGATATAAAAGTACTCATCCCAAAAGAGATGGTCAAGGTAAACTCTACAAGTTTGATGTCAAGTATCAAGGGTTATGAAAGCATGATGCTATCATGATATCATCAAGTAAAAATAACCAAAAAAAATGATTAGCCTAAAAATTAGATTTTTTGAAGGGGAAAATGGAAAGTACAACTAGGGCATGTGGCTAAAATAGTAAATAAAAACATGACAATGACCATCCAAAATCAAAGAAAATGTAAAAAAAATAAATGTTCAATCAACCAAAAATAAGAATGCAATAGGATACTATAAAAATATGCATAAAAACAAACAAACATGCAAATTAATGGTATGTAAATATGAAAAGTTCAAAATGCTATCAAAGAACTAGGGTAAAAAGTATACCTAATTAACAAAACAAAACAACATATTGAGGCAACATCATGACCACATAAGCCTCACACAAGAAATGAATGAATCAACAACACTCTTAAGCAATGGTAACTTCTCACTAGATTATGAGATCACAAGGAGGCAATAAAAAATAATTATTAGCTAAAGAATGCATAAATGAAAAAATGTGACAAAAAAAAGGGAAAATGAGAAAAAACATAAAAGCACATGTGCTAAAATTTATGTCAATACAAAGCCATGGAGTAGGTTGGGGTGATATCATCCAATTTCTAAAGAAGCCTTTATAGTCATGTGGGGCTGACCAACTTTGAAAGCACAACAAGTGGATAGTTATTTTCATGCAATTGTGTATTTTTTGATAGTTATTGCAAGAGAGAGATTAAAAAAATACAAACACATTTTGTAATACTACTATGAATAAATGTTAATATTAGTAATGTAATATTGAACTTTTGATTATAAAAATAGTAGATGACTATTTTGCTATGCCACTAACCCTATAATGTGTATTATGTTATGAGTTATGGCTACCTTAACTCTCAAATAAGTATGTTATATATATTTAGGTCACCCTAAGAGTTATATTTAAGTATCTAAGTTGGCCTAGGTGGTATCCAAGGCATAAGTATATTATATATAGGACGTATAGGTTAGTTATTATCATGATGTTGAGTATTGAGTTATATTATCGAAGACTCTTGGAGGTATCCCCTCGAAGTGAATTAAAAGGTTTCCCCATCAAATTTGAATATTATTATTAAGTATTTATTGCATATTTCCTATTATATTCATCTTGTGCATGTTATTTCATATTCTATAGGACCAAGATCTATGAAAAAAGTAGTTCATACTAACACACCCACTAGACACATAGGCTACCCACTTAGCCTTACAAATGTTTTCAAACCGTTTTTTATTCTAAACTTTTTATTATGGATGTTTTATAAAATAATAATAATATTTTGTCTAGTATCACCTTCCTAAATATGACAAGTAGGTTGTCCACTTTCAGGTTATCTTCCTACTTGATATAATGTTAGTATAAGCTATGTAATCCATGATGTAGTCTCATTTAGTTCCCACCAACCCCTTGTTACAAAATAAGTGCATTCTAATTTCCTACTCTTCTTTAGAGTTTGTCCACTTAGTCTTAATGTGAGCTAGTCCTTAGTTAAACCATCAACATTTTGCCACTTCCACTTAATTACACTCATAAGCATTACCTTATTAAGGCCCATCATATAAAATGTATACATTACAGTGATTATAATCCAATGAATCTTTGACCATACAATTTACAATGAATACATGATGGTGATTTTTGAACATTGTCATGTTGCAATAAATCCATTTTATAACACATGGAAAAGATCTTGATCTTACATTATTACATTTTCTAAAATAATTTTTTATTTTAATAGGCAGAAATGATGGGGCACCAATATTTAGATGGAGATAAGAACTCTATTTAGTCTTCACATAAATAAACATAATTCTTTTAGCTAAAATTTTGTATTTTATCATCATTGAACAAAAATAAAAATTGTGTAGTTATTTTACTTTTGAATTAGTAGAGTTATTGTCTATAACATATGAAATAGTATGCTAATTTCTGAACTTATTTATGATTACCATATTTAGAAGAAATGTATAGTAAATGAGATAAAACCATCATAGATATATTACTGGGTGAAATCATGGTTGTTTAATCTTATGTGTGTAACTTGAATATGCTTTAATCAAAATATATTAAATAAATAACATTTTAGATCTTTGTTGGCTCATTAATGGGCTTTTATGGGATAATCCATCTTTGCAAAAGGAAAAAGGGGTTGAATGGTCCAAGCCAAAAGTGGGATGGATTAAAGTTAATTTTGATGGAGCATTTAGGGGAAATCCGGGCCATCAGAGTAGGGTGTGTGGTTAGGGAAAAAAAGGGTAATTTATTAGCTATTGGAGGTTAAAAACTTAAGGATGGGACTAATAATGAAGCCAAAGTTAGTGCGATATTAATGGTGGTCACATTGGCAACCAAGATTTTGATATCCAATTTTCACTTAGAGGGTGATTCACAAAATATAGTCAACGGTATTACAAAAGGTGAAACACCAAATTGAAAATTTAACAAGATTATGAAGATTATTAGGGCAAAATTAAACCACTTTCAAAATTTCAAAATTACTCATATTAGAAGGGACAACAATAAGGTGGAGGACACCTATTGAAATGGGCAATAACACTTAATGAAGATAATGATGATTTTGGCGGCTAGATTTTTGAAATCTAATACTCGAGGATTTGGAGATATGACAAGAAGATTGAAGTGGCGTGGATTGTTTGCAAATAGTGTACTTAGGGTTAAAATCATCACAAATCAATCAGATTATAAGAGCGAATCACAAACTCTAATTTAATTAGAATTAATCCTAAATAACAATTGAATAATGCAAAACCAATTGAATAATGAACAAATGAATCTAATTAAGACTCCTTAATCGATTTGACAAAGCTTCCATTGCTCTTCTCCTTAGTTGTTGTTGAATCAACTCTCAGGTATTGCATTGATTTCCTGCATAGATTAGACAACTATTTCAAAGAGTGTGATTCTAGACTGATTTGTGAAAATGATGTTGTTTATATAGATTTTCAACATAGAAGGGGTGAGGATTTGAACTCAAGTTTTGATTGATAGTCAACTAAGATTGACTAATCGGTGAACTAGTCATGATTGATTTGTTAACTCATTTCATTGAGTAGTCAACTAGATAGATTGAATAGTGGATTGAATAGATTACTTAGTTGGCTGAATTGATAGATTATATGAGTGAATTGATTAGAGAGATAACTGGATTGATTGACTAGTCAAAAAAAGCTAATTTGGAGTGAAAATGGGTGATTGGAGAGTTAACTAAGTTAACTAATTAGTCAACTGATTTGATCAATCGGTTACGATTTCAACATGTGTTGTAGGATTTTGGAATTGAATTTTATTTTCATTTTCAATTTGGATTTGAATTTGGATTTTCGAATGCTGAAATGTACATGAAATTAACAGAAATTCAGATTTGGTGAAATGTGAATTTGATGATTTGGAATTAGATGAAATTAATTGAAATTTGAATTTGGGGAATTGGAGGAATAAGTTAATTAATTAAAATATTTTAAATGAAATTATTTAAACATTAGAAATAGAATTAATTAAATAATAAACATTATTTAATTAAGGGAATTAATCGTAATTAAATAAATAAATAATATTTAATTAATATTTAGAAAAGAGTTAATTGATTAATTAATTAAGGAGTAGAAATTGAATAATTAGTAAGATGAAGAATGATTATTGAGTCAATTTAGAAGAATACTTAGCTTAATTAAATAATTACTTAATTAATTAGGACGAATAATTAGTACATGATGAAAAAGACATTTTTCAATGTCTACATTTTCCCCTCTTTGACACAATATCGAAATGACGTTGTTTCAAAGAAACGTAAATTTGTGCCCCGGTGATGCTTTATAGTGTAAATATGCCCCCTCGGAAAAAGTGGTCAAAAAAATTATGAAACTGAGACCATTTTTTTGATACCATGGTAGTGAGCAATCGTGTGAAGTTTCATGCTATTTTGAGTTCATTTGACTATAATACAAGTGCATTGAAGTTCAATTAGACCGTGGTCGTTGGAGTGGTAAAAACTCTAATTTTAATAGTGAATTAGCCCTTTTAATGTGATCATTTGCATTCATTTAATTTGTGGAGTTCTTCTTGATTTCAGTGCTTTTCGATGACTTTGGAGCATGATGGCGGGCCATAGAGTGAGATTGCACTTGTCCGATCAAGTGCATACATATCAGAGACCGACCGACACTCGAGGCCTAGTATATATTTCGAATATTTTGCTCTTTTTTGCTTGTTTTTCCAGTTTTTTCTCATTTATGTCAGAGCTAAAATTTTAACTGATGTGCAATTGAGTATCAATGTATGCACAACTGCATATATTTGTGCGCATTTGCTTTTAATAATTCACATTTGATGTCTTGCCTCGCAACTGTGTTTAATAGTGCACACTTGTCTTTAGTAATTCGCATTTGATTTAAATGATGCACAATTGACTTTAATGATGCGCAATTGATTTTATTGATGCGCATTTGTATTAAATAATTCACAATTGATTGTCATCAATATATCTGATTCGCAACTAATATTTATGTGATTTTTCAAAAATTTATGATTTGATTTTTGTCATGCGAATATAGTATCTGATATTTTCATGTTTTTCATCTTGTAGGCACATTATCTTGTCCTGGTTGGTAGGAAGATGAGGCCAATGGTATCGAGTGTTGGTATGAGCTTATCGATAAGGAGACTGCCTTGGTTAGACATTTAGGTTTATATCATATATTGCACTTGCAAGAGGTTACAACCAACAGGGCCATGATTACTACATTAGTCGAGTGATGGCATTCCGAGACTTGTTCTTTTCACTTACCTACTAGAGAGGCATTAGTTACATTAGAGTATGTGTGGCCCATTCGGCATATACCCATTCATGGTGCCCGAGTTACTTTCAATCGTGATGATGGTGTTGTTGGACTATGTGATTTGTTTGAGTGTTTAGAGGAGGATTTATCCATACGAGGTCGATATGAGATACCATGGGATGATCTAGATTATGATGATCTTATTGTCATTCTTTACTCTATTTTATTTGTCTTACTGATTCCTGATCGATGGACACATGGTTTCCCTGTTGGATGGGGTAGAGTTATCCGAGACATGATTATTGATAGATGTGTTTTTGCTTGGGGTTCATGCTTATTAGCCACTTTATATCACTAGATGCATGGTATTGTATATTTAGAGCAGAAATCCATTGGTTGTGGTATCACTTTTCTCCAGGTATGGGCTTGGGATAATATGGCTATCTTCCATTTGATGGTTCATGCTCTGATTAATATGAAAAATAGGTTTTAAGGACCGGAAACCTTTAACATAAGAACAAAAGATAGTTTAGCAGAGAACAACTAGACCAACAGAATTACAACATACAAAAGACTGGCAAGAAGGCCAATAAACCGAACGGATAGCAAAAGACTAGGAACAAAAAAACATAAAAAATCAGAAAAAAGACCAAGTCAGCTAACAACACCTACAGATACTTAAGAAGATTAGTATCCTTGATGACCAACAGGTCATAATTTGCCAAAACAACTTTGAGCTCTTCGATTTCCTTGTTTGGTTTTTTCTCCTTCTTCTTACCTCTGGTCCTCGTTCTTGGTCCTTGCACATCTCCCATGCCTTCCATGTCAGGTTCCTACTCCAGGGATCCCTTCTCATTCTCCAACTTACTGATCAGGATTTTGGTATTGTCAGCTAAGGCTTTCAGAATGTTATGGCTTTGTTCAGCAATGCTTCTGAGACCGGTATCGATTTTGTTGAGTTTGTTGTTAGTATCCACTATTTTTTGGTCCCTAGCAGTGTCATTGTTTTTTTATTTCCTCCAGGGCCTTCTCCACTTGCTCAAACCTTGGGTTGAAGGTGTCCCTAATCTCTTCAGCTCTGGCAATAGTCTTTACCAAATCATCAACATACTCAGCCATGGATTTACCTTCACCGATGCTGATTGTCTCCAGAATTTGAACCCTATGACTTAGTTTCTTGTTTTCCTCCATAACTTTCTTGTGACTGTTTATGAGCCAGTCGAGGGTGTCCACAAACCCCTTCAAACCCTCAATAGAAGGGTTTGAAGGGGGGATTTTTTCACCACCCTTGGCTTGATCAATTTTGGGAACATCTCCACCCCTAATCTAATCAGCATCACCACCAACACTATGGTTGAAACCATCCCCCGTAATCTCCTCCTCAACTTTTGGGTCTGCATCATAATCCTTACTCTACTCTTTGTCCTTCGATTCTAGCTCAAAATTTCCTTGCCTTTTCTGCTTTTTCCTTTTCTGAAAGGAAGATTTAGGTTTCTTCTTCTGAGGAGACGGAGATTCATCCTTTTCAAAGTCCTTAGAGACCTCTAAGGAGGAGGAAGAGTGAATCTGGAAGACCTTCTCTTTGCTTTTTTTCTTGCCATTGGAAGAGGATGGCTTAATGCTCACCTATTTTCTTTTCTTACCAAATTCAACCTCAGAGTCCTCCAAACTCTCCTCAGTCTCACTTTTCGAATCACCATCAGAATCCTCACCCACAACAAAATTAGAGTCTGACCCTTCCTCCTCAGAATCAGAGATAGAAAGCTGGGGGCAGGCAATTTGATTAGCTTTAATATGATCATAGATTAAAATCATAACACCTTCATGAATAGCAGTGTCTCCCTTAGGGTTCTCTCTATGGGCTTTGATAGTGGCATTCATCAAACAAATCAGGAAATATGGCATGTTAACTTTGTCTTCATACTTGAAATGGTTGAGCAACACAAAATGGTAGCCATAAACTTTGGTAAATCTTCCATCCATAGTTATGTAGAGCATAATAAAAAATAGAACCTCCCTCCAAGGCTTAGCAAAAGCCCTGGGAGGGTAGTAGGTTTTGCTAAGCTTAACCAAGCACTTCTTCTCCTTAGTAGTTTTAGGGTATCGCTCGATGGTCTCCTTGCTAAGCTTTTTGTCCTTGTAGAAATTACTTCCCTCCCTCCAGAGACCCATCACCTGAGAAATGAGGTCTTCGTCAGTGGAGATAGTTTGATCTCCCATCTTTAGGGTTCCGTTCCTCTAATTTTTGCTGAAAAAATTAGTGATTTTAGCATCCCTCCCATGGAGTCTTTCTATATACTTCGTTAGCCAGCCCTTCTGCAAGATACTCTAGATTTCCTTTTGTTTCCATTCCTTACAATTACTAGGCTCGTAGTGACACCTGTTACCTCCCATGATTTCACAACTCAAACCAGAAAATCGAGTTGCAGCCAGCTACAGGAAAGAAATTTCTCGAAGCGACCCCAAAAACCCAGAAAGCATGGGAGAATGTGGCATTCGTCTTATCATTATTGGTACTCACACAATAATTAATATTATCCCTCCAAGTCATGCTATTAATTATTATATAATCCATTTAAAATCTTTGAGGTGAAGTTATATCGATCCATGAAAATGATCGATCTGGCGTCATTGAGGAGATCATCTTCACCTTTCCAGGTAATCATATTGTCATGAGTTACCGCCATGTTAGTTGCCCAGTCAGCGGGGCCATTTGCTTCACGATAAATGTGAGAGATAAAACATTTATCAAAGGTTTTAATGAGATCCCTAGAAGCCTTAATGATATTATTGATAGTCCATGAGGGCTTAGTAATTCCTTTAAGGCAGTTAATGATATTATTAGAGTCCTCCTCGATCCAGAGGTAGGGACAGTTTCATTTTTTGGCAGAAGGATACCTTGGAGAGAAACCATAGATTCTGCCATGTGGTTAGTTTGGAAACCTATTGGAACAACAACAATTTCCTTACAAATGCCATTTTCATCTTTGAGAATTGCACCACATCCCGCTGGTCCAAGATTGCCTTTAGCAGCACCGTCAAATTTGATTTTGAACCATCCATGAGGGGGAGGGTACCATTTAACTTCAAGTCTCTTACTTTGTTTAGAATTAATACTAACAATACTCTTCAAGTTCTAGGAGTTGAGGATGTGAGCTTCCAGACAATTGACAGGATTGCAAGGTTCTCCAATGATACTGAGGTTCTCCACTATTGCCCTTTGAATTTTCTAAAAAATAATAGCCTAGGGGAGTGAATTATGCCTGAAGATGCGGTTGTTCCTTTCTTTCCAAATCCCCCACAAGATGTGAGGGAGAGAGAGCTGCCACAAAGATCTCAAAGAGGGACTAGACCAATGGTAACTCCAAGAATGGAACAAATCTTGAATAGAGTTAGGAAACACCCATTCCATACAAAAATTCTTAAGAAAGCTCTCCCAAATATAGATAGTGAAAGAACGGTGAATAGCCAAATGGTCCACAGACTCTTCCTCCTCATGACACAAAACACACCTATTAGGAAGATTAAAACCTATAATCTTCAGGTTGTCTAGCATCAAAATTTTATTTTGGAGAATAGTCCAGTAGAAGATATTGATCTTCAAAATAAGACCCTTAATCCAAGCTTTAGACTAGAAGGGTTTCTCTAAGGAGGTTGGAGTCATCACTCCATACATGGAAGAAACAGTACGGTTGCCTTTGGGTCGAAACTTTCAAATAATAATATCTTCTTCATTATTCACCCAAGTAGAAAACAAGTGTTTCTTGAGATTGATGAGGCCAGGGTGTATACCTTCATTTTTTTGTCATTTGTCACCTATCCAGTACCCCTCAACCAAGGAACCAAAAACTCTTTTACAAAGGGCAGAAAAAGGGGCCCGATCAGGGATTGCCAGAAAAGGTTTATCAAGCAACCAGGGATCTTCCCAAAATCTAACTTTCCTACCATTACCAACTCTCCATTTAACCCCTTTGGCGATGTTGTCTTTACACTTAGAAGCATGGTTCCAAATGTGATATCCATTGATACTGAAATCAAAATTGATGAAAGAGAAAAGAGATGAAGACATGAGAGGATACTTACTTCTCCAAATTTCACACCACTCACTGTCAGAGTGGAACAATCTTCATATCTGTGTAGACAAAAGAGCTTCATTGAGAGTCCTGATTCTCGTCAGACCCAGACCACCCTTGCTTTTCGATCTACAAACCTTGTCCCAAGACACTAAAGCCATTCTCTTCTTTTCTTCAATCCCAAACCAAAGAATTTTTTTTTGGATTTTTTCAATAGCATCAGCAAACTTAACTGGGATTCTGAAGAGACTAAGAGAATAAATAGGAATGCTTTGAAGGGATGCTTTAAGAAGTTGTAACTTGTCAGCCTGACTTAAGAGAGTACCTTTCCAACCAATAAGCTTTCTCTAAAATTTATCCACCAAAGAACTCCAAAAGGAATTAGGGGGAGTGATGCCAAGGGGGAGGCCAAGGTAGGTAGCAGGGAGATCAGCAATCTGACATTCCAGAATTTTGCTAATTCTATGTTGTGTTCTCTTAGGAGCGTTGATGAAAAACACTTCACTTTTAACCCAATTGATAAGCTGGCCAGAAGCAGACACAAAACTACATAGGATGTCCTTCAGGATTCTGGCTTCTGAAATACTTAAATCACCCATAATGATGATGCCATCCACAAATTGTTGGTGGGAGTAGGTGTGATTAGTAGAAGAGGGTTGAAGACCTTTAAAGATACCTCTGGTCACCATGCTTTCCATGTACCTGTCAAAGCATTCAGCCATAATGATGAAGAGAATAGGGGAGATGGGATCCCCTTGCCTCAAACCTCTAGAGGCTTTAAAGAAAGGGGAGAGGGAGCCGTTAACAAAAAAAACAAAGGAGGCAGAGGAGATAATCTTCTTGAAGAGGTCTACACATCTATTAGAGAATCCAAAAGCCAAGAGAACCTTCATGAGGAATGACCAATCCACCTAGTCATAAGCCTTAGAGAGATCAAGCTTAAGAATAAAACCCTTCTTCTTGGCCATAACAAGGGAATAGATATTCTCATGGACAGTAATGATGGAATCAATAATTTCCCTTCCTGGCACAAAACCATTCTACAAATAACTGCTCAAAGAGGGAAGGACATTCAAGAGTCTGGAGGTGAGGACCTTGGAAATTATCTTATAGAAAGAGTTGCATAAACTAATAGGCCTGAATCTATCCATGGAGTCAGCTCCTTGAATTTTGGGGACCAAAGCAATGAAGGTGCCATTAATTTCTTTCATAAATTTCTTACCCCAAAAAATTCTTTAACCCCATTGGAGACATCTTTCCTAACAATATCCCAAAACTCTTGGAAGAAGAACATAGGGAACCCATCAGGTCTAGGAACTTTATTGCCCTCAAAAGAAAAGACAACATTTCTGATCTCCAAGTCCAAAGGGATGAAAGTCAAAAAATCATTCTTATGCTCATCAATAAGGCAAGGAATGTTCTGGAGGAAGGCATTTTGAACATCATCATCCAAGCTCTGATCTTGACACGGAAGATTGGAGAAGAAAATTTTGCCTCATTTCTAATCTCCTCCTCCTTGACCAACTCCACATTGTCCACCATCAGTTTTTTGATCCTATTAGTTGTTTTGTGTTTGATAGTTGACATATGGAAGAATCTGGTGTTCCTATCCCCTTCCTTCAGCTAAATACATCTAGATCTTTGCTTCCAAAAAGATTCTTCTTTAGCAAAGATATCATGGTATCTTTTGAGGATCTCATTTTCTTCTACAATTGTCATAGTAAAGAATCCATCCTTCTAGATTTGGACCTGAATTTTGTTGATGTCTTTTTGAATTTTTCCTTTGGCCTCAAAAATATTCCCAAAGATGGATTTATTCCAGGTCCTTATGTTATCCTTTATGTTTTTAAGTTTCTTCACAACTCTATACATGGCAGTACCCTCAACTTGAATGTTCCAACATTCTCGAATTTTATGAGTAAGATCCAGATGTAAAGTCCACATTTTTTCAAACCTAAAGGGAAAATGCCTTGTCCTATTTATAGGGTCAGCAATAAGAGTTATAGGGTAGTGGTCAGACCCAACACAAATGTGAGCAGACAAAGAGCATAAATAATATCTGAACCAATCATCATATATAAGAGCCCTGACAAGGCGAACTTGAATAAGGTCATTTCCAGCCCTCCTATTAGTCCAAGTGTAGTTGAAACCCTACATATCCACATCATTAAGGGCCTGAGTATTTATAAAATGCATGAGGGCCAGTCTACTATCCAACTAAGAAGGGCATCCACCAAATTTTTCCTCCTCTTTCAACGGGGTATTGAAGTCTCTCATGACCAGCCAACTAAGGTTCTTGAAGTTGTCCCTTATTTCCATAAGTTTTTTCCAAAAAATTCTTCTAGCTTTCAAGGTATTGGGAGCATAGATATTTGTGAGGACCCAAGAGGTGTCATCCTTTAAATTCTCAAATTTAATGCAAGAAAAAATTCTCTCTTGAATAAGAACTTGACCTCTAACACTATTGAGATTCCAAATTGTAGCAATGCCTCCAAAGGCACCTTCAGAGCTACCACCACATATGCTACCAGATTTAAAGAAATTCAAAGATTCAACCTTTTATCTACTCATCTTAGTTTCTTGAATAAGAAAAATATCAAGTTTACTATCCCTAATCATATTCCTAATAATACAATGCTTGTGGGGCTTATTAAGTCCCCTTATGTTCCAAGAAACAATCTTCATAATCACTTACCAATTCCTAACTCCTTCAGAGTCCTATGAGTCCCATCTGCTATGTTCTTTCTAGCCTCCTTATCTTTGAATTTGTGGTTTGAAGGTCATCCTAGGGATGAGGAGACATACCCTACATCAACTTGAGCAATTCTACTAGACTTCCTTATTTGAGCAGTAGAGGGAGTGGATCCTTTCTTGTTCCGTGTTTTGGAATTTTCCACTCAGCTTCTTTCTCAAAAACCACTTCAGGATCACTAAGGATTCTATAAATCTCCTCTTCATTACCCCAAATTGGTGATCTGGATTCATGTGAAGAGCTATTAACTGTTTTAGAGGTATGGTCTAAATCTTAAGATTCAGACCCAAGATAGCACAGTTTTGGGCCTCTTGAAAATCATAACTATTTGTGAGAGGGGAAGAGTCATCCTTCTCTTCCTGTGATCCAGTAATCTCCCCTTCCTCAGATTTCTCCACTTCCTTAATATCCTTTTCCTTTCGATCTTCATTGGAAGCTTCCTTACTGGCCAAGGTGTCAGAAATCACCATCTGGGTAGTTTCTTTAGCATGTTCATTCCGATCTATTATTTCCTCTCTTGGGATTTGCCCTCCCAGGAGGTTATCTGTTTCCATTCATTCCTTCCTCAAGGATTCCTGGGGGAATGATGTTTAGAAACAAAGGCTAAGGAGACCACATCCTTGTTCTCCTGCAGGGGTCCAAAATAGTTGATCTCAGCTAGGTCAACTTCCTTATTTTCTATATTTTTGACTTGCCAAACCTTTTTCTCTAGAGCCTTTCTACTCTCTATTGCAGTTTTGGATTGCTTATTATCCCCTTTCAGCTTTAGAGGGAAATTTTTATCCCAGTGACCTTCTTTTTTATAGTGGAAGCAAGCAAAGGGGATGGATTCATATTTGACCAGTTGTTTCCAAGTACCCAACTTAGACACAATATTTATCTGCTCAAGCATATCTGCGTCGTGGACAACCCTTACACAAAATCTAGCATGAGTGATCCTCCTTCTTGAGGCTATGACTAGATCAATTGAGAGGATCTCACCAAAAGAGCTTGCTATACTTGAGAAAATACTTTCTGCCCAGTATCCAAGAGGCAAACCTGGGAGCTTAACCCAAACTGGAACTTGCACCAGAAGAGATTCACTCATATTTACATTCGGGTGCCATTTCAGGAGGACCAGAGCTGTCTTTCCGACCAACAAAGGACTACCATAGAGGATCCTTATTTTTTCTTCTTCACAAGAAAAGGCAAAGGTGAGAAGGCCTTTGGGCAGAGCCGAAATTTCAACATTGCCTTTCAAAGCCCATTTTTGTTTAACATAAGCCCTAACAACCTCAATGTTTGAGCGTGGCCCCATGAATTTACCCACCAGAGAGTTTGACATACTATTTATGTTATGATCCGAAACCGATTCAGGAATAGAGATGGAAAACTTACCACCAATCGGGTCCGATATATTCTTGAGAGGAGGCAGGGAATATTTCCCAGATGGTCTAGTTCCAAAGAAGGTTGACCACTTTCTAGTTTCTTTTTCATTCTCCAAAACAACTTCACATGGGCTAGACCCCCAACCACATTTTTAGGACCCACATTCTTTTCCGATAGAGTATCGTCAGCCTGCAGAATATCTAGAAGCTTGTCCTCCTCCCCCATCTAGCCAGCTCAATCGATCTGGCTGCTACCTTCATTGGAACCAGAGTTCCCGCCTTGTAGAGAATTCAAAATTTGAATTCTTCCATTGCCGCCTACTCCTCCTCCACATGAGCTCTCCATGTTTATCCTAGAAAAACAAATAGTTGATGAGCAACCATATGCCTATAGATACACAACTAGCATTAGACATAGGGCATCAGGGAACACCCTTTATTGGAGACATCAGATATATATTTTATAGTATTTCTCTTGGAGTTCATATCTTGATTGTCGTGGTTGGTTTGATGATGCACAATATTTACCTTATTGCATGCAGCAACGTTATCTCATTGGTTGAGATATTGGTAGACACGGGGTTATTGAGATTCATCTACTTGGTCGGGTACTCTATCGATTTAGGGAGGTATAGGGTGTGTCAGATGTGAAAAATAATTTTGCTTTGATTACATGAGAGATTGGGGATTGGAGGGCTTGCGTACAACCTCATGTTGCTATCACAAAGTTTGATTCTCTTTGGCCGGTTTAGCGGGGTTGGTTCACCGGTGTTGTAGATCTAGGTGCCACTGCACAATATGATGCTTGGTGGGTACACCATATGCCAATACCATTGACAGATCCTACGATTCCTATCTCTCCTTAGCAGATTCGACATAGGAGGTTATAGGGTGGGAGAGGGAGAGTGGTGGAGGCAGAGATGGTGGAGGCTAGGATGGGGAAGGAGGACGAGGTGGAGGTCAGATTGGATTGATTGTAGCAGTAGCAACAATAGAGGCAGAGTGAGAGGATAACAAGGGTGATGTAGACATCAGTGGAAGCAATGAGTCTATGGGTAGCTCTAACTGGGATGTGAGAGAGTGATGATTCAGATACATAATCATCTAGCAGTGGGTAGGACATTGAGATGCCCCAGGTTGGATATGTGCCAACTACAAAGGGAGGTGGTGATGAGGAGGGTGAGGATGAGTAGGTTCTGAGAGCTCAGATTATGCTTTAGAGGCATATAGAATTTTTGCAGAGCGTATGGTTCTTTAGAGGCAGAGAGAGATCGGATTGCGGGAGAGAGGGATCATCTCCAAAGGGGGAGAGATGATGTAGTGAGGTGGATGTAGTTGGTTTAGGCCAATTATGACTAGCATTTTTCTCCAGGTATAGATGCATGCTCACAATCTGATAGACTTTACTACATTGCATAGGAGGCCTTATATTATAGACAACTTTATCATGGTCTTGTACCTAAGGTACAAAGAGCTCCTATCTTTATTGAGTTTAGAAGCTATTTGGATTCTAGTAGGTCTACTTCATGGAGGACCAGCAGTGGTGGTGTTATGGGTCCACCTCGAACATCATTGGGACATCCTAGGGTAGGATCGAGTAGACATGATCCACCTGGGGATATGGGCAGTGTCAGTTGAGACATTTTTTCTTGTATTTGATATGATGTATTCTGACACTTTTAAGATATATATGATATGCATTTTGGCAGTGTTCTACATGCCCTATGTTATTTCTATGATGTATGGTTCTATATGATATGTATATATGATGTGCTATGTGTGTGTGATGCCTTTTATGAATCTAGTGCATTCTATTTTATGCAATGTGATGATATGATTGTGAAACTAATGCTTCTATATGATAATGAGTCTAGAATGATATGATATTTAGCTAAATGAATCTAATGCAATTAATTTTGAGTAATAATGCAAGTGAATCTAATTAACATGAATTTGACTAATGGAAAATGAACTTAGAATGATATGAAACCTATATGAATGTTTTTGTTGTGATATAATACATTGTTGATAGCTCCTCTTGATTTAGAAGAAGTGTTAGTAAGAAAGATAGATTTAGATTAGAGGATGAAGAGATAGGAGAAAATGATGAATCAACCATGTTAACTTGATATCAAAATGGAGATGATATGATAGTGATAAGACTGATGAGTAGTCTTCTTTGCCTTTATTCATAGTGCAATACATTATCATCATTGAGCCTTATTATGTATCAATGGAGATTAGTAAACCGACGTATAAGGAACTAGGATGTATAGATATCTCATTGCAAGAAACAAACACGTAGTAGACAAGGAATGAACCCCCCATTTTGAGAATTTTACTAGGGGTCAAGGTATGTGTGGCATTCACAAGGTGAATGTTACTATCATAGACACCCACTAGAGAAATTGCCCCAGAACTTCATTGGTTCACACCACAAAATGAAAAACAATGTAAAGGATCATGCCCATCATGGCTCCTCTAGTCACTTTTTGGACATCCTTGAGTAGCATAGAAACATGATCTTCGATAATTAAAAGATAAAATGAAATTAGACAAAATTCAATAGCTAAACTGACTATGCCTTTGCTTTGATTTTTTTGATGTGATGGTTGATAATGTCTAGTTTCAGAAGTTTTGGACCCAATTTAAGACTGATTTGTCTGGTTTTGAGTGTATCTGAATTTCTCTAAGACATGACAATGATCATGTTGATGTGGATATCAGCAATTGATAAAACTTGATCAGTTTGGTTGCAGATGTTTGATAAGATAGTTATATCCTTTATTAACCTTCGTGCTAGGCGTTTGCTGGATACTTGCTAGGGTATTTGTTTCTCACGAGACATTTTTTGTCCTCGATTTCAGCATGGCTAAAATCATGAGGCAACCCTATGAAACTAGTCTGTTTCATACCTCATGGGCTTCGGGAAAGGCTAATTGACCTTGTCGATTAGTCGCTTTTCCTTTTGCATTTTTATGTTTAGTCATTTAGAAATTATAATTTTTTTTGGTTTTAACTGACAGGTCAAGTTTTAAAACCCGACATGTCAGTTAGTTATGTCAACTCATCGGACTTTAAAGTCTGATGTGCCAATTTGCAAGTTTTGGAGTGACTGACAGGTAGAACTTTAAAGTCTGACCTGCAATCTTGTTGACCTTGTCTTTTGATAGGTCAAACTTTAAAGTCTGACCTGCCAACAAAAAGTTACAATTAATGCAACTCATGTTTTTATTAATGTAACTTGTGTTTATGTTTTTGCATGTTCTAAAATAGGTTATTTATTGGTTTTTTGGGCATTTTAGGTCATTTTGGTTTTAGTCAAGGCATTCTAGAGCTCATTTCATCCTCATCCTTGTGTGTTTTGTGATTCATCTAAGGATTTTCCTACAACACAGCGCATTCGCCACAAGATGAGCTAGGGTTTTTGTTTGTTTTGTTGTAGATTAGGGCATGTCAGTATTTTGAATCTGAATGTCGTAATCTCATTTTTTTCCCCTTTATCCTCACATGTTAGGTTTCAAACCCTGACATGCAAGGGATGCCCTTTTTCCTTGATTCATTTTTCCCCTCTCTCATGTCGGATTTTGAAATCCGACATGCAAGAAATGTATGTTTTTCCAACTAACACATCAGGCTTTGAAGCCCGACATGTTTAGTTATATTTTTGTTTTTCTCCAACTAACATATTGGGTTTTAAAGCCCAACATGTTAGTTGCTTTGGAGTTTCATTGCTAACATATCGGGTTTTAAAACCCGACATGTTAGCAATTTTTGTTTTTCCCCCTACTAACATATCAGGCTTTAAAGTCTGATAGGTTAGTGATGTACGATCTTCCCCTGTTAACATATCAAACTTTAAAGTCTGATATGTTAGTAGACCATGTTCTTCCCAGATGACATGTCGGGTTTTAAATTCCAACATGTCAGTTGACTGACTTTTAGTCGACACATTGGACTTAATGTGCCCATAGAACTTCCCAGACTTTTAGAAGGCAGGTCAGACTTTTTTCTCCGACCTGCCAAACTGAGTTTTTCCCCTAACTGACATGTCAGACTAAAAAGTATAATATGCGGTGAGCCTTATTCCTCCAATTGACATGGCAAACTTATTTCTCTAACCTGCCAGATTTTGATAACCTTTTTCATAAGTCCAGTTTAGCTCCAGATTCTTGTTCCAACTGATTAAATTTTCTCTTCTGATGATCATAATTTTCAAAACACTAATCCTTGGTGTTGAATGCAGTACTTTGCAAATGTCAAAGCCTAATCAAGACAAATCAGAGCCTTCTTCAAGGCATTTAGAGACCTCACTAAGCAAGCCATCTGTGAAAAAAATGAAGTACAAGTATGATAAATACTTGAACATTTTTTCAGAAATATCAGTTGATTCTAATGTTAAAGAGATAAAGGATACAAAAATCGGTCATGTGGACATGCAGGAGCCGAGTTGAGAAAGCCCCCTCACATATGTCAAACCTAATCAGGTCGGAGTTGCACAAGTGTTCTTCTTTCCTAGTAGCAGCCCACGATCCAGATTTTGTACTTGCAGTAGCAGATCATTTTGATCCACATACCAGGCAGGTGAATGATAGTAATCAGAATATCATCATGATATTAGACAATGTTTTCTTCAACGGTGTGGAAGAAGTAGCAGATATAACCAAAGAAAATTCCCAAGAGTATTATGAGAAGATTGAAGCAAAGTGTAAGAAAATGATCAATACAATTTTTCTATCTTCAGCTAGAGGTTCCATTACTACAAGATGGCCAAAATACTTTCATAGAAGTGATTTCAATTAAGAGTATAATGATATGGTTACTATGCTGGCATGAGTGAAAGGTTTGAAATATTCTCATTACTTTCAGAATTGGATGCGCTACTATATGAGCATAATCAGCAAAGGAAATACAAAGATAGATTAGGGTGCGCAAATTAGTGATGCACTTTGTGCACAATTGAAAGAGGTAAAAACAACGTTGAAGTTCTATATGACCTCATACCTCCTGTATGTAGCCGCCTCTATGAGGCAATATCCAAGTTTGTCTACAAAGGGCGACAGGAGGTTAGTTCCTGTTTGGAACTATTATGATCAGCTCACCATCAAGAATCAGGGAAGTCATTTTAGAAGGGTCAATGATGTCTTCTTTGATGTATGGAAATGTATGTTTGATAAGGACTTACAAAAGAAGAGACCTTTTAGATTGCCAAGACATCCATCTAATAAGATTGTACTCATGGAGTTATGTCAGCAATTGATCCATGTGCATGAAAAGCAGTTGCAGGCTCATAAGACTGGCTTAAACTTTCCATAAGCCATTGGCTAATATTTAGTAATGACCAACCAGAAAGCCAAAAATATGGAAGAAGAAATGCAATGGACCACGATGAGGAGGTTCAAGGCTCGTAATATTTTTGATTTTTGTGGAATGAAGAACAAAATCAAGAAGAGTTCTACTAATGTATATTGGCTCGAAGATGTTTGGGCAGACTGTGAAAATGAAGAAGATGTGAGGAGAATGGATTTTAGTCGTCTCACCCTGGAACAAATTGAAAATCTTGATTTGGCTAAAATCCCAATGACAATGGAGGATGCTGATGATATAGTGAATCCAATTTATTTTAAAAAGGAAAATTGTTGATTCTCCATTGTCATCCATCCAATGGTCAAAAAAGGAAAGTAAGTCCATTACTCAAATAATTGCCCCTATTTTTGCCAATACTAATGTATGGTTATTGAAGAAGAAGATCAGAATGAAGCAAATTCCTTCTAGTTTTGGGGATGATGATAATAGTGATGGTCTAGTTGGTAAAACAACTAAATTGAGGACCAAAAGAAAAGAAGATGTACAAGAACCTCCATCAATCCCTTTGACACAATCCAAGGGAAAATGACCTAACATCAAATTCACTATCAAAGGATCAAAAAAAGGTGAACCTTCTTCAGCTGCACAAGTGACACAAATAGAGGAGCCTGACAAGCAAGCTATTAAAGAGGCTAAGAAAGAAAAAGAACAAGAAGGAGAAATTCCTCATGAAGAAGAAATGTAGGTTGAAGAACCATCTCATCAAGGTGAGAGTGATACCCTTGCCACTTCATAGGTATCAACTCCTACACAAGTTATGATTCATTCTATTGAATCAGATTTAGATCAAGAGGAAGAAGAATATGATGATGAAGGGTTGAATACATAATTACCACACCAGGAGGGTGATCAACAATATGTTACATTGTCTAGTCTGTCAAGTTTTGATGATGTTCCCACATCCATTATTGAGTCTTCAATTTTGGACTTTACTGAATCTATGAAACAAGTAATTGCAGAGCAACAGTTGGTGACCCTACCTTCCATAACAATCATGTTTGAAGCTCCACCTAGCGTGAGTACCATTGTTTCCACTAACACATCATCCACAATTGCAAACATAGTTATTTCCACGGAGGCATAGACAATGGATACTACTTCTCCATCAATAGAAACACCATTGATTACCACAACCTTGATACCAATAATTTTATCTACACCTATTGCAACTTCAAGTCAGAATGTTCCTCAGATACCGGTTGATACTCAGGAGGCAAAAAATCCATCCACTAACAAAAAATTACCACCATGGATGGATATAGTAGCACCCGAAAGGAAGAAATGGGTAATTTCACTAGATGAATTTAATTTTGAATAGTTGGCTCCTCCCAAATCCAAAAGTACTAAAAAGCCAACGACTGTTTCTCAGGTGTTGGTGGATCCTACTACCAAAAGGAAATATGCTGAGGTTGTGGTACCATCTTCAGACAAGAATAAAGATAATATTAAACCTAGAGATTATATTATACAGACTGTAGAACTTGGAGTGGAGATGCATGAGAGTGTCAAGTTAGACTCTCAAATTGCTTTTAATTCTCTTATGCGAAGGTTTGATCAAGAAAGAGATGAAAAGAATGAATTGAAGCAAAAATGTGAGCAGTTGACCAATGTGCTTCTCAAGGTCACACAATCTTATCATGAATTCTATCCAATTGTTTCTTCAATTGATACTGAGGCTCTCAAGAAGGTATAACAGGTGGGCATCAAGGGCTGAGTAATGGATGAGTGGATTGCTCATTTGAAATTAGAGGGTTCTCATCTTTTGGATTCAAAAATTAAGTTGTTGACCAACCTTGAAGTTGCTCAAAGTCAAATGCAAGGTGTCAAAACTTCCTTATCACAAGAGGTAGAAGATATTGAAAAGAGTGTAACTCTTTGGGGTAAAATGGAGGATTTCAAAATTGATGTTCTTGTAGAAAATAAAGTAATTCCAACAAGAGAGAAATACATCCAGATTCTATCATTGTTGTCTCATAAGAAAAAACAATAAGGTCAATGATTATGGAGCTGGATCAAGAGTAGAAAGAAGGTGATGATGAGATTGATCTCATTTCAGCAAGAATAACTGAAATTCCTTGTTATTTGTATGATTATAATCAAAATCTTGTGACCAGTGACGCCGCCATACAAGAATTTCTTTCCTTGATAGATCACTTTATAGGAGCAAGATTTCACATTGAATGCATTTGATAAGTTGGTAGAAATACAAGGCACTTTTGAATTTCTTGCATCAATGTTGAAAGATGGAAGGAAGAAATACATGAAAGCTGGAGATGCGGTTTGTCATGTTTGCGTCATCACCAGTTCTACCACAATGTCGGACAAAGCCGAGATGGAAGCTGTTTTGGTCAAGTTCGAGGAATTCCAAAAATCCAATGAGGAGGAGAAAAATGAATAAAGTGTCCCCCTTTGACACTTTCTTTTCATGTAGTTGCATTCTTAGTCACTACAAATTTTCTTGTAGTTGCATTTTCATTTGATGCAGTAGTTGTAGTCAAGTGCGACTGTGCAGTTGAATTAGTCAACTGTGCCCACATTTTTCTCCACTCTTTTCCTATATAAAGAGGACCCTCATTTGTACATATTTATGTTTTTTATGCTTAGCAAAACTCTGCCAAATTTTTATTTCAATTAAGACTTTGTGCTTTTGATGTAAAAGTTGATTCAAGGAAATAAAGATAGCAATCCATTGGTTTCCAAACTTTGTGTTGGACTGAAGATTGTGATTGTGATTGGAATCATTCTTATGTTTAGTTCTCATAATCGTTCCTTATGATCTTGAATATTTTGGTGAAATTGTGAAGGTTTATGAAAGAGCTTTCTAATTGCGGAAATAGACTTTGTGCTATCTACATATTTGGGAAATCTTCTGATAATTGAGTAATTGCGTAGGAAGCTTTGTATTGCTGCAAATTACTTGTACTTTTCAGAATCTTTGATCACATCTTGGAGACTTTAAGCTACAATTTGAGATTTAAGTTGAAATAGTGATGATTTAAGTAGTTGTACTTATGTAATTCGTCTAAATATTGAGTATCTTTGTATCTTTTTCAAGAAGTTTAATTTAGTGGTTAAATTTATTTAGTTGTAATAAATATAACCTAGTGAAGGGAAGGTACATTAATTATGAAAAAAGAGAATTATATGCCTAAAGCTTACACCCAAATTTTTGTTTTGTATAAGTTGTTGTAATACTCAAAATTGCAATAGGGAACCTACCCTTGATGAGAGGGAATACTTTGTCTTATCATAGTTGTGTGTGAAACATATATTTTGTCATTGGTACGCTAGCGACAAAATACTCACCCAACAGTTTTTTGGCGACTCTGCTGGGGATTCGATGTGCAACCATTATTTTCTCTTCAAGGGTTGCAGTGTGTTTTTCCATTGTAATATACTTATTGCTGATTTTCTCAAAGTATTAACCTGGTTGATCCAAGTTATACTTGTGGTCGAAAAGCACAAGGAGTTTTTGATCCTATGTTTGAGTTTTTGCAGCAACATAATTTCCCTTTTGTGACTCCTTCGCGGATGCAATTTTCTTTGCAGTAGACACAAAGTTTTCCTCCTACTGCACAATGCTCTCCTATACCAAGTGAGGCGTCAAGTTTGCAAGTTGCAGTTGTTCCACTTGTAAATAATTTTATAATACCACCATATAATCCGTTAAGGATGGCTGCTTCGAGTACTTGGGGTACCGCTTTTGGTCCTTTGAGCCTAACGACACCTTTACATGAACTTCCAAAAGGCACAAGAAAGAATTTGCCTAAGTTTTTGGGAGATGGTGCTCAACATCCTAATGAGCACATTGCTTCTTTTTATATTGCATGTGGTGTTGTTGGCGTTGAACATGAAGATGTTTCTATGAGATTATTCATTGAAACCTTGCAAGGTGCAGTTATTGATTGGTTCTATCATCTTCCAAATAACTGTATCACAGATTGGACAAGTCTCAGAATAAGGTTTGAGGCAAGGTTCAATCCTGCTGAAGATGGTCATGCACTATTAGCACAATTGAATCAAATGAAGAAAGAACCACAAGAGCCTATGTGAGAATTTTTGCCTAAGTTTAATGAGTTGTCCAATCATATTCCAACCGTATCTCAACCTACTCCTAGAAATTTGAAATGTTTCTTTATTAATGCTCAATTGCCATAAGTAAGTTTTCTTTTGCATAGGGATAATCCTATAAATTTAGTTGTTGCACAATGAATGGCCATATTAGTTGAAGATGGTCTTATCCTCGTTGGTAAGATAAGAAAGGATCCTAACAAGGTTAGGAATAATCAAATTGTTGATTCATCACCTTCCTCAACAACCTTTGCTCCTTTTAGTGCAGCCAGATGAATGACTCAAACAATCACCTTGTTTATTGATGTGGCAATATGTGAAAGCAATGATGATATATATCTAGATGTTATGTGATATGTAATACAACTATGATGTAGAGATATGTGATGCAATGTAGTAAAGAAATATGCAAATGCAATACTTTAAAACTTAAATGAACCCATCCCTTAGATGTAATATCTTTTTAGGTGTATGTTGTTCATTTTTTCATTAGTGGATCTCCTTCCATTGTCGTCAAGTGATCAACAATGTTACTCGCATTATGATAAAAGGGTCTTCCCATTTTTCTTCAAATTTTCCTGGCTTTTCTCGCTCCACTAAGTTTCTCTGGTTTTTCTTCAAGATGATGTCTCCCACTTCAAAGTGATGTGGTCTCACTCTTTTATTGTAGCTTCTGCGCATTCTATTATGATATCCTTGTAAGTGGTTCAGGGCAGTCTGTCTCTTTTCATCCAAGAGTTCTAACTCTTGTAACCCGGTAACTCTGTGATCTTCATTAGATATGATATTCTTTAAAGAGATCCTCAATGATGGTAATTTTACTTTGATAGGTAAAATGGTTTTTTTTTCCATATAACAAGGACTATGGTGTGGTTGTTGTTGTCGTGCATACACATATTCTATAAACCCATAGAGCAGGATTGAGTTGTATGTGCCAATCTCGACCTACTTCATTGACAACTTTTTTCAAAAAATTTAGGATTGTTTTGTTTGTTGCTTCTACTTGACCATTGCTCTGAGGATAATATGGAGTTGCAAAATGGTGTTGAATATGGAATTGTTTGCTAAGTTCTGCCACTTCATAATTTTTGAAAGGTCTACCATTATCTATTACAATGCTCATTGGTATTCCATATCAATAGATAATGTAGGTCAGAATAAAATTATCTATTTTCTTGCATGTAGTATAGGTCATAGGGATTACTTCAACCCATTTAGTGAAATATTTTATAGCAGTGAGAATAAAATTATGTCTGTTAGATGAAGTAGGGTTGATCTTCCCTACTAAATCAAGTTCCCATTGTGAGAATGGTCATGGTGATGTGATTGGTCGAAGATCTTGTGTTAGTGCATGGATTAGGTCTCCTTGGATCTCTGCATCTTTGCACATATTTGTATGAATATTTTTTGATTTTTGGTCCGTAATAGCCTATTCTCAAGAGTTTTTTAGCTAGAGGCGCCGCAAATGCCACCATGAACTTGTTGTAGAGCTACTTTTTCTTCATTGGCATTAAGAAATCTAAGTAGAGTTGTATCCAAACCTCTTCTGTATAGTTTATCTGCAATGAGTGTGTATCTAGAGGCCTATCTTATGAAATTCTTTCTTTGATTTGATGAAAGGTCAGGTGGCATATATTGATCATGTAAATATGCATATATCTCTTGATACCAAGGAGATTTAGGTCCTACTATTGCGCAAACATATTCTGAAGTTGGTATCTCATATGAAGGTACCATTAGTTGTTCCACTATGAACTCAAATTGAGTTCCATTGTTTGGCATGTCAAGGAGAGATCCCATACTTGCCATTGCGCCGAATGGATTGAAGTCAACCTTGCAGACTTTTGAGTTGTTTAAGTGTTGTTGGTGTTGGCATTTCTAAGATGGCTTTCACCTTTGTAAGATCTACCTCTATTCCTCTATTTGATACTATGAACCCTAACAACTTTCCAACTATTACACCAAACTCACACTTCTTCAGATTTAACCTTACCTTGTATTGTTCCAATCTGTTGAATATTTTTGACAAGACCTCTAAATGATTTGCTCTGGTTTGTGATTTTGCTAGGATATCATCAACATAGTCTTCCATGAAATCATGTATCATATCATGAAACAATGTGGTCATATATCTTTGATGCGTTGCTCCTGCAATTTTGAGACCAAAGGGTATTACATTCCAGCAGTAGGTACCCCAAGGACAAGTGAATGATGTTTTAGCTTGGTCCTCTCATGCTATTCTAATTTGATTATAGCCAACAAAATAATCCATAAGTGATAGTATTTCATTACCTACTGTAAGATCTACAATCATGTCAATATTCGGGAGTGGGAAATCATCTTTAGGACAATATTTGTTAAGATTTCTAAAATCTGTATAGATCCAGATGCCCCCAAAGTGTTTGGTCACCAGGACTAAATTGGAAATCCACTCTACATAATCGATAGGTCTGATGAAGCCACATCTAATAGTTTTTGCAATTTGATCTTGACTAGTAAGGCTATGTGAGGATGCATTTTTCTTAACTTTTGCATGTATGGCTTTACTCCTGGTAAGAGAGGTAAGTGATGCAGTACCAACTCGGGGTCCAATCATGGCATATCCGCATAAGACCATGCAAAGTTGATGGGTGTTTGCTTGAAGAAGCTAATGAAGTTTTCTTTCTCCATAGGGTTTAGAGATTTTGCTAGATGAATATTTCTTATATTTTTTGAATCCCCAATGTTGACCTCTTTTGTTTCCTCTATAAGGAGTGTTGATTGTTCTCTATCAATGGGAAGATCATCTAGTCTTCCTATAGTAATTGTTTATGTCTCCTCTGATTCATCTTGATTCAAGGATGAGATAGCCTCGCCAAAGTATGTTGTTATGTCCAATTCAATTGCAAATCATGCCTTATGATCCCCATAAGGAAACGCTTCCCTTACACCAAGGAATTATGCAATAGCTTCATCATTCTCAAACTACTCTAGATTTGGTGAGTCCTCTTTCCCCCAATCAATTAGATGTGAATGTACAATGGGTAAATAGTTGTTTCTATCTGATGGAGAATTGTCTAAGACCACACAAACCTAGTTGTTATGAGCCTCTTTATTTTTAGGGCTGATGGAGGTGGTTGCTAATATTGCTTCCCCTTCACTGATTGTATTGATGGTATAATCATATGCAACCTTGGTGTAGTTGGTCTTATTATCCTATCCTTTTGATGTAGACTCTTCTCCTTTATTATGCTTCACAAAATTATCTTTGTTTGGTTTGATGATCCTTTATCTATATCTATTGTTACATCACCTTGATCTATCAGGTCCTAGATGAGATTCTTGAGCTTGTAACAACTAGATGTTTTGTGTCCCTAGGAGCGATGATAATCACAGAAATCATTGTCATTCCACCAGGCTAGTTTGAATGGGCCTAGTTCATATGGTCTTGCTTCTTGCAAGGTTATCATGTTTGTTTGTATCAACTTCTTTAAAGAAGCATCAATAGGTTTCCCCAAAGGTGTGAAATTTCTCTTTGGTGCCATATTTCTCTGAGGTCTAATTACATTGGATTGGATTGCATTGGTAGTGGTTGTAGTTGCATTATTTTCTTATAACTGATTCACATTTTGGTTTGGTCCTTGTAACAATAGTGTGGGTTGAGCTCTATTCACCACTCTTGCATCAACCACACCATCATTTGTAACGTTCATGTTCCTTGACCAAAATTTGGGTTTATCTGCACTTGCATTGCCGTTGGGTTCTCCTGCATCTTTGCTATTTTTATGATACCTTTCTCCAATAATCCCTTCTCATATTTGAGACCCTTTTTCTATGATATCCATGAATGTATTAAAACATTGCATTTATAAATGATATTTGACTAGTGGAAGGAGATTCTCACTAAATATGTCCACTTCTTATTCCTCTAGTATATTGCTTGGATACCTTCTATATAATGCCCTCCATCTTTGCAAGAATGCAAGAAAAGACTATTTCTTTCATCTTTGTGGTGCACAAATCATTGTATTTTCTATATTATGAGAGAATTTTGAGATAAACAACTCTGCTAGCTCTCCCAATGAAGTAATTTTAGGAGGTAGATGTGAGAACCATTCTAATGTGTGCCCTCCAAGACTTAGGAAATAGTCTTGGTAGATATGTGTCTTTGTGTGCCACCTCTATGCAAGATGGAAAAATTCTCTTATATGATCCCTTGAATCCTCCTTTCCTTTGTATTTATCAAATTTAGGTATCTCAAAGTGAAGAGGAAAGGGTGGCATATTGAATCCTCCTTTTCTTTTATGAGTTTTTGACTTGCTGAGCTAAAACTTCAGTTTGTGTCAAGGGTATGTTTGGTGCATATACATTTGAACATATGGTGAAGAGGTGGTGTATACCGGTGTTGTTGAAGATGCTTGACTTTACACTATATGGAAACTACTACTAGATGTTGTGAAGTAGGTAAACTAAGGCGTTGTGTTAGCCTTAGTAGATCCAAAGGGATTAGTATGTCCATGTTGTATCCCTTGGCTACTAGTTGTAAATCATGTTGATACTGATGTAGTTGCTTGTGGAGTACCACTGGCTTGTCATTTGAATATGGGCATTGATTGGAACCTTGTCAAAGTAACCCCTAAAATTGGTTTAGAACGCATAATTGCTTGTGTTGTGTTTGATTGAGTTGGAGCCATTTGTGTGCTTGGAGAAACAGTTCGTGCAAGAGTTGTTGTTGTAGATGTATTGGACATCTATGTAGTATTTAGGTTCAATGTTACTCCTGGTGGAATTATTGTAGAGATGTCAAAATCAGAAGGCAACTTTGCTCCATTTTGAATTTAGAGAGATAGATACTTGTCTCTATTGTTGTTGATAAGGGCATTGATTGACATTAAGACTTGAGGGTCTTGTTGAGTTGCCTCTATCTCCTCTTGTGTTGACCATGTTTACAGTTCCTCTATCATTGGTAATCTATTGGTATCTATCAGTATCAAAGCCCTATTTCTTGATTGCGAACTTGAGCTTCCAGGTGTATTCATGTTCCAAGTTGGGTTGTAGTATGGGTCATTGTTCAGATCCATTTGATTTTTTACCTTCTCTGATCTTGTTACTATCATGTGATCTTGACACTCTATGACTTACTATAATCTTCTAAATGAAAATGGTAGATTGATATGGATGCAAGACTTATGACTTAACTATGTATGCAATCTATGAATGATGACACCCTACTAAGATTACTGGCGAGGAACATTTACCATAAGTTTTTCAAAAAATTATCGAAAGTCTTCTTGTTCTCTTTGTTCCTTGATTTCTTTTGCTAGCTTTGTATCAAGGTGGACAGATTTTCAGATTTCATTATCTATGATAGCTTCTACTTCTTCATATTGTGGAAGATCAATTCTTACTCCCAAGAAAGGTTGTCCAAACCATAAATTATCTCTAATTTATCATTGTTTGGTCTAAGATTAGGTTGTTCGAATGGAAAATCACCATCTCCTTTTAGACCCATGCAAAGGATACGTTCTTAAGAATTTTATGATGAAAAAGACTATGATGAATGATGACTATGCAAACTAAATTGGGTACTAAGATGTGGAATGTAAGGACTCTATCCTAAGAGGGGTGTAAATGATGGAGTTTTAATCTCCTAATTTGAATGCAAATAATGGACTCTTTCTATCCTAATAATGAATATTTATGCAAGATGTGGATGAAAAACTTAAACAATGCATTCCCTATATGTGTGAGGACCTATGATCACATGAAGCACCATTTTCTTCCATATTCTTGAATGTTGGCAAAATTTGTTGAACTTGTTGGATGTAAACACTTGATTGTTCTTTTGAATTTTTGACTCTTGATTGTTGCATTGAGAAACTTTTGGTTGATGTTGGTATGAAAAACTTGGTTAGTCTTTGCACTTTTAAATGTTTGATAATGTAGCAAAGACACAACAGACACATAAAAAAAAAAAGAATAGTAACATAGAAAGAATACTTGTTTAAGGAACTTTTTCAAATCCCCATGAATGTTGGAGTCTTTTTCAAAACCCCATTTTCTTTTCGTTGTAATTTGGTCAATCGATTTCACAACAAGAAGACTCTCCTAAGGTCAAAAGGTCACAAATATTACCATAACCCACATCTTGATACTCGTCAACTCAAACAACCCTGTCACACCCTAAGGTGTGCCCATTTTTTTGCCTTTGTCCGGAAATTAAACCAAAGAGGATCGCTCCTCAATTGGCTTGTTATCCTCAGAGATATATCATGAGTATCTTGGGGGTGGATTCTTCCCCACCC
This sequence comes from Cryptomeria japonica, assembly GCF_030272615.1. NCBI lineage: Eukaryota > Viridiplantae > Streptophyta > Pinopsida > Cupressales > Cupressaceae > Cryptomeria > Cryptomeria japonica. The sequence continues at coordinate 197,615,152 of NC_081406.1, forward strand.
TTTCACTATGATAACAAAGTGTCTAGTTATTGACTCAATTGGGCTTCTAAGTTCTAAGGTGTTCAATTAGGCATTCATTCAGGTGGGCATAGATCCGGCGAATTTAATCATCACTTTTTCCATTCCAGCATCCATTTCTTACAAATTTCATTGCAAACATGTTTATTTATAATGGTTTATAATACTTGGCATTAGTTGTTACCACTTTAGGTTGTTCCCCTCTCATCAAACTTACGGGCTTTTCAAGAGGGCAGGGCTGCTAAAGGATTTAGCCTAATGCTGAAATTGATAGAAAGCATAAAAGAGTTGGGTCTGGATTTTTGATCACCCAGAAGAGGGAAGATAATATACCTATCACATCATAAACATAGAAAATAAGATTCTTTTTAACCCCAAATTGCAAAGTTTTCTAGTCTAAATGGAGATGTTGCTCCATAAAAACATGGTGTTCATTTTAACCTTCATAGCAATTGTGAAGCAAAAAAGAAGATGGTTTGTGGTTTATTTTAATTATACCAAACTGAAGTGTTTCTAAGATACCCCAACAAAAAAATGTTAGTTGATACATGGTGGGCTATCTAGCCTATTTTCTTTTTCTTTTTCAGTTACAACTTTTGACCTCTTTGTTTGCATAAACAAAGGTAATTAATGATAGAGAACATAATGAAGACCGGATAGAAATTTTTTACCATACTCATGCAAATGTGAACTACTTACTAAGCAATTATGAACTATTCTAATAGAAAATGTGAACTACCTACTAAGCAATTTTGAATTTTTGTAACAACAATTGTGAATCACTGATAGGTCAATTGCACACTAGTTAAACTAGATTTTTTTTAGAAAATTAAACAGAATGAAAAGACAGAAGAGAGAAGTTATTCTACGATGATATCACTCCACATTATGTGAGCCATCACTTCAATGTTATCGTAGAAATCAAATTTGGCAAGGAATCGATGAATGTTTCTATGGTATTAAGTGATTGCCTCTTCTTCTTCAAGTTCACGAAGTTTTCTTTCTACCTTTAGAAGCCTTTGGTATGATCTGTATTGTCTTCTATGATGTCTTGTCCTCCTGCCACCTGAAATTTTAAAAGTTACCTTACTTGCCATGGGGTTAGAGACATTTTATGCCAAAAAGATAATTTTCCAGAATTACAAAATATTGATGGGTTAATATTGCAAATGACTATAAAGCTAAAACAACACAAAAAATCAGAAATTTGGGTTAATCCTACAATTGTGCATCAATTAGAGCAATTGTGGATCAAGATGTAGTCAATTGCGAATCAAAATAATGTCAATTGTGCATCAATATTGTCAATTGTGAATTATGTAATATCAATTGTGCATCAAATTTCATGTACGACCCTGCAAACCAAAAAAACAAAAATTGGATTAGAAAGCATGTTTCACGTCGGGTTCACCAAATGTACTCAGGGTTAAACTCATCATAAATCAATCAGATTATAAGAGTGAATCACAAACTCTAATTAATTATAATTAATCCTAAATAACAATCAAATAATGCAAAACCAATTGAATAATGAACAAATGAATCTAATTAAGACTCCCTCAATCGATTTGACAAAGCTTCCATTGCTCTTCTCCTTAGTTGTTGTTGAATTGGGTTTCAACTATTAACCTGATTTCCTGCATATATTAGACAACTATTTTGAAGACTATGATTCTAGACTGATTTGTGAAAATGATGTTGATTATATAAATTTTCAACACAGAAGGAGTGAGGATTTGAACTCAAGTTCTGAATGATAGTCAATTGAGGTTGATTGATCAATCAACTAGTCATAATTGATTTGTTAACTCAGATAGATTGACTTGTTAACTCATTTGATTGAGTAGTGAACTAGATAGATTGAATAGTGGACTGAATAGATTACTTAGTTGACTGAATTGATGGATTAGATAATTGATTTGATTAGAGAGATAAGTGGATTGATTGACTAGTCAGAAAAAGCTGATTTGGAGTGAAAATGGGTGATCAGAGAGTTAACTAAGTTAACTAATTAGTCAATTGGTTTGATGAATCAATTATGATTTCAACATGTGTTGTAGGATTTTGGAATTGAATTTGATTTTCATTTTCAATTTGGATTTGAATTTGGATTTTTGAATGTTGAAATGCACATGAAATTAATTGAAATTCAGATTTGGTGAAATGTGAATTTGATGATTTGGAATTAGATGAAATTAATTGAAATTCAAATATGGGGAATTGGAGGAATAAGCTAATTAATTTAAATATTAGAAATAGAATTAATTAAATAATAAAGAATTAATCATAATTAATTAAATAAATAATATTTAATTAGTATTTAGAAAAGGGTTAATTGATTAATTAATTAAGGAATAGAAATTGAATAATTAGTAAGATGAAGAATGATGATTGAGTCAATTTAGAAGAATAATTAGCTTAATTAAACAATTAAAGAGCTACTTAATTAATTACGATGAATAATTAGTACATGATGAAAAAGACATTTTTCAATGTCTACAAATAGATTTATCTTTATGAAGATTAATCAATTAAACTCTATTTTGCCAACTAATAAAGACAAAGCTACTAGCAATTAGAGAGATCATCATTGAATTGGTGATCTTCCTCTATGTTTGAGAGGAGCAACTCCCTCATAAGATATAATTTGGTTTTTTGAATAGGTTTTTAACTAGGAAGCAAAAAAGGTAAGGATGACATCTATGCATAGCCACATCACAAATACGATTGATAACTTAAAAAGAAGGAAGCAAGGACAAACAACATGCAGGTCACCCACCCTGTACCCACAACTAGTAAATAAGAAACACCCCCTTTTTTTAATTGATTCTAACTCTCAAAACCGAGTTTGACGGGGACAAAAATTTGTTGGCATTTGCATGAAGATTGCATTGATGAACTATTATGTCGTCATTGATATCAATTATAATAGGTAATGATGTTGTTATGATGTTTTTTGGCAACTGATAGGTGTGCTAGTGAAGGAAACCGGTATTACTTGAGAAGCAGTGAGATCAATCGGTAACCCTACCTGTTGATGTACTAAACTCTAACTGATGGAGCTTGGTGAATAGGTTGTATTGGTTTATGATTAAATGATGAATGGTAATGATTATGTCACATATGCATGTTGTATGTGAAGAGTTTCAAATGTTTTTTGGCGCATATAGATAACGGTTTTATCTTGGGAATGAGCGAGTGCATTGCATGAAGTGGAAACTGCGTGATGAGTTACAAGAATTGATGAAGTGGTGATCAAGGAGCGGTCGAGGTTGTCTTGAATAATGTGAAATGATTGATTGTAATCTAATGGTCATACTTGAACCAATTTATTTGTAATCTCTATGAGATCTTAGGTTTGTGATGTGTTACCGACCTATTGTTTTTCTTATAAGGTCAATGAGTTATTTTGTTGTAGTGTTGGCAATTTTGGTTAAGTGTAAGTGTGATTGGTTGCTGAAATAGAAGGTGTATCTGCAGTATGTGTGAAGGCAGATAGAAGCATGAAAAGGATTTGATCAAGTAGAGTAGTGCTATTCACCAGATCAACAAACCCCTGTTGTTCTCTAACAATTACAACAGTCAAATCCCTTAACCGAGTAAGCTTTGACAAACTTAGTACTATCTAAATCCTCTAACCAGGTGATCCATTAGCTTGGATTTCAAATCCTCTACCGAGGTTACTCCTAACAGGGTATTGCTTCTAATAGGGCATTATAGTCAATCCCTTAACCAGGTGGTCCCTAACAGGATCTGTTCCTAACAATACTTTTTGTAAACCTTTAATAGGCTTGGCTCCTAACAGAGAAAACTTCAGAAGAGTTCATAATACTTGTGGGTATTCATCCCCACCATGGTTTTTCCCATTTGGGTTTCCACGTCAAAATCATTGTGTCAAGTGGTGAATGGTTTTTGTGGTTATGTTAGCTATGGTTAATTTTCTTAACTGCTTAATCCACTTAGATATGATAATATGACCAACAGTAATCTGAAATGTGCTTTTAATATTGTTAGTAAAGTATTTAAATATTTTTGTTAAAAGGTTTTGAGAGTTTCAGATCTATTATATTGTTATTCTGTTATGACATTCAACCGGTATACTTGATAGTGATATTGCAATTTGTAGTTTAGTGTTTGAACCAGTTAGTTTTGTGATTGACTTGTGAGATTGTTATTGAGTTTGGTGAAAGTTTAGTTAGTTGTCCATCTACTGATTCACCCAAACCCCCCCACCCCCCCCCCCCCCCACCACCCCTCTCAATAGTTGTTTGGATCCTTATTGATTCATCATACCATCAAAATTAGGACCTAGGAATAACAAGCAAGAAAGAGACTGATAGTATTTCCAAACAATATCTATTCAAAACTTTCAAATTTTGTTGTAAAGATAAACACAATCAAATACAACAAAAACACCAAAGACAGATTGCAATTTTACTTATAAGAAAATTTACAATCCCAAAAAAATTACTATTGTCTCTCTTCCCTCGTAAAATCGTATCCCTTTTTTTTTATAAAATTTACAATAAATAATCTTCTCCCATGTCATTTCAGTTGTTGTAATTTATTCTTGAAAAGATCATTAATTATTTACATATCTACTAGCTTTAATCGCCCAAAGAGGAAGTCTTTTCAATGAATTCAATTTAAGAAACATATAAAATGCTTTATAGTGTGGACTCCATTTTAGTATGTGTTGCCTCCATTTTAGTATGTGTTTTTCAAATAATGTATCAGGTCTATAAGTACTTTTCCATAGTTTTGAAAACCGTATAAAATGATAACAAACTTTCACTTTTTGCTTTCCTTAGTGAAATATTAATATAGGTGTTGACAAAGATCTCTCATTTTCCACTTTTCCTTTCAAATGTTTGTTCAAACTTTATGTCAAAAAAAACAAGGGTTTTCACAACCATTTACAAGCCCGATATAGCATTTCAATGATTATAACTTACATTTCGAGTCCGAAGACAAATTCTAGAACCACACCAATAATTCAATAAGGTTTTTTAATACTTTCCCAACCATGGTAACAAAATAAACCGATAAAAAAAGAAAAACTGCCTTCCCTCTGCAACTCTCCTGCCTTCCCCGCATTTGAATCCGAGCTCCTGGATGACCGCCCCCTCTGGGGAGGTCCCCCCCCTCCCTGCAACTGGAACCTATACCCGATTCCACGGTTGGAGCGCATACTGTTGTGTCGGCTGCGGGGACCCCACAGTTTATAGGTCATATGGAAAAAAATGCCAGTCTTCACCCCTTCCACTTCTCTAGTTCTGATCGATGCTGGCCTGAAAGGTGAAGAAAGGAATATGCCACATCCTGAACTAGAAACTTCTACCAAATAGGTGGATGTGGATCTTGTAAAGGAGAATCCCAAGTCTAGCTGGAAGAATGCCCTCCTTGGGTCCACAAATTCGACCTCTAAATTTGTTGTGGCCACCTTCTCCCAAACGGAAGATGGAATGAAGATCAAGCTCCCAGACAACCTGATGGACAGAATCGCCTCTTCCCTTCACCTGACAATAGTTGGCCGATTCTTCTCCTTCTGACCATCTATTGACATGGTCAAGAGATGGGCAAAATCTCAATGGAAGCTTAAAGGAAGCCTGGATGTTTCAGCAATGCCGGGGGGACTCTTTCTATTCAAGTTCAATACTGAGGAGGATCTGATCTATGTCCTATCAGGTTCTTGGGTGTATGGAAAGCATTTCCTAACCATGGCTAAATGGAAGCCTGGTTTTGACCCCTCCGCAAAACTAAACAACATGGCTCCAATTTGGGTTAGGCTCCCTCTGGAGTTTTGGGATGAACAAATCTTCTGCTGGATAGGGAACTTGTTTGGCAGCTTTGTCTCAGCTGACTCGGTCACACTCAATAAATCCAAGTTGGTGTACACTCACTTTTGTGTTAATGTTACTATTAACAAGGCTCTCCCAACTTTTATCTCCCTAAAATCAAAATGGGGAAAATGGTCCCAGGCTATTGTGTATGAAAATGCTACCCTTTTTTGCTAGAAGTGCAATAATCAAGGTCATTCCTATATTGAATGTAAAGCCCCTGTGGTTGCACAACCCAAGCTCAAAAATAAAGCTATCTAGGTCGAGCCCCTCAACCCCGGTGACCCATCATCCTCGACTCCTCTAGAGCTAACTACTGTGAATGAAATATCTGAGGATTACCCTAACACGGACAAGATCCTAGAGATTTTAAAATCCTAGTGGACCCAGTTAAAAATGTCAATCCAAGAATCCCCCTGAAAGAGGGGAAGATCCCACAAGTGATATTTCTCAACCTGTCCCCCAACCCCCTTCCACCTGCTTCCCCCACTCTCCCAATCCTTCACGCCCCTAGCCCAGCTATGGCTATGCCTCTTATGGCAGAGGTTATTTTGCCCACCTCATCACCCCCACTCTCCCCTGATATGGTGGTTAGAGATGCTCACCCTAGAAACTCCCTATCAACTCTGCTGAAAGTGTCCCCACTGGGATCTCCTTTAATAGATAATAAAGAATGGATAACCCAGAAGAAAAAAGTCAAGGCCAAGAAAGAAGAAGTGGGGGGAACTAAAAATAAAGTTTACAAACCCTTTGAAAGAGTCTTGAGACACAAGGTTATGGCCAGGGACATTGCAAAGGGAAGACAACTAACCCTTGATGGACTCAACAAAAGTAAGGAATGAAGTTCCTCTCTTGGAACATAAGGGGTTTGAACAGCCCCCAAAAGTAGTTCGCCATAAAACAACTCATCCTAGAGATGAAAATTGACATTTGTCTTCTTCAGGAAGTCAAGATGCCCTTCCAAACCTTTTATTCGATTGCTGGTAAACTTTGGCCTGGGACAGACTATTTGTATGTTGATGCTTTGGGTTCTTCTGGGGGTATTTCTACCCTCTGGGATCCCATTCAAATGAAAGGTAAGCTTTTTGATAGCTCCCAAAATTTCCTAGCGGTTTCTCTTCATTATGGTGAATAATTCTGGTAGATGTTCAATATCTATGCTCCCAACTCTAGGTTGGGGAGACAGCTTAAATGGAAGGAAATTTCTAATCTCATTGTGGCTAATCAGAAGTCTCATTTTATGCTTACGGGAGACTTCAATTCCCCCCTCTACCCTTCTGAGAAGTGTGTAGGCCTTGATGATTTCTCTGACAGCATGGGCGATCTAGCTAGCTTCATCAATGTTTCTAGCCTTATGGATATTGACCTTCAGGGTGCTCCCTTCACTTGGTCAAACAATAGAAAAGGTAAACATCTTATTCAAGTCAGACTGGACAGATTCCTGATTTCCACCAATTGGGACATTGGACATAGCTCCTATCTAAAAACCCTCCCAAGGACTGCGTCTGATCACAACCCCTTCTTCTCCACTGGAAAGATAGACCCTACTAGGGTCCCCCCCCCTTTCGCTATGAGATCATGTGGGCTTCTCATCCCGATTTCAGGGAGCTGGTTAGACTTTGGTGGGCCACCTTGATCCAAGGGACTGCTATGTTCAAAATTATAGAGAAATTGAAGCTAATTAGTAGGGAAGTCAAAAGTTGGAATAGGACCACCTTTGGAGACATCTTCAAAAGAAAGAAGGACCTGGGGTCTAGACTGGAACAACTTTAGAATATCATGGCTATTGGTAAGCCTCCAGATCCCATTTTGAAGGAGGAGGAAGACTTCCACAAGAGTTGGAAAGATACCCTCTCTAAGGAAGAAGTGTACTAGAAGCAAAGATCTAGAATCCAGTGGTTGAAGGAAGGAGACAAAATTTTTGCATTCTTCTATAGATCGGCTTGTATTCATAGGAGAAGGAACTATATCAAAAGTATCAAGGATGAAACTGACCATGAGATCACTGAAGATTCCCTAATTGGGTAGAGTGCAGTGGAATTTTTCACTAGACTATATGCGGATAATGGTGGAAGTGATACTCCGCTCCAGGATGACCTTGTTAGTAATCTTTTGACTATCATCAACAAGGACGACAAATGGCAACTTATTGCCCCCATCTTTGTTGATGAAGTCCATCGGGCTATCTTTGCTATGGGGGCCTAAAAGACTTCGGGCCCAGATAGCTTCCTCCGACTTTCTTCCAGGATTATTGGGACATTGTTAGCTACGATGTCACCAAAGTTGTTCAAGATTTCTTTAAGATGGGGAGACTGCTGAAAAAGATCAACAACACTTTCATTGTCCTCATCCCTAAGACCACTAACCCCAGTAGCTTGAAGGAGCATCATCCCATAAGCCTCTGCAATACCATTTATAAGATACTCTCCAAGGTCCTTGTGAATAGGATTAAGCCCTTCCTCAAAAAAATTACTAGCCCATCCCAAAAAGGCTTTGTCCTGGGTCGCCAAATTTTGGATGCTGCCATTGCCACTCATGAGATAATCCACTCCATATATAGGAACAAACTATCAGGTATGGCCTTTAAACTTGATATATCTAAAGCTTATGACAAGGTTAATTAATTGGGATTTTCTTTTCAAAGTGCTTCTAAAACTGGGCTTTAACCAAAAAATGGTGAGTATGATTCGGGAATTCATTACCACGGTTCAGTTCTCAATTTTGATTAATGGGACTCCAAGGGGTTGTTTCAAAGCAGAAAAAGGCATCTAGTAGGGTGACCCTCTATCCCCTTATTTGTTTATCATGATAGCTGAAGTCTTAAAGCGGCCTCCACACTCCCCCCTCTAATATTCAACAGTTCGTGGATGACACCTTCCTATTTGGTAAGTCTTCTGTCATGGAGGCTAAAGGGTGGAAGACCTTCTTTGCCAACTATGCCAAGGCTTCAAAACAATGCATCAACTATGAGAAGAGTAATCTCTTCTTTTTCAACACTCCAAATGACCTCCAATTCAGAATCCTCTCTATCCTCAGATGCAAGATGGCAACTCTTTTAGGGACCTACCCGGGCCTCCCCCTCACGATCAAGGAAGTCACTCCCACCTTCTGGAACTCTATTTTGGAATGGATACAAAAAAAACTTGTGGGATGGAAAGGGAAATTCCTTAGTAGTGTGGGGAAACTCTAGCTTCTTCCAGCTTCCCTACTGGGAATTTCGGTGTACTTCCTTTACATGTTTAAAATATCAGGGACCATGGGGGAAAAACTTGAGAAAATCCAAAGTACCTTCTTATGGACTGGCTTGGAAGAGAAAAATGCCTTGCTCTGGTCAATTGGGATACCGTGTGCTTACCCAAATCAATGAGAGTTTTGGGTATAAGGAAGATTAATGCCCTCAATAAGGTGCTAATTTCCAAGATTGGGTGGACTCTGGCTAAAGGTGAGGCAGACTGGTGTAACATCATCAAAGAAAAGTACCTGGATCGGGAGCACTTCTATTATAATTTGAGTACAACCAACCTTCCCCAAGGATCCAAGTTATGGAACAACATCCTGAAGAGCAGAGTGATGGTTAGAGAAGGTCTGAAATGGCAGCTGGGAGATGGTAGAAAGGTGAGATTTTGGGAAGACTTTTGGACAGAGAATAGGCCCTTGGTCAACACTCACTTCCATCAAATTATGAACAACCAAAGGTTTCATGGGGGATTATATCATGGATTATTTGGTACCAGGAAGATTTTGCTGGAAGGACATTGTACACTTCTTCAGCAACATACCTAACCTGGTCCCCCTTGCTCAAGACCTACAACACATATTGTCAGAAACTAGAATCCCCCTGGCCCCGAATGAAGACAACTTCATTTGGAAAGAGACCCAATCAGGCTCATTCTTTGTCAAATATGCTTACAATCAGCTCCTTAAACCCCCTGTGGATGTTGAATGTTGGAAGAAAATTTGGAACCCTAAACTAATCCCTAAAATCAATTTCTTCTGGTGGTCCCTCATGCATGGTAAAACCCTCACGCTGGATAACTTGAAGAAGAGGGGATTCCATCTCCTTAACAAATGCAATCTATGTAAAGCTGATGAGGAAACTATTGACCATCTTTTTGTCCTCTGCCCCTTTTTTGTTCATCTTTGGTCTATCACTCTTTAGAAATGCAGTCTTTGTTGGGTCTTCCAGAAGGACATTAAAATTTTTGCTTTTGATTGGACCCCCCCCCTCCCATCACCCCCTCATCATTCAACTATGGAAACAAATTCTGTCACACATCTACTGGGCCTTATGGAGAGAAAGAAACAACATAATTTTTAGAGTCACTGAGACCCCCCTGGACACGGTGGCACACATTTGCTTCAAGATGATCTCTAAAAACTTGGAAGTTACAAAATGGAAAACCCTCCCTTATCCTCCTAATAAAGTTGAGAAAAAAATTGTTGAATGTTGGAAGCTCCCCCTAGTTTTGATAGCTTCAACAATAGTACCAAGAACAAAAGAAGGATGACCAGACGATCAACCCCTAGGTTACACTGGTTTAAACTAAATTTTGATGGTTTAGCCCAAAGCAATTGTCAAGTGGGAGGTGGAATCATTCGAGACCATTTAGGGAACATAGTTGCAGCCTACGCGGGCAACCTAAGGAATAATACGGTCACTCAAGCTGAAGGAATGACCCTCCTTTGGGGTCTAAAAATGGCTAGCTCCATAGGAATTAAATAGCTTGAAATTGAAGGAGACTCTCAAATCATTGTGGACTCAGTTAAAGGGAACTCATCAATGGGTTGGAGAGTGGGATCCATTCTGAGGGATATCAGGTGCCTCCTAGTCAAGTTGGAGGACTTCACTATCAGCCACATCTTTAGATAAGGAAACAAAGCTGTCGATTCCATGGCAGCAGCGGGAAGGCTGCAAAATGGCTTACGATGTTGGAGGGACCCCAGTCTGTTGTTGGTCACCACAAAGGTAATCTTGGAAAAGGAAAAGGCCATTACCCAGGAAGGGACTGTCCTATCCGCTCAATGATGAAGGAAACCTTCATTCAAATTTCAAATTGGGGTGAGAATCTCGCTAATTACTATCCTAGACAGCCACGTATCAAAGGCAGGCTGAGTCACCACTAGCACAAGGGATGGATTTATGATGAAAATACAAACATCGGGAATGATTACTCCTGAATTATTACCCGGACGGAGCCAACTAGCGATGATAAAGGCAGTGACGGGGACTTGTCAACTCACATTGGCTCGAATAAAGGCTCACACATTCCAAGTAGATCTTCTGCTTTTGATATCTACTTGAACTTAAGGGATAATAATCACTCTAATTATTACGACCTTTTATTCCAAGTTTGGCACAATTATTTTATCAATTTTGCCTTAAGCTTGCTTTGGCTCTGCATTTTTTCTAAAAGTCACTCTCAATATTTTAAGCTGGAGGATTCAAGAATGGGGTGGGACATGCTCAGACTGGAACCCAATAAATTGGATGAGTTCAAAGCTAAACCGGTGGCCTGGTTTGTTTGCTCGGAAGGCGACATTGAAAAATTCATGGAGAGCATGAAGGGAAATGACGAAAGACTTTCCAGACAATTTGTGACTTCTTGGGAAGACCCAAGGGTGACCATGGGGGGAATCTCTTTTGAAGTCAATGAAGAGGTTATATCTTAGGCGATGGGCCTTTATATGGAGGGTAGAAAGTGGAAAAAATAGAGTCGTATTGTGGATTCTACCAGCCTTAACCAATTCTTCTGTCAGGGCAAAAACCCTATCAAGAGAGCAGGAGGCTTCAACAAGGAGGAGCTCCCTCACCCATGGGACGAGGTCTGCTATATCATGATGAAGTATTTTACGTGGGAGGGAAGGTATGGCATTTTCTACTACTACCATCTCCTGTTTCTTAACCATTTGAGGAATAAAGACCTCATTTCCATTCCATTCTTTTTACTACATTCTATGGATGCTAATATTAAAGACATAGCCAAAGCTAAGAAAAAAGGGAAAGACTTTCCCATCCTGCATCAAGGCCTTATTTTCTGCCTGTATAACTTTTACCTTGCCCTTTGCTCACCCCGTTCCATCTATGTGCAGAATGTTAGTCCCTCTACCCACCCTCCTGCCATTAATGATTCAATCCCTCAGCTCCCAGAAATTGGCTCCTCCAACAAGAAAACCAAGAATCACTCCCCGGAGGAGGTTAGAACTCCAAAAAGAGTCAAAATCCAAGAGATTGACTCTGATTTGGAAATTACTGAAGAAGCCAATACCCCTCATCATTCTAGGAGACTGGCCTCTAAACCCTCAGATAAATCCCTGAGAGACCCCTCCTCCTTGCACGACACTGACAATTCCATTTCGACTGATAAAATGCCCCTGGCCCTGCATAATTTGACCCCTCATTCTATGAGCTCCACTTGGGTTTCAGAAAGCCCCTTATCCTCCAAGAGTTCAAAGCCATCCAATTTCCCCTCCCCGACCTACAAGATGGAAAAAATGATGGTCATTGAGGAGGCCAACAGCGTGAAGGAGGGGGAATCCAACCTGGCAGAGCTTGAGAAGAAGATGGAGGCCCTCTCTAACAATGTGCAGGTGATCACCAACAGACTAGAGGTGGTGGAGTCCAAGATGCACAATGTTTCCAAGTTTTCTCTGAATGTTATGCGATGCTCGACTACTACGTTGTACCTAATGCAGGAAAGCATGACCAAAGGGAAAGGCAAGGAGGATGATGACTACAAAGGCATGTTCAAGTTCCTCACTAAGGAATGGGCTAGAAAGTTGCTCCCTAAGAAGAGCCAAGGGAAAAAGAAATAACTTTTTGCACGTGGAGGTTTTCTGGATTTTTTATTATTTTGCGTAGTCATTGGGTGGATAAGGCTAGTTTATGCTTTTGTTTATACTTCTCTATTTATTGCCCTGCGTGGCAAATGACTAGTACTTTGACTAGTATTATTTTATCGCTAATAAACTCTCATAGTATGGTTTTTGTTTTTGATAGAGGTAAAAGGCTGCTACTTTGTTGATTATATGCAGATAATGGTTCTGCCATTGTCCTTCTAATTGTTCCTATGGGTCAGCCCCCTTGTTTTTTGCTGCTTTTAATGTCAAAAACATTTTAAATTATCTTTTAGCTTCTTTCCATTGATATTACTACTAATATATGCAATATTCATGTGACTTAGTTTTATATGTAGCCACAATTTAAAATTCCCTTTATGTCAAGAAGTTATTTTCATACCCTTATCAGTCACCTATGCAGGTTATAGCATTTTGGCTACGCCTTTAAAACAAAATTTTGTGCTTCAACTTAGTCATCAAGGTCGTAATGGAAAAACATAAAATCACCATAATTTTTTACTATAGACTCACAAAAATTTGACCATGTGAAGTGCAACAACTAAGGAGAAAAACCTAAAAACACAAATTGAAACTTTAGAATCTCCCAACTGGCAAGGTTTATAATAATCACACTCAAAGACTCTATTTGAAAGGTTTATTTTGGATGATGAATTGCAAGATTTGATGAGTGCAAAAATTTAAAAAATTTCCAATTTCAAATGTGAGTGAACAATTGGCTCTAACTAGGGATGAGGATTATAAAAGACGAAGCAAAGAATCCAGAATCTCATACATAAACCTATAAGGTCCTTTACCCAATTTCAATTCATAAATCAAGTAATAAATTCAATAATCTCATTCATAAAATAAATAATCTCAATTACATCACTATATAAGCAATATCTCAATACATGTTATGTCAACACATGTCACAATATCCTAATCAAGAATCATAAGAACATGATTAAACATGCTATAATAATTGACTTAGGTAGTCTATCACCAACAAGCCACATAATATAATAAATGTACAAGTGAAGTGTACAGTACTAGAGACTTCATTAATCCAATCCAATAGTCTTTCATAATCAAAGAAAAAAACATGGTCAAGGTGTTTTTTCCACCCAGCCTCGAAGCCTACGCTTCCCTGGAGAGTTATTCCTGACATGAAGAACCACCGACACTACACAAGATGCTTGGCAAAAAAGAATCTGTGAATGAGAGGGAATATGGTGCATGCTTGATATTATCTACATGCATAATTGTTTCATATGAGAACATGCTATGATATGGAAGTGAGCAATATCTATAAATAAATCCATATATTTCAGTGGTCTAAAGTAGCTTAGCCAAGCAAATTTCATATATGGTAAAATAAAAGTAGAACTAGAAAAACCAAATTTTACGCTCCTATAAACCCATATTCAACACCCTTCATGAAAGCTAAACTTTCCACAAACATACAAGAAAAATACAATCTTTTCCTAATAAAAAACATGTTATCATACTTGCATGAAATTAACCCTTAATCATCGCTCCAAAATTAATACATGCAAGATATCCAGGAGTCTACATATACATTTTTTATCTAATTTAGAGCAAATAAAATATAGCTAACTTAAAAATATTTATGTAAAACTTTTAAATGCAATAATTTCTCTAAATCAAAAATTTTACTAATCATTCAATGTATTTTGACAGGGATTGCTAAGAAAAATAATCAATACTCATTTACAAAATAGCATACCACATGTGTGTATATACACACATATACATATAAATTTCACATATATGTTATATAGATATATGTACATACATGGACATATGGGTGTTATGAAATAACCCAAAATGAAATTGAATAATAACTCCAAAATAAATATCACCAACTTGATTATAAATCAACATATAATATGTAAGTATATACATGTATATATGAATATATATACCCATATACATATACATATACTCGTATATTTATATGTATCTTTTCAAGACTTCAACTTTCAACCATTTACAATATCGACAAGTTTCAACACTTAGTCATTTTTCACGAGTGTTGCCATCAATGCCAAAGGGGGAGATTGTTGACAATTGACACTCATCTGGTGAATTTTGGTGCTTGATTAATGGTTTAGGGTTGTCATTTATGGAAACTCTTCTTGAGAATCCTATCTGGTAATCATATATTTTGATATCTAGAAATGGATGTGAATTGATAACCAGTTAACCGGTATTTCAGGTTGGATAGAACAGTTTTGGTCTGGAAGCTTTCTGGTGATTGTGGTGTTATGAATCGTGCATGGGATGATAGGGCCAATATAGAGACATCATCTTATCATCTTTTTGGTGATCCGGTCAATTTGACTCAATTCTACATGTTACATCAATGAGTCGACTTGATATTTGTTTAATTTGTGATTGCGAATATATAAGATCGATGTAGAAGATATTTTTGGTGTGTGATATGATTGTATGTGAGTGAGTGGTGATCAATAATCCTTTGTCACGTAGTTTCATGTGCGCATTCTTGATCTGGTAGTTGACTGAGATAGAAAACAGAGCCGAGTTGCATAATAAATACAGTCAAAGATTTGGCACTTAACCGGAACTCATCCAGGCATTGTTAGATGCTATTTTGGAGTTCTTTCATTGTATTTTATCATTGTAATTGATCAATAAGGCAGTGAGCCTTCCGGGGTTGTAGCCCTTATTGTAATTAAGCAATGAGCTCTAGGTAGTGTGCTTGAATGCTTGTGCATTCCCCCTCATGTAATATTGTTTGCTACTGGCCATAGTAGAATAATATTATGGGTTCAAATCCCATCGCGGTTTTTCCCATTTGGGTTTCTACGTAAAAATCTGATTATTGTGATTTTATGGTCGATTGTTTTGAGATTCTGCATTTTAGTTTCATGCTTATGCTTCTGTGATTTAAGGTTAAGTTAGAAAATTTATTAACTGGTAGAACACTGATTCACCCCCCCCCGCCCCTCTTAGTGTTCCTTGATTCCAACATAACTCTCCCTTTGCTTATCTCACACAACATGTAGTGACTTTTCACTTTGCATTTTAAAACATCATTTGTTTGAAGTGATTTATAACTATCACTCAAACAAAGATTTACAAATTTGCAATAAACTCAAATACAAATGAACTTTATGAAGAACCCTAAAAGTATCTTATTTGTTCTAATTTTGTGTAAGTGTTAATCAAACACTTAAAGAAAAAAGAGATCCATGACATGAAGATGAAAATAAATATTTTTCAAAATAATAAAGCAAAAGACTTTTCTCCTATCGGGCTTTTAGTGTTTCAAACCCTAAAACAAAATTGAAAAGATGAAACATATTATCTTTTCATTCTTATTTCATCTTCTTCTCCTCAAGCTGAGAGCTATCACCATGAAACCCTTTAGGTTTTTCAGATGAAATGCACTTCCTTTGGCTGTTGTAACTGATGATTTGTTGAAGATTAGTACAGGGAAAAAGGGAAGATAATGGTAAGTTCATCATTCCAAATCTATTCTTTTATGTGTACCTTTACTCTCGGAGAGTAGTGATTTAACATCTTTCTATTCCTAGGTTTCTCTATGAGTTTCAAAATGTTGCATGTCTCCATTACTTGCGCATTTTCTTTTATTCTCTATTCATTCTAGGTCACTATGCTTGGATGCTTTTATGTCCTTCTTTGATGACTGTCAAACCTTTTAATATTCATGTGATCTAATAACAACAAATACCTTATTACGTAGGGGGTGACTCTTTTGTCATCGACACTTGATGGTAATTTGCTAAAATGCATTGTATCTTCTATATGACTTTTGTGTATTGTTGACAACGAAAACTTGATGCACCATCTTGGGTTCTCACCCTTTTCACTAGGGTTTTTCTCTGTAAGGTATGCTACCTTAGGGTTTTTGGTTTGATAGTAATCTTGGGGTATTTTCACTATTACAAAACCTTTCTTTAGATGCATTTATCAGTCCTTTTTTCTTTGTACTTACTGTTATTTCTAAACATCATGACTATGCTTATTCATAGGATTTATGTGTCTAAGACTTGTGTTTATCTTAAGCTCTTCTCTAGGACTGATACAATCTTTGTATTCTTTGGCATTCCTTATCTTTGTTATATTACAATGCTTTGAAATTGAAAACTCTCCTTTTCAATAGTTTGATGCACTGTTAACAACTACTCTGATATTTTCATTGCAATGTTTCTGGTTTGATATAGCCCATCTCATATGTCTATGTGATTAGGTTTGTTATATGGAAACAATGACTTCTTTTTGTTCTTCACTTATGACTGCAATAAGGTGTTTTGATGCATCATATATATTTCTACAGGTCACTTTGACAGTGACAACCTTTATTGATATATCCTTCGTGACTATGATATTTATCAACCTTTAGAAGGCCTTCAACATGCTCCCCTTGTAACTTCATGGTATGTCCATTTGTGATTTCAAAAGCTTTGTTTGACTGATCTATTTTTTCTTTTTGAAGCTTTTGATCACCATAATAGAGACCTTACTTCTCTCTTTGATTCATTAGATGGTTAGCAGACATTTTTCATTGAGTTTATCCTTTGAGATGACTACTTCATATTTTGGCATTGCTTACATCTATCATTATAGGCTTCAACAATAATGACTTTTCCTTGCCCTCGTAAGACTGAGAATGCATTGAATGATATGATTGACTTTGATATTGAAGCTTTTCAAAATCCTTGGCATGATTTGGATCTCTAATGGACTACATTTCTCTTCATACATGTTCCCATTAGAAGTTTTGTTCAATATTTAATGACTGTGAACTAATTCATGGGTTTTGGATTGAAAACCTTATTTAATATTCTCAGACTTGACTTTTGGATTTATTATGAAGGTAGTTGTGATTACTCTTTATTTTAATGGACTTCAATGGCTATAACTTTACTGCTCATACTGTCCTTAGGATTCTCACTCTATTTATTGCTCTGATGGCTGCACTTTTGACAATGACTATTCCTAAAATGAAACCATATTTTCTTTATGTGCTCTGTTATTATGATCTTAAGGTTACAATCCTTCTAAAACTCTTATCTATTTGCATGAGTATTATTCATTTTTATTGTTATAATTGTTTTGAATCATTCCAAGATACAAAAATTATATTTTCTACTGCATTCTTTGTGATATGTGACTTATGTTTATTCATCATAGAATAATTTCTATAACCTTTTGCACTGCTAATAACATTGCTGCTCAATGAAGACTGTTATTACCTTAATAGAGGTTGATTTTTGCTATATACCATATCAATAACCTTTAATGAATGCTCAAAGTGTGACTGTTTCAAAGGTATATGACTATCCTTGTGTGATTACAATATCATTTCACTGTTACTTTGTATCAATGAATGCTCTTTGAGAATCTGCCATTGCACTGTTTGGCTTTTATATGACAACATGTTAGGCTCAACCCTTGTGGGAGCCATATTTTACCCCACATGTTGTTATTTACTTTCCTTGTATCTGCACTTGAAGAAAACAAGTTAGATAAAAAATGAACATACCTGATTCCTTTTTGATGATTTGATTTGGTACTTGTTTCCTAGATTTATATGTCATGCTAGATGTTATGATGCATATGAGGAATGGATTATATGTTTATAGGTGCATGTGCATATAATGAATGATGACCTTCATTTCTCTAACATATAGTTTTTCTCTTAGATACAGACACTCGGGAGTAGCAAGGAGGCACAACTAGATGCAAGTTGGACGACACAAGGCCACTTTGAGAGGACTCATCATTCAGGCAATGACGAGTCACCCTTCATTATTTGGATTTTACATTTACTTTGCATCTGCAAATATATGATGCTTTCTTGCATATGCATTACAAAGACTAGTCTCATGACTTGTGTGAGACATCATTCATTTATCAATAAAGATTACTTTTCTGAAGAGAAAAAAATTGTGTACTTTTCCTATATCATATGAATATGCATAATGAGATATGATAGTAATATTTTGTTTTTCTTGTTAAATGTTCATGAATGTGATAAAGTAGAGATAAAATGTACCTTACTTTCATTTGTGAAACATGATAACTCTAATTGATTGAGCTAGTAGAAAAATTAGGTAACAGTGAGGTGGATGTATATTTCTCTAGACACTGACAAAAGGCAAAGAGATAAAAAAAAAATAGATTAGAGCCATGGAAGAAAACTTTTTGCTCCACTCCATAAAGTAGCAACTGGTCTTTTTGGGGAAGATTTCAGAAAAGAGACTTAGGGGTGTTTTTAAATTTGATGACCTCTTGTTTTTGCAAATCATTGAAATGTTGTTGGGGGAGGATACTTGTTATTGGAATTCCAATATCGCACCAATGTAGATATCATTTCAATTATGGTGGCATGGGTTTTGATGTTTGGGATGAAGGAAGAGGTGATTCGGGTGGCCAAAGCATGCATCCCAGACCACTCTCTATGTGTTTTCACCTCATGGATGGCGAGGGTGGTAGTGGGTCATGGGTTGCAGCCTCTATTTGGAGAGGGTTTGATGTCTGAAGGAAGCGAGGTGGAATTCAAACCTTTCGTGGTTTGGCAAGATGGTACGGATAAAGAGGCATGCTTGGGGTGGGAAAACTTGAAAGATTACCTTAGTGAGATGAGGTGGAGATGAGAAAGGCAAGGGAGGCAAAGAATAAGGAAGAGGCCAAGAAGAAAAATTTTGCACCAGAGGATTATTGGATTAATGGACTTGGCAAGAAGAAAATGAAACTGTAACTGTTCATTGTTTTTTGTTTTTTGAAGATTGTAGGTGTTAATAATTTTTCTCATGTATATTTGTGTCGATAGTGACATGTCATTTTTTGGGAATGGGGATAGTGATTGATTCATAGATTTGATCTTGTGTGTAGGTAGTTTAGAAAGCAAGGGAGAATAAGACTTTCTCTAAAATTTCTCAAACAGCTTCTCGAGGTTAACCCTGTTTTTGGATCTTCTCATAAATTTATATTTTACTTTAATATTAATATAAATATAAAATATTACCGATAAAACAAAATAAAACTACATGCAATTGAATATTTATTCGAATTTTTTTTCATGTGTATGTATAAATCAAGATTGCATTGAAGATTTATTTAAAGATATCATGCAATAAAGGATTTATTTAACCTTGTTCACTGGATATTTTAAAACTAAAATAAGGTAATTCTTTTTCTTTTTATGCAAATAGATTTTATATTTGAATTAAAACTGAATTTAGCCTTCTTTTCTATAATATATATACTACACACATATGTGTATATATGTTCATATAAATTTTATATATTTAATTAACATTGAAACAAATAAATATTATCTTCTATTTATTTAAAGAATAATTAAATCAACTAACTGATTAAATTAAAAATAATAACTAAAATAAGCGCAACTAACTTTTATTTTCTATTAAATCAAATGCAAAAAGAAATGTTTCTATATTCTAACATATTCTGGTATTTTAAACTAAAACTTTATTTAGCTTTCTTTCAAAACTTCCACTTCAACTATAAAAACTACTTTAAGTTTTATTTAATTAGATTTTATAGATAAACTAAATATGTTAAAAAAAAGAAACATATAATATATTTTTATATAAGAACTTCTTTTAAAATGAAACAAATAATAAAAGAAATACATTTTTTTATCGTATTTTTTTCTAATTGATTAAATTAAAGACAATAATTAAATCAAACAAGAATCCATTTTTATTTTCTATCTAATTTAAATAAACAATCAGTAAATTAATAATGGCTATTCATTTGAGTTTTTCAAAATAGATATTAGAAAACATATTTTATTTATCAATTAAATAAATATTAAACTTATCTAATTTTTAAATTATACCATTCTTTGAAATTTAACTAATATTAAAATGAATATTAAATTAATCTATTTTGTCATTTTTAATCAAACACAAGTATACAATCACAATCATGCTTGGTCATCTATATGCAATGCAAGAATGAATAAAAATGCATGGTGTGTGCAAGATTCCTTCATATTCAAATATGTCAATTGGCTAAACACCCCTACCTTGACCATGTTTTCAGCTTCAACATTATACTTGCATCCATTCACACTCAATTTCACATCAATAAGGTTAGTCCATAAACCAATAGACAAAGAAATGCATGTGCATTATATCATCATATAATCTAACATATGCATCAAAATCAAATACATCTATATGGTCATCAACATCAACACACATGATCCACACATGACACAATCAAAAGGTCTTGTCCACTTTTTTATATAAAGTAATGTTGTAACTATTGGGTCTCAAATCAACATATTGGATAGGTTCTAAGGAAATGCCAACTCCTATGATCAAACCCTCCAATTGACTTGGTCAACTTATAGAGTGAACCTATTTGGTTACTAACTCTCTCACTTTAGGCTCTGCAGGACCTAGGTGGGTATACCTACTCACTAGTTGTTCCTTCAGCTAATGATTTTTATAGCAGATTTAGTGTCTTAATCTAATATCTCCTAGTCTCAGAATGGCATAAGTTTCTTAAACAAATTGATTTCAGATGTGTGTATTGATCTATGTATCTTGTAAAAGTATATATGTTACACTTTGGCTAAATTACCTACTATACCTACTCTATTAATCCTAATGCTTAAAAGTAAAGGGTAATTGGTATGGTCAAAGGGTTTGTTTACAAATGACCAGTGCCTTTCCTCTTATTTGGGCTACAGAGTCTTATATTTCTTCAGGACTTATTGTGTAAACTTATGAGACAATTTTTAAACCCACCCCTTTTGGTAAGTCTGTCAGTTACTATTTCTTATGAGCTCTATTTTGATGTTTATATTATAAACCACTTGAATGAGTTTAACCCTAACTTTAAGAGACCATCCAAGGAAGAATTACAACAAACAATTACAATTCACAAGTAAATCCTTTTGATCCAAATCTACAATATGAAACACAAAACTTTACTGGAACAACAGAAATAACCTTATCTCCTTTAGATAATATCACAAGCAACTGCCTTCTGGAAATATGTTAACTCTCAACACATATGAGAAAGAAAATGCAACTGGTTATTTTTGATAAAAAGTTTAAAAGTACAAAATTTGCCTCCACCTTTTGTCTCTATTCTCCCTCTTTACATTTTACATCACACATATATATGTGGTTGAATGGTTTTCATACCCTTTTGGGTGAAAAGACACCCCCCTTTTAAATAAAAATAATTCCAAATT
Source organism: Cryptomeria japonica (assembly GCF_030272615.1). Classification (NCBI taxonomy): domain Eukaryota; kingdom Viridiplantae; phylum Streptophyta; class Pinopsida; order Cupressales; family Cupressaceae; genus Cryptomeria; species Cryptomeria japonica. The sequence continues at coordinate 197,637,097 of NC_081406.1, forward strand.
CCGAAATTGCCTTAGTTTATGTAATTAATTATCACTTTACAAGTTGTTTAGGCATATTAGAGGTATTTTAAGGCTATTTTATGGGTATATAATGGATAAATGGTCTTTAAATGATGTAAATACCCCCTTTGGTGCTTCACAATCCATTTTTTATGCCCATTATTGTTTTTATGTTATGGTTTCATATTGTGCAACAAATATAAAACATATTACTTGTACCTATTCAATATATATATATATATACATATATATATATATATATAGAATTTTTCTCATTTCTTGTCTTGGAATCTGGAATTCTAAAAATTGCAAAATTTAGGGTTCCAACTGTGGCTCTGTCTAGGGATGCATGCCCCATGTAGGCATAGCAAGAATCCATCTATCTCTGGTAAAGTAGACTGGATGTGTCAAATCATCTCCCTTATGTAGATTATGTCAAAACTGCATGTAGTGGCCCCAAGCCCCAAAAACTGAACACTAATTCTTTCCTCTATCAAACATATGATTCTCATCATGAAGTAGTATAAAAACTTTGAAATTATTGATATCACCTGATTGGCAATTCCTGTCATAAGATGCATCATCCATCCTTATTTTATAGGGATTCTTTATTTCACTTGGATTACCATTATCCCCTATTCCATAGGAAATGGTATTTATACTTTTACAAAAGTTTGCTTCTTGTGGCATCCGCATATTCTTCATCTCTATTTTATTGGAATGTTGCATATTATCTAACTGGTACTTCTTTTCACCTTTTATTTTATCTCTATGTGTTGTACCTTCCTTTTGTAACTCTGTTATTTTTGTGGTCCTTTTATCATGTGACTTAGTCATATTATTACCCATGTTGTCTTCACACATGTTTGTATTGTCCATACTATTTGCAATTTTTTCTTCTTCATCATATAAAGGATTTGAGAATACATGAAAATCCTTTTCACACATAACATGGCAGTAGGGAATATGATTTTCCTCTATCACTTCATCACATAAGGGGTTTGAAAATATTTGAAAGCCATTTTCAAATTCGCATACCTCTTCTTTATCAATTGTATCATCAAGGTACTCAAGTATGGATTCACTTTCCTCATGACTAGTACAAAATTCTTCATCAATGTTAGCAACGATTTCTTCAGGTTCTGACTTGTACTCACAAACATCATCAATTGCTTCTTCATCAGATGGGACTTCCAAATGGATAACTGATTCTTCTATATATTCATCTTCATTTGCATCTCTTATATTGATGTTACTCATCTCACGCAAATCATGTAGTTTTTTATTCAATTCTTCAAGAATTGAATATGCTGATTCCAAATTGTCAGACCCAAATTCTCTCACGATCAATTCCTCCAATATAGCCGAATTAAGTTGTATATTATCAGGAATTTGGAAATAAGTCACCATTATTCTGCCAATCAGTTTTTCTATAGATTCACCTTCCTTTCTTCTTATGTTGTAGATTGCATTGCCACAATCATAATCCGATTGAATCTGATGTTGGTATGGAGAACCAATTGAAGGGCTAGCGGCTGAAGTGTTGTCCTTGATTACACCGTAGAATTCTTCCATGAACCACCACTCAAGTTCTTCCCATGATGAGATACTTTGTGGGGGTAACAAGCTGAATGACTACTCTGCAACATCCTCCAATGTTAGCACAAACCATTTCATGATCGTTTCTTCTAAGTAGATTTTGAAGGTCTCAATAAACCAATAAAATGATTTTAGATGCCCAATTGGTGATTCCCTTTCATCTCCATGGAACCTCGGCATACATATCTTCAACTCACAAGGAAATGCATATGGATCCTCAGGGATGTTACCAAAATCCAATGGCTTAAAACTTCTTAGAATATTCTTGCCTCTTTGTGGTTGTGGTTGCCACTGTGCATATTTTTCTGAAGATGCTTCTCCATAAAAATATGGATATTGAAACATACTAAATGCTACTGATCTTTTTCATTTAATTTTCCTTTTTACAGAGTCACCACCTCTATCATAGAGGACATAAGTTATTTCTTTCTTCTGAGTTCTCTCCCATAGCAGAGTCTTAATAATTCTTCCCCAGCAGAGTCGCCAATCTATTGGGTCTCAAATCAATAGATTGGATAGGTTCTAAGGAAATGTCAACTCCTATGATCAAACCCTCCAATTGACTTGGCCAACTTATAAAGTGAACCTATTTGGTTACTAACTCTCTCACTTTAGGCTCTGCAGGACCTAGGCGGGTATACCTACTCACTAGTTGTTCCTTCAGCTAATGCTTTTTATAGTAGATTTAGTGTCTTAATATGATATCTCCTAGTCTCAGAATGGCATAAGTTTCTTAAATAGATTGATTTCATATGTTACACTTTGGCTAAATTACCTACTATACCTACTCTACTAATCCTAATGCTTAAAAGTAAAGGGTAATTGGTATGGTTAAAGGGTTTGTTTACAAATGACTAGTGCCTTTCCTCTTATTTGGGCTACAGAGTCTTATATTTCTTCAGGACTTATTGTGTAAACTTATGAGACAATTTTTAAACCCACCCCTTTTGATAAGTCTGTCAGTTATTGTTTCTTATGAGCTCTATTTTGATGTTTATATTGTAAACCGCTTGAATGAGTTTAACCCTAACTTTAAGAGACCATCCAAGGAAGAATTACAACGAACGAACAATTACAATTCACAAGTAAATCCTTTTGATCCAAATCTACAATATGAAACACAAAACTTTACTGGAACAACAGAAATAACCTTATCTCCTTTAGAAAATATCACAAGCAACTGCCTTCTGGAAATATGTTAACTCTCAACACATATGAGAAAGAAAATGCAACTGGTTATTTTTGATAAAAAGTTTAAAAGTACAAAATTTGCCTCCACCTTTTGTCTCTATTCTCCCTCTTTACATTTTACATCACACATATATATGTGGTTGAATGGTTTTCATACCCCTTTGGGTGAAAAGACACCCCCCTTTTAAATAAAAATAATTCCAAATCCCGAAATTGCCTGAGTTTATGTAATTAATTATCACTTTACAAGTTGTTTAGGCATATTAGAGGTATTTTAAGGCTATTTTATGGGTATATAATGGATAAATGGTCTTTAAATGATGTAAATACCCCCTTTGGTGCTTCACAATCCATTTTTTATGCCCATTATTGTTTTTATGTTATGGTTTCATATTGTGCAACAAATATAAAACATATTACTTGTACCTATTCATTATATATATATATATATATATATATATATATATATATATATATATATATATATATATATATATATATATATATATATATATATATATATTTAGAATTTTTCTCATTTCTTATCTTGGAATCTGGAATTCTAAAAATTGCAAAATTTAGGGTTCCAACAATAACTATGAAAGCAAAAGTTCAGTTTATGACAAAGTCGGTTCTCGAAATTCATTGGGCTATAGAGTCAAGAAACCATAGTAGGAAGATAGAGCACTATATTGTAGAGGGGATGGAGAGGAGATTGGGCACAAACCAAAAATGAGTAAGCCAAAACTAGGAAACAAAGTCAAACCAAAATCCTACCTAAATGTGTACAACGCAAGGGGACCCTACCTCAAGAAGTGCTCAAAATTGCTCACATGAATCAATCAATAGGATACAAGAAATATGATCCTCTGTAGAAAAACTAACGATGATCATGTGATGTAACCAAGAACAACTGTCACATTTCAATTATTGTAATATCAAATCTCAAAATAATAGAGTGCAAAAAACTTTTGAATACATATTCGTGCCCAAACAACCATTCTTCATTGAAAACCTCTAAATCATGCCTCACTTCCTCAATTTTATCATGTGTAACATCAACAAAATACTTTGGCTCAATAGGAATCACAAACTCATGAAAATTTAGACATTCTTCAAATTGATGGTAGTCTGAAGTAATTTCTAAACATATGGATGTTGACTCTGAACTTTGAATGCCAAATTCTAAAAGCATGGGGTCGAATATAGTTATACAAACTTTATCTTCCTTTTCAAAAAGAAAAACATCACTCAAGGATTTTATGCATTGACTAACATCTGTGTGTAGTCATAACACAAATGCGGTTGAAAACTTAAAATGAAGGGAGCAAAGACAAAAAAAACACATAGGTCACCCACTTCGTACACAGAACTATTAAATAGGAAATGCCCCTTTTTTCTGATCGATTATCACTCTCACATCCAAGTGTGATGGGGATATGTTGGGGTTTGTTTTATCATCTACCAAACATTTAGAATAAAGTACCCAAGGATAATTTATCCTCTCTTGAAAAATCACCGCGTATGCTAAGATTGCTAGAAGATCATATGGTGATTCCAATGTTTCTTTAGTTAGGTCTTGACATGTGGATAAGCTCAATGGGCATTGTGATTTGTTGGTAATACACAAAGGGACTTACGCTTGAATGAATTGTCAACAACTTTGGGACTTAGATGGATTTGTCAATTAAATATCTCTCTCTTTCTTTCTTTTTGGGATTTTTGGGGTTTAAGACTTTCAAAAAAAAAAGGACAAAAGGGATAAGGGTTGATAAATGTACTCTAATCCTATGAATTCTAGAGATGGTATTGATTCAATGAACTCAATAAACCACACTTTGTTTAGCCTCACTTAAGACAACTTACACGAAGTGGATGCAATCTTCAAGGGATGTGCTTATGATCAGAAGTTTAAGCATGCACAAAATGGAAAGCTCGTACTAACTTTTCACAATGAATGAAAATCATCCATTCACCAAAAGTATGAGTAGAGATACACCATAACCAATACTTATCAGATCTTTCATTCATATAACAACGTAAAAATAAATTCTAACTAATGTGTTGAAGAAATTGAAAACCTTGCTTAATCACTCAAACAATAGGGATTACAAAGCCTTAAGAGAAAGCATACATGTAATATATTATTTGAAAAATGACCTTCATGCAACAATATTTAAAAAACCTCACACTCTCCAAATGAGAGGAGGCAACCTTATATAGTAGTCTAGAAATTATGAACGATCGATATCGAACAATGATCAAAGGCTCAGATTAAAATTTCAAAACCCTAATTAGGTTTTCCCTAAACTCTAACAATTAAAATGAATAGGAAGGAGAAAAGTGGTGCAACTGCTATTCTCAGTGAGGTGAGTGTCTAGTTTCCTTTTCTATAGATTTGATGTATCTGGACACAAGAAGTCGCACCTCCTCCATGGTGACACTTGGAAAGTTGCTAATTTGGAAGCCAACCATGTCCACATCATCAGTACAGGTGGCGAGTATGCATTCCTAGTCAACTGCTTGTGCAAGGAAATTCTCATCAATGAGGAGAAAACTCGAAATTCTAGAGAAATCTCCTTTGAGAATTGAACCTGAAACCTTAAAAAAGTTTGATTGGATTCTAGGTCGTAGATTTTCGACGCGCAGATGTTTTTCTCGCCTCGTTGCCAGATTTTTGCTGCCACATGAAATACCTTATCTTGAATATCCTTAACAATTTTCTCGACTTCCAAACATTTGGCTTCAGATTTCTTCAAGGTTTCAACCCTGGTTATCAAAGTAAAATACCAAGTGCTAAGGTCATATCTACTTCCTACTTGAATGACTCCTCCATCCACTAACTCCTGTTGAGAAAGCCCTCAGATGATCTTCAACTATGGAAGAACCCTATTTTGAATTTCTTCAACTTCTTCCCAATTCTCAGACAAATCCTGAATTCTGGCCAACAAAGAAGGGGTAGATTCATATGCTGATACCAGATTTTCAACAAGCATATCTACACACTCTAAGCTCTTAGAAGTCCATTCCTTGGCTTCTCTGAAGGTAGCCTTCATATCATCATATTCCCTCATGTATTTATGCGGAAGAGTTGTAGCAGGAGCAACTAGTATTTCTTCATTGAGTGGCTTTTTCAAATGTATCACATATTTCTTCCACTACTCATTCTCTTCTTTCAATCTCTTCCTTTTATCTACTTCTTTGTTCAGCTTTTCCTTCAATGTATTGCAAGTATCATCAAACTCTTGAACTTCCTGGAGTTTGGTACTCTTTTCAAGGTTTATAGTGGCAATCTCATAATCTTCTGGAGCAATATTATCCTAACTTTTACCTTCGTTGGGTACAACTATCTATACTAAATGGAATCATGCACTATCTCTTTGAATTAAATAGAACTTCTTAGTTGGTTTGGGTGGTCTTATCTCAATTGGTTTATTCACTATAGCCAGGAATGTTGTTGTGTTCTCTTCTAAATGAGCTTCCTCGGGAACCTTAGCCTTTATTATTTCTCTCAACCAATCTAGAATGGTTGATTTCTCCATGCCACTCTCATCAAATTTATCTTCAGTTTCCTTGGGCGCAGTGACAATGCCATCAAGGAATTCTCTTGAAGGCTCAGACTCTTCAACTTCTACAGTCCTGATAGAATTTGGCTCTTGAGTCGGTTCTTCCATTATCTCTTAAACTGAAGGAGAAGGAAATATTACTTCATTATCTCCCATATTAGTATTCTTCTCCTGCTCATTAGTTGTGGTCCTAACTAGAGCAACAGATGCAGCACTTAAGGTCAAATTACCTTCGTCTGATTTATTCCTTCTACTTGCATCTCCAACTATTTTCTTTCCTTTACCCCTGAGAATTTTTAGTGGGTTCTTTCATTTTCCTGGACTCGACACTTGATGAAACATCATGGTTTAAAGACATTTATTTATTGGTTCCCATGAGATCATATGTGAGATCAACACCTTTTGATCTAAGACCCTTTGTCTTCTTCGTTGCCCACCATTTTGAATACTCAATTACTAGTCTCATAAGGTCGCTCAAATCAAACCTCTCAAAATCTGACTAATCAACCAAGGTAAGGGGATCATTTCTGAATTTGCCAATGTGAGGCTGCTCAAATTCAAGATCATCCTCAAGATGATCTGCTACTCGAAATAATTTCAATACTGTAATCAATTTCAAGGGAAGTCTAGACCACAATCTCCTTCTGATTTTAAATCTATCATCTACATTAGCCCAATAATCTTCAAGATTAGGTCTATGCTCGAACATCTCCCCATCAACCCTTTTCATCCAGTGAAAAGGGTCAAAATGTCTTCTGGTGTTATACTGAAAGAATGGGTACAAAGAAAGCTCTTTTCAACATTAGTGGCAGCTTGTGCTAATGAACATGTCACCAATATATTCCCAACATGGAGGGGAAAAGATGCTCTTGTATTTTGCTTCCCTCTTTGAACAACCATAAAACTTTCAAGCTTCCCGATAACTTCAAGTAACACTACTCTGTTGGTGGGATACATGGGTAACTTGTAAGGAAATCAAGAGAATCCTTGAATTCTCAGATAAGTAAATCTAGGGTATTGGATGTACCAATTCCCAAATCTACTAACCAAATCTTTAAACTCTTGAGAGAGCCTATGATGAAGACCACCTTGGAGCGTCCTGGTAATGTGCATCAAGAATCCATCGTTAACTCTCTTAAAGTGAAGTTTTTCCTCCAAGTACGGTTGTGGGTAGCAATCATAAACAACAAACTGATTCTCCTTATTCCCCACTTCTCCTCTACAGGTGATTCCTCTATATCTATAAGTTCGAGCAAGAGAGTACACCAAATAAGAACTCATATAAAATGTATTGTTCTCTTCCAAGTTCTTCAGTTTGTCATCAAGATTATTAATTATAATCTCTGCCCAATTAATCATCTTTACTTCGATAGTTATCTCATTGATGAAGTAATACATCCAAGGCTCAAATCGCACACCTTGTGGACTACCCATGACTCTGTTCAACAAAACTATCATGTCTCCAATATCCTCCTTGAAGTAGGATCTCACAAGATCCTTGGGTAACTTAGAAGAACCCTTCCTTGGCTTATCCAACCACGAATGGGTTGATATTGGCCTCATGTTCTTTAACATTATCTTGATATAGTTGTGTTGCTTCCTCCTTGGTTATGTAAACAAGGTTATGATATTCAGGGATGCGGAAAGCTTCCCCAATAGAAACCTCACTAATGTTTGCCAAGTCTTTCCCGTTAGGTGCTATGATCTCTCAATTTATAGGATTGTAATGTTTAGAGAATTCCACAACCAACTCAGTACACTGCATCACTGGAAGGAAGTGAACAGCTTGTACGATTCCATTTCTCATCATCTTTATGGCAGTTGTTGTAGGCATCAGGTTGTCCAGGCCATACATTCACTTATTGAATACCCTCAAGGTAATATGTCCCAAGTTAGTGTATCTGACTAGCTTCCACTTGGACTTCATATTAGATTCTGGAGGGGAATCCTTATCCATCTAAAACTTCATCCTGGTTGCGAGATGTTCCAAAATCTACAAAACAATCAAACCAACTCAAATTAAAATCTATACTTTTAAGTGTAGTTTGTGAGTTTGTTGGCTAAGTAATTTGTGATTTTCACTTTCTTTTCAACACTTAGCCACAAAAAATGGGATTTTCCACACTTGATTATTCTGAGAATCCTAAGGAAACCCTTGAAAATCATGACATTTAGGAAATTGAAGGTCTAATTTTCACTTCAAAATAAGATTTTGAAAACATTAAGTCCAAGAAACTCCATTCAATCTTGCTTTGAATGGCAGAAAACAAGAAAGAGAAGAAGATTAATCTGTGAAATTTACTCTTTCTTTTTAGAACAAAACCATGTTAAAACCTTGATGAACTTTCACTTTCGAAGAATGAAGAAGAATGAGAAAAGAAGTTGTCAAGAATAACTTTCAGATGCTACACTCATAAAATCAATGGGTTTCGTCCTCCAATCAGTCAGAAATTTTCAAAATGTGAATATAACTTGGTGAATAAGAGGTTGAAAACTCAGACTTATACTTAAAACTTCCTCAAAAACACCTTTAACCTGCAAAAAGCATTTCAAAATAACCTTCAACCTACAAAAGAACTCTTAAACTTTCTCTTAATATACTCAGAACTTCAAACTTCATGTGTAAAAATGAGAGACTGAATAAGGTATTTGTATAAGAGTTTGAATTTCATATTTGGAAACACAAAGGATCTTCAAAATTTGTTTCTAATTCACTCTTCATTCATCGAACTTAGACACTCATTCTTTAATATTTCAAAGAAACTTTTCAAATCAAACCTTAATGAACTGTCATCTCTTTGGCAAGTTCGATCTTTCAATTTTTAATTCAAGATGAAAGTTTCTAAATCCATTTTTCAGTTGTAGTTCGAACTTGATCTTTAATATTCTCTTTCTAAAACTTTCCAAATCTGTCATAGTTCAAAATTGGGAATCAAATCTTGATGACATCACTTTGGAATATTCCTTTGTTTCAAACTTAGCAAGTTTTCTCCCTTGGGAAAACTTCATTAGCTTCATTCTCTTTTCATTTGAGGTAGGGAGGACTTCATTAAGTTTAGGCACCATACATCATGCTAGGGCGGACTTTGTTGAGCTTTTGACTTCATATGATGCTTCAAGGTGGACTTCATTGAGGTTGTGCACCAAGTGTATGTTGATGTAGGGCGGACTTCTCCACACTTAGGAATTTCTTTATCATCCATCAGGCAGACTTGGTGAAGAATGTGCACCACTTGTTTTCTATCTTCCTAAACCTTTGGGCGGACTTGGTTGACTTATTGCACCAGCATATGGAGGGTGAGCCTCTTTTATCTCATAACCAAGCTCACCCACACCTAGGCGGGCTTGGTGAATGTTGGCAACCAAGGGTGGTCGGACTTTATTTTCATTTTGCACTTCAAAATATTTCATAACACTTCGAAGGAAGACTTGTGCACCAAAACTTATGGCAGACTTTGTTCTTTTTAGAAGGGCAGACCTTCTTTAAACTTTGCACTTCTCCCACATGCTACCTCCTTCACCCTTTGACGAACTTTCTTAACTTTATGCACCTTATTCTTAATCAAGGGTGGACTTCATAAAAGTCAGGAATTTCATACATGGGCAGACTTCACCAAGGTTGTGCACCATGATTATTCTCTTGGGCAGATTTCAAGAAACTCATGCACCATGGGATCAAAACTCAAAATCTTCATAACTTGTGTAATTTTTCTCAGATTTACTTGAAATTTGAAATTCATACATGTTTCATCCATTGAGTTCCTCAAGATCCCTAAAATCTAGGAAATTGGCTTTTTTTATTAAAACTTGAATTTTGGAGGAATTTGACAATTGTTTTCAGTGTATCTCAGTGTCGGTAGTGCAAACCCTATATCCTCTTTCCAAAAATAGAAAAAGCATGCATCCCTAAACAATAGGAAAAACTTTCTAAAAATAGTTATTTCGGGGATCGTGCCAAAAACAAAACTTCTAAAAAATAGGAAAAAGAAAAAAAGAAAAACTTTCCAAAAATAGAAAGTTGTCCAAATCTACTCAAATCAATTACGATTTTCGTCCTTCAGCCTTTCTAGGCACTCTGATAGTATCTAGACTCTATTCTAACTTGGTTTGAGCAAACTAACTAACTTGGTTTGCACAAACTAACTTACAACTTCAAAACTCAGACTATTCAAAACTGACAAACTTGGCAATACCGATGCAGGAAGGTCACAAGGCTCTAACAAAAACCCTAGAAAGAAAGAAAAAGGGAGGGTCCCCATTTTCAATGGGGTGATGTGTGAAAAAGTCACAACATCTGGCGACTCCATGAGGGGAATGTTCTTGAACATTCCTATGATAAAACCCATTTTGAACCTAGAATCAGAAATTAAGTATAGCTAACTTACCCATCAGCTAAGATGGGTACTCAAAAAGGAAGAGGAATCCTAGATTGTATCAAGATATTTCATCCTTCAATTAAAAGTGTGTGCAAATGCATTCATTCCTGTCTCATAAGACCATTATGACTCTTTGATTCCATCATGGCAAGTTATAGCTTAGGTGTTATTTTGTCTTAACTCCAAAAGCATCCTTGGATAGATCCTCATTGTCAATGAACATCAATAGCCCCGACGAGGTTATCTCTATAATCTCATGGAGATTTCTCTACTTCTGGTGATTTAGGTTTTATTTTGAGGGTACACCTATAGAAATTTATGCACACCCAAAAAGCCAAGTATTTTGATTTTCTTCTTTTTCTTCTTTTCTTTCTTGATATTCTTTTCTTTTCACATATTTGCACACTTTGTCTCATAAGCAATGAATCTCATAATGGGATTGAGCATTATAGTGGCGTTGAAGTAATACTTTTGATGATTTCTTTATGTTTTCTTGCCATGACTTCTCCTAGGAGACCAAAATGACTTAGAGAATTCATCAAGTGTCTAAGATATAATAATTGAAAGTTTCAGTGTCAAGACACAAAAGATGATTCTCTTTCTAGTCAAGTACCAATCCCAACTTTAAGGTACTTTAGAAATAATTAATCTAAGATTCAGGAGTTCTCCACAAATATTTACCAAAGGAATAACCCAAACATAACTTAGCGGGGTCAAACCAGAGTGTGTGTGTTATGCAACATCACCCTTTCGCTAATGGGAATCCTCTTTATTTCTAACCTAAGCACGCGAAAGCAAGCGAAAACAAAGACAACCAAACTAACAAAAGAAAACTACTCTGCCAAAAGAAAAAGCAACTAAAATAGCTACTCTAACTATGTACAAAACAAGTTCCCATCATGGAACTCAAGGCATGAAATAATGTTTCAAAAACTGCCTATTGACGGGCAAAGGAATGTCATCTCCAGTCAGATTTTTCAATTTGAATGCATTCTCTCCCAATATCTCTGCAATTTGATATGGTCATTTCCATAAGCAATCAAACTTATCATGATTGCCTTTTTTCTCATGGGCTTTGTCCAATTAAAGTACCAAATCAAAAAATTTGATTTCCTCCACTGTAGCTCATCTGTCAAAACATCTCTTAACTGTCCCTTGATATTTTGCAAAATTTTCCAAGGCTTGATCTCTCTATTCTTCCAATAGCAGCAGTTGTGAGAGATGAATCTGAACTCTCTCTTCTGGATCCAAATATTCTTGCATAAATTTTAGTGTTGGAATCCTCAATTGGATCTGAAAAACTGGATCCTTTCTATAAACCAAATGATACAGAGAAGTGCCCAATGACCTTTTGGCTCTTGTTTTGTCTACCCATAGAGAAAACCTTAGCTGAGATGCCAGTCTTTTGAGGAGTTCTCTAACAATTTATTGATTATGCTGAGCGGATTCTTATTGGTTGACTCTGCCAATGCATTATCTTGAGGATAATAGTTTGGAGATAACTTTAGGGTGATCCCATAATCGAATGCCTAGATTGAAAACCTTAAAGAGGTGAAAGAGGAACCATTATCACATACTAGAGCATTAGGACATCCAAATCTTGTGATAATGTGTTCTTCTAGGAACTTAGTTACTGCATCCGTTGTATAATTCTTCAAAGATTAAGCTTTAGACCATCTAGTGTAGTAATTGGTCACAGTCAAAATGTATTTATGTTGTGCTAATGAAGGTGGGTTTATTGCACCAATAAAATCAAGTCCCCACATAGCAAATGGTTTTACCTTTGTGATTGGTTATAATGGCATAGTGGGATTCTTTTATCATGTTGCAGCAACTTGACAAGTGTGGCAGGTCTTCACATGCTCATATGCATCTTTAAAAACAATAGGCCAATAATATCCAGCTCTCAGGATCTGGTATGTGGTTGCCTAACTTCCTCCATGACTTGTTCCAAATTTGGAGTGGAAGTGCTCCATGATTATTTTGGCTTCATCATCTCTCACACATCTGAGGTAGATCCCCACATGATTCTTCTTATAAAGGAGTGGCCCTTTAAGCTTATAACATTGACACTTGAGCCTAAAAGCTCTTTTCTAGGCTGAGTTCATGGGAGCAGGATATTTGTGATTCAACGGATATGACATTTTATCATGGTACCATTCCTCTCATGGAGTATCAGTTAAAACATATGTTTGTTTCACCAATCCAGGTCCTTCAATGGCCATAGTTTGTGTCAAATATTTTCCATGAACTAGCTTCATCGAGTGTAGCTCAATATCATATCCCTGGATAGTGGTGACCCACTTTCCTCATCTTTCCCCTAGCTCATTCTGCATCAGGAGTGTCTTAACCGCAACATTAGGAACGATGGAAAAAATATTGCTTCTTAAAATATAGCGCCTGAACTTTTTAATGGCCTTTACTAGTGCATAAGCCTATTTCTCAATATTGGGATGCCTCACTTCCATCCTTGATAGGTGAACTCATGAAAGCTATAGGATGCTCATCTTTCTCCTCTATTCGCTACGTGAGTATTGCAGCACGGGAATGTTCTGATGCGAAAGAATATAAGTAAAATGGCTTGGTATAATCTAAGTTGACCAAGACCGGAGCATCAGCTATGGCTTTCTTAATTTATTCAAATACTTTCTTTGTCTATGGTGTGCATTCCATCCTTGCATTCTTTTTCAACATTTCATTTAGGGGTTTTACTATTTCAGCAAAATTGATGATAAAGTTTCTGACAAAATTGATCTTTCCAAAGAAAGATCTCAACTCCTTTTGGCTAGTGGGTAAATTGATTCTTGAAATGGCTTCTATGCATTGAGGATCAATCAATATACCTTTCTTTATGATTAAGTGTCCCAACAATTTTCCTTTAGTAACCCCGAATATGCACTTCTTCGGATTTAAGGAAATACCATACCTTCGACATCTCTAGAATATCTTCTTTAGATCTTCAACATGATCTTTTCTTTCTTTTGAGAACATGGTAAGATCATCCATGTAGATTATTATACAATTTCCAATTAGTTATCTGAAGGCAACATCCATGGCCCTTTGAAATGTGGCCCTGTGTTGATTCGCCCAAAGGGCATCCTTTTGTATGCAAATGTTCTCCATTTTGTCGTGAATGGTGTTTTCATCCTATCTTTGTATTCAACAAGTACCTGGTTGTAACCTGAACACCCATACAAAAAGTGATGAATACTAAGAGAGAGGGGGTGAATTAGTATGCCTAAGAACTTCAGCAAACTCTTAAAAAAATTTCTAGTAGACCGATGTAGTAGTTTAAACAATAAACTAGTTAAAACATAAACAAGCCAAATAGCAAATAGAGCATTCACCCACAGAAGCACAATCACCATAACACAAGATATTTTGACGTGGAAACCAAATGGGAAAAACCATGGATAGTAAAACTCACAAGTCAACCATTTGCAAAATAGTAACCAGACCGGTTAAGGCCTTACAATGTTCTTCACCAGAACAGATCATGTTAGGAATCCAAATCTTTGTTAGGAGATAAGTCCTGTTAAAGACTACCTTGTTAAAGGATTTTAGATCCACAACTATGAACCACCTTGTTAGAGGATTTACAATAGGCTTGGTTGGGCCTACAATAGGATTTACAAGAGATTAGTAAGAAAGTAGCATAGAATGCTTGATTAGATCCTTGACAGTTCTATGTTAATGCATTGCAGCATTACTTTAGTCATCTATCATTTGCACTCACAATCTCTATAGTGATATATCTATTTTGCACAGACCTAATATGCTCTCCAATACTTCATACATATCAACTACATCAAAACCCTAGACATGGTGTCCTCATATAGGAATCTAATTTCATGTCGGTCCAATAAGATTAGACTACAATTTCCTAGGTACAGTGCATCTGAACAAATTTGGTAACATGGCACAGAAACACTGCTAAAGTGTCAGTGGATGATAATGCATCACACTTTACAATTGTACTAGTTTAACAGTATACTGATTACCAGTTAACGAATAAAGAATGGAAAACCGGAACATAATGTTCTGATCAAAAAGATTAATTGTCGCTAGGGGTCCTTGTTCCGCTTGAGATCTTCATACATGACCGATAAGCATCTTCTGCAAAACATCGATAGTCTTCTACAAATAAAGACTATACATACAATGGCATATAATACCGGTGTGAATCAACACAACACATATTACCGATGGAGAATAACTCATACATAGAATAAGTGTGTGTCCATCAATGACAATCACAACTTAAACATTATCAAAATACCAACAAAAAGGACACCATATATGACCCATTCAAAATTTGCAAAACTTCATCAAGAGATGGCAAGGGGTAATTGTCTTTTTCTGAGGCTCTATTCAAATTTTGGAAATCAACACATAATTTGATCTCTCCATTCTTATTTTTGACTGGGACCAAGATGTGGTTTGCAAATTGCTTTATAGTTTTGACTTCATTTTAGTATGTGTTTTTCAAATAATGCATCGGGTCCATAAGTAATTTTACTAACGTATTTTGGACTTTTCTATAGTTTTTAAAACCCTATAAAATGTAGATAAACTTTCACTTTTTGCTTTCCATAGTGAAAGATTGATATAGATGTTGATAAATACCTCTCATTTTCCACTTTTTCTTTCATGTTCAAACATTATATGTCATAAAATATGAGTGTTTTCACGACTATATATGGGCCTGATACAACATTTCAATGATAATAACCTATGTTTCAAGTTTGGAGTTAAGTTCTAGAACCACACCAAAAATCCATTAAAGTGTTATTTATACTTTCCCAACCATGATAATATTTTGAATTATCTTTTGGCTTATTTCTATTGATATTATTACCTATATATTAAATCTTCATGTGGCTTAGTTTTATATGCAGCCACAACTGAAAATTCCCTTTTAGGCCAAGAAGTAATTTCTAGTACCCTTATTGGTCACCTATGTTGGTTGTAAAATTTTGGCTACACCTTTAAAACAAACTTTTATGCTGACTTAGTCATCATGGTCCTGATGGAAAAGAATAAAATCACCATAACTTTTGACTAGGGTCTCACACAAAAATTTGACCATGTGATGTGCACTAGCTAAGGTTCAAAACCTAGAAACCTTTCTTGCCTTGGATACCTAGAAACCTTATTAAGAAAATTCCTGCAAATTACCCATTAACAAAATGAAACTTTAGAATCTCCCAACTAGCAAGGTGTTTTGATAATTTCACTCAGATACTTGATTTGAAAGGTTTATTTTAGATGATGATGTAGTGTCATAAATTGTACATTCTTGCTAGGGTGGTACAATTTTATACTTAGGTTAGCACCCGCCTTAGTGTGTCTTGCATCTTGCATTTCTAATTCCCCTTTAAGCATTTAATTAATTAATTTAATAAAATCTAAGGTCATGTTTCATCACTTTACACATTACAAAGTTGGACCCTTTACCCTAAGCGTGCCCCATTTCATTTTATTCCTCCAATGAATCATTTATTCATAAACCCTAATTATATCTTATTTTGATCATTTAGGCCCAATTTCGCATATCAAAACATCTTGAAATTAGTTGTAACTTTGGGATGTACTATAATATCATCATATCTAACGGCCCCAAAAATTTGGTGAAAAGTTGGTCGGACCATGGTGGGAATGCACGTGGTCCGCAAATTTTTTCCTGAAATTTTGGGAGCACAATCCTATTATATAATAATGCCTAACCCCAAAATATCAACGGGAAATTCAAATCCTAAGTTAGCCTAAACATGAAATTAATATTTAAGAGCTCTCTTTCTTCATTTGAAGAGGTCGCCTTCTAAGAATCTAAGAGCAGTTTTTTGGAGTATGAGAGCCTTCTTTATAGTGAAAGAGTAGATCTTTGAAGTCTTCAACAAAATTCAACATTCATCAAGCATCATTTTATCATTTTGGGGCTTTTGAAGATGTAGAAGAACAATGGGAGATCATCGACTGACAATTGGCTTGTACCTCTCCCTTGGGGTTGGGTATGGTTTCATGTTGTTTTCATATCTTTGCATAAGCTTCATTTTGATTCTTATTCATATTTTAGGTCACTTTGCATTATGGATTTAGAGAATTTACTATCAATTATAAGCAATTAGGGTTAACTCTTTAGGGTTGCTCTAGGTTGTTTACTTTCATTCTTAAGATCTTGTACACACACAAGGTTATTGCAAACACATTTTTCAGTACATTATCGACTATTCAAGGAGGTGTAAATCACCAACATAGGGGTTTGACTAAGGAAAAACCCTATATAGCCACCCCAAACCCTTTTTTTTAGCTTCAAGTATAGGTTCGGATCTAAGTGTTGCTGGAAGTTTTAGGACCAGAAGAGTACACAAGGATAGTTCTGGGTTGTAGATCTCAGTAGAAACCCCAAGGACAGGGGTATGGCACCATGGTCCTACACTCTATCAGTAGAACTTGGCAAAATAGTACTTTGCATATCTCAGGATCCCTCGTGTCAGTTGCAGCTCCAGAGTTGCAGAATCAGGATAGTGGCATGGCACCCTAGTCATGTACAATTCTACTTACATTTCAGACACAGGTGCACCTCTGATCTGTACTTTTTAGTAGTGTATCATTTGTTCTTTGATCTGCATTCCTAGATTAGGGTTTGCTTACTTATTTGCTTTCTAGGTTAGATTGTATTTTGCATCATTCCTCTCTCTCATTTACAAGAAAGGAATAGAAGACCTAAGAGGTAATCCATGGCTTTCTCTTTCTCATAAGAAGTAACTAACATGTGTTACCTCCCTAGGCTCTTTCATATTCCATGAGTGTGTATGAGAGTGGGATTAAGGTTTCCATACGTAGTCTCACTTTTTCCCCTATGGATCTTTGATGAACCATACGTGAATCCAATTTCATTTGCATGGCATTGCATTTTTAGATCTAGATCTAGTTTATTTCATTTGCTTTCAAAACATTAAAAAAAATAGAGAGAAAATGAGAAAAAAAAAAGAAAAAGAAGAGATAGGTTTCTTGTATTTTTCTTGCATTGTGTGTTTAAGTTTCATGCAATTTTCATTTCAAAATGTCAGATTTGTATTTACAATATGTTCATGCTTTTGATGATGTGTGCAATTTTGTTGATTATGATTTTAGTAAGGATGAATTATATGAAGCTCTAGATGAGTTTTTGAACCCTAAGCCTTCTAAACCCTCACTTTGCCAAAATTTAATCAACCTTATTACTATGCCATTTTGTGGTGATGAGAAAGATAAGTTGAATGATTCCTCTCATGGGTACATTCCTATCAACTCCTCCACTAGATCTAGCAACATAGTTGACTCCCATGGTTCCCTCTATGATGTTATGTATCATTTTAAGTCCAAAGGTAATCCTTTCAATCACTATGATCATTCTTTATTGGATGACACCCTTGATGACTTCATGTCTTTGCCTAAACTTTCAAACAATAATAATGCATCTAAAAGGTTAATCAATATGATCAATGTGAATGAATATAGCAAACCACTTTTTGTTGTCCAAGGTGCTTGTCCTTCTCCAAGTACACCTCTTCCTAATCAACCTCTTTTCACAGTTCAAGGTGGATATAGTCATCATTTCCTTAGCACTCCAAACAAGCCTATCATTAGAGTTCAAGGAAGGAATCCCACTAAGAGTCCTTATAGCTATGCTAGACAACTAACTAAGGAGAGTTATAATGCAGTTGCCCATACCTATAACATGAGAAATAATAGGCAACCTAACCCTCCTTCGGTTGTTCTGACTCCTTACCTAGTCCTCAACTCATTCTTCCTCAAGCACCTTGTATTTCACAAACCCTTGGTAAGGAATGTGATCTTGTTGAACAACTTAAAGCTACTCCTGCCAAGATATCCCTTTTGGATTTGCTTCAAACTTCCTCGACTCATCATGGAATACTATAAGATGCCTTGAAAACATTGAATGTCCCATCTTTAGTGACATCCAATAATATGGATTCCTTGATTCACTCTATTATATCACCTAAGGCTCAAATTGTGTTTACACAAGATGTGTTGCCTTCTAATGAAATTCAACAACAGTATATCCCTTAATGATTATGCTTATCATAATGATAGTGTGATAAGATGAACACTAGTAGACAATGGTTATGGCCTTAATGTTTGTAGCATTAACTTTTTGCATAAGATCAATGTGGATACATCTCTTATTAAGCCTGATTCTCTCACTATCTGTGGCTTCAATAATGTTGCTAAATTTTCAATAGGTATCATCACCTTGCCGGTTAAGGTAGGTCTGTTACTCTACCTACTCCAATCCATGTCATGTTTGGAGTGTTGACATACAACTTATTTCTAGGGAGACCTTGTATTCAAGGCATGCAAGTTGTTCCCTCTACATTACATAGGCAAATCAAATTCATTTACAATAATACAACATACACCTTGTTAGGTGACACAAAATTCCAAGCTTGTTTACAAACATCAATTTCTAAATCCTCTTCAATCAATTCTTCCCCAACTATCTTAGACAATTCTTCTAAAGCTTCTACTCTGATTAGTCTGACCACTTCATCAAACATGTCTCTTATATGTGGACCAATCCCCAATACTTCCTCAAGTGGACCTAAGGTTCCTGAAGAAGATTCTTCTCAACCTGACTCTACAATTGAGAATACTTTCTCTCCTAAACAAATTCATGCAGAAGATGATTGGGGATCCCTTGATTTCAATCCTACTTTCATAGGGGAATACAAAATTCCCCCTAGAGAACCTAAGGTCAAAAAGAAGAAAGAAGAAGAAGAACCTAAAAACCAATCTACTTTGTCTGGGCCATTGAGTAATAACTTTGTGGCGGCTTCTCAGATTTCATCTCCCTTAGTTTATGGTTTAGAGGATTTTGATCCCTGACATTTTGAAAATCCTCCTTCTCAGGAAATGACTAACCTTTATGGTCCTGCTTTTCACATCTTGGCTAGGTGTGGATATAATGGAAATGGATGTGGTGCTAAAGAACAAGGGATTAAGGTTCCCTTGGAAAACAACTTTCATGATATGACATTTGGGCTTGGTTATGATCCTTTAAAGCATATTAAAGCCTATAAGAGACCATCTATTAGTGTTAATGTCATTTATGCTTCTCTCTCGCTAAAATATCCAAAATATATTGATTGTGACCCTTCTTGTTTCTTGGCTTTGGATGTTTTTTCTATCGATGATTCCTTAGATGAATTCTTGGGAGCTTATGACAACCTTCCTCATTATCACCATAATAGTATTTTTCTCTATTGTTTAAATGTTAAAGCCTACTTTGGGAAAGAAAGAAATAATGATGAGATAGTTAAATAATTCCCTCAATTGAAAGACACTCCTCAACAAAGAAAACTCCTAATAAATGACACCATTGATATCAAGATGGATCCTTGTGTTGAAGATAAGATCATAAAGATGGGGAAACGTCTTGACAAAGAAGAGAAAAAACAATATGTTGAGTTGTTACATGAATTCCCTGAGATCTTTGCTTGGATATATTCTAACATGCCTGGCATAGATCCTAAGATTATCACTCATAACATTGTCCTAATTTCTAATGTTAAACCTCTGAAGCAAAAGATTTGAAAGATTCACCCTAAAGTGACATTACTTGTTAAAGCTGAGATTGAAAATTGGTGGATGATGGATTCATCCATCCTATCGATTATTTCTCATGGATTTGAAACATTGCGGTTGTAGCTAAAGCTGAAAAGAAGATTAGGATGTGTACTGATTTTCGTGATTTGAACAACGCCTCTTTAAAGGATGATTTTCCCCTCCCGAATATTGATATGATAGTAGATTAGGTAGTAGGGCATGCTTTATTATCCTTTATGAATGGTTTCTCAAGATATAATCAAATCTTCATCGTTCCCCAAGATCAATATAAAAATGATTTTACCACCCCTTGAGGTACGTTCTATTGGATTGTGATGCCTTTTGGATTGAAAAATGCAGGCGCAACCTATCAACATGCTATGACTCTCATCTTCCATTACTAATTGCATAAGACCTTAGAAGATTACATTTATGACATCTATCCAAATCCGTTCTTCATACAGATCATGTTAAGATCCTTCATCAAATCGTAAGTACAACATGTGTTTAAATCCCCGAAAATGTATTTTTGGTGTGGATAGTGGCAAACTATTAGGATTCATAGCTTCACATCGTGGTGTTGAGGTGGATACGAAGAAGATAGATTCTATTGTTAACATGCCACCTCCTAAGAATGTCTACCAACTAAAAATTTTGTAAGGAAAGATCCAAGCTATTCATAGGTTCATCTCTCAACTTGCAAATCGTATCTTTCCCTTCACATAATTTCTTAAAAAGAATATCACTTTTCAATGGAATAAGGATTTTCATCAAGTATTTGAAGACTTTAAAACTTATTTGGCCAATCCTCCCATTCTTCAACCTATTGATCCTACTAATCCTTTCCTTCTATACATCATTGCTTCCCCTCAAGCTCTTGTAGCCTTATTGGCACAATGTGATAAGGATGGTAGAGAATGCCCGGTTTATTACATAAGCCACACTCTACTCGATTACAAAGTCCGATATTCTACAATAGAAAGACAATGCATTACTTTAGTCTTTGCAACCCAGAAGTTGAGGCATTATCTCTTGAACGCTGAGATCCATGTTATCATTAAATTTGATCCTATTAAACATCTTTTCTCCAAAACTGATCTTCCTGGATGCTTAGCTAAGTGGGTTATGATGTTGACTGAGTTTTACCTTAAATGTGTCTCACAAAAGACAATAAAAGGTCAAGAATTAACTGATCACTTAGTTGATGCTCCTTCACCCTTCTCCCTACCTAATCTAGAGTCTTTTCCGAATGAATACATTTTTTCCACTAAAGTTGATGAGACTTGGGAATTGTACTTTTATGGCTCTTAGTGTCGTATAGGATTGGGGGCAGGGGTGGTCTTAATCTCTCCTAAAAATAAGCCTATTCCTTTATCATATCATCTCAATTTCTTATATACCAACAACATTGCTGAATATGAAGCTCTTATACCTGAAATTAAAGCAACCTTGGTGTTGAATGTGAAACATCTACATATTTATGGATATTTTCAATTAATCATAAGACAAGTGACAGGAGTTTATCAAGCTAAGCAAGACAAATTATCACAATATAAAGATCTAGATTTATCCTTGTTACAAAAATTCAATTCTTATACTATGGAGCCCATTCCTCAAAAGGATAATCGACATGTTGATGCGATAGCATGTATTGCCTCTCTAAAATCTCTAGAGAACCCCTTGGTAGATCTTAAATTCACTATTCACAACCTCACTACCCCGACTATTGTTGATAATCCTAGTGATGTGGCATATTGTTGCATTATAGATTTTGATGAATGGTACTCGCATATCATGAGATATTTGAGTGATGGTACCTTTCCCGACTCTCTGAATAAGAATACTAGGGCTAGGGTTCACAAATTGGCTGCTAGATACATTATCCTTTCTAATGTTCTTTATAGGAGGGGTTATAATGGTCTTCTTCTTCAATGCTTAAACAAGGCTGAAATCTCTATTGCTCTTGAGGAAGCACATTCAGGTGCTTGTGGGGGGCATTTTGGGGGTAGGTCTTTAGTTCAGAGATTGCTTTGAATGTGATATTATTGGCAAACCATGGAAAAGGATTCCTTTGCGTTTGTTAAATGATGTCATTGATCCATGCCCTTGCCCAAGAACTTCGATCATAGGTAGCATCTTGGCCCTTTTCTACATGGGGTTTGCATCTTGCTAGTAAAATATCTCCTCCCTCATCTCAAGGACATACTTTCATTATAACTGCCACTAATTACTTTAAGAAGTGGGTGGCAGTCGTTCCTCTTCGATCGACTACCGCTGAAGTAATTTGTCAATTCATTTTGGAAAACATTATTTCTTGATTTCGGATACCTTCCGCCTTAGTTTCAGATAATGGAACGTCATTCAAAAATAAGGATGTGAAGAAGTTTCTTGAGAAATACCATATTCAACATAAATTTTCTACACCTTATTATCCTCAATCTAATGGTCAAGATGAGTCTTCTAATAGGATAATTGAAAAAATTATTTGAAAGACTGTAAACAAACATGGTAAGGATTGGCATACTCAATTAACCTATGCTCTGTGGGCCTATTGCATGAGTGTATGTGTTACTACGGGTTGTATTCCTTATAATCTTGTTTATGGTGTTGATGTAATTATGCCTTTGGAGTTAGAGATTCCTTCTTTAAGAGTTTCTCTTAGGGGTATAGTGGATGATGATTCCTATAGAGAGAAAAGACTTCAACAACTTGAGATGCTCAATAAATGGCGTATAAATTCCCTTGAGCATATTCAAGCATATTATAAGACTTTGAAATGAGGCTACAATAATAAGGTTATTCAACTTTCCTTCTTGGTAGGGGATTTAATCCTTTATGAGAATCAGTGCAACGTGAATGCCTTACCTAAGGAGAAAGGTAAGTTCAGTCCGAATTGGTTCGGACCATACATTGTTGTCGAGGTCTATGGATCAGGTGCTTACAAGATAGCAGATGTGGAAGGTATGCATCTCAAAGAACCCATAAATGCTATGCACCTTCGAAGATACTATGCCTAGTTCTATTTTTCCCTCTCTTTCTCTCTTTCTAGTCTACTTTCTTCTCTCTCTATATATCTCTTTCTTCAAAAATTGGGTAATATGTTAGCATTTCTTTATTAAAGTATGTAAGATTAAATGATGTTATATTGTTTGGTCTACATTACTTCATTCTTGACAAGCATGTTTCATTACTTTATTGTTTGTCTTGGACTCTTTTATGTAAATTGTAATAGATTTACATTTTATATGTGCTAGCATATTATACAATTTTTTATATGTTAAGTAGACTTACATCATGTTGTGTTTAATTAGAGATAATTAAATCACATTAGTTATATAGTTCTCAAGCTTAATACATTCTTCTTTTATAGCATCAAAGTAGCATTTGATTAAATACTTAGTTATTTAAATAAATCACATATGTGTCAATTTAATCATAAAGCATTGAGCAATCAATCACATGGAAATTAAAATTAGACATACATGCTCATTACTCAATATGTTACTTCTAATCTAAGAAATGCATACATTGTTTAAGAATGCCCCCTCCTAATCTTGCCATGGGAGTGGCCCCATGGGGATGTATCATGATATGGATAGCAAGTGACTCCGCGAGGAGCTCCTGCGATATCTCTCCATCATGATCCCTCGGTATCTGGCTGCCTCTGTCTATGACGCTTCTAGGTCATGCTCTGTCAGTCATAATCTCTCTCATAGGACCTCCACCTTCGTCCAAATAAGGGAGAAAAGGACTTTGTGTCATTCTGCATTCCTCTGGGATTTGTGTTCTATCTGTGAGGCACTAGGAACATGTGCATTCATAATAAGGTATGTCACTACATTCTGAATTAGAGAATGCCACTCCTCGATGGTAGTTGCAAGATAGAGAGAAATTTTTCATCAATAACATTCTATATCATCAAATCTAAAATAGGTAAGATACATAAATTAATCAAGAATAGGGCACCTTACTTGGATCTCCCTCTCGCCAGTAGGGATAGTGGACAATGACCGCCTGAGACTGAGAACCGCTAGACTCTTCGCACTTTTATTGTCTCTGTATAGTCTGTGTGGGCCAATGGGGATCAGGATCAGGACCCCTTATGGGGTCCCTCTCTACCTGCAGTGGAACACTCGGTGGATCTAGGGCTCTGGTATCTTCCCTAGAGTGATGAGGAACTATATCTAACTCGTCGTCCTCCTCCCTGTCATCCTCCTCCTCCTCATCCTCCTCATTTTCTCTATCCTGATCTCCCTCTCCAGTATCAGGATCATCTCCATCTTCACCTACCTCCTACTCCTCTATATCATCAACCTGATCATCTGAATCCTCCTCTGATGCATCAAATCCCTCTCTGTCGCTTGACTATCTCCATGGTTTGGGGTTCCTTCTAGGGAAGTCTACTGGGAAAATGGCTCTAGGATATGTTCTTCTCCACCATGTGATGTACCATTGGTGCATGCCTGAATCATCTCTATAATATATCACTATGTCCTAATTTGATCCATCTAAATCTATGATGTCGATCTCATCACTGGTAGGCCTAGGAATGGTTTCTAGCCTCAACATCACTCATGAGTATCAAATGTATACAAGCATGTCAATAGGAACACACTGCTCAAACCCAAACTACTACCAAACTCGGTCGAAGTAGAAGGGAATGACTATGTAGCTATAATGTCCCTCTAGTAGATGGTTCCTCTGCATGTTGAACATTTGCCTGTGTATCCCTACCTACATGGACATCCTGAGGTAGGGTCTCCATATGATCCCACCCATTGTCAGTCTATCCAAGCTCAACTTCCAATACAGGAGATCATCGAATTGCCACTCACGAGTAAGAGGATAAGAATATACCCTAGGCTACTCTGGGACTAGCTCTATGGGGGCTCCACCAGGTCTAGTGCAGGTACTATTCTCAAACATCCATACTTGTAGCAGTGTGCATGTCATTGGGATACATCTCTATCTGACCACATACTCCCCAAGGTCATGATAGAGATGTGCAAGCATGCTCTGGCCCCAAGAGTATACTCTCCTATGTCTCTCCATCGCTTGTATGGCATAGATGAGTCCTCCATGCATATGTGTGTTGTACCCATTAGGGCACACACCTAATGCAAGGGTCGCAATCATGAGTCACCTCACCAGTGGAACCTCGCTAGTAGGGTGTAGGAGCCAATTGACCATAATCAACCCCTCGTCTTGCTGTGTATCACTCTCCCTACAACATATACCTACTCTCTCCTATAATCCTCCTCTGTCTGGTCATATCTGTATCACATGATCTCTCCTCTAGTGGGAAGGTGTAGAATATGGTATACATCCTCAAGGGTGACCATCATCTCCCCCACAGGTAGCAAGAACATCGAGGTGTCTACATACCACCTCTCCATCAGTGCCATCAACATCGCAGAATGGAATCGGATAGCCAGCATGGTAATCACATCCCACAATCCCACTACGTGTAGCACATCCTTCTCTCCTGCTATCAATCTCAATATGTGCCTCTGAAGGCTCTGAAAGGTGAGACCAATTGTATGCTCGTGAATGTATGGTAATGTCTGCAAAATGCAAAGTAATGTATCATTAGTAATCGATCAATAATCTATCATCATCTAATCAATGCAATCATTCTATCAGCTCTAGCATTCATCACCTAATCTTGTGTCATCGTTGGGCACCCCAAAGAAGGACCAGGGTGCCCTAAGTGGACCGGGGTTCCCTACTAGGACTATGACGCCTAGAGGGGACCATGGCACCCAGAAGGGACCATGGCGCCCCCTTGGGACCATGGTGCCCTAGGACCCCTACGTCTCTAAAGGGAGGGCCTCGGCCTGGACTAGGTGATGACATCATCATTCCTAAAAACTATGAAAACATGAGAAAGTCAAATGTAGTTAATGGAAGGTCAACTAACCTTGTCAAGCAGTCAGTCAACGAGTACAGACTGGCGCAGGATCTCCATCTGCATAGGTTGCTCAGGTCGACGTCGAGGCATGATGGCTAGTATGTGGGATCCTCTGCAATGAATAGTGCCAAAAAGTTAGAAAGTGACAAATGAAGGTGTCACTTTTATATTTATGTTTTATGTAATTTTTGACTTTATGTTTTTAAGTTAAAACCCTAATTTCTGCACTTTTTCTTCAATCTATCATATCTTGAGATAGGAAGCTCTGATTCTCGCACCACCGGTGGTGTTATAATCATGAGTTCACCCTCTTGCTCCGCATTAGTTCCACAATATGCTTGGATGATTAATCAAGCCTTGTTGTGAACTTGCTTCATCAAAATCTTTCATAATTCACTATGGAAAACATGATACCTTGTTTCACCTCACTAATAAGCAAGTCAAAATAGGGGAGCATATAGCTACCCGTGAATTTCATCACCTTCCCTAGTAAGCATTAGGTGATTTTGTGATCTAACATGTGGTTTTGTAGGGTGTGGTTCCTAACTATGCACTGTAGATACCATCGGGAGCTTCATCCGACAACTTATGGATATATCCTTTTTCAAATGATGTTTACTTTTTTTTACTTTAGCTTTCATATACATGTAGTGTCATATGACCACTAAAGTGGGGGCTAAATGTAGTGTCATAAATTGTACACCCTTGCTAGGGTGGTACAATTTCACACTTAGGGTAGTACCCACCTTATTGTGTCTTACATCTTGCATTTCTAATTTCCCTTTAAGCATTTAATTAATTAATTTAATTTAATCTAAGGTCATGTTTCATCACTTTACACATTACAAAGTTGGGTCCTTTACCCTAAGCATGCCCC